>NW_027117440.1:0-2400000 GCF_038381095.1 Phyllosticta capitalensis
AAAGTACCACCCAGACAAGGCGTCATCCGAAGGCATCACCCCCGAGGAAGCGCAGAAGAAGATGGCGAGCATCAACGAGGCATACGAGGTGCTCAGCGACCCCGAGCTGAAGGCGCGCTTCGACCGTGGCGACGATCCCAACGACCACGAGCAAGCCAGCAACCCGTTCCATGGTTCGCCGTTTGGCCAGGGTCCCGGAGGCCAGCAATTCTTCATGCGGCAAGGGTCTGGAGGAGGAACGTTCAAGTTCCACGCAGGCGGAGGTTTTCCGGGCGGTGGCTTTCAGTTTCCTGGAGGGTTTGGGTTTTAGTCTTGGTGGTGGGCATGGGGAGGAGTTTTGGAGTTGGTAGCTGTAGTAGACATTAAACCAGATTCTTTCAAAAATGGTGCACTAAACAGGTAGTCGGTGCGTGGGATGTATCAGTGTGCGCGCAGAGGCCCGGCGCGGCGCCCTCGCGTGGGTGATCCATGTCTCCCGTCGCCGTCGGTCCTTGGTTCGCTCCCGTCGACGACAGCTGCTCCTCGACCACACAACCACCTCGACTCCCACACCCTGGCCCGCCGCGCCAGTCCTCGAGCCTTGTTCGCTGGGGACGATGCATCTTGCGCGCCAGCAACAGAATGGAATTCGAGGTGTCGTACAGCCTCGATAATGCCGAGCAATTCTGGGAGGGTGCGCGCATCCACCTGTCCTCGTTCGTCCGCCGCCAACTAACCCACTTGCAGAGCTCGACGACATTCTGTCCGCTCCATGCGACACTTCGCAAGCCATCGACAATTCCCTGCGCTCATATCTGAGCTTCTCGACCAACTTCAAGGGTACTGCCCGCTCTCCTCCCCCGGCCCCGCGCCCGTGTTGACACCTTCAGAGGAATACCTCCAGACCGAAAACGACATTCACCAGTGCGTCTACAAGCTGCTCGGGACCACGCTCTTTAGACAAAACAAGGAATATGTGCGCCGGCAGTTTGTCTACTGCCTTCTCCAGGTACGGCGGCTACTTTTTTTCAGTGCAGGCGGCCTAACTTTGACAGGAGGACGAACCGCCCACGCTGCACCTCGTATCATCGGTCCTGCTGCTGGACGGCCAACACGACAATGAACAGCAAGTCTTTCATATGATGAAGGCCGAGGGGGCTTTTCCTCGCCTGGTGGAGCTCACAAAGAGCATCGACGCCGCCGACCACAAGGACATGCATCGACTGCTCCTCCAGCTGCTGTACGAAATGTCCCGTATTCAGCGTTTGACGTGGGAAGACTTGTGTAAGTCGACGAAATGTGCTGCCAACATTTTGCTAATTCATCAGCCGTCGTCGACGACACTTTCATACTTTACCTTTTCCAAATCGTCGAGGAATTATACGACGACCCCAACGACCCGTACTCGTACCACGTCATTCGAGTCATTGTAAGCAGCATCGAGCATTCCAAAGACAATCTCTGACTTGATCAGCTCGTTTTGAACGAACAATATTTTGTCGCCAACATCCCAACACCTCCCGTTCCTCTCACCAACCGCGTCATCAAGGCGCTTTCCACCCACGGTCACATTTACAAAACCTTTGGCGAAAACATGATTCTCCTTCTCAACCGCGAAACGGAAGCCTCGTTGACGCTGCTGATTTTGAAGCTGCTTTACCTCGTCTTTTTGAACGACAAGACGTGCGATTACTTTTACACCAACGACCTTCACGTACTAATCGACATAATCATCCGCAACCTGCTGGACCTGCCATCCGACGACCCCACGTCCAATGCGATCAAGCACACATACCTCCGCGTGCTGCATCCGCTGCTGGCCAACAGCCAGGTCAACCGGCCGCCGCACTACAAGCCGGAGGAGCTCCTCAAGACGCTCGAGTACCTCAGCCAAACCAACGACAATCCGTGGCGCCACTTTGAGGCCAACGACGAGACAACGATCCGCCTGGCCAAGCGGTGTGCGGACGTGACGTGGCTGCGGCGCCGCGCAAGCATCACCAGCATGTCGCCCAGCGACGCTGACTCGGGGCGGGACAGCCCAGCGCACGACGCCGCCGTCGGCGGGCACCGTGCAGCGGCTCAGCGGCTGCTGGGCATGAGCGTGCCGTCGGCGGGGGAGAGTGCGCTCAGCGTCATGGAGGTTGCGGCGCACAGAGAAAAACCGGGCGTGCAGACGCCCAGCAAGGAGAGGGGCACTGCTCAGGGTCAAGCTAGTTAATGGAAAAGATGTGTATGTATAGGATGGATGCTCCGCGCTCAGCGGCGGCGATGACGGGTGTTTGGCGTTAGAGAGGAAATGTTTAATTGATTCTACGCGTATGCATGCTGTGCTCCCGAATTTGTTCTTGTCGACATTAAGCCCCTGTAGCGCGGTCCGGGCCTCGTAGGGCTGAAGGAGTGCATGGATTCCGATGACGTTGGGCGGGCGGAATTTCGGCCGCGTGAAGCTGTCTCTAACATCACCCGCCAACTGCACTCCAACCCGAACCATTCAACCCTGATGGCCTGTCGCAATTGAAAAACGTTGCCCTCCCTCCCGATCACCTCCTCACCCTCCCGCCATGGCGCCCAGCAAAGCAGCCCTGAAGGCCGCAAAAGCGGCATTGGATGCATCCAACTGGGACGAAGCCGCCGTGCAGGCGCAAACCGTCCTGGACGCGGACCCCCAAAACTACTTTGCGAAGCTCATGCTCGGCCGCGCCTTTGAGAAGAAGGGCGACCCCGACAAGGCCGCCGCCGCCTACAACGACGCCGCCGCCCTCAAGCCCGCCGAAGACCAGGCCTGGCTCGGCCTGCGCGGCCTGTACGAGGCCCAGGGCGCACAGAAGCTCGACGACTATATCCTCGTGGGCCGCAAGCTGGCCGAGATTTATGCAGATGCGTAGGTAGAGTTGTGGGGCTGCAGGCGTGCGCTGACTGTGACATAGGGACGATGCCCACAAGGCGCAGATTGCCGTCGACAAGGTCGTCGACCTTGCCCGCGACCGTGGCTCCAAGGCCCAGTACAAGCGCGCCCTCGAAGTCTACCTCCCATCCAGCCCCGTCTACGCCTTTCTCGAAGGCCGCGTCCCGCACCCGTCGCACACGTTCACCCGCATTGCCGAGATTGTCGAGGAGGAGGAGAAGCAGCGCGTCAACAAGGAGATTGGAGAGAGGAGGACGCGGTTGGGCGCGAGGGTGGCGCAGGTCACGACGGAGGTCAAGAGAGAGGTGTACGTCAAGAGTGACCTCGAGGACATTTACCGCAACGTCATTGACTGGACGGTAGACGACGAGGTCCGGAGACGGTATGAGGAGAAATTGCTGCAGAGAGCGCACGACACGCTGGCCGTGCTGCCTGCGGAGCAAAAAGCCGATAAGAGGAAGGAGGTCATGGATCTGGCAAATGGTATGGTCATTATCAAACATCCGTTTGTGCTGGCCTGGGAAATTGTGCTCGAGTGGAAGGATGTCGAGATCCTGCAAGAATACGACGCCAACGTGGTCAGGGAGTTTGTCGACTTTTTCCCCGACCATGGCCTGTCGAGACTCTTGAGGGGATATCTGACGAGCGAAATAACCCCGTTTCCCCTCAAGCTGCCCCAAGAGCCAGACGATGAAAAGGAAGAAAAGGAAGAAATTCCGCTCAGCCCAGAAGACCGCCTCTTGCTCATGGCCGACGGCTTCGATGACGCCAAACAGTCGGTTCTTGCGTTCCGGCTCATGGGAGAGTACTACTTGTATCTCGAAGAGCACGAGAGCGCAATGGAGGTCTCTAGGAAAGGCCTCCAACTCATCACGGCCGAGTCGCAAAAATCGGGGCTTTCTCTCCAAAACTCTCGGGATGCCGTGAATAGCACTCTCGGCAGCTCCCTGATCCACTACCAGTCTCCAAAGAACCACCCCGAGGCAAAGGCCATCTTCAACGACATTCTCTCCCGCAAGCCCTCCTTTACTCCTGCACTCATTGGCGTCGGCCTCATATATGAAGAGGAGGAAAACTATGCCGACGCAATCGACTTTTTGGGCAGAGCGCTTGAGAGGGATCCGGAGAATGCGCGAATAGGCGCCGAAGCTGCCTGGTGCAAAGCCCTCAACGGAGATCACACGACGGCGTTGGCTGAGCTGGAAAAGTATATTGAAATGATGAAAATCACCGACTCCAGATCACGTCAACTGCGCGCCCTCACCCTTTACCGCGTCGGCATTTGCATCTGGGAAATCGACCCGACCAGACAGGCACGCAAGGATCGCACAGGGGCCTACGCCAGCTTCCTCCAGGCAATCAAGACGGACCCCAGCCTCGCTCCGGCATACACCAGTCTGGGCATCTTCTACTCCGACTATGTGCGAGACCGGAAACGAGCGCGACAGTGCTTCCAAAAGGCGTTTGAGCTCTCGCCGTCGGAGCTCGAGGCGGCCGAGCGTCTTGCGCGGTCGTTTGCCGACCAGGGCGACTGGGACATTGTCGAGGTGATCGCGCAGCGCGCCATCGACTCGGGCAAGTGTCGTCCGTCGCCGGGATCGCGGAAAAAGGGCGTCAGCTGGCCCTTTTCGGCAATGGGAATCGTCCAGATGAACAAGCAAGAGTACAACAAGAGCGTCATTTCCTTCCTCTCGGCCCTCCGCATCAGCCCCGACGACTACAACTCGTACGTTGGCTTGGGCGAGAGCTACCACAATTCGGGGCGCTACAACTCGGCCCTGCGCACCTTTCGCTTTGCCGAGGAGTCGACGGACGCCGTGAAGCGGCCCGCGGAGAATTGGTTCACCAAGTACATGCTCGCCAACGTCAACCGCGAGCTCGGACAGTATGACGAGGCGATAGAGTCGTACAAGGAGGTTCTCGAGACGCGACCGGCCGAGTTTGGCGTCTCGATTGCCTTGCTGCAGACGCTCATCGAAAGTGGTTGGCGGCAAGTCGAGACGGGTTTCTTTGGCCAGGCCGGCGACAGTGCAGTCGACGCCCTGAAGGTTGCCAGACAGGTCGCTCAACACAAGCCCCAGGCATTCAACCTTTGGAAAGCGGTCGGTGATGCCTGCTCGCTGTTTACCTGGGTGCGCAGTTGCTTGGACAGGCTGCCTTTGGCCGACGTCAAGAACCTGCTCCAAGTTGGATTTGACCCGGCGCAGTTTGATTTGTTTTCTGAAAACGACGGCATCGGCCAAGCTCAGTTTCAGTCTCTGGCGGAGGCACCTGGATTGCAAAAGTGTCTCGAGGCTTCTATCCTGGCTCACAAGAGATCAATCCACGCGTGCTCTCAGGATGTCCATGCGCAGGCCGTCTCGTGGTACAACCTGGGCTGGGCAGAATACCGCGCACACGTGTGTGGCGAGAAGACGAGTCTGAAGCTCGTCAAGGCAGCCATGCGCTGCTTCAAGCGGGCCATCGAACTGGAAGCATCAAACACGGAGTTTTGGAACGCCCTCGGCATCGTCACGACCGACCTCAACCCCAAGGTCGCGCAGCACTGCTTCGTTCGCAGCTTGCATCTCAACGAGCGCAACGTCAAGACGTGGACCAATCTGGGCGTCTTGTACCTGCTGCAAAACGACTATGAGCTCGCGCACATGGCCTTTTCGCGCGCGCAGTCGACCGATCCCGACTATCCGCAGGCCTGGCTGGGAGAAGGGTTGATCGCGGTACTCCTGGGCGACAGCAAAGAGGCGCTCTCGCATTTTACGCACGCCTTTGAGATCAGCGACTCGTCGCATCTGGTCGTCAAGTGGCAGTACGCGGCCTCGACGTTTGACCACCTGCTCTGCTCGCCATCCGCCTCCAACAACATCACCAACCTCCTCCACCCACTCTTCGCGCTGCAGCAGCTGCGCTCGCAGGCCCCTCTCGACACGCCGCACGCCCACCTCGCAGCCCTCTACCTTGAGCGCGTCGGCTCCCACGCCGCCGCCTCCACCGCCCTCGAAGCCATCTGCGCAACCGCCGAGTCTGACTACGAGGTCTCCGAGTCCCCCGCCGCCCTCGCCCGCTTCGCCATGGCAAAGGCAGACCTCGGACGCAACCGGCTGGCCGCAGGAGACTTTGCCGCTGCCGTCGACGACGCCCAGCTCGCCCTAGACCTGCTGGGCGACGACGAAGCGGGCATGCCCGCCGACGCCCGCCGCAAGGCCCTGCTGGGCGCGCGTCTGACGGCTGGCCTGGCCTGCTTCTACCAGAGCGACATGGACGGCGCCATTGCCGCGTTCCGCGCCGCGCTGCAGGAATCGAACTCAGCACCCGACGTCGTCTGCGCCCTCGCCGAGGTGCTGTGGGCCAAGGGCGGCGCCGAGGAGAAGGACGTGGCGCGCGCGCAATTGTTTGATGCCGTCGAGGCGCATGATGGACATGTTGGCGCGGTGTTGCTGCTGGGCGCTATGGCGGTGGTTGATTATGATGGCACTGACGACGAGACGCTGCAGGCCCTGCGAGACGACCTCGACGCGCTGCGTGCTCGCGATGACGTTGATGACTCCACGCGTGCCAGGGTCGATAGGGTGCTGTTTGCTATGGCAGCCGTCTCGTCTTCTTCGTCTTCCTCCTCCGCTTCTGACTCACCCCTCGCAACCGCCCAACGCTCTGTCCTCCTCTCCCCCGCTGCGGCGCAGGGGTGGTCGCTGCTTTCCGAAGCTGCGGCGGCGGCAGAAGTCGAAGACGAAGCCGTGGACGCAAAAGACGATGCAGCCGCACACGCCGCACAAATGGCGCTGCTGGCCGCTCGACAAGCCGGCGCAGGCGTGGGTGCGGAGGAGCTGGCGCATGCGTATGCGGCGTGTGGGTTGAGGGTGGCGGATGCGCAGAGGGCGGTTTTGCTGGCGCCGTGGAAGGCCGCTGGGTGGGAGGCGTTGGGGGAGGGCGTCGGTAGGGGTGGGAGTGTTGAGGTGGGTGGGTAGGTAGGGAGAGGGAGAGAGACTTTTGGGCGCGGATGGGGAAAAAAGGGGGATGGGCATGTGTGGGATTTTGGTGACAACATAAATTCGAGAGAGGGCGGGAGTCCGCTGTACGGCCACCGCACAATCCTCTCATGAATAAATTCAATTCAGTAAGAGCACCATTCATTCCATTTAGGCGAGTCAGTGCGGAGGGCCATGAGGTTGCGGCGTCGTGTTACATGAAGATGAAACCTCTTCTCTACTGCCCTCTACCGCATAGAAGAAAGAGAAATGTCGTGCGTTTGCCCCCGTGTCGTGTTTAATGCCGTGTCCGCGTGCGACTGGATCAATGTCGAAAACCTTGGTGTGTTTGCATAGACTCGGGGAAGGAGAGGAGGTGGTTTTGTATTTTTGTGGAGTTAAGATATTGGGGTGTTGTAGTATTGGAGAGTTGGGCTTGTGCGAAGAGCTGAGGAAGGGGGAAGGGGAGCGGGCGGGCGGGAATGGGAAGTAGAATTGGAAGTGGTGGGATGAAAGTGATGTGGATGTATGGTGTAGTGATGCGATGATATGATGGAATAGTAAAGTGTCGTCTGCTACTACTACTACTACTACTTGTCGCAAAGGAGGAGAGTTTTTTGATGGCTTTTCGATGGCAGCTGAGATTTTGATACACGCCCCTTTGGAGATTCTAACTCTGGCTGACTTGGGTCTGGTAGAGATGCGCTGGCTGCTGGTGCGCGACTGGCTGTGCGACGCGCAAAGTGACATGCAAGTGGATGCGGTGGTGGAAGCGCTAAATGTACTGGATGTGCTTGAAGTGACGGTGTTAGGGGTGAAGTCGGAGATGGCCCTTATGGCTGAAGAGTCACAAAAAGGGGTTCCAAAATCCCAGCCACCTGTTCGATATGTCCAGCTCGCACAGATTAGGCTCGGGAAAGTTGTAGGTACGCCGCATCTGATCTTGATTGGCGCCTGCCGACATGGTTGATTTGAAGCAGCACTGCTAGTCGTCGGCTCGACTCTGAAGCAGAAGATTTGATTTGATCCTCTAGAAATCTACCAGGCGTGAATCTACGAGAACGAACTTCGCGCGCCGTCTCATGCGATCGAATCACTTAATCTACAAGTCAGCCTGCTAGCAACCGTAACGACCCTTGAGCCAAAGTCTTCAATATTGGAAAGAAGAAGCAGACTGCCAACATTAGGCGCCATGGGAAAAACACAAAGACTTAGCATTTTGCGCGAGGTGAAAAAGACGACAGCGAAGCCCTGTTGGCATGTGATGGGACCCTATGCGAAGTGTTTTCGGCGTCGACCACGGGAGAAATTTTCGCTGCGAACTGTTGCTGTTGTTGTCGTTTTTGTTGCTTGGACTTGCACCGCACCTGCCCTCGACGGCCATCTGCGGCTCCTATCTTTTCACCACTAGCCTCATCGCAGCGCAACAGTCCCATCAGAAAGCGGCAGTGTTCCTCCCCAGCTGTCGGGTAACCAATATCACTCGTGGACTCTTTGGCCGCCCATCCACACCACTGTCTGTGTCGCTGTCTGGGCTTACGGGTGTGCCTTGTACGGTCAGAGGCGAAGCAAGCCATCGGGTGGGAGCTTGATACGCGGAGAAATCGGTGACGCCGGCGGGCTGTCATGGCCCTTCGACCAAACACGTACGCGAGGGTAGGATCGGGCTTGTTGGCCAAAACCGAGTGTTTTCTGGCTGCAAAAATTGGCCCCATGGTGGTATTGATTGGGCGCTCCATTGGGCTGGGATAGACGTTCTGTTGTTGGGGAAAGGTGATCGGTAAGCTGGGGCAACCTGCATTGATGTCGATAAATTTCAGTACAGTGATCATACGCGCGTCTGACCGATCCGTCAATGATTTTGGCATTGCTTTTCCTTTCATTGAACTTGGGTAAAAAGACCGGCAAGTTTTGCATAGAGTGAAGAAGCAGAAAAGTGCCTTCCCAAATGCGCCGGAGATGAGGGTTAGGGTTGTATAGTCTGTGTATTCTACAGGATCCACAAAGCCTTACCCACCGAGGGAGCTTAAAGACATCATCGCCGCCTACAGTTCTATACATTCCACGGCGGCCCTGACCTGGTTGACGAGAGTATCCTCCACCTCTTTTTTATAGCGGTTGAACTCTTCCTTCGACTTAAAAGTGGACTTAAAAGTGGCCTCCACCTGGGCCAACACCGACGGATGGTGCCAGGTACGAAGGGCTCGGAGAGCAAAATGGATCGGGTCGTTGAGTTGCACCAGTGCCTCGAACGGATGATATGACCGGCTATGGTCGACGCGTCTGTTCCCGCCCAGGTCAACACCCGGGAGGCAACCCGCTGAGTGCGCAGCGGCTGCATCGCCCACCATCACGCCTTTGGCCAGTAAGTGATCCCTCTTGTCGTCGGGCAGCAAGACAATGTGCACAACGGGAATCTCTTCCGTCTTTTCGACATACGACCACACGGCATCTGGCTCCAGGGAGTACAACGTGTCGGCGGTGAGCACTGTCGGGTTGCTCACCTCCTCTGCCGTTATCGCGAACAGGCCGCCCACACTGCCCTCCTCCACGGCTAGGCCCCATGCCTCATGACACACGCCAAAGTCTGGGAGGAGGTCAAGCTGGCGCCATTGGTCGCCCATCGTCTCCTTCGTCGCGTTCACAAATCCGAACATCCTCTCCGTCGTTGTACGGCGGAGGCCAATCACGGCGCAATCCCTGCCCACGGGCAGCAGGAACTGATGGGCACGCCGGAGCCGCTCACCCTCAAGGGTAGCAAGGGGTGGGGCCATCATATGGACGGTTCGACCAGTGCCGGTGTGGAGGGGGGTTGGGAACCATATCAGGCGGTGGTCCTGGCACTGCTTGGCCGCCGACGCCCACACTACTGGGTGTTGGGCGATTGCTTGCTGGAAGGCGGAAAAGTAGATACTCTCGAACAGACCGGCATTGCGTCGCGAGGCGGTACAGTCAATGGACCGCAGCAGGTTGTGGTGGTAAAGGGCGCCGGCGTTCCGCAGCCGTGTGCAATAGTCGCTGAGTTTGGCCACCTCCCAGCACATCTTCGACGCATCGTGCTCGCTGTTCGGACCCTGCTCCAAGGATAGCTGCTTCCAGAACATCTGCTCCAAAAAGCGCTCCTTTGTGGCCACGCCACGGTAATCCAATATGCTTCTGTCCAACTCCCAACGCTTCCTTAAGCAACACTGGTCGTGCTCTCTGCGCGCCATCCTTGCCAACACGTCCTCAGGCGCGAGGGTAATGTGTGTGAAGGCGCCCAGGTCCAGCTCCAGGCGCTGGGCCGCCCACAGGAGGTGCCGTTTGCAGACCAATCCGCCTCGTGTGTCCGCTTGCTCGGCCCAACGAAGCAGCGCCTCCACACACCCATTGTCGTACTTCAAGGCGTCTGCCTCTCCCCCGCAACTGCAGGACAAACTGTCAGGGTGTGGCGCCACCCATCCCGACTTGGTGTCTCCTTCCACCTCCACGTCCTCTCCCGCAAGGACCTTGATCGGGAAGTGTGCGACGGCTTTCACCCGGTTGACAGCCATTTTATTGAACCTCTGTAGGCTCTCATTGTCCATCTTCAGCGGCAGCTCCGTGCCGTTACCCACCACCTTTGTTTTCTTCACCGGCGGACCCTCCTCGCGCGCGGCAACCACACTTTCCACCTCGCGTTTGACAATGTTTGACGGGACACCGACCATTTCACTCGTCTGAACCGGGCGCACGTTGGACCGATCAACGACAAGGCGCTTTGACGCGGCCGACTGGGCCGCCTGCGCCGACTTTTTCTGCGAGTCGACGCGCTTGGCATTGACCTGCTGGTGTGAGTCTGGGTTGGTGGTTTGCTTTACTGGCTTTCTCTTTAACTTCGCCTGCTTACGCGTGGTCGGGTACGTCATCGTCTCTGCCAACTTTCCATTCGAGTCCATCTGGCAGCCCGCGTCTCTGTCAGCGGTCGTCTCTGCTGGCTTTCCATTTGGCTCGAGGCGTGCAGTCTCGACCTGCCCGTCCAGCGGTGAGTCAACGCGCTCGGCATTAACCTGCCTGTTGGTGTCCTTTGGCGACGACTTTTCGAGAATCCCATCCCGCCCCACCGACAGCTTGAAGCGGCGCAGGAGCTCTGTATTGACTGGTTCGGGCTGGACGTGTCTGGCCGCAAACCCAGGCGTCTCCGCGTTGAGCGCATCCGCGCGAACGTAGAGGGCCGCCTTCGTCCTGGAGATATCATCCGAGACAGGCGTAATGCAGGTCTGCATGTTTGCGGATATCTTCCTCGCCCCAACTGTCTTGTTTTTGCGGTCGTCTATCCAGGACAGGCGATCTAGCACCTGGTTGCGGAGGCTGGCCAGGATCACTGACTCCTCAAACCCCTGACCGAGGAGTTGAGCCACATTCTCAACCAGCTTTAACGACCAGCCGTCGTACTTCTTCACCCCCTCCAGACCCACAAATCCGGAGATTCTCCACTGAGCACGCTCCATGCGCTCCTGTGGGCTCACGAACCTCTTGCGAATCTTCTCCCACTTACTCTTGCAGCGTTGGGACCCCTCGCGGCCTAAAAACGCCTTAATTAGAGGGTCACTCGTGGCTAGCTTGGCCACGTTAGTGACGCCCTCGCCCCACACTTGGTTTAAGTCGTCCATCTTGTCGTATATGATGTTGCAAGCGAGGTCCTTCTCTCTGCCATCCCACTGGCTGAATAGCTTCTTGAAGCAGTTGAAGCAGGCGGGATAGGTGACGATTGAGAAGGCTAACCCGGGGAGCTCGTCTTTTATCCACTGCTCTCTCTGCGCCGGCGTGGCCAGGCTTCGGACTGAGGGGAATCTCTTCAACGCATCGCCGCCCTTGCCCAGAAGCAGGACGCCGTCGGTCACGGCGGCCGGATTCCACGCCTGTTCAGACACCTTTGGTTCGAGCACGGATGCGGCGGCGGGCTGGGGATGGAGCGGGGCGGCGGTGGCGGAGCGGGTCTTCCGGCGTTCCTGGTGCATCGCGGATGAAGCCATACTAGTGTTCAGTCTGTGAGGACCGTGATCTGCTGAATGATGATGATGTTTGACGGGTCAGTTGAGTTGGGATTAGGATGTGAGCTGCTGCAGTCATTCCAGGTTTCGAGGTAGCTGGGTGGTCTCCTCTCGCTCTGTGGCTTATGTCATGAATCAGACTGATTAAACTTCGAGTCTTCAACCCTAGCCTTCCCTTGCAACACAGCGCTTGGAAGGCGAACGCGAGAAAGCGAGGGGAGGTAGACAGGCGGGGCGAACGTTGCCGCGCGAAGATGGCTCTTTTTTGGTGGTTTTCCATGTCGCGGACAGCCTTGATCCAACCAGACACAGGATCCAGGGTGCAGAGGCTGGAGATCACAAGGAAGAGAAGGAGACCAGAGAAGCCAACATGGCAATCGGCTCAGGATTCCGGGAGGACCTAAAAACGGCAGAACCTTCGAATCCTCGGTCAATTCAAGCTGGGCTCTCTCGAGACCGGCAGCTTGACCAGGAAGACGGCATCTGAAAAATAATGTCGATCATGAACGTGAAAGCCCGACAATGGAAACTTACGCCCTGGTGCCGCAATAACGTACTGACGTCGCCATTAGTTTCGCAGACCTTGCACACCGGAAGCTTCATCCACAGAACATTTTGGGGTTTCCAGCAGTACTGCAAGGTGAGGAAAAGGTCAGATGTCGTGAATACCAAGCTCCATGGCTCGAAAGGCGAGTTGGGTCGATGGATGTGTGCGCAGAGGAGAGATGGCGGCAAATGGTTGACCCGGGTGCGCTCGTCTTTCCAAAAGTCGGAGTCGACAATGGGACCGACGATAAGTCTGCGCGCGCAGGAAAGGCATCTTGGGTACATGTAGTAATAGTGTGGTCGCTGGCGGAAAGGAAGAGAGGGGTCGTGGGCGAGTCAAGCCAGTGCCAGTGTCGGCCGCGCGTGACTCGAGCCCTCACGACAACACCACAAAAGTTTGGCGAGGGCGTGTCCGTACGACAAGTTTTCCATTCTTAGATATCATTCCCTCTCCTCGGCCTTCTTATCAGAAGGTTTCGCTCTTGACAAATCTTCCACCGACAACCACGGGTCATTGAGAAGCTCTTTGGCAGAGGGCCTGTCAACTGGCTCCCATTGCAGCACCCTGCGCATGAAAGTCAAAAATCTCTCCCTTTCCTCACCCTGAAGGACCTTCTCTTCATCTTCCAGCGTCGTCTTGGGGATCTCCATGTCCAGCTTCCAATTCCCTGTTGCTGTGAGTACTCTATATTCAAATGCACAGTTTCGGCAAGATTCAATCACTTACCATCTTCGTCAAAGTACTCTTCAGCAGCTTGGGCGTACTCCTTGGACGGCGGGCCAAGGAGCGCAATCGTCATGGCGAGATGCTCACCTTCCGACTCGAACCGACCCGGTGTCTTGTCTTTGAACAGTTGCTTTCCCTCAATTGCATCCCACACCTATCACACAAAAAGGTTTCAGTAACTTGCAAAAGACACTTTCCATCAGCAGAAAGGAACATGGTCATACCGTCATTGCCAATCCCCATATGTCAATCTTCTCGTTCCACATGATCCCTAAAATCATTTCCGGTGGTCGGTACAGATCAGGCATGGCATGGGCAGCGTAGGACTCCTGACCCATGACAGCGTCGCCGAAGTCGCAAAGTACCGGCGAGCCCAGGTTTTCGATGTCCTGCGGTACGTCGCGCGAGTCGAACAGGATGCGGTTCCCTTTGATTTTGCGGCCCGGTGGGCGCGCCCACTGCTCCTTTTCGAATTGCTCGAACGCAGTTTCATCTTTCGTTCGAAACAGGATGTTGCCGCCCTGAATATCTAATTCTGGGCGTCAGTAAAGTGCGTCATGGCGTACGGTGCTTTCTTTTTTTCCTACCAGTGTGCACAACGCCAGCTTCTGTGTGCAGAAAGTCAAGTGCTTCAAGAATGGATCGTATGATTGGCTTTAGGACTTCTGGCTTGACTTTTCCGCCCGAGAACTCGCAGAGCTCTTTTAGCGACATACCCAGTGGCTCGAAGACAAGGCATTGGTGTTGCTGCCCAGCAATGTCTTTTCGTTCAGCCAAAAACGTGTCGCAAGGGAGCCGAATGACTTTCTGGCCGGGATGATTTGAGGCGATTCTGGCTAAGTGCGAATAAATTTCGGGCTCCTGCTTGGCCTGTCGGTGTTTGCGCACGTAAACCTTCAACACGACGTATTTATGACCACTATGGAACGTTGGAAAAGTGTCCTGCGTGTTGGGTGCAAAGGAACTCACGTGAGATCGCGGCAGAGCCAGACGGTCGAAACACTTCCGAAGAAGAGTTTTCCAAGCACCTGATAGTGCTCTCTGAATAAATCACCTACACGGACGGGATACCATTCTTCCCCTGAGTACCATTCAAACATCTCCTCCTCAACAATCCATGATGAGTCATACTTTTTGAAACCTCTCTTGGGTGGTTTCCTGAGAGGAGATGGAGGTCGGTCGGTCGTAGAAGCCTCTGCGGCACGACCTGCTTCGACCCTTTTGTGGGGCGGCCGATGACATGTCAACAACGACAACAAATTGGAGAATGAGAGTCTTTCACGCTGCCAGGGAGGCATGTCGACTGCGGCGATAAAATTGGTTGCAGCTGATGGGTGGATTCAACTTCAAATGGCGGAAAGCCGTCGAAGCGTAACAATAGAGTTGTCCCTGAAGGTGCCA
This sequence comes from Phyllosticta capitalensis, assembly GCF_038381095.1. Lineage (NCBI taxonomy): Eukaryota > Fungi > Ascomycota > Dothideomycetes > Botryosphaeriales > Phyllostictaceae > Phyllosticta > Phyllosticta capitalensis. The sequence continues at coordinate 14,536 of NW_027117440.1, forward strand.
CACGCACACGCGCCGCGCGCTTACAGCTGCAAGGGTGTCACGTCTCTCATCACGTGGTGGAGCCGACTAAACTCATCTGGGACCGATGCGCCGCATGGCAAATCTTAAAGGTGGGATGAGTCCCGAGATTCGAGAGTCGCAGTGATTTCTGAAAGTAACTTGCTGTGAGCAGTGAAAGACGAACATGGTCACAACTCCACATGATTTGCTGTCGAGAGAGAGGCAAGCGCCAATGCAAGTGAACAATCAGCCTCTGGGGTCCTATCTCCGATTTCAATCGTCTGAATTGAATCTGGGAGGCGGCGCGGTCGGTCTTTGCCTAAAGAAGTAGCATTTGAAAGCGGGTGTCAGAACAATGCACTCCAGACAATTGTTTGAGGGGACTTGGAATGTGAGCCTGGAAAGTCAAAGCCAATCATTCCGCTACTGACAGCCATTCCAACGGAAACTTCGCTGTAAGAAGAGGTCTGGACGAGCAATCACTACGCGCATTGTAGCCGATGCGGCACGACTATTTTCAAACATCCGGTAGGGCGCCAAAATTGCGGTAAAGGTAACTATTCCGTCGGGGCCGAAGCGCCAGAGGGACTGAATTATCACTCATTGGCTTTGAGCAGGGGAGAATCTACTATGAAGAAGTGCAAGAAGCAAAGGCTAGAGGGACACTCAGGCGATAGGCTCGCAGCCGCCGCTGTTCGAGCACTGTCTCCACGTCGTAGGCATTTGAGTGTCGTTTTCTCCGCTCCAAGCGCGCGCTCTGGGGCGCATTTCAATTATAAGACAGCTCAATTTTGCGTCGAGATGGGATGGCAGACTCCAAAGAAAAGATGTCTCCAGACTCACTGTCGTTCTTTTGCTGTATTTTGCGCTTTCTTTTTGCATTTTTGGTGTACACAATGCCTTCTGTTTCTCGAACATCGACGAACAAAAGCAAAAGTACCAAGGCGTCATCCCTAAGCGACGTGACAGTCGCTACTAAGAGCAAAGTCAAATGGACGGACCTATCGCCCAACTGGACCATCGCTTTGAAGGCAGCGTCAAAGAAAATGAAGCAAGAGGTAATGGAAAGAGATCGAGATCGAATACAGACATCAGGATGGACGGCTGACGAAGAAACCAGAATCCCGATCTCAAGAAAATGACTATCAAGTTTGTTTTCTGCAAGTGCCGATAATCATGACTGCTTTCTAACCAACTATAGGGGAGGAGCCCATCAGTCAAGTACAGAGAAGACACACACGAACGTCATTTCCGTTACGCTACAAAGCATCTTCGGATCGTATTTGAGCTCCATGCATGTCAACGAGGACGGCACGGCGATTCCAAATAAAAAATGGAGACAGGTGGTCGCATCCCGTAACACTCAGAAGCAGTCCAAGAAGGAGTAATTCTGTTATTTCTGTGATGGGAGATTCCTTGCTTTGGACAGACTGCGTCGAGAGCGGGATTCCTTATGTCCGGGCATTGGATGGTATACAATTCATGTTGCGAGGGCCACTCATTCGTTGTTGTCATGCGACACTGATGCGGGCGAGGGTACGAGCAATTGGTGAGACCATGAGAAAGCAGTGTTGAAGGATCACAGGCTACAATTATGCAGTCAGCAAGTTGGTAGGAGGTATCTAATTATGTCTTGTCAGTTTGAGAGCTGGTACTTTATCCAATTAGACACTGCTGAAGATACAGATGCCTGAACAGCCGGCGATGTAGAGCAAGGTGTGGACGTGTGGACTGCGGAACAGTGAATCGCGGCGTTCAAGGTCACAACAACGAGTTGAAAAGCGCCTCGTCTTGCAGGACATCAGCTCGCAAAACGATGCAGTCAGCAAACTGCCCCGCAAAACTGATTCTCCAGTAATGTGTGACTTCATGGGGCCAGAACGACGTGCAGCAGCGCCTAGCGGATTGTGGCGTCGTCCAACACCGCCCCTTTCACGAGCATGGCGTCTGCCTTGACGCCATTACCAGTCGACTTAGGGTAGACGCCTCTGCGCATAAAAGCGTGGGAAACCCTCCACGGTCTTCGATAAAGACCTTACCGAGTCAAATTACGGCCCCCATTCGCCAACATGAATACTCAGCCGCGATTCGCATTCTTTGGGTCTACTGGAGGTAGTGTGGCTGCCTGTCTGGCGCTGGCACTAAAAGATGGCTACCCTTGTTCAGCGTGTTCGTCAAACCACATGCATTTAAGAGGCGACTGACCAGCGTGCAGTGGTCCGCAGCGAGGAAAAGTTGAAGAAAGTACTCAGCGACCGGGGCGTCGACTCGGAAACGCAATCAAAGCACCTCCACATCGTCGTCGGCGACATCAAAGACGTTGACGCCGTCTCAAAAACGCTCAAGCCTGAAGGGTCTGCTTCCGTTGTCGACGTCGTCATCAGCGGCGTCGGCAGCGTGATGTTGTTCACGAACCCACTCAGGCCGACGCTGCAAGACACAACCATCTGCGAGGATGCAACAAACACCATTTTCGAAGCTCTCCGGTTGCTTGGCGGTCGCCCACACCTCGTCGCCATCACCAGCGTTGGCATCAGCGACAAGGGCCGCGACATGCCTCTGGCTCTTCTTCCACTGCGCTACTGGTTGCTCCCCGTGGCGTTGGCAGACAAGAAGAAATCAGAAAGACTGATCGAAGCCGATTTCGCCAAGTCAGAAGCGGAGAGAGCAATCAGCGGATACACGATTGTCAGGCCAACGATTCTTACAGACGGCAAGAGCTGCGGACTGGACAGTATCAGAGTCGGCGGCGACGAGAATCCTGCCGTTGGATACTCCATCAGCAGGGACGATGTTGGCCTTTGGATCTTTGAAAATACGATCAAGAAGGCGCAGGAGCTGGACGGCGGAAACATTGTCTCGATGACCTATTAATCTTGTTGACGCCCGCGGTTGAGAGCATTGAGCATTTGAATAATGCCCCATGAGCAGAAAACCTGGGAGTTGAATCACTCCTTATTTCCTGGTTGCCCAGAGATTGAGCGCTCCTCATACGTACATATCTTGCCTTGATTGTTGGATCTGCACAAATTCAGGACTGCAGTCGACGTCTGTTTCGTCACCACTTTGCCCGCTTCCTACAGCGCCGTGCCAGTCCTTGCAGTCAAGTCGAGACTCCAGCCATCGAGGTCTTGAGACGAAAAAAAGTCGAGACTGCCTAGACCCCCAGTAACCTGTCGACGATCATTAGCAGCTGAAACTTTTGCAATGAGAGCCACGGATGAAGCTTACCAGGGCGTCGAATTGGCCCCAGTCGGCGAACTCGGCAATGTCGCTGCTGCCGTCCAACGGAGAAAACTGATTGCCCTGCATTGGTGGGAGCGGACCGATCGCTGAGTCTTGATTTGTCCTTCTGCTGTCGCTTTTAAGAAAGTCGTTCGACGTGCCAATGCTCGCTTCCCCTGCATCAAGACCCGCCATGCCTGGTGTTCCATTTGAAAGCATCGACTGTTCCCGACTGGCCAGGTAATGATTGTACTTTAGGATTTCAAGGCGAAGCTCTTCAAGAACCACACCATATCTTTCAGCCAGCGATCCAGGGATAGAGATCTCTGAAATCTGGCCCTGGCACTTTTTCCCAGCGTCGAAGAGACGCTCATACATATGAGGGTGGGCATTTTGCGATTGTATTGTAAACACATACAGAACCATTACTGCGCAAAATGCAAAGTAGTGGGTGAACTAAAGTCGTGCAGTTAGCAGTGATGGCATGAGGGGTATTCGGAGACATGGGCTCACCCAGAATGTACTTTGCATCTGTCCCGTTGCGCTCATTTTGTCGACGTGATTGGCAATGTTCATCGCAGCATCCATGCAATTTCGAATGCGCCCAGGGGGCTCTTGGCGATCCGCGACTCTTTCATCAGTCGAATTGGTCAGGTTCGCAAAGTTCCGCAGGAGAAACGGTCGATGGATGAGAATCTGAGCGTGCCAATACGCAAGATTGAGTACGTTTCGCTGCCTGAGAAAGATGGGCATAATGAAAGAGTCGTCGAAGCCATTGTCGACGATAAAGGAGATTTTTTTGCGCCAGTCTTCAAGGGATTTGTTGTTCTTGTCCGCGAGAGTCTGCTGCCTTTCACGGCTCAGCGGCTTGATCCCGTACAAGTCGCGAAGGGTGGCTGCCATGATTCTGGATAGTCTGGGACGAACAAGTCAGAGCACTTCAATCGATGGGATGGAGGCTCATACTCTATGTGAGCAATGCATCCAGACATTATGGACAAGGAATTCGCTGGAACTGGGCGGATTTCTCGCCGATGCAAGTCAAAATCATTCACTGACGTTGGCAATTCCTGCGTGGAGTTAGTGGGATTCATCATGAACACAAAAAGGTCTAACCTGATCGATGTCTTCATCGTGGAAGGTTCTCGGACGGCCCAAGGCAACACTGAGGTAAGTGTCCAGGTTGTAGGCGTTCCAAAAAGTTCTCTTTCTACACTCAACTTCAATGTGATTCGTGGACAGACTCGTATCAGGTCTTCGTTTTCTGTGCATCCCAAGCGCCAGCACGAGGTGGGCGGTATTACCAAACAAGCTCCAACAGTGATTGATACGAGATTGAGCCAACAGGTAAAGACACTGAGCCAGTCGGGCTTGGACACTGGTGAGCCGGATACCTCCCTTTTCTCCAGCGAGTTGTTGCTCGGCGGCAGAAAAGAATCGCGCGCTTCGTAGAAATCAGTACGGAGATTCAGCACCAAAATTAGTGTTGAATACCTTGACCGCGCATTCTGCTCCCGAGTGCCAGACTTGGAAAAGATCATGGCCTGCGCAAAGACCATGAGAAGCACTGCCGTCCTGCTTCTCGCATCCGACTTTTTCCGCATCTCCCCGTTTGTTTCGTAGAGCTCTCGAAACCATTCTTCGATCGTGTTTCGGTGCAGAAACCGGTGTGTTGGCGCCGCAAAGTCAAAATACCTTGCCATCAATGCGCGTCCCTCAGACTCAGCTGGAAGAATGAACAGAGAGGGATCATGCTCGGGCAAAGGAAGGTCGCCAAAGGTAAAAATGGACGAGTCGGAAGAGACGGACGAACGTTGGCGCTCTACAGTTCTCTGGATTCGAAGCAGGACGGATGCCGCTGAGGAAGGACCAACATAGTGACCTTGCTGGTCATTCTGCGAGGGGTCTTGAAAGTCATCAGGCGGTCTTGATCTTGAGGACCTGTCTCCCTCAGTCTCGGATTGCTGGGCCTCCTGGTCGAGTGGACTGAACCGATATGTTTCTTCATCGTCACCAGCATTTGTGCCGGGGCTGGTACGACCCAGCAGCCCAGATTCATCCGTTTCTCGATGAATTGGAGGCAGCCTGCCTCTTCGGTAAGTTGCGTTGTATTTGCATTCAAGTCCTGACTGAGAGCAGTTGTTACACGGCCAGGTTCCCGAGCATCGAGTCTTGCGCCTGCAAATCCAGGTCAACAGCCAGCACTGCAACCTTTGCCGGTGGAATACACGCACAGCTTGCACCGATCACATGCCCTGGTGACTCTGACTCTGACGGAGCTCTTGCGGCGCTTGGCTGGCGGTGTGCTTGCAGTCTTGGCGTGGCCATCTGGTTGCTCAATTTGGCCGGCAATGGAAGGCTCGAGGCCGTCGGAAATATTATTTCGCGATTCCATGGATACAATGTTCGACGCTGGGGAGTGCGGTGGAAGTGCAGGCGCAGAGAATGAAGGTTTCGGAAAAGCTGTCGAGCCTCATGGGGCCTTTGCTTTTCCGTGCTTAGTCACCACTCGACGCGCTTCCCCTCGTCGGTCGCGTCGCCTTTAGCCGGCAGTCACATCCCCCACACTCCACAATTTCACCCACCCTCTGGATATTTCGACAACATCCTGTCTGGTGACATGCGTCCGCTGTCGGAGCTTCTACGAGCCACTGTTTGGCGGCCCTCGATCCCCCGCGCCCTCCAGGTCAAACCCAGCAACATCAGCAGAACGCGTCTCAAAAAAATTCTCCTCTCCGAGACGCACAGCTTTGATGCTGCCTGAAGATGTCCGCCTGCGAGTCTGATCGCTCAAAGCCTCTGGCTGCAGGAAAGCGCATGACTGCTCATTGTCTACAATTCTCTTAGCCGTGGAGTTGAAAGTCTGCGCAAAAGTGGAATTTCTATTCACGACCAACTCGTTCTACTCTGTCTAACTAATGAGCAGCCACCTTCTGCTTCTGCGCAGCAACCCAGTCCGCCACGCCCTTCTTCAACGTTGCTTCGTCGTGCTCGCCGAAAATGTTGACGCCCAGCCGCAGCGGAAAGTTGTATCTGTGGTTCTTGTCCAGCGCGTTGATCCTCTTCATGGCCTCCTCGGGAAGGACAAGTTCCTCAAAGTTTGACTGGATCCGCGATGGCGTCACGCTCTTTGGCAAGACTACCGTTCCACGTTGGATCGCCCACTGAATCAGCACCTGCGCCGGACTCTTTCCCACATCGTTCGCAATGGCTTGCACCTCGGGGTCGTCAACAGCCCGCGGCAGGTTGTAGATGTTATTGCCGAGCGGACTGTATGCCTCCACCACAATGCCATTCTTCTTGTGCCAGTCGAGCAGTGCTGGCTGCTGGAAGTATGGGTGCAGCTCAATCTGAAGGCTGTCAGCGGACAGCTTCTTTCGATTGGAATCCCTGGGTACTCACCTGGTTTACGGCTGGCTTGATTTTGGCCGTCTTGAGAAGTTTCTCGATCCTTTCGCTCGTAAAGTTGCTCACGCCGATACTCCGGACCTTTCCCTTTTCGACAAGAGCCTCCATCGCCTTCCAAGTGTCTTCGACTGGAACTTCGACTACGTGCGTTGCGCCCGTCTCGGGGTTAATTGGGAAGCGTTCCCTCGGCTTGGCAGGCTTCTTGAACGATACCGGCCAATGCATCTGAAACATCATCAGCTCAGCTCCGCGAGGGAAGGCAGTCAACTCACAAGATACAGGTCGAGGTAGTCAGTTTGAAGGTCTTTCAGTGTCTCATCCACAGCTTCCTCGACATCTTCTGGCTTGTGGTGCGTATTCCAGAGCTTGCTGGTAATGAACAGCTCTTTGCGGTCAACACCTCCAGCTTGGATACCCTGGCCGACCTCATCTTCGTTGTCATAGATGGCTGCGGCGTCAATGTGACGGTATCCTGACTTGATGGCGCTCTCAACAGCGGTTGCAACCTGTGTTGGTGCAGATTGCTGGTGGACGTCAGCGAATTGGCCAATTGCAAGGCTAGTGGCCAGCTTTAAGGCTTCCTACCCAGGTACCAAGTCCAATCACTGGAATTGAGTAACCAGAATTGAGCGGCAAGGTCCCGCGCGACGACATTGTAAGTTTGGAGGATGTGCGGAAGCCTTCGAGGGCAGAATTGAAACGATGGATATTTTGACCTTTGAATCTCAGAGAGCTTGACGCCACTTGTTCTTGGGTACTTGCTCGACTTAAATCGAGCTCTTGGTGGGGCCCAAGTTGCTCATGCGCGATTGCGTGTGAAGTCGCCCGCAGCACGGAATTCGTCGTCCGAGTCATGGCTTTTCCGAGCGCTTTTCCATGACATTTCCGCCGACCACCACGCCTTGGCACAAGGGAGTTTCTGAACCGCGGCAGACGTACTGAAGGCTTTCTTATGTACATCTTTCGGTGCGTCTTAAAATGCGTCCATCGCATGACTGCTTCAGTTCGTTCTGTTTGACTACATCCCAAACCTTTCCATTGACTTTATGTCAATCCAATCATCCATCATGACAGCCACTCTTGCTCAGAAGAGCGTCCCTCTGCCTTATCAAGACAGCCCTGAAAAGGGCTCACCAGCGGGAGGTCAGCTCAATTCCATCAACGATCTCATACTTCACAAAGCCAAAACGGTACCAAACACGCCCCTCATCGCATATCCCATCTCCAAAGATGGTCAAAGTCGGCTCCTGGAATATACTTCGCGAGACATTGATCTATTCGTCGATGCCACTGCGAAAGAGCTTGACCGCCTTGGTCTGAAGCCTCAGGTATTCATCTTGCCTTTGCTCGCATGTCAAAGTCTGACTGTTTGCAGAATTCGAGGAGCGATCAAAGCGAGGTCGTTGCGATGATCGGGCCCTCGAACCTCGATTACGTCATTTCGCTTCTTGCTCTTTCCCGAATGGGATTCACTGTTCTCTTCCTCTCCACTCGTTTGCATACAGAGGCCTACGTATCATTGCTGCAAAAAACCAATTGCACAAAGATTGTTGCTTCGGACAAGTTTTCTCCAGTCATTGACAGCATCCAATCCGTGTATCCACTCAGGAAGTTTCCCTTGTTAGACCGCTCGCTTTACACCAAGAGAAATCCGACGGAGTCAAGATTCCAAAGATCTACTGAGTTGGTCAAAGAAGAGGACTGCATCGCTTTCATCGTTCACTCCTCTGGCTCCACTGGCCTTCCAAAGCCGATTTTCCAGACCCACAGGTCATGTTTGTCCAACTACGCGCTGGGGAGCGGCATGCGAGCATTCGTGACCCTCCCACTATTTCACAACCACGGATTGGCCACAACTTTTCGCGGAATCGTCGCGAACAAGCGGACAGTTTTGTACAACGCCGAGCTTCCGCTTACAAACGCCAACCTTGTGACCGCAATGGAGCTGGCGGACCCCGAGAGCTTCAATGGAGTGCCCTTTGCCCTGAAAGTGCTTTCGGAGTCGGAGGAAGGCATCTCTGCCCTCAGAAAGTGCAAGCTTGTGTTGTTTGGAGGCAGCAGCTGTCCTGATGAGCTGGGTGACAAGCTTGTCAATGCTGGAGTCTACCTAGTGGGCCACTATGGAGCGTGAGTACTTTCATTTCATGCCCAAGCTTTGGACTGCCCCGGTCTCCCCAGTAGGCCCCTTGTATTGCCACCCGCAAACTGACATGACGCAGGACGGAAATGGGACAGCTCATGACTTCCCTGCGAGACCCAGAGGACAAGTCTTGGAACTACGTGCGACCACTCCCCAAAGTCAAGCCGTATCTGAGATTTGTTCCCATTGGCGAAGGAATGTACGAGTGTGTTGTGCTTGATGGTCTCCCAACCAAGGTCATGTCGAACTCGGACGACCCTCCAAACTCCTACTACACCAGAGACACGTTTGTTCCGCACCCCACCATTTCAGACGCGTGGAAGTACAAAGGCCGTCTCGACGATCGCATTACCTTGTTCAACGGCGAAAAAGTTCTGCCCATCCCCTACGAGAATCAAGTCCGACAGAATGAGCTCATCAGCGACTGCCTGGTCTTCGGAGTCGGAATGGCGTTTCCTGGCCTCTTGGTTTTCCCAAGTGAAAATGCCGCCGGTATGAACAAGTCTGAGATTCTGCAGCAAATCGCGCCGACGATTGAGCTCGCCAACAGCCGCGCTGAGAAGTTTGGGTACGTCTCGCCGGAGATGATTGAAATCATGGACCGCGGAATCGAGTATCCACGCACCGACAAAGGCACCACAATCAGGGCAGCTTGCTACAAGAAGTTTTCAGACATCATCGACGCCGTGTATCAACGCTTTGAGAACCCAGACGCAGCGGATGAAGGTAGCGGCCGTGTTCTGGATCAGCAAGGCATGGAGCAGTATCTGCTGGACCTCTTCACCCGTCGCCTCGGTATCGACGGAATTTCCACGGATACGGACTTGTTCGAAGCTGGAACCGACAGTCTCCAATCGCTGCGCGCGCGCAGCTACATGATGCACGACCTTTACCTCGCCGGCAAAGTTCTCGAGCAGAACGTCGTGTATGAGCACCCGTCTGTCAAGAATCTCGCTCGGTATCTGAGTTCACTCAACACGGGCACTGGGAGTGATCAGAAGGATGAGCTGAAGGAGATGAAGGAGCTCATCAACAAATACTCGTCATTCCAGCCTTTCCGTCCAGGTTGCCAGGTCCCCGAGGGAGATGTCGTCCTCCTCACTGGCGCCACTGGCACCCTTGGAGCACACATTCTCTCTCAGCTTCTCCAAGTTCCGCACGTGCGAGCTGTCTACTGCCTTGTTCGTGCCAAGTCGGAGTCTGCAGCTATGGAGCGTGTCACTTCGACTCTATCTGCCAAACTCTTGTCCTTGTCCAACGCAGACAAAGTCATCGCCGTACCAAGCGACCTTAGCAAAGCTGATCTTGGCCTTGAGCCAGAAACCTTCTCGCATTTGCAGTCTACGGTCACCACTGTGATCCACAGCGCCTGGGCGGTCAACTTCAACCTCGGAGTTTCGAGCTTCGAAAACCACCACATTCGCGGAACTTGGAACTTGCTCCGTCTCTGCCACTCTGTCCCTTTTGCTCGTCCTGCTCGTTTCTCTTTTGTTTCCTCCGTCTCGGCTGCTGCCGGCACCCCCGCTCCTGCAGTCGTTCGCGAAGCTCTCGTCGACAACCCGGCACATGCCCAAAACATGGGCTATGCGCGTTCCAAGTACGTCACTGAGCACATTGTCCGTGCAGCCGCCGCAAGCACCGGACAGCAGGCGAGAGTCCTGCGGACGGGGCAGATTGTCTTTGACACTACGAACGGACTCTGGAACCAGACCGAGGCGATTCCGCTCATGATCCGGTCTGCAACGACCATCGGCGCCCTCCCGAGTCTGGACGAGACGCCCAGCTGGCTACCAGTCGACAAGTGTGCAGAGGCCATCCTCCAGCTCTCGGAAGTCGCGGTTCCATTCAACGAAGCAATCACACGCGACAGCTATGACCCCGACGTTGTCTTTCATGTGCAGAATCCGACGACGTTCCGATGGACTGAGGACCTTCTCCCCGCTCTGCGTGACGCTGGCCTGCATTTCGAAACAGTCCCCCAGCGCGAGTGGGTGCGCCGCTTGAGGGAGTGCAAGCTCGACGTGCAGAAAAATCCGACGCTGAAGCTGGTCGAGTTCTTTGCCGACAAGTACGACAATGACCGACCGGGAAGGAAGGGACTAGTCTTTAGCACAGAGAAGACGGCGGAGAGGTCTCAAGTCATCAGAGATGGCATTGATGCCATTGAGGGCGGATTGATTGCCAAGTGCGTTCGGGCTTGGGAAGAGTCGTGGAACAAGACTGCTTGATCGTAGACTATACCTTTTTGCCATGTGGGAAGACTCGGAATACAAATCATGTTCTTCTACTCAGAAAGCAGACTGCGGAGGGATCCCGCGGGACATATAGCCTTGTGTAACCTCGACGGAAATTCAAGGTGTTTGCAGGCGACGATCACTGCGGCAACAGACTCCGGACTTCGCCGACTCCAGGAACAAGCAATCGCACTGCTGTCTACGACGATCTGAGTCATTCATTCTGGACGTCATTGGTGTCTTAACCCTCCTTATGCCCAGCGCGCGCCTCCAATACCTTGTCCAACAACACTTGTGGGAGTCGAGTTAAGATGCGCTTGCGCACGATCCTCCAGCCCTCCCTCCGACTACCGCGTCCGCAGCAAAGACGACGCGCATCGCATATCTTCATCAAATACCTCAACGGCCGCATCCAAGGCAAAGCGACCAAGACAGCCCCAGACTTTGAGCATCTCTTTCGCTACGACGCCGGGCGCTGGCTCTGGAACGAGGAAAAGCGGCTTCGCGAGCGCTACAAACGCTTCAACGTGCCCGAGCTGCAAAAAGCTGCGGCTAAAAAAGTCGGCGCGGAGAAGTGTGTCTCGATTTCCAAACTCGCAGAGGGCGGCTCCAACAGGGTTTTTCGCCTTGCCATGGACAACGGCGCGTCCGTCATTGCCCGCATCCCGAGGCCCGTCTCTCAGGCGCAGTCCAGAATGATGGCTTCTGAAGTAGCAGCAATCGACCTGGTAGGCATGCAATGCGACCAATACCTCCGCTTGCTGAGGAACTGACGACGAGGTTGCAGGCTCGAACGGTCCTTGACATCCCGGTCCCAAAAGTGTTGGGCTGGCAGGGTGACGCCGAAAACCCCGTGCAGTCGGAGTACATGTTGACGGAGGAGGCGGTCGGCGTTCCGCTCTTCACTGTCTGGGACGATATGAGCATTTACGAAAAAGAGGCAATTGTGGACGAGGTGATTGGAATTGAAAAGAAGCTTCTCTCATTGTCTTTCTCGCGGTCGGTTTTTTCCATCGTCCAGATTCTGCATAGCGCTGACAAGCCCCGTTTCTCAGCTACGGCAACCTTTACCACGCTCAAGACGCTTGTCCAAAGTGCGAAAAGTTCAAAGTCGCAGGGAGCTTACCGCAGCAGCTGAAAGAAGATGTTGAGCGCAGATTCGTCATCGGTCCCGTCGTCGACGAAGACTTTTGGAAAGACGAGCGTGCCCGGATAGATATTGATCGAGGTCCATGTGAGTAATGCCCTACTCTGAACACCGAGCGAGTCAAGAGCTGAAGGTGAAAAGGGACAAGACCAGAGGACTACCTCAAAGCCATCGCGCACCGCGAAATCGCTTGGCTGAGCCATCATGCTGGTCGAGCACCCCGGAGGACAGAGATACAGCTTTTGCCCCGCAAAATCGAGAACGACCCGAGCGTCCACATTGGGCTTTATAGGAGGTTCGAAGCGGTCGTGGACGCGATGCTGCCGAGAAACCGAGACATCTCGCGGTCGACCATATGGCATTCCGACTCGGGCACGGCCAACCTGTTCGTGCAGGACGGCAAAATCAGCTCGGTGATTGATTGGCAGGGGGCATGGGCCGGTCCTCTCCTGTTCCAGGCGCGTCATCCTCGCCTCGTGTCCTACGCCGGTGAACTCACGCTCAGCGTTCCGGAAGGGTACGACACCATGGAAGACGAGGACGAGAAAGCGGTGGTCCGGATGAATATCGAAAAGTCCATCATCGTGGTGGAATACCAAGAGAAGACTGCGCGGGAGAACCCGACGCTAGATGAAGCCTTCAAGACGCCCTGTGGAAAATTGTTGCAGCAAACTGTGGCTTGGGCCTCGAACACATGGGATGAAGACCTGATTGCCCTCAGACAATGTCTGATACGAGTAGCCCGGTATCTGCAATCCATTATCCACTTGAAGACATGACTGACGCATTCTCCGTAGATACTGGAACGAAATCAACGAAGAGATCCCCTGTCCTATCGAAATGACGGCAGAGGAGCTCCAAGCAAACGCAGACGGCGCCGAAGATTGGAACGCGGTGGCGGACTTGTGGGACACTTTGAGTGGCATCGTCCAGCGTGATGGCTGGGTTTCACACGAGAACTACGAGGGCGCGTGTGAGGTTTTTGCACGTTTTAGAAAGATGGGATTGGAACACTTCGAAGGAGAGGAACGAGAAGATTTCGAGCGACACACACGGTGGGTGGCTGAGAAAGATCTGCCGTAGGCCACCAGTGCGTCTTGCAGGCAAGGGATGCTCGAGCACTCACGCACTGTTCGGTCTGGTCGTGGCTGGAATGAAAATCATCGCAGGGACTTCACGACCAAGCAGGAACTCGAGAGTCAAGTGCATCGACCAGGTTACGTAGGTTGCAGCCAGTGCAATGCGATAATGCAGCCAGAGTGACCGAATCGGATCGCTGACCGTCCCAGTCGACAAGGCTGAAAGCTCCTGCCTACAGATAAGATTTTTGTACAGCCTTAGGGCTAAAATATTATTCGCAACACTGTGCAGCCTTTCTTTTCGTTTGTTTCTTCACATCTAAGCCTTCTTGTGGCGCTGACGTGGCTATACGACAGCGGACACTGCCGAGACAGGCATAGAGTAGCGAGAGGCACAGCCTGATGCACCTCCCAGATTCCTTTGGGACTGACTTCAACCGATGGCCGAGAGATATATATGACGCCTAGCTTACTCCGAGAGCATTTTCTTTCCACGGTCTCTAGATCTTCCGCCATGAAGTTCGTCCCCGACACTTCCACCTATCCATTCGATGACCCTTCTTACGTAGCTGGATTCGACGATGGCACCCGCTGCCAGCAGACACTCACTGCGCCTTCTAACTCTTGGAGATTGGAAAAATATGCTGCGTCGTCCAATGTGTTAGTCATCGACCAGTTTGAGAGCCACCCAGCACAAGCGCGCTATTGCGATGATGGGAAAATATCAGAGCTGCTCGAGGTAAAGCTTTTGAAGAATTTTCTGAACAAAAGCTAAATGTGTACCAACTTTTTAAGGCAGAAGAGCAGCCAAAAGTGCGCTTCATTGTGCTTGAACCCACGGCACAATATGAATTCTTGCGCTCCGTCAAAAAAGATCTGACAAACTTATACTGGGACAACTTCCTGGGTGGGGATTGGCAAAACGATATGCTTCCGTTTCCGATCCAGAGCAAGACCAACTCTGAGATGAATATCACGCAAGAGACGCTTTTGAAAATACTGAGCAAGTACCATGTAGCTCCAGATGCCGCATCACACATCAGAGGACAGGAACAGACCTTTGGGTCCCGTTTGTCGTTCTGCAAAAGTGGAGAGGTCTCGGGTCTCTGTGAATGGATCTCCCTGCCACTTTTGTGAAGATGCTAATTTTGCGTGGAAGAATTCTGGTACGCGATACGGGCGAGGGCGTTCATCCGCCCAAGAATGACGGATGCCGATTTGAGAATGACCGTTGTGACGCACTTCAACACAAAGACGGGCAAGTCGCTGGTTCTGCTCAAGTATCGATCCTACAATGACCTGCCTGTGAAGTAACAAGTTGAAGTGACGGATAAATTGAAGGAGGTCGCCACACATCCCGACACTTCGTCCTTGGCCGACAATCCTTTTACATTGACCTTGTTCCACATCAAGTCTACGACGCAGTTTTACAGTAATGCGGCCAGAGTCCTGCGACACTCGATTAACCGGTTGCAGCGTGTGTTGGTAGACGACAACCCGGAAGGAATCAATCCAAGAGCCTTACATCTTACCGTGGCAAACATTGATCAGGATTCCATCCAGCTCCAGAGCATCATCGCCATCATCAGTAGACTCCGCAAACACCATGACTTGTTCTATCGCCTGGTGAAGAACAGTCGGGATCCCGATGGGCGCGACAATTTGTTTTTCCGAGTGGAAGGAGAACTTGACCTGCTGGAGGATCAGGTCAGGCACATAAAAAGTTCAATGGAGGACATTGGACGGAGAGGAGAGCGCTTGATAGATCTGGTAAGATTGCCGATGACTCCCCAAGGGACACGATCTGACACGAGTAGAAAAACGCCATGTCCACGTCCAGAATGGCGAAGCACGCCATGCTCGAAAGCGCCTCGATGAGCACAATCTCCATTGTGACGATGATATTCCTCCCAGGCACGTTTGTGGCGGTCAGTAATTCCTATATCAACCATTTCTGATAGTAGCTGATTTCTGTTGGCAGACAATTTTCGGGACGAACTTTGTCGTGGGACCGGACCGGCCAAGCTCGTCAAACACAAAAATTTTCTTTTCTTCGCAATGGTGGATTCTGCCTGCTGTCACCGTTCCGCTGACTTTGATGACGCTGTACTGCTGGTGGGCGTGGCGGCGATTCAAGAATCGAAAGATCCGGACGACAGTGGATGCTGAATGAGTGTGAAGGAGAGGACCTGCAAGAGCACACGTTGTAGCGTTGGCAGGATGCGAGCACGACGAGGAGAGAAGTTGTCATCGCGTGCCACAATTTTGCTAGTACAAAGTCTCGCAGCCGATACATGAGGAGAGTAGCCGGAGACAAATGAAAAAGACATCATGAAGGGTGGTCATGAGCTGCAAGGTGCCATCATGTCCAGGTTGAAAGTGTTGATGCAGGAAGGATGGGAAGCCGAAGGGACGTGTTAGTGTTTTGGAGACGGCCCGAGTCACGCGCGGCCAAAACTGGCACTAGCGTGACTCGCTCACAACCTCTCTTCTTTTCCGCTAGCGACCACCCACCTCAACATCACAACACACTCGCACTCTCACTCGCACTCTCAACATAAAACCGCGTCAAAAGCTCAGAGCTTCTCTTCATTTGCCAACCCCGCTGTGTACTCTCATCAAACGCTCGCCATGGCAGCAAAGCCCGCAAAAGCCAAGCCGGCCAGGCGCAGGGCCAGGAAAGTTCGGACTGCAGGTAAGACTGGATCGATTTCGCGCTCTGGCTCTATTCGTCTTTCTTTTGGTCTCCTTTCTTTTTCCCCTCTTCTCTCAGTCTCTTCACTGTGCTTCGCTCCAGTGTCCTTCGTCTATTTCCAAAAATCTCGTCATCCATCTCCAAACTTTCTCTCGTCCGCCATTTTCGTGTCTGGGAATATCGACATGTCAACCGTCTCCGTCTCCGTCTCTTCTCTCATTCAGTGCTCCTTCATTCTGCCAGCTCAAGTCCAGACTCTCACAAATTTCTCTAGCCGTCTCCTCGAGCTCGAGCAGCGACGCCAGCAGCAGCGATAGCAGCGAGAGCGAAGCCGACACCGTCCCCGCGCAACCCGCGGCCAAAAAGGCCAAACTCTCCAAAAACGCCGCAGCGTCCACCACCAGCACCACGACTGTAAGCGCACGCGCCGCTCTCTCACTTAAGCCACATTCTAACACGCACAGCATCCCACTCCCAGCAAACACACCGCTCCGGCCTCACCCTCCCCATCCCCATCACCATCATCATCAGCAGCTTCCTCGTCCCAGCCCAACCCACACGCCACAGCCTTCTCACAGCCGACGTCGACCGCCTCGGCCGCCGCCGCCTTCCCCAGCTGGTACCTGCGGCGGGTGACGCGCGAGCTGGCCGAGGACCTGGACGGCGTGCGAAGCGCCGCAGACTTTGGCGACGCGGCGCTGCCGCTGCTCGTGCACGCGCTGCAGCAGGGCGAGGCTGTATTTGATGCGGGCGAGAAGGTGAGGTTGGTGAGGGCGTCGGCGGAGACGGAGGAGTTGTGAGGAGTTGGGGAGGCAGGCAGGCATGCCGATGCATTGTACCAAGTTCGAAGAGCATGCGTACTACGGGGAGGGGGGAGTTTTCGAACCAAGCGTCTCTGCTCCTCGAGAAGCTTGCGGGTGGGGTTTTAAAAGCGCCACTGCTGGTTTCCTTTTCTTCGCGGTCTCGGGAGAGAGTGACAAACAATCAAACAATCAAACACACCCATTGCCGGCCCGCTACAATGTTGCAAAATCCCATCACTCCTATCACATTATTCCAACGGCTGCTCCCTCCGCAGCCGTCTCAGTCTGGGCCCACCCATCCATCCATTCACGTCTCGTCGTACTCAAGCCTACATGTAGATTACCTACCAAACATGTATGCTCTTGAATACAGGAAACCGGAAAGCAAGGAAAGAAAGAAACGAAGCAATTCGACCGATCCACCAACACGTCGCCGCCCAGCCCAGCCCAGCCCAGCCCTACTCCAAGTCCGTCCCATTCCATCTCGTCCCACCTCATCCCAACTCATCCTTTCCACCAGCAACGACAACACAGGGACGGATGGCGAGAGACGAAGAGAAGAGGATGGAGATGAGAAATGCTGCGGCAGCACAATCACTACTACCCCTTCCCCTTCTCGTCATCTTCTCATCTCTATTCAACACCAACAGCAACATGTCGTCTGCAAACCCTACTACCCCTACCCCTTCTTCCTCCCCTACATAGTCTCTTTGCAAGTCAGTCTCAATGACCAACACGACGACGGAGACGTAGCTTGCCTTGGCTTGCCTTTACCTGCCTGCCTGCCTGCCTGCCTGCCTGCCTGCCTGCCTACGATTCATCCAATCCATTCAATCTACGTCGCTGCTCGCATTTGCTTCGATCCATCAGTTCCGAGTTTGGTTTAACCACGACGAACGACAAAGACACTCAGTCGCATGTCCAATCCACCAATCCACAGCACAAGCGACGCAAGGACCTCAAGAACGCAGAGGTAGGTGAGTAAGTTAAACCAGGGTCTCCTCCATCTCTCGGAGGAAGGGCGAGCAAACAAAAGAAAGTAAAAATAGTCTTATCGCTATCCGTAACGTAGCCTCAGGGCCCCCCATCCGTCCCATCCATCCAAAAACCAAAACGAACCAACAAAAAACGCCAAAATGATCAAAACGCCGTTTCCCGTCCATCCGTAGGTCTCATCCTCACTCATCCCATCCTACGCAAAAGCCCCGCGCGAGGCAGCAGCGGCACTGGTTAAAAGTCATCCCCCTTACCCCCGTCTCCCCCCCCTCAACACTCTACGCATCCCCCCGCCTAAACGCATGGGCCTCTGTATTCAAAACCCACTGATCCAAACTGAGGACATCCTCATCCTCAAACAACAACCAAAAATACTTGAGCGTCTCCGCAAGCCAAAAGCTCTCCATCTCGTCGCGCTGGGTCGGAGCCGTTTTGGTGACGTCGTCGATGGCGCTGTACCCGTACGCTGCGCGGCAGTGGGCTTGGATGCCCTCGAACATGCGCCAGCCGGCTTCGCGCCAGTAGGCGTCGCCGCTGATGCGGTACAGGTAGAAGACGGATTCGATGGCTTCGGGTCTAGGGGGAGGCGGGGTTAGTGGGGAGAAAGATCGAGTTGGGGGGATGGGAGAAGAGGGGGGAGAAAGGGGAGGGAGATGGCGAACTCACCTCAGCAAAAAGTGCCGCGCCTGAATATTCAAAAAGCCCTTGGGCAGCCGCTCCTCCTCGATGCGCTTGGCCACGTACTCAGCATGGGAGAGGGGCTTGGTCGGTTTCCAGATGTGGGCCGTGGCGGGGTCATTCAGGACGGCCTGCTCGTCGAACTCTGGATCGTTGTCGGCATCGTCGACCTCGTATGATGCCGGCTCGTGGGCTGAGCTGTAGGTGGTTTTGCTTGCGCTGGCCTTGTTGCCGTCGCCTTTGCTCGAGTCTTTGCTGTCGCTACCCTCGCTCTTGGCGTCACCCAGTCGGCCCTTGCCCTTCTTGACTTCGGGATTGTCGTCCGTGTACTTGTCCGTCTTTGACGCCGGAAGGGCGTGCTTGACGGCCGGCGGCACGTCGAGCTCCACATCATCAATGGGCGCACGCCTATCGATGCTCTTCTGCTTCGTCAAGACCTTTGAGCTGGTCGGCGTCGGGCCGGGGGTCTGGGTCTCTGGCACAACAGTCGCCTCGGGGGCGCCGCTAGCCTTTGCCTTTGCCTCCTTTACCTGCTGCCTGTACTTTGCCATCTGGCGGCGGTAGGTCTCCTGGCGAGCGTCGGCATAGGGGTCGAGCTCTTGGTGCCACTGGGTTTCGTTCCACTCGCAGCCCTTGAGGGAGTCGCAGGCCGACAGGATGAAGGACTCGGGCATGACGCCCGTATTTGTGACGTTGTAGGCCCACACGCAGCCCTGGGTCAGCTCCTCGCCGATGCGCAGGTCGTCGTCGCGGTTGAACAGGCGCGCGCCGTAGGCGAACATGGCGCCGGCGAAGCACGTCAGGTGCGCGCCTTCGCTCTTGAGGATGGGCTCGCGGCCGACGCGGGCGCTGTTGATGGTGAGGGAGCCGGCAAAGAGCATCTGCGAGCCGTCCTCGGGGACGTTGGGCCGGAAGAGGAGGTTTTGCTTGACCGAGTCCATGGCTTTGAGGTAGAGGTCGCGGTACTCTGGCACATGTCCGCCCAAGAGGACAAATTCTTTGGGCAAGTACTCGTACGTCGAGTCTGCCATGCCGCCAATTGTAAAGGTCTGGGGACCTTCGGGGTTGTTTGGCATTAGCCCTTGCGGAATACACTGGGCCGATTGCGACGCCTTGGCTGCGGAGGCAGCCAAGTCCGAAGAGGGCTTTTTGCTCATTGACGTTTTTGAGCCGACGGCACCATCAGCGCCCAGCTCGTCCGACTCTTTTTCTTTGATCTTCTCCGTCTTGGCCACGGATGTAGGGTCGTCCATTTGTCTTCTAGCCAGGCGTTTGACGAGCAAATCATCGTGCAGGTCATCTGGGACTGGGTTCTTAATGTTGAAGCGCTGCGGATCCGGCGTCTTCTCCTTGTCCGCCTTGTTCGAGGCACTGACTTTGTCGCTGGTCGATTTGTCGCCAGTCGACGGACCTTTGGGCCTCGTTTGGGTGGCCAGCTTGCAACCAGAAGCGTCGACATGGACGGGCCAGAGCCCAGGAACCAGGGTGTCATCCCACTCCTTGAAGGCATTCGTGATGCGGGCAATGGCGTCGTAGTACTTGTCCTCCTTGGTCAATTGAGCCAGCCGCGTGAATTCTAGATTGAGCGATCCAAGCTCTGCAAGCACAACGCGAGTACCGGCTCGATGCGGATTCGCAGCATACGTTCTGACGAGGTTAGCACATGAGCGATGATTATTTAACAAAACCTACGGCATCCAGTAGTAAAAGGTAATGGGCATGCGGTTCGGCGTGTCAAAAGCGCCCATTAATATCTCGGCCAGCTCGACCGCCTTTTGCAGCAAAACACTGTACTTGTGACCGCTGAGATCATAGGCGCCAACCAAGCCACCCAGGTAGCGAATGACCGTCTCGAACAGCGGAATGTCCTTGCGGAAGCTCGTCGTAAAGTCAATCTCGCCGACGGCCTCGACGGCCTCTTCAAACTCGGCTTTGAGGTCCATGAGCCAGAGGGAATCGAGCGAGTCGACCAAGGTAGCCCGCCAGCCCGCAAACGGATTCCTACTGCCGTTCGACACGGGCTTCAGCTCGTCGGATGTCCAAGCGTACTTCTTGTAGTTGGCCCAGGTAAACGTAAAGGCTTCCTTGATCGTCATCAGCTTGGCTTCGCGCTCGCGCTTGTCCTCTGCCGTTTCTTTGGGGAACGATTTGGCCTGGATCCTCGGCATGGGATGGGGTCTTGCGGTGGGCAGCGAAATGAGCTCGTCGACAGGGAAGTGCTCCTCTTGCTTGACCCAGTGGATGGCAGTCGGCGAAGGCTCGTGGATGGCCTCCTTCCTGCCCTCGGACACCTCGGACGGGAGCTTGACTTGGTCGTCATTGACACCCGCAAGGGTACTGTCCTCATCATATGGGTGTGCCTTGGCCTTGGCCTCTGCAGTCTTGTCCTTGCTCTGCTCCGTCTTGCCTTTACTAGGCGGAGCAATTGTCTTGGCGGTGTCTGCCTCGAGGGCATCGGTATCGTCGCCAGTGCCCTGTCCCGGCGGCTTCTTCTGTAACGGCCTCTCAGTATTCGAGGGTTTGGGCGGCTTTACGGGATCCTTGGGGCGCTCAGCAGCAGGGACCGAGACGTCGGGTTTCTTTGATTCTTTTGCAAAGGGACCGGGTGGCGGGGCATTGAGGACGTCGGGCTGCTTCTCAGAAGAAGGCGCATTTCCGCCTATTGGAGCTTGGTCGCCGGTGGGGACCTTGAAGCTTGCTGACCACGAGTCGGAGCCGGCAAAGTGGAACAGCAGGAGGACGGTGAGGACGGCAAAGGCGACAAAGACGCGATAGCGACGGTAACGAAGCATTGTACCCAACTAAGTTTGCGAGAGCTGGGGTCGTCGAGTCGGGAGAGGAATGCACATGTAGCCACAGCTGAAGCGGAGCTTGGATCAGGTCGGCGGTCGTCCGGGTGTTCGCAAGGGGAAAATGGTATGCAAGGGCAGCATCGGTTCGCAAGTTACGGCTGGAGGACGAGCGGGAGGACAGGTGGACAGGACGTCGAATGTCCAAGTTGCTTGCCAGGGTGGTTGGGTGTGGGATGCATGACTTAAGCTCAATTGTCTTGCTGCTAATAAACCGCCAAGCTCTTGGCCGAACGCCTGCTGGTGTTTCGACGAAAAGGAAGTTGTCGTATTAAAAAGTTGGCCAACGGTTGTCGAATAATGTTTGTACCTCATCCAAAGCCTCCACCATTTGTCAATCATCCAAAAGTCGATAGGTCGCGTGCTCAAGACCCCTCCTATCCCCAGCTGTCATCCACATTGTCAGTCATCCGGCTAAATGGTGGCCGGGCTGGGCAGAAACACATCAAAAAGCGACAGAGGAAAAGCCGAGAGCATTGTTTCTCGTCTGTCCTTCACCATGTTGATATATCATTGTTATTTTTTCTACGCCGCATGTGCTCGCCACACCCCTGCAGATGAGATAACCCCCTACAATCCTTTTGGCCCCCTTATGTTACACATACATCGACCCCCACTAAATCCTCTACTCGCCTGCAGCCGGGTCTGGTGCGCGACCCATTTGCCGTGCCTTGAGCATCTCGTCGCAGAGCAGCAGGTTCGACGCGATGCCCGTGCTGGATGCAATCGCGTTGCGGATGACGCGGAACGAGTCGTACACGCCCGCCTGGATGGGGTCCATGGCCTCGCCAGAGTTGAGGTCGAGTCCAACGACGTTGCCAGCCGCGTGCTCGTCTTGGAGCTCGGCCACTGAATCTGTATTAGCAAATGTGGTGCCACCGGACAATCACAACTTACAGGCGTCTTGAATGTCGTGACCCGAGTTGGCAGCCAGGGTCTTGGGAATGACCAAAAGACCCTCGGCAAAGGCCTCCACTCCGTACCGAGCCTTGCCCTTGACCTGCTTCCTGAAAGCATCGCTCTTCAAGTGTTCTGCGCATGCAACCTGGAACGCACCGCCTCCAGGCACCACGCTCTTGTCGACAATCATGTTGTAGACGCTCCTCAGTCCATCACGGACGGCGTCCTTGACCTGCGCAATCGTGTGCGCGTTGGGTCCCTTGATCAGGAGCGTTACCGACTTGGGTTCCTTGACGTCTTCCTGTGATCGGTTAGCCTATGTGGGTTGTCGCGTGAGGTCTGAACGTACGACAAAGGTGTACTTTTCCTCGCCGAGCTGGTGCTCGTAAACCTTGCCGGCCCAGCCCAGCACGTCCGGAGTGAGGTCCTCCACACTATTCATCGAAGAACCACCGCAAATCAGCTGCAACCGCTCCATGTTCCTCCTCTTGGCCCGGCGCAGCGCAAAGATGCCATTCTTGACCAAAACATCCAAGCTCATCGGATCGATGCCCTTTTGGTTGATGACCACAAAGCCCTTTTTCGGGTCGTCGCCGCAGACCTCCTTCTTCAACTCGACAATCTTCCTCAGCTTGTCGTCGACAAATTTTCTCTCACTGGCCACGAGCTTGTCACGCTGGTCGGCGCTCGAGTAAAAGAAGCCCGAGTTGATTTCCGACTTTTCGTACTCCAAGCTGACGTTGAGGGTGAGGATGTGCGCGTTCTCGACAAACTTGGGCATGTCCGGATGTCTGGCACCGTGGTCGAGCGCCAGACCCCTGATGAGTTGCGTGTCGGCGGCGGTGCGGTGTTGCATGGTCATGATTTCAACCATGTGGAGGTCCGGCGTCGCGGGAGGGTTGTAGATGGCGAGGACGGCATCGACAATGTCCGGAGTGAGCTGTTCGGCGAGGGTGCTGTTGAGCTTGGTGGAGAGCGAAGTCCTTGCGACGGACAGCAGCAGCTCGCGGTCGACCTCCTTTTGGAGCTTGAACTGGTCCAGGAACTTGAGAGCCTCCGTCTTGGCCTGCTCGTAGCCGTCTGTTATCACCCTCGGGTGCAGGCCTTCTGAAATGTACCTCTCTGCCTGCTTTAGCAGCTCACCAACCATCAAGACTACCGAAGTTGTGCCATCTCCTGTAATGTCGTCCTGGGCGGTGGCGGCTCTTGCAATCATGACGGCGGTAGGGTTTTGGATTTGCATCTCCTTGAGGAGGACGCTTCCATCCTTGGTGAGCTTGATCTGGCCAGAGCCATCGACCAACCTGTCCCATCAGTACATGTTGCGTCTGGGTCGGGCGCGAGTCTCACATCTTCAGGGTACCGCGGGGTCCGAGGTTGGAGGCGAGGACCTGCTCCAATTAGTCTGGAGAATTTTGGACATGTTTGAAGATTCGTACCTGCTGAAGGCCCTCTCCGGCCGAGATGTTGACCTTCAAGGCCTCGCCGCGCCTCTGCAGACGGTTAGCTTGGGGAGTTGGCGACGGGGGATTTGGAGCGCACCCGCGACTCGGCCTTGGGGTTGAGAAGCTGGGCAGCCGACATGGTGATTCCGCGACGATTGTTCAAAAGTTGCGGAGGGATCGGCAGGTAAAGGGGGAGTTGAAGAGGTGGATTTGGTGTTGCGGAGGGGCCTTGGAGCTCCAGCTGGCCGCCAACAACGCGCAAAAACAGCGGACGCGATGCCCGTCGGTCTTGGCACTGCCGATTCGCCGACACGCCGGATTTCTGCCGCCCATCCCACTGCGTCATCGCGGGGAGTGCTCGACCTTACAAACAACATCTCCGTCTTTAATCTCACCACCTTGCCATCTCTCCACCTCATCTTAAATCCCATCCGACCACCTCCTCCACTTCTACTCACCTCCCTCAAAGCGTCATCACGAAAACTTCCCAAAGAAATCATGCGCATGCGCGTCCGCGGCCCTTCCGGCGTCAAGAACGTCGAGCTGTCCGAAGACTCCATGGTTGCCGAGCTGCAGTCGCTCATTGCAGAGTGCTCAGGAGTCCCCGTATACGACCTGAAGATTGGATACCCGCCACAGCCTCTCAACCTCGAAGAGTTTGAGCCCACCGTCTTCCTAAAAGACACCGGTCTCAAGCTCAACGGCGAGCAGCTCCTGGTCGCTCCCCGTAGCATCAACGAGCAACTATCACATCCGCTCCAAAACACCACCCCCGCCGCCGTCGCGCCTCTTCCAGGATCGCAGGCCCAGCAACAACCTCTGGGCCTCTCACGGAAACCGAACAACGTCGAGAGCGAGCCGCCCGAGCTGTACGTGCCGTCGCAACGCATGACCATGGTCCTGCGCGTCATGCCCGACGACAACAGCTGCTTGTTCCGCGCCGTGGGTACCGCTGTGCTCGGAGACTCCCTGGATGCAATGCACGAGCTCCGCAGTATCGTCGCGCAGGAGATTCAGAGACGGGCCGCAGCGGAACCAGAGCTCTACAATGAGGCGACGCTTGAGAAGAGCCCGGACGAGTACTGCAAGTGGATCCAGCGCGCGGATGCATGGGGAGGCTCCATGGAGCTGGACATTTTGGCCAAGCAGTTTGGCGTCGAAATCTGCAGCATCGACGTCCAACACCTGCGGGTCGACCGATACAACGAAGGCAAGGAGAAGCGCATCATTGTGGTGTACTCGGGCATCCATTACGACACCATTGTTCTCACACCCCACCCCTCCGACCCTGATACCAAGGCCATTGTGCAGTTTGATTCGGTTGACAATGAGATTCTGGACAAGGCCACGCAGCTGTGCCAGATACTCCAGCAGCGGCACTATTTTACCGACACGGCCGGGCTCTCCATTTTGTGCAAGACGTGCGGTTGGACGGGTAATGGCGAGATGGCGGCGGTGCAGCACGCGACCGAGACATCACACAACGACTTTGGCGAGACTTGAGGTGCAGTGCAATGGACCAACTGCCAACTCCGAGCCAAGTAAGAATGCATGGAGACGGGGAGCTTCAAGCTTTTGGTGTCTTGAAGATGAAAAAACTTTCTCCCTTGGATGGTGGTCACAAGGAGCATTCAAGCGCTTGCGCCTGAGTGCGATGACTTGGGAATACGCCCAGGTCAAATTTATTTCTCACTCACTGCGTGGCGAACGGTGAGCATGTCATCATAGCGGGCATTGAGCGGCGAAATACCCTTTTTGATATTTGTTGCACTCATCATTTAGCATCTGTAGGACCACGTGGCCGCAAAATGCTAGAAATACTCTACATCCCAAAAGGTAGATATTCAGGTAAACATATAATGTACAGTTGTAAAATAGCTCTGTCGTTACTAGCGCGGGGAACGAAGCAACCTAGCTGTACTCCTACTGTATACAGTGGCGCACCAATGAAGAGCTCCATGACCTCATGCTCCCGCCCATGCATGCAGCCACCCACCACTGAGCTGAGCTGAGCTTACTCTTGCTCCCACTTCTGCCCCTCGTACTCCTCTCTTCACCATCTACACCTCATTCATCTACTCCATCTGTACGAGCAAACTCTACACCCCAAAGCCCAAACTACCAAGCCGTCCCCGCACCATCACCTACCTTATCATAAGAGCAAGGAACTGAAAAGAGTGGGGTGCGAGGTACTACACTACGCACCCAAGCACGCACCTCGCGACAAAGATCAGCGCAGCGCAGCGCAGCGCAGGTTAGGGACGGATAGGGCAGAGCCTCGTTCCATCAAGAGGAAAGAAGAAGAAAAACCGATATCCAGCACCCATGGCAGGAACTCTCGCGGGCAATCTTGCAGATGCGCTAGCCGCCAAACCCGCACAACCCCCTTCTGCTGCCGTTCCCGAATCGTCTCAAAAAAGCCATTGGCAAATCGGTGCTGCTCCCGCTCCTTCTCGAATGGAGGACCAAGGCGGAAACGAAAATCATAACCAACCCACCGCGGCGACGATGTCGAATCTTGCGGATGCGCTGGGCGCCAAAGCGGCGCAGAAGCCGTTATCGTCCTCGTCCTCGTCCTCTCCCCCTGCATCTACTGCTCGCAACACGGCGGCGGCGGCGGGCGTCGACTCGCCCGTCCCCGTCGTCGACTTCGCCGCGTTTGCTGCGGCGGGGGAGGGGGCTGGTAGCAACGATGAGGAGGCGAAGAAGAGAGCGGCGAGGCAGATTGACGATGCGCTGCGGACGGTCGGGTTCGTGTATCTGCGGAATCATGGTGTTGATGCGGGGAAGGTGAAGGAGATGTTTGAGTGGGTATGTGTCTTTTCCTTGAATTCGTTGCGTTGGGCAGTTCAGCGCACCTCACCCCCTTGCCCAACACCCCCTGAACCACGAGGCTCTCGAGGAGAAGCGCGGCCCGGCTTGCGAGGCTGTTCCTGCGGAGGTACTGTGGTAGTATGAGAGAGCCAACACCCTCAACTCAACTCACCACCAACGCACCACCCGCTCACCGCAACCACTTCCATCTAGTCCCACCGCTTCTTCTCTCTCCCCACCTCCACCAAACAGCTCGCGCCCCATCCCCCCGGCGGCTCGCACCACCGCGGCTACTCGGCGCCGGGCGTGGAAAAGGTGACGCAGCACACGTACGGCGCCGACACGCTTGCCGCCCTGCGCGCCGCCGCCCCCGACGTCAAGGAGAGCTTCGAGTGCGGCAACGCGGCCAACGCCGCGCAGCCCAACATCTGGCCGCCGGAGGACGTCCTCCCCGGGTTTAGGGAGGGGTGCATGCGGTTTTTCGATCAGGGGGCAGGGCTGGTGCATAGAGTGTTGAGGGCGCTGGGCCTCGCCCTCGCAGGCGGCTCCAAAGACGACGACGACGACGACGACGACGACGCGGGCGTCGACGCGCTCTCCAACGCCCACGCCGCGTCCGCGTTCCAGCTGCGCCTGCTGCACTACCCATCCATCCCCACGCGCCTCCTCCGCTCGCAGGCCGCCGCGCGCATAGGGGCGCACTCGGACTTTGGCAGTCTCACACTGCTCTTCCAAGACAGCGTCGGCGGGCTGGAGATCGAGAGTCCACACGGAACGGGGACGTTCCGCGCCGCGCCGCCCGTCGACGGCGCCGTGCTGGTCAACGTGGGCGACCTGCTGGAGCGCTGGAGCAACGGGCGGTGGAGGAGCACGGTGCATCGCGTGGGGATGCCGGCTGGGGTGGGGGAGGGGGAGGACAAGGGCAAGGGGGAGGAAGAAGAGATGTGCCCGCCGCGGTACTCGATTCCGTTTTTTGCGGCGCCGGATCCGCAGACGCTTATTGAGGCGTTGCCGGGGTGTTGGGATGAGGCGGAGAATCCGAAAAAGTACCCCCCCGTCACGGCGGAGGAGTACGTGACGATGCGCATGAGTGCGCTGTACTAGGTAAGGCCGATGTATGATGGCGTAATTGAATTGGCGAGATGGAGCAGTAGATGGTAGGTACGGGAGGGAGGGATTGAGGACTGGTAGTTAGTGTAAACGGCCGATGTTGTCACTTGCCATTCGAAAGTGTTGAGTCTTTGAGATTTTTAAATCATTTCTACCGAGGGTCGCAAGAAAAATAGCAATCCTAACCTAACCCTACCCTACCTCGAAGACTCCTTATATTTACAGTATTCTTGCACTCTGTTATTTAGTAACTAGAGTTAAAAATCAAACGCGTGTCCACGGAGTGATCAGTGAAGATTGACGACCTGGACGTTTAGTTACAACTTACAAGGAGCATTTAAACACTCCCGCTCCGGTACTACCTTAGAGTTGCCTTTTATTTTGCTCGCCTCCTATTCGTCTACTACATAAGATAGATGAAGCTGGAAATGATAAACTGCATGTAATTACTTCTTTACCTACCCATGTACAGCATGAACTTGACGGTCATTGGAATATTACTAATCTCACTCTCCTCCCTCGGTTCCTCCTCTCGTCGTCGTATAATGGAGGAATAATGAGGTCACTGTCTGCCGTCCTGTCCCTGTTTTATCCCTGTCCTGTCCTGTTCTCTCCTCTGTAGTCCTCGGCCGACGACGACGACGACGCAAACTCAATCTTAACCCCCTCCCCCTTTACATCCCCCACAGTACATTGCCAGCTACACTCGCCCTCTATGTCGCTCTTCGCACCTCTCCAACGCCGAACCGCCTCCCCCCCCCCCCCCCCAAAGCAAAATCGCATCCACTTGCATCCGGCCGACCAGCCGGGTGTTTTGCGATCCGTCTGTCAATGTGTCAACTCTGCCTTGCCGTGTCGTTCGGTAGCTAGGTCCCGATGCAGGTGTTTGGACGGGACGAGAGCACGCGGACGGGAGCGGGAACCACCTAGGGCCAGGCACGGTACGGTACGGTACGGTACGGTACGGTACGGTACAGTACACACGAGGAGCGCGGGCGCTTGACAAGCAGGCGGTGGGTGGGTCCGCCGAGTCCTACACACTCCTGTTGTCTGCCATGCATGTACATGGTGCGTTAGGTACATGTAGGTTGGGGGGGGGGGGGGGGGGGGTAGCTAGCTAGATACATGTAGCCAAGGAAGGCAAAGACGCACGCAGCCAAAGCTTGAATCAACGACAGACGGCCGTGGACAGACTACAGACGGCGGACCGCGGACCGCGGACAACAATGCGATGTTGCGGTGGCGTCGTCGTTGAAAATTGTTCTAGTGTTTGATGCATTGTTACAAAGACCTTTTTTTTTTTTCCCCTTCCTATCTATTGACTAGACTAGGCGCAGGCGCGCTCTGAGTCCTCCCTCCGCTCGTATCCTTCGTCGTTATGCAGACATCCAATACATACAGTCCGACACCACAGCGCCTGTCCATCCATCATCCGTCGGTTGGCCGGTCGTACCAGTCAATCCCGTCCCATCTACAGTCTATGTATGTGCGCTATGCTTCCCAAGCATGAATTATAAACAGTGTAAAAAAGAAAAGACTGTAACCAAGGAAGAGAGAAGAGAAGAAGAAAGAAGAAAAAAGGAAAAGAGAACCAAAAACGCGCCAGCCGCGGGTATACAACACCAACGCCGATGCCGATATGCGTGCGCATCATCACCAACGGATCAATCCAATGCCATCGTCAAAAAACAATTGCCCGTCTCATCTTCCCAAGCACGCATTAAAGAAACCACCACCACCACACACACTACTTCCTCCCCGGCGTCCTCGCACCAACCGAGCTGGTACGCGACCGGGTCGGCTTGAAGCTCTCATGCGTATTGACGCGATCGATATCGTACGGGCTCTGATCATACGTCGCCGTCGGGCCGCTGCGTTGGCTCTCGGCGCTGCGCTTCTTGCGCAGCTGCTGCTCCTTCTCGCTCTTGATGGTGGCGAAGCGGCCGGCCTCGGGCTGGTGCGCCGCGTCGTCGAACGAGTAGTCGATGGCTTCGGCTTCTGCTTCGGCTTCGACTTCGCGCTCTTTGGAGAAGGAGGCGGCGGCCGAGTGCTTGCGCGATAGCGAGTCGTCGCCGGTTGCAGGCGCCGTGACGTCTTCGTCGGAGGAGGCGGCGGCGTCGGCGGTGGGCTCGTTGGTGGAGCGCAGCTTGGCGAGGAAGGCGGCCGATTCAGCCGCAAATTTGCAGCGCGCGCGGATGGCCGGGCCGTACTTGTAGAAGAGAAAGGGAAAGGGGACGCAGGCGAGCGCGAGGAAGGCCGGGATGCTGGAGGCCCAGTGGATGCCGAGGTCGGCGTACATGTACGAGGTGAAGAGGGGGAAGGCGGCGCCAAAGAGCGAGCGCAGCACGGCGTTGGCGGCGAGCACCGAGGCGGCGAAGATGGTGTAGGCGTCGATGAGGTAATTCATGATGGCTGTGATTCGCGTTAGTTGCAGGGTCGCAAAGGAGGGCTTGGCTGAGGTCATCCGGCAAGCGCATAAGGTTATGCCAACCAGACGACGCCAAACCTAATCACAACGTCAGTCGGGTGACTTACAGAGGAAAACCAAAACCATGCCGAATCCAAATGGAGCGCCGGCCGCAATGCTGGCCATCCAGTGGACGTCGGCGCCGTTGCTCCACGCGAACCAAAACAGGCCGATCGGAATGGCAAAGGCGCCAATCATGCAAGGTGGCAGACGGGCTTCAGGGGGAGCAAAGCCGGACGGGTCCTTGTTTGCGGCTTTGATGTAGCGCTTGTTGTCGTAGATGGAATATGCGACGCTGACCAACATGCCAACGGCCACGCCGAGGAAGGACAGGCCGCCGATGCCTTGCGACCAGCCGCGGACTTGTTGATAGACAATGGGAAAAGCGGCGAAGAGCATGTAGAGGGTGCCGTAGATGATGGCCATGTAAATGGACAGGAGCAGGACAATGGGCTCTCTGAAGAGCAGAATCCACGGACGGGACAGGGCAGTCTTGAAAGCTTCTCCCAACGTCACCTTGCCCTGTTCGTGGTCCGCCTTGCTTCTGTAGACCTTGCCAGTCATCTTGGTCAAGGTCGCGGCGCGCTTGCGGAGGAGGACGGGCGCGTACGTCTCGGGGATGATCAAGCTGCAAATGATCCAGACAACTCCGGTAAAGATGGCCATGACGCCCTCAATCCAGCGCCAGCCAACAGACTGGCCGACGAAGCCACCGACAATGGGTCCAATGACGGGACCCAGAAACGGCATGACGGCAAAGATGGACAAGGCGAGGCCGCGCTCGGAGGCGGGAAAGCAGTCGGCGACGACGCCGCCGGCATTGGTGAGGGGCGAGGATCCAAAGGCACCGGCAAAGAAGCGCAGGATGATGAGAGTCTGGATGTTTTGGGAGCCGGCGGCGCCAGCGTTGAAAAAGGTGAGTAGGGCGTAGGTTCCAAAGAAGAGGATTTGGCGACCAAACAATTCTGGGGAAGTCAGCACGTGCAAGAGCTGGGGTGCGTGGGTGCATCTCGACTTACCACTGCAAGGGGCCCATACAAGAGGGCCAATGGCGAAACCGAGAACAAACAGCGAGACGCCCAGGATGGCCACCTCTTTTCCGACACCCAAATCCATCATCATCTCCTGGACACCGCCCGAGTATGCAGACGAGACAAAGGCGACAGCAAGAGTAGCAATGGCGACGGAGATGCATACGGTCCACTTGATGGGCTGCGACCACAGCATGGGGTTCCTGGGGTCGTGCTCGATCCAGGTGACGATGTAGGGGCTCTCCTCGGTGCCATGGCCGTCATAGTGGGCGTTGCGAATGTCGTCGGTCACGACGCCCTGGTCAAAGACTTGGTTGAACCAGGGGATTGGCGCGGGCCGTCCCGACTCGACGTCCTTGGATTCGTTGCCCATGGTCAGGGCGGGGCGCCGAGACGTGGGTGGGAGATATGTGGGGGCGAAGAAGAAAGCAAGATCGACGAGGAAGGAAGCGAGAGTGTAAGGAGGCGAGGGAGGCGAAAGAAGCGTGGAGGAGAAGAGAGCGTGGTAGGTGGTTGTAGTAGTAGTCGGGGGATCTTTAAAGACGGACAACGGACGACAACGGGCATAAGAGTCTGATGCGTCATAGCGTGTGCGGGTGGCTTGAAGAGAAGAACGAGAGATTCGGATCGTGGGCAGAGCCGATGCGCCTTGTGCAGTGAATAATACTGTATCACTGCCTCTTCGGGCCTCGCGCCGCCCGTTCGGCTACTCGGCACCGCTGGCCGAACGCCCCCGTCTCTTAAGTCCGTCCGTCTCCGTGTGCACAACTCTTCTTTACTCCAGTCATCATCACCTCTCCGCCCACTGTCAGCCTGTCAGCACTCAATCACGTCCACCGCGTCATCTGGGGCTTCCACCACCAGTCCACCTGCCTGACCACCTCACCTACACGCCACGTCCAACTGCCGCCCCCGGCACCTGGCCTCGGTTACCGAGGGTCCCCCGCCAAACACTCACCTCCTCTACCTCTCTCTCGGCCTCATTAAAACCCTTCACACGCTCGTCCATTGGGCTCCTGGAAATCTGATCTTTGAACAAGTCTCGACCGCCGCTCTCGCAGTGGGTCGACCAGCAAACGCGTTACTCTTCTCGGCCGTACTGTACCTACCTTGCTCACTGCTCACTGCCCACGGACCATTTTTTTCAGCCTCAACACCCGACCAGCCAGGCTTGCACTTCATTCCCTGGATGCGGCGCACAACCAACCAACCAACCAACAACCATGACCCAACCGGGGGCGGCGACTCCGGTGCCGAGGCACAACTAAACAAAAAAACCACCATCCGCCGCTTGGACCTGCATCCACCTACACATCTTTCCCGACCTTCTGGAACGAACCGCCATCGCTAGTATTTGGACCCCGAATCGATCTGCCAGGTGGATTTCTGGCCATGACTCCTGCAGACGACACGACGGACCCTGTGCCGTGGCCTGACTGACTTGTACTGCTCCCACGAGTCGACACCATGCCTCCGTCGTCCTCATTCGGCCTCGAAACTCCCCCTTCCTTTGCCATCTATGCTTGAGGGCCCGCGT
This sequence comes from Phyllosticta capitalensis, assembly GCF_038381095.1. Classification (NCBI taxonomy): domain Eukaryota; kingdom Fungi; phylum Ascomycota; class Dothideomycetes; order Botryosphaeriales; family Phyllostictaceae; genus Phyllosticta; species Phyllosticta capitalensis. The sequence continues at coordinate 47,094 of NW_027117440.1, forward strand.
GTGTTTCTGTTTCTGTTTCCATTTTGCATTGCGCTTGGTCGATGCGCTGCGCATGACGACCTCCATCGTATTCTGCCTTTCTTCATGCCGACTGTGGTACCTACCAATCCTCAGCTGCCCTGCCCGGGGAGTTTTGCATCCACCATCCAAGCCGTTTGCCAGCGAAACAACGGCAGCGAGAAAGGTAAGAATGTTTCGAGGACACCGCTGCGATGCGCCGTCATGTTGTCTGGCGCCCCGCCCCGTCTTTCCCCAGATTTCCGCAGCGCCCGCACCTCAGTTGCAACAACTCTCGAATGTCAATGTAGTCTGCTCTGCCCTGCTCTGCTCTCCGCCGCCGCCGCCTGACTGCCTATTATTCCGTTTACCATTAGCCGTCCGCGCGTCTCTAGTACAAGCCCGTGTTTCAGGCGCGCTGGATCGGGCAGGGCAGGTCAGGATACATGTAGGTGGGAGCGTAGGTGGGTATTTGACTACCCAGGTGCTTGCTTGCTTGCTGTGCTTGCTTGCTTCCATTCTCTCCCCCCGCGCACTCACCACCATCTATCCATCCATACATTAGTCTTTCTCGCGCCCCCGCGCGGTTCTAGATACCTACCCCTCGCAACCGCCACATGCACGCACGCATCCCCCCTCTTGGCACCAGGCCTCGGAATTTTGATTTGACTCGACTCGATTTGACTCGATTTGACGCGGTTTGCTCGCGGTTTGCTCGCGACCTTGCGCAGCATGCTATGTGCAATTGGATGTGGGGGGAGTGTGGCTTGTGAGGGACGGAGGGACGGAGTGGGAGATGGGAAGGAGAGTGTGGAAAGGATGTAGGAGGAAGTAGGAGGGAGAGGGGAGGGGGTGGAGAGGAAGCAGCAGGGAGTGTGGTGTTTGGGTCAGGAGGTAGTAGGCGTCGGTGTTGAACTGTTGAAGCCGGCTGGTCACATAGTCAGGGCACTCAGAGGGTCTTGATTGAAGTGTGTAGCACGCCAGCACTCAAGCACTCAATCAAGTAGAGAGGACTGGAAGCAAAACCACCCACCTCCCTACGTTTCCACGCCCGACAGGAAAATACAAGACAAGAAAATACAACAAAGGTCATATAAGGTACCCAGGTTTCATTTGCTAGGTAGGCGATTGCTCTCTTCTCTACTCCGGTCTGGGCTGTGCTCCATGACTGACGGGCTGACTGGCTGGCAGGCAGGCGTTGTGCCCGTGCAGGTGGAAGCGCAAGCGGAAGTGTGAGGAAGGTAATGTATGTATGTACCTGTCTCTGCCCGTGCCGATGCCTGTGCCTGTGTCGATGCTGATGTCGACGTCGAAGCCAGTGCTGATACCCATGCCCCATGCCCATGTCGATGCTGATGCCCATGCTAATGCACAACCTCAACCTCAAATCCAATCCCAGCCTCAGCCTCCGCCTCACGCCATGTCTATTCCGACTCCAATTCCGATTCCAATTCCGAATCCGATTACTCCGATTATGATTCCTTCTCGCCACCACCCCATCCCGCACTCCGCCTCCGCCGTCCAGCGCGTGTCGCTGCCCTCTCCGCCGCCCACCCACTGCGTGTCTGTCTCTGCGTCAACGACGACGGGGGAGGCACTTTGCGGTGCGCATGTTGCGTACAAGTGTGGGGTGGTGTGGTCAGAGGGTCTCCGGCTAGAGGAGGGAGGGAGGCTTGTGCTGTCAGTGTCGCTGCGCGCGCCATCGTCTTCGTTGCGCGTGCTGCCGTCCGTGGCGGCTTCCGCGGCGTTGCCTCGTGAGTATGGGCGGAGCTGGAATCCGTCAATCTGTTCCCACAATGCATCGATGGCAGCTTGTTGCCTCGCAGTGCGGCCCGGCTTTTGCGAGCCCCTTCGCTCTCCTCGAAACGCGGCTTCTTGTTCTTTCGGCGTAGCACCTCCTCTGAGGCGTGGGCGGGGCTCTTCTGATTTACTCCGGTATGTTTGAGAAGCAGCTTCCTGCTCTCTCGGCGAAGCACCTCCTCTGAGACCTGGGCGGAACGGCGTGGGGAATTTCACGCCCGGATCGTGCTGCTTCATGAAGTTCGGCATGGCATACTGAAGCACCCAGTCGGTAAAGACGACGTCGCGCGTCTCCACTCGCTCCGATGGCTTGTACTCCAGCATGCCGCTGAGCTCAAGATCTTCGTACCCCGCACGGGCTCCTTGAAAAAGGCGCTCGAGGCTCTTGCGCTCGTCATCTCCCATTTCGTCTTCTCTTCCCATCCGGCCAATTCGCGTGCTCAGTGGTCTTTTGTCGCTTCCGGTCCATGAATTGGCTGCCCCAAAGACATCTTCCCGGTCCGACCTTCGCTCCCACCAATCTTCTGGAGGAGGGCCCAAGGCATCGATCCACTCCGCGATGATCCTGCCGGCAGAAGGCTCCCAGCCATCGACCAGAGGGCGAGTCGACAAGATGGAGTAGACGGTCATCGCAAGAGTCCAGACATCCGCGGCAGGTCCAAGGGCACCCTTGAAAAGTTGCTCTGGAGGGACAAGTCTCAGCGGCGTGGACAAGGATTCGCATCTGTCCGTTGTGAAGAATGAATGACTGAAGTCCGAGATGACAATCGTGAGATTCGCCGGGACATCCTCAGCGCGCATTCCCATGAAGGCCGGAGTGACACAGTAGTCGGGGGCTTCCGGTCCATGTGGCTGCCCGTCGTGACGAGTGACCTCAAGTCGTTCAGGTTCCTCAAGATGTTCCACCACCTCTGCCTCAGTGAAGTACTCCAGGCCCGGTCGATTGAGCAGAATGTTTCTGGAATGAAGATCTACCACAACGATTAGTTCTGAGACTTGATAGAAGTTTTCATTGCTCTTGAACTCACCACCGTGGACCACGCCACATGAATGGATGTACTCAAGACCAAGTATTGCTTGTGCCGAAATGGACCGCGCTACATCGAGGGGAAATGGATGAATTCCATCTTGAGACTCAGCCACGCTGGTTCCAGAGACCTTGAGCACGAGACACTGATGACGTCCATTGGGGCCATCGAACTGGAACTCGTCGAGCAGGTGGGCGATGAATTGGTAGCCCAGTCGCTCCTTGTTGCCATGGTTGAGAGCGCGTAAGATCTTGGCCTCAGAGCTGGCTTGCGACGAGTTCGCCGTCAGGATCTTGAGTGCGACATTCCTGTTTTCCTGGAGATCTCTTGCGAGCCAGACGACGGAGAAGCTGCCCCATCCCAGTTTGTGAATCACCTTGTACCGAGCGTGGAAGATGTCGCCGAGATGAGTTGGATGATAGCCGCCTGCAGCATAGCAATCAAGATTTTCGACAAGATCGTGGCGTATGTAGGTTGGGCCTCTGCGTTTCGGAGGGTCGCTTTGCGTGCAGGTTGACGGCATTGATGGCGTTGATTGAGGGGACGGATCCATAGCAAGAGTGTTCGGCTGTCGCTGTGAAGAGGAAGAGGCAGAGGGGCGCTCAGGAGTAAGGGATGGAGGGCGTGATTGTTTGCCAGTCGGCAGGAGTTGTGCAGGCAGCGCTTGCTGGGTACATGGAGGTAGGAAACCTGGTGCGGCGTTTGCGTAGGAATGGAGGTGCGGATGTGGAGGTGCGGATGTGGAGGTGCGGATGTGGCGTGTGCGGGTGGGGCGGCTCTGCGGGGACCCTTAAGGCGGAGCTCAAGATACAGGCGAGCAGGAGTCCAGGTTTTCATTTTGTAGGTGAGGTGTGCTGCACCTCACCGTCCCTGGGGCAACGACGCTAAGCTGGATAGGGAGTAAAAGTCGTGCAGCGTTCCGGCCTGAGATCTTGCTATTTTAGGTAGCATCACATTATTAAGTATCTACTTTACTTCTATCTATTAGTAGTTTTTAGAGAGTTTTAGAGAAGTTAGTTACCTTATAACTAAGTACTTAATTACTATACTAGAAGTATAAAACTAGTATATATTCTTAGAGTACTAGTAGAAGTATAGCTCTAGATATAGAGATATTATAGTAAATAACTTAGCTATCTATCTATACTATACTATCTTAGATTAGTAGCTATCTATAATATAAAGCTAATAGTTATTAGAGCTTAGGTATAATATAGTGCTATACTTTAAGTAGAACTTATTAGTTAACTACTTCTATTCTAGTATATTATAGTACTATGTAGATTATACTATTTATATCTACTATAGCACTAAGGAGATAGCTAGTTATTAGGTCTAGAGAGGAGTATATAGAGTAGCACATAGAGCAGCTTAAATAGATTAGTTCTCTTGTTAATCTTCTCTTTGTTAACGGTACGTTGGGTGCTCAACAATCCGCGCCTCTTTATTTGAGAGTAGTATTCAAATCGCCAGGCAACCGGAATCCACCGACCGACCGACCTGTCGATGCAACCCACCCTTCACCTGGCCGAAAAGACAATTTGATAACTTTGCCGAAACCCCCTCCCTTACCTCCGCCCCTCCTTCAACTCCAACACCCATATTCTCAAGCTTAGGCGACATTGTAGCCAAACTGCCTGGCAAGGTTCTTCAGCTCTTGGATGGTTAACGTCTGCCTCGTCGCGTTCATCCTGGTGGTATCCCAGGCGATCCTGCCCCTCCTCACGTACGAGTCGGCGGTATGGTTGTCCGAGCCTTGAGTCGTCATGATGGCCCTGAACCTCTCAACTTGAGCTCGCTGCCTCCAGCGCTCGATACTCCAATCGATGTACCCATGAAGGGTCTTGTGGTCGTTGTCGCGGATGTGGTAGCCATTTTTGAAGCTCACCGTGACGTGGAGAGGGTCCTCGATCGTGATACCTTGCGCGTTGGTCGTAGTGTCGTGAATGAGCGACCTAAAGTGCGACATGTTAGTAAGATTGGATCATTGTCTCCGTTCAGTGACACGACCAACATACTTTATGTTGATGACCTGTACATTTGGGTCACACTCGACAGCGGCCTTCCACGCGGCTACGATTAGAAGTTGGGTCTCCCTTTCAGTGTCAGGCTTGGGCATGTTCCAACCGACTATGATGTGGGAGGCCGTGTCACTGCCAAGGTTGTGTGGTCCTGGCTGCGTCGGGCGGTGACGAACATTGACATTGATGGGCCAGCAGTCATACGGACGCGCCTGCCTGATGGGGGTCAGGTAAGGATAGTCTGCGGGGTTCATGTTAATTGAGGAGGGAATGGTAAGGAGTTGTTTGAAAATGGTTCAAGTTGTCTGGGGGTTGTGCAGCGGGCAGAAGGTGGATGAAAGAGGTGAGGGGGGACAGAGGCTGCCAGAATGGGGCTGTTCTTAAGTACGCGCGAGAGCCGCGCGAGAGCTACGCGAGAGCCGCGTAAGATCTTGTGCAGGCGATTGGATTGCGGCGTCAGTCACTCCCGAGCGCTTGTTACGGTCAGGTGTAAAGCCTTCTGGCTCGCGATTGAACACGTTGGCCGCAAAAGAACCAACGTCAAGGCATGATGGCGATGCTTGAAGACTCCCGGTATACACGACTTGACTTAGTGATGTGGCAACCATTCTGATTTGAGCGCCCAAGCTCCAAGGTCTTCTTGGGATGCTTGGAGACTCCCAGTATACACGCGCCTTGACTTAGCGATTGGGCAATCATTGAAGCTCCAAGGTATGATCAGGATGCTTGGAGCCTCCCAGTGTACACGCGCCTTTACTTAGTTATTTGGCAACCATTAAAATTCTATTGGAGTGGAATTAGAACTGCTAAGAGAACTGTCGACTGAGAGTGGTGCTACAGCTGAAATGCATACAGGTCTTCCAGGCCCCCATCATCCCACTCTTGCAACCGAAACTGACTGCCGAGACTTACAATATCGGAGTGTGGTGTTGCTGTACGGCAAGTAGAGCAGGCCCCACTTATGCACCCCCCGGCAACAGAACAAAGAGAAGCAAGAGAAAGGAAGATAAGAGAGACTCAAAGAGAGCTGAGAAACCTTCAAAGGACCATGGTCTTTTCGAGGGCATGTCCCTCTTGGGCATGTCCCCCTTTTCAGACCGTGAATGCGGACGACGAAGACGTTAGCTTGTCAGCCCGCTTGAACCTCATCTTGAGCGGCGTAGTAGAGATCGTCGTACTTGCGGGGGCGGGGGCGTCTTGACTACGCCACACTGTGCGTATCGTTGCGCACCAGACTCGAATGTTGTTATCCTGGGTTGGCGAGCAAAAGCACACTCAGGAATTGGTCATTGAGTTTCCACTTAGTGCGCACCGTGACGTTGGCGCGCTTAACATTGAAATCCTCCAGCCATTCAGACACGGAGGCGTCGTCGGCGCGGCGGCAATTAATAAAGTCTTCAATAATATCAGCCTCAAAGGGGATACCCTTCGTACCAAACTTAGACACAAGGTGGGTCCACATCTCCTTGGCTGATCTGTCCTTCCCCTGCAAAGTAAAGAAGACGTCAGGGTGGATAGCTATTGAGAAGAAGTAGACAACGGCGCTATCCCTGGCGAGATTATCTGGTGTAGTAGGGACGGTAGTGAGAGTACTCTCACACTACAAGCTGAAAAGCCGCAACTTGACAAGCATCTCCCACTAGGTCAACAAACCCAAACGCCCTGAGAAGCCCGGCTCACGCGTGCCTCCAGCTCGTCCAGCCGCAGCCTGGCACACGGCATCAAGTCAAATTCGGATACAGCGGCCTCTCTCCCCCATCGGCATCCCCATCCCCATCCCCACCCCCACGACCGCGCTCCCGCCCGCCCATGCCCAGGACATACGTCACGACCTCGTCGTCGCTGGGCCAGCCGCCGAGGTCGCTCGCGGCGGGGTCGTCCAGCTTGCGGCGGGCTAGCTCCACCTGCTCGTCTGAGTGGCGGGGGACGGGGAGGATGGGGTCGGAGTAGGCGTCGGAGGAGAGAAAGGTGGGAAAGGAGGGGGAGAAGGGGGAGGGAGAGGGAGAGGGAGAGGGACGCGTCGGAGTGTGCATGTCCCATTTGTACGAATCGGGCTTTGGGGCGTTGCTGGCGTTGTTGGTATTGTCGTCGGCATCCGCAGGCGCAGGACAGCTCCGGCCGTAGCGCAGGCGGGCGCGAAACTCGAGATGCACGCGCAGCGCGACGACGGCGGCGCGGAGGCGCACGCGGCCGTTGGTCGAGTAGGAGGTGTTGAAGACGAGAGCGGCGGCGTTGAGGCGCAGGAAGTCGGCGACGCTGAGGAGGCCCTCATAGTCGTACATGACGCCGAGGGCGCGGACGTAGCGGTGCATGATGTGGGGGATGGGGATCTGGAGGCAGTCGGAATCATGGGGCTGCTGCTGCGATTGGAAAGGCTCGGCGCCCACCAGGTGGTTGAAGAGGGCGCGCAGGTAGCGCGAGTCGGCGCTGCAGTGCGCGAGGTGGTCATCCCAGTCGAGCTGGACGGCGCGCGCGGTGGCGAGCAGGTCTTCCATGTCCGTCATTTGTCGCAGGCCTGCGGAGCGCGCTCTGAGGGCGGTTTCGCGCGCCGTCGTGCGCATGGAAAAGGCCTTGCAGATGATGCCGAAGCCTTCTTGGTCGAGGTCGAGTTCGAGCCCGTTCATTGCCTCGACGGCGTCGCGCATGATGGCGGTGGATGTGTCGTTCAGCTTTTGAAAGCCGTATTGCGAAAGCGCAATCAAGACAGAGTTCCAACTGTGGCGATCGTTTGATCTCTTGAGCCTGAGCAAGTCCAGCGCGCGGTGGAGCAAGAGAGGTCGTTCGGTCCGCCTTTGGCGCTCGGGATGGAACGGGATGGGTTGGTGCCACAGCCTGGCCAGCATCAAAATGTATGCTCTGAATATTGCCCGTGGTATTGCCGCTGCTTCGTCTGGCGTAATTTTCTTCTTGAGAAGCGACTGCAGTGCCGGGTTGGAATCGACGCATTGAGTCAGAATGTACGATGCTTCCGTGAAATTAGCGGCAGTCTCGACAAGGAATTCAAGACATGGTCCGCGCGGGATGATTCCTTTGGATACCATTCGATCAAGCAAGTCCTTGATGCTCGGGAGCTTGAGTGTTGGGTCAATGCGCTCCCGATGAGATCTTGGAATAGGCCAGACATCCGGCGAGTCTCCAGGGAGGGCTTCTTTCCAACCTGGACCATAGAGGGGAATGTCGAGATCCCGGGAATCGTTGTGGCGATTCCGTCTCCTCTCGCGTCGACGATCCGCAACAATCTTCTCAAACATGACAAAGTAGACCTTGGGATGTTGTCGACTGCCAGATGAATCGTAGGCGAGGAAGCACGCCCAAGCCTCTTCAAGCGTCCGTGTACTTTTGACTCGAGCTGCCCAGATGACGGGATCGAGGACTTTTTGAGATGAAGGAGGAGCATGGACTCGTGGACTGTTGCTAGTAGTCGCAGTTGCAGTCGGATAGTGAACGTTTCGAGTTTGAATCGTAGGGCTTTCGTCCAAGTCCCAGCCGGTCAAAATCGAGGCAGCTTGATCTGATTCGGTTGCAGGATATCCAGCTTCCCACATTTTGCGTAGTAGCTGACCCGCTCGGGAGATGGCTTCTTCATGGAGAATGTCCTCATCCATGGCAGTGCGGTCTTCTTTCCAGGGAGGCCATCCTTTGGACTTTAAGGATGCCCACAGGCGCTCCTTGTCGGTCTTGACGTGGGCCAGCTGCGTCTGGATGAGGGCCCTGTATCCCTCTTCTGTAATGGGAATGGTTGGTTTATAGTCTGCGATGCGACGCAGAATCTCAAACTGGGCCCTTTCCTGATACACTGCAGATGCATACGGATTTGGCGTTGCTGGTATTGCAAGCAGTTTGAGCGCCTTGTTGTAAATGTTGGCCAGCTTTATTCTTTTGTCAATCATCCGTCTCTCATTGATTTGCTCAGGTGGAACCTCGCACTGACGAGTACCTAGGTTCCGCGGGTTGATTTTTGAGGTGACAAGCTTCGTCAAAGGCCCTATGGCCGAGGGGAGCAAAGTTCGAGCATGACGCAAGAAACGGACAAAGAGCAAGAAAATGGTCTTTTCGTCGATTTCAAAAGTCGTCTGAGATTGCTGACGGGAGACTGGGGTATCAAAAAGCCCTACTTGACGGAGGGTAAACCGCAACAAGTGCCGAAATGCACCCAAAGTCAAGCGATCCCGTTTCAACAAAAGCAACACGACCCATATTGGCGTTCGTCCCTTGGCATGATCTCCACGCAGCATCAATACTGCCGCGTCGCTCGACTTTTCCATCAAGATTTTGGCCCAAAGCTCCAGGTCCTCCCACGAGTAGCCATTGGACACTGCCCACGACTTGACACTTTCAGGGACCGCGGGCACAGAATCAGCTTTTCCCAAAGAAATGTCGTGGAGAGCTTCAACATATTGCGCCACAAAGTATTGCAAGGAGATCCTGGGCGTGGGGTGGAGGACAATGGTGGGGTCCTGTTTGCTGCGCTTTGAGGCGTGACTGATATAGGTCAAGTCGGCCTTGTTGGCAAAGGCTGGAGGTTTAGCATACAGCTGGCCTGCCTTGCTGAGTGCCTCAGTCAGATGTTCGGACGGGCTTGGTTTCCTGACGTGTACGTTTTCAAGGGCTTTTCCTCCGAGTCCGCGGAGCGCAGTGCCGCCAGGTTTGTATTTGGGGAATTGGATATGCGTCCTCGCAGGTTTCTCGTCCGACTTCCAGCGTGTCCGAGACCGAGACCGTCCCCCCGAGCTCTGAGCATTTTGCGACTCGGATGTGGCACGGGAGTGGGTGGTTCGAAGAGCTAAGCGGGGAGGCCATTGGTAGAGGTGGGACCAGAATTCGCGTCTGTCTGGAAAATTGGAATGTCGCGCTGGTGCCTTGTTGAGGGTTAGCATTGAGCTTCGTGGCGTCAGCGGGATGGCGTGAGCTTGCCGTTGACTTGAGCGCGGGGCGCAATTGAGGAGCTCTGGCGGCGAATTTGGCAGATCTAGAGCAGGACCTGCGTGACCCGTGAGGGAAAAGATGGAGGGGCATTCACAGAGCCATTCGGAGAGAGCATTGGGAGCTCAGCGGGAGCAGATGCGGGGGAATTGATGGTGTGGAGAAGGGCCGAGAGTACAGATATGCTCGAGCTGTGGTAGGTTGGTGGAGTTGGTCTGTGACGAGAGGAAAAGATGGAGGTGGAGAGATATCTTATCTCGGATCAATCTCGGATCTTAGTTATCACACACACTGGCAGTCTCTCTTGGCCGCTGCTGCCCTGGCCGTCGCCCGTCCGCCGCCCGTCGCATCGACACTCACCCGACAACCAGCGACTGACTTCACCCAAACGGCCACCAACGACAGCTCAAAGCGCCTCTCGTCATCGACGTCGAGGCAATGTCGCAACAGAACGGCGCCCTCACGCCGCCACAACCCGCCGCCCAACCTCAATCCCAATCCGCTTCCTCACCCTCTGCTGCAAAACGAAAGCGGTCAACAACTGCTGAAGACGCGCTCCCGCAACGCGACCAAAGGGCCCCGCCGCGCGCCCCCCGGTCTCTCAAAGCCCTACTCGAAGATGTCCTCGAGATATTGAAGAGGTTCGCGCGCCCCAACCACCCTCTTCGCGCATGCTCAACCACTGCCCAATCATCTGTACTGACCATTACCTCTGTTAGCTACGACACCACCCCGTCCATCCTCAATTATCCCATTCCCAGCACTTGCGCAGAGCCCAGCTCAAAGCGCGCAAAGCTCACCCAGGCTGCACCTGTCGCCTCCACCGTCGCAGACAAGGCCACGTCCGAGTCGTACGCATCCCTCGATGAGCTCGTCCACGATGTTGATGTCATCTGCGCTCAGCTTTCAAGCTCCATCTCCGCCCACCACTCGCGCTCCGATGTCGACGCCAAACTCTTGACGGGCATATTGGCTTTCAAGAAAGTGCTCAAAAACCTTGTCATCAGAGAAGCATCCTTCGCGTCGGAATCGAGCAAGCCCGAGGAGCAGGCTCATGGCGCGGCAGACGACGAGAAAAATGCCACAAATGGCGTCGAAATCAAGATTGAGCCCGAGGATGAGACGGATGACACTTCTACTGGCGCGCGATCGGTTTTGACGCTCTTCACGTCGGCTGGCGGTAACAAGCAGCTCTTCACCAGCCTGCAGAAGCCGGTCAAGGTTCACCAAGACGACAACGGGCTCGACACCTCAGTCGAAGTCATTTTGCCTTTGGATGAAAACAACCTCCCAAGCATGCTGTCGGCTACCAAGGTCATTCCCGTGCACACAGAAGATGCCATTGGAAAAGCCAAGGGCCCGAGTTTTGGAGAGATTTTTGGTCCACCTCCCAAATTACGAGAGCTCAAGCCGCCAATTCCTTTGAGCCAAACAACTACGCGGGGCAACACGGTTGTTTGGGGTCCCCAGGACCCGCTAGCAAGGCTGAGCCGCCGTGGATCGACGTATTCGAGCCAAAAACTAACCGCTGGAGATTGGCTTGGTTATGGTGGAGTTGACCCGCCCAAGGAGCCGTCATCGCCTTCAGCAAAGCGGAAGCAACGGGATCGCGCCTTGAGCACGGGCGAAGTCAATCCCCCCAAGTCCGAAGAAGAAGTGGCTGCTCTTGAGAGGGCAAAGGCGGACGCTCTTTTTCGGAGCGTCTATTGTAGCTTCGCCCCGACTCGTGACGACGGTATTGCTGTGGTGCCCGAGGAGACGAAGAATCGTGTTTGGTGGCAAAAGATCGGAGAGAGGAGGTTCCAACAAACTTTCGCGATTGACCCTGCACTGGTCGACGCGCAGGCCGGTGATGCCGTAAACGGAGAATCAGCGCCAGACGCGGACGAGGACGAAGCGTTCAAAGAGGCAGTCGAGTCATTTGAGCCACAGGAGCTCAACGTGCCGGAAAAGATTGATCGTGAGGACAAGGAACGCGAAGTTGACGAGATTCTCAACGACATCAATGAGCTCCTCGAAACCCTTCATTCATACCAGCGGATTCGGTTAAGCACACTGGCGCCATCATCGCGGACGCCGGCTGCGCAAGACTCGGTACGCCCCTCGACGCCTTCTTCAGAGGAAATGGACGTGTACAACCTCCTCAAGAGCCAGCTGGCCCTGATGGTGTCAAGTCTGCCCCCATTCGCGCTCGCAAAACTCAACGGCGACCAGCTGGAGGACCTCAACATTTCCAAAAAGATTGTCGTCAAGACCAAGGATTACAGGGGCGTGTTGGAAGAGGATCAGGTATCCAAGCTGGCCAAGACTGCTGCCATTGGTGCTGGTACCGTCAATCCTGCCATGGCAGGTCGTCCACATGCCCCGGTGCAAGGATACGCACCGTCTCCCCAGCACTACGGCGGACGCCCTCCCCCTGGACCCCAATACGCGGGCCGACCCGTTGGAGCTCCGCATTCGTACTACACACCACAGCCGGCAGCTGTTCGCTCACCCTCGATTCATCAATACCCTACTCGGACAGGACCAAGCTACCAGGCTCCGGCTGGATATCCAGCGACTGCCCCAAGGCCAAGCTTCCCGCCCACGTATTCTCAACAAACCCCTGTCCGCGCTCCGTCCTATGGCGCGGCCGCTTCGTCATACCAAACCCCCATGCCGATGCAATACGGTCAACGCCCGCCATCGATGTACGGAATGGGACCTCCGCACGGCTACCCACCGCGCACCCAAGGGCCCGGACCAGTGTTCAACTACACCGCAACAGGAAGCCCACACGTCCGCAACAGCAGCAGTCCCCTCAAGCAGAACCCCCTGGCGCCTACCGCCGGCGGTCCCCAGACCCCCTACGGCCAACGTCCACCGTCATCTGCCGCACCACACGCATACGCCACGCCAGGTGCTCACCAGCCGATGGCCCAGCAACAGCAACCCGGTCGCCCCGGCTCGTACTACGGCGGCACGCCCGGCGGCCCGTACAGCAACGGACAACCCCAACCTCCCTCGTACAACCCGTCCGGCGCCATGAGCTACCAGGCGAGCATGGCGGCCTACACGCAGGGCCTGACGCGCCACGGTCAGATGCAACAGGCGCAAGCGCAGGCGCAGGCCCATCAGCGCCAGACCAGCGCGACGCCGCAGCCGCAGCCGCCGCAAGGCCAGGGGCCGCAGGGGCCCCAGCCTGTCGTGTCGTAGGAGCCGAGCTTGAATGAATTGAAATCTTTTGATCGACGGAAGTGAAGAGGCTAGGCATGGCGGCGCACACGCGCTCATCTGGATACCTTGGGTTGGGCAAAAGAATGGGCGGGGGGCATTGGAGCAAAGAGAGACCGTGTTCAGGTTATTTTGGGGGCGATGGCTACGGAGGGAGGAGGCATCATGGCGTCTTGTTTTTTCGTGTTTTCGTTCTGACATGCTTCGTCTGGATGCAGCTTTTAAACTTACCTTACCTTACTACCTACTGCTTCTGGTCCTTTTGATTCGATTCGTCTTGCCCCTTTCTGTCGTCCTGTTCTTAACTTTCCGCTCTTCTTCTTCTGACTCCTCCTGCTTTCGTTCCAATCAAATTAGACTCTCTCGAATGGGGACGTGGTCTGTTGGCTGTGTGGCTCTGCGTACGTGGGCAGGTGTGTGGTTCTGCGACGGCTAGCTAGCTGGGTAGTTGATTGGCTAGTTGGTTTGTTGGCTCGTTGGACACTACTACTTACTACACTACCTCTCCTCTAAACTACACTACCTACCTCTCCTCTAAACTACACTACCTACCTCCATAATCCACCGTTTCCGCGGCCTTTTCCATTGCAATGTCCTCATATCGCGTAGCACAGCGGTCGCGCACGGTGGTTCCTTCCTTCCATCCTCTCCTCGCCTTTTGTGATTCCCGTCGTCCGCCCCTTCCTTGCCTTGGGCTTTGGAAGTACCTAAGATACCTATGTAGGTGCGGAAAGATCCGGAAAGGCGCGAGCGACCGCGTACCACCTGCCTTCCTCTGTGGGCGTCTGTGTACTTTGCGGGCTGCTTCTGCCGTCCCAGTAGCCGCCGTCACTGTCGCCGTACCTATGTAGCTGCGTCTAGTATGGTGCCAGGACCTGCCGGAGATTTTGGCTGAGGTGCGTTTGGATCTTGGGATGGTGGGTAGGGCGGGTGCGTAGGGTTTGGGCGCGCCGCTGCGGGTTTTCCTTTCTGGTTTTGTTGGTTTTGTGTGGGCTTGTGGTTGCGGTTGCGGCTGTGGTCGCTTTGTCTGTCTGTTTGTATGTCCGTCGGTCGCGTTGGCATGGTGTTCAAGTGTTCTAGTACTCGAGTTCCCTTCACACACACATGGTTGGTTGGTTGATTGCTAGGACATGACTGTGGCCGTTCATCTTACTCCCTCCTTTCTTTTCTCCTCCATTCCTACACGGGAAGGGTTGGTTGGGATGACTGGACGGGCGGACTCATGGATCTGTCTTGGTGAAGGGGAAAGCTTGATGTGGTGGGACAGAGGGCGCACTATGTCGTTTGTCCTTCTCTGCTCTGTTGGAGCGAATGCGTGGAGCGGCGGGGTGCAACGAAGAGGCTGAAGGGAGGGGGAAGAAAGTCCTACAAGCTGTGTAGTAGATGAGTAATAGATTGCGGGTTTTGACGCAATCCTACTCTGGGTGTCTGGTCTACTAAGTGGTTTGGGACATGAAGCAGAATGAGACACAGAATGGAATAATGGTGATGTAGATTGCAAAGTCTCGAGGGCAGTCAGATGGCGGAAGAAATTGCTGGAGTGCTCTCCAAATCCGACCGACAGAGTGCGTCGTGTGAAGATCTTTCTCTTCCTTGTCGAGAATACAAAGCGAGAGCAGAAAGCCAACACAGCAACTGTAATTCTCCCCCAACACAGCGGCAGCAGTAGCGGCAGACGCAGAAGCAGTCGTGGTAGGGAGAATACACCCGCGATGTCATGATTTCTGGGCCGGAGCTGAGGGCAAGAGCATTCACTGGGGTCCAGCGCGCCATGGCCTGGTGTGCCGTTGTCCAGCTTTTCGTCTTGCAGCGAGTCCGCGTCAGTTGCGTAGTCATTATCGGGTGCGCAGCCAGTTGCGCAGTCAGTCGGTCGGTCAGTCAGTCAGTCGCAAATAGTGGCTGGGCAAGGTAGGCATTTATGGTGCAGTCAGTTGCGCCGTTAGTGGGGAAGGGAAGTCAAGATCTCGAAAAGGGGGAGTTGGGGAGTCAGAATTTTGGAAGGGGGGAAGGAGGTTCAGGAGTCGGACAGAAATCCAGCGGCGCGCGGAATTTGGAGGTCGTCAAAATGCATGTGTTCTGCTAGAGGTCTTCAATTCTTTGCTCAGTCAAGGGATGTGACGTTTGTGGCTCAGGGGCATAGCAAGGCAGCGTGATGGAGGCGTGCAAAGGGAAATTTCAGCCGCCATGCGTTTGTAAAATCTTTGAAAAGGCGGCGAGGGGAGCAGGCTACGGGACTTGGGGAAAGTTCTTTTGGGCGTGTTTTGGAGTGTCGTTGGTGTTGAGGAGATGCGGCGCTGCTTGCTTCGGGAAGGAAAAAAGGGGGGGAGTCGGGGAAAATGCCGCCCATGTTTGTGTCCTGCTCTACTGTGTTTCTTGGTCCATTTTGTGAAGGGTGAAGAGTTGATTCGATTCGATTGTCGACTGAGCTGAGCAGTCTTAAACAATTTTAATCACCCGTTGCTCGTCGAATCTGTCCGCGATATGCTGGTGCATAACGCGGCTGTTGGATTCTGTTGTAAAGCAGCAATAGAACATACCAACCCTGATGTAGGTATCTTCCGCCTCAGTCTTGACCAACATCAAGCCCGCACAAGGCCTTACCCGCATTAGAATCTTCTCCCTACTATGAAACGTTTCGAAATCATCATCAAAATCAATATACACCCACAGCTCCAACGTTTCTGCCTCTTTGACCGTTGACATACCCGAGATGCTCGTGATTCCCGGGCGGTGGTTGGGAAGTTCTTCCCACTGAAAAGATGCAATGGGTCCCTTCATGGTGAGAATGCCGGACTGCACCATCCCATGCCTATTCTCCGGATCCACATACTCCATGTCTATGTTCAAGACTTCAGCAAAATTCTTTGGACCTTCGTAGTCAAGAAAAAGCTCGCACTGGGAATCTGCGTTTGCCCAACTCCAGCTGGGTGCCCGGTACCCTCTTGGTCTCTTCGTCTCCCGATCGCAAGGCTTGGACATCCAAAGTAGTTCAGCGGGGCCGCCTAGAACAAGTCCAGCGGTGATTTGAAGTTTTGTTTGCCGTTCGTATTCCTGGGCAATGGCGGCAAAAGCGACAAGCTTGTCTTGATCTGGTTTTGTCAAAAGACGTTTTGTGTACCCTGCCACCATATTGTGCCAGCGAAAAACATTGTCCTCCCAGTCCGAACTTGTGAAATATTTGAAAGGTGTGGACATCCGGCCAATGTCATGACCGTAGCGCTCAGAGACGTCACTCATGCGACTTGAGAAGCATTCCCAATAAATCCTGTCTTGGCCAAAATGAAGTACCCTTGGAGAGCAAAACCTCTCCTGGAACGTCCATCCACGCTTTGAAAGTGGCAGTTCTTCCAGCATTGAGATTTGATCCTTTTTGGCAGGCGCAAAAAATTTCGTCTCGAAACAGGACTCGTGGTCAAATACACCGGTACAGGGGACTGTGACCCTACCGGGCTGCAAGAGACCGATGTCCCTTTCGACGAACGCTCCTTCAAAAGGATTGGAAGCTCGGTCAATGGCGATGTTCAAAACACAGTTTCGATAAATGTCGGCCATGGTTCTGGCGTGCTCGATCCAGTCTTCGTTGATGCCCGCTTTGGCTTGGATGATGCAAAGACTGTCAATCCACAGATACTGGATCTTCAGTCTGACGCAAACTGTGATTGCATCCTGAAAAGATTTGGGAAGTTGGTCCATGGGTATCTCAGTCAACATGTCGCCGATGTTGTTCTCCGTTAGGGTGATAAACTCCTTGGTTCCCCAGCAATGACTTAGGGTTGCGTAAGGGCCCTGCAGCTCGTGATCGCGGGTCTCGATGAGGAATGGGTTTCCACTGGACTTTGCCAAATTGCTCAAGTCAATGAGCCTTTTCGGGTGTTTGCTCAAGGCACCGTCCCTGCTCTTGGAAACCATCTCCGTGCATAGACTGTGCTTATCTTGACAGGTCCTGAGCCAATCTCTTGCCAAATCAAGCACTGCTGGGTCGCCGGTATTTGATGGAAATGCGATAGTTTTACCGTCCCTGACTTTCCAGGGTTGCGTCTCAACATCAGCTTTTGCCAGTGTATCCTTAGTCCCAAAGTGATCGTCGGGGTTGGTTGGAGGTGGCCATACACCCTTATTTTCTATGAAGCCACCAGTGTCTAGGGGCGGATGAAGCATGAAAGTAAACTCCGGCCTAGGATGCCAATTGTCTTCGTCGGGAAAAGAACCTGGGAATAGAAACCGCAACATAGACTCGCTGACTAAGCATATCGCCGGGATATAATGAGCTTCGGTCAGAAAAGTTTTGCCAGCCGAATCCTCGAGGTGGACTTTCAAACGAGAACAGATTTGGCATCCACCATCTGCGGCTTTGAGAAAGTCCGACAAGGTCTTGTGATGAGGGAGACCACGACGACGATCGTTTCCCTCCTGGGCATTGGTAATGCACAGTGCACAAAGCATTTGCAGAATTGGAGGATACCTCTAGGATAATGAGGTTGGCTGAGCTCTGGTTGGGAAACTCTGTCGAATGTAGGCTGGTGGTCGATGATGCGGAGCCACAGGATTCGCTATGTCCATGTATCAGTTTGAGTAAATCCTCAGAGCAAACGTCCTGAGTCATACCAAGAATGCAGATGAGATGAGCGTGCAGCCTTTCCTCTGGAAACTGTGGCATGGACCGCTTCTTAACGGCGATGCTGCGTGTTCCTCCGCGCTGGAAGACCCCTCCGAGCGTCGGCAGTTGCAATTCCGCCCCCACGGAATTATGGGGCTGAAAAAGATAAGCAGTGACTGCCCTCGATGCTGTGACACGTAAGACTGCAAGTTGTCAGTCTCAAAGCGGATCACGGAACACGGGAATAAGATGAAAGCTTTTCATCGTGAAAAGCGCGGCGGAGCTGCAGGTTTGGAAGACAACCTTACAATCGAGACGATCCGGCGGTCATTCTCATGAAGGGTCCAAAGCAAGCCCACGTTCCAAAAAGCTCATCGGGGCCTTTGACGTTCAGGACTAATCCATGATCGTGGCGGTGCGGCTTGCCAGCAACAAACCTGTTGGCTTCTGTTTCGGCGGAGACGATGAACCATGATGCCATCTTGTCGCAGGAATGGCAATATGGAGCAAACCGAAAGTTCTGTTTTCCAGATTCTCATCTGCCATCTGCCCCAACGTCTTGTAACTTGTCATGCTGGCCGGTTGGATTCATCGGCGTGCTGCTTCTTCTCGAGCCCGTTTGGCGACGGCCGTGCCGACTAGGTGTCCCGATGCCAGTTCTCGGCTTTCGTTGGAAAGGTTTGCAAGATTGGCGGGTTTCTCTCTTGCTTCCTGATCTCGTAGCTTCGTTTTGTTTCGAGAACTCGTGTCGCGCGTCGCTTTGTTTTGATGTTTAGCGTAGACGCGCAGGACTTCCCTTCTCGGCTAGTGCCTTCGCCTAAGTCCGCACCTCCGCGCTACAGTGGCCGCTCAACTCCCCAACTCTTCAACTCCATCGCTGTGCACACACGATGGCGGCGCACATGTTTCTGCCCATCAACAGACACGACAGATGACGAAAGGAGCGATTCCGGATCCCGTCGCGGCCGCAGAGCTCCCTGCCGAATTGCGCGTGCTACGACAAATGAACGACTACCTTATGCGGACAAGTTGGCGCGATGGCGATGGCGATCGGGACGGTAACGGTAACTGCGACGGCGACGGCAACAGCGAAAGCGCTTGCGGGGCCGACCGCTGCAACTGGGGGTACGCTCATCTATCGTCCGGGATTCTGTTCAGCTAAAGAGTGTCGTATTGGCTCGGTGTCGCTCGACGGCTTCCAGTTTGTCAGTACCATCGCACGTGGGGGAGAAAAGAAGCTTATTGGAGGAGTGGTCAGCAAATGCGGCAAGCGGCTTCGAACAAGCGTGGACAGCTCACTCCTAACGATAACCTTAGGCACATACTTGTAATTAAGCTACAGATGTCAAGGGAACAATCATGAAGAAGGCAAAGGTAGGTTGGATGATGTGCATAGACACCCTTTTGGTACGCTTGGCGCTTGGCGCCTTCTCGTGAGGGGCTGGTCCGTCGACAAGCATCCATTTCTTTCTAGGCAGACTACTGGTGGTATACACTACACAGTTTCACATTACGTCGTCTTTATCCCTGAGTCCTGTTCCTCAACGCCTGGTCATGACACACGTCTTGTTCCTCAAAAGTCATCACCGCTCAACAGCAACTTGAATGCGACCAATGACTTCGAAAACTGATCGGGTTCTTCTCTCACACTGAAGTTCCCGCTTTGGTTGCGGAGTATGGTATGGCATTTGGCGGGCAGGCCTTTTTACCCGCAGGGATGACAGGAGTAAACTGAAAGCAATTGTTTGTTGTGTAGCAAATGTCCCAGACCGCTGGTGGTGTCATCAGTCCGGACGCCCTCAGGTCTCGAGGGGTTTGACTTACCGCCGTTTGCGTCGTTCTCGCTGTACAGCGTGTGGCCTTCCCAGCCGGTGGTTGTGAAATCATAGTCGGGGCAACGAGAACCTTGGCTGGTGTATGCCTGGTGCTACTGAAATCAGCAACATCTCGAGGAGTAAGCACGAGGTCACGTACACTGGAGTCTCCTTTCCGGACAATCACATTTGGTCGCTCGCAAAGGAAACAGGCACTCTTTTCGGCTCCACAGTCCGCTTGGTAGGCATGACTGTACGCGACACTGTCTGCCTCGGCCGATGAGAATCCGAGGCCGAGCTCTTTGACGAAACCGAGGGCGTACTTGGCAAACTTGCCCATATAATCTTTCTGATCTGACAGTCAGTGACAGCGATTTCAGATTCTGGAAAAACGTACCGCTGCCTGCTGAGCATATGGCAAGTCTTTCGAAGAGATTGACCATCCAAGCGAGGACTGATGGGTCACCTGTGCAGTGAATGTTCCCTTGACCGGATTGCAAATCTGTTGGCACGCCAGATGCAAGGCTCCAATAGACTTGGGGTTCGTGTTGTGAACGACACCCGTCGACTTGTAAGTCACGCTGTGCTCGTCACAATGCTGGGGGATGAGATAGGGGTCGCGCTTTTGCAGCCTCTTCGTTTTTGCAGCCGCATAGGGCCTGGGGTCGTAGCTCTTGTTGAAGTGGGATTGTCTGGATGTTTCTGGTGAGTGGAAGCTTTGTTTCAATAGTATCTGACTTACCTCAGGTCCTCAACATCCTCGTCTGAAAGCTCCAGGTCGGCCCAAGAAGGTCCTTGGAGAAAGTGCTTCCGATACTGGTGGACGTCGAGGAGCTCAATCAAGACGACATGTTGCACCTCGTTGTACTCGTTCCACTGAGTTCTCATCGGGAGTCCATCGTACATGGGGTCAGGGGGCATATGCAAGGGGTTGGATCGGTCGAGGGGGACAATCTCTCCATCTTCCACGACAAAGAGCTCAAACAATGGTGCGCCCACTGGTGCCAAGTGCAATGGTACTGCAGCGACATTGTTGAGCAACAAGCCGTGCAGGAAAAGGAGGATGATGCTGAAAAGATACATTATTGCTTAGGCTGCGGCGAACAAAGACCTTGCGCTGCAGCAGCCATCACGAAATACTGACTGGTCTTATAGAATCGAGTTGCGCCATTCTCGCGACCACGATATTGTCGTCATGTTGCTCCAAGTCTCGCTTATGCTGCTTTCGGATTTAAGTTTGGCACAAGCCGTGTTGTTAAAAGTACCTTAAAAAGGTGCCGAACCTTAAAGACCTAATCGATCGTTAGCAAGATAGGCAACGTGCTAAATTTCTTGGTTCTCATTTGCCAGGCATATAGGCCGGCTGCCCCTCATCATTCTCATTGGAGTTCATTCAATGCGCTCGAATCAGCACGAAAAGCACCTAGAAACAAGTCACTTCACTAATCAGGTGGCAGGAGACCTTTCAAGTCGACAACAACACACACGTGTACTTGGTTCGACGTGCCAACGATACCGCTTTCGTCTGGTGGCCTTATCCACTGGATTAATTTTGCTCAAGGGGCCTTTTTGGCAGGAGCAATCCAGACAGCAAATTTTGGCAACTGGAAGGACCGTGGTCATTTCGCCGGTCACTTCGCAGCTTGCACATACAACCAGCGCTGCGCCCTAATTCGCAAACCACTCAAGATTCCTTACCAAGCCTTTTTACAAGAGAAGGTAGAGATACACGGAAGTGGCTTGAGGTGTTTAGACTTTTGATGTCATTCGAAGCTTTGGGGCGCCAAGGATGGTAAAGAGCGATAGCGAGCCGCCTTCACGTCATTGACTGTTCCCGGGAGGCGACTTCTTTCGCACAGCTTCTCTGGACATCGTTCCACATCTTGGCCAGTCCACATCGTGACTGAACAAGAAGGATGTGGTTGGTGTAAAGTTGGAGTCGTATCATGGGGGCGTTGGTCTGGTTTCGGTCTCCAAGGTTGGATCCCGACGCGGATGATGCCGTCAACGCCCTTGCTGCAGATCATGAAGTGGCATGTGGCTGGAATCTGGGTGCTTTGGGAAACATGCAGCGGGCAGCCGCGCGCTTGGGTGCGTGTTGGAAAGAAGCTCGAGGGCAGGGACCAGCGCGGTGCCGTCCCAAGCTTGATTTGACCGCCGGACGAAAAGCGTGCCAGGATTGCGGTATTCGTGAAAGTAGGCTTCGAGCTAATCCGATTGTACATACTACAGGCGGTCCAATGAGCGACCTCTCTGATTGTCGTGCCTGTTGCGATGAAGTGTTATTCCCGAGTCATCCCAGTCAATGGGTTCCCGAAGTCGGATAACCCGAGCATAAATCATCGCGTGGGCTTTACGATGTGCTCGGATGGAACACATCTTTAACAGTTCGGCAAATCAATTGACAAGTCGTCCGGCCCGAGCATATTTGGCAACAAGTTTGTCGGAGAAGCGCGCGTGAGGACAAAACCAGCGCTGTCCAACCAACAAAGTCATTTTCCGCGCGGCAAAGTGCTCCTCGGTCTTCACGGCGCATTCTGTCACTGTAGACGGCTTGATGAATGCTTGTAGTACTGGGGTATCTTCCCGTCTCCTCATGTGGCAGAGAGACTCGGCCATCTTGTTTTGTTCCCGAGGCCCAAATCATTTGTAGAAATATTCACCGCGGTCATCAATGGGAGCGGGCTTCTTGAAACACATGGAGTAGGCTTTGTCTTTCATAGGACAGCTGGTCTCGGTACGGCGGGGTCGCGTTCATGATCGGCTTCTTCAGCTCGTGGCTTTCGTGTCGAGAGGACTTTTCGGCGCGACTCAATCCACGGAAAGTTTCCTGCAGTTGATCAACGATGCTGAAGTCGGCTCGGAAATAGACGTAAAGAGGCGGAAAAATGCCATGTACTAGGGCTACCGCTGCACGTGCTCCTTCAAGTTCCTATTCAGAGCCAAGAGGCGGAGATTTTGGAACTTCTCATGGTCTTCTTTGCTTTGCGCAAGCCAGTGCAGCTTGCGGCTGGCGCAGAAGCTGCAGAAAGCTCCAGATGTTGAGCGAGCGAGTCACGCCCGTGGCTCCTGAGCTCTGAGCAACGTCCGTCAACTGTACGTTTCATTCAATGCTGTGTACTGATATTTTGGTGGTGTCGGTTTCGGTGCGGAGGTGTAATCGGTTTTGAACGGCGTGGATTGTGTGATCCTGCACACCCACGCCACCTACCACCAGCTTCATTGAACTTCTACTGCGTGAAATTTTCCGTCTGCAGATTCGAAATTGCTGAATGACAAGAGGATGATGACAAGCAATCGATCTCCACTCTCCTGCTAGCCTCCCGTCCCAACGGAGGGAAATCCAAGAGTCATTGAAGCAACTGCTTTTTGAACATAGCAACATTCCCTGCTGTCCACATTGTGATCCCGGCCAAAGGATACCATGAGTCTGAGTTCATCTGGGCCCGAAAGGATGAGATATCGAGTTTGGATTGACGCAGATTCCCTCTTTGGCCGGGGTGAGACTTGCTCAAGCTGAAAGCCGACGGGAAGACGGGTCGGGAGAAAGTCGCGATGGTGTTATCGTTCACGCGACGCTGACTCTCGCACATTTGATGCTGCAAATTGAAAGCCGATAGCGTCATGGCATGATGGTTCCGAGCTTGTCGCTCGGAGGCCATCTGTTTGCTTCTTTCGCATTAGCAGCTTTTGTACAGAGTTCAGAGGCGTCGATGAACCCCTCGTGCGGAGTTCTGCGTCTCCACGACCTGCCGTCCACGCGCATCGTCGACTCAGGACCAAATGCCGCACATCCAGAGGGTTCGGAGAGGCCGTCGAATCCGCTGCTGACTTCCACGTGAGGATTGGAATTGGCGCCCACTCCTGTCAGACTGACAATCCGTTTGGGGTAGAGAGCAATGCTATAGCCTGCTGAGCATGAAGTTGTAGGTCGATCTGCGAAACGCCATACGCAAAGCCGAAAACGTAGATATGCCTCCTGGCTCTATGTGAACAGAGACTTGTTGATGCGCTTCTCGTTCGGAGCCTGTCCTCAAGACCTCTGCACTGCTCTGTCCTGAGCACGTCGTTGCGATCCGCATTGCTCCATGTCCGAATGCTCTGTGCCGTCGCCGACGACCTGCCACGAACGGCAATCATCTTCTCTTTGCTTTGGCACTGCAACGATTTCAGACCGTATAGCGCTTCTCCGATTGCTGCTCAGACCCCTGATTGCCTCCGGCAGAAAATGCAATGACCTCAGAGGATCTGGAGACACCGTCAAAAGTCGCATCTGTTCATGTCCGCAACACGTTTTGTGCAGTCTGGGAAGCAAAGGGGGCGGAAGGAGGCATACAATCGAAGGGGAGAAATGCTCGCCGGAGACTGGGTTGGCTTCAAGGAGCTGGACAATACATTTGCTGGAGCATTCATTGCCTTTGCAGAGCACGCAAAATCTGATGCGGAGGTTCGCTTGTACACATCGGCCAAACAACCCTCTTGGGTCGAGCCAATTGAGATCTTTTTGAGCTCATTGCTCTTGCTCTGCTCCCCAATGCTCTGTTCCTAAATGCTCTGCTCCTCAATACCCTTCTCGCTAATGCCATGCTCCCAATTGCCCATAATCAACGCGGAGTTGCCGTCTGGCACGGCTACGACGCTCGCTCCAATTCCTGCAGTTCGTGACAAATAGACCTGCCAAAATGGCCTCCGTGGCACCTTCGTCTCTCCTCATTGCGAGAAGGAAGTGGAAGATTTCACCTACATCCTCCCACAACACCGCCGACCAAAGCCACCTATTAGTCGCCGGCGAGCCGTGGTGGCAGCGGGAGGAGCAACCACAGCTCCTTTCTGGCCACGAGTCTGACAACTCTCTCCCCGCACAGCTGTCCAACAGCCGCCATCTACCTCAAACATGAAGAAGCACTCGCGTCGCAAGCGCGCTGCAGCGACAGCGAAAGAGACAAGGCGCCGGCGTTCACTCTCGCCGTACTCCCTACCATCCCTTTCCGCTTTCCCTCCCCTGTCATTCTCAAATGCCCAAACCCCTCTCCACAAACACGACAACGATAACGCCTCGAAAGGGTTTGCTTGGTTGAGAGCAACAGAAGGAAAGGAGGGATGCGAAGCAAAGCAGGCATGATGGCGTGAACAAAATTCAGGCCCGACAGGAGCGCAATGGCCCTCGCCTGCCTCCATGATCACGCCGCGCAGTTGCAGTCGCAGCAATGACAGTGACGACGACAGCACCACGCACGCTAGAGCCAGGCAGAGGCAGGTATGCGTCCATAGAACGGACGGACGCAAGCCGAGATGTAGTGAACTTTGTCGACAATCTGAACGCGCTTCTCTGTCTACTTACTACGTACGGTGCAAACCTCATGACTAAACGCCGAAGGACCGCACAGGATGCTCCTTCGTCTCCGAGAAAAAAGAGAAGAGAAAATGATGCAAACGCCGTCATGATATGCAACGAAAAAACAACACAAATCCAAGCAATTGACTGGCAACCAAGAAGCCTACCATCCAGCAGCGCCTGCGCCTTCACTCCCATGAAGAAAAATACCCGACGCGACACGCCCACACGAACGCTCTCCGCTCTCCCCAACCCACCTCATCTCCTCTCATCAACTCTACTACGCCAACCCCTCGCCGACCTCCCTACACACGTCGGCCAACATACCCATGCGATAGAACCTCGCCACGCGCGCATAAACACCCAGGCGGTCCCTAACATCATCCAGCTTGCGGGTGGGGGCCCACTCGCCGGCGCAGGCGCAGTGCTCCATGAAGTCGTTTGCGCGCAGGCGCTTGCACTTGGCGCACGCGACGTCCTGGGTGCACCACTCGACGGCGAGGCGCTGCACGTCGGCCAGCAGGCGCTCCTCGATGCGCAGCCGGTCGAAGGGCGCGTCGCACGCGGGGCAGCGCCACTTGGGGAGGGGCGCTGCGGCGTCGGCGGCGACGTCTGCGGAGGAAGGGGAGAAAAAGACGTCGGCGTCGCGGCAGAGGTCCAGGTCGCGGGCGGCGGTGCAGTCGTCGCAGACGAGGCCGCGCAGCCAGAGGGACGCCGAGGGGTTGGCGAAGGCGGCGGTGGCGCTGAATTCGCGCACGTCGAATAGCTTGAGCAGCTCTTTGCGCAGCAGGCGCACCTCGAGGTGGATGGATTTGTCAAGCGAAAAGATTTGCATCAGTGATTTGACGAGCTGGAGCACAGGGTTGTCGAGGGGCAGATGCGAGCCGGGCAGTTGCGGGAAGATCCAGTCGCTGGCCAGCTCCGCGTGCAGCTGCTCGGCGTGCTGCCGCTTGACCAGCGACGAGATGTTGCGTCGGAGATGCTTGGTGAAGTCGTCGGGGAGGACGTGGGTCGCGCCGTCCGTGTGGTCGACGGTCAGCGGGCGAAAGGGGATTTGCGTGGAGCGAGGCGTGGACGAGACGGTGCCGTCGGGATTGACGACGGTTTGGGGCCGCTTGCGAGCGTGCATGAGCTCGACGAACTCAACGACCCACTCGTTGAAGACGGGCTGGAGGACCGGCGGCAGAAACGTGGCAAAGTGCCAGTGCATGATTGTGTCGAGCGTCTGGTTCTCGGCCTCGACGACCTCCTTGCAGCCTTTGCCGCCGTAGTTGAACTCGTCGTACCAGGCCAGATAGTCCCAGTACTCCTTGATTTGCAAGTCCAGCGACTGGAAGAGCGGCTTGGCGTGGACCGTCTTGAGAATGTACTGGCTGTAGGCGAACGCGTTGCCAACTTCCGCCTTTGTCGTTTGGAGCAGCAGGCGATTTGCGCTCGCAAAAACGACGTGCGAGCCGACGCGTCGAAAGTCGGACATGAGCTGCTGCAACGCCTTCTTCGACATGACTTGCACGTAGTAATGCAGAGCGCGATCGTACAAGAATGATCCAGGGCATTCCACCCAGCGGACCAGATGTTGAACCATGACGTCGGCCATGTAGCTGCCCCTTTCAGCTTCTGCCCACCAAGCCTTGACCATCTCTCGCAGCACCAGAATACCGGCCGAGGCAAACGCGTTGTCAGAGTAAATGACGTTGGTCCCATCTGACGGAGTATCCTCTGTCGGCGCAGATGGATTGAACGACACCGAGTCTGAGCCCTCCACTTCATTGATGATTGAAGAGGAGAGCACAGTGCTGATGGCCAAGTTTTTGATCTCGAGATCAATGCAGACAGACGAGTAGGTGCCGGGGTTGTTGATCGAAGGCATCTCGACCGTCTCCAGCTGCCCCAAAACGTCGTCCTTTTCGTATCCCGCGTGGTCGGGCTTCGGTCCATCGGACCACCACAAGACGACCTTTTCTTTCTGCAGCCTCCTGGCATACGAGACGTCGATCAAGAAGCGCGGGTCGTCGCGCTCCAGGTTGCAAAGAGGAATGTTTCCGTATCGAGCGAGACCAAGCAGGTGGGTCACCCAAGTTCCGAGATCCAGGTAGTGGTCGACGAGGCGGCGAGCAACAAAGGATTGCCATCCCAGCGGCGGCAGCTGTTTGTCGGCCTCATCAGCTTGCAGTGGTAGGATAGGAAGCTCCTTGAGTGCGGGAATATCGTGCGCCAGGAGCTTCTGGTTCTCCGTGCAGACGACTGCGATGAGCGGTCTCGACTCCTCGCTCTTCAGCCTCTTGATGGCATCGGCAACCTCGAGATGGGCCTTGCGCTTTGTCGTTACCTGCACGACCTTGAACTTGACGTCGGTGTGGTATTCGAAAGTGTCCTGCCACGGCTGGCCTTCGTTCTCCTGCAAGCGTGCCATGTAGCTGTCTCTGTAAATCTTTTCCAGGTTTGGCATGCCTTGGGTATCTCTTGACCTGTTCAAAACGACGACGTACGCCTGATCTTTGCTGCTGGAAAAGACGGAAAAAATCTGTCGATCACCCGCAACGACTTGATAGACGTAAAGGTATCCCAAGGGGTTGTTGGTGAGATATGGCTGTTCGAGTGGAACGTGACGAAGAGCGGAAAGGTCGAATCCTTGCTCCAGACCTTTTCCCAGGACACCGCGTTGACTTTCATCAAAAGAGCAGACGCTACCAAGTTCGAGGACGGCGCGAATGTTGAGCGGAACCTGAGTCTCGTATACACCTTCAACACTGGGGTGGTTGAATAGGACGTTGAACTTTTTCGACTCTTGCACAAATGTTTGCTCGGACATGGTGAGCTTGAAAAGGTGGACAGATGGATGGCCATTTGGAAGCGTGTGGTTTGTGACCTTTTCGACACTGCAGTCCTCGATCGAGACGTCAGGAAGGTCCTCGCTTCTGAGATTGAGGTAAACCTGGCGCGGAACGACTATGCGGAGAACGTGGATCTTCTTGTCGAGCAGCACAAAGGCTTTGACCTCACCGGGTAGGTCGCCTTCGCGCAATTGCAGCAGCTGCCATGTGTTCAGGTACAGTGACTCGGCCTGATTCCTGAAGTAGCTTCCAAGACCATCCGTTGCGTCGGTGCGCTTCTCGCCAAAGAGCTGCCGTCTCCGAGCCCTTTGCTGTCTCTGAATCCTCCACTTTTGCTTTTGATACTGCAACCAGCCTTTGTAGTCCTCGGTGATGGATGGCATCTTTGGCGGTAAACTTGCATACGGATCGGTTGATACGGGTACCGCCGGCTCGGGAGCTTTGCGCTTCTGGACCATTTTTGTGGCAACGCCCCTCTTTGGCTTTGCGACTTGTGAGGAGCCAAAGTCCTCAAGATCAGTGACCTTGTTGCTCACCGCGTTGGCGTCAATGTCAGTCAAAGCCTTCTTGCTAAACAGGTCCGTCATCTTGGTTTGCTTGAAAACGTCGTCTTTGATCCTGATTCTGCGCTCAAGCCAATCGGGATGGGGTACTCGAGGCACAGGATTGCGGACTCTTTGAAGTGCCGCGGGAATGGTGATGAGTTTCTGGATAACGGAACCCAGACGCTCCAGGTAGTAGTCCCAGTCGATAATGGTGCGTGGGTCAGCATCCTCAGGGTCGGCCTTGAGCCATTTCCGCAGGAAGAACTTCTTGACCGACTCTTCAGCGGAGAAGATGGCCACGGGGACAGCTCTCTCAGTGACCGGGGCGTTCCTTGGCTGAGCAGAGACAATGTACTTGCAGTTCAGGCCCTTGTCCTTGATCATCTGCTCGCCAAGAAACTCTGCCAGACGTTTGGCCGTCGTAATGGCTGTCGTCTTTTGTGCTCCGTACTCCTCGATGGTCTTGGACATGTTTTTGTTCTCGCAAATCAGATCGATAAGTTCCTCGTCTGCAAGCGTGGTACCGTGTTGGTGTAGGACGTCGAGCCATTGGTTGGCCACCTTGGCAACAGCCGCATACGTCTCCTCGAGCGTGGTTCCCTCCAAGAAGAATTTGAAAATTTGAGTTTGAAAGATTTTGATCAGCTTCAGTTCACCTCTTCGCTTGACCTCGAAGCCCTTCAACTCGGCCAAGCTCCCGTCGTGGTTGAAGACGGCATACCGCTTCTTCAGACCCTTGTCCTCCTCCTTTGACGTGGGAAGAATCATGGCCTTGTACGGACCGTCGACTTCGAAAAAGATGGTGTTGTCGCTGTGAGTCTCGTAGCGAAACGTGGCTGGATCCACCAGAGTCTGGTACTGATGATTGGTAAAGCGATCATGGACGAGGTGATTCAACATGACGCAGGGGTATGAAATTGCCACCTTTTTGCCGTTCTTGGTCTTGAAGGCAAAGTTTTCGGGAAATGTTGCGGGGAGGATGCACCAGATACCATCAGTGTCAAGCTCCAATGGTCTGCCAATCCGGTCGACCAGCGAACGAGCGAGCTGGATAATCCGGGCACCTGTCAGACAGGTGATTCCGGCCATTTCCAAAGAGTACCACCGCGATCCTTTTCGCATGACGTAGCCGTAGAAACTGTTGAGAATGACCTTGTGGGCCAGCTGGAGGGAATCAAACAGGATGATCATCTTTTTGGCTTCGTCGACCTCGGCAGAGCTGGCGCCCGAAGCTTTCAATGCGTCAGTCTTGTTTTTCCAGACCTTTTGCTTGCCCTTGAAGTCGTAGCGACGGTCACGAAAATCCTTGACAGTATCAACGTAAAAGGGGTTCTCCCGCTGGCAAATAATCGCCTCGCGCTCCATTGTCGTTGCGTCATGGATTTTGTGGTAAATCTTTTTGCTGTAGTCCTGGAGTCGCTTCTTGACGTGGGTCGCTTGCTCCTCTTCTGATAGCTCGAAGAAAGACCTCGTGGGGGCTCCTGGCCTCCTTCCCGGAAATCTCTCGGCTTCCAATGCATGTCGAACCATGTTGTACTCGTCTTTTTGTGCTGGAAGATATTCTCCTCTCCACGCCCATGGCATGCGGCGGTCGCAAGTCTTGCCAGGTCTGTTGAAGTCGCACGCAGCGCAGTCTGCCTCGGTGACCATGGAGTCCGGCTGCAAACGGTTCGTCGTCATGATGTTGGGATACATGGACGCGACGTCCAAGTGGTAGATGGATGGCCTTTCACTTCTGTTTGGGGTATCTCTGAGGTTTTGAAGCTTTTCGACAATCTGTGCCTTGACCTCGTCGTAGTTGACAATGTCGTCCATCGACTTTTTTTCTTCCACTGTGATGCTGAACTTGAGCGCCGCATCCAAGTCGTTGATGAGTTCGTCAAAGGCCGTAGAGTCGAGTGAAAAGTTGCAGGCAATGTCGCTCCGGAAGACACCTGCCTCGAGAGCCTCGACGTGACCTCCAACGTAGGTCTCCGATTCCAGCAAGTGACCATTCCAGAACGCTTCTTTGGGCGCGACGTGCTTGTTTGGCAAGACAATGTTTTTCTGGTAGGCCTGGACCATGAGCAACATTTCGCAGAGGGTTCCGGTTCCTTTGCGCAAAACGTCGTCGGGTCCTAATGGAATGATGGTGCAGAGGGAAAAGATGAAAGGGTGGACGTATTTCATGTAAAGGTAGTAGGTGGCGACGGCGTCGGAAACGGAATACTCTGCAAGAATTTGCGGCTTTTCGGCAGCGTAGGGGGTCATGAGTTCAGGGTCGATTTCGTCTGGGTCATATCCGAGCTTGGCCACGGTGACGGCTTTCAAGCCTCGGCTACCCTGGGGAAGATAACTGTCACGGTTGACCCAGGCTAGGGCGTCCATGTGGCAGCAGTGATCGGACTGGTAAATGTCTTCGCTGTTCTTCCGAAATCCAATCTCTTGATACATGTCTATGCCCAAAATGCTGGCTCGAGCTTCGACAAACGGCCAATCGAAAAAGTCACCGTTGTAGGTCACCATGACAGTCGGCTTTGCCTCTTTGATGTGCTCGAAAAAGCGCTCTATGCAGGCCTTTTCGTCGGGCTCGTTGAAAATCATAAAAGGTCCTTCGTACTCGGGCTTGGGCGTGTACTCAAAGTCGGCAATGTCCTCGGAGACGATTTCGCGGTTAGTGATGAGGAATCCTTGGCCGTCGATCATGTACGAAATCATCATAATCTGGTCAAACGAGGAGTCTGGGAATTTGAGGGGCAGCTTCGTGGTTTCAATATCCCAGGCCAGCACGACCGGATCGGCACGTGTCAGTCTGTCTTCGATGCACTTGAGCGTTGTGACGCCATGTTTTGCTTCGACGGTATACCATTTACCGACACGTATGTCTGAAGAGGGTTAGAAGGCTCGAAGATGCACTGGGGCTTGTTGGTCTGACCTTTATCAATTGACACTCTGACGTGATACGGCACGTCGTACTCTCTTATGTCTACGATGAAATCGCTCGCGTCTACAAATGTATTTGGCCGTTTGTCGTCATCTTGTGCGTCGTCAAACATGTCGAAGCCAGCGTTCGCGCTGAGGTGCGTTAGCCGGCGAAAGTAGGTGGAAGAATTCCTCATACCTGGCCACCTCTGCGTACGTGTCCATGGCATTCATCTTCTTCTTGTTCGTTTGCGCAAGAGGTAGGATTGTCTTGCGCACAGTCATCAGGTCGGGGACGTTGACGAAGGAGAGCTTCAACAGTGTCCGACGGTATCCCAACAGGTGGTTTGGCATGTTCAAGTCTTCCTTTTCCACCTTGGAGACGGTCTTGACCAAGCCCTCGAATGTTCGCTTGCACCATTCCTCCACCTCGGCCTCTTTCCCCCTCTTTATTGCGACCAGAAAATACGGATCGTAGCCAACGGTAGCCTTGAAGTATTCGCCGTCGTCGCCAATGAAGTAGAAATCTACTCCAGCACGACCACCTGGTACATTGTCGTCCTCTATGCTCGTGCTGTGCATATTTATCAACCAACCAATCTTTTTCTTTCCAGACTCGTAGCGCGAAAAGCCCATGGCCTCGTCAATGCTGTGGGCCAGCCTTGTTGCCTCGAGCTTTTCATTTTGGGACGTGGCTTCGCTGCTCCGGAGCGTCGACGCGTCGATTGCCTTGAGGTTTTTGCGTGTATACGAGGAGGATCCGTCCTTGCCCAGGCGTCGAAAAGTCCCAGGACGACGAGGACCGGCCATGGTGCCGAAAGCCGCGGGCGGCGGGAGGCGACGTTGAGGGTAGGTGATTTAGGTAAACTGCATTGGAGAGAGTCGAGGAGCGTTGGAGGGTATTTGCGGGCTGAGTTGGGTGGAGAAGGCGAAGCGCTGGGGCGATGGAGTTGGACGAGTGGATTGGCGACGATTTGATTGATTGACAGCGAGCGGGTCGCGTACATGGTCGCGCAGCACGCGCTCTGGACGCGTCGCGGCAAAACGAGCGCCAAGCCAATCACTCCCGCCGCCGCTGGCTGCCCGACGATCATCACCGCAGGAACTGCCGCCCGCCAGAGCTTCTCATCCCCAAAAGTCAACCCGCAAAAATGGCAGACGACACACGGCAGACTCAACCTCAGCAGCCATCCTCGACCGAGGCCCACGGCGCCAATGCACCTCCTTCAAGCTCCCCGAAATACGTAACCGCGCCGCCACCGGGGCAGGCCGCCAACATGATGCCCGGCGGAACACAGCACACGGCTGGCGGAGAAAAGATGGAATTGACAGGCAACAGCCTCGCCCAGACTTTTAAGCCAGACGACATTCTCAAAGTGCATCAGCAGCCGAATGCGCGGGAAGCCTTTTTGGCAGGCATTGGCAGCGGTTTTGGCGTTGGTGGTTTGATGGCCATCTGGGGCAGTAAGTTTGCCTCTCCACCTGGGTTGAAGGTCGACATCTGACATTGGGGCGCCGCAGAACCTCTCAAAAAATCATGCAACTGGGCAGTCGGAGTCTTCATGGGCACATCATTACTCTCTTACGAATTCCTGAGACGGAAGCGGTATTTGGAGAAACAGTACATGACGCAAGCTGTCGAAATGATGGACCGCAAAAAGGAGGAAAAGAGGAAGAAGAAGGAGGAAGTCATTGCAGCGCGCCGCAAGGCCAAGGAGGATGCCGACCGGTTGGCAGAGGAGGCAAAGAAGAGGTGGTGGAAATTTTGGTGATGATGGCTGGCATGTAACGTGTGTTGGAGTCAGAAGTGCTGGGCCCTACTGCTGGTACTAACTGGGCTTGCTTTGTGCCACGGCGGGCTGGCAAATGAAAGCGACACCAAGATCTTGAAGACGACGACCTCACCCACTACATGTACTGTACCTACATACAAATCTTCCATCTCGACTCCCGTCAGCCCTACAGCTCGAGGCGTGCGTCAGCGGCAGGGACCCTGTCAGTCTCCCGGTTCCCGACCCGCACCGCTCGCACTTGCCCCTCTGCACACAAACCACCACAACCACAACCTTCGTACCCAACCTTCTCTCCACTTCACCTCACGGCTCTCCATTCTACAACTCTCTCTAATCATCACCGCAATCCTCACCATCTACGAGCATCCATGACCGTCTCGCCCAAGCGAAAGCGTGGCCCCTCCGACCCCGCTGCTCCGACACCTTTTGCGCCCCGCATCAACACCTCCGCTTTCCCCGGACTCTCCTCCAACGGCGATCCGCACACCGCTCCACCGCTCGCTCCACTACAACATACCACAGTCGGATCAGAAAGTCCCCGGACCAGGGTCGCGAGGCAGTTTGGACACCTGCAGCTCGACGCCGGTGCCGCCCTGCCCAAGATCGATTTCGGAAACACGCCCGCCGCCGACTCGACCTCGATGACGTCCAAAAAAGCAAAACACGTATACGACCGCTCAGATACGGCTGTTGGCCACGGCTCCGCAAATCATGGCAACGGCGGCTTGGGATTTCACTACCAATTCGGCTCGTATAGCCCGCCGCCGCAGCCTGTGCTCGAAATAGCGGAAACCCCCCAGTCTGCTTTGGGCAGTCGCCAACATCCGCCCTCGCCACCAACACCTTCGTCCTCGCCATCCGTCAAGCTTTTCCTCTCCGCAACAGGTGGCCGCCGCCAAAACACATCTCCTCTACGCGCCCGCTCTCCGCTGCCTGACCTCGCATCATCAACCTCGTCTCCCTCCTCCTCTGCCGAGCCAAATTTCGACCCGACGGCGCTCACATGGCAAGATTCCGAAATCACGGGCCACGAGATCGACGAGGCCCGCGACGACGACGGCTACGGCATCAACGGCATCGGCTTCCGCCCCACCCACGCCGTCGCCCAGCACCGCGCGCTCAAGCGCCGCCAGCAGATTCTCGAGTGGCGCGCACGCGAGGCCCGAGAGGCGCGCCAGAAGCGGAGCGAGCGCAGGCGGCTGGGCGCAGGCGCCGCGGCGTCGCCGTCGTCGTCCCTGTCGGAGAGGAAAATGGCCGAGTTGCCCAAGCGCGCTGTGCGGTTTGCCTCGTGATGAGCGTGCGTGGGGGGACTAGGAAGCAAGCAAGCGAGTGAGCAAGCGGAACAGGAACCTGGGGGGCTGCCAAGACGAGCCGCCGTCGACGCGGTCTCCTCTCGACCACGGTTTGGCGTGGGGCAGCTTCACTTTTCTCTACCAACCTACCTAATGCTGAGACCTTTCCCGGGTCGTTTGATGGACGTGGCATAAAATACTTGGACGTGTTTGGCGTTTTTCTCCATCCAAGTCTTTCTCTTCTTCATTCTTTGGATTTGTCAATTGTTTCCGTCTCATGATGCTATATTCTTTCGGATGGACTACATGTACGTTGTTGATGATTTTACGAATGACCAACCGCGCGGCTGGCTAGGCGACATGGGGATTGAGAGCGCCTCGACTGCCACTCTCTGCCTAGGTGACTCCCGGAGCGGCGACACAATACAATACTGTAATTGGACGGTGGGGAGGGGGAGGGGGATGGTTACGTATGTAGAAAGGAAAGGCGATGTCAATGCCAATCGATCAATGTTTAGTGTTTGCTTTTTGGGTCTGTTGGACTTGGGTGTGATGTGTAACTGTGTTGAGCAGATGGGATGGGGGGGAGGGAGGGATGGGGGGAGGCTTTGGATTCTCGTGCGCCGGAGGTTGCTGTTGCAGCGAAAGACGGGAGTGTCTAGATGGGTGAGTTTATAGGTGGAAGAATGTCTCTGTCTACAAACCGTGATGATGAGTTTGTTTGGAGTTGAGGGGAGAAGGGTGTTTGAAAGCGTGCAGCGATGGAGGCATCGGAACATTCTCATCTAGTATATACGTACGTGCAAGACACCGCTCCCCTCGCCATCCACCATCCCTCCCTCAGTACCTATGTACCCAGCCCACCTACGCCTTCTCCTTCGGCGTCAACTTAAGGCTAAAATCCACATGCTTCACCCCCTGATGAATACTACTCGTACTCACCACATCAACATCATCACAAACATAACTCTCCACATTCTCCTCCGTCAAGCCCCCACTCACCTCCACCAGCGCCTTACCTCCCCACTTCTCCTTCAGCGCTCGCGCGCACTTCCGCACCCCCTCCCCCGTGAAGTTGTCCAGCATCACCACGTCCGCCCCCGCGGCGATCGCCTCGTCCGCCTCCTCGAACGACTGGCACTCGACCTCGACCTTGACGCTGAAGCCGCCGGCGGCTTTGGCGGCCGCGACGGCGCGCGTGATGCTGCCCGCGCACGCCCAGATGTGGTTGTCTTTGAGCATCGTCATGGTGGAGAGGTCGTGCCGGTGCGCGTCGCACCCGCCGATTAGCATGCCGTATTTTTCGACGAGCCGGAAGCCGGGGGTCGTTTTGCGTGTGCCCGCGAGCGTGTTGCGGTAGCCGGCCCGGCGGAGGAGGGAGAGCGTGTGTGCGGATCTGGGGCTGTTAGATGAGGGAGGGGAGTGGTGGGGTGTGGGGTAGGTAGTTGGAGATGGAGAAGTAGAGAGCTTAGAGGGACATGAAGAGGGGCAACGAATTTCCCAGACGTATAAAGGGTAAGGTTGATAATGAATTGAGTTTGGCTGCAGCATGCCTGGACTTACTGCGTCGCAATGCCCGAGCAGCGCGCCAGCATGTTCAGCGCCACGCGCTCGCCCAGCAGCACCTTGCGGACGGGCCCGCGCACCGTGGCGCAGTGCTTGACGGGCTCGAAGCTCTCGCCTTCTTGCAGGTGCCACTCGACGCTGTTGCTTTGCTGTCAGATGACGCGCTTGGTTGAAGATGGGGAACGAAGACCACTCACGTGCAGTCGAGCTGCTTGAAGACCTCGTCGAAGAATGGCACGCCGGCGAGGACGCCCTACGCAGCAATGGCAGCGTTAGCCCCAGACTCCGATCCGATTTCATCGCCGTTCCTGTCCTGTGCGTCGTAGATCCGTTTGCCTCGCCTCCGGCTCTGTACCCCAGCTCTTGCGTTTGTTCGTTGCACGACATACGAGATCGGCAAAGAAAAGAAAGAAAAGACGTAGACCCGCAGAGAACTCAAAAAAACGCACCTTGCTCTTGCCCAGCAGCCGCGCCTCGGCCATGTCCTCCCCCACGACGAAGCCGCCGTAGTCCAGGCTTGGCGTGTCCTCCTCTAACCATTCCGAGACCATGCGCTTGTACGTCTGCGGGAGCAGGTGCGCAACTGCGCCGTGCGCGGGGGCGCCTTCGGTGAATGTTGACATGGTGCTGTCAATCAATCTCAAAGCAATGGAAAGATGTGGAGGAGAGAGGAGTTTGTGTAATTGAGAGGGAGAGCGTCGTGATGAAGAATTGGGAAGCGTCATCGAAGCCGCGCGAGGGAGATGGAGGTGCAAATCTCGGGCCGAGCGCGCGCGGGGCGGAACGGAACGGATGGCGGCACGGGCGGTCCCGACGTCGGCAGTGGGGTTTGTTTGGCCCGCCCGAGCTGTCGGCTGTTTAGCTGGCGGCGACACCAACTCCAACTCCAACGACTCAAAAACCAACACCTCGTCCACATCCGCCATGCTCGGTCCTTCATTTCGAGACTCCCAGCCACTTAACTTTCATTTCGTCTGGTCGCAGTTCGTAAACTGATCGAACAGCTCGACTTCACCGAGGTTCTTTGCGGCGCCAATCAGGCCGTAGCTTGCGCGCGGCTGTCGTGTCCCTCCAAGTCCTCTGCCACCTCTGCGTCTTTGGCACAGGTTGGCGTGCGCATGATTGGAGCCATTGGCAAGGACGACTCGCTTGGCGGGCCTCTTGGCGGGCCTCCTGGCGGCGCTGGAGGCTGATGGTTTCGATGGCACGCCTGTGCGGCGGCTCGAAGGTTGAGCTTTCTTGCGGACATGGGCTTTCTCTGTTCATCTTTGCAACTTGTCTCCGACGGCTGGCTTGTTCCATGCGCACGAAGCCTTTCTCCTTATTCTGGCCTCAAAGCCATCGTCTATTCGTACATTTCTTTTGCAGAGTCGACAAGCAAGGCTTGACAACTCACTGTGCATCGGTGTGGCTGGCGGCAAGTCCGATGGCACGAAGACAAGAACGTGGTGCAGATACCTGCCGCGATGTTTCCGTTTACCTTTCCCCAAGCTACGCGTATCCCTCTCACAATATCAGAACCGACCAGTCTTGACCTCATGCCTCTCATACCTACATGTAGGTAGGTGCCTTTTCGAGCCGCAATGATGGGGGCCAGATGTGAAAGCAGATCCTTATCCGGTCGCCACGGCTCCTGCGTGTTGGCATGCATATACGAATTATTTACGGGGGCCAATTCTCAGCCTCACGCCTTGCCCACCACTCACTGCTTCTTCCACTTCTCTGACCTACTCACCCCATTTCTCAGGAATCTTTAGTCCGAGACTTGACACACCAAAGCTCTTCTCACAAACCTCCTGGAGACTATCGTTGGCCGGAAACAGTACGCACACGCAGTCGGTCGACCGACCGCCTAGGAATGGCTGACCCACTCTCCGTTGCGGCAAGTGTCGCTGGACTCGTGTCTTTGGCAGATGTCGTTTTTCGCACCGTCTTTCGGTATGCGAAATCTGTCAAGAACGCAAAGGACGAGGTGACGCTTCTGGCCGAAAAGATCCAGACCTTGTTCGGTGTACTCCAGAGTCTGAAAATTTTGTCCGAGGAACTCCATACAGAGGGCCCCCAGCTTGGATTTCAACTTCAGCATTTGAAATCATGCGAGGAATCTCTCAAAGGCATAACGGCGAAACTGGAGATCAAGAAGAACGCCTTGGACAAGTCGGGTAGCAAGGCTTTGGGAACCAGGGACGATAAAGCCTTACGGGCTATGTATGAGAAAGACCTTGCGCAGGGCCTTCGGTTTCACCATCTCAGCACCTACCGTCCTTCCCTGCGAAAGATGAAAGCGGACTTACTGGGCGAGGGACCTGGCGCCGCAAAATCCATATGGACCATGGCAACTTGGCCCTTGTCGTCGGCGGAAACAAAAGAGTTGATTGGGCAGATATCCGAGCACCAAAAGGCGCTCAGTGCAGCCATGGTTGCCAATTCGTTTACAGAGCTGCTCAAATCTCTTTCTGTGCAAGAAGAGATCCGACATGGAATAGAGGGGATAGAAAAACAACTCGCATTCAATTCCGAGTCCGAAAAGCGGATACTCCTGGAGAAGAGGAACCAGTCAATCGTCAAGTTCTTTCGAATCGAGGCACCCAGCTTGAACCACGACACAAGCCTACGATTGCGGCATCCTGGCACTGGGCAATGGCTGATTGAACATGAAGAGTTCAAGCACTGGCTGAAAACACCAGCCTCGAAGCTTTGGCTGTCAGGAATTCCGGGCGCCGGCAAGACAGTGCTGGCCGCCATGGTCATTGAGCACTGCTTGAAGCAGAGGAGTCCCGCAATCGCTGTGGCTTATGTTTACTGCGACTACTTGAAAATCGAGAGCCAGGATCCTGTGAAAATCTTGGGCACTATTGCTACACAAATTGCGAATCAAGACGAAAGTCAGAATTGCCACCGCAAACTCGCGGAATTTTATGCCGAGTGTCGCCAGTTAGATCCACCAAGGTCTCCGGAAGCTCATTCATTGGGGAACTTGGTCCGAAAAATGAGTGGCGATTGGTTTGATGAGGTTCGCATCATCGTGGATGCCATTGACGAATGCGGAGAAAATCAGATCAAAGTCATTGAGAATCTGATCAAACTCAACTCCAGCAAAGGCAGCAAGATCAAGACTCTATTCATCAGTCGACCCGAACACGAATTGAAAATTCGTCTTGAGACAAGCTACATTCACATCCCAATCGCAGCCCAAAATGTCGACCTGCGAGCTTATGTGAAGACTGAGGTTGAGACGCGAATGCGAGACCACAGACTACGCATACGATCTCCGGGCCTCAAAGAGGAAATCATGGAACGTCTCGTCAACGAAGCCAAGGGAATGTAAGTTTGGCTATTTCCAAGCATGTGATTTTGATGGTGTCTGGTTTTCTAATACGACGTGTCAAGGTTTCGTTGGGTCGCATGCCAGATTGAATACCTCTGCAATTGCACAGACGATGAAGAGCGGCGCCAAGCTTTGCATGATCTTCCTCCTGGTCTTTCTGAAACATATGAACGCATCCTCGAACGGGTCAATAAGAAACGCAACCCCAAGCTCCAAAAGATGGTGCAAAACACGCTCCGTTGGCTGCTGTACGGACCAAAGATGAAATCAGCTGCCCTCTGCGAGGCTCTTGCGATCAAGGACGATTCAGTGCAGCTTAACCCCGAGGCCATTCCGGATGAGGAAGCAATCCTGATATATTGCAGCAGCCTGGTGCGCAAATCGGTTGATGGGTCCATTGAATTGTCACATTTCACAGTCAAAGAGTTTCTCCACACGACCCAATGCCTCCAAAGGCATGATTTGGCCAGCTACCACTTGAATCCAACCCTGGAGATGCCGAGGCTTGCGAGACAGTGTCTGCAGTATTTAAACCTGACAAACTTCAACTCGGGCGTGCCTCAGGACCCTGAAGAGTTAGCAAATCGCAAAACTTCTTACCCCTTCAGAGACGTCGCAGTGGAGTTTGAAAACTTCGCACAAGGATTCTGGAATGATTCAAGTCTTCTTGAATTAGCAAAGAAATTGTTTGATCCAACAAGGCGCCTGAACCTCCTCTCGTGGGCCCAAGAGAGAGTCATACGGGAGGCGATTAAAGAGGATGATGGAGCTCTTTTTTCAGACGAAGAGGAGCTTCTGCTTATGGAGACTTCCAAGTTCCAGGAATTTACATCGGCGACCGTGTCCGCGAGCCCACTGCACTTTGCGGCAATACTCGGCATCCCTCAAATCATTGACTGGCTTCTGTCACAAAACTTTGAGCCGAACCAAACGAGTAAGCTTGGTAGCCCTGTGCACTGTGCACTGCGAGGAAAAGCCTCTTTCAAACGTCGAAAGCCCTCTACTGTGGTCCCATTGGCAGATGGGGCAGAAATCACCCTCGATAGCCTTTCGAGGGCAAATGTGGACTGTTCTTTGGCAATCCCTTCATCCATTATGGGACAGCAGGCCAGTACATTCGCCCTCGCCATGAGCTGCAGCTACAGAAATGCGGAAGATGCAGACAGAATCATTCCCAAGCTTCTACCATGGATTGGCAAATTTGGCGGACGCATCGATCGAGAAGATCTTGATCTCTTGGAAAGCTGGATTGATCATTCACGTCGAGGACTTTCGAGTGAAAGCAGGCCGTACGATCATATCAAAACCATGTTTCAATCGATCAGAGAAGAATGGGTGACTGAAAACGCGAGAGCCCAATTCTCCCAAATGGCAGCTAGGACACTGCGACCGACGCCGTACGAATCTGGAATGAACGTCGTCAAGCGAAATTCTCTCGATCGACGTATTTCTCCTCAAGAACATGTGGTCGAGAAGTTGATGGTGGAACTATTGGCAGAAGCAGCAGTCAAAGACGAACCCGAGGTGCTGAAGAAGCTGTTACTGCATGAGAATGTCGACGTCGACTCGGCAGATGACTCTAATACAACCGCTTTGCACCTAGCTGCCTCACGAGAATCACTCAACGCCTTGAAGATTCTGTTGAATGCTGGAGCGAGTGTCGAGAAATGTGATGCTCAAGGCCAAACTGCCTTACATCATTGCGTATTTAATTTGGATGGTCAAGCTGTTGCTTTGCTCCTATCTTCTGGCGCAGATTCTAGCGCAGTTACTAACTTTGGTCTTACAATCTGGGACATGGCAGCTCAAAAAAACAATGTGGAAGTCCTGAAAGCCCTCCTTTCTGAGACCAACTCATCTTCAACACCTCATTCATCAAATTCGCTCCTCCGACTCACGTCAATGTGTTTTGCAGCAAAGTTAGACGCCATCGATGCAATGCTCCTTCTCATGCAAAATAACAAAGGGTGGGAAACCCATCTCGAATTCGCTATGACGCTAGTACATCTTTTATTTTCAAAAGGAAAGGAGTGTCTCGGATCCGTGGCCCATTTTCTTGCAGATTTTTCAGACGAAATCCTTCTCAAGTCTATGTACGGACTCAAATTTCTGGAGCATGCCATTCTCCAGAACAATTTGGAGCTGGTTCAAAAGCTCCTGGATAGAGGGATTCGGCCTCACGATCCGTCAGCTTCAAAAGATTACGAAGTGGAGACTCCACTCGAGCGTGTCTGTTTGCAGCGATTTGGAAGCTCTATGCTTGATCTGCTACTTCAATTCACCAGCCCTTCGGATCTTGCCCAAAGAAATGCTCAGGATGGTATGGCTTTGATTCACAGAGCATGCTCGGAAGGATCGCACTCAACGGAATTCCTCGAGCGACTTATCCGAGAGGGAGTTGATATCAATTGGTTTGATGTCAATGGAAAAACCGCGTTAATGGTCGCAGTGGATGCCGGAAAGCCGATACATGCCGCAACTTTACTTCGCCATGGTGCAGACACAGAGATAAGAGACTCCCTAAATGATTGGAATTTCCTTCATTATGCCGCCGATGCTGGATCCTTACACGACCTTCAAATGCCAATCCCTGATCATGTGTGGGAAGCAAAGTGCTCAGTGTTGTTGCATTTGCACGAAAACAGTATCAACTCATACTTTCTGACGGAAGTTGGGAGTGTGTTGATCAAGAACTGCGGCCTCCTCCACCTCTCAGTTGGTCGTCCATCAAGTATGGGATTCATCTTGGAAAAGAACTTGATTGGTGTCAACTGTCCAGGTGAAGAAGACTTCGCCCCTTTACATCACGCAGCATTTTCCGATAACATCCAGGCTGCAAGAATGCTGATATCTCATGGCGCAAACGTCAATGCTGCCACGAAATCTGGCGTGATGGCGCTGCATTTAGCCACGCACCATTCACGTGGTCTTCTCGAGTTCCTGCTACAATCTGGAGCCAATCCTGCTGCAAGTGATAAATCAGGAAATTTACCACTTCACGTGGCTGCTTTTTGGGGAAAAAATCGAAGTGTATCTGCTCTTTTAGAGTTCGGTCACCTGGAAGTGCTTAACAAAGCTGGGGACACTCCCGAACTTTGCGCTATCAAACAAGGCCAAATTTACACCGCGGGATTGATCAACAAGGCCAGCAGAAATCAAGGTCAGTTTAGAGTCTTACTCTCGGTAATAGCGGTTCGCTAAAATTTTAGGTCTATACATAGACGCAGCATCAAATTCGAAGCTGAAGAAGAACGTCAGGCTATCAAGGGCTCTCTTTACCGAGATCGCCACAGGAAAGAAGGATACACGCGTTGTCAAACGCCTCCTACAGAGCGGTGCAAATATCGATGTAGCTCCATTACATCAGGGGGTTTGTAGATGCACACCGCTCGTAGCTGCTTTCGAGAATCAGCAACCTGAATTGGCGAGCCTCCTCATTGATCGAGGAGC
The DNA here is from genome assembly GCF_038381095.1 of Phyllosticta capitalensis. NCBI lineage: Eukaryota > Fungi > Ascomycota > Dothideomycetes > Botryosphaeriales > Phyllostictaceae > Phyllosticta > Phyllosticta capitalensis. Next base: position 89,531 of record NW_027117440.1, read on the forward strand.
GTCTCTGAACTTCCTGACCTGTGGTCAGGCGGAGTTTCCAAATCTTGGCCCTGCACACCTTGCCGCTTATAGCCCTGTGTTTGATCAAGTCTTGAAGCTTCTACTTCAACGATTGCCACAAGGGTTCGAAATCGATCACGACATTCATCCTATCCACATTGCTGTGGTAGCTCGTAATCGGCCGGGACTGGAAATACTACTCGAATATTATTCCCAACAAACAGTCAATGCTGAAAGGCCAATGGAATGCCCGACTCCCAATAACTCTTCGATCCAGGCATCCCGCAAAAGTTTCGTCGGCTCGGTGATCAACAGACCATCTCAAATGGATTTCTTCCACAACACCTCCGAACCGGTACTGAACATCATTTCTGGTTATAGTCCTCTTGAAATAGCGGCCATGAAGTCAAATCTGGATATTGTCAAAACGTTGTTGAGCTATGGCGCTGCAGTCGACGGCTCAGACGATTATCGCTCACCCCTGTTGTCGGCATGTCAAAGAGATTCTGTTGACATCTCTCAAGTCTTGCTTGAGTCAGGGGCCAATCCTCACGTTCGTCATCCAAACTTGGACAATCCTGCTGCGTGGGCTTTGGACAACGAGATTCGGGAATTGCTAGAGCAATATGGGGCCGAGGTCTCTCGCGAGGACTGGAAAGATTGCGGAATTGACCTACTGCGACTGCCTAGAGGCCAAGCACACTACATGTCAAAGCAGATCATGACAGACCTTGAAGACTTCGGATATTTTGTCAAGGTATCTTATTACCCCCAAGGTATCGGCAGCGACGATGCACATGCACCAACTTTTTATGGCAACACGTTGGCAATGATTTGTGGAAGAGTCGGCCCGGGTATCAGGGATCTGTTCCACGCGTGGAGCTTTGATCTGTTTTTGCTGATTGGGAGTGCATCGACGATCAAAAAGGCTCTCAAATATGAGTCCAAGGCCAAGAAGAAATTTGTGCCACTGCAGACAAGTTTCGAAATATCTCGTCTCTGCCAGGTGGCTTTGACGCGAGGGCCTGACATCCTTGAGCTCCTCGCTCAGCATGATCCTGATATCGACGCCGAGGGTTGTCCAGACGGGAGCGCACTCATGGCTGCATGTGCAGCGGGACGGTACAAATCAGTCCAGCTCCTCGTTCGGAAAGGAGCCAAACTCGCGTACACATATGGATGACGCATTAGAAGTGCTCTGCTAGCTGCAGAAAAATACCCAAAGGTCCAACGCTGGCTGCTGGTAGAGCGACACACAGAGCAGTTCAAGATCCTGTCGGCCAATTCTGCCCAAGGGGATGGCGAATCCGCACCAACGAAACCATGGGCTGGCCTGCGGGAAGTGAAGATTGATTGGAAGGGTAGGTTTGGACAGTATTACGAAGAGTCTTCCTTTGAGCTTTTGCTTCGTTTGAGACAGGTAGAGAAAGGACTTCTGGGGCGGGTGATTTACATCCCAGCAGACGGGACAGAGCCGTCAGATATCTTCGTGGCGTTGTAACGCTTGGGAGATTCACCATTCTTTGCATTGTCGATCTTCAAAGGGAACACTACCATGGATACAATGCTGTCATCTTCGTCCTCCAGTGGTTAGCTGCTCGGGTTATGCGCACACTTTCGCCCCCTTTTCGCCTCATGACCTGTCAGCTATTGGAGCTTCTTTGCGCAATGCCGACCTGGATGCGCATAGCGGAATGGAGACCATCAGTCGGAGCACGGCGTTGATTCGACCAGCTCGACACTCCCATTCAGTACAAGTTCACTTTCCCTTTTGTTGTCCTGTCCGGAAAGTATGTCACAGATGAGCTACTGTCGAAGTGCGGCAGAGATTACATTCCTAGCATTTTCTGCAAATCTCCGCAGCGTCTGTGCCAGTTCCTCACAAGGCTTCTCCAATTGTGGTAATATCACCACTACCTGCTTGATTTGTCGCATCGTCCAGCTTCCACCGCGTCCGGGGGAAGCCTTCCCATAACAGTACTACGATATACATGTGGATGTAAAGCTCTCGGGTATATTTGAAATCCTATTGTACCCAGAATTCGAGCAGCAGCAGCAGCAGCAGCAGCAGCTGAGACCAACATGATCAATGCGCAACTTGAACAAGGAAGCAACCAACCAAGTCTGGTTGAGAATATCTTCAAACCAAGTAAACTACTTGCGGGACGTCTTCGCTCTTCAAAAGGTCGTAAATCATGTCCCGTTCCCAAGGTGCGGAATAGATGCCTCGCTTGGCGTCCTCTTCGAGTCTTTCTAGAGCAGACAAGAGAAGCTCGCCATCCAGGCTCAACGCCTTGCCGCCGTCGCCGTCGCCTTTGAGCGTCTCTAGCGGCTTCCTTATACACGGACTCAGTTCCCAAGTCGTTCTTCGATGATGCTGCCACGGCTGGATCGCGAGATACAAATGCGCCATGAGCTCCATCTGTCCGGGAGGTATCAGTTCACTCTCGACAACATGGTCGCTCCGATGAGGGTCGTACAGTGTCCTCAGATCTGCGAACTGGCTGCACCGACTGAGCTCCGACAGCAACTTTCTCCGCATTTCAATCCAGCCCATTCCCGCCTTCATCGTTGCAGTTGCGGCGTCGGGAGTGGTGAAATGAAGATGAGACGGTTCCAGAGGTTTGCTCCACGTGTTGTAGACCTGCTCGAAATCCTCGGCAGTGGACGTTTCGCCGCTTTCGGAGAGCGATTGGTATTGGAAGCCTTGAATTCGTTCGGCGATCGAGCGAACGGCAAAAACGAACTCGGACGACTTGGTCAGATAAGCAGATGATTGAAAGTCGTGGCGCAATATTTTGAGCAAATCTTGAACGGATGATGCGACATGGCCAGAGTCCTCGCGCACCAGTTCAGACAGCCTGTGCTCCAAAGTTCCCTCGACGTCCAGTTCGTACAGGAACATTAGGCTGCGTTGCTGCGCCTCGAGCATCCATTGACACACGAGAGGCTCTTTCCCGGATGTGTAGAGGGCGCGTCCGGCAACTTGTTCTTTGTAAAAGATCCAAGTCATGGCTGCAGACTGGAGTCCCTTGATGGTCGACACTTGGTCCTCTTCCGACCTGGACGAGTCGCCAAGCCACGCGTTTTGGGCAATGAAATGGCCAGGGCGGCGGAAGAAGTCGGGGGTCAGCTTGAACTCGTCCTGGCTCCCCACGAAACGGCAGATAATTGCGCCCTTGCGGTCAAAGCACATGACGTTCATGAGAGACAACGCACGACGGAGCGAATACTCGTACGAGTGATCCGTGTCCAGGGCAAAATTCCAGTCGTCGCCTTCTTTCGAAAGCCGCATCACCATTTCGTCAGATTTGGTAATGTGCTTGAACTTGAATCTTTGGCTCGTCGGATCAAGATCAAAGGGATTCGTTCCAATGGCCAAAGCGAACCACACAAAGAGCCTCCACGGCACGGCGAGCTTCTGCGGCGGGATCCCCATGTCGATGCCGACGGTGATGCGAACATCTCTCGCCCATTTGTAGAATTCGCCCTGGACGAGTTCTTTGACCTCTGTCAGTTGGAACCCGAGGCTTGCAGCTGTGCCCATCCATGGGCGGAACAGGTCGTTCGGCTCGCCGACACGGAAGCGCCGCGGCTCCAGCGATATCTTCGTCTGGCTGGACATCCAAGAAGGCTTGAGGTGACATCGATTGAGTTTCTTTTCGTCCCAGTCACGCACAGTAGGTAGCACTGGCACCGAGCTTTTCCTGCGGCGCCAGGGCGTCCAACTGCCGTTTTTGGTGGACTGACTGGGCTTGCTGAGGGCGAAGTACTTCGAAGGAGCGTTTTCATGCCAGAGACCGGGATTCGTGCAAACCATTGTCGGAGCGATGACGAGGACTGTCCCCGACGATGGATCCGGATAGAAGGAGTAAAACGGCCTCATCTTTTTTGGAAGAGATCGGTAAAGCTTGTAGAAGATCCACAATGCCTTGCACAGAATGTAGATCTGGACAATGCCGGTCAACGTCAATGGAACGCTGATGTACGTGATCTACGCTCCGTCAGTGGACGTTCATGTCGACTCACAAGGCTCTTACCAAGTCCGGCCCGCTGAGCATGGTTGGCGAGTCAAAATTCCGGGTATTCAATTGATGATGTCGGCAGGATTCAGCGCGCAACTGTCCGAAATTCGTGGTTCCAACTAAGCAGCGAGACTCATCTCGCATCAAGAAGTACCATCGAGTCCGTACTCGTACTCATGACGTGTCGTATAACAGCGAGCGTGCGGACTGAGGAAGCTTGCGTCGTGTATGCCAAGATAGCACATGACTAAGTTCCATCGTCCCGTCCATAGCCTCGGGCGCGAGATTGCATAATCGACTGTGAAGACCGGGCTGGAGATTCTCGGTCCCGGGTGAGCGTCTGCCTGGTATCTCGAGTCGCTGACCACCATCACAACGCTTCAACTCTGGTCGCGTGCCATTGCGAAATTTCGTGTACGCACAGGGGAACCATGATGTGTTGTCGAGACAAGAGGCGAAGAAAAAGAAAGGCGGGGAGGCGAGGCGGAGGGAACGGGAACGGGGTGGGATGCCAATGCTGCTCCCCCACGTCAGCGCAGAAAGCGGAACAGGAAAAAGAAAAGAGCAACCCCGCTTCAGTCCTGAGGATCTAGGCGGCAACTACAGAAGAGGCCTTCCCAAATTTTCAGGAATCAGCGCATGCGAATGCGATTGTTGTGCGGAGTTTGGGCTAGACCTCTACCCCTGAAAAGGGGGAATGCACGTGAAAGGGGTCAAATTCTCGCCTGGTCTGTCCATCCACTTGAGTTGATCTTTTCTCTCGAGTCTCAAACCCCGGCCAATACTTCGCTATGGTCGACTAATGCAAGTAGACGAACTCGGGAGCTTTATCCCAGTTTAGCAGCTCAGGTACTGTCAGGCTTTTGCGCGAGGTGTAAATTCCGAACTCGGATGCCTTCAACCCTTCTTCCAGAACTGGCAACATAGCGGACACGTCTTCTGGCTTTGCGTCGTCGCCAGAAGAGGAGGAGTCCAGTATTTTGCGAATGCAGGCATCGACCTTTTCGTCCAGTGGCCAATGCGTCCGCGGGAGCTCGCTCCAGTCTGAGACAGCGAGAAGGATGTGTGCCAGAAGCGTCGTGTCGTCGAAATCATCTGGAAATCCCGGTTTCCCCTCGTCGTTTTGATTCAAGTGTGGGTCAAACGACTGCCTGAGTTTATTGTATGCATCGTAAGATTGCAGCATAGTCGTGACAAGTTGAGAGGATGTGGCATCCGTAGAGGTCCGAGGCTTGGTCGCATCTGGCGATAAGAGTTGAGCCCCAAGACCGTCTCGCATTTTTTCCAGTGTTTTGCAGGCATCTCTAGGGACTGAGATTTTTCGGTCGTCCCTGTCGGGTTGAAGAGCTCGTAATATCTCACGGAAATTGTCCCAGTTTCCCACGTAGTCCGAGTTCTGGATGGCCGATTGAAAACATTTGAAGACCTTCGGAGCAAAGTCTACCGCATTAGATGCATCATGGCCAGTACTTGCGCCTAACATTCCCAGTATCCTAGACTCCAAATTTCCTTCGTCTTCAAGCGCTCTCAGGTAACAAAGACTTTCCTCTCGAATCTCAAGCAGTCGCTGGGTGACGGGGAGTGTTCGTTCAGCTGGTGGTGACCAGTACCCACGGTAGAAAAACCAGGTGATTGCTGCAGTGAGCGCGGTCATGCGGTCTTTGGGATCCAATTCGCTTAACGAGTCGGCTGAGGAGCACTCATCATACCAAAATCCCGCTCTTCTATCGCCGAGAAGTGGTCTCCGGTGGATCTCGCCCAGTCGCTGGTATGATATTTGGGGCGATTCTCTATCGCCGTTGCTGAAGCACATGGTATTGCTCCAGGCGAGAGCCTGGTGAACCGAGTGGTGAAGTGCTTTGCCGACTACTATCCAAACATCCCAACGGCCGTTTTTTGTTTCCACCTGCATTATATCTGCAGGCTCGTGCGAAGTATTTGAAATGTATTCGAGGCCTGAACTTTGACGCTCGTTGCTGGAATGGCGGTCTTTAAGCGTGAATTTGAGATCCTCTTTTCGGAGATCGAGAGGATCCACGCTGATCGTCAAGGCAATCAATACAAATACTTTCCAGCTCATGGCCATCGGTGTGGTATCTCTGACGCGCATGTCAAGATCTACGTCAAATCGCTGCTCTATGCTCTCCTCTCGGTGGTAAGGGTCCATACGAGGCATTAGACCAAAGCCGCACTTCGCTGCCAGTTCCATCCAGGGACGACGAAGAAGAAGCGGTGGTTTTAGTTGAAAACGCTTTACTGTCAGGTCCGGCCAATGTGGGTCTGGGCGAGGAAAGGCTGCAAACTCGAACTCATGGAGTGAGTCTAAGCTGGGTTTGTGACAGACAAACAGCAAGAAGTAGATGAAATATAGATAAACGTAGAGAATCAGAAAGACCTCAAAAACGATCGAAAGAGGCGGTGCGAGCTGCGGTAGTGCGAAAACGAAGCTTCCGTAAAGGTTGGACCAGGCAGCGTCCTCTGAACGATCGCGAAGGCTTCCTTGCTTTGGATATATCAGGCCACTCCACTCTTTGTCCCAAGTTCCTGGGTGGATGCAAAGCAAGGAGCAGGCAACAACAATCACCTTTCCGCTGGAGGGATCGACAAAGAGTTTGTAAGAGGGCAATAATTGTTTTGGAAGGGAACTCAGAAGCCGAGTTCGAATGGTGTATATCTTCATCGTGTTGAACACTATGGGAAGTAGTCCCGCAACGGTCAAAGGCACACCAACATAGGTGATCTACCAGTTTGTTAGTGAGCATCATTGTCAGTGCAGTGAAGACTTACGACATCCGCAGCGGTCGGCATCTTCAGATGGAACGAAGCAAGTTCGATGATTGCTAGGAGCTTCGGAACGCGTAATTGGTCCTCGTGGTTGTTTCCGGCAAGCACAAAGACTTCGAACTGTCGGGAGCTAGTTGAGTATTTATGCATGGCCGCCTGGGTGGGTTGCTGCAGTAAGCTGACGCGCTCGGTTGTGTGGTTGACAGTGGGTTGATCTTCACCCTTTGAGTGCTGTGGCGCTTCGCACTCTTGCACTGCATTGCCATCAAACATGCAGCTGGTGGGGGAGAATCTCGCACAGACAAAACGTAGCTCTAATCTTGACAATGTTGGGACAAGGAGGGACAATAAGAACCAAAACAAGCACGCTGGATCCACTGATGCACCGGGTGCGGGGACGAATTACAGAATAACCAAGTTGTCCATCCAAATGCTCCCGGTAAAGAATACAGGTTAAGTCCGGCGTAGGAGTGTTTTCGATTCCGAAGCCAGTTGAGTCAAGCTCGCTGTACAACATTTCGGGGAAAGCTCAAATGCCAAAAGCGTCCGAATCAAGTTTCGTCTCCCTGGAAGTTCCTATACGTCGGCAAACGATTGAGTCTTCGCGTTCTAAACACATGATGGAGAACTCCCGCCTCCTGGAGGCTCCCTCCAGCTCTTCCTGATGACGCCAGCGCCCACGTCGATTCCCCAGCGCACGTGCGACTTGTCGCCAATGTCTGCTTCGTCGGCCTCGTACTCAATCAGCATCTCTTCCTCGTCGTTGACCCTTTCGCTCACATGCACCTCGTCCAACTGTCTCTCGCGATCACTCCCCTGGTTTTTCCCGTATTCTGCTGACGCCAGTGTCTCGCCATCACTTCTCTCGCCAATGTCGTCCAAATTTCCTAGCTGCTCCTCCTTTGGTGCTTCATCACGATCGCTCTGGTGGCTCCCACCTGCCTCTTCCAGCCCCTGTTGCTCTGATTGCTCTCCATTGCAATCGCAACTGTTGTTCTCGTCCGCGGTCAAAGACTTTCCAGATATCGGCCACCAGCCCAGCGCAGCTTGGCCCTTCATCACCTCCCCAGCTTCCGCCGTCGTGGTCACACCTTCTGCTCTTAGCCTCTCTACAAACTTGCTCCCAGCAAGCAGAGTTGCCATGGCTGCGATGCTGCCGGGGTTCTTGGGCAGAATGGCCTCATTCGGAAACCGCAAGGCAACCCAGACAAAACACAGAGCCATAAGCCCAAGTAGGACCTCGATTGCAATCGTCGAAGATAGGTCCTGATGAACCCGTTCCCGTGGAAAAGTGATTTTGCCTTTGAAACGCGTCGGTTTGGCGTCGCCTGATTCATGGGCCGCCAATGGCCGCAGCTGCGTGAGCATATTCGTCGCGAAGCTGGTGTACACGGATTCGGCCGCCTCCTTGAGGAAATCCTGATTCATCAAATTTTGCAAATTCCCATCGCCGTGCGTAGAGGCGTATCCCGCCAATAGCTCAAACATGGACGTACTGCTACCTCGCGTTGGCCAAAGCGATGACGAGTCCAACAAACCCGGCATTTCTGTTACACCGTCGTAATGGCTAGGAGATGTCCAGGATGTGACCCTGGCCAACGGCTCGAGCCAATAGGGTATACTGGAAATAATCTTTGTCCGCTTGACCGTGCTGGAGTTGTATCTGATAGGATGCCAAGAAGATGCATTTGTGTTTTCGATTGTGGTGGATGAGGAAGATGATGAGGAGATTCTGCGCGAAAACGTGGTGGTAACATTGACCTGGCTGAAGTTGCTGTAGCACACCGCGGCGACCATGGTAGGTATGGTGCTGCTGTTGAACACATCTGCTACGGAACTCGCATTGGTCAGTTCATTTCGGGCTGAGCCCGAGTCAACGAGTACAATTTCATATCTCAGGTCGGGAAGAATCCATGTCTCCCCCTTATAGCGGTTATTCTGGCATCCCAAATTAAACTCAGAAGCGTAAACCCATGTGTACACGTCTTTTAAGGTCATTGGTTTGATGGTACTATTGCAAGCGGAAGTCTTGCAATATCCTGTGATCGAAAAACAGTTGTTGACGTTTTCCATCGAGATGCTTAGATTCTCGGACGTGCAGGAGACGTCGACCATAATGGCAGGGATATTGACAGTTATTTCCCCTCTGGATATATCACCGTCTGCGGTATGAACCTCACCAATGCTGGTCAAGTTTCTAAACACCAGATTGTCCAATATGCCAGCTTGAACCGGGATATTGAAATTTTGATGCATTGTCCATTCGGTAAATTGAGAGGCGATTTGGACATTGGCCGCAAGATCCATTTTGGGGCTTGCTTCTTTCCTGGCAGTAGTGACGTTTTGTATGTCTTGAGGAAGACCAAATGTGTCTTCCAAGTTTTTCACAAAGCTCAGGTCGATCAATGGCTGGATTTCAGCGATTCTGGGAAAGTTTTTTTTGCCGTACAAACCAGCCGCGACAATCTTGATGGCCGGAACGAAGAGCACAACAAAAGATGACGCGGCAATTGTGGGACCAAGATGCTTTCTGATGGCATGAAGTGGTGCCAGCACATTCGGTGCTTCTCCAAAATTAAATAGAAGGGGACGCTTCTGTCCCGAATATCCGCTCCAGAGGCTCTTGTAAGGTGTCATGACTCTTACTGCTGCGTCTATGCCGGAGCACCCGTAGCCCAGGATAGTAAACGTTGACGTAGATAGGAAGGTAAATGCGTTCAGCGCGATCCCCGCACTAGTGCAGATCCCATGGTTGGAGTGAGATACTATCATGAGCGCTGCGAGTGCTGCCATAACAACAAGGATCGCGAGTACCACGACCCATTTGGCCCAAACTTGGAGAGCAAACGGCCGAAAGCCGACGTGATTGTGCATCCCCGTAGATTGCGAGGGAAATGTATTTGCAGAATCTTTCCGTTCTTGTGTTGCCAGCATGACAGAACCCTTGGCGTTCTGCTGCAGATTCCAGACTTTGGTCATTAAAGCATGCTGCATATGCTCTTCTGAGGAGACTGCCTCTTTTGCAAAGACGCGTTCAATCCCTTGAGTAGATGAGGCGAGAACAACACCCTGAGCCGCAATAGATCCGGGATCCTCTCGCAAAACGGTCTTAGGGCGAAATACTGCGCTCTGGAAAACGCAACACAGCCCAATAGTGATCAAAGACGCCTGTAAAATGCGCAGGTTGATCTGTCGAAGAAGTAACTTCGGCCCAAGCATCCAGACTCGGCCATCCAAGCTACCCGTGGTGTTTGCCCGCGCGAGGAAATTGGTGATTTGTGCCATGATACTCTTGGCCTGTTGTTCGACAGCTGCAGTAAACCTCTGTGGATTGTGCAGAAACGTTTCCGCGGTCAAGTTTGCGTTATTATCAACGATGGACGACGTAAAAGGGTCGAGGTTGTGGTCTGATTCAAACAGTTTCCTTGCTGTGGCTACCACGCTCAGGTTGGCGTGAGGCTTTTCATCAGATTTCCAACCTAGATTATTGGATCCAAAGACCTCTTGACTCCGGCCATCAAGCGGATTGTTCAGATAAATATATATAGCGGCCATTGAGGTCTGGATATCGATTGGAGTCGGCGCTGATAAGCCAAGTGTGTAGTCCAGTACCTCACCAGATGATTGGTTCACGCGTACCAAAGCATCCTGGGTTGTAAAGGCGGGCGCGCACATGGCGCTGACTATGGTAGTATTGGAGCTTTTGCCATTTTGGTCGGCCTTTGTTGGCCCAACAAGCGTTGAGAGCAACCACAAATCCGTCTCGTCGTCGCCACAAGCCGTCACGTTTAGCGCTCCAAAGATTTGACCAGGGGTTTTGACGAATTCTATTTCCATATCGCGGCTGCAATTCAACCCCGGCTGTTCGCTTGTTCTCGCCGAATAGTCAAAGCCCCAGTATTGGACGTCTTGATATAGAAGCGTCATGTTGATCGAGTGGCAGCTCCATCCTGGCAAAAATGCTTTTGTTCGAGCCTCCATGGTTCCATTTTCAGGCATTTTGGTTCTGTTGATAAAGGACTCAAAGACATAGCTATCCTTTGTCCAAGCAGCGGCTTGACCATTTGGAAGTTGCTCTGCGACGACAGCTGCATATGGTCGTTGGCCTTCAAAAGTGTACGGAATTGCAAGCGATTGATCGGATTCCTCTAGTGCGCCACTAAAGTTGAAAATTGTGGCCCTATTAAACGTAGCAGGTTCCCAACTGGACGCAGAGGAATTGACGACTGTAAGAGCATTGGCGACGGAAACAAGAATTCCACACGTCAATCCAACAACAAGACCAACAAACACCGACCAGTGCTTTCGTTTCGCAGCAGGGATCACCGAAAGAATCTCGATGCTACTCGAGTAGTCCAAAGCGATCGAATGCTCGCTTTCTGACCACTTGTAGCTGATGGCGGACCATGGTGTAACTTTTTTGGCGTCACTGGCAATCGATTTGCATGCAAATCCGAGACCAACGACGCCAATGGTGGGAATGTATCTTGCCGCATCCACACTGTAGCGGTGTTCCGGGTCTACAGGTAGACCTTGCTGTTTCGAAATGGCGCGATTGAGAGCTTCTAGAGCTGCGGCAAAGACGAGGCAGTAGATCGCCAGAGGCAAGGTGCGGGTCATCCGGAGCCAGGTAGGAATCCATTCTCCTCTTCGTCCCTGGATGTCATGAGGCTGTCGAGGCGCGGAGAAGTCGGCGAGAGTGTACCCTTGTTCTGTCACTGTCCGTTTCGTTAGTCAGAACGAAAGAATGCACAGAGCATGATCTTACACTGGCTTGATCTGCGATCTTTCGCCATCTTTAGGAATGAGAAGTTAGGAGAGAAGGAATCAGAATCGTTGAGGGCAAAGAAAGGCTGAACGGCAAAGGATATTCTGAGTGTATGGTAGTACGGCCCCCACGCCAAAGGCAATTGCGTAACAGTCGTCCAACCTGAGCATTCAAGGCTACTCTTCCACGGCAAGTTGTGAAGATAGTTGGACTTCCCTTTGTGGACATGCCTTTGAAGCTCGGCGCCTCAACCGGGGCTTTTGTGTTTCATGCGCACGATTCTTGTACACAACATATCAGCAAAAGCAGCCATTGCTGCCTACAGAGTCGCGTGACATAGATAGAGAGACAATGGCTGTGCGATCGGATTGGCGTCAGATAATTTTGGACCGGTGGCATCGTGTCGGCCGAATGTGAAAGTTGCTGGAATCTCACACCTGCCCATTTAGGACGTCGAACCGTAGCAAGCTCGGTGGAACAGAGCTGCAAAGCTGGAGAATTCTGCAAGAGAGGCGAGGCTTCGCCATGCAAGGCTGAGCAGAAAACCATGTACGACCAACAGCCTTCCCCAGTCAACGATGTCCGACTTCGTGATGGACTTCAGCCGCGGCGAAACGGTTTTCTGAGACATCGAGACATCGAGACAGATGAGTGAAGGAGTGCTTTGGCTAAAAAATCCTGGTACTTATGGAAGCCATCGTCCGCTGAAAGTGATCAATCTGGAGGTCTTTGCACTCAAGTCAGCGTATCGCAATCCCGTGAGCTTGAACTTGATGCAATCCTTCATTTTCCTACGTGTTCTTTCGGAATTGCGAAAAAGGCTGCAACGCAACGTATACGAATGCCGAAAGACCTCACGAGGCCCATTCCATCGATTTCGAAGTTCCGCTGTAGAAAGCTTTATGACGCATTGTTTGAAGCGGTCACCAACACCCAGCGGAGTACAAAGGTCCTCAGGCCAGAGTCCAGGGTTCGTACAAAATAACAGTGTTTGGGTGACAACTGTCACGGCACCTGCCGCAGGATCGGTGATGAATGTGTAAAATGGTCTGAGTTGCCAGGAAATGGATTTGGGTAGCTGGTATCGAATATAGAGCGCTTTTAAGACGTTGAAGAGTGTGGGCAGGACACCGATGACATCCAATAGGACACCAACGTACGTCATCTACTAGTCCATTAGTGTCTTTGTAAGTGCAGAAATGACTCACGATGTCCGCAGCGCTGGGTATATTGACGGAGTGGCAATAGCCTCTAGGGAGTGAGTGCACTGTAGCTTCGAGGTGTCCTTGTCCCCCAGCAAGCCGTCGGAAGGTGAGACGACTACGACGCAGAGTCCCGGAGCGAAGCGTAGGGCCACGGCAGTGGTGTGTCGTCGAGCCTTCCGAAGGCGGACGGGGAATTAGGTGCTGTGAAAGGGGCCCGTTTGGTAAGGAGGGTCTGCTAAAAAGCAGAAAATGGCACGCGCTAAACCCAGATAGGAATCAATCAAGTTTGGATTTAGTTAGCAAAGGGAAGTCCTCACATAAGTGGTGAATGAGTATTAGGGAGGTCCTCCCACCACAATAACCAGCGCAACGACAATGAAACGCAATGATAACGAAACGCAACGACAACAAAACGCAATGACAACAAAACGAGACGACAACAAAACGCGACAATAACAAAACGCAACAACAATTAAACGCGACAACCATAAATGCGATGACGACAGCAACAATGAGCAATAAACCAGCGCGATGACCAGCGCGGCGACCAGCGCGACGATACGTTCCAGTTTCCCGTCTTCGCCTCCTCCGGCTTGGTTTTGCGTAACCTTGCCGGGGGTGTTTAGATGGATTCTCGCACCAATCCATCTACAGTCCATATTAGCATGAAAAGAGACCAAATGCGCAGTGGTAACCCACCGCATATATACGCAAGAATTTGCAATGAAATGTTCAAAAAGCTGCGACGGGATCGACTGGTTACCAAGTATTTGCAAGCCAAATTACTGTGACAATGAGTTCCATGCGAGCGTAAGGGCGCGGGTTTCAGGCCAATCAAGTCGAAGCGAGCATCTCGGTCGGGGTAGAAAACAGAAACGAGACCCGAGCCAGGACAAGGACGGAGGAGACCAGGAAAGCAACTCCCCGTCTTGCTTGTCATGGGAGCCGACTGGAAACCATGCAAAGAGTCAGTGACTGGCTGAAAGTGATTGAGAGAGAACAGTACATCTGCAAGCTGCCCCCCAAGTTGTATGCACATGGCCCACGAAGTAGCTAGCTTCAGAGCCCAAACCTGAGCAATTGCTCCAATGGAGCGCACTCCACCATTCGCACTCCGAACTAGTTGTTTCCGCATTCGGATGTCGAGCGTCTTTTCACAGGCGGACAGGAATTTGATCCCTTACGGAAGGTCGGAAGGCTGGGAAAGGGCGGTCCAGTGCCTGCATAAGGCTCCTCTGACAGCAAGAGAGTCCAACGACTGGAGAGTGACCAGTCCGATGGAAGTGACCTTGCCGGGGAGTGAGGAAGGGGAAGAGGGAACACGATTGCCAGCAGTAAAACTGCCACTAAAGCCTGCATCAACCCTTCTCGCAGACGATGGAAGCAGATCCAAATGATGCAGAAACGAATTGTGGAGTGAATTGAGAAAAACTGGTGAACGCGTGTCTCCCAGACACCCATTTCGGTCATGATAGCTGGCTGGGGTGGCTGGCTTGCGTTTCTTGATCTTGAGGTTTTCTTTCGTTGCTGACAAAGTCGTGGTAGCCATGTTGTGTTCCCGACATTCTAATGTCTTGAGTGACCCTTGAGAACATCAAGCAAGGTAAACTTTCTCACAAAGTGCCTTCATTCTCAACACGTCGTAGATGGACCTTCGCCTAGGTGCTGTGAAAGCGCCATTCGTGGCCATTACCATAGTTTCGTCCAGAAGTTTGGTTAGATCTTCAGTGTGCTCGACTGGGGACACCAGCTTCTCACGGATCTGCCGGAGATTATAAGATATATCACCTCGAATTTCCCATTCCAGCCTTCTTACTCCGTCCCATGGAGACAAAGCTAGCAGAAGTTGCGCCATTTGGAGCAAGTCGTCGGAATCATCCCCAAAATTGCGTTCTTCTCCAAATTCGATGTTAATGTAGGGGTCGAATCGTTGTTTGACTTTTTTGGCCTTCCGATGCGTTATGAGTAGCCTATCGTTGAACCTGGTGGAACTGAGGAGCCCAGGCGAATGTTGAAGTGGCCCGTCGTCGATTTTTTCAAACTCATCCCTCGCAGCTTCTATCGCAGCACATGTTCTGCTACAATTCAAATTTTTGTGTTTCTGATGCTCTTTGACGTGTTTCCTCACGGTTTCCAACACGTTTCGGAGACTCCACGATCCTTTGACAAAGGTTGACTGCTTTAAAGCCCTTCGTAAACCATCCAAAACTTCTTCCTTGATGAACTTTGACAATTTGAAAGCTGGATCTTCGAGTATCGCCGAAATCCTTGCCTCCAAATGATTACCACAGTCATGAGTCTTGAAATAGCAGAGGATTTGTTCTCGAGTCTGAAGTAGTTGTTGGCTGACAGGAAGGATATCTCCGAATTCGCGTTGATAGAACATCCAAGTGATTGCCGCTGAGAGTGGTTTTTCAATGCTTTCTGCATTTTCGGCGTAGGTTTCAAATTTGCAAGCAAAGGAGTTCAGTGGCGGCTCGAGTTGGTGGCCTGTGCTGCTGAGGACGTCTGAAGCAAGCCTTCCTTCTGGAAATCTGGCTAACGAACGGCAGTATCTGGAGCCTGCACGTTCCAAGCACATAACATTCACAGAGGCAAGTGCATACCACATAGAAAACATGTAATCACGCGGCTCGGCCCGGAATATCCAGTCACCATTGGAGGAAGTGTAGAAGCTCAGTGCTGGAAATTCAAGACGATCCCTGAGCGTCATTTCCTTTTGTGTTGGATCAAAGTCGACAAGGTTGATACCTAAGCCTACCGAGAGTAAGACAAAGTCGCGCCAGTTGGTTTCCAATTCCAATGGAATTTTAAGCTTCCAGTCAAGGTCAACAACGGAGCGGAACTCTCCAACTTTTGGCACAAACCTCATACTACCACCCATTGCAAGCGACATCCATGGACGATAGAACAGGTCCGGCGGGAATGTGGCGAAATTTTCTTCAGATGCTTTTGTGGGGTAGGATAACAAGGCAGGGATCCAGTAGCGACCTGATCCTGTCAGTCGCTTGAATATCGAGTTTCACTCCTGACGTAAATTTGAAGATGCGCGGAGAGGCCTACCTGTTACGTTCTGCCACATCCAATTGATAGCGCCATGATACACGCGGTGATGCCAGCCTTGAGGAAACAAGTGGCCCCAACAATCAAGTGCCACCTCCCTGCCGGATCTTACGCGTTCAGAGCGCTTGATCTCCGTCTCGAAAGGCATGGTATAGTCGAGAGCTATCCAACCCTGAGGTGCAGTGACAGTCGTTATCCCCGACGCAGGATCGGTGATGAGGGTGTAATAGTGCCTCAGCTCCCAGGGAATGGAACTGGAGAGCGAGTATCGAATCCAAAGAGCTTTGAAAAAGTTCCAGAGAATTGGTATCATGCCAAGGACGGTCAGCGGAACCCCGATGTAGGTGATCTGCTTCGTTGTCAGTAGTTGAGAATGTGGCAAGTGAGAAAGATGCTTACTAGGTCTGATGCAGTCGGCATGTTTCAAAGTGCTGCTTGAACGACCCTAGGAAGCGAATGATGAGAGCCCAAGATTCAACGTCGTAACAGACCGCCGAGCTTGAGGAAATGGAAGCAGACGGCGTACCCCAGGACTGAGCGATGAGTTGAGCCGGTTTGCCAATAAGGAGCCCACGAGTAGGTTTTATCTCGCGCAACTTCAAACAAGCAACTCCAGCAGGTGCGGCTGAAGTGATATTGAGTGAGCTCTGTGGCCGCCGTGGCTTTGGCCGCTCCGACCACATCCTCAATGGAGAGCCTGGCGCAATACATCGTGCAGAACGTGGCGTTCAGCAAGAGCCAACTCATGAACATGACGAGCATTTCCACTCTTTTTTGTTTCTTTTTGCAGCCAATGTGTCAGCCATGGAACATGCAGAATGATCGTGCAGGCCCTACCTTCTGCTTGCGTGGTCGATGTGATGAAAGAAAAGCAGTCGATGCTGACCAGCCCAGGTGTCCCAGAGCAACCAGCGGTCGGTTGCGCGCAGAATGAGAAGACCAAAATGTGATGTACTGGCAAGCTGGCAGGGCGCGCAGCAGAATGGTGTTGAGGCGCGCCTGCAGACTAAGCTAAGCTGAAAGGGGAATGGTTCAACGCCCGGAGGTGCTGGGAGCTGGCCTCCGTCAGCGTCCATCTTGTGTACCAGACTGTCGACGAAAGTTGGAAATCAGGCGCTTCTTCCTAGACGCGCGGAATCGGAATGCTGCAAGTACAGGTTTCAGTGCGGTGTGGAAAAAGCACTTACCCGCATTTCGTCTTGCCCCGCTACCAACAACAAAAGTTGCTCGGTCCAACAGACGCAACACCCACTTTGAGCAGCAATAGGTCGACACGGCTGTCAAAAGCAAACTGAGGCAGGACACCGAGTCCACCTCATCAACATTTTCAGGAGTCTCATTTGTTTGTCTCCGATGATCAAAGAAGATGGACATGCTCAGGGACATCCGGATGCTCCAGCAAGTCGTCTACCAATTCGCGTGTTGGTGCTGCGAAAATGCCACGCTTTGCTGTCTCTTCGATCTCGTCCAGAAGATCCAGAAGATCATCGGAGTCGCACCCCACAAGAAGGAGGGAGGGGGAGAAGCTGTATCCGAAGATGGTGTTCGCGGGAACCAACGATTGGTCACCTAGTCACGCAACGCAATGGATGTAGGGCGGGAAACCCGCCAACAGTCAAGAAGACCAACATCACACGTCCAAGGGATCTGGCATACCGCATCGCATCGCATCGCATTTGGCATAGCATAGCATAGCATAGCTTAGCGTGCCCTACACTCGATCCACTAACCACCTACCACGGCCCTCACCTCACCGCGCCACGCCGCATGCCATGTCATGCCATCCACCCATGATGGAGCGGCAGGCCAACCCAACCTCATCCATCCACTACCCGAGTCGTCAGCGGGGTAGTCGTCGACGAAAAGAGAAAAATGGAGACGAAAAAAAAAAAAAAGGGAAAAGGGGGCGGGGGACTTCAAACTCGTGGCGAATCGTACACTTGTGCGTGAAAAAAGGGAGAAAGCAAAAACGAAAGGCCGCTGATAAACTTGGGTAGCAAGCGCAACGGCCTTCAAAGAAGGCGCGCCGAGATGGAGCAAGCAGTGATTCGTCCACCACTAGTCGATTCGAGGGCGCATTCGAGCTCCTCAGCTGCGTGGAGCGGCAATTGGGACAAGACGGCGAAGGGGAAGAAGAATGGAGACAGTAGTGGGTTCCAAAAGAAACGGGACGGGGGCCACGGGGAGACGGTGGCGGTCGTGATGGAATTCAGTCGAGGTGTCTGCGGACTTGGACGATGCCACTCGACTCCGGCGCGCCGCCGCAGAGCGGATTGCAAGCAGGACGGCAAGGCTACTGCCGCTCGGCTTGCTCGCGCTCGGCCTGCCGGTCCAGCCACCTGTCGGCGTGCGCCGCGCTCGCCGACTGGTTCTGGTGCTGGTGCTCCAGCGGCGGCGGCGTCCGGCCCGTCGTGTCGCCCGCGTCGTACGTCATGCCGTCAATCCGCTGGGCGTCGCGCACTTGGGCCTCGGTGCTGGGGGTGCTGGCGCCAGAGCGCCCAAGGTCGGCGCTCACGCCCGTCATGGGGCTCGGGGGTCCTTGGCTCATGTTGCCCGTGGTCTGGAAGCCGACGGCGGAGCCGGCGCCGCTGCTGCTCTGCATCGAGTCGGGGCGGTCGCGGAGGTAGGGAGGGACGGCGGAGGCCGAGGCGCTGGTGCTCGCCTTGCCAACTACGGGCGAGCCCAGGTGCGACGCGGTGCGAGCTGGGGTACGCGCGCCTTCGCCAAAGCCGACGAGCGAGGGAGCACCCTCGTCGCTGAAGCCGCCCACGCTGCTAGTGTCCATGTCCTGGTCCTCGCTCATGCGGTCGGCAATCGAAGGGTCGTAGCCCACGTCGCTGCCGCTGGCCCACGTCGTGCGGCCGCCGACGGATCCTGTGGCCGACGCGGATCCGACTGTGCTGCGCTCTCGCATGAGCTGCGGCTGGTTGTTGGCGTCAAAGTAGCCTTGCGTCTGCGGGCCTGAAGGGGGGATGCCGCTGCCCATGGCCGACGAGGGGTTGAGGTTCGAGGGACGGCCGCCAGCTACACCGACGCGCTCCAGTCCAGCAAGTCGTGATATGCGGTCGGCGCGTTCGGCTTCGAGAGGGTGTTGTTGGTGATGGTGGGGCAAGTGGCCGCGGTGGCCGTCCTTGATGGCGACAGTCGAGAGCTCAGACATGGAGGTTGTGGTCGAGTTGGGGGTGCCGCTGGACTTCATGTTAGCGTCTTTTTCGCAAACCACGCGGTGGGGAGCGTACGGGACGTCTGAAGGAGTTACAGGGTCCGAGGGAGGAGGAGGGAGGTTGATCAAAGTGGGAGCGTTCGACATGGCGGCAGCTGAGGTGATTGTGCTAAATGCGGCGAGCAAGGAGATGAAGTAGTGGTGAGCAGTGATGGATGGGTACAGATAGTGGTAGTGGTGGAGCAATGGCGAGGATTCGTTGACTTTGGGGGGCGACTGAAGTTGAAGAGTCGAGGTGGAGGTTGGACGTCGCGGTAGTAGTAAGGTACATGTAAGGTAGGGCTGCGATGGGCTGTCCGCGCCCGCGCTAGGCCAACTTTACGCGATTACGTCACGGGCGCTGCGCTTGGCGATCGACAGGGCACGGTTCACTTGGTTTGCTCCTCCACGTTGGACCGAGACACATTTCTACACACACGGTGACGTTGTTGCCATCCCATCCATTCCACCGCGTACGCCTCCCATACCAGCCCCCTCGTTTCGCCTCCTCAGAAACCCCAGTACTCCCTCACGACCCAAGCGCCATAGCCCGCCAAACCAACCAGCATGGCCTGGGTGCCATAGTACCCCACAGCCCTACCAGGACCAATACTACGCACGCCGCGAAAGCTGCTGCGCAGGCCCAGCTCGACGTGGGCGACGCGCATGACCAGCAGCGCGGCCAGGGCGCCGTGCAGTAGACGCCTGCTGCCGCCGTTGAGCTCGGCCAGCGCCGACAGCGTCAGCGCCAGCGGCACGTTTTCGACAAAGTTGGCGTGCGCCCGCGTCGCCACGTACAGCGGGTCTGTCTCTGGTGCCTCGCTGTTTGTTGCTCCTTTGACGTCGAGCGTCTTGCTGCGGTCGCCCATGGGCCTGGAGAGGTGCGATGTTAGTTGGGTGTGCTGGACGAGTTGTGCTGGCGCTTGCGAGACGTTGATGAATGAAGATGCCTCGCTGGCTCAAGACTTACGTTCTGTCCTTGATGCGATGGTAGACGATGCGACTGCTCAGGACGACCAGGTAGACGGCGAAAGGGGCGCTCCAAGTCGCCGTGATGGGCGCGAGCATGGGCATTGGGATTCCGAGACCGAGAGTGACCATGTTGGGCAAACGTATGGATGGTGATGGTGAGTATAGCCAAATGGACGGGCTGTTGAGGGAAAGATGTATCCGCGAGCAAGCTCACTCGGAGCGAGCAGACCCTCGGATTGCAATGCTGATTGTCGCACGGCGGTAACCCATCACCATAGCGCTTTGTGGTGATGTCACATTTCAGCCGCTCGCGGCGGTCAAGGGAGACTGGAGCCGAGGGCTAGCAATGTACTCCTAGTTACATGCCTGGCTGACGTGCATCATTCCAGAAAAGAGACGCACGAACCCATTACCTTCAACACATCTCAAAAACATCTGGATACCTTGCAGTTCGGCCCACAAAATGCATTCACGTACCTGATCCTGATCCTGAACTGGCGGGATCCTCCAGGATGCCCACGCGTGCCCCGTGCAAAAAGACCCTTGCCGATCCCCCATGTTTTGAACCGCAGCGTCGGGCCGCTTCCATTTCCCCGGACTTTTTCGCTGTGGGCCTTTGTCGTCGAGCTCGACTCGCTTGCTTCGGAGCAAAAACTCAAAGACAAAGCAAAACTGTTGTCTCGGAACTTGTTTTTCTGGGATTATGCGCGGCAATCAAGTCGGCCATGACGTCCGTAGCACGAGAAAAAAGCCACAGCAACTGCGTCGAAAAGGAGAGCCTTTTGGCGGTGCAGAGATGACATTTCGTTATGAATATAGACAAGCTGAGCTGAGCTGAGCTGAGGAAATTGCAAGACGAGGAAGCGCATCTCCATGCCATGCTGTACCACCTACCGGATCGAGGCATGAGTTGCGAGCGCGCCGAAGAGGAAAAAGCAACCACGCATGCTAAACGACGTGAGAGGAGTGTGTGGCCCGCCAGCCGCGCCATGAAACGGGCCAGCCATGCGCAAGAGAAAAAACGCTCAAACGGTGCCAGGGCCGAGGAGAGGAAAAGAAAATAGACATTCATCGGTTACTCGTTGCGCAGGCGAAACATGTTGGTGTTTTGGCATATCACGCCTTTGCAGCCCTCAGCCGGACCCTCACGCCGTCCGCCGGCGCGTCCGTCAACGTCAAGCCGTGCCTGACGGGCCTGCTCTCGAGGCCGACGCCCTCGACCGCGTCGAAGCGCTGCATCAGGCGCACGACGACGTAGCTGGCCTCGGTCAGCGCAAACTGCTGGCCCAGACAGATGCGCGGGCCGCCGTTGAAGGGCAGAAACTCCCAGCCGGGCTTGCGGCCCTCCCAGCGCTCCGGTTTGAAATCTTCCGCGTCCTCGCCCCAGATGTCGGTCCGGTGGTGCATGACGTAGACGCTGTAGTTGACCTCGGTGCCCGCGGGCACGAAAATGGGTGACTCGCCTGTCGGCCCGCCCCCACGCGGCAGCGTCGTGTCTGAGATGCAGCGCCGCGAGTTGAGTGGGACCACGGGGAAGACGCGCAGCACTTCGTTGAGGACTTGTTGCAGGTACTTGCAGCTCTTGAGCCGAGTAAAGGTTATTTCCTCTGGGTCTTCGTACGAGCCAAATTCGTCCAGAATCGTCGAGCGCAGCTTCGTCCACACGTCTGGGTGCTGGGCGAGGAGCCAAATGGTCCAGGAGAGCAGAGAGGCGGTCGTGTCGCGGCCGGCCAGGAGGATGTTGAGCAATTGCTCGCGAAGAATGGCAGGGTTACGCGTCTGGTCCGCGATGGCATGCAGGAAGACGTATTTGTCTTTGCCGTTGGCACCCTTTGGCGGCGGAGCGCCCTTCTCGCGGGCGAGAGCCAGCTGCACAAAGTAGTCGACAAAAGCGTGGACGTCAGCGCACAGCTTATGGAAAGTCTTGGTGTGCGCAAGCCAGTACTTGGTGTCGAGCCGGGCTCCTTGGGAAAGGTACCACTGGGCCTTGTCAAAGGCATAGGCAAAGACTCGCTCGTCACGCTCGGGGGACGTGGTGTTGGTAGCGGATCGTCCCGGCAGCGCCGAAAGCTGGCTGTCGACGCTCTCGCCAAACAGGAATTCGGTTGCCGAGTCGAGCGTCAAGCGGAAGAAGAGCGGTTCGACGTCGGTCAAGGACGTCCAGCCATCAGGGTTTACTGGCAGCGCCTTCATCATGTTTTGCATGTGCACCTCCTCCAGGTCGAGATCCGACACTTGCTCGCGCGCAAACTGGGGGCGCAGCAGGGCACGCGAGAACTCCCAGTCTTTGCCATCCGCCGCAAACTGATTGGCCGCATGGTAAGCTTACGCACGCTAATCAAGCTTAAAAACTCACAATGCCATGGCCGAGCAGGGGCTCAAAATTGTTGATCCGGCGGGGGCCGAGCGAAAAGTCCTTGAACTTTGTCGCGAGCATGGCCTGGATATTCTTGGGTTCGCTGGTAAAGAGGATGGTGTCCCCCGTGACGTTGAACCGCATGGCGCGCACCGGATATCCCAGCTTCTTGGACGATTCGTGCCAGCGTTGGAGGACGAGCTGCGGGACGCCCTTGACCTTGTCGGCGCTCATCATGCCGTAGACGTTGAAGACTCCGAATATGTCCCAGGGATTGTAAAAGGGCGGGTCCTGGCACCCGAGCTGTTTTGCCTTGACTGCATTGCGAGCTTTGTGATAGAAATGGAGGAGAAACTTGACAGAGACGTAGGCGGCGATGGCCCAGAGGCCCAGGAGGACGGATGGCTGCATGGCGACCTCGTGGGCGACAGGGACGAGGGGTGGAGCGAGGGTCAAGGATACGAGTTGCCGGAAAAGCTTAGATGTGGGTTGAGTTTGTTACGTCGAAAACACAAAGTGAAGAGGGAAAGTGCTGCTGACAAGTTCCTGCCCTTGCCTGGAGCCGGCTTTTGTAAGGTGAGAGATGTCGGGAGGCCTGCCGAGCAAAAGCACCACTTTATACGGACGTACGTTTCTCGATGGACGGCGTGCCGTTGAGCCGTCTCACGCGAATGACTTGAGGTCATCATCCCGGGCGTCCATCACATCGACTGGCATCCTTGCGGGGTCAAGGCCGCAGCGCAGGTTAAAGAGTGGTGATTCCGCTTGCAGGAGAATTATGGCGCTACGCCATGACCTACCACTTTCTATTTCGGGCAATGATGCAGCTGCGGCGGCCAGTGAGCTGCACCGCTTTGATATATGCACGTATGATTGTGATGGCGTACCTAGGTGAGAAGGATCCAGGAAAACAAGAAGTCGTGTGCATGTATCCGTAAGCGTTGCTGGTTTTCGGCGCGGCACTGCCGACGCCAATCGTCTACCGAGGATCCTTCAATCCCTGGGCCGAGCATGCAGGGCACTTGGGCCGTTGGAGGCTCTGACACCTCGCGACATCATTACTTCTATGGGCTCGGGACGGAAACAGTCCATGTCCGACAAACATCAATCCTCTTCTTTAGTTTGAATGTAATCACCTACTCGACCTCGATTTTCACTAATGCAATGCCCTCCACACCGTCAATCTGCCATTGTCTCCTCTAGCGAATCTGAAAGTAATCATAGCCACTAGCACCATAGCTTTGGTGTGAAAAGGGCTTGGAATGCCCTCATTCAGGCCTCTGTCGACTTGATGCGAGTAAAACCGACCCATGGTCTCCATCGCCCCTCTCGACTATCCTCATCCGCTCGGGCGTTCATTTTCGATCGGAACCGCAGCTCCTCGATGCCACAAAAAGGGCCGCTGGGTCATCTATTAACCGTCGTGTTGTCGTTGAAGTTTGGACCACGAACTTCGCCTTGTGGGTTTTCGAGATGATCGACGCAGCCGGACCGGGATCGTAGTCGGTCATGTCTGTAATCGCCGCGCCATGAATCCCTTATTTATGGTCGGCCGGGGCTCTTTCTCTCGAGTCTGGTATGAGCTAGCTGGGGTGCTCAAAGTATGAGAGCATGCACATGTTTACTGACGCGTCGATCTGATATCGGGAGCCGGAAATCACTCGAAGGATGAGTTTGTGCCGTTGTCTTGTGAAGGCGGAGGATAGACTCAGCATCCCATATCTCCGAGCATGTCTCCGATGCTTTGCTCTTTAGAGGCTCGGACTTTTCTTTTCTTTGGCGCAGGCTCCTCATCGGCGGCTTTCTCGACTTTGGGTGCATTCTGTTGCTCGGCCTTGCGTAGCAGCGATATGCGCTTGTGATTGTCGCTTTGAATAGAAGAAGAGATGCGATCGTAGAGAGTCAAGGCTGGTACTGAGTCAATCTCCGGTTTAATCGAAACGGCAGTAGAGACCGAATCTCGGTTGGAAGGATACTGAAGACGCGAGAACGAGATCTTGTTCAACGGGTCTGCATAAAGGTCATCGAGGTAGCGGCTAGCCTTATGATTAGCAATCCTGGGGCTCAAATATTTATATAACTGCTCACAAATGGCCAAGACGATGCCAATATTGCCTTGCATCTTTGCAGTCGACAGCGCAGTTGACGAAATGGCACAGCTGTAGGGCAGGCAAATCTGCGAGAAACTGCAGCGCGCGGCTTGTGATAAGCTGACAGTCTTTAAAGCAAATAGAGCTCAATTTGGAGAAAGCGCCTTCTTCCTGCGAAGCTGTAGCCCAAGACTTGACGACCCGATCGTCGAGGCTGGCCTCATAGGGCCAGTGGACAGACATGGGCCGCGATGTCTTGTAGATCTGTAGGCTTGCCAAGTTTGAAACTTGCTTGATGTTACACCAGTCTGCGCGGTTTGGTGCTGCATCTTCAAGTATCAAATGGACCATCCACTCAAAGTTCGGCGCCGTGACTTGCTTGAAAATGAAGTCGATGGTCATTGGACTCAAAAAATATTCCAAGCTCATTTTCTTGTGCTCTCGAAAGGTGTCGTGCTCCTGCGCAAAGGCTAGCGCAAACATCTTCCATGTTTTTAGAGAGTCGAGCCGCAGACGTTTAACCTCAGCCCAGATCCTTTTCCTGAGTGGCCAAGGCACGCATGACAGGTGAGTGTGGTCGATAGAATCAAGGTTTCGAAGAACGCATCGTATGGCCGCGTCTTCTAGTGAGGGTGCTCCAAAGGATGCTCTGTAGTGTTCAACATCTCGAGGGCTTCCGGTAGTAGACTTCAGCCATCTCATCAATTGTCTTGTTGAGCTCCCGTGATAGTTCGCCATGTTGGGCGATGTCATTGGCAGTCGCAACAAGACTCGAGACCGTGACTTCCTGTACGGAAATTGGTGTTCATGGGATTATTGAGCCATTCTTTCAGGCAACCCGCAGGATGAAAGTAAGGGCGGGTAGGAGCAAAATGCGCCAGTCGTGTCAGCTTTTTGAATTGGAGTTGGGAAAAAGATGTTGTTGGTGTTCTGGTTTGGGTGCAATCTGCCTCAAAAGTGCTCGCGGGAGCGGCCACGACTTTAACAACTGGCGCGCCTGCCCGCCATGGATGGTCCGGAATCGCAGGCTCCCCTCCACATCGTCTTCTACAGCCGCCACTTCCCCATCTCCCTATCTTCTTCTTTCATTCCTCAAAATCAGCGTGAGCCATGTGCTCTGAAGGCGTGGCATGCGAAGATGCTCCTCAAAAAGCCCACCGTCCTCCTCTGTTCTCACACCTGTCTCAATTCCCTCTGCGTTAACCCGCAAATATCGAGTACGTCATCTGGACCGAAGCGACTTCGACCCCGACCACAACCACAACCCTCCTGGGCACATGTGCGCCTCTACGCCGACATTGCCGCAGACCATGGCGCCTTTGCCAACGGCCACGACGCATTCCCCTGGCCCAAGATGCTCGTCTCGGGGCGGGACCCTACACCCTACGAAATCCTCGACCTGAGAAAAGGCGCTCCGTACAGCAAGCGGCGTTTCTTTGAACTCGTAAAGATATACCACCCGGACCGGCCCATTCCCTTGCACGTCGACCCGCAGTCCTGCCCCGAGGCCACTCGACTCGAACGGTATCGGCTCGTGGTCGCGGCACACGACATCCTGTCAGACCCGGCCAAGCGCAGCGCGTACGACCGATTCGGCGCGGGATGGGGGTCGATGAAGTCGATAACCGTGCCAGACTACGACAGGCCTCGGTGGAAACCTGGGCAGGATCCCACGACGAATGCAACATGGGAGGACTGGGAGCGGTGGTACCATCGCGACGAGAAGAGTGACCAACACCCTCTTTTCGTCTCCAATGGCGCGTTCGTTGCTTTCATCGTAATGTTCGCCGCGTTGGGCGGCATCGCGCAGGTTACGCGGGCCGGCAACTTTGGACATAGCTTGGTGGAGCGGAGAGAGATGATTCATTCTCAGACTCACCAGGAACTCAAGCGCGTAAAGCAAGGTGCCGTCATGGGCGATCGAGGCTCTCAGGTACAAAGTTTCCTCAGACATAGAGATGCAGAGACGCGGACAGAAGAGTCGTACAGGCGACTACTACCGAACCCCGAAGTCTGCTCGAGCGAGATGGTACAGGGAGGAGACGTGGGTAGTCCACGTTAGAGAGCAGCAAACATTTGCAAAGACTTGGTTCAATTTTTTCGGGCATGGCATGCGGCGTTTGGAGCACCATCTGGGATGATGTAAAGACGTGGCGCAATACGCGTCGAGGTCTGTTTTGCAATGGAATATGGATGGGTGGCTGATTGAGGTTTGGTTGCTCGATTGGGCGCTTCTGCACGAATGATATTGCTGAATCTATATATATTCTCGAGATTTGTGCCATTGTCCGCCTTGCAACTCACGGCGACACCGGTATGGCTGCTCACTCTGCAGCCTGCTCTATGAGCAGTAGTCAGCTCGAGCTCCTCAACTAGGATCCGCTAAAGTGGCGCAGGCACCTCCACTTCCCTGTTTCAACTTTGACTGCGCCACAAACAGCTTTAACTCCAGACCATGTCACCGCCATCAGCTCAACGACGTCTCCTCGTTGTATCCGCCGCTGTCCTCCTCCTCTCTGTATATCTAGCTTCTGTCAACCTCCCATTGCCACGGCATTTTCAGCAATTGTTTCGACCAACACCATCTCAAACGAACAACATGGGTGGCGGACCTGGATACCGAACTGTGGCGTACTTTGTCAACTGGGTACGGCACCTCCTCCGCATACATATGCCGTGCTCTCAACGTTCTAACATTTGATAGGCAATCTACGGCCGCAATCATCAACCACAAGAGCTCCCCGCGGACAAGCTAACCCATGCCTTGTACGCCTTTGCCAATGTCCGACCAGATTCGGGCGAGGTGTAAGCATGCCCCTCTCCCGCAGCCGTCGTGCCCCACAACCACAGCAATCTGACAGCCGGACGATGCAGGTACATGACGGACTCGTGGTCCGACGTTGAGAAACATTACCCAACCGACTCTTGGAACGACGTCGGCAACAATGTCTACGGCTGCGTCAAGCAGCTCTTCCTGCACAAGAAGCGCCACCGCAACTTCAAGGTCCTGCTCTCCATTGGCGGCTGGACCTACTCTCCCAACTTCGCCGCGCCCGCCAGCACTCCCGCCGGCCGCCAGCGCTTTGCCCAATCCGCCGTTCAGCTGCTCAAGGATCTGGGTCTCGATGGCCTTGACGTCGATTGGGAGTATCCCCAGAACGACGACCAGGCACGTGACCTGGTGCTGCTGCTCAAGGAGACGCGCGAGGAGCTGGACAGGTACGCCGACCATGTGCACCGGTGCCAGCAGGAGCGGGCGCAGCCGGGGCAGGTCTTCGAGCGGCCGCACTTCCTCCTGACCATCGCGGCGCCGTGCGGGCCGCAAAACTACGAGAAGCTCCACCTGGCCGACATGGACCGCTACCTCGACTTCATCAACCTGATGGCGTACGACTTTGCCGGCAGCTGGGACCCCGTCGCCGGCCACCAGGCGAATCTGTACCCGTGCCACGGCAACCCCAACTGCACGCCCTTCAACGGCGACCAGGCCGTGCGCTGGTACGCCGAGCACGGCTGCCCCCCCGAGAAGCTGGTCTACGGCATGCCGCTGTACGGGCGCGCCTTTGCCAACACGCAGGGCCTGGGCTGCCCGTCCACCCCCTGCGGCGAGGGCTCCTGGGAGAACGGCGTCTTCGACTACAAGGCCCTCCCGCTGCCCGGCGCCGCGGAGCACTACGACCACGACGCCGCCGCGAGCTACTGCCACGACCCCGCGCGCCAGCTCGTCGTCTCCTACGACAACAAGCAGGCCGCCATGGACAAGATCAATTACATCGCTGGCCTGCGCAAGGCCGATGATCCCGCTTGCCCCTCTGGCCCGCGCTTGGGCGGTGCCATGTGGTGGGAGAGCTCGGCGGACAAGCCTGGTGATGACAGTTTGATTGGCCTCGTCTCGACGACGCTGGGCGGCTACAATCAGGGCAAGTTTGAGCATCGCTTGAATTGCCTGTTTTATCCCGATTCCAAGTATGATAATTTGAGGGCGGGGTTTCCGGGGGAGTAGACTAGGTGCCTGGGAGAAAGAGAGCAAGAGGAAGTGAGGGGACTTTTAATGACGAGACGAGCGCTTTTTTGTTTTGGATAAATTGTAATGGTATGGACATGGCGGAGTTCGACGTATAGTGTTCGTATTTTGACATACCTTGTCGCGTGATCCTGAACCTGTTGGGTATCCAAACGTGGAAGAGCCACACCGTCAAAGGGAGAAGGTCATGGAGCATAGCATCTTTTGAAAAATTTTGGATGAAATATTTACGAACTCGCTGTTGTACACATGTGGACCAGGAGTGCTTGGCAAGCACCGTCAGCCCCCTCTACGCCAGACGCTAAATTCGCCAGACATCTATTGCAATGATGCTTTTCTTTACAACCGCCCAGCCAGCTCATTTGCCCTTCTTGACCCAGTCCTCGACTGTCTGCCTGGCGCTGCCAATCTTGTCCTCGAGCATGGCGGCGCTCATCTTGCTGTGCGCAACGCCCGTCTCGACGAACCTGGTGACGCGCTCCTTGACGCGAATGTGGTTCTCAGCGATGGCAGGGTAGCGCTCCTCGTAGGTCCAGATGAGGTTGCCGACGTTCCTGGTAGTGATGGGCAGCAGGGCGTAGCTGGCGGCGACGCCGACGGCGAGGGGCACCGACGCGCGCAGCACAATGTTGCGGTTGCGCGTCACGATGCTGCCGGCCATGGCCGACACCAGCACGTACAGGGCGCCGGGCATGACGCGCTCGCCCGACTCCTTGGGCGGCGCCAGCGACGCGACGGTGCTCGTGAAGCTGTTTTCGAGCCGCAGCGCCTCCGTCAGCCCGCTGTTGACCTTGTCCTCGGCCGCGGCGGCGTAGCCGTGCAGAAACAGGCGCCCGCGGGCCACTTGTTCGGTCAGGCGGTCGGTGGGCGTGGGAGCATAGGGCTTCGAGGCGGCGGGCAACGTCTTGATGGGCTGCTGCTCGACGGGCTTGCTGTCATCCTTGGGCGGCGCCGCGGCGAAGTCGTCGTAGATGGGCTTGCGGAGATGCTGGTGGACGCCGGTTTAGAGCTCATTTCCTTTCTTTCCCCCACGGCTCAGAGGCATACGCACCGCTTCCAACGAGTTTTCCGGCGCTTCGGCGTGCACGTAGCGGGCGGAGGAGAGGGCGAGACCGGCCGCAAGAATTGCGGACGTCGCCGGCACAACGGCGCGCTGGACATGGGTGAGCAGGGAGCCGAATGCAGAGGTGGGTGTGGAGAGGCTCTCACCTGCCGGAGGAGCGGTCTGAATGCCATTGCGGAGGACAATGAGGGGTCAATGGGAGTGTCGACGTCGGCAAACGTCAAGGTGTTGAAAGATTGATGTTGGTTGCGTCCCCCGGCCGGGCAGGGCAACCCGGGCCGCCGCCAAGCTCTTCTGCCGTCATTCGTCAAACCACCAACACCACGACCTCCACTCCCTCACCAACCCCCTCCTCTCCGAAATGCTGAGGCGCTCCGCCAGACAGACGTGGACCTGCTCCAGATGTCTGCGCCTCCAGCAGCAGCAGCGGGCAGCGCAACAGTGGCGGCTCAAGTCGACCACTGCTGCCGCGGCGAGCAGCCACTCGAGTCCTGCCTCGCATGCAGCGCCCGCCACCACGCACGATGACCGCGTCCTGCGCCAAATCTTCGACTCACCCAAGTTCTGGCGCGAATTCTCGGACCGCACTCGACATCAGGCTGCCGGCAAGTCGGCAGGCCTGTTCCAAAACCGCTACCTGACCAAACCCGAGGGCTTCCACCAGTTTGCCGAGGTCACGCTGCAAAAGTGCATCAAGATTGTCGACAAGGTTTTGCGCGCCAAAACTGTGTCCGAGTACAAGACCATTGCTCGCGACTTGGACAGGCTGAGCGATCTCTTGTGTCGCGTGATCGACCTCACCGACTTTGTCCGCTCGACGCATCCGGATGGCAGGATACAAATGGCCGCGTCCCAGGCCTACGCCATCATGTTTGAGTACATGAACCGGCTCAACACGACGACGGCGCTCAACGACCAACTCAAAGTTGCCGCCGCCACGCCAGAGGTCTGGGACTCGTGGACCGCCGAGGAGCAAATGGTGGCGACGATTTTGATGAAGGACTTTTCCAAGTCGGCCATTGACCTGCCTGACGAGGACCGCCAGAGATTCGTGACGCTGTCGAATGACATTGCAAACACAGGCACCGACTTTGTGGACAAGATGGCCCCGGAGACGCCCTACTTGCGGTTCGATAGCAGCCAGATGAAGGGCATGGATCCCATGTTGGCGAGGAACTTGACTAGGTTTGGCAAAGTTACCCTGCCTACGGTAGGCTCGCCTGCGTTGATGGCCCTGCGGACTGTAGAGGATCCTGATGTCAGGAGGGAGATTTACATGGCGAATCGCACCGCGTCTAGATCCAACATTAACAGGCTGGAGACACTGCTAAAGAAGAGAGCGGAGCTGGCAAACCTGTCTGGCTATGATAATTGGGCGCAAATGGCTCTTACTGACAAAATGGCGCGCACTCCAGAGGCTGTGGACCAATTCCTTCAAGCGCTGGTCGAGGACAACCACATCCAAGTCAACCAGGAGCTTGTGGAGCTTCTCGAGTTGAAAAAGTCGGATGCGCACAAGGTCAACTTTCCTGGCCGACTCACTGCATGGGATAGGGACTACTACACAACCAAGCTTCTTACTTCGCTCCGCACCCGCATCCGCTCTCCCGACTTTCTCTCGTCCTACTTTTCCCTTGGGACTGTAATGCAGGGCCTGTCTCGTCTCTTTTCTCGCCTCTACGGCATCCGTCTGGTCCCACACGAAACCTTGCCTGGCGAGACTTGGAACCCCGACGTCCGTAGGCTGGACGTGATTGACGAGAACGACGGCCACATTGCCGTCGTCTACTGCGACCTCTTCTCACGCCCAGGAAAGAACCCCAATCCGGCCCACTTTACGCTGCGCTGCAGCCGGCTCATCTCGGGCGACGAGATTGCGGAAGCATCCAGCACCACACACCCCTTTTCGTCGCCCATCGAGGCCGCCACGGACGGCATGGCCTCTTCGCCCAACCCGGCCGACTCCACCGGCCAGTCCGTCTACCAGCTACCCACCATCGCGCTCATCTGCGACTTTGACACTGTTGGCCAATCGCCGCTGTCGGCACGCCCGACACTGCTTTCCTTCCGCGAGGTGCAGACGCTCTTCCACGAAATGGGCCACGCCATCCACTCCATCTGCGGGCGCACGACGCTGCAAAACGTCGCGGGCACGCGCTGCGCGACCGACTTTGCGGAGCTGCCGTCGGTGCTAATGGAGCACTTTGCAGCGGCGCCGCAAGTGCTCTCGCTCTTCGCGCGGCACTACGAGACGGACTCGCCGCTGCCGTACCAACTCGTGCAGGAGCGCATCGACATCGACCGCCGTATGGCGGGCGCCGAGATCGAGGCCCAAATCCTCCTCGCCATGCTCGACCAGGCGTACCACTCGGCGCTGCCGCTGGAGCACAGCTTCGACAGCACGGCGACGTACCACGCCATCTACAACGCGCACAGCGCCATCCCCGAGCCCGCCGGTACCGCGTGGCAGGGCTTCTTTGGCCACCTGTTTGGCTACGGCGCCACGTATTATAGCTACCTGTTTGACCGCGCCATCGCCGGCAAGGTGTGGCGCGACGTGTTTGCCGCCGGCGACCGCAGCGTCGATCGCGAGGCTGGCGCCCGCTACCGCGATGAGGTCCTCAAGTGGGGCGGTGGCCGCGATGGCTGGCGCTGCGTTGCCGGCGTGTTGGGCCAGGAGGAGCTGGCCGAGGGCGGCACCGAGGCTATGAAGGAGGTGGGTAGGTGGGGTGTTAGACAGTAGAGAGGAGGAGTAAGAATTTTGGTGTTGGTGTTGTAATGGCATCTATTGGATTGTGGATTTTGTACAGACAGACAGATGTGGCTGCACAGAGTACAGGAAGAACGGAGAGATTGTCACTTGTTTGGTTAGGGGTCTTGATTGATCATATTGTTCGGAACGGTGGGACACGGCGCGGCGCTTCTCCAGGCGTTCTTATTGTTTGGGTGGATAGGCATGGAGCAGTCAGGAGCAGGAAGGCGTGGATGGGTGGTGTCTTGGATCGATGCATTGCTTGTCACAAAGTCCTTGAAGCGTCGTCGGTAGGTTGCTAGAGCGTGGTTATGAAAGATGTCCTGTCTTCATTCGGGAGTCTGGGCTATACTGATGCATAGAGTTAGGTAGCCGTCTCCTACAGCTGTATAAAAGCGAGCAATTGAATGATTGAAATAAGCAATTTAAAAGGGTGCAAAGGGAACGCCAGTGACTGATTGACCATCGCTATGTTGGTGATAAGTACTCAGGGGTATCATCGCTCGGAATCGCTTCTCTACCACCACCACCACCACTACCATCACCAACCCCTCCACCAACCCTCCCTCCCAATTCCCCTTTCTCCTCCCTCCCCACTCATCCGCCTTCACATAACCACACACCGCGTCTCCCTAAACGACTCGCCATACCGATCCACACCAACCGCGACCTCATTCTCGCGCTGCTTCGCCCTAACCTCATCGGGGAAGTACCTCTGCAAAAAGCGCGCCAAAGCCGGATCCAAATTGGCGCTGTCGGCCTCCATGACGACGTTGCCGCGGCAGAGCGGACAGTGGTCCTGCGCCGCCCGCTGCAGGACTACCAGGCACCGGATGCAGAAGATGTGGTTGCAGCGCAGCCGGATGGGCCGCCAGGAGATGCTGAAGCAGACTGGGCAGAGGTAGTCGTCGAGCGAGGGGATGAGCGGGAGGAGCGAGGTCGAGAGTTGCTGGCAGATGGCTTTGGCGGTGGAGACGGGGTGGGGGGAGAGTGGGGCGCGAGAGAGCGTGGCCGGGAAGGTGGATTTGATGTTGAGGGCTGTGTGTTTGTCGAATTCTACAGGTCGGTGTTAGCTTGCGATATATGTACGAATGGATGATAAAAGGGGGGAACAGGGTCACACACTCTTGAGGATCTTGGTCATGGCCAAGTCGTTGATCTCCTGAAAGTGCAGACTCAACAGCATCTCGACATTGAGCCGGACGAAGCGCTCAAACGCCGCCGCGCTCTCCTTGCGCTTGAACCCCCTGGCCACCCCCTGCCGGCCCAGCTCGTCCGAAAACCGGCTGAGCAGCCCCTGCGCCGTCGCCGCGTCGCGCTGCTGCTCGCCCGTTGCCGTCGAGAAGAAGATTTGCGAGTCGACGTACAGCTCGAAGACGCGCCGCCATGCGGCCAGGTCCGCCTTGGACGCGGTGGGTTCTGTCGCTTTGGACACGATGGCGCCGAGGGCCGTCACTTGGGCGCTGAGGCGCGCCGTTTCTCGCGACTGCAGCGCGGCCAGTCCGGAGAGTTCCGTTTGCAGGATGCCGAAAAATTCAGAGTCGGAGGTGAGGGGAAGCTCGACCATGCGGAAGGGGCGGAAGAGTGGACGACAGGGGGCGCTGCTGCTGCTGTCGGGAGGGGGAGATGCGCCCCCGGATGAGTCCTGGTCGCTCGACGAGTCCAAACATCTGAGCTGCGCGACTCGAGGCCCGGCCGGTTTGCTCAGCGCAAGCTGCTGCAGGTAGTCGCGGGTGGTCGGCGAGAGGCGCGCATCCAGCGGCGCTCCGGTGGCCTCGTCGACGGCAATGAGCAACTTGGGCTCGAAAACCACGGGGGCGCGCGACGCATCCGCGTCCGGGTCCAGCAAGAGGTATTCGGCGTGCCTCTCGTCCCTCTCTTTCTCTGCGCTGCGCAGCGCCTGGCCCAGAGTCTCGACGTCGAGTCCCAGCCGCTCGAGCTCACGCTCGACCTTTTTGATGCACTTTTTTAACTGCCGGTAGGATATTGCAGCGTCAACCCATTCGGCGGGGTAGCCATCATTTTGCAGGCGCTCGCGAAAGGCGTGAGCAAACTTCATCGAAGCAGAGGCGTCCGAGGTGGCGCTGGTGGTTGTGGTGGTGTTGGGTGTTGACTCTGATGATGCTGGCCGGGCGTACCGCGCATGAGGCTGGGCTGGACCCGCGCAACGGCTGTTCACATGGTGAATGAAGAGGAGAGGAGAGGAGAAGCGAGGCAGAGCGCAAGATGCAAAAATGCAGTCGACCAGGCGCGCCTTCGGAGTGCTTTGGCTTGGCTGCGTGCGATGACGATTGGCCGACTCACCATGACGGATTGTGGCTTCGCCTCATGACTCAATTTTGGTAGTCAGAGCTGTCGACCTCCATCCTTGTCGCGCTACTCTTTCCCGTTCGTCTACAAATTCGCGTTTGTACCCGACGTGCCTTTTGCAGGCCACTGGATTTCCGCCTGTCTGTCGAAAAAAGGCTTCCGTCATGGGCGCAGGCCAGAGCTCCGCGAATGGCGGCGCGTCGCAGACGACCGACGCCGCCGTCAAGACAAGCTACTACGAGCTACTCGGCATAGAACGACAAGCAACAGATGAGGAGTACGCACACGACACACATGGCTCCAGAGTCTCCTGACTAACGCGACGAGCCCTCCAGCATCCGCAGAGCCTACCGCCGCAAAGCGCTCGAGCTGCACCCGGACCGCAACTACGGCCGCGAAGAATGGGCGACGGAGCTCTTCGCCGAAATCCAATCCGCATATCAAGTGCTGTCGGACCCGCAAGAGCGCGCATGGTACGACTCGCACGAGTCGGCCATTCTGCGCGGCGCGGACCCGGCCGACGAGCACTTTGAGCACGATGTCAAGGTCACGACGGCCGACGACATAGCGCGCATGATGAAGAAGTTCAACAGCCGCGTCGAGTACTCGGACGAGCCCACCGGCTTCTTTGGATACCTGCGCGGCGTCTTCGACACCCTGGCGAAAGAGGAGCGCGTGGCGGCGAGCTGGGATGGCTTAGATGTGGTCGACTACCCCGGGTTTGGGAGTGCGGACGATCAGTACGAGGATGGGGTCAAGAACTTTTACGCTGTCTGGGGCGCCTTTTCGACCAAAAAGTCGTTTGCCTGGATGGACAAGTACCGCTACTCGGACGCGCCGGACCGCCGGACGAGAAGGTTCTTGGAGAAGGAAAATGCGCACTTTCGCGAGGAGGGCATCCGCGAGTTCAACGACGCGGTCCGGCAGCTAGTTGCGTTTGTGCGCAAACGCGACCCACGCTACCTTCCAAACACGCAGACGGAGACGGAGCGGCAGCAGATGCTGCGGGACATGCGCGCGGCCCAAGCGGCGCGCGCAAGGGCTGCTCACGAAGCCAAGATGAACGAGGAGGTGCCCGAGTGGACCAAGGTGCGGGAGCCGGAGGAGGTTGATGAGGAGGAGGAAGAAGAGGTCGAGGAGGAGCATTTCGAGTGCGTGGCCTGCAACAAGACTTTCAAGAGCGAGAAGCAGTGGCAGGCGCACGAGAAGAGCAAGAAGCATCAAAAGGCCGTCTTTGCCCTGCAAAAGAAGATGCGCAAGGAGAACAAGAATCTCAACCTCGACGACGAGGTTCCGAGCAGCGGTATCGCTACCCCTGAAGACGCAGAGGAGGATTGGGCAGAGGACCCGTTGGTCGACGACGTTGTTGACGAGGCCGCTGAGGGCATCAAAAACACCACTTTGGAAGACGACCTCTTGGATTCGGAAGGGGACGTCTCAGAAGACGTGGACTCGCCTCCAAAGAAATATCCCCCGCAAACCTCTCCCCCACAACCCCTCGACGACGCATCAGACTCCGACCAATCCTCCTCCAACTCCGACTACGTCCCGCGCTCCAAACTGGAATCGCGTCTCGCCGGCACCAGCGCCCCAAGCAACCCCCAGCCGCAAAGCCAAGATCCCGACGTCGAACTCGACGTTGACGGGGACGACGAGGACAGCAAGCCTGCATCCACCAAACAGCAGCAACCCAAAATGGGTAAGGCGGCGCAGAAGCGTGCGAAAAAGGCCGCAAAGCTGGCGGAAGCCGAGGCCGACGAGCTCAAGCATAAGTGCGCTGTTTGTGGCGAGGCCTTCTCGTCAAAGACGCAGCTGTTTAGGCACGTAAGAGATGAGGAACATGCGGCGCCGGTTTCGCAGGTGGCTAAGGGGGCTGGTGGTGGTGGTGGGAAGAAAAAGGGGAAGAGGTGAGTCTGTTGATGAGTGTACAGGCTGATTGGGTCGGTGTGTCTGGTACATTTCTTTTCTCTTTTCTTAGCATTCGTTCTCCCCAGGAGCACTCGGAGGCTCGCAAAAACCTGCATAGCGTCGGCGTTCAGAAAACGGATCCGTTGTTTTACTTTCATTTCTTACTACGGACTACTAGATGTCAAGATTTGTAGAAAAAGAGACGGTTGGTGTTGACCAAAAAAGCCCCGAGGCAAAGTGTATTTCAGCACATCAGGTCAGAGAGGCAGTGGATTTGGCTGCGCTGTCCGGTCGAGCAACACCTACGCAATGCAATGCTCTAGAGGCCGCAACTCGCAAGTATCCCAATCGATATCATTGCCAAGCGATCCGCTACAATCGGACTCAATCGAAAGGGACAGGAATTGGGGGCGGCCCCCAAAGGCTGCAGAACATGCGGGACCGAAGACAGCCAATGGACTGGACAAGGATAATAGCCGCCGCGGATTTATCGCGGCATAAATGAGGTTGATCCGCCGCTCCTCCTAGTTCGACCCGGCCCATCGCACCCTCAGCCTCGACTTTGGGTCGGTGGCAGAATCGTCGGCTCTCCGGCTTGCGTGCCCTCGGCGATCTTCCGCTGCCGCCCTCATACGCCTTCACTCGCCTTCAAACTACTGTCACTCTCACGTTGACACTCAGCCTTGCGACGTTCTACAAATATGCCGACTGCAGCTGATATTGTAAGTCCACGATATGGCTGCGTTAGATCGAACTGACTGGAGAAAAGATTACCTACGTCGGAGTGCCATTAACAGTCCTCGGCATTCTTCCTATTCTCTGGAACATTGTCAAAGCATTCGTCATCCGCTACAGGCTTTCCAGCTTTCTACCATGGGAGCTGAGGCAATTTTTCAACCTCTCTGCCGATCCAGCCAATGGAAATGTGATGGTTTACGTCCCACAATTGCAATGCGTCAATTTGAACTTGGGCTTCGAAGATGTAGAAAAGGAGTCGCCCCTTTCGAAAAGTATACGTTTCCGAAGATGGATCCATAAGGCATTCCAAAGACTCATCTCCAGGTCCACGGTGCGAGACTGGTCACAGAAGAACCAAATGGGACCAGAGGACCCCTTCGAAATTGTTGATTTGCGCCCTCAAGAGGATATCCCTTCTGCAGTGCCGAAACCTTCCCATGTCTTTAAGATGGTTACACCAAAATATCCCTATTGCCCATGGATGATGGTTGCGATCAACTGTGGACTTGGCATTCGTCGGTATGACATTGGCGACGGCATCAGATTTACTGTCAACTTCGACATGGCCATGGAGAAAAATGTGCCACTGAGAATTAGCTGGCACTCATTTGTTATTCTCGCTTTGGCCCTCGGTGTCGATCCAATCAGTCTGGGGTCGACACAGAAAGAGTTCGAGCTTTCAAAATTTTACTCGGATGAGCATGACACTTTCACAATCGTGATTCGCGGGTCTAAAGCCGTGGAGCCCTGGCGTTTCTACTTTCAGCAAGATTCTTGGAACGACTACTCGGCCCATCGAGTGCTTGGCTGGCTGAACGTAATGGAGATTAAGTCCGACGGGAATTCGGAGTGCCGGGCACTGGGCAACATGTATTTGTTCCGACCGATTAAAGAGATCTTCGTCGATCCTCACAACTGGGGCTCTGATCCACAAGACTGTAAAGATCCGGTTGCTGCAGCTCTAAGCTGGCTCTTCTATGAAAGTCGCGTTTGGGAGCAACACGACCGGTGCATCCTTCCCGTTAGTCAACCGATGTTAGAGATGCGAGAACGAAGCATATGCTTCCTGAGGGCGTTTGGTGGCTTTCAGGCTTTGAAAAAGATGGCTCAGTCGTTATTACATGGACCGGATGACCGAGATACGATTGGAGATTTTAGGGACGGCGATCCCACATGGCACCTACTCCGATCTGACGACAATCCCGTATCCCAACTCATCCGATTCTTGTACGTTTCCACTTACGAGTCGACCTATTTTGAGAACTCTTTCACCGTCTACAAGCGATTGCGCGTCCTCGAAAATAAATGCCGAAATGTAAATGCCCCATCAGAGAATCCTTCCATTCAGGACGATATAAAGGACCTTCGCGCTTTCTGTAACGATCCACTGATACAATTCGGAAATTTCGCAATCAAACCTCGTTCGTTTAATCGCCTTCTTCGCGATCTCCAGCCGCGTGGAAAATTCTCAAAGCTTCGCTCGATGTTCGATCCCTTCTCAAAGACGCCTGTAAGGGACAAGGTTGAACTGACCGTATCTTGGAAAGTTATACGTGACCAGGGAATCATACGTGACGATGCCGGGGACTTCAGCGAGTCGACCGAAATGACACTTCTCGCACATTTTCTTTTGGCTGCGAGTCCTTGGAAGCATCGTTTGCATCAAAGATGGGAGGTGGGTTCATTGTTCATGTCACTGTTAGACCAGTTGCAAGAGCATTTGGCGTACTCGCCAGCTTTCTCAACCACGTTGGAACAAGCATTGGAACATGCTAAGATGGGCATCTACACTGCACCCAGTGACAGATGGGCGCTACATCGGCTGCTTTCGGATGGAGGAGACAAAACAGTGTACTTATATTGACTGCTTAAAGTCGATTGAAAGTGGCAAAGGCGACGCATTTCTTGCGTTAAGTTACTTTGGATTTATATCTTGGTCTGACCATCAGCAACTTCTGTTAGCGGCTCTTAAATCACAGGTGCAGCTTAGAAATTCAACACCTCTCCGTCAGAAGACAAGGAGGGTTTTCGGTCTACTTCAGTAGATCTGGAGGCACAGTGGGCTATGAAAGAAAGTCAGCCTAGGCTCAGTTTCAAGTCGTCATACACTCAGACCTTGTCTCATGAGTTTGCAACAATCGATTAGCTTTCTGACTGCTAGGCTTCTACTAATATGCAAAAGGGGAGAAAACTGTCGCTTAGTGGACTCTCGAAAACCAAAAACTCGTAAGCACCTAAATCTCTTTGTTGCATGGCAATTTCACACTCCCATCCTCAGTGTTGAAAGGCTAGTTCGGCAGGTAAGTGCACGTTCAGGTCAGGCGACCCCACTGCACTGCACCTGCAGTATGCGACGCCAATCTGCTGACAATGCATATCTGCAGACGCCAGCAGCTTCGCAAGGCTGAATGTACACTGCGGACCTGCGGCAGTATAAGTTGACTCAGTCTACGAATCCCCCTACTTTAACTCGGATCACCAGGCTCAAACCGGAAACTTTTCATCGGTGGCACGATGTTTGGCCTTCCAACTTGTTTGCGCTTCATCCAGCTTCGCTCACATTCAGACTCAATCCGCTATCGTGTTGACGGCCAGCCTTGTGGCATCTATATCAAGATGTCGGCTTTGGTGGACAAAGCAACAATTTGGTGAAGACCGCTGGCGCTGAGTGTTCGGGATGGGCGTAGTCACACTGCAGCTGCAAGTTGATCACTAAGCTACTCAATTCTAACTTCAGCCGCCGAAGATACGGGAGAAGATAATCCACAGCCTGATCTGACGGCAGCCAGCCTGAATGGCTATATGAGATAAGCTGTTCTCTCAAGCCTTGTCATCTAGACTGCTTCCCCGGATTTCCAGCTCTTAATTGACTTCTGGACATGATGCTTAGCGGCCCTGATCTTGTGAGTGGTCTCCACACGACCGAGCTGCGGCGAGTCACTAACAACTACCAAGATCGCATATATTGGTGTGCCTTTGACGCTCACAGGCCTGGTCCAAATTTTCATACTGGGTAAAGCACTATGGATCTTCTGCCACCTCTATCTGTCAGTTCCCAAGGAACTCAGGTCATTTTACTCGCTTTATCCTGATCCATCTTCTGGCACGGTTCTTGTCATCGTCAAAACACCTGTCTGTACCCGCCCTGGACTTTTGGAGGCCATGAAAATTGAGAAAGCACCACTTTCCAACCGCCAAAGCTTGCAAAAATGGTGGTTGGAAACTGGCAAAAATCTGAAAGCCGTTTGCAACGGGCTTCTCCAAGGATCTGGTTTTCCCAACAACAACTCTACAAATATTGATCCGACCGCGGAGGAGAAGGCCATTGGCATGCAAGACTCCTTTTCAGGCAATCCTGGGCCATACCTGATGGAGCATCTGTTGAGGCCAAAAAGATTCAAAATTGAGCCTCTCGATAAACTCCGCCGTTCATGGATGGACGCAGCAATTCACTGCGGATTCACAATGAGCCACGATCCCAAAGATCACCCAAAAGCGCAAAACAAACTGTCTATACGCCTGAGAGTTGACCAAACTTTCGACTTGGAGAGATCAACTCCAATGGCCATGCGCTGGTCAGACTTTGTTTTGTTTGCACTCGCTCTCGGTGTCAACGTTCTGGAATTCCCACCAATCCAAACTATTGAAAAGGTCGCTCTCAGTGATGTCTACACATCTAGGGAAGCGATGTTAGTCTATAACGACGGCGTCAACCGGCATGCTGAGCTGATTCCCGGGCGTAATTACGCATATTCGATCCAACGAGCCTTAGCTTGGTTTGAAGTTATGTGCTTCCGCAACACGTTTGGAACAGTCTCTCTCCGTAGGCTTGGTGACCCCAGAGTAAACCTACTGCGTCCCGATATTTTTGATTCTTTCAATCCCAAAGCCCCTGACTTTGATGACCCCCTGGACGCCGCCCTCACCTGGACTTCTTACCTCAAAACCCGTCAAAGGTCGACAGAAGAGAGTGCCCAGCACGGACAAGACTCTGAGCCAGATCTTCACCAAGAACAGAGCAATTCACTTCGCGATTTCCATGTTAGCCAGCGACTCCTAGAGATCAGAGAAAAAAGCTTGTGCTACCTCAAACGGCTCGACGACGGAGATCTCTTGGAGGGAATACTGTTTTCATTGTTTGAAGAATCTTTCGAAGACGATTCACTTGCAACAACGCCACTTTCGCCAATAGAGTCCACAGGTGCATTTCTCAGCCGACTGAGAGCGCTTTTCAGACGCTCTGAGTATGTCAGGAACTCCATTGGACTCAGCTATACGTTGGAATATCTGGAACGCCGCGTCAGATCCGGCAAGTTTGGAGAGACGGAAAGCTTCTTCAAAGATGGTATAATGGAGCTCAGAACACTAGATGCGGGAAGTTATTCCGACCATTCGGGCGAGCTCGATATCACCAGGCATATCCAACGGACGTGCTTCGAGTTCAAATGCCTTCTAGAAATGTTTGGTCCGCACAGGGGGAAGGATTTTGTGGCCAGAAAAGATGATGAAAGCATGCGCGCACCAAGCAAAGAGTCCGGAAAAGCCACATTCGAAGAAGCAAGTCAGCCTGAAATGGTTTCTGTACCTGGAAGTATCGAAGTGACCAGCACGCATGAAGGCGACTCTATTGACGGAGACGCCAGAGAAACGAGCGGGACTGGACAAGGGCCTAAACCCAGAGATATTGAAGAGATGGGCGGAACTGAGACACAGCCTACTCCCCACGATGTTCAAGGTGCGAGTGGATCGGAAAATGGGTCTACAGGAAGAAATTCTGAACAGAGCGACAGTCCTGAAGTCTACATCGTGGAAGACGCCGAAGAGTCAAACAGGCCGAGAGAGGAACCCCCAGACAAGGACGCGGAGGAGAAACCCAATCTTGGAAACAGACCCTCCAATATTCTGTTCCACAAGCACATTCTCGTCGCCATTCAGGATTGGGAGACTTTTCCGACGACTCAATGGACATGGCGCCCATCATTCTCGCAAGCCATGGAGAAAGTAGAGCACGAACTCTGGAGCCACGGCGATGGGCTTGCACAAGCGCTGCTTGAAGCTTCAAAAATAGCCAAAGAGGGCGTTTATGCTGCCCCTGACTTTGACATATTACAAAGCTCTTTTGACAGTGGGAAGTCGGAAGTGGTTGTATATCTGCATTGATTGCCGGATCAAGCCAATGCATCAATACATATCCGCGCTTCAAGCACGGATCTTTGGTTAGTGTGGATGCTTGTGGGGCCTTTGGAGTGGATACAAACTTCGGAGCACGCTCCGTCGCACACCTAGTCAGTGAAACAGGCGTGCAGACCAAGATGCTGTAGATGGGAACATAAATCGGTCTTCCTACGACTGCTTGTGCATCCTTTCCTTAGATCGTCTGTGGCGAGGCGTTCGCGTCAAAGACGCAGCTGTTTAGGTATGTTAGGGATAAGCGGCATGCGGCGCCGGTTTCGCAAGTGGGTAAGGGCGTTGGTGGTGGGAAGAATAAGGGGAAGAGGTGAGTCTGTTGATGTGTTTATGTACAGGCTGATTAGGTTAGTCGGTCTGGTCGGGGATATTTCCTTTTTTCCTTTCTCACTTCCTCTCTAAAGCATTGCGGCACTGGCCGTGGTCCAGAAGATTTTTCCGTCTTTCAACTCGGAAGACTATCGCATAGTCGGTTGTGCTGTTCTCACTTTCAGGTATTAAACGTCTTGCAGCCCTTTTGGAACTCTGCTTTTTTGGGGAAAGATCAAGAGGCTACATGAAGAGAAGTTTTCTGTCGTCATCCGGCGCACTTGGAAGCCTTGTAATTGACAGTCACTACATCGCCCACGATGACGTGGCGCTTCCATTTTGTTTTTTCTGGTAAGAGCTCTTGCCTTTCGCAGTCGGTTTTGATGGGGTTGCAGCTGCATGATCGCCTGAAGAGGTACAACAGCTGCGGGGGCTCACCAGAAGGAAACGAGCGGCCTCGACTTGGCCAATGGGAGCACTTGTGGTACCTACTCAGTTCTTTTTCGGATGCATTTTTTTCGTGTGTATGCATTTTTTTTCGTGTAAATGCATTCTGCATACGGGCTCTCCCGACGAGCTGCGAGACGATCTTCGAGAGGCTGCATTGGAAAGCCCGCATCTTTAGTCGTGGCGGGGCGTATTTCTTTTGCGTTGCCAGCAAGCGCTATATAGTCAAGTCGTCAGCGCCTAGGAAACCGAAGCCTCGTCAACTATCCACCCTTTTCCAGGTCGTCATTCATGCCGGACTGGACTGCTACTTTGCCTATTCTTGCGATCCTCTCTCGTCTTTTTACGTCAACCAAACGGATCCCCGCTTGTATCGTCGTTGCATTTCCGCCGCTCATCGTTCTCCCGCTACATCTTCGAAATGCCCAGTGCACCGGATCTCGTGAGTAGCTACACCTCTTGAGCGCGAGAGTGAGGCGCATCGGCTAATCCAGATAGATTACCTACATCGGGGTGCCTATTACGGTACTTGGCATGCTCCCTATTCTCTGGAATATTGCCAAATCTTTCATCATCCGCTATCGCCTGTCCAAGTCCATTCCGTGGGAGATTAGACCGTTTTATAGCATTTCCGCCGATCCAGCCAATGGAAACGTCATGGTCTACGTCCCGTCGCTCCTTTGTGTCCATACCAACCTCTGGGAAGAAAATAGTGATGAGAAGTGGCCTCTTTCCATGAGCATGCGTTTCAAGAGATGGAGCCACAAAGCCTTCCATGCGTCAATTCTCCACTGCAAGATCTGGCTCATCTTCATGCCTTGGAAATGGTCTCAAACGACCATTGTTTTCCAGCTGGTTGCACGCTATTCTTCGCTTCCAATACCCTCGGCTCTGATCAATCGGATGAGTAGCCTCTCCGCTGTCGAAAGAGGACTCAGGGCGATAGAAAACAGGACTCAGGGGGATACAACAGGACTCAGGGGGATACTAGAGGCAAATGTCCTGAGATCCAGCAGAAGAGGTGTCCTCTTTTGGCAGTTGTCTCCGTTCAAAATGGACCGGTCCAAATATCTCTACAGACCGTGGATGATGATCGTGCTGAATTGTGGACTTCAAATTCATTATTCGGACATGGAAAAGCGTATCGACACCAGATCTACTGTCAATATCGACATGTCCATTGAGAAGCATGCTCCGTTGGCTATGGGTTGGCAGGACTTTGTTCTTTTTGCTTTGGCCATTGGCATCGACCCAAAAACCCTGAAGCCGGAGCAAGAGAAATTTGAGCTATTGAGATATAACTCAAATTTAAAGGTGCTTCGCGGATCCAGAGACGGCGATGATTTGCTCCTCGGCTTCCAACTGAACGAAGAGAACGAATACTCAGTCCATCGGGCGCTTTCCTGGTTCAATATAATGGGCATTGAACGCAAAGATGAGCTGAAATGCCTAGCAATGGGTCATGACACGATGACAACGCTATCAAGTGACAACTTTCACAACCCACTGAGGCACGGTTCTGATCCCAAAGACTGTCGAGATCCGTTTGCTGCAGCTTTGAGTTGGCGATTTTATGATCATCGCGTTTTTTTGGACTACCAAAAGCGCGAATGGTCTTTCCTTGCTCGGATGATAAAGAGGCAACTGCATGATTCCGACCACGGGGCTTTTGACCTCGCAAATTTCCGTCGACA
The DNA here is from genome assembly GCF_038381095.1 of Phyllosticta capitalensis. Taxonomy (NCBI): domain Eukaryota; kingdom Fungi; phylum Ascomycota; class Dothideomycetes; order Botryosphaeriales; family Phyllostictaceae; genus Phyllosticta; species Phyllosticta capitalensis. Next base: position 134,428 of record NW_027117440.1, read on the forward strand.
TGAGTTGATGGACCGTCTCGAAGGCCACCACGTCCCGTTAGGGATGCCAAAGTTCCGACGCTTCGTTCCGGTTAGCCAGCAGCTGTTGGAGGTACGAGAGCGCAGCCTGTGCGTATTGAAAGCATTGGAGAGACGTAGCTGCTTGAAAAAGATGGTCTTCTCCCTACTGGGGTACAACGTTGATGGGTCTATCATGGAAGATACGGACGAATCAAAGGCCCCTGCGCAAGTCTTCGATAGTCTTCGACTGGCTATCAATGACTCGGCCTACGTAGAGGAATCAGAAAGATTCTGGCACATCTTGCAGGATATAAGCGCAAAACTCGAGGTCACATCAACCGACCCTTTGTCGAGAGATATTTCAATCCATGTGGATGTCGGGTGGCTTGTTCGAACTTCCAGCACGCTGCTTGAAGGCTTTGAAGGCCGTCCAAGTCCTGCTACGAAAGAAACACAAGAAAATATTGTTGGGATTCCAGAATTACAGGACAAGGTTTCGAAGCTGCTTTCATGTTTTGATCCCTTTTCGGACAATTATACGCCAGAGAAGATCAACCTGATGCATTCCTTTGAGAATGTCAGCGATGAAGTCGAGAATATGAGCGAATCAATCGGAATGACCCTCCTTGCGCACATTGTGCTGGCTTTGAATGATTGGGGAGACCTTCCAAGGCAGACCTGGGAGTTGGATTTGGAGTTCAAGACATTGCTAGGCCAACTGCAGAACGATTTTGACAAAAAGGATGCGTTCAAAAAGACACTGAAAAAAGCTCTGGAGCATGCTGAAAGAGGAATCTACACAGCACCCAGCGATAAAGAGATGGTATCGGAGCTTCTGAATGAAGAGACCGATAGAATGGTGTACTTGTATTGACCGCTCAAGGTCATTTGGCCGCGCAAAAAGGGAGATGCAATTCACTGGCTTTCAGTTCCTTTGATCAACACCTTATTCTGACCGCTAGCAGCTTCAATCAGCATCTCTGGCATCACAAGCGCAGTTTGGATGGATTCAGGTGAGACAACACCCACTTTCAGAGGACGAGACATTCCTTGGTCCGCTCAGTCAGATTTGGAGGGGATCTCATGTACGCTATTTAATCGATCAAGACTTGTTCAGGGAGTGATCAGGGCTTAGTGGGGAGGCTTGTGGGGCCTGTGGAGTGGATGCAAACTCCGGAGCGCGCTCCGTTGCTCGCTCGTCAAGCGAAACCAGTCACAGGCTACTATCCTGTTCAAGCGAAATGGAATCGCGTCTCCCACTACTCGTAGTTCTTCCTCTCAGGGTCCTTTTGTTGATTTTGCATTCTCCATCATATATGAATAGAGCATTGGACAACTCGGACCGCCACTTGGACGATGCCGGACACAGCGGACTCGAAACGGGACGATCCTTCTGATGCTGAGTTGGACAGTGGGTCATATCGATTACCGACGGACGCACTGCGGAGATATGTATTGCTTTTGCGATCTACTGAAAAAAGTGCTAGATGATATGGCAAAAAAAGGAAAAAGTGACGAGATCTGAGGATTCAAAACATGAGAGTCCTCCTGTCCCTTCTGAGACTTCCATCAACCCTTCATTTCACAACTGTTACTGGGCCGCATTTGTAAAATGGCAAGCGCTCCGGATATCGTAAGTTCCTGGGCCTCTATTTGCCGCACTCGCTAACTCGTACAGATTACCTATGTCGGTGTACCACTGACAGTCTTGGGTATCATGCCCATATTGTGGAACTTCTTCAAAGCGTTCTGGATCCGCTTCAGACTGTCAAAGTCCATCCCCTGGTAGCTACGACCTTTTTACACTATCTCAGCCGACGCCGCCAACGGAGAAGTAACTGTCGTTGTCGACTCGATCAGCTGCGTCCACCCAGGACTCTGGCCTGATCCTGATAAAAAGTCTGGTGTCCAATGCACGCTGACTCCTGGCATGCTTTTCAAGAGGTGGTCGCATCGAGTCTTCTTCCGCTATCTGCATGCGTGCGAGCCCATGTGGACGAAGCTTTGTTCGGCGTGGAGCAATATCATACTTAGATGGCTCCCAAGCGTCCAAGAAACCTACAGGTTTAGCGACATTGATGCCGACAACTTTGTTGGGAATTTGGGAGAAGAAAACAAGAAGATGCCCGCTGTATGGAGTTGGACAGGTGAAGGACTTAGCTTGGTGCCAAAGCCATTCTGTCTGGACGAACCGGATCTCTTGTTTCGGCCGTGGATGGCAGTGGCCGCAAAACTGGGAGTCTGCATCCACCGAGAACTGCAGTACAGCCATGGACTCTTTTTGAAGCGCCCGGCTCTGAGTTTCACTGTCGGCATGGATATGGAAATACCTAAACATCCCGCTCTGGCTATGGACGCAAGGGACTTTCTGTGGTTCGCACTGGCATTGAGCGTAAACCCCCTAATGTTCGATCCGACAAAACCGGGCTTCACTCATGGAAAGCGTTGTGGCTATGACAAAAGGCCAATCATGCGCTTCTTCGACATCGAAGACGACTGGTGCTTTGAGCTTGTCAGAGGTGGAATGAAGCAACAGTACTCTATCCGTCTTGCCCTCGCTTGGTTCAACATCGATTGCTCTGAGCGCGACGGATCCATATTCTGCCGCAAACTACTGGAACCCACGACTGAGGAGGCTCCGCTGAGCAAGGAACTCTTTGATGTGTATGGCTTCGACCCGATCAAGTATAAGCGTTCAGATCATAAGGCCAATCGTCGAGCTCTTGCCGCAGCCATTGAGTGGGGCTATTACGTCTCTTGCAGAAACCGTCACCAAACCACGGAAGTCGCCTTTCCAATCAGCCAGTACATGTTGGAGACTCGAGAGCGAAGTCTGTGCTATCTCTTCGGCCTCGACTGGTTAACACCGAGGCTTGTAGAGCTTTTCCACGAGAAAGCCATCTTTGCAACGCTTCCTGCAGTATCCCCTTCCTCAAATTCCTCCCAAGAAACTTCTGCGGCAGAACCAACATTTTCCACAATCGACAGCACCGGGGCTGAACAGAAAACAGACAAGGAGGGTGAGACCTCTATCCAAGCCAAAGAACACCACGACGAGTTTTCCAGTGAAGCCTGTGCAGAGTTTCTGGAGGAGTCGGTTGCTCAACACCGCGAAGATGTTCTCCGAGGTAAAAGGCCAGCGAACAGGCCTCATACCGTGACCAAATTTCAGCACGATAGCTTCGCGAGCTCTGTTCTCGACTATCTGCAAAGTCAATTCACGAAATCACAGTATCTCAAGAAGACTTTCCAGGCCAGGACGCTTTTGACAAGATTGAGAAACAAGATCAAAGAATGTCAGGACCGTTCCGCCTCGAAGGATGACACTCGGAAAGCTGCAATTGAGGTCTTCATGAAGCTTGGGAGAAGCCTCTCAAAACCACTTCCGCAGTCGGACGAGGATTCTGGTTTCCCGGGGCCTTTGAGCGATACAATCTTCAACCTACCCTTCATGGAAAAATTCTTCGACGTTTTTAGGATTGACGACGTCATAGATTCGCTCAACACGGAGGATGATTCTTCGGACGATTCCAATGATGTTTCAGAGAAGGATACTTCAGAAGATGGTTCAGAGGAGAATGGCCCAGAGAAGCATAGCTCAGGGGAGGACGGCTCAAAGGAGGAGGACTCAAAAGATGGCTCAGACGAGGATCGCTCAGAAGATGGATCAGAAGTGGATGGCTCGGAGGACGAGGAATCAGACGATTCCACCATACTTTTGGCGCATGTCCTCTTGGGCTGCCTCGATTGGGGCGACACGCAACGAACTACGTGGGAGCTCGACGAGGCAGTGTCGTCAGATCTTGAAGAGATTCACAAGAAGCTAGGAAATCCCAACTTCGACGCCGACGAACTCTGCCAGTTCTTGAATGAGGCGGCTAAACGAGCCGGGTGTGGTATTTACACAGCTTCCGAGGAACCTGTCTGCGAGCTGTTTAAGAAGTTCAGAGAGAAGGAGACGGTGTATTTGATTTGACGCTGTTCCGCAGATGCCGTTTTGAGATAGCTTGTCTCCGGAGACTCACAATTTTCGACGGTCTGAAGCCAGATAGCCAAACGACGTCGTGGCACACAAACCACAAGCTTCTCCATCCGAATGCACATCAATTGGGAAGACTGGTAGCCATGTCCAAAGTGAATTGTTGTCGCTAAAACAAATACTTGACTAACTCTAATCAACCAAACTTTCCTTTCTCAACCAACTCCAACGTTTCTCTCTTCCAAACAAGCCCGTCGCAAAAATCAATACTCAACCAAACCTTGCATCCCAAAAACACCCCCAACTGTCCCCAAACAAGCCCCAAAAGGCAGCACCTTCATCACATGTAGAACATCGTGTCCTTCAACTTGTCATGGACCTTGATGTCGTCCTCCCTGGCACCCGCACCCTGGCCCTCGACGTTCGATCCAGCCGACGAACTCTCAAACAGGTCGCTCAGATAGCATCTGGCGCGCTCGCACGCAATGTCCGCGTAGTAGGCCGGCGGACAGTAGCTCACGGCCTTGGTCGCGCGCGCAAACACATAGCACAGCTGCTGCGTCATCTTCTCGAGCACGTCGCTCACGTTCTTGCAGTCGGGCGGCAACGGCGCCTTGCTGTACTTGGCGCGGAATATCTCGTCCAGCAAAACGATGTAGTGCGCCGGGCGCGCCGTGCCCTGGATCGCGGCGTGCGCCTGCAGGTAAAAGTCCCACTCGCGCGCGTTGGTGACGCCGCGGTCGACGACGGTGCCGGGCTTGTTGTTGCCGTTCTTTTCGGCGTTTTGGGAGGAGGTCGGGTAGAAGCGTGTGTGGTGCCTTTTGCCCACGACGATGAAGGTGAATCGCGGGAGACCGCGCTTCGTGTCGGGCGCCGGATAGAGTTCTTTGCAGGCCTCACGCAGCTGAGGCATCTCCTGGTTGGTGCACATTTGATACTGTCCCTCGGACACGCCGTCGCGGTATACGATGATGTTTTCAGGAAAAGCCGAGTGATTGCCTTTCGTTTTCCAGAGATGCAAACGCGTCTTGAGCATCTCACCGAGAGACGACACCATCTCTTGGCGTGCGGACGACTGGATTGACAGCTTTGCAGGCCATTGGCCCAAGTGTTTGTCAACACTTGCGACCATGGCGGCGATGCTTGGAGCTGTTGATCTTGAGTCCGGCGATGGGTGCGTGACATCAATGCCGACAATCATGGTCTTGTCCATATCGAGGTCGGAGATGTCGACCTTGTGGTTGATGCCGCTGCGCTTGAGGTTGAATTTGAGAGCGACATTCCTGAAGTACTGGTCCTGGCCGTTTAATTTGGAGAACTTGGTTCCATCGGCGCATATAGTGGGAAGACCGTACTTGACATCGCCAAGCGTCTTGATGCGGTTGTACACTGGGTGCTTTCCAGGGGAAGCAATGACGATGAACAGGAGATCCAGTGCTGTGGACGCGCGCGCGAACATGTTGTCCAATTCCGGCTTGTCCGGCGTCTGCATCACCAAGCGATTACCACGGATTGGTGGGGCAATATTGACACCGCTCGCCACCAGGGTTCTATGGAACCTGGCCATCAAATCCGGCATTTCGGTGTCGGTGGGGGTGTCCTTGCGAGAATTGGAGATGAGCAGCCAGGACCATTTCTGCACCGGAATGCCTGGGGTGTGGAGTTTCACTTCGGTAATGTTCCAAGATCCTGTCCTCGGCAAAACGGACTGGTCCTTCCTGTAAATGATCTTGGGTTCTTTCAAGACTCGACCTTGGACGGTGATCAACTTTTTGAGAACTTCGATTCCGAACCGGGCCTGCTTGTAGTGTTAGCATACGGAATCCGATCACTCCCAGTGGTGATGCTCTTACCAATTGAGGATTTTCTTCTTGAGTGAGTCCAACAGTCTGGTGGCCCTCGTTGACAATTAGGGCGGCATTTTCGTATGGTCGGCGAACCGCCGCCGTGATCATCCGCTGCGTCTGATCCGGATCTAGCTTCGATTTGGATGTTTGTCCAGGCATGACAACGCCAACTTCCGCCGGCAGGTAGGAAGGATTGTCAATCGTGCCAACGTTGACCACTGGAAGCGAAGGATCCTTGATCCTCCGATTGTAGGCTGATGTTCATGTTAGACCATGCGAGTCAAGGCGGGGGAATAGTTGCTTACTTTGAACAAAGAAGTCGTACACGCTGATATAGCGTCCTCCAGAGGCAGCCTTTTCATTCTCCTTTCCCTTGGCCCCCTTTTTGGAGCCTTGAGACGTTTGGGGAGTGCTGTCCATCCAGAACTCGACATCCTTTGGTCCAGCACCGTGGGCCTTGACCTTCGGAGGATGGGCCAATTGACGACCGTCGAATTTGTTGGCAAAGGCAGAAATTGTCTTGACACGAGGAACAATCTGGCCCGACTTGTTCCTCTTTTCCGGGAGATGGGTTGTTCTGATCTTGAGCTTCTTGAGGAATTTCTCCAGGCGATATTTGTTTTCAACGCCGTGTTTCTGCATCAAATTCTCCAAGGGAATGTCCTGGAAAAATGCGGCGTAGCTGACGTTGACATTGACCAGTATGCGGCATGTAGCCATGCGAACGCTAGAATAGAATCCCCTCATGGCATACAGCCCGCGGCCCAGATCAAGTCTCTGAGCCCCAGATCCAATAGAAAATGCCTTCCTCCCAACAGCAGTGAGACCGTCTGTGGACTTGGCGTGATGGTTGAAGAAGATATTCAAAGCTTGGATGCTGGGACCCTGGTCGGGAAACTGGGTGCCCATGTCGGAAGAAGTCGCGAAGTTCACAACCTCAGCAAAGGAATGAGTTTGGATGTACTTGGCCCGGACCTTGTACTGGCGGGCATTGGGAAGGGGCTCGTCTTGACCCTCAGCGCGATACATGATGTCGAGGGTGATGTCGTCCCTTTCGAGCTTCTCCGGGAGGATGAGGGTGGACTTGGCCTGTAGTCAGTACGAGGCGTTGGCCGAATGCTCAGTGCCACTCACCTTGAAATCTGTGACAATTCCGGTGCTCGCCAGCTTTAGCTCCGCCAGGAAGAGCTTGACAAGTTGTTCATGCTTTTTGCCCTTTTCTTCGGGCGCGACGAGTATGTCATAGCGATAGACCGGCACGTCCTTCTTCGTGATGAGCTCGAAGAAATTGGCCCAGAGGATGACGGAAGTACCTCTGGTGCCATACCCTGGTCGGACAGGAGGAGTTCCATCGTTCAAAGACAGTTTTGAGAGGCTCTGGGTGCCAGCGACGGACTTTTGGATCGCGTCTTCAGTCTTGGTGACTTGCTCGGCGGGCCTGGGGTTGGTGTTGGTCGGGTCCCTATGCGTGTCAGATGAGAGCGCGTCTTGGTGGACGCGTCACAGTAGGCGACAAAAGAAATCCAACCCGGCGCAAGCGCTTGAATGCTTCCTGTCGTCACTCTTGAAGAGAGCAAATACTCTCTATCCTTGAGGCACGAGGCTCTTGAAGACTCCCTCTACCTATGCGTCCTTGATTGGCACCAGGAAGCGAAACCACTTACGTGTAGACCTGGAAGAACTGAGCTGGTCCACCACCACCTCCTCCTCGACCAGCAGGACCACCACCTCCTCTTCCTCCATATCCGCCGCGTCCCCCGCCGGAGGACATGCCTCGGTCGGAGCCTCCTCGGCCACGGCCGCGAGGGTTCCCGCCGCCTCTTCCGCCTCTGGTGGACATTTTGCCGAGTAGCGGGCGCTTGATCACTCCTGAGGATTGCGGATATCGGACTTAGCGAATGACGTGTAGTTTGGCTGCAACAGCTGGGTGAAGAGAAAGTAGTGCAGTAAAGACGATGAGGTTCTGCACAACTAACCCCGCCGGGGATTGAGTCAGTCTTAACGTGCATCGCAAACGACATGATGCGGGCAAGCGCGGGCAACAGCACGCAGATCACCACGACAACAAACGCATACGCCCGCTCTTGCCAGCCGTCATGACTACTTGTTGTCTCGTACGATTTCACTTGCTTTCAGGAAACAGCCGGGGGGTTGGTAATGTGCTGCGACCAATGCGCTGGGCAACTGCGGATCGGGACTGCGCGGGCACCAACGACTATCCAAAGCTTGTTTGCAGCCCCCAAAATGCGCCAGTGTAACTACTTGATTCGGTGGGTATCGTTTCACAGACATTGCAGTAGCCGACTTGGCTCTTCAATGGGCATCGTGGCATCCCATGTCTGTTTTGGCAGCTGGAGATAGACCGGATCGTTGGACCCTGCCGAGACGGGAAAGCTTTGCTCGAAAGAGCAGATTGGAATCTCTTTGATGCACCAGATTCGAATAGAACCAGTTGCCATGTAGCGTCTTCATAATTTCGAATGTACATTTATTTCGCTCAAATCGTAGGGTATCCATAGCAAACGCCGCCACCAGAAAACAAGACTTTTTGACCACGGAAGGAAGAGGGGGGAATCCATATGCACAGTCATCTACTCTTTGTTCTCCTTTTTGCTCAACTCCAAATTGACCGACTTGCTGCTCTCCTGGTGCTCTTTGTAGAGTCGCCTGAGCTCGAGTACAATCTCAAAGGCGATCAGAAGGATGATGATCCACTCGAGAGTGTGGCCGTGTTTCTCCTCGAGGCGGGAGCTCAAAACCTGAGCAATTTCTTGGGCGTAGGTCAGCTTGTCGTTGAGGCTTTTGATGCGCACCGAGACGTCGAGGGCGCGGCCAACTTTGGTGTAGTAGTCTTCCAGCCCAAGGTCATGGCGGCTGTCCCAAAACAGGTCTGGGAGGGCGTCCGTCAGCTCCGAGTACAGATTCAGTTGTGCCCGGATGTTGAGCAGCTCGCCAGTCTTCATGAGAATGAAGCGCCGACTGAAGCGCAGCCGTGATCCCCGCGACAGCACTGTCGGAATGTTGCGTGTCGATTCAAAGTAATTGTTCAGAAGGCCCTCGAGCACAGCCAGCTTGGTCGACCGCGCCAGACCCGAGGAAAATGCGATTTTGGCTAGGACCGCGTCAACTTCGTGCGTGGGAAAATTTTGGCCGTCCATGTTAGTAGCCAGTGCCACGGCTTTGTGGTCCTCCTCAGTTCCACCTGTTCCAAGCACAATGGTATCGCCTGACACATCGCTGGTGCTGGACCGTGGATCTTCAATGTACGCCATGTCTTCAATCTCCATGTCGTCCAGATCGGTCCCTTGAGCGGCAGGAACTAAGGTCTTGCTGACCAGCCTGAAGACGACCTTTTCCTGGACGTTCCAGGCGACAACGGTACCGGAGGGAAAGATGAAGAGGTCGCCCGTGTCCTTGCTTTCCAGCGCATTGTTGACCCTAATATGTACGACTTGGGGAAACAGTCCGGTCTGGTACGGGTCGAGTTCATGGCCCTCCGCCTTGACTAGGGCCAGGACTTTTTCGATGTTGTATGACTCGGCTGCACAGTAGGCGGTCACTTTCTGCAAAGTGTGAGTATGATGTTTTACGCATTGTGATGTGCGCATACCCTCGTCTCCATGTCCCGTATCCCAGTCCTTGCCCTCAGCCGCTTGCGCTGTGCTTCCACGGCAACTTTTCGAAGGGTGGACTTTTCCGGGTTCGAGACTCTGCTACGCTTTCCATGGCGATTTGGCTTTGGCGGTTGCTCTTCCAATGGCGTTGAGGTGGACTCCTTGGATTCATTTTCGCTTTGCTTGTCCTTGAAACGCGCCGAATTGGAGGAAAAGGGCCGGGAGTCCTTGGAGTATGCGCGAAAGGAAATGCAGTGCGAAGCAGCAGAGCCGCGGAGGCAAATTGAGCGTGGTCTGTAGACGCTTGCCGCGCTCAGTTTGGACCAATTGAAGGCATGGAAGCGAAAAGACTGCATCGCCAGATCTGATTGACTGGTTGCATCAGGGGCGGAAAATGAGACGAGCTCGAGGACCAGATGGAGCAAGATGGTCGATTGTGGTAGAAGATGTCAAAGAGTTGTCCCACCATCCGAGCGCGCCGCGCCGCCGGACCCCGTCTCCGCGTTGAGCTAGCGGCGGGCTTAGTCATGTCCCGCCCGCACTCACGTCCGTCGGTCGTCATGAGCTGCCCGCGAGCTAGGATGTCGACGCCCTCATCCACTTTACAGCTGCCAGACGACCAAGGCGCGGACCATGCCCTCAGCATGGCTGCGCAACTGAATGGACACAAGCTTGATGAGGGTGCCGCCAACGTTGACGAGCGGAGCACCGTCTCAGAGGTCAGCACAGCCGACCATGTCGAGTCCGACGATGACGACGAAGAAGACGAGGAGCCCAAGCTAAAGTATGATCGCCTCACTGGCTACCTGGGCTCCGTCTATCGCAATGGCGATGCTACGAGCAGCTTCTTGGTCGGCGGCGACAAGATGGTATGAATCATCATTTGCGCAATGCTGCGCCAGCTCGTTGAGATTGCTAAGGTTGAATAGATAATAGGAACGCACAATGGGCACGTGGTGAGTATGAGCTGCCTGGCTTTGGGACATTACTGACGGCATTAGAACGTCCTCTCTCTACCGTCGTTCCAGTCACTTCGATTCTATCGCGCCCACTCCGCGTCGATTACGTCCGTTTCTGTGTCTCCCTTTCCTCCACCGATGCCGGATTTCAGGGCCGAGCTCCCCGTCAGATCTGCTACCGAGCCCCCCACGAGAGCGGCAGAGCAACGAGTACCCACGTCGGCAAGCGTCAATGCGGCTGGATCTGCGAGGAACCAAAGGCAGGCAGTGCCCTTGCCAGCTACGCCATCAAACTCGATATACGTCGCAACCGCGTCCATAGACGGCCAGGTCTGTGTATTCTCGTTAGTCGACCCAAAGGACATTATGCTCAGGAACTTCCGGAGACCTCTTAACGCGGTTGCTCTTTCGCCTGAATACAAGAGCGACAAGCAATATCTTTCTGGAGGTCTCGCAGGCAATCTCATTCTCACTCAGGGTGGTCGAGCGGGTGTGAGTGCTGAGGCAAACACGAATAGCGCTGCGGCAGCGGCTTCCGGATGGCTCGGGTCTATTGGACTTGGATCAAATACGGGAAAGGATGCCGTGCTGCATTCTGGAGAAGGCACAATCAGCACAATCAAGTGGTCCTTATCTGGCAAATATGTCGCTTGGGCAAATGAACAAGGCATAAAGATAATGCGATCAAATATCAAGCTCGAGAGCGCAGATGCGGAGCTTGCATGGAGAAGGATAGCTCACGTGGATCGGCCCTACCATGGCCAATGGGAAGACATGGCTGGTGTTTGGAAGACTAGGCTTGAATGGGTTGACGATCAAAAGCTCGAGTCCGATGGAGAAGCCCTAAGCAATGGTTTGGAGAGGCCGTCTTCCGCAAGACCCGGGTCCAGACTCGGCACGTCCAGAAAAGAGAAGCTCTTGGTGGGATGGGGTGACACTGCGTGGGTGATACATGTCGACCCCGGCGGAACCGGAAATGGTAGGCATGGAGAGAGATCTATTGGACGTGCGGACATTATACACAAGTATGTATTCCATGATGGTGAAAGTAACAGGCTGACTTTCGTAGACTTCGCTTCGACGACTGTATTATTTCTGGTTTATCGCTTTATACCCCTTCCATTCTGCTTGTTCTCGCATACCGCACCCGAGACGACGACAATAATCCAATTTCCTCTGGCGCCCCGGAACCTGCATCGCCAAAACGAGGCGTGCACCACCGCAACAACGGTATCCAGCCCGAGTTGAGGTTGATTAATGCCAAGACCTCCGAGGAGGTGGACGTCGATACTCTTACCATCAGCCGTTACGAGACTTTATCTGCAAACGACTACCATCTAAGCACGCTTTATGTCCCCACGCTCCAGGCTGGTACTCCCGCTCAACGGGGCGCTCTGGAAGCCATTGGCGAAGGCCTCTGGGACGCTGGCATGAGTGCACGACGCATCTTCACCTCGGGCGCCAGTATGGTGAGCCTAGCAGGAAGTGCAGACACTGCCAAACCACCATCGCGGAGTTCCTCTGGGCAGACCGCCGTGGCGGCGACTACTAAGCCGGTGGTCCTAAAAGGCGCCCAATCCGTAGCATCGACTGCAGGGCTGAAGATTTATATCCACAGTCCTTACGATTGCGTCATTGGAGTAAAGCGCGACCTTGCCGACCACTTGTCATGGCTTCTGGAGCACAAGAAATACGACGAGGCATGGAGCTTGGTTAACGACCACCCCGATGCTATTCCGCCGAATTCAACCCCGGTTGAAGAGAACACCACTGTAAGCAGCCCTGCGTCGACAATAAAGAGACAGGGGAGCATGGTGGACTTCTTTGCGGATGATTCGTCGCAAACAACGCTCTCGGCTGAGAGGATACACAACTCGGCCGTGGACAAGGAGAAGCGCAGAATCGGTGACCTATGGCTCCAACAGCTGGTGGCTGCCAAAGACTGGAAGACTGCGGGCAAGGTTGCAGGGAAGGTGCTTGGAACTTCTTCGAGATGGGAGCACTGGGTCTGGACGTTTGCGCAGGCTGGCCAATTCGATGCAATCACTCCTTATATCCCGACAAAGCAGTTGCATCCCCCGCTGCCCTCAATTGTCTACGAAATGGTCCTCGGCAACTACATTATTCGGGACCGTCTCAAGGTCAAGGAATTGCTGGACCTGTGGGAACCGGAGCTTTTTGATACAAAGGCCATCATTTCCGCCATCGAGGGCAGACTGAACTCTGGAGACGTGCGCGAAGACTCTGTCGAAGATGGCGAGAGGGGAAGGGACTGGCGTATTCTGCTCGAATGTCTGGCAAAGCTCTACATCGCAGATGCCCGGCCCAGAGACGCCCTCAGCTGCTACTTCCGAACCCAAAATGCTGAGGCTGCCATGTCCCTCATTCGCGATCACCGTTTGATGAGTGCTGTTGCCGACGACATTCCTGGGTTCATCATGCTGCGGGTGTCGAGGGCGCAGATGAAGTCCGCACCGCTCGAGGAGCTCGAAGAAGCATCGTCCGAAGCCATCCAACTCTTGATTGATGAAGCGTACCAAGGTATTGTGAGTCCGCATGCTGTTGTCGAGCAGCTGCAAGACAAGGGGCTTTCGTACCAACCTTTCCTGTTCTTTTACCTGCGATCCCTGTGGAAAGGAGAAGGCGCAGAGACTCAATCCCGTGGGCGCCATGACCGCCTCGTCCACGAAGGCAAGGCTCTTGTCGAAGACTTTGGGGATCTGGCCGTCGAGCTCTTTGCCGAATATGACCGGCCCCTATTGATGGACTTGCTCAAGTCATCCGAAAGCTACGACTTTGAAAAGGCCGTCGCTGTCTGTGACGCCAGGCAGTACATCCCCGAGCTTGTGTAAGTCCAACTCCACACCAGCCTATCATTATCTAACATACTCAGCTACATTCTTTCCAAAACCGGCCAAACGAAAAAGGCCCTCTTCCTCATCATCGAAAAACTCGGCGACGTCTCCTATGCCATTTCGTTCGCCAAGGACCAAGATGACCCCGACCTGTGGGATGACCTCCTCGACTACAGCATGGACAAGCCGCACTTCATCCGCGGACTCCTCGAAGAAGTCGGGACAGCAATCGATCCCATCCAACTGGTCCGCCGCATCCCAGAAGGTCTCGAAATCGAAGGCCTGCGCGACGGCATCCGGCGCATGGTGCGCGAATTCGAGATTCAATTCAGCATCAGCGACGGCGTCGCCAAAGTGCTGCGCGGCGAGGTGGCACAGGCCATGGACACGCTGCGGGCGGGCCGGCGCCGGGGCGTCAAGTTTGAAGTCCTCGACAAGGCCGTCGATCACGTCGACGTCTTTGTCAATCCCAAGGCCAACTCGATCGCAGCGCCGGCCCCGGACGAGGAGAAGCAGAAGATGTCGCCCGAGGAGCGTGCGCAGGAGGAACATCGCGCAAAGCCCGGCCACTGCGTCGGGTGCCGCAAGGCGTTTGTCGAGGACGGTAAGTTGCCATCATTCCAACCGCACCGTTCACTGCCCCTACGGAGTCGCATCACTGACGCTCTTCCAGAAAAAGAAACCCTCATCGGCTTCGCCTGCGGCCACGTCTACCACCTCTCGTGCCTGCTCGAAACGGAGCGGTCGTCATCCACCGACGCGGCCATCGACCACGACCCCAACTCGAGCGCTGCGGCCGCGGCCGCGCTGCAGGCGCAATTCGCCGCCGACCCCGACACGTCGAGCCGCAGCGTTGGCGCAAAGGTCGCGCATGCCCATTTGATCCGCAATGCGATTGATCGCGGGTGTCCGAGGTGTGCGGAGGTAAAGGATGACTGATTTGGATGAAGGTGGTGGCGGGTGGGTGGTTGTGCGGCGGCATCGTGGACGGGGAGAGAGAGACCGCAAGGAGGTTGGCAATCTTGTTTCGACTTAGATTCTTTTGGCGTTTTCTGCACATACGCATCAAGTGAGGAATGAATTCTGGATAGTCAAAAGTTCGGTAAGCACCTGAGCGCTTTGCCCCTGACACTGGTCGGATCCATGCGCAGAAGTGGAGCGGCACGCACGTGGATACTGGATAGGAACATGGTGGGCTTTTGGCAACCGAGCAGGTGCAGCAGCAGCAGCAATGGTTCATTCAGTGGAGCAAGCGCATGTGGTTCTCGAAAAGTTAGCGTGCAATCAACCGCAAGATCAACATCGACCTGTTGCGCATGATTCACATGGCGTTCCTTCGTTGCCCGATGGATGACACCATCACTTACAATTCTCATTCCTGATTGGGACCCACGCTCGAAACGACACGAGACATGAGTAGACACATAGACTCAGACAAACGGACAAATATTAGCCATTCCGCTACTTCCCTTCCCCTGGTAGCGCAGTTAGCAGTAGGCAAGTCAGTGTGTTAAAGTTCTTCATGTCTCGCTCTAAACCCCCAATCCAGCAACAGAAATACCGCTCTTTCCTGTCTCCCTCCCCTCAGATGTTCGAGCTTCTCGCCCTCCTATCCGTCGACGACCGTAGATACACACCAACCACTCTGCAAGTCTTCCGCCGCAACCATCATTGCCCCATTCATTCCCTAGCCCTATCTGTTCGATTCCAGTCCCCAATCCCCGGATCCATCCCATCCACACACGTACCTGCAGTAGCGGAGATCCCCCACCCGCCGACATTCCTTCCACATGCTCGCAAAGGTAGGCACAAGAAGATGCACCCGATCTTCCAATTCAGTGTTCCTGTTCCCCAAACGTTCAAGTGACCCTTTTTGTTGTTCGCTTCCTGCCCGCCACCCTCTCATTACTCTATATATGAGTAAATAAGGCATGTTTCGGGGCCTATTCCGGTTTTGCCTGTGTGTACTCCCAGACGAGGCCAACACGTGCGCCTCCGCATGCGTCAGCGTCCGCCGCGTCGGGAGACTGTCTCGCCTCGCGTGTCTGCCAGCCTCGTTCTGCCTCTTTCAGGTACCGCTCAGCGCGTGCGATGTGGAGAGACTGTGCGCAGTGAGGGGGTTGGTGAGCAGATGGATAATGTAGATGGCTCTGTGGCCACAG
The DNA here is from genome assembly GCF_038381095.1 of Phyllosticta capitalensis. NCBI lineage: Eukaryota > Fungi > Ascomycota > Dothideomycetes > Botryosphaeriales > Phyllostictaceae > Phyllosticta > Phyllosticta capitalensis. The sequence goes on from NW_027117440.1 coordinate 149,844, forward strand.
CAGATACCTATAAGAAACGAGCTCTGCACAGATGGCGGCGGTCTAGCGACGGCTTTTTGTTGATTCTGAATTTCGACTTTGGTGTACTGTATCGAGGCTGTTGGAGGAATTGTTGGTGGATCATTGGTTTGCTGGTGAGTACGCCGGGTCCCTGGATTAGTACGCAGCAGCAGTAGGGGAGTTTTAACACTTTCTTCAGCAGTACGGGCGACGCGCCATTCGCTTTGTCTCCTATTCCCACACGTCCAATCTTCAGACGCACCATCCCCTTTCACTTGCCCCGTCGCGTTTTCGGCGGCATCATCGCTGCCAAAGCCAAGGACATATTTTGTGTCCATAATCCCTCGCAGACGTCTTGGAGCTTGAAGCAGGGATGATCCCAAGCTTGGATAGCTCCCCCTTCGCCCCGCAAGCTCTACCCTGTCGATCAAACAGGCCGCCGCCGCCGGCCCGTTGCCGTTGAGCTTATTCGCACTCCTCCCTCATCAAGAACTCGGTCACCAGGCTTTGCGCACCAAGCTCACGCAAGATGGCTGCTGGAGCGGCAGAGTCGGCGTGCGGTATGGTCTGGTATCTGTCTCGAGACGTTGGGTGCAGCTTCAGTCGCAGACGCCAAGTTGAATGATCTGACGACTGAGGGATCGATGCAAGTTTGCCGTTGGGAGCAGCTTTCGTGCTGCTTGGGCTGCGTACGACGGGTTTTGTGGGGCAGTGGGGAGAGTTATTGCCCCCTTTGGCTCTCCTCTGAGGGTCGACAAAACGCCAGGAGAGAGCACCTCGGCGACTGACTGGCGATAAACATCACTCCAGGTGTTTGTTGGCGGAGGGGTTAGTTGGTACGGGGCCTTGTGGCGATGACATCTCGCAGCAACTAATGCGCCGGCAAGTGAGTACGTATGTACCCATCAACATCCCACCTCGTCGAGTTGGACCTGGACTCCGCGTGAGTCGGGTGCCATCCCCAACCCCATCCTCGCGCTCTTCACTCCATCAAGCCCTTCGCCTCGCACGCTTCCTGCGCAGCCCCTTCTCGTCCTCCTCTTCCCCAACAAGCAAGCAAGCCCCTACTCCTCTTCTTTTTTCGGTCGGCTCCGAAGGGCCTCCTTCCACTGACGATGCGTTGGAGCCGACGGCTTCGAGTCGGACTACCGCTGGTAGATGGCGCGGAGAAGCCTCTCTCGCCTCTTCCATCTCTTCAGCGGAGCCGGCCATCGGCTTCCCAACAAGATCAACCCCCGCGAAAGCATCAGCAATAGCGACGTCCCCATGCAAGGCAAAGAGACACCTATCGGCACCAGAAACCAGGTCCCTCAGCTTCGCGCCGACTCCAGCGGGGTACGCAGCGTGGCTGAGCGTCTCAAAGGCATCGCCTGCATCTCCTTCTCGCCCTGGGGACGATCTCTGCAGGTCTCCGTCCATGATGGCCGTTGGAAGCAGCTCTGTGCCACGAGCGGCCACTCTGACCACGAAGGTGGAGCTTGCGAGCAGAAGCGATCCGGCACTCCGCCAGGCCCTTGAGCGGCTCCTTTCGTAGAGAAGCAAAAGCTTCCGCGAGTAGAGGCTGTTTGACCAGCCTCAACAACTCCATGAGCTCCATCTCTTCTCCCTTTGGCACGCCAGGCCCAACCTTGCACCACGGCGTCATGTAGCCCATGAAGTCGCCTTTGCCGCAGCTGGCTGCGCCTTTTTCGGTCAAGTCCCGCGACATGCGTCTCAACCGAAGGCGAACCTGAAGAAAAAAAGACGAAAAAGAAAAAAGACTCGACAAAGGAAAAGCCTCGACACGACGATCACGACATGCGCTCAACACTTTCCTTGACGACAGACACGAGAGACGTACGTACCAAGTGTCAGGTAAGGAAGGACTGATTGAGCAACTCATACACCTATCATACACATCATGGCCTCCCGGCCACTAAGTACATGCACACAAAGGCTTACAACATAAACAGACATGAAAAGCCGACCGAGCAAAACAACGAAACAAAACATGCGCATCGGTGTCGCGATGCCTCCGACGGGAAATAACCATGCCGACATACATCTGTGCATTGCAAAGCCATTGCGACAAATTCCAGCCCGCGCGACGTCCATTAGCGGGCGAAAATGTTGTTGGGTGGAGAATGGAATGAAATGTGACCAAAGGGTGTTCCGACTCGACAAAATGACGCGCGACAACGAGCAAAAGAAACAGATGGGTATAATGCTGGAAAAAGAAACAGGCCAAAGCCTGGACCTGCTCCATGGAGATGTAAGTGCAGATGCATGCGCCTATGGTGGATGCAGCCCTACAAGAGCCGCTCGTAACGCCACATGCTGAAAGAATGCAGGAGAAGCCGCTACTGTTGAGCCAAACTCAACATCCGACAAGATGCCTTTGCGACATGCTCAAAGCCGGACAAACATGACGAGGTAGACGAGCGTGATCAGGCCAAGGACAAAGACGCTTGTCGTTTCCGACTCGGCGCCTGAAAAGACGGGCTGAGCGGTGGGCCTCAGGGCGATGCTGCTGATGTTGCCACCAAAAGTCGCAGCGGCAAGGGTCGTGGATGCCAAAACAACGCTCTGGCTGTTGCCCGCCACAGAACCAGACGTCGTGGCATTGAAGGATGTTGGAGCCGCCGCAGAGGAGTTGCCCGAAGAATTGTTCGCCACCGTGGGATCCGCAACAGCTGCCGTGCTGTAGACGCCAAATGCCAAGGAGCTTGCCTCAGATCCAGGAGCCACCACAGTTGGATCGAAGGGCCCGGCAGTGGGACTTGAAGCCGTGGGGTCGTACGGGTCAAAAGTAGAAACGTCGTTGGGGTCATACGGATCCGCAACAGAAGCCGAGGTTGTGGGATCATATGGATCAAAAGGAGACGTCACAGAAGCTGTTGTGCCAAAGGGCGTTGGAATGACAGGTCCAAAAAAGACGGAAGAGTTGCTCAAAGCTGTCGCATTCGCCACGGTCGAGTTTGCCAGACTCGTCGAGTTTGCAATAACTTCAGGGGCTGTCGTCAGCGGGTCGAGAGGAGAAGTTGCGGGGTCATATGGATCAAAAGGAGACGTCACAGAAGCCGTGGTGCCAAAAGGCGTTGGAATGAAAGGCCCAAAAAAGACAGAGGAGTTGCTTGAACCTGTCACATTCGCGACGGTGGAGTTTGCTAGTCCCGTCGAATTCGCAACAACGCCAGGGGTCGTCGTCGTCGGGTCAAAAAGAGAACTCGTGGGATCAAAAGAGAACGCAACGAAGGCTGAAGCTGTCGGATCATACGCAGTGGGGTCATACGGACCAGAAGACGAGTACGACGTTGGCTCTGGCGCGAAGCTGAAATTCAGTGCAGACGAGCCACTCGACGCCGACAAAATCCCGGTACCATTGGAAGTGGGAGCAGCCAACAATCGCGACGTGGTTATGCTACCGTTTGAAGATGTGGAAGCCGCACGACTGCTGAGACCAACTACACGGAAAGACACGGACGTCGGCGTGGTTGTGGAGCAATAGCAGGTCGAACCGGGCACAGTCGTCGTCAACTCTTCAAAAGAGGTGGAGAGCTCTGTCAGCGTGGTCGTCTCGGTCTCGGTCCTGACATTTTCGCTCGAATCCCCAATCAGAATTGTGGACGAGTGTGTGGAGTAAAATGTGGCGGGCCAGTTGGAGGAGATCAAAGAGCTTGGAATTCCCGAAGCGGTGGTGTACGCGAAAGATCCGGTGCTCGTGATGGTAGTCGAGTATGCTCCAAAGGCGCTCGCATTGCTTGAGCTAGTGGTCGCGCCAACGGAAGAGTTGGCAGCTGACGGCAGAGAAGAGTTTGAAAGCGGAATGGCTCCCGAGGATTCTACCGGGTTGTTCCTACGGCTCGTGATAGGGCCGACGCGGGAAGATGTCAACGTCACTGGGCAGAGAGTCGTGTATGCGGCAGTTGTGGCCGTGACAATGGAGACTCCCGGACACGACGAAACCGACGATGGGCATCCGGTGACGGTGATTTCTGTCGTCTGGTACACGGTCGAGGTCGACAGCGCGGGGATCAGGTCGACGTAGAGGACAGTCTCCGTTTCGTACACGTACGATTCCGAGTCTACACAGCTGTAAGTCGGGATCCTGTGATTCCAGGAGCATTCAAACTTACATTGGCGTTGCAGAAGAGCATTGTGGCGAGGACCTGCTGTTGACATTAGTCTAGCCCAAAGCCGTCAGGGGAATCCCACCGTCGGGTCCATGGACCGCCATGGCCAACGCAGCCGTGGCCCCGAGGACTCCTTGCAAGAGAAGACGCATCTTGTCCAAACTCTAAAGAGCAGACAGGATTTGACAACTCCCGGTAGTGACGAGCAAGGGAATGTGATTGTAAATCCTGGATTGCCTCCCGACGCGGCGACAAACGAACGACTGCGGTCGGCGGGAAGAGATGGAATGGAGAAGACATGACGGCGACGAGGACTCTCTGGTCTTGCCGTGGATATCGACTTCCCTCTGCGGTAGTAGCGATGAAATGTCTCCAACGGGAAACCCGACAGCGACAGGACGAGAAGGCGCAACAAGCCGGCGGCTACGACGTCCCGACGGGAGAAGAAGGTTTACATTCCACACCGCGTGGGAAAAGAGACTGCCAGTAGCACGGCGGGAGCGGCATCTCAACGGCTGAATCTCACGTTTTGTCAGACGGGATTCGCGGGCCGGGATAGATGACGTCAGGGCTAATTCCTCCCGTGGTGTTGAGTTTCTGTGGCACAGCACCACAACGACTGGACCTGTCAGCCTCTCATGTCGACTCCTTGCTTCAGGATTCCAGATGCGCAAACAGGCGGCGGGACTGCATTCAGGCGACGGCAACTCACGTGAATAGAGCGACCAGAGAGACGGGAGGTTGCAGGTGCCGCAAACGCAGGCTGGGCGGGCCTGTGAGGTGTGCGAGCTGGGCAGAAACTGGCTGTTTCCAACCAAGCCAAAGGGCGGATCCAACTCACAGAAGAGTGGCAATCTGAGCTTGTTCACAGTAGTGGAGGACAAGCTGCAGGCCATGGGCATGTCTGTTCCGCCGCAAGGGGCGCGCCCCCAGCCCTCTTCCACGACGTTCCGCGCGCTCCCTGCACGGCTGGGAAAAGGCGAGTGCTACTGCACCCACACCCACATCAGGGCGTGTACCTTCTCGCCCAGTTCCCCAGGCGCTGGTGATCTGGGGCGCGCTTAGTCGTGGGCCAGCGCCATAAAACCCCCTCCACCCTCCCTGCGAAAACCGTCTCCTCCTTTTTTCTCTCCACCGATCCTCAATCTCCAACACCGAAGCATCAGCTACCAAGCGATTCACTACCAAGTGAGTGGACCACCTCTGCTTACCTTTGCCTCTTCTTTACTGACATTTCCGCTCACCGCAGGCATCCAATCGACTGCATACCTTGCATTGCTTCACGGCATCGGTCACTTTTCCAACAACTTTCAAACAACACTACCCACCTCCAACATGTTCTCCAAGTCCATGACCGTTCTGCTGGCCGCGGTTGCCGTCACCGGCACCAGTAAGTCTTTTCCCTTCTGCTTCCTTTGCCATTGACTCAACTCACACGCGCCAGACGCCTTCGACCTGTTCCCCCGTCAGGCTGCTACCGTCACCATCACCGAGACGGTTGTCCCCAGCGGTTGCACTGCCGTCGTGTCCAGCAGCACCAGCGCCGTCAGCGTCCCGTCGTCGACCACCACGGTCGCCGTCACCAGCGCTTCGGTCACCCCGGGCTCCCCCAACACTCCCGTCACCTCTGGCGCTACCACTGAGGTCGGCACTGGCACCGTTCCCACCCCCGTCACCGGCGCCGCTTCGACCGAGACTGGCGAGACTTCTGCCGCTGCTTCGTCCACCGAGGCTGGCTCCGTCCCTGCCACCTCCGCCGGCAGTGCCACTCCCTCGGCCTCGGCCTCGTCCACCATCGTCCCGTCCAACGGCGGCTCCGCCATCGAGATGAACAGCGCCCTGGCCGCCCTCGTCGCCGCCGGTGTCTTCGTTGCTCTTGCCTAAGCGCAACACTCGCCCGACCGACTTCTTCATTTCCTCAGGGTTCATCAGCATGGTGCGGGTGGAGGGATGCATGGAGTTTTCTTTTTTCATCATGAAGGTTGCATGAGCTTTTGATCATGCTCTCTGCTGGTGGTGGAATTCAATCGGGGCTTTTCTCACATGGTACTTTGCTTTTTAATGACTGCGCTCAGGCTTGAGCACTGACTTGGGTCGATTGCCGCGATACCACTCTTGGGCGATTGACCACAACGGCTTCTACTAAAAACTTTTTCTTCACTCTACTTCTTCTTTTGCATGTTGTTCTTTATTGCTCTCGATCCGATTGACGGTCTTGCCAACAGGCCCCCGCTTCGTGTGTCTAGTTAGCTGAATATGAGTCGTCTTGCTCTGATTGTCGTTGGTGTCTTTTGGTGTTGTGTTTTGACTCTTGATGTTTGTTTTGACAGCCACAGCAACGCCAACTCAACTCATCCCGTCTGAACATAGTTCAAATGAAATTGAAGACCTCTGTTCATCGCTCCATCCTCCAGCTACATCATCATAGTTCCAAGCCCACCACCACCAATCTTGGTCGTTTCGTTTCGCAGCGCTCATGTTGCGCATCCACGCGGTATTTCCCTGCCCCTAGCACCGCCGCATTTCCCTGCCCTACCGACCCTGCCCTCCAAGTTTCAACCCATGGCACGCATGCATGAATGGACATTGCCCGGACGTACATTACCGCATGCACGCACAAGCAAGCAGCAAGCTTAGCGCGGCGGCGGTCTGGACTTGGGCCTGGGGAGAGAGTCCAGTCACCAGTGCCGCCCATTGGAGAGTGGAGAGTGGAGAGTGGAGACTGAGAAGTTGGAACAACCCCTGCGCCCGCCATGTACCTACTGTGCGACCAACCGACGCAGTTCTATTCCTTGCTTGGGTTTTGCCCCAGCAGCCGGCCCATCGTCTATCCATGGATGCGGCGCTTTCGTCCATCGCCCAAGCCCTCTTTTGTTTTGTATGTATTGTACCAAAACGACCGCTTGCGCGCAGAGACTGATTGCAGCAGGGCAGCGAGCCAGAGCGGCGACCCGCCTTGTCAGACCAGACGCGACAATCCACCCAGCCACGACGATTACCCAGAAAGCTGTATGTACGTGTGTACTTGGAACTGAAGCGACGGGAGCCACCTGCCGCTCCGCTGTGAGTGACGCGACGCCGACGCGCCCTGCCTTGCCCTCGCGCCGTGGCACCACACCTTGACCGAGCGGGCTGCAAGGACAGCACGTCCGCACGGTCATGTCCAGCAGCTCGAGAGCAGGGGTGCTGGCCAACGACGACGGCGGCGACGATGTGCTGTGCATATGCCGACCGACCGACTGCACCACCACCGGTCGGCCATGTACGTGCCCAACCGACCGGCTGGCTGGCTTCTTGCTTGTGCATTTGTCAAAGACAAGAATCAAGACCCAAGAGAGAGCAAATGCTCGCAGAATCCATCTCGTAGTACTCTCCTGCCCACAGAACAGACGGCTTAGCAAACATTCGAACCATTTTCTCTTCTCCACTCGGTTTTCTTTTCTCCACTCGTCCGCCCAGCCACACCGGGCATCCATCAGTCATCTCATCTAGCTTATCTTTCGTCTCTCCTCCTTCTCCTTCTGTCTCGTCTCCACCTCTGCTCTCCTCTGCGCAAAGTAAACAACCCAGCCACCACCTCATCAACAACAACGTCGAAACGGCAAGGTGGGCGCTGGATCCATGTGGGGCGTCGGCCCGCAGGCGCCGGCCGTGGCACGGCGTGGTCTGAGAACCTGGGGGATAGACACCGAGCTGGACGGACGCCGCAGCACTGGCCGCGGCGCGGTGCGGTCGTGATGCCTGTCTGGAGGTGGCGACGACCTGACTGACGAGGTGGGTGAATACATAGTGTAGGAGAAGATGAAGAGAGGGGCAGGCAGAGAAGATGAAAGACTGGATGGATAATACATGGAGGACGCGTAGTATGTGCGGGCATCGTGCGTACATACATGGATTGCAGGTACCACGCACGCATGCAAGTTGCAGGGATGCGATCAAGATTTGCAGCAACTGCAGGCTTGCAGGCTTGCGGTGGTGCCTGAGACGGCGCCCGCTGCTGATGGATGGCCGTTGCTTAGCTGAGAAGCTTGATTGGCGTGGCTTTTGTTTCCCGTTGTATTTTCTTTTTTTTCTCCGACGGCTGGGAGGCTGGGCGTGTGCATCTATCCATCTCCACAGGCACCCGACAGCATCCAACACCACTGACAGTGGCAATGGATGAATTCGTCGGTCGGTCGAAGCATTGGATGTGTGAGCTTGTCGCACGCACCTGTCCACCACAGCGCGTCTAATTTTACCAGGCTGCCGTCCCCCCCTCCATCAACGGACATCTTCCCATCCGATCCGGGTCGAGAACGGTCACTACTTAATGACTAGTGACTGGAATACCTGACTACCTACATGGCGAGATGGCTGGACGAGCGGGAAATGGTGTTGTACTCACACGGCGGCGGATAAATGCTGCCCTGATTCCTTGTGTTCAGCCACTAATACTGCTTTAGACAAAATTGGAAATCAGTCACACACAGACGACGGCCTCCAGACGGGCCTACTCCTCGAAACGGTCATCTTCTTGAGCCACAACGGCGCGGGGCTGGCTGGCTGATTTCTCCACTGCCTCTCTCGATGGGCAAAGAAACAATGTACGATCGAGTAGAGCGACGTCGATTCAAACTCGCCCCCAGGGTCCGGTCCGGTCCCAGAATCAACCCTGTCCTGCGCCGCGCCGCGCCGGCTGAGGCGTCCTCGGCGTCGCCGCTGACCTGACAACCTTGATGGGATCCCCCACGTCACCCGTCTACCGCATTCCATTCCTCGAGCATCTCCTCGACACCACCGAAGATAACGACGAAGACGACGGATCCGTCTGCCATTTGGCCGTTCTCGCCACCCACCGCTTCTCTCTGCGTTCCTTCTGCGCGCGTGCAAGCGGCGAGCGAGCGGGCGCGCGGCAGCGTCATCATTTGCGTCCCCGTTCTCCTTGCTTCCTCTCGCCGTGTCGTCGACAGACGAAGGACATGAGGGTGGCAAATGGGCAAGCAACAATTGCGACGCGACGGCAACACGGCGAGCGAAAGAACCAAGACGGCCCGCGAAAACGGCTTCGGCTGCTTTGTTGCCCGGGGCTGGTGGGCTTGTGGGCGGTCTGTTGTTACGCAAGATCGGATCGGTGTCGTCTGGTCTGGCCTGGTCTGGTGGGCTCGTTGGAGGCTCCTCAGTGTATCCATCGGTTTTCCGTGCGCTAGGGAGCTTGTCCATCCATCATCCCTTGGCTTGGAGGCGTAAAAAGCGCCTGGGCATGTGGTTGTGATTCACAATCAGTAGGTAGAGGTAGGTTGACAAGTTGGCGTGTCTGGTGGATAATGGCTGGAAGGGGACAGGAGTCGGCTTTCTTTTCTCTCGCCGCCTCTCGTCTCCAATCTCTGCTTTCTACCACCTCACAATTTCTTTTCGCTCCGTCTTTTCCTTTTGTCAACGCCCTCTACGGGCAGTGCCGCGGTACAAGCAGGAAGCCGACCAACAGCCAACCTAGGCGGCCAACTCTGGTGGCGCCCGTCCGCTCTGTTCCATGTGCACGCCTTGGACTTCCCAAGCCGGCAGGCGCGAGCGACTGCGCTACCGCTCTGTGCCACTGTGGCGGCGCCGGCTGTCTTGTTTCGTCTCGTTTCGTTTCACTCTAACGTGGCACGGCAGCAGGTCGTCCTTTTCTAATTAAGCAGTCGCTGGGTGCAAGGGTGTGCCAGATGATGGCGAGGCGGAAGAGGAGGCAGGAAGGGAACGATTCCATATGGCTTTCCTCCACGCGATGAAGAGGGAGAGCTGGAGAAGTTTGAGATTTTCGAGACACCACGCTCGACTGGTTCGCCACCTGCCTACCTACCTTGCCTTTCCTCGTCACCGCCGTCATCGCCACACCCTGAAGCTCGCCTTTTCCTAATGTCGCTCTTTCTGTACGACCACACAAAACAAGGCACGGCACGGCGCAGCGTGCGGCCGTGTCATCTCCCTCCCTGAAATCAGGCCAAATTGGAGACCAGCCAACACCAGCCTCCCTCGCTCCACGCCTCCAATGGCCCCATCATGGCAGAGAGGTGGACACGGCGCTGTTGCGACTCTGCGTCGTGTGCAGTCGCTCCACACTCGAGAGTGCAGAATCCAGACCACGAAAAAACAGAACATCCGAGGCAGATGGGCATTCATCAGCCACAAATTGCGACGGGCCATGCACTAGCTGCTCTGCTCTTCCCTGTCATGCCCTGTCCTACCCCAGTTGACTACTTAGCACTTACATACCCGTCTGCCCACAGTGAGGGGTGCATTAGGCAGGTTGCTGCTTCGTACCTAGTGCGGCGCACCGCCACGCAGCGTCGGGCAGCGTCCGTCCGCCCGTCCGCCCGTCCGTAGTCCGTTATCCATCTTGCATGGCGATTGGCGTATGTATGTACCGTACATCGATCCTCATGCACCGATTGACGCTCGTCTGCCTACCTGCCACTCAGCCACTCACTCACTCAGTCTTGACAGAGGCAGCTTGCTCCGTCAGGGGACGCAGCGTCATTCTTTCGTCTCCTTTCCCATTGCTTGAGACGTTGTTGAGCACGCATTTCGTTCGAATGGGGTTTCGTTTGAATCCAGAGTCACATAACTGCGGAGCCATGAGGCTGCCTGGGGCATGATCCCATCCGCCCACCACCGCCGCGTTATCAAAAAACCTCAATTCCAATCCCAATCCCAACCTCCGGACACACACACGGCTCAAAGTCAAGTCTGAAATCTTCGTCCACACCAACCACCACGGCGCGGCCTCCTCTTCACACACCAAACCAGAAAACAGCCTACGTACCCCAAAACATGCGCAACATGTATACCACACATGCCCTATCCACCAGCAGCACAGCAGCGGCAACACGACGAAAACATTGCAGCCAGCCCATTGCCCAGGATGGTAGCTGTCTGTCTGCAATCTTTCTCATATCAGGAAGCCTCCAACTGTTGTCCAGTCATGGGCAAGAAGACTAGATAAGCAAAGTGGATTATGGAGAGGAGAGAGGTACATATGCTACGCAAGCAAGGTAGAGTGAGGAATGGAATGGTGGGAACGGAACAGTAGGGTGGGAGAGGCGGGCAGGCCTCTTGCTTGCATCGTCAAACCAAGTAGTATATATATAGATGTGTGTGCACGTGGCCACCACTTGGAGCAAGCACATCTCTCAAAAGGATACCCCTCCACAAGCTGCTGGATTCCACAAGGTTATTTTCTCCCCCACAGACAGCACAGAAGAGATTTCTGCTTTGACCTCCCTTCCTGGTCTCCTCCCTCCATCATCTCTCCTACATACCTAGCGTCCATCATCCACCACCTCGATTGGACAGAGACAGACAAGACGACGGAACAACTGCCACATGTCAGATACATAGCTCGCGTCGTCTGTGGTCTCCAGCGCCTTGATCTCTTGTTTAAGTTTTAAGTGCGGCTTGGAATTAGACACTCTCTGCATTCATTCCCTCTACTTCCAAAATGCCGAGGATACTGCGCGAGAAAGACGACTCCGCGTGGTTTGGCTTGCTTTGTCCCCCTATGCTGCATCTATTTTCCCACCACCGCCACATGGTATTTGCAGTCCTCCACCACTGGCGCTGCGTCTCGTCTTCTCGTCTTCTCGCCTTGATTCGAGTCAGAACAAACGAGGCGAGGCCAAGCACTTTCCTTAGTTGCCCCCGTTTGCATCTCTGTTCAGAGCTTTTTTGCTTTTTCTTCTGTTTAACGTGCTTTTCTACCAACCTACTATATCTGTTTTCTGTGTTTTCCACTGCCTCGCCTTATCCTATCCCATTCCATCCCATCCCATCTCGTCGTTTCGTTACCATTGGAAGTATCCTACATACCTACCTACCTACGTGCCGGACGAAAGAAACGCGACGCACATGCATGCGTCGGGTGAAGGAAAAAAAAGAAGCAGACCCAAAAGGAGAAAACGGGACACCAGCTACACCGATTACACCATCACTACCACCACCACCACCACCACGCCGCATCCACGCACGCACGATGGCACATGCCCTGCCCAACTCCCACCTCGCCTGCTAGACGACCGAATCCCACCCATCTCATATGCACCCGCCTCGCCAAATCGTACAGTGATTTTGAGATGAAGCCTTACGCCGCGAGGAAGAGCAAAAAGGGGGTGGAAGGAATAACAAGGCAAGAAAAAAAGGGGAAGACGCAGGCCGCGAAGGAGAAGCAAGCAAGCAAGCAAGAAAGCCTGGTCTGTGACGCACGAACGCGAAGAAGGTCTGCAAGCTCAAAACGCCGCGGGTGTGGGCGATCGCACCAATGACGGACAAAGGGAGGGAGGACGGCGATGGGGAGGACAGTGGGTGCTACATGTGCAAGTGGAGGTCGTGGTGATGATGAGGAGACGAGATGGACAGAGCGACTCGTCTCTCACTCGTCAGCGCGGTCGGCGTCGAAGCGGAAGCGGGCGAGGTTCATCTGCGGCGTTGATTTGGAATCATGGGGTCGATCGTTATTGTCGTCGTCATCGTCGTTGTCTTCGCTAAGCGCGCCATCGCCCTCGCTCTCGCTGTCAGGCACGACCAGGAGGTCTTCGCTGCCTTTGCCTTTGGCTGATGACGATGCTGCCTGCTGCCTGTGGCGAGGCGGGGGTGGTGGTGTATAAGGAGGAGGCGACGAGGAGAAGACGCTCTTGCGCTCGCGTTTCTTCGGGGAGAGCTTGGCGACGATGGCGTCGAGCTGATTGACGGTGTCTGCGATGGCAGTCTTGTCCTTGCTTGAGACAACAGTTGAAGGCAGCTCGTCATCATCAGAGTTTGCGCTGCTCGAGACAGCGGCGGCGCCGTCAGGCGTGATGCCGGAAAAGGATTCAGGGGATCCGGGGGAAGGAGGCTTAGATATCGAGACCTTTGCTCCACTCAGGGGCTTGGAAGATGCGTGCTTGTTCTTGCTCCACGAAAACTCGGCTATGTTGGCTTTGCTGAATGCCTGCTTTGCTATACGGCCGAGAGACGACGTGGGCTTTGAGTTGACAAACGACTCGAGAGGCTTCCGGGCAGCCTTGCTCTTCTTCTTTTCAATTCGATGGGGAGGAGAGTTCGGCTTGGGCGGCGTGGTCGTGTACGCAAACATTTCTTCGAGCTGACGGAACTTTCCAGGCAAGGCATCGTCAATGGAAGAAGAGCGTTGGGAATCTTCAACCTCAGTCTGGCTGTTGTAACACGTGTCGGGAGTGTTTGTTGCCTCGCGCTCAGACGGCTTGGATCGGCTTGAGGATAGCGAAGGCTTAGGACCCGTGTCTTCTGCAGCGTGAGGGCCATTTTCAGGACACTTTTCGCTGCTTGCCGATGGAGTTTGGCTAGGGTCAGGAATCTGAGCCATGGCCTCTTCAATCGAGTCATCTGAAAAGATGCCAAAGTCATGAGACGCCCGTCTCTTCGAGCCAGTTCTATTGGCCGAAGGACTAGAATCGGGAACAGCATCGTCAAAGAACCGACTGCTCCCCTCCTCAACACGATATCCATCTTCACCACCCAGTATAGCCAGCGAGTCGGAACAGAGTCTTTGGCGCTTCGCCGGACGCTGTATTGACCGCCCAAGTATTGGAGTAGACACAACGCGTTGCGATGTCTGGCGCGGCGCAGAGGCAGGCACTGTTCGACTTTGTGGGAGGGTAGGACGAGATGGCGCAGGCGAAGCACTCCAGCTGCCTCGGTTTCGTTCGTGATTCTGCTGGAGGAGCTGCTGCTGGCTGGGAGAAGGAGTGAAGAGGTTGATGTCGAGCTCGGCGAGGGGTATGCGGCGCGGCTTGAAGAACGAGTCGATTGATTTGCTCTTCTTCAAATCCGGAGTCTGAACCAGAGTCTGCCTAGTTCTGGGCATTATGGGCCTGCTCGGTGGGCACATGGTGCCAGGAACAGCAAGACGCTCCTTGGTGTTGGGGTGGAGATCCCCTGTTGCGACTCCAACGGCAACCTCGGGATCGTAGTGACGGCCAATGTACAGAGCCTCGGCCAGACGAATAGAGGAATCAGGCTCAGTGAAGTTGACGAGACGCTTCGCTTCAGGGCAATAGACCCACTGGTACAAAAAAGTCATTTCGGCCTGCACAAAGTCCTTTGCATAGCCCTCGGGAACCTTGAACTTGCCATCAAACTGAAGCTGGCGCAGGAGCCTGTCGACCGTCTTGTGTTTGCGGAGGAGGCGGTAGGCAGTCATCAAGCCCATCTTGCTAATGTTTGGCAAATAGTCACAGCCACTCAAGATGGCCATCTTCCTAAACTCGGCATCAGTCCAGCCGACAAAGCTAACGTCCTTGCAAGCGGTAAAGTCGTTGCGGTTGATGACGATGCTCTCGCCATACGGATCCAGCTTTGTTATGAGGCACTTGGCGCCAAAGACGAGAAGATCAGAATCCTCGGAGACGATGCCCTGAATGAGACCCTTTCGTTCGAGGTATACCAGCTGCGAGTCTGCCTCGTAGGGAGCCACGACATAGTCGATATTCATTTGCTTCAGCTCCTCGATCAAAGCCTTTGCCATTTCAGGGGTGACGTCGACGGCCTTTTGGAGTTCGGAGTGGGCCTGCGAGGTCTTGCCCAACTTGAGCAATTCCATGCCCTGCCTCTTGCTATCTCTCCTCTTGGCGGCTCGCTCCTCGTTGGTGGCATCCTTGCCGGGCAGGTGATCGCCGTCAAAGACAATGTAGGGCGTGACGCCAAAGTGGATGAGCATGCGCACACGGTGCAAGCAAAAGTCAATGTGCTTGCGGGTCGGCTTGTCCAGAGCCAGATCAATGGCACAGGCCACGATGCCGCGGTGCAGCCAGCCGTAGGCGTCTACGCCAATCGTCTTGCCCGAGAATTCCCTGAGGTGACATGGTTTGTGGATCGACTTGAGAAGCGGAAGCAGTCCTTGCATACGTTAGCAAAAGAAGTCATTCCATCCTGACATGCGAGACAGTACCGGAGATGCCCATGGTGGCGGCGAACCAGCGGCGAGACTCGACCGCAGCTTCGAGACGGGCAACGACAGGTTGGCTTAGTAGTCCGACATGTTTTGGACCCTCTTTGAATGGAAAGGAATTAGTGATTGGAGTGGGCGGCACGGTGGAACAGAGTCTTGAAGGGTTTTGTGGTGGATGAGAGGTTGCGGGCGGATCGCTGACGCGCCTGCGATTCCCAGACGCGTCCAAGCGGACCCCGGTTGACGCCACACGCGCACGTCAAGGTTGGCGCTCCAAAGGCAAGTCGGCCTCTATCGTAAACCGCCGTGTTGCACTTTCTGCGAATCCACCAATCGAAAAAGGGGTAACATACAATTCTCTCAATCCCAGACGCCTCGAAAACACCCCCTGACGCCTGCATCCACCCCTGTAAAGATCTCGACGGCCCCCACGACGCCACACCTCTTCCCTCACCGCCCCGCCCACCGCTCAGCCCATCCCAAAAAATATCACCACCACGACTTCACCATCACCAACACACCTCTCGACCTCTCCCACCTGCCAAAATGCCCAAATCGCTCGCCAAAGTCTCCAAGAAAATCACAAACAAGCGCAAGCATGCCGGCAAGGCCAGCGCCATGCACGAGCACAGCCGCGACTCGCGCCGCCTGCAGCGCGCCGCCGCCCGCGATACGCGCCTCGTCAAGACGCTCGACTCGCGCAGCAGGCAGAACATGCCGTACCGTACGACAAGCCCCTGTCCTTGCGCGTGCACATTTCGCGCCCAACAATCCCTTCCCGCCGCCTCCCCGCGCCGTCATTCTTGTCCACCAGCCGCGCAAGGATTCCGGCCCGGCGAGGCGGGCCACGGATTCCAGATTCGCTCCCTATAGTCCAGACGGTCCGGCTTGCTGACATGACGATGACTCTACAGTGGAGAGAATAGCACACTTCAAAGACGCCCTCGCAACGACTTTCTCGACCGCGACCGCCCTCGCCCAACCCGACATCCACGACCTCATCGTCTCGTGCATCGCGCGCGATGCCGACGAGCTCGAACAGCTCCACTCGACGCGGAGGGCTGGCCGGCCGCCCAGCTCGCGCGAGCAGCTGCTGGAGCAGCGGGTCGAGCGCGAGAACAAGGAGTTTGATGGCGGCTTCTACCTGCCCGACCTCGAGGACGCAGACACGGTCGACAAGGTGCGAGGGTGGGATGGCGAGTGGGTCAGTTGCAACAGCATGAAGTTTGTCAGAGTGACTCGCGAGGGCGAGAGGAGAGAGAGCGCGTGGCCGCCCAATGGCTTGAGTTGAGGCAAAAAGCTGGGTGAACAGGAAAATTTATGATACCACGTTGAATGGGAAGAAAAAAAGGTTGTATTTGATTGGTATTCCTACAAGTGGACGGCCCAGCACCTCGCTTCGGCAGTAAGAGACTAGAGTGGTGAATTTCAGATTCGCAAACGACTTTTTCCTTATCCTCGCAATCAAGCCGCAACAAAGCTCTTGACGTTCTGCAGCCACCTCATGTACTCCTTTTGCTCCTTGAAGTCAATGTACTCGGGGATGAAGAGCGCCATGCTGGCATCCAAGCCTCTGTCGGTGAAGTACTTCTCGAGCAGGATTTGCAGGTCCTCGTCCAGCTGCTCAAACGGCGGGCCAGGATAGATGCCTCTCCGCGCGAATTCGGTCTGCGGGTCCTTGGGGTCGGCCATCTTGGCGTCGGGGAAGTAGTAGATGCTGTTGATATCGATGGCGGCGCTTTCGGCAACGGCGTCGACGACGAGGGCGCCCTTTTGGCCGTCCTTTTGGATGGTAATGTTGAGGTGTGCAGGGAACGACGTCTCCCCGGAGTCGCCGTACTCGTCAGTCTCCTCGGGCTCGACCTCGACATTGCCGTCAGCGGTGCGGCCCTTGGCGACAGAGCCCTTGGTGTTGGCGCCGCCAGACTGCGCGTTGAAGTCGTCCTCCAGCGCCGGGTCGTCAAAGGCACCAGGCTGCTCCTCTTCCGGCATCTCGCTAATGTCGGCCGTGGTGAAGCGCACAGTGATGCTGCAAACGCGTTAGATGGTAGCCGAATCCAGGAGCTCATCACACATACGTCTCGTTGTTGTATTTGCGCGTCAGGACAACGTCCTCGCTGCCGTCCTTGTCGATGACCTCGAACGGGCTGTTTTCGATAAAGTCCTTGAGCGTGGTCGAGTACGCCTCGGGCTCGGTAATGTTTTGCTCAATGCTGTATTCGTTGTCCAGCTTCGCAATCAGCTCCTCGGCTGCGCGAATTAGCTTGAGAAATCCAACGGATCAATCATGAATCCTTACAGTTGTTGGCCCTCCGCGACGAAGTCGAAAACGCAGCCATCCTGGGTGCCACCGCCGGCCTCCACGCAGCAGTCCTGGCAACCGCAGAAAACTGCGGGCGAGATGCGGTGGCGAGGCGGGAGATGGAGCGAGGCGCAGAGCGCGCAAAAGTTCTGAGAGACAGCATTGCGAATGATTAGGTGGTTGTTTCGCGATGCGATTGGAGAGGGGTGCAGAGATAGGAAGAAGATGGAGCTCATGGAAAGTCGGCGGAAGTTTCGTCGACGTGACGCTAGGTGAGCACGGGCCATCTGACCTTGGAGCTCCGGGCACGTCCGTTTTTTGGCCCACCCCACCGTCCCGCAATATCGACCTCTCCAGCGCACTACAGCTTCACCACCTACGTCCACGTTCGAGCTTGGGTTCAGAGACGGCACCATGGCGTCAGACGACCAGAAGAAGGCCAAGGTACACGACCAATCTTCAAGACCTTTTTTACGAGCAGAGTCCGACACCGGCGTCATGACCTGAGCTCGCACGACTCACAAAGAGACGAACAACTAACGCTTCATAGCCCAGCGCTCTGCGCTCCATCATTGCAGGCAGCACGGCCGGAGCCGTCGAAATCGCCATTACGTACCCCGCCGAATTCGCCAAAACGCGCTCGCAGCTGAACCGGAGGTTGCCCGACGGCAAGAAGCTGCCATGGCCGACGTTTGGACCGCAGTGGTACGCGGGGTGCACGACGCTCATCATTGGCAATTCGATCAAGGCCGGCATCCGGTTCGTGGCCTTTGACCAGTACAAGACGATGCTGGCGGACAAGGACGGCAAGGTGTCGGGCCCGGCCAACGTCATTGCTGGATTTGGTGCAGGAGTGACGGAGAGCGCCCTGGCCGTGACGCCTTTTGAGAGCATCAAGACGCAAATGTGAGAAGCGCCGTGCAAAATTGTCTCCCTGTGGATCTAACGCACGCCAGCATCGACGACCGCAAGCGAGCTCAACCACGGATGCGCGGCTTCCTGCACGGCACACGCCTCATCTACGCGGAAAAGGGACTGTCGGGCTTCTTCCAGGGCTTCGTGCCCACGACGGCCCGCCAGGCCGCCAACAGCGCGGTGCGGTTCGGCTCGTACACGTCGCTGCGGCAGCTGGCGCAGTCGTACACGTCTCCGGGCGAGAAGCTGGGCGCGGCGAGCACGTTTGGGCTGGGCGCCGTCGCAGGCGTCATCACCGTGTACGCGACCATGCCGCTGGACACGGTCAAGACGCGCATGCAGAGCCTCGAGGCGCGCGCCGAGTACCGCAACAGCCTTGTCTGCGCCGCGCGCATCTTCAAGGAGGAGGGCCTGACGACCTTTTGGGCCGGCGCCATGCCCCGGTTGGCGAGGCTGATTTTGAGCGGTGGCATCGTCTTCACCATGTATGAGAAGAGCATGGAGCTGATGGACAAGGTCGATCCTCAGAGGAAGTACATTTGAGAAACTATCTCGAAGTGAAGAAAAAGTCCAAGCCGCAGCGGAGAACAGCGGCGTCCAGGAGACATCAAAAGAGGGGGAGAATCGACTCGGCGATGCCAAAGCCAAGGGGCTGCCATTGGTTTGGCCTTGATAAAAGGGCCGCAGCACGCACGAGAAGACGAGAAGACGGAGGTCCAACAAAAAGGACGCAGTGACGGGACGACGAGCGTCGAGCCACCGCCAAAACGCACTCCCAACCGGTGGAATCACGCCGCCCTCCACCCACCGCAGACAGACGCGCACTGCAAGAGAAGAGGCGAGGCGGCGCAGCGTCCATGTAATGCTGTATGTATGTACCAACGACTGAAGACCAAACATGTACCAAATACTCCTGAAAAAGAGACAATAGACAGCGAAACTAGTCTTAGAAAAAGACAACGTGCGTCAACTTTTCCTCTTTGTAATTATGCAGTTGAAGCACTCGCGTACCTGGGTAGGGTAGGTACTTGTACATGGCCAGCTGAGTCCAACTATGGCATTCTCCATGTGCGCAGTGGACAGGACGCATCTACAACCAGCCTCCGTATGTACACGTCCCATGTCAGACTTGACCGTCCGTCCACGCTACTACTACTATCACGGCCACGCCCTCGTAAAAACCAACCGCACGCACATGCTATATGCCTCCCCCTCTCCCTTCCCCTCTGCATCTACTTACTGCTTCTACCTCGTCTCATTTCGTCTCATCCTCGCGCTTCAGCTGCTCTTGCAGCCGCCAGCCGCCCTCTTATCTCCTATTTCTTCCCCCCTACGGCCCCTGTCTCCCTCTGTCTGCCGCGTCTCTCTATCCACCTCACCATCTCGCCAACCTCATCACCTCATCTTCCTCATCTCGTCTCGCCTTGTCTCATCTCATCTTGTCTCGCCCTAGGTACTTGATGCATCTCGTCCAGAATCGGATGAATGCATCACGGGGGTTTTCTTTTTGTCTTATGGACCCTCTCCTTCCCTACCCTCCTTCTTTTTCTTGATAGCAGCCTGTTTAGGAGCTGCAGCCACGCACATTACCTATTTGTATGGGCATGACAACGACACATCCAGCTCTACTTCTTCCGTTCTTTGTTCCAACACACACGCAGCGACAGGGGCGGCAGAGGACCGGGACAGCCCAAGAAGAGAAGGCGGCTCAGGAGAGGAGGTGCGGAGGCAGATATATAGGTAGAAAGCAGGGCGAGGGAGAAAGGGGAAAAGAGATGTAACCAAATAGAAAACTTGACGCGCAAGTGATGAAATAAGGCAAGACAGGCAAGACCACTTAAAAATATAATAGGTAGGATGGGATGGATCGATAGGAAGGACGGGATGGTCAAAAGAGCAGATCTGGATTGGTATTATGCCACACTACTAACCACCAAGCTGCCAAATGTCACTGCGCCCAGATCGTCTCTACCTACTACCTACACTATACACAAAAGCCTTGACCGATTCCAAGCCTCTACTCTACTAACTGTTTCTCTCTGCCTTCTTACTCCCTCCCTTTCTCCTCTATCTAAATACCCCTTCCCTTATCCTCCCTCCCCTCACCGCATAAAACAGAATCAGTCAGCCCAACGGCCAACCGAGAAAGAAAAGCAAAGAAAAGTAAAGCAATGCGGTGCGATGCGGCGCCATCAATCTCTACTGGCCCTATCTGCCCCTATCTGCCCTATCTGTCCCATCTGCCCCATCTGTCCCATATCCCTATCCACGCACCTACACTCCGCGTGCGCATCAAACGGGCGCTAGGTCCCCAGCAAGCGCCAGCCAGGGCCAGCCAGGGGTGTGTTTCGACCGCCCGGGCGACACTACCCCTGCATATCGCTCGACACCCCCTGTACAGCACCCCCTGATAAACCCTCCCTCCCTCCATACGACTTCACCTGACTACATACATACATGTAACCAAGCGCAGGCAGGCGGGCGCATTAAACATACATTGAACAGACTGCCTACTAACACCAACACATCCACCGCCGCCGCTAAACGCTGAACGCGCGGTCTGTCCGTCCACCTGCCTGTCTTTGCCCATCACGTTGGTAGGGATTGTCACTGATTCGTCTCTAATCTGTCACGCTGCACGTCCAATTGCGTCCTATACTCGTCCATTACTCCTTCTTTGTTTCTGTACATGCTCGAGGGCGCCTCGAACCGCCGTCCGTCCGTTCCCCCCGATACCCCAACCTTAGCCAGCCGTCCCAAATCCAGTTCATTCCTGTCCAATCCAGTCCAATCCAGTCCAATCCAGTCCAGTCCAAAAGATGGGGGGTATGTGATTCGCACAGCAAAGCAAGTAAAAAGAACGACGCCTACCTTAACCCTGCCTTCCCTTCAAATCCCTTCCCAGTCCCGTACTCCACTCATAATCTTATCAAATCAATTCACTTCACTTTATGAAATTCGTCATACAAGACTCTAAACGTCCAACATGCTCCTCACGCGCTGCGGCGGCGCCGACTCGATGCCCAGGGTCGTGCCGGAAATGACGCTGGCCTGGTCGCTGTTCTGGCGCGTGTTTGTGCCCGCGGTGCCGGGTCGAGAGGAGGGCGAGGGGTCGCGGAAGGGGTTGGTGTCGGCGCCGTTCCGCTCACCCTGAGCACGATCGTTTGGACTGCGCCCGCGGCTGCGGTTGCGGACGACGCCGGTGCCGCCGACGACGATGGGGGGTTGGGTTTTGACGGGGCCGAGTTCGACGTTGGTCGATGGCGTTGTGACGCCCCCCGCGCCAGCACCAGGGCCTTCTTCGGCCAGCGCACGTAGACGCTGCTCGGGCGTCAGACCGGCGCCGTTGTACTTGCGCCACCACGAGGGCTTCTTGACGAGGCCGAGGCCGGCGTCGGCGGCCTGGTCGCGCTGGCGGCGCTGCTCGATGATGATGCGGTCTTCGTTTTCGTGGACGTAGCCGGCTATGTTGAAGATGACGAGTAGCAGCACTATGGGTGCGTAGCCCAGGCCAAAGGGCCACGCGGGGTCCACGTCCTTGTTGAGCAGCGACACGTCCCAGACCCAGGCGGCGGCAATGTCGTAGACGAGGCGGAAGGCGAGGATGATGATGGCGAGGAAGAGGGCCGTGGGGCAGTGGGTGCAAAACGAGTTGATGCGTGCAAGGACGCCAGGGGTCGTCGGGCGGGGGCGGTAGTGGTGCAGGCTGTGGTGGAGGGAGAAGATGATGACGCCCCAGGCGATGACGGCTATGATGGTGCCGGTCTTGAAGCGCCCGTCTGTTGCAGTCTTTTCGGCGTAGTGGGCCTGCTGCCAATCGGAGCGCTGATATTCAATGTTGGTCCAGCTGCGGGGAATGGTCATGAAAAAGTTGAACCATGCGAAAAAGTAAAAGATCAGGGGAAGATAAAACTCGGTTTTGGCGCGCTTGTCGTCTTCTGGAAGCAAAAATGGGTCTCGATCGCAAATCTGCCTCTCTTGCCATGAGCCCCTGCGGCGTGTTAGTTTCATGTCATGTCAGAATAGAGGGTAACTGACCAGTGTCGTGTCGCCTCCCAAACCATTGCTAGGGACGCAGGGAGCATCAGGACGTAGAAGAAACATTGCAGGACGATTGATATGCTGGTGAGATAGGTGCGGTCCACATCAATGCCCGTGATGGTGCTGATCATGCCACATGCGGCGGCAAAGAGCATCCAGTACCACTGCCACCGCCTACCCACTATGCGGAAGCGCTTTTCTTCGCGCAAGAACTGGCGTCCATGCTTGCGGAGGTTGATGAGCGTAAAAATGATGCTGACGGTGAAGAGAGTGGCGAAAGAAATGCCAACTTTGGCGCGGGTGCCGATGCCGTAGTATGGGACGTAGCAAGAGGTGCCATTGATCCAGCTGCCGTTGCTCAGCATGGTGGGCTGGTATTTTCCAAATATAAGATAGCATCGCGACTTGTTTGATATGGTGCCATTGTCGTAAATGGTGTAGTTGTAGTGGTCCAAGGCGGTGCGGTTAAAGTGGACACCATTGATGAGCGTGTCTGTCGCGTTATCGCCGGAGGGGTAAGGAATTAGGTCTCGGAGTTGGAGCAGCGGCATGATGAAAAACGGCAGCACCCGGGAGGCGCGCAAGCTGTTTCGAGGGGTTTCGAGCAATGGGCAGTTTGGCGTCTGTGTGGATGGGAGAAGGTGGAGCAAACGTCTTCCGGTTTTGGGAGTCTAAGATGCGGCAGAGCGGGTCGGCTGGCCGCAATATCCGGACCGTTGTTGAATGATGACAAGAGGGTGATGCGGGGGACTGTCGCGGAGAGAGCGACGCCCGGATGGGCACGGCGATGCAAGAGGGGAGACGAGTGCAGTGGGGTCGCAAGCCTTGTTTGGTTTCAATAGAGCGAGAATGAAGTTTGGTGTGGTGGTGTTGGTGTTGTGGTCGGTGGTCGGTGGTGGAGACGCGGGCCGGCTGAAGCCGGCGAGTGACGTTGATCTACGCGACGGGCGAGTCAGTCGTCATCCTGGCCAGGCCGGGAGCCCCTGTTGGCCCAGCACCATCAGCAAAGTGAGGCATGCGACTCGAAGAGGACCAAGAGGAGAGACTTTGGCGAGGAGGGGCCGTTTGGTGCTGCCTGCGATGATCGGGAAGCTTCTGCAGGTGAAGTCTGGAATAGCGAGCGGAATGGTGGAGGCAGCAACAAAACACACCTAACAAACTGCGACCGAGGTAACAAAATAGCAGCAAGCCAGGCAAGCAAGCAGCAAGCAGCAGGCGGTGGTGGACTTTGCTCAGCCCTGGAGCTCCCCCGGCCGCTCACTCCAATTGACCTCGACCCTCCCGTCTGTCTTCAGCATTGCCGTTCCTGTCCCTAATTCACCATACTACATTAGCTCGTCACATGTCCGCAGCAAACACTCTCCTCCGCCACCACCTCAAACTCAACCTCTACTCGACTCCAGGCTCCAATACTCACCACTCGATATACATGTACTCACAATAATCTTCTCGACCTCCCGCTTAACAACCTCCCGCGTCCCACACTCGCCTCTACACGAGATCGCGGGTCCCTTACGGCCTTATATCCTGCCTGTCCTACGCACCTCACACGCCACCGACAAATCATCGCCTCTCCACCGACTCTCCAAGACATTGCCAAAACCCTCGCTACGCCCGTAAGCTTGGCCCCGCCCGCGCGCGGTCACCGCAATCAAGTCGGCTCCATGGCCTCCCCAGATTCTTCCTCCAACCCTCCCCCGCGACGCGAGAGCCCGTCGCGTCCGCCCACCGCTTCCCCCGCCGTCAAACCCCATGCTGGCCCCTCTAAAATTCGACGCCGCAATCGCTTGATTACTTCGTGCCTGGAGTGCCGGTACCTCTCCTGCGCCCTGCATCAACGATCTTCACGCTGACTGACCTGCCCGCCTAGCCGCCGCAAGCTAAAATGCGACAAACTCCATCCGTGCAGCAATTGCACCCGCTTTTCCAGAGACTGTGTCTTTCTAGCCCCCGCCCTCGATGCCGCCTCTCAGCTCAAGTTGGCCGAAATCAAGGAGAAGATGGGCTCGTTAGAGCGCACTCTCGAGGAGGACATTGCCCGAAAAGCCGTGCGCCGCTCCCGCTCCGAGTCGAGACCTGGTTCCAACTTGCCCGGCCTCGAAGGCGTCTCCAGCGAGGAAGAATTCTCAGAGGCTGAAGATGAGCGAGGTCTGGAGCCTACACCACTCGCCCTCGAAGCTGCTCCGTATGATGACGATGGTAATGACGACAATATTCTGGACCTGGGCGTGCAGTTTGGGCGCTTGAGAATTACTGAAAGAATTGGCGGTTTCGTGCGACCAAAGCTGGCTCAAGAGGTTGGTTTGGCAGTGCGTCTGCGACATGGAAAGGCTGACCATGCTCTAGTTGACTGAAGCCCTCAAAGAGGTCCCTGAATTATTCCCTGAGCCGTTGGAGCCACATCCCTTTACGAAAAAGATACATCCCAGCGCATACCTGGTCCCTGGCCCAGATTACCTCGCACCCTCGGCCAGCTTCTTCTTTGCGCCTACAGTCCGGAAAAATAGCTTGGTCCATTCTCTCCCCGCCAAATCCATGGCCGATACTTTGCTCAAGCAGTACTGGGTTGCTGTACATCCTGTTGCGCCGGCCGTGCACAGACCGTCTTTTGAGAGGCAGTATGCGGCATTCTGGAAAGATATTTCCGTCGGCGTGGAACCGCGATCGTCTCTGCAAGCCCTGATCCTGGCTGCGATGCTTTCTGCGGCCGTCAGTCTTTCGGAAGAGGTCGTGACCAACGATTATGGAACTTCGAAGCAAGAACTTGTAGAAAGTTTCAAAGAAGGGACCGAGGCTGCCTTGTCGAGAGCCAATGTTGTGCGAACAACAAAATTCGAGACATTGCAGGCGTTTGTCATGTATCTTGTGAGTGTTGGCTTTTCTTGTTGCTCCGTTTCCTAACAAGTTTAGATCCCCCTTTGCCGCAACGAAATTTCCAGGTCGCACTCTGCCTTGACTGCCATGGCCATCAGGTTGGCCGAATGCATGGGTCTGCACCGTGACGGCGCGCAGTATGGACTTTCCGCTGTTGAGACGCACGTTCGGCGTTTGGTATGGTACCAGCTCTGCTTCTTGGACATTCGAGTCTGCGATTCATGCGGACCGAGGCCGCAAATCCGCGAAGACGACTTTGACACGAAATTCCCTTTGAACGTGGACGACATGGACTTTGAGACCAACAATCCGCCCTGGCAAGACAAGGATTGCTTTACCGACATGACGATTGCACGCATGCGCTTCGAATGCACCGAAATGGCGCGTCTCATCTGGTTCGAGCGGCCTCGGATTGAAAAGAAACAGACCACCCTAACGGCAGTCCTTGCCAAGTGCCAAAACTTTCGAATCGCCATGGAGAAACGATATGGACCGATGCTAGACCCCAAGAATCCATTGCACTACATGTGGCAGTTGGTCTACAACATTTTGAGTCTAAAGCTCCACATCATGCTGCTTTTCCGATATGCCAGCAATATGCACAGGATCATGCCGGAGCGCCTGAGGCAAACGGTGCTAGGCTCTGGGACATTATTGCTGGAGAATGCCATTGTCCTCGATACAAACCCAAATCTCAAGACTTGGATCTGGTACGCGGGTACTCACCAGCAGTGGCACACGGCTCTGCTCATGCTTGCGGAAATGTACGCCAAAGAGCCGGATCCAAGCTACGAAGAGCGCGTTTGGCGCGGTCTGGACTACGCGTTTGACTTGCCTCCGAATATTTCAATCGTGGAAAAGGCCAAATTCGTCCTGGGTGGACTTCGAGACCGTACGCTCGTTTTGCAGAATCTCCGCAAGCTGCACGCGCCTACTGCAATGGACCAACCCATGGGACCACGACCATATACCATGGCCATCGACCACAGTGCTCGACTCTGGTATCCTAACCTGGCCAAGAGCGCCTTGGCGCGCATGGGCGACACGCCGCCGTCACTGTCGCCGCCGCCACAGGCTAGCTCCACGTTTGCGCCTGGCCGAGCGGCGCCAACTCAAGACCGTCATGATTCTCATTACAACCACATCCAGGAAGGAACGAATATGCCGCAGGTCCCGCCTCATGCATCCATGACGGCGTCATCGTCCTCGCACGCCCCCTATTCGTCTGCCTCGCTGCCGCCAATGGACGCCGTTACCGATCCATATGCGAGCACTGCACCGACGCCTTACAGCATGGGTAACTTGTTCAATATGAGCCCTGGGGATACGACGAGCGCGACATCTGGGTCTGTCATGGGAGCTCCTGGCAGCGGTAGTCCAGATGACCACATGCTGGACATTGATTGGGTAAGCACATCAAATGTGTACATCACATATCGTTTGCTGACTTTCAATTCAGAACGAATGGGACAAACTCTTTCCCCAGTCAATGGGCGGTGTCCCAGGAGGTGTTGTCGGCGGCGACATGTTTTCCGCGCCCGACTTCCCCTACACATCAGCCGAATCTTCAACAGCCCCTGCCACGGCTGCCACAGGCTTTCCAACCGGCATCGGCGTCCTCAACTGGGCGCACGTTGGAAAGAGCGGAGGCAGCCAAGGTCAGATGCATCCCCCTGCACTTCAGGGTCAAGGTCAAGGACAGGGGCGCGGACATGGGCATTCGGGATTACATCATGGGCAGCAAGGGTTGCACCAACATCAGCAGCAGCAGCAGCAGCAGCAGCAGCATCGACATCGCCCGTCGCATTGATTCGCCCTGTTGCTGCCACAAACCCTCGCCAATAACACGCCTTGCCGACCGCCGGCTGTTTGAGATCTTTCTTCGACGCGGAGCCATTAATTCAAAATGAGCCAACGAACACGATTCCCAAAAGTTTGCCTCCATGTGTCACCAGGGCCAAGTATAGCCGTCTCGTCCATCACCTTGTTACACGGAAAGAGCTCCTTGGACAACCCACCAACGGCGCTTGACAGCCCGAGAAACGGCATTGGTATCTGTAAGAACAAACCCACTCCCTGCACAACCAAAATCAGCAGTAGGACGCAGATTCGTCCATGCATCACTCCATCTCGTCCCATTGCGTCTGTACAAACACAAACACGTGCTTTTTCCGTCGCGTGCATGAAAGGATGATTGATTGCTTTTCAAAAGGATAGTTGGGGTTGATGGGATATTTGTACTTGTAGCTATGATGTTGGTTTGTTTGTTTGAGGGTTGGGGCTAGCGATACCATTTGAATGTTTGATGGGTTGGATTGTAGGAGCAGTATACGGTGCCGCTGATTGGCTACATATATGAATTGGCTTGGTTGCGGATAAATGTGTGTGCAGTGTGTTTGAGAAGAAGGCTTTGATGTTTTTTGTGCTGAATCTGTGAATGCAATTCATTTGTTGGTTTTTGCCTCCCTCTCTTTCTCGCCTGCCTGCCTGCCTGCTGTTTGTCTATCTGTCTGTGGGTATCTATCATCCATCTACTGACTGACTGCTCTAGAGCAGTCTTGCGATGGCCCAAAAAAAAAAAAAAAAAAAAAAGTTGCAAAAGCCACTGTTGAAGCTGAGGTGTGGCTCCTTTCTCCCTCCTCTCTTGACGGACTGGATATCCCTATGAGAAAAGAGGGAAAAAAAAAAAAAAAAAGGTACATGCCCCGGCTCCAGTGTCCCATTTCCATCTTTTTGTCTCATCTCATACTCTCCCCCTTGGCTCTCAGTCGACCTGCACTCCAAAGCAACGCCCTCAATCATCCGGATACTCCTCGCGCAAATTACTCACAAACATTCCCCTGCCGCAGCGCTCCTCCCACCTCAAAAACCACCTGCCGGCCATACCCTCCCTGAGCCAGCGCGGCGGCTCCTCCCCTGTCACCTGTATATTCTCCTGCGCGACATAGCGCAGCGTGCTGTCCTCGCACAGCACGTTGTAGAAGGCTTGGTTGCGCCCGTTGGGGAGCCCGTCGACGTTCATGCTTACGACCCATTCTTCCCCCGCCGAGCACGTGCTGTCCCAGCCGATGATGACGCCGTAGTAGCCGTAGCGCAGGTGGCGGAAGGGCGTGCCGATTGTGTGGAGGGGGAGGAGGTGTGCGGGCGTGGGAGTTGCGGTTGTTGTCGAGAGGGCAGAAGGGGATGAGCAAGAGCGCGTCTTCGGCGCCATGGTCATGCGATCGGCGACGTACTGCTCGCCAATGACGCGCGTGAAGTCCTCGCTCTCGGGCAAGTCGAAAAACAACGGGCCCATGTGTTGCTCCGCCAAAAACGTCTCCCACGGCCAGTGCTCCAGCATGAGCTGGATGACCTTGGTCATCAGAATCCTCCGCCTGTGCGTCACCATCTCGGCGCTCGCGGCAGCAGCGCGGGCCTGGGCCCCCGCCACGCCGCCGCGCCCGCCCGGGTGCTCGAGGAACGCCCACGCCCACATGGCGGCGTAGAGCGCGGCGTTGAGGTCGAGGTGGGAGCCGCGGGGGAGGAGTGTTGCGCCAGGCGGTTGGAGGGGTTCCGCTTCGTTGCCGACTTCGACCGCGCGTCGCATGTTGCGTGCGGAGCGTTCGACCATTTCGACCACGCTGGCCGCGCACAGGAAGATGGGCGTGCTGGCGGGCGACGCGCCCCAGCTGACGAGCTGGGATTCGAGGCGCGCCCGCGGCACTTCGAGCGCGTCGCGGAAGGGGTCGAGGTACATGGTGTCGAGGGAGTTGAGGGTGGAGTTGGAGTTGGGATTGGGGGTAGACGGTCCGTCGAGTGATTCGCCCACGCCCGCTTGCACGATGGCGTAAATGTGCATGGGGTAGCCGCAGGGCTTCGCATTGATGCCGAGACGCTCAGCAACGCTGCAGTAGATGGCGACGGTGACGAGCGGCAGGGCCTCATGGGTCTCGCTGGCCAGGGCGAGGCCGATGAAGTTTTGCTCGATGCGGCCGTAGCGCTCCGGCGGCACGCCCGTGAAGCCGGCCGCGCGCAGAAACGCGACAAGGCGGAGGGCGCGCTCGCGGAGGGGCAGAGAGAGGTGGTCTGGATATTGCGAGCGGAATGCCGCCGCCAGCGAGTCGAGCCGTGCCGAGATGTCGTCCAGGTCGCCGACGCCCTCGGCGCTGTCGACCACAAACAGGTCGTACGCACCCAGGGCACGCTCCAGCGACGTTGACTGACCGCGTCGCAGGCGCGCCCATTCTTTCATGGCCATGCTGCGGTGGATGGTCGTCAGGGCGGCATTGGCCCAGTACCGGCGCGCCAGGACGTCGTGTGCCTCGTCTCCCGTGCTCTTCTGCCGCAGCAGCTCGTCCTTGACGTCGTAGCCCTGGTCGGCCAGCCATTCAATGTGCGCACCGCGCTGCTTGTTCGTCGCGACGAGGTTGTCGACCAGATGGCGCGCGCGGACCTCGGTGCGCTTGCGTTGGACGAAGAGCGCGTGCCAGGGGACTTGGGCGACGGGCTGCGTCAGGAGAGCCGCATAGTTGTGCTTCGGGTGCCAATGGCGGAAGTGGACGCGGCAATTGTAGCGCCAGAGGATCTCTTGGGCGGCGGTCGTTCGGAGTCGTTTGCTCGAGAGGTGGACGGCGTTGAGGCTATCGGGGTCGAGATAGAAGAGAATGCTGGTCAAAATCTCGTCCGGGAGCGCTTGGAGAGATGGTCGTTGCTCTGCCATGGCTGGCGAATGGCTTCAATTTTTCCTCCAGGACTGCAAAATGTGGGATGTGATGCGTGTGACGTGAGGTGTTGGTGAAAAGAGGATTGAAGTGAGGTCGTTGCCCCCGCATGTATGACGATATCGGCTGGGCATTTTCGGTTGCCGATGATCGCCACGCATGGCACCCCTGCGCCTCGGACCGCAGCCCGGGGACCGTAGGACTATTCAAGACCGTATCGATGCTCTAAATCCAACACTTCTTTGCAGCGTTGATTTTCAGTGATACAGCTGTACCCAACATTGCAGTCTCGTCAATATGAAAATTCAAATTACTTTATCTTCATATTCATGGTGCGTCAGCTGTTTCCCCCCTAAAATATTATAGGTTATACGTAGGTAAAATCTTAACTAGAGAGAGTCTAGCCTTCCCTTCTAGAACCTAAGTTATGGAGATAATTCTTGAATTCAAGGAGGTAATACTTGAATTCAAGAGAAAATAGAGGTAGGTGATAGAATTAACCCTGATTTTAAAAATAATGGTCCCCTATAGACCCACCTCCCCGCGCGAAATTCAGACTGATATTCAAAAATTCGCCCCTTGACTGAACTGCGATGTTGGGTACGGCTGTACTCGTACAAACTTCACTAGATACCGTATGCAGACGCGTCACATCGCCATAGGCATTTGATGTTTTGTAGATTCTAGAATTGGTCTTTTTCGACGTTTCTCTTAGCAGCTGTCCATTCGCTCGTGTCATTCGAAGACGGTGACGGTCTAGGCCAGAGACTGCTTTTATGTACAGCGAAGAAGTAAAGGAAAAAAGGAAACCCACCGCTCAGTTTCACAAACGCTTCAAGAGGAAAATTTCAGTCAAGGAGATCTGTGTCTTTCACGCAAACGAGGAAGAAGAAAAAAATGCTGGCCGGTCACTACTGGTCGTCGAGCACGTGAATGTACTTCTTCTCCTCACGCTTCTCCTTCTCCGTCTGCGGAGGCAGGTCCATGTACGACATACTGCGGTAAGCCTTGAGGTAGCGGTACGTCAGGTTCTTGACCTCGGCGGGCTCAATGTCCAGGTCCTTGAACGTCTTGGCCAGCGGGTCGATCTTTTGGTCGATGAACTCGCGCTCCACCTGGTCGGCGCTGCCAATGGGCCACCACAGCAGCTTGTTGAGCGTCTCGGTCACGGGCTTCATGATTTGCTTGGGCACGTTGATGTGGCGGCGGTGCTTGATGATTTCCGTGTCGACGAGCTCCGCCAGTTCTGCCATGCTGTAGTTGGTCGGTCCGAAGAGCTCGTACGTCTCGGCCGCCGTCGTGTCGTCGTGGCACATTTTCTCCAGCGCCATGCCCACATCGATGACGTGCACGGGCCAGAAGCGCTGCTCCATGTTGTTGGATGTGAAGACGTTGCTGATGCGCGCGAGCTTGTTGAGAAGCTTGTCCTCAAAGCCGTACATGGGTGCCGGCCGGACAATGGTGGTCTCAGGGAATATGCTGCGGACAGCCTCCTCGCCGCGGGCCTTGGTGCGGTAGAATTCGGACGTCGAGTTCTTGTCCGCATTGAATGATGAGACATGCACGAAGCGGTCCACATCGTATTTTGCGACTGCTTCAGCAATGCGCTCTGCACCCTCAACGTGGACGTCTTCGAGGGTAAAGTTCCTATAGATGGTTCAACATGAATCGTTCGGGCACGGAAGTCGAGGAACGCACTTGGTGGAATAGTCCCGACCGACCAAGTTGTAGACAATGTCGGAGTGACGGACGCTCTCTTCGATGGAGGGGGTATTCCGGAGATCCATTTCCTATGTGTGTCAATTGATTGATGTCAGCTTGGTGTGGCATGGTCTTACGAGGAAGACGACTCTGCCCAAATCACCCGTCACCTTGAGGTGGCGCTTGGTCATTTCTTCCCGATATGGCACAACAACGGTGCATCCTTGACGTGCTGCGCCAACAATCAGTAGGTGCCATTGTCACCGGCAACGCTCGCTCATACCCAGACGGTGGACAATGTAGCGGCCCAGGAAGCCCGTGGCTCCAAACACGGTAGCAGTGTGTCCTTTTGTAGGCGTTAGCTCCAGAGGTGGGTGGGTCCGGGCAAATCAAACCTCCGAGCGATGACCTGGGAGAAGGCGTCAGCAAAGGTGGTTAATGATATCAATCCACCACGTACCTGCCACCTTGTATCCTGATAATTGGCTTGCCGGTGCGAGTGATGGCAACATCGTGGAGGCTGCGCCGGGCAAGGGAGGAGGTGAGGCTGGGACGGGCCAATGCTTTGATGAGAGCCGCGTTCGGCCCGGCGCAACTCCTGGGGAAAGCCATGGTCGATGAAGAGCGGAGAGGATCGTTGGAAGCTGTTGCGGGGAGATGCGGAGTGGTGGTTGTAGCTCCGGGGGAGCATCGAGCGTTTCGGAGCGGAAAAACTCTCGGGGTTATGTCAAGGTGATCGACGGAGCTCCGGTTGGAACCTAGGCTGCGAAGCTCAGACGCGCTCAAGCCCACCTCACGTCCACCGACCGCCGAAGCTCCACCACCATCCACCAACCTCATCACCGCCGCCATCCGTCCTCACACCCCGACCGTCGACACTTTCTCCATCCCTCATCCGCCACAGCTCGCCACCATGGCTGGACCCACGGCCAAAGACCTGGAGATGATTCCGGGATACCTCGAGGAGCAGCGCGACCAGGCCCCGGACGAGCTGCAGCACTACTTTCTGCAGTTTGAGGACTTTTGGGAGAGGAAGCTCTGGCACGAGCTGACAAACTCGCTGCTGGAGTACTTTGGACACGGCGAGAGCGCGCCGCAGCGGATAGGACTCTTCAACACCTTCATCAAGACCTTTTCCGACAAGATCAACCAGCTCAAGCTGGCCACCCTGGGATTGAGCGCGGCGTCACAATACCAAGGTATGGAATCATACTGGGATATCCGAGGAGGTTCTAATCGTCATCTAGATCTCAAGGAGCGCCTCAAGTTTCTCGAGAGTCTCGCCGACAAGGTCAACAAGCCATCATCGCAAGATGCTTACGTCTACGCAATCGTCGTGGTGGCAAGCGTCCAGCTGCAACTCCAAGACCCCCCTAGCGCGCGCAAGAAGTTGGATGAGGCCGAACACATTCTAGACTCGTTTGACACGGTCGAGACGGAGGTGCACGCTGCCTTTTACCGCGTCAATGCCGAATACTACAAGGTGAGCACAGCGCTGTCGGTTTCAAGGTCTCAACTCACAACAGCAGTCTCAGCAAGAGTTCGCCGCCTACTACAAAAACGCCCTCCTCTTCCTCGCCTGCGTCGACCTCGCCAAGCTCCCACGCGAAGAATGCATGCAGCGTGCGTACGACCTGGCCATTGCCGCGCTCGTCTCCGACTCCATCTACAACTTTGGTGAATTGCTTCTCCACCCGATCCTCGACTCTCTCGTCAACACGCCTCAGGCATGGCTTCGCGACCTCCTCTTCGCCTTCAACCGGGGTGACCTCGCTGCCTACGACGTCCTGGCAGGCAACATTTCCAAAAACGCGCTGCTCAAGGAGCACCAGCAGTTCCTGTACCAAAAGATTTCGCTGTCGGCGTTGACAGAGGCCGTGTTCCGCCGCCCGCCTCAGGACAGGTCCATGACCTTTGCCGCCATCTCGCAGGAAACAAAGGTGCAGGCAAACGAGATTGAGCACCTCATCATGAAGGCTTTGAGCTTGGGACTTCTCAGGGGAACCATCGACCAGGTGGACCAGGTGGCCAAGATCAACTGGGTCCAGCCTAAGGTGTTGGACATGAAGCAGATTGAAGGCATGAGGGGCCGACTCCGGGACTGGGACTCGAGTGTCAACCAGCTCGGCAACTGGATCGAGGGCGTCGGCAAGGACGTGTGGGCTGCTTAGACGATGGGTAGTGCTGTAGCTGAGCCGGATAGAGTGGCTCGGGAGAACCGGTGGAGGAATGCCAAGGGCAACGTGGACAATATCATGACGGTAGCGGTGGATTTGACGTTGTACAATCATCATGGTATCCGGAGTCTGCCTACTCCATGGAAAGCGCTTCTCGGTTGCGCTGATGGAATCACAGAAATCAATTCTAATACCAACTTTGCTCCTTGCTCAGGACTTTTATGAAAGACATGTCAAGTTCAAAATCCCACATCTTTGAGGTGGTTCCTCACGACGTGGCCGTCGGAGGACGATGTCAGCGAGATGAAGTCCACGCGGAACAACGGGGTCCGGCAACCCAATGATTCGAAAATTCGCCGGGCCAAAAGAGGAAGTGACAGCCAACAGCAAAAGCCCTCCAGCTGGCGTTCAGAGCGAGCTGTCTCACACTCTGTTGGCTAGCCATTCGTGCAAAGCCGAATTGCAGGCACAGTACCTACGGCCAAATCCAGACTCGCTCGGCTCAACACATGCCGCCGGTGGCCCCGGACCTGATGCAGGTGGGTGGCTGGGCTGGTGAGTTTTGACCCTTGAGCGATTGATCTCGGGTGGGCTTGTGGGAAGGAGCACAATGAGTACAGTACAGCGGGAGATGGGGCCCCAGCAAAGCAGCAGCGTGACTGCCTTGGAGCCATGTGGTTTGACGAATGCACTGCATGCATGTATGGGGGCGGCGAGCCAAGAGTGAGCTTGGAACTAAGCTTTTGAGAGGGAAGTTGGAGTTCTAGAAGAAGGGGGTGGGGGTGCGGGTTGCAAAGTTTACAGTCAAATTCCCCCCCTTTTCTACCGTGCAAGCCAACGGCCAAACAACCCGAAAGGATCTCCAGAATATCTAATGGACACGAACAGCAAGCACAGCACAGCACGACCCCAGCATCCAAACCACCGCCTCATCCCTCTCCTCCCAACAGCACCCCACCACACCCTCCACCATCCCTTAAGTCTTTGCAAAATCCCGCCTCACCCTCCCGGCAAACTCCTTGAAGAAGCCCAACGTCTCGGTGACGGGCAGGACAATCGAAATAAAGGCGCCGCCAAAGACCCACAGGAACGACACGACGACCCACGCCGTGAAGAAGCCCTTGCTGTACACGTAGTGGCTGAAGAACATGGGCAGCGGCACGACCACCACCATGATGACCGACAGCACCCCGCTCCACCAGCACGCGACCTTGTACGCGCGCGCCAGCCCCGCCGGGTCGTCGATGGGCGCCGATGCGGCCGCTTCGAGCGGCGTCGCGTGCGGGTTTACCGGTGTTGTGGTTTGCGCGGCGCCGTCTTTGACGGCGGAGGCGTCTTTTTCGGCGTCCACGCCGCCGCCGCCGCTGCCGCTGGTGGTGGTTTGGGGTGGCGTGGAGGAGCCGGGAGAGCTGCTGTCGCCCATGCCGGCGCTGTTGTTGATGGCGCGCGTAATGTCCCAGTTGAAGGGCTGCGGGTCGGGGAAGGCGAGCGACACGGCGACGCTGACGATGGGGCCGGTGAGGATAGACGCCAAGTTTCCCGCGAGCGTCGGGTACTGGAGGCCCGTCGTATGGAGCGTCAGTCCGCCATAGTAGACCTTTGCCGTCGACAACCAGGCAATGATGCCGGCGGCGAATCCCACGACGCCGCCGAGGACGCAGCCCATGCGCGTCTGGCGGTCCCAGGTGATGGCGAAGGCGGCGGGGAAGACGCCGCCGCCGATGATGAGCCCCATGACCAGGTACAGCCAGCCCAGGTCGATGCCGATCTGCTCCCAGATGACGGCGAAGATGGCCATGATGAGCCCGAACAGGCAGATGCACACGTGGCTCACGAAGATTAGGTTCTCGGGCGTCGCCCGCGGCTTCAGGTAGGTTTTGTAGATGTCAAACGTCATGATGGAGCTGACGGCGATGAGCTCGGCCGACGCGCACGACGTGACCGCCATGAAGAGCACGACGAGCAGCGCGGCCGCGCCGCTTTTGCCCAGCAGCGCGGCGGCGGAGAAGGCGGCGGCTAGACCGGCGGATATCTCGCTGTCGGTTGGCTTGTTGGGGTATGTCGGGAAGCGTGGGTTGTCAGTGAGGGCGACGGCCGCGAGGCCCATTGTCGTGCTGAAGCCAACTACAAGCCACGTCAGAATCAGGGGCTTCTGGGAAAAGGCGATCATTCTTACAAGGAATGGCGAACCAAGCCAAACCACCTGAAAATGTTTGTCAGTAAAGTCGAAGCTACAAGAATTCGAAGGATGTCTTACCCAAAATATAGGCGCGCACCGCAGTGCTGGGACGCGAAGCGATGGCGCGTTGCCAGTATGCCTATTTCAAGCAATTGATCAGCCCATGAATCGCAGTTGACATTAAATATGCAGAAGTTTGGGATTGCTCGGACAATAAGCAAAGATGGACGAACCTGGTCTAGAAAGACGGTGCCGCTACCAGCACACAGCTGGATGACGCCAAAGACGAGGCCCTTGTTCGATTTGAGGGTGACGAACGAGCCGTCCTGATTGCCCGCGACGGGCATCTTCTCTCCAGCGGCTTTGAGGAGGTCGTACATGCGCGAGGGCGAGCCGATGAGGTCGCTGACGCAGTAGGCGTGGAACATGAAGTAGAGCATGATGATCATGAGGATCAGAGTGTGGGAATAATCGCCTGCAAGGAGGTTCAGTTTTGATCCAAACGTGGCAATTTACCGCCCCTGAATCCCGCCGTCTGATCCAAAACTTACAGAGAAAGGTCGCTCGCAGACCTCCCAGGACAACGTAGGCGCAGACACCGGTGGGGATGAGGAAGATGGCCGCGTACACGTTGGCGCCGGTCAAGCTGGCCATGACGGCGCTGCCTCCCAGCAGCAATTGGCTGGCCACCAGGATGTTTGTGATGAGCGCAAACATGATGAAGATGACGTGCGCCAGAGTCCCATAGCGGGTGTAAATAATCTCCAAAAACGTGTGGCAGCGCGGTGCGTTTTGCTTGACTACTCAACATCAGCTCCGTCCAACAAAAAAGCAAAAGGGAGAAAAACAAGGTCTCCAAACTGCACGCACCTTTACAGGCCAACACGGAAAAGGTCAAAATCTGCACCGTGGCGCCAGCAGCATACCAAAACGGCCCGCTGACTCCAAACTGGTATCCCACGGAGCTGCTCTGGAGCAGGGTGGCGGCCCACGTCCAGGCACTGACGATGCCGGCGGCAATGAGGCCCGGCTTGACGGAGCGGCTGGCCGTGTTGAACTCCTCGCTCTGGTGGGTGGAAAACTGCGTGTAGCGGTTCTGCAGGTACGAGATGAACATCATGACGACGGCGAAGAAGAAGCCGACCCCGACGACGACGCCGTAGCCCGCGCCGGGGGGCAGCGTGGTGGCTACGTTGGACATGGTGCGTTGTTCCAAGAGGCAGCAGCACGAATGGGAGAATTCGAAGTTGGCGTTGATGTTGTAATGGAACAGAAGAAGGAATTGGAGATGAAAAGAAATACCATTGGAGAAAGACGACTTGGATAACGGCAGCCAGCCAAGTGTGGATGATGCATGACAAAAGTGTCAGTCAGTCAGATAAGAGCAACCAACAGTCTCGGCAGCACGCGTCTAGCGCGCACGAGAGACAAGAGAGGGACGACGTCCAAAGCTTGTATTCTTCCGTGCCTACCTTCTTGTCCGGACCATTTCCATCGGGGCTCGGATTCTCGTGCACAACGCGCACTGAGCGTGGCCAACACCATGGTTCCTCCCAGCCGCACTCGATCAAGCGCCTGCTGGACAAGCCGCAGCTTTTTGACTCAAAGAAATAAAAAGAGAGACATCGTGTCAAATCAGTAACGCTCTTGACTGATGTCTCAACTTATCTTTGCGCGCTAACAATTATGCATGCCCAGACCAGACCCCCCTCGACCCATCGTCTGGACTGGCTGGAGCCGGGACGGACGGCCGTCGGCTACTGGAGTCAACGATCCTGGTACGCGGTTTAAGTTGGAAGGATGCATGCTCTCGAATCTGATAAGGAAATTGGAGCAAGCGCTCGCTGGCCAAAAGAAGCGAAACGCCCACGCCGCAGCCGACTGAAAGTTGTAGATCTCGTCCAATCCCGCCTCTGCGTTGAAGCCAGCCCCAGAAAGCTTGGAGGCCGCATTTGTGGAGACGCATGACGTTTGGGGCGTGGGAAGGGTAGAAGTGGGATGGAGAGGCGCATGGCGAGGCAAGGATGCTGCGGCAAGAGTGGTGGTTGATCGGAGTGGGTGGCCCGAACGCCAAAGCTTATTCGGACGACCGACTGGGTCAAAGATAAGAGCCTTCCCGCGGCACGCTGTGATAAGTATGTGGTCGCTGTTCGCTCGCGCTCGCCGGCGAACGGCACATGCGACTATATCACCGGGATGAGACAGGGCGAGACGGGTCAGAACGGGTGTTGTTGAATGGGCGACTTATCGACAACGTTTGGATTCTCCTCGAGGGTGAATCTGATTGATATTGTGTCCAATGGCGATACCGGCACGTGTTGTGAGCAAGTGAGGGTTTTCTTGCACGCTGAGACCTTGTTTAGCTTCAGCATAAATAGAAGGACGCGCTGATCGAACTCTGAACGGCCAAGACCTGCGGTCAATCGAACCCAGAACATCCCCACCATAGCGGTCGTCGTTTCAATTATCTGATTCTGGCGTGAGCTGCGGCATTGAAAGCGCTGATGGGTTGGAAAATGGGTAGGGTTGAAGTTGATGTTGGTACGTACCTCTTAAGAACGCCTGCGCTCACCTAAATATCGACCACTCTCCCATGACGTCACGGTTTCTGGCGGCTAGGTATGTTGCATCCAGATATCTACACGTGGTCCGGGAAGTTTCCATCTTGAGCAAACGCACAGATGAGGGGAATCAAGGCCTCAGGGAGAGACATGCAAGCAGACGAAAATAGTCACCACGTCTTCCATCGTCCCAACCAAAACAACAATAATTACAGATTCAGAGGAAAACTAGGCAGGTATCAAAAGCAAGAACAGCAAAACTCAGAGGGAAGCAGGTCTCCGGTCATACCCTCACCCCCCTCCGTTCGAGCAGCCATCACTGCACGAAGAAAAGCTGAAGAAGAATATCAAAGCAGTTTGTGGGGGAGATGGATGCGCCTCTAACGCCACAGAAAATGCCCAGCATCCATGAATGCATCCCTCTGACGCACACCAACTCTACCATGCTTCGCGCCTCAAATGGCATCCAAACACCGGATGACGTAGATTAAAATGTAGGCCTCGGCGCGCAGGACCTCGGCCTCGCTCGCGTACACGACCTTGCTGTCGTCGAACAGGAACCACTCGGTCCCCTTGCGGCAGTAGTTGACGTAGTGGCCCGAATCCATTTTGCCCTTGTGCACAATGACGCTGGACAGGTCGTAGAAGGTCATGGGCGTGCGGTTGTTGGGGTCGTGGCTGATTTTGCTTCCTTTGGTTGGAGACGATGTGTTGGTCGAGGCGGATGTGCGCGCCTGTACTGTGTATGGGTACATGTCGATGGACAGGGGAAACGAGGCTCTGCTCTCGAGTTTCGAGGATTGGGATTTTGTCGTTTCGAAACGCTAAAAGAATGTCAGCTTGCATGCAACCTATCGTAGGTCACTCTTTAAGCAGGAACGTACCTTAAGATGGAAAGACAGCACAGGGGGCAGATTCTTAATGCTCAGTTGCTTGGTAGCATTCTGCTGCGTGCCACCACAGTTTCCACAGTTGTACTCCTGCGCCGATAGCTTTTCCTTGCCCGTATACCTGTCCAGACAATCCTGCAAATTGATGGCCGGCGCGCCGTCCTTGTCGGCATCTCCGCCTTCCAACTTGCGCTTTTTGGCAGTGGAACGCAGATCGAGGGAGAGATCCATAAAAGGCTCGGTGACGGTCGTCGTGTTCTTGCACTTGTCGCACTTGACAGTCGATTGATATTTGCCGTAAAACGTTTGATGGATGACGCATGCGCATTCCGCCTCGTTGGCGCCTTCGCCGCTGGTCTTACCACCGTCGCTGCCGAGGTTTTCGAGGTGCAGGTTGTTGAGGATGAATTGCATGTATTCATGCGCGTCTTGTTGTTGGTAGCCCGCGAGACCGCCCTGCGATGCGTCAGTCTCTGCTACCACCGGAATGCCGGGTCCTCGTACCTGTGCTATGGTCCAGCTCCCCAGCAGCATGTTGACGGCGCCATAGCCCTCAGTCTTTTCCAGGGAGTAGTATTCCGTAAAGATCTCGTCCAGCGCGCAGCTCGTGCACGACTCTTTTTCACACTCCTTAGATGTGTGGCCCTCGCCCAAGTAGAATGACTTGATGAAGGGATTATGTATCAAGCACTGCAACACGACGCTCATGAAGCACGTGTTTCCCATGTTATAGAGGCCGCGCAGGCCGATTGCGCGACACGGTGCAAAGGTCGAGTTTTGCGCGACCAGCTTATGGTCCTCGGGCGTCATGGTTTCCTCGAGCTTTCTCTTCTTGCGACCTACGATTCCCAATCAGCCTTCATACTATTTTCCGTGCTGCGCGTGATGTCCCACTCACCTTGTAATAGTCGCACGTTCTCGAGAGTTGGATCGTAGATGAAGTCCTTGCACTGCTGGCAGTACACGCACCCGAGCTTCGATTCCACAGCTGCTCCATGTCAGCCATTGCCTCTCAAAGTATGACCCGATCCACGGCAGCATACAAAAAGCATGTTTCTTCGCCTCGTAGTGTTCGTCTCTTAGCTCTGGTGTGAAGATGCCCACGCACTGCAGGCACAGGTACGTCGGCTTGAGGGTTACGACGGGGGGACTGTCGCCATTGAGATTGGAGCGGTGCGTCTGGGGTATTATCGGGTGGCCATCGTGGATCACTTGAATAATGTTCGTGTACTGCTGGACGAGGACTTTGCGACGCTCGGCAAAAAGCGGTTCAAGGTGTTCTGGCAGAGGTGTAAGCAAAGGTCGTGGGCGGGGCGCGAGTTGGTCGCCAATACGGACCGCAGCCATAGAGAATCTGGGGAAGATTGCTGGTGCCTGTGAGCAGTTTGCCCTTGGCGATTTTCGCATTCGCCGCTGGACCAGCCGTCTTGGGCGCGTTGTCCATGGTGGGATGTGGACCGGAACTGTTGTTCGCTGCGCTGCGGTTGTTGAGCTGCGCGGCGGCGCGAACTACATATCTCCCATGGGCGGTGGCGACTTTGTGACCGACACCAGGGCGCAATACTCTGCGGGATAGCGTGCGGCGAGGCGACGTAAGATGGTTGTTGAAGATGGGTGGTCGTGCTGAGCGGCAGGGACCTGCATGAATCGCCGCAGATCCCAAGCGAGCGGATCTCAACGCGGACCACGCGGGAAGCCCCGAGCCCACTTGTGCCCTCCCTTCTCCCTCACATGTCCAAATCTGTCTGTCGATGGCGTATAACTGTTCGACAAGGACGGCAGTGTCACTACACATCAGGTGCAATCCAGTATGAGCACAGAATAATCCATTGATTTCGTGCGTGGAGTCCATGCGGAAAAATCGAGACAAGAGACAACTAAAGACTTGCACAACTATCAAAAACGCCCTCGACGACGAGACGAAAACGAAAGATACAAGACAGCATAACCGCAAACAAACAATGGCGAAGAAGCCCATTGTGACCCGTTGACGCCGCCAGCCAGCCTACTCATCTTTGGAACTGATAGTAATGGTGATTTCTTCTCAAGTTTACCCAACTGCTGCTGCTTGCTGTGAGAATTTCTTGTGTGTGTAAGTGGGGGGACCCTCCGTTGGCTGCTGCCGCCACGGCTGCTTCGTAGAAACGCGCGCTCCTCAACTCCGACCATACCATCCATCCGATCGGCTCAGTCGTCGTGTCCATTTGCAAAATGCAAAAAGAAGAAAAGAGAGAAGTTCGGGGAGAAGATGGGGAGGTGAGGTTCGAGAGTGAGAGAGAAGGCTAGGTGAACGACAACAAGGGGAAAAGAGAGATGGATGAGTTTTCCTGTGGTGAAAGAAATGAGAAAAGCAGGATAACCACGACCAACAACGCACGCACATGGCAGTAAATAGAAAAGGGGGCAAAAACGCAAAGCAGGGTGGAGGAGGAGGTCCTAACGTCACACACATCAAAACCGATTGATCAAGAAATCCGCTAATGACCACGTAAAAGGAAAACAAAAGAAAAGCTCCCTGGCCCCCCCACGCGCGCCGAGTAGCCCGTAAAACAAAACCAGTCACATCACGTCCGTTTTAGCGGCGCTCGCGCTGTGGCCCAAAATCCGGCTCCACCGCCGCCTTCTTTTCCTTGCGCCCTTTAAATGTGAATTCGGCCAGCAGTGCCAAATGGTCGCTGGGGAAATGATAGTTGGGGAACCCAGGCACGCGCTGCATGTACTCCCTGTCGACCTCGCCCAACAGACCCGTTGCATTCAACGCCGTCGTCGAGTACCAGATGTAGTCGATGACGCCGGTGAAGCCAGGCGTGTAATTGGTGAAGCTGAGCTCGCCAATGTTGGAGTAGCTCGACTTGAGAGCAAATGGATGCGACATGCCATTCTTGGTAAAATGTCCGTAGTTGTACGTGCCCAAATCCGAATGGTCGTTGGAGAGGAGACCGTGGGCAATCAGCTCGTAGACACCAGAGTCGGGCGTCGAGTTAAAGTCGCCGCAAAGCACCAGAGGAATTTGCTCGACCTTGGAATAGGTCTGTGATGGTGCCGGTTCTGGCGGAGGCTCTGGCTCGGACTCACCCTCCTTGTCGCCGTTGGCATAACGATACGGGGCCTTGTCGGTGCACGGCGGCCAGCCGACATACTTTTCTGCAAGTTTCTGAATTTGCTCCATCAAGATGGCGGCTTGAACAACCTTGACGTCCTTGAATGCGGGGTCCCAGTACACGTGCGCGTTTACCACAATGAGGCGGGCTCCGGTCTGGCGGTTTTCAAGGAATGCGGCAACGGCAATATTGTCCCGAGGCATGACTCGATTGAAGATGTCGTGCTCGCCCTTCATGTCAGGCCGGTTGATTGCGAGGTTACCAAAGTCGATGAGCTGCTTGTCAAGGAGGATGAATCTAGAAGTCGTATCAGCCCGAGGTCTTGGGATTTGCATTTCACTACGACATACTTGCTGTTCTTGTAGAATATGGCACAACCATCCACAAGCTTGGCCTCCCGCTCAGTCATGGTCCTCGCCCGCGCCTTTGGCCAGAAGACTCCCTTGTAATCATCGTGAGCCAGAGAGCCCCGGAAGTACTCGTTGTAGCTCTCCGAGTCGATTTCCTGGAGACAGATGATGTCCGATTCGCGAGCTCTGAGTTCCTGCAAAATGAGATCCCGCCTGTGCTCCCATGCCAGCGCTGCCGATGGTGTGTAGCCGTAGTGAGACTGGGTAGCCATCCTGTCGCACAGGATGTTGTAGCTCAACACCATGAACTTGTCCTCGGGTGTCACAGGAGTGTCGTCAAGGACTATCCAATCGCGCTCAGCTGGCGGCTCGGGCCCTATAAAACGGTTAGAACTCAATGGCATTTGCTGCAAGTGAGATTTGGCGCGACTTGCCTGGTGCTTGTTCACGGAGGTACTTGATTAGCTCCGTGGTACCGTGCTCGACTACAATGTTCTTCATTTGCTCGTCGAGGCTGGGGTTGCCTTCTATGCCAAGCATCTCCAACTGGTACAGAGAGCCCATTTCGTATGGCAAGGTCTCAATATTGTTGTCGAACAATAGCAGTTCGCGCAGGTTGACCAGCATGCCAATCTCGGGGGGCAGGGTCCGGAGCTCATTCAGCGACAAGTCCAGCTCTCTCAAATTTCTCAAATTCCCAATGGCCGGGGAAACAAAGGTGAGCTTGTTGTAGTTGAGGTAGAGCTTGGTGAGAAAGGTGTAGTCGAAAAGGGCCGGAGACAAAACCTTGAGGTTCTGCCCGCCAAGGTCCAGGGCTTTCCATATCTGACCGTCGTCCTTGTCGCTATCTTTTGCGGCACGGTGGCGCTCCTCCTTTTCTTCCTTGACTATGCCATTTGTCTGCCCCGACACGATGCTCTTGTTTGTGGAGGGATGGTTGCGGGCGTGAGAGTGCGACATGGTCATCTCCCTTGCGTGCTGGGCGTACTGAAGCTGCAAGGCCCAATGTTCGTTTGGCGGCTTGGACAGGCTGCTGTGTACGCTCCCCGGAGTGCCATTTTGAAGGTGGTTGCCGGCAAAGTGGGGCGTCGCATTGGTCAGACCACCGGACATGGTGTGCTGATGGTTTCCAAAA
Source organism: Phyllosticta capitalensis (assembly GCF_038381095.1). Lineage (NCBI taxonomy): Eukaryota > Fungi > Ascomycota > Dothideomycetes > Botryosphaeriales > Phyllostictaceae > Phyllosticta > Phyllosticta capitalensis. Next base: position 193,803 of record NW_027117440.1, read on the forward strand.
TTCGCGCCATGTGCGCCGTGGGCCGAGTGGTCTTGGTGCTGAGGATGCTGATGATTCTGGTGCTGGTGGGTCTGGTGCTGTTGTTGAAACTTGGCCAGATTCATCTGCATGGCGAAGCGCTGGTGCGAGTTGCCATTCAGCATGGCGTGTTGGCCCTGCTGCGCGTGTGCTTGATTATACATGCTAAAGGGGTTGTGCGCGGGCGACTGGGGCCCCGGAGAACGGTTTGGCGAAGGCGCGTCGGGATTGGGGAAGCCTACGCGGCCGTTGGTTACGGGCGAGCCAGTCCGCTGGAGGTTCCTGGGCAAATGGTTCTGCTGATTGAAGAAGAACTGTCCGGCTCCTTGCTGGAACCGAAAAGGACCATCGGCCATCAACAGTGGAGGGCGGGAGTATTGATGTGTCTTGGAAGAGTAGGACGAGTGTCGCTATCAATAGTCGGCGCAAGACGGCGTGGGGCGGGTGGTGCGGCGGTGGTTAAGTGAGTGTAGTAGGATCGGAACGGAGTCTTCTTCGCCTTAACATGAGCGACCAAGCAGCTACCACTCATCAAATGAATGTCGAGTAGTTTTCGGCAGCGGCGCGGCCCGCTACTTGCGCATAGAGCTCCCTCGTGAGGACCAAGGCAGGCAAACAGCACCGCAGGAGCCGTGGGCAGCGAGTCTGTCGGGGCGAGGACGTCGGCCGGGGGGATTCGCGCAGGTGAATGGGCAGCGGCACCAGGGGGTGGGAGGACTATGGGAGTCAGCATGGGATGTAGAGTCGACTTGGTGATGGCTCGATGACGAGACTCGACCGAGACGGACGGACCTTGACGCGGCGTGTAGACTCGACGGGGGCAGAGCTGCTACCGGATGCTGCAGCTGTAAGCAATGGCTCCAAGGCAAGACGCTGAGTGGTGAGCAAAGAATGCTGGAGACGGCGAGAGGTGCAATCGTTGGCTGATGGTGTTGGACGCTTTGCTGCCGCAGTCGAGCGCACATGGAACTGGAACGTTGCCGCCCTGCACGTGACTGGATCTGCCAAGCCTGATTGTGCCTTACCTTTTCTTTCCCCAGATACCTTAGCTGCCTGATTTGGCTTTTGGTCAAACAAGAGCTAGAACACGTCTGACCATTTCATTCCTTCATCATCATCTTCAATCGTGCCTCTTCTTTGTGCGTGGTCACCTCTTCCATCGACATGGCTCTGCACCTGGATCAGCTCGACCGTGCTGGACGCCTACGCCGCGCCTATGCTCTAGAACGCCACAGCGGCCTGAGGCCGACATCCGCCTGCAGGTGCAGCTCCAGGAGAACCGATGGACTTGTGGTTCACCACGATAACTATTGATTGGAGCGCTACCACCTCGGCTTGCCTTTGACTGGCGCCAACCAGCTGAGCCTCATCATCATCGCCGTCTTGCTCGTCCCGGAAGCACGCAGTCACGGTCATGGAGACGGGCCTTTGCGACAACCAAACCACCAAGACAACCTGAACATCTCCGCCTGCTTCGCCACTCCTCCGCCTCTTGATTCTCCTCTACGTCTCCAGACTCTTCCTCCCTCTTCCTTCGCCCATCTCGCATATCCATGCCTCGCCAGCCTGCGCATCCTCACCCCGAAGGCGAAGATTCACCTCGACGCGTTGCTGCGGGCAGCGGACCTCTGACCGCTGGCTCGACCGACGTACGAGCGACCGTCTTAAATAGTAAGACCGACGAGCGGACAGCAGTGGGGCAGAGCACGTAAACAGCGAGCGGGCCGAGCTGCAGAAATGGAATGGTATATGGTAAAGCCTGACTACTCACCCTGTCTTTTGCGGCCATCAGGGGTTCAGCTGCCGCTCCAAGATCAGAGCTTCTTTGCTAAGGCCCGAGACTAGTACCGCTACCCAAATGTCTCCGCCGCGCAGCTTCGCAGACACAAGTCGACGGCCACCACTACTGCTGTAAATGCCGACCTGGGAGGTTTCTTGACGACAACGACCGCCACGACCAGCCCAAGTGCCCTCCTCTCGCCGCCGGGAACCTTGCCCGCCCCGCTGGTCTCCATGGAAGCCGCCCGTGGCTCGACGAGCAGCTCCTCGACCCACTCGACTGGCGAGAGCACCGCGTCGCTGCAGACCCCCTTCGTCATCCGACATGGCCGCCGCTATCTCAGAGACCTCCCGTACCCCCTCCCATGCGACCTCCCCGAGCTGCAGCGCCAGAACCTCTACACCCTGCTGCAGACTACCATTTTCGGCAAGGCCCTCTGCTCGCCGCAACTAAAGGAAAAACCCCCGAAAAGGGTCCTCGAGGTCGGCTGCGGCAGCGCGTACTGGAGCTCGCTCTGCCACGAGTACTTTGCGAGCCTGGGCATCCACGACGTCGAATTCGTCGGCCTGGACATTGTCCCCGTCGCCGCCGACCTCAACAAGCAAGGCATAAACTGGCGCTTCGTCCAGCACGATCTCCGCAAGACGCCGCTGCCGTTCCAAGATGGCGAGTTTGACATTGTCATGTGCAAGGACTTGGGTCTGGTGATTCCGGTGGGGCTGCCCTCGCAGTCGACGCTGGAAGAGTTCATGCGCATCACTGCCATTGGCGGCAAGCTGGAATTTTGGGACTGCGACTACGGAATCCGCTCTCTGTTGCCACACCCGCCTCCCCCGCCGGGCCAGAATGCCGAAGACGACGAGGTCGCCGCCGAAACCGCCACCTTTTTGATCTCGCCCTCGACCCCCTTTGCCAATGCCCAAAACAAGTACCTCGGAGAAGTCACGACGTGGCTGCACGACGCCATTGACAACAGAAAGCTCTACGCGATGCCGTGCTCGCGCATCCTGCAAATGCTGCTGCAGGAGCCGGAGACGCTGTCGGACGTGGGATACCGGCGCATCGCGGTGCCGCTGGGCGAGATGCGGTGGGAGCGCGACGTGGACCGCGGGCTGCGGTCGCTGCAGCGGCGCGACAGCGAGCTCACGACCAAGACGACGGCCGGCGAGGAGTCGTCGGTGCTGACGGAGGACCAGGCCGCGCTGCGGCGCACGGCGCTCACGGTGGTGATTCAGTTTGTCGAGGGCCTGGAGCACCTCCTGAAAGAAGTCAGCGGCAAGAACCAGGAAGAGTGGCAGCGCTGGTGGGGCTGGATGATGGACGACCTGGTGCAGAACCGCGGCGCGTCGAGCGGCGAGTGTCTGGAAATGGGCGCGTGGTGGGCGACGCGCATTTGAGGAGAAGGACGATGTGCAAGGCGGAAGAGGAAGAGGAGGAAGGCGGAAAGTGGTGCTCTATACCCATTTACAGTTTATGCGTTCTTTTCGACGACCACTGCTGGTGCTAGGTGGTGTTGGTGTTGTGGGAGCACGTATTTGCGCGCGCGCGGAGTGGCAGCGGAGCGGGATTCTTTTCTTTTTTCTTGGAGGTGTGCTACGCCGTCTTGTCGTATCGCTGCCGCAGGGCGCGGTACTTTTTCAGATAGTACCTTGGGGGGGAGCAGGAAGAGTCAGACCAAGTTGTACGAATGAGTGTATGTAGCGGTGATGACGGACGGTGTCCGCAATATAGAAAGATGTATGTGCAAAGAGAAGTTCATCTCGGGATATGCTTTGGGGGGAGAGGGAGGGAGGGAGGGAGGGACACTTACAACGCCTCGACCTCTGCATGTGGATGCGCGGCGCATCTCAAGCGTCAGCAAGGTACATCAAAAACTCGCCCAAGCATCCATCTTTTCGCAAACATTGCATCATGCACTCCATATCCCTCGTCCTCCTCCTCCTCTTTCTCCTTCAAACATCCCCCAAATCTCAATCAAACAACAACAACCGCCAAATCTCAAACTACATGCATGTATTGTACTTTGCGGACGATGGACACAAACATACCTCTCTTGACAAACTCGGCCCGCCTAATCCCCTTCACAATGGCCTCTTCGTCGCGCAGCCCCGCCTGGCTCATGAAGGCGCGGTGGAGGCGGGAGCGGAAGAAGGCGTAGCCGAGCGGGTAGGCGCGGCCGAGGTGGAGGAGTTCTGCGTGGAAGTGAGTATGGTGGGGGTGTGGTGAGGGTTTGGGAGAGGGAGGGTGGTACCTTTGTAGATGCGGATGACTTGGTGGCGGAGTGAGGGAGTGGTGGGCGATGGCGGCGGCGGCATGGTTTTGGGAGTGAGGATGTTGACGGAGTTTCTGAATGAGATGTTTTGCTGCAAAAGGTACAGGTATATAGTCGAGGCGTTGTGGTTGATGGACGCAGGCCCCTGAGGTATGTATGTATGCAGACGACTCAGGCACTCAAAGGTGATTTGGAAGGGCGAGTCAAGAACGTGAGTGGTGAGGCGGCGGCAACTTTGGTATGCAAAGTACTCGAGGTGTAGTCTTGGTTGGCAGGTTGGGTTTACGTTTCGGCAGTGGCTGCGGATGACGTCGATGACATGCAGCCGGGATGGATTACCTATTTGATTGACAAGCCAGGTGTGGAGGGGTTCGTTCGTTCTGAAGGAGCGGGAGCCGGCCGGCGTGGCTGATGAGGGAGTGCGAGGCTGGCCACGACACTCATTCAGCGCACGCCACCGCGCGCCGGTTTGACGACCATCCATTCTGCTACGCGACAGTCAATCGCGTCAAAACTCGCTGACCAATTTTCATCGCAGCTGTTGTGTTCAGTCCATCTGTTTGTATACACTGTACATTGGAGCATCGTCGTCAATCCAGCGCTGCAATCCCCCCACGTCTTGTCCTTTGTTTTCCACCCTCTCGTTTAGTTTTTTTCTCTCTTCATTCTCCGCATCAGATCCTCTCCCCCGTTTCCACCACACCAAAAGAAAAAAATAAAAAGAACATGGCAAAGGGCGCCAGACTTGTCCACGGCATACGGCACGCCAACTTCGCGCGGCCGACCAAATTCACCTTCGACTTCACGCGCACGCCGGGCTGGCGGTACGAGGGCGGCCTTCGGCCGCCGCCACACACCGGCCAGTTGTGGCCGCCCAAGCGGCTGAAAGAGGCACGCGAGTGGGCGCCGATCGCGCAACTCCCGGCCATCGTCGCAGCAGTCGAAGGGGAAGGAGGCTCAGGAGGAGAAGGAGAAGGAGAAGGATGGCTCTCCCGGGCCCGCAGCCGCATCGCAAAGTGCATCACGTTCGGGCTGCCACCGGACAAGATGGCAGACTTGGCCGACGTCGTCGAGGTGCTGGGGACCGAGTGGCGGACGCTGTCGTTTGCGCCCTATGGCTTCTCGGTTGCGTTTGATAGGCCCGTGTCGATGAATGTGCGCTCTTCGCATCCCATTATGCAGACCAATCCTCCGGTGCGTTTCCCCCCTCTCACGCTTTTTGGGTTGTGGGGTCTGGTGTAGACTGACGGATGGGCGTCGGTGTAGGATTCATTGGTAAGATGCAAAACTCCTGTTCCCAGTTGATGCCAGTTGATGTTTGCGATGATTTTGTTGTTTGCTGAGAAATATCAAAGGGTATGAACACTACTACTCCCCCTGTGCAACTGCGCCTGGGGTTGTTTGGCTGACCATTGGACTCGCAGGTCGTTTTGAACCGTCGTTCTACTACCAACTGCTGGACATGACGCGGCTGCTATGGCTCAGGGCTATCCCAGACGCCGACGGTGGGGATCGCCGCCAACAGCAGCAGTGGAAATCCATGGGGTTCCCCAATTCGCTTTACAAAGTCGAGGCCAACGAGCTTCGTGTGGACTTGTTTGACCAGGTACGTACGTCGGGAGCTGCAAAGCAACAACAGAGCTGGAATCGATGCAGCCTCTCCCCTTTAAACCCATCCATGAATGGTGCAAATGAGAGAAAGGGGTAAATCCTATGTAGCTACATGGCACGAATGCTGACAGCCGTCCTTTGCTTTGCCTACCTGCAGCGCGGACCTACAGGCAATCTGACAGTCTTCCACCGGCTGCGGCCGGGATTCGTCAGGGCAGACGGAACCATGCACAACTCGTTCGACATTGACAGCCAGGTGCTGAGCGCGGCTCAGGAGCGCGTGGTGGCAAAGGCTACGGGCAACTTTTCCATGGTAGTCAAAAGACAGGGCGGCGAAGAGCTGGAGGGGTTCGACCGGTACTTTGCGCATCAGCTTCTGAAGAAAATGGAGGACCAGGAGAGTGCGAGGAAACAAGCTCAGAAGGGACAGAGGTGGCTTGAGCAGAAGTTGAAGGAGCTTGAGAGTAGCAGTTGGAATGCGGAGGGCGCCGTTGAAGACTTGGGGACTGCGGCAAAGGCGTGAGCAGTGGAGACGTGTATGCAGATAGACGCATGAAGAAGCTAGCCATCTTGTACGACGGGGAGGAGAGATGCAGGCCCAAACAAGATTTGCAGAGAGAAAGAGGAGAAAGCAGGCGCGTGACCAGATGGCAACATTGGAGTCGGTCGACAAGGCGGGCAGCGGGCGGATGTAGACAAGGACCAATTGGTCGAAAGGTGGTGATCCCTTCCTGGGAGAAGGGATCCTGTAGGCTGCGGGTAGAGGGCAGCTCACAGCTCGCAGCTGGCACTAGACCGGTTCAGCAGCGAGCGGCAGAGGGGCAGAGTGGTGATACGCCAGGCAGCGGGTGAGTCACGATAAGACGGCAGGTTGCGGTGATGATGAAGCGTTGGTGTAGCCATGAAGTTGGGAGTGCAGTGGTAGAGGTGCGGTGAGGGGCGAGAGAGAGAAGGAGAGAAGGCCGCTGCTAGGCCGGATTTGTAGGCGCATTCAGGACTTGGATGCTGCCACAATAATTTCAGAGAATTAGGATGTCAATACCGAAATAGTACTAATGGACAGGAAAAAATATTCAGGGCGTACTGCTTGGTAGAGGTACTTGTGCAGTGCCAGCCGCTCCCCCCCAAGGTCCAAGCTACGGCTACCAACCCACCCACCAGCCCAGCCCAGCACATCCAAACCTCCGTCTCTTTCGTTTCAAAAACCTTACAACCTATTCAACACCACAACGCCACTCCCGCACCGCTCACCCTCCACCACCGCTTCCACCCCCGGCCTCGCCTCTCCCTCCCTCTTCGCCAAAAGGGCTTGGTACCCCCGTTCGGCTCGTCGCACGCTCACGCTGTCGTCGAGCCGGCCCTGGGTCCTGCAAGCCGTCGTCCGCGGGCCGCTGATGCCACCGAAGGCCAAGAGGAACGCGGCCAACACACACGACAAACGCCATGAGAACGGCCTCGCTCTCCCAGGCAGGCGCATCCCAAAGCAACGCTCTCACCAGAACCTCCACTCCCTCCCAAATGGAAAGAACCCGTCTCCCGCTCCGCCGCTCCCGACGCGCCCTGATCTAACTTTGCCCGCCGACGACGCTGCTTCTGGTCATGCTCTACCGCACGCGACTTTGCCAGTACACGCCATGGCCGAGGATTTGGCCCAACCGACGACTAGACACTCTGCGAGGGACCGCACCGCCTCCGAGGCCTCCCACGATAGCAGCGCCTGCTTGGATTCCGTCAATGGCTCCCTCGACGCTCCATCGCGACCCTCGCTGTCTCGCTCGCCCGCCAATGGACGTCGCAGCTCCATTGCCTACAAGTCCTCGTCTTCTGCCTCGACGGCAATGACCATCATATCCTCGTGCCCCGTCTGGGACGTCGTCGCCATCCTCATCATATTGCTCCAGCTGCCCTCGACCGTCCTTACCGTCATCCACCTGCTCTTCGCGACCCTCACATTCGTTCCCCCTTCCAGCACCGCCTCGCTCTCCAGCCTGCCGAGCTTCAGCGAAGTCTTCAAAGGCTCCCAAGGAATGCCGTCCCTGGGCACAATCGTCATTTGCGACTTTGTCGCTCTGATCATCTGGGGTTTCCTCCCCATGTTTGCTCAGGGCATCGCGTTTGACTTGGCCCAGGCCGTCATTGCCATTTCTCTCGGAGGCGCTGCGGCCGGCAAAGGCGGAGTCTCGCAGAGCGTGCTGGTTTGCGGTGGAATCATATTCTTGTCTCACGCATATCATCAGCGATCCATTCGGCACTACGTTTTGAAATGGCTCCATTTCGTCCTGTCCAAAGGCGGCTTCCACGTCTTTAGCCCTCCGGCGGCTGACTCCATGTACCCCGAACCATCACACTTGTCTCACGGCTGGCCCCGATCCGTTCTAGGACTGCACATTCTTTCCCAAGGAATACTGCGGCTCGGGCGCCGCTGGTTCATCGCCAAGCAAGACAAGTCTCTCCCCACAACGACGAGCAGGAGGCCAGACGCAGACGGCACCTTGGCCACTCAGCTACCCCGGAGTATCCCCGATTCAGCGATTGAAAGCAGCACGGGCGCCGCCGCCGATGGCCGACATCCTGGCCCGTCCCCTGCAGGCGATGGAAGGGAAAGATCTTTCAGTTCCAGTTCTAAGAAGAAGAAGCGGCAGGCGACTCAGGTCAGGAGCCAACAGCCTTTCTGGGCCGCTATTGCAAGCACAAAAGTTACATTTTGGAAGGAGGTTCAGCAGAGCAACGACTCTGCCGACAGCCACGAGGCGAATTCAACGGATGTTAATCACATAGGCAACGCTCATTTTCGAACAGGCGGCGAGGATCGGGTTTGGATTTTGGATGTGGGCGCAACGGAGCTTACCTTTTGGGCCAACGTGGTGGAAAAGAATTTCGAAAAGGAAAATGGGGGTGAAGAGCAGGAGTCTAGCCTTGGGGCAGGGATCGACAAGTCGAAGCCGTTTTACGTGCGGCTCAACGGCACAAACTGGGCGTCTACGAGCATCACGGAAGCTCCATCGGACCAGCGGGCGAGTGACGGGTCTGCGGGCAGGTGGTTTGGCAAGATTTTTGGTCTCACGTCCTCTCAGAACTACAAGTGCGAGTTTGTCAGGACGGTCGACCGAATGACCTTTCATTCCACGAGCCTCATCACCCAAGCTGCTCCCAGCGCCGAGCAAGGTATGGCCCTTTTTTCCTGTTCCGTTTCGAGCGAAGCTGACACGTTTGGACAGCTACTGTTTCACCCCCGGTGCACCAATCCCTACGCCCGCAGTCCCCCCGCACGTTGCTGAGGAATAACGTCGCAAATCTCGAGCACGAGTTGCAAGAGCTCAAGGGCCAGCAAAAAAGAAACCAAAAGTCGCACGGCAAGGCCCTAGCTGCAGCCAAGAAGGAGGTCGATGCTGTCGAAAGCAAGATTCAAACGTCCGGCGGTAACGACGATCGGCTCAAGCAAAAGAAGCGCCAATTGTCCGAGGCGATTCGTCAGGCTGAAGAGGCCGCCGCTGAGATGGCTCTGCAAATTTCGACCCTGGCCAAGGTTCCGGAAGCTGATTCGATCGAGCACAAAGCTGCTAAAGCCAAGTGGAACAGCCAAAAAGAACTTTTGGCTGCTGCAACGGCGGACTTGAGGAAGGTCACGAGTGAAGTTGAGAGGGAGCTTGCGTCTGCCGAAACTGAGCTTGCGTCGACCATCAAGAAGCGAGAACGTCTGCAAAGCCGCCAGGCCAAGCTCAACGAGCAGCACGAACGCCTCAGCACGCTCAATGCGCAGGATCAGAGTGCGCATGCCCGCAAGCTTCACGATCGTGCCTCCCTTATGTCCTCCCGAGCCACCCACGAGCAGCAGTACCTCGGTCAAATCATTGCTAACGAGAATCAGGCTTTGGAGCTCCAAAGTAAGACGCTGTACCTGAACCAGCAAGTTCAGTACATGCAAAACTCGCTGCAACAAAGTACTGGTCCGTCGGTCCCGACGACTCCTGAAGGTCCACTACCCGGCACGGGTTCGGCCACGCACAACTACACGCCCGTTTTCCAATTTCCTCCGCTCGCTGGACAGATGAATGGCACGCCCGTCTCCCTTCCCCGCGAGAACCGCGGTCGTTCCAGCTCGATGCTCTCGGACATGAGCGGCTTTACAGACCACAACGTTGACCCTCCTCCCGCTTACACGCCGTCGATGGCGCCTGCCTTTTTGGGATCTCTCAGCAACGGCCAGTTTGGCTCATTCAACACGTCAATGGTCAATGTCGACGTGCGCAAGGGCAGCAGCGGCAGCAGCGGGGGTAGCGGCAGCGGCAGCGGGAGTGGAAGCAGAGCTGGCAGCCAGGCTGATCCAGCCAGCCCTGTCGGCACCAAGAGCCTTCCCAGTCCGGTCGGCACCACGAGCGCCCCAATTGGTACCTAGGTAGTAGCAGTAGTTGTTGCAGTCTTCCTGCCCGGTTTTTTAGCTCCTCTCTCGTTTTTGAGCAGATGGTCGGTGTGGAATGCATCCGTTGATTTGTCTTTTGGTTTGCGTGTTTGAGTGACCAGTGAGTGAAGATGTGATTGCCGTCACATGCCAAATGCAATTGATTGGTTGGAGAAAGCTCGGGGCAAAGCTGCCGCATGGAGAAGGTTGCGGACCGGGAGCTCCAACCAGCTGCCCTGCAGACGAGCGGCAGCGGGGCAACAATCCTCAACACCATGGCGCCAGTAGTGCTACCTCGCTCCTCAATCTTTGCCCGGACGCTGCTCCAACATGGCCGCCGCCAAGTGCGGCTGAGCTCCACCTCGTCTGGCCCTTTGGTCAAGCTCACGAGCATCCCGGCGCCCCACTGCGGCAGCATCCGCATCCTCTCGCTGAACCGTCCCGAGTCGCGGAATGCCATTTCCAAGGCGCTGCTCGCCGAGCTGGCCCACCACGTCAATCAGATTGCAAATGAGGGCGAGAAGCAGTCGACGAGAGCGCTCATTGTCGCTAGTGAGGTCGACACGAGTTTCTGCGCTGGCGCAGACTTGAAAGAGCGCGCGACCTTTACGCCGGAGCAGTGCGTCCCCACACATGTCAAATACCGTGTTTGCCTCACAACATTGCTAACTTGCTATCAATCAGGACGACCGAATTCCTCAGCTCGCTCCGCGGCACCCTCAGCACGCTCTCGCGCCTCCCCATCCCGACCATCTCGGCGGTATCGTCGCTGGCCTTTGGCGGCGGGCTGGAACTAGCTCTGTCCACGCACCTGCGCGTCTTCGGCAGCAACGCCGTCGTCGCGCTGCCCGAGACGCGCTTGGGAATCATCCCCGGCGCCGGCGGGACGTACCGCCTGCCTGCGCTCGTCGGCCTCAACCGCGCGCGCGACCTGGTCCTCACGGGCAGGCGCGTGGCCGGGCCCGAGGCGTACTTTTTGGGGCTTTGTGATAGGCTGGTCCAGGTGTTGCCGGAGGAGATGGAGCAGGAGGGCAAGCCCAGGGAGAAGGTGTTGGCCGAGGCTGTGAGGCTGGCGACGGAGATTTGTGAGGGTGCCCCCGTTGCCATTGCGGCGGCCATGGCGGCTGTCGAGGGATGTGCGGGCGGCGAGGCGGTGGAGAATCAAATGTACGATTTGGTGGTCAAGACGGAAGACAGGAACGAGGCGTTGAGGGCATTCAGGGAGAAGAGGAAACCCGTGTTTAAGGGCAGGTAACGCAGGGAGGTTTGTCGGGCTGTGTTTATTCGGCTCATGACAATAAAATATGAGTGTTTTGTTTGAAATGTCCCGAGCACATGTCAGGCCGTGTTTGTTCGGCAACGCGGTTGAGCGTATGTTTGGTCGCGGATGAGGAAACAGTCAAGGTCACGATAGGAGCATTTGATGTTTTTGCATCCGAAGCGTGTCCGCGGGATCCGACGCAGCGTTCAACAAAAGCTTCGCAGTCGCACAGCAGCAGTGGGGTAGTTGACGGGTGGGCGGGGCCAGGGATGTGTGACGTGGGATGCGTAGATCGCCTAGTAGTTCTAATGCATCTTCTACCTTATCCCAACTTGACCAACATCATGCTTGGACCCCAGCATATCATGCCCTCATTTCTCCCATTGCACCTATGATACTGCTCTAGCTCTGCCCGCATCTCGCTGCCTCGTCATGTCCGGCAACCCCTTTCGCCGCTCCGTTGCTCTCAACACCGCCACAACCGGAACCGCCTTCAACACTGCTGCCAACAACGGCCCTCGTAAAGCCCACCGTCGCCGCTTCAATTTGAAAATCACACAATAACCGCTCAGCAGTCTCCATCTCGTCCAAGACAAAGAAGCATGTTCGCGTGGCCTCCCCGCCGCCCTCTCCGCCGGAAACGTCGAGCCCAGAGCCAGAGCGAGAGCCAAGACCAGATCCGGTCTTCGCAAGACGACTGAGCACCTCTCGCCATGCCGGATCGCCTCCTCCAGCCGTCTTCCTGGCCGAGGATAGCTATTCCGACGGCACCGCCAACGAGCCCTCGGACGACAGCCCCGCCGCCAGAGATGATGACCCAGACGACGCCCCGCTAAAGACCAACGCCGCCGACATTCGAACGAGCATGGATAGCTCTGCTCCAACGAGCCCTGCTGGCGTCCCGAATCCATTTGCGCGGACGCTGGAAACAATCGAGCAAGGCACCCGACACGCGCCGCCAGCTCGCAATGAAGCCCAAGGCCAGTCTGGCAAGGCTGGTGCTGCCCGGGCATCTATGGATGTCGATTCGTTCAAAAGGCTGCTCTTGACCGGCCGAGCAGATGCAGACGCAGAATTTCATGTCGTCTCCACTTCGACCGGGGCGACTTTTCAGCAAACCGTGGCACCCGCCGGACAGGAAAATGCACGAGGCAGCACCGAACTGTCGCCCGCCTCGCGACACGGCAGCCTTTTTGGGGCTCTGCACGCGGCCGGACGCAGCATTGACGACTCTCCACGTAGTTCTTACGAGAGGTCTGCATCTGACGGGGTTGATGATGACGACCACGCCACGCTCATTGGTGGTGGCAGCAGGAAGCCCGACAAGAAGAAGCCCCCGCCGCCGCGCCACAAGCACGGAAAGTCTATAACCTTGACCAAACGGGGGCCGCAGGTGGTGTCGTTTGCCGACTTTTCGCCCTCGTTCAACTCGTCGCAAGAACTCAAGGACGACGCAGCGGCGAGTCGCCCGCGGTCCCAGTCGGATGTGAACAAACCGCTCCCCCCGCGGCCGCGTGCGCCGTCGGGAGGACATGGCGAAAAGGACCTCCCAGTCGTACCTCAGGCAGAGGCTTTGACGATTGAGCAACCTACCTCGGATTCTCCTCCCTCTCAGCAGCAGCACCACCAGCGGCGAAAACCCCCCACCCCGCCGCTCAGCCGCCGACATTCCCAGCTGCGCTCCGTGGCATCCGAACCGCGCTCGCGGAGCAACTCGACCACGGCCTCGTCGTCGGCTGCAGACGAGCCCTTTGCCGACACCAACGCCTCGTCATCTTCTTCGTCGTCCTCATCCTCCTCTTCGACGCAGCAGCAGCAGCAGCCGGCCATGGCGCAGAGCAGCGGAAGCATCAACAAAGCGCCGCCCCCTCCCCCCGCGCGGCGTTCGGCTGCCACGTCCGTCTCGTCGTCGTCCGATCTTTCCAATACCATCATCGCAACCCCCAGCCGCTCGTCGTCGCGCCGCTCCACCGCCTCGTCCATCCACCAACCCAACAACCCCATCCCCTCTTCCTCTTCCCCTTCGACCCCGCGCCCCCTCCGCCTCTCCTCGTCCGCCCTCGAAATGACGCCGGCTTCACACTCCCACCACGTCTCTGAACGCGTGACGTCGGTGTCCAACAGCGGCAGCAATCACAGCCATAGTCAGCCGCCCCCGCCTCCGCCCCCTCGCCGCGGCAGCTCCAAGAGCAGCTTCGACCTCCCCCGCCCCAGCGCTAGCGTCTTGGCCGCCATTGGCCACGGCCACGGCGGCGGGGGTGGGTCGGGCTCCGGTCCGTCCAGCCCGTCGCTTGTCCAGCAGAGCCGCAGCCGCACGGCGAGCGCGGGGAGTGAGCGGTTGTGGGAGGTCAGGGGGGAAGAAGAAGAGGAGGAGGATGGAGGTGGAGGTGGAGGTGGCAAACGGGGCGAGTGGGGACAGGGCACTGTGGGCAAGGGCGGAAGGAAAAAGGCGGATAGCTTGGCTAGTAGTGTAGATATGCTGAGCGAGCTGGATAAACTGCAGCAAGAGGTCGACGCGCTGAGGCAGCGGAGTGCGAGTGGTAGTGGCAGTGGGGCGGCGGGGAGGAGGGTCAGTTAGTTGGTCGGTGGGGGGTAGGCAGACAGGCATTACGCCCGTTTGTTTCGACGCCTGGAGGGCGTTGTAGCTAGTCTCTGGTTTGGATGAAGAGAGTGCTTTTGCTTGGATGAATGGGTTGTGGACGTTAGGTACTGCACAGCAAGCAGTACCGCAAGTACAGTACCTACGCTGCGGATAGCCGGAGCATATGGCGCAAGAAGGGTTGGTGGACAGGTTCAATTACACGGGTGTGCTTGTATCTATGCCTTTTTCCTCTTTTCTCTCCTTGTTTTCAGATGGGATAGGATGCGATTGGATGGGATAGGATAGTCGGACATGGGCTTCTCGCCAGTAGTGTAGTTTCAATTCCAATCACTGTAAACGTGAAGACTGAAGTCGACCATCCATCCCTCTCTGTCTCTCTTTGTCCTTCTTTCCTCTCTCCCTGCCTTTGGTGCCGTCGACTGAACGTGCGACTTGGAATTTCATGTGCACTAGCTTACACATAAAAACTGAAAAAATGTGACCTGGTTGCTTTGAAAGGATAGTAAAGAAAGGATGGCAAGAAGGAACAGCCTCGGAGTGATAACTAGGACAGACAAACTTTCATCCTCTCATTGAACCCGTCGAAGCAGCGGCGATTGTGGTAGCGGTATCAGACCTTAAGAAAAAAACAAAAAAAAAAATCATCTAGAGCAATAACAAATATTTCCAAAACTCCATGCAACGTATCTACTGCATGTGTCTACGGATTAAAGTCTAGACCAATCATTTTTTTTTTTTTTTTCCTTTTTGTTGTCAGACATATATATAACGAATAGACCACTCGAGTAATCGAGCCGGCCCGCCTTTTGCCAGTGGTCGACAGTTATGAGCCCGGAGCCACTTCCAACGCGCTTGGCCGTGTGGTTATTGTCCCCATCGTCACGGCACCCTACTACTACGCGGAGAATTGGTGCGTCTCCACCTTCTACGTCATCGCGGGGGCGATTTCAGAGGTTGTCAGTTCGAATCGTCGTTCTCACCTCACCACATTAACGTACGGCCCGACTACTTTCAGCACTGAGCTATGGCATTGTCTCTCTCCAGCTACGTCTTCGTCTCTACGTCTCTACGTCTTCGTCATAGCTGAGGGGCGTGTCAGACATATATATAATGAATAGACCACTCGAGTAATCGAGCGGGCCGGCCTTTTGCCAGTGGTCGACATTTGTGCCACTTCTTCAAGGTTAAGAATGGGCCAAGTACTCGGAAAAAGAGGACGACAGGCAAAGTAGATGACTACCTGTTGTAGGCTCCCCAAGCATGCCACACTATTATTAAATTTGGTAATTTTTGGTCTTTGTCTACCAACTTTGGATGTTAGCCTCACTCGCTGGTCTGCTCCACTGCTTTTTTTTTTCTTTTTTTTTTCTCTTGCTGTTTGTGTCGTGCGGCATTCTGGTATGTAGTACGATGTTCTTTGTGGGGATCCGAGCTATCGCTGCCGGCTGCCTCCCTGCCCTGTTGTGGCATACGTGCTGTTGATGTGGGTATGGGAAAGTTCGTGTTCACAGATAGCGAAAGTTGGGTCCGTTCAGTTTGATTTTGGTTTGTACAGCGTTAGGTAGGTGTGTACAGAGAGCGTCCATGTCTCCGAACGAGCGACTAGACAAATAATCGACAACGAAAACGGCAAAGTAGCCTTGCCCCCTTTCCCTCTTCCACCTCTCTCTCCCTCCCTCCCTCATACTCCCCCTTCCCTGCCCCTCCAAACCACCACATCACCAATACACCAAAACACCTCCATCTCCTCCCTCGCTCTTTTCCCCTTCCCCCTTTACCCACCACGCCGCAAGCCGTGCCCCCATGTCCGTCGGCTGACTAAACGCCACTGTGGCTCTTTCGACGCGGCTGCCGTAGACGAACGACTGCGCGGCGGCGGAGAGCAGCGTCGATGCTATGCCGCTGCGTCGGTGCGAGGACGATGTCCAGATGCGGGAGATGCCGAGGTGGGCGGGGAGGGGTGAGGGGTCGGTGGTAGGAGGGGGTTTGTTGGAGACGATGATGAGGATGTGGGTGTTTGGACGGCTGTGTTGGTGGTAGAGAGGGACGCTGATGGTGCGTTGGGCTTGGGTTTGGGTTTTGTGGACGTGGACGCGGATGAAGAGGTGCGGTTGACGTCGCCGCGGCGGTAGGCGGACGAGATGCGCTCAGCGAGGCAGAGGCCGACGCACTTGGTGCCCCGGATGTAGAGGTACGCTTTGTAGCGGTCGGCAACCGCCACAGCGGGCGAGGGAAAAGGCGGAAGCGAAGTGTTTCTGGGCGTGTTTGTGCTGCTTACGCGTGGCACTGTGCTTTTCGCATCTGCGGCTTCATGATTTTCCTCCCCAGCTTCACGCACACCCGCACTCCTTCGCCGCCGCGCTTCTTTTGCCATTGATGATGATGATGCATACGTCGACGCCGGCGCCGCAGCCGCCTCGACCTCGACCTGCCCCCACAGCTCCTCCTGCCCAATCTCAACCGCGCCCAATTCCGTCTTGACAAACTCCATGACGCGCTCGACGCGGTTCTTGGCCGCCGCGCCGTCCCGCCGACTCACAACGACGACGCAGTCGCCCTCGTGGCCCTCCCACACGCGCTGCGCGGCCGCCAGCCCCCGGACGAAGCCGCGGCCGAGCTCCACGCCGCCAACGTTTTGCGCGTGGAACGCCTTGTGCAGCGCCGCGTCTTCGGCGTTGGATGGCACGTACGCCATGCCGCAGGTTGCGCAGGTTTTTTGGACGGGCTGCGTGCCGAGGTCGAGTTGGAGTTGGGTCAGTCGCGTTTGTTTTTTTGTCGTCGAGGAAGCGGTGGTGGTGTTGAGTTTTGTTTGGCATGAAGACGCGGCGGCATCGTTGGCGGAGCGCGGTTGCAGTGGTGAGTTGGCCCCTACTGCTGACTTCTTCTTGTTCGATGCTGGAGTGCTGCTGGCTTTTGTTGTTTTCCGCGCAAGAAAGGAAAAGGTGGGCCGGCGCTTTAGGAGAATTGGTGAGGGCGAGGACCGTGTGGGTGCAGGAGGCGATGAAGGCGGCGTTGAAGAAGGCAGTGCGAGGTCTGGGACATGATCGTGGATTTGCGGTTGCAGTGGAGGACTGGATGGCTCGGCGGGAGTGTTGTCGCGGTTTGGCGCGTCAGAGGAGAAGGAGGGCGTGTCGGGAGAGGATATGCGCCGGCGCTTGGAGGGTGGTTCGTATACAGGCCGAGAATGCTTCCTCTGTCGCGAGTACGTCTTGAGCGCCATGTTTTGAGAGCCCCAGGCGGATAGCAGGGTGGTGGTGTTGAGGTGTTGTCCTAAGGAGTGTAGGCGAGACGCGCGAGCACGCGTTTTGGCGTTGCGCGTCGAAGCGCGACGAGGAAGGTTGGCCGAGATGGTCTGTGCACCACTACCACCTTACCTATGCTTCGCTGACTACAATGCAACCCCATTCTAAACACAGACTCAATAGGCAGGCACACTGCTGACCAGGCTTCAACGGCCCCATCATGCCTCCCAATGCGAAAGCGGCAGGTCCAAACCGCCGGCCGCTGACTCTCTCTCTTCTCCATCTCCCTCGGCGTCCGTGGTCCTGATACCTCCTTGTACGCCAGCCTCGGTCTTCATTACATTGTCTTAAAGCACACCCAGCTGAACTTTACTTTTCTATCGTCACTACTTGCAATCATGTCAGGATCAGGGCAGCGCCCAGCCATGGACCAGTCAGAGCCAGAGCAGCAATCGGCGGTCGACTCGCCTCAGATGTCGGATCGTATGGACTTGTCAGAGGGCCCGGAACTGTCAGACGCTCAGCGAATGGCAGACGCACGGCGTGCAATGGCAATCGCACGGCTTACAAGGGAATACGAGGAAGAGCAGCAAGAGATGCAACGCCAAACACCTGAAGCGCGGCGTGAATTGGAACAGCGTCAAAGGGAAGAGCGATCTGCGCAGCTTATGAGGGCCGCGCGAACCCCGCCATCATTCGAAGAGTGGTGTGCCATGCGAGACCAACAAGCTGAGGAGGCACGCCAAAGAGCCGAAGCGCAGGCCGAAGCGCAGCGTCAAATGGAACAGCGTCGCAGTGAAGAGCGATATGCGCAGCGGTTGTGGGAATCGCAACAAATCGAGGAGCGGCGCGCCATGAGAGACCAACAAGCCCAGGAGGAACAGCGTCTCGAGGCCGAACAGATTCAACGGGAAAACCAGCGTGCAAGGGCACAGCACGAAGCGCAGCTAGAGAGCGAACGTCAAGCACTGGAAAGGCGGCGTGAAAGGGAAAAGGCGGAGCAAGAGAGGCAAGAAGAACTGCGTGCAAAGGAAAAGGCCGAGCAAGAGAGGGACCGGCGTAACTCGGAAGAACGACGCACACAAGAAGAACTGCGTGCAAGAGAACAGCACGAAGCGCAGCTGGCGCAGGCGCGACGAGCCGACGAAGACCGCCAAATTGCCCAAGCCTTGACCGAGTTCAGCACGGTCCGATTCCCAACTCCCATCTACGCTAAGAGCGACCTATGCGTACTGCGTCCTTATCACTCCCTGGACATACCGAACCTCGAACGACTTGGTAATAATTGGGCCATCGCCCAATGGATGACCAACCGGTTTCCATACCCATATACGCGCCGCCATGCCGAACAGTGGGTGGCCTGCCAGCCGCGGTGTACCAAGGCTTTTGAGGACATTGACCCTCAGAGACCAATACACCGCCCAGACGGCGACATGGATGTCCCATGGGACAACACCATAAACTTCGTGATAGCCAACCCGCGAAACTTCGAGCTTATGGGCGGTATCGGCGTCAAACCCGGCGCCGACGTCTACAACCGCAGCGCCGAACTCGGCTACTGGCTCGGGCAGCCGTATTGGGGCCACGGCATCATGACGTCGGCGGTGAAGGCGTTTGTGCCACAAGTCTTCTACAGGACCATCGGATTGCACAAGTTGACGGCCGTTGTCTACGTCCGGTATGGCCCGGGAGGTATCGTCGACGGCAACATGGGCAGCAGAAACGTCTTGGCCAAATGCGGTTTCCGCCTCGAGGGCTGCCAGAGGCAGGCGGTCTGCAAGAGGGGATTCTGGTGGGACCAGGAGGTTTGGGGTTTCCTCAGAGAAGATCTCGCGGTCGACACCTCGGGCAGAGAGTCGAACGGCGTCCATCCCGCCCCTGGCTCGGCGATGTATGCCCTGAGGCACCCTGAGGACCCCTAGTGTGCTCTGATTGACTGTCTTTTTTGCATTTCTATCTGTTGGTGCGTGTGCTTTGGGAGTCATCAGCGGCGGTCTGCGTTTGGACTTGAACGTTTTGGAGCATTCATTTCTGAGCTTGGGTCTTTTGGGCATTCTTTCTGATGAGCTGGGCGCTTGGGGAGTCATCGGTAGCCTGCATTCACTTTGGAGGATCGAGTCTATTATTTCACAGCAATACAACTCATTCCTTACATCAACCATTCGGCTTGTCCGATGGAATGGACTGACAATCGCAGTCCCGTTGCACGACTCTAAGGCAGTGCGGGATGCTTGAACACTCCCTGTAGCTATCCTTTTATAAGCTCAGACACCCAAGTCTTTGGGGAGTAGAGAGTTTGATCACTCCCTATATACACATCTCGACTTTGAAATTTAGGCAAACGACGAGGTTGACTCACTAAACGACCTAGTCCAGGAACATAAACACAAGGAGCATTCGAGCACCCCGCACCGCCTCGGAGTCGCCATTTCGTCTGCGACCCACTGTGCAGTGGTGCTGATTGCTGGGTGGTCTAGCTCCTCGTCGACCACCCGCTGCTGGCAGAGCGAGCCGACGAGCAAGAGAGATAGAGAGAGAGACTGGGGCCTTCACAACGACCTAGGTTGCAAGTAAGCGAGACAACAAGAACGAGGAGAAAGGCAAGAGCAAAAGATAAATACCAGGTTCACAATTCGGAAAAGGAGACTAGTGGTAGTATCCGGGTCTTCGGTCGTCGCTTGTCATGCCAGTGTCCCCCCGGGCCTACAGATACAGAGTGTGTTTGCAAATTAACTCCACACTCCAAGATGGCCTCTTTCGCACCACAAAACCGCAAACCGCAAACGCGGCCGCGCCGGCTGCTATACGACAACCTCGAATTCGCCTAAAGAGCGGCAAGCAGCACAACTCGTGCCCAGCAAAGTCCCCACACAAACAGCCACTCAATTCTGTCATGTTTATATTTCCCAAACCCCATCCTACAATCAAGGACCGGGATGGAGTCGACAGTTGGATCGAATGGCAGCGTTGGTAGGCTACGAGGATGTTCTTTGGACGGCATCTGCTTCCTATACAACATGATGCGCCGAGATCACGAGTTCGACTCCGGACGGGGCCTTTTTGTTGTTTTCCTTTTCCTTCTTTTATTTTTCTTTGTAAGCGCTTGGTTGGCTTGTTGGTGTGTTGTGTGCTTGTTTTGCCGCCTTCTTGGGCCTTGCTTCCTTCATTGTAATGAGTGCGTGACTTTGCACAATCATCCCACCAGACTCCCACCTGCATCATCTATCTTCGTGATCTTTTTCAATATATCTCGCAACTTCTCGGACGCGATTTCATTTGCGGTGTTAGGATAGTTTTCACAGGCGTTTAATTTTGCAACAAACAACGGTCAACTAGAGGCTAGAATACCGAAAAAGAATCCAAACTCCAAACCACAGAACGCTTCGACACAAAAGAAAATCGAGAAGAGAAGGGCTCGACCACATCCTCGAGCAACAACAAGAACCATGACCATGTCGAATAATTCGTCCGGTTTAGTAGAAATGACAAACACCAACGCCACTATGGACGCTGAAAGGCGGAAACTTACAAGACATCTATCGAGGAGTTGCTTCAGAACAAAACTGAGGTCTGACGATGCGAAGGACTCAGATGATAACAAATCCAATACCATCAACTTACAGAGGGTTACAAAAGAAATGGCATTTTCGGGCTAGGGTGCTTGGATGCTCCTTGTCATCACGTCCTCAGACCTCATCGTTCAACTTTGGCGAAACAAAATCCAAGATGCGTGTAAATTGGGAGTAATCAGATGCCTTGTTCCCCCAGGACTTGGATTTAAGCTCATAAAAGGACATCTGCAAGGAGCATTCGAATGCCTTGCACCGCCTTGGAGTCGCGACTTCTTTTGCAAGCAACTGTGATGTCATTGCGTTTTCCTCCCAGGTAGGTTACAAGTGCTTCCAATGCTTGCGGAAGAGAATGGCGAAGAGGAGGAAGAGACGGAGGACGAGAGGAGAGACCGCTAGGAAAACCACTCCACCAGGAGATGAATACCAAGTCCCCCTCAAGTTCCACCACGGCCCTTCCACCGCAGTTTCGACCTCACAATACGCACACCTCCAAGACGGCGTCATCCGCCCAAATGCACGGAGAAGAGATGGATAGCTTCCTTGGAGCTTTGGCACGCTCTGTCCAGCATTTGCGGCCAAGGATGATCAGACCGGCGCCCTAAGGTAAGGTAGCCCAAGGCTTGCGAGGCATCAGCGGAGTTGTCGTCTTCCATCACCACACGCACACCAAACACTGGAAAATAGGCCGTGCTTGTGCAGGGGCAGTAGCATCATCGACCTACACTAGAGTGAGCGAGAACACAAGAAGAGGAAAACACGACCGCATACGCGAGAACGACGGACGGGCCGTTCACGCAGAGCAAGAAGCAATCGGAACCAAATTCCATTCCAGCCTTTGCGCCGTGGTCAATCTTCGAGGTACAAAGTAAGTGCTACGCCGGCGTCACGACCCAGCTCGAGGCCTGCCTCGCAGTATTTGGTCTTTTGATCTGTCTGATCGTCTCATGCATGGCTTGCACTGCACCACCCCCTATTTTGTCATCTGTACCTCCAACGTATCTCTCCAGAACGCCTGTCCGTCCCCAGTTTGATCTCTTTTTGGGTGTATGGTGCTGCATTGATTTCAACAGACGGAGATTTTAATCTCCAAAACGGGAGAAAAGGGAAAGGGAGAGTATCAGGGAATCGCAGGATAGAAATTCCTTGTCTGCGTCCACTCAGTTGCACCACATCCGACGTTAGACGCCCGCCTTCTCGGGTGGGACGTTGAGGTTCCAGTCGATGGGACCCGCCTCCTCGCCGTAGCGCTGCTTGAGCCACTCGTTTGCCTTTTTGAAGTGGCCGCAGTCGAACTGTTTCAAACATCAATTGTCAGCGATCTGATCATCGGAGCGTTACTGGCAGGATGAGGCGGGAAAGAAAGTGTCCTCAGAGCTCTCTATGCTGAAATCACAGTTGATGCGCCGCCCGTAGTCGCTGCTGACACCGCACCGCACGCGCCCGGTTACTTCGCCGGAAGCGCAAACACAGAGCACGGCGGGTGGAAGAGCGGGAGACGGCGCAACCTCAGCAGTATCTGAATGGCGGATCTTGGGTGTAGGACGATCCGCCTCATCACCGGACACTGACAGGGGATGGAAAGACAGGAGACGCGACTTACAAAACCTCGCGACGCGCTGAGCGGGCTGGGATGCACACTCTTGAGCACCAGGTGCTTTTGAGCATTGATGGTCTTGACGCGGCCCTGGGCGGGGTTGCCCCAGGCCAGAAACACAACGCCGTTGGAGCGCACGCGGTTGACCGTGTCGATGACCTTTTGCGTGAAGCGCTCCCAGCCCTTGCCGCTGTGCGAGTTGGCCTCGTGCGCGCGCACCGTCAAGCAGGTGTTGAGCAGCAGCACGCCGCGGTCGGCCCACGGCGTCAGCAGGCCGCCCT
Organism: Phyllosticta capitalensis; assembly: GCF_038381095.1. Classification (NCBI taxonomy): domain Eukaryota; kingdom Fungi; phylum Ascomycota; class Dothideomycetes; order Botryosphaeriales; family Phyllostictaceae; genus Phyllosticta; species Phyllosticta capitalensis. The sequence goes on from NW_027117440.1 coordinate 216,435, forward strand.
TGTTCGGCGGCGCCTCGAACGACGGGTAGTCCTTCTTCAGCGCAATGTACATGTTCTTGAGCGATGGCGGTGCGGGAGTCGGTGGCCGCACCGAGAAGCAGAGGCCGTGCGCTTGGTTGTGGTTGTGGTAGGGGTCTTGTCCGAGGATTACTGCTTTGACCGTGTTGAGTGGCGTGTGTCGCGACCTAGATGCGAAGGCGTTAGGATTACAAAATTCATTCGGCATTCGAAAGCCTCACCATGAATAAATGTCCTTCTCGGGCGGGAATATCGTCTTGCCGGCATCCCTTTCCTTCTTGATGAAGCGCTTGAGATTGAGAAATTCGGGCGTTGTAATTTCTTCCTTGAGGTGTGCCAGCCAGCTCTCGTGCAGGGTATCAATCTCGAGCTTCAACAAATCCTTTTGCTCATCAGACAGAGTGCCGAGCCATTTTTCCTTGTCGAATTTGGAGGGGGCGGCTTTGGCTGGGTCGGTCGACGTTGCAGTGGTGGACGAGGTGACGGATTTGGGCGGGCCGAAGAAGGACGTGATGCTGCCATTGGCTTTGGGCTTTTTGGCTTCGGCGACGACGGCGTCTGCTGCCTTGCGCTTGAGTGACATGGTGGCTTTTGTCTTGGACGATTGGTGGTGGATTGATGGAGTGACGGGGCACAGAGGCAGACGCGGGCTGGAGTTTGCGGGGACGCGTCGCGCGTCGTGCTGAGGGTGAAGCTATGGGCACTTGATGATCCTGCCCGGATACCCGTGCCATTCATACGTCACAGCTACGAGATGGGCAACTATCAACATGTTTTCAATGCGGAGTTGGCTGCCAGCTTGTTTGCAGTCATTCATCAACAAGGCATAAAAGCACTCCTCAAGCTCCTGCTCCTCCTCAACCAAACATCTCACTCTTCCTGCCATCTTCAACCTCAACTTGCACTCCAAACTCATCCAACCTCACCAAGACTACTACAACATGTCGGCCAACACCAACCCCGGTAACTTTGCCAACCGTCCCACTGAGGAGGTACGTTGCCGTGGTTTCACTTGTTCCAGCTATGAACTGATTCGTCCAGGTCCAGGAGATTGCTCACAAGGGCGGCGTCGTTGCCAACCACCCAGTAAGTGCCGTCATCTCCATGTCCTGACCAATCGCTGACTTGCATCAAGGAGGAACACGCTCCTCCGGGCCGCAACCTCGACGGCACCTTCATGAAGGGCAGCCACGCGGCTAAGGAAGCCGGCCACGTCGGAGGTCTCCACGCCCATGGCGAAGCGGCAAGTCGAACCGCGCGCATTAATCGATCCAGCTGCTGACTGTATGTACCAGGCCGAGGGCGAGAGCGGACGTCGTGACGATGGCACATTTCTCAAGGGCAGCGAGGAGGCCAAGGAGGCCGGCCACAAGGGTGGAATCCACTGAGTGCTTCTATGCTTGGACGATTGACGACTTGGTCTATGGACCTCTTACGACGGAACGAACTGGAGCATCTGGGAGATAGCTCGACTATAAAATGACATGGCGTTGTGGTCCTTGACATTAGCCGACCGCATGAATGTGATGAGACTGGGCTGGGATGACGGCTTGCATCGAAGCAAGGACGACGACTGGTGCTACTTGAACCCGACCACTTGGCATGCGACAGCGACAGTCAGCACGCGGTGTTGGTGCTGTCGTGCGAGAAGATGGATTGGAGACGGGACGTCCGTCATGCAGTAGCAAAGGCGGGAGGCTAGAGCGCAGCGGTTCGAGATGGGACGGAGGTAGGTTGGCGTGCTGCAGTGATCAGGGGCGTTGTTGCACTGCCCAAGTGGATGAAGAGGACGAGACGGACTGCAGAAGTGGCATGATCACAAGGGCGGATGACTAAGCGGACAGGCCACAAGGCGAGCAGTCAACCAGCTCTTCGGAAGCCATCGACCCAACCTGGCGGGCCGGACCAGCACACCGGTATCGTGAAAGAAATCATGGCCCACCATCTTCAGCGACTCGAGGTACGCTTCAATTAGCTTCACATCTTCTTGCGACTTCGTCTTTGCAATTGTACACTCTTCACCCAATGTTGCTCCATGTTCCCCAACCTGATCGTTCCCCGCACTGTTGCTTCTGCGCCCTTTTGCCCTCTGTCGCACTCGCCCGCATTCCAACAACTTGCCCACTAAAATCAATTCTGTGGACAGGCAGACAGCCCGTCGAGACAAGAAAGCTGGGAGAGGTGAGCTGTCTTTCTGTGTGTGTCGAGAAGCGTATTTTGACTCTGGGCCGCCAGCAACACGGAATCGGTCCGGGACGACATTTACGACTACATTCGCGAAAACGGGAGAACGTATCATCGCCACGCCGCAGGATGTCAGTCGGATTCTTTTCTGATCTTTTGGTTGTTTCGCACAGCTAATGCTTGGTTGCAGCCTATCTGTATCCAAACGACGAGGTAACGACAAGACAATGGTCGCCACTCTGCACGTCTGACCCTCTCTTTGCAGGCCGAACGAGAGCGACTAGAGCTTCAGCATGAGCTTCTCAAAATCCTCCTGGGCATGCGCAATTACTTTGCCCCCCTCCAACGCCCGAAAAAGATACTAGGTACTTTTGGTCGACCGACCCGACACTTTGGTTCTGACAGCTCCACCAGACGTCGGCACTGGAACTGGCAAATGGGCCGTCGAGATGGGTGCGCCAATTTTGAATCCTCTTTTCCAACTTGTGCTGACCCATTCCAAGCAAATGAATTCCCAGAATGCGAAGTAGGAGTGGCGGTTTTGGTGGGCCAGACCTCCTGATGCTGATCTTGCTGCAGGTGACAGGCACAGACTTGTCCCCTATACAGCCAGAATGTGCGTACACGCGACTGGCGCCTTCTCCAGCTAACAGCTCTCCAGGGGTACCGGAGAATGTGCAGTTCATCATTGACGATGCCGCAGAGGACGACTGGTTGATTCAACCCGACACGTACGACTACATCCACACGAGACTGCTGCTGGGGTGCTTTGAAGACTTTCGCGAGGTGATTCGCAAGTCGTATCGGTACTTGAAGCCGGGAGGTTGGATGGAGTCTCAGGAGGTTTACCCAACGCTGTACTGCGACGACGGAACCATGAGCGAAAACTATCCCTTCCTGGAGTGGACCCGGACCCAGGACAGCGCAGCCATGAATGTTGGACGACCTCTTCGAATCGCCAACAAGTTGAAGCGCTGGTACGAGCAGCAGGGTTTCGTCGACGTCCACGAAGAAGTGTTCAAGCTACCAATCAACCCGTGGCCCAAGGACCCTCAACTCAAGATGCTGGGTCGCTTCAACGAAAATGGCTTGCTGGAAGGCCTCCAAGCATTTAGCCTGGCATGGTTCCACCGTGGTCTGGGCTGGACAAAGGACGAGATTGAGGTTTACCTCGTCCAGGTTCGAAAAGCCATTTCCGATCGCAACGTGCACGCCTATCACAAAGTGTAAGTTGTGACCAAAACATTTACATGAGTCCTGCCGCCGACGGCCACCCGAGACTGATGCTCCGCCGCCCCAAGAGCGTGGCGTGGGTCTGCGCTTGTCGCCTCCAGACTGCTTTTGCTAACTCCGCGGCTCACATCACAGGTACGTCGTCTGGGGCCGCAAACCCCATCCATGGGAAGCGGGAGCAAAGACCACGGCCACAGCAGCTGCCTCGGACGCATCATAGGAGGGAGCCAGTCCTGCTTAATTACTTGTCTGGATGATTGGCAGCATGCTTGTACGCTCCCATCTGCATGCTAATGATAGGACGGCCGAACCAAAACTCATGATGACGACATAACGACCATCTCGTTTCGACATTGGCATGGCGTTGGAGAGGATTTGGGAACATTGTTCCGCCGTCATGATCTGGCGGGGCAGTGTTGTTCCGCGGATTTGTCTGTTCTTGATCTACATTTTCGGTGGGACTCCTCCAGTGGACCCTCGATGCTTTGGTTTTCCTTGATTTGACACGGGCGCGTGTATCGGCCTACGAGACGGAACAGGTCGGAAGGCAGGCGACTAGAGTACTCTCGTACAGATCTGCTCCAAAACGATGCTGGAGCAGAGGTCGTCAATGCTCGTCTAGAGCTTCGCCAGAATGTTTCCAAGGTTCTCGTGTGTGGCTCCGTCCTGTATTTCGGCTGTTATTTGGGTCACCCTACTCGTCAGGACTGTTGCAATTGGTCGAAGCTCTGATAGAACATTCAACAATTTTCCGACGTGGAACAGATTTCTTGCCAACATGCGTCTCCGGCTGGTACCAGGGTAATTCCGAGGCCCTTCGGATGTCCACCAAAAGTCCTAGTGATTCTCCGTCATCATCGAGAAACGGCGTCGACAGGTTATGGAAGACCTCCATGTAACCAGCACGTGACTGGGAAATCGACCGGGAGCGTCTGGCAAACTAGGGTCATCGCTGAAGAGCTCATTGGACAGCAGCGCCCAGAGATAAGGGTTTCCTACCGCTCCCGTCGACGCCCACGCCAACGGGAGCCAAGCGACGCCAACGACGAACGGTGTCTCTGGCCAACCTCACAAGTGCGCGTGTACCTTGCAACCGGGCCCGCATCCCTGGACGGCCATTACAACTCCGTCGTCGACAGAGCCACGTCCAGCAGAAACGACTCAATTGAGCCAACCGGCAGTGAGCTGGACGAGCCAGAGGTCCTCGGTGTGCAACGCCCCACGCCAGTCGACGTTGAGCACGCTACACGATAGCTGCCCACGGTTGCCGGTCAAGTCGGTGATGCCTCTGCAGCGTCAAGTCGACAGAAATAGACGGCCGTCCTTCTCAGCATCTGCGGTTCCGATTCAATGAGGTCAGGATCTGAAAAAGAGACCGCGGAGAAGGCTCTCGAGAGCGGTTTGTTCCTGTTGGAAATTGACTGATACTGGACCGACTGATAAGGTTCCGACACGCTACTGCCGGACAGCACGCAGGGGTACAGACATCTGCGCAGTAGGTGTGTTCGATAAGCCTCACCGTTCGCTGGAGGTCTGAAGGAGAAACGACGTCAACGAGCAGCCGCCCAGAAAGGTCATCCCAAGCAGTCTTGCCGCGGTGGTTGGTGCAGAAAGAGGGACGGTTTGGAGTAGTCGTCCCTTATCAGTTGAGGGACCCTTTTTTTCTCAGCACGGACGCCACGCCCATTCAGCTGCGCCGAATTTTGCTTTTGGCTCACCTCCCCAAGGCCGCAAGACTGCAGAGCCGAAACCTCGTCATCGTGGATGCCGAGAAAATCGTCGACTTGCCCGCGGACATGCTGGTCTGACACCGTGAAGGTCTACCATACCGGAGATGCTGCTTCCAGATATATGAGTCTTGCGCGCGCCCAGCACACGTACACGCTCAGATCATTCTATTATTTAGGCCGGATGCGTGTCCACACTTAGCACAGACGCCGTTTTGTCCAGCTCTTCTCTTCAAGCAGAGCGCGAGCCCATCTGACCACCACGGTATTTCAAAGAGCCTTCCAAACGCTCGTCGGACTGGGCCAAACAGCACGCCATGTTCGACTTCACGTTGCTGTACCGGGCGCCCGCCCTCAACCCCCTCAACCGCAAGGCCCGCTCCATCCCTGCGCTGAACCCCATCAACCTCTACGGCCGCGTCTTCTTCTTCTCGTGGTTTGGCTTCATGATTGCCTTTTGGTCATGGTCAGTATAAATTTACAATATACATAGTCCCAACACCATGGAACCCCCTGCCCACGCCGCAGAGAGATAAGCGGGGACACAAGAAAAAACGATAGAGGCTAACACCGACGTCACCGTCCTTCAGGTACGCCTTTCCGCCACTGCTGTCCGACATCATCAAGAAGGACTTGGGGCTCTCGCAGGTCGAGATTGCAAACTCCAACATCATCGCCCTGGTTGCCACGTGCGTCAACGCCCGTCCCTGACCCCGTTCCCTCCACCCCTCCCCCGTCCGTTCCCGAATCCGTGGGTGGTGGCAGATCTTCCGCGGAGAAAGCTTATACGGGGGGCTCCGGCACACCCACCATCAAATCATTTTGCTGATCGCGGGCCCTTTCCCCACAACAGACTGCTAGTTCGACTGGTGGCCGGCACGGCCTGCGATCGCTTTGGGCCACGCTGGACGTTTGCCGGGTGTCTCTTGTTCGGCGCCGTGCCGACGTTCCTGGCCGGCGCCGTCTACAACGCGTCCGGCTTGCTCGTGCTGCGCTTCTTCATCGGCGTGCTGGGCGGCAGCTTCGTGCCCTGCCAGGTGTGGACGACGGGCTTCTTTGACAAGAATGTCGTCGGCACGGCAAACTCGCTGACGGGCGGTTTGGGCAACATGGGTGGAGGTATGTGTACATGTTGATTTCCCTGGTAGCATGCTGGTTGCTGCTACCCCCCCTTTTACCAGCCCGTAGATTCCAAATCATGTGTACTTGTCGATGGGCTGACCGTGTCCAGGAATCACGTACTTTGTCATGCCCGCCATCTACGAGTCGCTCGTGTCCGACGGCCTGCACAAGCACGTCGCCTGGCGCGTCGCCTTCGTCGTGCCGGGCATCCTCATCACCTTCACGGCCGCAGCTCTACTCCTCCTCTGCCCGGACTGCCCGACAGGCAAATGGTCCGAGAGAAACCTGGCCGTAAAGCCGGCCGGTGTCGACGCCAGCAACATCGTCGCCGTCCCCGGCAGCATCGACGACGCGCCCTCCCCCAACGCGCCCCGTCGTTCAGGAACGCGCTCGCCGTCGGCCTCATCCGAAAAGGGCGCTGCGGCGAAAGAGCGAGACGCCAAGGACGTCGAAGCGTCAGCGTCTCCTGACGGCGGGCTCAACGCCTCAACCTCAACCCTCGAAGCCGCCGCGAGCGAAGTGATCCAAAAACCCACGCTGCGCGAAGCCCTCTCGGTCATGACGTCGCCGGCGACGCTCGTGCTCGCGGCCTGCTACTTCTGCAGCTTCGGGGCCGAGCTGAGCATCAACAGCATTTTGGGCAACTACTACGCGGTCAACTTCCCCTCGCTGTCGCTGCAAGACCGCGGCAACTGGGCCGCCATGTTCGGCCTGCTCAACGGCGTCTTCCGACCACTCGGGGGCGCCGTCAGCGATCTTGTGTATGGCTACACGCGCGGCAGCCTGTGGGCCAAGAAGGCACTCCTGCACACGTACATCGTGCTGATGGGCGTGTTCCTCGTCGTCATCGGGACCCTCGACCCGCGCGACCAACACGAAATGTTCGGCCTCGTGGCGGGCGCGGCCTTTTTCCTCGAGGGCGCCAACGGGCTGAACTTTGCGCTGGTGCCGCACGTCCACCCCTACGCCAACGGCATCGTGAGCGGCGTGACGGGCGCCGCGGGGAATCTGGGGGGCATTGTGTTTGCCATCATCTTTCGCTACCACGGTAAGGATTATGCGTCGGTCTTCTGGATCATCGGCGTCATCGCCATTGCGATTAGTGTGGCGGTGAGCTGGATAAGGCCGTTGCCAAAGGGCCAGGTGGGTGGGCGGTAAAAAGTGTGGAGGCTACATGAGATGTCGATGCATGGGCGGATATGTATGGATGTATGGATGAGTGGTGGAGTGGTGGAGGCGCTGTGGTGTTTATACCCTTGATTCGATTCGATTTTACTTTTGACGACCGAGACGAGGAAGAGGAGGAAAAAAAGCCACCATTTCACGTCGTTTGCGAGCGAAGTGAGCCAAGTGGCTGATCTTTTGCTGTTTTTGTTCCCGTCTCCCTCTCTCACCTGTTTGTTGACTTGCACACATCTTTTCTCGCGGCGTGAATATCCAAAATGTCAAACAACGTCAACCAACAACCCCCCCTGTCGATAGGTACAGCAGCAACACTACTACATTCAATCCTATTGTCAATGGACATGACCGCAAAAGCTGCTAGAGAGGTGTGATGCGGTCGAGATAGTCAAGTCAATCCAACCCTACCGACCGGAACCTATCCCATCCCATTCCCTCCACCCTGACTTACTGATTGCTAAACCTGCAATTCGCACTCGAAAAGGGGTCAGTCGGGGGGGGTAGAGGGTCATTTCAGTCATGGGGAAAAGGCGTCGAAAAAGCCAGACAGCCACCTACATACATATGCATTTCCAGACAGGCTCTCCATCACTCTCTCTCTCTCTCTCTCTGCCAATTAATTCAACAACATCAACAACAACATTACCACACCCACACCCCTTCCCCCCTCTCTCAACGTCTGTCCGCCAGTCAATCAATCACAGGCACCTCATTCAGCAACCTCCCACGCACCAGCAGGCGCACATTCGAGGCCAACGCGATGGCTACATGACGCTACAGACAGACCTGAGACTCATTGATTGATTTTTCACTTCTTTTTCTTTTCGATGTACAATACATCACCCCAGCTTCCCGTCGTCTGCCCCTGCCCCCGCCCCTGCCCGAAGCCTGGGGACGCAGGATCGGACGGCGAAAAAACCAGACCCCGACAACGCCGTGGTGCGAGGTTAAGCGCTTGCTCTATCAGGAGGGGAAGCAGGGAGAGATGGGAAAGGGGGGTGGTGATGTGGTGATGGACTGGTGGTGGAAAGCGAGGGAGGGCATGGGGCAAGAATGAAGGGAAGGGAAGGGAAGGGGAGGAAGCAAGGTAGGGAGGAATCTTGTCTACGAAGGTGCGTGCGTGCGTGAGATGGTGTGGAGTTGGGGCAAAAGGAGAGGGAGGGGTATTAGGTGGGAGACGAGAGAAATCAAGGGGCTGGCTGCTGGCTAGGAGACGGGGGAAAGAAAGCATTTAGGAAAAACATCGAAAAGGGCTCAGCGCGCCGCCGGGCGTGGTGGGTTGTTGACGCCAAGTTGAGGTGGACTGTATGAGACGGACTCTCGCATGCCATCTGTTAAAAGTCGAGCTTCCATGCCAGCCTCACAACGCGCCAGGTCATCAATTCATCTCCCTCCTGCCGCCCGCCCTCGTCTCGCCAGCCACCCAATCGCGCCACTCCTTCCACTCGTCCCAGGCCAAGCTGCTCTTGCTGCCCTCGTACGTGACGACATTCAACTGCACCTTGGTCCACTCGTCGCGGCGGCCGCTCCACCCGGCCTTGCGCATCAGGCTGACGACCGTCTCCTCCTTGGTCCAGCCCTGCTCGCGCGCCACGTCGGGCAGGTAGGTGGCGCCGTAGCGGCGGCCGTGGTACGAGAAGCTGATGCGCAGGCCGTGGCGGCCCAGCTCCCAGGCCATCGGTGACGCGGCCGGTTGGAAGTTTGTGAGCAGCGTCACGGCGCAGGAGAGCGTGGGCAGTTCGCGCAATGTAATGGGCGGGAAGCGGGAGTCGTCGAAGGCGCTGGAAATGCGTGGGGTGGTTAGCTACTGCTGCTGCTTGTCTGACGACTTGCTTGCCGCGGATGGAGTGGGAGAGTGGAGCTTACGATGTCAGGGCATAGCTGCGCAGCCCGACGGCGAGCTCCTGCTCCTCAAACGTCCCAATGCACCCGCGCAGACTCTTGTTCCCGCCGCGACTGACAGTATTCCACGTCACAAACAGCGGGTGGGCTTCGGTGGAAGAGAGGGCCGGTCCAGCTGCGTCGGCGGCGGTTGACGACGACTGGTCCGCGAGCCGCGAGCCGCGACGCAGGGCGGAAAAGATGGACGAGCGCGAGGACGACGACTTGGAAGTTGCAGATGAGGCGGGCGTGGGCGCCGAGCTGCGCGAGGACGACGAGGAGCTGGTGCTCGTGGACGGTATCGACGAGCTCGACGTGTTGGTCGACGCGGATGCGGGGCTGGCGGCGACGAGGCGACTGATGGCGGGGGACGGCTTGAGCGAGGAGGAAGAGGGTCCAGCTCCTGCGCTGCTCGCGAGGGGCTCCACGTCCGTCATGTCTTCATCCTCGTCCACGACGGGGTCGTCATCGTCATCTTCGGCATCGTCGGCATCACCTTGGTCCTGCTGAACGACGCCCGTTGACGATGCGTACTTGTCCCATAGCTCTTCGACTTCGGCCAGGCTCAGCGGTTGGCGCTTTTCGAGGCTCGCGCTCAGGCTCTCGAAGCAGTAGGCACAGTGGGCGAGCGTAGCCATGCGAGCGAGCGAGGTGCAACGGGCGGCGGTGACGGCAGCGGAGCAATCAGGTCACGTAGATAAAAGGTTGGACGGACGCTGTGAGGAGAGAAAGACGAGTCGTTGCAGTCAAAGCAAGGGAGAAGGATGGGTATCACAATTCAGAGGCTAGAGAGAGAGAAGAGCAAGCGAGCCGTGACGTGGGAAGCTACCGTTTGTCCAGCTCTACCTGCGACGCGAGGTCGAGGATGGATGAATCAGCTAGCCCGATGAAGCCGGCGGATGGCGGCGGTTGACCAGGGCAGCCAAGGCGAGCAGAGCAGGACAAGACGGGAGGTTGGGACTGGGAGGATCAGGAAAAGTGAGGTGGAGAGGAGAGAGAACGACATCATCGACAGCCCAGTTATCGGCGGGGGCTTGAGCTTCCCAGCCGTCGTTCAGGTACGCGTGATGTGATGTACGGAGCGCAGCCGTTGCATGAGACGACCGTGCTTAGTACAACATCCTAGATGCTGGCTTGGCGCTCCCTCAGCTGCACAAAGAACCAACACTTGCCAATTACATGCATCGTCATTTTAAACTACTCGCTGGACAGTCTTTTCTCTACTCGCAATCGAGGGGCGCTGTCTTTCCCTTGACCGAAAACCAGCCGACGTGTTGCTTGAGACCGAATGAAAATGATGCCAGGACTTATGACAACTCTAGATGATGGGGAGTGATCATGTGCCAGGTGGAAAGGTGATGAATAGATGTGATGCTGGTGGTGAGCATGCGAGCCCCGTCTCTCCATCCGTCGTCCGTCCGCTTGTCCGCCCAAGGAAAATTCGAGACACTGCTTATCCCCTGCAGCCGCGCTCCATGATGAAATACTGAGACCAGATGACTGGGGGTTAATAAAGAGCAGAAAACGGTCCAAAATGCATGCTGTCGATCAAGCCGTCGAAGCCGTCTGCTCCCGCAAGTATCCCTCCACCTGCTTGTCCTCCATCTTGTCTACGCGCTCGTCCTCTGCTGCCGCAGCCGTCTTCTCTGCGTCGCCATTCTCCTTTTTGCCGTTTGCCAGTCCCACGCTCGCGGCGACCGTCGAAGCCGTCTCCTTTGCTTGGTCTACGAGGCTTTTCCGCTTGCCCTCTCCGTCCTTGTCACTGGAAACGTCCTTGGCCGCCTGCCCAACCGTGTTTGGCTCCATCGTCACCGTCTTGTCACCATGGCCGTGGTCGTTGACCGCACTATCCGGCGACCCATCCGCAAGCTGACCTTCTGCGTGCGTACCGTTTTGACCAGCAAGACGGGCTTCAGAAGTCCCTGTCCGAGCCTCGACTGTGCGGTCGGGCAGGTTGACCGTGCTGTTCCCTGACCGCGGCGAATCGCTCGGGGGCGTCTCAAGAAGCTCGGCGTTTGGGTCGACAGCTGGCTGCGTAAAAGTCCCAGTTGTTGTTTCCAGAGGGTTGTGCTTTTCAACCAACGGCGTGGCGCCCGCCACAGCGGAGCCATGCATGGCCTTGAGGCTCGTGTTGGGCGCATGCAAAGAAGCAATGACCTGGCGCCGTGGCTTGCCACCCTCACTACCTACCGCAATGGCCTGGATTTGGCCGTCCGAATTCTCTTCCCACTTGATGGGACCCGTGGGAAATGTGTCCTTGCCATTCTGCTTTGACGAGTTGATGAACTCCAAGCGCTCGACGATGCCAGGCTCGAGGTTGGGGAGTTGGCCAAATTCGTAGTCCAGCTTGCCGCCGTATCGCTTGGGAATGTTTTCGGGGTCAATGTATTGCTCCATGACCTCCTTCATATTGGAGTTTGTGAGGATGAAGATTTTGGAGACGGTGATGGGGTCAAACCACCGCTTGATCCAGCTCCAGACGGTGGGGAAGAAGGCGGGTGCGCCGATGATGAAGATGCGGTCCAGGGTCTCGGGGTAGTGTGCCGTTGCCAGTTGCGAAGCGTCCTGCATGTGGTTCTTGAGGTTCCAAAACTGCTTGAGGCCAACCTTTGAAATATCGACAATGTTGTTGCTTTGCGAAATGGGTGTCTCTGGGTGGCCGCGGTCCGGCATGGCCGAGCACAGAGGCATGACGAAGCGGGTGAGGTTCTCGTAGAGGGCAAACAGGCGCAGCAGCCTGCCGGGCACCTTGCGGTCTTGTGTGGTGGAGCCGGCGGAATCGCTCTTCTTCTGACTGGCTTCATAGGCGGCAATGTTTTTGGAATTGAGGTGGGCGACTTCGAAAAGGTAGACGGGGATGCCCCGCTTGTCCCGACGGCCGGTCCATTGCGGATACTGAGAGACAGTCAGCGTCTGCCAGGGTCCAGAGCAGAGCTCAGGTACTCACCAGGCGGCGCGTCTCGTCGTACTCCTTGATGTCGATGGTGTCGTAGAGGGCGTCGAGGCGGTTCTCCTTGCGCCAGTCCTCTGTTTCTTTAAACTGCTTGAGAGCGTCGGCAGGGCTGAACTTGCGCGCTCTCAGGTAGCGGCTGCGCTAGCCGTCAGCAAGCATGTCGGCGGCAGAGAGTGAGACCAGCAGACTCACAGCATCGTCTCGTCGTCATGGCTGGGAATCTTCTTGTCGTCGACGCCGGCGGGGCGGTAGTAACCTGCATCCTTGCACAGCTCTTTGAACTTGTCGAGGGCCGTCTCCTGGTTCGCGGTGAGGTGGCCCAGGTGAGCGGCGGGGTACTGGTACGAGTCGATGCGCGACAACTCGGAAGCGTCGTCTTGTGGCATGTTTGGAAAGGCGATACGAGTGCGAGTGTGGAGGCGAGACGTGTGTTTAAAGAAAGGGTTTTGTGAGGTCTTGGGACGAGGGAGGGCCCTGCATGAGCAAATGTCTGGTCGGCCTCTCGCTCATCCGCGCAGCCGCCCCGAAAGATGACATATTTTGGCGCCGTGGTCTGTACCACTTTCCACTCTACACTCGGGGCATCCGGCTCCCACCGGAATCTCACCTCATCTACGCGCCCACAATGGCCGTCTCGTTGGTCTTTTCCCCCGCCATCTGACCCCGATGCGCCAGGTCGCCGACTCTGCCGTTTACTGGTGGTAGACGACGACAAGACCGGCGAGCGGGTGCGGGCGCGCGGGCCGCAGTGCGTGAAAGACGGCGGACTGCTGTTCGCGGACGGCCTGCCAAAAGTCAAAGGGCTGGCGCCGGGTTCCTTGCTTGATCCTGGGACCCAAAGGCGCACTGGCAGCTGTCAAAAGGGCCAGAAACGACGTCATCCAGGCCAACAACCCAAGACTCCGAGCGGCGAGACCGAGCCGACCACGGCCAGCACCAGCGGACCACCGGACGAAGCCTTGCCGCTCCTCCGCCTCCGCTCTCCGCACCCTCGAGGGAACTTCTCACGACGCTGGGCATCTATAAACGTGCCATCTCCTCCCTGCCATGCCATGTGAGAGATGGCCAAGACTTCCCCTCTGTGCCTCCATCCCCTCCGCCGGCCCAATCACATCCTCCGCACGGGGTCCTGTCCATCGCAATTTTTGACTGGTCAGCCGTACCGTACTCGTATTACTATTCATCGCGTCAATCCACATGCCTTTTTGGACAAGAGCCTGGACTTCAAAAAAAAAGCATGGTTTTGAGCCGCTAAGCCCTATCGTTGCGGCTAACTTAGACTCTCGGGACCCGTGTTGCGCATGGCGGCTCTTGGAAATCTCCAATGATTGGACCACGGGTAGGTGTCGTTGCTTGCAAAGAATTCGAACATGGCGAAGGGCCAGCCCTTTTGATTTTTGCAGTGGTTGGGTAGGAATCACGCTGCGCGCAGGATCCTGCCAGACTGTCGAATCTGACACAGCGACAACAACATCAAGGAGAGTCATCACGTCGTTAGGTCTGGGGGCCCAAGGAGCATTCAAAGGCCGGGGTATGTCTCTCGTAAGCTGCCGCTTTTCGACCAATTGTGGATTCATGGCTTGCCTCAACAGGAACTTCGAATGCGCCGTCTTTCAGATCCGAGGCTTATGAATGCTCCCAAGACTATCCCGAGGGGAGTTGGAAGTGCCATTTCTTTTGTCAACCAGTGTGCCTCCCAATGTCCAGTAGCGCCTCAAACGTCACTAAATACCAGAATCATCTGGGGCGGGGACGCCAACTCGTTCTACGACAAACAGCCCCCACCCCCTGATGGCTGATCGACTCTCTCCACGCCTTCCATTGGACATGAGCACCATGCTCGACCACATGTCATCCAACAGCTTGACGAGCTCCCTTTTCGAGTATGACGGGCGCGCGCCCTTCCTCGTCAGTTGGAACAACACAGCTCTAGACTTTGCTCGTCATGGCGCCTCCAACCACAAAGTCATCATGCATGCCGTCGATAACATCTAGTGCTCCAGCGCCACACCTTGAAAGTCTCTGGCATCCTTACTTCTCCGGCCAGCTTGACACCCGCTTAGACCTAATCGGGAACATGACATGGGGAATGGCGCAGGCGAGCGGGAGTGCGCCGGGCCGGACGTGCCAAGCGGATGTGCCCTCTTTTGACTCGTAAGAACTTGGATCGCAGGATCGCCGGGGCGATGATTCCGGTTGGTGACTGACAGGGGATCGAATTGAAAGCCGTGATGGAAAGATGTGCTGCCTATCGCTGATTGGAAGCTAGGAAACCATGAGTGGGAAAGGATACGTCAAACAGCAAATGCTGTAATCTAAGCGGTCTTGCTCCAGCAGTTGACGCTGTTTTGTAACTAACATTCCAGGGACTCAATTCTTCACATCTAGAGTGGTCACTGGGAGCATGAATGCTGCTGTCTTCTTCGACCGTCAATTCTTCATTACCTAGCACGCCAAGTAATATGCGTTTGCAATCATGGTTTACATTTGACTTCACTGCCATCAGAATTCATCCAAGCGCGTCCTCAATTTCGCGACTCCACTACCAAATTGAGACACTCGGGATGCCACAACATGTGGCTAGAATTTGTGGCGGTGCTATAAGCCCCTGTCCGATGTCGTCATCAGGTAACCCTCAGAATTGGAATCTCACGGCGCCGAATGCTGCTCCAAAAGCTCTGTGATTTTACATCAAAACACTAGGTCTTCAATATGGAAATGACACGCGCCATCATCAATCGGGAAAGACACCCAAGAATCATGACTTCGAACACCAAGAGATAGTAACCTTCCACCGAGATCCGATGCCCGGCGGGGCAGCCGTGCGTCATCCGACACCCACGGAGCACTGCGTAGCAACAACATTGAAAGTCCAACAAACCCAAAACTGCCGCACTTCTTCACCTTTTGACTTGTCCAATTCTCGCAGATACCCGCAATTGAGTCGACGTCACCATGCCCAACGTGATTGAAAACGCCATTATTCCGCTTCGCTCCGGCGTCGATCTGGAGTCTGCCGACAGCCCAGATGCCCAAGCATGGCGCCAGACCCTGACGATTCTCTCAGAGCAGCCCGGATGCGTGCGTCTGGCGACCGGGCTGCAGGTCGAGAACCCAGACACGATGCAGATGCTCATTGGTACCGCGCCCTCTCTCTGCCCCCAACACAACAACCCACCACCTACACCACACCACGACATCATCATGCGCCAGCACCGAAAGGTACCGGCAGCAGCAGCCGCGGCCTCCACACGAGCTCGACCCGCAGCCGAAAGATTCTGACCATCAGAACGAAATAGAATGGAAGAGCGTTGAAGACCACGCCCGCTTCATGGCCGCGCCGGCGTACACGCCCTTCTTCAACAACATCAAGGGCATCATGTCGCCAACCGCGGCGCCCATCCTGACGCACCACGCCCTGGCGCCCGACGCGTCTGCCGCGTCGTCGACCGCGGCCCCCGTCACCGAGCTGGTCTCCTTCTACTTCGCGCCCGACTTCGTCAACGCCGACTTCGACGCCCCCGTTGCGGCCTTCGCCGACGCCGCTGCCGCCCACGCCAAGGGCTTGCATGCCTATACCGCCGGCTGGGCTGTGGAGGAGGATGTGGAGCACGCGAGCCTGGCGGAGGCGGGGGGCAAGGGGAAGCTGTGGCTGTTGGTCGTCGGGTGGGACAGTATCGATGCGCACATGGCGTACCGGCAGACGCAGGCTTTTCGCGACACGATTGGCGGGCTGAGGGCCAAGTCGAGCGGCGTGGAGATGCACCACGTGGTGTTCAAGGAGTTTTCCGGATAAGCTGGGCGGACGGCGCGGATTCGATTGCGGCTTCGAGAAGGTATGTGGAAGTGGATGTCCAAAAGATGCGGGTTGACCAACGGTTTTCACAGCTCTAGGTCTTGGTGTAGGCAGAGCAGAGTAGAGTAACAATGCTTGTTTTTCACTCCTCGCTGTGTGTCCTGCTGCTCCTGGCAACGTCCGCACGGTGTTGGGACGTCTTGGTTGTCCGAACTCGCCCTTCGTTCCACATCCAACTCGCGGTGATGCTTGGGAGCCGAGAAAGCGAATTTTCTCATCTTGAAAGATGCGCAAGCAGGAAATATCTCGGCTCCTTGAGCACATGGGACTGGGAAGTATCTGAATTTAATATGCACATCTAAGAAGTTTAACGTGGAAACTAGGGAGCAGCCGTAGTCCTAGACTAAGTATCCAAACCCATGACACGCACAACAAAACGATCGTGGACGCGTCCAGTCAAACTTTCCGGATTAGGCAGTCTGGATAGCAAACTCGCGGGAATGCGCCCAAGGCACGGCCACAGAAAAAAAAATAATTCAAAAGCATCCATTTCAACAAATGTGTGGCCAGGGAGCGTTTACGCCCTTCCCAGCCCCAACATTGTTGCACTTTTGTCTGCTATAAAGCGGCCGCGCCCTGCATGCGTCTTGTCTTGCAGTTCTTGCAGGTCAGACCTCACGATCGAGATTCAACCACCATGCGGTTCTCGCTCGCTTTTGGCTTTTGCTTCCTTTTCGCCGCGGCGTTGGCTGCGCCGCTGAATCCGCCTGCCGATGAAGGCGTCGTCGCCACCGCGGGGGCCGTCAACGTCGACACGGCCCCGATTTCGAAGGCGCTGAAACTGGAGGATCCTGACAACGACCTAGAAGAAAAGACAGGGTGTATGGAGGTGTACCACTACCATGGCCGACAAAAGGTGATCAAGGCGGTCTGCGGTTTTACTGCGATCAAGGCATTCGAGGAATGGTCCGAGGCGCAACGGCCAATCGACCACGCGGCGCTCCTAAAAGAACACGTACGCCTCGAACTACGGTGGCTGGAGAAGAAGCTGGGTCTGCGCAACAACACCTTCGACCGCATCGGGCGCGCAAATGTCCCCGACCAGACGGTCAGGATCAGCAAGAAGTGGGCCGACCAGATGGTCCACGATGCCATGTGGTGGTTTCCGGATAGGTGGTTCAAGAAGTACAAGGACTTGGCTGTTGCGCTCAACCGGACCCAGGAGGCGTACGATAAGAACAAGGCGGAGGCCGCGCAGTTTGGTTTTGATTTGGCGGCGAAGAGACCTGCTCCGGCGTTCAATTTGACCAACGAGCTTGATGACGCGGCGGCCATGAATGCTGGAGCTTTGGCACGGCGCGATGTCTCGGACGACTCGGACCGCGTTCAAGTCGATCCTCTTAACAAAACTCAAGAATTCTACGACCGCAAACAGGACAAGAGCCTTGCGCGCCGTGACCTTCAGGCCGACTCAGACTGCATCCGAGTCTACCATGACCATGGTCGAGAGAGGGTGGACAAGGTCGTATGCGGCAAAAAGGAACTCATGGCGTTTAGGAAATGGTCTGATAAGCAAGCAGCAATAGATCATGAAGCTTGGACAAAAGAACACCTGGAGCGTCAGGATCGATTCGTCGAGTCAAAAATGGGCCTTCGCAACAACTCCTTCCTCCTAAGAAATCGCAACGACATCCACGGCAACAAGATAAGGCTTGGAAGCTACCGCTACAATCACATGGTTGAAAATGGGATGTACTGGACCCCGGAGAAATGGTTGAAGAAGTATCGCAAATACGTCAATCAGCTCAATGAGACTCAGGCTTACTACGACAACAAGCAAGCTTCTCAGACTAATATGACCCAGGAGCTTGACGACACCACGACCCGGGATGATGGACCCTTGGCACGCCGCAGTGTCGCCGGGGACGACGAATGCGTAGATGTGCTACATTACCATGGCATCAAGAGAGTCGAGAAGCGCATCTGCAACAACAAAGAGCTCAAGGCCTTCGAAAAGTGGTCCAAAAAGCAGGCCTTAAAAGATGACGCCAAAGTCCTCAGGAAACACCAAGAAGTCGTTTTGCGATGGGCGGAGAAGAAAATGGATATGCGCAATGGCTCCATGAGTCGTGTTGATAGAAACGATATCTATGGCAACAAGATTCCTGTGCGAGGCTCGAAGGCTGCAACCATGCTGTCAAGAGCCGTGTACTGGTCGCCAGTGAAGTGGTACAAGAAGTACAGAAAAGAAGCCAAGATACTGAACGAGGCCCAGGAACAACTGGAAAGGAAGAATCTGGAACAAGGACAAAGAGATGTTCGTACCAAGAACGGAACGGGGAACTCTATGTCCCGCCGTGACCTTGTTCCTGGATCTCCCGTCCAAAATGAGCGCAAGCACGACTTCGACCCAGTTTCGACGCTCAAAGAAGGCGACAGGAGCGATGGATTCATCGGGATGCAGTTGCGGAAGCTGTTTAGGCAGCTGGATCAGAATGAATCTTCGCCTGTGCCTGTCCCGTCTGAGGTTTCTTCCCTGGATGACTCCGTCGCAATGAAGTCTTTTCTCCGTGGGTTTTACGACGAAGACTTCGATTCGGATAGCGACAATGACAGCGATGATGATTCGGACGACGATGGCGACAATGATTCGGACTACAGCAGCAGTCAAGTCGCTGTGACGCCGTCATCCACTCCCAACACCGCTGCCACGGTGCCGTTATTCAAGAGCTTGAGCAAACGCGCCGTGTCCACGACGCCAGAATCCGTCTCCGACTTCACCTTCCCCACGTTCTCGATCCCGGCCATCCTCTCTGACGTAAAACTTCCCCCTACAACCACGATCGGCGTCCCAAAGATACCCCTTTCAACAACCTCGACGCCCGCCTACCAATTCTCTAGACATCCCGACTTGAAGACATGGCCTTACACGACGCCCGACCCCACGACGACGCATCTCGGACCCTCGGGCTTCACGTCCATTATGGACGGCAGAGTGTGGATAAGAATCAAACCCCACGGGCCGCACTCGAGTACTCCGGAGTTCAAGAGCATCGACTTTAAGACGGAGACGCTTCCCACACCTTCTCCAACCGCAAGCGTGGGGCGAGATAAGCATGGGACCTTCACGTATTCAACGAGGCCCTATCCCGAGGAATTGCCTGCGTGGAGCAAGGCGGGCTTGATTGGTCCCAGGGCGTCGAGCAGGACGAAGGCGCGGTTGCTCAACGCGCCGACGACGACGAGGAAATCTTGATGCACGACTGGCCCACAGTGGGTGGCGAAAGAAATGACCAGTCCGAGACTTCGTGGTGGCGCCACAGTAGGTGATGAAAGGATTCCACCTGAGCTCAGATTCAGGTTGTCGCACACTCAGACGCAAGCGCTCGGAGGCTCCTTGTGACAAGGTACCTATTAAGAGAGAAAATTCTCTCTATGTTTAAAGCAACAAGCGCTTGAACACTCCACGTCTCTACGTGATCTGACTTGGCGATAGAGATCCTTTGAATAGCTATTCCTTCAGTCACCCACTTCGGCGGCGAAAGATGGTGCAGTGCGGCGCCGGCGCGGCAGAAGATGGACGGGCTCGGCGATGTTGAACCCACCGGCGACCACACACCACAGTAGGTGACGAAAGAAATTTAACCCAGGCTTTGCTTCAAGTCGTTGTACACTCGGACGCAAGCGCTTGAAGACTCCTTGTGGCTATTCACCAAGAGAAAGATTCCCTCTATGTTGGAGACATGAAGTGTTGAGGACTCCTTGTGGCCATTCACTATGCGAAAACCTCTCTCTATGTTGGAGGCAGTAAGCGCTTGAAGACTCCTTGTTGCCATTCACCAAGAGAAAACTTCTCTCCATGTTGGAGGCAGTAAGCGCTTGAAGGCTCCTCGTCCCTACGTGTACTAACCTTGGCGACAGATTCTTGAATCAGCAATTTCTTTTGTCACCCACTGTGCACCAAACAACGAACAGTGCAAAGACAACCGAATTCCGGCCTTGCACTCCCCACTTCTTCAAAGCTTCTTATAGCTGGCTGCAGTGTAGACACCGCAATCACTGAAGCTAATAGTTATTGGAGTGGAGTAAGAATTCCTAAGAGAACTATCAATTGAAGTCACTACTACAGCTGAATCATGTACACATCTTTAAAGCTCCCATCATCCCACTCCTAATTTACAAGTGAGACGAACTGCAGAGACTCACGATATGAGAGCGTGATGTTGCTGCCGGTATGTGGAGCCGTAGGAGCCGCCTGCAGCTGCAGGGGTATCAGGGGCCATTGACATGGTTAAGAGTAACTCATCGCCTTCCATCCCACCACAAAACCCGCCCCACAATGCCCTCACCGACGCGGAATGCGAAGACGAAGGCTCCTTGAGAGCAGAGCGAGTTGACTTGGACTTCTTATCAGAAGTCGCGGCATGCGAAGATGAGGGCTCCTCGGGGGCTGCGCCAGATGATTTGGACTGCTTGCCGGAAGTCGTGGCTTGCGAAGACGGAGGCTCCTGAGCAGAATGCCACCAACACCAACACCAAAGCCAACAAGCTTCTTTGTCCAAGTCCTAGGGGGTTGCCGACTACCCTCTGGTACCAATCTATCTGCAATGCCGCTCTCCATATGACACCACCAACAGGACCGAGTAAACCAATATCGGGGTGGCGCCGTTGAGGAACATGACGATCGAAAGCGCTAGGCGACGCGGCTGTAGTGGATTGTCGCCAATCTGGTTTATCCGGTCCGCTCCCCACAACAACTCCGACCATCACACCGGCGCAGCGAACAGCCAGACCGTAGAACCGAGCACCAAAAGGGCCATTCCCGTCGTGGAGTGGAGCACGGGCTAGTTGTGGTGGTGGTGGTGGTGGTGTGGTTGTTGTTGCTGTTGCTGCTACTGCGGCGGCGGACAAGCGCGCAGCGGGCCGGCGGCGGAAAAGTTGTGCTGTTCTTCTGTGAACGTTAGTAAGTGCGCAGATAGGGAGCATTCGAACGTGTGATGCACGGAATGATGAAGCATCCAAAGTCTCAGTGTTGTAGGAACAGGGAGCAATCAAGTGTATAAGGAAGCAGACGCGAGGTTTGACTTACGGCGAGCGAGAGAGAAGACGGGCAAGGGCGCGGCAGCGAAGCGAAGCGCACGCGCGCGCGGGAAAAGTGGTGTTGATCTTATAACTATGTCAGCAATGAGCCTACAGGGAGCATTCAAGCGGCTGATGACGGAGTGACAGTGATTGGATGTTGAATTCAGGGAGCATTAAAGTGCATGCTGCGTGCCAGAAGAGCGTATGCACGCATCTAAGGAGTAATCGAGCGTCCAACTTACAAGCTTGTTGATGGGGACGAGCAGGGTCTGCGTCCAAAGGCGGCAATGTGGGAGCAAAAAAAGGGCCAGCAAATTCGAAATTCTTCGTAAATGTCTATTGAATATGTTAGCAGAGATACGTACGGGGAGCCTTCAAGCGCTTGACTATCGGGTGATGGTGCTCGACGACTTCAGCGCAGGGAGCAATCGAGTGAATCCCCAAGTCGAGTAGATGCTTTCAGGGAGTGATCAGGAGAGTACAACTTACGAAAAAACGGAAATGTGGCGGGCGACGGCCGGGCGAGCAACAAGATCCAACAGCCTGTGCTGGATACATTGCGGAGTGAAAACAGGGAACAGAGAAACGATGAGGCAGATGGATAGAGATGGATGTTGGTGGATGGATGGAGATCAAGGTCGAGGGCGCTGTGGACGAGGGCAGGCGTGGGTGGGCATGGGCGGGCATGGGCGGGCATGACTTAGATGTCCCAAAAGGGTAAGCGGGTTTTGCAACTTCAAACGTCTATGGAACTTTGGCCGGAGAACTTTTTTAAATATTGAGATACATGCACATAGGGGGTCCCAGGGGTAGGGTAGGGGGTAAGGGGGTAGTATCTTGGTGACATATCCAAAAAAGGGTGAGGTCGGATTTCCCCAACTTCAAACGTCTATGAAATTTTGGTGAACAGTGAGATGCGTCTGGTCTGGAGAGAATGGAAGAAGGCACTGGCACTGCCCTGCCCGGTCGGTGGTCCATTCCGTCGCTCCTCCTGTAGAAAATTGAAAATAGGGGGTCACAGGGCAGCACCGCCACCACCACCACTATTAAGGACAAGAAGTCAACAGCAGCGATCACCACGGCAAGCTGCTCAAGCAAAATAGAGCAGTATTCATTCTTCTACCTGTTCTCATCTCAACCGAGCCGGCACCCACCGTCCTCCCGTCTTTCCGCATCTCCTTGCGCTTGCGCCCGCGCCCGCTATTGTCTCCAAAACTACGAAAAGGGCGCTCTAATCTCGAGAGTTTGACAGAAAAGATGCGTGGCTTCGGGGAAAAGTAGAAGAGCACGGCTCTCTCATGGCATAACGGGTTTTCCGTCCGAGACAACAAGCTTGGTACGCGTCGACAACCGATTTCCGCCTGCAGTTGATGATTGAAAGTGGACCCAACCTGGAGGCATATTGGTTTAGCTGGACGAGGATGCAGGTGACCAGAATCAGACAAAAAGCAAGCCGCAGATGACGAGACCAGGAGCGAGGCAGAGCAGCACAGCGAGACAAGACGAGGCGGCATGACGGCTTACCAGGCACGCGACAGACGGCGTATTCTCCTTGATAGACAGAGCGCGTCTCTCCGAGATGCCTCCATCGACGAATTGTGGCAGCCCTACCTCAAAATTCGACATTGTATCCGGCTCAGGCGCTGGCACGAGACGCTCGATGTGACGGACGGCGGACGGCACGCCCAGGTATTTCGAACCCGCCAGCGCCGCGCACGTAGCTGGAGGGCTGGTGGGACTGGGTCGTGGGGGGCACGTTGGACGTGGCGCGCACGCCCTTGATGGTCTTGCAGCCGCCGCCGCGGTTGCGCTTCTTCTGGTTCCTGCTCGACGACGGCGCGGCCCCATCACCTCCGGGCGTCAAAGAGCGATACGACACTTCGTCGTCGCTGTAGCTGTTGGACGAGCGTGGTCTTGGAGCGTGCGGTAGCGCCGAGAGGAGTGAAGGAATGAAATGATACTGC
Organism: Phyllosticta capitalensis; assembly: GCF_038381095.1. Taxonomy (NCBI): domain Eukaryota; kingdom Fungi; phylum Ascomycota; class Dothideomycetes; order Botryosphaeriales; family Phyllostictaceae; genus Phyllosticta; species Phyllosticta capitalensis. The sequence goes on from NW_027117440.1 coordinate 239,577, forward strand.
CTGTCGGCAGCGCGATCCCGCAAACGCTCCTGTTGCTAAAAAGCGGCGACAATTCTGAGTAGACAGGTGGAATGCCCATGGTGGGTGGTGGCCTTAGCGGCGAGCGAGAAGATTGATTCACGGGCCTGGAAATAACAAGCCAATTCCGTCTCCCCCTCTTCAACACCAACTCCCTGTTTTTTCAAAGTTTCCCACAGCTATCTGCGCCGCAGACACCGCAATCACCGAAGCCAACAGTTGTAGGAGTGGAGAGGACTGCTGAGAGAACTGTCGATTGAAGCCACTACTGCAGCTGAATTATATACAGGTCCCCAAAGCTCCTCATCCCACTCCTGCAACTGAAAAAGACTGCGCAGACCCACGACATCGGATCGTAGTCTTGCTGGCTGTCAAGGGGAGCAGGGCTCACCAACAAGTGTCTCCATGCCTGAAATACAAACTCTGAAGCTCTTGCCGGCCTCCTCATGTGTTTAGTCTGACCAATTTCTCAAAAACAAGACGCTCCATTGCGCCTCACTGATTGACTATGTGCAGGGCAGGTGACAGGCTGAGGAAATTTCCGGAGTTGCAGCACCCCCATTAGGTGTTAGGGGGAGTATTGAGGTGCTCTTCGGACCTACTCGAGTACATCGGGAGCGGTTGATCCTCGCGTGTAGTGTTTCCGATCCGTTGCCATCGTACTATATACGCTGGCGGACACGATTGCTTGTAGTTTCCTCGCGGCGGCGAGCAAGTAGATCCGGCGGCCTGTGCTGGATATGTTGCAGTGTGAAGATAACAGAGAAACGATGAAGTAGATGGAGAGGGACCATCTGCTCCTTGAAGGAATTCGTGACTTCAGGCGTCTTGTCGGCCTCCGTCCACACACTGATACAGTCCACCAGCTTCTCGACCCGCGTGTTGACCCGCTCGTCGCGTATCTTCTTCCTCTCCTGCTCTGCGCGTAATGAAAGTGAGCGGAGGTGGGAACCCTGTACGGGGTGCACCATCGACCGATCCTGATGTCTTCGGATGGATTTGAGTAAGAGCATAGCTGTTGGGACCCGAAAGATGGTGAACAGTGCCTGGATAGTGTGAAGCCAGAGGAAACTCTGGTGGAGGCTCGCAGCGGTTCTGACGTGCAAATCGATCGTCAAATTTGGGTATAGGGGCGAAAGACTAATCGAGCCATCCAGTAGCTGAGACCGCCCTTCTTCTTTTCCTTCGCACGCAATTCCTTCTCTTACTGCGATGAAGCCTGTGCCCTTGCGCGTGAACTGCAATAGCTGCCTTTCTTTTAGAATACAAAAGGGGGACGGCTTTCGCAAAATTTGCTGCGGCAGATCGTCACCGTCTTGTCGTCATGGCCGTGGTCGTTGACAGCATTGTCTGGCGAGCCGTCTGCAAGCTGACTTTCAGAGTGCGTGCCGTTTTGACCTGCAAGACGGGCTTCAGAAGTGCCTGTCCGGGCCTCGACTGTGCGGTCGGGTAGGTTGACAAGCACCGAAGTCAATTGTCATCCGAGGGCCAAGAGGAAGGCATCGAAAATGCGCCTGCTAGCCTGAACATTCAGGGGAAATGCCCACATTGGCTGTTGGAAGTCTTGATGGTATTGCTGACGAGCGGCGACAATACCAAGTCGGCAGGCAGGTGGGATGCCCATGTTGGTGATGGGGGGCTGCAGCGGCGAGCGACAAGATCCAGCGGCCTGTGAAGAATGAAGCAGGAAGAAAATAGACCGAGCGAAATGGACGCAATTCTCTATTGAACATGTCAGCGCTTGACAACTCAAGACAAGTGCACCCCCAAGTTGAGAGATGAGGAGCAAGTACAACTTACGGAGAGACAGCGACTGGATCCGGCAGCCTGGATGAGTACTTTCGAGAGCGAGCACAACAAGAAAACGCTGAACTAGATGGAGAGGGATGGATTTGGACGGATTGAGATGAAAGGTCGAGGTGAAAGGTGGATGGTGGTAGAGTGGTATCAGTCGACACAGATCAGCGTCTGGCCTGGTGAAAGGTAGAAGGAAGATGTTAGAGCCCGTCGTCGAGGCGTCGCGATTGCAACGAGAAGTGGGTCGTGGGTGGTTGCCGGTGGGTGGTGGTCGAGGCAGGCCAAAGAAGGCGCATGATCCTCTGTTCCTCCTCCTCTAGCAGGTTGTGGTTTCAGGCAGTCATGTAGGCAAGCAGTGCTCTGTTTCGCACCATGGTAAGTACAAGGAGTAATCAGTTCCTTCTACGTTGATAGGGTCGTAGGTAGGGCCTGTGCGGCCTCTAGGTATCTATCTTGCGCGCGTCGCGCTCTCGTTCACTCCCTAGACATAATTATCTACCACACGCTGTCGCTCGCTGGCCCCCTGCCCGTTTTTGTCTCTGCTCGCCAACATCAGCAGCATAGCAGCACCAGCAGCAACACGCTGCCCATTCAAACCGTAAGTTAGATCTCTTGATGACTCCCTGGTTGTTTGAGCTTGTCTCGGGCGTATCGCTCGTCAGGAGCATGAATGCTCCCTGTCTTCGGTTGTCACATATCCCATCTCTCAATGCTCAGACGTTTGAATGCTCCCTGTATGCTCATGGCTGACATAGTTACTAGTTGCCCGTTGACCTCCTTCTCTCTCTCCTCTCCTCCTGGCGCGCCGCAGCGCGCTGAAAACGCCGCAGTAGCCGCCGCCGCAACCTCCGGTTGCAGTTTCAAGTAGGTCCACTTTTTCAGCATATTCATAGACGAGTATCTTGGTATTTCGAATCAGGCGCTATGTTTGAATGCTTCCTGGACTCATGATGATAAAAAGAGCTTGGAAAATTCTGTGGCATGGGGTGAAGAGCCACATGCTTTTTGATCTTCGACAATACGGGCTGGGGATTGTTTGTCATTTGAGTCGTCAAGCGCGCGAATGCTCCCTGTGTACACTGTTGCTGACATAGTCATTAGAGACCCACCATCACTTTCTCTCTCTCTCCCTCCCTCTGCTGCTGCCGCCGCCGTCAACGCGCTCCAGTGCCGCCGCCGCCGCCGCCATCATGTCCGTCTTTTGGCAGATGGTATGGTCCCCTAATAGCGCCCTGTATCCACAACATCCATATGTGCACAGAAGCAATTTCTTAGTTGACTGAGTCAACAAGCATTTGATCACTCCCTATTTCTGTTCCCATGCACAGATTTCCACGTCACAAGAATCACCATGAGCCATTTTGCTCTGGTCATCGAGCAGAAATTTTCTCTGTCTCCCAAAATGCTTTGCTTTTGAATGCTCTTGCTGATCTGAAATACTGTAGCGTTTATCACCAATTTTTCGTTGCCGGACGCCCGGCCAGCTGCCGCTGGCTTTTTTCTGGCCGTTTGGTCCCTCGGGGCCATGGTTTGTCTGGTCGGCGCGCCGGCCTGGTTTGGCCTGTCCGGGCGGGGCCTGGGCTATACTGGGGGCTGGGCCTCCAACGACAAAGTACGCGCCCGGCTTGTGGCGGGGCTGTTTTTTGTCGGCCTGGTGGGTGGGGGGGTCGCCGCCTGGGTGTGGCGTGTGGGGATGAGTAGGGGGGAGGTGGAGGTGGATGAGGAGGGGGGGTTGGTGGTTGGGGGCGCACGAAGGGGAGGATGTGGTTGGTGGTGGGGCTGGTGCTGGCGCTGGCGGTGGAGGTGGTGGTGATTGGGTGGGGGTGGTAGGTGGTTGTGTGGGGTGGGCTGGTAGTTTGAACTCCCTGTATGTTCATCGCTAACACAGTCATTAGAAGTCATTCTCCTCTCTGATTGTTCACCTCTCCTCTCTCCTCCGATGTGACGCCGCGCGCCGAAAGAAGCCACCGTCGACACAGCAGTGATCTCTCATCGGATAAAAGTAAGTTCGAACGCTCGACACCTCTACTGCTCTCTGGATACACCCACCTGAATCTTCCATCGTCCATAGCACCGTTACTGACAAAGTCGTAGAAATCCATCATCATTCTCTCGCTTTCATATCAATACTCTCTCCGTCCATGTCTCAACCGCCAACACCACCAACGCCATCGCGGCTGTCGCCGGGCATCCATATTTGCTACCATTGCGGTGCACCAGCTGACTTGAGCTGGCTTTGGACCATTCAGTAGCGAGGTAGTAGGAACCCCTGATTGTTCCTTGTATCCAAAATTTCACCACTCAACTCTTATATCGCTGTCATTTTATATGCCACTGCTGATCTGACATGCTCGTAGTTTTTGTTACCAATTATCTTCTTTTAACGCCCGGACTCTCGGCCAGTTGCCGCTGACTTTTTGCTATGCGTGTGTTCCCTCGAAGCCTTATATGTCTGGTCATGCGCCAGCCTGGTTTGGTTTGTCTCCGCCCGGCTTGCGATTGCAAGTTACGCGCCCAGATCGCGGCAGGACAAGGATTTTCGGCCTGGTTTATGCCCGAGTTGCTGCCTCGGTGTCCCGGATATGGATGAGGAGAGGGGCGTGTCAGGGGGTTGATCGTCTCCAGCCTCAGAGACAACCGCAGTTCCTCACTATTTTCTATCGGCATCATTGTCCAGCCAGCTAGCCGCCTCGACCCCAAGCAAAACGGCAGCCGTAACACAACATCTGCTTTCAGCGCGCAAGTTGGATCCTTTTCCTATCCCCTCGTCTCAAAACCGTAAGTGCTCCCTGTCCTAGCACACGGACTCGACTTTCACTGTTACTTCAAGCACCATTCGCCTGAGTATTGCCTGCTAATATCAGTATTGGAAACAGCCCCTCCCACGAACTCTTTTCCTCGCTCTCTACCTGACGCCATCGAGTCGCTCTCCTGCGCAAAGTCCGCGCCGCACCACCACCACACCACAATCTGCGCCTCCAATCGCCAGTCGCCAGTACCTCCACCCACAGCAACAACACCAGCACCAGTAGTACCAAGATGTCGTGCCTGGACGGTGCCGCCGTGTTCGTAAAGATTGTCCGTACGTTAGCTTCCGGATCATGAACGCAACACTTGAGTGCTCCCACTGACGCTGTTGCGCATAGAAAATTCCAGCAACTGTTGCACTGGGCACCTGTTGTTTTCTAGCTGTGTGTTACCAGGCTTGTCATCGCGGGCGTGCTCGGCGTCGCGATACCTGTGAGCTAGGGGATCGCTGCCTCAAGACAAACATTCCCAAAGTAAGTCGTGGATCTCGGCGACTTCAAATATCAAAGACTTGGACCGACCCTCCCAACTAACGGTTTGAATAGCTGTCCGCGAATATTGGCGCAAGATGTGGAACGAGGCATCAGCCTTGTAAATGTCTTGCCAATTTTCCTTTGGGCCCTGGTGGCTCTCTCGTGCGCGGCGTCGGTCGTCGCGATTGTGGTTGCTCCGGTATGGGAGGCCCGTCGTCGCGTGAGCGACAACCATGGCAAGGGGGCCATCCCGCTCCCATACGCGCATGCACGCGCGCACATGACTGTTGTTGTGGCTTCGGCCATAATTTTAAAGCTTGTTGTCATGGCTGTTTTGGCGTGTGTAAAGCCATCAAGATTTCGGAGGAGGCAGGTGGGAGGCCTCTTATTTTTTGGTGCGGGACTCTTTGTGGAGGTTTTTGTTTTTGGCCTGACATTGTAATTTTTTTTTCTTTTTTCCCCCTCTCCCTCCTCCCCTTCCCTCTCCCCTTCCCCTCTCTTCTTTTCCCCCCTGAATCCAAATCGGAGGCGACAAGTGGGGGGGACTTTTGTTTTTTGGGGCGGGATTCAACGATTCAACCCTTCCGACCCATCACACGGCCTCCCTCTTCGCTAGCAACTGTGACGTCGTCAGTCTTGTCAGCTTGGAGATCAAATCTCACAGCTGAGAATCCCAGCATGTTCACGTCAGGCAAGCATTCCGACCACACTGTCAAGCTCAGAAATGGCCGCGAGTTGCGCGTGCACAAGGCCATTGTGTGCAAAGCTTGCGCTCGTCTCTGGCTCACGCTATCAACCCATCGGAACCGCATCCCGGCCTCGCGACGACCCCCTATTGTGCCGTTCGAGCTCGGCCTGGTCAATGTCCTCTCAAGTCTCCCCTTTCGATTTTCTGGTTGGATGTTGAAGAGAAGGAGTTAGTGGTTGAGAAGGGGCAGGCCAGGGGGCCGATGTGGTTGGTGGGTCTGGCGCTCAACATTCAGCTGTGCTGGCCGGAGTGACAAAGGGTTGATCGAAGGCCACTTACGCTACAAGAAATGAGCAATTTAATGATTACAGACACTTCAGACGCAAGCTGTTCTACAGTGAAATTGTCTTGGCCGCTGGATTACTTGCCCCCTTTCAAGCTGACGGCGAAACTGACCGCGCGGATGACTCCGTTATTGACCCTAATTCAGTTGCCAGTCGCCGCCCTGCTGGTGTGCATGAATGCTCCCTGTGCTCTCAGGTTTGAGAGTCGGTTGAGAAAGTTGGTCTCTTATGTCTGTCGAGCTCCGGCTAATGTGTTCGAATGCCCCCTATCGTCACGAAGGCTGAGTGCACACATGGCCAACTGAGACAGCTGCCCAGAGGACACGCTGTGTGATGGCAAGCCAGATTCTAACGACGACCACCTGGGTGATTGCAGTGGTTTTGGACTTTTTGGAGTGCGGAATGAGAACTGGCGAGGAAAATGTCGACTGAAGCTACAGCTACATTTAAAAGCCAATTGAAAAGAATCAAGATAATAAAGCATAGGGTGGATTGCTGCCGGCTGGCGCAAACAACAATCATCTTCCGCATATCCTTCCTCAACATCAACTCCGGCTTCGCAGAAAACCACGCGGAACACCACTCCAACGCATCACCAACCAAACCCAACAAAACACGAAACCACCACCATCCAAACGACAGTGAGCTTCCGCCTCTCCCTCCTCGATACCAACTCCGGGCCCGCACTACCCCTAGCTTTGCTAGGCTTGACACCCATCCAACTCCATCATGCCCTCCAGCCATCCGCGCTCTACCTCAATCTTTGCCTCCATCCCTTATCATTTCTGTCGTTCAGGCAGCACCTATTGTCTTACAGCACTATCCGACACGATTATCCTCCACAAGCTCTCGCTCGCCGGCTCCTTAGCCGCCGCTCTCCGACAGCATCAGCAGCAACAGCTGCATTTTGCTGCCGACACTATAAGTCGGGCGCTTCATACCTCTCATAACTCTACAGCTGAAAAAGTCTCAGAATTCATCACTCGCTCCCATCGCTCGCTCGCTCCTCCCGGCGCTTCTACGTCCTCGAAAGCCACCAGCACCGCTGGAGCTCCTAGCCATCAAGATAAAACGATGCTGTGAGTCTGCTGGTCTCACTCTGTGCTACCAATATCCTTGCTGACGGCTAGCGTAGACGAAACTGAAGACTGGCGCAAGGAGGACCGCCTCGACGCGCTCTATGACACAATCGAAATTAAGGAGTACGACGACGGCTCACATTGGCGACGTCCTACTCAATAAGCAGGCGGAACTCGATAAAACCTTAACTACCTTGATAAGTACCCTATGCTGGACTTCTCCTAGCAGCGCCAGGTTTTAGTTTCCGGTTATAGGATTAAAGATAGCCGACACCTCCTTATCCAGAGCTAAGAATCAAGTAGTAATCACCACTGCTTGCGCTTTGGCTATCCTTGATGAAATGCCGGACGCGAATACCTTCCTCGGGCAAGATTGGAAACGAGTCTACTTGATAACGACTGAGGGTCCTCAGCACACTCTCTTCTGCCTGCTGCCCGTCCGCCGTCGCAGCAGTATCACCACCAACGCCGCAACCATAACCACAACCACATCTCACTCAATCTCTCTTTCTCTCTCTCTTTCTCTTGTCTTCTCCCCTTTTCCTCCTCCCTCTACTCCCGTCCGGCAATCACCATGGTCTACCCTTGTAAGTTTTGAATGCCACTTTCTCCTTTTCCCCGGCCTTATCTGTTCCTTTATGTCTCATTGATGCTAATTCAGCTGCCAGCTCTCGGCCTTGAAACAAGAGCCCCGGTGACCTTGTGCTGTTCGTTTGGTCCATCGGGGCCATTTTCTGTCTGGTCAGAGCGCCGGCCTGGTTTTGTTTGTCCGATCGGAGCCTTGGAAAAAGCTGGGGACTGGGCCTCCAACGACAAGTTACGTGCCCGACTCGTGGTGGGGCTGGGCTTCGTGAGCCTGGCCAGTGCCGGAGGTTGAGGAGGGAAATTGGTGCTTGTGGGGCGAGTCAGGGGGCGAATGTGGTTGGTGGTGTTGCTGGTGCTGGCGCTGGCGCTCGGTCTCCCCCGTCCCCTGTTTTGCTTTTCTGGTCAAAAGTTGAAGAAACAGGGCTGGGCCATTAGGGAAACGGGGTTAGTGGCGCTGGCGATCAACTTTCAGTTTGGCTGCTGGCTGGAGTGATGAGGGGTTGATCAACTGCCACTTACACTACGCAAGAGCAATGAGCAATTGAATGCGACTCCTGACACTTCAGACGCATGGTTTCCCAAAAAGACACTGTTTCAGCTCTAGGATTTGGCAACGAGGGTAAGCAGACTGAGTTGGCGAGAGAGTTCAAGACCAGAGCAGACGCAGAAACCAAGGAGAAGAGGCCAGAAGCAACCAGAGGTCCAAGAGAGACCAGGGGAACAGGCAGCAGCACTCACCGCAGCAGCAGACGGAAGAGGCAGACGCAAGTCTGTGAACTGAAAGCAGGAATTTTGTGCTGCGGCTTCATCGCTAGCAAGCCTTTGACATCGTGCTCGAGCGACAAAGAGTCTCTACGCATGGTTGTTTGTTGAACTTTGATCGCAGTTTCACGTAGAGCAATGGTTTTCGGAAAGAAGGACTTGAATAGGGGGGAGGAAGGGAAGGGACTATCAAAACTACATAAAAAACAGAAAAGGACTATCTAGGGGTAGAAAGGGGGAGGCAAGGGGTAAAACAAAGAAAAAGGGGGCGGCTTGCGGACAAAAAAAAACAAAACAAAAACAAAAACAAAAACAACAACCAAACCACAACAACAACACCAAAAACAAAAGAAAGCGAGGCGCCGAAAGGGCAGACAAAAAAAAAAAAAAAAGGAACGGACAGGGGGGACCAGCCCACCCCAAACACCGCCATCTACCACGAGCCGAAGCCCAGCACACCCCACTCCACCGCGAGCAACAACCCCAACAAAATCAAGGCCTGAAGCCTTGCCCGCAACACCGGGGCCACCCACCAAACCCCCTCTTCATTGAGGCGCACAAGGCGCTCTCGCCCCCCCGCCCAAAACACCCCTGCGGCGACCGGGACGCCACCCCCAAAAATGTAGGCCACTCCGGCCACGATCTGGCGCCGACGCCCACAGGTCTCAACGGTGCCGTGGTCGGCGCCCAGACGCGCGGACGAGCCGCGACCAAAAAACAAGATGGGGGCACCCACCAGCCCCAACACAGCCAAGACCAACCGCACAAAAAACACAAAAGAAGTGAATTTTGGCCACGAAGGCCTGGGCATTTGAAAATTTTTAAATTCGGCCGTAACGGCTAAGTCAAAAATTAGCAGGAGCATTCAAATATACGGTACGGAGTAGGAAACAATGAACATAAGGAGCAGTCGAATGTATGCAAACAAACGAAGTGAGTTGGAATGATGAGTAAAGAAGAAGAAAGCCATTTCCAAAGGGAGTATGAAGTTGCATGACAACAAGATGGATATGAGGAGTGCTCTTAAACGTACCCGCGAGCCCGATGGTCCACGCCGGGAAACCCATTCTGGTGGCTGTGGTGGTGGTGGTGTTGTTGGTGGTGGTGGTGCTGGTGACGAACGGGCGCGGGGCGGGCGCGGGGCGGGCGCGGGGCAGGCGCGAGGCAAAAAAAGGGATTGGAGATGTCTACTGATGATGTTAGCAGTGTACATACAGGGAGCAATCAAGCGCTCAAAGCATGAGATAAAGGAAATCCCAAGCGCTTGACGCTCGCCATCAACCAAGGAGCATTCAGATGTACGCCACACGTAGCGAACCCAAGCTCTTGACACCATGAACCCAAGCTCTTGAAACCCCAAACCAGAGAGTATTCGTGTGTATGAAGACCAATGAAGCGGATATGTCCAAGGAGCAATCGAACGTCCAGACTTACAAAAAACGCAACCAGAGGTTGCGGCGGTGGTGCTGGTGAGTTGTGAAAGCGCAAAAGCGCCGGGCAAGGAAACGAGCTTGGGTCTACGACTATGTCAGCTGCAGGCTTTCAGGGGTGATCAAGCGTCCAACTGACAGGTTGTCGGCAGCCTTATGCTGCTGTTGCTGTTGCTGTTCGAGAGCGGCGAGGAAGCAACGGGCAGGGGTCCGACGAGCGACAGCGTATGGTAGATAATTATGTCTGAGGAGTGAACGGGAGCACGACGCGGGCGAGATAGATACCTACAGACGCACGGGCATCGCCCGTGACCAAGTCAACAAGGAAGGTGTCGACTGCTGCTTGCACTTACCTCCAGATTGCTCTGTCCAACGGCTGCTGCTTCTGCACCACACGCTCTTCTCTGCGGCTTACTTGAGTTGCCAGATCCCTGAGTGTCTGGTAAAGAAGCTTGAAAAAGTTGGCAGCAGACAGCTACCTCGGCGCATCTGCCGGCGCGCGCCGTCAACAGCACAACCCTCTTCACGGCCATTGTGGCGTTCATCTATTCTCGTGGCTGACTTGATGTTGGAAGTGTACAGAGATTGCCAGCATTCGAAGGTAGGCCACGATGATGGCCGGGGGGGAAGGGTGAGAGGAAAACTGGAAGAGAGAAACATGTGGTAGTTGTGGTGTAGGTGCTGGTGACGCTGCTGTGATGTTTTTGCTACTTTGACGGTAGACTGGCAGCGGACAGAAGCCGGGGCCGGAGAAGTCATGTTGCTCTTCTGATCGTGATCTAACAGCGGGTCGTAATATGCGGTGTATATGACCAACCGAGGTCATAGAGCAAGTCTTCGCCAAGTTCCTCAATCCTCGCTTCGTCAAAGTGGTTTGTCCCGCGGGCTGTTTGCTTCTGCCTCCCTGGACTGCGGCTACAGTGGAAAAGTTCAGAACACATCTGATCCTTCTGCCTTGATGTCTTCCTCTCACACAACCATTTCCGTTCCACTTCCTCAATCTTCATTGAAATTTCAATCCTGTGCCTGCTTCTCTCAGTTATTTTACTTGAGGAAAAGAAGGTTTCTCAGTCTGAAGCCGAGGTGTGATTCAATTTGTCCCCGCAGTGTTTTGTTTCAAGTGCGCTTTCCAGGGAATGCGTACGCGTGGTTAAAGGCATACCGCGTGCCATCACGCTCCGCTTACTTTCGACCCCGGACTTCCTCTGCTATTCAAAATCTCGTCAATGGATCACCCTGTCGTAAAGAAAGCTTTTCTCAATGTCCTTTGCGTGGAGGACACGGATTGAGACAGTGAAAATGAAGTGTTAGCGATTCAGACAATGAAGAGTCGGACCACCGCAGCAGAGCTATTTAAGTTCAGCTGGTGTTTTGATATCAATCTGGTGTTCTTTTCAAGGCAGTGGAAGACTCTGCTGTGTATCTACGGTCGAGAAAATGTCTCACGATGTTTGTATTCTAGTCGACACGGCAAAGACCGTTTTGATCTATTTGTTCTGCTACTGTTAATGCAATTGTGTACGTCATGCGCACTTCCTTCATGATGACTCAATTCTTACTACATTCCTCCTCCCCCTTCCCCTATTATCCTCTTTCCACCCGGTCAGGCGAACTACATTGGTATCGGTAAATCAAAGCGTGTTTTAGGACATTCTACTCTTGCCAAGTATCGTGTTTCCTGTTCCAATTTGCATGACCCAATCGCAGTGGAACCTGCTCCTGAGAAAGATGATTAAAAAGTAGAGATTCAACATATGAAATTCTGTTGTCAATGACCGCTTCATCAGAACAAGCGGCCAGGAGGGAGCAGCAAAACCGCCCCCTTGGACCGGCCGGTTCAGCGCTGAACTTGACTTTGACCTATATCTCGTGTCTGAAGCTTACCGGTACTCTCCCAATGATCAAATTTAGTCCTGGCTGACTTGTGAAGAACCACGGGTGTGGACTGACCCCAGACTGTGGGAATTTCGAGGAAGGGGAAGAGACTTTCAAGTGCAGAGACAAGATCCAAGAAGAATGATTGAAGCTCGATTGCATTGTGAAGCAGAGGGTGAAATTGGTTGCAGCGTGAGTCTTGCGCGAATGGCCTACGCCGTAGACCTCTTTACTCGCATCTAAGGGGTAGGCCAACAATCTCATAGTCCCAAAAATATGGACCATCGATGAATTGGTGCAATAATCCATCAAAACACAGATGGTATGGAGAATAAGAACGAAACAAGGAAGAAATTGGGGCCCAACTGTCCCCTCATTCTGCATATCCCCACCATCAAAGAAAACCACAACCCCACCACGTTTGACAACAACCACCCCCAGGATTCAATTTGGAGATAAAAATGAGTGCATTCACCACCTCATCTGTTGAACCCAGCAAAGATGCCTTCCACCACGCCCACCGCTGCCAACAATAGGAGGAAGACCAGGACCGGCGAGGCTGCTGAGAGAAGCATGGCAATTCGGAGCCTCGAGCGATGACGCTTTGCGGCCGGGCCCTGGTCCTCCACTCCCCACAACAACCCCTTTGTCCACCACGCCGGCGCAGCCGCCAGCCAGACCGTTAGAACCGAGCACCAATAGAGCCACACCTTAAATGGAACGGAGCTTGGCTGATAATTGACGTTCGTCTAAGTTCGTTCCACTGGAGACAGAAATGTTAGCATTTCGAGCGAAGAAGAAGAGGAATGTTCAATGGAAGTTGACTTACAGTCTGGGTTCTCCCGACTTGAACCCGGTGTGGCTTGGTGGGCTTCTACACGGTTGGTCTGGTGACTGCGGCCGCCGCCATTGCCATCATTGCGAGGAAGCGTGACAAGTTGAATGGGCAGGCTTGGCGGCGGGCGATTGTCGGTGGTGGACGGTGGAAAGTTGACGAGTGTTGTTGCGAGGGAAATTGTCGAATTGTTGGCGTTGTCGGATGGGTATGCGGAAACAGCGATGGTGGAAGACGAGCGAGAGGGCGGCTTGGTGGGCTTCTACACGGTTGGTCTGGTTGCTGCGGCTGCCGCCGTTGCCATCATTGCGAAAAAGCGTGACAAGTTGAATGGGCAGGCTTGGCGGCGGGTGGTTGTTGGTGGTGGACGGTGGGAAATTGTCGAATTGTTGGCATTGTCGGATGGGTATGCGGAAACGGCGATCGTGGAAGACGAGCGAGAGGACATTTTGGCGTTGATGAAGAGAGGCTTGATGATGTTGGCGATGTTGGCTGGTGGTGGCGCGTGTAATGATACTGTTGCGTGGTGGAGGCGAGGGCTGAGGGGCAAAACTGATGCTTTGGTAAGATGTTGTGGTAAAATGAGGCCAAACAGCAGCGCCACGAGAGGACCCCAGCGAACATGTCCGAGCCATTGGGCGGGAATTTCTACATACAGCGTCAGTAGGGAGCATGCAGAAGTGCGAAGCGACAATAATGGTGGGACAATATACCTCCAGCGCACTTGAGGGCAACGGCCACGTCGACATAGGACATGCTGCTGGTGCTGCCGGGATGCCAACTCCGCAGGCGACAGCACAAAACGTCCACAGGCCGATCAACAGCGCCACGAGAAGAACACGATGCTCGAGCTGGTGTTTCCCATTGTTCTCAACAGTTTGTTGGCGGAGTTGAGTGCGATGGCGGAGACGACGACGGTCGAGAAAGAGCGAGAGGACATTTTGGAAGGTTGACAAAAAAGCTTGTTGGTGATAGTGGTGATGGTGAAAATTCTGCGGTCGACTATTGCTGCTGCTGGTACCGTGGGCGAGCTGACAATCAAACGTTCAGACTAACGAAAAAAGGCAACTCAGGGTTGCGGCGGTAATTTTGGTGGTTTTTGAAGGCGCAGAGGCGCCAGGACGGAGGGAACAAGCTGGTTTCTATGACTGTGTCAGCTACAGACTTTCAGATAGTGATCAAGTTTCCAACTAACGTTTTTTCGGCAGCCGAATGCTGTTGTTGTTGCTTTTGTTGTCGAGGACCCACGAGAACAACGGGCGAGGGGCCTGCCAAAGTAGAGCTGATGGTAGAAAATTATGTGTGGCGGGCGGACCACGAGGAAGATCGGGGACGGTCTCGGTGGTGAAGTCGGGCTGCGATGCAGCATGATGTCGACCGTGGTGATGTGGGAGATGATGGGAAGCGCATCCGCATGCGTTGCTTCAGGTGGCAGTTGAGAGTGATGATGATAGACTCTGACTGAGCGACGGACATGATGAGGTGGACGAAGATGAATGATGATGAGAGGTTGAGGTGGATGGGAGTGAATGACTGAAGATTTAGGAGGTTCAGGTTGGAGCGCGGCGGCAGGAACTCTCGCAGAAAGCATGTTGGATATTCCTTACTCTGCAGCCCGCATCCTTCCATCTCGTCTCGCCTGCCGCCAACAGATCAAGATATCGGCGCCTTCCTAGGTGTCCGTCTCCTTCCATTTCGCTGGTAGGACGCGGTTCCACCACGCCACCCAGTCATCTCACTTCCACCTCCGTCCTCCATCCTCCCTCTACGACCTCATTATCCTCCAGCTTGTCGAAATGCCCGTCATCTGACAAAGTGTCTACCAAACGCTCTCGCTCGCTGGCTCCTTGCCCGTTTTTGTCTCCGCTCTCCGACATCAGCAGCAGCAAAAGCAGCATCAGCAGCAACACGCTGCCCATTCGAACCGTAAGTTGGATCTCTTGATGAGTCCCTGGTTGTTTGTGCTCATCTCTGGCGTATTACACATCCCATCTCTCATTGTTCAGACGTTTGAATGCCCGCTGTATGCTCATGGCTAACTACTTATTAGTTGCCCGTTCACCTCCTTCTCTCTCTCCTCTCCCCTCCGGCGCGCCGCAGCAGCCGCCGCCGCCGCAATCTCTGGTTGCATTTCAAAGTAGGTCCACTTTTTCAGCACATTCATACGCGAGTGTCTCGGTATTTTGAATCAAGAGCTTTGGAATCTGGTTTTTTCATGGCAGGCGGCGTACGTTTGAATGTGGGGCGTAGCGGCACATGCTTTCTGGTCTTCGAGGCCAAGAGCTGGGGATTGTTTGTCCTTTGAGTCGCCAATCGCAGGAATGCTCTCTGTGTGCATGTCAAGAGCTATAATTCAGTCAGTCTGCCCTACAATTGTAGGGGCCCTAATTTTGGCCAATCAGGGTAGATTTTTTCGGCAACAGTGCACCGTCGCTGACATCGTCTTTAGAAACCCACCATCACACACACTCTCTTTCTCCCTCCCTCTGCCGCCGCCGCTGCCAACACGCTCCTGTGCCGCCGCCGTCGCCACTATGTCCGCCTTTTAGCAGCAAGGTATGATGCTGCCATCCTACACGCTCAAAGACTCCTTTTTCAATCTTTGAGCACTCGAACGCCCGCAGCTGACGTGTATGTTAGAAATCTCCTCTTTCCTCACTCCGTCTCCCTTTCCTCCCACGGCTTCCTGGTCTGCACGCTTCCTACACATTGTTCCTGTCGTCCAATACGGTCAGGACCGACAATGACCTACTTCCGGCATGGCTTCGGCCTTGTCAATTTTTTTGTGGCTGTTGGTCGTGGGGTCGTGTGCGGGTTCGCTCGCTGTCTTGGTGGTCGCCCCATTGTGGGTAGCCCGCATTAGCGGGCAGTCTATCACAAGGGAGTTTGCGCGCTCGCACGTACACGTTGAAGTTGTGATGGGCTCAGCTCTTTTTCTTACATTAATAGCTATGGCAGTGTTGGTGTCTGTGGAGGGGGGGTTGCTGAGGAAGAGACAGGTGGCGGTGCTGATGTTGTTTGGCGCGGCCCTTCTGGTGGAGTTTCTTGTCTTTGAAAGCGGTGGAATATTCCACTTGTTTGCGCTCTGCCGACTGTCTCACCTTCTTTGTTCTACTCACATAGACATACGCGCCTTGCGCAGCTACTCAGTCAATCCAAGGCTTGATTCTCGCTTCACTAGTTTTCAAGTTCGCTTTTTGACTGCTTTTGGTGATCGAAAGGGTGTTTATGTGTCGGTTCACGGTGCCTTGGGTGTATGTGTTGTTGTCGCGTAAAAGTTTCATGGCTTTGACTTTGCTCAGTAGTACCCCTGAATCTGCGCAGGAGCCGATTTTCCATACCATCCGACTTCTGGCATGTCTGAATCAAGATGCGATGATCATATCAGTCCAGCTCCGTGCGGTACAAGTAGTGGTGCAAAGCCCGCAGAGAAAATTCGCTGCTGGGATTTCTGACGCGCCCCCCTTTTTCGTTCTTCGGACCCCGACCCGACCGTCCTTCCCCAACAATGGAATGGCGCAACTGACGGCGTGACAACTGACTGCGTGATGACTGCCTATGACTCCACGCGCGACGCATAAACTGGATGACTACCTGTAGCTGCTGGCTCCCCAATGGGCAAGCGGCGGAGCCTGGAGGACTGCATGAAAGACTGTCTCCACTGCAAAGCCTTTTAATCCATGTTGATTCTGCCTACGCGCGCGAGATAGATATCCAGCTAGACGCCAAGGGCATTGCATTGCCGGTCACCAAGTCGACATGGATGGTGTAATGCTCGACAGGTGACGACGGAAGCCACAAGTCAAGGGCTTCCAGAATGTGGGCTCAAATTGCAAAGTGATCTTTTGAACTTGAATCAAGAATCTCTATTCCACGGCAGTATCGTCACCCCAGACACGCGTCATGAAACAGAGTTGTATGTACAAAGCTCCACGAAAAGCACCATCCACAGAGTCCCGAAAGGAGCAGTCCGCGTCCCAACCCCGCAAAACTCCGCCGCAGACAACGATACACCACAGCCCACTAGACTGATGACTGAAGCCACAACAACAAAAATTTGCCCGCGAGCGCGCATACGGAAGTGGAATATCCCATTGCAGTGTCAGGCTCACGGCTCCAGTCTTGAGCTGCTCGCTTGCTTGAGAAAGTGAGTCTATTCAGACGTGATTCTTGAATGCCAGAGGTCTTCGCAAGCTGTCTCGCTGCTGCTGCTGCTGTCGAGCTGCTGATAATGCTGTGTACTAGGATCCTTGTCGCCGTCTGCGTGATTTATCCGGCCACTTCCTTGACGCCGATCATGTGGACCATGAAGAAGATCATGTAGACCATGTAGAAGACCATGAGGGACTGGTATAGACCGTTGATCATGTAGCTCCTGTTTAGTGTTAGTGAAAAGTTGCCAATCCATGCCGATCGACTTACCAAAATTTGGTCTGTGTCCATTCCAGGCGCTCAATGCCTCTGTGGTACAGCTGTGGGACGGCCAGTGAGGAAAATCGAGCGGCTGTAGTTGTTCCTGAGGCTGGAGACGAACCAGGCCGAAAAGCTCAGCCCTGCCACAAGCCGGGCGCGCAACTTTTCATTGCAAGTCCCGCCCAGTTACACAAACTAGGTCGGCGCACGACCAGACAGATAATGACTCCGAGGGATCACATGTACCGCAAAAAGCCAGCGGCAGCTGGCCGAGAGTCCGGGCGGTTGGAGAAGAAACTTTGGCATCAAAAACTACGAGAATGACGGATCAGCAGGAGCATTTAAAAGCACAGCGACATGAGAGTTGAGTGGTGAAATTGTGGCATACCTTGCTACTCGATGGTCCAAATCCAGCTTAAAGCAGCTGGTGCACCGCCATGACAGCAAATATGGGTGTTCGGCAACAGCCGCGGTGGCGTTGGTGGTCGAGACATGGAGATTCGAGCGTTCAAACATACTTTGGATCGACCAGAGATCTCAGCTGCGGCGATGGCGGCTTCTTTCGGCGCGTAGCGTCGCACCGGAGGATGGAGGAGATAGAGACGGCCAGAGAGGTAACGTCCAATAATGTAGTTGCCGAGAACCATTTCGTAGACGATCGAGGGAAGCGGGGGATGCAACTGTTTTGTCGGGATATAAGAAGTGATTGCATCGAATTGGCCAGCCTGCGCAAACGTCCAGACCCAGTGCTCCCATCTTGAAGAAGTTCCAAGCACCTTGCCTGCAACCTTACCCGCAGTCTTCCAATGAATGGATTCTAATGACTGTCAGCGATGAACACACAGAGAGCGTTCAAGCTCTTGGCGAGATACGTTTTTGGACATGGGTAAGATGCGATAGAGACGAGAGCAAGCATCCAGGGAGGCTTACAATTTGGAGATGGGTAGCGTCTTGCTGCTGTTGTTGGCTGCGGAGGCCGGACAACGAACAAACACGGGCGGGCGAGCGATGCGGCGAGAAACAAAACCAACGTCTGCGGTATGATAGAGAACTTCGTCACACGATAGTGTCTTTGACAGGAAAAAGTGGTGGATTAAGACGGGTGGAAGTGAGAGGCCGAGGCGGATGGTGGATGGGTGGAGATGGAGGCCGGGTTGGAGCGTGGCGTAGGAGGGCAGGTCACGTCCCGATGCCAGATTCGGCAGGAACCCTCAAGTGTACTTACACCATCGCAACGAGCCTGCATGAGACTAAAGAACATTTTCGAATTGAATGCAAAAACAGATCTTCGTTGGGTTTCGAAAGATGGCTGTCGTCGCCTATAGCCAACAAACATCACCTACCATGGCCCCAAAGACAGCCAGGGTAGCCAGCTCTACTGAAATGAAGTCGCGGAAATGGGACTTAGCGGAGAAAATAAGGATGGCGGGTCCGCAAACCAAAGGTCATCCGGTCACAGTTGCTGGCGAAGTGATTGCTCCCTCCGAGGTCGTTCGAAGTTGAGGGAAACCGCAGGCAGACAGGGAGCCTTCAAGCTTCTTGAATCTTGAGAATCAAGGGCGAACACTCTCCAGAATGGTGGTAACAAGGGGTGATCAAGGGTTTGGGCTTTGGGAAAGCATGGCTCGGAATTACGCCTTGCTGGGCAAAGCTGAAGCGAACATGGAGCTTTCATCGTGATCGTTCCGTTTCCGCCGGGTCTTTTCCGCGCACTCTGGGTACCTGTACTGTTGTATGATAGCCATGGTACATGCAACAAATGACTGTGACGACAATCGATGGTTTTTTGTTCTGGTTCCACCCCAACAAGGATGCTCCACTGAACCGACTTGCAAGCAATTCAACAAAGCGCGATCCAGATTTGAACAAGAGATCAACAGAAATCTTGCCCCAACAATGTACTTTTGTTTTATTTAAACTCACGGCAACGCCTCTGGAAATGCTTCCATCAAGTTCATCCTCCATCAGTCACCATGCGCTTCTCAACCGTCTGCATGGCTGTCTTCCTCATGGCTGTCTCCTTCATGGGAGCAGCCTTGGCCGCACCGCTGCATCCAACCCCAACTGTGACTCCGGCTGAGCCTTTTGATGAGGGCGCAGTCTACTCCGCAGTGTCTGCCCTCGGAGACGCCTTCGGCGGAACACGGACTCCAGAGAGCGGAGTCAGATGGAAATACCACGGGTTCAGTGAGCACATTCACTGGAATCTGCCGACTGAGCGGTTTCCCAGTCTGCTTCAGACATATACGCACACTGTCGTCAACCACATGACGAAGACAAAAGACAAGAAGGTGGGAGTCACTCACAAGACAGAGACCCATAAACACAAATACGTCTGCACCGGTAATTTCTCTCCTCATAGAAAGACAAGACATTAGCTGATTGTTGCATCGCAGCGGATGTATCCTCTTGGGACAGGGCGGACCACCATACGCACCACCACAGTCCACACTTTTCGGAAGAGGCCAGTCCTTGGGAAACCACAAGATGCTTTTGTAAGTCTCCTTTTCTTCTTGTGCAGATGCGTATGGAACAAGCGGCTGACCGAAAGCTTTAGACACAAGAACAAGCTCTACCAAGGACAGCCATCCAAGTATGCACGATGTAACTCCACGGGTTATCGCCGTCACTTCTGATTCGGCCCCAATGGTGACCCCGTTTCCGAGCGCCGCCACTGCGACGCCGATCAGCGGGTACCGATCCGAGCCATCCAAGAAACTTGAAATCAGAGACGTAAAAGAAACCTCTGCAGTTTCCTCGTGGCCTACTTACGAAAGGTTCCCGGATATTCCAACTCGAACGGTCGCAGCATGGAACTTGAACGTTCTACTTGATGCTTCACCTAAGCAGTCAGAAGCCTTGCTCGCACCCGAAGCCCCTCGATATGTCCCTGACCCTCTGCCCTCTGGCTGCTTTGCTGTCCCTTTCAATCACGGTCGAGGGCCGCTGTCCGTAATCATCTGCAGCAAAGATGACGAAAAGAGGCTTAAGGACTTTGTTCACTTTGAGAGGAAGATGGATAGTGACATATTCTGGTTTCAGCACGATTTCGACGACGAAATGCGGAGGGAAAGACTCTTCGAAGTTATCGACAAATCAGGGTCAAACTGCGTCAATGTCGTATGGGACCATAACTCGAGGCCTTTGGTCAAAGCACAACGTACACCAGTCACGAGAAGACGCCTTTGTACGAAAAAGGACAAGAAAAAGTTCAAGAAATGGGCCATGAGAACGATGTACAAGGATGATTTGGACGCAGATTGGGCTCACCTCAGGGAGGACAAACAAATGCTGAAGAAGCTCAAGAATGATATCAAACAGCAGAAGAAGGAAATGGCTCGACTTCAACAGCGCGATGTGTCCGCCAGCTCAGGTGCCCTCGAGGCAGACCCGTCTGACCCGCAATGCATGTTTGTCACGTACAAGCATGGCGGTGCAGAGACTATTTAGAAACGGCTCTGTGGCAAGGAGATGAAAGAGCAGTTTGAACAATGGGCCGGACACCGAAAGTGGGATGACCACGAGATGTTCCAAAAAGAGCACGCGTACTCGGACAAAGAGATGAAAAAGGACTTGTGGAAATTGATGGACGACAAGAAGACGGCGTCGGACTGCATCCACTTCTCGTTTGCTCACGATCTGGGAGCATGGCTTGGAAAAGACCAAAACATGTCACCCCGTGTGGACAGAGAGCTCTGCGGCAAGAAGGAGAAAAAGGAGTTCAAAGACTGGGTCGACCGAATGATGGACCATGATCATTTCAACATGAACTTGGAGCACAACAGGATCGACAAGGCCAACGCGAAGGAATTTGCAGATGCCATCTAGGAGAAACCGCACAGTCGGTCAACCATTGCTCGAGATCAAGCTATGCTATGTCCAAGCGCAAGCAGTCGATTGCTCCTTGTAAATATCATCCTAGTTCTTGTTTTTCTCTATGTCTTCGAGTCCCCGGGGGTTTGAATGCTCCCTGTGGTCATCGTTTCAGGTCATCGTTCCAGGTTGTTTTTTCTCTCTATCTTAGAGTACACAGAAGCATGAATGCTCCCTGTCTCACCGCATTCTTGCTTGAATCTGGAGTCCTCATAGTCAGTAATTTTGTAGTGGGAAAGTCAAGCCTTTTGGGCAACTATACATACCGAAAACCCCAGTGATTGAAGCATAGCAGATGAAGAGGGCTGCGTGGCTGAGTTGGTGAGGCCGCTTCAGACAAATGAAGCGCAACAGGAAAGATCCTGAGTTCGATCCTCCATGCCGTCACTTGTTTCACTCATTATCACGTAGAAAGTTCAGCAGCTTGGCGGGTAGAAATTTGATTGAAGAGGAGGAAGGGCAAGGGGGGAAGGGGGTGTAGGGGAGAGAATAGGGATGAGAAGAAAAAAAAAAAAAACTAAACTAAAACGCGAGCCCGAAAACAAAAAACTCCACCAGGAGCGCAGCTCCAAAAAGCATCACATCAGCAGGCCAACCTGCCTCTTTCGCATAAGGCCACCGCCCTCAACTGACGCCAAGGTAGCCATAACTATTAATTTAAAAAAGCCCGCCGAGCCCAAGACGACGAGGACATGCGCCCTCTCGCGCGAGAAGACACGCGGAGCACTTTGCCCGCTAATGCGGGCCACCCACACCGGGGCAACCACCAAGGCAGCAAGCGCCACCGCGCAGGACAAAACAACCAAACACCATAGAAAAATTGACAAGGCAGACGCCTTGTTCCACATGTCGCGCCAATGCGCGCGGAGGGCTATCAATACAATTAGCATCTATAGGCCCAAAATAGACAAGAAAGGCGAAAAGTTTAGGGAAAATAGGGGTAAACCACCCTGAAAACAAGTGAAAATACAAGGGAAAGGTAGAAAAAAAAAAGGGAAACACTGGAGTTGAACAAGACATTTCCAGGTTTGGTGTGATAGGGAGCTATCAAATGCTTGATGTTGGAGGAGTACAGGGATTGAAAACTTACAGTAGTAGGCCATGGTGGTGGCCGGGGGGAGAGCAGAGGGAAAAGGGAAAGGAGAGAGGGGGAGAGAGCGGAGGGAGGGGAGGAGGGGGATGTGGTTGTGGTGGTGGTGGTGGTAGTGGCGGCGGTGGCGGCGGTGGTGCGGCAGCGGATGGGCGCGCAGCGGGCCGGGCCGGACAAGTTATGCGTTCCTTCTGTGAACATTAGTAAGTGCGCAGACAGGGAGCATTCGAACGCGCGTGATGATGAAGCATCAAAAGTCTTGTTGGTGTGCCAGGGAGCATCCAAAGTCTTTGTGTTGTAGGAACAGGGAGCAATCGAGTGTACAAGGGAGCAAATGGGAGGTTTGACTTACGGTGGTGTCGGGAGATAGAGGCGGACCAAAAAAAAAGCGCCGCAGCGGAGCAAGCGCGCGCACGCGTGAGGTAGAGAAGGTTTTCAACTTATAACTATGTTAGCAAAGAGTCTACAAGGAGCATTCAAGCGCATGATGACTGAGTGATAGTGATTGGAAGATGAAGATAGGTATTTGTGTATATGCTGCATGGCACAAGAGCGCATGTACACATCTAAGGAGTGATCGAGCGTCCAACTTACGAGCTTTGTTCGGAGACGGGCAATGTCTGCGTCCAGCGGCAGCAAAGGCGGGGAGGAAAAAAAAACGGGCCCAAAAATTGGCAAAGATTTGTAAATTTCTATTGACTATATTAGCAGAGGTACATACAGGGAGCATTCAAGCGCTTGATGATCGGGTGATGTTGCTCGACGACTGAAACATAGGGAGCAATCGAGTGCTTGCTGACGCTTTCATCCAGACAGAGAGCAATCGAGTGAATTCCCAAGTCGAGTAGATACGTTCAGGGAGTGATCAGGAGAGTACAACTTACAAAGACAGCGAAATGGTGCAGCAGCGGCGGCGGCGAGCAAGAGATCCGGCAGCCTGGGATAAATATGCTGGGGAGTGAAAGGGAGCGGACCGCAGACGGGAGTATATGCACATGGCGGACGCACGCGCCGCCGCCCATGGCTATGTCGAAAGCAGAAGGCGCCGAATGCTCCTCGTGCTCCCATTGTTTACCTTGACGACAGCAGGCCAACAGCCCTCTGGACCTGCTCTGATCGTGGACCTGCTCTTTCCTCGCACATATCATCTGGAACGTCAGTAGACACGATTGCTCCCTGGGAACACGCAAAAGAAAGGAGATGGACAGATGAAGATGAAATTTTGAAGTCTAATAATGCTTCTGATATTTTCTGTCAGCCCTGTACAACACGAGTTTGAATGTTTGAATGCTTCTCATACGTATGCGTGACGACATGTGGCGCGAGAAGAACTCTGAATGCTGCCCGTACGCTTCTGTCCTTCTTGCTCTTCCATGCTCTTCCTCCTGCTCATTTGCTTGGACTCCCCAGCAACAAGCTCCACACCTACTTTCTCAACAGCCCCCACCGGCCCCTCGACCGGCACCGGCAGCGTCTTGCGATTAACAACGACGCGGAAGTTCTTGTCGTACAGGGCGCTTTCACACACGTGTAGGGCTGAAATAGTCCAGCATCGACACACAAAATTTGTTGTCCGGCAAGAAAATGCGGCTGCTACTGAGATTACCCCAGTCTCGGGTGTATTCGCATCTCTCACCGCTAAAAATTGGCCTTGTCGCGAGAATCTGACAGAGAAAAGCGAAGAAAAATTTGAAACACCGGCATTGGTTCGAAAATACTGTGTCGACGGTGGTCCAAATTTACAGTTTGGCAAAATTATTGAATTGTTGAATTGGTGGTTCCGGGGACCATTCGAGCACTTGTGAGACGCAAAATTGTAGCTTGACGAGAAAGGAATCAGCTGGACAGGGAGAATTCGAATGCCTGCAAAAGTTGAGATGGGCAAGGAAACGTGAAAATGATCGGTCGAACATGGTGCAATCATCTGCTTGCAGTAAGCGAAACAGACAAAAGCTTTGAAAACTCCTGCTGAAAGGCCTCAAATGCTCGTGACAAAAGACGCAGAAAAAGGACATGGCCAAAACTCGACGACACACGGAATGGTGGCTGGCCTTTCCTCAACGCCGACTTTGTGGGGCAGAATGCCCATGTTGGCGGCGTGGGCGGGTGGGGGGTGGAGAGAGGGAGAAGGAGTGAGGAGGCAATTGGTTGATCTTTTATGATGTTGCAGCATGCGTTGGCACAAGGAGCATTTCCACGCTCGACGCGTCAAAGGACAGGGTGTTGGGAAGAGCGTGAAACCGGGCGTGATTCCAAGCGCTCGGCCGAGTCAGAGTGGTGGGAGGGCGTATCATCGTCCTCGTTGTGGTTTTGAATTGTCGATGAAGTACGAGTCGATGTTCGCAAGACAGGCAGAGAGCCTGTCGATGGGCTGGCTGGCTCAGAAGATCGCAAATGTCGGAATCGCCTCGGGCCATTGTGGGTGCAAACGATGAGAATGATGGCCAGCTGCAAGCGTCAGAACGGTCGGAAGATGGAATGTTGGGTTGAATAGGTGCAACGAGCGGTCTGTAGGCGCTCAATTGCGATGAGGTGAGCTTCACGTGTCGGCGGCCAATCTGTCCGCAGTCGACATTCGGCGGGCCGCTCGCGCACACTGGACGGAAGGACAGCTCTAGGGGAATGAGAAGCAGCAGAAGCAGCCAGGAAATTTTCGGCAGTATGCTGGCGCTAACCAATGGCGAAATCAAGTTGATTGTAAGGTCGATGGATAGAAGGGCGCAATCCCGTTGCAGGGCATGGAGTTGAGTGTAGCTGAAAAGGGAAAGGCGCCAGCGTATTTATACATGGTCATTGACGAACATGTCAGCGTGTACTGGAAACATTCAAGCGCTGAACGCGCCTAAAGATGGAGAAAATTCAAGTCTCAAGTCGATAAGTTCCATGTCCAGGCAATCGACAACCGAAATGGCCTTCGCAATTCGCTCATGATTTCGAAGCCGGGCACACGCAAAAAGAGACAGTGTTGAAATAATAATTAAGTCTTGATTGAGTAAGGAGGTGCGAAGAGCACGCAAATCTATGAGAGCAAAACAAAGGCATCCATGTCCGAATGGACCAGAGTTTGCGAGATACACGAAACAGTAGGGTCTTGCATCGCTTTCAGATGGTGTTGAACTCGATATGCTTATCCTTCCTGAACCTTCTCTGAGTGGTGTCTGAATGCTCGGGAGACTCGAAAACTTCCCATATCCACCGCCAGGACCATCACCAACGCCTCCGATCTTTTCCACACACCCCAAACACCATCTACCAACCCCACCCAAACACCTCCATCTCCACCGTCAACGCCAGCACCAACCCCCTCACCCTCCCCACCCACCACGCCGACAGAAAGCTCCACAAGGAGCCCACAAACCAAAGAATTCCACCCACCTGCTCTCTTCCCCACCTCGCAGAGCTTGTGGCTCGAACACACAATCGCGATCACCGCAAAACACAAGCCCAAGAGGGCGCCGATGACTCCCAACGCGCGTGTCCGATTGACAAGCCACTCCTTGGACCAGTCTTGCTGATTTCTGCCTGGCTGGACAGGCCCCACCACTACCACACAGCCAATCAGCGCAGCGAGCGCCGCGCAGCACCATGTCCAAAAGACGGCCCATGGAAAAAGTGCGGCAACGTCGTGCCACCCAAACATGTCGACTAAGTCTTCTAGTAGTACTAAAATCATGTCAGTAAGGAGTCATCAAGCGTTTCATAACAAAAAAGATAGCGATTCATGCGTGCGGCCTTCATAGTGATAGTGAACACTGTGCACAATCAAAGTGAAAAAAAAAGCAGCCGAGTGCATGACAATGAAAATGATGAAAAGTAGCCAAGCACTCAAAGTACAACTCTGGGATTCTGAATGACAAGAAAAAATCAAGTGTTTCTAAGGGAAGAGATATTCAACTTACTTTGCCACCTTCGAGGAGGCATGGTGGCGGCTTGGGCGCGGGCGGACTGGGCGCGGGCGGACCAGGCGCGGGCACGGCGCGGAGGAGCAAAGAGAGCGAGGATGGGAAGAGAGAGGATTGAGAAGGGAAAAGAAGAGAGATCTCATAATGTCAGCTGCGAACATCCAAGTGGGTATCAAACATCTTACTTACGACATTGTCGGGACACCTTGTCGTCGATCGTCCAGCGGTCTTCGAAGTCGGACAACACAGACAGCGGCCCCAAGGAGATCTTGAACGTAGCTGGCGTGCGACGAGGTGCCCGGTGGGTATATGAGAGGGATCGGCCAGCCAGGGCGAACCACACGGCTGCACCCACCAGGGGCACCATGGCCGCGAAGACCCAGATGGTGGTTATGGCGGCCGCGGCCGCCACGCGGGAGGGCAGGCGCCAGCCCCCGAAAACTAATACCATATTAGCAATACCGTTCAAGCGTACCGTTGGAGCATTTAAGGAACTTGGAGGAGTGACAAGAGAAATATTTGAAAGTGTTACAGCAAGGATATGGTGTAGGGAGTGTTCGATATCTGATGAAAAGCCTAACTTACTTCTGCGGCAGATTGGCCCCACAGGCGGCTGCAACACCCACGTGAGGGCGTACAAGCTGAGCTCTTTGATGGTGTTCCTATAACTATATTAGCATGCAAGCAAATAGGGAGCATTCAAGCGCTCGAAGTCTAAAGCGGCAGAATTCCAAGTCTTGATATGAAGAATTTGTCCACTTGGTGACTGAAGCGATGTGCAACATTCCCAAGTTCCTGGCTGGTATTGGGCCAGGAAGCATTCGAATGTACGCCATATGCCAAGGGTCCAGAGCCAGGAATCATTCAAATGTACGCCATGTACCAAGTGTCCAAGCTCTTTCTGCCACGATTCCGGAGAATCTTTGTTGAAGGTGGTCCATATGCCGAGGGGAGTAGATGAAGCGGTGGGAGCAATCAAGCAGCTTGACTTACATGGCGTCGGCGGTTGGGGGGCGGAGAAGAGCTTCTAACTACGTCAGCTACAAAGGTTCAAAGAGCATTGGGACGCTTGATCAAAAGGGAGAACCTTGAACTCAAAACAAGCTTTTGAGTCCAGGGAGTGATCAGGAGGTCATACTTACGAAGAGAAAACAGGCGGCAAGGCTCTGTGCTGCTGTATTGGTAAAAATAGCGGCTGGGGACGGGCGAGAAACAAGAACCAAACGTCTCGGGGCCCGTAGAGAATGACGCTTGGGAGTGGACGAGAGCGCGATGCGCGAAATGGAAACCACTGTTGCCGAGCGTGGGCAGCGAGCGACGTGAGGTAGAAAGAGAGTAGACAGATGGTGAGGAGGTTGAGGACGGGAGTGAAAGGATGAGAAGAGGACGAGGCGGGAGATGGATGGATGGGGCGGGTCTGGGAGGTAGGCGCACGGGCGTCATGGGCGCGTCAACGCCCGTTGAAGGTGCCCGCCGACTGCCTGCTCGTTGTGAGGTGGTAACTTGCTCCCGTGTACCTTAGGTTGGAGCCCAGGTTGGCGACAGAAAGGCAGTCGGCCACCTCAGCTAGAGGCGCGCTCTTTCCCCGCCAAATCGACCCAACGAACGTCCGGGTGGCCACGAATGATTTGAATGTGTGCACTCGTATGGAGGGATGGACAGAAAACAAAGTGTAAAAAGTGAAGAGTTCTAGTATCTTCTCATACCTACGTCTACTCGGCGTGTCTGCTCAGCGCAGTATGTGCCTGCATGCTCGCCATATGCCTACCTACCCGCTCCCCTACCTTTCCTCAGCAACAACCTCCGCACCTACCTCCTCAACAGCCCGCACCAGCCCCTCGACCGTCCCCGGCAGTGTCTCACGGTTGACAACAACGCGGAAGAACTTGCCCTGGGCGCCAGGCGCATAGTCGACCATCCAGCCGCGGCGGATCAGGCGCTCGGCCATGGCGACGGTGCGCGCGCTGTTGGCGTCCTTGTCGGCATGCAACTTCCCGTCCGGCGCGTAGTAGAAGCACACTTGCAGACACGGCGGGGGCGAGTCAGGAGACGTGACAAGCACGATGTGGGGTGATGCGACCAGGAGGGCGTGAAGTTGGTTGGCCCGCGCGAAGGCCGCCGCGACCAGCGATGAGAGCCCTGCTGAGCCGTGGTATGCCCACGACAGGTACAGCTTCAGGCTGTCGCCGCGGCGGCCGCATTGCGGTGTTAGGTCTGCTAGGTCGTAGATCTCGTCGGTTGGCGTGTTGTGGAAGAGGCTGGTGTGGAGTCAGTAAATGGTCAGGGGGCGCAAGGGAAGGGGAACTAGGGGGAACAAGGGGGGTCAAGGAGGCGATTGCAAAGAAAGTGGAGCATACTATCCAGCCGGCAGCGTCATGCTCTGATGGAACTGGCGCATGTCCTTTGCAATCAAGAAGCTGCACGTCATGGGGACGCCGAGCATCTTGTGCGGCGTGATGGCGACGCTGTCGGCGCGCTCAATGCCGTCGGTGCGGCCACGTCTTAGCTCATCGTTGAAGATGACGCAGCCGCCCCAGCTGCCGTCGACGTGCAGCCAAAGGTTATGCCTCTGGGAAACATCCGCAATCTCGCCAAAAGGATCGAAAGAGCCCATGACAGTGGTGCCGGCCGTCGCGTTCACGTAAAACGGCGTTTCGCCCGCGTCCTTGGCCGCGACGACGAGCTTCTCCAGCGCCGCAGGGTCCATGCGGCCGGCGGCGTCGACGGGGACGGGGCGCACCGCGCGGCTGCCGAAGCCAAACATTTGCGCCGCCTTTTCGAGGCTGTAGTGGCCATGGGCTGAGGTGAAGAGGACAAAGCGGCGGGCGCCAATGCCATGGTCCTTGGTCTCCGGGTACAGCGTGTTGCGCGCAATAACGACGCTCGAGCTGTTGGAAGCGCTGCCGCCGGGCTGGTTGATGCCGCCGGCGTTGGGCCCCGTGAATCCGACCAGCTGCGCCAGCCGCTTGGTCACGTACTTTTCGACCAGCGTGAGGGCTGGCGATACTTGGTAGACGTGGACCTGCGGGAGCCAGTGCGTCAGCGCCGTCTCAGCGGAAGACAGGGGTTCTACTTGCATTGGTGTTGAGAACGGCGAGAATGAGTTCGGCTGCCACGCCAATCTGATTGGTTGTCAGCCCTATGGGTCAGAAATGCGGGCAAGGTCAGATACTCACGGCGTTGGTCGAGGCATATAGCTTGTCCAAGAAGCCTTGGTCCCAGGTGTTCACAGAGTACTGCAGGACACGCTCGACAAGCTGGAGGACACCATCCTTTCCGACGCCGCCGTCAGTCAGGTCGAGGGCCAGCAGGGGCTCCAGCTTGTGCGGCGGCAAGAGGTCAACCAGGGCGGTGCGCGGACCGTTGGCGCCGTCGACTTGCAGGCTGCGTCCTGTTGGCTTGGTGGCGGCATCGTCGTCGGCGCGGCGGATAAACGGGATGAGCAAGTTTTGAACGGCGTTAAGCAGCTACAGGAACAGAAATGATGGATCAGTGGGAATGTGACACGGCGTGGACATGGCATGACATGACATGGGCGCACCAACCTCGGCAACGTCGTCAGCGCGCGAGAGCACATGGCCATTGGCGTGGCCGTTGGTGCCGTTGATGCCGTTTGCTTTTGTGGTGACCATGGTGCTGTAGGATGTGTATACAGTGTGGAATCACCAAAAGAAAGAGGATGTAAAACTCAACACCATGACTCTGACAAAGCGATCACGACTTTTGCGGCAGCCATGACGGAGCCTCGTCCAGGGTTCAGAAACTTGCAGGGGCCTCGTTGCGCCACCGGAGGCTTCAGGGTGCCCCGGACCCGGTCTCTTGGCATCGCATCGAATCTGAGTCCCATCTTTCCGATCTCACCCACATCTCGATAGATTCAACATTACATCAATGCTACATGCCCGCCGCCTGCGCCGCATCCTGTACATCCAAACGCCTGTGCCTGTGCCTGTGCCTCATTTTTCCTCCTTTGCCTTGCCCTTGTCCTGCTTCTTCTTGCTTCGCGCATGCTTTTCCCGCGCAAGCTCTATCGCCGTCTTGGCCTTCTTTTTGTTGTGATTGTCTGCTGGCTCCGGAAACGGCACAAATGCACCGTTGCCAGCAGTGTCGCGAGACTGGTTGACCCACTCCGACCTCCTGCGCTTGTACAAGTCCATCCGCCAGTTCCTCCAAACCTTGCGGCCCACGTGTGACTCCCGCAGCGCCGCCTCGTTCTCCGCGAGCTCCTCGGCGATGCGTTCCCGGATAAAGGCAAGCCCGTGCGTGCCCTTCCAGATGGCGTCGATGACGAAGGAGCCCGAGGGGTCCAGCGCCATTTCGCCAATGTGTCCGTAAAACTGCTGGATGACCTTGCGCCTGAAGATGATGGTGGCAAGCGGCGACGTCAGTGCTTCCTGCAGTGCTCTGCTGGCCGTGGCCGATCGAGCAATGTTCAACGCCAAAGGCGTGCCCAATCGAGCCAACGCGTCAAAAATGAGTCCACTCATAGGTCCTGGCACCGCCAACATCGTCTGTGCCAGCAAAGAACCGTGCAGACTGTCAGCAGATGGTTGCTTTTTGCCCTGCGCCTCCCCCTTGGAGCCCTCGGATGCCGCCGGTTCGCCGAGCTTGAGGAGCCTTGAAATCTCGAAGCCATTGGGTCCCGCATATGCCTTTTCGAGCGCTTGCGCTAGGGGCGCAGTGTTGACCTGTCGTGCGGCGCAGCGGTCAATCAGAATTCTGATGACGGCGATGCGGTTCCGATCCACTAGTTTCGGCACCTCGTGCAGGATCGAGTGCATTGCTTCTTCCAAATCTTCCTTGCTCAACCGTTCCAGCACCTTGGTTTCGACGTAACCAGCTATCTCGTTTCGGGCAAGACTGGCCATGCGCGGCTTGAAAAATTCCTTGTATACCGCCTTGAACAGCTTCCCCGGGGCGTGCTCGACTATGACTTCGAGCAATCGAGATCCGATCGTATCGAACAGCATGCCGTTGATGAATGCGCCGCTGTCGCTGGTCTCCGTAATTGGATCGTCGGGCAGCAATTTTTTGATCAGCGAATTTTGATCCTTGGCCCGCTGCTTGCCAAATTTGGTCAACTCAAGTTTGACGAGAAGCTGCAATACGGGATTTCCGGTCTGATGCGTTGCGAGTGCGCGGAGATAGGTCGTGTCCAGTCCGGCCACACTGCCATTAATCATTTTTTCGAGTGCTTCCAGGAATGCTTCGGGGACGGCCCGGGTTTCCAAAATATTCTCGTCCGGGTTGTCGGCCCTTGCCACAGTGACCTGCTCCTTTCTCTTGCTGTGCAATAGCGACCTGTGTGACGAGCGCGCCAATGATTCTCCGGCCAATACCACTAGAAGCACGCGCAAAGTGTGCGACGCAAACCGGTCGGTCATGAGGAATCCCAGGTTGCCCTCGAGCTCGTTGACAGCGTAGAGGAAGAGGTTTTCCATGGAAACTTGGACATCCTGAGGATCGATGTATTGGTCCTGAGGAGGATTGATCATTTCATGAGTGACGACGGGGGCGGAGTGGATAAACAGGGCTTCGCAGCAGTGAGACGCAAAACGGTGCTGGACGAGGTTCAAAAAACTAGTCTTTTTAGCATAAAGGTAGTGACGAGACAACGATGAACCCACTGGCCACTAAATTTCTGAAAAAGATTCTTGAGCTGGGTCGCATCTGAGAGTTGAATCAAACGTTCCATCAGGCGAGAGCAAGATTGGCTGTTGGCAATCTTGAGTTCCTTGCCATCGGCCTCCCGGTAGACGTTGGCAAGGAAAAGGGAGCGCTCCTCAGCGTCTCCAAACTGGTTCAACTCGAGCATCTCGTCTGCGCGCTTGAAATAGTCCTGCTCCTCATCGTCGAGCATGCCGTAATAGACAGCCTCGCCGGGCGGGGCTTGGGCAGAAAACTCTGCATGTTGGGGGTCTTGGACGGCTGGTTCTGCGAGCGGAAGGTAGTTGTCGTTGTCCTCGGCCTTGTACCTCTTGGTCTGGTGCGAGTCGTCCTCGGTGGCAATGTGGTCGAGTTTGCGCTTCTTCCTCTCTTCGCGACGGCCGCGTTTGCGATTTTCCTTGGGCATGGCGGGGTAGCGTTGGGGAGCGGTAGGTGGTAGGTAGGACGGATACGGCAATATATGGGAGAAGCGCTCGCAGAGGGAGCGTGTTTGTGTGTCGGGGCAGAGAGGGCGGAGGGCAGAGCTAAAATAGCAATGGTGACGGGATCCGGTTGGACAAGGATTTTGAAGACGATGGGCGTGACCCTTGCGCGCGACGGCGACTTCTTGCCCAGATCGCGGGGGCACAGATCTTGGATCGCCTTGCTGTCACCCAACCCAACGGCCCACCACCACCACTCCACATCACTCCTCTCGACTCGCCTCGAGCCATGACTATGGCCGACCTCGACCTGCAGGAGCGCGCCGCAGACTTTCTCGATGACAAGCTCCAAACTCTCGCCGACCTCGACGCTCTCGATCACCTGCTCGAGGAGACGCGCTCCCACCATGCCTTGCTGAAGCACCAAGTACGCCGCCGCCAGCTTGCTTGCTTGCTTACCTACATGCCGACCCCGCTAATGCGACTGTGACCAGCTCCAACAAGCAGAACGCGACGCACACGAAGCCCGCCACGCCGCCGACGACCACGCCTCGTCCCTCCGAGCACAGCATGCCGATTTCGAAAGCGCCCAAGCTGACATCGACCGCCGCTTGGCCATTGTCACGCAGTCCGACACGACTGACGATGCCGTCAACCGCTTCCGGGGGAGCATGGACAAGCTGTTGGCCCTCGATATTGCTGGCCGCTACACAGAGAGGCTGAAGGAAATCGACGCACTTAGGTATCCCACGCGCCGCAGCATCTCGTGTATGCACGCTAAGCTCTTCTTGTAGCCGCAACGCTACCGCACACCTCGACTCCTCGGACGAAGCTGCCCTTTCGTCCTATCACCAGCTGAAGCTGCTCAATTCCAGTCTTGGCCCTCTGCACGAGGCTGCCGAGGGAGCTGCACCACATTTGATTGACCACATATCGCGGACCACGCTTCATGTGCGAGGTCGGCTCAAGGACGCCTTTTCCGCCAGGCTCGAGGCCGTTTTGAAAAAGATTGGATGGCCCAAGCGGCCAGAGACTGCACTCATCGGATCCCTTTACGAGGATTGGAGCAAGAGCGTTGGAAATCTGCTGCATCTGCAAAAACCCGAGCTGGAAGCTGCTGAAAATGCCAAGTCCGGTCCTGTGGTTCTGCTGCCGCTGGAGGTCCTCGTGCAACCGCTCGAAATGCGATTTCGCTATCACTTCTACGGCGACAAGCCGACCAATCGGTTGGACAAGCCAGAATACTTCCTCTCGCACATTACCGACCTTTTGAACACCTTCAACGACTTCATGGTGGCCGACTTGCAGCCGATACTATTGGAAAAATTCAGGGGGAGCGATTTGGCCCTCAACACCATCTACATCGATGCGTCATGTGCCTTTATCACGGCGCTCCTGCCGATGCTGCGGGCCAAGATCTTTGCTTCCCTGCCCCAGGCTGCGAGCCAACCACAATTATTGAGTCATTGGGTACACGAAATTATGAACTTTGATACGAACTTGCGGGAAGAGTGGAGATACGACGGTGGTTACGGCGCAGTGGGCTGGAAAGGACTTGCATGGGAAGTTTTGGTGTCTCAAGATTGGTTTGACAGATGGCTTCATGTTGAGAAAGAGTGTACGCTTCTCCCAACCTTCAACCAGGACCAAGCTAACCCTTGCAGTCGCCCTGGCACGATACCAAGCCATTATTGATACCCCTGAAAGCGGAGAACTGGACTACGATAGTGTTGACCCAGGCGCAACCAAGCCCACCAAAGCCGCCATTCGCGTCAACGATCTCCTGGAAACCATCACAGGTATGTCTGTCGTACCCGATCTTGAGAACTTGATTGACAAATCCTAGATCGCTACCGTCCCCTGTCGTCATTTTCTCAAAAATTGACCTTCCTCATCGACATACAAATCTCCATCTTCGACCGTTTCCACGAACGCCTACGCTCGAGCTTGGAGGCTTTCCTCACCATGACCTCGTCCGTCGGCCGCGCTGTACAAGGTATCAGCCGGGAAGAACAAGCCCAGCTGCAGGGCATTGCAGGCCTCGACCGCCTGTGCCGAGTGTATGGCAGTGCCGATTATCTCGAACGAGCGATGCGCGACTGGAGCGACGACGTCTTTTTTCTCGAGCTATGGGAAGAACTGCAGGACCGCGCACGTCGTAGTACTTCTGCAAAACTCGGCCGCGCTCTCGACGTTAGCACAGTAGCTGAGCGCACCAGCAGCACCGTCGGCACTGATGACGAAGCAGGCGCTCTTTTTGACGAAACTGCATCAGCTTACAGCCGCCTGCGTGTTCGCTCTGAATCAATCATCATCGACGTATTAGTCTCCAACATCCGCGAAGCCATGCGTCCCTATACCCGCGTCAACCCCTGGACCACTCTCTCCACTGCCGCAGCCGCAGCTTCATCCACCCAGGTCTCGACTGCCTCTTCTTCAATCACCGCCGAACTTGAGCCTCTCCTCACCT
Organism: Phyllosticta capitalensis; assembly: GCF_038381095.1. Lineage (NCBI taxonomy): Eukaryota > Fungi > Ascomycota > Dothideomycetes > Botryosphaeriales > Phyllostictaceae > Phyllosticta > Phyllosticta capitalensis. Next base: position 274,108 of record NW_027117440.1, read on the forward strand.
ACCTCTCAACATCTCTCGCTTTCCTTGCCAAAACTTTGGCACGTGCCCCGCTCAGGCGGATTGCACGTCAAGCCTGCGCCCTGATTCAAACACAGCTGTGGGACCGCATCCTCATGGCACACTCATTCAGCACATCCGGTGCCGCGCAACTTGCGGCTGATATCGCGGCCATCTGCGACATCGTAGACCACTGGGCGGGCGACGGGTGCGCGGGCAGTGGGCTGAGGAAGATTCGAGAGGGCATTGCGCTGTTGGGACTACCCGTCAAAGGCGCCAGGGGTTCGACGTCTGCTCAGAATGATGGGGAAGAAGGGGTCGATGCTACGGAATCAGAAGACAGAAGACTTGGCTTGTGGGAAGTGGAGCAGAAGGTCTTTGCAGACAACGAACAAGCACGAGCTGTCTTGGAGGAGTTGGGCTTTGAGAGCTTGAGTGAGACCGAGGCAAGAGGCGTTTTGGAGAAGAGAGTAGAATTGGGTAGCTAGATGGAAACGCATCAGGAGGTTGATATCGAGAGAAAGGTGCCTGCAATTCCAGCGTCTCCATCCATCTCTGGGCCCCTACAGACCCATCCAAAAATCGAAATCCGATCATACACCCTCTTCATCTTCCCCCCAACACCAAGAACCATCTCCCCCCCTTCCCTACCCTAATCCGCACTCTCGGATATCCCGACGCAAAACCCCCCTAATCCGTCCCTTCAACGCCAAATGCAGGGACCTCGCCCGAGCCGCTCGCCCACCCGCCCAGCCACGTGCCGCACATGCGCCCGCCACTTCCGTCATATTCGCACCATGTCAGCTCACATTGGCTTCGTGTCGACGTTTCGTTTCGTCTCGTCTCGTAGGGAACGAGTGGTGGTATGTCCCCCATGACTGGTTGGTGGTCGTACATCGCATGATCGTGGCTTCATCGATTTTGCCGATGGATTGGTGATGGAGGTGTGGAGATCTGGATGGTGAGCTAGTGGCATCGTTCCATTCGTCGAGGCGTTTTGGCGGGAGTTGTGTGGACGGCGTATGAATGCTGCGATCGTGGTTTTGATGCAGAAAAGGCGTCTGAGATCGCATCGCATAGGCAGGGTCGGCTACCAAACAGTGACGCGTAGTCAATTGGGTTGCGACGGGCGCGGGATGCAAGCATGCGCACACTCTTTTCACCTCTCCCTACCTCTCATATCTTCTCAAAAGTAACGAGTCCGGGCAAGACGTGAGCCCGCCTCAACCAGGCAGCCCAGACCGCGCGGTCTTTCTAATGGCAGCACTGCTTACCACTCCATCCGCATGCCGCAAGTCGAGCCCTCCGCCGCTGACAAAAAAACCGCGAGACAGGGAAGCGGCAGGACAGAAGCGCAGGAAAAGCAAACCCTGAGATCTGGAATCCCGGTCGCGCGATCGCGGGACGCACGCGCGCGGCAGGGATGCTTGCGTTCGCGATCTGGCGAGGGGTTGCGCGACGACGCGGGGCTGAGATCAGTGGAGCTGATTGGTGTGCGTTGGATGTCCAATTTGGCTTGATCTGATCAGATCAGATCAGATGGTGTGAGCGTTGTTGAGGGGTGCGATGGTCGTGTCTGATGTTTTTGCGGAGGTCGTCGTGTTGGTCGTGGTCGGATGCAGATGGACGAATGGACTGAGCTGTGTTTGGGCGTGTGTGATGGCTTTGGTGTGTGGGTGCCTGCCTGTTTCCTTAGGTAATAGTGTCTAGAGTCTTGCAATGCATCAAGACGCATGATGGCCTATCTATTGACTGCCGAACAATGCATCGAAAGCACCGGAAAGACGACCGAGTGGCAATGTCTCCTCGAGACTTGGGACTGGGAAACAATCAAGCCTCTCTAGTATGGCCAGGCTTAATGAGTCACAGGAGCAGGAGATAGGCGCCGGGATCGGTATGAAAAGCGATTCGATTCGACGCAACGACAGCTTGAATTCCGTTGCGTTGTATCGAATTGCGTTGAAGGGTATCGACCACAGGAAACCGCGAATCATTCGATTGGAGATGCCTAGACTTTTAACCCAAAGCAATAGGTACACTTACATCAAAGACCTAAGTAAAAGTGGGAGTTCATCGCACTGAATAAGGGGGTCAATGGTGGCCGGTCGCGGCCTCCTGAAAAGCTGAAAGCAACTGATGAAGCATCCATATCCACGCCGGTCAATTCAGTGGCTAGTTGCGTTGGATTCGGGCAACTAGAAGCCTCCAGTGCGTCGAATTGTCGAATTTCATTGCGTCGTGGAGCGAACCCGACCCATCTTCATTATGTTGAATGCCGCACCGCACACAGACCTTGACGAGAATGCAGGTGTCGTTCTTGCCATAACCTCAACACCTGCTACGACGCATTGTGTTCCAGCGGTATTTGCCGACAGATCGGCGGTTTGAAGGTCGAGAAATGACGAATCGAATTCGTTGACGAGCAGACGGATGATGTAGAGAAGACGACGGTGAGGGGAGGAGGCGCCTATTTCACTACTGTTTCGAGGCCCTGTTCCACATTTCGTCACCAGAGCCTCAGTCATCGCAGTAGGGAAGATTCGACAGGAGGAACTAGAGGCGAGCAAAGGAGAGGGGCAAGGAAAATGAGAGATTTGAAAACCTCAGGGGCCAAAAACAAGCAAGCACTCACATAGACCCGAGACGCTCTCTCGTCCGCTCTGTGATCTACGACTCATTCGTCCAAAAGCGATTTCGAAGAAGCAGTGGGTAATGCAATTCCCGGTCGATCGATTCAGAAGAGTTCAGGAGACCGAGGTGAGTGAAGTCTATTGACCAAGAACTCCGCTCAAAGTATCAAAGACAGCAGGATGACGGTCGGTATGCGCTCAGCGTTTGATTTCAACAACAGCCTGAGCGCTCCGGGCGAAGCAGTTTGCCGTGCGTACCCAGATTCTCCCAAAGTCACAGACAGTCGATACCGCTCCGTACACTGTTGAGGGTTGATATGCGTCGCAGAATCGCCGTGATCGGATATCGTGAGATTTGGCAGTCGGAAACGGCTACTGCCAAAGAAGGTATGAGAAGACCTCCCAAGAGCTGTGTACCAGTCAGCTGTGATGGTGGCGCCACTTGAAAGCTCTCCCCACAGCTCTCACTTACAATTTCAACTCTTTCGGTTTATGTGTCCAAAACACGCCATGGTCAAAGTCGGAGCTTTCTTGTACCGTAACATTCGCATTTTCCGCTGTCCCAGGTCGTTCGCTGACGGCACCGTGAAGTTTGCGATCTGTCGGGGTAAATTTTGAATTTGTTCCAGTCAAATGCTCGTGGCAAAGGAACAGAGCATTCGATCGTCTCGAGCAAGTGCCAGGCTTCTAGACGGGCAGTTGGAGAGCGGTTGGCGCCATGTCAACTCTCTGGCCGGTCATGCCGGACGGGCAGCAAGAAGGCGGTCTTGAATGATTGCTACGAAATACCGATGCAATGATGAACAAACCAAGTGGCAGGACAGCATTGTTGGCGACAGTGGTTACACTTGAAAGGCTCCTGTCATTCGAGGGCGGGGCTTTGGGCGAAAGATGTGAACTGCTTGTGGGATGTTAAGGAAATACCACTGGGTCTCTGGGAGTTTCGTTTCTCAGGACTTTTCCCGTATTTTTCGGCTTCGCTTGTACGCCTGTATCAGCGAAACCAGACGTAACACCAATACTCGTTCTCAGCCGCAATCATACAGTGAATTCTTCTAACTCCATAACTTCACCCCACGTCGTAGAAATGTGGCTGGTTGAGACTTTGGCTAAACATCAAGGCCCCCTCGGTCAATGTCTTGGTGAAAGTGCGAGGTGACGAGCTTCATCAGCATTTCCCTCTTTCCCCGGCCCTTGTCAAGACGTTGAGTGAAAGGTTTTGGTGGATAGAGGAAAGCCTGGTAGGATTTGGAAACCGAGGCCTTTGTGTGTTGTTGAGTAATCAACATCCGGGAGTCCGATGACACTATTTCGGGGAGTCCGAGGACTCAGGACACTGCTCGCGGATTTGCGTCGGATCTCTGGGTGGGCAAAAAAATTGTTCGCACAGCAGCGGTTTGTTTGGACGGTCCTAGAACCCAGAGTTTCAAAATGTTTGAATCCTCATCATCTTCAGAGCCTCGGTGTGCTCAACTGCTTAGCGACGGGCAAGTGACGACTCTGAATCCTTAGATCGGGTTGAGAGGCCGTATAGACTGTAGGCGCCTGAAGACTCTGTCGTGGGTATGTGGTGACTGGATCAAGCAATTTCCACCTTTTGAATATGTCAGCTTCATATCAATCACCTTTGTCCTGAACGAGGCATTGGGAGTTTTGCCTTTTGCAATGGGGTGCGGACAAAAGGGCTACCTTCCTTTATGGCCTCAATGCGGATATCGACGGGCAAGTGCGATAGTTGCCGGATATAAGAGCGAAGCGCCGTTAAGGATGGCATAGTGGGTAGTGTCGGGAGCCAAGCATCCCGAACACCTCTATAGCGAAGTCAGTGCTGGAGTTGTACAAGGCTCGTATAGTCGATGAGGCTCCAGGTTTGCCACGGACCAATCAATGCGTGAAGTTTACGGAGTAGCATGCTTTGGAGAACATGTAGCTGCAGTCAAAGACATCCGCTGAGTAAGGCGACTTCGGATAGAATACGAAGAAGGGCGACTGCGAGATCTGCTGGACTTCTAAGCCAAGCGTCGGAGAACAGCGCGCAGGGTGATTTTAGGAGCCAAAGGTCGGAAAATCTGCCCCGCGATGCAACTGTTGGAGCCCTGCACGTCTTGTATAGGTACTTGACGCTTTTCTAGGTGCGCAAAGGACCAATCATCGCGGGAGTTTTACGAGGAAACGACTGCTGGATGAAGAAACCGTAGGCGCCAAAGTTTACAGATGTGCCTCTTCCGCCCGCTGAACGGCAACTTCGCCCGACAGCCTGGTCTGTGGGGATGGCCGTGGGTTGTGTGATTGGGTCCGCGCGCAGCGGGTAGATCATTCAGGGTCCAAATTGGGCCCTCCCCTGCTCGGTAGTTGTTTTGCGTTGTGTTCATTTGCCGAGCTTACTTTGTTCGTGCCAAGGACCAAGGCCTGCGTACTCTATGGAGAGTGACAGAAGTTTGCCCTAAGAAGGCAGGCACTTTGGCTGGGCATTGCGCACTCGCTCTGGGGAATGAGGGTGTAGGCGACGATGTGTTGCGTTTGTGGAAACCACACGCCAGCCTTGCACGGAAATGTCTTTGGGTTTGGTTCGATCTTCTCTCAGTGAAGTGTCCTCTCGAACGCTAGGCGGACTACTTGGAGAAGTGCTGTGTTCTGTGCCAAGTCAATTGACAATACTCAGCATGCCGAGTGGTCGAATTCTTAATCGGTTGCCAAAGTTTGGCCCACGCGGCCTGCCAAATCAGGCTCGGCATCAGTGGCTCCGCAGTTTCAAGGCTGACTTCTCAAAGCTCGGGCGTACCGATCGGCATACCGACCTGATAGGCTGTGAATTAGTTGGCTTCTAGGGCTTTGACTTCCTGTTTGTCTCTCGACCAGACTAGTTTCCGAAGAGTGGCAGTTGAACAGCGAGATCGAAGGATGAGCGCGGGCCGGGCCATCGTTGCTTTGCCGACAGGTTAGTAAGCACACAAGAAACGACAGGTGAACATACTTAGTTAACTCATCGCACAGTGAACCAAAAACAGGCAGTTGGCCGGTCCACAGTACACTGCTAGAGGAATGCTTGGATGTGATGTGTGTTCTGTCTCACATGGGCAACTAGATGCATAGGCGAAGGATTTTGCTGCCAAGCAACACGGACAAACTGGGGGCAAGATTAACCATTGACTACTACTACTACTCGATACTATGGATTGCAATCCAGCAAAGACAAAAAAGGGGGGTTCAAATCAAAAGGAAGAAAGGAAAACTTAACACTTGCAGACCTGCTCCTCGTCACTTGACCCGGACTCCTTAGGCTTCTTCGGAGTCCGGTAGAACATGACGGTCTGAGTGAAGTTGTTCTGGTTGTCTGCAAAGTTGGCAATCTGGACATCATCCTGTGTAATCATCTCGGTCGCGCCAACGGTGTTAAGGCCGTACACAGTGACTTCACTCTCTTCCTCGATGCTGAAGATACGGCTTTGACATTGACCACCTGGGGGTTGCGCGCATTTCGCTGCGTCAATGCGTTAGCGTTACTCTTGATGGGAAATCATAGGGTACTCACATTCGTCGTAGTTGTTGAAGAAGCTGTACCAGCCGGCGCCGTAAAACAGTACGCTACTGTTGACAACGCGCATTGCCCAAGCCGACTCTTGATCCGCGTAAACAGGGTCATCCAGTCCAGAAAGCGCTGGCCACACGTCGTTCGCATCAGGCCAGGGCTGGAAGTAGGGAGACTCGGTCTGGCCAAACCCAATGAAGACGTCCTTGGACTCGGTGATCTGGTACTGATACTTGACGCTGTGCTCAGAGCCGGAGGCGTAAAGCCAGAGTGGTCCGTCTACGCGGTCTATCCACATGCCACGCCCAGTGTAGACATTAATCTTGAAGTCAGAACCACCCTCGTCGATTGCCTGATCCGCAGTCCAGAGCCAGACATTCTCGGCGTAGAGACCAGAAGCCGAGGGTGTGATATGCACATTCATAAATGCGGCGAAGCAGTTCGGGTTCTCCGTCTGTGGAGTCAAGCTGGTTCCGGGTGATCTAGGACAGTCGTTCAGCTGCATGCGGGATCCAACAAAGCCTCCGAGTCGTGTATGAACATCCCAGATACCAGAGGGTTTGTCAGGGGATTTGAGGTTGTACTCAATGAGAATGGCGCCAGCTTGGGGACCTTGGCCGGAGACGATCATGTCAGTCCATTCAATTCTGCCGGTCTCGCCTGGGAGACCGACTTGAACGACTGGACGAGGAACATCGATATCGGCAAAGTAAGATCCAGCAGACAGAATGACGGAGTAAGCCTCTCCAGTGATCCGAAGTCCAGATGGGAAATAGAGGGTTCTCGTGACCTTGTAACTACCCGCGTCGACAAAAAGAAATTTGTTGTTCTTGACGGCGTAAGTAACCGCACGCTGGAAGGCCGATGTGTCATCAGTCCGCCCGTCGCCTGTGGCTCCAAAGTCACGAATACAAACAATGTCCGCAGGGGTGAGCTCGCCGTATGTCGGCCGCGAGTATTCGAGGTACTTGTCTCCGGAAAGCAAGCTTGTGGGGCGCTCGTTTGGAGGGAAATAGCCTTCGAACTTGACCGGTCCTGTGGGGTTGTACCAATGACCTTGTCCCCAGGCATCGATGTTGATGGTATTGGGTGAGCCAGGCAAGGTCTGTCTGTTGTTTGGTCCCGAAACAATGGTTTTGACATTGGTGAAGTTGGAGTTCTCGATGATCAGGCTTCCACCGGTCGGGGGTTTGGAATTTTCATCGCGCGATGTCATGAAGGCAGTCTCCGTGTTGATGATCTCACTGTCGATGAAGGAAATAGACCCGATGTTTTGACTCTCGGGGCTTTGGGCGGTCATGTTGACTCCGACTTTGCAGTTCTCGATGTGGATGCTCTTGTACAACCAACCCCAGTCCCAGAGGTGGTCGATAGCCGTCTGGCAACCGTAAAAAGACAAGTTGCGCATAGTGAATTGCTGGTTACCCCAGTGAGCGCCAGCTCTACCTCCGTAGAAAGCCAAGTCGCCCATGAAGCCACCGGACCCTGAGGATGTCAGAGTCTGGCCCAAAGACAGCGATTCTTAACGTACCTTCTTCCATAAAGATTCCCTGTTGCTGAGTATCTGGTGCTGTCGACATGCGGAATACAATATTCTGAATGTTGGTCGCTTGGGATGTTGGCCAGTGAATACCAGTCGGAGTAGAGCTAGCATTTGCTGGGATGTCGGTAATGTCGATGACGAAGTTGCGGATCTGGCGCCAGAAAACTCCAATAGATTTGTAAGACAACGAGCCCTTGTCGGTATACTTGTTGCCGTCAATGACACCGAGTCCAGTGAAGTTTGCTGTAGCCTTGAGCAGTGGGGGACAGTTTGGATTGCCGATGAGCTGAGTGTAGTAGTAGTCAACAATCGACTTTGAAACCAAGTAAGTTCCCTGCCTCCCGATTAGACCAATTCAATCCTTTGTTGAGTTTGCCATACCGCAGGGAAGTAGACCAGCGCAGGAGTAGTCGTGCTGGAGTTGCAGACTCCCGGCTCACAGCGCATGCCATCACTGATGGCTAGATTAATGGCATTCGCATCATCTGTAATCCCATCGCCTTGTGATTGTCAGAACGGTCTCTCATCAAAAAGGCAGATAAAAGGAAGGACTCACCCACGGCGCCATAGTCCTTGACGTTGCGGAATACCTTGTAAGAGGCCGAATTGTTTGCAAAGGCTGATATGCCTTGATGAGGCAGGTTCTCAAGCCAGTAAGGAGGGCAACTTCCAGACGACGAGTAGGACTGGACAACATCAACGGAAGTGTCTGAGATGCGGGTCTGTCGTCTGGCGTGCGGTTTCGGCTTTCCAATGGGCTGATGTTCAATGTCCCTGCGCAAACCGGCTAGGTCTTCAACCCGATGAGGTGCAACCCGACCATCCTTAGCCGTTGCAAGTTTCAAGGTTGACAGAAGCAGAACGAGAGAGAGGAAAAGCGAGCGAGGACAATGCATAATGAGCTGAAAAGAGCGGACGCAACTTGAGCCAATTGCAAGAGCGATTTGGCCGTTTCTGGCTAGTGGGCGACAAAGGGGTTTTGTGTCTCACGCCTGGCAACGGTCAGCCGACGACCTGGTCCATCGTGCATATTCAAATACTCCATGCCAATTCTGTAATACCAAAAGCCAAAGTAAACGCTCCGCAGTTGCCCGCATTGAAGGGATGGCCACAGCAAACCTTAGTCCAAATAGCCAATTAGAAGCTTGGGGAGTGTGCACGTCAGGTAGTTGTTCCACCTGGTCCCTGCAGCCAACTCTGCACTCAGAGATGGTTCCTGTCCCTGGGCCTTGCGACCAATGACGTTGAAGCAGCATAAAGTTTGCCTGAGCCGCATCCGCAACCCGTAGCTTGCCGGTGGATAAATGAAGCTAGCTCAACAGGACAGGCTCAGGGACGGTCGCAGCCACAGAGTCCTGAGGGACATTTGTCAGCGGACAATTGCGCTGTCTCCATCACTGCGGCTGCTGAACATGTCTTGGGCATCGTGGCAGGAAGGACTGGTCGATTCGGGAAGTTTTCTAGAAGCAATCAGGCTGAAGAAGGGCGTTTGCAATGTTAGAATGTTTCAAAAGTTTGCCTGGGTCTCCCAGTGAAGGATTCGCTGCAATGCTCCCATATTCTCCATCATGCACGAAATTGGATAGACCTCGGGGCCAAGAGACTTTCTTGGGTGGACATCCTGGTCGGAGAGTGAGTGGTCTTGTCGATGGACAGAAGGTCGTTGGTCGAAAGAGGGTGTGCGGATCCTCGGGGCTTTCGGAAGCTACCCGCCTCCTGTTTCCCGACCGACTTCTGTTTCCATTACCTAAGCCGGCCCGAGTAATCATCTCTTACTAAGGAACAGGCGGGATCACAAATCAGGCAGGTGAATGCGCCACATCTTCGACGACGACACAAACATCACTCTGGTCTCCTCAAACCTTCTCGTTGTCCCCAATGCTTCGTGGACAGGATACCATCTCGAATCTGGCAACCATTGCGACTCCCGGAGAACGCCTCGCCGGGACTCCCGAACGCAGCTCAAAACACGGGTTGAAGGCGCCGCCGTAGGCCAACTTTCAGCCTTGACGGCACAGACTCTCGATTGGAGCCGAGGGGCATGGCTTGAGGACGTCACAAGAGAGTTTCGACACCATAAGCGCCTGCATTCCATTGTTACTGCGGCGAGGCCGACCCCTATAGGCGTTAGTGCGGAGGTGGACCACCACCACACAACTGTGGATGTACAAACGGTTGCTCGTGTTGCAGGTTCAAGCGGGTCGGTGTCTCCGACTTCACAAGGGTATCTTGTAAGTCTATGCCCTACCTTTCAAAACGTCAACAATGGGATTCGCTGCCTGACCAGATGTGCATTCGAGAAGCCGATGCTGAATCATCAACGTCAAGACAGTGGCTCGTCGTTCCTCTGGAATTCCTAATTTTATCCAACTTTTCGTCCAACCACGTTTGAAATCGTTATCCGTCTGATGGCTCAAACAACTGAGCGTGTGGGCCTCGGCAACTGTAGTCAAGCCATGAGGACATCTTAACCTTGTCCGTGACATAGTTGCAAGGCTTTGTTTTCGGCCCTCGTGAGCTTGCACTTTGTACAACGTCCAATCGTCTATTGATACTCTGGGCATATAGCAACCACATTGTGGCCAAGAAACGGCCAATGCCGGTCTACTCACTAGACCCAGGACCTAGTCGGTCGCTGTAACGTTGAGTCTTCAGAATCATGGACTTGCTCAAAAGCTTTTGTTTTCATTTCCACCCGTGTGACCCATCACACTGGTGGCTGGGTCATTAGGTCATCAGCGGATATACGGCAACTACCCGCCCTCGGCGATTAGCCTTCGCGCTTAGAAGCGCCCGAAAACGATCGATACCTGGGCTAAGTACACAGACATACGTTGCGGTCCATCGTCACTGATCGTGCTTATGACAGGCTTTGAAAGCTTTACAAAGAGATTTACGGCGGTCACTTAGTTGGGCTGCTGGTCAGCTGTGATGGAGAAACCGCCAAGTGACTGACGACAAATCAAACTAAGACCGCACTTCCCGCACCTATGGCCTAACGCTGCACCATCCCCTCTTCATCGAAGAGGAAGAGCAAGTGTGAGCTGGAGGTAGAGGCTGCGGGATATCCCGGGAGCATTCAGGGGTGTCACATCTACATGCGGGCGGACTGCTGGCATGACCAAGTCACTTGATTTTAAAGAGTCGGCGACCATATCGCATTGCGTCTTGGGCGCAGCGACATGCTGGAAACGACCAAAATAGTTCTGCTAGGAACTTCAGGAAACGCCCATCGGAGAGAGGAACCTGATTTCCGTAGATGTTCTCGGTCTCTTTCAATACAGTCGTACCTTGTTGCACCTATGTTCTTTATGGAAAGCGGAAGACCCTCCCCAAAATCATTTGGTCTATTCTCAAGGCGCCTTTGTAACCGGAAGAAGATTGAATTCCAGCTCATGGAGTTATGGCCTTTTCGCTCTGGGCTGGTTCAGCGAAAGCAGGGGACGTGCCGCTTTTCAAAGCCGATACGACAATATGAGAGTCTTTCGCCGCATCCAACACAACTCTCTTTCTCGTCCAGATGGCTTTCAGTCATTGTCTACGGGATGTGGAGAAGATACGTAGTGCCATTGAGCCCCCTGTCTCGATACACTACAGTGGGGACCAGCATTACATCGTACTGGAGCACTCAGCGATCTTGAAGCGGGGAGTTTTGCGACTCTGAAGCCCGTTGCGCTAACGTGTTATGGTCGCGGATAGGCAAACCTCGCAAAAGCCGCTCCCGCTCCTCGTGGGCACCCTATCTCTCGCGCTCTTTATATTTGTGTTCGTGAACCACAGCTGAATTGATTATGCAAACCTCGTCCAACGAATTCCTCCTTCGCCATCTCAAAGATGCAGTACTGTCCTCTCTGTGGACGACAACAAGTCTGGCCGGGAGAACCATCAACAAGCCAGAACGCTCCAGCTCTCCCAACGCTTGCACCACGTCCCTTTTACCCACAAGCATCGACCGCAAATGATTCCGCTGCCAATGCCCGAATCCAGTTCGTGTGGGTCCTGGCTGCCACATTTCTGTCGTCCGTTCCGAAGCCACGGGGCAGAGGAACCGAACATCGCCCTCCCTTTGCTCTTTGGAGCGAGACATCAACAAGTTTTGGGTGTGGTACGGGCTTCGTGCCAATCAATCGAAGAGGAGTCTAGACAAGTGAGACGGAGACTCGTAGATGGGAGCACATTGGGAATTCTTGGACAGTCTGTCATGCTGGAGTCAATCTTCCATCCTTCTCGCCGTCGCTTCAAGAGTCAAGACGCAGGTTCAGTGGTGTCCCAAATGACCGCAAACAGGAATGCCGCTTCCTTTTCAGTTCTTGGATCACCCATACTTCGAATTACCTGTATAGTACCCACAGTCAGATAGCAGCTCACTTGAGGGGGAAATTGAGGTGGATACCAACACTAGCCAAGAGAAGCAGGCCACCGGGCAGAATGGAGTTCCTCAGGCCAGCAAGCCAGCAAGCCAGCTGGCTGACACTCTGCTCCACGCCTGAAGTCCTCAATTACTCGCGGCTCCAAAACGCCAACACACCCAAGTGGCATCCAACAAGTGGCATCCAGCCAGGTCCAGGCAGCGATCAAGCACGCAACCAAGCTCCGCCACATACTCATGGATACTCTCCGCCTCCTCGTCCCACAACTCTGTTCCGAACCCAAAAAGGTAGCCACCCTCATCCTAAAAGCGTGGCTGTTTAATTCGATCCGACAGGGCAGCCTGCCTTTGCTCTCCCTGTGCTGCGTTTTCTGACTCGACGGCATCTCATCAACGGTCTGGTCAGTCCGGATAGTACCGCCGGACGAACGCGAATACGCCAGTTTCGGGCCGCATCAAAGCAACCATGCCCCCAAGATTACAAAACGACAACGGGCATCGTGGAGGCGAAGCAGGAGTTGCAAGGTGTCGTGGCCGTAGGAGGCCAAGCAGTTCAGAGGCCAAACATTGCCGGCTTGATCGCGAACTTTTACCAGGTTGTTGGCAATCAACCATTCTTCTGAACATTCTTGACGATCAACACTTTCTGATACCTGCGTTGGGTGACTTGGTTTTGAGAACTCTCATGTGTGTGAGCGAACGGACGGAAAACGGCGGAGGTGCCAGGCAGAAACGAGACGACGACAGTGGCGAAGCAAATGACGATGGTGTTGATGATGACTAAATAGACATTTGATAGTGACCAATGCACGATGAATGTAATCATTGAAGGCCTCTTGTTGACCTATCCGCCTTCCATGACTTTGTCCTTTATTGCGGGGGGCAGGGGTGTGCAGAAAGGGACAACGGCTTGTCTGTTCGGGGGAAGCGCTAGTCAATCCAAGAGTTCTGCATGATTGCCTGGGGTCCAGATTGGACTGACCAGCATGGTAAAGAATGGATGGATGAACGGAAGACAAAGTGATACATGCAGATAAGTCGGTTGGTGGGTGTTGTATTGGTCGGGGAGCTGGGAGTTGTCGCCACGCAAACTGCTCGAATGGGTCAAACTGAGAGAAGAGACTGATAGAACACTGTTTGGGCTTAGCAGTAGCATAATAGCGGGGCCATTTTGGGAGCTAACAATGTGCTGGGGTTGATGTGGAACTGTTTGGGCATAAGGAATCCAGCTGCTGCTCTGCTTCATGGCCACCTTCTTCGCGCCGCTTCTCTTCTACTTTCTTCGACTGTCGTCTTGCGACTCCGCCATATTTTGCTGGAGCACTGAAGTCGTGAAGTCATTGTCGCATGAGAGACTGCCCACTTTGTCAGCAATGCCGCAGTACAGCAAACGCACGATCAGCACAGCACGGTCGCTCGCGATTCCAACGTCTAGAATTCCGTCCTCTTCTCGACTCCCCGGCGCCTGTCGAGAAACGGCTGTGTTTGAATTCCACAGCCACGATGATGGTCTCTCTAGGACCATGTAGACGCTTCCATTCATCATCACGCAAGTCCATCTGCTCGCTCCGCCTCCGCCTCCGCTTCCAACCTCCTGACTGTGTCTTTGACCAAGCTGACCCTGTCGGCAATGAGTACGTCTACGCCAGCCCTGACCTGCGCCTCCACTGTCTCAACCTCGCCGTTGAGGCCGCCGTAGCTGCCACACCGTAGCCCCTTGCTCCTGACTCGACGAATCAGCTCGGGACAGGTCTTGAATACCTCAGCCGCGAAGATGACGCCGTCCAGTCCCCATTTCCGCGCGAATCGCACCGCCGTCTGTACGTTTGCCGCACGCACGTCGTGGTCTTCGACAGGCAGCTTGCCGCCGTTGGATATGAACACGATTGGGTAAGCTTGTTGCTTGAGCCTCAAGAGCATGCAAACCTCAGGCGTGAAAGATGAGAGCACAATGGGACGCTTTGAGTTGGCCTTCTTGTTACAGCGGACAATCATGTCGAGGACAGTATCGATGAACGTGTTGAGGTCGAGAGAGACTGGGCCGACGCCGGCGCCGAGAGCTTCGTGGATGCGCGGATACTCTTTGGAGCGCGACAGAAGCAAAGACATTAGACACTTGTTGTTCGGTGAGAGGGGAGTTCGGGGGCTTCTGGTACTCACTGATCTCAATGTTGAAGCCAATATGCTCAGGGACTTGCAGGAGCGCTTCTTCAAGTGTCGCAAAGGTGTCCTGGATAAAGCTTCCTCGCGTATTTGGCTTGAATCCCTTCGCGCGGTAGTCGACCGTGTGTCGCATCCTATCTTGGACTTCTTTCGCGCCCTTCTCCTGGTCTTTCGTCAGGGACCGCGATCGGATGTGCGGAAGCTGCGGCGTCTGTTCCGCGGATTGCACGTCCCCAAGCATCGAAAGTGGGTCGCCTCGAGGCGATTGCACATTGCTGGCATACATGAACTATAAAGAAAATGAGACACAGTTCCTGCTGGGTAAATTACCAACTTACCTGTTGGTAGGTCAAGTCATGAATGGGGACGTCGGTTCCAGACTCGCTCAACGAGAAGTCGTGGAACAGAACCGGTACCAAGTCCCTTGTAACCTGAACGTCTGCTTTCGGTCAGTCTTTCAACAGAATGAGATGGAGCAAGGAAAATTACCGAACTGCGAGAGTTAGTAGGATATCCATGATGTAGCAGCGGAGAAGTACCTCGACATGTGTTGCTCCATGCTTTGCAGCGGACAGGAAAGACTGGCAGTGGAATGTGAGTGGGCAAAACCGAAGACCAATACCCGTGACCTACCCCTATCGTGTTTTCTCCAAGTTGAAGATATTTTTGATTGCCCAAATTTTGACCGTTTCCTGAATTGCGTCAGCTCTGTCCAATTTGTGGAAAAGTGCATTGTGTAATACCTCTATGTCCGTGGATTTGTACAGAATCCCAATCCGACGATACGGGGGCATTCAAGCCCGGAAATGATGTGGCCTTGACCACGGTGAAAGAGATAGACCCCAGAAAGTCCATCGTTTCCTTCTTGAGAATCGTGACGGAGTGCTCTCGGATCAAGCTCTCCCGCTGCAAGCCGAAACAAGCCCGATTGTCGTGTAGAGTGGCCACACCGCTTCCGACTAGATGTTTTGTTTCGGAACGACTTCCTGAAGGATCAAAATGAGAAAACCAAAGTTTGAACATGAGGCGCTCTCGGTCAGGATTATCTGAGGGAAGAAGGAGGTCGCAGCTAGCCAAGTCGTCCAGAAACGGGTACCGGAAAACGCGGCTAACAGCTGGTTGGGACAATGAAGCAACCTCTACTGAAAGAACCGCATCTGGAAACTGCCTCTGCAGAATTTCAAAGTCGTGGTCGACGACTTGCCTGTTTTGTTGCATCGGTCCAAGGTTGAAAATGAAACCGGAAAAGTTGGACGAAAGACCCCTTTTGCCAGCAGCTGGGGCGACGAATGCTCCCTGGGATTGCGCAAGGGTAGATGGGTTCGAGTTCTCGCGAAGTCTTTCTGCGACTGCCAAATGACCCCTGAGTGCAGCGTGCTCTTGCGCCGTCCATCCATCACAGTCGACCAGAGTCTTGTCTGCACCAACGTTCAGGAATAATTCGACAATTGCAAGGTTGCCTCGCGCGGACGCCACGAACAGGGGTGTCCACGACCGGATGGCATCTCGGATGTCGATGTTGGCGTTTTGCCGTCGCGCGACCTTCAACAACTGCCGGGCGTAGTCTTCGCGTCCGAGCTGGGCCACAGCATGAAGGACAGTCTCTCCATTGAGATTAGGCTGGTAAAGAACGTTGACATTCTTTCCCGCGATGAGTGTGACCATCGCATCATCTTGCGACTTGATGGCTATGAGCAGAAGGTTTCCAAGCGTTGATTTGAAAGCCGGCCCCTGGGCGGAGCTCTCGCTCTCAAGAGTTGAAAAATACAGCTTCGCAATTGCGACATGACCATGGATGACTGCAAGATCCAATGGCGTGAATCCCTCATTGTCTTTCGCCAGAATGATATTTGCAAAAACTTTTCCTGAGCCGCGCCCATTCTCTCTCGCAATCTCCTCCATCGAGCAGCACATTCCAAGAAGGCCACTCTCTGAACAGTAATGCAATGGCAGCCTTCCTACTCCATCTGGACTTGATAGATATTCAGTCCGCCTGTCACCCAGGTGACTCAGCAATAAGCGAAAAACGTTTTCTGCTGCAGTTGTTGCTTGATCCAAGGTCTCCAAATCAGATGTGGCTCTGGGTTTGCTGAGGCTTCTGCTGGTCACACCAATCAGGGCGTTGAGCAAGTCTACTTGCATAGAGCCCTCACTGATGAAGCCCGACTTCAGCAAGAAAGAGGCACACTTCCATGCTTGGAAGTCGATCGATTGCTCCAAAGCGTCCATGGTGCTTTCTCGGAGCACGCTCAGGAACAATTCCGGGCTCCAAGAAGCGTCTTCAAGCTCCTGGAGCAATTCAGGGGGCAGATAATTTGGACTAGCTTCCGAGACGTTTTCTGGAGACAACCTCTCTTGTAGCGACTCTTGAGAGCTTACCGACTTCAGCGGCATTACAACATCGGCAGGATCTCTCGGAGCAGGATTCCGCAGGTAGTTCTGCATATCATGAAGTTGTTTCAGGCAAGCTTCTTCGAAGTTCGGGAAGTCCCATGTTTTCACGGCGTGATCATGCTGAAATGACCTTGCGTCGATTTTGGCGAGTCTGTTTCGGATCCTGGCGAGAGACTCTTGATTGAGACGAGCGAGCAGGTAAAGCTCTTTGTAGTCGGTTGATTGCTGTGTGATGAAAGTCTGCAAGTCTTCATGTACTCTGGTTTTGGACAATAGGGGGCGCCGTCCCCCTCCTTCAAGATTGTAATGACGAATAATGGTCTTTTCCTTGTGTTTCAGGAGCTCGCAGTGCTTCTTGAAGAAAGACTCCAGAACAGCAATACTGTTTTCAAGACAAGACTGGAAGCCTGAGTCTGATTTAGCTTCCGGATGCTTTGCTCACAGCACAATGGGTTGCGAAAGAAATGGCAACTCCGGGACAGATAGCTTGAAAACTCCTTGTTGTCATGTTCCCAGAAATTATCGTAAACGAATTCAAAATCAAGAATGAGTATACAGGGAGTGATCAAGCACCTTATTCCCAAAAGACTTAGGCATTTGAGCTCAAAGATAGATAGCTACGAGGAGCATTCAAGCACCCCGCACCACCTGGGAGTCGCCATTTCTTTCGCAACCCACTGTGACAGCAATACGTACCTCCGAGATCTATCGGTGGAGAATCTGACGTTGTGTTTTTGAGAAGCACTTTCAATCGGTCGTAGGGCAGATAGAACTGCTCCCAGGCTGGGCGCCTGTGCAAGGCAAATTTTTCACCGAACCTCATGTTGCTCGAAAGTGAGGATTCGAGGCCGAGATGTTGACAAGTAGTGGTCGCAGTCTGGATTTTGGGTGGCCGTGGAAGTCAGGTGCTCGGATCCACTACTTGATCTGCATTTGCTGTGCCACTCTGACTTCCCCAGTTTTCTTTGGAAATGTGGTCTGAGCACCAATCATATCGATTCCTTTCCCGCTCGGATACCGGGACATGAACCAATGTCAGAGAGGAGAGGTATCGCATTCGACGCGCCCGGCAGGCAAGTAATAGATAAATGCGGCGTACAGGTTACGCAAGGCTCGCAGGAAATGAAGGCTCCAACACCAACCTGCGCGTTGCGAGGCTTTGAACACTTGCTTCACCGCTTTGTCTTACTCCACCATTGATCCGACCCAAACCATCACCTGCTCAAGTCTGAAGAAGTCAAAAGACACAGTTTGGCAACTCTTACAACATGACGGTCCAACGGCGTGCCTCCCCGGCAAGAGGAAGAGCTCCAGATGAGTTTACACAATCAGAGGGTGTTGGAATCCGCGTCGCGCCATGTACTGTGACTTGTCGTCCTGGTTGTCCTTGCGCATGCCACGCCACGCAGAAAGTTTCTTCGCCTAGGGTGTTGAACAAGGTGTTCGGACATCTCTTTTGCGGCTACGTTGGCCTTCCGTACCTGTCACCAAAATGCTCCGAGGAGACCTGCGGGAAGAACCGTGGAAGCAAATTCAGTGTCGAATACTGGTTCCCAATGGGCTCCATATCCTCAACGATTCTCCGGATGCAAGTCGGCTACCAACCCAGCACTGGCACCTTGTTTCAGCTCCAGACACTGAGGGCTGTTCCGGACAATGCAATGTGCATCAAGTTTGCAATGAACGGTGACATAGAGGGACTGAAATATCTTTTCAGCAAAGGCTTAGCGTCGCCTCGAGATGTTAGTCCTGGAAGGGGTTATACATTACTGCGTTGGGCTTTGTACGCGAAGCAGTATCATACGTGCGATTTCCTCATCAATGCCGGGGCAGATCCTGATTACCGACCAGTCGCCGCTACTGACAACAGTCCTCGGATCAAGGCCAGCCATTTTTTGCTCGAGGGTGGTCTTCCCGAAGCCGGTGTTGGCGCCCTGCGATTGATCACCAAGGGAGGCTACCATGAGGACTTTATTGACGAGTCGGGCTTTACGCTCATCCACCGAATCGTCTTGGGCTTGTCGAGGCACACTCTGGAAGAAGAGCTCGCGTTGCGTCCGGAAGAAATCAATGTCCAAGATACCATGGGCAGGACGCCACTGGCTTGGGCCGCGGCCAGAGGGGATGCTCGAGCCGTGCTGAGGTGGCTCTCGCACGGGGCAGATCCGAACATTTTGGATTCGCAGATATCGGGACCAGTATCCAATGCAGCAGCTCGAGGATACACGGCGGTCGTTCGATTGCTCCTTGAGGCAGGGGCATTTCCGGATCCTCCAGCCTTGCATGGAGTCCAAAAAGGCAGCCCGCTCATTGTGGCGGCGCGTAACGGGACGGACATCTTGCTTTTGAAATCTTTGCTCGACTTTGGCGCAAATGTCGATGCGAAAGGCTCAGACAAGCTCACGGCGCTCATACATGCGGCGCGCAACGACAACGCGAGCTTCGCTTCCCTGCTTCTTGAGTATGGCGCTGACATCAACGCCGCCTCGGCAACCGGGGCCACTCCTCTGACCACGGCCATCACTCACAACAGTCACAACGTCCTGCGTCTGGTGTTGGAACGCTGGCACGAGTATTCCGATTGTCCGCGGCTGAAGGGCCCACATCTGCTTCCCATTGCAGCAATGTATGCAGATTCTGAGACTTTGCGTATTTTGGCAGAAACGGACCATCTCAAGCTTCGGCATGATCGGAACTATGGCGTCGGTGATTATGCAAGCCGTCTGCTCCAGCGTCCTGATTATTCAGAGAAGCTTGCCATGGTGTTTGACACGCTGCTCGACGTCATCAATTGGTCGCCACCGGATATGAAAGGAAAATGTCCGGAGAATCTGGTCGAACTGGGTTTGGCGCCAGGGTTGTTTCCAAAGCCTTCTCTGAGGACGATTGTGGTGGATGATGCGGATGACGACGATTCTGGTTTGCTCCGATTCTTTTCTTGCAATACCTCGCCTGTCGTTGATGGATCCCACATCTCGTCTCCGCGATCCTTTGACTCTGGGAGTGAATGTGGTTTTGAAGATGCGCTCGAGAAGGATGACGAAAGCCGTTCGGTTGGAGTGGAGCAATGCTGGAGAAGAGCAGCATTGACAGAAAGCTCTCGAGCGTGAAGTATATCTAGTGTCATTGAGAGTCAAGATTGCCAACATACGTTTTTCGTCACGAATCCACAAAAGATTCGTGCAACATCGTAGAATGAATGAAGACGCTTCTTTTTTCTGATTTGGAAAGACTTGAACTTGGAAGGGTCGCAGAAAAACTCAGCGACTGTGTCGCGAAGAAAAAGACGACCATGGTCACTTGTCGCTGTAGGAGAAAAAATTGCAACAGTCCATTGATGAGCCTGGCCGGGCACATACTCCGAGAGAGGCCGAAGAGCGCGGGTTGGGAGCTTTCAAGTCTCTGAAGCAGGTATGTCGTAGGAATACGATAGCGTCGGGCATCGGGCGAGATAAGCACGGGGCTTTACCGCGTAGCAGTTCTGCTGAGGTTCGATGGCTCCAGCTGTCGGAACGAGGCTTGGTAGCAAAAGTGATCAGAGAGTGTGCAAATGAGGGACCACAGACGAATAGAAAGTCTCTATCTCTAAAAGGCGTGCGACTAGGGAGCATTCAAGCGCCTTGTGCACTTGATGTTAGAATTTACCAAGTCCTTTGTGTTGAGTTACAGGGAGCAGTCGTAGCTACGTGTGCCACGACTTTACGAAGCTGCGCGACCTGCGCTAAGCTCTATTCGGCTAGGCGATTGCGCTGTCCACGCTTGAAAAACACCAAGTCGCGTCGACCAACGACATGCATCCATCAACATCCTCCTGTTGGAACGACACGACTTGGGGCAAGTCCTCTAATCGACGACACTGTGTGAGACGCAAAATAATCGTAATGCCTGATGTTGACGGCTCATTTCAACCTTTCTTGCGCGCGATATAGCTCCACGTTTTTTCCCTTTCGTTTTGCGAGTCGACTTCTTTCTTCGAGCCACTGCAGTCACTTGAAACCTGAGATCAGAGAAGAAAGAAGAGGAGAGTCTACACGAAAGGAAACCGTATCTCAAGTTCTCTCTCCCTCTTCGCGCTCAAACTCTCCCGTCTCCAAAAACAACGCCTGCTAGAGATGGGTTTTCATTCTTCTCCGGACCCTTATCCAAA
Source organism: Phyllosticta capitalensis (assembly GCF_038381095.1). Classification (NCBI taxonomy): domain Eukaryota; kingdom Fungi; phylum Ascomycota; class Dothideomycetes; order Botryosphaeriales; family Phyllostictaceae; genus Phyllosticta; species Phyllosticta capitalensis. The sequence continues at coordinate 294,880 of NW_027117440.1, forward strand.
GCAAAGAAGGGGTGCCTCTATACTGTGCAACATGGTCGCAGCTTACGCCCTCCACCTCAGTAACAACATAATCCTCCTCCGCAGTCATCAAGCCTGTACATTCTCCTCCAAATTGCAGGAGCTCCAACAGGACGTGTCCAGTTCCGTCGACGTCATACAAACAGCGACCGTTTTCTTAGACAACTTTTCCTACTTCCCTGCGAGTGAACGGGGCAGGGAGGTGTTGGCGCTCGTCCGCGAGCTGCGACACCACATGTTCGCGCTGCGAGGCGCCGTCATCAGCATCGGCTACGATATGCTCATACGTTTGGAGCCATCGGTCGGGACTGTCGACGCAGATAAGATCGAGGCTTACTCGCATGATCTGTTCGAGGACTTGCGGGAGAGTTGGGGAAGAGTCAATCGTGCCACAGACGTTTTGGCAAGCCTGCTTCGCGGTGCTGGACCTGGTGAGTTTCTAGATGCCAGCCAACTCCGCTTGTGGAAGATTTTAATCATTGACGTATTTTAATTAGGAGTGTAAATGGCAGATTCTCTGGGTTCATGGCACAGGGGAGCGAAAAGGAAAGCAGACATGAACCCGCCATGCCATACATCAAGAGATTGTTGGTGTCTAGAGATTAAGACATCGCGGCCCGTATTCAACATGGTTTTCCTGATGGCACGGGTCCAGAAGTTGGTTCGACTGTCTCCTCAACATGAAGAAAAGGTCATTGTATTGTAAATGAGTCGCATTTGCTCTAATTCTTCCATGTATACATGAAATCCAGCTCCCTCGACATCATCATGAGCTGGGGGCAGAGACGTGGGCCGTCCTATGATGAAGGCATTTACAAAGTGCAAACAACATGTCGAGCGATCCAGGACCAACCCCAGCGTCCCCTACGCACCACAGCACCAAAGCCGACACAAACGACAGCTCCCACGCATACATACTACACATCACCCCTTAAAACCATGGACGGCCCACCAGCTAGCATCGGCATCCTCTCCCGGCCCCATCACTCTGCACCTCATCCGCTTCCCCGTATGTACTGTACGCCCACGCTTTCTCGCTTAACCCCCGGCCATCTGCCAGCAACGCCAGCCAGCCCCTGCATATGCACCTCCGCTCAAGGGGCCCGGATTGGTTGTATGACGCGACGCGAGATGCATGCGCGCTGCAAGATGCGTGCGTGTCTGTCTGCCAACGTCTCCTGTCAACGGGCTGCATGCGAGTGGTGGGCACGCATGTTCCTTTTGGGTGGGAGGAGAGTGGGTCTACGGCGGCTGCCGTGTGCATGCAGGCAGGCATGCGACACGACACACGATGCAAAGAGAGAGGAGGGTCATGGCACTGGCAGATGGCGGAAGCAAGGTAGAGGTCGAATTGTGCAGTTTGGCGATTGGCGAAGCGCAGCGAGGCGAGGCGGAAATTGTGTGACGGATTACTAGACTGATAGGCCATCTGTATTTATTCCGCATAGATACACAGTGATTTTGTGCGACTTGATGTACGTGGACGACGACGTGAAGTGGCACACAGAAGACGTGGTTGAGCAGCGAGGCTGACGGAATGGCTTGAGCACAAGGACGCAGCAAAATGGCAATCAAGGAAAATTGGAAATTGGAAGGGACCAGGTGCTGATCTACTGACGTGCGACTTGGCTTCCTGCTTTCTGCGTGGCCAGCAGGTTGCTTTATGCGTCAGCGTTCTCGTTGCGCGCTGATGGACGAGAAGGAGCAATCTAAGTGACGGCAGCAATACTTTGACATGAAGATCTCCAGAATGCTGCCAGCTCTCGGCTCTTTGCATCATTGCACGTATTTGGTTGTTTTCTGTTTTCGTGGTGATTAAGACTTTGAATGGCTACAAAGTAGGTTGCAAAAGACACGGCGACTCCAAGGCGGTGCGAGGTGCTTGAACGCTCCCCATAGCTATCCGTTGATGGGCTGAAATATCCAAGTCTTTGGGGAGTTAGGTATCTGATGACTCCCTGTGTAGACTCATCTTGAGTTTCAATTCGCCAGAGCCAAACGACAAAGTCTGAGAACATAACCCACAAGGAGCATTCGAGCACCCCACCCCGAATTTGCCATTTCTTTTGCAACCAATCGTTGCGATTCAAGGTCTTTCACATACGTGGAGAGGACGAGCTTCAACCAACTGATAGGTGGGTCGTCGACTACTACTACAGCGCACTCGACCCTGCATCTCATGAGCCTACAAATCCAGAGCTTCCACCACATGCTACGTGAACATCTCACGCCACCTACCAAGTCCCTTGCGTAGAACTCCTCACAAAATCCAGGCGCAAAGAGAGACGCAGCACAACGCGCAGCTATTGGAGTACAGCAAGCGACATTCCCATCGCTTCCCCACAAACCAGAATCCAGGCTCAGCCGACACAGCTCTGCCCAGATCCTGGAGGAGCAGGACGTACGGAGTACATACACGGTTGTCGCCAATCTGGATGCGCCGCATGCAACCACCAGCCAGCCATGAATTGGCCAGCCTTGCGCAACCGTCGTGCATGGCATGCCATGCTGGCCCATGTCTGGTGGTACGGGATGCGATGCGATGCAAGCAGCGCGCAAATGCACGGAGCTGCCCCTCCGCCTCCATCTCCGCGACGCGCCGCCGCCCCGTCCGGGCTCCGGACCAGACTGGCTCACCCTGAAAGCATCATATGGGCTTTTGCGTCTCCCCTCTGCAGCGGATGCGTTTTCCTGGTTTGCCGTGGGCATCACCCCTTGCACGCGGTGCAGACGGAGCAGCTGACTTCTGCACGTCCATCTGTCCAATGCCGCATTGCTTATTTCCCTTTTCCTTGCGCTTCCGGGTCTTTGGGTCAGAAATCAGAAACGAAACGACGGGCAGGCGCGAGGGGATATGGGGCGGGAATCATTGGCGATGGATGGCGGAGAGCCAAAAGAAAAGGCGTGGTCGGCGCAAGTGCTGCCCGATTGCGAGGCGTCAGCAGCAGGAGAGACGAGAATTGGTGTACGGGTAGCAGAAACAGGGCGCGGGGTCCGAAAAAAAAACGAAAAGAAGAGCAAAAGCAAAAAGGTGAGTACGACTGTAAGCAGCCGTTGGGGCGGATATTCAGCCCGCGCCTCTGTCCAGTTTACCAAGTCGTCACAACATGCATGGCTTGTCTCGGAAGATTGAGAGAAAGTGGCAGCGGGCGCAGACGAGGAGTAAGCGCGGTCGTTCCTGGTAGGACGACGACGTTTTGGAGGTTTGTTTTTGCGGTTGTTGCTTTTTCCCAGCCCGCCGGACTGGAGAGACAGCCAGACAGCCACGCGGGAGAAGAGAAACGATTGCTTTTTGTTTTGCACATGCGCTTTCTGCTCTACTGGGACGTGTGACTTTTGAATTGCTTCTTTGGCGCCAGTCAGATGAACTTGATTCGGAGGCGAAGACATGGTGATATCCGACCAGCTGGCTCACCCGGAGCCATGGAAAAATGAAATTCTTGGGCGATTGGGCGTTTTGAGTGTCTGGAGACGACGCAGAAGAGATAGTATCAGGGAAAGTGAACCTGATTGAGAGTAGCAAAGGTTGATCTGCTCGCTCTGTCCGAAACTTCATGTCCCATTCTATCCGCGTTGAAGCTTCAGTGGACGAAAGAGCTGTCGACGAGGGCGCTGATTAAACACATTGCAAACAGAGAGAAATGAAAGAAAACGAACAGTTGAATTCCACATTGCCGAAGAAGCATTCAGCTCAGGTGGAACAATACTGCATGGTATCCCTCATTGGCGATTCTTTCGGCATCAGGACCTCGCAGCCGGGCTACTGCAAACAACCACCTCTTTCTTGACTCAACGACGGCAGCCATGTCTGCTGCATACTCGTTCCGTGTGACGATGCAGGTTTTGGTCCGACCGACTCTCAACGACACTGCGTCATTGATCATCTCTGCTTTCCAAATGCAACCAACCCACCTCATGTCAGGCGAGGGCTTTTGTGCAAGAAAAAAATCATCTTTTTCCTGCGCTCCACAAACGGACCTGAGTCCTGAGTCGTCTTGTTGCGGTGTAAGGTGCCTGAGCGGACGTTGAAGGCCAGAATGCCGACCCCCCGCCTATGACGCAACGGGATCAACCTGATCGACGTTCATCACGGAGAAGCTGCCCAACTCGACCTCTTGTGCCTCAGGTACCGTCACCACTTCGAGATTCTTCCCAGATGGCATCGTGTGCCGTCGACGTCGTTGTTCCGCCCTGACCTCATCTGATTGACTGACCGAGTGCGTGGCTGGCACCACATCGTCTCATCTCTGGCTGCCCGCCCCCTTGATCTTGGACCCACCACCTCCTCAAGCGCCTCTTGATCCATTTTTGCGGGGGTGCTTGCATGAACCGATTTCAGACAAATGGCGGGAGGAGGTGGGGTTCACGACAGACGCGCGTTGAATGTGATGTGTAAGTTGGAAGAGTGGTGATAACCGCGTGTAGGGCGCGCCAGAGGCGAGTAGCGGCAACAAGTCGAGTAACCTTTGACGCGCATTTGGTAATGCCAGAGGAGAAGAATGGAGCATCGTGACACTCAACTGCTTGTTGTTTGTTGCTTCTTGTTCGTTCGATGCAGAGGCCAGTGGAGCCCAGGGACTGATCGAGAGACCAACCTCAGGGTCAATTTGGTACAGGGCGAGCGGGAGTCGCGGCGCTCCCGCTTGAGCATCTCCACCGCTCCACCCCGCCCCTCTCTCCACTCCGCTCCGCTCACTCCATGTTTGATCATCAACTTTTCCTCGTCGCCCACTGCAACGTCGTTTTGTTTGCCCGAGCCACAGCGGACAATGTCCCGTTGGTTTGCCATCATCACCTCACTCTCCCTCTTTCGAACCTCGCCGTAGGCCGTCTCGTGTCTCAACCCGCCACCCGCCTTCCCGCGCTCTCCTCCAATGCCACCCGCCACAACGCCACACTACCGGCCACGCCGCCGCCGCCGCCACAGACACATCCGACGCCTCCCCTCGCCTCTTGCGCCCTCACCAATCCGAAACATTTCCACTTCTGCGCTGGCCCAACGGCAACCGATGACCTGACGGACAGATGCCACCGAAAAGACCCTCTGTCCCTACCTACGCTACGGCCGACCCACTGATGCCCACCAACCCACCCACCCAACCCCCACGTCCCCCCACGCCAATAATTCCCCGACGACCTGAGCTGGGACGCCGATGCCATGGAGGAGGCGCATCTCCCACGTCGGTACCTGCATCATGACAGTAGTCAGCCACCAGCGACAAAGGCTACCGTATCCGTTGATTGCGCCCAAAGCCACCGCGCCGGGCAGGCAGAGCGAAAGGGCAGGTAGGTTTCGGAAACCATGCGCCGACGGACGCCACTTTGCGCACACACGAGCGACGAAGGCGGCGGCGCTCCTCCGTCAGACGTCGAGCAGACTGACTGGCGATGTGCCTGTACTGTGCGCGGCCCGGATGGCTTGACAGAGCCGGGATGGAAGGTTGCTGGATGAGGCCTTGTCGTGAGTTAAACTGTGAGATGTCCAAGTACAGTAGTACCGGCAGGTTGCTGTTCGGCTTGTTGCTTGCTTGCTTGCTGGCAGAAGGGCTGTCGTTAGCGGTTTCCATGGCAGGGCGGCGGCCGCTCTCGAGAGTCGAGCCGCGCATCGACGTCTGTGAGGTCATCGCCAGCGACGGCCGGCTAGGTGGTCAATTCAACCCGAGTCAACTGGCTCCTCAACGCTCTTCGACGCCCGTCCAACAACAAGCAGTGCCGAAATAATCGCCAAAAGGAAACGCCTCTCCCCAGCATCACCACCTCACCACCCACCCACCAACCAACCACAACGCTCCTCCCAACAATTACCTCATCGCATCCCCTCGTCGCCAACATTGGTAATCCGCGCGCTGCCATGGGCCAAAAGGGGGACGGGAGCGCCAGGTTTGCACAAGTAGCAGAGCAGGGTCATCCCCGAGTCGCGTCGCCCGTCGCGTCGCCCGGGCCGGAAACGTGTCCGCGACAAAAAGTCAATGCGGAGGATGGATGCTCCCTGTTTGTCCACGTTGGAGTTTAGGGATTTTTGTTTTGTGGCGGGCTTGTGTGTGCCTGGCTCAAGGTGCATCTTCGGTGACGAGCCGGCGACGACGACGAGACGAGAGGAGATGGAGGTTTAGGTTGAGCGGAGAGAGCTTGGGGAAAAGTGTGTGTTGTGAGGTACCTGGGTAGGTGGGTGGACATGAAATGTGGTCGAAGACGGTTGTGATGCGGGGATGAGATGGAGATTTTTTCTGCTGCTGACCGGTTGAAAGCACGTCTTCTTGGTGGTGAGGCTAACAACAGTCAACCTTGCTTGTCCTGTCACCGGCAAAGTGCGCATACTACTCCAGAGCATGCACATGTACCTACCACACAAATTCACACGTATCGCAGACAACAAGTCCCAGCATCAAACGCTCGTTTCAAAACGTCTCTCCCTCAAGTCTCAAAAGCCCCCTTCCTGCCAAACACACCACCCCCTGATCTCGCCCTTCCACCACGCCCGCCTCACCCCTCAACCTCCACGTGGCCACCGCCAACCCACCTCACCGGCACCAGCTCGCCCTCGCCCTCGCCCTCGCGACTCAGGGTCCAGTCCACCTCAGACCTCACAGGCGCCCGTTCGTTCGCCTCTCCTTACGTATCGTCTTCTGATCTCCAGCTGCTCTGTGGTGCTCCAGACCCTCCGTCGCCCACCCAAGTCTCGTCAGTGCAAGCGAGCCTGCGTACGTGCGCTGTGGCTGCAAAGCCGCAAGGAAGCCAACCGAACAATACCCGGGCAGTAGTTCCCCACCGACCGAGCGAGCGACAGGGACCGGGATTTGCGCGCTGACGAAGGAGGCTGACAGGGGTGGGGAGGGCGGGCAGGGATTCGCGTGGACAGGGGAGCGGCAGGGACAGGGACAGGGGCGGCGGGGGAGAGTGCTCCGTCCGGGTTTCGAACGAGGGATGCGTCGGGTGCCTGGGGGTAGGGTAGGGTAGGGGAGGGAGTGTCGGGGCGCGCGTGGAGATGGTGCGGGCTAGGTACGGAGGATTGGATATTGTGGGTAGGAAGGTGTGAATAACTGGTGGGAGGGATCTGAGGTGGATGGGAGGGACGGAGTGATGGAGAGGTTAGCGATTGATTGCTGGTGGGTGGCTGGTTGGGCAGGTATTCTGTGGGATATGGGATGTATGATATGAGCAACGAGTGAGTAGACGGAGAGGAGATGGAAAAAAGAAAGACTTTGGCATGAAGGAAATCAGACCGAGCGGTTGAGAGGAGCCAACATGATTGATTGGGTAGCAAAGAAGTGAAGACGGTAGGATCATGTTGGAAAGCATGTCCATCCATCCACTCCCTCTTTGCCATGATCTCCCATATCCTGCCTACTGACCACCTACCATTAGCATTTGGGCAGGTATTGATGTAGCTGTCCGATGACAGGTCGCACACACGGCCCGGAGGCAAGCCGTCCGCCCGTCACCTTCTCCCAATCACTCAGAGAGCGCATCTGCCTTACCTTGAAGTAGAGGATGAATGCAGCGTCATCAGCGGCAGCGGTGTGCAACGTCCCGTACCGCACCGCTGCACGCACAGCACGCCCGCAGACAAGCACGGCAGACAATACGTTCAGCCTGGCCAACAAGGTGGATGGACAAGGGGAGCGGAAGGTCAATATGGGGAACGGCGGGTGGCACAATGGTACCCTGGGCATCAACGAGGAACGCATGTCTGCAGTCAGGTACATATGTAGGAAGCTACAGGGACGAGGACGACTGGACTGGGCGCGGCGCGACTGGGCTGGATGTTGGGAAGCCGTTGACATGTGCAGCTGCGTCTGCCGACGGAGGGAGGGGAGATATCTGCTCCGGGCTGGCAGGACGTTGCGTTGCATGTGTTGTTGCATCCTAGGTCGTTGTTTGTACGACGCGAGCAGCTGGGTAGAAGGCGAGGCGAGGCGTCGAGTGCAGGTCGAAGAACGTCGTGTACGGCTTGGCTGGTGTCGTGTGCTCTGGATCTATGCCTTGATTCTCTTGTCCTCGAAAGGCTCTTGTGTCTTTGACCGGTCTCTTGCCCCTTTCTCTCAGGCAGCTGTCGAGAGAGCATTGGCACATGAGTCCAGAGGGCGGTCAGACGCAAGTTGAGCTGGCATCCGCATCGCTCTCATCCGTCAAGTGACGACTACCGCTGCGTGAAGCCGTCCAGACAGCATCATGGAGCTCGCTGCTTCGGCGCGAGAGGGACGCGACGCGACCAAGCAGGCGGGCAATAATAGCAGCGGTAAGGCACGAAGCGACGAATTGGAAGCAGGTAGCCGAACAAAAGGCCAACCACATCATCGTATCCCATGCCTGGCTGGCACGTTTTGATTGTCGCAGGGCCCCGACTCGCGCGGTAAGGTATCGTGCGTCCTGCGGTCCTGCCTCAAGCGTCCCTGACGCCGCCGCCGCCTAACGACTTGCCATGGCAGGCAATTCCGCGGAACAATGGTCGTCTTATTGGTGATGATGGCGGTGACGCTGCTGGAGGATGATGTCGCGCGCGGCTCGCAGACACGGTTGTGCGCATCGTTATCTCTGTCGTGGTTGTCCGTCTCGTCTGCCTGTTGGATGGTGATGCGCTGTCTCGCGTGCTGCGCCAGAGGGCGGTTGCTGGCTGTGGTTTTTTGCAGACGAGGCACACCGCACCTTTGCCGCTGACGAGGGGGCAGAAGTGAAGTCGACTTTTTTTCCAAAAGGAGCATGTTTGGCGCTGGGAACAAGGGTGGCTTGCCCGGGTGGTGGTCTGGCGGTTGGCGTGTCAACGTGCGGGCATGGTCATGGATGGTAAAAGTGCAGTTGACAGAATTGACAGGCAAGCCACTCGGGTTTCACGCTGCGTCGGCAAGACATGTTGTATGTTGTAACCATTCACGACAGGGCAAGATGGAGATTACTTGGGCAGGGAGAGACAAGGACCGCCGTGTGGCTTCCCAGCCCGGGCATGGAGAGGGAATGCATAGCCGGGTCTGTCGGCAATCTCGAGCGGAAAGCGGTGGGACGAGAGGGCAAATCACTGTCTCAGAAAAGGCCCTTCTTCGCCTCTTCGAGATGGTTCCGCAGTATTTCTGCATTTGAACAATTGTACAAGAGTGTAGACGGTCACGGAGCCAACCACCATGCACGCGACTCGGCTTTGTCATGGGCAGCCGTTCGCACCGGGTTTTGGGTTTTGGCTTTTGGTCTTCACATGCTAGCGTCACTATATACATGTCTACCAACTACTACACCGTCTACGCAACGGCGATCCTCCAGGATCCGGGATTGCGGATTTGCATCAACACCTGAAGACGGTGCCGAAATTGGACTAAGATAGAGGTGGTCAGCGCAGCGCAGTGCAGCACAGCGGTGGATGCACGCTGCAACCTGCAGCCCTTAGATCGTCGAGTTTCAAGCCACGACGGACAAAAGAGCGAGCCACGGTATGGGATTGATTGATCATGGCGGTTACGTGTAGCAAACGGGCGCCGGTCCACTTTCTTCCTGGCGAGCAACGGCTGCGGCGCAGTTCAGTCATGGATGTGCCGACGAGGCGGACGCTGTGGGTGTGTGTGTGTGTGCTTTTCGCGGCTCGTGAGCGCCCAAGGTTTTTGCCTTCTCCCCACAGCCGGCCCAGAGCGATCGCAATGTCGATTGGCCGTCGGTCACTACTGCTGCTGGTGCGCTGGGCTGCAGTACATGCTGATGTAACCTGGCTCCCGCCCAGCCGAAAACATGGAACATAAGCCGCCTGCTCCGCACCCACCCATCTGCCTCTGCCTACCGCAAAGGCACGGCTCCCTACCACCACCTCAACCACCACTCCACCACCACCTCACCTTTTCTTTCAACAATCCATATACCTCCTCACTTCAACAACCACGGCCACCACACCCTCCTCTTCCGATCTCCGCCTCCTTCACGCCTCACCTCCCACCATGAAGGTCGCATGAGGCCTGCCCCGCCGTCCACGACGAGCCTCCAGACGACATGGACTTCATTGTACGTCCAAGACATGCCACACGCGACTCTGCGCTAGCCTGGCGCGCGTGCCGGCCGCCCTTGTTTCCCCCCTTTGCTCCCGCTAACCCCTCGGACAGATCTCTCTCGCTCACTTCTGTGAGGTTCACGGCCCTACCTCAGTCCTCTGTACCCAAATCACTCCCTCGGCTTGCGCCACATGCCACCCTTGCGATACTCCCCCCGCCGACGATCAACCCTCCAAACCCTCGTACTTTTCCAATTCTCTCGAGTCGCTCGCCGTTCCATCCTTCTCCTCGCCCTTTGAAACTCCGCCCACGAGTCCGCGCTCGCCCTACAATCCGCACAATCCCTACTTTCCGACTGCCGACAAGGCCATTGCCGGCTTTGGACATCACCTAGGTGACGCCGACGACGCTTGCGAAAGCTGCTCATTCCTCGTTCCCAAGAGCGTCACGGAGCGGCTGCCGGACGGCGCTCCTGGAAGCCCCTCCAAGGATGGCAAGCAGAATGGAAGCCCCGTTCTCAGAACCACGCAATCCGTCATGGCGCGCGGCCCCAGGGGCTCATCCGACGACCGCGACACCAGCTCAGAGTCCTCCGAGGAGCAGTCCCAGGCATCCACGTCATTTTCGCGCTCACCCACCAGTCTGACATCATCTCCGGCCTCGCCACTCTTCTCGACACGCAGCGCGCACACCCACACCTTGAGCTATCTTTCCACTCGACAGCCTGTGTCGCCCAGCGGGTACTCTCGTCTTCGCCGAACCATTATCCGGACCTTGTCTTCTGAGCTCATCCCCCGTGGCGCCCCCTCGGGACCCATCTACTTTGGCGACCACGTCTTGGGATACTCTGTCGCGTACCTATTCCGGGTTCCGGACGCATGTGCCCGTGGACGCCGACGCACGTACGCTCTCATTGCGCTAGGCGGGCGCGACAGCTGTCGCGTGAGCAAAAACATTGTCAAGATTACCGAGGAATTCGAACGGATCGCCAACGACATTGTAGCCAGGGCCAACAAGACGCTCGAGCAAGAGACGTCTCTCGTATCGCAGCCTCACCTCATTCGCCCCTGCACCTCGGGCCCGGGCACCATCACTCCGCCCCTCAGCAGCTCTGGAGGAAGCAATGCGCCCCCTCGACGGGCAAGTGTACAGGTGGCCGCAAGCAGGCCAGAGGTGCAATCACCAGTCTCGGCCACCTCCTCTCCATCTCCGCCACCGCCTCGCCGAATCACGCCCGTGTCCTCGTTCCTCACCGCAAAAAAGGTCGACCCGGACGGTTACCCCCGAGTTAGCCGTGAACTAATGCGCAACAAAGGACTGGCGGAGATGGTTGGCAAAGAAGATTACTTTGTCGATCTGCACGCCAAATTCTGCGTGCTGCTTGCAGGGCTGTTGAAAGAAAGTGGCACCGGTTGAAAGACGCACGGTGCCATCACCCTGCAACTTTTACGTTATATGCGAGCATTGGAGGGCCGTGCTCTCCATCCGCATATTCTGCAACGGCTCATCCCGCCGCTGCTTTCGCTTCGCTCGAGCTCCGATCCAATGCCAGTGGCTTGTTCAAGGACCGAGTAATCAGGGGCCCACCGCTTTGTAAAGGCAGCATCGATTCGGTGCGAGCTGCCGGCAGAGCTGGTGTCCCTCACGGAGGACATGAATCTCGTCGAACGAGGATCCTCCTGGCTGCAAATTCGATTTGCACATGCCGTTTCATCTTTTTCTCGTTTGCTGTTTTGTGCTGCGTTTTAGCGATTTCCTACTGTCCCTGGTTTCCGTCTTCGGAGCAGACTTGCGCGGTAATGGTTCTTTTTCAGAGACGGCCTATACACCTTCACGACCTTGCTTGCTACCTCTGCTTCACCTCGCACTCGTCCTTTTCTCCACGATACCCCCTAGCTCTTTGTCTTTGTCCTCGAGTCGCGCGTGGTGGTATCCTAGAGCGTTGTTGCGCAGAGAGAACGTGGGACTCGTGAGACCCGTCCGCCTCCAAACCTTTTGCGAGATACCTGCTTTTTGCTTTGGACCACATGACGGATTGACGACTGCTTCGCTTTGGGCGTTTCATCAGTGATGACGGGTGGAATCTGCTGTCGTTTTTGGTCCTTTTTTTCCTCTATTCATCAATCCTGTACGAGTATCCAGCTGGTGGCGTCTCCGGTCGTCTTTGTGGGTTTTTTGGTCTATGGGGATATACCGCTTGCTTTTTCGGGTTGCTTTCGACATGGGGTCTTGTTGGCTTTCACGCTCGGTGCGTGAATGAATGAATACTTGGGGACGGCGGTAATCAGTAGCGCTTTTTCCGCTGCACCTTTTGTAGATGCTGAATCCTACCTACCTACACACCATCGGCTTTCTCTGTACTGCGTGCTCTCTGTGAAGTGTCTGGCGCATGGATGTCTTGATGGCTCACTTGGACTGACCAGTTCGTTCGAATTGACTCTACACTAGCAGTAAGCGTCGTTGTTGCAGAAGGTGGATGGGCCCGGACGCCGCGCGGGGTGAGACGGAGTGGAACGGTGTCTGTCTATCTAGCCCCAACCACACACACACCTTGATGTCCGTCGTCCAACATGCCGGCCAGCCAGGTACACGACTTGCGCCGGACAACATTTGATCTCACGCGCTATGTACCTTGTTTAGAGGCCCCCACTACCATGATTACCACCACCACCACCACCACCATCTTCAACGACCGGCCATGTGCCTAAGAGTTCGCAAGGAGTCCGTAGACCTTCCGCTCTCTGGCCGTTGGTCGGTACCTGAAATAGCCCCAGCTTACGCAGGTAGCGCTGACTGCGACGTACGAAGTGCTCTGCGCTGCGCTGCGCTGCGCTCTAAGCTAGCATCATCTACTGCAGTATATACCGCAAAGCAAAGCACTTGTTTCGACTGGTCTGTCTCCGTCTGTTTGGTTCCTCTTCCTCCACTCCTTCCCGTCTGTCGTATCCCATCCCATCCCACCACCATCCCTCCCACCCCCCTCTGGCGCTAAGCAGCTACATGAGCCTTATCATCCATCGTTGTCCGTCATGTGTTTTGCTGGGACGGTGGAGTGGAATGCACCTGGGATGGATTGGAACGGAGGCTCTCTCTCGCCTAAATCTAAAAATGCACTACGCACCAGTGTATGCGGGCGGGCGGGCGTGCATGCATGCGTGGTTTTAGCATGTAGGTAAGTAGAGTATGTAGGCTGCTTGGAGAGTTGGGTTTGTTATGCTCCAAATGGCGCGCTTCTGCGAGCGAAAGAGAGCCTACCTAGCTTCCTATTCGAGTAGCGTGAAGAATGTGTGGTGCATACCTAGGTTTGGTATAGTATAGCGTCGGAAGCCGTTTAGCCGCTCTCACGTGCAGCACACCGGCACGGTGAGTCAGGGTCCAACAACCCACCTAGCGTGGACGCGCGGACCGATTTTCTCCGCTCGGACCACTCGGGCCAGGTTGACGGCAGCCGAGGGACGCCCGCCGACGGCGCGCGCGGGAGAGAATCGGAACCTAACCTCAGGGAAAAACGAGACGACGTGCGAAGTCGACAGCACACCGCGCGGTACATTTGAGCACGCACCACGACCACCCACCCGACTGCCTACCGCTCAGGATGACTGCTACGGCGGCCGTGATGGGGTTTGTTTAGAGGTACGCTTGCGCTTGATGCTTCTTGACCTGACGTGTGGGCGGTGCGTTTTGGGCTTTGTTTCTGTCGTTGAGATTCGATTTGGGCGCGTCGGTCGTGCTGTCCGCCTTGACATGCGTAGGGCGCGGATGTGGAGATGGCTTTCTGGCCGACTGCGGATGGCGGAGAGGTGGATGGAGGGTGTTGCAGAGCGAGAGGGCGTATAAAGGACATGTTGGACGACGACTGACGACGAATCGAACAGTGTACCCAGTAGTCGCGCCAGCTTGATCTTTCGTTGGCCCCATTGTCTGTCACGGTCTGCACACGCGTTGAAAGAGCAAGGAATTTTCGAAAGTAGCCACAGCAAACACCACCATGCCCGCCATCCTCGATGACCCTTCGGCGCCCACCATCTTCCGCCAGTCGGGCGGCGCGCCCTTCCCCGACGCTGCGACGCCGCTGCCCGCGTCCATCGTCCCCAAACCCGTGACGCTGCGCGACCGTACTACCAAGGCGACGCTCATCCCCTTTGGCTCCGCGGACCGCGTGCCGCTGTCTCTCGTCGAGTACCTCTGCGCGCAGATGAACAGCGAGATTGAGCGCGGCGACACGTACCCGATGACGGCCCCCTTCAGCGTCGAAGCCTTTGGCCGCTACTGGTTCCAGAACTTTGGCGCCATCATGGTCCTGGGCGACGTGGCCGACGATGGCCAAGAGGCCCTGTGGCGCTGGGAGACGGAGGGCAAGGGCTGGGAGAAGCTGTGTCTGGGCAGCTTTTATATCAAACCGAATTACCCTGGCCGCAGCTCGCACGTGTGCAACGCCGGCTTCGTCGTCACTGATGGCGCAAGGAATAGGGGTGTTGGAAAGTTGATGGGCGAGTGCTACTTGGAATGGGCGCCGCTGCTAGTATGTAATCCCCCATGTCTTCAGGGGCAGGTTAGCTGATCAGACGTCTCCTTTTTCACTTGCAGGGCTACACTTACTCCGTGTTCAACCTCGTCTACGAGACCAACGTCGCCTCGTGCCGGATCTGGGACGCGCTGGGCTTCAAGCGCATCGGACGAGTCCCCGGCTGCGGCAACCTCAAGACGCAGCCCGAAGGCCACTTTGTCGACGCCATCATCTACGGCCGCCACCTGGGCTACAACAAGGAAGACGCGGACGACGAGCGCCGCTTCGAGCGCATCAAGTATTACCTCTTGACCGGAAAGTACCCGGGCGACGCTGATTCCGCCGAGAAGAACAGACTCCGAGCCGCGGTGAGGAACTACACGCTTGTCGAGCTGGGCGACGACGACCACGACCACCACGACGCCAGAAACGAACCCGTGGGATCCGCTGGCGCCCCTGGCATCTCTTCCATCTCGACCGACAAGGGGACCAAGCGCGTCAAGCTGATGCTTGGCGACAAGGAGGTGATATCAGACCCGCGCCAGCAGTACGAGATTGCGAGGCAGTTCCACCGCGGTGGCAGTAATGGTAGCAACAGCAACAACAATAACAACAACAACAACAATGCGGGAGACTTGCAGCACCACCAGCACGCAGGCATCAATAAAACGACGGCCAATGTGTCGGAGAAGTACCACTGGAACCGCATCAAGGGCACCGTGACGGACGTGATTGAGAATTGTGCCGAGTGCAGCGAAAAGGTGCGCAAGAAGGCGCAGCTCAAATCTGCATCTTCTTCTTCAAATGCTTCCGCGGGCCCGCCGCCCGCTCCGCGAACTGCCCACAAGTCTGCTGCGCCTGCTGCTACGCCGATGTCTTCTGTTGGTGCTGGTGAAGATCATCAACAACAACAACAGCCCTCTTTTGCTACTCCTAATGCCGCTTTCCTAGGCGGCGCTGCTTTCGATCCTTCTGGCCCCTCCACTGGTGCTCTTGCTGCGTCTTCTCACCCCGACATGTCCGTGTCCGCCTCTGCATACAGCCACAGCGCAACGTCTCCCCATGTAAACGGCTTCGCTCCCGCGTCGTCCTCCACAGCCGTCAACCCGGACCCCGCGTTGCCGCCGCCCCTGAATCCGCCCATATCCCCGACCACTGCCGCCACCATGCACCACCACGATCACCATCACCAGCAAGCATACCAGCCCGTCTCCCAGCACCAGCACGACCACCACTTGTACCACCAACAGAACCGCGAGCCTCCGTCCGCCACCTTTTTCTTCGACGCCGATGCCGCCGAAGGTGCTGCTGTCCACCACCATCAGTATCCTCACCACCTCCCCGACGCCGACGCCTATCGTCCCGCGTGGCGCCCGCCCAATCCGTCGTCACCCGTCCCAGACGCCGATGCGGATGCGGCTGCGGCTGCAGAGGCAAACCTTGCGCGTGCGCTTGCGCATCATCACCACCAGCACCAGCAGGATAGCGGTGGAGACGTAGATCCCTCGGCCATGGCGCTTGATCCGAGCATTTTGGAGCCCGGCGTTGATCCTTCTGGCTGATTGGGACGGTAGGTTTCGAATTGTGGTGGGAGAGCTGCTCGAGGTGATGAGCGCGGCGTGGCTGGCTGCATTGGTCGGTCTGGATGGGATGGAAACGAAGAGGAAGGTAGGCGTCAGGAGAGATCAAGGTCACAGTGGAATAATGGCCGTGAAGAGGGACCTGGGGAGCAAGAGCTCGTGTGCCTGCTGCGGCGGCATGGCTTGTTGAGTGTCGTGGAAGGATGGCAATAGCGCTCAAATGCCTGTGGAAAGCTCGGGGGTGTCAAAGATGGACCGCGTAAGTAGCACTGGACTGAAGCACTTGCTCTGGTGTAGAAGCGACTATCTACCTCATTCTTCTTTTGCTGCTCACGGTGCTTGGTGCGAATGCCTGCCTGTAGCAGTGACGCGCTTTCATCTATCTGGATGGTCCCAAGGTGAGTGTTGGGTCCGAAATGGCAAGTCCAATGTCTGCAATCATAACGCGGAAGCCTGCAGTGCGTGAGGCGCCCTTCGGACTTGCTTGCCTGCCTGCCCGGTGCAAACAAAAGAAGTCGGTCACGCCATGCTGTGGGCGCTCGCCTGCTCAACTGGAAGTACCGGACAGACCCTTTCCTTCCTCGTCCGCACGGCGTTGACTCAGCGCCCGCGCTCCATCATCCCACCCTCCGTCTTCATCCTACTTCCTCTCTCTCCATCCTCCCAACATTCAACTCATCTCATCGTCATCGCTTCATCCCAAAACCATCACATTGTCTCTCAAATTCTCAGGCCGACGGCCAGTGCGCCAACGTCTAGAAGGCAAACAACACCGCCGGCAAAATGATGTGCATCGGAGCGGACGTCTCCCACCCTGCTCCGCGCTGGCGAGGGCAGACGGCACCGTTGGTTCTTACGCCGCTTGTGTAAGTTGCACCTTTCCTGTCAACGTGCTTCGAACTCGTCGCTAACGTCAACACCAGAGGAAGTCGTTGGCACGTTGCGGCTCTCGGTGTCGGTCTCTCGCCTATCGCCAGCGGCACCACTAGCAGCTCCTCGTTGCATTCGGTCAAATCGTAAGTTGGACCTCCCGACTGCTCCCTGTCATCTCACGCTGCCATTGCTGCGTATGAGGTGCTTCTTCTTTCTTCGAGCTGCAACAACCCGCGTGTTGAATGCTTGACTGACGCCTTTACCAGAAAAATCCCGCTGGCGCTTCCGTCGTCGTCGTTGTCGTCCGTATACGCGCGCGCGCGTCTCTCACTGCCGCTGCCGCAATGCGCATCAAATCCTGCCCTGGAAAGGTTTCACTTTGCCTCCGTCGTCACAATCTTTTCTTGCTCCTCTTCGACCATCTTCGGTTCCGAAACCAACTGCTCCGTCTCCGAACAACTTCGTCGATTCCTTCGCTACAAGACTTGTCAATTTCCCAACGATCACCAACGACAACCGTCCACCGCCAAGCCAGTCAATCCCACTTGGTTCTCTCGCACTCCAGTCCAGGGCGGTTGGTTGACCCGGTACTTCTGTTTGCCGTCGGCAACTGGCGTCGACCGAGGGGCTCCGGCGGATGATCGTGGCCGGCCTGGCGTACATTGGATCCACCACCGCCGCAATGGGCATTCCGCTCTGGACGATTGGGTTGGCGTGTAAGTTGACGTTCACGGCTGCTCCCTACTCTGGACCGTATGTTTGAATGCTCCTGCTAATACGATTTTTGACTTAGCCATCATGGCCGAATTGAAATCGTTTCAGTGGCCCAGGCCTTCGCGGCCAAAATCCACTTCTTTGTGTTTTTTTCTGTGGTTGTGGGTGCCCCCATTTTGTTTTTTGGTCGCGGCTCGTCCGCACGTCTGGCTGTCGACCACGGCACCGCTGAGAACTGTGGGCTTCGGCAGCAGCTTGTCGCAGGGCTGGCCTTTGTTGCGGGGGTCCCGGTCGCCGCAGGGGTGTTTTGGGCGAGGGGGCGACGGCGCCTTGTGCACATCGATGAAGAGGGGGTGTGGTGGGTGGCCCCGGTGTTGCGGGCGAGGCTTCGGGCCTTGATGTTGTTGTGTTTGTTGCTCGCGGTGGAGTGGGGTGTCCTGGGCTTCGGCTCATGGTGCCGTGGGGTCGTTGTTTGTGTTTAGTGCGCGTTGATGAAGAGGGGGCTGGTGGGTTGCGCCGATGCTGAAGGGGAGGCTTCGGGCCGTGGTGGTGTTGCTGGTGTTGTTGTTTGTGGAGTTGGGGGTGTTGGGCTAGTGGAGGTCACACTCTTAGAGTGGTATCAGAACTGCAGAGAGAACTGTTGATTGAAGCTACTACTACAGCTGAATTACACACTGTTCTCCAAATGACTTCTCATCCCACTTCTGAGTAGCCAAGACCAACTTCCATGGCTCAAAATGCCAGCGCGTAATGTTGAGATTTTTATGCCGGCTTTTTGAGCTTCTGAAGGGACAATGGAGTCGACTGGCAGTTTTTGTGATTTGATTTGTGTCATCGCGATGATAGTGGTTGGGTGTTTTGTCCTGCTCGCGTCAAGAAAGGGGAATGCTCTGTCTCTTGGCTACTTGATTTCTCCTCAAACCAGTGTACATTCTGCCTTGGTTTGAAATTCCAGACAACCTGGCAAGGTCCCAGGAGCACAAGCAACCATATCCGTGCAGTCTAACACTTTTCTCATCACCCGTCTCTCTTCGACAGTTCGTCCTCTGAAGCGCCTCAGCCTGAAACCATGAAGCGAATGGACCAAGAACCGGCGCCCATGGCAAGAGATGACTCTCGGCTTGTATTGGGCAGTGTGCACTGGATGGTGGAGAGAGAGAGGAGCACAGCACGAGTGCTCTAAAGCTCTGTTCCGCCGCCTCTCCTTCTAAGACGACGAATCCTCCCGTCACACGCAGACAGGCAGCTGTGGACTTGACTGGGCTCTATCCAGTGACTTGGATGCTTGCCATGTGTGCCTCGTACCGTGGATGGAACAGTACAGTGCATTACAGCTCAGTAGCGCGCCACTTTGACGCTGAATCTCTTTCGCCATTCAATGTGGTAGGCGGGAAGGGAAGAGTGAGAGAGGGAGGCTGATGTAGGGCTGTTCTGCTTCTGCACGGCACAGCACGGGACGGGACGGGACAAGTGAAGTCGTAGGTAGTGCAGTCGGGCTGTTTGGATGCGCTCGGCACGCGTGGAGGTAGCTAGGTACCTACATGGCTACACCCGTAGCTACACGCACGTCATGTTGGACGCAAACTGCCATCTGGTTGGTTCCATGGTTCATGCTTGCTCCACACTGGTCTTTGCTTTGGCCCTTGCTATTGTGTAATACATACGCTATATCGCTCGCTAGCTAGCTAGCCATGTGTCTGTGTCTAGATCTTCAATTCGCAAACTTGGAAAAAAGTTTATGTTTGTTTGTTGTTTGAAGGTATCTGAGCCATTTTTGCCATGTTTCCCGCCTGCCTGCCTTGTATCTCCTTTTTCTCCTTTGTTCATGAGCCAAGGCTTAAATGGAGTAATTACAGGACTTCTTTCAAGAAGGCATCACGGCATTGCTGCTCAGGAGATCTAGGGGGTGGGGGAATTAGAGGAGTAGTAGGAGTAGTTGTTAGGTAGTAGTATGCTAGCATATATGTACTTAGTGATGTGATGATCATGCTGCCAACAACATTTCAAATTTCATGATATTAAATAACCTATGTATGCACCCTTTTTTTTTAAAAAAAAAAAAAAAATCACCCACCCCTCGTGCTCGAGTAGAGAGAAGGAAGAAGTCAAGTTTAATGATGCCCCATCATCCCCAATCTGAAAACCCCCCAACGCCGTCTCAAATCGGTTCCCCGGTGGAGGAAAGGTAGGTAGGTAGGTACCTGGCATCCACCCCTTGACTAGGTATGTTGCACTCCAATCCGACGTCAGCACTCGTTTCCTCCCTGGGTCGAGGCGTTGAACCCATACTGCTACCCACTTTCTCAAGCCGAGTAGACTGGACAACACATATGTAGAGCCGCTGCTCTTATACAAACACTCTGAAAATAGATGGTAGACATGGATCTCTTCTACTGCTGCAACTACAACGACGACGTCCGTGTGTACTGTACTGTATACATTATCCGCGTGCGTGTATCATACGCTCACTCACTCACTCGCCGTCTCTTCCTACCTACCTACTACCTACATACCTACAAAACGTGACTGACGGACAACTGACTCCATGATGAACCGCAACCACGCGCAGCAGACGCCCGGGCGGCTGCGCTAGCCTGTCCTCCTCCCATCCACTCAACACGGCCCCCGGTTAGAGGGCTCTCCACGCTCGCTCGCTCGCCCACACTACTTGACCCTCGCTCGCTCGCTAGCTATGCTCGCTGTGCTCGCTGTGCTCGCTGTGCTCGCTGTGCTCGCCGTGCTCGCCTCACCGCGCCCGCCACATGCCCTCCTGCGTCTCGCGGATGCGGCGCTCCTGGCTGCGAATCATCTCCTCGGTCTGGCCCCTGCCGTCCGCACGGCCATCAATATCCATCTTATCCGCGTCCGCACCCGCCTCGTTTCCATGGCCCTCCGGCCGCGCCTCGCCGCCCACAATAACCTCCGGCACAGGGGGCGCGCCCCTTGGCGGCTCGCCGGAGCGGGCACCATCCATGACGGCGGCGCCGCCGCCGGCGCGCAGCTGGTTGATGGCGCGAATGGTGTCGATGGCGGCGTGGAGGGTGCGGCGGGCGTTGAAGTTCTTCTTGACGGTGGGCAGCAGGTCCTCCTTGCCGCCGGCGGCGCTGGGGACCGTGTTTGTGCTGGGATCCGCGATCCACGGGTGCGACAGCGCGTCGTGCGAGCTCATGCGGTGCAGCGGGTCGACGGTGAGGCAGCGCCGGATGAAGTCGCGCGCGGTGCTGGACACGCCGCGCCAGTATTCGAGTGGCGTGAAGCTGTAGTCGGCCACCAGGATGGCTTGCATTTCTTCCAGGTTGCTGTCCCGGTCGAACGGCGTGTAGCCGCAGAGGAGGAAGTAGGTTATTACGCCTATGGCCCATATGTCTCTGGAGATGGGGGAGGTTAGCGCCCGACAGCTTTTACAGAGAGATTGGACATCAAACATACACGGGCTTCCCATGGCCGCTCTTCTTGAAAATCTCGGGGGCCATGTATCCCGGGGTGCCGCAGGTGGTGGTCAGGACGTGGAACTGCTCCTCGTCCATGATGCGGCTGAGGCCAAAGTCGGCAATCAGCAGGTCGGCGTTGTCCTCGGGCGTGCGGAACAGCAGGTTCTCGGGCTTGAGGTCGCGGTGCACGATGCCGTGGTCGTGCAGGTACGCCACGGCCGACAGCGTCGCGCGTATCAGGTCGGCCGCGTCCGACTCGTAGTAGCTGCCCTTGCGGCAGATGCGGTCGAAGAGCTCGCCGCCGAGCGCCAGGTCCGTCACTAGGTATACTACGAAGACACACTCTGGTATGAGTCGAACGAAATCTTGAACACTGCACATCTTTCTGACTACCAAAACAAGAAAAACTACACTTACAATTGTTCATTGTCTCAAAGTAATCCACCAGGGTCAAAATGTTCTGATGGCCCATGGACACGCGCTTGAGCACGGCAATCTCGTTGCGCACCATGTGCTCGCGGCCGGCCATGAGGCGCTTGTTGATGACCTTTGCCGCGTAGTAGCGCCCCGTGTCAATGTGCACGCACTCCTTGACCACCGAGTAGCTGCCCGCCCCGAGCGTCTTGCCCGTCTTGTAGCGGCAGGGCTGGATCGCCGCTTGCTGCTGCGCCGACGTCGAGCCTGCGGGCGCCTTGCCGTTGGATGTTGCTGCCATGGCGATGGTGGGCTGTGGTTTGCAGCTTTCTTTGATTTGGTGGTGAGAGAGAGCTAAAGCGGTGAATCCAACCCAGTCAGTCCTCGCCGAATCGACTGGTCAATTGCTTCGAACAAGACTCGTGGTATTCCCACCAGCTTGGCTGTCGTCTCGTCTCGTCTCGTTTCGTTTCGTCCCGTCCCGTCGGGTGGGGTACGCGCCGTCGGGTACCTACGATTCTCCAGAGTCCAGTCGCAAAAACCAGGAAAACCCTCCGTCACGCAAACAGAACAAGACGCCTCAGTCTACAAGCGAGAGGCACTCGTTCGCAACCGTCGTGTCCTCAGCGTGCGCAGACAGTCCGGCGCGGCAACAGTTCCAAACCAGAGCGGCCTTCGATGCAAAAGCTTCTCAAAACGAGCCTTGCTCTTGCAGCGGAATAGGTCCCTTGAGGCCTGCTTGGTCGCTTTGCTCGCTACCTGGTGCTCTTGTTCGTTCGTTTGTTCCCACACGCAACAAATGCTCGCGCTGGAACAGACAGTCGCTACCTTAGCTCTTTCTCTTTCCTAGCTCTTGCGTCGGATACGAACGGCGATGTCTCCTGGTATGCGGTGAGGCAGGCAGGCTGGCTGGCGCAAACTCCACGAGGAGGAGACGGGAGGAAGAGAGGGAGGGTTTCGTGGGACGACTGGACTCGAGTCGTGTCGTGGCGGCGGGGAGTTGGGTGGTTGATGAGCTGAGTCCAGCGCAGAGCGAACGATCTTCGGCGGTGCGGTGAGAGATGTAGAAGCAGCAAGACACAAGGCTCGCAGTTCGGACGGGCACCCACGACAAGGCGGTGGAGGAGAAATGGTTGGGTGGAGTAGGTAAGAAGTCAATCAGTCAGTCAAGTCAAGTCAGGTCGCGCCCATCAGGCTGAGGGAGCCAGCCAGCCAGCCAGCCAGCTAGCCAGGTGGAGGGAGGGGGATGTGGGCCTCGCCGGGTAGCAAGGGTGAGGCAGCCCACGCAACGCACCACGGGCACCACTCAAGGCTGTGGCCAGGGTCCCGTTGTCCCGTCTGTCCCTCCGTCACTGTCACCAGGTCATAGTTTGGCGCAAGCAATCGTATTGTACCGCATCATCATCGCCCATAGTTACCATCGCACCAATCGACTCGGCTCAGGTACATACAAAGTACATACATAAGCGACGGCTCAGTACATACAACTGACAGCGGGACGGACCACGCACGGGTTGCAGATGATGGAACCCTCTCTCTTTGCTGCGTTGATGCAGTCTGCCAAAATTTCACTACCTCTCATTTCACACACTTCTTCAAGACTCAAAAGGCAGCACATTTCGTGCGTGCTTGCTTGATTGATACCTGCCTGTCTGCCTGTCATCTTTCCTTCCTTCCCGCCTGCCATCCTACCCACCATCCCAATAAAAACTCCCAAATCCATTTCCATTTCCCCTCGGCGAATAGCGAAACCGAATGAATAAGGGTCAACAAATCAAAAAGGAACTTTCAAGTAGTCCATCATCCCGCCACGATGCCTAAAACGAAAAAAAGAGACCAGAGGAGGGTAGGGTGCGTGTTCGAAAGAGAAAAAGCCAAATGGTTCAAAACAAAAACATGGACGTAGAAAGTGGGAAAAGAACTCCGTAAACTCTTGCTTTCGCCAGGCTACCACTCATTTGCGAGTATTGATAGAGGGGATGAGGGGGCGGGGGGATTTTTCGTTTTTCGCTCTCTCGGGTTTGGATCTAGCCACCATCACCTCGACGTTGTTTGTGTAGACTAGCGCCTCAAGCCTCAATTCAGCTAGCCCAGGCTAGGCACCGGAACCCCAAACAACATCACGGAGACAACGAAAACAACAAAGATTGAAAAAAAAAAAAAAAAAACGCGCAAACGCCACTACACAGCCGTGCCGGGGCTCTCGCCATCCGCAACAACCGGCACATTGAGCCCGCGATTCGAGCTCTGCAACACAATCTGCTCGTGCCGCCGCGCGCGCAAAAAGTCAGAGACGCTCCGTATCAGAATGAACCAGCCGACTATCATGAGGATGTACGCAAGCCACTCGCTCGTGCTGATGCCGCCGGCGCCGCCCACCCCGTCGCCGCCGCCCGTCACGTCGTCCGGGTCAAAGTCGACGTTGTTGGGGTCTTTCGGTGGCTCGTTGAAGGCGTTTGGTGACGATGTGCTGCCGCCGCCAACCACGTCCGCGCCTGAGGTTGCTGCGCCTTTCATCGTGAAGCCGTATTGCACAAGGGTAATGCCGAGGCCTGCGCGGGCGCCGTTTTTGGCGGCGTGTGTGGTGTGAAGGAGATAGGTGAGAAGGAAACCGACGAGCTGAAAGGCCATGCTGATGATGGCGTTCCATATGAAGGAAAAGACGGAGCCGACTGGGAGGCCGTCGACAAACACTTCGTCAGTGTGCAGCCCGGGGGCAAGAATTGTGGTTTCCCAGTAGGGAGGTGTGGCGTCCGCGGCAGCTTGCTCATATGACTGAATGACTGTCAGTCACAACCCCAGAAAATGCACATGAGTGAGGGAAGACGCACCGGAGGCTTCTCCTCCACTTCTTCGCCCCTAGTCGGCTTCGCGCTCAGATTGGCAAAGACGCCGTCGTTGCCCACGCCTCCGCCCACGACCCTCCCGTTCGCGTTCGCCCCGGGCCCGAACGCCGGCAACTGCGTGACGCGCCGCTCAATCGGCCGCGGCGGCGTAGCGGTGCGACGCTGCCAACTCGACTCGCCGCTGTCAGCACTGTGGTCCCGGCTGGCCTCGGGCTGCCCTCGCATAAGCCGCTGGCGGTCGTCGGGACCGTCATGTTCGTCATCCGAGTCTTCGTCGTCCGACGGGCTGGCAAACGTGTCTTCGAGTTCGCGGTCGGCGGTGGTCGGGGCCTTGGGCCGCGGCGACGAGGAGCGGCTGTGGAAGGAGGGAGGTGGCGACGAGGGTATCGGATAATGCTGCGTTAGCGATGCAGCGGCCGGGGTGTTTTCTACGTGATCATCTTCGTCGTTGGCGGACAACTACGACATGTGTTAGTAGGACGGCGAAATGCTGCAGACGCAAAAGTGGTCGTGGTGTTGTTCGGTGGCTTACCCGCTGATATCTAGGCATCCTTCGTCGTCGGCGTGCGCGGTCGCTCGCGATGGGTCAGGGAGAGCGGAGCGGGGTATCAGGAGAAGCAAAATGCAGGAGCAGATTCGAGTAAAACGGGAAAAAGGACAGGCGAGAGGGCGAGCAAAGGCGGAGCAGGATCGGCAGAGACGCGCAAGACGAGTAAGAAGCACGGAGGTGGGAAGGGTGTTGTGTTGTCGTGGTGGAGGATGCGGCACCTGGTCGCGGGAGTGGGTGATTGGGGTCGACTGAGGCTGGTGCGGCGGCTAGTGTCGCTGAAGTTTCCAGACGGACGGCCGCCGAAACCGAGCAGAGGGACGAACCGGGGGAGACGACGGGGCAGAGGAGCAGTTGTTGGAGCAGACGAGAGTGTTGAGATGGAGGAGTAAGAAGAGAGAGGAAGATGAACAACCAACTGACTGCTGGGGGCTGGGGCTTAGCGTTAGCCTACCTTACGCCCGCTAGGCTCAAGACAATCGCAGTGAGTGACTTTGACTGCTGCTGCGCCTCCGCTGCGACAAGTCGCCTCGGCGCTCGGCGCTAGCAGACACTTCCCAGTCGCGCGCGTCATACAATTTCTCCAACTGCAGCCGCTCAATGATCTGCATGCCATTCTTTCGTCCCGCAACCTCGACACGAAAACAGCAAACAAAAAAACGACTTCAACCTCCAATTATCTGTTTACTCGCATTTGCAACCATGTCTGCCGTACGCCTGCCTCCCCATTCCTCCTCGTCCACCCACCCTTCCGCCAAAAAAAAATCCGTCCCAACTAACCACCAATCCAACCACGCAGACATCCACCATCGCCCGGCACTACGCGCGCATCGCGTCGCTCTGGCCCGTCGACACGCTGCGCCCGGCGCTGTCCTTCCAAAGCGCGCTGAACAAGCGTCAAAAGGCCGTCACCAGCACCTCTTCCTCTTCCTCCGCAACAACAACACCACCCCCCCAAGAATCCCGCGACCTCAACGCCCTCTACTCGCTGCTCGACAACCGCTACAAGCGCACCTACCCGCTGTCGCCGCGCTTCCTGCGCCCCAACAGCAAGGCGACGTACTACGAGGATCTGATGCAGGAGCTGGAGCGGAGCACGCAGCGCAATTGGTGGCAGGGCTTTGTTACCAAGCTGAAGGCGCGGTTGAGGTTTGATTCGTAGGGAGGGTTGTGTGTGGGGCGATGGCGTTTGGGGTTGGCTCTGGGTAGATTTGGGTTCGGCTTGGGTTGCTTTCAGACGAAGGAGATGGATGTTCAATGAGGCGGCGACTGGCGTCTGTCTGTCTTTTTTTTTTTTTTTTTTTCCACACAGACACCGACCTACACACGTTCTGTCGGCACAGACTCGATGCATGTAGAAATCGGGAATACATGCAGCCCCATGAAGCCTCGTCGCTTGCCTCGCGAGAGCTGAATGCAACAACAAGCGTGGCCGGTTGCTACATGCACACATGTCCCTATCCTCTCTCCCTTGTCTTCATTTACAAACTTCTCATTTGCATTTACTTTTTTCCTGTTCGCGAGTTCGGACTAGCCCAGGTACCTACTGCAACTACTCGCGCGGGCCCAGGCCTGGTTGGTATCTATGGGTACAAATAAAGCGCAATGTAGACAATTGGAGGGAGCTGCAGAAAGCGAGAGAGCGAGAAAAGACCAAGGAAGTGAACAGCCGGTCAGACGACTGTTGGAGCGAAAGACGGCTGGAGATGATGTAGGTGGGCGGTGTGGGTGATGATGATGATGATGATGCAAGCAAGAGCAGGAAGGGAAGAGAAGTAAGAGCCGAAAGAAAAGAGGACGAGGAATAAACGCGGAACAAAATCATCACCAACCATCGCTGCAACCGTTGACGCGGGATGGATGACGAGGTGAGCAGCGACAGGGGATGCGTAGGACCAACAGCAACAACAATAATGACAACAAGCCAGTGGCAGAAATGAAAACAAGACGTATACCTACGGAGGAGGCGCATCTTGAACTACCGTACCTCTGACCTGAACCGAATGAAGAAGAACCTTTGTATGCCCTGCCCCGACCGACCTGAGCCCCTGAGGTGACCGACCTCCCGACCCGTCCTCCTACCATCACGCAGTAATCCCCCACCCAAACCGCCGCCGCATGCAAGCTGCAGTCATTATCGACAAGAAGGCGGTTTTTCAACCCGTCATCAATGACAGGCAGGCAAACAGACCGACAGACAAATGTCGTGCATTTCCCAGTAAGAAGAAAGAAAAGCCCGACGCCGTGATCCGTGCGAATGGTCCCCACCATGATGAGAGATGGAAGTGAATGAAAACAAGATGGACGAACAAGGTCGCGATCGAGAGAGAAAGTAGAAGAAGAGGGAGTTGCCAAGTCGGAAATGTAAAGGGGGACTTGCGTGCAAAAGGTCAGGTCGTGTCGTTGTAAATGCCCATGCCGGATGCTGCCCGCTTTGCTTCCTGTGTGCAGAGAAAAGAAGAAGAAGAGACTGGCCGAAACAACAACAATTCGAAAAAAGTTGATAAAAAGAACAGGCCTCAGACGGGCGGCGGTTGGAGCAACAAAGCGACGTGCTTGTCGACAATCTATGTCATGTACGGCGCGCGCTGGATGGCAGGCTTTGCGTTGGCGAGGCCAGCCGCAATCTTTTCTCGCTCCAGCTTCTCCTGCTCCATCATGGCTCGGTCGGCCTTGGTGACACGCGGTTTGCGCGTCGTCATGCCGCCTCTCGAACCACGTCCGCCTCGCGATCCGCGACCAGAGGCGGCATCACCACGCGTTGTGCCGCCACGTCCTCTACCTCTGCCGCGGCCGCGAGCCACGGTTCCGTCGGCCCTGCGCCAAGTTAGCAAAATCAAAGCAAATGGCAAGATGATTACGTACCTCTC
The DNA here is from genome assembly GCF_038381095.1 of Phyllosticta capitalensis. Taxonomy (NCBI): domain Eukaryota; kingdom Fungi; phylum Ascomycota; class Dothideomycetes; order Botryosphaeriales; family Phyllostictaceae; genus Phyllosticta; species Phyllosticta capitalensis. The sequence continues at coordinate 322,645 of NW_027117440.1, forward strand.
GATTGTGGGCTTCTCGCCTTCGGCGATGAGGGGACCGCTGTAGACGAAGAAGCCATCCTGGGCCATGAGGGCAGACTGCTCCCATGCGAGCTCGGTGTCGTCGATAAAGTCGTCGTCCTTGTCGTAGTCTTCCACCTTCTTCTTTCTTTGTCGCTTCTTGCCATCCAGCGTGAGGTCTTCGTCCACTCCGCCCATTTCGACATTGCTCTCATTCTCCGAGAGGTCGACGGACATGTCATCTGCTGAACCACCTCCGGGGCCCTTTTCAAGTGCAGCCGTTGCGGCAGCCATTTGGCGTCGGCGTTCGTTGGCCGCCGCGACTCGAGGGTGCAGGGCGGCGAAGCCGTACTTCTTTTCCACCTCGCGGGCAAAGTTGATGGTCACGTTGTTTTGGCCCTTGAGAGGAAAGGTGAGCCAAATGTTGGTGCCCTCGTTTTCGGGCTGGGTAGAGGGTGCGCCTCCAAGCGGCATGCCTGCGAGAAGACCGCTACCGGTGGGCAAAGGTGGAGCCTCTTTTTGCTTGGATGCTTTGGGCGGCGCAGTTGTTGCGGGAGCTGCCGAGGATGGGGTAGATGCCGTAGACTCTTTTTTTACCGCAGGCGCGGGCTTGGTCGGGGCTTCCGTCTGCTCAATGCCTTCCATGGTTGAAGGGTTCATTGGCGGAGGCTTGGAGCTTTGCAACGTCTCGCTCGGGGGACCAAATGGATTGTGCTTGGCTGAAGGAGGAGCTGGAGAGGCGGGTGCAGACGTGACGGACATGGGCGGCTGGAATCGAGACTGCTGCGACAAGTGCGACTGCGAAGGCACCGACGGAGGGTCAATCAGAGAGTTGATTGAAGGTGAGGCGCTTGCGCGGTTCACGACACGAGCCGGGGGTGAGACGGGCGGGATGCTGCTCGCGTGGGAGTTTTGCGACGCAGGGACGGTGGAGGAGCGGATTGGATCGTATAGCTGGCCGGAAGATGCAGGGCGCGGAACTGTCGAGTGGGCGGCGAGGTGGGTGAGAGCAGGGTTGGGGATGGGTTCTGGGGTTGGGGCGACCAAATCGGTAATCTTGGACTGCTTGTGTGCAGCTGCGGAGGATGACGACTGCTGTGGCGGGGCAGACGAGTCGTCGTTGGCCGTCTTTCTCTTTTTGCGCTGGACAGGAGGTGCATTTGGATCTTTTGGAGCGCGGGGCTTTCTAGCGGGCTTTGGCTTTTCGTCGCCGTTTTGTTGTTTTTTACGACCGCGCTTGGTGGTGGTGGTTGTGGTTGGCGGGGGCGCATTGTTGGCCTGGACGGAGTTGGCGGCGGTTGCGGTGGTGGGGGCTCCAGAGGTTGCAACACCAAGCGGCAGGTTAGCGTTGCTGTGGTTGAGGGTTGTAGACGAGGCAGCGGCCATTTCGGGAGGGCTGCCTGGTGGGGAACTCAATTCGTTGGAAGAGGATTCCATGACGAACGAGTCGAGCCGAAACAACCACGGCCTCCAGCAGTGGAACACCAAGTCAAGTGTAGAGCAGCTGGAGAGGAGAGACTACGACGACGTTGCAGTTGCAAGCTCGCGAGCGCGGTCGCAAGGGTTCAAAGAGCAAACGGAGCGGTGGAGAGAGATGGGCTGGATGCGCTGGCGGGTTGCTGGCGATGGAGCTGATGGGAGAGACTGTTAAAGGCGAGGATGAAGAGGGAGAGGAGAGGGAGAGAGGAAACGGAGAGGGTGCGCGCAGGAGGAGAGAGGAGGGAATGCCGTGGACGTGGGAAAATACATGACCTAGAGCTGCTAGGCACACGTTATGCGTAGGCCGCGGCGACCTGACACCGACGTATGGACGGTATTTACTACTGCTGGCGAATATCAGCCCTGCCGGTGCACCTCAGTCTCAGGCACGCCCTGCCCTGCCCTGTCTGCGTCGGCACGCTGCCAGCCGGTGGATGACGGGAATCTTTTTTGGATGGCGACAAGGTACATGTCAAACCGGTCAAGACACGGTGTTTGCTATCACAACTCCTTGCTCGCATCGTCTCTTTTGTCGTCGCGAACTGAGCATCCAATTAATTTGAGCTCAAGCAGAAAGATGTGGCGCCGAAACTGTGGCGCTCTCGGCTCACCGCCCGCGGCTGGGGAGGGTCCGCAGTCCGCGCCCAAGGATCAGAGATGCAGCAGCAAGCGGCTCCCGCGCAAAGTTTGGCTTCGGTCACGGTGCATGTGCCTCCATGGTCATCATCATTAAGCCGACAGTTAAAGTGTCAAAAGTCATTCATCCAAAAGTCAATGGAACCATCCAAAGAGTAACCCGAATAGGAAAATCGGCTGCTGTGCCACGCCTTCCTCACCCGGCCGCGGCCCGCGCCACATCCTGGCCCCGGCGCCAATCTAGATTTGACCCTCCCGGTCCAACACCAACCCAACCACCACGACACAACCATGTCAACCATCCAAAAAGGCGACCGCTTCCACGTCAACTTTGACGACCCGGAGCGCGGCATCCTCGGCGACAGAGTCGATCCAGACAATGACTATCCTGTAGACGACGTGCCGGTCGCCGCCGCTCTGCCTGCCTTTAGTTTCGTCGGCGACGTCCAGGAACGCGTCGCAAAAGCTCCATCCGCCCCGTCGCTCAAGGCCACTCCGACCGGCTTTCCCGCCCACAAGAAGCGCACGCGCGTGTCTGCATTCAAGCAGCAACGGAATCAAAAGTCTAGCGATGACGTCGCGACTACCCCAGCGCCGGCGGAAGAGTCAGCGCCGCCACCGGCACAACACGAGAAGACATTTGACGAGACGGAGCGGCGGCGCATAGACGAGGAGAATAGGCAAAGACTGGCTGAAATGACGCCCGATGAGATTGAGCACGAACGCCAAGAGTTGTTTGCCAGTCTCAATCCCAAGTTTCTCGAAATGATGCTCAAGCGCGCCAACCTCGATGAGGGCAGAAATGAGACCAACTTTTCATCTTCCACTGACGCCCCCACACAGCAGCAGCCAGCTCGACGGCGCGATCCGGACGCCCCCAAGAAGAAAGTGGCTTTCGCCGAAGAGGAGCCTCCAGAACCTCCATCAGCTCCCAAGCCAGCTACAGTGGAAGAGGACGAAGAAGATCAAACAACACCATCCATCTCTGCGATTAAAGAAAACGCCATGTCCCCCGCGCCCGCAATCCACTTCCCACAACCTCCGCAACCGCCAACCCTCGACCCCAACTCCGACACCTTCCTCGAAGACCTGCACGCCAAATACTTCCCCAATCTCCCCGCCGACCCATCGTCCCTCTCATGGGCGGCACCGCTGCCCACTCCCGACTCGGCCGCCGACCGCGCCTCGCCCTACCACCCCTCTCTCGACACGCTCGACGCCGCCGACATCCGCTTCGACTTCAACGGCGCCATGGTGCCGCCGCGGGCCGCGCGCGCCCTGCCCGTCACACTGGGGCTGCACCACCACGGCGCGGCGCCCGAAGCAGCCGGCTACACAGTGCCGGAGCTGGCGCTCCTGGCGCGCAGCGCGGTGCCGGCGCAGCGCTGCATGGCGATCCAGACGCTGGGACGCCTGCTGTACCGGCTGGGCCGCGGCGAGTTTGGCGTCGAGGGCACCATCGAGGTTGACGGGCCCGAGGTGCTCAAGGAGGGCCACGAGGCCCAGCTCGCGGCGCAGCAGGGCAGGCATCTGGCCGACTTGGCCAGGGGCTTGTGGGACCAGGTCGAGGAGCACCGCGTCGTGGAGACGCTGAGTGAGGAGGTCAATCGCCGCGGCGGACACTTGACGGCCAAGGCGTGTGCTGAGGAGGCACTGTGGTTGTGGCGGAAGGGCGGCGGCAGGAAGAAGAGGGCTGTCTAGGTGGGGGGTTTGTATACCGCGGGACACATTAGAGGGGGGGATGGGATGGGATCCCCCTCTCGACCCAGAAGCATCGAACTTGGGAAAGCGGGCGAGACGAAAGCCGCACATGGGAGAAGCAGAAACAATCAATCAATCAATCAATCAAAAAGCAAAGAGATCTGTATGTGACCTGTGACCTGTGAGAGCGTTCTGAGCCTGTATGTGACCTGTGACCTGTGAGAGCGTTCTGAGCACTACGGCGACGGCGGCAGAGGGCGAGGTGGCATGCTGGTGTGGTGATGTGATTAAGACAGGGACAGGCGTGTGGACATTATGCGCATGTGTGTAGGCAAAAGAGAGGCATAATGGTGGATGGGGGACACGATTCTTGGTTGCTTGTCCTAAGTATGTCTCTCTATCCACCAACACCACCACAAGTAGCCCATTCGACTTTCTGTGTCCCCCCCCCCCCCCAACACCCTCCCCGTTTTTTGCCTTCGTCATCGTCATGCTTCGCCGGCTCCGCTACCCCTGTTGGAACTCGATGACTTGCATCATCCGCAAGCCGTGCCACCCTTCCCCCTCCACCTCTCCCCTCTCCCCTGCTCCCCAAGTGCCTCTCTATTTTCGTGCTCTTCTTTTGAGACTTATGCCTTGGCAGGCACGACGCCGACGGCTTTCAAAATGTCGTCGACGCCCAGCTCCGGCCCGCCGGGCACCAGATCGCGCCAGACGGCGTCGGCGACGCGCTCGGCGGGCGGCAGGGCGCGCCAGTTGGGCGACGGCTCGGCCTTGAGCCACTTGAAGTCGTCGACCTGGTCCCAGAGATTTTGTTGCGGCGGGGGTTGGGCTTCAGGGGTTGGGTCTGTGGATGGGGTGGACGTGGAGGTGGAGGTAGGGGGGGAGTAGAGCGACGGACACGGCGCGAAGCGCACGTCGACGCAGTCCTCAATGATAGGCCGCGAGCTGCACGCCAGGTAGACGGCGACGCCGCGGCACTCGTGCATGCGGAACTGGCGCGTGCTGACGACGACGACGCTGTGCGCCAGGTTGGTCAGGTGGATGGCGCCCGAGACGCGCCCGCACACGACGAGCGACGACTTGATGTTTTTGAGCGTCAGCGCCGCGAAGGGCGCCGCCCCTTGTGCTTGGGCGGCGGGTTGTGCTTCGTTTGATGCCAGCCCGCTGCTTCCGCTGTCGCCGCTCTGCTGCTGCTGTTGCTGCTGCGCTCGTGCTGTTGATGTTGGCATCGACATGTCGACGATGCAGTGCCGCAGGTTGGCTATCGTGCCGGACGATGTTGCGTGCGATGCACTCTCTGGCAGGATGATGTGCAGTCCGGTGTGTCCGGAAATGGTGACGCTGTTGGCGCCCGAGAACGAGGGCTTGCGCACCGGCGTCCGCGAGCGCTCGTGGCTCGACAAGTTGCGGTTGACGTAGGCGTCCTCCCCTTCTGCAGTCGTCGATTTACTCGCCCCTGCGGCACCAGCAGCACTCCTGCTCTCATCATCCCCGGCCTCCGTCTCGGCCGGTGTGTGCACGGCGGGCGAGGCATACGCGCTCGAGTTTGTCGTCGTGGTGCCGGAGCTGGCGGCTGTGTCGAGTAGGCCGCCGCGGCCGGACGAGGATTTGCCAGAGGCGTTTGACGACGAGGCGCCGGGGAGCTTCAGGCGCGCCTGCGAGGCCAATTCGGCGGCGTCCTCGAGCGATATTGCCGACGGGTTCTTGTGGTGCGAGACGGCCGTTGCGACTTTGCGCGTCGACTTGAAGCTGAACTTGGGACGTGGAGCGAACGAGGCGCGTGCTTGGCCGAGCTTGTCGTTGAGGGCTTTTATGGCCTGTCCAATCGTCAATATACAGTAGAACTTTTGGTGGTGGACCACTCACCTCGGCGTAGGTACGCTGGTCGTAGGCGGGGATGTATGCCGACGCATCTTTGACCTCACGCGACAGACGCGCGATGCCGGCCAGGCAGTGGTCGACGCCGTCGCTGCGCTCGCCGCCCGTCACCGACTTGTCTGCCAGCTGCTCGATTTGCGTGTCCAGCGCTGTTGCCCCGACGGTCCACCCATCAAGTCAGTCCAGGTCTGGTCGCGCTGAGACTGCCCGCGCGGAGCGAGAGGAGATTGGTCGCGTGCTCACCCGTCACTTCATGCGTAAAGTACCTGAAGAATCGTTCTTTCAGGTCCCCCTGCGAAGGCGGTTGCGGCTGGAGAGTCGTCGACATGGTGGGCGAGGTGTTGGAAGAGTAGAGCTGTCGTGGAGCAAAGAAAAGAGAAGAGGCGAACGAGAATCGGATTGGTCGTGCAGAGAGAGCAAAAAGGTATTTATGGCAACTCTCTGAACCAAACCCCGCGCCAGCTGCAAGAGTCTTGATCAAATAATCTGCCGTTCACAGAAGGGTCCGGTCGATCCCCCCAGGTCATCGTCTTGCTCGGTTTGTCCAAAGCGCGGCAGCACGGCGGGGCAGCGTCAGGGATGGCGGCGTCGAGCGGAGAAGACATCCGCCCCCAAGCCTGCGTCCAGTATAGTGCTCCCAACCAGCCAACTGTCTCATGCAGGCGTACTGTACACGCTGGCCTTGCCCTTTGTGCGTTTGTTGCTCTATTGCAAGGTGTTCTTCTTGCCTTGATGATGCATTTGGATTGAAACTGATGTCAATGCGGGGTTGCGAGGGGTCACGGATAAGCTCATTATCGAGCTCGACCGCATGGCAATAACATGCCCGCCCCTATTCAATGGATGCGGAGATGATGCACAACACAGGGGGTAACTTGAAGTCTCACCTCAAGCGTAGAAGCCTTTCACGCATCAATTTTGGAAAACCAAAAAACACAACTTTTCGCTGTCATCAAGAGAGCCCCGGATACGCTTGCTCGCAGCTAGATGCTTTACAGGGACAATTCCAAAGTCAATGATGTCCAATAGTCAATTACTCGAAATCAAACCACAGGCAAACGCCAACATCCGAAGTGGTGGCTGCTCCTCCCCCCTGACAAGCAGATAGTGTCTGTCAACGACATGACACATTGCTCCCTTTCGCATAGACTCTTGAATCATTGCTGTCGTTTCAGAGACCATCAGTTTACTAGGTTTTGCTCGGAATTACTTCTACTAGGGCTCTTCCAAATATCTCCCTTTGTTCTTGTGTGAGCCTTTAGGAAACTCGCACATGAAGTGACACAAGCTAAAGTCTTGAGCCGACGCCACGTGCCTCTGAAGGCAAGAAAGCTATCATTGCCCAGCTCGAATTGATACCAGAAAGCTTTGCGACACTGTGTAGCCGTTGGCCAACCACCAAAGGATGTCAATTGTGTTCTGTCAAATGTCAACGCCCAGGAATATTGTGAAAGGCCTTGGCCCAGTGATGAGTATCCGGGGCGCATCCTTTCTCGACCTACACTCTCAGGGCCGTAAATCGCTTGGCAAGTCAGCATCCACTGTGCCATCCTTCCATTCAGTAGCTCCATACAACCAGAGTGGGCGCGTCAACAGAAAAGGCTCAGATTGTCTTCGCTAGAAACAATGCATTTGTACAGGTATATCGCGTCTTGTCTTTGGTGGCCGATGAAATTTGTCTGGAACGAACTCATGTGTAGCTTTGATGGCATCCATCCGCATCTCCAAGTGCTTCTCAACATGTGACCGCCCATGTTCAGCGAGGTGCTGGGGGCGCGGTGATTTCGTATCCGTACTTGTCCTTGAGCGTCTGGCGTCTCCTGTCCTCGTAACCGGGCATGTAGATTCCTGTCTCTCATCAGCATTGGTTCCTGGAGAAAATTGACCAGTGGACAAACCGCGGCCTTCGCCCAGATGCGCAACAGTCTCCTCCGACGGGTGTCTCCAGTTCCTCCTGTACTGCTCGACCTTTTCAACTTGGTCAACGTCTGGGTCTTTACGGGCTCCAGCGATCGAGTGGCCGGTGTAGTGAAAGGTCGCGAGAATGGTCGAAAGGCCGACTCCGAAGCCCACAATCGCGGGGATACTCCGGTCTGTTGGTGGAATCAGCGGGGAGCGATCCAGCTCGGACATTCTGGGGAAGCATACATCTCAGTCCGACCACGGCACCACCAAAGAAACCGCCAATGGCCTCATTCCAGGTGTCGTCCTTTCGACGCAGGTTCGCAGCGGAGCATCTGGTGAACTCGTAGACGGTGCCCATGGCAGCTGTCACAATCAGCCATTGTTCAATCGTCCCAGAGAGCATTCTAACTGAAGTAGCCCGCCGTCGCGCCAAACTTTGTAAAGACTCCCATCACGCCATAGTTTTGCCTTGCCAGAGTATTTTGGGTGGCAGCCACGAAGACACCGGCGGAGCCCAGAACAGCGGCGGACTTCATCGAACGACCAATGGTGTCCTTGAGGTGGTAGGGAGTTTCTTCAGCCATGACGAGAGATGATTGATAGGAGTGGAGATTCAATGGTCAAAGAGAGTGCAGCGTGTCGCGATGCACACTGATCTGGTAGCTTCAAGGTGGTGTGGTGGTGCACGACCGGGGAGTGATGTCGCGGGCGGGAGTGCGGCGGCGGTAAGCAAGAGAGCTCGAGCGCGATTGGTCTCTTTGCAAGACGGTGTGGCCCGGCAGAATCCGTGAGTCCGTGCAGCATTGATGATGCGGAAGCGGTTGCTAGCACTGCTCCAAACAGCTCCCCTCTCCGGCAGACGGCGTCTTTTGTGTTTCTCTTCCGCTTTGAATTACTCCCAATATTGCGCCTACCTCCATTTCTCCCTCGTCTTCCGCTCTGCATCACTGGCGCGCCGTCTCACTTTTCTGCCTGATCGTTTGACCTGCTCAGAGCACCTGTTGGCGGTCCTGAACGCTCCACATCTTCTGGCCCAATGTCTTCTGCTCCAGGTGAGAGCTCCACTCGCCGTTGAAGCTTCTGAAGCTGACCATTTCCAAAGGGAAGACTGCGCCACGCTTGATAGAAGACCTCTACCACTATGACCCGCGCCAACGAGCTTCATTCGGCCGCAACGTCCTCGCCCACCCGCCGCCATGGTATGACGTGCGCAAACCCGTCTACATCGATCCTCCCGCGCCCAGTTGCCGCCACCACCTGGCACTGAAGTGGGACCAGTCTGTCATACCAAGGGAATGGGATGCGCCGACGAATGACTCCACGGTGTACAAGACTGCCTCCATGTGCCGGCTGTGTCGTCATCATTTTGCCATCACTTTGGACTTTCGGGGAACATACTGCACGGCACCTTGTCCAAATGAGGAATTCAAGCTTCATCATTTCCAGTGTATTAGTTCTAGCACTCGGAAGTTCGATCATGATGCTCCCCAGGAAATCTACACTTTCAGATGCTCTTCCCAAGCCTGCGGAGCTTTGGCAAAGATTGAAGTCTCGCCGCCCCGGCTGAGCGTGACGGAGGCGAATCTCTTGTCCCACCAAGGAACCTTGGATCAGAGGCTACAAAAGGCAAAGAGGATGGATCCGGATAGGGATGAGCTTCAGGTTGCACGTCCCATTGATGGCTACTACCTTCTCTATGCCTACATCAAGGATGCCTTGACTTCCGATGCTCCTCGCTCCGTACCCGTGCGCAATCGAAAATTCTTGGTCACGTATGGCGAAGATTGCGATCAAATCTTTGAGCGGCTGGGATTTTCCAAAGACACCACAGACCCCGAGAACGGCTTTTGGCGCCTACCCAGGCCCGCTGTTGACTGGGATCGACTAAAGGGCGACCCAATGAGGGATCGTTTGGACGACGTAATGCACGAACTGGGATCTTTCATCGACTTGTTTCCCAGGCATCTGAGGGAAGAGTTGAAGAGATATACAAGTCAATCGGAACCGGCTCGAGGGCATATTGAGAGAATGCTTGGCACCTCTAAGAGTAAGTTTTTTCACCTACTCAAGTCGAGGTATTGTTGACAATGAATAGTCCCCATCCACAACAATGGTAATAGAGAAGCCCCTGCGGTCAGCCTGTAAGTTTCACTGCCCAAAAATCTCGGCTTGGCGGCTAACACAGGCACATAGGTACTTCCGCGGCCTGGGTGCTGTCGAAACTTTTCCAGATTCTCTAATCCTCTTTTCTTACCTCCGTCAAACGGCTGTCGATTCGACAAACAAACCCTACTACTTCCAGTGTCTGCAAGTGATTGCAGAGCAAGTGGAAAGTGAAGACCTCATGACGCAATGTGCAGTGGAAGAATCTACTGGCACTGTCAGCTACAAGGACGCTGCAGACGCGCTCAGGTACTTTAATTCTGACATTGACAACGTCAACGAGCTCGGCGATGACCACATTATTGGCTCTTTTCGCGCACGATTATTAGATATTCCCCCTCGTCAAGTCCCAGAGGCACGCCAAATGCTCGCCAAAATCGGTGCCTACAAGCAAAGCAAGACTATCATGGATGCTGCCAGCGATTCCATCGAGACCTATGAGCAAGCATTGTCTTACCTGGAGGTTGAGGCTGGGACCAGCGATGATTTTGTCGCCAACTACGCCACCGCAAAGAAGAGCGAAGACTCCTCGGACAATGCCAAGGTGACTCAAGCTGTGAAGGTCATTGCCGAAAATCGCCAAAGCGCTTTTCTGTTCAACTTTCTCAGAACTGGGGACATGAGCGCCGTCGACGACGCTGAGACAGAAAAGGCCAAGGCGTACAGCGCGTTTGGTATTGAGGGCCACAAGGGCAACATTGACCTGGAAACACTACAAATCCAGCTTGAAAACAGCAAGCAAAATGACCCGTCAAGAAGCGCAGAGCTCGAACGTTATGCAGCCATCATCCGCAACGACATCACCAACGGCGCAGCAACCGCGCCTTGCCAACCGCCGAGTCATCCGCCGGAATCATGGCCTGTTGGAATCGAGAATCTGGGCAATACTTGCTATCTCAACGCCATCCTACAATATCTCTTCACCGTCAAGCCGCTGCGGGAGCTCGTTCTCAACATTGAAGACCACCTCATGGACGTCACTCCAGAGAACGTCGCGAAGAAAAAGATTGGTGGCCGAAAAGTCACGGCTGAAGAAGTGCATCGATCTCAGACCTTTGTGCGGGAATTGAAGGAGCTCTTTCTCGCTTTGATCGTCACTCCGAGCTCGACCTTTCGTCCTCGACCTGAACTGGTTCAACACGCCCTCGAGACAGCAAACGCTGATGAAACGAATCACTCGTCAGAAACGGACGCGAAGCAGCCCGAAACAGACAAGCCATCGGCAAATACCAATGATAAAACCCCTGCAGAAAACGACAAGGCGGATTCTGCCAGCGAAGCGACGCTGGTAGGTGAGGGAGGCAATGATCCAGAGAAGCTACCGGATGCCGATGATGTTTCCAAAGACGACGTTGCCCCTGAAGAATCTCCAAAGGACATCCCACCCCCAAATCATCCCCCGCCAGTTCCCCCAAGGAATACGCCATCCAAGATTCCTTACACGATGCAACAAGATGCATCCGAAATTCTCAACAATATTCTGACCCATCTGAGCAATGCTATCCGGTTTCAAGGCTTTGGCGAAGATGGTGAACAGATTGATCTGGTCAAGCAGCTCTTCTTTGGAAAGGAGCGCGCTTTCAAACGCATCAAGGGAGAGACGACTGGCCACGTCCTGCTTTTCAATGCGCAAAACATCACCGTTGTGGATAGGCCAAAACACGTCTACGAAGCATTGGATGATCTGATGGACAGAAATATTGTCGAGGGCTCCGAAAAGACCGAGGAGTGGTCTGCGATCACAGAGCTGCCACCGATTCTCAAGTTGGATGTCAAAAGACTTGGCTTTGATCGTGAAAAAGCGCAAACCACGCGATCCGAACACCACCTTGGTCTCGACGATACGATCTACATGGAACGTTACCTTGACACCGAACAAGTCATGAAAATCAGACAACTTTCCTGGGAGAAGAAGGCGCGGGTCAGGGAGCTTCGGGCACGAAGAGAAGAGCTTGTCTCTACGCAAGTGAATCTTCGGTACCCAGAAGTGCTTCTTGCAACGTCTCAATACTTGTCTGACTTGGTGGACAGCGGCGATACCGACGTCGAAGTCCCCAAAGATAGGCTAGAGTCCAGAGCCAAGGAGCTGGAAGCGGAGATGGAAATCCTCGACCAGGAAATTTCTCAAATCGAGGCTGAGAATCGTTCATTATTCTCAGAACTGAAACAGCATCCCTACAGGCTCCACTCGCTGTTCATCCATCGCGGTAACACCGGCGGAGGGCACTACTTAGTCTCCATCCGCGACTTTAAGAATGGCATCTGGCGCAACTACAACGACGAAACGATATCGGAAGTCACGGAGGTTGACAAGTACATTTTCGGAGAAGGCGATCTCTATTCCAAAATCATCACAACATGCGTAGTTTACGTACGCGCCGACCTCAAGTACGGAGAGCAAGAGCTAGTCGACGCTATATGCCGCAATCCACAGTCCGAGCCAGCATCAACAGACGTCGAAATGACGAGCTTCAGGGAAGACTGGACCAACCTTCCCGTCACCGAAGGCATCGACGTCAACGAACAAGTCGCCATGAGCACCGAAGGGTTTGACAACGAGGCGGTGGAAGCGGACAAGAAAGTCGGTCCATGGTAAAGTGGTTCCAGTGTGCGCCTCACTGCCTCTTTCCTCATCAATGAAGCCACTTCTCCTTTCTTCATCAAATGCACAGCCGTTGATTCGGGACATTCCTATACTGATTCGGGCGTGTAGTGATGCTCTCGTGGAGGCTCTCGAGGCACAGGCCCGCTTCGAGGGGTTGCGCGGCAAGCTGAGGCCTAGAGAACTGGATTCCTTCTCTAGCGATTCGGACTCTTTGAACAAGAGGCCCAAGCTGGGCGGCTGATGGAGCATGGCCTATCTCTTTTTCTCTGCTTGGGTCGCTTCCTCTTTTTGTTTTTTCATGACTAGAACAGCGTTCATTTCGTTGGTCCATTGACTGCAACTCAAAAAACACTCGCATTGATTGCCTTTATTGGAGCACGCTCGATACCACACCTTTCTCCTTTTTCTTCTTTTTGATTTGCCTTTAACTCCTCCTTCCTCTTGTTGCCATGCCTCACCTGTCGCCTTGGTGCTCAAAGTAAAGCGCCATCAATCCCAATCCAACTGCTCTCTCTCTCATTTCTTTCTCACTATCCCCACACATGGTTGTAGAGCAAGCATCAAAGTCGAGCGAGCGAGCGAGCGAGCGCGCAAAAGATGAGAGAAATGGGCGCTAGGCTGGGCTGGGCTGAGCTGGGCTAGGCGGAGCCGAGTAGGGCAGCCATTGCATTGCATGAAGTTTTCCCCCTTTTCCCCCTTCCTCTTCATTTCTCTTCCACATTTCCCGCCCGACTGGAGCCGTCGTCGTCATCCCCACGGCTTCCCCGTCAACCTTTCAATTCCCCCTTGGTTTCTGCTTTGGGTGTGCAGCATGCAGCTGACCAGTAGTTGGGGCGTGCCAGGCGAAGGGCGCAACGGTACGGTTCGGTTCACTCGGGTATCTAATGTCTTTGGCAGCGGACGGGCGGGCGGACAGGGACATTGAATGAGAGAATTTGGGAAGGGCTTTCTACTTCTTCTTCTACTTCTTCCTCTTTTGTGCTGTGTGCGTGCGTGCGTGCGTGCATGCGTACCCGAGCCGGTCGTCCCTCGTCCAGCGGTGACTTGATTGCGCTGTGGACATGTCATGGACATAGCAAGACTGGTACACGCCACCTCTTCCGCCCGCACTTGCATCTCCCCCCATCTATTTCAGACTCCTGAAGCATCTCTCCTCTTCATCGCTTCACCCGTCCACCCACCTAACCTACTTACATAGTCAGCTACAAGACAAGAGTCTCTCTCCGGTAATCCAGAACATGTCATGTCTGCGCAATCACGGCCATCATGAGCATGAAAGAGAAGAGAAGAACCTGAAGCACGCGCTGGCAGAAGCAGAAGCAGAAGCAGAACCAGAACCAGACACTACTACCTCATCTACAAACCACAGTCCACTCGCCCCCCGGCCCTCCTTCCTTTCGATTACTTGCTTGCTGACTTGCCGGCAGAACAGCGCCCGTGCCACAATATCATGCCATGCCATTTTAAACCAGAATAAGGGCGGAGCCGTAAGCCGTGGACACAACATGGCGAGTGTCGATCAGGAGGGACGGGTGCTAAGGAAGGAAGGCCCAATGAAACACAACAACTCCAGTTCTCAAGCAGACAGACGGACAAGCAGCAGCGGCGGCGGCAGCAGGGGCAAGGGGGAAAGGGGGGGTAGAGGACGAGACGAAAAGCACCTTACTCTCTAAAAGTTGCAGCAGTCTTGGGTGCCCCGTGCTTCAATTGTCGACGTAACTATCCCGATGTACAGTAAGGACCTTCTCGCATAGCATGATGGGTCACGTCACGTTGGGCAGTGAGGGGAGTAAGTGCACTCACTGGACACATGGCTGTACGCACGAATTTGGAAGGTTTGGTCCGAACGGACCGGGCCGGAGTGGGTGGGTGGGTGTGTACATGTAGGTGGGCGGATGCGTGAAGTTGAGGTTGATTTTGTGTTGGTTTTGTTTGATTTATTGCCCAATCCATTCCGTGGATAAGACGGGCAGTGGACGGACGAATTGACGGACGAACTGACAGACTGTCTCGTAACCAGAAAGAGACTGCGGTGCACCACTGCCACCGCCATCCGCTTGTCTCTGCTCTCCACAACCTTCTTTCTCCTCTCCCTCCGTTTACCCACCCGGAGTCGGCCGTAGCCCCAAGTCTCCTCTTTCTCTCTCGCCCTTCCCTTCGACCCCGCCTGGCTCTCTTCCTTTACTCGCATCTCTACCCCCAGTCCATTCACATCTTGCTCTTAATATCCTCAAACAGCTTCGTCAGCTCCTCCTTTGTCGGCTGCTGGGCGGGCCAGCCGACCGTCAGGCCCTCTTTCTCGTTGGGCTTGGGGATCATGTGGAAGTGCACCTGTGAAGCGGGTTAGGTTGGTGCCGAGCTGGAGAGATGCGTGGTAGTGGTGGATGAAGAGAGAGGGAGGAGAGCAGAGAGAGGAGCGCATGATGGGACAATCCCCTCCCATCGCGTCCACTATCTTCGGACATGTCTCGGGATGTAGTCCATGTATGTCCCTCCCTCTCTCCATGCTCGAGCTCAAGGACACCGCGCAAGCTCCCTCGTCCTCTCAACCCTCACACTCCGTCCCCCCCAGATCACGACCAGTATCCCGGGGAAAACGTACATGATCGACGAGCTGATGCGCAATGCGGCCGTTGTTCTGAAGCACATTGTAATCCTCGCAGCCGACGGCCTGCGCAATCTTCTTGGCGACGGGCAGGATCTCGGTGAGGGCGTCGTCGGGGATATCGTGCAGCTTGGCTCCGTGGTGCTTGGGGATGACAAGCTTGGCAGCCGGGTATGCCGGCATCGCGTCAGCAAAAGCCATGATGGTAGTTGTGTTGCGATTGAGCGCGGGGCAGCATTGTTTGCAGACAGGAAGGTGTGGGAAAGGCGAGGATGGTCTCTGTGGGGAGACTTACAGAGTGGCCGGCGCTCAGCGGGCCAATGTCGAGGAAGGCGTACACCTTTTCGCTCTCAAAGAGCTTCATCGAGGGGATTTCACCTGGGCGGCATTAGCTGGTGCGGAGCGCGGGCGCGGCGGCGGGAGCTAGAGGAAGCGCGGGACGGGGTTGACGTTACCCTTGATGATCTTGCAGAAGATGCATGCAGCGGCAGACATTGTGATTTTGTGCGAGGGTAACAATCGGCAAGGCTGGAAGAAGAAAAGTGAGGAGTGGAGGTGAGAGTTGGAGCTCAAGGTGTTGGATGATGTCGGCGGCCGATGGCGGGGAACGAGGAAACAGCCGGGGTGCAGGGATCAACCAACGCATTGACAACAGGCTGGAAGCTCGGAGATGGAAAAGATAAGATGGAAGCCGTTCACTCCACCAATGCAAGGGTATCAACCACGTCTACTCGCTGCTCTTCCACTGCCAAACCCCCCTTTTCTCAAAATTGGCGTAGCAGTAGAATTCGTTCTTCAGGCCTGCATGCACAACATCAAAGTCGGTTGCCCGCACTCCGGCTCTGCCGTAGAGCTTCTTGATCAGGTCCTGCAACCGCTCACCAGTGCAAATGATGAGCTGTGAGGAGCCGTCCCAGGATCTGGCAAGCCATCGAAGGGTCAAGGCGGCTGTAGGTTGTGTCAGTTCATGCATCTCTTCTCATCTACATTTCCTTACATTTGGTCTGGCAGTCTTCGCTGAGAAATGGTGGGTCCAGAATGATTCGATCAAATCGTCCTTTGAGGTGTGCTAGTCCACGCCATTAGCGCCATCCCATGCACTCCCAAATCAGAACCTACGAGGCAGCCGTGTCGGCATGGCAAAGTCGTAGGGGACGTATTCCTTGAACACGGCAAAGCGCTCGTCGTACTCGAGCAGCTTCACCTCCGGACGGACTTGATATTCGGGAGTGGCCTGACCAATGTTAGTACAGCCTTTTGGCATTCCGCCTATCCTTGTGCGTACCAGCAAATTCTTGATCTGCACAAACACGCTGGGCGTCGACACGACGGCAATGCGCGTCTCGTCGGTGGCGCCGTCCAGCAGCTGGCGCGCCAGAGCCGTGGCCGTCGCGTCATTGTACTACAGTCCGGATTAACAACCGCGGCCAAGCAAGCGGCAGACGGACGAGCGTCAGAAAGGAAAGCGTGCCCAGAACTGACTGGCGTTCCAATCCTCTGTAAAAGCCTCCATCGACAGCTTCACGATGTTTCCATTGTTGTTGTTTTCGTCGTCGACCACGATGTCGTCTTCCTCCTCGGCCACGAGCTTAAGCTCTTCGAATTGCTTGGCGGCTTGATCGCGCTCGATCATGAAATCTTGCAGGGCGCCGAGTGCGAAGGCAGAGAGCTGGCTGTGGTTTCGAAGGCTGTTAGTTTGGCCATGGGTGCGAGGTCAAAGTGGGAGCGCCGGGTGGGTTGCGGATGGCTGAGAGTGAAGACGTACGGGACATCGTCATCGCATTGAATATCGCCCATGACAGGCGGTGGTCCTCCGGCGAGTCTTATAAGCTGCGTTAGAGCAGACACCTTGTTGGCCTGGTCCGTTGTCGAGCGGTCCGAATGGGGAAGATCGTCAAGGTTTTGCGACTGACAAGACGTGCAGCAGACAAAGTCGTGGCCGGTGGGGTGAAGGCATTGGACCTGGACCTGGACCCTAGCCGAGGCGACTGTCCGCCGAGGTGAGATATGTCTGCCATCCACCTTTGAGCAATGCTCCAACCCAAGAAGATGCATCCCCATGCGCTTTTTGCTTGGTTCTCTCCGACGTGCCTCCAAAATGGCCACCCAGCTAACCACATTACCTGAAGTCGAGCGGCTCTCGCCCCGCGTCATCCGCATCCTGGGCGGAAACCCTGGCAAGGTATCACCAGCACCCCGCCATTACATGTATCCAAACATCTAAACCTCCACCAGTTTACTCTGCAGGGCACCAACACATACCTCGTCGGCCGCGGGTCGCACCGCCTGCTCATCGACACCGGCCAAGGCATGCCCGCCTGGCGCGACGCGCTGCGCAAGGTGCTGGCCGCCGAAAACGCCATTGTGTCCGACGCGCTCCTCACCCACTGGCACCTGGACCATGTGCAGGGCGTGCCCGACCTACTCTCGCTGTGTCCCTCAGTCCGCATCCACAAGAACTCTCCCGACGCGCCCTCTCAGTCCGCCATCCACGACGGACAGACCTTTACGACCGACGGCGCGACGCTGCGCGCCTTCCACTGCCCGGGGCACACGGCCGACCACATGGCGTTCGTGCTGGAAGATGAGGACGCCATGTTTACCGGCGACAATGTGCTCGGGGCGGGGACGGCCGTGTTCGAGGACCTGCCCGCGTACATGGCGAGTCTGGCGGGCATGGCGGAGCGGTTCAGCGGACGAGCCTATCCGGGCCACGGGCCAGTCATTGAGGACGGCAGGGCAAAGGTCCTGGAGTACATCAAGCACAGGCAGGAGCGCGAGGCGCAGGTCGTGCAAGTGTTGGCGCAGGATGCTGCTGCGGAGGGCAGTGACGGAAGGACTGGTTGGACCTCGATGGAGATTGTCAAGGTCATTTACAAGGACGTGCCGGAGAACTTGCACGAGGCCGCCGAGAGGGGCGTCGTGCAGGTTCTGGATAAGCTGGAGAAGGAGGACAAGGTCAGGGCTGATGATAGCCAGAGATGGGAGCTGACGGCCAAGGCTGCGCTCTAGGAATCTAGCATCCCAACTCATGGGAAGGGAGCTGCTCCCTGTGCTCACCGGTAGCCAAACTGCCCCAATCGCGAAGCCTGCACTTACTCCTTAGTCATGCCTGTCTTGATCTCATGCTTCTACGGTTCATCAGTCTCAAACATCCGCCGCTGGTGGAAGGTCGCAGCTCTTTTGAAGGCCATCAGCTGTGCAAGCAAAACAGATGAGCCAGGAACCTTTAGCATACGCATCACGTAGACCACATACACTGTATTAACATTGTAAACATCTTGCTCGTCATCAGAGGCGCGGCATGATGAAAGTGTTGGGATCTGATCTCGAGGCAAGACAGTCACTTATTCCCGCAAAACCATGACGTTTAGAAGCACAAACAAGATCAATTTCATTCGTCGCAAGCATCAAGGTGTACGTAAACGAGCGTCTCGCATCTTAACCGCAAGAAGAACTCGGGCTGCCCATCCCAAGCGGGTCCAACCCACCACACCAGCATCCGTCATCTAAGCCCTGTCATTCTCGGCCTTGCGCTGGTCAAAAACGCGCAGCGTCTCCTCGGCCGCCTTGACGCCGGAAAGGGCCATGGCACCAAAGGTGGGACCCATGCGGTTGGCGCCGTCGACCTCGCTGAGCTCCATGCCGCCGACGATGAGGCCGGGGACCACCTCGCGCGTGCGCTTGACGATGGCGTCCTCGGCCGTGTTCATGTCCAGCCCGCGCATGCCGCCCAGCTGCTCAATCTGCTGCATGCTGACGAGGCGCTTGACCGAGAAGGCGCCGAAGGGCCCGTCATGGCCGGTTGTGCTGACGATGATGGGTGCGTTGATGGCTGAGGTGTGTTAGTTGAGGGCGAAGGAGACGTGAAGAGATGGGGTAGCTTACTGTTGGGGTCCATGCAGCTCTGGTCGTCGTGGTGGAGCGAGACGAGCGTCCAGTTGGTGACTGGGATGCGTTAGAAGAAGCACCGAGAGGGGAGTAGTCAGGGGGTCAGGGGGCAGCCATAACATACCAACACCAGCAATGCGGACGCCCTCGCCGTTGGGCAGGGGTCTCGTGATCAAGTCCTCGACCGTCGTCGCGTTGAACAGCTTGACGTTGGGGAAGGACAGCACCTTGGACAGGAGGGTGCTGGTGAAGACGGCCGCGTGCTTGACAACAACATAGTTGCCCTCCTCCTCATACGGCACGCCGAGCTCGCGCAAGAAAGCGTCAGCCGGCTTGCGCATGATCATGGCGGAGAAGAGCTGGCCGCCCAGCCAGGCGCCGCCGCCGGGCGCAACGCCGCCCTCGATGATGGCAATCTTCAGGTCCGGCCTGGCCCTCGCGAGCATGTACGCGGTGCTGAGACCGCAGGACCCGGCGCCGATGACAACAATGTCCGACTCGGCGTACGTGTCGAGGTCCTTGAAGTAGCGACGCGTCATGGCGCGCGAGACCTGGCTCTCGCGAATGGGCGTGAACTTGAAGGCATCCCACTGGCCCGCGAACTCGTCGACCGTCTTGATCGCGGTCGTGTTGATGGTGGTCGAGAGACCCTCCTTCAGCGGCAGCTCCTTGGTGACGACAGGAGCAGCGCGCTCGAGAGTGGGCGAAGTTGCAATGGGGGGAGACATTTTGATCGGTGATCGAGGTATTTAAAACCTGGTCAAGTCAGTATGCCGACGAGGCAATGGGGAGAGCATGATCCTTTCGACGCAGGTATTATCCTGATCAAGTTCGTGGCCGTATAATCTCAGCGAGAAAACCGCAACGCCCCGATCAGCCAGCTCCAAATGCTCGAAGGTAATTGAACGCAAGCAGGCATTTGGAGGGGCGTCGTTTCGAGGCGTTGACAGAATTCAAGCACCGGCTCATGCTTTTGATAGTTACCTGATCACGGAATGTTTCCATGTCGAAAAAATTGTATGCTCTCCATGGCTGACTGGGCAGCTGGGAGATGTACTTGTTGGAGCAAAGTATCTACAGCGAGGTCAGCCAACAACGACAAGCGGGAAAAGGGAGGCGGCTACTTGTGAAGCTTGAGGAGTTGCAATAGGAGTCTGAGTCGAGTGCTGAGAGCAATGGCAGATGAAAATCGCCCTTGTTGAGCTCCCAATGGATCTTTATACCACCAGCCGCCCCGCACACGTGATGAGACGCTAGACGACCCTCTTCCAAGATGTCGGCCGCGCTAAAGAGTCATGGACAACTCATGGTGTTGAGTATTGGCCAGCGCTCTGGCTGTGGTCCACAAAATGCGCTCATGCCGCGGGTAGCCGGTCTCTGCTTGTTACAGCGGAACAGGGTTGAGCTCTCGTCGGTTGAGTGAATTATTTTGCGTATGACCTCATGTTCTCGCCCGATCAACGTGAAACGATGGGGCTGATGGCGTGTACATTTTGAACTGTTGCTTCCAGCCTCTGTTGTTGCTGTCTCTTCGAAACAATTCGCGGGCGGATCATGACGTACTGTTTCGACTCGTTGGGACCTGTATCGTGTGAAAGAATACACGCGGGACAGGCAGGCCTGGATGCAGGGTCCAGCGCCTCGGATTGGTCGACAGTTTTATCTCGGAGATATTCTCGGTCTTGCGATGCATATCTAGATGTTGTTGAGTTCAAGAAACCTGCAGGCGCTCGTGAGGGGTATTATCAAAGTTTGCATTGCATTTTCATGCTGGGCTCTCCCTTTTTGAGCCAGTACAAGAGAAATCCCGCCCAAACACAATTCCGGTCCTCGAAAACGCCGATAAAACTCCCACCTAATCGGAACAATGCATACCATCCAATCCTGCCCAGAGCCGGTCTCTCCTCATCGCCATGCTGGTGCGTGAAAACTTCGACTGTGCGCAGGGTGCTTACTCCGATTTTCTCTTCTTCTTCTTGTCCTTCTTCTCCTTCTTGTCCGCCTTCTCACTTTCGCCAGCAACCTCGCTGTGGCGCCTCTTCTTCTTGTCCGACTTTTCCTTCTTCGGCGTCGAGGCACCAGCCATGGAAACGTCGCCCTCGGCGTCCTTGGACTTGGACTTCTTCTCCTTCTTCTCCTTCTTCTTGTCCTTCTTCTCTGCCTTGGCGGGGGCCTCGTCGTCGCTGGCGTCTTCGTCAATGTCCATGCCGGCGAGGACCTGGTCCATGGCATTTTTCTAAACGGGTCAGCGTATGTCCAAGTCAGAAATTGAATAAAGCTTACCATGGCCACCTCGTTCTTGGTGGGGGGCGTGCCGTTCTGGTAGAACTCGAGACGCTCCTCGACCTGCTGCCTGAGCGCCTCACCAAACTTGGAGTTGGGGTTCTCGGAAAAGTTGTCAATTCTCGAGGCAATTGTGCACTTGTTGGCAAGGAAACGGGAGATGCGGCCCTTGTTCTTCTGGCCGGCTCTGCCAATGAAGGACGAGTGGTAGATGAGACCGTACTTGGGAGTGTTGCCCTTGGTCTTCAAGGCACGGAAAAGAGCCTTTTCGGCACCGAGGATTTGGACGGTAGAGGCGGCGTACTTGGAGAGGTTGGTCAAGCTGCCGGCCTTGGAAATGAGACGAGCCGCAACGGTGTCACCGATGAGAGCAGCCAGGTTGGGTGCAACAATAGACATCTTGTCAACTAGGTAGTTGGACAAGCTCTTGCGGTAGTCGGAAAGGCTTGCGGCACGCTTGGCAAAAGTCATGACATTGTCCATGTCCGTCTCGGAAATGTCCCTGCCCATGCTAACTCTCGCAGCGTCGATGATTTGCTTGGCGATACCCTCATCGTCATCCACGAGCGCAGCCAGGTCGTGCAGCTGGTCCTCGTTGAGAGTCGACTTGTTTCCAATGAACAGCACCAGCTTCACGTACTTGTGGTTGTCCGAAACAATCTTGACAAGCTCCGGGAAGTGCCAGCCGTACCATTCCCTCACGCGCATGCAGAACAGGTTGACGGCCTTGTCGAGTTGGTCAAGCGTGGCAATGGCTTGGATGATGTGGTTGTCGTTCTTTTGGACGCTGAACTTGACCTTGGCACGCGAGTAGGCGTGGCCGAGACCAAGCTGGGCCCTGTCAACATCGCCATCCTGGAGCTGCTTGAGGAGCTTGGGTGCGTGCAGACGGAGGCCACGGAGGAGGTCGGCGACAACTTCGTTGACTTCGGCAGTCTCGCACTCGATGTAGGGAAAGTCCGCCTTGATGCTACCGGCCAAGTTCTTTTCTTGAACACCGATTGTGACCTTCTTCTTCTTGCCAGGGTTCGGGACGTGGAGCTCGATGACGGACTTGAGGTACTCGGAGCAAATGCCTTCGGAAATGTCGTTCTGGTTCTCCAGCGCCTGCGCGGCACCCTGGAAAGGCGAGAATCCTTGGACAGAGACAAGCTTTCCAAAGGTCGACAGCTCCGCGGCCTTTTCCTGAACCTCCTTCAAACGGTTGCCAATGGTATCAGCCTGATGCTGAACCTTGAAAACCTGTGCGCTGTGAGCGATGAGGACTACCATTTGGGAAAGTAAAACCCACGGCATAGCCCACAGGGGACTCGTGCAACAAGTATTCCACAGACATGATGTCGATTTGTTTCCAGCGAAAGTCGAAGCCCGAGCCCGGGGCGTGTTGTGGTGCAGCGGTCCTTGCAGTCGCGTCTGGCTGTGGGCGGGAAGTTTTCTTGAGCTCCTCAAGAAAATCGCGAGCGGCGGTGGAAAGTTGTTCCGTCCGATGTGCACAGACCAGTAAAATGGTAACGCGACGCGATGTCGATGAGAGTGAACGAAAGGTACACCGACCGAGCAACCGTTTGGAGAATTTGGACTTCGTCGTGGGCGTTTTGGAAGAGATTGAGAAACTTTTGGGGCAGAAATCTTTCAAAAGTGAAGTGGCGCTAGGCCCAACATGATTAGCGTCGTGCGACCTGACTAAGCATCCGTTGCGCAAGGATGCGTGCGAGGTCCTCGGCGAGCTCCCCCAGCGCATTGTCAAGACCGTCGCATATTACACCAAACAACCGCGTCAACCCCCACATTATTCAAGTCGCAACACCTGGCCAACTGCGCATACGAGAATGGCTGCTGACCAGGCGAGCGCGACCCCCGTCCCAACGACCGAAGACGCGTCTGGACCAGGCGGCGAGAGCAGCATTCCCGACCAGAAATGGCAGACCATGCAAGATGTCCTTACCAAAGTATACAATCACCGGATTGAAGAGTACGTGTCGCGTCATGTTATCTACCTTGGATTTTGCAATGCGCCCACCGCTGCAATCCGCATAGCAGTACTAACGCGTCCCAAGTGGCTACGATCCGTCCAAGATATTCCACAGGAAAATCAACAAGCGCCAAGTACCCGACTATTACGAAGTCATCAAGGAGCCAATGGCCTTGAGCATGATCAAGCAAAAAATCCACAACAAGGAGTACAAGGATTTCCCGGAATACGTCCGCGACTTTACTCTCATCACCTACAATGCCCAAGTATACAACCGCCAAGACTCGCAAGCATATCAGGACGCGTTGGTGGTTAAGGAATTCTTCGAGAATGAAGTAAAGAGACTGGTCGAGGAAAAGGTCATTGACGAAGAAGAGGCAAAGATTCCATACCTGGGGGAGATTCCCACCTACGAGGATCCCACTCCCGAAGAGCTCGAGGATGACGAAGATGAAGAGGAGGAAGAAGACGAGGAGGAGGTCGATGACGATGACGATGACGACGATGAACGGCCCAAACGCAGACGAGCGGGGCCAAGGTCCAACGCATCAATCCTAAAGCGCGAGGGAGGCAGGGACGACACCAAGGACAAGGCCGCCGAAGAGGCGAGGAAGAGGCGTGGAAGGCCTCCGCGCGTCGACACGCCAATGGAAGCGCGCATAAAAGCCATCATGAAGGCCATCCGGAAACACAAAAACGACTCAGGTCAGCTGATGGTCAGCCATTTCGAGCGTATCCCGGACAAGTCTGTCATGCCCGAGTACTTCATGGAAATCAAAAACCCCATGGCGATGGATGTCCTCAAAAAGAAGCTCAAGAGGAAAAAATATCAGTCGGTGGATCAGTTCATGAAGGACGTCGAGCTCATGTTTGAAAACGCCAAACAATACAACGAGGACGAGAGTCAGATTTACAAGGACGCTTGCTTTCTCCAAAAGGAAACACGCAAGGCCGCCGAGGAAGAAAAGGCCAAGCCGGACACCGAATACGTCATGGAAGACGGGCGCATACCATTGCCAGACGGCATTCTTCTAAATGGAGAGCTCTGGAAGGTCGGCGATTGGGTGCATATCCGAAACGCAAACGACCTGACCAAACCGATTGTTGCGCAAATATACCGCACATGGCAAGATTCCGATGGTGGAAAATGGGTCAACGCGTGCTGGTACTACCGTCCTGAGCAGACTGTCCATCGCTTTGATCGGCACTTTTACGAGAATGAGGTCGTCAAGACCGGACAGTACCGCGACCATCCAATAGATGAAGTCGTGGACCGTTGCTTCGTCATGTTTTTCACTCGCTACAATAAAGGCCGTCCGCGAGGTTTCCCTCTGGACAAGGAAATTTACGTTTGCGAGGCGCGCTACAATGAGGAAAAGCACAAGCTGAACAAGATCAAAACTTGGGCTAGCTGTCTCCCCGACGAAGTGCGAGACAAGGATTACGAAATGGACCTTTTCGATGTGCCGAAGAGGGTGAAGAAGATTCCAAGTCCCATTCAGTATTTGTTAAAGGATGACGCCAAAGAATCGGACGACCTGCCAGAGCCCGAATGGGGTGCGCCCAACGCGCCGCCCAAAATCGGAGCGGTCCACAAGCGACCCCGGGATCCCAAAGAATCGCCTCCGCCAGAACCTACCCCTTCTCCTCCACCCCAAGCACCACCACCGCCCCAGCGCGAGCCATCCACAATGTCAGCGCACGCGCCAAACGGCTACTCCAGCCAGCCCGCCTACACTGCTGGCGGGCACTCTTCATCGACGCCGGTTCCTGCTCCAACTCCACAGCTGCATCACACTCAGCCCGCTTACACGCCGCAGCCAACGTCCTACCATCAACATTCAGCCTCACCTGCACCTCCGATGCAGTCTCTGGCCGCCACACATCCTGCAAGCTTTCCTCCGCAACCAACACCTCATCACCCATCATACGGCCCAGCGCCGACTCCCCACACGATGTCAACCGCATCGCACCTTCCATCTTCTGCCTTTGCTCAGCAAATGCCTTCCACCTTGTACCTCCGCAACCAGCAAGCCGCGCACGCCGCCGCCGTGCACCACACGATCCCACAATCGCCATATGCGCCGAGCCCAGCCGCACACCACGGTTACAAACAAACGACGCAGCAGCAAGAAGTATACCGCCTCGACGACCACACAAATGCGACTATCCCTCAGCACTTGCGCGACCAATTCCAGCAGGACGAGCAAGGCCGTCTTCTCCTTTTCACCGCACCGCCTCTAGACGTTCTGCCTCCGCTCCCAGACGACGTGGACCCTGCACCCCTTGGCCACTCGGCGCAATACCTCGCCGCTAGAAAGAAGCGCGCCGCGATGATTGCCGAAAAGCGCAAGCGTGAAGAGGAAGCAGCGCCAGGACGCGCGGCGCAAGAAGCCACAGCCAAAAAGGCGCGCATCGAGCAGGCTGCCCGCGACCTCCAACTACGCGCTGTCGAGCTTGCAGGCAAGGCTACCGGTGCAATCGAGTCGCATTTGGCCCAGGCTACAGTGACCGATCTGCGCGCGCTCTACGGCGAGGGTTGGAAAGATCACCTGAATAGTGACATTGAGCGATTGCTTGCAATGCAGCAAAAGGCCAGGAAGGCGGAAGAGGAACGGAGGGAAAGGGAGCGGGAGAGGGAGGAGCGGGAGAGGGAGAGAGTTCGGATTGAGGGATTGAGCGCAATGCTAAACTGAGCTCAACCATGGGTTTGTAGAGCCCACGTTTTCTTTCTTAGCAGACTCGGAAGCTGGCCAATTGATACCCTTCAGGAGTCCTCGAAACACAAATAAATAACATGGCTATTCAATACACTAATCTCCTCTGGTTCATTCGCGTGGATGGCACCTTCCCCCAAACTCTGCGGCTGTCACCTGCCCGCGCAACCAACACGCGGGCAACGTACCCCCATGAAATCTGACAGCGTTTTTTGCGGTCATCTTCAGGAGTCTTCAGCTCCACGCACGACTCATTCTTCAATTCCAATCTTTCTCATCAAACGCCGCCATGCACCAAACCACTATTGCTAGTCGGCGCATTGTTCGCCATCAGCGTCCTTCTTTCTACCCCGGCCGCAACTCGCTCCACTCCTTTCCATACACTTACCTTTCACATCTAATAAAGGACTGGGCACCGCTCGGCTCCCTGTCTGAAAGAGGCTGCCTTCGCATATTACTCCAGAATTACGCCGACTTCAACGACATTAACACTCCCACTCCCGAACGAGACACCATCTTGCACATGGACCTTTACCCATGGCTGACGAGATTTCGATCCCTGGACGACGTAACTATCGACTATGAAGGCTCTGCAAAGACCTTGGGCGAGTTCAACAAAGCACCGCCGAACTGGGACAAACGTTCCCCTGCAATCGAGGAATATTTGCATCCAATAGACTTTAGGGACCTCCTCATGCAGAGATTTCACAGTGCGGAGCCTCGGGGATGTAAGACGGTGGATGAGCATTGGCGGATGATTATTGGCAAAGGCATTTGGGAGAGCGCCAGAGACAAGTCATTCGTTTTTGATCTATTGAATTACTTGGAAACACAAGAGGAAGGACCACTGCGAGAGACGGTAGACGAAGGCGAGGGCAAGGGCGAGGGCGATACGTTGCCTGAGGAACAAACGGATTGCGAGGACCAAGAAGACGGCTGGGTAATGGAAGAGACGGAAGATGAAAGCGAAGAAGAGTCGTTGCAGGTCAGGTCAGGCAAGAGGAAAAAAGCAGGGAAGAAGAAACAAAGGGCGAGGGTCGAGAAGAAGCTGAGGGAATACAAGGAACAGAGGGGCAGGGCTCGAAGACGACCCCCACTGCCTTCGATGGAAGCTGATTCCAAGTCTGGGTCTGAAGCGACTGATCTCGAGCTTCAATCCGAGGTGAATTCCAACACTGAGGCTGAGCGTGAGAGACGAGTGTCATGGGGCTCCGATGAGACTCTTGTTGAGGAAGAAGATTCGAAAATGGAGGAGCCTGAACCACAACGCAACACCAAACCTACAGCACCAGGCCAACCAATTGTAGAGGATGATGGAAGTGGATGGGACAAGGTGCTGAGTAAAAAGGAAAAGAAGAAAGCCAATCAACCAAAGGCACAAGCTCCACATTCGCCAATGATTCAAAAGAGCGAAAAGAAAACTACTCCACCAACGTTCTTATCCAGGAAGCGGCGGCACTCCTTTGATCAGACCTTGCGTCTCTTGGACGAATACGAAATACGCGAAGCAAAAGTACCAACGCCATTCCCATCAGACATTCAGGAATCGAACGAGAGTGCTCCAAGAACACCCTCCCCCAGGACTTGGCGGCGTTTCCCAGATGGCAACCCAAGATCAGACGAGCGCGACGTCCACAGAATATTCGATGCGGAAGCACCTGCACCATCTCCAGAATCTCCCAGGAGTGATGCTGGCCCTCTGATATTTGTTCGTTTGCCTGGTTCGGCAGTCAGATCACCCCATCCTCTCACACCTGGTCCCATTACCTCGCTTCCGCACTACCCAGCTTCCATGCAGCAGTCATTCAGGGTAATTGGAACGATTTCTCCACAAACACCCTCCCCCAAGACACGGGGGCACTTCTGGGAAGGAAGTTCAGAGAGTGACATGACAACATCACCGTCTCCCGAGACCCGGCAGCGTCCGTTGGGTGTCAAACCTGGCCGATCAGACAGAAATGGCAGTCCCATCTCCCAAGAAGACCCAGAAAAGAATGGTTTGGCTGAAATCATAAGGGAGAGCTCCGATGAGGACAATGAGCCCACTCTCTACAGCAAAATGTCCCGTTCCGAATACAAAGAATTGCTACGGCAGCACAAAGAATCGCTTGAAAAGATGAGCCGCGAAATACGAGAAAATCACGACGCAGAGCATCCACCTGAATTCTACGAAGCGGCCAATCATTCTCTAGGTGGTACAAGGAGGGCATCTGACCCCGGGGCCCCCCGCCGTCCGCACTTCTGGCGAGAAATTCAATCACCCACTCCCGCCTTTCAGAGTCCTCTCAAAGCCACCCTGTCAGATCTGAGCAGTGGTCCCAGCGAAAAGAAAGAGGAGGTGGAATCTGAAGATAAGGGTAAACAGGACTCAAGTGGCCCAGTCCAGTCGGTCCAGAGCTCCACCCAACGATCTCCCATCAGCCAAAAGCAACAAAATCCGCAAGCCGTTTCTCTCAATGGCCAAACAGCACACGCAGTCCAATCTGGAAACGCAGTCCAATCTGTGAACGCAGCCCAATCTGTAAACGCAGTCCAACATCATGGCAACAGCGCCGTCAAACTCCAACAGTCCACCGATCCTGGTGCAAGGTCGATGCCTTCGATGAACGGTAGCGCTCCAGTCTTCCAGCCTCAAATGCAACCACCTCGTCCGCACATGCCACC
Organism: Phyllosticta capitalensis; assembly: GCF_038381095.1. Classification (NCBI taxonomy): domain Eukaryota; kingdom Fungi; phylum Ascomycota; class Dothideomycetes; order Botryosphaeriales; family Phyllostictaceae; genus Phyllosticta; species Phyllosticta capitalensis. Next base: position 351,144 of record NW_027117440.1, read on the forward strand.
CCCAAGTCAGCACATGCATCCTCGACCTGGCATTCTTCTACCAGGTCAAACTCAACCCGGTCATTTGCAACCTGGAAATCAACATCCGTATCTGATGTCGCCAATGGTTCCAGGCGCGCCCACGTTTGTGTTATTACCTTACCATGAGCCCATTCCTCTTGCTCCTCCTCCCCGTCCTCCAACACCAGGACGCTATCGCGCGCCGTTCCATAATTCCAGCCTTCAACCCAACATGCTGATTGACTTACCGCGTGGAGCTGTTCACCAAGAAAGGTTCCCACCACCGCAGAATTTCCAAAAACCCCCTCCTCATTAGTTTTCAACTGGGAAGTGTCGTCCGCCCGTAGCCTGCCTGCCAGCTGAGAGTGTGTCACCATTCTCTCTACCGCTTCTGCCAGGATTACAGTAAAGGCGCGGGAGATACTTGGAGGTTGGTAGGTAGGTCGGTTGGTTGGTCGGTTGGTTGGTTGGTTTGCGTGGCAGGCGTTGGCACTTGAAGACTCCATGGCATTGCAGCACTCTTTTGGCCTGGTTCGGGTTGTTAGCGCCGTCAATTTTGTTGGAACGCTGTCGTGTTGATAATTGGCATCAACAAATCCGATTTCTTGCAGCGTTTTATCTTCAGGTCAACAAGAGCGAGAAACACCACTTGGGGCTGATGCACATTCCAGGGGATCAGAAAATGCCGATTTGGGAAAGGCACGCTTCTGAAACTAGGTGTCTCGCTCGAATGTGTCGTGGATTAGCAGGATTGGTGCCAGCACCCACTGGAATCGCCGCTCGTTTTGTGGAAAACTTGTTTGCTTGGTTGTCCATTTTACTCGCGACTAAATTACTGGTGGAAGTAGAACGGGTACAGTCACCTGCGACGTCATTTGTTGGTTGGGGGGTTAGGCGTACCGCGACAACTCAGAAGCAGTACCTCGAGGCCGTAAAGGTCATGACGACGACCACTGAGTTCCAGCTCAAAGACTTTGCGACTAGCTTGTACCCCGGTGATGAATCCGTTCAGCATCACGTTTCGTGGGTTGCCAAGGATGTTCCTGTCTGCCCACGCGGCATTGCTGTGCATGTTGAAGGCTCGGTATTTGCTTGCGGGAATGCGTGTAAGAAGGCGGCCGAAGAGAGCGGCAGTGTGGCATCCAAACAAGTCATTGCCCCGGCGGTTGTTGTTGTCAGGAAGAAAGAAGGCCGTTTTTAACGACAAGCTCTGCGAGCCACCGGAAAATCGAGATGTTCGCAAACGCGACCACAATATCTTGGTGACCAGAAAGTGGCGGCGTGCGCGGAAAGATGTTGGATTTAGATGAGGACAGGCGTGGAACGCCGTAAGCATGTAATCCTTTCAATCTGTTTTCTTAGTCTCCTGCCGTTCCCAATTTTGTCAGCGCCACGCAAGTCCAGTCGCACGAGAGGCGGTCGAGAAACTACTGATTTGAGCCGCAAAAAATAGAGAGGGCCATGTTTGCACTTGTTTGGGAAGATGAAGATGTTTGAAGGCTCTGTGATGTGGAATTTGTGGCCTGAGTAATCAAGGCAAGAGGCAAAGCGTCTTTATGTTGGTTGGTTGATTGACTTACAGCAACTGTGCGCGACCACCTTCCCTATAAACACCAGCACTCTCTCCGCTCCACGTTTCATCAGCACTGCTGCTCGGCGTGAGACCATCAACCGCCACGATGTCCTCGTCAAAGCGCTTGTCGAAGGAAATAGCCGCCTCTCCCGTCCTGGCCTCCGAAGCCTTCATCACTCTCAATGTCGGCGGTGACAAGTTCGTTGTTTTGAAAGATATCCTCTCCCAGGCAGTCTTCTTCCAATCGCTCCTGTCCGGCCGCTGGGATGGGAACATGCTTCAAGACGGATCATACTTCATCGATTGGGACCCCAAAATCTTCCGTCACATCATCAACTTTCTTCGCAGTGGACACCTCCCGACTTGCTTCAAGGGCGTCAACGAAGGTTTCGACTTGGACTTTGTGGCGGAGCTGAAAGAGGCGGCCGCGTACTTTGGAGTTGAAGAGTTGCATAACTGGCTGGAGCACAAGAAGTACTTTGCCGCCATTACAGTGAAGCATAGCTTCCACGTGCTGGACCAACTTCATGAGAAGGGGTTTTCGACAATGTCGTTCTCGGGAGATGCAGTCGTCGAGCATCACGTGTCCTGGGTTACCAAGGACCTACGCATCTGTCCGAGGGACATTCCAGCCCACAATGAAGACCCTACCAAGTGCGGCCAACTCTGCGACTCGGCAGCCGCCAAAAAGGGTGCTCGGGACATGGACAAGAAACAGTTTGCGACTGTCTTGGTCACCTGCAAGAAAGCGGTCCACAAAGCTGATACTGGTAAGTTGTCGAAGGACGGATGCAGAGGGAAGAAGCTCATGGAACTTAGCCTGAGGCTTCCACATTTTCGACTTGTATTTCCGAGGAAACAAAGCCTCCAAGAGACAAATACATACGAAACCTCCGTCAGCAGCTCCGTACAGTCGTCGCAAAAATGCAACTCAACCCTTTCATTTGTTCAAAAGCCAACGTGCAGTCAAAGGTAAGCCAACCTTATCAAACCACATAGTTTGTTCCCGGAATAGAAGCACGCGGAGACCCGCCAGACATAAATAAACGATTCCACCTCCTGCACGCATGTTCGTTGACCTAAACTTCCTCAGAAAACTTGAAACGATGGCACCTAGCACCGTCCAACCCTCTTCCGATGCTGGCGACGACAAGAAGGCTCCTTGTGAGCTCTCAATCTCCGATGGCCCCATAACCCTTCAAGTCTGTACGCGGCGCTTCGTCACTACGCGCGACACGCTTCGTTCTGGTTCCCCATATTTTGAAGCGCTTCTGTCATCGCGCTGGGCCCACAACGTGCAATCTGACGGCTCGATCTTTATCGACGCTGATCCGGACCTTTTCGCCCATATCCTTCGATTCCTTCGACGCGAAGTCTACCCTGTCTTCTTTGACGTCGATAAAGGACATGATTACGCGCTTTACACGGCGCTACAGGAAGAGGGTCGGTATTTTCGCATCGACAAATTGTTTCAGTGGCTGGAGGAGAAGCGCTACTTGAAAGTGGTCATCGTCCAGCCAATATTGGATGGCAGAACCTATGATTTTGCGCAATGTCCAGCAGAGGGGACGGAGATTGATTCTGAACCATTCTACGACAACTATGACCTAGTCAGCGCGGGTAGAGGAGCGACTCGCCTTTACTGGAGACATGTGTCATTCAACAAACAGGCTTGCCTGAGCTGGCTAGAGAGCTGAAAGTCTACGTGCTACTGGAGCCAACGACAAATCCTTGTAAGCACAACTTCTGCCTGTCAATCTTTCAATTGTGTTAATAACATCGCCAGGAAAACTTGAAGTTTTCGACTTCAGCGGACGCTAGCGCAACGGTCATCTGAAAAGGGAAGCGTCGACAGAAGTCGACCAGGGGCGAAGGTTTTGACAGGGTTCTGGCCTCCGGCTTCAACCGTCCGGCGACAGGGAAGACAAGGGATGAGTCAACGCTGGTTCCCCAGAAACTGGATCCGCTTTTGATTTGCTGGATGTTATCGCGAGGTTGGAGTGGCTGGTGTGTATTCACGAAAATGGAACAAAGTCTAGTGGCTAAGCTCGCGGCAAGCGATACTGCTGCAGCTGCTTTCTCTATACGCGTTTTGAGGGACCGTGAATGAATGCTCCCTGGATCTCTAGCTCCGGATGAATCAAATGAAGCTGCCTCCCTCATCTTTTGTGCTCCTGCCCATGAGTCTTGCCTATGTGGTGTTTCGGGTATGCCTTGACTATCGCTACCAAGCCTTGGAAGTGACCGGATTTCGCCTGTCAAAGCAAAGTGGGAGAGTGCTGCAAGCATGAACCTTAAACGCGAATATAACCCGTCCTCATCCCCACAACGCGTTGTGTAGTATTCCTCTTCGTAAACATGACCTCTCTATTCCCGCTCCCTCAACAATGTCATCAACAATGTCGTTGAAAAGAAAGAGAAAACCTTCCAGCAAGGCCTTGGAGCCTTACGTCTATGGCGATGATTCTGAAGACGACTCTCTCACAGAGATCTCTCCTATTCAGACCCAGCCAACCCAGATTATCATACCCGATGGAGACTGGCTGGAAGAGCCAGTGATTGCAGACGAATTTTCAGAGTGTGCCACGTCCTTGCAAACCCCCTCGCTCCAAGATTGACAAAGCATATCCAGCATCTTGAAATCGCGAACTATCAAAGTCGTGGTCGGCCACAAGAACAGCTTCTTCGTGCACGAAGGACTGCTCTGCCGCGCCTCGGACAAATTCCAGAAACAACTCAAGGGGCAGTTCAGAGAAGCGCACACGGGCGAGATCGAGGACTGCGACGAGGATCCTACCCATTTCTTCGTCTTCCTCAAGTATCTGTACAAGGGCAAGGCTGTGCTCAAAGAAAAATCTCCCTTGAGGTCGCAGTTCATCGTGTGGGCCAATCTGTACTGCATGGCCGACAGACTGGAGGCCAAAAAGTTCCAGGAAGCCATTTTCGCTGCATTTTCCGACACCCTTAACTCGGCGCATCCGCCGTCGAATGACGAGATTTGCGACGTGCTGCTCCTCTTGCACAACTGACTGCCCGAGAGGGTAGGGTACGAGTACCCGCTACGCAACCTCGTCTTCTGGTACGCGGCTACGAAGCTGGCATCGTTGAAGCAGCATCTGATTTTGAGCACGACTCTGCTCACTGAACATCCCGTGCTTGCGACCAAGATACTGATGTGGGCGAGCCCGACGCAGGACAGGAAGCCTTCGTTCACGTCGGAATCACCTGAGGCTTACTGGAGGAAGAAGAAAGATTTGCCGAAGAAAGATCTGGCGAAGAAATATTCGTTCGGTGACGGTCCATCAAAGGTTGTGTCGAATGTAGTGAACGAGATTTGAGGAGTACTGGGGCGCGGAGGGGTGTCTTTTGTCCAAGATTGGGATGTGAGGAGAGAAATTGCTAATGGCCACGCGGAGGAGTCTGGAGTAAATGGACAGTGATTATCTTCATCCTACTGCCACACTTTGATCTCCCACTTGCCACGTCCAGCTCCTGTATCAAGCCGGCCCTCACAACCTCGCCTCGCCAATCGCTCAAACCACAAAAGGAGTCACGAACCTTGGTGTTTCGCCTCCGTCCGTGCCCTCCCTCTGCCTTCCCCCTTTTCTCCTGCTCTCCCTCTGGGTAGACCACCAGCTCTTCTAAGAAGACTATCACATCGCTGCATCTATCCCAATCACTTGAGTTGGCCACAGACCCGTAGCCGCGACCGCTTTCGCCCCCAGTGAGCAAATCCCCATCCCCGCAAGTACCGCACCTATCCATCTCTCCGCATCCACCCTCCCCCCTACACGAGGCAAGTCAAAGTCAATCTTTCCTGTGAGGTCTTTGTGGGCCGCAAAGCTTGACCACTCGAGCATCCGCACGCCAGCCTTTTCTCCATCCGTATCCTCCCCATCGCTCCGTACAGCCAGCCAGCTGCCTGCCTCCCCTTGCAAAATGTCTCCACCTCTCCCCTTGGTCAAAAGGCTGCGCCGGTAGTGGTGTACAAGATGAAGCCGCAAACGCCGAAGCTCGCGCTCATGCTCAATCTCCCTCTCCCACTCTCTCCTCGCCATAGTGTCATGGTCGTCTTCTGAACTGCCCTCTCTTTTCTTCTCCCCGTCCCTCTCTCGCACTGTCCCGTCGCGTCCAAAGTCCCAACACAACATCGCTGTCGTCCTATCGATCACTTTGCGCTGCTGTCCTTCCGCTCTCCCTCTCTCCCTGCTCTTCTTCTTCCTTCCCACAGTACTCAATCCACCGTCAATCCATCCATCCTCCGCCCGGCCCCGGCCATCTCTCCCTCTCGCACAAGACCCGCCGTAGCCCTTCTCTTCTGTCTCCGCGTTGCTTGTCGCAGGAAGACTCCCCGCTTGCCGCTTCATCTGCGGCTTCAATCCAATAGTGTGAGCGCGCCTGTACCGAGGCGCTCGCTGCTTTTGTTCCGTTGGTCGATTGATTTTCTGACTCTGCTGTTCGCTTGTCTGTCTGTCCGTCAGTCAGGGATGCCGCTGTCGTCTTCGCCTTTGCCTTTGACGTCGCCTTTACCGTCCCCATCGCCATCGTCGTCACCATTACCGTTGAAGCAAACCTCCTCGCGCCATGCTTCCTTTGAACCCCCTTCCCCTCCCCCTTCCAATACTCTTTGCCTCTCTCTTGTCCTCTCCCTCCCCATCTCCCAATCCCAATCAATCCACCCCCAGCGTCCTCATCTTCCTTCTTTTGGCGCCTCTCCCCTCCCAACCCATCGAGCCACGTCAAAGGGCCCTCCCATTCCCTTTCCTGCCCTCCCAACAGCTCATCTGCGTCTCTCTCTCTCTGCTTACCTCTCGCCATGCCGCAGCGCGAGTCGCAGCCGCAGCCACGCACTTTTTCCCCGTCGCCATCAGACCCCGACAGTCTTCAGCCCTGGACTCCAACCCTTTCGCAGCTGCTGCCTCCTCTTTTGCTTTCGCCTCTGTTCTTTCTTTGCTGCCCCAACTCCATGTGCCTTGTCGTCCCTCGTCCCTGGTCCTTCGATGTACGGAAGGATGAACTGATAGAAAGATTGCGCTCGGTCGGTCGCGGAGCGGTCGCTTGGAAGTCCGCACCTGCAATGGAAGTCAGTATCAAGACCAAGGCCGCCGCGCAGCCATCCAAGGGTGGCATCGAGGACCTGCTTCCTTCTCGTCAGCAAGGATCGCAGCGCGGCGGAGCGCAAATCTTAAAGGCAAAGCAGAGGGAGGAGTGGATGAAGGGAGGGGAGCTGCAAAGTCAGCCCGCTTGCAAGCCGCACGGCGCGGCTTGCGCATCAGTATCACGACAGACACATTCAAGGCAGCGAATCCGAGCTCTTTTGATGCAATCAATCATGCATTTTTATCTACCCGTGAAATCGTTGGATTGGAGAAGCAAATCCAATTACTGAAACCACCAATCAATCAGACCACCACCGTGAAAGCAACCAATCCACCCACTCACTCGCAAATTCCGCACTCAACCACGCCTCTTCAGTCAAGTCCTTGGGGCAAGCAGTGTCGGTTGCTCCCATTCCCGTGTCAGTCAGTCAGTGTCGCACCTCTTTTTTGTCGTTTTGTGAGTTGTGTTGGTGCTGCAAGAAGCAGCGAGGGGCAGGCCGCAGAGTGCGCGACCAGAGCCGAGTCGTGAGAATGCCGAGGCAGCCCTTAGACGTACCACATCTCGAAGGCAATCTCGGGCTTGATGGGGAGGAGAGGGTAGACCTCGGTGGGGGTCTTGTCCTCGGTCGAGGACGCCTTGCCCTTGCCAGCCGAAGCAAGCTTCTTGGCCTGCGTGTTGAGCTGCGAGCTCTCGTCCTTCTTGGAGCCCTCGACACCCTTCTTGCCATCCTTGGCCTTGCCCGCCATCAGGTCGACGTGGGCGCGGGCACGCTGCGACGCCAAGTGGGCGTAGTAGACGGCAGGGTGGATGGAGACGGGAGTGGTGGAGCGGATGTACTGGAACGAGTGCTCGAAGATCATTTGCTGGAGCTCATCGGCGCTGAGGCCGATCTCGTTCTGCAGAACCGTGTAGTGGACGGGGCGGGCAGTACCCTTGATGGCAGAGTGGGCGGCCAAGTAGAAGTCGAACTGGTAGGGGTGGGTGACACCAGTCTCGACCAAGCAGCCAGGGAAGGGGTTGCCGTTGCGATCACCGCGCTCGGGGAAGAAGCGGACGTGGTGGCGCTTGCTGGCGACGATCAAGGTGAACTTGGTCTTGTTCTTGGGATCGATGTCGCGGAACAAGGCCTTGATGTCCCTGTACTCTTGGTTCATGAGCTCCGGGTACTGGCCCTCGGAGACGCCGTCGCGGAAGTAGATGACTTGGTCGGGCAGCTTGTTCTCGTTCTTGGACATCCAGTGCCTGACCATCTTGCCGAGGCAATTGTTGATGTTGTAGGTCGTGACCATCTCGACGCGGAAGCCGTTGGTCTGGACTTGGGCGGCGTAGCGAGTGAGCTCAGAGTTGAGCGACATGGTCATGGCGGCGTAAGAACCAACGGTGCCGTCCTTGATGGCGCCCGGGGCGGGGTGGGAGACGTCGGCTCCGATGCACATCATTTTGCCGGCGGTCTTGTTGACCTTCTTGATGTTGGCGTACGCCCCGTCGGCCTGGGAGGTGAAGCCGCCGAGCTTGGCGTGGACCTTCATGCAAACGTTGGAAATGTACTGGTCGGAGTTCTTCTCAACGTGGGCACTCTGAACGAACTGGGTGACGACACCGTAGCGGCACTCGGCCATTTTCTTGATGCGGTTGTAGGTGTCGGGGTCGCGGTTGAGGACGACGAAGAAGATGAGCTCCGGGCGGAACTTGAACTTGTTGCCGGTGCCGTTGTAGGCCTGCTCAACAGTCTTCATGAGATCGGGAGTAGACTGGCTCAAGAGGCAAGGAACCTGAGACTCCTTGTTCTTGAACGTGCCGCCGTGCTTGCTGTAGACCGTGACGAACTGCTGGAAGAACTTCTGGATCTGGGGAGGGGTAAGCTGGCCACGGCCGCCCATGACCATGACGCCCCAAGAGGTGAGCGGCTTTGGAGTCGCGCCCTTGAACTTCTTGCCGATCAGCTTCCAGCGGCCTTGACCAGCCTCGGAGGCCTGGATGGCGCCGTTGGCAAAGCCAACCTTGGGAACGGGAAGCGAGCGCGCCTTGACCGTGACGGGCTTGGTGTCGATCTGGAGGCCCCACTGCTTGAGGATCGGGTCGGCAGGCCAGTTGAGCTTCTCAAGACCGCGCTGGATGCTGGTCCAACGATCGTTGGGAGGAGTGACGGCAAACTTGATCATGTTGGCGGTTTGCTTGTCGCCGAGCTTGAACGGGTAGCGCTGGTTCTCCATGAGGAAGCAGACGTCCAGCGGAAGGACAACCGAGGCCTTGGTCATCTTGACAAGCGGCATGTTGGGGACAAGCTTGAGCTTGTACTTGTGGAAGAAGTAGTCGGCAATCTTGACGAACTTCTTGACGCGGTTGCCGTCGGCGTCCGTCTCGGTGACCTCCATCTTGTACTCGTGGGACATGCGAGGCAAGATCTTGTCGATGATGTAGACCGGCTTCATGCCCTTCTCATCCGTGCGGTGCAACACCTCAACGGACAGCTTGGCCATGCGCTTGCACTCCCTCTTGATCTTGGACGCGTCCCAATTGTTGGACGCCTCCTTGAACCTGTTGGCCATCTCGCCGATGTTGGGAATTTCCAAGACCTGCTGAAGGGCGGCGCCGAGCTTCTGGGCGGTCCAAAACGTGCCGTTGGCGACGTCGACGTTGACGGAAAGGGTGGGCCTGTTCGCAGCTGTGGTGGTCATCCTGATGGAGGAGAAGACACCCTTGAACGCCTCAATGCCGTTGCCGAGCGCAATGCGGGTTTGGCCCTTAGCGAAGAAGGACTTCTTGATGGCAGTGAGGTTGCGGGAAGGGGTCTCGCGCATGAGGTGGTCCATGAAAAGGACGGCCCTGGGAAAAGGTTAGCAGTAGTAAGCAGTGATGGGTTGCGCAAAGACTTACTCAGTGACACTGTTGTCGAAGCCAATACCACTGTTGAGGTACTGGTTGAGCGAGTTGAAGTTCACCTGCTTGGTGCACTTGACAATGACCCTGTGGCGGTTCTTGCCTTGGTGCTCGGGGCGGAGGGTGCGCTTCTTCTCAGCGTCGAGGTCGACGTGGAAGACCTGCTCCGGGATCTTGTCCATGGACCAAGCGATGCGGTTGCCGTCGAAAAGCCAGCCCTTGCCGAGCTTCTTGAAGACACCCTCGGAGTGCCAGACGGCCTTGATCAGGCCACGCTTCTCCGTGCCCGAGCCGATGATGACCTGCAAGATGTCAGAGATGAAAGAGAAAGAGGAACGGTGGAGGGGAGGAACCTTACGTCGTACTGGTAGATGGCCGACTTGGGCATCGAAAGGACGTTGAAGTTGTTCAACTTGACATTGATCTCCTTGCCCTGGCTGTTGAGCTTGGCGGGGCGCTTCGGGATGTCGGCAGGAACCTCGAGCTTTACCCAGTTAGGCTCACGAGTCTCTTCTTGATTGTCCCGGTAGTGGTCACCGGCCGCCACGCGGAGGGCATTGGTTTGAGTTGAAGACATGCTGACGAATGAAGACGTGATTGGAAAGGGTGGTATGGTAGATTGAGTGGGACAGAGAGACAGAGTGACGAGAAGGGTGTTGTTGGTGTGGATGGGGACGGAAGAGAGTGGAGAGGTCTGGCTGCTTTTGTCCCCGTCGCGAGAGGTCCTTGCGGCCCAGGCAACGGGCGGAGGCAGCGCAGACGCAGGTCATGCTGAGACCGACAGTGCGGGTCATGCGCGCGGCCGACTTGCACATGGACCAAACAAAGTCGAGCCCAAGTGCAAGGTGACTGAGCACAGACCAAGACGTGTGATGGAAATGTGTGGAAGAGGAAGAGCAACATGAAGGAACAATGAAGAAAGTGACTGAAGGGGAAGAAGAAAAAAAAAAAAAAAAAGGGAAAAAGGAAAAAGTAAGAATGGACTTACACCACGAAGAGCGAACCAAGCAGCGAAGCCGGCAGCGTCACCAAGAAGCTTCGAGTTGACGTTCAACATGTTGACCTCGCGGTTGGGAGACGGATCACGGTTGCCGTCGAACCTGGGCAAAGACTGAGGAGTGGACCTCTCAGCCGACGAGCCCGTGGGCTGACGCTGGCTGCGGTCCTGCTGAACGGAAGCGGCATTGCGAGAAGTGGCCGCAGAGGCGGCCTCGGAAGCCTCACGCTCCGCCTGAGCACGACGCCTGGAAGCACCAGCCATTGCGAACCTGGTCAAAGAGTCAGAAAGAGCCGCGAATGATCTTGATCTGGGTATCCAACTCACCGGTGAAGCTGGGGGTACTTTTGGGAATGTGATGCGGAGCTTTTTGGCAGCCGAAGCGTGAAGTGAAATGGAATTCACGAGACTTTTCTGTACGCAGAAGCTGGTCAGCATCGATTGCAAGTGATGATCAACGGGACTGAGGCGGAAGACTCGCAAGCCCAGACCACCGAGGTGGCGAGAAAGCAAGTGAGCGTGATTGTCGGCAGGCTCCAAACCCAAGCAGAGCCAGCCACGAGGTACCTTCAGTGAGGTCACTGAGGACGCATGCGAGGCTGGCGCCTGTCCGAGCAAGAGGCACATGGAGTGAGGGCAGGCAAGGCGTGATCCGGTGCCTCCCGTGAAGGCAGGCAACTCAGAAGGCCGCAGGCGGGTGAGGGACTTACCGTGGCAGCAAAGCTGTCGAGCGATGAGGGTTGGAAGGGTGCGTTGGTGTTGAAGAGGATCGTTGAGCGATGATGCTGAAGGTTGGAGGAGGATGGAGTGGAGTTGAAGAGGGATGGTTCAGGACGGGCTGGAGGAATGGGTGGGGGGGTTTATAAACCCCATGAACTGCGCGGTCTGCGCGAAGGCTGCCGAGGGGACTACTGCCCAATTGAGAAGGGGTGAATCTGAGGGTGGGCGCGCGGGTCGGTCGACGAAATAGGCGGGAGCCAAATTGAGGAGGCACGAGGGGTGGGCGATTCGGCATGGTGATTGTGTATGAGGAATGAAGCAGCAGCAAGAAGAAGAGCAGGACGAAATGGACAGATCAATTAAGCCATAGAGGACGAAAGGCTACGAGATAGATACCTACATGAAGCTACCTACAGGGAGTTGAGGCTCCTCAAGACGGGGACTCATTTGATCAAGAGGGCCAGCAGTACCAAGGCATGATGAGGCCGGGCAGCCATCAACATGAAGACGAAGGACGAAGCGGTAACGGAGGGCGACTGCGCAGGCAAGCACACCACACAACTCGATCTCGAGGCAGGAGGCGGCGACCTCAACACCATGCCCAGCGACCGGACAAACGGGGAGGACATCACGACCAGCTCTATTCGCAAGAGCTTGCCCAAGGAGCGATCGTGTCCAGCGGAGATCGACATGGCAAATCCATACGACGGCGGAGCGGCAGCAGCGAGAAGAGGCACCTCAAGAAGGGGACAGCATCACCAGAGGATGAAGAGGACCGCCTCCACAGCGAGAGTACGCAGGCCGGGCACGTTGGGGAAAGGTACGGATGCCAACGCGAGAAGAGCAAGAAGTTTGACGTTTGATTAAGCTTCTTGGGGCGCACAACTGACCAGGGTCTGACAGGGCGATCCCCCACCACGCGAACGCCACCCGAGCCGCTAGTGCTTCAGCCCTGAAGCCGTTGGGATCACGCTATGCCCACCGACGGGAGCCAATAAGCCGCCTACGGGGATAGAGTTGGATATTTGTGATTGAAGTGAAGGGATGGCCGACAAGGCGGCGGGCATCATCGACGGAGATTTGGCTGGCGTAGCAAACGCTGCATGCCAGCGGCCAAGACAGATTGCCGGCATACGCAGCGGGAGTGCTCATGTCTAGCCGGAACACTGCAGGAGACCCATACAAAGGATGCAGGGCCACGGGAACCAGCAGGCTGGCAAGGGCAGATGCAAATGGTGGAACCACCCACGAAGAGGCCGGCCCGGACAAAGCGCATCGACCTGGGCGGACGGCTGCATGGAAAGCCAGCTCCTCTCGCACATCGTGGCTGCAACCAGCGGAAGAAATCATCGACGTGATGGACCTTCTGGTAAGACCGCACAAAGCGGCAGGGCGCGGCAGACGTTACGCTCGGACAAAAGAGGTCGCGGGGATACTCAGGACGGGCTATGCACCGAGGCGCATGAGGCATGAAATGGAGAAATTAGAAGCCAAGTCGGCAGGCTACAGGTACAGTCAGTTACGCTTACATGGCTGTCCTGCGAAAACAGAGGGAATGCGTTGGCAGACATACATTTGACGGAGGCGTGTTGCTGGAATCGACAGAGGGCGGGTGAAGCGTCAGACCGTGTAGGAAGAGGGCATTCAAAGAAGCCATGGCTGCGGTCTGCCGAATGCAACCCACTATTTGGTTGGCATTGATGCTGAGGAAGAAGAAGAAGCCATGTAGTCTGGTGGATAGTTTCTATGCATGCCTTGAATACAGCAAGAAGACAGACACCAAAGACGAATGCGTCTTACGGAGGTTAGCGTCGCAAGAAAACCACGCAGAAACCGCGAATTCGTCTGGAGCCAGAATTAGCGTAGAGACGCCGCCGGGCGGCTGAGGCCTACAAATCAGCACTTTCCACACACTTCTCCACAACCTCGACATACGTACAATCGCTTCCATTCCCACCTTCACGATTCTCACAAAAAGAAGAGGGTCGAAATTTGAGCGGCCTTGTATTCCCCTATCCCATATCTTCAGAGCTTTTGGCTTTTTCTGTGAATAATGTACAAGCCGGGGCGCCTGCCTTGTTGGGCCCCGGCCAAAAGAAAGAGCAGCTGCAAAGTAACCTCGCCATATGACGCAACTCCCTGAGTGTGTGTGCAAGGAAACGCCTCCCTCTGTTCATTCTGCTCCCCCAATCTTGAAGAATAGCCGGTTATCTCTGTGTCCGTCTTCTTTTGTTATTCCATTTTGGGTTTCAGTGTTCGAATCGATCGCCGTGCAGCTTTCCAATGGCCGATGAGAAAAGTGGAAAAAGAAAGAGAACTCCTCCCGCCGTTACGAAAAACGCAAAAAGGAAGATGGATGCCGGGCTGCAGAGAAAGCTCCTTCAGACCCTCATCAATGCAGCTTTGACAAGCCAAGACTCCAAGGGTGCAAGTGCAAACCGGCCCTGTGGCGCCGCTGATTCCCGTCAATGCTTCCACTCCGCGCGAAGAACGCGCTCACTCGTGTGCAAGTGAAATGAGCTCCACCTTACCCAATCAATACCCGCCTCGCCAGTCGAAGTTAAAGCCACCTCGCCCATAGGGACTAATGTAGGGACCCGGCACGGCAGGCGATAAGGAGTCTCTGCCCCGGTACTAGCGGTAGTAAGGGTTACCTGCGGCGCCATTAATAAAGGGTGTGTCGGCAAACTGTGGGTTAATGTAAATACCATTCATTCCTCCAGGCGGCTGCTGGCCCCAAGCCGGCGGGCCGCCACCCATGCCGCCGAAACCTCCGGGAAAGCCTTGCTGCGGTTGAGGTGTCGGACCGGGGAAGGGCGCTCCTCCTATGGAGCCAAGAGGCACTGGTCGCTGTGGTGGTGGCCAGGTGGGCGGCAGCTGTACGGAACGCAGCACGTCGACAACTCGTTCAGGTACAAAGCGCACGCTGTTGTACGTGTGCGCAGGCGGGATGATGCTGAGGAGGAAGGTAATGTCGCGAGGGAGCGGAGCTGCTGGACCACCGGCACCACCTTGCGGGTTGACAGAGCCGTCACGCTGAATGTTTCTGCCTTGGGCTGCGAGACGGCGACCTGCTGCACCCTTGAGGGGCGACTCTCCACGAGCCAACTTGCGAGGCTGCACCGAGTCATTGTCGGAGTCGTCGGGTTGGAAGGGGCGCTTCGGTGAATCGCGGACCGTCTGCGCTGGCATCGGAGGAGGACGGGGTGAGCCAACAGCAGCCGGCGTTTGGATGGGCAGAGCTTGCTGTGGCGCCTGAGGAATCGGCTGGACAGGCTGCTGCGGTGGAACCTGCTGTGCATCATGAAGCGCAGGCGGAGGCTTGGGTCGAGCCTGTGTGAGAGGAGAAATGATGTGGCGGATCGCTGTTGGGTCGAAGGTGGGCTTGGAGTAGCGGCGCGAAAAGTGTGAGAGGGACGGATCCTCAGGGAAGAGCTCGGCCATGCGCTTCTCAAGCTCTTGGATCTGGCTCAGCTCGCCGTAATGAGATTCGTATTCGTGAAAGAATGCGTAGATGGGTTTGGCTTTGGGGAGTGTCTCGGGCTTCTGCGCCATCCTACTGACGGTCGTCTTGAAGACCGCCCGGGCATTCGTGATATCGTTCTTAGCAATCAGGTGCTTCAAGTACTCGAGAGCAAACTCTTCGTCATCAGGGAAGAGCTTCATGCCGCGTTCCAGGATTTTGGTTGCTGCCGGATCGTTGTAGCAATGATGCTCAATCAGAGCGCTTGCGACGTAAACATCGCTAGTAATGCGACCGGCTTTGCGAGCGTCGGCAAAGACTTGCCTGAATCCACCGACCTTATCGCCCGGCTTGCCTTTGCCTTGAATTCTGCGCATGGCCCTGATGAGAGCGATCCATGCAAATGAAATGGTTCGGGACAGAAGCTTGATCTGAGCCTCATTGCCCTTCTTGATGGCATCAATCTGAGCCTGCAGAGCGGCCTCCTTTGCTCTTGAAGCAGGGCTCGCGTCCGCATCGTCGTCGTCATCGTCCACCTGGTCGTCCTCTGCGCCATCGGCCTGCTGGGCAGTCTCCTTGACCCGGTTGATCATTTCCGTCTCGCGCGCTTGCGTCTTCTTAATAAGCGCATAGAGGGCATCAAGGACCTTCTGGTACGGCTCTCGGACTTGCTCGCCCCGGCGAATGATGCTATCCTCGCCTTCCTCGTTTGCCGTCGTGATTTCGACCCTGTCGGCGCGCTTGAAGGCAAGCAAGCAACTCTCCGGGTTGGCCTCGTATCCCTTTTCGAGAAACTCTTTGCCCTCGGCTTCCATGCCGTTCTGGAAGCAAAACTCGGCAGCCTCGTACCACATGCTCGGCCAGAAACGGAGCGCCATCAACGCCTGCTTGTAGACGAATATCACTCTGTTCTTGAACGCGGCCTGGTCTTCATCTTTCAATACCAGGGGATCCTCCTTCTCCCAGGCAATCCACTTTTTCCAGGTTTCAACTTGCGCTGCGTACTCACTATCGCCATCGAAACCGGGAGCGGGTGGGAGCTTGGGGAGGGTCGTTCTCTTGAGGTCCCTCGTGATATTTTCCAGAGCAACGATGGAGCTTCTTGCAGTCATGTACGCCGGGGACTTTTCCTGGAGGAACTTGCGGCCCTACCGTTCATCAATGTCAGTCGATTGAATGCCTCTGGACAAAGTGTGGATTGCCTACCGTCACCTTGTTAAGACCCATCTCAAAACGGTCGTACTGCTTCCAGAGCGCCGTGACGGCATCCGTCGGAACACAAATGGCTCGCTGGTACGCCTTGCGGAGCAAGTCCATTTTTTGCTGATCCTGCCACGTGCTGCCACCAACGTTTCCGGGGCCGGACTCGACAAACTCGACATAGTCCTGCCAGAGTTGACCGGCGTCCTTGTCAAAGCCGACGCTGCTGAGAACAAACTCGTACGCTTGAGAAATGGTTTGGCGAGCAGTTCCGGTAACGTCATTGATCAGGTTATTGCGGCGGCGGATGTAGGTCAAATAGGTTGCCCAAAGTTGCAAGTGGGGGACTTGAAGAAGAGACTCATTGAAGATTCGCTCAACGGCGTAAAAGTTGTTAGCCTGCAACTCCATGTTCGCATATTCAACCCATTGCTCGGCCTGTTGTTGCATCAGCCAAGCCTATTACTCAAACATCACTGTAAACTCACGGCGGTGGGGAAAATCTTGAAGAAGCGCTGGTACGTTGCGCGAGCCTCCTCGAGCTTGTCTCGCCTCCGGTACTCGCCAATCAGGGTCAACCACGACTCGATGTCACCTCGTGGGTCTTCAGCGACCCTGTCTTCAAGAATGCCGATGCGATCTTGGGGCAGGCGGGCCTTGGTCGAAGGCGCGAAAGCCGTCTGCGGCGCGCCCTGTCCAGGCGCCGGAATTGCTGCCGCCTGAATCTGCTGCGACTGATTGAGAGTTGAAGGGGAATCAGTAGGGACGGGAGCAGTGTGAGCGGCGGCACCATTGGAAGCGCCATTAGAAACACCAGAAACACCAGTCTGATCTTGTGCAGCAGATGCGTTTTGTATTGGTACATTTGATGATGATGAAGGAAGTGCATTGACTGGAGTCTGAGAAACAGAACGCTCTGGCGTATGCGAAGAACCCTTTTCTGATCCCACAGCTCCTTGGGCCGTCGTTTGCTTCGAGACTGGAGGCTCTTCCTCATCGTCCTCATCATCAACGACAAACCCACCCATTGTCCGAGGAGGCTTGACTTGCTGCTTCGCGTCGGGGTTGGCGGATGTGACGCGCGACGGCGCCTCGGAGGCGGGCTGCGAGGGCGTCGGCTGCACAGGCGACTGGGGCGCAACTTCAGGCACAGCTTCAGGATCGTAGGGCGTAGTATCGGGAATGAGGTTGGACGGATCGTAGTCTTCTTCGTCGTCGTCCTCAACGGGCGGCGCGGTCTGCTGTGGCTGCTCGCCGTACGCGCCGGCTTCGCCCGACTGCAGCGACTGCAGAAAGGCCATCTCGGCGCTCATGTCGGCCATGATTGCGCGCGACTCGAGCGTGTAGCGAGATGGGGTGAGAAAGGCGTCGGCGGGCGACTCCTGCGCGCGCGCGTGGTGTCAGTCAGGCTGTGTTAGTCTGCGTCGAAGCTAGAAAGTAGCAAAGTCGTAATCAGAGTCAGACGGGTCGGTGGTGCGAGAAGGGTCGGTGGGAGTTGGTGGATGTAAAGGTCTGGTGTGTGTCCGGAAAGGTTGAGGGACGTCGAAAGGCGGAGGAGTTCAAAGCTCGCGCAAAGCTCTTGGCGCCCAGCTGGGGGCCTTGATCGTCGTCAGAGCTGCCTCCACCATACGCAACTCCACCACCACCCGGCAACTTACTGTACCCCTCCCACACCCCCAGACTAGCCCCCAAGAGCTCGACGTGTCGCCCCGTAAGCCGACGTCGTGATTGGGACCGCTTACTGTTGAAGTCGACCTTGTCCGCCGTCTTGCATGGGCTTCTGATCCCCTCCAACAACCACCAGCCGACCTCGAAGCTCCTCCCGCCGACATGAACCCTCAGATATCGCTACCTCGCCATGGCGGTCCCTCGAGCAACTTTGGTGGAACAGTTCCGAGTAATCGGCGCCAGGGAATCAAAATGCCTCGATTCTTCAAGCGGCTGTTCAAGTTCCCGCAGATGGACTTTGAGATGGCGGTATGGGAGATGATGAGCCTGATAATAGCTCCCAAGAAGGTGTTTCGCTCAATATACTATCACGTACGTCGATATATTCATTCTTCGTTGGATTAAGCTGACCTTTGCGCCGCAGAAACGTAAGAAACTCCGAGTTAAACATCTTTCTACCACCACCTCCGCGCGCCGCGTCTGACAGTTGATTTGCTCCCGCAGAAACCAAGAACACATGGCACCGGCCAGACCCAAGCTTCACATACCTCCTCTCCTTCTTCCTGATCCTGACCTCGCTGGCGTGGGGCCTCGCATACGCAGACGGATTCGGCCGCACCATGCGCATCATGCTCGTCTTTGTCTTTGTGCACTTCATCGGGCTGTCTCTGGTTGTCGCAACCGCATCATACTTCCTGGTGGGCAGGCTGCTAGGGCCTGGGGTACCTGGGCTGCCGGGAAGGCGGCGACAAGGATTGTTCGTCCAGCCTGGCGACGGAGAGCAGTTGGAGTTTGGGTACTGCTTTGACGTAAGGCTCAGCACGCGTAACAGATGCACGATGGACAAAGCTGACATTCGCCACGCCAGGTCTCGATACGCGCATTCTTCCCCGTGTGGGTTTTCCTCTACGTGATCCAATTCCTCTTCATGCCCCTCATTGCGCGCGACTACTGGGTGTCGTCCCTGATTGGCAATTCTTTGTATCTCCTGGCGTTCGGATACTACTCCATCATCACGTTTCTGGGCTACAACGGTACGCGCTCAAGCCTACTTCGGGAAATCGAACCAGACGCTGACTTCCTCGTTACCAGCCCTCCCATTTTTGCACCACACCGAGCTGCTCCTTTCGCCCGTCGTCGTCTTCACCATCCTCTGGTTCGTCAGCTTATTCGGGTTCAACCTACCCAAACACCTCGCCCCGGTCCTCTGGGCTGGCGCAAAGCTGCGCAAAGCAGTATAAAGGCACGACCATCCACATAATCCACGTTTCAGCCTCACCAAGAAGGGGAGCGAATGGGCATTTCAGGCGTTTGGTTGCAAGTCTGGGGAGTTGTCTTTCTTAATTGGGAATGTACTATATGTTTACAGGCGCCCCTTACTGTCCCAGCGACATTTCTCGGATGCAAAAGTACATCTAGTGAAGTACATCTAGTGAAAAAAGCGAAAGTCTTGGTCCGCACGTTGCGTGCTGGACAGCTCGAATCGTCTATCTCTATCTTTTTGCGCTATGCAAACAGCCGACCCGGTCTAGATTGTGAGACGTGACCATGCGCTTTGAAGGCGTGCG
Organism: Phyllosticta capitalensis; assembly: GCF_038381095.1. Taxonomy (NCBI): domain Eukaryota; kingdom Fungi; phylum Ascomycota; class Dothideomycetes; order Botryosphaeriales; family Phyllostictaceae; genus Phyllosticta; species Phyllosticta capitalensis. The sequence continues at coordinate 370,313 of NW_027117440.1, forward strand.
CAAACCAACCAACCAGCCATGTATGCATGTGTACTTGGCGCATCTGTGTGGCGCCCCGGCCAGCTCGGAGACAATTACAAGGGGGGAATAGGGATGTGTATGTGCGTCGAAGCCTACAGATACCTCTTCTGGAACACCTCCTCGTAGCATTGGATCGAATCGCCCTCGCGGAAGTCGGACCAGTTGTCGAAGCCGATGCCGCACTCGGTGTCCTTGCGCATCTCAGAGACGTCGCGCTTGACGTTCTTGAGGGACGAGAGGGTTCCTGTAAGAAAGATGTTAGGGAGCTGTCCAGAGTACGTATTCGCAACTTGCACTTGGACGTACCTTGATATATGACCTCGTTGCGGCGGAGGACTTTGACCTTGCTCGTGCGCTTGACCATACCGTTCTCAACACGGCAACCGGCGATGCGCAGCTTCTTCCTGCCGCCGATGCCAATCTCGAACGTCTGGAGGATCTTGGCCTCGCCCGTGACCTTATGCGTGACGAGGGGCGGGAGGCGCTCCTCGAGGACGGCCTTGATGTCGTCGACGAGGCGGTAGATGACGTTGTTCTCGATGAACTTGACGCCGTGGTAGCCGGCGAGGCGGCGGATGTGCTGGGGGATCTCGACGTTGAAGGCGACGATGTAGCCGTTGGCGGTCGAGGCGAATTCGACGTCGAACTCGGTGACGGGGCCGACGCCGGACCGCGCAATCTTGGGACACACTTCGTTGTTGCCGACCGTCATGATGTAGTCGTGGCAGGCCTCCTCGGAGCCCGACACGTCGGCCTTGAGCACAAGCGGCACCTCCTCGCGCTTTTGCTTGATTTCGGGATCGCTCTCGGCCGCCTTCTCCAGCTCGTTGACGTACTGGATTGGGTTCTTGATGCCGGCTTTGGTCGCCTTGGCGATTTCTTCCTCGCGCCATGCCTGCTTTTCGCGGCGCTCGTGCTCTTGTTTGCGGGACTCGGCAATGACCTCCATGTCCTTGGCCATTTTGATCCTTTCTCTTGTCACGGTGCGGTATTCGATGGCTTCGTTTGCCCGCTGCTCGTCTGGCGCCTCGAGGAATTCGTCTCCGGCTTCTGGCTGACCACGCCAACCATCGATTTCCGTTGGCATACCAGGGCCGACGCTGTCCACTTCCACGCCAGCTTCATTTCGCATTGTCCGCACGCGGGCAAAGGTTGTGCCTGCCACGATGATGTCGCCCACCTTCAAGGTACCGCGACGGATGAGTAGAGTGGAAACACGTCCTCTTTCCTTGGTCGAGGCTTCGATGATGTGGCCCTCCACCGGTCCAGTCGGATCAGCCCGATGGTCAAGGATTTCCGAGAGTAGCGATGTAGCTTCCTCCAGGTCCTCCATCCCCTGTCCCGTCTTTCCGGACACTGGAATCGCTTGGATATCTCCACCAAAGTCTTCAACGTAGAGATCGTGGCGAGCTAGATCCTGCTTGACGCGCTGCACATCGGCACCCTCCCTATCAATCTTGTTGATGGCAACTATGATGGGCACGCCAGCCGACTGCGCATGTTTGATGGCCTCTTCTGTTTGCGCCTTGACTCCATCATCGGCCGCTACGACCAGGATGACGATATCCGTGACGTTGGCTCCGCGCTGTCTCATGTTCAGGAATGCAGCGTGACCGGGGGTATCCAAAAATGTAATGGTCTTTCCAGAAGACAGCGCCACGTTGAAGGCACCGATGTGCTGCGTGATGCCACCAAACTCCGACGCCGCAACAGAAGACTTCCGCAAATAGTCGAGAAGAGTGGTCTTTCCATGGTCGACGTGACCCATGATTGTGACGACGGGGGGCCGCAGCGGAAGCGTCGACTTGTCTTCGGGGTCGGGTGTCGGGTAAAGATCCATGTCTTCTGGCAGAGGAGGGATGGGATCGAAGTTGAATTCCGCAGCAATAAGGCCGGCGTTCTCGGCATTGAGGATGTCGTCTGGACGCACATCTTCATATCCAAACTCTGCCATTTTCTTGAGGAGTGAATCGGACCTGACCTTCAACAGGTTTGCAAAGTTGGACACGCTGATGTACTCGGGAAGATAAAGCAGAGTCGGCTTTTCGACCTCACTCCTCTTCGCTTCCTGTTCTTGCCTTCTCTTTGCCTTTTTCCGCTCGGCTTTGGCCTCCGCTTTCATGCCGCCTTCGAGATCAGACTCGGTCATGCTGAACTTGGAAGATTTATTGCCTTTTCGTTTGCGCGATCTGTCGTCGACTTCCTCCTCTTCCTCTGCAAATCTGCTTGACCTCGACTTGCGCTGCGGCTCTTCAACAGGCACTGACCATTGTACCCGCTTTGGCGCTGGTGATGGTGCTGGTGCTGGCTTATACACTGGTTCCTCGTACGTTTGGGGCTGCTCCCTGGCTCTTCTAGCGGCGGTTTCTGCCCACGTCTCTTCACCAGACGAAACCTTGGGCCTTGAACTTGTTTTTTCAGGGGAAGGTGAACCATCATCTTCGAAAAAATCATCTGCCGTCATGAGGGTAGCACCGCCGCTCTGTGATGCAGGCTTGGCTTCCGCACGGATTTCTGGCTGCTTCGCCAAACCGGGCCTGGATGTCTGCGGAGGTGCTGTAAAATCAAAGTCATCAGAATCGTCCAAAATCTTCGGTGGGGCCACCGGGGTCGGTGCTTCCTGGGGCGCCAACAAAGGTTTTGAAGTTGATCCTGTTGCAGTAAAGTCGAACTCGTCAGCAGGGTCTTTGTACTCTTCCAAAACTGGAGATTTGGCCTCTGCTTCAGGCAATGCTGTTGCTGGTGCTTGATGCGTCGCCAACGTTGACCTCGGCTTTGGACTTGCTGCGGCAAAATCAAATTCTTCCGAAGAGTCTACCAACGCTGGCGATTTGCTCTCCGCTTCGGGCACTGCTGGTGCTTGTTGTGTTGCGGTCGATGGTTGTGGTTCTGGACTTGGTGCAGCAGAATCGAATTCTTCCGAATGGTGCTCATCCACCAGAGACTTGGTTTCTACTTTTGGTACTGTTGGTGGTTGTTGTGTTCCCGTCGTTGACCTTGACTCTAGACTTGCTGTAGCAAGATCATATCTTTCCGAAAGATCTTCCACCACCGGAGACTTGGTTTCTGCTTCAGGTGCTGCTGGTGGTGGTTGTGTTGTTGTCGCTGACCTTGGTTCTGGACTTGCTGCAGCAATATCAAACCCTTCCGAGGTATCTTCCACGACCGGAGTCTTGGCCTCTGCTTCATGCACTGCTGGCGCCTGTTGCGTTGTTGACGATGACCGTGGTTCTGGACTTGCTGTGGCAAAGTCAAACCCGTCAGAAGGATCTTGATAGTCAGCTGGCGCTGTAGAAGTTTTATCAGACTCAGGTGGTGTTCGTTCCAAGACCGGTGCTGATTTTGTCGGCCATGGAGCTTTCGCAAAACCAAAGTCTTCAATTTTCTCTGCTGGTGCACTTTGAGCGCTTTGCGCAGCGTCCCTCTGACTTGCATGCTGGTCCCCGGAAGTCTTCAGATCGTACTCCGCAAATGACATGTCCGAGGGGTCACTTGTATTTGCAGGGGGCGCCGGGGCTGGTTTGGAAGGTCCGGATGATTTTTGCTGAGGGGTTTTCGACCCTAATCGCGCCAATATATCCGCAAAGTCTTGGGAGGCGTGCGCCGAAGATTTGGGATCGGTCGTCCCCGTTTTCAGAGGATTCAGCACCCGCATTGGTTCGGCCGCTTGTTCCTGGGACTCCCCTGACTTATTCCCTGTCCATTGATCCTGCTTTTTCCCTCTCGTCTTTAAATGTGACCACGAGGATGGACTCTCCGGGTCCCAAAATCTGGAAACCTTAGGTGGCTCCGCCGCCATGTTGTATGCAACCATACGCCGTCCTTCTCGCAGCTTGTTGAATTTACTTATGTAAGGGGGCGGCCGTCGAAATTCTATGATCGTTGTCAGTCCGCTTGATTCCAGGGACAACTGTTCTTGTCGAGATCTAGCGCTCTCGTCTTACCCTTTGCTGCTGAAGAGCCCGGCAACTGTCCTTGACCTTGTCCCTCTTGTGCAGCATTGCCAGACGTTATGCCGCCTTGATTCCGTCCAGCTGATATTCGTGAAGAGGCTGAAGCTGCCGCTTGTGGTGTCGAATTGGCCAAAGACTGCGGTTGTTCGCTCCCAGCTTGTTGGCTCGCCACCGCAGACCCTCTCCCCACTCCCACCGCGTCCATGAAGTCTAAGTCGCCTGATTCATCCTTGGCAGCTGCTTGAGGCGGTTGTGTCGTCCCCGAAGGCGCAGGTGACGCTTGCGAGGCGTGCGAGCTGGCAGGATTGCGAAGCGAATCCGACGATGGTGATTCGGAGTTGTTGGTGGCGTCGGGATTGGACAGCTGCGCAACCCTAGAGTTCTCGCGAATCTGGATTGGGCCGGCGCCGTAGGATGGAAGGCGTGGAGCATCGCGCGCAAGACGACTGGCACAGAACGCGCAGACGCTCTGAGCTTGTGCGGCCTGTAGAGCTTCAGCAAATACGATTCAAAAAGTTCCGCCAAACGTACTCTCAATCTTTGCCTCCGCATTGTTGAGTCTTCCAAACAACCGAACGGAGCGTGCTAGAGCCTGTCGCGACGCATGAGGTTTCCAGAAATCCCCACGAACAGTGCATTGGCAATGGCGTTGATCCACTGTGCCACCGATGCTCGTCGAGAGATTTCCGGCTTGCACGAGTCAGTCGATTACTTAAGCCAAGCATCGACCAGAGCTCCCCATTTTACCAATCCCAGCACCTGATTGGCGACCTCCACTATTTCTCAAGCACAGTGGAAGATGCGCTTGTCCTTCTTCCTCACAACACTACCGGCAATATACTCCAGATCGCATTCGAGGTATCAGCCCAGCTCAGGCTAGCGCCCGCAGTCAACTTGGCTTGTTTTTGCGCTGGCCCTTCGGGTTGAGATCGGCATCGTTGCGTCCACTTCTGTTCCTCAGCCTAGGTTCTTGCTACCCCAGCCTGCTCCTTGGTGTGCAACTATGACTAGGGCACACTTTCTGCCTTGCCATACACCCCTTTTGATATGTGTTCCAGGCTACATTATGCTACACAGAACAGCGACTTTGTTCATGTCTAATAAAGCAATTTTTCGGCTCTTCCACCGGACCGAGACGTCTTTTCCAAGTGGTTTGGCAAAAGTCATCATCGATACACCAATTGCAAATGCTCCTCTCGCCCAAAAGAAATCATCGGACAAGGATGGAGCCTTCGATGAATGAGCAAGGCTGAGCTGGAATTCATGCAGAGCTGCAACGTCGTACTTGGATTACAATGCACCGCATATCTTGGCTTCGTGCTCCAAATCCATTTTCTGGTACCTGGGGCCAAACTTGTGTCTTAAAAGCCGGATGTACGCCTTTGAGCCTTGCAGAGTGTGATAGAAGGCTGTCATTGTTTTGACAAGTAGCCATGGACTCTCCTCACTCCAGCCGCGAAGGCGAACGAATTCACCTCCAAGAATTTACACATGGCGATGACAATGGATGCACTGAAGAGGCTGAGGTGGACATTGCGTAAGACGTCGTCAGAACAGCCATTTTCGGAGTGTCCCATAAATTGACTGTGTGTCTAGGCCTGACAATCAGAGTGTACAATCTCCCATACCCTCCACCCGGAGTGCGAGTCCAAATTTCAACCCTCATCAAGACTCTCTGTCTTCCACGTCTCTTGACTCGTTCTCAAACGGGAACAAGACACTCTCGCCGGCATGGCTGAGAAAAATATTAGACAACATTACACCGAGCTACTGGACAAGAAAGAAAGAAGTCTACGAGTGGCGAGTGGGGTGCTTCTTGGGCTGTGTAATGGCCTTCGCTGTCTTATGCACCAACATAGGATTGTTGGTAGCAGGCGCTCGCACTGAGGAAGGATTCAAATCCGGATTTGCGACGTTGAGTACTGGATCCAGCTCGCACATCTCAAAACTCAGTACATTCTATCACGTCCTCATCAACGTCTTGAGCACAATCCTCCTTAGTGCGAGCAACTACGTTATGCAAATCATGAGCAATCCGACACGAGAAGACCTAGACAAAGCCCATCAGTCCGGAGATTGGTTGGATGTTGGCGTCCTTAGCTTGAGGAACATAGTCAGGTTTCCAAAACGGAGGAGAATCGTGTTTCTGATTCTTTGCATTTCTTCGGCACCACTTCATCTCTTGTAAGAACCACTACTTTCGTTGTTACCGATTTGTAGAAGTTGACGCTTCCAGTTATAATGCGGCCATATTCAAAGTGATTCGAGAGAACAGCTACCAAATCGAGTACATCCCAGAAACTTCACAACGTAACCAGGAGCTGGAACGGAACACACTCAGCAATTTGACAGAAAACTGGCAATCAATATACGGAGTTGAAAATCCTTCAGGCTACGCAAACTTGTCTCTTGTATTCGACTACCTTTTGTTTACCACCAAATACCAGGAGCAGGAGAATCGGTCAGAACTGGCTGGCGACATAACCCTACCTTTCGTCCATTTTCCATATGTCTCTGACATTCCATATTCCGATCTTCAAGCCCTCAGGATCGAAACAAAAGACTTTCCGGAAGATTACAACTGGATTGACTTGAAGGTGGTCAAGTACTATGGCAGGGGTGAGAGTGCTCGTCGGGTCGTCAAATTCAGTGCGAACGCAGTCTTAAGAGTCATCGAGGCTTGGGGACAAAGGACTGAAGACTCAAGTCTACGGGTCAGCCTTCTCTTCATGCTGATTGTCATCACGTTCAACGCCTTCAAACTCATCACTATGCTCTACGTCTTACTTTTCGATCGGCACCCTCGCCTTGTAACAGTTGGAGATGCTATCGCATCTTTTCTCGAGAATCCAGATGTCTACACTTCAGGGTACTGCACAATATCCGTGGATGAATATCTCTGGAGACTTCGGGTTCAGAAGCGGCGACATGAAAACCGAATCATCGACGAAAAAATTATGAAGAGAATTGACGGCTACTGGGATATCCACCGGAAGCGGAAAGGCGCGGCAGTCTTGCGAATGCCAATCATGATGTTGGTCATATCTATGACGATGTAAGTTGTGATGCAATGAATATCTTTGGATTGGGTTCTGATAGATGTCTGCAGCTCGGCTGGCGCTATTGTGGCAGCGATGTGCATGCTTTTCTCCGACGCACCCGAGAACGGCCTCAGCTGGGGCACAAGCTCAACAACGGGCTTCAGTCTCAGTGCGAATCCTTTCATCTCCAAAGGAATGCTCTTAAATGCCTTGGTAGCGAATACGCCACAATTGATTCTTTCGGCTGGCTACCTCCTCTTCAATGGCTTCTACACTAGCATGGCTATCGTTGGCGAGTACAACGATTTCTCTATTCAGCGAAAAGCACTGCGTGTGAGTCAACCCCGGGGCCAGCAACGCAGCACGTACTTTCTGCAACTACCATACAAGTGGGCAATACCTTTGAACACTGCAGCAGCTGCTCTTCACTGGCTCTTGTCTCAAGCAATATTCTTCACGCGCATAGACAAGATGGGATCAGATGGAAAGCTGAAACGAGAGGTTTCAGTATCTGCTTGCAATTACTCGGTTCGGAGCTCCATCTTACTCCTTTTTGTCATATCAGTGCTTGTTGCAGCTGCTACAGGCGTCGGGCTGATGAGGTTCAAGGCTCGAATGCCATACGCATCTTCTTGCAGCTGGGTCATAAGTGCCGCTTGCCATCCCCCGCCGGAGGAAGTGGAGCCGCACTTGAAGCGGGTCAAATGGGGAGTTGTGCAAAGCGAGACATATTCTATCAAAGGAGTCCCGCACTGTTCCTTCTCGAGTCGACATGTACGGGCTCCTGAACCTGACGTACGGTATGAGTAGCGACGACTACACCGACATCAGGAAGGGAACATCGATTTCGTTTGAATCCATCGCTGAGGGTCACAGAAGAATTTACCAACCCCGCGGCGAGGTTCTCGAATGCTCCCTGTATTTGTGGTCGCAGAATTATTCGTTCAGCGAGGAAGGCAAGATGCATGTACACAGGGAGTGTATAAACACCTTGCTGTCCAAAGACTTGGACCTTTAGCTCGGAGGATGATAGCTATAGGGAACATTCAAGCATTCCGCACCGCCTTGAGTTGCCATTCCTTTTGGGGCACACTGCGCCATGGCAAAATTCGGGATCAGGTTGGCACATCGTTAGAATTCTGCGGCAAATGCGTTCATGCGGGCTACAAGAGAATGTTCACAACCCTCACGTTTTCGTCTTGGCTTTTGGCATCACTCATCATGGCTTCTACAAAACAGATTCCCAATGGACCAAAAGCCCAGAAGCGGAATGCTATCCTCGAGTCTAGGCTTCGTCAAGACGACCGCCTTGCTCTGCTCCTAATCTTCTCTTTCTTTATATTCCAGGGCAAGCTCAAGTTGCACGCTGTCGAGAGCACTTTTGAGGTTGCGCTTTCATTGGAGGATGATTTCCATCGTTTTGATCACTGCCTTTGTGTGTCTGCGGATCGGCTGGGAATATTTGAAACATTTCTTTGAAGGATGCGGCGACATATGTTGAAGGTGCTGTCATGGGGAAAGTTTCTCTTTCTTTATGAAGACTCGCGTGTTCCGAGACCATAAGGATATATCGTGTTATGGATACAGGCGCCAGCGTGTTTGTAAGAAAGGTCGGGCATATTCGATGGCGTTGAGCCCAGGCGTTCTTGCATGGAATTCCCGAGGCTGATGCTCGCTGATTGGACAATGGTCTTGCTTGCGGTGTGGTTGTCCAATGAATTCAGCGAGTCCTGAGATAGAGATATCGCGGTTTGTCAGTCGCCACGAACCCCTGTCGACTGGTCCCTGTCGACTGCGTTAAAACCCAAAAGTCACCACAGCACCGGCTCTGAGCCAAACTCAATTGGGAAAGACTTCGGAACACCGCAAAGATGCTGTTCTACGCTGTGAATACTAGAGATAGGCGTAGGCAGTTTCCCAGGGTTGCGGCATCGCGTCATGAGCCAGGAGTCGGGATGTCAGTTGCTGCAAATAAAGAGATGTTATGGGAGGGCGATCTCCATCGACTGCGACAAATCGCAACTCAATGATCATGCTCCGAGCCAAACTCAACTGTAAGAATCCGGAGATCCGCAGAAGTGCTACAGCCCGCCCTTGGCGCTGGCCTAGATAATATGCTGAGGATTCGTCCTTTTCCTTCTTCCCCTCTGGTCCTCTGAGCAGAACTCCAGAGGAGTGTTCATCTCTTTTCCATTCGATGGCAACAGCTACTCTGTACTCGCATATCCAGAGCGTTGATGCTCGCTCAGCATCGCTCATTGTGCAGCTCCAGCTCGACGACATTGGAGACGTCATCTCGAAGTTCAAAGGCAAAGGTCGAGCCGGAAACGTCGTCGATCAGGAGTACGCTTTTCAGATGTGTCGAGAGGATCTGGAAGCATGGCAGTCCACGTTGAAAGACCAACTAATGGGCCTAAGTATCCTCGAGGCACAGGAGGCTGACAGAGAAGTCATACAGGCGGCCTTGCGCGAGGAAGAATTAGCCCAATCCGACCGCCGCCTGGCCGCTCAGCTTGAAGGTTGTAATCTTTCAGAACCAAATTCTTCGAAGCCCAATGAACCTGCGGAGCCTGGGCTCGATGCTGATCCAGAGTACGCTGCAAAACTCATGGCGATATACCATTCTGAGGAAGCGGCGGCGAGTTTCCTGGAAGAATCTGTTGATTCTAAAGCCGAATCATCAGCTCGTGGAGCTCAGAAAGGTTCCTTAATCCCTCGCAAAGCCAATCGCGCATGCGAGGCATGTCGGGACGACAAGAAGTGGTTTGACCTAGCCAGAGTTCCATGTCGCCATGAATATTGCCGGGACTGCTTGGATCAGCTTTTCCTCGCATCAGTACACGACGAATCCCTCTTCCCGCCGCGCTGTTGTCGACAGAGGATTCCACTCCCCTCTGTTCGGGTTTTCCTCAGCTCTGGGACCGCAAAATCTTTCGAACAGAAAGCGCCAGAATTTGAAACGCCTAATAGGACCTACTGCCATAACAAAAGGTGCTCCGCATGGATTCCGCCTGGGAACATCTGTAACGAAGTCGGAACATGTCCAAAGTGCGCAACGACCACATGCACTATCTGCAAACAGGCATCTCATGGGAGAAATTACTGCCCGAGGGACGAAGCAACTCATGAAGTGCTTGAGCTTGCCGCCCTGAATGGATGGCAGCAATGTTACAATTGTGGAAGAGTAGTAATGCTAAGTACTGGGTGCTACCATATGACGTCAGCTATGACTTTATGACTTGACTCGGCACACACTGATTGTTTGCAGTTGTCGTTGCAGAGCTGCGTTCTGTTTCAATTGCGGGCTACGTTGGAAAACCTGCAGTTGCGCCCATTTCGACGAACATCGGCTACTGGCAAGGGCTGAAGAGATTCTTATTCGTCGACGTCGGGAGGAACCTGTACCTGTTGGCGGACGTTTGGCCATTGAAGCTCCTGGTGTGAACGGTAATCATGTGCTCGATGAAAACCAGTTGGCCATTGAAGGACCGCCAGCCGTCGAAGAGCGTTCGGCCGAAGGTGGATCTGTGGCTGATGACGGCATGAACGAGCCAGTGGCGGAGGAGGTCCCGCAAGTTGAGGAGTCCACCTCCGATGAAACTGTTGCGGAGGAGACACCAACGCTTGATATCGAGGAGCTGGATCAAGGTGCGGAATTTCAGGATTTCCAAGCTGAGGACGTCGAATCTAAAGCAGCTAATGATGAGACAGAGAGCGAACACTTGCAGAAGCAGCAAAGTCTCAGCGGCATTGCTTTCGAAGATGACGGCTTGCGATCTCCAACTCAAGAAGACCGGCGAATTACTCTGTGGCCAGGCGATTCTGGGCCATACAGCGAACCATTGAACTTGGCCGAAATTGAAAAATGGGGTATTCTTGACCATCTTCGGAAATACCATGACTGCACTCACGAGCGCTGGAAATTCATCCCAGGGCGACACCAGTGCGAAGAGTGCTATAAACATCTTCCTCAATACATCTTTGAATGCCGTGGCTGCTTGACTCGCGCATGCAATAGATGTCGTCGGAATCGGCTTTGAGTTTGCGAAAATTGAATCTGGAGCTTGAAAACGAGGCCGGAAGGGAGAGAATGTGCAATCGTTCTGGTCGAAGCGCTTCAAGGCTCTCATTAAATTTGAACAAAGTAACTCGTGTCTTTTGGGGGCAAGGGATGGCGTATCAGGTATCGGTGTTTTCGTCTTTTCGTCCACGGCCGTTCAGATTGGTCATTCTCTGTCTTAGAGTAGCAGATCAGGAGAGAGAACCAAAACCAAGGGATCAAGCAAACCTTAGGACAAAAAGCCTGCTGTTGATGACCGGTTCATTCAAGATCTGTTCTTTCAGCCCCTGTTGCTCCGTCCCTGCCTGCACTCTCTGCACTCCACTATCGTTCCCCAGTATCCGTCCGGCCTCGAAACCGCCAAACTGCACGTCTAATCTCGAAACTTACAACCTCAAGCTCCTCCATTGGCTGCCCAGCTTGCCGACTGGGTCGTGCCAGCTGAATTTCGTCCTCTGGATGCTGAATTTCTTCCATTCGCCGCATGATTTGATTGAACCGTCGATAAAGCCGTGCAAGGTCGCCCCCCTCGGCTCTCTGCCAAAGGTTTCGCTCGTTTGTTGGTCGGCACTCACAAGTTCCCCATGGAGCTCTGCACAAGTAGCACCATTCAGCGCGGCAGACGCAACTGGTCAAGTGTCAGAATCCTCGAAAGTCTAGAAAATGAGATGTTCCACTTACGTCATGTGATTGCAGCCTCTCGTCAGTTCGATCAAACGGCGACACTGGTAGCATCGCTGCCACTTCTTTTTCTTGGCCAGTTTTATCAACTTCTGAGCGCCCTCATCGCTCGGACAGTCTTCATCATGGTGTGCTTCGGCTTTGCACAACGTGCAGGTCTGCGCGCGACAAGATGGACAGGTTCCGATGTCGCTTTGGATGTTGTTGGGTGGAATCCAAGTCGAGCACAACGCTTGCGAGCAGTACGTCCGGTCTTGTGTCAGCCATTCTGGGGCCTTTTCCTTGAAACTTTCAACCGTTTGATGGGAAAGCAAGCCAGTCACAGCGACCAAAGGAATCTCGATGCTGCAGCAGCGTGGAGGATACAAAGTCTCGTCTTTGACCGCGCTCAGGAAGAAGCGGTTGATGCAGGCGGGGCAGTAATCGTGGCCACAAGGGACGCGAGCGCTGTTCCCCGTGGGTTCAAGGCACGCTGCGCATTGCCAGTCTGATCTGCGTTTGTTGGAAATGTCCCTAGATGCCCCTCGTCTGGACTTGGCGACCGCATCTGAAGGAGAGGAGTCCGGGGCCTCTCGACTTTTGGCCAGCTGTTTCGACTCATCGACCTGCCGCTCTTTACGAGAGTCGAGTCGCTTTGATGGCGCGGCATTTGAAAGCTGCAAACGAGTGTGTCAGCAACCCAGTCCGAGTCATTGTCCATAGTCCGAGTCTCTTGCATGAACGACTAAAGGCATTATCTTGATGTCTTCCTCTGGTTTCGCCCTTGTCGTTGGATGAATCGTAAGTACCTTTTTATTTTCCTTCGAAAACAGTTGACGAAGAAGACCCATAGGATTCCAGCGTTTCCAGGCCGTTAAGATTGCCGCCGATGCCATTGCGATAGCCTTGTTGCTCTGTGTTTCTAATCCTTGATTGAAGAATCCACCAGGCAGCTGCTTAGCACTGACAGTGGGAAGGAGAGAGAGGGAGAGGTGGCTCCTGTGAGTTGGTGAAAGAGGTTCCATCCCTAGCCTCGCACCAAGTGATTGTCTGGTCCGAGTTAGTTGTCCTGTAACAAACAAAGGCAGTAGTATACACGCGTGCCATTTTTGGTCATTCGACTGCCATGGTCGCTTCACTCGCCTACGATTGGTGTCGTAGAAATCAAATCGACCTTGAGTGTTGGTGCCGAAGCCTTGGATCTCAACATGTTCTCCCCTTGTTATTTCAAACCAGCCATTTTCGCAACGACCAAATTCTCAATGTCAGGAAAGCTGATTGAAACCGACGTCAGCGCACATCGACAGTAATGTATCCATGGATTTGAGGGTAACCCCATTTTTAAACTCCCAATGTAACGCCAAGTTCCCCATTGGTATCATTTGCCCCGCCGCTCATATTTTGGACGGATCGAAAACCGAATCGATCTCTACCCGCGAACCCAAGCTCGTCGTCACCATGTTCTTAATGCCGTCCCAATTGATGTCATTGAACCGCCTGCCGCTGAGTTGCTGGCCCACTTCAATGGCCTCGGTGTACTTGCCCAACGCGAGCCTCCGCGCCACGACGGTGTCCCGCGCAGCGTGGTACGTCCTACCCTTGCCTTCGAGAAGATACTCTTCAAACCAAGCCTCTTGCTCCTCCGTAAGCGGGAGGTTGATTAGCTCATCTACCACGTTGGAGGGGCTGTCGCTGCGCGAGTGTTGCAGGGCGTCGTCGACGAGTAGCTGGAAGAGCGACTTGTGGTCCTGGACAGGTTGGGTCTCGATGAAGAAGTATGCCTGGATGAGGGAGAGGCGCGCCAGGTACGTAAAGTATGATTTTTGGAGATCGGGGTTCGTGAGCGGCGGGCGGACGGCGTTGTAGTAAGCGAGAGGAAGATGCTTGTTTACGGGCTTGCCATGTTCAATGAGGACACAAAGGATGTCTTCGGTGAAGGCGGGCAGGAGGGAGGGGTGCGTGAGGTATTCCAAGGCCGCCTGTGTTTAGTGTGGTCAACGTCTTGCGCCTACAAATCATCAATGCGCTTACCTCAAACTCCAGGTGGTCCAGATTCCAGAGACCTTGGATGACAATCCAGTACTTGTGCGGTAGGTGGCTCTTCTTTGCAAACGTCTCGGCGACTTCTGCGTCCTCAAACGCGGAGCAGTCCTTCAAGAGGTAGTACAGCAGCGATTGCTTGTAGTGGTCCGCGATTTCGGCGTTGATGATCTTCTCGTGAAGCTCCTCCAGGTTCCCATCCTTGGCAGGAGGGTACAAGTAGCCACCTGTGGAAAGTTAGACTCAACTCGAGCATTCGGGTCTTGCTGATCGCACTCTTGACGTGAAGCTGTCCGAGAAGTTTGTCGAAGAACAGGGAGCCGCCTAGCGTGCGACGGTTGGAGCGGATGTTGTTCTGGACATTTTGGCTATAGATCTCCGTGCCACTCGGGAAGACGGCAGAGAATTCGTAAATGTCAAGCATGACGGGCGCGCGTTGTAGTCTTTCGAGATGCGCGTTGGATTGGTGTTGACGGCGCGAGTCACGTCGGCTTAGTCACGGCCGACTCATGACACAAAACTCACTCCCTGTTCTGCGGACTACTCTGTTCTTGACCAACTCCTCACCTCTTCACTCCAAAGTCCCGAAAACTGCCGCAGCATGCATTATTCCATCATGGAGATCCACCTCGGAAATCTAGACTCTGGATTCTCTCGAAAACGCGTCTCTTTGCAATGGATAAACTGATTCTTTGCCTTGTCCATGGATGATCAACAAGTCATTGTCCCTGGATTCGTCTCCAGGGCTGCCCAGAACCAGGAATGCTACGCCCTTGACTGCCAATGGCGTCCCTCTTTACCCTCGCGTCTTTTTGAACACAGCCAAGAGAATCCTGACGCGACTGATTTCTTTGCTCGAATCTTCAGGGAGGAATTAGCAGTTCGACAGAACTGTTGCCGCTCTTCAGGGAATCCAGGTTGGCTTAGGTCATATCTGCTGTGATCTTACTCAAGAAATTCTATCAATCCTTGCCTCGAGCCATGTGGCAATGCAAAATTCCGTTCATTCCAGTCCTTTTAACAATTGCTCGAACGCGTTGAGCTCGACTCTGCCCTCATCCGGATTGCTTCCTCATGCTGCCCCGCGCGTAACCTCGACCTCTGCTTGATGCTGGGTGTATCTCACCATGATCCGATCAAGGACCCACGTCAAGGAGATTGTAGCGCTCGTTGCGCTGCTTCTTGTTCTGATATTGCTCTGGTATCGGATTCTTTACGACGTCCACGGCAGGAGAAATGACGGTGTCGCGTCTACAGAGCTTTACCAGCAATTGGAGTCTGTCCAAGAAGAGCAGCAGCTAGCGACGGAGCCGGAATCATGGTCGACTGAATCTACGTCGGCTATCACGGCTCTGGAGGATATTATGGACATGGAAGCAACCAGCACCACGGAGACCACAGCGCAGAGCACAGCAGAGGATAACACTACGGCCGCGATCGAGACCGAAAGTGCCACTGACTGGGAGGCCATTGTTGCGGGATTGTCAACAAGCGCATTTCCTGAATCAACAGCAACGGCCTCATCTGAAGCAAGCAGCATGACGTCCAGTGCCGAAGAGTTCCCCATTTCAAGCTCTGAGGAGCTGATAAGTTCCTCTGAGGTAGACTCGAGTTCCACTGCCGAGACTAGTACCTCAAGCTCTGAGGAGCCAACAAGCAGCTCGACTGAGGTTTCAAGCTCCACAGTTATCTCGATGCCAAAATCTGTCAGTATTCCTGGTGTGAGAGCTGCGGACGACGGCACTGACATCTGACAGTCTCAATTTGCCATCGTTTCCGAGCTCTCCTTTGGTCCAGGCGCGGTCAAGCCTCCGGGATACAACTACACCAAGGCCGTGGTAATTCCTCGTACAAGCAAAGAAGACATAAGCTGGCTTGAAAACACATTTGGCGATGACAATCTGCTCCAAAAAGCGGTCTACACGGTCGACAAGCCTGTCAAGCCATACGTACTCCCTTCAAACAAAGGCAACGAAGTCATGGCCTACCTGACCTTCATCATCGACTTCTACGACCATCTCCCGGACGTCTCCATCTTCATGCATGCGCACGAATACGCCTGGCACAATAACGAGCTTCTTGAGATGAGTAGCTCTGCCATGCTGACCCACTTGAATCTGCGCAAGGTCGTCCGCGATGGCTATGTCAACCTGCGCTGCCACCGCTACCCGTCCTGCCCCGACCATCTCTTCCCTTACGCCAAGAATCACAGCGTCTGGGACGTCCCTGAGGAGGCCATCTTTGCGGACGCGTGGTCGGAAATCTTGCCCCACGAGCCCGTCCCCGAGGTCCTCTCGCAGCCTTGCTGTGCGCAGTTTGCCGTCTCGCGCGAGCGCATCCGCGCTCTTCCTCGCTCCCAGTACAAGCATTTCAGGAAATGGCTCATGTACACGACGCTGGAAAATCGCGTCTCGGGTCGTGTTTGGGAGTACATCTATCAGTACATCTGGGCCGGCGTGCCGCAATTCTGTCCTGAGGAACACTCGTGCTATTGCGAACTCTACGGTCTATGTGAGTGCCTCCACCATGGCCTTTTCCTCCTTCACTCCACAAATTCTTTCGGAACCAGACTGACATTTCGCTAACTCACTCAGGCTTTGGCGGCGAAAAGGAATACAACTACTTCTTCCAAAAGAAGGCCGTAGTGACCAGTCTAGCGGACATGGCTCGGCAGCAGGCAGCGTCTGAGGAGGGCAACGCGACGTATCCGATCGACTACGTCGCGCACTTGCAGACCGCGACGCAGGAGGTCAAGGATGAGCTGGACATGGCGTTCCTGAGGGGCATGAGCCCATATTATAGGGCGTTGGAGGCGGGCAGGGAGTGGGTGGAGGGTGATGGCTTCTAGGCCTTTGATGTGAGATTCTCATGACGAAGTGGTGTCTCTGGCGTCGGATTCCTATCCTGTTGTGCTGCGTAGATTTCTCGAGTCTGGCATAGTAAGCTCTGCTGTCCGTTCTTGTTTCTGCTGTCCCCTTCTCAAAACGCAGCCACTTTTCCAACATGGCGCAGTTACAACTCTGACATGGATGCTTGCTATACTGACATTGAGTGTCTTAATAATCAGCCTGCGCGCCCAGCTGCGTGCGCGGATACACTTTTGCGACGTTTGAAGTTGTCAATCCGATTACCAGATTAGGTCAGTCGTACCAATTCTTGTAGTCGCTTGCGTTTTCTCGTCCGCTCACTTTGAACCTATCTACTGGTGTTGTCAACCTCACCAGAGGGCACTCACCACAAGGCTTCTGGTGATGCTTGGCAGGTGTTGTAGGGGTGTGAGCGACAAAGAAGTGAGTGATAGTGAGGTGATTGGCAAGGTGCGCCAAAGGCGTGCTGCGAGTGGGCCAGCAAGGTCCGGCGACGACGTCAACACCATGGAATTACCGAATCAGGCAACATTGAACGTCGCAAAGGTGCATCTGGGGCCTCAGGCTGCCTGTTCAGCCACTATATGTCAGTATAGCAAGCACCCCATGTCAGAATTGTAACTACCACATGTCAGAAAAGGGGGCACCTCAAAAGAGGCTTTGGAGGGTTAGCCGGCGCCCAAGTACATTCTCTCATGCTGCTTTTGGAAATTATCCTGCTTAGTTGGATGGCAAAAGAAAAAAGGCAAAAGACGTGGTGGTAGACTCCGGGCATCGAACTTGGACCTGGCCGGACAAAAAATCGAGCCACTGCCACTCCCAGAGGCCTGGACATTGGATTAGTCACAGGGATGAGAAGGATTTTAGAACGAGGTGAATTTTTGAGAAAGAGAGTAGTGAACCAATAATCCAATGCAGCCAAGGAAGCCGTGACCCGATGAAAGATGTTTCGCTGAACTGAAATATATGTACCCAGGAACTTCTGGCTAGAATGAGAGCAGAAAGAGCAACATGAATTCTGACGCGCTTCTACCTGGGTCCAATACGAATTACGACAAGTGGCATTGAAGCAGCACTGTGTGGCGCTTGAGGATTCGAAATGGTACCCATGTCACTCCATCTACTGACTTCTTGCACATAGTCACTCAGTCATCAATGCCGTCATTTTGACAGTAGAAGCATGTACAGGTGCTCGAGACGCGCAGCCTCGATCTTCCACATCATGTTTATATCCCCAAACCCAGCCACTAACACAAGGACCTTGCGAGAATCAACAGTGATGGTGGTGGCTGGTTGTGGATGCTTCTGCTCCCTACATCTATGCTGCGCCTAGCCTGAGTTCGATTCTCGCAAGGTTCTTTTTGCGTTTTTCTTTCAGTCTTTTTGTTCGCCAGAAGGTAGTAGCTGTGGTGCTTGCTCTTGTGTGTCTTGGAGAACTGGCTAGAGAGGTAAATGTGTGCCGAGCTTTTGACTTGAGAAGTACTTTTTCTTCTTCGGCCGTCGCCTTTGCTGTCATCGGCGACGCCTCACTTTCACTGTCGCTGGGTATATGAGCCGCAGCCGAGACGTGCCAATTCGCGACGGCCTTTCTTCGCTCCCCTATGCCTCCCTGCCTGGGATGTTGCTCGAATTCGACGTCGAACGTCTGTTTGCGTTTCTGAATCCCTCATCTCCTACCAATTCTTCCTTCGTATCGCAACAACACCATGGAAAACTACGTTTCTGGCCCTCCTGCATAGGCAAAAAGCAAAGTGAAGTCTGATAACCAATTGCATTGTTTGAATACATGCTAAATACACATGGCAGACATACAAACAGCCGTAGATGAGCTAGATACCTGATCCAACTGACAATCTCCCGTTATCATGAAGCCTGTGAAATGAATCGAGGAATCTCCAGTAAGTGGAGAAGCGAAGTATTCTCGTCAAGGCGCGCTCCAGTCTCCGCGTTCAGGGCTGAGTGCAAAGGGGTTCGTAGCGTCAGTAAGCAGCCCCCCGAAAAGTTGCGGACGAGACTGGTTCGGGGTTCGGGAGGGTTGCCAATGTGTTCCCCGTGACACTGTTCCCCATAAGCGCTGACTTCTGTCATCGGTAGTCCATTCTAGGGCAGAAACCTGGTCCCGGAGGAAAAGAGAACGCGGAGTTTGTTTCCTGTAGTCATTGGCCGTGGCGACACGAGTGAGAACCCCAGCGGCTGCCGCAGCGGTAGCAGAATTCGGCGCCGCAGTTGCATCTGGGTGTAGAGTCAGTCAGTCTGTTGTGTTAAGAGGGTGATTTGGTTGAGTAAAAGCAAAGCAGGCAAGGGAGAAAAGCACAGAATGATAGTAAAAGACGTACGTACGTCACAAGCCGTGGTCACAGTGACGGCCCTGCCAGCGTTGCCCGCAACGGTAGCAGAATTGGGCGCGGCATTCGCACCTAATGGGAGTGTGAGTTGTGTAGAAAGGGGAGCAAGGGGACGTTGAAGGGTGAGCAGTTCAAACGCGCATGCAGGTACTCACGTCATATGATTGCAGCCATCCGTCTTCTCAACCATGTTCTTGCAGCGATAGCACTGCTGCCAGCCGCGCTGCTGCGCCGTCGACATCAATTTCTTGACATCCGCGTCCTCGGGACACACGCCGCCGACGCCGCCGGTGTGTTCGTCGGCCGGCATCTTGCACTGCGTACATGTCTGCATCGAGCACGAGGTGCAGCGCACTAGAGTATTGCTGCTGGAAGCCTTCGATGTTTTGGACAGGCGCCTGCCGTCTGCAAACCTGGAGCCAAAAATACCAACAGTAGACCTTTGCGGCGGCGCAATGAACTGTCCGCAGCTGTCCCGCGCGCAGTACACACGCTCTTCCGACGGCGTCTCGAGCAGCGCGCGGTTGTGGATGTAGTTCCTTCTGACTTCGGAACTGAGCCAGCGTTCCACTACGTCATAGACAATGGGATGGTCTTTGCAGCACGATGGCGGGAAGGGCTGTGGGTTGAGTCGCGAGATGGCGCCCGAGACGGCGCCTGCGAAGAGCCCTGAAAGGCATTCGGTGCAGTAATAGTGGCTGCAGGATAGACGCGCAATGCTGTTGGGGTACTCGAATGAGTTGAAGCAGACGGCGCAGTCGGCTGTTTGAGCAGTCGGATTACTGGGGGTAGCGGTGGACGAAGAAGTCTTGTTCCTTTTAGACAGTCTTCCGTCGTTGGGTGCAGGTGGAGGCTGCCACCAGAGGGGGGCGACGTCGGAGTCGTCAGAGTCGGACGAGGTACCCTGAAGTGCTCGTGCGTACGCGTAGTCTGCTGCCGCCTGCCTTTCGAGCGCGTCGAGGCGCGCTGCTTCTTCTGCATCTCGCCGTTCCTGTGCTTCACGCTCTTCCCTGATGCTGGCTTCGATGGCGGCTCGCAGCTGTTCCTCCTCTCGGCGGACCAGCCTGTTCCGGCTTGACTCGGGTCTTCGAGGACCTGGAGTCGCACCAGGGGGACTCAAATATGGTCCAGTCCGCCGAATTGCGGGAAGTGCGGGAAAGCCAGCAGGAGTTGAAGGATCAGGGACGTCGAAAAAGTCGTCGGGAAATCTTCGTCCCCGGTCAGTATATCGCTGGAGGAGGTTATCAAGAAAGCTGTTGCGAGGAACTAATATGACATCATCGCCAAAATGCTCAAGTAGACGAGCATTTCTTGAACGAAGCTCTCTTTCCCATTCTTCGTTATCGAAATCTTCGGTGCCGTACCTTGCAGAAAATCGGCGATCGCCCATGTTTGTTGGTGGTCAGGCTAGATTCGAGCAGAGGGCTGGGATCTTGTGTCGTTGACCGGCTTGGAAGCCAGTCATATTCGACTTCGAGAAGCCGGGCTGTCGTCCGAGTCACCAGCTGTCGAGAGGAGTAGCGATTTCTGGATCTTTCAGCATAGCATCCGCAAGGAAGGTTCGCAGCGCGAAAGTGACTGCGAAAAAATAGGGGTAGAGAAACATGGAATTAAGACAGTCGCAGTTCAAGTTGGAGCTCCGCGCTTGGCTGTAGGCCAGCGTGCAGAAGCTCCAGGAGCAACATGGAGGCCATTGGTAGCCCCGGAGTGCCCCTGGTGATTGACGTAGGACGCGGCGATGATTTACTGGTCGATGATGATCGGTTGTTGCCTCAAAGGAACTTGAAGGAGCCAGCCAACCGTCTCCACCGTAGCCTTGCTCTTCTCATTGTCGTGACAAGTCACCGGGAGCGCCCATCCGCCTCATTTTCGAGCGCCAGTTTTACAGGGGTTTGCGAATGTTATGTAGTCAAGTCTGTGTTTGGAGGTCTGAGAATCTTGGGTATCTGCCGTAAGTAAAATCAAAGCTGAAGCAGAGGTTTGGATGACTCCCGAATCTAAGCGAGAGACCTTCACGTCATGCCGAAACGGATAATGGTGGGGGCGGGCATTTCTGCGCGCCCAATGTCGTTTTCGATGCTACTAGAGTAGATCCTTGACCCGGTCCTTGAACACCATGACTTCTTAAAGTGGTCCCATTTTTTCAGGAAGCAAGCCATCACCGAGCCTGTTCAGAACCTTCACCCAACCCGGAATGCGGTCCCATAACGCTCAAAAATTCGCCCTGGAGGCGCGTTTACTGGGCACCAGCAGCGGTCTTAGCGGCCTGCTGGGGGTTGATCTTCTTGCCGTCCTTGTTGTACCGGATCCTGGGCGGGGGAGCGCGGTTGCGGCGGCCCTCGCGGGAACGGACACTGTATCTCCGTCAGCCTCCCAACAGGACGAATCGGAAAGGTAGATACATACCGCACGATCTTGCCGTGGATAGCGCAAGAAACGCAGTACTGCAGCTTGAGGTACATCTTGGGGACGGTGTACTCAGGGAAGACAGAGGCATCCGAGATATCACCTATTACAAACAGGAATCAGTGTTCCGTTCTCCCGCCAAGGTTCTTCTCAATCTCCAGCCACCGGAATGGCGGCTCCTCCCATTGTAGTGTGCGCGGTGAACGTACGGATGGCAGCGGACTCAACCATGTTGCGGATGGTGAATCTCTTGATCGCCTTGTCCTTGGGGGTGCATCGCGAGCAGTTGGAGCAGCGGATCGGCTTGACGTGGCCGCGGCCGTTCTTGTTGCGACCGCTGGGAAAAAGTCAGCGAGGAATCCAATAGTGGAGACAAAGAGACGTACTTGTTAGCCCTCTTCTTGACCATTTTGACTGAATCTGCTGGGGGATAGGCTCAGAGATTCGGTGGGGGTTGTCGTCGTTGGTGAAGCAGGACCGGGGCTGCAGTCGCGACGGCGATTGTGCGGGTGGCTCGCTTGTGTGGGTGGCCCGAGCTCGATAGTGTCGGGGCGGGGCGACTCTTATCCGAGTTTGCGGCGATCCCAATTGAGGCAAGTGCGGACCATGTGACAATCAGGGATCTTGCGGCTGGATAGAGAGCAGAGACTCTGTCTGCCCGCAGTGACCTTGCTGTTGCTGTCCGCCGTCAGGAAGTCCTTCCGTAACACCACCGGTCCCTGCTCTCCCGCCTGTTGACTCTTTTGCCGCGTTCTCTGGCGTCGACCGCTCCCAAACTCCCATCTTGAGCGTTTTGTGTATCCGCCAGTCAGAGATCGCATTTTACTAGCCTTGCGCAAAATCCTGTCCCACGTAGCAACCGACCACAACCCCCGAGGACCATTCGACCTCCATCCTCGGCCAAAAAACGCGTTCTACCACTCTCCAAGAGGTCGCCTCACTCCGCAATCTTCCATCCATTGACCTCTGTGGATTGTCGTCATCATGTCGGCCGCTGGCACTTATCGCTCCGGCCAAAAGCCTAGGGGAAATATCCCCTCCTTCAACAGCCCTTCGGGCATTCCAGTTCCCAGGCCTGCGGACAACCACAGTGAAGTCGGAAGCCATGCTGGTGGCAGCAATCTGCACGCCAGCCGCGCAAAGCAGTCGAAGCGCGACGAGGTTCGTCATTCTGGCAGCATACACTGATGTGGCCTTGCTGATGCGCGAACCAGGCAATTCGCAAGAAAATTGAGCATGATTTGAACAAGAAGCGGAACCCCCAGGGACGCGTCCGTCCTTCGCGCAAAGCTCCCCCTGGAACTGTCCTCGCCCTGAAGCCCAGCTCGGCCCTCCAGATCAAGCCCCACATCACCGTCGCCGAGGCCGCCCAGCTCATGGCCGCGAAGCGCGAGGACTGCGTACTGGTTACGGACAATGACGAGCGCATTGCTGGTATCTTTACTGCAAAGGACTTGGCCTTCCGAGTGGTCGGTGCCGGAATCAGAGCTAGAGACATTACGATTTCCGAAATCATGACCAAGAATCCCCTCTGCGCAAAGACGGACACCAGCGCGACAGATGCGTTGGATCTCATGGTGCGCAAGGGCTTCCGCCACTTGCCCGTCATGGACGAGAACCACGACATTGCAGGTGTCCTCGATATCACCAAGTGCTTCTACGAGGCCATGGAGAAGCTCGAGCGTGCGTACAGCTCGTCGAGGAAGCTTTACGATGCTCTGGAGGGTGTGCAAGCTGAGTTGGGATCGAGCCAGCCGCAACAAGTCATTCAATACGTGGAGGCGATCAGGTCAAAGATGTCTGGACCTACGCTCGAGTCGGTTCTGTCCGGCCTTCCCCCGACCACCGTCTCGGTCAGGACTTCGGTCAAGGAAGCTGCTCAGCTTATGAGGGAAAACCACACGACCGCTCTGCTGGTGACGGACAACGGCTCCATTACCGGCATTTTCACCAGCAAGGATGTTGTCCTTCGTGTCATTGCTGCTGGACTGGACCCCTCCACCTGCAGTGTGGTCCGTGTAATGACGCCCCACCCTGACTTTGCTCCCATTGACATGAGCATTCAAGCTGCCCTCCGCAAAATGCACGGCAAGTACCACCAAAATCTCTGAAGCAATTGAATGGTATGAGCTAATGTTTTCCAGACGGCCACTACCTCAACCTGCCCGTCATGAGCGAGGCTGGTGAAATCGTCGGCATGGTGGACGTGCTCAGGCTAACGTATGCCACGTTGGACCAGGTAAAACCCCTCACCGTCCGATCCAAAAAGTGAATCTGACAAGATTTTAGATAAACACGATGCAAACTGGAGACAACGAAGGCCCGGCATGGAACAAATTTTGGCTTTCGCTGGACCACGAAACCGAGTCCATGATGTCTGGTGAAGGCGGCAGCCACCACCCCCGGACTGATATTTCAAGATCCCACGTTGTTTCTCCTGACGCTGGCCGCCACCTTGAGCGCGGAGAAAGTGTGATGCCTAACGAATCTGCCTCGCATGTCGGTGCTGAAAGCCCAGAGGCTTCAGCCGTTGCACCATCTGCGGCCATGACCCTGGAAGACGTGCCATTTGCCTTCAAGTTCAAGGCACCAAGCGGTCGTACCCACCGCTTGCAAATCACCCCGTCCGCGGGTATGGAAGAGTTCATTCACCACGTTGTCGACAAGCTCGGCAGCGAGGTTGATGCAGTGGGCGGAGTTCCTACGGTTGAAGATGGTCATCTGAGTCCCTCTGGTTTCGCCCTCAGCTACCTTGACAACGAGGGCGACACCGTCTCCATCACCACCGTCCGGGACCTGATCGAGGCCGTGAGCCTCGCTCACCTCAGCCACCGCGACAAGGTCGACCTCTTCGTCCACGACCCCGAGCACCCGCCCATCCCCGCAACCACCAACCCGATGCCCGACGTCCCCAAGATTGCGACGCCTCCCGAGTCGGTCCTTCGCGAGCGGAGAAGCGTGTCGTACGAGGACAGCGACGAGGAGATGGAGAAGCCCCGGCGCAAGAAGACTCAGCAGGCAGCGCAAGAGCCTGTCATTGCAGGCGTGCCCAACGAGCTGCTCTTGCCCGGCGCCATCGTGACGCTTGCGGTGGTGATTGTCGGTGTGTTCGCGCTCGGCCGCGCCAGCGGCAAATGAGCGCTTCTTCTTCAGCACGTAAGCTAGAGGCAAAGAGGTGCTGGCTCCTTGGGCATGTATGGGTAGCGCGATTCCTTTAAGTGACGATATCATGGATGGTGAAGGCTGTCTTTGCATGGGAAACGGCCGTTTCTTGAGGCGCATTGGGGGGGGGGGGGTTTGTTTGTATGTACTTAGTATTGTAGTGTAGCGTAGCACAGCGGGCAGGCAGGAGCGAGGGTTGGCAAGCAGGCAAGTGGGCAACTAGACTGAAGAGGCGGAAGAGAATCATGACATTACTGCTTACCATTTACCTCTCGATGCGAGAACCGAGAGAGATGTCGTGCAGCATGTCGCCATGCTCTCGCTTTTTCCCCGCCATGTTCCAGCCGGCCGGGGTGTGTGGCTCCCGCGAATGCTTCTCACGCTCAAGCTTTTCGCGGCCTCCGAAAATTCCCTATTGGCGCTAATGGCGCACCGCAGCCTCAGGGCTCCTGAAAATGCTACCTAGGTACTTATTCCCGGTTCAACTTTTTCCAGAACCCGGGTCACACGACCGTTGTCGCCTGTCTTCTTGATTCATGTGCATTACGGCATCAAGTAGCCCCGTTAGAGGGGTTGCAAGTAATCGCAAAAGAGAGAACAATTCTATTTTGCCTAGCTCCCGTAGACCAGGTCCTTTGAAAAGGCGAACAACAGCATCTCTCGCGTCGTAGGTATCGTACTTAAGTTTTCGCGTACAAAAGCAACAAAACGGAAAGAAGTAAGAGGCTCGAAATAGGACTAGAGAAGAAATCGTAATAGCGAGGTAGGGACCGTTTTTGGGGGGGTTCAGTCGCTGTAACTGTCTGTACCTTTGCGGTATCGAATAGTAGGCCTCTTCTTTGCCGGACCACGACCACCAACTCCGCAACTGCAACCGCAACCACAAGCGCGAACACGAACACCAGGCGGCCAATCAGCTGGTAGAGGCTGACGGCCGCCGTCTTGCCCTGAAAGACATGAGCAGACGCAACGACAACGACGCTCTCAAAACACCCGTCCACCCACACGTCTCCAAACCGTCTCTAGGGAAGCATCATGACCTTCTCGTTGGCGATGGGGCCCTTGGCCGCCGACCCGTCATCGCTGCCCGACTTGTCCACGACGCCGTCGACGCCATGAATAACCTCGCCGTCCGTAATCGTCGAAAACTGGCCCTGCGTCGGGCGATCCTGATAGATGCCCTGGGGCAAAATGAGCTGATCCTCGTCGTGGTGGTCGGATCCCTCGCCCAAGCCGGGGATGGGGAAGATGAAGCTGAGGGTGGGGTAGACGAGCAGGGCGATCAGGAAGCCGGTGATGAAGCCCAGCCGCGACAGCTTCATCCAGCCGTTGGGCTGGCGGTGCAGGTCGGCGCAGCCCATGATGTAGCCGGGCATGGCGGGGAAGATGGCGAGGACGAAGCTGGCGAACGCGCGCCAGTTGAAGCCCTTCCAGTACCAGTAGATGCTCTGGCTGTTGCCGAGGTACAGGTCGCGCATCTTGACGGTGCGCCGCCGGACGACCCAGTAGTCGGCCACGAGGATGCCGGAGAGCGGCCCGTAGAAGGTGCCGAAGCCCGAGAGCACGGCGATGAAGGTTGCGGCGCTGGACGTCAGTTCCCACGGGTTGACGGCCACGCCGACGGCGGCGATGAGGTAGGCGCCGCGACGGATGTTGAGCCATTTCGGGCTGTACGAGGCCAGGTCCATGGCTGAGGCGACGCTGTTGAGGATGATGTTGACGGTGACTTGGGCGAAGGCGCAGGCGGCGCTGGCGAAGAAGACGGCGGCTCGTGAACGCGCCGAGTTGTTGTAGTGCGCTTGGATGTGCCGGAGAAGGAGGTATGGTTGCCAGTAGGCGTCGCCGAGGACGTCGGCAGCGGCCGACGTGCAGACGATGCCCAGGGCAAAGGCAAGGTATACCTGTTGGGCGTTGTAAGTTCAGCAGGTCATGATTGGGTCGGAATGCAATGCATATGGGCCATGGTCACATACGAAGATTGGACAGGCGATCGCCTGCGCGATCATTGGGACTTTGTTTCCATCCTTGGAGTAACGGCACCAGTCAGATTGACCAAGAGTGATGACCGCGCAGTTGCCGAGCACGCTAGTAGCACCGTATACACAGGCCCATGCTGAGATCTCCTCGTCAGCCCTGAATCCAGAAAAGGTGAGGAAGTGGACTTACCAACTGAACCAGCTAATAGAGACGGTGGCTGATAGTCGTGAGCAAAGTAACGGCCACCTCCTCCAGCAGTGTGCGTGGACCAAATGAGGATACCTTGTATAGGTTAGCTGGGTTTTCAAGAAGCGTCCAGGAGCGAGGGAGGCAGCTGACCCAGGACGACAATGGCAAACATGCAACACGAAACCAAGAAGGGTCGGTAGAGGCGTTCAGGAGGTAGCCACATAACAATCAAAACTAGGATGGATTAGTCGGTGCTTCTGCTCAACACGAGAGAATTTTTCTCACAGATGATGTAGTAGAGGATGAAGCCGATAAAGTCCTAGAACCGCTGTCAACACTCGTTGCTTTGCAAAAGTCAGCGTTGGTAGTATAACACACCTTGAGTTGCAAAGTTCCGTTGGCAAGTGGGTAGTCCCAATTGGCCCAGGAAAGAGACAGTGTTCCAATCAATGTAGCCACAGCCTGTCCACCCCAGAAAGCCTGCCAAAGTCGTCAGCATCCGGGATGGCTTTGCCAATTTGACAGAAACAATGGAGCACAAACCTCAATGCCATCCCAAATCAGCCCTGGCATGACACGGAAGAAGACAGCGAACCAGCTCCCTCTCATTCCCCAAGCAAGTCGACTGGTGACCGTGAACGTGATGTGGTGAGCGCCGCCAGGCCACTATTTGCCGTCAGTCAAATCTTGCGCCTCTGCCACAGGCTGGCGGGGAGGAGCTTAGAACTTACACCACACAGTACGCACATGGCCGCCAGAATGATGGGAGAAACGAGTCCAGCCGTGAGACATTGCTTTGCGCTCAAACCGTAGGCGATGAGGGCAGAACCGGTTGCGTAGTTGTAAATAGCAAAACCTGCAGCGTGTTTAGCGGTTGGCGCAAATAGACTTTTGTTGACTTTGCACGCCCGAGCTCACCTCCCGTCATCCAGTAGATGGTGTATTTCCACCATCCCCAAATACGCCTAGCGAGGCTGTCAGGACTGTCGAAGAGAAGCTGAGGTGGGATTACCGTGTCGAGTCCACTGGCGCGAGGTCTGTGAAGCGGTCAGCATGCACCGTTGACGTACATGAAGCTCCAGTCTTGCTCATTCGTCGCCAACCTCAATGCTGCAGTAGCCTCGCCTTGCTTCCGCAAAAGAAAAGGTTCAACACACCTGGATTGATCCATTGATCCACTTTGAAGGTGCCGCTCTTTGGAGGCTGCACCTCCATTCGCTTCAGGACTTGCCTGAATTTCGAGCCATCCCAGCTCGCTGAAGAGGTGAACGAAGTCATAGTAGCAAAGACGACATAGAGCAGTGACGACAAAAAAGAAATGACCTGTGCAGACGATGGGGTTCTAGTGTCCGACGGCGTCTCTTATCTAACTGCATTGGGCATATGTGAGTCCTGAGAGGAGATACGCTCGATAGGACTGCCCGGAGGAATGGATTTGGGGTAGGAAGGGTGATCCCAGACAGCCATGTGTATAATTCTATGTTGGTCAAACACCAGGCCCAATTGGGTTCCCCGGAATCTCCCCCGCACGCTGTAGATATCTTATCAACGAGGCACACGGGAGGAGGGGTACTTGATGAGCTTGGCGCTGGGGATATCATCCTGAGTTCAGGGTCGAGCGGCTATGGCGGGGTCAAAGTCTGGAAGGTGTGTAGGGCTCCTTTAGAGGCCAATCGGCAATCCCGTTTTGGTCATGATAACTTCCTATCAGCGGTTTGTATCGAACTTTGGAGCCGTTGTTAGCTTGCGCGCACCACTTTTGCACCACTTGTCTACTGACTATGATAAATACCGAAGCCTTCAGGCGGCCGAGATGGGCACAACAAGAGCTTCATTGTCTTCTTGGAACGAATTGGCGAAATGGAGATCACGTCGACTCGCTATGTCGCCGCGCTGGCGCCGCAACTGTTGGGCCTGCTCGTGACATCAATCATAATCTACGCGCTTGCTCGCCTGCCGAGCTACTATCAAAAGATCCAATTGTGGCGAAAGTACTGCTCTTCGCACATCAAGTTCAGTCGGGAAGCTGGTCAAGGGAAATACCTTTGGCTAGAAGATCCTTGGTCGAGTTAGCTGCCGCCGCCATGGTCATGCGCTCTGTGAGATCTAACACGTAGCAGAAAGCCGCAACTACTGGCTGTGTAAACATGTTGCGATCAAACACGTTTTCTCCCGGTCCGCGATTCAGGAGACAGACCACCGCGCCGGCTTCGACTGGTTCCATTTCGCGGGATGGGAAATTCCGACAACCGACAACAGGTACAAGAAAACCGTCCGGACTGCGGACTCCACTGTCCACCGAGAACTCGCAAAGTCGAAATTGAGCAGTCTCCTAGACTCAGTTAGAAGAGTTGGCTTCTCCGAGATTGACAGATACAAGAAAGCCGTCGGCAAAGAGGGCAAACATGTTTCTCTCCACACGCTCATGTATCGTCTGGGATACAACGTCAACTGCATCGGCATATTTGGACCTGATTTGGATCACGTCAAGACCCGAGTTATCCTCCAAAACTTTACTGAGCATCAGCATATGATGTTCCACTGCTTCAATTGGCCATTGCCGTTGTGGTTGACGAGTCGTGTTGTTCCAGGAGCGAGAAAGACTGTCAAAGCCCGAGTAGAGCTTTTCAACCAGTTGCTTGAATGGTACAACGCAGGCGGTGTGGCCACTGCCTCATCAGAGATGCAAGCTGTGGTGAAAGTCTTTGAGGACGCAGGGACATCTCCTGATATTGGATCCAAATTCATGAACAGTGAGTTCTTGACGCGCGCGACCCTTGAAACTTGGAAGATGTCTGACCTGTGAGACAGTGATGATGATTGCCTTTTTGGCAAACACGCCAGAAACTTTGGGCTGGCTCTTTACTCATCTGGTTCAGTCTCCGAAACTGCTTGAAAAGGTTCGCGCCGAGTGCGACGCCGTAGGGGACGTTGAACCCACGGCGCCATTTCTGAAGCTCACGCCACATTTGTATTCGGCCTTGTTTGAGACATGTCGACTCTATGTCTTTACAGGTATTTGGACGCCGCCTTTGTGTGCTCCGGACTATGCATTAACCCAAAGCAGGCACGCCAGCGACTGTCGTCAAACCCACGAGGTTGCCGGGGATGGGTGATCACCTCTTCCTCCCCGGGGACATTCTGCATTCGATGGGACAGTCGGCTGCGTTCGACGTGGACGTCTACGGTGAAGATGCAAAGTTTTGGAAAGGCCATCGATTCGTCGGAGAGGGCGAAAGCCTGCTCAAGTACGACCTGACGTTTGGCATCGGGCGAAGCCCGTGCCCAGGCAGAAACTTTGCGATCGCTGAGTTGTGTCTGATAGCCACCAGAATGGTGCAGACATTTGATTTTGCCGATCCAATGGTGAGTGGAGCCGAAATCAGTCTTCGGACACAGTCTTAATGTCTTGACAGATTACGGAGCGGCTGCGATTTGACGACCCAGACTTTATCGTGAGGAAGCCCATGCCGGAGAAGACGGTCGACATCATCGACCTGGATGGCAAGGTGTACAGAGTAATCCATCCAGGAAATGGTTCCGATCAAGGTGAGTCGCACGCTCCTCTGGACCATGCGCCTCTTATTAACCCACCGCAGGCCCACCAGGCATGACGGCTGCAAACACTCCGGCATGCGATTTTGCTTGCAAGTTGACGCCCCGAGAGTGAGCGCGACATTCCATTGTCACCGTCAGGCTGGGGCGTTGGACAGGGGGTCTTGGGGTTTGGCTACCGTGTTAGCGTGAATAATGGCAGCGATATAGTGTAGCGCAGGTAGATTGACGAATCAACGACGGCGATTTGTTGCAGAAGACGAGGAATAGATTAGCCTTTTCGTCGAGTGTGAGGTGTGAAGCCAGGCGACACGTGATGGCTCAGTCAGTTCGTTGTTTTGGGCCAGCCAGCCAGTGAAGTGAGGGTGTTGGCTTGGGTGGGCAGCTTAGGGCAGCTCAGCCCGCGCGACGACGCCGACGACCCCACGAACCGAACTCTACTTTTTTTCCCAGCAACTCGACCTTGCCGACATATCTGCCCGCCGACCAACTCACGGGCTGTCTACGACACACTCGACCCCGATCTCGCATCTTCACGCCCTCTCGCGCCCCCCTACGCAAAAATCCTGCACACTGCGACTGTTGCGCGCGGCAGCGCACGCCCAAACCCTTCCCGTCCCTCGCTCCAAGGCTCTCTTTGAGAGCCTCACCACCGTCCCAACATGTCGATGCTCCCGCCCGAGGTGCACTCGGCCCTGGCCCAGCTGCTCTCTGGTCTGCAGTCGCCCGACAATGTCGCACGCACCCAGGCCGAGGAGACGCTCAACAACGACTGGGTCAATGCCCAGACCGAGATTCTGCTCATGGGCCTGGCCGAGCAAATACAACTGGCAGAGGACGCTGGAGTACGTCTTTTTGGTGGCACATGACTGGAGCCCGGGCTGACTTTGCTCGCAGACGCGTTCGTTCGCCTCCGTATTGTTCAGGCGCATTTCAGTCAGGAACCGGAAGGATCCCGCTACAGACCAGACCAAGGAACTGTTCCTCACACTCCCGGAGCCGCAACGCAATGCCATCCGCGCCAAGATGCTGCAGTGTCTCGAGGGCGAGCAGAGTTCTGCCGTGAGGAACAAGATCGGCGACGCCGTTGCCGAGCTCGCTAGGCAATATACGGAAGAGGGTAATGTCTTTTCATCACCCCAAGCCTTGAAGGAACAGGACCCTGACGGACGTCGCAACATAGGCGAAGCCTGGCCAGAACTCCTTGGAGCTCTGTTCAAGGCGAGCCAATCACCGGAGCCAGGCCAGCGCGAAAATGCCTTTAGGATATTTGCTACGACGCCCGGCATCATTGAGAAGCAACACGAGGACACGGTTCTGGGAGCCTTTACCCAAGGATTCAAGGATGACAACATTTCGGTATCTACACAAAAAGACGGCGATGGGTGGAGACGCTTCATTCGCTGAAAGTACATGGGACGGCGTTGACGCTAACATTACACAGGTCCGCATCGCCGCTATGGAGGCCTTTTCGTCTTTTTTCCGGTCGATCAACAAAAAGTCGCAGCAAAAATACTACCCTCTCATTGGCGAAATCCTCAACATCCTGCCGCCCATCAAAGAGGCAGGCGACTCGACGCAGCTTTCTAATGCCTTGATTGCCCTAATCGACTTGGCGGAAATCGCCCCAAAAATGTTCAAGCCCGTCTTCAATGCCTTGGTCAACTTCAGCATCACGGTCATCCAAGACAAGGAATTGGAGGACAAGACTCGCCAGAACGCTCTCGAGCTGATGGCTACTTTTGCCGATTCCAGCCCTCAAATGTGCCGCAAGGACTCCAACTACACGCCGGACATGGTTACTCAGTGCTTGTCCCTCATGACCGACGTTGGCATTGACGATGATGATGCCGAAGAGTGGAACGCCATGGAGGATGTGAGTTTGGTCTTAATCTACCAATCGAGGTTGCTAACTTGTCCAGCTTGATCTCGATGAGAGCGACGAAAACCACGTCGCCGGTGAGCAGACTATGGACCGCTTGGCGAACAAGCTTGGTGGATCTGCCATTCTGCTTCCGACCTTCAACTGGCTCCCGCGCATGATGACGTCCTCTGCTTGGCGCGACAGGCATGCGGCGCTCATGGCCATTTCCGCCATCTCGGAGGGTTGCCGCGACATGATGATTGGAGAGCTCGACAAAGTCCTCGACTTGGTGCTGCCTGCTCTTCAAGATGTACACCCGCGTGTCAGATGGGCTGGTTGCAATGCCTTGGGTCAGATGAGCACAGACTTTGCGACCACAATGCAAGAAAAGTACCACCAGGTCGTACTCCCCAACATCATCCCGGTCCTCGAATCCACGGAGCCCCGAGTACAAGCCCATGCTGCTGCCGCCCTCGTCAACTTTTGCGAGGAAGCCGAGAAGGAAGTTCTCGAGCCCTACCTGGACACCTTGTTGAGCCATCTCCTTCAACTCTTGCAAAGTCCCAAGCGCTTTGTCCAGGAGCAGGCTCTTTCAACCATTGCCACTGTCGCCGACTCGGCCGAGCAGGCGTTTGGCAGATACTATGATACCCTGATGCCGCTTTTGTTCAACGTTCTCAAGGAGGAGCAGTCGAAGGAGTACAGACTACTGCGGGCCAAGGCCATGGAGTGCGCCACGTTGATTGCCCTCGCTGTTGGCAAGGAAAAGATGGGACAAGATGCGATTGCTCTCGTCAACTTGCTCGGAACCATTCAACAGGGTATTACGGACTCGGACGACCCTCAAGCATCCTACCTCTTGCACTGCTGGGGCCGCATGTGCCGTGTTCTGGGTCAAGACTTTGTCCCATACCTCCAGGCCGTCATCCCACCGCTTACTGAGCTCGCCAGTGCCAAGGCCGACATTCAACTTCTCGAGGATGATGACCAAGTCGCACAGGTTGAGCAAGACGAGGGCTGGGAGCTTGTGCCGCTCAAGGGCAAGGTCATTGGCATCAAGACCAGCACTTTGGATGACAAGCACATGGCCATTGAGCTCATTGTCATTTACGCTCAAGTCTTGGAGGCTGCCTTTGAGCCTTATGTTGCCACAATCATGGAGAAGATTGCTCTGCCCGGCCTTGCCTTTTTCTTCCACGACCCCGTCAGAGTGGCGTCCGCCAAGTGTGTGCCAGCTCTGCTCAACTGCTACAAGAAGGCACATGGCGAGCAATCGCCGCGCCTTGGCCAGCTGTGGAGCTCAACGGTTGACAAGGTCATGGAGGTTCTCACCACCGAGCCTGCCATTGACACCCTGGCCGAGATGTACCAGTGCTTCTACGAGTGTGTCGAGTGTCTCGGCAAGGGCTGTCTGACTGACCAACACATGTCTCGCTTCATCGAAAGCGTCGAGTCTGTTCTCACCGACTACCAGCAGCGTGTTGCGGCGCGTCTCGAGGAGCAAGCCGAGCAGGACGACGGAGAGGAGCTGTCCGAAGAGATGGCTTTTGCCATTGAAGATGACCAGACCTTGTTGTCAGACATGAACAAGGCGTTCCACGTCGTCTTCCAGATGATGGGCCCCGCTTTCCTGCCACACTGGGAGCGCCTCGTCAAGTTCTACGCCGCCTTTGTCAACAACGCCGACCCAACCCAGAGGCAGTGGGCAATCTGCATCCTTGACGATGTCCTCGAGTTCTGCGGTCCCCAATCGTGGAACTACAACCAACAGATCATGGAGCCTCTCGTCAACGGCATGCGTGACGACGTGGCCGCCAACAGGCAAGCTGCAGTCTACGGTGTTGGTGTTGCCGCACAAAAGGGTGGCGAATCGTGGTCAGACTTCGTGGCTGCGTGCCTGCCCACTCTCTTTGAGGTGATTCAGCGGCCTAACGCCCGCGAGGATGATGACGTGTTTGCAACGGAAAACGCTTGCGCTAGCATCGCAAAGATTCTGCACTTCAACAACTCCAAGGTGGGCAATGTGCAGGAAGTCGTTGCCGCCTGGGTCGACACGCTGCCCATTGTCAACGACGAAGAGGCCGCGCCCTACGCCTACGCGTTCCTTGCCCAGCTCATCGACCAGTACGTTTCCTTTTCCCATTCTTCAAACCTACTTTTGCTAACATGTCCTCCAGGAACAACCCGGCGGTTCTGGGCAAGGCCCCTCAATGCTTCACGTACGTGGCGCAGGCGCTCGAGGCCGAGACGCTGCAAGGCAACATCGCGACGCAGATTGTGCGAGCAACCAAGCAACTGGTGCAGACGGCGGGCCTGGATGCGGGACAGTTGCTTGCGACCTTGACGCCCGAGACGCAGCAGACGGTGCGGGCCTTTTTTGGATGAGAGGAAAGCAAGGAGCGAGCAACAGCGCGGTATAATGCGGAACATGGAGAAAAAGCGGCAATCACAAAAAAGAGGTCGCGATTATGACAACAGTTAGGAATGTGGATTAGATTGTGGCGGTTGGGAAAAACGAGACGTCTTTTTTTTTTTTCTTCCTCTTTTCTCTTTTTCGCGATGACGACGTATCGTCGCCGCCGGCTTTTTGAGCACTTTGTACGGTAGCAGCAGCAGCGGACTGGAAGTTTTGAAGATCCCCCCCGTCATCAACATCATCATCATACAGCCTTTTTCCCATCGACCTCCCATCTCTATACTCTCTGAATCTTTGCATCCCTCCAATAGCAACCAATCATCCAAGTAAACAACCAACCATCCACCATTACCAAATTCCGTCCCGCCTCACCTTCACACCATCAACACACGCACCATTTCTGATTAGCATGCAAACGGCAAAAGCAAAATTCGCACGCACACGGCCTATGGTCGGTTTTTCCATGCTTCCATGTTTCCCCATTTCTTCAATTCTTCCGTTTCTCCCAATCTTCCCATCTCTCATCCCCCTTCCACCATCTTTCACGTGTCTCTTTGCTCTCGCTTGTTTTTGTTTGCAGTGCAAGGCATCCATGGTCGGCTGGCTAGGCGCCGCGCCGCGCCGGCCGAGCAGCTGTGATGGATGATGCTGCGAGGATGTCGCAGTGGCAGTGGCAGTGCAGTGGGTGCGCAATTTATTCGACTGGCTGGATGGATGGATGGTGGGGTTTGTAAGGCAGTGATTCAGTTCGGTTGCACGCCAAGGCCGGTAGAGAACAAAATGGCAAATGATTCCAATTTCTGAGTGTGTTGTTGTTGTGAAGACAGCGACGAGCGATGAGCGATGAGCGATGAGACATCTGCCGGCTACATAAGGGATGGAGGTGTACAAGTAACTTGGTGTACGGGCTGGTCTTTTGAGTAGTTGTAGCGGGTGGAAGGGGGAAGTGGAAGAAGTGAAACGTCCTGGATGGCTGGATGGCTGGCTGGCTGGCTGGCGGTTTGGTGGATGGAGGATGGATGGATGGTATTTCGACTTTCGGGCCACATGGAGGAGGGGAGCTTGGAATCGGATGGAGAGATGTTATGTAGACAGAAGACGAGACGACGCCTCCGCACCCCCGATGCTAGAACAACAATTGAAAAAAAAAAAAAAAAAAAAAGCGTCGTGGTTACGTTCTACCGTGGAAATTTTCCCCAGAAAACACATTTATACAGCCTTCGCATGCTTCGGGTCCAAAATTGGCAATAGTAATATAAATTATTGAATACCAGTCCCAAACCAACAAACCCCGACGTCGTGATTCTGATTCCAGATCCCATCCAAGTCGCCCTGTCCTATACACACACATTGGCAAAGGCCGACTGTACAACGATTGGATGCCTTGCGAGGCATCCCATCCGCCCACTCACTCCACTCGCACATCGTCTCTCGGTACCCGATGCCGGACCGGGCCGCCGCCGCGGGGCGTCAGATACCCGCCCACGCGTGGAGGACGAGCCAATCTGCGCGTGAGCATGCGCGCGCTTTTTATGCTTTCAAAGTAGTTGGGAGGGAAGAGGGACGTTTCAGCGCGTTAAGTGCTTTTGATCATAACTCCGTCATTTGCCAAGGCATAGCAGGGGGAGAAGGATTAAACATATTAGGAGATTGGCATCAATCAATCAATCGTCCCGCTTCTTCGAGGCCTTCTGTCCATCATGGTCGTGGCCGTCCGCCGCCGCAGCCGTCGCGGCAGCCTCGGCGACCTCGCCCTTGGACTTGGAGCCGCCTGCTCCTCCACCGTCGGCCTCGTCGGCGTCCCAGTCTTCGGCGTTTTCGTCCCAGTTGTCCAGCTCTTCCTCGACGCTCATGCCGCCCTCGCCGCCTTCGCGGATGACGCCAGACTCTTGTCCGCGGCTGTTGGCACCTTCGCCCAGCTCCAGGTCTACCTCGTCGTTGTCTTCGCCCGGCACGGCGTGGTAGAGTTTGGCTTGCCGCCGGCGCTCGAGCATGCGCTTGTGGTACCAGCTGCAGACGGCGATGGCGGAGATGGAGCCTATGGCGTTGGCTAGAATATCCCACGGATCGAATTGGCGGTCATTCTGCGGTAAAGTTAGATGATTGACGTCAGAGGGTGGGGATGCTGTGAATTGCGCACCGGAAGCAGGCCTTGGACGACTTCGGAGCCGACGCCCAGGAGTAGCGGGCACACGAAAAGTGTGAGGTGTAGTACGCGGCGGCGATTCGTTTCAATGATCCAGTAGAAGCAGAGCTAGGAGGCTATCAGCGGCTGTTGATGGCTGGAGCATGGCGGGCGGGACGGCGTACGGTGATGAGGAAAAAGGTGATGAAGTGTAAGGCCTTGTCGCTTTGCTTGTAGGAGGGGATTTGTTGCCGGCCGAAGCCTCCTGCAGCGGCGAGGAGGCCGATGGCGGCGAAACCGCCTGGAGAGAGGTCAGTATGTACGTGGTAGTGGAGGACGGCGGCGACAGCGTACCTGCGGGAGCTTTGCGAATTCGCATGGGTGGGGTGTGGAGGATGCGGTGCAGAGGAAACTATCGCAGGTGAAGCATATGAGTGAGGGCGACGAATTGTTGGGGGCACAGAGGAATAATTTGTGAATTCACAGATGTTTGTCAAGTGAGAAGGAGCTCTGGGACCTGAGCAAGTGAAGCGCAAGGCGGTGAACAAGCGGCGGCAGAAACGCTCCCGACCCCATCAGCTCCAGTCCCAGACCCGTCGCTCCTACTGTTGCGCTCGGCTGCACTCCAACCCGCCTGCCCTCGACGCTGCATCACCCAGACCATCGCTTTCATCAAATTTCACCTCTACTCCATCGCTAGTCGGCTCGGCCGTCACTCTGATGGTCATCAGCTGCTCCAACACGCGCCTGTCGACCGTGGAACAGGGGACTGACGAACCCGGCGCTGGTCGAGGAGGTGTTGCCGCCAAGAAGCCCGCGCGCGGATCCGTATCCTACCATGAATCTTGTCCACCAAATGCGACACTCCAGTTATGGCGCTCATCGCAACTCGACTCTCCCCAACTCGCACACTAAACTCCGCAACCTCCCCATGAACCCAGACGACCATCTTCACCACACCTCCGCCCCACCCCCCGCCGACGACGGAGACGTGACAATGGGCGACGACGACCCCAGGGACGCCCAGTTCCGGGAGCACTTTGCAAAGTCCGAGGCTCGTCTGGCTGCGCTCTTGAGCGGTGCGCCTCTGGACTCTCATTTCGCTGTCAATGGCCACGACGATGCCGCCGCGCCGCCGCAACTCGACCGCGCCGCCGATCCCAAAGCGCGCCCCGCTCCGCAACCCAAAAAGCCCGCCCGCATCATCGACGACGACTACGGTGACGACGAAGACGACGACGAGGACGAAGATGATGAGAGCGGTCCTACAGCAGAATCGCCGCTGCAGAACAAGTCTAGCGCAAGCGCCAACAGCCTCCAAGTGCCACCTTTCCACACAAAGCCCTCATCCGACCGCGCCGCATCCACCTCCGCCGACCCCGCCAAGTCCTCCGAAGATGTGCGCAAAGAGCTCAATGAGAAGAAGACGGCCGCCGAAGAGGCTGCGCGCAAGAGTTTCCACACGCTGTTCTACACACTCGAGACGGACCGGGATGCCATGTTGGAGCAACAAAAGCTGGATGAGTTGGACCGCCAAGTGGAAACGGAAATGTCTGGCCAGGGAAGCAGCGCAAACAATGCCAATCGGGGCGCGCAACAGCAGGGCTCTCTGAGCAGCGCCAATTTGGGGTCTTCGAGCTTGACGTTTAAGCACCTGATTTCGCGAATCGACGCAAAGCGCAACCTGGTCAGAGCGTCGGATGCGCAGTTGCGGAGTCTCATGAGCGATGTGCGCAAGAATCGGAGCAAATGGGCGAGCGAGGACAAGGTTGGCCAGGAGGAATTATACGAGGCTGCTGAAAAGGTCCTCATGGAACTCAAGGCCATGACTGAGCATGCGGCACCATTTTTGCAGCGCGTCAACAAGCGCGACGCACCCGACTACTACTCCGTCATCAAACAGCCCATGGACATTGGTACCATGATCAAGAAGCTCAAGTCCCTGCAATACCGGTCGAAGAAGGATTTCGTGGACGACCTCAACCTCATCTGGTCCAACTGCCTCAAGTACAACGCCGACCCCTCTCACTTTTTGCGCAAGAAGGCGCTCTACATGAAGAAAGAAACGGACAAGCTGGTACCTCTCATTCCGGAGATTGTTGTTCGTGACCGCGCCGAGGTAGAGGCAGAGGAGAGGAGGATGCAGAGCATTGATGCTGACCTGGATGGGGTTGAGGAGAGTGATGACGGTAAGTTTAACTTTCCGGTTTCTGTTCGCCGCTGACATGTCGATTGCTAGAAGAACCGATCATGGCATCCCGCGGACGCAAAGCCCCGAGCAAAGGAAATAAGGGAACCGGTGCATCGAGAAAGGCGCCTTCGGCTGGTCCTGAAGGTACCCCCGGAGCAGAGACTAAGCCACCACCTGGATCTGCTACCAATCCTCGTGCTGGATTTCTCCGCGCCGACTCGGACATTCCCAATGAGCAAAACGGATTTCAAACCCCACCGCCCCCTGGAACACTCACTCCCCTGGGCCTGAACGGCGCCAGCGCCAGCCAGGCCGACGTCTCGGATGTTGATGCCGGAAGCTCGGTGGTAGGCGCAGCACCAACAGAGGACCCTGATTTAGACGATGCCGAGTTCAAGACCTGGAAACAAGTCACTAAGAAGGACAGAGCCCTGATTGCTGCTGAGCGGCACAGGCTCTTTCGTAATGATCATTTGAACGTCGAAGAGCCCGCCCTGCTCCGGACCAAAGCTGGAATGCGGCGCTGGTTTAAGCAACATCAGGCCGCGCTCAACGAGGGCCAACCGGACGAAGACGCCGAAGCAAGTGATGGCAAGAATGGTGTACCGCAAGCGTCGGGCGAAACCCTTGCTGAAGGCATCGAGGGTGAAGAAGAAGAAAGACAGGTCCCCGACTACTACGACATCATGTCAGCCGTGCCAGACATCAACGAGCGTCTCAAGTGGGTTGAAGATTCTGAAGGCCAGGTCATCCAACAAGGAGAGGAATTCATGCGGATGATGCCCAAGGGCATCTTTACTGCTCCCCACAGCAAGTTGACGGCCAGGATGGACGCAAACATGAGGCAGATGCAGGATACCCGCAAGATTTGCTCAAAGATTGGCATCGTGAAACAGATGCAGCTGCAAGGCCAGGTAGGCTCTTTCGATCAAATCCTCTTGTCTTTACTGACCGCTGCAGACATATCAAAACCAATTCCAGAAATACGATCCACAGCCCTTTGAGGAGCAAGACGTCGAGCCCGTCGTTGTCTCCGAAGAGGGTGCAGTCATGTCGCAGTGGACTTGCCGTGCGGCACTGCAGCGGAGCGTGGCCAAGATTTTCTATCACGCTGGCTTTGAGGAATTCCAGCCGTCTGCCCTGGACGCGGTCACAGATATTGCGAGCAACTTCTTCACTCAAATCACGAGAACTTTCAACGTTTATCGAGAAGCGCCCAAGGTCAGAGCGGAACCAATACCGGCCGACGGGTCCAAATGGAAGCCGCGATTCACCAATGAGGAGACAGTTCTCCACGCCCTGCGTCAAAACGGCGTCGATCTGGAAGCGTTGGATGGATACGTGAAGGAGGACGTGGAGCGGCTGGGAACACGTCTTGGCGTGATGCACGAGCGGATGAAGGCGCACTACTCGGAGCTTTTGGTCAGTCGAGCTTCCCTCTGTGCCTACAACTTACTAACGGCTCGCAGCGTCCTGCTCTTGACCACAGTGCTGGGCCAGATGGCGCAGGTGCATTCAACGACGGCAGCGAGCAATTCGTTAGTGGCGATTTTGCAGACGAACTCGGCGAGGATTTCTTTGGATTCAAAGAGCTGGGTCTCGACAAGGATCTGCCAACATTCGCAGTGCCGTTCCACTTGTTGCAAAACAGACTGCACTCTCTTCACCAAGCACAAAACGCCAGGTATGTTCTTTCTCTTGGTGCCATTTGCCTTTGCTAACATTTCACCAGCGCTGTCTCTACTGTCGGCAAGATGTGGGAGAATCCTGCACCCTGGGAGCCCGTCACGATTCAAACGGTTAGGAACCAAATCGGCCTCATCCAGCCTTACTTCCTCGAGAAGCTACACGCCAACAACGACCAGCCACTCGTCGAAGACGAAGACTTGCCCGCCAAGCAACGCTTTCCGAAGCCACGTTTGCCGCCTACCGGCAAGATCTCCTCGCCGAGGAAACGCCCTCTTCGCGAGCAGCAACAAATGGCCAAGAAGAAGCGGAAGCTCGAAGAAGCCGGCGGTCATGGCGACGCGAATCACAACAACGTCCCTGTCAAAGCACTCAAAACTCCCATCGGCAAAGTCAAGCTGGAGGCTCCGCAGAACAAGGACGCGGTTCCGGACCCCGAGAAGGAGGACAGTGGTGTTGTTGGTATGATGAGTCCAGAGAGTATCAATGGCGCGGGATGAGAAGTGTCTCCTCGCCTCTTTCTGATCCTCCATCATTCCACACACCCAAATGTTTGACTGCCTGCTGATGAACATGGATAGTCTCAGCGGTTCCGGCCAGACTCAGAAAAGGCCGGCAAAAACGACGGTTTTGACGACAACTCGCTCTAAAGTTGCCGCTCTCGATGGCGGTCGGCAGCAGCAGTCACTTTCGCTACTGCATTTTACACATTACGACCTTGCACAAACACACCACCCTATCCTCGATTTAATTTCGGCACCCTTTCACCCATTATTCACACAACTTTTTCCGCGACCAATCGACCAGCTGCCTGGCGTGCGGATGTATCTCTTTGCGCGGCCACAGCGGCAGCGGGAGCATACGTTCGAAAACTCCCATGTGGATACACGAGCGAATCTCACCTACAACGACCACCAACCACTGGCTAGCGCCGCACGCACGTCTTCTCCATAAGTAGCCGGTCGACTAGTCCGTCAGTTCATACCTGGCCCATCCTCCCTGTACATACAGCAGGCTCTGTGTTTCGCTTCACACACCAACTTCTCTTCTCTCCATCGTCAGGCTACGGATGGGTGATGATTGGGTGCCCTTTTGAGTTTCTTGCTTCATGAATGGGAGGACAGCCTCTTCGAATCTGCTTTTTGGCACAGGCATGGGCGCGGGCACGAGCGAGACGACGAATGCCATCGGGCTTGGGTTTTCTTTTACTGGCGTCCGCGGGTGCTCTTTTTTCACTTTCTACTATTGCGTCTGGGCTTTTGCCTTTTAACTCTTTTATTTCAATACTTTTTCCTTTTCGGGCAAGTCCTCGGATCCAACGGATGGATTGAGAGGCAATGGTGGACGGCGGCATTTTCTCCCTCTTCTTTAGATGGCAACATCAGATGCCAGATGACGTGGCTTTTGGTTGGGGCGGAGGAGCAACCAAGCGCGCTCTTGGGGCATGAGGCGCATGTGGTTGGGTTGGCGATGAATGGGGATGAGAGATGAGAGTTTGGCACAGACGGAGGGCGCACGGTTGGTAGTCATCGTTGAAGACAAGATACCCGCAATGGATGCATGTTGAATGAACAAACAAATGACCGTGTTTGTGTTGGACTCTACCCGGCCAGAATTGTACGCAAGATCAGGAACGCGGGGAGGTCGACACACTTGTAGTATGCAGGTCCATCAGGTCCATTCCATACAGATTGTCCTCAAAATGGACAAGACAGGGGGCATAGAATATAGTGATGTGGTGGTCGACCTCAGCCAATCAGAGCTCCACGGGATGGCCGCAGGTGTCGCGGGACCTGCAGCAGCTCATCGTCACCGCATCGTCCCAAACAACTGCAGCTGTCCTTCAGGCCTCTCACCTCGTGAACACACGCCTCGTGCGCGTCGTTTGCACCCCTTTGACATCTCCTTTTATTGGTCCGCTGCGAAATGGCGGCCTCGGACGTCATCGTCACGAGCGTCCATCCCTAGCTACCTCCAGACCGCTTTCGACGTCCAAGCTACTTACCTACCTATTCCATCCGCACCTCGTCTCCTTACTCTTATCTCCCACGCTGCTCCACTCTCGCCACTACGCGTCTCCACCTCGTGTCACTCGATGAACCACCACCGCGCCTAGGTACCTAGCTTCCTCCAGCTTCAGGCCCATCTAGCAGCTAGCTAGCTCCGCGACGCTATCAGCAAACGCGCTCCTCCTCCGTCTCTCTACCACCTTCCCCATACACTTCTACGTGCCACCATGCTCGACCACGTACAAAACGCCGTGACGTCCGCGGCCAGGGACGCCGTCCCCCGCGTCTCCTCCGCCTTCGACGACATGGCCTCCTCGCTCCCCTCGCTGCGGACCATCTCCAAGCTCGCCCTCGGCGGCGCCCAGGTGCTGCTGGGCAGCTCGGAGCCCGTCCGCGCCGGCAGCGCTCCTGCCTGCTCCAGCCCCCAGCTCAGCTGCCATAATTCGAGTGTGGTGGAGAATTTGTGCTGTTTCAATTATCCGGGCGGCCAGTTTTTGCTGACGTCGTTTTGGGATACTAATCCTGTCGTTGGTCCGGCGTATGTTTGGTTCCCCTTGGCGGTTGATGTGGATGATGCTAATGCCGAGGTAGTGATTCGTAGGTGCTCTCGTTGGCATGTCCGAAGCTTTCTGGAAAACAAAAGACTAAAACTATAGCTTTACCATAGATGGACCATCCACGGCCTCTGGTGAGTTTGTCTGGGTCGCCTGGAATGAGATGCAAAGATACTTTGAATCCGTCATCTAACAGGTGCCAGGCCCGACCACTGCGACGGCCACTCGTACGACAGCAACTGCGACCACACGCGCGCATACCGCAACATCACGGCCATTCTCAACCACTTCGGCGAGGCGGAGCTCGTGTCGTACATGTCGACGTACTGGAAGAGCAACTCGGAGTCTGACGAGAGCTTTTGGGAGCACGAGTGGTGTAAGCCTTCATATATACCTGGGAAGGGGAGGAGTCTTGTGAGCAGAGTTAGGCTGATTGACTGGGCTGGACAGCTAAGCACGGGACGTGCGTGTCCACGTTGAAGCCGACCTGCTACGATGATTATCAGAGGTACGCATCCATGGACGGCTTGCTGGTTGCGAGAGAGGAGCTAACTTGGAACGCAGCACGCAAGAAGTGCGAGACTTCTTCAACAGGAGCGTCTCGCTGTTCAAGGAACGACCAACCTACGAGGTTCGTTTGTCCCCTCCAACCAAATGATTCTACAAAACCACAACTGACCCACGCCCCAGTGGCTCGCCGCCGCGGGCATCACGCCCTCATCCAGCAAAACCTACTCCCTCTCGACCATCCAATCGGCGCTCAAAGCCGCGCACGGCGAAGGCGTCGCCCTCCTGTGCGAAGGCAGCGGCCGCAAGACCTTCTACCAGGTGTACTACGGCTTCGAAGTGCGGGGCTCGCTGCAGGCGGGCCAGTTCGTGCCCATC
Organism: Phyllosticta capitalensis; assembly: GCF_038381095.1. Classification (NCBI taxonomy): domain Eukaryota; kingdom Fungi; phylum Ascomycota; class Dothideomycetes; order Botryosphaeriales; family Phyllostictaceae; genus Phyllosticta; species Phyllosticta capitalensis. The sequence goes on from NW_027117440.1 coordinate 414,319, forward strand.
GACGTGTCGGGCTCGTCCAACTGCCCCAGCACCGTCAGGTACGTGCCCAAGAGCGGCGCCTCGCCCACGACGACGACGGGCCGGTATACGCGGACGGCGACGAGCACGACGGCGCTGCCGACGGGGACGGGCGCGTTTGAGGGAAAGGGGTACTTGGAGGTTGTGTATGAGGGCGGCGTTGATGGGTGCATCAGTAAGTTGTCGCCCCTTGATCTTTCTTCTCCTCTGAATCCGATCCGAACTCCCCCCATCCCACCACCTCCTCCCCCCTCAAACTACCACCCACCACTAACCTCCCCCACAGTCAGCGGCGGGACCTGGTACGCCTCGGGCACCTGCGCGACCTTTTCGGCCATGGCCTCGGGCTCCGAAAACGGCTTCACGCTCCGCAGCAGCCGCGGCGACTGCGCCATCACCATGGACAGCGAGCTCATGTGCGGCTCGGGAATCAACGAGCCGACCGTCTTCACGGCTGTCGACGGCAAGCTGGCGTTTGACGGCATCACGACTTTTTATGCCAGTCAGGTACCGAAAGGGACGACCAAGGTCAGTGTGTGGACGGATGGGGGGAGTGTGGAGTTGGGCATTGTCTGGAAGAGCAGGTAGGTGAGGAGGATGGTGGAGGGGAGGCAGGGGGAGTTTGGGGCTGTGAGGGTGTAGGGGAGGGATGGGTTGGTTGGTTGCTTGCCTGGCTTAGACTTATGTGGATGATGGAGATGTAGCTGAGATGACATGAGACGGAACTGGTCATGACTAGACGAAATAGACGAGCATCAAAAGGCATACGGTATGCATGCATGCGGCATGCGGCATCATTGACAGCTACCGGCTACACAACACAATCATACTCCCTGAGCTGAGCTGAGCTGACTTGCTTGATTATTTGGCACGTTTAATTTTTCCTGGCTATCTGCTTCAACCACTACCGCCTCGCTTTCGACCGTGTTTCCATGCTCGAATGCATGCACATCACTCCAACATGCGTGTTTTGCTGTTGCCTCAAGAGGCCCTTCTATTTTTCGTGCGTGTTCGCTTCTTCTCTTTGCAATTCGTCGTGCTACTACCTCATCCGACGACGCCCGCCCTACCGAGCTTGCTCACTCGCTTGCTCGCTCGCTCGTGTCTTACGTCTCTTTGATTCCTTTACCGCCTGGGCATGCCCCTGCCGCGACCCCTGAGCGCCCGCTGCGCGGCGCCGGGAGGCAGGCCGCGGGCGGGTGCTTGCGGCTGCGCGGATTCTTGGTTCTCTGTTGCAGTTGTTAGCAGGTGCGGAAGGAGAAGAGGGAGGTGGAGTAGTGGATGATGACTGGGACAGGGACGTGGAGGGGGGAGAGGAAGATGAAAAGGGGGGCAAAAAGAGGACAACATACTTATCGTCTCATCGACGCTCAGAATCATGCAGGCGGCCTCAATGGCAGCCTGGATGGCGTTGACCTTGACGAGGCTGGGCTCCCAGACAAACGAGTCGAGGTTGTTGGCGATGCCCTCGTGCTTGAAGTCGACGCCGGCCCACTTGTTGCCCTTGCGGTGCTCGACGCGCAGGCGGTTGAGGATGTCGGTGGCGTCGAAGCCGGCGTTGTCGCACAGCTGGCGCGGAATCACCTCGAGCGCCTTTGCCAGCGCCTTGATGATGCTCTGCTGCTTGTGCGGCACGTTCTTGTCGGCAAAGTTGTGCAGGTACGCCGACACCTCCATCTCGCAGGCGCCGCCGCCCGCCACGATGCTCTGGTTCTTGATGGCCCGCTTGACAATCATGATGGCGTCGTGCAGCGAGCGTTCGGCCTCGGCGATGAATTGCTCGGCGCCGCCGCGCAGGACGAGCGTGCACGTCCGGGCCGCCGGGCAGCCCTCGAAGAAGTTGAAGCGCTCGCCGCCGATTTGTCGCTCTTCGAACTTGGAGCATGTGCCCAGGTGCTCGTCGCGGATGTCGCTGCAAGTCGATTGGATCGAGGCGCCCGTGGCTTTGCAGACGCGCTCCATGTCGTCCGAGGAGACGCGGCCAGCGCAGAAGATGTCGCGGTCGGCAAAGTATCTGAATCATCGTTAGAAAAGTCGACCATCTGTAGACATGTACTCACTGGGTTGCCAAGTCACCAATCGGCAGCTTGCTCAGGACAACCTTTGCGCCCGTCTTGTACAGTGCCTCCATCTTGTTGAAGATGATTTGCCACTCGGCGTCGACAATGGCCTGGTACTCGGAGACCTCTTCGACGCGGACCTCGGCATTGTCCTTTTCGGCCTTGAGTTCCAGCTCGACGTTCAAGCAGACAATCTTGGGGTCGACAAACGACTTGGGTTGTTGCTCGAAACCGGCGTACGAAAACGTCTTCTTGAACGCCACGCCGTTGACGAAGAGGGAATCTTGGAGCGCACCGCCGGTAATCTTCTTGATGCCAATCAACCTCTCGTTGAGGTCGTCCTGGTCGAGGGACAAGACGGCGTCGACGACCACTGCCACGCATGTTAGCTTGTGCTACTACGCGCACACATAGCGTATCCCCTTTCTGCCAGCACTCACTCTTGGTGAAGAAGTCGGAATTCCGGTGTATCAGCTTGCTGCTCATGGCCGTCGCGGCCAGCTTCTGCAGCGTCTCCCTCTGGTTGCTCTCTCCAATGTCGACCGCAATCTCCTTGATCTTGTTGACGGCCATGCCGCATGCCCGTCGCAGGCCCTTGATGATGGTCTGGCTGCTGACGCCCTGCTCGACGTATTCCTTGACCTCCTTGAGCACCTCGCCGGCCAGCACCACCACAGACGTCGTGCCGTCGCCGACCTCGGCGTCTTGCGAGCGAGCAATGTCGGTCAGGATGCGCGCGGCGGGGTGGACAATGTCCAGGAGCTGTGCGCACTCAGTTCTGCTGTTTCTTTTTCAAGCTAGGCGTCATTCGGGATTCCGCCTTACCTTCATTACTGTTGCGCCATCGTTGGTGATTGTCTGCCTGCCATTCTCATCCACCAGCAGCAGGTCGCCACCGTATGGTCCCAAGGTGCTCTTGATGGTCGACTGCACGGCCAAGCAAGCGCTAATGTTGGATAATATTTGGCCCTTGCCTTGCGACTGATCCGTCCCTGTAATCCATCGAGAATCGCCGTCAGTTGTTTGGTTCCCCGTGGCCCAAATTCTGCGTTGGCGGCGGACGTACCCTCCCTAAGCACGACAATCGTGGGTGTTTGGCCTCCAAAAGACATGGTGGCTCCGGGATTTCTTGGCGAGAAAGTGCGCGTGTAAAAGGGCCCGGAATGACAGTTGGAAGAGGGTCTTGAGGGTTGAGGCGGTGGAGCGGAACTTCGAGGGGTAACTTGTGGGCGACGCTGAGCTTCGACGCGTTCTGTCGGCCAACGGCGCCCGCGATTTTCTGGGCCGACAGCAAACACTGCAAACTCCCGCCCAACTCTTGGCGTCGTCATTTCACACCCCTGGCACTCAGCGAAGTCAATTCATTCAGAGCAGTCTTTTGATTTTGTCTATTCCTCATTTGACTTTTGGCTTGGCCCAAAACTCCTCGCTATCGTACAAAACAATATCGCTTCTTTGGTATCCTCTGCTCACTTGAACTCGCTAGCTCAATCGTCGCTCAAACCCCCTGCTCCCCCTCGTATCTACACCACAGCTTCGTGGGAGGTGAGAAATCTGAACAGTAAACAAGGAATTTCATGCTGGGCTGGCCCGCCCGCGTCTGATCCTCGAAAAACGCCATTCAACTCCTGACAAACGAATGCCGCAAGCAATGCTAGTGCCTCCTCTCGCCTCGTCGCTCATTCACGTCCCCAGCCATCTTTTTGCCCATCTCGTAGGTGGAAATCATGATTGCACATGCAGGAGCCACCTTGAGACAGCGCGCTGCCCATCCGCGGAAGAGACCGGGGAAGCCTTGCTCCTTGAAAATATGCCACAGGAAGCGAGGCATCGACTGCTCCTCAGGCTTCAGCGCATGGGCTAATTCACTACCTGGGGCGGCAGGTTTTGATCCTCCGGCGTGGCGGACAACTTGCTGCCTCGTTTTGCCAACATCAAATGGTGTTGTGACAAAGGCAGCGACTGCTCCTGAAGAAGCGCCAGCAACAAAACTGTCCACCAGCGTCGCCGTGTGGTCTTCCTCGCTCCGGCATCGACTCCGGCTCTTGCTCCTACTCCTGACGCCCGAACCAAGTCTGTCGAGCTCCCGGCTGCGTTTTCGTTCGCGCTCATCTATCAGCATGTTGCGTCCAGTCTCGTAGCCCCACCAGTAGATGGCAGAGAATGGTACATCGCGCCAAAGTGTGAGGCCTAGACCGCGCCACAGACTGGTCCATCCAGACTCCCGAACCAGATCTCGAACTCCGTGGAGGGTATCTCTGAAATGACTGCCTGTCGTGTTTGCGTGGTTGGTTTGTGTGGCTTGCATTCGGGTGCGGAACATTTCAATCGGTGATACAGCAATGGCTGCGAGGACGCGGGCGGTGCTGCCGGCAATGAGAGGAGAGTAGGAATCGGAGATGTTTTGCTTGATAGGTGATTTGTGAGAGGTCCGTAACCAGTCGTAGCCGGCAAAGTAGATGACATTGGCAGGAATTGTCATGACGAGTGTGGGAGAGAGTCCCCGCCAGAGTGTCCGAGGTCCCTCATTGCGCGCAATCTTGCGCAGACCGTCAAAGGTCGAATTGAAAGTCTTGCGCTGCGTCTCCTCGACCGCGCAGGACTTTGCGCTCGTTGGGAGAGTAGTCGGCACGGTGGTGGGCCCCGCCACGCAGTATGAGGCATTGTTTGTGACCCAAAAGACTTCGCGACAGCAGGCCGTCACGCCCAGGTTTGGAGGTATGTTGGAAAAGTGCGGTTGTGCGGGGTTCAGAGAAGATAATACGGGGACGGGACGAGGATGTGTGGGTCTCGAGGCCGGTGGAGGATGTGTTTGAGCTTGGAGACGAACGCGAACAACGTCAAGAGGGGTAACTAGCTACGCGTTAGCTACGTGAAGTCAAGGTCGAGGTTGGAGGCAAAAGTACCTAAAAGAGAGGTAAGGATGCTGCCGGTGACGGCCGACAGCATCTTCTGGGTGATGGATATGTCTTCCGGAGCATCGTTCTCCTCGGCAGGCATGGTTGAAGGGTGTTTGGTAGCATCAGGGCCAGGACGAGGAGGTATTCTATCATGAGGTTGACCTGTGGCGGCGTTGGCCGCAGCGCCTGCGGTATCGGCCATTGCGGGAGAGAGGAGGGTCCTGTGGAGACCGATGCAAAGCGCGAATCGTGGGGCTACCGGGAGACTGTGCACATGCTGCGAGGGAGAAACCGGAGAGGTCGAGAGATGGTGAAGAGGGAGTGTCGATGTGGAATGAGGGATAGGAAGAGGCGCTGTGAGGAGGAGCAAAGTTGTGGTCGGCTACTTTTCCATGACGCATCAGAAGCGGCAGTACAGCCGACGGCTTCAAGACTCAGGATCCATCGCTTGCCTGTCAGACTTTCAGCGCGCCGCCTTGTATCGCCGCCACACGCGCCGCTCCGAACTCTGCGCAGATCAATCGAAACATCTCAGTCCTCTGCCCGATTCGGACTTCAAAGTGCTCCTCTGGGCACAATTCACCGGCCACGACTTTGACCATTGATTCCTTAGGATCTCTGATAACGCTTCGGCGATAGCCACATTATCCCCGTCTGACATTGCGTCGACCACAGGCAACCACCAGGCAGCATCCCGGCAATATTTACTCGAAACCTCCATCCTGACCTCTAGCTACCTGTTCCCCAAAAGACTCTTCGAAACTGAGCCCGTTCGCTTCAACAGCGCAGTCCGACATCATGGCCGACCCAACGAACCCCGCCACGCCCACCGAATCCGAGCTCGAGTCTTTCAGACGAAAGTGGCGAGAAGAAGTCCAAGCACGCACAAAGCAGGGCAAGGCAGGCCCATCGCAGGCGAGCAATGCTCCAGCACAAGCGTCGTCTAGCAAAGCGCAACCGTCTCGTCGGAACAAAGCACCGGCTCTTTCAGGCTTCCACCAGGAACGACACGAGAAGATTGACGAGGCGGAGCCACACGCGTACCATGACCTTGGAGAGAAAGAGACGGGCAGAAGATTGAATGAACCAGCACCGCCGTCGACCAAGGCACCGGAATCTGCGCTGGAGCACTTTGAGGAAGCCGTAAAAAGAGAGGCGCAGGGGCAGTTGGGGGACAGTGTAAACTTGTATAGAAAGGCATTCAAGGTAGATTTTCCACTTGATTCATGCGTACAACCGCTGATTGAAATCGCAGTTGGATGATGCTGTGCAAGAAATATACAGGAAGAAGCACTTTCCTGCCGCTCACTTCCCCAAGCCCGCCGTCGCGAATCCCAACCCATCCAATGCATCTGCCACTGTGCCAAACACTGCCCATCACTCACTAGCCGGTTTCTCCTCATCCCTGACTGATCTCGTGTCTTCATTTTCCAACTTGTCGATTCCCGGCGAAGAGCCACCAACAGACTTGTCACCGCCGCCGCCATGTCCCATTGCGGATATCCCAGAGGAGCTCCTGGCTCAAATCCTCCTCCACGTCGCAGTTGACGACGTAGCCGAACTGGGTAGACTTGCACAAGTTTGCAAACGCCTCGCCTACCTGGTCATGACCGAAGACAGCATCTGGAGACGGCTCGCCCTCGGAAAAGAGTTTGGCTTCGCAGGCATGCACTACCGCTGGGCATGCAAACTGGACGGCTCCCCCATCGGCGACGACGGCGACGGCGGACGCCTCCTGTCCAGCTTCACCAGTCTCCCCGAGCAAGAAGAAGCCGAAGCGCGCGAAACCACCAAGCTGGTCGAAACGGCGCTGCACACGCTGCCCCTGGTGCCGTCGGCCTACCCCAACTTCCGCGCCCTCTTCCGCTCGCGCCCCCGTGTCCGCTTCAACGGCTGCTACATCAGCACCGTCAACTACACGCGGCCGGGCGCGCACCAGTCCAACTCGCTGAGCTGGAGCTCCCCCGTGCTCATTGTCACGTATTATCGGTATCTTCGTCTCTTTCGTGACGGCACTTGCATTGCGCTGCTCACGACGGCCGAGCCGCACGACGTGGTGCCGCACTTGAGCAAGGAGTACCTGCACGGCCGCAACGGCGCCCACGCGCACTCGGCGCTGCCCCAGGTCGTCATGAAGGACGCGCTGCCAGGCCGCTGGCGGCTGTCCGGGCCCGAGCACGCCGTCGACGACATGGACCCGCTGCACGATGCTTCCTCCACTGACCCATCTGCCCCTGACTCCAGCAGTACAACCTCTCCTCCGCCTGCTCCATCACAGACCCAACCCCTCCCCACCTCATCAACCACCACCGACAGCACCATCAGCACGTCCGAGCCCGAAGGCACGCTGCACATCGAGACGGCGGGCGTGCACCCGCGCTACATCTACCGCATGGCGCTGTCGCTGGGTAGCGCGGGCAAGAACGCCCCGCGCAATAACAAGTTGAGTTGGCTGGGCTACTGGAGTTATAACCGCTTGACGGATGATTGGGGCGAGTTTGGTCTCAGGAATGATAAGCCATTTTATTGGAGTAGAGTTAAGAGTTGGGTGTGATGAGGATGGGTGGGGGAAAATGGAGAGGGGGAGGGGAGAAGATGAGAAGGGGGCGTTTTGAGATGGTCGGATGAATTGATGCGTTTCTTGCGTTGGAATTTGGTTGGGAGGTAGGTGCATGTTTTCAGACCATCTTCTGTTTGACATATGAGTGATATGTAGACAGACAGGCAGCGCTTTTAGACAGACGCCTAGAATAAAGCTCTAACACTGCACATATGAAATCCCATCAAAAACACACCAACGTAAAAATTGAAATCTCGACCTTAGCATGTCTCGCCTACTCACAATTAACAGGAAAAAACAAAACATGCCCTGTTCACTCTTTGCCCAGCCCCTGGCAGCCACACCTCGACTGTTTTCATCCCTCCCCTCTACAACACTACGTCGCCAGCATCATATCCCCCCCCTCCCCTACCACCTTACCACTTCCACCAACACCAACACCTAATCCGGCAAAGCGGGGAGCGCTCTCTGCGTCCAAAGTTGCCCTCTCCATCCACCTCATCCCACCCTAACGGTGCACCTCAACCAACACCAACACCCAATCCGGCAAAGCGGGCGCGCTCTCTACGTCCAAAGTTGCTCTCTGTACATTTACACCATACGACGGTCTGCCGTTAGTCTGCGCCAATCCGGCGCGTTGGCTTTCGGATTCTCGGATTGCCGGCCGCGTAGGGGGCGTGGGTGTGGTGCTGGGAGCAAGAAAGATGGATGGGAGGAGCTAGAGCCGCAGCCCAAAGTATGGGTAAAGTCGCGCGCGGGCGCGCGCTGTTTGCCCAGTCGGAGCGAGTGCGAGGGGTAGAGAGACAGACACGTGGGGCAACCGTGCGCGTGTACGTACAGTATGGGGGGCGCTACAGAGACCAAGACTGGACAGCTGGTGGGAGCTAGCTAGCTGTGTGTGACATTGCTGGTTGTCTGGCTAGATGGGGGAGAAATAGATGCGTTGTGTTGCGTCGCTGGCGCTATAGCGGTGACGAATTTCCCTATAGGGCGGGCTCGTGCAGGGTCCGGGGAGGGAAGAAGGGTCTATCGGCACTTGACAGTAGCGCGGTAAGGCAGATGGCGTTGGACAAGGAGTAGGGGTCTTGAGCAAGAAGCGGATATTTTCTGAGCGCCCAGAAAAATCTGGCCCTTGTTTTATTCTTTAAAAGATGAGAGTGATGTTTATTGCTCCATGCTGCAAGCTCGAATTTCTTGTGGCAAAGTCGATTCGCTTTGGTTTGCTACCTGTCTCGACTCACGGCGGACTACAACACCCTCGCCGCATGTTCCTTTCTTGACTGCTTTTCGGAAGGTATTTCTCGTAGACAGTTAGAAGACAAGCGGCACATATGCCAAATGCTGTACATCTTGAAATCCTCCCGCCGCTACAGATGCAGTGACAACATTGGCTTGCCAATTCCAGAGGGTCGCTTCTGGAGTTGGGTGGTGATGTTGACTCCGCGAAAAAGATCGTATTGTGACTCGTCACCGACAGGGCTTCCGAATGGGTACTGCGAGCCTTTTAAGGGCATGAGGCTAGTGGCCTGGCTGCCGCGATCTGTGCCTCGAGAGAGGGTTTCTTGAGACTCGGCCTGTGATTTTGGCCGCTGCGGTGCGAGAGTTGGCGGTTGGAAGCTCGTTGTGCGTTTGTCGAGCGGATGCACCTCGCCAATGGATTACACCGAGTCCTGGAGGTGATTCACCTGGCGAGCGAAGAACGGGAGGGCGGACGGCTCTCAGCTATTTGGTCGGCTGGGAGCCATGACGGCAAACGAGCTCTGAAATACCGCCAATTTCGTCGCAAGGCTTGGGGCGGACGAGCCCTCACAGACCTCGCCCAAGAGCTCAAAGCACCGCTCAGGCTATGGAGTTTGTCGCGAAGCCCGATGACCATGAGCAATGGTCGAAACGAATGGACCATCGTGCCTCAATCGACATCTCTCGGCACCGCCGCAAGCGCTTCTTCGCACTCTTTCCTCAGCTCATCAACGCCCTTGACACCCTTCCACTTGTCCAACAGCGTCTTGACCTCGTCGTACTCTTGTGCCGCGGCGACCTTTTCGCCGTTGGCAGTCTTGGAACGTAACCGCCGCGGCGTGTCGAGGACCCAACGCACAGTCTGTCGCTGCCTTTCCTTCTCGTCCATCCTGCCGGGTGGCGAGGGCGACTTGATGCGGTGGGGCGGGACGGCGTGTTCGATGATGGAAGCAGACAACGCCGTCGCCGTCTCTGCAATGTGCGCAATCGCCGGACCGAGCGTCGACGTGTGCGGCGTGAGGGGATCCATATTCGTGCGCATCTGTAGAGCATCAGCACCAAAGTTGCATCCCAGCCTTGCATGGAGCAAAATAGTGAGCCGAACTGACCTTCTTGATCGTCTCAGTCGCCGCAATCAGCTTCGAGTAGTTGTCGTAAACCAGCGCCTTGCGCTCGCCATCCAGCCCCTTGACCTGGGCCACGAGCCCGGCCTCGACCTTCAGCACGCCCTCCAGGCCTTCCTTGCCCAGCACTTCCTTGACATATGCCTCGGCGTCGAATCCGGCCTTGTCCAACTCGCTCGCTTCAACCTCCTCTTTGACCGCCTCGAACCCAGGCGTAGGGGGAGCAGCGCCGCCGCCCGGAAGTGTTGAGGAGGGGTCCGACGTTGGCGTAACGGGCGACTTGAGGTTGTAGTAGTCTCGCAAGGCAGTGCGGTCGCGGGCCCGCGGCGGGCGCGTCTTGGAGGTGCTGCGGAGCGAGTTGGAGCGCGAGGGCACTTCCAGCGAGGTACGGGTGCTGGAGGGTGAGCGGATGGACGAGGAGTGACGCGGCGAGGCAATGGTCGACATTTTGGAGGTTGGGCCTTGGGGCTGCTGCGAAATGTTTGGCAGATGCGAGGTGTTGAGAGGATGGAGCTAATAAACGGCGGCGTGGTTCAAGGAAGCTCCAGCTGGTTGAGGTGCATGACGTGCAGGGGTGGGCGTAGGGCTGATGGCTGCATGACTCGCGGATACCTAATTCGGACGTCAGAGAACCATCTCAACTCCATCTCGACGCGTTTGCCGCCAATTGCGACCATCCAACCAATTCTGCGACGCGTCAAGCCAGTCTCAAAATATGCCAGACCATCTCCGTCCAGCCTGAACTCCATCGCGTCGCGCGACATCAACTCAGTCAACATGTCGCAGCACATCAACATCAACCAAGAAGTCACTCAACACCTCACCGCCAAAGGCCTCCACCCGACGCCACAATGGCTGACGAGCTTCCTGTCGACCGTTCGTCCAACCACTGCGCCTGCTGCCGTCAAGCAAACTGCCCTCTTCCGCCTGCTCGCCTCGGACATCACAACATCGCTCGCCCGCAACGCGACGTCGACATTTCCGCCTAACGTCCTTGACGGCACCAAAAAAGAGCGTGTCCTATCCGGCCCCATTTTCGTTCAAATCTTGGATATTGAGGACGTTGGTCGCAGTCGCTGGAGTCAGGTCGAGGAGTTGGAAGCCCAAGCGCGCGGTGAAATGACCAAGGGCCGCGAAATAATCCGCGTGGTAGATGTCGAGGGCGGCCAAGAGGGACCAGGACAGACTCAAACGCAGACGGGCGGTGCTCGATCTGGAGCTGGTGCGAGCGGTACCAACGGTGGAAGTGGCCCGAGCACTCGGGGACCGCACAAAGTGCTCTTGACCGACGCGGCAGGCGCGCGTGTCTACGGGCTCGAGCTGTTCGCTGTGGCCGGGCTGAGCACAAACACGGGCATCGGCGCAAAGTTGGTCTTGCGGAACGTCGTTGTGGCGAGGGGTCTGCTTTTGCTTGAGCCAAAGACGACGACTCTGTTGGGCGGAAAGGTCGATGCGTTGCATAAGGCGTGGCACGAAGGTCGACTGGAGCGACTCAAAGAGGCAGCAAAGATGACGGAGGGAGACAGAGGGTGAGAGCAGAACTGGAAAAATGAAAAAGACATGTCCAGCAAGCGTGGTGCTCTCTGGGTGACTCGAACTCGCACCCAACATCAGCCGAGCGTCTCGCTACCGGTAACGAAAAGACGCATCATCCACGCTCAAGTAAGAAGAGAACGAGCATAGCAGCAGACTGGACGAAGCGCAGAGAGTCAGAGCAAGAGACTAGAGGGGAGGGAAAAAAGAGAGAGCAAAAGGGCAAAACTTCACCCGTAGGGGCGTCCCCCTACGAGCTATCAAACCCTGCGCAGCACCACGAAACCAGGCCGTGGCCGCTGGCTGGTTTACCGACTAGCCCTACGATACCAGGCCGAAGGTGAAAGTCGGTGTCCCCACAACTACGCCAGCCGCGGACTGGCAGTAGAAGGGGCGCCGACAGTAGACGCGAAATTGAAGGTATATAAAGTACACTTTTTGCAGCGCCACCACCACCGACCGCGACCGAGGCTTGACAGCAAAATTAACGATATGCACTGCTCCGTGTATCTTCTTATTGAGATTTTTGAATGCTCCACGGACTCTTCACAAAGGACTTCTCTAATCTTAGCGCTACAGACGTAGGATACATCAACACACCCTTTCTGCACGTTTTACATGATATCTATTTCCTTCGTCTCAGCAGTCACCTAGCCGCATGAATGTGCCACGACTTTTGCCACCAAGCCTTGGACCAGGGACCAAAACTGAACTTAAAATTTGGTCTTTCAAATTGCGCACGCACGCACGCGCTCTTGTCTAGAACTTATGACAGGAAATCCGACAACGCCAGAAGCAACCATCCGCCGCGTTACCCAAACGCCGAGAATACGCAACCCACCACACCATCCAACGCCTCAACCTCACCCCTCCCTCTTATCCAACACCCTCATCGCGCCCGCCGTCAACGCCACCCCAATCCCCAACATGGCCGCCACAACTAAAAACGCCAGTCCGGGCCACCACGCCACACTCCACGAGTACACGGCATTCACAGCAGCGGGGGCAATGATTCGGACTATCGCCTGCAGCACGCCCAAGCCGCCCATGAGCAGGCCGACCCGGTGCGTGGCGACGTGCTTTGTGAGAGCGGCCTCGGTCGTCGACAGGCCGATGGCGCCAAACGCCGCCAGCGCGCCGCACAGCGTGAACAGCACCCCGTTGGGCGACAGTGCGTACCCGCTGAAGCCGAAGATGTCGAACAGCAGCGCCGTCAGGATCAGGTGCCGGTCCAGCGCGTCCGGGCCCGGGCACGGGTTGTAGAGGTTTTGCGGGGGGATCGGTCCCGGTTCCCCTGCGGCCGTGAGGCCGTCGTCGAGCGGGGCGGGCGAGGCGAGCGCTAGATGCGGCGACTGCGAGGTTGCGCTGGTGGGGGTCTCGTTGCCGCCGCTCGGAGGCGTGAGGCTTGGTGTTGATGAGGACGATGATGGCGTTGCAGCTGTTGTGGGCGGCGAGGGCTTGGCCATGTGGTGGGGAAGCAGTTGGCGCGGTTTGCGGAAGAGGAAAATCAGCATGGGGATGCCGAGCCAGGAGACGGCGGCACGGAAGGCGTTGATGACGCTCATGAAGTAGTTGTTTTCGAGGTTGCCCCATTTGAAGACCATCTGTGGAAAAGCATGAGCACTCCTTTTGTTCGGGCTGGGTACGAGGGCTGGGTTGCTTACCTGAGGATACAGAATCAAGACCTCGCCGGCAGAAACGGCGCCAGCGTAGCACACGACATTGATCGCGACGAGAATCTTGATGTTGCGGCGCAGTGGAGCGCTGCCAATCAGAACAGGCGGCGCCAACCTGTCTAGCCACCTCGTCGGGTTGAGCTTGCCAATCTTCTCGACGAGCCCGAAGCCCTTGGTGCCCTGCTGCCAGGGGAACAGGGTGCGGAGGTTGAAGTCTTCTTGCCGTTTGCGCGGCAGGCTCTCTGGGACGAAGAACCAGAGGTAGATGCAGGAGAGGGATCGCGCGACCTGATTCGTGTAAGGAGTGTGATTTCCTCTTTTTGGGGGGTTTGAATAGGACTTACAATGCAAATATAGAAGACGAGAAGAGGCGACTCTTGGCCGCTTGCTTTCAGTATCAGACTGGAGAGGGCTGGCCCGACTGCTATTCCAATGAATAGGACTCCGTGGACTCTGCCTGCCACAATTGTCACTGATTTGGCTACTAGCCGATTGGGTTTGACCTACCCTGCTGAACGTTGCGTCTGTCCTCGGGCTCTGTGTCGCTAATATATGCCGAAGCCATTGACATGACTGTCGAAAAAGTCCCACTGCACCAGAGAATTAGTTTTCCAATTCCCATAACTTGCAATCTGTCTCTGCATCTCCCTTTCAAGGAAGAGGGGGTTCAGGGGTCTACCAACCTCAACCCATCAACCACCCAAATCAACCAAAGCCAGCGATAGCCAAACGGCGCCAAACTCTCACCATTCGCCGCCGCCCTCGCCAACGCAATCAGCATCGCCTCGGCGGCCAACATGACAACTGCGCAATACATGACGACTTTGACGCGGCCAATACGATCCGACAGCACGCTCAGCCAAGTGCCCGAAATCATGGAGAGCGTCCCGCCAATGGCGCCGCCGATCGAGGCCACCCACGCCGTCGTGCTCGACACGGCATCGGTGGCGCATTGCGGGTTGAAGCCGCCGACGACTACGGGAGGGGGTCCGCTGGCGGCTGTTGCTGCGGCCGTCGTGCTGTTTCCTGGCGATGAGGCGGCGGCTGCTGGCGAGTTGTCCGGGGACGGCTTCCATGTGAGGGGGAGCACTTCGCGGCAGACGAGGCCCGTGAAGATGTTGATGCGCGGCACGACGGTGATGCCGAAGGCGAGGCTGTTCATCAGGAAGAAGATGAGGAGGTATATCACCTGTGAGACGTGACGAGTGATGGGTTAGCATTTTGGTAATGATTGCACGAGGAAGCCCCAGTGGGACAGAAGCTTTGTGCTTGGTGACATGAGTATGAAGTGTGCGAGGAGTGGTCCGGTTCGCTGGGTCCAGGGGGATATGGATTGGAATGCCGGTGTTGCAGTGACACAATGCCATCGTGTCAACCAGACGGGTGGCAACCTTTGTACCACACGAGCAACGCATTTGAAAGTTTCCAGTCCCATCTCGTCTTCCGTCTCTTCGCACCACAAACGAGAGGGAGAAAAGAAAAATCGCAATCAACCCACCTTCGGTTTCCTTCTCCTCCCCCACCCGCCATACTCCTCCGCATCGACCGGCATGCCCGCCGGCTGACCATCTCCCAACATTTCGGTCATCTCGATGTCGTCCTCTTCGCCCTCATCCCCCGTCTCCAACACATTGCCAACGCCAGCGCGATCATCGTCGCCTTCCGTCAGCGGCACAGGGTGATACTCCATCGCAGCCGCCGCGGCGCTCAACTTGGGCCCCATGGCGACGACGCTGCTACTGCTGCTGCTGCTGCTGCTGCTTTCTCTTTCTCTTCCTTCTCCTCGCGCAAGACCGCAGCAAGCCAGGTAGAGCCGGTGGTAGACGTCGTCGTCGTAATGTGGTGACCGACGGCGAGAAAGATCTGAGGTCGAAAGTACTCAAGGCCAAGCGTAAGACAAGCCCTCCTCCTCAATCAACAAGAAAGGCGAGCAACAAGCAGCAACAGTGGCAGCGTGGAGTCCGAGTCTGCGCAGGGCGACGCGCACATATCCGGCGAACGGGGGTCCAGGTCCAGGCAGCTGAGGTCGTTTTCTTTGTTTAGCTGCAGTCAGCCAGCTGGTAGTAGCTCCTTTTCTCGCTTTTGCTTGAATTCGAACGTGGAAGAGAACAGATGGTCAGATAACGAAAGGAAAAGGTATCTTTGTCCAGCAAAGTCTAAAGCGCGTCAGGTCAAGTGTTCAATAGGTTGCCGAGCGTGGCTCGGCGAACGGCTGCGCGGCAGCTAGGCAAGCTCCAGGGGACAAGGAGGACGTCAGATCGTCAGACGGCATCCCTGCGCGCTTCACGCGAGTCAGGCTAGACTACTTGCGTTGGCTAGCTGCTTTGGGCAATGAGATGGGCGACTTGCGTGTTGAATGCATGATGAATTCATGAAGAGTTGTAGGTGCCATTATCTGACGACAATACTTTGTTCACTTCTCGCCCACTGTTCAATTCAACGACACCCGCGACAAAAATGCTTTTGTTCAAAACCCACCAACCAAACGCCTAGCATATGCAAATGCCAATGCCAGCCCACTATGCCATGTGCTGTCAAGAGTACTGAGAAAACCACAAACAATGAGAATGAACAGAAAAAGAGAATGAGGGTAGCTTTGGGCAGGGAGATGCAATGCTCGCCATCGTCCCGTGGCCACTCTCAACATGCCTAGTCGACTATAGCTCCACTCGTCCATGAAAGCCAACGACTACAATCCACCATCTCCCTAATCGACCCGCAAAACTCCCCCACACCCCTAGCATTCACTCGTCACCCCTCACTTCTTAAACGTCGCACTCTTACCCGCGCGCTCCTTTTGCACGCGACTCAAACCCTTCGGCACATCTGCTGCCTTGGCATAGGGATTGAAGTCCTTCTTACGCTTCTTCTTATCCCTCGACGCGGCGCCGTCCTGGTTTGGCTTGAGCAGCGACGCTTCAGCCGCATAGTCGAACGGTTCTTCCTCTTCTTCTTCGTCGCCGTCCGCAGCGTCTTGTGCTGTGCTTTGTGCTCCTGCCTCTGCCTGCTGCTGTTGCCTTTGCTGCTTTGCAGCCTTCTTCGCCTCGCGTTTGGCCTTCTTTGCGGCGGCCTTCTCCGCCTTCCGCGCCGCCTTGTCAGATTCCATCACGTCGGCGTCGTCGCCTAGTGCTACTTCGTCTGCCTCCTCGGATCGATGCAATTGCTCCGGCTCCGTCTGCTCTGCCTTGATCGGTGACGTGGCGACTTCGGCAATCTTGCGCTTGCGTCCCAGCTGCTTCACGGTGAAGACGCCGTCATCCTCTTCCTTTGGCGCAGGTCGGTCCTCCGCCTTGACAAACTGGTGTTCGGCGCGCGCAGCCGGATCGACTGACTTCTCCTCCTTGACTTGCTTGTCGTTGGGATCCGCAAAGACCTCGGCCGTGAGCGGCGGGAGAGGGACAGCAAGGCTCACGCTCTCAGTCGAGTACTGGCGGGGCTGATGGTTAACCTCATTGGTGATGAGATTGCCCCAGAAGTTTGAGACCGTTGCCCGCAGCGAGCTCGCATCCTGTGAAGCAGACGCCTGCAGCTCCTTGAACGCCGTCGAGTTGCCAATTCCAGGCATGGTGACTGGGGCTTGGGCGTTCGACCGAGGTGGCTTTGCGCCAAAAGCTTGCCACATCTCAGGTCCTTTGGTGCCTTCCTCTTTTCCGCGGACAACAGCTCCAACAATCTCGTCAACACGCTGACGCGCAATTCCCGACAGCGACGGAGCAACGCCGAGCAAAGCGGCCTTGTCGGTTGGCATGGAGCGCGCGATGCTAAACAGAATGTGGTTCGGCATCACGTAGAAGACGCTCTCATCTTCCTGTCGCGCAACCGCATCGCGCCATCCGTGCACAGCCTTGAAGACGCCAAATTGCTCTTTGTTGAAAGCGTTCGGGTTCCTGAACAGCATCTTGTACCAGCCCATAGAGCCTTTGCCAGTCTCAGGGTTCGCGATGGGAGTCGAAAATGCCTGAATACACGTCTCCTTTGAGGCTTCTTGTACCCGTCGGACGCGGTCTTCTTCGGGGTTGGAAAAGTCGGATCTGTCAATAAGCTCGTTGCGCATGTTGTCGTATATGTACAAAAGGAAGTGGGTATCTGAGCGAGCATAGTCGAACAGTTCTTGCGGAAGGGGTCTATGGAATAAATCAGCGGGGACATCATGCAAGCTTCAGTAGTCTTACCGAATCCTCCAGTCCGCCATTTGGTACTGCTTTTGGGCCTGGAAGTTGACGAATTTGGAAAGGAGGAACGCAAGACCAGCTTGTGGGTATCCCAAGGCACGGCACGCGTGATATGTGTCAAAGAGACCGACAAGATAGAGACCGAGGTCGCGCTGAAGCCAGATGACGTCCATAAAGGCACCGTGGAAAAGCTTGATGATGTTGGGGTCCGTAAAGACCTCGTTCAAGCACTCCAGCCTTCGTCTCCACGGCTTCAGCGTGTCCACGACCCAGTCCTTGTCGCGAGTGCTAATCTGCATGAGCGACACCAAACCAATGTACGTACGCTGGTCGTGGTGCTCCAGATCAATCGCAATCTCCTTTGCCTTCTTGAGTTCCGCAAGCATGGCTTCCAATGCCTCGGGGGTATCTACAAATGTCGCGGTCGTGCTTTCGAACGGCGTGTAGGGGATGGGGTCAGCTTTCGTGTATACGGACGGTGGGAACTGGTAATTGAGAATCTCGGTCTGGTACGGGTTCTGGTATCTTTTTCTGCGGTCAGTCCATTTCTCACGCTCACGCTGTTTCTTGCGCTTGCTCTCTGATTGCTGTGATACTGACAAGCTAAGGCCATCTTCTCCTTTTTTGATTGTAAGACTTTGGTTCAGTGGCACCGTTGCGTTGGGCTTGGATGTGAGAAGCGGCTTGAACACTTCATCCGCATCATTCGTTGGGACATGCTCAAACAGCTTCTGCGGCTTGGGGATGTCCTGATTCCGAAAGTTCTTGGCCAAAGCGCCAGGTCTTGAAGGGAGTCCTGGGGCTGGGGACTGCATTGTCGTCATTCCACCTTGGTCTATGACCGCTGAAGCGTTTGTACCCACCTGCTCCTTGCTGGGCGTGAGCCTCTTGACAATGCCCGTGTACTCATCGAGATTTGTGTCTGCCCGTTCCAGCAAGCTGTCCACCACATCAACGATCCCCCTCCACTGGCCGTCGACAGCGTCGATGTCCTCGAGTCGGGGACCTACAACCTCCGAGCCCGCAGCCGCATGGCCAAGCAGACGTTCCGCAAGAGAGAGAAGCCGCGCATTTTGCTTGTCGAGCGCAGAGCCGACGGTCGGGTCGAGCGAGCGGTGGAAGCCCAGGTCCTCGGCGCAGATTTGGGTCGTGTTGCGCGTGGTTGCGACGAGGGATTCGGAGACGTTTTTTTGGAACTCGGAGAAGTCCTCCATGGCCTCCAACTTCAGCGTGTGTTTGTCAGAAAATGGAGGTTAGGTCATTCCAAGAGAATGCGCGGATAGAAGTTTTTTCAGTTGCGAATGGTAGCGCGAAAGGTGTTGAAGGGTTTGGGATTCGCGTCAGCCAAAGTTTCTTGGGATAGCGCGGCGCTCGATAAGATAAAAGCACCGCGAACCTTGCAACGACGTCCTTCGCCGTACCCGCCAACCACCATGTCGGCCTCTCTCGCCCCAGAGTGCAACGAAGTCAAAGAGTGGGCCCTTTCGATCTGCATTACGCCGTGGTGATCAACTTCTGACATTTCTATCCAGCAAATACGATACTTGCTTTCTCAAATGGTATAGCGAGAGTAAGTGCCTGTTGCTGCCTTGGCGGTCCTCGCTCACCGTCCGCAGAGTTTCTGCGTGGCAATGCCACCACGGATGAGTGCGAGCCTTTGTTCAAGCAGTACAAGAGCTGTTTGAGCGTAAGTGACTTTTTGCTTCCTTACTAGTTTTGTTGCTAAGTCATGGCAGAAAGCACTCAAGGAGCGCGGCATTGACACGATGCTCGATGAGGCGAGGGAGAGCAATCGCGAGACTGACGCTCAGCACATGAGGGGCAGCTCTGGACGATAACCGATTGGGTCTTTCAAAACGAGTATTGCGAAGACTGATGAATTGACTGGGTGCATGGAACGGCGCATCTCTCTCTACTCTGCAGCAATAATAACACATCAGGCATTCAAAACTTCAAACATCATTCGGGAACTTTTGGAAAGAATACATGTCCTATGTTCAAGGAGCGGAGGAATAACACATGCCCAAAAGGCGCCCAACCACACCGCATCGCCCATACGCCGTCTGACAAGTCTCCAGCAGCCTGGGTGAGAAGTTTCACATCTCAAGTCTTAGCTGCTGCCAACGCCGAACAGAAAAGGTACAGCAGTATCATCAAAACATACATGAGAGCACTGAAGTCTCCTAGAACCGCAATCAAGGGAGCATTCAAGCTTCTGGGAAGGGAAAGAAAATTTCTGAGTGACATCTAGGCTGCCATACGGATTTGACGTCTCAATCGAAATCGAACGCGTCAGCTCGGCCGTAAACCTACCACATGTAGGCTTCGGAGTCGTCCGTAAAGTCGTCCATGTCGTCGAGAATCTCATCATCATCATCATCGAACTCCTCGTCGAATTCGTCATCGAAATCGAACTCGTCGCCACCAAAGAAACCGTGCATGTAAGGCCCGATTCCGTGATGGTCCAGAATGTAATCTAGAAGATGCCCATCGAAATCGCCGGCCTCATCTGATTCCGACACGTTCAAGGTCCTTTCGAACTCGCGGGGTAGCATTTCGGAGTGATAAGCACACAGATCGCGTTGGTACGGCTGATCTTCTTCGTCCCATTTCGCCGGTGCCGATATGTATCTGCAATCGGTCTCGTCCCAGCGAGTCCGGAAAAAGTCGCCGTTGTCCATCAGTTCCTGCTCCAACGTCTTCCTCGGGTACTTTTGGCTGGCAGAAAAGCGGATACCAGCGGCCTGCAACATGTCCCGAGCTGCATTGTACAGCGGATAGTCGTGAAACGTGCAGATTGCAAAGTGGAGGTTGATGCGGTCGAGACAAGGTAGTTTCTCAACAGGGGTTTCTTGCAGGGCCATCAAGCTCTCCACAACCATGGGCGGCGAGTGGAAAATGGTCAGCTCACGCAAGGAGCTGGGGAAAAGGGTTGGAAGTGGCGGGGAGAGGTTTGCCTCGGCAGCTTCTTCTTGCGAGTTGTTGGTGGTCACGCCCACCATCGGATCGAAGTATATGGTTGGATGCCACCGAAGAGCTCCATAGTCAATGGCGTAGGTCTCCAGTGCTGTAAACTGCTCCATCGAGCCAATGGTCTTGTAGTCATTAGCGTAGGGCCATTTGTTGAAGTCGATTGTGAGATGCTTGAGCGAATCCTTGTGTGCGAGAAGCCATTGTTTGAGTTGAGGGATTGTGAAGTGCACATCGGGCCCAGAGAACTCTTCTTTCCATCTATTATGGATGGTGTATGTGAATTGAACAAGGTGCTTGCAAGCTGCAATGAGCGATGACATGCAGTTGACAGTGAAGGCAGCACCTTCGAGCGTGATGTGGGTCAGTGAAAGTGACTTCTTCTCAAGATCAAGACCAGGGCCTTCGTCCGATCCTTTATCCTTATCGGCCGCGGGGCCGAGGGCCCTGAGTTCCCGCAATGAGGGCAAGTGGAGCACGGGTTCAATGCCCTCAAAAAGGAATCCGCAAGCCTCAGGCGAGCGGCTCAGCGTTAGCTTTTTAAGCGACTTGGTGTTGAAGGTCATCGCTTTCCAGACAGACGGCTCCTCCACAAAGTCGACTCCTCTGAGGCAAAGTTCTTCCATCCTTGGGAGGCAGGAGAGCATAGTCACGAGTTGCGGCTCCTGCATACCAGCCCGTAAAGTCCGGAGGAAATCCTGGTCTGTGTCGAGTTTTGGGGGTCCATGTGTGTTTTCTTCCTCGTCGGCACGCCAGGGTTTGATGTTGCGAGTGCTGTGGCGATGCTGGATGACATTGGAGTCCTTTGCGGCATTGACAAAAAGTTCAAAGTCTTCCGTCGACAGATCCTTGCAATCACCGAGGTCTCCGTCCTCCCACGCCCCATGGACCGTGTTCCAAGCGCCCAAATCGACTCTCTTGCACGCACGCGCAAGCGATTCATTGTTGAGGATGTTGCGGAGAAACGGGGTAATGGAGCGTGAGAAGACCTCCATGTTAAAGTTGAGGTAGCTGGAATACAGAGTTGGCTGGACCAACGCATTGACCTGCTTGGAGACAAGGGAGAGATTGAGAAGGTCGGCCTCGTTGTCAATGTGCGAGATGATTGACATGAGCATCTCCGGAGGCAAATCGCCAAAGGCTATGCCGTTGGAAGCGCCTTCAGTAGCGGCGCGACGCGTACGCGGACTCATGACGGACTGTGTGGAAAGTCGGGAGTGACCAAGAGCAGTCGAAGCTGGGGTCTCATGAGTCTGTCGGAAAAAGCGCAGGTCGCGTCGGCAGAAGCTTGAGGCGCGAGGACCACAGCGGAAGATTGATAAGAAGTAGGTTCAGGTGGAACGCGCCTCGCGATAAGATTGATTCGCGAATTGATGCGCTGTTGGTTGGGAGGGTCGCGCAAAGGAAGATGGTGGGCTGTCGAGATTTCCAGTTGGGAAACTGAAGCCGATGATGACGGGTGTCTTGCACCGCCACCTGTGCCCACTCGCGCGGTCACGTCGTTTCGCGTTGTGGCGTCGCACTAGCCACACGCGTCCGAAAAGGGAAGGGTGTGATGCATTGGGAGCTTTCAGAACTGACATACCATCTTGGAGCCCCTAGACAAGAAAGAAGGCTTTCCCTTGCGATGTAATTTGACAGTGTATAGCTCGTTTTGTGCAATGCAATTCTCCATTTGATGCTTTCTCAAGTTCGAGCTTGTCTGCCTCTCCAATTGGATCCCTGCATCGATTATGTCGAAGTCAGACATATGACCTTCCTTGTTCAGAATTGGCTATATCAATGCATTGCATAAAGCGAGATCTTTCGCTCAACTTTTGTCACAATTCAACATCTAAACTACCTTCATGACCATGTCCCTCAATTCAGTGCTTCTAGATTCCTGAGTCAATCCGCTGCTAGTAGGACCTCACTTTGAAGTACACACCACCGTGTTTGTGTTGGGATTTCAACACCTGCTTCAGTATCTGGAGGGAAGACTCTATCAGTTATTCCTACGAATGACTTGGTTTCCTAAGTGTACTTGGTCTTCAGCTGAATTTATAGCTCAATTTACTGCTCCTTGCATTGTTCTTTACTTTGTTTAGCATTCTATTACTTAGTGTACTCTCTCCCAAACTCATCACCTAATTAATCTCAACTACTTACTTGGTTTGAAAATATCCCTCTTCATAGAGCAGTGATCCTAGGAGTTGAGTGTCGAGCGTATATGTGACCAACTATCTAAATTTTCCTCTATACATAGAGCGAGCTGGAATGCTTCCATCCAGTGACCAGTCACTTCCACTTAGATGTTCTTGAGATACGCCGTGTTTAATAGTTTTCCCCTCATTGTTCCGAAGTGATAATCATGATGTCGCCTGGTCCCTGGCTCTCGCCGAATTGAACCACGACGAGCGGTCTCAGCGTATAGAGCGCGAACAAAACCTCAAGAGCTTCATGGCCGTGATTTAATGACTCCACTCCCCAGCACCATCGAACGACCACCAAGCTTTTCTTTTTGATTGCCAATCAAAAATGCCGTTCTTCCACAGCAGCCCAGTGTCGGTGTCGTTCTCTGGCCGGAGCGATGAGCCGTTGCTTGTAAGATCTCTCTACGATCTCGAGAGGCAAAGATCGTTTTGGCTAACCAGACCGTTCTCAGGGCCCGGCTGCCTCCCCCTCTCCCTCCTCCGGACCTCGTCTCTCGGCCGGCCCTGCTGCTCCCTCTGCTCCCGCCACTCCCGCCCGACTGGTACACTCTCCTCCAACAAGAACAAGCACCGAGACCCATCTTCAACTCACTAACAACTCCCAGGACCGCCGCCACCAGCGCCACCAGTCGCTCGAATCATCCGTCAACAACCTGGCGCTGCGCGCCAGAGTCGAGCAGCTGGAGCGCGAGAACAAGGCCCTCAAGGCCAAGGCCAAGCGCTGGGACACGGTGAAGAAGCTCGTCTGCCAGAGCCGGCTGGCCAGGGGCGCGGAGGACGACGCGCGGTTCCGTGCCTCGGTGGAGGGGATGGTCGAGCGGGACCTCCTGAAGAAGGAGAAGAAGGGGGAGAGGGCGTTCAAGGAGAAGAAGAGCGTGGCGGAGAGAGTCAAGGGGCTCTTTAAGAGCACGAAGAAGACCAAGGAGACGTAAGGCGAAGGGGAGGGGAATGGTGGGATGGATGGTGGAGAATGGGCGTGGAAGACAGCCGGTGATTCTTTCTGGCTGTGTTGAACGCGCGGTGGAGTCCTGTTTGGGTGATGAAGAATCAATTCAAATTGGTAGCGCTTTTACCAAACGGACAAATAAGAGAGTCGTAACGCCCCATAAATGCTACATCGCCTGCTCCCATGTCTCCATCCTCCTCCTTCGATGATGCTCAACCCCGTCAATCTCGCATCGTCTCCATCCATGTATCTATCTACAACAATCTCCCTCTTAGTAGGTGATCTTCTTCTGCGCCTCAGAGCCCATGTAACTCGCTCTACCGCCCTTGCTGTACGCACACCACGCGTCCCTGATGGCGACGACCTCGTACGTACCCTCCTCGCTGGCCTTTATGCGCAGCGAGTACTCGGTGCTGGTCAGGGTGCGCGTCTCCAAGACGACGCTGCGGCGGCCAGGACGCTCGTTCGTGCTGCGCGTGTAGGTGAACTCGAACGGCGGTGTGCCGCCAAACTCGAAGAGAATCTCGGCTTCGCCGCCCTCGTGGATGTCGACCCGAGTCTCGCGGCCCTTGCTGACGCGCACCGACGGCATCTCGTGTATCGTGGCCGCGTGCAGCACGTTGTTGTGGCACTGCGATGCGGCGTCGGCGATGCCAGTGATGGCAAAGGCGCCGGGCCGCTCGGCCAGACGGCGGAAGGTGGTGCCCTCGGCCATGGCCTTGAGAGACTGGCCGTTGAAAGTGTAAAAGACGGAAAAGGGTGCGACACCTGAGAGCGTGTAGGCAAGGCGGTCACCGACACAGTATTCGCTGCGCGTGTCGAGCGGGTTGATGGTCGGAGCGTTGTGGACGGCGATCTGGACACGCTGGACAGCACTGTCTTTGCTCGCTGCCGAGAGACGCGGCTTGTCACGGCAACCACGAGCATCGCGCACCTTGCGGATCATGAGGCTCGAGGCACCGAGGTGGAGGTGTCGGGCAGGAATCTTGATTGTGTGCGAGGTCGACGGAATGTTGGGGAATGACAGCGTCTCAGGCTTGCTGGCGCCAGCGTGCTTGAGGTCAACTTCGAGATGGAAGGGGGGCAGGCCCGTGAGTTCAATGGGGATGTCTTCGGCACTAATGTCCTCGGTAGTGCAGTAAGCGTACGTCTTTCCGGGCGTCTTGAAGCGGGCAGAAGGACGAGGGTTGACAAGCTGCTCCACAACCAGGGGCTGGAAGGTCTTGGCGTTGTGGTCGTAGTTGTTGTCGGCCAACTCGGTGAACTTATATTCGTGCGTGCCAGCCCTAGAGGTATCCATGGAAATGGAAGCGACATTGACGGCAGCATTGATGTTCTTGACCTGGTATCCAGAGCCAGGGGCGTGGTGCTCGTACTTGATGCTGTACGGCGGCGTGCCTGTGAGACTGACGTCGAGATTGTCCTGGTCGCCTTCGCAGATTTCTTGCCGAATGTACTTGTTGTCGCCAGCGAGAATGATGGTCGTCGATTCGTGGACCCTAATGGTCGGTCGTGGAATCAAGCCAACTTCAAATACCTTGGCGGCAGGATCAATTGAACCTGGGCAAATGGCATCGCGTACATCCAAGAGCTCGTACAAGCCCTTGCCCTTGACATCGAGGAAGTCGTTGGCGTGGTCGAGCCTCTTGGCGTGGACCTGGTCGTCGGCGTCCGCAGCATTCTTGTATTTGAGGCTCCAGGGTCCTTTGCCAGTGAGTCGCAGGGGAAGATCAACCTGTTTGCCTTCGAGGGTGCGGACAGTGCGCCTGCCCTCAATTTGGCCAAAGTAAGCCTTGGGACGCTCGTGACGTACGCTAATCTTGGCCTCTTCTTTGAGGTATTCCTTGCAGCCAAGTCTGTCCGTTACGCTAGCAAGAGCCATTGTGTACTCGCCACCGTGGTCAAGAGGGTCGGTCGTGATTGTGAAGGTTTCGGTCTCGATGCCCTTGATTTCCCTCTTAACCCTCTTCTTGGTGTGTACAAGCTCATACTCCAGGTTCCAAGGACCTTCTCCGCCAAACTTGATGCCAAACGTGACGGGCTCGTCGATACAGGCCTCGGTCTTGGCCGCAGCGTACATAAAGTGCGCAGAAGCAGAAGGCTTGACGTCTTGCTCGAGTACGAGGTTCTTGTGTCGGATGGAATGGCCCTTGTAAACTTGGTCGTTGACTGTGGCAAAGGTGTAGGTGTAGTGACCAGCGTCGGGAGGCATAATGTCGATTTGACCCCTCAGGCCGGGAACGTCGACGTGGGCGATCTGTTCGCTCTTTTCTCCCCTCTTCTTGATGGAGTAGCTGACCTTGAAGGGAGGGGTACCAATGAGATCGAGACTGACTCGCAGACCCAAAGGCCTGTTGGCGCACTTGTCGAAAATGGGGTCGCTGGAAATGTCCAGATCGGGCTCTGGAGGATTGAGGAGAAGACAGGAAGCAGGCTCTTGCACTTCACCATCGCACACATCTGTCGAAACAGACCGAAGGCTGTACAAACCAGGCTTCTGAATGACGACACGCTGGCCTGTGTTCTTCAAAACTTCCCTCTTGGTCCTGTTGTTGGCAGTGTGCTCGCCGCTTGCCGTGAGCGAATCCTCAGGAGTGAACATGTACTCAATGTTGTGCTCCGACTCTGTAAGTGGATTCCGGCTGGAAGAAGAGAAGCGAATCGGAAGCGCGGCCTTTTCTCCTCTGGCGACGCGGAGCGGGTGCTGAGAATCGCAGCCGTGCAGCATAATCGAAGGCCTTTCGTAGACAAAGAATGCGCGCTGGAGCTTGTCGTCAAGGGTCGGTTGCTCATCCTCGTCTTGCTCCTTGGAATATGCCACCATATTTCCAAAGGCGTCTGTAACCTCTTCAACCGAGTACTGCCACAGGCCCGACTGAGCCAGAACGTCCGTGAGAGGGACTTCGACAGATTGCGGGCGAGCCCAGGAAACATCTAGGTTACCAGATCGGACGAGAGCGCCGGATACGTGCCTGGAGAGCGGAGTAACAAAGTCGTCTGGCTGCAGAAACTCGCTCTTGGACTCCCGCTCCTGTCCCTCGACCATCCTACGGTATTTCAGTTGCAGCGGCGGTGTACCCGTGACTACAATGCCAAGATCCGCGGCCTCGCCTCTACAGCGTTGCTTGCTGCTGGGTTTGATGCGAGCTTCAGGGCAAGACACAATCATCAAATCAGGGTCGCGAGTTTGAACCTCGAGCTTGGACTCGTCAACGACCTTGTTCAACCAGTAGAAGCCCGTCTTTTTCGTCTTGTACTCCAGCAAAAGAGGCTCATCTGGAGCGATCCTTTGAATTTTCTTTGCAGTCTTGATCATGTTCCTCAATTCTCTTCCAGAAATAACCAACGTGTCGTTGCTACCGGTATTGAAGTCGTATCGGAGGAGCTCGATCGAGATGGGGGTGGTTTGATTGATCAAAATCGGGATCTGGACGTCCTTGATAGGTCCACCTAAGCAGAAAGACTCGTGGTCCGGGTTGAGAGTAGCAGAACTAGAACAATCAGCTTGCGCCTTGACAGATTGTGGATCGACTTACCCCTCCGGAAGGATGTTGATGATTTGCCTACCCAGAATCAGGGATTCATTGTGCAGGACTGTCCAAGGGTCCACATTGTGCTCCTGAATGGCTATTTCGCGGTCATAGACCAGTTTGAACATTCCACCAATCCAGGTCATGATGGGTATCTTTGTGCGGGTCAGCGACTTTCCACACGCTCGAGAGAGTCCAACTTACTCCAATCCTAAACATAAGCATGCCATCCAGTAACACGTGTGCGATGTACAGGAAGAGCATGACTGTTGTCGACCACTCTAGCCATGGTATCCGTAGTGCGGGCAGACCAAACAGGAAAACGGCGTCGATGAGCATCCATTTCATGAAGAGCCATAATGAGTCCGTCTCTTCATTGTGCAGGTTGACAAAGTCATAGAATCGCCATGCGAGAAGGGCGCCGTAAAAGAAGACGGCGTAGAGTCGCTGTGTCGGCGCGGGTATTACGTCGGTGGAAATCAGCGGCTGCGAGCCGGAGGTAGGAGGCGGTTTGTTCAAGATGTTGGCATCGGCGACCGGTGCGCGTACGCTGGCAATGCCGCCGCCAGGAGTAGTATTTCGTGCAGCTCGCCTGGCGCGCTGCTGGATGGTGTCTGGCGTTTGGGGGAATGCGCCGGAGCGCATGCGAGGAGTGCCGTTCATCTCATGCCGATTTCGGGAGGGCAGGCGGAGGGGCGAAGAGCATCCAAGGAGAGCAGAGGGCGACCAAGGATGAGTGAAGGCGTGGAGAGCGTGGGGTTGGAGCTTTGTTGTTGTTGGTGGAGCCCAGGTGTAGCTTCGAAAAGTTCGCGTGTTTGTCCAAGCTCGCCGCGAGTGGACGCGCGGGATCTCTCCGCCGCCGCTGCCTTGAACGTCACGGCTACCGACAGCAGCTTGCTACCACAAAAGGTCAACCACCAACTTCAGAAGACAAAGGATAGATCTCAAGGATTCTACGGCTGGCACAATATCACGTCGATTGCAAGGCCAGGAAAGCTGGACATCTTGCCGTCACATCGTCCTCGGACCCGTTCGCGCAACTTCATGTCTGACCAAGGCTTCCTATATTTCTGTCGAACCTCACAATGATAACGTCCACTGTCTTTCTCGAAGCTGCAATTCTCTTTCTGCCAAGCTCCACCGCCCTTGGTGCCTGCCGTCCAGTATAAGTCGACTCACTCACTTTCCACTTCAAACACTCTCTTCTTCACCAGCCTCGTCTGACACCTGATCATCATGGCTTCCCGCGCTTCAAAGAGGAGGAAGGTCAGCGGTAAGAATGCAACATCGAACGGCTTGCCTCCACCAGAAGAGAGGGTATTTCCTACCGATGCCTCCGTCCCAACAACGCGCGAGGACAGGCGCAAGTGGCAGGGCTTCTGTGAGATTGAGAATGATCCGGTAAGTCAATTTCACCTGCATTCGCCCCGGCCAAAAGCTTATGATGACAGGCATTCTTCAACACAATGCTTCAGGACTTTGGCGTCCGTGGCGTCAAAGTTCAAGAAGTCTTTGGCCTAGACGAGGCGCTGCTTTCCATGCTTCCGAAGCCCGTCTACGGCCTAATTTTCCTCTTCCGCTACAAGGAGGATGACTTTCTCGAAACCGATGCGATCTGCCCTGATCATGTCTGGTTTGCAAACCAAACTACCGGCAACGCTTGCGCCACAGTGGCTCTTCTAAACATCGTCATGAACATCCCAGATGCCGAATTGGGCACCAATCTCAGCAGCTTCAGGTCGTTCACCCGAGATTTTACGCCAGCCCTGAGGGGCGATCAAATCCAAAACTACGACTTTGTCAAGAACGTGCACAACTCATTCGCTCGCAAGATTGACATGATGAACATCGACCTCAAGATGTACGACGACACAAAGGCCGCCAAACCGAAATCCAAGACAGCAAAGAACACAAAAGCAGACGACGATGCTGCTTTCCACTTCATTGCATTCCTGCCGATCGCTGGTTCGGTCTGGAAGCTCGACGGACTGGACCGCCAACCTCAAAAGTTGCATGATCTCGAAGCGGACGAGGACTGGCTCCAGTCCATAGCAGAGAACCTCATGGCGCGAATGGCGCAGTACGAGGAGGGCCAAATCGAATTCGGCTTGTTGAGTTTGGTCAAAGATCCACAGATTGAGTTGAAGGAGCAGCTGGCGCAGAACGTCAAAAGCATCCAGTGC
This sequence comes from Phyllosticta capitalensis, assembly GCF_038381095.1. Classification (NCBI taxonomy): domain Eukaryota; kingdom Fungi; phylum Ascomycota; class Dothideomycetes; order Botryosphaeriales; family Phyllostictaceae; genus Phyllosticta; species Phyllosticta capitalensis. Next base: position 443,422 of record NW_027117440.1, read on the forward strand.
TGCGAGGAGCGCCTGACTCAGGTCCAGCCGGCATGGAGGGAGTTTGCCATGGATGGTGATAGCTCAGAGGAGAACCTCATCACCGGCATATCGGCGGAGTACTCCATGGGCGCCGAAGACATTCGACTCGCCACTATCCCACCGTCGTTGGAGAAAAAGATACAAAAAGACGACGACCCGACCACGTTGATCGAGACACGACAGAAGCTAGTGATAGAGCAAAGCGGCTTGAGGGCATCGCTGCGCGACGAAGAGCAAACTGCAGCGGCCGACAGGGAGAAGGCTGAGAATCGACGCCACGACTATGGGCCGTTTGTGCAGACCTGGCTGAGAATGCTCGCAGAGTCGGGCACTTTGCGGACTCTGATCGAAGAGGTCGGATAGACACGGTGGCTGATAGACTGACGATGCTTATTGGTGGGGCTTTCGGGAGGAACAGCTTTGAATATTTCCACGACGAAAGAAGAGGACGTGGCATCTGCCTAGGTCAAGAGGTAGCAGCCTGCAAGATACGATGGAAATTCGAGAGGAGCTTGAACACAGGAAACGACAGCAGTCAGACCTATCGGGCAATCTCAAACAAATCAAATTTTATCGTGGGTATCTATCCTGCGCCTTGCACCATTGCTCCCGCTGGACATGTCAATCCCGTTTTTAGATTCCCCTGCGCAAAACGAGCCGAACTACCATCTTGGAACACGTGCACGCCTCAAGGCTAGCAAGTAATACAATGCTCCAAAAACAGCGCCTCCCAAGTGGCCTGCGTGGTCGAAAATGGGGGGACTCCTTGGGTCGTAGTGCGTAACTTGGTAGGCAGAGTACGAGAAAAATGCGGCGGTCATGATCCAAGTGGGTATACCCACTCCTGGAAGGAAAATGAACTGCATCTTGGAAAAGGGTGCTCGCATGGCAACCGCTGTGATGATGCCAGAAATAATGCCACTCGCGCCCAAGCTTCCGTTGCGTATGTCCTGAGCCTGCTTGTGGGAGAATGATCCGACTATAGTTCCCAGGGCACTGCCTGTGCACAGTGTGAAGAATCGAGCGGCATTCATCTGGGGCAAAGACGTGATGAGGCCGTTTCCCAAAGACCAGAAAGCCATCATGTTGAAACCCAAGTGGAGAACTTCCTTGTGCGAGAAGTTGGATAGTATAGCGCCCCAGTATTTGCCACGGGCAATGTCATCCTTTCGCATGACAAACTCGTCGTTTAATGTACGCTCCAGGTCGTGTTTGGTCTTGACCAAGCTCGCTGAATCTGCTTTGTTGCGAATGGTAGCGAATTGCCAGGCGGCGGCGACGACACAGTTGACGGCAATGAAACCCTTTAGCAAGGAGAGAGCGGATCTTTGGCCGGGTAGGAGGAAGGAGTCGGATTCGTTCGTGCCGCTATAGTTGTTGTGTTGGAAGCGACGCGTCGGACGAGAGTATTGAAGAATTGGGAGTTTTGGACGGAGAACATGGCGTCCAAGTCCAGGACGGACTATCATGTTGGCAAGCCGAGGCAAAACAATGATGTGTCGGTGGGTGGGCAACAAATGAGTTTGTGGTTGACAGTCGTGGCGGCACAGCAGCACTACGCGCTATGTAAGCAGCTGCCAATGTAGCGGCAATATCTCGGTTGATCTGTACCCGCAGCGGGCCTCGCTCACTCGGATGGCGGCCAAGGAACCAAGTCAGCCCAGCTTCACAACCTTCGTCCCTCTTCTCTCCGCAACCCCCCACCGCACTACCATCAACCTCTTCTCGCCTTCAGCACTGACTCTTGCCTTTTCTAAATCTTGACCGCGCCACCTTCTGGTCAAACACGCTCTACTAGCGCACACCACTCCTCTTCCTCGTTGTCCTCGCTTTGCCCGCGACCAGCGACCTTCACCTCCTCCAAGCTTTCACCACAGTTTCCACGCTCAAGAACAGCTACACCACTAAAGCCCGTGGTCGCTCTGTCTTTGATCGCCACCGCCGACATCCTCCTTCATTCTGTCGCGTGTCGAACCTACCTCAGCTCCGACCTGCCACCAACCCCACATCCAGAGGCAACCTTGCCCGAGTATCCCAAACTAGACCACCCTCCATTCGAACCTCGACCGTGCTGGCGCTGAATCCGTAGCGCCTTACCTTACCACTTCACACTTGATCAAAAGAGAGCCTCAATGGCTGCCGATATTACCAACCAGATGGCGGCAGCGAGCCTGAACGAATCATCGGCAGGCGCCGATTGGAAAAACAGCGGCAATGCTCCGCCCAAGGACACCAGAGTACAGACCGAGGATGTTACGGCAACAAAGGGATTGGAATTTGAAGACTTTTACATCAAGCGGGAGCTGATGATGGGTATATTCGAGGCAGGCTTCGAGAAGCCGTCGCCCATTCAGGAAGAAACCATCCCTGTCGCTTTGACTGGTCGTGATATTCTCGCACGCGCAAAGAACGGCACCGGCAAGACCGCTGCTTTCGCTATTCCCACCCTAGAGCGCATCAACCCCAAGAGCAACAAGACGCAAGCTCTGATTCTGGTTCCTACGAGAGAGCTTGCTCTCCAGACATCGCAGGTGTGCAAAACCCTTGGCAAGCACCTTGGCATCAATGTTATGGTCACCACTGGTGGCACCGGCTTGAAGGACGACATCATTCGCTTGAGCGAGACTGTCCACATCATCGTTGGTACTCCTGGCAGGATATTGGATTTGGCCAGCAAGGGCGTTGCCGACCTCTCAGCTTGCCCCATCTTCGTCATGGACGAAGCTGACAAGCTTCTCTCCCCGGAGTTTACCCCTGTCATCGAACAGCTGCTCGCATTCCACCCCAAGGATCGCCAGGTCATGCTCTTCAGTGCGACCTTCCCCATTGTCGTCAAGAGCTTCAAGGTATGCGTAGTTCTCCTCTGAAAACCTGTCGAAACTAATCTGGTTAGGATAAACACATGAACCAACCCTACGAAATCAACTTGATGGACGAACTCACCCTGCGCGGAATCACCCAGTACTATGCTTTTGTCGAAGAAAAGCAAAAGGTCCACTGCCTGAACACTCTTTTCAACAAGCTCCAGATCAACCAGTCCATCATCTTCTGCAACTCGACCAATCGCGTGGAGCTCCTGGCCAAAAAGATCACCGAACTTGGCTACTCCTGCTTCTATTCTCACGCCAAGATGCTCCAGCACGCTCGTAACCGCGTTTTCCACGACTTCAGGAATGGAGTCTGCCGCAACCTCGTTTGCTCCGACTTGCTCACCCGTGGTATTGATATCCAGGCAGTCAACGTTGTCATCAACTTTGATTTCCCCAAGAACGCTGAGACCTACCTTCATCGCATTGGTCGTTCCGGTCGTTTCGGACACTTGGGTTTGGCCATCAACCTCATCAACTGGGACGACCGTTTCAACCTCTACAAGATCGAACAGGAACTCGGCACTGAGATTCAGCCGATTCCTCAGACCATTGAGAAGAAGCTCTACGTTTACGAGACCCCTGAAAACATCCCTCGTCCCATCTCCAACGCACCGGCAAACAGGCCGACTCCTCAGCAGCAGCAAAGCCCTAACCAAGAGCAGGATCCTAATGCGTACCCTCGCAATGGTCCTCAGAACCCTCGTGGTGGTGGGGCATTCAGAGGCGCTTTGCGTGGAGGCGGTTTCCAAGGCCAGCGCCGCGGTCCCCCGGCTCATCAAAATCGCCCCCAGAATGGCTTCGCTGGTCAGCCACGGGCACCCAGACCTGCCCAAGCATGAGTGATTTCCCGAGGCGAAGCTGACGGAAAGACGGTTTGATGCTCACAAGAGCAAGTTTTCGATGGCAACTCTCACTGGCTTTTTCTCACCGGCGGCCTCTGCTTCTAAGCGCAAAGGCCTTTTTTGCACATAGCTCACGCTGCGCGATGACCATGATTCCGGACGGCTGAACATGGGTCCATGACCTGTTTTTTCCTTCCCTTCTGGTGTAACGGGTCCATGCTGGCGCATGAACGAGTTACGACATCGCGGTTGTCGCATTTGTACAATAGGCGATTTGGGGATTTCTTTCCGGGTTTTCCTTTTTACCCTTAACCTTGCGCCGGCTTGCGGGCGCTCCGTCGCGGTTTTGAGTCGACCTTCTCTTCGCTCGATATCCACGTGGCTTTTCCTCTTTCGTCTCTCGACTCTTTCAGGATCGGCGGCGCTCATTGCAAAAAGTTCCCTTTCCTTGATTAGACGATCTTCGGTTGGTACATCGACGGCGGCGTACTCCTGGCGCGGTACCATCATCGATCGTCTCACCGCTCAACGAAATTCGGAGGCGTTTCTGTGCCCTGCCTCGGCATAGAATCAGACCCTCCTCCTCCAACAACCCGAACAACACTCCTAAGAGGCATGAATTTACATTCTCCCGCTCGGCACAAATCTCAAACGACAAGTCCTCCTCCAACGAGGAAAAAAATCTATCTCCCTACCAACCACAATTTTCGAGCCGTTACTCCAACAAGCTCGAGCATCTCAACTGTTGATCACCATCAAGCGATTGTTGGGCTTGATCAGTCTGGGCGTTTGACGACTCGACCAACCGCGGCTCGCTGTATCCAGACATCATGCCTAGAGACGAGGCAATCAAGACTCACTTGACAGCAGCAGTTTGGTCGTCGACTTGGCCTGGTGGAAAGAAGAACATGAATTGAAAATCATTCTACCCGAAGAAAGAAACAAAAAAAAAAAATTTAGAGGCACGTTTGGGAGGCAGAAGTCATGCGGCGCGCTCGACGATCAACATTGGACTCAGAATCTGTAGCCCAGGCCCTTCTCAATGACAAACTTTCCCCTCTACTTCTTTGATCTGCCGTGCATTTCGGCTGGCATCCGTGACGTGTTTATCCGTTGCATACATGAGTGGTTGTGAGGGTATGACATGAATTTGTACTGAGCTAATGAATCTTTAGGACTCTATCATCACTGCGCGACGCCTTCGACCAGACCTTCCAAGTACTTCCCGCGCTTTTGATCACTCCCACCACCACTGCCACCTTCAGGTGCCGCCAGCCTCGAGATAAGCATCCTGACGGTCCCTCGGTGCTCCCACGGGTCTACGGCGCCCAGTGTACTTCTCGTACATGCGCCAATACCCAGCATTCCTAATGATAGGCTGCTCCCACAGCTCTACACGGCGCGTTCGCGTTTCATGATTCCCTTCCTCACGATTTCCCGACGGTGCGTCCGGCTCGGACCGCGTTGTCGACGCGACCAGGGTTGTGGCGGTTGAGAAGCGACTCGTCGACCTTGAAGCCTCGGAATTGGCGGCTGGCGCAGGCGGTGTTTCTGACCTGCTGCTGCTTGTGCCGCCGCGCAGGTCGAGGGGATCGAGGAGTTTGGACCATCGCAGTTTGCGCTTTCGCGGTTTTGGCGGCTCTGTTTGATCACTGAGCTCTGGTGCTTTGGCGGGTTCTTGCGCTTCAAGAGTCGTTGGCCTTGGTGTCTCCTGACCGGTTGTCTCTGGATTCTCCCCAGCAGGCGTTTTCGCGGATGCAACAGACGCTTCGGTCGTCGTAGCTCCCGTCGCAGTGGCTTGTTGGTCTCCCCTACAGCTGCTGCTAGCACCCGAGGCCAACCTTTCAACGAACCGTGATCTTCGGGCCTTGCGGTCGCAGACGGCGTTACGCCTGACAAGTCCCTGCGGTGGTCGAATGAATGGCGACCTTCGTGTACGTTCCCATTCTGGTTCTGGCTCTCGCGGCTCTTCAGGTGTCTGAGTTGACGCATCAGCTGCCTTCGGAACTTCTATTGTCGCCGTTGTCGTGGGAGTGGGAGTACCTTCTGGCTGGGTCTGCTCTCCTGCTTCCACTCGCTCCCGGCTGGCTACCGCTACCGATCTCGGCCTTTGGAATCTCCTGGAGACCCAGGAGAGAGTTCTACGGACGCCTGCATTCGAGATGCTCCTTGTGGGAAGACCAGCTCTCGCCGGTTGGCTATCAATAGCTTGCTGAGTACTGATTCGAGCAAGCCCTTCCATGCACATTTGAGCCGCCCGGGCGACATGCTCTTGGCTTTGGTTTGCCCATTCTCGGACCATGGGGTCTTGCGGAACATGCTGAGGAGCTGGAGCAGGGAGGGCAGCAGGAAGGTCAACTGGATCGCTGGCTTGGTGTGCGCTGCCGACGAGCTCTTGCGCGTCATGCTCGGTGGGATCTTCTGGGCGAGCTGTGGCATCGTTGTCTTCGGAACTTTTTTCAGTGGTCAGCTATCTACTTTATCCCTTGGCTTGGTGGTTTCCTACCTACTCCGACTCCGCAGTTGACGGTCTTCGACGTCTTGTGGAATTGTTTCTCGACGAAAAGGACGGAAAGGACCGCCTCAAAGACCCGGTGTTGCTGCGCCCAATTTCCGGACTTTCTGTGCCGCTCTGGTGCTGCTCCTGCCTTACTTGCAGAGGATTCTCGGGATTCCTCAGGGACTGCGGCCTGTCACGGTTGATGTACGTCGCCAGCGAGTCGCCGGTCAGCACACCCAGTTCTTGTTCACGCTGTCGTCTTGTCTCCTCGGACTGGTCTTGGTACGAGAAGCGCGATCGCTGAGATGCTGTCCTCCGTGGCGCTGCACCGGTCGACGAGCCTGCGACAGTGGCATTGCCAACCCCGGATCCTTGAGCATTCTCGCCGCTCGCAGTATCCACGGCGCTCGATTGCCCGTGATTCGATTCGTCCAAGACGGCCTCGGATGATGTGGGCGCAGACGTCGTTACAGGCGCGGTCCTGTCCTCTTCAGAGCTTCCTGGGGCAGTGCCACCGGCGGTCTGCTGGGAATCAGCCAGCATCTCTTGGATAAGTGCCCAGATTTGCTGCGTACTCTGGCGTTCCTGGTAGCGGTCTTCAGGTCCTGGGCGAGGTGCGGCTGCCTCTGTCTCCAGTGGCACACCACCATGCATCATGAGCTCTTCCTCTTCTGGAGTGAGCTCCTCGTCGTCCTCTTCTTCCACTCGCCTAGACTGCTTCTGGCTGGAGTGGTGACGATTCTGCGCGTGATGGTGGCCATGTCGTCGTCCGCCATCCCTATTGGTGTCTCGCTCTCTTCTTGGTCCTGGAGAGCGCCCGCGACTGGGAAGCCGCCTGTGGTGATGAAAATAGTCATGGCGGTGTCGGCCATTTCTATCCTCATCCTCGTCGTCCCTGTACCTTCTCCGTCCTCGCCCACGAGGCTCGTAGTACTCGTCCTCCTCATCTTCTGAACGCCGCCTCCTTCTCCAACCGCGAGGCTTGCGACCGTAGTAGCGGTCGTCTTCCTCCTCGCTGTCCAAGTCTCTCTCCCTCCGTAGAGCTCGCTCCTCTCTCCGACGGCGGTCATGACGACACGGCGCTTCGGCGCGCTCGTCTCTACGCCTGTGGTCGCGATGGGCCGGCTCCTGTCTGCGCTCTCGCCCCAAAATCCCACGACCCAACGCGGCGAAGAACTTTTTGGCAAGCGAAGGCTTCTTTTCGCCCTTCTTATTTTTCTTATTCTTGCTCTTTTTCTTCACCTTGCGTTCCTCTTCGGAAGACGAATACGGCGTGGACAGAAAGTACGAACTGTCTGAGCTTGACCTTGAGCTTTGCTCAGACAGCCTTTCCAAGCCCACCTCCGAACGACACCCAGCACAGCCCGAGCGCTCTGCTTCTGCCTGAAAATACTCAAGAGGCTCCATACGTGGCCCGTGCCGTATCGAATCAGGAGATCTCCTCCGCTGTGGCGAGCGCTCTCGGAAGTCCCGGTGCGGCCGGTGGCGCTCAAACGAGAATTCTGTTGCGCCGCGAGACACTGAACGAGCGCGCGACGAGTAGCGTGACCGCGGCTGGGTGTCTCTCGACGTTTGCAGAGGCTCCCCAAGACGTGCGCCATCCATTGCCCGAAGCTCCAAGGAAGAGGAATTACGTGGCGACAGCTTCTCACGCGAATGACGGCCCGACAATGGCAAGCCATGTCTGATGCTCTTGCCGACACGCCCTCGCCTACCGATGGAGGACACAGAGGAGACGGTGCGTTGGAGTAGAGTCTCCCGGGGAGCTGCTTCTTGGACAGGGACTGGAACCGGAACATGATAGGGATCCGGAGCATCCAGATTGAACCGTCTCGAAATGACGTAGTTTGCTGAGCATGGGCCGCATCGACGCACCGGAGGAGCAGATGAATCTGTTGCGGGTGCCGGGGGAGTCGGAACCAGCTGCGGTTGAGGTGCTTGCTGGGGAGCAGCAGCGACGGGGAGGGATTCTCTTCTCCGGATTGGTTCTCCTTGCCGTGACACAGGTCGGGGCAGCGGCTGTGGTTGCTGTTGCGGTTGCAGTGGTTGGTCTTGCGGCAGCGCAAGACGCGACTGTGGTACAGGTGTCCCACTTCGCACTGGTCGCGATGCCCCTTCACTTCCTTGTCGGGGAGTCGAGGGACCGCCGATGCTGTGTCGTTGGTCCGAAGGCTGTGGTAGCGACTGTTCTCCTGGTGGAGGAGAACTTTGGGACGGCTCCTGAAGGGATGCCGGGCGTGCCTGTGCCTGGAGAGCTTGTTGCGGCCGAGGAAAAGCACCCTCCAAGACGGAACCTATCGACTGGAACACAGGCATGGGTGGCTTCACAGGGAAGCCGAAGTTGTTGGGCGTGGTCTGGTTCGAAAGGGAGACCTGTGCCTCTGCTGCCTGTGCTGCTCCTGCCTGTGTGGCGCCGCTCTCCCCTCGTGGTTGTGGAGTCTGAGTATTTATGACTCCGTGGCCATTAGGAGCACATCGGTGGCCTTCTTCTTCCACTTGGTTTTGATGATGTGCTCCTGCTGCTCCGTTCTCTTGAGAGGCCTCGGCAACGTGTTGCTGGAGCCTCTGTGTGCCCCTTTGAAAGATAGCAACCGCGCCTTGTGGAGAGAAGTTGGTCGGCTGGCTGTTGCTTTTGTTTTCGCGGCTTTCGTCGCTGCAGACGGGCGGAGGAGACGAGGGGGTTTGGGGGGGACTTGAACGGGAACTTGAAGACTCGCCTTGTCTTGAGGAGTTCTCGGGGAGAGGGTTAGAGGTTTGGGCTTGGTAAGCTGGCCGCTTGCCGTTCTGCTTTGCCGACATTGCTGATGGATGTGAAGAAGATTAAAACGATCGAGAAAAGAGCAGTGTCGCAAGGCGCTTGTACGCTGGGAGCTTGTACGCTGAATAGGGGTGGAGAGAGATGAACAGAACGGAAACTGATGGGAGAAGACACGCCAGCACCTACTGTCTAAATACTCGAGGGCTGGAAGGAAGGAACATTAAGTCCGCAAGGCAAATTGCTGCGACAAGTGTTTTAGGAAGCTGCCCTCATGACTTGGAAGTTCCTTAGTGAGAGTGGCCCTTTCTCTAAAGGAACAGCTGACGAACATCTTCACATTCGGCGGTAAGCAAGGTGTTTTGGAGCCCTGGATTGAACAATCTATTTTCAATTTTGCAATGCCCTTGCTAACTTCACATGCAGAACCACTTTCCCTTTGAGTTTCGTCGGTGATGGAGGCTTTGGGCGCCTTCGGACCTCGTTGCGCCCCACGAAAGGATCCCTTCAGACAAACTCGACCTCTTCACGGAACCTAGAGTCCGGCTTTTTCGGAGCCTCCACTGGCCTTGAAGACTCGGTGCTGTCCGCCGCCCACATGACGATCTGGCCGCCCAAGTCCGGATAGTTGCTGAGAAGGTGGTTCTTGAAGGCCGAGTACTTCTGCAGCCGCGAAAGCTTCGAAGCGGCGTACCAGAGGATGGCAGAGCGAAGAGGGTCGTCCTTGGTGTTGCGTTCGGGCAATTCGGTGATGATCTCCAACAGCTGGACAATTTCGGAATCTGGAATCGAGCTGTTGCGGGTGAAGTCGCGCAGGAACTTCCAAAGGCAGGCATCCTGGAAGCTTTTGGCTCCAAGCCTCTCGCCCATGGCGTAAAGTCGAGCCAGGAGAACCCACTCAGACGAGTGCACTAGCGCCTTGTCCTTTCTGACCCATCCGTCGCGGTAGAGGTACTCTGTGAAAAACGCAAACAACGCCGGGTCCTCGTCGCAGTCCGGAATCTTGCCAGTCTGCGCCTCTTTGAAGGGTCCGCGCAGCTGAAAATTCATCTTGTCTGATTCGCGACAGAGCAGGTCTTCGTGGATGAGGAAGGTCTTCTTCTTTTCATCGAAGCCCACCGTGACTTCGATGATCCGGCTGGTCAGGACACTGCGTTTGTTGTCTTTAGTCAAGTGGCTCTGCTATGAAGTCCGTTGTTTTCATGCGTTCCACGTACTCTGAGAATCTGTCCACATTGAGCACATCGCGGTCATTTCCATCAGCTCCGCCGAGCGTCTTTGTCTCTTCTAGTACACCTTCTTCGGACGTCATTGCTGAAAGTTGAGAGTGTCGGCTGATGCAGAAGAATGGTTTGAGAGAGTTGAAGAGGAAGTATGCTCATCAACATGGAACAAACGACAACAATCGCGGGCCTATTTCGGTCGTACGTACCGCTTGATTGGGACCAGCTGCGTCATAGGACATGCAGGTACGGGAACCGACAGACGTCAGGCGCTTGCGATGGTTGCTTTTCAGTTTCAAAGCGCCCATAATGAGGATTGCGTTTGATCTTCTGCTTCTTCTAGCTCCGCCTGACCTAAACAAAGGCTAATTTGCACCCACTTCCGCACCTCAAAGTCGTCTCTTTTTGATATTCAATTTGCACAGCTCGATCCCGAAAATGATGATCGGTAGTGGAGAATAAGACACTGGCTTTCCTAGGATGGAACACTCATGGAGAATAGGAAATTGCTTGGGTATGTTGCTAAGCAAGTTGGCGGCTCACGATTAAGGACTACGATTTTGCTAAGTCTTAAAGGCCTTGAGTAGCAAATTTCAAGGGTGTCGAACAGCTATGACCTCTTCACGAATCATCGAGATGGAAATGGGTGGGCAAGTCGACCGGTAGTGCAATTGTGCTACGTCGATCTCTAGTCCCTATCCATTTCCGTTCCATCCACTGCAAGCCTTTTGGACTGATCTTGCGAACCAAATTCCCGGCTGAACACATCATGGCCTGAAAGATGCATCAACGCGATTCGACCAGTCCTGCCATGTGCCTGAAGTGCACCGCCATCGCTTCCTTCTAATGCTCTGAAAGTAAAGACTACTGAAGGAAATCGACCTCGCCCGAAAATCTGCGGAAAGACCCATCCAACCAGACGGATCCTTATTGGACTTGAAAACCGCCACCCACTTGAGAGCTTGGCCAGCCAGTTCCAGATACTTTCTTAGGACAAGATCCTTGACTGCAGCATTCTTTAGGGTATGGCCGCTTTGATGATTCTCCTCGGACGGACCTGAGATGGAATTCGGACACACGAAAGAACGTGGAGAGGGGACTGATCAAGAGCTGCGTCGGCTGGTCATTCTTACTTCCATCTTGTTTCAACCCTGGATAAGTCCCGGAGTGGATGTCCGTGAGGTTCTTCATTAGAGGAATTCGACTTTATCCTCAAATCTCTTCTCAGGTGGTGCGCCAGATGGCTGACAGTCTGACTCGTCGTCCGTAACCCGCATGAGGATCTGGCATCCCAACTCGGGATGTTCATCGAGAAGTTCCTTGAATGCCGGATCCTTTCGAAGCGTCGAAATTTGTCCTGCTGCGTACCGCAGGACCAGGGCGCGCAGAGGGTCTTCATTGCCGGTCGTCCGTTCTGGCAGCTCAGTGGTGGCTTTCAGAATTCGACAGAGTGCATCATTGGCGATGGTGAATTTTTTCAACGTGATGCTGTGCTGTAATTTCCACAGACATTCCCGCTGGAAAACTTTTGACCCTAAGCGTTCCCCCATGGCATAGCAACGAGATACCATCACCCATTCACATGAGTAGTAGAGGCTTTTACGTTTTCTGAGCCATCCATCGTGGTATAAGAAGTCCGCAAAGACAGCAAAAAGCTCAGGATCTTCCTGGCAGTCCGGAATCTTTCCAGTCTGTGCCTCTTTGAAATATCCACGCAGCTGGATCTTGAACTTCTCGGATGCGTAGCAGAGGAGGCCTTCATGGATGTAGAAGGTTCGCTTGTGGGAAACACCGACTACAATTTCAATGACCCGAGTGGAAAGGTAGCTGAGTTTGATTGTCAGCGTCAATAAGATGGCACCGGGGCGATGACAAATTTCGCACATACTTCGAGAGCCTTTTGACCTCAGCTTCGTTAAACTCATGTGAATCATCGACCTTGGCGGTCTTGGTCTCCTTGTAAATGTCCTCTGACTTTGATGGCTCCATGGCTGTCTTGGTTTCCTCGAAAATTTCCTTTGACGTTGGAGTCTCTCTGGCTGGAAAAGGGACCGGTGGGTTGAGTGGTTGGCTCAATGTAAACAGAGTGAGTCCTGCTTTTCCATACGAGTCTGGCTGAACAGCAAACACCGGAGTATCCTCGACTTCCAGGTCGATGTAATGTTTCTCTTGTGGTGGCGAAGTTCCTTCTATTTCATTCCAAATCCAAGTAACGATTCTTTGTGTGGTCGGCGGGCGCTTGACGATCAAGCATTGCTGGGAGCGCTTTCGTCCTCGGATCGGCTGGTGGGTCTGTTCGATGTCAGTGCGAGTCGCAGAAAGAATCTCGAAAAACGAAGGACCAACAAACCTACAGGAGCCTTCAGATCACGGTTTTTGGTTTGTGCGAGAGGCGCTGAGCAGGCCGACTGCTGGTGGAAGGCAGCTTTGTTGCCTTGTGCTGGAGGTGCCGAAGAGACCGCGCGCCGGTAGAGCGCAGTCTTTGTCGCTAGTGTCGAGGGGTTGGACTGGTCGTGATTGTTTCGAGTAGGTGTTTGCGCTGGCAAAAAGGTTGGAGTTGAAATTTTTTGGCGCACACAGCGAGCAGCCCACGACTTGAGGGCAGGCGCGCACCGATGCGACTTCCTCATCGGGCCTCCCGCCTGGCTGCCGTGGCTCGCTCTCAGAAATAGGTATTTTCGAACCCAATCGTGCCGCTCGCTTCAGAAGTGCAGAGATCACGGGGGGTTGCCGACGAAGATTTCGGCTAGGGCGAGTCGCTGTTTTACTGCTCCTTGCACCCATCCCATCTTTCTCAGCGCCCAGGTCTTCATTTCTTCTGTTCTTGACGCACTTGGGTGATACCCATGCGCTTGGAATCTCTCAGACATTTCAAGTGTCACTCATCATCGTACTTCCACGCGACAGACTTCTGAGTCTTGAAACAATCTCTTCGGGCCCTTCAATACCCCTCTCCCAACACGAATGTAATAACTTTCTCCAGGAACAGCAGCAAGAATAAGAAATTGGACGGAGTCTCTCTTTCGAACATCTGGTTTGATGTATTGTCCGATACAGAGGCAGTGGACTGGGTACCAGTGGTCATTTAAGCTTTTGGGGAACTGGAAGTCAAGCAAGATGAAGATAATGTCGTGCTCTAGCTCGTGAACAGCTGAAGAAGGACCCTCAATGAGATTTTGTGGAGAATCGGTAACCCCTTCGAAGACATCATTGTTCTTCGACGTGAAATAGTCTTCGCAGTAGATCTTATCCTCGAAATTAATGTCGAGCCTGGAGTACCGGAATTTTGGGTACCGATTGAGGAGGATATGGCCTTTGCGAGATGCCCCTTCCAAGAATAATGGTTTCCCTGGGTGGTTGATCCAGAATCCGGCCTCCTCCCTGTCTTCGAATGTTTCAATCGGGCTTCCAAATTCATGGCGAAATCTGCCATCGACGACAAACATCGACGGTTCCATCACATTTCGGACGAGACCTTCCCGGGCTGTTGAAACGACTCGGAAGTTGAGCCACGACCAAGTGGGTGGAGTTCTTGGGAAGCAAGACGAATGGAAAGGCCATTCACCGTACGACATGTCATAGAGTTGGATGGGATCTGCCGAGAGTCGAGCCCAAAGAAGATCGAACGGAAGCGTTTTCTCCCAAAGTCCAGCTGAATAGTTGCTCCGCATGTACGGAAGGACTCTTGATGCCAGGCCGGCGATCGCATGTGGCCAATCCGTGGACTTCGTTATGTCCATCTCGGTGTAGTTCAGGACGCAATTCCACCACACCTTAGACACAATTTCAGTGGTGCTGGAGCGAATAATGTGATCGAACTTCGTCTTAATGTTGTCGTTCCCAGGCGGTGGGTCATACTCCTCACATTCGCACGATGTATGCGATCTGCACTCCCAAACCATTTCAGACCGCGTAAAGTGAACTGTGCGACGTGAGAGCAGTCGCTCTTGGAAAATCCATGCTCTTAGGAGCAGAGGGAAACGGCCACCATCTGTCCCATCTCTTTCCACGCCCGTTCCAATAAAGCCGTCATGGACCTGTTTAAGATAAGGTCGAGCGATTATGTTTTCTCCGAAGGCGTAAGACTTCAATGGTCTTGTTGTTGCTGAATCAAACACCCGGTCCACAGACAGTACCCTTTGTTTCAGTAAGCCCCCCCAGCTGTTTCTTGAGGCAGTTGCAGCAATATTGAGATACGAGTTGCTGTACATTTTTGCCATTTGCGACGCTTGATTCTCCCAATCTTCTGCGTCGTCCTGAATGATACAAAGGGAATCGATCCATATGTACTCACAGGACACGAGCCGAGTGATCTTGATTGCGTCCTGGAAGGTAGGGGGAATTTCAGTCCAGTCGATTGAAACTTGCAAAGACCCAATGTTTGTTGATAGGGCTTTGGGAACCCGTTCTGCATCAAACTCAGATCCCCAACAGTGACTGAGCGTTGTGTAGGTCACCTCAGAGTCCGACTCAAGCTCAACAACTCTTATGGCACCTTCCGCCACTTGAATAAGTCTCTTTGGGCAAGAGCCCCCTATTCCATTTCCAAGTGTCTGACAGGACTTGTGTTTCGTGTCACATTCAAAAAGCCAAGCGCGCAAGGTGTCGCGAATGGAGTCGACTTGAAAGGTCATTGGAATGTCCGCAGATGGCCCAAAACTTGGGTGATACGGTATCGAACCTATTTCACGTCAGAACCGGCATACTTCTGCAACACGTTTCCTGACTAGCCATTTGTAGTGAAGAATTCAACAGGAGCTTGAGCGTGTCGTAAGCCACAGAATAAACGGCACCTTATGTCGTGAAGGCTTTCTTCCGTGTTTTTCAATTCTGCCATACCCGGCTTGCCCATTCTGGATAATAGCAAACCACGGCCGGGCCTAATCTCGATGACGAGGTCCCACATGCGTTTTCCCCACAATTCTTCTTCGGAGAGACCGGTCAGGTCCAAAGAGAACCTTTTTGATAGTTCGGAATCGGTATTGAAGAGCTTAGCTGGTACGTAGGATCTGTCGGCTTCGAGGGGCCAGAAGAGATCACAGCCTTGACTAAGGATTGAGCAGAAAGAACAGCCTTTCTCTGCAGCTTCCCTTATACTTGCAAATGAGGCGAGGTGATGACGACTCAGACGATCTTTAATGCTCATCGTAATAACACGATGATAGGGCTTGAGAATGGCGCTGAATAATGGTTGGTAGAGCTCATACTGGAGATCTAAACATGTTGAACATCTGACAGTCTCCGTTCCGAGTCGCGCTGGTCGATCGTCCATGTCGTGAGTGATGCTTGGAGTCATCAGCTAAGCTATGAGCGAAATTTTTCGAACCAGGAACAAACAGACTTGTTGAACAAGAACTGGAAGGCAAGCGGATCAGTCGTCAGATGCAGATGTCGTTCGGCTCAGCCTGATGACCACGGCCCCCACAGCCCCGCGTACGTCATCATTCGTACGACGCGAGGAGAGGCAGAGACACCACAAGGCTGTGGAGCTGCAGACAAACTGCCACGTAGGTACGGATGAATTAAATCTTCACTATAAAGAAGACTCTAGAGCTGTATAGGTCGTTTGCATCGATGATGGGTCTGACCTTATCCTCCTGGCCTGGCTCTTCTACATGGGCAATCGCGTGCTGGCTGCGTGCTTCCAATAGGCCGCCTTCTACCAATTCTGGCGTAACAATTTCTTTATCTTGCGGCTCAACTGAAATCCTGCAGATCGACAGTGTCCAATTTTTTCCAACACTGAACATGGAATGATGCGTGGATCGATTCGTCTGAATGATGATTCTCCAACAAAGCGTGTGTACCAAGCGGGCAGCGGACCGCCAGCGGCCGACTACTCCCAAGACACAACACAGTCCAGCGGTGCAATCCAAAAGGCGTCTTTGGTATCCAAAACCGAGTCCACGCCATGTCCAAACCAAACAGCCAGGAGACAGAAACCCCCGCATCCCACAAACATGTCTCGCCCTCTCCCTTCACTCTTCCCCCATGCTCAATGCAACACGAACCCGACCAAAACCATCAACACCACGACAACGCAGATGACAGCCATCAACGCCGCGCGAAACCACACTCGATCCCCCGTCTCGTAGCTCGTCAGCCCGGCCATGACCTCCGCGTGATCCACACC
This sequence comes from Phyllosticta capitalensis, assembly GCF_038381095.1. NCBI lineage: Eukaryota > Fungi > Ascomycota > Dothideomycetes > Botryosphaeriales > Phyllostictaceae > Phyllosticta > Phyllosticta capitalensis. Next base: position 459,766 of record NW_027117440.1, read on the forward strand.
GCGCTCCGCACACCAGCCCCTCGTCGACCTCCTGAGCGACGCGACAGCACGAATGCGCCTGATGCGCCTCTTCGCGACGACGATGCTCAGTGTGATTTCGATCAAGACGCCACCCAGCGCGGCGAGCCCGCAAGCGGCGGCGAGCTGGCCGCGGAACAGGGCGTTGGTTTTGTACTTGTGCGTGGCGGCGTACGTCTTGCCCAGGGTGGTCCAGAGGATGGGGACGGCGATGCACCAGACGATGCCGACGCAGGTGGTGAAGAGGCGGATGGTGTCGGGGATGGAGAGGGCGGTTGGGTTTGGTGCCGGCGGTGGCAGGCGCGGGATGCTGTAGAGTTCTTCGGCGGAGACGGCACGATGGCGAGAAGATGTGGTTGACGAGTGGAGGCGGATTGGAGCTAGCGCGCGTGATAATGATGGCGGGTCTTCTTGTTGTTGTTGCTGCCGCTCAGGAGATGAGGACGATGAGATCGATGGCGGCGTCAAAGGCAGCGATTCCGACGTCCCGGGGGGTGTCAGGGCCAGCTCCGGTATTCTTAGGTCTTCGCCGCGCCCGCCTCCGCGTGTTCTTCCTTGCGAGGTCTGTCCCGCATTGCCCAGGTCCCCGTGAGAGCGCCGCTTAAGCGCGTCGACACTGGCATACGGCGGTGGACTTGAACGGGCGCTGTCTGAGCTCGAGCCTAATTCCAGATCGTCGGTTCTGCAGCTTTGCTGACGGGTACAGGCCACCAGCGTGTTGTCCGTGTTTTCGCCCGAGTTGGAGGAGCGAGGACTGCCCCTCTGCTGACGGCTTGCTGGGAATCTGGCCATGCTGGCTGTCGTTGATTGAAGAGTGGATTGTGACGTAGGCGGTTAGAGGTGCGTCGGATGGGTAGCCCGGGGAGGATCCGCAGGTGAGAACGGCGCGATGAATAGACGATGGGTTCGACGGCGAGGACCTTTGGTTGGCCGAGTCCGAGGTGAAGTGCAGCAAAACAGCTGAACAGAAAAACCGATGCGTCTGATCAACCGATGCCAGTTGATTGAGCTCGTTCTCCACAGACCCTTCTTGATGATATAACTGCGATGGATGACGATGGGTATCGATACGAGGGTTGCCGCGTCGTGGTTTCGACCGTCAGGTCACGCACTCTTCCTGGCCAATTGATGAGAAGCGGTACGCAGGGAGCGAGGTGGACGGAGAGAAATTGGATGACTGAGCAGATGGATGAAGACGGCCGGTGGGGTAAGGTAAGAAGGTGAGAAGGAGGTGGTGCTGTTGAGCTGAACAGCGTTGACGGAAGTAGTTCTTTCCCATCTTACCTTGGAGCGATCAGATCAGATCAGATCGACGACGAGCAAGCGAGCAAGCCAAGATAACTACACAATGTCGGATGTGTGGCTGATGCAAGTGAAAAGGATGAACAAAAGTCCCAGTCCTCTGATTTTAAGCAGACACGCAATACCAAGGAGGAGGCGCAGGACAGGAGTGAGGGAGCAAGAAATCTCACCTGCGATGAGGAACCTCAGCCACACATCTTCTACCTTGTCCAAAATCCATCCTCTCACCTCACCCAACTTTGAGCAGGTGGGCGCGGCGCAGCGCAGCCACACACAGCGAGTGATGTCGTCCCAATTTCTTGACCAACTACATATCGTCGCGGGTCCACCACCCACCGTGACCGCGCTCTCTCTCACTTGTGTTAAAGTAAAGACACCAAAGTCTTCTTTACCTCACCATCCGTCCACGCGCTTTCTCCGATCTCCATGCTCTTCCTCTCCTCCCAGCCCTAGTATCAATCTGTGCCCATCGACTGGTAAGTCTTGCCTCACCAACTCTGCTCGACCTCCAGCCCCTCCACCCTAGTCCCGCGAAACGATCATCGAAGACGGAACAAGTCTTTTAGCACAGCCCAAACCAAACGCAACCACACCAACCACACCACCAACATCCCTCTTCTAAAGCGACCAATTACCCCACAACATCCGTGGTTTGTAGAGCGTGCCTTGACCATTGCCGCGCGACCCTCGACATTCGTCCCATGCACCCACCACCAGAGAGAAAAAGTCGGCATTGTTCAACCGCCGGCAGCAATGAAGCGATCAAGGGAAGAAGGCAGGAAGGGAAGGAGGCAGTGCAACAACTTCTCCTTGGCCGAATGAACCAAATCTTCTCAATTCATTATGTCCTGTCTTGAAAAAAAAGTCTTTCTTTGCACGTGCTTCCTTCGTTGCTCGCTCTCGCTGCAGGAGCCTAGTCAAGGCACGTACAGTACGCCTGCTCTTCAGTGAACCATGGCTTGGGCCTCTTTCGCTCCCAACAACAACAACATATCTTGACTGGGTCATCTCCTCGCTCTTCGTTGCGACTGAAAGAAAACCCTGACATGACAATAAGAAGAAACGCGACCCTTCCGCTCCATCAAAGTCCCCATCATCCATACACGCACGCTCGCTCCCACCACTTTGCTCCTCCACCCAAGTAAGCAAGCAAGCAATTACCAAGAATAAAAGAAGCCCGACCGCGTCAACTGCCGCCTATCCCATCCATCCCATTCCATCCGATCCGTCAACGAGCCCAACCGATCCAATCAATAACAAACAATTTAAAAAAACGGCAAAGGCAATTCTCTTTTACTGAACCCAACGCAAAAACGCTACGCAGCCGCCCAACGAAAAAAAACTCGAAGCGCAAACGAAAAAAGAGACGGCAAGCTACTACTAGTAATACAGGGTTATAAAGGTCTTTTGAAGATGAAAAGGTTGGGAAGAAATCTCGGTCTCTGTTGCAGAGGGAGAAGAATATATGGAAATCAAAAAAGAAGAGAAGCAAGAGCCCGCAGGAGCCGCCCAGAGGACTGGAGGTGGGAATAGGAGACGCCATATCAACAGGACCGCCCTCCAAAGAATCGCGCGTCGGCGCGCATCAGAGGCCGCGTGGGCAGGGGCCCAAAATGTCGGAGAGGTGCGACGAGACAAGTCGGATTGGGCTTGACTCGACTCGGGAGGAGCCACCAGCATTCCTTCCTCCGCCTGGCCGTTGAGACATATGGCAGTCTCGAGGTTGCGTTGCACACCTGCGAGACCGTTGGCAACGTCGTAAGCCGTGTAACGAAAAACCCGCAGTGTGACTCGGGAGTCGGGACGCGAGGGCGCCACGACGCCACATGTCTCCGAGGCTGATTGAGGCGCAACGCGGCGTTTCGCTACCACGGCCGATTCTGGACAATCACGATGGTGGTGCGCCGCCGCCTGTGTAGCGAGCGCCTGCCGCGCGTCTGGTTCCACGTCGAGAATTTGAGCGGAGGCCTATGCAGCAACCAAGAGCAATCAGCCAAGAGGAAGCTCAAGACTTGCGACGAAACGGGTGATGGTGTCCCGGTCTTCATTCGCCGTCTCTTCCCATGGCTTCGAGCATCTGGCGCGCCTCGTCGGGAATCACCTGCCGCGCTTCAGGGGCAGAGGTGAAGGAGTCTGCGGCTGACATGGTGTCTCGACCCTCTTCAGCCGGGCCCTCGCCTGCAGCCGCTGCCCTCTTGGCCTTTTCTTCCGCCAACGCCGCCTTCTCCTGCTCCCGCTCCTCGCGCTCCTTGTAAATCTCGGTCTTGGTGTTGTGCGCAAAGTTGAGCGCTTCAATGTACGTCTTGAACTTGATGAGCTCCTTGAGGAGATACTCGGACTTTTTCTGAAAGTTTGCCATTGCCTTGCCGGCGTTGGGATGGCGTGGAGAGAACTGTGACGGTGAGAGGGTAGAGTTAGCGGATTGCGCGTGAGCAGTGCTTGGACGACGCGCGGCTTGTAAAGACGAAGAAGCAGACAAATCAAAGGTGCGAGGCTCGAGCGCAAACAACGTTTGAAAATCGAAATCAGACGAGGGCTGGGACGTTTGGTCCAAGGACCGGACATGCAACTGCAGTCCATACGAAACGCACAGGCCGACGTCCTGACGGACGTCCCCGCGCGAGTCGGACGGCAGCGGCAATCCAAGCGGAAAACGATCATGGGAATCGCACTGAATACCTACCGCAATGAGCATCGGAGCCCTCAGCTCCTGATGCCTCGACAGTTCTTCTTCAACACTCTTGACATAGGCGGCGAGAGCCTTGAGCTGGTCCACTTCCATCAAGTTGCTGGCCATCATGCTGGGCGTCGGTGGCTTCCAGTCTGAAATCGGAACCTTGTCTCCCGGCAGCCTGGGCTTGACGTTTCCGGATCCGTGGTCAATCGAGCTTCGAATAGAGCTTTGAAGACTAGGCCTCGGCATTCCCACATTGTTCGACATGGGCGATGTATCCGGCCGGTTGATGCCAATGAGGGCAGGATTGATGACACCCTCTCCCCATCCATACTCCAAGTTGCTGACACCACCAACGAGCGGCTCCTTGGAAAGACGCGCAGCCCAGTAGTTGGCCGTGTTGACAAACTCCTTGACAATATCCGCCGTGTTTGCCTGGAAGAGGTGGACAGCACCAGTGGGAAGAGACAGGGCCCAGACGTGTGGCCTCTGCTTAGAATAGCCTGGAGGCGGCAGAATCGTCGCCAGAGTCTGGCGCAAGAGGAATGATTGGACCTCCTCGGCATTGTCGAGCCAGTTGCCACCTCCAACGACATCACCCGCCGACGGCCTACGCTTTCCTTTGTTGCGGGTCGACTTGCCGTGCGAGTTGAATGTAAAGAGCTTCATGTAACCCTTTTCGATGACGCCAAACACTTCGTTCCAGTTGCGGTCCTTGAAGCGCTTCTGCATAGATTCGAGATGGAACTTGTGTTTCAGGATGCCCTCCTTTGCCCACGGTGGTCCGTGAAGCTCCAAAGTCTCGTCCTCGAGCAGCGGTGCGGTCCGGCCAAAGTCCTCACTGTTGGTGGGCACGTGGTTCTCTTCACGAATCATGGCCTGGTTCAGGAGGTTCGCAAAGCCAATGGACGGGTTGTAGTCCACGGGAGAAAAGTGAGAGCCTAGGGATTCAACTGACATGGATGTACCGGTCTTTCCAACGGAATAGCTGCTCCACTTACTCGAAGGTGCAGGGCTCCACACAGACGGCTCCTCGAGGCTTGTGCGACTCGATCCCAGTGTCGAGTTGGGATAGATCCTTGGCCGAGACCTGGCCTTTGGATTCCAGCGAGATGCGGAACGGAAGTCGGAAGCTCGGCCACGGTAACTTGTCGTGTCGGATGGAGCCTTGCTGAGCACCGATGGCGTACGGCGCAAGACTCCACTGACCGACAGGCTGTTGGAAGAAGTAGTCGGGTTGCTCGAGTCGCCATGCAGCGGCAGACGTTGGCTCTTGATTGAGTTGTAAAACTCCTTGAGCACAATCTCAACCTGAGACTCCCACGCCTTCATGGGACCATCGAATGGTGCCTTGACCAATGCGGTGCAGCGGTCGCCAGTGCCCGAATCGTAAGCGTACCCATCCGACTCCGGACGATGAGAAATGGCTGGCTTGATTGAGAGACGGTTCCTCGATCTCTTGGTGCCCAACTCTGTGGAGCCGCGGTCACCAATATTGCCAAAGTCACCTGTCGGAGAAGACGGGAAATCGTCCATTGCAGTGGAGCTTCGAGAAAAGTCATTGAGGTGGCTATCGCTTTCAGAGAGCTCGGCCTCGACAACGCTCGTGATGGTCGGCAGTGTGTTCTTGACAAACTGTGTCCTGGTCATCTTGGACTCGATATCGGCCATGTGGAGATCGGTGTTGAGCAGCAGCAAGGAATAGCAAATGGTGTGGACGGCACCTGTCATTCTGTCAGCGACCAAACCTACCAAAGTCTTGCAGAAATTACCTGGCGCCTTGAAGCCGTGATTCGGGTTGCACTCGCACCATCTCAGCGCAAATGCATCGAGAACACGGTCAACTTCCTGCGTCTCACCCTTCAACACCAGTCGGTTGCAAAGATCGCGCATTGCAAGCAAGATGCTGAAGCCCGTCCACTCGTACAATTCCATGTACGCCTTGCGGCACCGCGCGCTGACGGACGTCTTTTCGCCAAGCCATGCTGCAGCCCTGGATTTCGGCACAAATGTCTCAACACCCTCAAACACCTGCCTCGCCTTTTCGCGGTCGTCGTCCGTCGGCTCTTCGTCAATTGCAGTCAATGGGCGGCGCGCCTCAATCGATGGTCTGGTTTCGTGACCGTCAATTTGCAACACGGGCAGATTCGAGGCGGAAGAGTGGTACGCGTCGCTCGAAGTGTCAGGGTCCGGCTGTTTTCGCGTTCCCTCAAGCGGCAAGGCCAGATCCGACACGTCCTCGCCGTACCCCTCGTCAGACGAATCTGGATGCAACCAGACCCGGGACTTGCCCTCGCTGACGTCATTTCCGCTTGCGTCCTGACGCGCAGGATTCATAATCACCCAACTGTCCTCGTCCTCCATCTCTTTCTGCAGCGTCTTGTGGGGTGTGGTGTGTAGTTCGGAGCCGTTGGCCTTTGATCGAGCATTCTCCTGGCCAGGAAGCGGTGCGAGTTGAGGGGGTGCAGGGCTGGTGGCAGGTCTCCTGGACTGCTCTGGGACGGCCATGAAGGGACCCTTTTCGGCTGGGGGAGGGGTCGAGGCTTTATCCTCAGTACCGCTGCTGTCCGCCAGGAAGGACGAGTCGTCGTTCGCCCTGCTGCCCTTGCTGCGTTTCACCTTCAGTTTGTACTTAGGGCTTTGCTGCACATCGTCGGAAGCAGGTGGCACGCTGTCGTCCGTTCCACGGGAGCCCGGTTTGACGGGGCGGATTGTAGCATCCTTGTGGGGCTTGTACTCTGGGGAGAAACCAGGCATTTTATCTACTCCATCACGGAGAGGGCGCTGCTGTTCTCGGCTGTCGTAGTGCGACGCCGCGGGCGAGTCGCTCCTCGGGTCGTTCAGATAGGGGGTCATTATCTGACGCAGGCTTGTCACCGAGGCACTAGGTACCACGGATTCTGGAAGCTCCGTGCGAGCTTGGCCCGGGGAAGGCATAGGCGGGGCAGCCGATTGTTCGGTTACGGATCTCTTGCGGCGTCTGAAAAACGACGAATTCTTTTTGTTCAACACAGGGGCTGGTCGCTGGTCGTCCTTGGCGTGCGTGTTGCTATGCGTGTGCTGGGATGCTGCAGCATGTCAGTACTTGGATGCATTTCATTCGCTGCAGTTTCGACGCACCATGCACAGAGTTTGCAGGCGTCGTCGAAGGACGCCGGTTATTGGGCTCAGGAGACCGCTGGCGTTGCTGGTCCTGAGGCGGCAGCCCCGCCGTCTTCGGCGTTTCTTGTACCTGTTGGTTGTTTTTCCTCGCGCCGAACACTCGGCTGAAGAAGCCACGCTGCTCCTGCTTGGGCGGAGCTGATGTCTGGGTTGCGGGAGAGGCGACTCGGCTGTTGGACGCCGAATCTGCAAAGGCCGACAAAGAGGGGAGCCTGGGGAGTTCGTGGTTGCTAGACGAGTTGACAGCATTGACAAACTCTTTGGCTTGGCTTCGGATGTTCTCGTCGGGCCCTCCTCCTGCTGCTCGAGGCTTCCCATTCCACTGCTGCTGCCCCTTGCTGGACGACGATCGGAGACTATTTTTACGCGGTACGGGTGCCGGCGTCGCAGAGATATGCGCTGGCGGCGACGTATAGGCCTCTCCCTGGGAGAAGTCGTAACTGGAGTTGGATGTCGGGGCACCCTGGTGCCGGCGGGACCCTGTCGGAATTGTTGGAGTGGGCGCCGCATCGTAGCCGCCAAACGACATGACATCCGGCCGTCCTCGGTCCATGATGGAGTCGCTCTGAGGTTGCTGAGATCTGGGGCGCTCGCTGTACCTCTCCTCAAAAGTTGGGGAGAGTCCTACGCGATGGTCTCCTGGGCGGTTGCCAGTAGGAGTGCTGTAGCCAAGGTCGAGGCTTGAATTCGAACTACCCTTGCTGCCCTTTCTCCCAGCGCCTCTGACATGATGTGAATAGCCCTCGTCGGCGAACAAAGGCCTGTTGCGGCTGGCGGCGTCGGTGCTTGTTGCCCGCGAGCCGGCGCTGTCTATCCTGTCGAGAACGGAGCGGAAGTTTGCGGCGCTGTTTCCTCGGCGCGAGGAGTAACGGGAGAGGTAGTCGTCGGGTTGGTCGTAGTCGACGGTAAAGGAAGCTTCGCTGCCGTGGGTGCGGAGGATGCGCGGAGGGGAGAAGCGGGCGAGGGTGGAGCGATAAAAGTCGTCGTCGTCGTCGTAGCGCAAAGAAGACGAGCCGCCAAAAGGCGTGTGGAAGGTGTCACTGCCGGAGGGCAGGTTCTCCAATGAGAAGAGCATATTCTCTACGACGGACGACCTTGTGACATCCCTGAACTTGAGGTCGTGCGAATCGCGCGACAGACGCGACAGGTCGGTTGCTGTACTACGTCTCTTGTCGGTGGGCGTCTCGTCGGCGAAGAAGGTTCCCGAGGGAGAGTTTCCCGTTGGAGCAGCACGTCCAGCCCTCTGCGCATGCATGGGTGGAGTCCGGGGAGGAGACGCTGAAGGGTCGTTTGAGGCAGTAGCGCCCGTCATGACTGCGGTAGGAGAAAGCGAATGCGCTGGTGGGCGTGGCGGGCGTCGATGGCGGGCTGCTCATGGGCGCAGCGTCGAGGTGTCACGGCGCCAATCCAATGGCTTGGGGAACGCGAATTGGGAGATTAGGTATGGCGTCAGTGGAGGGCGGTGTAGGTACGACGGTCGCTGGATTTTGTGGTGGAGTGAAGGCCGGACGCAAAGAAAGCCCCTGGAGAAGCTGGGGAGCCAAGCGCGGCGGCGGCGGCGACAGCGGCGCGACGGAGAGACTGGGGGAGCGCGCGGGCCGTCAGGAACAGAGAGGCTTGAGAGAGTAATAGTAGAGGTTGTTAATGCACTTTGTGCGACGGCGGACGAGGGCCAGGATAATATCAATCTGCGGGGCACACGATGGTTTCAGTCGACCGTGGGCAGCCGACAGGGAATGGTCATGGAGTAGCTTTTCTGCAAGGGCGCTGCAGATGCATTAGCCGCTCCACCGCGGATCCAAGAGTGGTCATTCAGCATTTGTCCATTTCCATTGTTGTCTCATTTCCCTTCCATTATTGACGATAAGCTGAGCTGATGATGGAAGAAGTGCCTTTGTTTCAAACACTGGCGACGCATCCTTGTTGTTGCATCCTCCTTGTCCCTGTGCCTGTCATCCACATCAGTCGCATCCATGCTCGGCTGTTCGCTTGGCCCTCGACTTGCGGATAGCCGAGCCATGCGCTCTCCCCAAAACAGCAACACCTCATCTCGTCTGTCCATCTTTCGCTCCAACCGGTCACTGGCGAATTGCGACGCTCCGCTACGGCTGCCGACAACGGTCTCTTTCAACAAGTTGCCTGACCATGACACCAACAAAAAACTGACGGACGACACGGAGCAGCCGCAAACTTTGTCAACTGTCAGTTGGCCTTCCTATCCGAGACCTTTCCATGTCGCCGTCAGTTGTCATGAACAATATTGACCGACTGACTGCCCATCTCCCGATCCCCTCCATCAACGCGTCCAATATTTGACAGACCACACCCACCCACTCATCAGCCTATTCAATCAATTACCATTACCTTCCCTGCCCACCTCCTCCCCGGATGGTAGACTCCGCCTCCGCCCGCCAAATCCAAACGTCCAGTCGGGCCCGTCAATATATTACACATTTGACTTCTTGTGGACTTTTTGCTGCCTCTGACGTGCATGCGCAGCCCTTAGTCAGAAAAGCTTTTCTTGACTCTTCGTGTTCCGCACCACCATGACCACCATCACGATGTACCTACCCCCGTCCGCCATCACTATCATAGACTTTTTTGGTTGCCGTGTCTCTTGTGCGTCGAGGTCGTGATTGACCGTCCAAGTGTGTCAGATAAGCAGCTCTTGACTTGTTGGATATGGACGCGCGACACGCTAGCTTCTTGACAACGTAGGTGCCGTGGTGCCCCTCCATCGCGATACCACGCCATCTGATCTGCAAACCCTGCCCACGGCCCCGACCCAACCTGCCAGAAACTCCCTACATCGACTTGTGGTCGCGTCGACGCGTCCAAGAGTGTCAGACAGAGCCATTTGATCCATCGTTCTTGGACATGTTGTCGCGCGCGACACTACTACTGCAGCTTTGCCAGGTACGTACACGGCCAAGCTCTCTCTCCACCACGCAGGCAATGTACCCCACCTACCCCTCGTGATGCCTCCCTCCCTGCCACGCGATCAGATCTGCGAACCCTGCCCTGCCCCATCCACACGTTCCTAGCCCCCCACAAACCAACCCAGCCAGCCAGCCCCTCCTGACCGCCGTCTCGGCACTATCACGCGTCTCGCTGGGCTTGTCCCTGTATTGCGAACTGCTCGACGACGCCGGACTCAACTTTCTTTCGAGGTACGATGGACGAATGGAGGATGGAGACAGACGTGTGGATGGGAGGTACGTGGCAAGCGCTTGGAGGAGAGATGGCGATGGAGGAGTAGGTAGGGGCAGGTTTAGCGGTTTGGTCGGGTTTTGTGTGGCTAGGAAGGTGGGTTGAGGTAGTTGCGTAAACTGGCAGTTGATGGTAGATACTGGAGACTTATGATGATGGACTGCATGTAAGAGGAAGAGAATGAAATGGCAGACTGAGGAGAATAATGAGAAACTAAACACCTTCATTTCATGTCATGAACGTTTGTCGGTGTCCAGTGTCTGTCGAATATGATGCCGCAAGCACTTCTTTTTCTCATGTCGTTTCTCGCAGGCTATGCAAGCACATCCGCATCGTGTTGTTCCCTCCCTGATGCCCCTTCTATACCCATGACCGGAAAGCCGTGTGCTCTCTCGCCATCTCCAAGACGAAATAAATGCCAAGTCAGCAACAACCGAAAAGCCTCCCCTGGACCCCTCATCCGGCACTCATTTCTTGCCCTTCTTCTTGTTGGCCAGCTTATTCTTCTGCAGCGCGCGCTGCCTCTCGTCCCTGGCAATCTGCTCCGCCTTTGCCTTTTCATGCTCCGCACGCTCCTCGGCCTCGGCCTTCTTGCGCGCAGCCTCCTCCTCACGGCGCTCGCGGACCAGCTTCAAGCGCTCCAAATCCGCGCGCGCCTGGTCCGTCTTGCCCTCGGCGTGCAGCTTCTGGTAGCGCTCCTTTGCCTGCTGGGCCTGGAGGGCCTCGCGCTCGCGCCGCGACAGCTGCGAGACGGGCGTCGTCGTCTTCTTGGGCGGGGCGGCGGCCTCGTCCTTGCTCTTGGGCGCCGCCGCCTGCTTCTGCGCCTTGGCCGTGTGGTTCGGGTTCGCGGGCATGTCGTCGTCGCTCTCCTCCTCGTCGGACGACGATGGTGGCAGGTCGCCCGGCTGGGCTGCGCGCTGCGCGGCTTTGGCTTTGGCGGCGTCCTTGCGCGCCTTTGCGGCCGCGCGCCGCTCCTCGCGTGTCATTTCGGCGGCGGGCTGCTTGGGGCCTTCGTCCTCGGACGACTCGTCCGAGTCTTCCTCCTCTTCTGACGAGCTGTCGTTGTCTTCTTCCTTGTCGCGCGGCTCGCCCCACATGCCCTCGACTTCGCCGCTGGGTCCCAGAGGCTGCAGGTTGCGGCTGAAGTGCTTGCCACCTGTGATGTGATGTTGTCAGTCCGCTGTAATCCTAGCCTGGTGGAGAAGCCTTACCGCCCCGCTTGGGCTTCATGAACTTGCCGCCGCGGCCTCTGCTAGACATGATTGCTGAGGTGTGTGAGGGTTGTCGTTGTCTGTGTGGGACAAAAGACGGCGGGGTATCGAGTGAGTCGAGAAAAGCGCGAGTAAAGGGCCGCCTGTCAAAAGTCGAAGACGGTCGAGGAGAGAGTGTGTTCGAGAAGAGGGACTTGGGATTCGAGGCTCGGTGGCCGGTCGAGAGAGAATGATGAGTGAGTGAGGAGGAAGCGAACAACCAAAGACGGCGGACAGAATAATGACGACGAGCAGCGGAGTCCTCAGCGTTTGTGAACTGACGGCCTTGGTGCTCTCGGGCAGCCTCGCCAGCCAACCAGCCAGCGCTCAGGCTTTTGTCAGTGAGGCCCCTCGCTCCAAATCGAGCCTAGCGCTAGGGCTGAGCGCCTCACCACCACAAAATCTCGTCGACCGCGCCAACACCGTTTCTTTTTCTCCAACTTCGAAAAAATTCAAGCCCTTCATATTCACTCTGACACCCGCATCTTTGCTCCATGGGTACTTGGAGGGGAAAGTGGAGGGTAGACTGATCCGTCAGCTTACCCCTGAGCCTGATTCTAAGTGATGGTTTTGGAAATTTGAATGGCGATACATGCTGCTTGCTTCCTCTCGTGTAGAATCGACCCAAGTCATCAACACGCTGTGACGTTCAACGACTGCAATCGCCTTCGCTGGATGCTTCCTCGAGCACCTTGGGCAGCTCGTCCAGGCCCTTGAGCACAACACTTGGCTTCCACTTGTCTCCTCCTAAGCTGTCCTGCCACCCGTTTCCCTGCCTGTCCACCCACGCCGCCTTCATACCGCACGCCCTCGCGCCCGTCACATCAAACGGATTGCCGCTCACCAACCACACATGGCCCATCTCCTCGCTCGTCTTCCCAACACGGCTCGCCAAATACGCGTAGACTTCCGGGGCCGGCTTGTACATCCGCACGTCATCAACGCTCACAATGTCGGCAAAGACGCCGGCAAGCGGCGCCAGGTCGGGCGAGCGCTGCACACTGTTGGAGACCATGGCGGGCGTGCCGTTGGAGAAGACGACGGGGGTGATGGATGTGGACGAGGCGAGGGCGCGCATGCAGGGCGGCACGTCGGGGAAGACGGAGAGCGAGTCGTAGGCGTCCATCAGCGCGGCGATTGCGGCGGCGCTGAGAGATTCACCTGCCTCGGCGAGGGCATGGTGGAGGGCGTTGGCGGTGACGGTGGAGAAGGGCTCGTAGCAGCCTGTGGTAAGGCGGTGGTGTCAGTCGGCTGTGGGATCACGACAAAGTGCATGCTAGCGATGCGGAGGTTGTGTCGATGGGTGGAATAGGTATGCGACCAGGTACTCATGCTGTTCAAGCGCCACGTATACTCGAGCTGGTACTTCCGCCACGCCGCCGCTTTCGTCTGCGCCTTGTCGTGGCCAAAGTGCTCGGCGAGCTTCTCTGCTATCGACTCGGTGGAGAGGAGCGTGCCGTACGCGTCGAAGGCAACTACAATCTTCTTCTCTTGGGTGGCCATGTCGAAACAGAAGCTAAAACATGCGAGGGAACTTGACGGCTGTTGATGATGGTGTTGCTTCTTGGCTGCTGGTGTTGACAACCGAGTGCCTCTCCTCCCCGCAGGCCGAAAGCGGAGCTCGTCCAATGCCTGTTCCCATGACATCAAGCGTGCCGGCCCGCAGCCGAGTTGGATGCTCTCTCCATTCGCTGCATTCGATAACCACAGCAGACAGGGACAACTCCTGTTCACGAGCCTTGGGCAAAAGTGTCATGCAGGACACAGCAAAGCAACGCGTGCAACCATCTCGACTCACGGCCACCCTAGGAATAGCTCTAGAAAGCAACCAGGGTCAGCATCTCGAGCTTCTAAAAGCGGAATCACCCTTCTCTCGCAATTAGCTGCTGGCACCACGCCTTGACGAGCTCCCCGAGAAAGCCATTCTCCGCACTCTGACATGCTCCGTGCTGATAACGCCATCCTCACGTTCCCATTGCTCGCGTTCCTGAGTTTTGGTCGAAACAAGCTTCTTTGCTCGTGTTCGTCCCCTACTCAGCTGATTCATGGCAAAGCTCCATCTTTGGAGCTTGGGCAGATGGGGATGGGGAAGGATTGAGCTGCCGTGGATGCGGCAGAGAAATGGCCCTTCAGTGGGCAGCGCGTGTGGCGCAGGCTGTGGATCGGTAGGAATTGCATGTGGGAGATGTGGAAGGGCTCTAGTGTTTGGGGCGTGGAGCAAGTGGAGAGACACTGGAGCCGAGGACTTTCTTTCGTCGATTGTTCTCTGGCAAGCAAGGGTGCAAGGAGGGTCTAGGGCAATTGGCCAAGGCGAGTCAATAGACTTGGTCCGAGGGCGTGGTCTTTGTGATTGGCGGACGCATTCACGGCAGTCATGGAGCATTTTGCTTGTGAAGACGACAAACGAGAGCTCCAAAAGTCAATTGGGAAGGCTTTGGCCGTGATTGAGTGTCTCGGACGGCTAGCGCCGATGGTCGAAAAGGGTGTGAAGAGGGCTAGAAATCCTCCAGCTTGTAGACCTCGTAAGCCGGCTCCTCGTAGGGGTGGGTTCTTGACAAGAAACAAAGTCGTCAGCCAACATGTGCTTGTCGGCCGTTGCAAGACTGGCGGAGGCGCCTCCAGGAACAAAGGGCCAAGTAGTGCAAGCCACTTACTTCTTCAGGGCGGCGACGGCCTCGCGTACCACATCTTGGCCCACGCAGAGTGTCTCAAATCTGTGCTCATCGAGCTCCTCAAGCTCCCCGACCTTGCCAATGTTTGGATTGGCCGATGCGCCGGGGCGGAACTGGCCTCTGCCCTGAGTGGTGAATCCCACTTCTGTGTAACCGCCTGGGCCTGGGTAGCGGCCGGCACCGGCGGCGAAGATGGCCTGCTTGATGGCGGGCATGGCCGGGATGGGGGCGAAGAAGACCAGCTTGAAGCGCTGAGGGAGCGACATGGTTAGGCTCTGGGTTTCTGACTGTGTGAGTTGACGTTGAGGGCAAGGCGCGGGGCTAGGCCATGGTGGTGAGCAGGATTAGCAGCAGGCTTGGGGCGGTGAATAGGGCCGGATCTGCCCGTTGCAACGCAACATCTATCATGTGGCGTAGCAGAAGGAAAGACTGTGATGCAAAAGAAAATCCGGTTTGTCCAAGGCGAATTGGCAAAAATGGAGGGTGACGGATCGCAGATGGCAATTGACGAAATGACCATGTCCGATTCCCTGCTTGCGTCGCCATTGGCCGCATTCGACACTCAAGCCACATGATGGCGCTGGCTTCCACCAATCGACGTCACTTGCGCCACAGCAGGCCCCGCGGTGACGTCTCGCAGGTGTTCCTGGAGGCGCGGGGTAACTGGGCTCATTGGATCTAGCCCACCACAGCAAGAGGCAATGACGCTGCTCTTTCGTAACGCCAGCTCTTGCCGTTGCCGTGCCTTGTTCGACGAATCTGCAAACAGAAGGCACCACACGCTCCTGCCCGCTGACCGGTGACGTCGTCCACTCGCTCAGAGCAATACAAAAGAAGCTCTCCTCCTCGTCGAAACAACCTCTCATCATCAACCAACTCTCAACCTCAATCACAAACAATCCACACACAAACACCTTTCAAACAACCAACCACCAAACCTCAATCAACATGTCTGACGCCGGCCGCAAGGATTTCTCTACCAGTACGTCGCCTACTGCACCACCTGCAGACTTGACACTTGCTAACGCACCTCACAGAGGCTAAGGAGGAGATGACCCCCGACTCCACCAAGTCCACCCAGCAGAAGGTCAAGGAGTCCGTCACCGACGCTGGCGACAAGGTCGCTCGGTAAGCTTCCCCGCTTCATCCCTCTTCCGCACCCCATCTAACACCCTCTTCAGCGGCTTCCAGACCGACGACTCCAAGTCCACCTCCCAGGAGGCCAGCGACAAGCTCGGCCGCTCCAAGGACGAGCACGTCCACGGTGGCACTGGCGAGTCGATTGTCGACAAGGCCAAGAACGCCGTCGGCCTCGGTGACAAGCACTAAGTGCATCACTCTCAATGGTTACGATGTTACGAGACGGGGACGCAGGATGATGGAACCGTGGCGGGTAGTAGTCCTATGATACCACTCTATGAACGATAATGGAATCGGAATCCTGAACAAACACTTCTGCCTCTCTGCTGTGAAGCTCGTACTGCATGACACATGAGCCAACCTCGTGCCTACCACCTGTGAAAAAAAATCATCTTTAGCCGGCCTGTCGGAATGGTTCTGCAGGCTGATTAGCTCTTGACCATATGCAAGCTGGGCATACAGGTACTACGCGTGTCAATATTGGTAGGGCGCTAGAATGGCAGTGCATGAATCCCATGGCGAAAAGCCGCCATTCACCGCACGTCGTTGAAGGGAGTACAAAAGTCTTGTAAGCGCTGGGAAGAGGCCTGGACAACTGTCGCCCAGAGACGCCTCCGCCGCCCCGGATTGGCGGGAAGCGCGGACCCTGGGCGGTTGCCGTGGCTCCACTGTGTTTACAATGGGGCCCGTGCACCCGTGCATCATGGGCGACGGGGAGGCTGGTAATGGTGGCTGGGGACCCTCAACCACCACCA
Source organism: Phyllosticta capitalensis (assembly GCF_038381095.1). Lineage (NCBI taxonomy): Eukaryota > Fungi > Ascomycota > Dothideomycetes > Botryosphaeriales > Phyllostictaceae > Phyllosticta > Phyllosticta capitalensis. Next base: position 475,949 of record NW_027117440.1, read on the forward strand.
TTTCGCCTTCCAACGTCCAGCTCACAGTCTTCAGCCTTTTGAATTTTTCGCTCTATCCCTCGCTGCAATTCCCTCCCCTTTTCTCTCCACTTGCCCAAAAGTTCTGACATCAATCTTCGCAGCAAAGCTGCACCACCACACCAAACGGCCTGCATCTCAAAAAGATCGACCGAACCGAGTCAGTTTGCTTGACCCACGCTCTCCGCATTCCACGCCCATTCCAACTGTCTAATTTGAGACATTGGAAAGCTCCATCGACCGGAGCCAAGAGGGCCCACTGCCGTCGTTCATTCCTCGACCTTTTGCTCGAACCATTGTTTGCGAGAATTCCATTGCGCCCACGACCACTCTGTACCCGGCAAACGGCGTCCCTGGACCCTTGACACCTTTACACGTTTGGCGGCGCGCCCCAGCACTCGAGCTTTCCCGGCCCTTCGGGAGCCGTTGGAACAGGCGACAAAAAGTCTTGCCGTGGGAAGACGGTGTAGTTGCGTGGAAGCATCACTGAGGCAGTCGGTCGAGGCCACCGCGGCTTACCGCCACCATGGTCAAATTCCTCCCCTTCTTGGGGTACCACCATATTCTTATGATATTGATTGCTATTGCAATCATCCTCCTCTGTAAGGCTCCCACCCACATTCCGAACTGTCGTGGCAGCACGCGGCTAACACTTCTCGCGCACAGCACTCCTACTGGCCGGATGCTCAAGTACATCGCCTCTGATCCCCGGCATCTTCCTCATATCCATGTACTACAAGTCGTACACACCAACATACGACCCGTCACAAGTGGACCCCGGCGTGACAGCGGCCATTGCCAACATTGTCGGCCACGCCGTGCTGGAGGTGCGCGTGGGCTACTTTGGCATCTGCGTCAACCCGAACGGCGGCGCGTTCCTGTGCTCCAATAACGCGACGGCGCTGGCCGAGCAAATAAACGTCGATCAGGACCCCCTGAATCTGATTTGGGTCGCCCAGACGTTCAAGGATAGCATTGTTTTTCCGTACCTCATGTAAGCGCCCACCCCCTTGCCCTTCCCCCTTCCCTCGACCCAACACTAACACCTCCGCAGCATCGTTGCCATTATCCTCGCCTTTGTCACCTTCATCCTCCTCGCCACCTTTCCCGGGTGGCACGAAGAGCGCGACGCCGAAACCGGCTCCGACGTGGACGTTAAGCCCTTCCCGTCGCGGCCCGTCAGCCAAATCGCGCTGGCCCTCATCTTCATCGCGTCCATCTTCGTGCTCGTCAGCGTCCTGTGGCAGCACACGGCGTCGGTCGCCGCCTCCACCATCGCACAGGACCTGGGCAATGGCAGCGTCAAGAGCGGCGTCGGCACCAGCGCCATGGTGCTCGGCTGGTTTGCGTTCGCGCTGCTCATCATCGTCACGATTGGCCTGCTGATTATGATTTTGAGCATTATTGTGCTGGATAAGCTTATGTAGGGTGGTGATGGTGGTAAGGGTATGGGAAAGGGGGGTTGACGCTTGGGGATTTCGCTTTACACTTTCTTCTTTTCCGCCCTTTTTTTCTTGCTTGAATCATCGCATCGTGGGACCACATACCCTTGAGACCTGGAGCTCGTACGCAGCTCTGGGTTCCGGTACGGCGTGGCCATGTTCACAGCATATTCCCCCTCTTGCCATTTCAGCTATCTCCCTTTCATCTCATTGACTTTCTTTTCGATGTTTCTAATTCTCGGCACGAGCGGGCGAGCGAGCGAGTTAGAGTGAGCGATTGATGTGATGTTGACGTTGAGTCGAGCTTTTTTCCTTCACAACCTCACAACCTTTGGGTTTCTGCTTTTATGCATTGGCTTGCTTCTTCATGATGGGCGGCTGGGCGAGGATAGAGAAAGAGGTGGGGCGATGGACGGCGCATGGTGCATGCATGGCGCATGGAAGCCACAAAGTCGGAAAGATTGGAATAGGATCGCGCGTTGAGTCGTTACGGGTTGAAGACGGCGTCGACGGACAGGCGCAGGCAAGGAGAAATATTCGCATTGGGACGTGTGATGGAGGCGGAGCCGCAGCGGTGCGGTGCGGTGCACGACCAGAAGGGACGACGCGTCGAAACATATGACGGCGCGGGAAGACACACACAGCACAACACCAGGAGACAGCGGACACGGCGGTGGTCGGACAGTCAGTCTGCCGCGCAGCCTATGGACGGACGCAGAAGACACTCCACTTAGAACGGCGGGTACGCAGACGCAGACGTACCAGGAAATTTCCCTTTTCCTTTGGAGTTGGAGGTCGACAGATGGATGGATGCATACCAGAAGACGGACAGCCTTTGGGGAACTGCACTTGCACTTTTACCACTATTCTATATCATATTTCACTCATCCCGCACCTGTCTGGCGCCGCTGCTGGCGCGGCTGTTGTTTCGAGCTGAGCTGAGCTGAGCTGAGCGAGCGGACGGCATTGGGTGTGCGGGTTGCATATATTTATATAGACGATTCTTGTATTTTGCGAATGTGTGTGCCAAAGATGCTTTTCCTGGTTTGTTTGATGTGTTTGGTGCGAGAGTTGCGCTGGGGATGAGGTGTGTTGGGTGTGACGGTGCGCAGCAGCAAGGAAATCGGACCTCACTGAGCACGATTGCAGAAAACGAGAGGCATTCAGCCTAACGGTCACAGGGAGCTTTCGGACAGTCGCGTTTTGATTTGGACTGGACGTTTCGCGACCTGGGCGGGCAGGTGCACCCACGACACTTCCCAATCGGGCTAGGTTTAGAGATGTCGGCATGTCACTTGCGTTGGAGATTCTTTTTCTCTCCTCCATCTTCTTTCAACTCTAATTGTTTGGCACCTCTGCCAATCTGCCGCCTCTGCTGCATTGCACGTCGCCACTCTCCTTCCACCGCTTCACTCGTATGTTGAGCTTTAGAAGGGCGCAAGGTATAGTCCGCTCCTCACTCCTCACCTCTCTTCAATTTTGACATGTTCCACTAACGCTCTGCCATTATCAGCTATGGCTGACACAGGCGATCAACTTCCGACTACTCTTCTTCAGCAGCTTCGGCGCATGAATCAACAGCTCGAAACGGTCATCGCCGATCAGAAGCGCCTTAATTCGACCCTTTCCATCCTACAGGCCGATGTTTCTGAGATTCGGGTCACGATCGAGCGCCTCCAGAGGACGCTTGACAGTCTACCTGTACATCGCCGAGGGGCTGTCGGAATCCGATGATGAAGAAGAGTATAAGCTTATGGACAGTACACTCGAAGCAGCGCCACGGACCTTACGCGCTCGATCTGTGTCTTGCTGAGCTTGAAATCAATGTGTACACCAACTCCAAGCTCGCAAAGACAATCATGGTCAATCCACTCCACCCTTCCGCAACACACACAAATCGTACAAAGAATGACTACGACTGCCCCCCGACCTAAAAGCAGAGAGCATAGAGAATTTCTTCCGCAGCTGCACCTCGACATGTCTTCCAAGTTCAGCTGGTGCCTTCGATCCCTTTCCCCAACAATCGTTCGTAAAAAGTTCGTTTCAAAAGGACATTCTGGGAGGAAAGGGCGCCCACGAAGGAGCAAGAGCAATTCATTGGACTTGAATAGCTTCCATGGTCGTGGTATTGTTGGGGAAGATTCAGTTGCCAGATGAAAGATAGAAATGGTCTGCTGTGTGGTTGGCAAGTTGCTGAGTTTGCTCCTGCGGGACCGCTGCACATACTCACGCATGCTTTCACTGCTGATTCCGTGCTGCTACTGCTGATGCTGGAAGAATCGCAGCTAAGTATAAGGAGGTTGGAATGATAACATGGCTCGGTGAGAATGAAATATCATGGGCAAAATTCGCAGACGTGGTGCCCCCAACAAATGGTGCAACAACAAGTTCAATAAAGGAGACAGATCTGCGGCTACAAAGGGCGAAAAAGCAGCAATCATGAGGACACGGCAATGGGAAAACAACATGATGATGAGTAGTGCCCAATCTCCCCTGGTTTCCGTGAATGAAGACTACCGCCGTTTGTAGGTCACGTTTGGTGAGTTGGTCCAACAGTGTCCTACGCGTCCTCGGGATACCTAATCAGGCGAACACTAGGGAATCCTTTGCTGCAAGAGCTCGGAACCTTGCTCCCAGCAAGGTTCAAATCGTTTAATCGTTTTTACATCCACTTGAAATGTGCCGCTGTGGTGGAAGTCCTGGACTCAACATTCACTTGGGGGTAGTTGTGCTCATCCGCTAACTCTTTTAGGCAAGATGTTTAGCCCCTGATTTTGTCTGTTGTCCTTTTGGGTTGGCGACAAACAACATACGCGCGGCCCCCTTGCCAACATCCCTTTTCTCATTGCCCGAAGCATCGAATCCTCGTGAGTATGAGCCGTGGACGGGTGCGGTGGCTGATTGTGGATTCAGTGTTGCCGGTGCATCCGCTTGAGTTTTGTCGGACATCTGGTTTGGAGCGTACCGATGTCCTGCGCAATCGTATTGGAATTACACATGGCTTCCTAACACGACTGGCTAACAGTGGAGCTGTACACTGCTGCACATTGATGTTGCGAAGTCAAGATGCGATTTTGCAACTTGCAATTTCCCTGGGAGTTATCGGAACTACTTTGCAACAACCAAAGAAATATTGGGCCATGATGTCTGAAAAATCTCCAAAAAGTCTTGAATTTCCCTTCTCTGTCCGAAGAAAAACAATACTTGGTGCGTATATTCCTCGCAGTACCGAACTTCTACATATCTACCCCCTATGTTGCGTCGTCATGCCTTGATTGATCTCGCAGGCTGTGCACTGAGTTCAGGGGGATCTATTACATCCCTTCTTTCCAATGCTTTCGTTCGAATGGATATATAAGAATACCGTCTCGCTGTTTGTGTCTGATTTTCTCCACCACCGGCAGCTCAGTGTCTACAACACCTCAGAGTCACATCTTCAACCTTTACATTTGCAACCACCAACGATCAACATGCAGCTCAGGCTGCTCTTACTTGCCTTATATGGCTTTATGCTGGGCGCCATCATTACTGATGGCGTCTCAGCTTCCCCGGTTCCCCGTCCCCTTGTGGGCGATGTCGTCTCGTCTGCTCTCCCCGGCTTTGGTGTCTCCGCTGTCATCAAGAAAGCGGCTGAAATGGCCCCTGGTTCTCGTGTAAGTAGTAGTATCTTCTTCTTCCAACATTCTCTCTAACTCCATGTAGCCCAAGCCTACCCTTACTCCTGCTCAAGTCGAGGCGCTGTGCGAGGAAAGGTATTCGTGGGGTCATCACGCTCCAGGTTATTATCGCAGTTGTATTCGATCGGTAAGATTGTCCATCATCGTTCAAGTACTCTCTGACACTCCTTAGCATCTTCGCCCCGAGGATCGGTCCAACGCCGTCAAGACTCTGGAAACGCGAAAGTCCAAGTCTTATGAAAAGGAAATCCAGGCCCTGGTGTCCAACAGCATGATGGCAGAGCTGTCTGAGAAACAACAAAAGGCCATTGGCGAGGCGGCCAATAAGAAAGACAAGGCAAAGCTCATCACACAATACGTCAACGAAAGGATTGACAAGGCCCTCGACGACCTGCCCGAGGAAACGAAGCTGGAAATCCTCGCCGAAATCCCCAATAAGAAGGAGATGAAGGCCTTCCTGGAAAAATTCCCCATGTTCAAGAAGGCGGCAAAGTCTTTTTCCAAGTCCAAGCCCGCCAGCAAGAAGTGCGAAGAGGGGGAGGACAAGGACGGAGACAAGAAGTGCAGGGAAAAGAACCTCGCCGCCAAGGTCGCGCCGCCCACCTCGATTGGCGCTGGTACCGCCCTCGCCGCCGGTCTCTACAAGCTGAACGCCCACTTCCAGCCGATGAAATGGTTCAAGCCCCAGTTTAACCCTCCGCCCGGCGCTGCCGAAGGCGCGAACTGGATCGCTGCGCAAGCAATGGAGATTCAGACTGACACGGTAATAAAAGTCGGAGGGGAAGCTAAAGACCTCGCCCAAAAAGTTGGAGAAGCCTCCAAGTATACGGCGGACAAAGCTACTCAGCAGTTTGTGAAGAGCCTCGCGAACGTGGCAGGGACGATTTCAAATGCCCCTGGCGAAGTCGCTGAGAAGATGTCGCCCTTTTTCGGTTACAGCACCGCCAGTCTCACCGATACAGCAGGGCGTGTGGCAGACGGGGTCGGAGAAGTCGTCACCACGAGCACGAGCACGCTCGATACCATCGTTGGCGCCGGAGTCGACGTTGCCGATACTGCCGTCGGGACGGGAATCAAGGTCTCCCAGACCCTTGTCAACACGTTGGAAACCGTTGCTTCCACCGCCGTCGACACTGCGGTCGACGTGGGTAAAAGCCTGACCTGTACATTCTTCAACTTGGGCTGCCCCAAGAACTCCAAGGCGAAGGAGAAAGAGGCTAAGGAAAAAGCGGAGAGAGAACGGGAGAATAAAGAGCGTGAAGAAAAGGAGGCCCGTGAGAAGAGAGAACGGGAGGAAAAGGAGGCCCGTGAGAAGAGAGAACGGGAGGAAAAGGAGGCCCGTGAGAAAAAAGAACAGGAGGAAAAGGAGGCCCGTGAGAAAAAAGAACGGGAGGAGAAGGAGGCTCGCAAGAAGAAGGAACGCGAGGAGAAGGAGGCTCGCGAGCAAAAGGAGCGCGAGGAAAAGGAGCGTGAGGAAAAGCTGGAAAGAGAAATAAAGGAGCGCGTCGAACAGCAAGAAAAAGAAAACCGCAAGCGTAAAGAAGAAATAGAGAGGCGGCGCAAGGAAGAGGCGGAGAGGAAGAAGAGGGACAAAAAACGGAAGGAGGACCGATACATCCGGGAACTTAACAAGGACAACAAGTCCAAGATCGACCCGATCAAGGACATCGAGTTTCCGAAAGAGCAAATCAAAAAGCTCAACAAGATGTGGCAGAAGAACTCGAACGCCGAGTTGAAGGACCTCACCCACCAGTTCTTCGACGACCAAGGTTTCCTCAACATCGAAGAGTATCGGGAGAATTGGCTCAAGGAACTTCGCAAAGGGGACGGTTTCAAGGACGCCCCGCCAAAGAAACTGCCCAAAAATGCGAAGCCCTCGCAGGGAGATCTTTACAAGACGTCTATTCGCGATCAGACAATCAAGGAGCTGAAAAAGGCCGGGTTAAACAGAAGACGCTCAACTCCAACAGGATTGCGAGAGAGGTACTCCACGAGGTCGAAATGATGCGCTTGGAAGGCTTCAAGCAGTGGTACGGCGAGGCGGAAAAATACCTCAGCGAAGCCAAGAAGTTGGAACAACTGGGGAGAGACGTTTCCCCATCCAGCATTCGCGAAGGTCTCCCCATTTCTCTCACTGGACATAAGAGGGCCGTGGAAATGCTGCTGAAGGAGGGCAAATGGCTCGCGATGTCGGAACAGTATGCTTGGCTTCCGGAAGGGGAAAAATGGAAAAAGTTGCTGAGGAGGGTGGCCAGGCAAATCAACGGAAAGACGAAATGGGAATGGGGTCGCTAGAGTGAAGGATGTGGGTCGGACTGGTTGCATGGGGACATCGAAAGGCTGCTGTACGGCGAATGCAATCAGCTCTGCTTGTTTGTCTTGTTTCCATGATCTTCCTTTCCTGCAAACAAAGTCGGATGTAGGGTAGTAAATACCTGCGCGCTTGCGCATGAATTCGATTTCTGGCCTCCGCCTTTTTCTCTCACTCCCTTGTCGCCCATATTTGGACATGTTTTCGTCAATGTAAATCCTTGACGGACAGGCAGGGTGGACTGAGCAGGAGCCTTAAAAGTGCGGGTTCTCTGAAGATGTTGAGGTGTCGTTGCGAGAGGAGTGATCTGTCCAAGTTTTCTTGTAGGTTCCGGGAGCAGTCATGGTCGTACGACGCACGACTTGGACTGCAATTGTCTAGAGGCAGGCGCCGAGCGCTTTGTTGGGCAGGCGCACCCACGACACTTACTAATCACGCCTGGCTCGATGTTGCCAACACGCCGCTACTTCCCTCTCTCTCTCTCTCCCCCCAACTGCATCGCTCCACCGCTTCACTCGCCGCCGCCAACTACCTGACACGTCGCCTCTGCAAAACTCCAGGTATGCTCCTCACCTTTCTCCGGACAGATGCCGGCGACTTGCTAAGACTTCACAAAAGTTGTGACGCATGACCACGACTGCTCCCCATACCTCCGCCTCCGCCTGATCCTGCGACCCTCCCAGCCCCTCTTCTCCAGGAATTCATCAAGTTTAACAACAACCAGTCCGCTATTCAGGCCGCAACTTTCACTCTCCAAGACGATGTCAAGAAACTGCAAACCACAATCGACAACCTCCCAATCCACCGGCCAGATGATGCTGAGGAGGTCGATAGTGGTGCTGCTGAGTCTGAAATCAGTGCTGGCGAGGTCAACGAGCACCATGATACGATAGATGGCTTTCCTAACGCCGCCGACTTGGAGCCTGGCCACTTGGACGATCAGTATGAGGATCAAGATGACGACGACACTTACGAGCCTGCCGATAACTTCCCCTCTGGAATTCCTGCTACCCCAATTCGAGAGTTGTCCATGTCATCCGCTGAAGTTGGCCTCAATAACCTGATCAACGCGAAGCGCGCCAAGTCTGTCGTGCCATCATCCGCTGCGGAAGCCGGAAGTGCCTCTTCAAAGAAGAGGAAGCACGCCAACATTGCCAAGGAGCCTGTCAAGAAAGTGAAGAAGAGCAAGACCACCAGGGAATCCGACGGCACTTTTAATTACGAACAGCATGACTCCAAAGTTCGCATTCAACACAACGAGACGAAGAGCGCTTGGATCCACTACGAGTCGCCTGGAAAGGTGAACCTTGCAGCCTTCTCAAAGTTTCTTCCGAAGGGTGGAGAATTTGACACGTTCCTCAAAGACTTTGTCGCGGATATCAAGAACAAGAGCGGAAAAGCAAACAGCACCGCTGCATACTGCTCCTGGATGGACTTTGGCAGTATCCTGAAGAACCTCAACGACATGGGCGAATATGTCCCAATTGAAATTGTCCATACTGTCCGCCACGTGCGTGAGCACTTCAACTCCCAGCTTCCTGACATCATGAAAGGACGCCAGTAGTGCTAGGGAATTTCTCAGAAATGAAGGTTTTCTTTATTCAACTTCCTCGGCCACAGCTTTTTTGCCCTCTAGCTTTAGTATACAATGAATGAAGCTGCTCACCACATATCCCACCAGTTCCAGTCCTATGTGGCAAGTCTCCTCCGTCGCTCAAAGCTGCTTACTACATCTCTCACCAGGTCAACAACAACGAATCAGCCTGACTCCATCCATCAGCCCTGGTCTGATCATCTCTGACCAGTGCCATCACTAGGAGCCAACTCGTTTCCATCTATCAGCCCTGGCCTGATCATCTCTGACCAGTGCTACTACTAGGACTCAAGTCCGTTTCATCTGCTGGCCCTGGCTCAGACATCTCTGATCAGCTCAGTCACTAGGACTCAGGACTTTGTATCCACCAATTCAAGTTTTGGTATTCTTGCCCAGGTGCGTCGCTGGGGAAAAATTTCTATGTCAATATGTACGCATCCAGGGAGCATTCAAGCGCCTTAGGTACTCTGCCGCAGAGAGACGACGATACTTGCAGATGGATCGGCGATGGTGGAAAGTGCTGAGCAAGGCCTGGAACCTGCATGCATGCGCCAATCGGTTCTAGAAGTGACAATATGCTGTGTCACCAAGTCCACGGCACACATCCAACCTCGGGCCAATATCTCGCCGTCGATTTCTTTTGCTGGTCATCACTCGCCTCTTGATCTTATTCGAGCTATGAGCGACTATTCGGATCATCATCCAGACATCTATGATATTCTGGAGGAATTCCGTGATTTCGGCCGAGCGCCAGCGGGCAAATCCACCGGCAATGACAAGCCCACTACAACCGTGGAACAGGATTTACCCTCGTAAGTCCGTCTGGCGATGCCAACCTGCTACCGCTAACAAACAACATCAAGCATGCTAGCATCGCGGCCGATCGAAATCGAAGTCGGCGGCCAACACAAGCAGACTTTCTTCGTACACGAATCCCTCCTTTGCATGGAATCCGAAATGTACAAAGCAGAGCTCCAGGGCTCAGGAGATTGGAAGGAGAAGCGCGAATCCAAGATTCCAACCGAGGATGAGGACCCTGAGCTCTTCAAGTCCTTCGTGAACTATCTCTATCAGGATCGATGGACCAGTACTGGCAAAGACAACGAATCTGGAATCGTGCACCTGGCGCGCTTGTACTGTTTGGGAGATCGACTCATTGCAAAGCGCTTTCAGGAGACCGTCCTTTTCGAATGCCGTAAGATACTCGAAGGAAACAGTGCCATATCGGTGGAAGAAGTCTGTTCACTGCTTGAAATAGCCTTCACCGAACTCCCAGAAAGGAAAAATTGCGAGGACCCGCTCCAAGAGTGTGTTGCACAGCTTGGAGCTTCGAGGCTCTTCGATCTCCAAAATCATCCAAGGTTCAAAGAAGAGCTGAGCAGAGATATCCCTGAAGTCTCACGGAGAATTTGTCTCTGTATGACTCCACCTGACTACTTCAATAACGGGTCACGCTATAACGGGATCCACAGGGCCAAGAAATCCGCCAAGATCCAAAATACCGCATTCGGACAGACATGTGGTAGACCTGGACCCCGTTTCCAGGACGGATGAGAATACCGGCTATGAGACGGGTGCGAAGGAGCTTTCGGTGCAGGTTGGAGACGCGACGCAATTGGACTTTTGGAATTTCAGACTGTACGTTGGGTCAGTGATAAGACTGGGAAAGAAAGTGCAGCTTCAACGGATGTACGTTGTCGTGGAGCAAGATTGAGCTTTGAAGAAGCAGGTGAATGAAGAGCTCAAGAGCGATAAATTTAAAGACGAAGCAGAGTTGCGCCTGCATGCCGTGTTAGTCACCTTGTCTTCCAGGAGTGATTGCAAATTACCCTTTGATTTTGTCTCCACAACGTCAAACCTCCAAGATCTCCAACCAATCTACCTGACCTCCTACAGTCCGGTGATGACCACTCCTCTGCTAAGACTCATGGGCGTCGGCGTGCCAGACTCGCAAAGCTACAACGGCGTTGACGACTTCCTCGCGAAAAGGAAATCGGAGGAACTATCCGACGCCACCAAGCAGCAGCAGCAGCAGCAGAAACGTTCAGAAGATTTGGGGCCCTTCTCCGAGTACGCAAGCGGCCTTTTTCGATCGATGATTTTTGAAGCAACGATCGCTAACGCATAATTCAAGGATGCTGAAGTCGAGGCCGATCGAAATCAAGTTCGGCACCGAGAAGACTCAGATATTCTACGTCCACGAAGACTTGCTCTGTGCAGAGTCAGATGTCTACAAGGCCGAGCTGCAGAACGTGAAAGAGAAAGGCGATGGCAAGATCTTTGTCATGGACGAGGACCCAGAGCTCTATAGGTCCTTTGTCAGCTACCTCTATCGCGACAAATTCGGCACCACCGGAATCGACGACGGCCCCGACCTCGTGCTTCTGGCTCGTCTTTACTGCATGGGCCATCGCTTGCTGGCTGGTCGCTTCCAACAGGCCGTCTTCTGTGAATTCTGGCGGAAGATTGAAGAAGAAGCCGAAATCTCCATCAACAACCTTTGCAACCTGCTGGATGTCGTCTTCACCGAGCTTCCGGAGCAGGGCTATGGTGGCAAGCTGGAGACAAGTGTCATCCGGATGGCAACTTTCAAATTAGACGATCTGCGCAAAAATGAAAAGTTCGTCCACGACCTGACCTGGAGGCTTCCGGAGATGACGCGCTTGCTATCCTTGAGCTTGCGACCACTGTCGCATCCAGAGGGAATGAGATCGGCGAATCCGGAGCCGGGTGAACCTCTTCCTCGTTTCCGTGACGGGTGAGTTGAGTGGCGGACGGTCTTTAACCCATTTTCTCGTCTGTCGGAGTTTCGTCCTCCTGGTTGATGTTTAGAGTCATCGACGAGTCTCGATTTGCGGGATCTGATGATCTGTAGACGGTATTGGGCGCTGTGGGGGAATTCTTCTTGGATGTTGCAGATGAGCCTGGAGTTTTCGACGGCAGAAAGGAACCTTGACGCAAGTTCTTGGAGATTGCTCGAATCCGCCCCGGCCTTGGATATAGGCAACTTTTCAAGCGCCTCGGAGGCCGTGTCTAGAAAGCAATCGACGATAGTCAGAGTCGGAACAAAGGGAAAATCCGACTTGGCTGCATCAAGGTTTGGAGATTCGGCTGGTGATTGGTTAAAGAGTTGCGTCAAACGTGCCGTGCTGACTATTGACGTCTTGGGCGCATAAAAGCTTAGATCGACGTCCATTCTTCCAAAACGATCGCTCTTGAACATCTCTCACTAACCAACTGCAACTTCTGTCGATTGCGATCCTTTGCTAAGAATGATCTATTAGCTTCAAGATCTGAGTTCAAGAAGGCAAATCAGACTCGCGGCGACAATGGCCAGCCAGGAAGGATCCCTTGTGGGCAAAGGGCAATCATCCAGTCAATCCGATCAATCCACGATCAAGCAGGATTTCCCTTCGTGAGTATAACCTGTGGCTCTTGCCTTTTCTTTGCTGACATCGAGAGCGAGAATGTTGAATTCGGAGCTGATCAAAATCGAAGCTGGCGTCGGTGATACCAAAACCTACTTCATCCACATATCGGTACTTTGCGCCGAATCGGAGATGTACAGAGCGCAGCTGCGCGGATCGGGTACGTGGAAGGAGAAGACTGAGGGCAAGATTTCGACCGAAGAGATCCCAGAGATTTTCGACTCCTTTGTGAACTACATCTACCGCAAATCTTTGCCCAAGGCTGAAACCGAAGGCGATGCGTACCTCGTCCATTTGGCTCGGCTTTACTGTATGGGAGATCGACTGATGGCGAGAAATTTTCAAGAAGCCGTCTTCCGGCGCTTCACTGAGAAGCTGGATATATTGGATCCCATATCGCTTGATGCCCTTTGCGAGCTCCTTGAGGTCGCTTTCGCGGAATTGCCAGAGAAGAGGAAAAACGATGATCAGCTACAAAGCGCCATTGGACCGCTTGCGGCGTTCCGATTTCCCGAGCTCTGGAAACATCCTCCGTTCAGGGATGAATTGAGTAGAGAACACCCTGGCATGATGCGACCGATATGTTTTTCGCTCGCCAAAATGGTCGATGTCAACTACGCCATGTGGGAGTTTAAAGGGCAGGAACAAGAAAGAAGAGAGGAAAAGAAAAAGAATGAGCTTTTCTGGTAATGAGCGAAGGAAGAGATTTCAGTGACACTTGAGCTCGTTTTCATTGGAGGAATCCTGTTAATCCAATAATTAAGCAGGGACATTTTCCAACGGGTGGGACGGAATATTAGTTGGCTAGATTGTATTTCAATAAGTGGAAGCTTTTATCGACTTCTTGCTCTGAGCTTCGCAAATGACCTGCACGGAAGCGTCGATTCTGCTTCCTCATGCCGGCTCGCCAGAGCAAGTCACCGGCTCGTCGACACTTCCGCCCAAATCCGCATTGCATCTCGCGCTATATCGAATGTTCATCGTCCGGCGGGCCTCGACCACAGTGCCCGAATCAACACCATTGATGATGCTGTCATGAGGCCCCGCCATCTCATGCTGGTGAAACAGCTCAGGATTGACTGCAAAGCAGCGCAGCTCCCCTCGTTCGCAGGCAAAGTGCAACCACACGTCGAAAGCGACTGCTCCACCCGTCGCCGCACGCTCGACGATTGACCTGGCAGCTTCTTGCGTCACCCCGTACGCGAAAGAGCAGATGGGAGAACCGGTGCGGTAGACGTAGCGCTGGTGTGTTGGGTTGTCCAGGAGCTGTGGATTGGTTGTCTTGACAATCACCGGGAGCGTCGTGTCTGTGAAGCTCGTAATTTGCGCCGCTTCGTCGTCTTCTCTAGGGAGCGAGCTTCCGCAGTGCCCTAGCCACAGCACGTCCCAGTCGAGACCGTATGGTGCATCCGGTGCATCTTCTTCGGTGTCGTCATCACGTTGCGCATGCGTCAAGCCCCAGATGGCTTCGGCAACAGCAACGCTTTGTGCGCGAATGGACACGTCCCAATCGACGTCGTCTTCAAAAACGAGCGCGGTCCGGTATTGAGTCGCCTGCTGCAGCGTGTACAAATGGCCCAGCCACGCCAGCGCCGCGTTGCCCTTTGGTTCTTCTTTATCGTTCGCGGCAAGGCGATCAGTATCGGATTGATTCCACTGCGGTTGCCTTGGATAGCCAATGCTAAGCCCATTGAACAAGGCCGCTTTTTGCATGCCCTCTTTGCGCCATGACACTCGCTCTGGTGGTGAATGCGGTGTTACGGCAAGAATGGCGCCAAACTGGAGATGCATTAGCGGTGACGTCTTTGGTCGAGTGGAGACGTCCTACACCCAGTGTTGCGTTGCTGGCCATCTGGTGGCGGGAAATGCCTTCAGCGCCCCGGTACGCCCTCCAAGAATTTTGAAGTCGTTCATACTGTAATACCAGTAACAAGACTGAAACCACAACGAATATTTTGATCAAGAGTGGTCGCGAAATTCTGGGTATATCCATGGCAAAATCTAATGGGATGACCTGGTAAAGACTGTCCGGACTCGGGATGTCCATGTTAAAGAGGTGACGAGGGCGCTCAGGCGCAGAAGCGCGCAGACGCGACCGTTCGCTACATTATCAGGTATTGTCTCCAGAGGCTCCAGGGTGATTCGCCCAATCGTCTGTCGTTTGTCAAGAGTTTCGCCGCATCGGCTGTCGGCCAGGTTCAGTTTGGCGCGCTATCTTCGGCCATCATGGACCAACCACATGGCCCAAATCCGCAGAGCCTCACCGTCCGGCAGAAAAGCTGACCGCATCCAAACCCCTGCTAGCGTATTTTGACTCAAGTCTTGCGGCAACTGTGCTCCAAACAAACATATTTCAAGCACATCAACTCATCTCCATTGCTCGACTCTTTGCTCTGCTCAAGAGTATTCCACAACACCTACCGACTTACATTAATGCGGCTGAAAAGGTGTGCTCCCACACCTCGGCTGTGGCCAGAAATCCTTTTATTTCGGCAACGTCTGTACATGTACCATCGCGGCGCGCTGGATTACACCACGCGGAAAATGCCATCTGGCGGCTAATAGACCAATTGAAAAATTGATGGAACGTGCAACCTTACTTGTCCTGCGCCTTTGCCACGCAAATGTGGAAGCTCGCTTGATGCCTTTCTCCAGCGGCTGCGGCGCGGCAGCATCGAGAGCGCTTAATCCTCAGCAAATAGTGCATGGCTTCCTTGACTTGACTGACGCTCAAAACCTAGACTCTCGTTGTACCAGTTTCCCTATTCAATTGTATCATTGGCTTTCTTTTGTTCACTTCCTCATGGCACAATACAATACCTTTATTCGGCCTCGCGCAACCACGCATATTCTCCTGGCTTTCCTCTCCTCTTACGTCTGCCGTGTTGCCTCTGAAAACTCCAACTATTTCTCCTTTCCCCTACTCGCTGCCTCTATTCCTACAGTCCACAACGGCGACACGGTCAATGTGACGTGGAAATCGCATAGCACGCAGGCAAGCTTGAATCACTGGTGCAATCAAGTCCTTCGTAAGTCCCTCAAAGGCAGGACCATCTGAAAGAACACCGGACTTTCATGCTGATAGAACGCGCACATATAGTCGAAGAGATCGATGGCCTGGCTGGTGATGGTCACCACGTCTTCGTCGTCAACACAAGCTGGACCAGCCCCTGTCACTTCCAATACGTCAACTCAGGGGACACGAGCGACTACATTGACAGCGGCGCCCTTGACGTGACCAACGAGAAGGCGACGCCAGCCGTGACATGGCTACCCAGCGCCGTCGGCACGGTCTGTGGTGTCCAGACAGTGACGAGCACGCTGAGCGCCGGCCAAAAAGTGCCGGCAACGACTACCGTGTTTTCGACCATCACTGGAGCCGCAACCCTAGCTCCAAAGTCTGAAATATCAGGTGCCAAAGGCATCGGCATTGGCATCGCAGTCGGCGCCGCCGGCGTCGGTCTCTTGACATCGGGCATGTGGATGCTGATGCGCAGACGACAAATCAGACAAAACCAACAGCCCTGTCAGCTTGTGGATCCTAGGCCAGAAGACACCAAGAATCCACTCTACCAGTTCGAACTGAGCGACGGCGCGGCGCCGCTCGAGTTGGATCCGGCGCGCAAGCCGGCCGAGTTGTCGTCGACGCCGAAATTCGGGAGACAGTCACGGGCAGCGCCTGGGAATTTCTTTTGACATGTTGGTTGCGGGACCGACAAATGCTCCCTGTTGACGTTCAAGTGTAGATATGGGCTTGGATGTGTTGTAATGTACCGATGTACTAAGACAGAGTTGATACCCACCTCGAATGGAACAGCAGAGATATGGCGTTGGCGCTGAGCGATAGATACATGTAGAATCATCCGGAAGGCTCAGGCTAACCCACGCGAAAAATGCAGACAGCCTCAGCCAACAGGAATATTCCTCGAGAAATGCTTCTGGGCGAGCCAATAAAATCATCACATAATTTGTAAATGGCTACGCCACACCCGCGACAAGAGTTCAGCCTCAAAGGCGACGCTGGATATCAGACCCGTGCTGTCAAGTCCTCCAACCACCTTTACAAGCTCTCCGCCCCGTCACAGTGGATGACGAAAGGAAATTGCTAGTCCAAGAACCCCTAATTCCAAGTCAGCACACACGTGTAGACGTGAAGTCTTCAAGCGCTCAATGCGTCCAACATGGAGAGAATTTTTTCTCTTGATGGATAGTCGCAAGGAGCATTCAAGCGCTTGCGTCTGCGTCTGCGTCTGCGACACCGTGCAGCTCGGCCTGAAGTTCTTTCGTCACCCACTGTGCCGTCGAGGCATTTTCAAAAGATCAGTAATCACCAGACTCCAAAACTCAATTCCACATTCCAAGGGCGCGGCGGAGCGGAATGAATGGAGCAAGTTTTCCACGCGCTGCACATGTGCAGATTCCCCCGAGAAAAAGAAGGAAGGAAAGAGGACCGCAGCAATGCAAGCAAGCGTTTACTCAACACCAAGCCTTCAAAAGCTTCGATTTTCCTTGCGCTACATTCAGTGAAATGCAATCCAATAGCATCACCGCACTCAACCTTGCGTGCAAAGTAGGAAGGTCGAGACAGCCAGCGGGACCCACCCCCAAAAGGAGAAGAGCCTCGGCTACCTAGCGGGGAAGAGACCCCACCCGCGCCGCGGAGAGCGGGACCCCGGGAGCTACCCGCGATGGATTACTATCCACAGCTGTCTGCCCAATGGCGCGGCGCGCATAGCAAATAAAGCCGCGGGGACGCGCTCGTTGGTTGCATTCCATCGCCTCCTCCTCGATTTCACGACTACATACAAAGCCGACGACCACGAAGAAGAGGCATTGTGAGGAGAGAGCTGCTGCGATCACTCTTGCTACATACGTACCCTGTTGTCCACACGAAGCCACACGATCCCACACGCAGAACGCCCGACATGGCGCCCGTAACTCCCAACACGACGCACTCGCGCGCCGCCGTCGCAACGCACAACAGCCCCGAAGACCTGTGGACCATCATCGACCACCGCGTCTACGACCTGACCGACTTCGCCGACGCGCACCCGGGCGGGTCGGTGGTGCTGGCGCAAATCGCCGGCACGGACGCAACCGAGGCCTTCTACAACCTGCACCGGCACGAGGTGCTGTCGCAATTCGGCGAGCTATGCGTCGGGACGGTCGAGGGCGAGACGCCCGAAGTCGTGGATGTCGAGGTTGGGGGCGTGAGCACGGTGCCGTACGCGGAGCCCATGTGGTTGCGGCCGGCGTTCCACTCGCCGTACTATGGCGAGAGCCACGGCGCGCTGCGGCGGCAGGCGCGCGAGTTTGTCGAGCGTTGGGTCAAGCCCGAGGCGCAGGCCGCCGAGGCCAGTGGCAAGTTTATCAGCCAGGAGCTGATTGATCGCATGGCCGAGACGAATGTGTTGGCGATGCGGTTGGGGCCTGGGAAGCATTTGCATGGCAAGAAGCTGTTGGATGGTGGGGTGGAGGGCGACAAGTTTGACTATTTCCATGATTTGATCTTGACGCAGGAAATGGCGAGGATCAATGCGAGAGGATTCCAGGTATGTCGAGCGCGCTGATGCTTGAATGCTCCCTGTGCTGACAAGATTTAGGATGTACGACACCCTATCAAACCTGTCGGGTGAGCGCTGACGTGAAAAAGGGCAACATGGCCGGTTTGGTGATTGCGTTGACAGCGGTGAAGGAGTGGGCGCGCGACAAGGAGCTGAGGGACAGAGTGACTGAGGAATGCTTGACGGGAAGGAAGAAGATTTGCTTGGCCATTACCGAGGCCTTTGCAGGTTCGCATCTTCCAATGTTGGCAAAGTCGTACTGACACGGAACAGGAAGCGATGTGTCTGGCATCAGAACCACGGCCAAAAAGACACCCGACGGCAAGCACTACATCATCAGCGGCACCAAAAAGTGGATCACCAACGGAATGTTTAGCGACTATTTCGTCGTCGGCTGCAGGACAGAAAAAGGGTTTTCGGTGATTCTCGTCGAAAAGGGCGAGGGTATCGATACCAAGTTGATCAAGACGTCGTACTCGACCGCGGCTGCCACAACATTCATCGAGTTTGACAATGTCAAGGTGCCGGTAAACCATCTCCTTGGCGAGGAGCACAAGGGATTCAAGGTGATTGTTTCGAATTTCAACCATGAGCGATGGGGCATGGCGGCTGCCGCGCTGCGCTTCAGTCGAACGATTGTCGAGGAGTGCCTCAAGTGGTCGAACCAGCGCATCGTCTTTGGCAAGAAGCTTTCGGCGCAGCCCGTGATTCGGCAAAAGTGGGTAGCGACTCCATATTCTCCCAAGCTCTTGTGGCTGACAGTTGCAGGCTCGCAAAACTGATTTCCCTGGTCGAGAGCGGGCAGGCGTGGCTTGAGCAAATCACAGAACAAATGTGCCACATGAGCTACGAGGAACAGGCTAGGCACCTGGGCGGTCCGATTTCGCTCCTCAAGGCATTTGCGACGCGGACGACGCACGAGGTACGAGACGCGTCGATTGGACCAGAGTCGATGGTTTGCTAATGGATATTTCCAGTGTGCCGATGAAGCGGTCAACATTTTCGGCGGGCGTGGGCTCACTCAGAGCGGAATGGGAAAAGTGGTGGAACATTTTGCGCGAACGCACAAGTTCGATGCCATTTTGGGTGGGACAGAGGAGATCTTGGCCGATTTGGGGGTCCGACAGGCGTTGAAAGAGATGCCAAAGGCCATGCTTTAGATTTGCGGGACGGACGGACGGGGATGCCGCGGATTTCAATGGTTGCGAATATTGACAGATGCTAAGATGATTGTGTGCCTGTGACGGGGCGGAGCGTAGTACGAATGCTCCTTGTAGCACGGCGATGGTTGGTCTCCTGCTGCAAAAATCAGGTGAAGGTGTTGCAGATGGGGTCAGCGGGACGAAAAGGCTTGCGTCCAACGTCCCTGCATCTAGGGTCTCGCAATGGCTGCGTCAAGCGGAGGTGGTACCGATGGGCAGAGGGAATGCGGAGATGGGAGAGCAAAGCGAGGTGGTTGAATTGGCTTGGAACGCCGCAGGATGCACATGGCAGGCGCTTGAGGAAGTAGTGCCGTCTGATGGGGAAATCCCACGTCTGGAGATACATGTCGACAGTCGCCGATTCCAGCGACGTCAGCGCCAAGGTGGGACAAGTGTGGGTGGCAGAATGAACGGTAGCTATGCATGTCGCGCATTAGGTTGCATGAGGCGGACTCGGTTCCAAAAAGTCTAGACGGCGTGCGACGGTGTTGGGGGAGAGGAAGAGGACGTCAGGAGAAGGGAATACGGGGACAGAGACGACAACAACAACTGGGACTGGAAATGCTGGCCGACCAGTCGGCAGTCCGTACTCGCAAGTGGCTCTGTACTGAGGCCAGGGCGGCCCGACGGCGGCAGCCCTGGACGCATCAAGAGCCGCAGGCATTGGATTCGCGTCGACAACGTCCCGAAGTGCGTTTCTGGCCTGCTGATCGTTGAGCGTCTGCGGCTGACACGACGTGGCAGGGCGAGGGAGGCACTCAGTAGCAAAAGACCAAGTGGCCGACGACGACGGGACAGACGGCAGAAACAAGACATCGATCGGATGAGTTTGTTGTAGGGCACCAACATGATTGAATGAGGAGAAACGGCCTGGTCTTCACCGGCAAGCTCTCCGCCTAGAGTACCGCTACAGTACCGTGCGGGCCAGGCGCATCATCTGGCGGCCACTCCCTGGCCTTACCGCCTTGCGCTGCTCATCATCCTTCATAAGCACCCATTCTACCCATCTGCACCTAACACCGACCCTTTCACCCTCCTGCTTAATCACCGCCGCAAGCCACTACTTATACCCGCCTGCCCACTCCAACACCACTCTTCCGCTTTCATCAACTCCAACCTCTCCAAACTGCTCCTTTCGGCTGCGTCGTCTGCGCCCGACTACCACCACTCACCTCACCCTAGCTCGACTGTACCTCACTTCGACTTGCCTATTCCCGCTCTCCTCGCCACCATGCGCTCCAACAGCATCTCGTCCGTCTCCTCCTCCTCCTCTGTCTGGGAAAACGAAGACTCGATGCAAATCTTCGTTAAGAACGTTGCCGGCGAGAGTGAGTACCCTGATGACTCCAATACCTTGACGCTGTGCTGACCCACCCCCTTTAGCCTTCCCCCTCACAGTGCCATCTAGCACTTCGATAGAAACCCTCAAGAGCCTCCTCGCCCTCCGAACGAACCTCCCATCGACAGATCTTCGCCTCGTCCACGCCGGCAAGCACCTGACGTCGTCGGATTCGACGCTCGCCGACTACTCCATCTCCCGCGACTCCACTCTTCACCTCGCACTACCGGTACGAGGGGGCATGCCACCCAAGAAGATCCGCTGCAGCTACAAGGAGTGCAAGGATATCGCACAACGCATCGTTGGCGACTGCGGCTTTTGCTCCGGGCACTTCTGCGGTCGCCACCGCCTCCTCGAGGATCACAAGTGCGAGGGCTTGGAGGACTGCAAGAAGGAGAGCCACGAGCGCAACGCAGATAAGCTCAACTCGGAAAGGACCGTCGCCATCCGTGGCATCTGAACAAAGCCCATTCTCTCCTCTTCTGACACGACACGGTTAAGGGTGATCCAACACGGCGTTTAGGGACAACATGGTATCTCGATTTGTTAGGGCGAATGCTTTCGGTTGCTGTTCTTGAGCGTTTTGTATTGCTGCAAGCGGGGTTGTTGGATTTGGATTCGACTGCTTTCCTCTTCTCTCGCTTCCGGCCTCATTCTGCGTAGATGGGGCGCGTGGCTACATTCAGCAGTCGGTACGGAGACAGCCTTCTAATTGCGCTCAAGGCGCTTGATCAACATTGCTATCACAAGAGACTCTGAGACATGTGGAGTATGCATATGAATGTCTTTTTCGTTGTGACACAGAATGACCGAGGGCTCGACAAGTTGTGGCGTTCAGCCAGTGGTTGCACAGGACCGCTTGCGGAGAGGTCCAGAGAGCGGATCATCATGGTGTTTGCTCCCAGCTCACCACCACAACAAAGGTCGACCTTTGCAGTCGGTTCGCATTCGTCAGTCTCCGCTGTCAAAATACACCGAAGATAGGCACGTTAGGTGGTGGTTGGATTGCCGCATCCAAGTCATGTCAGCTCGTCTCCCTTATCAGGCTGGAACGGACCACCGTCACGCGACAAGCCCCTGGTAAGCTGCCTAGCTGGCTGACTGCCATTTGCTCCGCAGTCGCAGTCCGCAGAAAGCGCGACGATATATCGAGGCGCTCGTCCGCGACCATTTCGCATGTACCTATCGGTGGTGAGCAATCAAATCACGACGGCCTGGTGGAGCAATCCCATGATGCGGCAATTGAGCACCACCGCGACCGCACTGCTCCGCCGTCAACACAGACGCTTCGTCCCCGCACCACTTCAGTCTCTTGGCTTCAGATGACCTTCATCACTTTGAACAAACGCAAGAAGTCACTGCGTGGTACCTATTCAAGCTTCCAGTCGCTCGTCAGTTCATGCTTTCGGCACCGGCAGCTAGCGCGCGCAGCGCAGCGCAGCGCAGCCCACGCCCGTTGTCGTCGGTGGCGGCGCAGTCGAGTCGTGTCTGCGAAAGCTTCTTCCAACTGGGTCCTTGTTCGTCCAGTCCAACTCGGCGATGCGGCGGGCAGCGCTGCGAACGAATGCGGGAGCTTGGGACTTCACATCGAGTCGTTGGCGGCCTGCGCGCCTCGTCATCCATCATCTGTTCCCCGCGCGGCAGTACCACGCAACGGCAGACAAGCGGATTTGGTGTTTCGACTCTGGAATCCCCTCCTCGCCTCCACTCCCGTCGTCTGCCGGCTTGTGGCGAGGAATGCTGCTTTTGCGGTTGAGTGGCTGAGGTGCTGCTGAAATGCGCTCCTTCCGGCCGCGCCGTAAGGACGTAGCGGAGGTCCTCCATTCACGAATCTACCATCGTCTCAAGCGCTGGCTGCAAGCTCCGTCCGCTGCGCCATGCGATGGCTGCGTCGTCCGTCACACTACCCAGGCTTCCATTGCATCGCGAGCCGCGCTCCGACAGCTCTGGATTCGGACGTAGCTGGGCGAAACCGTTGAGCTGCGAGGTGTGAGAGATGCGCCCGCCGGCCGCTGTCAGCTTCACGCATCAAAGGCGTGGCGCCCGTTATCGCGCTCCACCTCACTGTGGCGCAAAGGTGGTGGTGTTCAGGGCTGGCTGGCTGGCGCTCTCTTCAGGCACCCCGTCAGTCTGGCTGCTGGCCTGGCCCAATCAATCGCCCGCCGCGCTCCGCTCTCCGCATCGCACAAACATCGCAGGCGACAACAGCATCGTCAACACCATCATCCACCTCACCGTTGTTTCTTCTCACAAGCTGCAGCTCATCGCAGCGACAGCCAACCTTGACCATGGCTGCGCCGCCCTCGCCGCCCGCCGCAGTCGTCCCCGGCTTTCCCTGACAGCTGGCCAGGGTGCCCCAGGTCCGCCCGCGTCGCCCGTCAGGTCCCGACCAGGGAGGCCAGCAGGGCCCAGGTCCCTTGCCCCGTTTTCCCGCACGCACGCTTGCTCTGCCCCCCGTTATGACGCACGATCGCCGCCGTCCTTTTGTCACTTGTCAGGGCCCGCGAGTGATGATGACGGGACCGATGAGTGATGATTGGGGCTCCATTACTCATGCCGCGAGTCTGATAGGCAAATGGGTTCCGGCGCTTCGGTTGTCGGTCGTCGATTGTTGGTCCACGGTTGCGCGACGATGACGATTGCGATGCGGGTGAGCGACTGCGAGCGTGGTGTCGGGGAGTGCTCGTGTGGTTGCTTCAGCAGACGGACGGGTTTCGCGTGTCTGTCAGGTCGGGTCGGCTTCGAGACCAAGAGCGGAAGTCGTGTCGGCACGCGCGGTAGGTTGTAAATTTTTTTTTCTTCCCTTTTTCCCCTTCTCGATTTTTCTCCATCTCCCATTCGTCACCCGTCACGTCAACATCTCGCGACACTCGCCACTTTCTCCCAACGGCTCCGAGGCTTCTCCAGCGAGCGGCGAAAGAACCTTCTCGAGAAACAATGGACGAAAAACCTGTGACAAATTGGAAACCGGGCTCGTTTCTGTCGCCATCGTCGTCGGCACCAGCGCTCCTCGCCCAACAGCTCCACGACTGCAGCATGACCCTGCGATGCCGTCTTGACTCGGGTCTTGCGTCATAGATCACCGAGCTTGCTGGAGTTGAGTTGTGGCGGAGATTCCAGGGCCCAGGCCAACCACCTCGTCGAGCTCTTTTTGTCGAACGCAAACATGCAGCGCGACGCATGTTTGTCGACCTTGCGCCCACCCTTGTCGTCCCGGCGTCGGTGTCGTCAGCCAAGGGCGGGAAGTCCGATGTGGAAGTCGGCTCGGGCTCCGGATTTGGTTGCTTGCTTGCTCGCTTCGTGGTTGGGTGCTTGCTTCTGGAGTGGGCGACAAGCGATTCGTGATGTTGGCCTCTCTCTAATCATCATCAACCCGGCTGCTGCGGTATCGGTCAACAATACGACAAGAACGACTGTGGAAGTCGAACCGGGCTCCGGTTTTGGTTGCTCGCTTGCTTGATTGCTCTTGCGCTCGCTTCGTGGTTGGATGTTTGCTTCTTGAGTGGGATGCGAGTTCTCCCACCTGAAGTGAGCTTCTGCATAGCCGTGGCGTCTCTCCATCGACTTGTCAATTCCGACGTCCATGCCGTGGTCACCTTCAGCGTTCTGAGATTCGATTGCTCCTTGCGACGAGCGACTTGAGTTGGTGGCGGTCGATGGTGAAGTCGAGCTCTCTCTATTCGTCGTCAACCCGGCTGCTGCACTATCAGTCAACAACAAGTCATGAATGATTGTGGAAGTCAAACTGGGCACCGAATCTGATGGTTCGCTTACCTGATGGGTGGTTACTGCACTACGCTGCCAAGAACTCCAGAAGGGTGCTTTCGCGAAACGGCATTTCGTCGAGTGGCTCGTCGAATGGGACTCGAAAGTGCCGAGTGCTTGCTTGAAGTGGGAGCTTAGCTTTGCCATGCTGTTCCCCAGCTAAACTTCAGCCTAGCCTTGGAATCTGATCGGATGACTTGCGACCAGCGTGATTCGACTGCTTCCAGCTGCCCATGGCGACTCGAGTGGTGGACTGGCTCAACTATGGTGACTTTACCGCATTAGTCATTTTGACGATCCTGAAGCTCGCCCGCGGCGCATTTACTCCGTCGATAATGCAAAGAGACTGTCCATTGGAGACGAGCGGCCTGCGCTGCTCACCAAGGCGCTGGATCACTCGTCCCAGGTCTTCCGGGGCTTCACGATACAGCGGGTATAGGATAAAACCATTGGCATCGCTATCGTCTGGAATCGACTTCTGCCTCTGCCATCGCTTCAGAATCAACCCAAGCTTTGAAGAGGGTCGTCTCCAACATCGATCGAAGCAGGCTGCGACCGTAGAACTCAGATAAGCTTGCCATGCTTTTGCAAAGCTCCTCCGCTTACCAGTCCGTTGATCTCCCCGTTCCAGCTGTCACTTTGGTTGTACCAGAACTTGAAAGAGCAGTCTTGACACCAAGGCTTGGGATTCGGACGCTCCGAGCCGGCCTGGCGGAGGGCTAAGGAGACGAAGACTTTGTCGAATCAGAACGAGCTGACAAGCTTTCAGGGACGAACAGTTTACCATGGGTCAAAAGGTGAGCTGAGGGGCTCAGCGCTAATGATAAGACACCGCAACCGATCACCAAAAACCGGTCAGTGGCAGCAGCGAAGCATAACGTCGAAGCAGGAGAATGATGTTCAAACGTGCTCCAGCACTCCAGACTGTCTGCAGGCAAATCGCATCTGCGACCGGGCGACGTATGCAAGCCGCGTAATGTCTCCGACATTGTTTCCGCAACGCTTTTGCCAAGCAGCACTATTCCGAGCGTCGTCAGCTTTTTCGAGGGGCAACACAAATTGACGATATGGTCGAGATCAAGGCTTGGCCTGGATTACATCGATGGCGCTGAGGCTCTTTGCTAAGCAATGCCACCAAACTCAGATGACTCGGTATTGGAAGAACCCCGAAAAGACGAGATCTTGATGAAATGACAAGCTTCGACGGACTTCCGCATGTTGACATTTCAACGGCATCGAACCGAGGCCGACAACGATTCGTCAAAGCGCTCGCGATGTCTCGGATTTCGTCCTGGCATGCGAGGCTTGACAAGGACGACAAGGCCTCATGCGGACGCTTTCGGTCTGTCACATGCATCTGCAAATAGCGCGGCCAACGGTTTATATGACGTACATTATCTAAGCAGCGACGGACATCGCAAGTCCCTTGGCCAACAGACCGTTATCTTGGCGCCAACTAACCTCATTGGAGGAGCTGAACATTCTCCGTGCCCAGTGGAGTCAAGCACCACGGCAAGAAGATGCCTCTTGACAGCGAAAGCTTCGGATGCGGAAGAGGCTGACTTCCCGGAAAGAGCTGAAGATGATTATCAAAAATTCAAGAAATTCTCATTGGCTGTTACTCACCAGCCGCGCAACCCAAACAAAGACAAAAACACCGATCACTGCGATTGATGGCCCAATATACCGATGAAAAGTGATGATCGATGGCCAGGCCCCGCCAAACAACGACGTAAGGCACACATGATGGAGATTTGAAATCAGCTCAGTCAAGACCAACAACTGCTTTGCTTTTGACTGCTCGCCTCGCACTTGGCAAAGAGAGTCGGATGCCGCCGGGGATGCACGGTTTCTCTAGTTTCTCCAATGGCGGGATTCTCCAACGGTAATGCAGGAGATGTCTTCTGTTGTCTTGAGAAGGCGTGAAGATGCTGTCTGGGGATTCCGACATCTACATGCTGACGAGTCTCCTAGAATATTTCCTCTTCGCTGTCAGATTCCAAAAATTGTTACGCAAACTCCTTGGCCGCTTCATTTGTCTGGGTGTGCCGGTGTCATGCAGCCTTCCGCCAAGCGCGTCAGCGGGCGCAGGTGTTTACAGCAGAAAGCAACCCAAGCTGGGGAAGCGGAAAGCGGAATACGTTGAAGCCCTATTCTATATCAACGCCAAGCTTATCAACTGCCGAATCTGGAATCACGATCCTCGTCCCGTGGACATTGAACCCCTCCATCCGGAGCTCGGTAGTCCCAGCAGCATCCCGACAGGGCTCGCTGGTATCCAGTGTCCGAGGCGGAAAGCAGTCTTGCGCTTCCTGGGGAGGAACGCCAAGCGGACGGGGGTTGGGCTGTGTGAGTACCATATGTACACGTTTAGTATTCGCCAAGAAGGACAAGGAGCTAACCCGCAAGAAAAATCAGCGTCAGTGACACCCGACCCTTGCTAAACGCGTGCGAAACCCACCCAGCCTTGAGGATCCATTCGCTGTCGGGGTGTTAAGCGGTATCAACCATGCCCTAGAATCAGCAGCAAAAAACAGTCCTCCCGTCAAATCAACGGCAACGTAAGCGATGTTTCAAACTGGTCCGTTTCGAATGGCCTTCGACAACGTCCGTGTCGGTCTGGAACATCTAGGTTGAGCCCGTCTTATCATTTTATCCAGACCCGGTGCAGCGTCTCAGCTGCGATGACTTGCGTCTCTATCACCTCAGCCGGCGAGTGTCGATCCTTGTGGTCGTTGAGGCGCTTTGCTTCCCACGGTGATAGGTATTTTCTGGGGTACCTTCCACAGCAGGCAAAGGGGCAGTGCTGGGATGCAGAAGTACGCATGGCTGCACGCACGCCTTGGTTTCACCATGATGACGGCGCAAGGGCCTTGCAGCTCCTCCCACCCGCGCGGCGGCGGCGGAGCGGCACCAGAGCGGGCGGTGCTGATTGAATCTCACAAAGAACGACGACGTTGGACAAACTAGCAGATGAAGGGCCACCAGCGAAAAGGAAATATATTCTTTGGGACTACATGCCGAGGCTCTGTAGGGCATTACGACAGCGGCGGGAAAGTTCCGTTGAACTCTGGCCAAGCTTTGTGGTACCATGGTGGCTTATCAGCGTTGGTTGAGGATGCCGGAGAGGAAGAACAAACAACCCTCCTTCCCGACCATGGGACGCACGCTGTTCCGGGGCCTGGCTTGGCACATGGTCTGGAGGGAGGTTTGTCTTTCGGCGGCGCCCGGGGCAGAGTTGGACGCACATGCGGCGAAGGCAGGAAAGGAAGCACCTTTACTCGAAGCAGCCAATGGCGTCCAGCGGCGCGCTGATCACCCGGGGAATAGCAGGGGGTACCGCCAAGAGATCCGGCAAATCTGTCCTCCCTCTTGGCCGCCAAGCGTCCGGTACTTCTCCCGCTCCTCTCCCACCACCACTAATTCCAGCTACTAGCTGTTTGCGCTTTCTCCAAGCCGGTCCGCAGTCCTCCTCGCACGCCAAAACCATAGCCACTCCTTCAAGCCTGGCGGCCCCCATCCAGTCGTCACCCCCTTGGCGCTCCTCAGCGGCTTGCTCTCGTGGTCGTCCAGCGGGAGGATGGATTCGAAAATCAACGTCAGTGGTACCACGAGCACTCAAGCTTGAACAACCACAGCCACAAACATTGGCATGAGCGCTACGGTCCGCTGTCTTGTCCAGGCTTGGCGGAGCTTCCAGTGCACGCCCAAGGTTTATGACTCTGTCCTGCGGTCCTCCGATGACCAAGGCACGACCTGGTCCTCTGGAGGGCTAGCGTTATCTTCTTGCGTTGCGGTGCTTGGCGTACTCTCCATGTCGTCGACGGTTCCGCCGATGGTCCTCTCCGCTTGCCACGAAGGCTCGATGCACGTAACACGGAGCCCCCTAGCCATCTCACTATGAGATACGCCGAGAAATGTGAGCGGGTTCTGGCTGCTGCTGCCGCCTCGCACTCAGTCCCAAGTTCATGCGGAGGCTCGGCGGATGAAGCCCTGTGGCTTCTTAAGTACCTACTCCAGTAGACAAAAGCACATCATTCGGCTTGGTGAGTCAGCCTGACGTCGTTTCGCACGCGCTCTGTCAACTACTTTACTTTGCCCACCGTCTTTCACTGGCCTGGAAGTCAGATTCCTTGTCTAAGCCTCATCCTTGGTCTGGATCTGGGGTAAGGGACCATCTCGTTTATATCCAGCTATCTCCTCCAACTACCCCGCCGTCTCCATCTAGCACCTCAACCACCCCTTTATAGAAGAGTCCGCCCTTGGAGTACCAAACTTGCGAGCACACACAGTACATAACACGGAGAGGTCGCAGTCGACAACCAAATGCGTCCCAACGACACCATTCCAACACCTGCGGGTGTATTCCTTCCCCGAGAACAGGAAGCAGTCCGCGACGCCGGCCAGTCTCGCCGCAACAGAATGGACTCGTCAAGTCTCTCATTTACGGATCCTGAAAAAGGGGTCGAGGAGACGACGGATTCCTCTCCCCCTGCGAAGTCTACCGAAATCGATGAGGGCAACTGGCCGAAAGGATGGCGGCCCTGGACAACGCTTGCTGCGTGCTTCTTCCTCATGTTTAACAGCTGGGGTCTCGTCAACGCCTATGGTACCTTTGCGTCGTATTACAAGGACGTTTTACTCCCCAACCAGGATGCTCTCTTCTTCAACTTCTTCGGCGCTACCGAGTGCTTCATGGTGCTCGCCCTGTCTGGCGTCGTCGGTCGCTTGCTGGATGCCGGATTCTACCGCTACCTCACGGGCACGGGATTCGTCATCACCACTCTCAGCTTCTTCATGCTGAGCATTAGCAACGGCGAGGGCAAAAAGGGCGATGGCAACGTCGGCCTCATCTGGCTTACCCACGGCTTTCTGGACGGTCTGGGCATGTCTTGCTTCTTTGTCTCCAGCTCGCAAAGTGAGTAGCCCACTTTTGGCATTGCAAACTGTTGCTAATCTGTGCAGTCGCCGCCACGTGGTTTGTTAAACGGAAGAGTTTGGCGATTGGTATCGTCGCATCTGGTGCCAGCATCTGTAAGTTGTGTGTTGGGTGTGGCAGGATGATTTTGCTAATGTCTAATACAGCGGGTCTTGTCTACCCTATCATGCTGCGCTTCCTCATCACCAAGATTGGGTTCAACAATGCAGTCCGCGGTGTTGCAGGCCTCATCGGCTTGACCGCTTTGTTCTCGTTCCTCTTTGCCGTTCCCAACCCAGAGGCTCGTGCGCGCCCGCCCAAGACGTGGAAGAAGCTGAATGTTTGGATTGACCCCGAGGCTTTCAAGAACAAGCAATTTTGCTGGTTTACTGCCGCTATCGCCTTCATGTTCCTCGGCTTCTACGCCGTCTTTTTCAATCTCGAAGAGGTAAGCTTCCATTCTCCTCCTTCATCGACCAGCGCTAACGTGTACTAGTGGGCTGCGGCCAAAGGGGTTGGCTACAAGGAAGGCATTGCGACCGAGGCGGACGAAGACACTGACCGGCAGATGACGGCGGGTCTGGCCACCTACTACCTTTTGGCCATCATGAACGCAATGAGCACATTTGGACGTATTGGAGCGGCATGGGCAAGTGATCAGTACGGTTCCAACTCCCTCATCTGCATGAGCACGACTAATAATCAGTAGTGTCGGTGGCGTCCAAGTCCACACCGTCGTCGCCTCCGTCTGCTCCCTTCTTGTCTTGATTCTCTGGACTCTGACCACCACCTTCGCCGGCGCCATGGGCTTCATCACCTTTTTCGGCATCTTCAGCGGCGCCCTCATCGGCCTCCCACCCGCCAGCATGGCCTACATCCTCGGCAAGGCGCCAGCCCGGCAGGCCAAGCTCGGCCAGTGGACCGGCATGATGTACACGGCGGCCGCCATTCCGTCCCTGATCGGACCCATCATCGCCGGACACCTCGTCAGCGAGTTCGAAGACTACATTACTGTTCAGATGTGGAGCGGCACCTGTCTGGCTCTCGCCGCCATATGCATGGGCGTCACGTGGTGGCATAAGAGCACTGAGCTTGCTGCGGGCGGTCCTCCAACGACCATCGCGGAGCCTGCTATCCCTCTTGAAAGGGTACCAAGCCAGGCCTCGTGGCAGACGCGCGGCTACGATACCGACCGCCAGCAACCCGAAGGTGAGGACAAGAAGGAAGAGGAGATCTACGGGAAGTCTTAGACAGAAGTCTGGTTCAAAGCCTTGTCGGCTGCTCCCGGTGAGTGGCTACGACAAAGCTTTGGCTGAACTTACGACCGGCTCAAGCGACTGAGCCTTTACGATCGCTATACATACACGGCCGCTGTTCTCCTCGGATTATTCGTCTTGCATCCCTCACGTATTGTTTATGCTTGAGGGAATTGATCGGCTGCGACACATTCTGGAAACGAGGAACAACCAAAAGGACTTGCATGACTTTGCATTTGTCCATCATGACTTTTCCTTCTTTACTTCTCCCTACCTTTTCCGTTTCGTCTCCATAGGGAGCCAGGCGTTCAAGACGACCACAAAACTGGTGTTGGTGAGAGGGATGGGATCATTGCACACTGCACACTGGAGGAACATATGGGCATACGCATTGCCGCAACATTATCGGCGAGCGATCCGACGTTCTAAGACATCGGCGCCGACGATCTTGCTTGT
The DNA here is from genome assembly GCF_038381095.1 of Phyllosticta capitalensis. Classification (NCBI taxonomy): domain Eukaryota; kingdom Fungi; phylum Ascomycota; class Dothideomycetes; order Botryosphaeriales; family Phyllostictaceae; genus Phyllosticta; species Phyllosticta capitalensis. The sequence continues at coordinate 506,919 of NW_027117440.1, forward strand.
TTTTCATCTTGGAGTTTTCGCTCGATGGCGCTGCTGGCGTTTGATCTTTCAACGGAGGAGTCTTGTCTGTTGGCGTTCTGCTTTTGCCTTTTCGTCGTCGTTCGATCCACGAACCGACTGACTACCTGACGAGTCTCCTTGCTCTGTCAATGATGACGGCTGGCGCCCATGGTCGTGTCGATCGATGTCTGCGGCTTCTTTGTTTGATTTGAATCATTCAGTCGCCCTGGCACCATGTCGGCTCTGCGCTGCTCGGATGGTTGGGATGGTGGATGCGTATCACACGTAGATGGATTGATGCGTTGCGATGCGATTTGTATTTGATGAGATGGAGAGGACATATACTATAGGAGGGCAGACCTAGATACCTGGGCACCTGAAGAAATTCAAAAATTGTTTATTGCGCTTCTGTTTACGAGTGCACAATCGCAAGAGAACAATCCTCCATGCCATAGCTCTTCCACTGCTTCCCACCGACTTAGAAGCTGATGATGCTTTTCCATGTGTTTCACCACCTGACACTCCATCACCCTTTTTGGGCACACTTGGAAGTGCACAAGCCTTGGTATCTCTCGCTCTCGCTCTCTCTTTCCAGCTCTCTCACCGTCAAGTCGCACAAGAGAACGAGCGCCAGCGCCTACCGCACGCGTAGCCGGCTACCCATCCAGTTGGTCGGGCACTTATCCGTCAGTTATCCGCTGTCAATAGGTCGTGTTACCGTCCCAAGAAACGTCCCTCCCCTCCCCTCCCCTCCCTTTTTCCTCCCCTCTCCTCCCCGCCTACGCATCCCTTGCTGTTTTGCTTTGTTTCTGGCCAGCCGGACTATTTCATCTTATCGACGTTGGCGCTGGTAGTGAGCTAGCTTTGGTGTAGTGATCAAGCCCGCCCGTCATCCGGTACATAAATAGTTCCTTTGCTAGCTGTCCGCGCTGGCTGTCGGCGACGGTGGTGGTGACGATGGACTGCCAACGCCCCCCCACCGGGGGCCAGCTCTGGTTTCCTCAACAAACACCCACTCCCTTTCGGAAACAAGACCATCCTCAGATAAGCGACAAGGCCGGAACACTGCAGCTTGTGTCGGTCGACTTTGTTTCCTGGCTCTTGGAAATTCTTGTTTTTTGCTGACGCTGTGCCTTTTCGCCCGGCAACGATATTGTTCTCATCTATCTTTTCCCCTCCACTGCTTGGCAAGGGGTTCCAACAGCAAAAAGCAAGAACGGATCCTGCCTACCCGACTTATCATCGTTTTTTCGCGCCCGACACTGCCACCTCGTTCCGCGAAACCTCAGCTGCGGAACACTGCCTGTGGAAGGAGATGTGGGACGGAAGGCAAGCGCGTCGTGCCTGACTGACTGCCTCAGGTATCTGTAGCCAGCCAGCCAACCGTCCCTGCATCCAACCGCCTTCACTGTCCGCCTTTTCTCACCCAAGCTGACTCGAGCCCTCAAAGGGCAGCCAGCCCAAAACCCGCATCGCCGCTCCTCTTACTTTTCCATCATCCTCTCCTTCCCCTTCCCTCCAGCCTCCTCTCGCTCAAGCACACAGTGCAGCCCAACAAGCACTCAACCGTGTGCATCCGCCGTCCGCAACACTGCCCCACCGTCCCCCAAATTGCCCTCCCCTTCCAGTCCTTGGCGCTCATCAACACTCGCATCACCACCAGTCTCGGCGAAGCGGAGACGAAGGCAGGAGGTCGGTGCGTGACTTGACGGGTGGCTCAGGCTCCGGGAGCAGGATGTTGCCGAGCCGGCCGCCCGTTTGGTTGCCGCCAAGGCGGCGCCTCCCAGATCGAGTGATGAGTTGGCAGGAACGCTCGAACCGTGATGGATAGGATGCGGAGGGTGCGGAGCGGCAGGTACCGAGGTGGCCGAGGTGCGTGGGCAGATGGGGATGGGAATGGGGATGAGGGTGCGGACGAAAAGTGGAATGTTTTGGGAAGAGATCGGAGACGAAGTCGATGCGATGCGATCGTCGTCGTCATGTAGGTAGGTGGTTGGGGGTTGGATGGGTATGTGAGCATCGGGTCGGCGATGCCGTGGTGAAGTGCATGTGCAATAGGTGAGTACAGTAGAAGAAGACCACGCTTATGTCCGCAAACTGCGGGAATCTGGCCATTCAGTATTTCCACTTTAAACGTCCATCAACACTTTGCTTTCGAACAGTTGAAAGCCGGTGCGATGGAAGAAGGAGCAATGACAGGCTGCTTGAGAGAGCAGCATCAAGCCCAAACTCGATGCCAATCTTCCAGCAAACATCTCTACTGCGACAACCCATCTTCAGTGACGCGAAACAGGGCCTATCGCAAGATGGGAACAAACAGGAAACACTCAACTGGTGCAACGCGACGGCATTGCGAAACATGTGCCTGTCTCATGCTCTCTCGAACCAACCGACAGATTGCTCTTCTTGGAAGATGTTTGACTCCAAAGCTTATCGAAACGGGTCTCAGGAATGTTCAAATGCAAGAATTGCGTGATGCGATCGCGTGTTTGGAGTGTAGGTGGTGAGTTGTTCATGTTGCGGGATGAGTAGGTGGCAGCAGGGATGGTAGGAGGAAGGTGCAACTGGGGTCGGGTTGGGGTAAGGGGTTGTCGTGGGTTTCTGGGCAGGGGTCGATTCAGAGGGCAAGAGACCTTCTTATTGCGTACGACATGTTGCCCTTCTCGAATTCAGACTTCAGCCAGTCATCGTCGCAGACTCGTGGCTGTCGAAAATTCGTGCATCGTCCAAAATTCCGACCATCTCCAACCACGCCAGTAAATCATGGCCGGCCCTCCACCGGCTCCCCTGCTGCACAGCGGCAACGCCCGCTTCTTCCCTCTCCTCCATCCTCCAAATCAAAAGCCAACATGCCCTTCAAGCCTGGCACAGTTTTCTGGTCGATTGGTCTAGTTGGTCATGACGTGGGTAAGGATGACCCCGCTTCTCCCGTCTCTCTGACGAGCAAAATTTTCCTAACAATTCTTCCAATAGGTCTCATATTGTGATGTGATCGCCTCGTAGAGGTGAGTGATCCCGAGGTCACCAGTTCGATCCTGGTATCGACCATGCTCTTTTACTGTTTTGCTGGTGTTGCGGAAGGGGGTGGGGAGGTGGTGGGGCGGTTGCTTGGGTGGGTTTGAGGGGGAGGGGGAGAGGGGACAGGGGGTTGGCTTGAGTGCTGATTATGTGGGTTTTATATTGACTTTTTGACCTGCTGATGGTTGCAAACTTTTTTCGGTGTTTGAATCTAATGGGTAAGCTTGCAAAGTCAGCAATGGGTTCAAAGAAGCAATTCGGACTGCACGGATGTGAGTGCATTATTGCTCATGCAATATCCCCTCAACACTCTTAGAATTGGCTGATGAAAAGGCAATTGAGTTTCACAGAATACAAGCAGCAAGATGTCTGTGGCTGCCTTCAACCTGCCAAAGTGATGCAAGAAAGCTCCCGGACAGAGAGAGAAGCGCCGAGGGGCATCTGAGAAAATTCGGCGAAGTTTTACAATGCCAACGCCAGTAGAACCACATGCTGAGAAGTGAGCAGTTCAAATTCAACAACATTCCACGCAAACCTACGCAGACGACCATCTCAAAGCATCATCTTTCATCAACCAATTCCATCACTACACAAACGCCAACCTACCCAAAGCGGCAAAACGGCACGCGCCGCGCTAACTACGTCAGGCAACCCAAAAAATTTGCGGCTCTCGCAGGCGTCCGTGCGCACGCCCGTCCCCTCAATCCGCAAAAAAACTCTTCTCTCTTCTTACGTACAACTATGTGAGCAATGGCAGCAAAAGCGAAAGGCAAAAGGATACGGGATGCGAGACTTGAACTCGCGACCTTCAGTGCACAACGCGCTCTCGATTGAGGAACTTGTTAGACTGACGTGATGACCAACTACACCAACCCCGCTTGTTGATGGAAAGGATCAGGGGGTTTGTGTTTATGTCGTGGTAGTGGAAGAGGGCTGGACAGGGGGCTGTCAAAAAAGGGGTGCCAACGACGGCAGGGTCGGGGGTGGTGGACTCCTACTGGTGGTACTCGTTGCTGAGGAGAGGTGGAGAAAGCCATTGGGTCATATGGAGCTTTTGGGGCCCGTTTCGAGTGCTTTTGCATCCGGGGCATGGACCTCTTGGGACTCAAGGGGTGAAGTAGACGTGGCAGTATTGCACGTTTTGCCTTTTGCAAGCAATGCAGAGGCTGGAGACTCGAGAAAGAGAGGGGGGTTACAGAAAGACCGAATTTCGGGGCCTGGAGGTCAGCGGAGTGCTGGTGTTTGACTCGACCCTCATCCGCTGCCGCCAGCCAGGGTGAGAGCTGTACCGTACAGTGCGCGCAAACGAGACATGGAGTACTTGACTGAAGGCAAAAGAGCTTGGTTGTAGATGTCGATTGCTCCTTGGAGCTCTGGCAGCAGTATGATGAGAAGACAGTGGGATGCTCCGAGGCGACTGCCCAAGCCGTAGACTGACCGGAAAACGCAAAGCGCAACGAGCATAACGAACAATGCGCGAGAAGAAGCAAGGAAAGAAGACGCGGGAAGACGACACTAAAGCCAAAAAGAAACGACAACATCCGACCAAACTCAGCACCCCCTCCCCACATCTCCACAAAACCAACCGCGCTCACTTGCCTCCATCACATCACACCTCTCACTTTCGTCGTTCTTGCATTGAGCCGCAACACGACAGGCACCATCACCTTGTTCAGACAAGCATCCGGCGCGCGGACACCGACCCGAAACGGCGACCCCCTAAATGCATAGCAGCATCATGCCGTTGCAGTGAATACGGCGCCAATACGAGAGCCAAGAGGGAGGGAGAGATGCGATGTAGTGGGGTAGCTGCAAATGGGAATATGCTCGGAATCCGATCATATTCCCGCGCGGGTAGGGAACATCCTGGTGGTTGCTTGCGATGATGGAGAGAGTGATGTGAGAGAAAGGGTGGAAGGGAGACTTTATACAGCTTGATGACTCTGTGAATGGCTTTGGTGAGACGACGTCGAGCAAAGGTATTGCGATCATCGGCCCCATCGTCATTGGTGCCAGTGTGCTTGGCTTGCATGCTGCGTTGGCTTGGCTGGACTTGGCCGGTTGAGAGGGGGGCCAGTGTCCGTCATGGGGGCTCAACAGTCAACGACAACAGAGTGAAGAATGGATTTTTGGCGACGACGGTGGAAATGGCAGGGAGAAGAGGAGAAGATGATGACGATGACGATGTTGCCAAGGAGAGAGAGAGAGAGGGTGCGGTGCAGGACCGCAATTGCGGGCAGACAATGTGGGGTGACGGCAGCGCCACGCACCAAACAACAATAATGACCCGAGACTCGGCAGGAAAAGCAGCAGCAACGGCAACGGCACTGGAAGCGTCGAGCATCCGAGAGCTGGGGAGTACCTATGTAGTACGGCGAGGTGGGCTCGCCATGGCGTGACGAGCGCTTGGCAGGGGCCGGGACAGACGAAGTGCGGTGTGCGAGGAAAAGGGACGTGAGAAATGCGAAGAGCGTCTTTCGTCCCCCGTCGTCAGTTATATAGAGAGCTGTCTGGCAAGGCTGAAGATAGCGCGCGGGCGAGTCACGATAAAGCTTGGTTGGGGTTGATCCAGCTGCTGGGTTGAAAGATGGGAGGTATCCAAGACAGATAGCTGCGTCGATGATACAGATATCCAGGTCTGGCATCCCAATTTTTGCAGGTACATGTACAATCGCAGAGCTGATGCCGGGACCCTGGCTGGCAACCATGTCAAGCTGTGGTGGTTCTTCGGCCTCCACGAGTCGTGGTCGATAGGCCACTTCCGTCAACCTTGATCTCTCAGCATCTGGCACCCGTCCGTCCTGCAGCCAACATCAATCTCAATCACCGTTACATCCATCCTGAGGCAGATAAGGTACACACAGCCTCATCACATCCCAATCCGACGACTTGCCGCATTGCGAACACATCTGGCAGCACTGCACTCACGACCTGCACTTCATACGTCACTCGACTTCTCGGGGACCGGAGCAAAGAAATACGGCAGTCTCCGCGCGAAAAAAGCAGGTATGCCCCAGGCGCACAGCCGCACGTGGGCACTTCCTGGAGCAGCCAGGGCAGCCGAGTGCCTTATTACCCCACGGGGGCGAAGAAGCCAGCACTGCGGTTAGAGTAGCTGGAGAGCGCAGAAAGTACCGACGAGACTACTGCATGCACAGCAGGGGCTTATCAGCCGGGCGAGTAGCGGGCGTCCCAGGCGGAAATGCGAGAGAGTGGAGGCTCCGCGCCGGTGGGTGGCACGCCGGCCGGGATTGGACCGTTGCAGCAGGGCAACAAGCGCGATGCAGCGTGAGCAAAAAGTGGAAAGTGGGAGATTATCACGGTGGAGAAGCGATGATGGAATGAGAGTGCAACAGAAGCATCCAAAAGTGCCGGTCGGCAGTTGGCAAGCCCCCCCAGGCACCGGCTATTGTCATCCAGTGTGGGACGCGCGAGGGCAAAAAAGAGGTTGTGAGATGTGCCGTCTGGATAGGCACATAATTGCGGGGAAGGGCAGCTCTCGCTTGGTGCAGTCCGGGGTGCATGCGTCTCGACGCATGGACTGTTGGCGCAGCGCTGCAGAAACCCCAACTGGATGGACCGACTCTCAGCACTCAATGACGCTTGACTCGGCCTCTGACGCACCAACCTGCCGAGGACCGCAGGCATACTCTGCTGGCTGAATTGAGAGCGGCCGCCAAATCCTCCCCTTTTCGACCTCCTGGTCCGCGCCCACACTCCTCATTACTGGACCGGCTGCCAAGCTGCTGTCCACCTGACAGGGCGACTTGGCCCGGCCGGACGGCTCTGTTGCTGGCTGAAGAAATCCGGAGCGCCATCCAATCTGCCCGCGTTGGCAGCTCCTCGTGCTCTCGCGTGTCGTGATGGTCAAGGCCGACGGCGGCGGCGGCGCCCAGGCGTATAAAGGGAGCGCGCGCGCATATGATGCCGCAACCGCATCCAGACGCTTCTGGCAATTCGCCGTCCTCATCCTGCTCGCCATCATGTGGACCAAATACGGCGCTGCGCTCGCGGCGCTCGCGGCCCAGCAAGTCTTTGCTGCGCCAGCCATCACCAGGAGAGCAGATGCGCCCACCGCTTCGACCAAGAACGGTACTTATGTTGGCGTGCACTCGGCGGAGTATAACCAGGACTTCTTCCTGGGCGTGCCATTTGCACAGCCTCCTGTTGGCGACTTGCGGTTCCGTATCGCGCAGTCGCTCAACAGCTCGTGGACCGGTACGCACGAGGCGACATCGTACTCGGATGAGTGCGTTGGATATGGGGTAAGTCGTTGCAAAACCCAATGTCAATTAAGCTTGTGAGCTTAAATCAGAGCCGCATGCTGGGCAGCTGGGCATCCGAGAACCATTGGGTCGGGACCAAGAAAGCTAATTTGTCGCGTGCAGTCTGACCAATTCTACTACCCCGTCAACGAGGACTGCCTCTACCTCAACGTGGTGAGGCCGTCGGGATACGAAAATGCATCGCTGCCCGTCGCCTTCTGGATCCACGGTGGAGGATTCAGCCAGGGCGGCGGTATCGACCAGCGCTACAACCTGTCGTTCATTGTGCAGGAAGCGGCCGAGCAGGGCAAGCCCTTCATTGGTGTCTCGACCAACTACCGTCTGTCGGCTTGGGGATTCCTGAGCGGTGACGAGGTGCAAGAGGCTGGTCAGACCAACATTGGTCTGCGCGACCAGCGTCTGGCCCTGCATTGGGTGCAGGAGAACATTGCGGGCTTTGGTGGTAAGTGTCTTCGCGTCTCCTACACGTCATTAGCTCCAATGCCTCGAATATTAAACCAAATGCTCACCCACCGTGTCCACAGGTGACGCCAGCAAGGTGACCATCTTCGGCGAGTCCGCTGGTGGTGCTTCCGTCGGCGCACACCTCGTCGCCTACAACGGCCGCGACGACTCGCTCTTCCGCGGCGTGATCGCCGAGTCGGGCGGACCCATCTACTACGGACCTCTGAACACTTCGGCGCAGAACACCGCGCGGTACAATGCCTTGGTTGCAACCACTCCTTGCGCCAACTCAACCGCGCCGCTGTCGTGCCTGCGCACTCTCGACTATGAGACGCTCAACGCCGCCATCAACACGACCAGCTTCTCCAGCAGCTGGGGCCTGGCCATCGATGGCGACATCATCGCCGGAAAGACGTCGACCCAGGTTGCCAACGGCGACTTTGTCCACGTCCCGCTCATCATTGGCGCCAACAGCGACGAGGGCACCGCGTTCAGCTCTACCGGCATCAACGACACGTCCGACTTCGTCGCCGTGTTGACTTCGGGCGGCGTGCCTGCCAACATGACCTCCACCGTCCTCGAGTACTACCCCGACGTGCCGGCCGTTGGTATCCCCGGCTCGCCCCCTCTTGGCCCCCTGCCCCCTGACTTCCGCCCCCCTGCGCCTTACGGCGCTCAGTACCGCCGCAGCGCTGCCTGGGCTGGCGACCGCGCCTTCATTGCTCCCCGCCGCGGTGTCTCTGAGGCGTGGGCTGCGCAAGGCGTTCCGGTGTGGAGCTACCGCTTCAACGCCATCCCTGCCGGCATCAGCCAGATCACGGCCGCGACGCACTTTCAAGAAGTTGCCTTCGTCTTTTACAACCTGCTGGGCGTTGGCTACCACGAGCCCGTCTCGACCCCTCCCTTCCAGGACATGCCGCAAAGATATGCCGACCTGGCCGCGACCATGAGCAGCGCGTGGATCAACTTCTTCGTCTCGGGCGACCCGAACGGCGCAGATGGTCTGACCCAAGGCGGCGTGGCGGCAGAGCGCTGGGAGGAGTACGCTGTGGACGCGCCGACGAATTTCGTTTTTGATGCCAATGTGACGAGCCACTCTGAGCCGGATACCTTTAGGAAGGAGGGCATTGCGTGGATCAACGCGCATGCTTTGGATGTCTTTTCGAGGTAGATGGCCAGGCGAGTTTGATGTGGATGATGAATGAAAAGGCGAATGAAGTAAATAGCATCGTTGATGGTAAATACCGAATGAAGCATTCCCGAAGCGACACAAGAAGCGGATCTAGTGACACAAGGGGTCGATTGCTGAAATGTTCGAGCAATTTGGTGCGTGACATGATCATAATGGACGAAATTGGACGCCAAAGTGGGCGGAAAACTCGTTGGATATTCCACGGAGAATCGCAAAATGGACTGATCAGATCGTTGAGTCATTGAATGTCTGCTTAGAAAGTCTTGTTCGAACCTCCGCTTTTCCAAAGGGCCTGCGGAATTTTGTATAAGCCGTCAACTTGAACTTTCCTGATGACACTGCTCCGATGAGGCTTTGCCACCAGTGGCAGCTCCCTCCACTTGCGTTGTCCCCTTTTCATCCGCGCCCTCTGCCACACGCTGGACTTGGCCATGGTTTTGCTCCACGTGCTCCTCTGCCCTCTCTCCAATGCCAAACGCTTCTTTTCCTGCTTCACAACTTCTAACTCATCAGCCGCAAGTAACTCCGGGGTCTTCGAAGATTCGCGAACCTTTCGCTTTGCAGCCCTGATTTCCCGTCTTGCTTCCTTGCGTCTCTTCCACCGCTTCATGTCTTTCTTGAGCCCTTCGCTCCGCGGGCCGTTTCTCACCATCATAGGGTTGCCCTGAGGCCCAGCCTGGTGCGCTCGGCTGTTTCCAAGGACCGGAGTGCGGAACCAGCGCAGACGGTCGCGGGCTGGCAACTTTGTGTATGTTCTATCGCACCAAAGACGAGGAAAGCGATCTGCAGCATTGCGGCCAGAGCGAACGTACTGGCGGCGGACAAGCATCCGCTGCGGCACGCCGCCGTCATCTGACGAGGCAGGCAGAGTGCGCCGAGGAAAGTCTTCTTCAAACAACCCAGCACGCCGCACCATATCGACAGTGCTTGGGCCGAAGCGTCGAAAATAGTCGGCCTTGTCCCAGCGACGACGCGCTTCCTGAATTAGTTCACCACGCCAGACGTGAATAAGGCGGCCGAGCTCCCGCTCGACATACTCGCCTTCGAGAGGGCGGACGAATTTCTCCAGGACCCAGCCAATCTTGATCCGCGACACCCATTGATGATTTTGCAAGGGACCGGTAATCGCAGCGCGTACAAAGGCCTTGGAAAGAAGCGGAGTTATAGGCAGATAGTGATCGAGAAGGTAGCGCCAGCACCAGTAGACATTGCGAAAACGGACGCGGGTGGGAAGAATTCCGGCGTCTGCCCAAGCAAAAGCCACAAACTGGACCATTTCAGAGCGGAGCATACGAAGTTCTTCTCTCTGGATGTCGATTTCTTTTTGAGATAGGCCCTCTTTCACAACTCTGGGCCAGCGGTTCACGAGAGCAAAGAATTCCTCTCGCTTGAGGGCACCGTGCGCAATGAGCGTGAGTGGTAGATTTGGACACAAACTCAGCCACATTCCAGGAGTCTTTTTGAAAATTTCAAGCGCTCGCAAGGGACGTGTCTCGGCCAGAGTTTCTATGAGCGAGGCAAGAAATAACGGATTTTGCAAGAAGATGTTCCTGGTCCGCAACCTTTGGAGGAGTCGAAAAATCTCTCCTGGACCGTATTTCTCGAGTAAAAACTCCAGTGCTTTACGCACCTCGATGGAGACGATCCCCAAGTCGGCAAAAAGGCGAAAAATGAGCTCAAACATTTTCGTGTCGTCGTACCCAAACCTCGGGACCATCCGGCGAACACCTTCCTCGAAGGCCAATTTCAGTTTGACGTGCTGAACTTCCCATCGGGCAAGGTCTACTTGTTCCTCATTGTAAAGAGGCAACCAAGCTCTTAACCATGCCCTTGCCAAATTGACTGGGTCCATATTGTCAAAATGCTTTGCTGCGGCAAGAAGCTCCACGCGAGCAGCCAGCAGAGGAACCATTTCGAAGACCCTTAGTCTGTAGGTTGGGAGATTCGGAAGCGAGCAGTGACGGACTCGGGCTAGGCAGTCTACCCAGATTTGTAACGATTTGTTGCTTTCAAGGTCGATTTCATCGTCAAAAAGTCGCCGAGTGACAGCAACCATGGCAAATTGAGCTCGAATCGATGAAAGGGAGTCGATCAAGCTGACCAAAACATCCCATGTGAGACCGCGCAAATTTGAGGAGTTTGGCGAATCGGATTCCATCAATTGTCGTGCCCACGATTCGATGGCCATTTGAAGATTTGGAGTTCCCGGCAGCGGCTCATTGATTGGCCAGGCCAAGTTGTACAGCTCCAGCCTGAACAGCGACCAGTCTGTCCTATGACCAGAAGCACGAGACTTTTTGGGCGAGGGATCAGGAAGGGAGGCAACGAGCTCAGCCAGCTTTGCCACATTTTCGCGGCCCATTCTTTCCAGTGAAAGCTCTCGGCTTCCGCGCAGAGCCTGCCAAATATTCCGGTAAGCCCGCAAAAGCCATCCTTTCTTTTCTGTAGTGCCACTTGTGACAGATTTGTAGCATATCGAGGGCAAAAGGTCCAGAATTGATGACAGGTCGCTTTGATGAAGCTTTCCAAGTCGACAGGCTGTTGGTAGAAAATTGGAGACAAAGTCGTCCAGGTTGTGTACCATGAAGAAGCCGGTTTCTGCGAAATGCTGGACCACGCGATTGACGAGTCCCGCCTTCTTCGCACTGTATTTATTTTCAAGAACGAATTTGAAAAGCCACTTGTGGCCGTCTCGGCGATCCGAAGCTAACCTGGCGATAAAGTGGTCGCATGCAATTTGGTTTATCAGGATTCGGTCCTCGGGATCAACGCGAAATTCTTCCATGAGCTTGGTTGCCAGGCTGGGCTTTTTGATGGGCTGCAGGCGCAGTCGAAATTGCTCGACGGAATCACTTTCGACGAATTGAAGGTCGGGTATCTCGAACGTGGGGGCGGGTGGTGAAGATTCATCTATTTGGCATCCACAGTGAGAAGCTGGACTCGTGATGCACAGGAATTGAGTGTACCAGGTATCATTGATTGGCCCGCAGGCCGTGGAGGCTCCCATCTCCAGCTCTTCTCGACTGGCGTGCGGTTCGCGCCTGCGAACGGGCCGCCGAACAGTGCGCCGAAGTCTAGCACGGCGCTCGGTGGACCTACGGCTGATAGACCACCCATTCGACGACCTGCGAGCCGCCTCCTGGCTTCCAATGGGCCTGGGACATTGCTGCCAAAGCGCTTGCTGCCAGAACGTTTAGCGGCGTCAGAAGCCTTGGTGTATCGGTGTAGGGCATCGACGAGGGCATCATCCGTGATCCAAAGAGCTTGACAATTGCGAGGGACGATTGAGTGCGCCGCAGCCCGGCAAACACGAGGGGTAGGGCGCATCAATGGCAGAAAGAGGTGGCATGAGGGTGTTGAAGACGCGCGCAGCTTAGGACGACGTGGAGTAGCATGGGGTTGTGTGGGGTGAGCTCCGTTAGTCAGCGTCGTAAGTTACGGAATCTGGCCAATCATATTCGAGGCATTGTAACACCAAAACGGGCATAGTCAGCTTGGACGAGCTCGCGGGCACGAACACAGGAATTGCTCATTGTTGTCGAGGTGGATGGACCAGAAGATTTCAATCCCGCCTTTCCAAGAGCGTGTAGAGTACTCCATCTTTTTAGAGGACAGACAGCTTTGAGTTTTCAGCATCATCGGGCAGCTGCTCAAGATGTTGATATTTCTTTTATCGCTGGCAGTGCTGCCCCCTACGATCTGCGCGTACATTGTAAAGGCCATTCCAAGGCTTGAGCATGCATTAATATATGCAGATAGTAGATATAGGAGACGGACTTCTATTTATGTTCAAGCCAACGCGTGCCTGAGGCGCATGGAATTTCGGTAGCAGTCAAGCCACTTCCAAATAAATCAAGCGGCTGCTGTGGCTGCCCTCGTTGGACACTGATACGAATGCATTAAATCAGAGCCCGGAACGGAGACCAGGCCGAGTTCCACAAGGCCCTACTGGCCGTCAGCAACCTTGACGGACTCTTGACGCGCGGCACGCGAGTGGGCAGTTCCGTTTCTCTTCCAGGACGTTGGAAGCTTTATTGACTATTGCCAACGCTCGCCAAGGCCAGGTCAAGAAGTCAATCAGTACGAGAAACAGAAGCCAAGACGTCTTGCACAACTTGAGGAGTGGTTCTCAAGCTGAGGGCCTTGAAGGTCAAGAGAGGAACACATAGCGACACGACACGCGAGTGGATGGCTCCAAGGATGGCATGGCAGAGGTCTAGACTTGTAGAAAACTGGAGAGAGCCCCCGCGAGCACGGATAGCGTGGAGCGAGAGGTCTCAGAATCGTTGTCGATGGCAAAGACGCAGGGAGTCGATCTGAGATGCGATTGGTGCAGAGAGACGGGGATTGTGAGGTTGATGTGTTGACGGGTGGGTTCCCTGCGAGATGGGTTGGCAGCTCAACGGCGAAAACGGTCGACGGACGACGGTTGGCTACGTGTCGGAGCGAGGATATCTACGGGCTGTATGTATGTTCCTGGCGACGACTGCAGGCGGCCTGAAGCGGTTGATGATGGAGAGTGGGATAGTGTTGGTGTAGAGACTGGGAGGCAGCGGGCGGCAAGGACGGAAACGGCGGGCCGCGCTGATTGGATGGCGGGTTGATGCTGGTACGCCGCTAGCTGAGGCTCAAGGGGGAACGGGCGGTACCAAGTTACGAGCGAACAACGGCGGCGCGGGCGGCAGTTTTGACGGTTTGACAGTTTCGACACGAAATGTGAGGGCTCATTCGCCTGCGCTGCTCGTGCTAGAGGTTATGTACTGTAGGATTTTTAGAGATTGGATGATTGGGATACATCGGGTCGGACAAAAGAGGCACACGCACAGCAAGGGGCGCTGCCGGGGATCGGTGCGTGCGAAATTGGCTGCTGGCTGACTCTCCTGAAGGTCACGGACTCTTGACCAGCGCAAGCTCCACCACCTGCACCAGCTCACACGAACTCTCCCAGTCAACTTTCGCTCCAGTTCTCGTCCTTGTCCCGTCCCCGTCCGTCCGACTCGTCACCACACTCTTTTCCACTGTTCCATCCTTCTCACACTCTTTCACTCTCGACATTCCTTGCTGCCATCGTCTCCACAGTCCGCAGTCCACACGCCAAAAAGGGGGCCCGTCAAAACCTCCCGCCGCTGAAACATCAGCATTCCTCACCTGCAATTCCAGCGCCTGGCGTTTCAGCCTCCTCCAGGCCGACCGACTCCCACGATCCCAAGTCCTCGACCTCCTAGTCCTCCCTCACTGCCTGAACCTTACCCTCTACATCCCAAACACCACCTCAACCACCAACACCTCCCTCTCTGATCCTCTCGCTCCGCCTGGTCGAAGCTGTTCGACCCGACCGGCCCAAGTCCGTCCCCACCCACCCCGACGACTTGTTGCGTGCCCACACGCCAACCCATTCCCACACCAAGGGGCCACCGACACCTCCCAGGTGCGAGCGCGACTCAAGGCAAACTGCAGCTTTCTCTCTGTACGCCTACCAATTACCGCCTGTCGCCTGCAAACTAACCTCGCCGACAAAAGAATTTTGTCGACACCGCTCGCTCTCTTTCCTACTCCTCCGACGACGCCCTCTCGCCCTCTCACACCATGGCGTCAAGGTTTCTGCTCGCCGTTGCAACGGCTGCTTCGCTCCTCTCATCCGTCACCGCCGCACCCGGTCCCGACCCCGTTGCCCTGGCCTATCCGGAGCCCGCCGGCACCAAGACGCAAACATCGTCTCCTACTTACACAGGCGCCCTCAAGTCCATGACCTCCAAGGGCTGCTTCTCTTCGTACGAACCGCTCGAGGACCAAGGTTACTACATCTACCAGAGTCAGGGCAACTGCCAGGAAGTATGCGTCGGTGCATCGTACGAGGTCATGGCCATGGTAAACGGCACAAACTGCTACTGTGGAAACAAAATCCCTGCCAAGAGCTCCCAGGTCGACGACGACAAGTGCAACACGCCTTGCAGTGGTTATGACAGCGACAACTGTAGGTCACTTGTGCCCCGACGGCATCCCTCGTACTAACGCGTCGCAGGTGGTGGTAAGAACTACTGGCAGGTCTACCTGAGCGGGTTGGACAACAACGAGGTCGACTACTATGACGGCGGCTCGTCGTCTTCTTCTTCTTCGTCTTCCAGCACCAGCGCGGGAACGCCCGTTGTCGTAACTGCTGGTGGTCAAACCGTCATTGTCACCAAGGGCGCCGAGGCATCCAACAAGAGCTCTGGCAGCACTGCAAGCAAGGCCGGCATCGCCGCGGGCGTCGTTGTCGGCGTCGTGGTCTTGACGGCCGTCATCGGTGGTGTTCTCCTGTTCCTCCGCCACAAGAAGAGAAAGGAGATTGAGGAAGAGGTCCGCCAGCGCCACAGCGTCAATAACTTTGTTGCCGGTGGAAAGGCTCCCGGTACCTCTATGAACGACACAATTCTCGACCCTGCATTCGCGCGGAGAATGAGCAATGGCAGCGTGGCCGACAACCAAGATTACTCGAGAAGGATTCTCCAGGTTGGTGCATCCACGCTTGTTCCGACAACATTCTTACTGACACGGTGACAGGTGAGGAACCCTGACGATGACTAGACGATTGCGCCGTCATGATTACGAATCCCTTCGAATCGTTCGACTTCTCGTCTCTTTTCCTACGCGCGCCTGGGCGGCTGTTCAAATCTTGACCGCAAATTTAGCCGCCCCGTCTCTTCATCCTCCGTCTTGGCTCCCTGGATCGAGCTGTCGACAACACAAGAAAAGTGGGATTCTCGTACAGCGAGGATCCACTTTCGGAAGCGCCGGCAAGATACCCCCTCTCGATTCCACCGACCGCACGACTTCGCGTGCTCTTCTCTGTGACATATTTTAAGGGTCTTTTTGTGTTTTGGGGTCCAAGGAGTTGGACATTTGGGAAGCGACTCACTCGGATTCGGAACGCGGTCTCTCATTTCGCTCGACTTCCCCATTTTCTTTGATTCTACCACGGGAAACATGCGTGCCACATGCGGTGCGCCAAGCTACCCCTCTATCTCCACGGACGACCCCGTGTACGATATGGAAGTTCGCTGTACTCGACGCCACTCAGCGGACAGTCCTACCCCAACTGATGCTGGTCTATCGACACGCGAAGAAAATAGTAAACAACCCCACCCGTGAACCTTTTTCCTTCACCTTGCATTCTCACACCATGGAGGTGGCCCGAGGAGTGGTTGGGAAAGTGGCTGGTACACCAGAGCCTGTACCCTTTCTCGGCTACATCTTGAGAGCAATTTTCTTTTCTGTTCCTACATTAATCTCTACTTTGCCTTCTACTGCCTCCACCATCCAAACCCTCTTCTTTTTCGATTCCCTCGCGCCCCTCCTCCCCTGTCGTCAGTAGCATGGTGTCGGTAGCAGAGAAATTCACGGTGCGGTTTGGTTCTGGTTTAACCCCCTCGACCAAAGTTGTTGTTTATCTTTTGCCAAATCCACCCACCACAAAGAAACAAAAATCTCTCAAGTCAAAAAGAAAATTTACCTAGCTGTGCCACCTTTTTCTTTTTGCTCTACTTTGCTCATGAAGATTGCCATATCTGAATGAGACTGAGTTTACGCGCTCTTGGCCCATCGGCGATGAGGGCCTTTCCTTGTGTCAGTCTGCTGCGTCTAGCGATTTGATTCAGATCCCCCCTCGAGCGTGCGTGTCTGCGTTCAACTTTGCGAACAAGCGCCGAGATGGCGGTCGAATGCGTCTGTCGTTGGCTTTAGAATCAACAACCAACGAAGACACAGCAGCGACACCGTCTCTCTCCAGCGCCCTGAATTTTCGCGCTTCTTACGACTCTCCGTCTCTTTGGGGCCGTTGTGGAGGTATTACGATTTCCGAAACTAAACCTAGTGTGTGGAGGTAACGGACAACAACGAACGACAGAATCGAAGGCCAGGAGACGGCAGCAGAAAGGGCAGCTAGCCAGCTGATTGGACAGAATGGCAAGGGAAGACAGACGGAGGCAGGTAACAACATATCTATACCAGACAGCTAGCCATGTAGTGAGTAGTAGTCTAAAGTATCAAACAACTTTTTTTCTCCAACTTTCAAAACACGCTTTTCTGCAATGACGACAGACACAGGAGAAACTCCGTCGGCGCTAAGTAACTAACGAGTTTGACGTAGTCGAAGCAAAAGCAGGGATCGCATCACCAACCACCATCATCATCATCATCATCATCATCACCATCAAAATCTTTTAAAGTTGAGCCTCGACGCAGGGCAAGACGCAGGGCAAAAGACAAAGACGACGGGGCAAGGGCAGGGCAAGGGCAGGGCCGTCCGTCGAATTGACGACGACCAAACCTGGAGACTGGCGGGACCCTGAGCTGCGCAGGGACGCGAAACAGGCACCGTCACTACTGCACCCTGCCTCCTCCGTACCTTGAACAGAAACAGAAACAGGTAACCCGTCGAGCGGTTCGTAGGGCTGGCTGCGCTGAGGGCTGGCTGTTTGACGCCGAAACAAAACAGCGCGAGACTGCCCAACAAGGGATGGGTGCGGTGGGTGCTGTGCTGTGCTGACAAAGGCTGGTCATTGTCTGTATGGAGCTAGTTGGGTGGATTGTTGGTGATGAGGGAGAAGAGCTATGCCGCGAATGGCTAGAGCAGGAGCAGAGAAGCTAGTGCAAGGTGAAACGCCGCCAGCGCGCGCGATGCTGTTTTGGCGCTAGGCCGGTGGGCGGGTGGGCGAGAGCGTGAGAGTGTGAGCGGGTGGGAGGAGCAAGTAGGTAGTCGAGATTCGAGGTGGAGGCAATTAAATGCTGCAAGACGGTAAGAGGGCTGGGTCTGTAATCTTGAGGGTGGTGGAAGGAGTGCAGTGGGTGGGTACTGTATTTGATGGAGGGAGGGATAGGTATCACAGCCTTATCCGCGCGCGTACGCGTGTAATAATAAATGCAACCACTCCAGCGCGGCATGGCCAGCAGTCGAGCGAGCGAGCGAGCGAGCCAGCCAGCCAGCCAGCCAGCCAGCCAGCCAGCCAGCGATGGGCGAGGTGAGCACTACGCTGTCGGTACGTAGGAAGCGCTCCGTTTGCTGGAGGAGGCAGCCCGGACTGAAATGCATCACGTCTACCTACCTGGTGTCGTCGCTTTCCAAAAAGCAAAACAAAATCATCGAATGATTCCTCGTCCTAGGCCAATAATACTTTCTCCATCATGGCAATTTACCACCCATCATCACTCCCTCCCCTCTCCTGCCCCCTTCCCCCCGTTTCCCCCTCGCCTCCACCAAGTGTCCCAGTTCCATCATCATCGTCCACCAACCACGCAACGCAACCGTCTCTCGTACAAACCTCGTACCGCGCGCTCAGCCCTGCCTGCCCATCACTGACGCTTGCAACTCGAGACGAGCGCAGATGACGGATGGGTCGTGGATCGGCCAACCGACATCACGATCGGCGGACCCTGTGACCCTGCCTGTGGAGAGTTTGCGCGGCGCAGGCAGTGGATGGGCAGAGGGTAAAGGGCGTGCGGTGTGGCGGTGTTTTTTGTTTCTGGTGATTTGGTATTGAGATTGTAGGACAATGGAGGAGATGGGTAGTAGGGTAGAGGGTGTGGAGGGCGCATTAGAAATGCCGGTGGTGAGGAACTAAATGCTGCGTTTTTCGCAATGAGCGAGCGTGAACAGGTGATTTACAAAAGATGTTGGGTGGGTGTGCGGTTGGTGGTGTCGCGCCAACGAGTGATGCGCGCCGTGCATCTAAGACGTGGGTTATGGCCGAGACCACCAAACTTTCCTCACCACTCACTCGTATCCGCAATGGCAAGCTTTCTATCCAATGGGAGCTCAATTCAGTCAAGCCGGTTTTGGCTTCGCTAACATAGGTGTTGCTGTAGCATATCCCTCCCAACCGCCCCAGATATCTCATCGTCGTCGTGGTAATCATGAACAGAAAAACAGGTATCAATCGACGTCCATGGTGGTCGTCAGGGGAAAAGAGAAAGGAAAAATCTAGTTGGAGATCTTGTCGGGCACGTCCTTGCCAGTGACCTTCTCGAAGGCACCGCGAGCAGCGTCGGTCTGTAAGATGGACTATTAGCTCATGTACGCTGAAAAGGGTGTCGATGTTGAATGGTGGGCTTGCGGACACTCACGATCTTCTCGTTGGTGTCACGGTTGACGGGAAGGCCCTTCTTCTTCTCGAAGGAGTCGAGTCCTATTGGGGATGTGTTAGCCACGGGCCTTTCAAACGTCCTGAATATGTCGTTGAGGAAGTGGCATGTCGTACCCTTGTCGAGGTAGTCCTCGTTCTGAGAGCTGCCACCGGCAGTGTTTGAAGTCTGGGTCTTGTCGCCAGAGCCGTGGCCGGAGAGCTTGTCCTTGAGAGCGTCCATGTTGATGTAGTGATTGGAAGTCGAGGAGAGTCTTTGTGATTGCTTGAGGATTGAATGGTAGAGATGTTAATGATGATGAAGACCAAGGCCAGATCAGCCTTCTTATACCCCGCACGCAACGCCGACAGGGAAGGCAGGAGTAGCTCGAGGAGCTGCTGGGCTGAGCTACCGGGTAGCTGACCTGTTGGTGTCGGGTCCCTGTCCTGCTGGAGCGGTACCTATTTCATCACTGGTGACGGCAAACTTGGCATAGGGCAGAGGCCGGCCGTGCCACTGCTCAGCCAACCACCAGCCTGCTTGACCGGAACTCTTTTGCTGCTGTCCTCAGCGCTGCAGGGTACGGCAGGACAGTCCAAACCTTGTTTCCGTTGCTCCCGTGCTGGTTGGTCGACGTAGGTGGTGCGTTGCGAGGAAGGCCTGACTGCAGCTACTGCTATCGACGGCGGAGATCTGGTAAGCCCCAGGATCCTGCTCCAGCCGATTCTGGTGCGATTGAGGGCGTTTGTTCACCCGTCGTGCTTCCAATCATCATACTGGAGATCACAATGGCGCCTACGAACTTCTAGTGTCGTTCTGGTGTCGCCTTGGTGCTCCTCTGGCTGTTCCAAAGTTGTTGCTCGAGCGGCGGGGGCGGGTCGGCTTACCCCTGACGTCATACTAAAGTCCGCGCAGACCCTGCATCCAAAGTCGGCCTTCTTCCATGCAACCAATCGAATGACGTGGGAGCTGTCCGTTTCGAGCAGCTTTCGTACCGCTATCTCACCACTTTGCTCTCCCGCAGATTGTGCTGCATTCCAAGGTTTGAACGTGCGGCCGGAGAGGGCCTGGCCCGCGTCTTGCAGTCGTCGCAGGTCGTGCTGCGCTTTGCCATTGGCGAGGGCAAAATCACAGGTTGAGCTTGCCTCGAAGCTTACGACGAGAACTGCGATGCTGCGATGCTGTGAGCGAGGATCGTGGATGCTGGAGTTTAGGTGCTTCGGCGTGGATGACCGGGTTGCTAGGTGGCTGTCCAGCTGTCCTGTGGCGGTGCTTCTCTTCCTGTTTCCAACACCAACCTTGTTCGACGTTCTTCCATGGCCTCTTCTGCCGTTTGTCCTCAACGCTTCCCGTCAACGCGATCAAACGAATGGCGTCATCGGCTGACTGCACGAAATTCGAGTAGCTCGAATCGACAGCCATTTTCAGATCGGCGACGGCGCCAGCTGAAACATTTTCGAGTCCAATCATCTGTTGGGAGAATCCATGATCGACCAGAATCGCCCGTTGTCCGTTGTCAGGGCACCACCACGTTGCACAACGTGGCAGAGAATCTGGTTGAATCTGTTTCGGATTGATTGCTTTGGCCGTCGTTCCGTTATCCTCCTACTGTAGCGCTCGAGATGTGAGAGCGCACTCATCAACGGACGCAAAAAGATAGCGAAAGCAACCTCAGCTCAGAATTCGCTTGATAACTCCATACTGTTTCCCGATTGAAACTCAAAGGGCTTGGCCGCAAGAAATATCAACTTCAAACCTTGCTGCCAGAATTCGTGGCCTACATGCAGCAGTCGACTGCATTTTCGCCAAAAGAGTACGCAGTTTCAAGACACTTGGAAGGGCAGCTCTCTCATAGGCATACAAAAACAACCAGACCTTGAAGCTGAACTTCTGGTTTGGAGCCCAATGTGCCAATGAACCAAACACCAACCTGACTTGTCACTGTCACCTCTATTTCCTGGTTTGAAAGTCACGTGCAAGGATACTAGTGTGCCTGCTACGACTCACAACTTACCTCGCCTTTGACCAAATCTTTACATTGCTATGTATCACAGGTGAGTCGTCAAGGGGTTCCTGAGAAAATTTTGGGTTGATCAGTCTTCGAGCACAAAGGAATTGTATTCGCCGGTTTGCGCATTTGCGAAGACGACTCAGATGCCAAAACTCACTACTCAGATTCTTACCTTCATAAGCATACGCTAACAGTGCTAACTGTCAATATCACGGAGGGGGTGCCAGAGGAGGTCCTTGAGGCTTTCTGGCTACATTTCCTGTTCGATCACCTACACATCACTCACTACTCATGCGTCCCGACTAACACTTCTTTTTCAGCTCAATCAATAGCATGTTACTTTTCAGAAGCCTTCAAATCCACACTGGTCGCTTAATCGGGTAGCGAGTTACATTGCTCCCAAGTTACTAAAGCGTCGACAGACTGCAAATGGCTAACGACCGAGCCACTCAGCACATGTTACGTGGTACTGCAGCCCAGATGGCGTTAATATTCGCAGATGTCGCAGCCAATCGGGTACGCGAAAACAGAGCGAAACCTGGCACCTGAACTTGAAAGTGGATCTGGATATCCTTAGCAGCTGCGCATTGCGTAAGTCTTCCTGCGGTCAGCGCATATGCACTCTTATAGATGCTTTTTGGGTCCATGAACATGCTGACCGGAGAGCCGGAGGAGGGCGGCGTTGCCTACTCTAAAAAGCCCTTGCCGAATCCCAGGCCTTTGTTTTTCCTCATCAATTCTGTTAATATAATCCTCTTCCGTCTTGAAGCTAGCAAGTCAATCACTACGAAGTCATTTGCACCATGGCCATCGACGTCGACCCCTACGACAATCTTGAAGATCGTTGTGGTATCTGCCTTGATCTTCAACCTCGTTTCTTTCAACCGCTTGACCCGAGTCATCGTCGCATCGTTTCTACTGAGGAAGACAAAGAAAGTCGGCTTCACTGCGTCACCTTCCATGGGATTGAAAAGTCTGCAGCGGACGGCTGTCCTCTTTGCTCGATTCTGAAGCAAGGCATTGATTAGCTCTGGCCGCTCCAGACAGATAGAACTTTTCAGCCGCCTCCTGCTGAGCCGTTGTCCGTTGGGGATGCTTTTACTGAGTTGTGGTCAGATGAGGAGGAATCTACTGAGTCGTGTTCAGATGTGGAGGATTCAACAAATACAAAGGAGTGGGATCTTTGCATTGAGATACGACCCGGTCGCAGCCTGCTGGTGTCCCGAGTCGATCAGAAATGCGTCAAATCAATTGTGAAAGGCAATTATTGCCAATCCAAACTTTGTGTGGATCGCCCTTGGAGAACCCCAATCGAGTTTTTCAGTCTTAATAGTAAGTTGCTTCAGAGAACAGAAAGAATGTTGGGCTCGATTGAGACTCACAAATCTTAGCGATCGATTCCGTTCATGAAAGCTTCGGGCCGTCAGGAACTGTACCGACAAGACCAGAGGACCACCACATTCGTAATACCTTGAAAAAGTGGCTTGACGACTGTGATGCAAATCACAAAGTTTGCAGCCAAGACATTGCTGGTCAGGGAGAATTTTGCCCAAAAAGACTAATCCAGGTGACCAGAGAAGCAGTCTGTCTTGTCGAGCTCCCGCCAGACTCCAAAGTGGCTTACATGACACTGAGCCATTGCTGGGGATCAGAGCCCGACAAAATCCTCCGGACTTTGAAGGAGAACCTAGCGTCTAGGCAAAAAGGGATAGACTGGGCCGAGATTCCACCAACTCTCCAGGATGCAATCAAGATCACAAGGCTGCTGGAGTGTGATTACATTTAGATTGATTCCTTATGCATCATCCAGGACGATGAGAATGACTGGAAAGATCAATCTGCACAAATGGCCAGAATATATAATAACTCTTATCTGAACATTGCAGCAACTGCCTCAAAGGATCCTTTTGGGGGCTTACTTTCAGCTCGAACAAGGTCCCCCAATTTGCCTTCTGAAGCCAAATCAAGACCACAGGAGTCCGTTCAGTTGACCTGCAATATGGTTGCTCGCAATGTGGTTGCTCGAGCTCACCTTCATCAAGTTCATCAAGCCTTTTCTACTCCCCATTCACGAGAACTCACATTACTGAAAACAAACAATTTTCCCCTTCTCCAAAGAGCTTGGGTTTTCCAAGAAAGGATTCTTTCACGTCGCACACTTCATTTCATGGGATCTGAAATGGTCTGGGAGTGCCTACATCACACAATGTGTGAATGTGGGTACTATGACATCCAGAAGGGCTTTACAACTTTCAAAGCCTATTTCGGCAGTGAAATCAGCAGACTAGATTCCAGCCATTGGAGCTCTTGGGAAACCTGCCTTAAAGAATACACCTCCTTGGACATCACAAGACCTACAGACTGGCCTCAGGCAATTCTTGGACTTGCAAAATCATATGCACCACGACTGAAAAGTAATTACGTCGCTGGACTTTGGGAAAACAACTTTGCATACTCGCTTTTATGGAAGGCTTACAGTCACACATATGACACAAGCACGCTCAGAGAATACGAGAATTCGCGAAAATGGCCGTTCCATTTGAATCTTTCCTCACCAGAGGGACCGCCAACATGGTCATGGCTTAGCTGCAGAGCAGCAACCACCACCTCCGATCGAACTTTTGGTGGCATGGTTTACCCACACTTCGGAGCAGAAAAAAGATTTCGGTCTGACTTTGGCGATCCAGTGGACCAAGCACCAGAGAGGCACGAGTCGGAGTTTCGAATTGACCCCAAGGGTCGACCAGTATTCTTGGAGGGGGCTTCACGCAAAGGGTACATTTGCACGTCCCCAGAACACAAAAAGCCGGAGGTTGGCGTGGAAAATGCCGCAGGTTTAAACGGTTTGGCCGAGAATATCTTTTTGGACTTTCAACCGCCGGACTCGAGGGACGTCCGTTTCACAATATTTTGTCTCTTGGTCGTCGATAGCGAGACGTCCCGCGATTTTCTTGTTCTTGCTGCCCCCCCCAGGAGAGAGCTTTTACATTCGAGTTGGGGTTGGGAGTGCGCAGGATTCGAACATGGGTCTTTTCCATGATGCAGAGGTCCGTCGTTTCGAAGTGCGTTGAACAAGGGCTCAGGTCAACCATCTTGATGCCACTATCTAGCCTCTTGTACTCCATCAACTTCTTAGTGATAAACTTAAATACTACCTATTCCAACAACTTGGCCCCGCTTACTACTCAACTACTTTCGACACAGGAGTACAAAGTCGCATGAAGAGAGAATTCTCTCAGAGAAAACATGGTCTGATGGTTTCGATGAATCCCAAGGAGACCACGCCAAGGTAACTTTGGGCTTTTGAAATTTTCAGGCCTATATTTGCCGAAACTAACCAAAGTATGATCTGGTTTACTTAGAGTCTGCATGTCATTCGGCGTCCCATCATGTCTCTATTCGCCCAACCGGTGTCCCATGCTATAGTCGAATCTTTCAACCATCTGAGACCCCTGACTTTATATTTCCCAAGAAGTTTTCCATCCATACAGGAACGCTCTCAAAGACAACTTGGACGCTTTTATATGTAAAAACGTTCAAGTGGATGCTCTGATTTTTCCTCCTGATCGCACTTCACGCCTCTGGCGGTTGTTTTCCGTTTGTTTTGCAAGAGCCTTTCCTTCTCTAGGTCTCGGAGCTCCATTGGTGCCATACAGAGGCACATTCTTCGCGTTATCTCAGGGACATCTTTGCTGAGTTCATCCTTGAATCTTGGGTACTTTTGAAGATCGAAGAGCCTTGAAGCTCCAAGCCGCGCGACTTTGCGTTGCAAAGGATCCACGTCGGGACGTTCCGGAAGCTCGCTGAATGCGACCTCGAGGATGCCGCAAAGATCGTCATCAGACACATTCTCGACAAACGCATAATTGAGTTCCAGGTCGAATCGCCAAAGTATGCTCTCTTGGAAGCGCTTAGCTACTAGCCGGTCTCCTAGGCAGTACAGGCGAGCCAGGTGTACGATACAGGATTCTTCGTCGTCGTTTTGGTAGGTCCAATCGTCGTAATATAGGTATTTGGCATAGGACCTGAAAAGCTTGGGATCCTCATCCACGATCGTGATCTTATTCTCGCTCTTTTCTTTCCAATCACCCGTTCCCTGAAGTAGCGCACGGTACTTTTCCGATTCCATGCACAGCAGCGACTTGTGAATCAAGAACGTCTCTTTCGGCGCATTGCCAACCTCAACTTCGATTGGCTGCGACGTCAACAGACTGGTTTCCACGTTAGTAGATTGAACGCGATACATGCATGCGTTGACCTACGACGAGACATCCGGCAGTGATGTTCGACGTCTTTTCGTCATCCTCAGCATTCTGCGCCTCGTGGTCGTGGATTGTGTTTGATGAGACTTCCGACAGCGGCGAGTCTACTGGCGAATTGTCTGGCGGCGGGCTATGCATGGGGTGTCAGTCCCACAGATGATGAAAAGCTGTCGATGGGGCTGGGCAAACGAAGTCTGCAATTTGGTGCCGTACACATGGTGACACAGCATTTTTAGCGCATCCTGTCCACGTCCAATCAGAGCAAGGGAGCCCTGTCGCTTCATGCACTCACCAAGAGTTCCTAGAATCTTCCAGGCTGCCAGTCTCGAACTCATGCTCTAGTTCGCAAGCCTTTTGGAAGTCTTTCTCCTGCTGCTCCTGTGTGGCGGCTCCAAATACTCCCGGATTCCGCGAGTCTACCATCGCTCGCGCCAAAGTCTTTTTCCGCTGTCTTTTCACGCACGAGTCTTAGTAGAGGTTGAAACTCACTGTACGATACGGGTTCAGTACGTCGTCTGGGGATTCTTGGGGACAGTGGTCGTGGAAAAAAGGTGAGAAGATGGAGAGGTTCCTGAAAATCTTTCATTGATGACAAGGTGACTGACATCGAATCCAAGCGCACTCTACTCCCACCAAAAGCACCGCATCATTCTGTTGTATCAAAGTCTACAGCTTCACACCTAGCTCCCTCTTTGCCTGTTCCCTCAGCTCATTCTTCAAAGTCTTGCCGCCTGGATTCTTGGGAATGAAACCAACCATCTTGATGCCACCATCTAGTCTCTTGTACTTTGCCAGCCTCTCAGCGACATGGTCAAACACCTCCTGTTCGGACAACATAGCTCCGTCCTTCAACACAACGTACGCTCGCGGCAACTCGGATCCATCCTGCGTCAACACAACACCGATGACTGCTGCCTCTGCAATCGCTGGATGGCCCAACAAGACGCCTTCAATCTCGGCCGGCGCCACTTGGAAGCCGCGGACTTTAATGAGCTCCTGTTCTCATGATTAGCTGCTGGTTTCCTTGTCGTCGGACCTCCTCTGCTCACCTTCTTCCGGTCAACGATGTACCAGGACTTGGTTGTGCGGTCGCGATATGCAACATCTCCCGTATGGAAGTAGCCGTCGGCGTCAAAGTCTCGTGCATTTGCTTCCTCATTGCGGTGGTAGCCCTGGATGATGATCGGTCCTCGCACGCAAAGCTCGCCGGTGACGTTGAAGTCGGAAATGTCGTTCCCTGGGAGTTGTCGTCAGCATGCGCGATTTGATGGAAGAAATCCGTGCTTAGATGCATCTCTCGCTCACCCTCATCATCCACGACCTTCGCGTCTACATTCGGAATATTTCTACCAACACCACCAGTCCGGTCCTCTTCAGGCCAATACAGCATCGTCGCAATGCCACTAGTCTCACTCATACCCCACACCTGATTGAACGGACAATCTTCCCTCAACAGCTTGCGAAAGCGGGCCTGTTGCTGTTTTCTCAGGGGCGCTGCACCACACCAGCTGTTCCGCAGACTGGCCATGCTGTAGCCCGGTTTCCCGGGCAGATCGGAATTGACGACGGCATTGACCATCATGGGCACGGTGTTTACTTCGGTGATGGCGAAGCGCTCGATGTTGCGCAGCCACGCTGCTACTTCGAAGCGCCGCATCACGACGCTGACGTCGCCGCTGCGCAGTGGTGTCGCGTGCGTGCGGCAGACTTGGCTTACGTGGAACATGGGCGTGCAAAGCAGGCGACGGATGGTATAGGCGGCGAGTCGTCGTGGCGCGTAAGAGGGGTGCTCCATGACCAGCGTGTGTTGCGCGATCAGGTTGTGATGGGTAAGATTGAGCGCTTTGGGAAGACCAGTGGTGCCGCTGCTGAAAAGACGGGTTGCTGTTGTTGAAGTCGCGGTGGCATGGTCAGAAAAGCGGTACCAATCGCTGGATCCATGGGACAGAAGCCATTGCCAGTCGTGAAGGGCGTGCTGGGACTGAAGGGGCGAACTCTGTGTGGCGGCGTCGCTTCCTGGAGGGTTGAAGACGATGATCCGAGACAGTGGAATCGAGGTGCTTTTGGCGGCCGATATTGCGTTGGGAAGCAGTGATGGTTCGACAAGGAGATATCGAACGTCGGCAGTGCGGATGGTATGAGCGAGCTCGTAGGGGGTATAGGAAGGATTTGTGCCGGCAAAGACACCTCCAGCCCCGATGATGCCGAGGAAGGCCATCGAATAGCAGATCTGCGGCAGATTTCAGCATCGATTCGAAGTACAGGTACACGCGTTGAATTCTGGAAGCCATTCGAAACTTCGAATCTCATCTAGGAGCTTCTCACGGGGTCAACAGACATCGTTGAAAGCATGCATGCAAACACACTCTCCCCTCTCGACACCAGCTGCCTTGAAGCCAGCAATTAATTTCTCTATCAGACTGCGAGCCTGGCGGGCACTGATTGTCCGCGATGGCTTCGCTGCGTCGATGAATACCTCGATGATGTATCAGTATGTGAGCCCCACCGTACGACGCAAGGCTAGCTCACTGGTTTATCCAAGTCATACTGCGGCTTGTCCAGTGACCATGAGAGGATGTCCTGGTCGGGGATGGGGAGGTGTTCTGTGGCGAGGAACGGCATGATTGTAGCCTACGACAATACTTGAGATCTCGAAGTCTACGGTAGGAGAACAGTGAATTGTTGAGTCCCGCTTGTCGTCCATGTGTCGTCTTGATCTCGGTTCCGACGGCAAGCATGTTGCGGGGTAGTCCCTGCATGAGATTTTCGTGGGGTAGTGCAGGTGGTGTCTCCGCATTCGCTCACTTGCTCAGCGGGACGGGACGAAACGTGGGGACGTGACATGACAGGTCCATAGATAGCGGTCTCCGAGGTCGGTGGAAGCGTTCGTGAAGACTCCTTGTAGATAAGCGCGAAGGATTTTCTCGGGCAGAGACTTCAAAGTGAGAATCCGCCTCTTCAATTTTTCCTGCGTTTTTATGTACTGTGAAGATATAAGTTCAGATGAGAAAAAGGAGATGCATGGAAGATTAAAGATAAATATATTATTGCTGTCGAATGCGACTTTGGTATTAAAGAGGTAGCGCCGAAATCAAAAGAGTATAGCCATACCAAATCCCCGAATCCTTCGTTTGTTCATTGAGTTTGATTTCTTGAACTGTGCCCCATCCCCGGGCCCGTCATTGAGAGCGTCTACTCATTTGTAATTCGTTTGTGATGTAGGAAAGATGTCTAAATCTGCCGTTTTCCAGACAATGAGATCTATGATAACGAGATCTATGGGTAATGCAGATTTGGTGTATGCAATTTTGACCGTCTTCGAGATGGTCGGAGGTCCCGATAACTCCTCAAACTTCTCTCGAGACAGCGTACTTGCTCTTGCGGCGGATGATGTACCCGTATTTGTAAAAGATGTATGGGATCGGGACGAGCACACAGGCAATACATGCGAGAATTGTGCAGGTGTGAGCTACCCCGACGTTCTCATAGAAGGGGATACCAACAACGGTCATTCCACCGGCGACGACGTACCTCACCAAGGATACAAAGGTCAGGGCCGAAGCGCTGTACACTTCGTACGAGTCGATGATGTACATGTACGCGGTGATGAAGATTCCGGTTATGCCGTAGCCAAAGACGAAGGAAGCGATGATCGGAGACCAGATAGAGATGTTGGGGTTTGCCGTCCAGCCCATCCAGAATAGGGAAATCGGGATAGCGGGAGCAGCTCCCAACATGCAGAACCAGAGGCGGACCTCGGGGTTGAACATCTTTTCTCCCTGCGTACGTGCGCGCTCGAGTTCCTTCACAGTCATGCGGTAGATCATGGGAACGAGTACGCCGATTGAGAGGACACCCAAGAACATGGCGACAAAGATGACGTTGGTGAGCCCCTGAGAGATTCCGTAGGTGTCCTGGAAAATGTAGGTGTAACCGTCCAAGAAGGTGAAGAGGACAATGTAGACGACCGTCAGGTATAGAGTCATCGACATGACGATAGGCTCCGTAAGCATGAGGAAAGGTCGGGTCATGGCCACCTTGAGGCGGGAGAAAAGCGTCGAATCCACAATCTCATGTTCCGCTCGGAAACGGTCGTCTCCAGTGATCTGGCGCAGATGGGCGGCCTTCCAGGTCAAGAGTAGAGGGCCATACGTCTCAGGCATTGCGGCGAAGCAAATGACCAACACCAAACCGGACATGATCAGACAAACCCACTCGGTCCACCTCCAGCTGATCAGTGACGAAGGGCCGATGTAGCTTCCAATGACCGGGGCAAGGATGGGCCCGATGAAGGCGGAAAGCGCGTAAAGAGGAAATCCATAGGTCTTCTCCAGCGGATTGTAAAGATCGGATATCGATCCGCCTGAGCATACAAGGGGCGTCGACGCGCAGAATCCGGCTAGGAAACGGAATGCAATCTGGGCACCAATGTTTGGCGCGAGGCCCGAAGCCATGATCCAGATCATGAAGATGAACAGAGAGCCCATGTAGACGGCATTGCGGCCAAACGTCTCGGAAAAGGGGCCTGCAATGAGAGAGCCGAGACCAAAGCCAATCAAGTAAATGCCTAAAATGGTTAGCAAGAGTCTTCAGTATATACTTGCATTCTAACCTGTCGCGAGTGACTCTACAACTTCGCTGACACCGAACTCTTCGGCGGCCTGAGGCAAAATGGTCGAGTCGATGGCAGATGCGGCGGTGACGGCAAAGGCAATGGCGGAGATTTGCAGCGTCACTGCAGTTCGCTTAAAGTGACTCCAGTTGCGTGGGCACAGAGGATCGAGCTCACCCTCCCAGCCGACGACGAAGACTTTGCCGTTTGCCCCTTCATGGGTTCGCCTGTCGCGCGCGTGGATACCTGTAAGAGTGTGGCCGAGGGCGGCTCTGGCTGTGTACTGCGTCTGTACAGTGGTCGCCGTGTGGTGCCGCTCGATATCAACTGGCTGGATCTCAGCTAAACCCGAAGAATTGGTGGAGGCGGACGACCGATGAGCTGGCGACGAGTCGAGTGACTCGGCCTTTTCAAGATTCTCGTTTTCCTTCACCTCTCCCCCACTTTCAATTTCCTTGTCACTTGGATCCTCCTCTTGCTCTTCCCTTGCTTCCTCTCCTTCATGAGGGTCTTTCTCTGAGGTTATCGACGGTGGTGCCGTATGCTCAGGTGCTTGCGGCTTGATGGTGACCAATTGGGCCTTTTCCAAGTCGCGCTGAATTTGCGCCTGTGCCGCAAGGCCAATGCGGCGAAATTGGAGGTAGGATTGCATGTCGACGTCCCGGATCGAAAGAAACAGAGGGATACTCGAGAGGAGAAGACGAAAGACGGTCAGCGGAGAGATATGAATGAAAGATAAACCGCAGAGAGGGTCCAATAGATGGCTACATTGGTAAGCGTGACGTTGCACACCAGAAAATAATTGCAGCTCAGGGATCGCACAATGCCGACGGCTTCTGTGAGTTGGAACGCCATCCCGGGCGACCCACCACGCCCCACAAAGCGGTCGATGTTCATTCGGTGATAAAATCGATCTTCGAAAAGGCGTTGTTGTTCCCGCACTCTCGGCCCCCAGAAGAAAATTGTCCCCGGCAGGCGAGAGGCGAGGACGGCAACGACTTTCGGGGATCGC
This sequence comes from Phyllosticta capitalensis, assembly GCF_038381095.1. NCBI lineage: Eukaryota > Fungi > Ascomycota > Dothideomycetes > Botryosphaeriales > Phyllostictaceae > Phyllosticta > Phyllosticta capitalensis. The sequence continues at coordinate 537,854 of NW_027117440.1, forward strand.
TTAGCAAGCGCTAATCCTTTCCCAGGAACCTAACCGCCTCATTTGCACGCCCTGTGACCTCACCTCTCCCTTTGCTCGCCAACGGCTCTGCTTCCATCAATCTTCATTGACCGGATGAGCGGCAACTCTGTCTCGACATGAACGGCAAACCTGTTGATGGTCGGTGACTCCCCACGGCGGACGCTGCAAGCTGCGCGAATGGGCTCAAGACAAAGGACACCCCCTCTTCTTCTACGCGCCAGTGCCGTCCACGCATCACTAGATCAATCGCCGAAAGCAGGCCGATCGAAGACGAAATCTGGATAAGCTGTCAACGACGGTTCTCCCAGTTGCGCCCTACGGTGACGGGCGGCCTAGAATCACCAGAAACTCAGTTATCATCTTGCAGTGGAGACATTTCCATTTTTGGCAATTTATCTCTTGTCAAAGCTTCCCCCTTCAACCCAGGACTCCAAAGGACGACACGCGTGGTGCAGTCGGTGACTCACGGCTCGAGTCGAGATTTGCTGCTCTTCTACCCATCAGGTCATCCGGAACGAGTGTCCCCGGACCCATTTGTCCCGCTGTTGGCGCCGATGCCGTGTGACATGAAGGCGAGCGGTGTCAGAACCACGCAAGCTGCGGGGCTTCAGATTGTTGGATGGATTGTCCGTGAGAGGAGATCGTCCTCAGTGTCCTGGAATATCTTCAGCCAGTTATTGCACAGAAACAATCTGCTGTGCTCCTTCTATGAATGGAAGAAGTCATGGCCGGACATTTCGCTTGCCCTCTGCAAGCAAACAAATGTTGCTGACAGGACAACGCGTCCTTTCCATCGGGTATCCAGTCCTCGGCCTATGGCTTGAGAAAGTCTGCGACTGACAAATTGTGCATGACAGGATTGGAAACTTATCCGGACCATGTCGCTCATCTGGCCCAAATGAAGCCCTCGCTTTCCATCTCTTCCTCGTCCTCGTCCATACCTGGCCAAAGACATTGTCTGTCTAAGATGCCCTTGATTGTGAGCACTGCAACAGCAATCCACGCGACAACCAAGAGAATGGTCATGGCGCTTGTAATACCTTTGATGGCCGGAGCTTCGAGGACGTTACCTATCTCAATGGCAGCAATTGTCAGTCCAGCCTGCGGGAACACAAAACTCCAGTAATTCAGTGTGAAATGCATCTTGCGGAAGCCTTTCAACACGCTGATGGTGGCGAGGGAGAAGAACCAGAACCCAAGCATCCAAACAAAGATGCCTGCAGGAACGCCGACTGCGCGCCATATCTCCCCTGCAGGAACGACACTGTTGACGCCAAGGTAGTCTGGTGGAAGTATTTTGGGAGCCTTCATCCCAAGAGAAACAAGCGCGTTTGCTGTGTATGCTGCAGGTCCAACTGCTACGTACATTCCTGGACGTTTGGGCTCGGTCGGAAGAAAACGGGTGATCAGACGAGTAAAGTACAATGTGTACATGATGAATGCGATTCCCCAGCCAAAACCAGCAAACATGATTCCACCAATCAAGATCGGAAGACCGGCATCTGGTGGCTGGCTGTTTAGCAAGTCGGCCGAGAGAGGACCCAGAACCAGGAAGGGGTACGCCGGCAGAAGCCACGCAGGCATGACTTCAGACACTGGCAACACTTCTTCGTCGAAAATGATGTGGTACTGAAACACCACAACCAAAAGGACGCACCCCACGTATATCCAGTACAAAATCTCGAGTGTCCGGACGAGCCAGGGACCGCATGCGCGAACACCGTACTCCTGCATGTTGTACAGGATGAAGGCGATGCTCACCCAAAATGCTCCGTGGAAGAAGGACTCATGAGGATGATGGAGTGACCTTTTAAAAGCGCGCGGGTTGTCGTAAAAACGGAATGAGATGCACAGAGTGAAGAGGGCGAAGAGGAGAATGTCGAGGATGAAGAAGATTTTTCCAATCGTCCGGACGCCTTCGAAGCTGTTTGGTTGCTGCGCCATGAGGGCTGCCATGGCTCCGGTTCCCATGGTGATTTCGAATTGGGACTTTTCAAGTCAGTCCTGCACATCCCGTTCAAACCCGACTCAATACTCACCCAGGTAAAGTGCCTCAAGCGTTCACGCAACGAGACTTTGGGCGGGGCTGCCGGCAGAGCATGCAAGGAGGAATCGCTCCTTTGATTGCTCACCTGGATCTTGCTCGAACAGCCAGTTCCCGGTGATGGATCGCATCTTGAGCCTCTTTCCTTGTGTGAGCTTGAGCTTCCGGCGCTCATGGTAGCAGATTTGGAACGTCTGCTTCCTGTCGTCGATCAGGAGGCTCAAGCAAGCAGTTATAATCAGAGACGAGGGTCTGAAAACTTGCCTTCCGAGCCAACCCACAACATGTGGTCTATGACGATGACGCGCGTTGGGAGCCGAAGAAAAAGATGCTTGAACTAAGTATTGCAGCAGCGCAGTCAACTAAACTACACTCAACCGGAATCCAAGACTTGCGGCCAACCAAGTTCCAGCCACCACCACCTACAGAACACAAGCAGTGACAAGACCAGCCAACCAGACCTCTCAAACTTCCACACGTCAACCTCACAGCCCGCTAGAACCGCCGCCATCCACGCCACATGCGCCGCCAAGGAAGCCACAACTCAAAAAATAAGCTTAAAGCCATCAGCTGCCTGGGCGAACAAGGGCACCCCGAGCCTACTACCACATAAACACCTACTTCGCGCGAACACCATTATGTTCCTCCTCTTACCCCTCATTTGACAATCCAAATCGCATGACTGAAGATCGAAATTGGCGATCGAACAGCTGTCAACGACGAGACTGAAGCGCAGTCTTCCAGTGCCAAGTTCCCACTCCCCGCAAGGATCCGCACGGCCCGGTCGCACTAGCGGAAACGCGACACTCGCCCTAACAGACGTCAGACCTCATTCTTGCAGACGGCTCGACAAGATGTGGGTGGTGCAAGAAAAGTGACGATCGGGAGCGTCGGTACGGACGCTGATATCGACTCCGGACCAGATGCCGCCCCGTGTGGATGGTCAAAGACGCTGCCAACAAGACATTCTTGAGAGGTCGAGACTCTCCAAGACCAGAAGACCGGACCGCAGGCGGGGCAAGCCTACCTCGACGCATACACGAGCCTCCAAAGTCTTGGAGCGGATGTCCCAAGACATTGAAATACCAAGCCGGTTGCTATCAGGAACGACCCGGACGAGGCTTAGACGGCTGTTCCGTGTTTCCTGATGACTTGTACCTGCGCCACGAGGGTTCCGGGAGAGCACTGCCTTGCTGCCATGTTCCCTTTCCCCGGGATTCGGAAAGATTTTGACCGCGACAACGCGTTGTTGTCGACAGGCAAGCGCGTCCAAGAAGACTTTCGTGTTCCGAAAACTCCCGGTGGAGGCTTGCCACGAGGAACGGTTCGAGTATTTTACGGGATCATGCCCGCAACCCTTCATGACTGATCAACGCCTGTGACGATTGTGGCATAGTCCCAGTCATCTAGTCTTTGATATTACGGCCAGTCTCCCTCCGGACAGCGGTGGTCGGTGTTTAGACTTGGATCTCAAATCGCTTCTTTTGGTCGCTGAACCTTTTCACGATCCCGCTACCAAGAAAGACTCGACCTAACTAAGAGAGACTCGATCTGCTTGACTAGGCTGTGCGACACAGTCTCTGGTTGGGCACGACTGCGGACGTACAGAAAGACGACTGCAAGCCGCGGACAACGATGATAGCTCCAGCTTATTCACCCAATGATCCTTGTTCTGTGTCTCTTGGCCTACTCGCCCCGCCGCTTGCACAGCTCAGTCCGTGGGGTATGGTCCAGTTCGATTCGAGATACTGCCGACCACGCGCCGAGCAAGATGTGCTGGACAAAACGTGCCGGTCACATCAAAGCAGCGGCATGGCAACCGATCTGGCAGAAGAATGTGTTTGATCATGGGATGTCTTATCAATACATTCGAAAGTTGGGAACTCAAAACGATAAACATCTTCAGAGCGCCAACTCAAGTTGTTTCAACTCTGCTACCCGCTTCTTCTCGGCGCGTTCACCACCACTCTGCAATGTCGTGTCTGCAGCAATCTGGCCGTTCCATCAGTCATTTCCGTCAGTTTTGCCACAACGCCAGTCCAGCCGAGAAAGGGGCCATCAGCTTCGGCGCGAAATGGATTGACCAAACCGGACTACTCTGGCATGACACAAAGGCAGTCTTGGCCTGAAGTCTCGTCTTGGGTCTCCGTTTCTTCCAGTCCAACATCCTGTCCCGTAACATCCCCATCTGCCAAGCCATCGACCGTTATCACGATGGATTTTTCGCGCTCTTCACGTTCCTTGTCAGCAGCTTCTTTGCCGGCGTCCTTGTCGAACAATCCACCGCTTTTGTAGTGCATCTTCAATGTTGCCTCCCCCTTTCTAATCTTCAACTTCCTCAATCGAAACGCAAAGACAAAATCCTCGGTCTCCTCCGACCCGACATCGCTCATCTTGACCTGTTCGAATCCGACCTCTGGGCCCACACCTGCTGGCGCTCCTATCATGGTGCCGTCAACGTTGACATGGAATCCCACGTTTCTTTCGACAGAGGTCATTTTCCTTGGCGATGCCCCGGATGCTACCATAACTCCCACAACCATGTAGAGACTGGCAAACTTCTTTCTTCGAATGAAGCTCTGGACCACCTTTTGCGCCGCGACAGATTCGATGAACTCCGGGGAGGGAAGAAAGCTCGTTGTGGTCATCTCGCGCGCCGATAACTGATAGACGTACTTCTGGCTCCATTTTGTGTTGAAGTCCACCCCGACTCCTGACAAGAACGACAAGAATGAGGTTGCAATCCCGAGCGGTGCGGCCGTGGATTTTTCGTGGTTCAGATGGGCACCCCGTTGGCGAAACGTCTCTATTCTCTCCGAAATCGGCAATGGGTTGGGAGATTCGTAAAGTGGTATTTCCGGGTTCGATGGATTAGAAATTATGTTCCCCAATTTGAGATGGCCGTTGGGGGGGCATGGTTGCGTTGCGATGAACCAACATGGACGCGACGACATTCTGTCGGATGGAATCCATCCAGCTACAACTGCAGCGGATGGCGCTCATTTATCATCCATTGGCGTGCACCGATTCTTACGGGTGGGGGAAAACCAAGGGCTCTGCGCAGCAAATCAGAAGTGGTGCTGGCAGGTGCACCAAGGCTGAATTGCTTACATGCTCATGCAAAATGAGCTGACCGCATGCGTGGTCACGGGGAAGGAGATTGAATGGGCTTGTGGTCCCTTATTACCACTTCTATTGCTACCGCTTCCGTTGAAGTTACATGGTGGCTGTATGCCGGCGCTTCGATCGCCTGAATTCGCCTTGTCCTATCTTGACATTCCCCTTACCTGCCCTTTGCCAGACTTTGTCGACGAATGCCGTCACTTCCGGGAGGATAACGTTTTGTTTGTCATCGCCCAAGATGTCTTCGCCTCGATCCCCCTTGGGCTCTCTCCGGCGCTTTGCTCTCCTCTCTGGCTGTGCGTGTCTTAGGAAGTATCCGGGATTAATTTTGTCCTCTATCTCCCGCCGACCGTGAGGATTTTTATCTGGCTTAATGCGTCTAAACTTGCGCTTAGACGCTACTGGTCCACGACCTTGACCATCGAAGGTCGCTCCATCAGCTTGATGACCTTGAGCAGAGATTGGTTCCTGAGTGACATTTGGGGGATTTTGAACCGGAGCTGGTGCCACCGGCGCCCGAAAGCTTTGATCTGTTGGTATCTCCACGATCTGAGACAGACCTGTTGGATTCATGACGGGCCTTGTGGATGGAAGCGGCAAGTGAGTACCCTGGGTGGGTTGAGAGCCTGCATGCTGATTGGAACCCTGGCCTGGTCCGATAGGCGAAACTGGTCCACCGGAAGGACGGGCGGCTGCACCCGGATCGTATGTGGGGGGCGGATATGGTGGTGGGATTGATCCAAGTGGAGGTGGCAGCGACGGTGAGGGAGATTTTGATTCAGATCCTTGACTTGGTGGATGACGAGGCTGACGGCAAAACCAAAGCGGCAACGCGATGATGAGAAAAATTCCAAAGACGGAGACTAGGACAGCGACCAATATTCCGGTTCTCGACGAGTTGCCCGTCTCATGAGAGCTCTGGTCTCGTCTTACCACCGCCACACTTGTCGAAGTTGGAGCGGAAGGATTGTGTTGTGTGGTCGTGATGAAAGCATCAAGAGATCGGATAAGCGCCCGGACAGTCGGCGAGGCTGAGGAGCTGGAGCGAACATAGGCTTTCCACCTTGCGGTCGGCTCGCGAGGCAGACGGGGAACAGTGGGCATAAGTATGACCGCACCATTTGCATCGTGGACAATGAAAATAGGAGCAGCTATCGAGCAAAATCTTTCATTGGCAAGGCGGATTGTCTTTTACAATGTCGTCAGTCCAGCCTTCCCAACCACCACGATAACACATCAGTTCCGGTCTGGCCCCCATTGATGATCGCGCCAGGTTCCCCAGCTGACGTCGCGTTACCGAACGACCAAAACAAGACACTACCCCGCCAGAAGCCCTGAGGCTCAGTGTCAGATCCGCTTACGATGCGGCAGCTGACATCCCACTTTTCCCATGTGAGTCTACGAAGTAAAGTCTTTTCAACAGCCCAGTAACTCTTCGGCTCCCCCGCAAGAGTGCGCAAATGACGCCAACGACAGACCATGACCGATCAATACAACGTCTCTTGCATACCGCGAGCAATTGCAGACGTCCTTCTGCAGCTGCCAAACAGTATGCAGTTATTGCTGAAAAGGCTGAGTCTTACTACGGTCCAGACCACGAGGAAACACTCAACATTCGCGATTCCTGGGCCAAGTCTCTTTACGATGCAAAAGAGCACACAGCAGCAATTGCATGCAATGAGGAGAATTTGCGACGACGTCTTGGATCCAAATCGTTCGGAAAAAATCATGGAAGCACTCTTGAGATTCGTCGTCTTTTGGCGGACTCTTACGAGGCCACTAATCAACAGGAGAAAGCTGTTGAGCAGTACCGGGAGGTGATTAAACGAGGAGAGGAGCAAAACGATCATACAGAATTGTTCGAAGATGTCTGCAATGTGGCTTGCATGCTCGTCGACTGGGGACAAGACACCGGCAATCAAGACAAGATCACCGAGGCCCACAGACTCACCACCAAGTATTTTGCAATGGCGCAGAAAGAGCTTCCTCAAGATCATGAATCCCTCCTGGACCTTGCCTATAATGTTGGTTTACAGCTTCGGAAACTCAACAAATATACAGAGGCGATCAAACAATTCCAAGATGTCATCAGGAAAATCGCTGCGACTGAATCAACCGACAGGAGCATTGAATTGCTTGAAAAATGTCAATTTCAGTACTCGCATTGCCTTCAGAGATTGAAAAGGAAAGAAAGCAACAATTATGAGAGACATCCAACCGACCGACAAGGAGTCATCAAACCCCCACGGATAGAAGTTTCGAGGCCCGAGAATTCACTTGGCCGCCCGGAATCAAAAGCAAATGAAGTGAAAGAAAACGATCAGGTCTCGTCCTCCCCACAATCACCCAAGTCTCGGGATTCAAACTATACAAGAATCTCGAATCCTGATGCTCCTAGGACTTCCTCGTCTCGAAGCCAGTCAGAATCATCCAAAGTTTCTTCTCATTTTCGTCCAAATTGTCGTCAAGGCCACACCCGGAATAAGTTTGAATCTACAGTCGATAAAGATGTCTCCGATCACCAACCGAACCCCAAAACAACCACGCATAGTAAGAACTCATCTTTGGTGGTGCCAAAGCTTCTAGAGCCGGCAAATACGATCAGAAGACCAAGATCAGCCTCTGTCACCTCATCGCGCCGTGTAGCGGAGCCATCTCTGCGACCAGCGTCTGCTGCCCCTTTCTTGAAACCAGTGGAAGAAAATACTCCTCCGGACTCTACGAAATTCTCTTCGAAAACAATCCACTCAGATGAAACCAGGCCAAATTCTGCCCAGGCGTTGGGAGCGATCAAAGTCGACAAACGCTCCTCCCCGGCAGGACCTAGGGCATCGCGGAACATCGCACGTGCTAGATGCGGTCAACTATTCTTTAAAAGCGTTACGTGAGTCAACTCTATTCAGTGTCAAAGAGAGAAACTGACATTCTAACAGCAATAATGAATCCGAAGAATGGTTCGTTCACCTGCAGGACAACGCCCATAAATTCTTAGGCAAACACCGAAGTCTCAAGAGAGTCCGGATTGCTCTGCTTGATACAGGAGTGGCCTTGCTTAACCCATCAGCCGTCGAAATGTCAGATGAGATCAAGATGGATCTAAGCGAACAGGTAGTCCCAGGAGAGATACTGCCGAACCAACTACCCCCCGACGAAGACATCGATGGACATGGCAGCGAGTGTGCCTATCTCTTGACCAGAGTCTCCCCATTCGCGCAAATAATCTCGTATCGAATAGTTGAAACAGACAAACATAATATTGTTCCGGAGATTGTTGCAGAAGCTTTACGCTATGCTATCAAGCGCAAAGTTGACATAATCAGCATGTCGTTTGGATGCAGGCCAACTACCAAGATTAGGAGTCTACTGAATGAGGCGAAAGGAAAAGGGATCCTCATGTTCGCAGCTACTTCGAACCACGGTGGACGATTCATCAAGTTTCCGGCTAGCAGTGATGAGGTCTTTGCAATCGACTGCGCGGACTGCACTGGTGGTCGATCTTCAGGCAATCCAGGAGCGAATATCGTAAAGCCCCATCGATTCAGTGCTCTTGGAGAAATTTTATCATTGAAAGGGAGCATATATGGGAGCGCACGAACACCAAAGCTGGCGGAGGGCACTTCATTTGCGACGCCCATCGCGGCCGCTACCGCTGCTGCGATCCTGGAATTTGCGAACCAGCCACCTCTTGTCTATGACCCGTTGGCTTTAAAAGGCCTCAAGATGCTGGAAGGCATGCGCGCTGTCCTAACCGTTCTGTTCTCGACAAAAAAGGAGGACAGTTCAGAGTTCCACCACATCAATATCAAAGAGTTTGAGCCAATGAACGGGGACGACAACCCGCAGTGGAATGAGGGTGGGAACTGGGACAGCTTGAACTCTGATCGATGGCAGGCTGCAGAGATGATATGTAGAGTTCTCAAAGATACAGTAGATCGAAACATTGGATATGCCATGAGGGAGAAGATGGAGGAGAAGATAAGACGAGAAGAGAAAAGAAGTGAGAATTAGGAGAACAGCTATTTACTTAATTGACCCTCTTGACTCTAGATCCACCCGAGCCTTTTCCTGATCCACACAAACTATCACTTAGGGTTTGGGTTAGATTTGGTGCGTTAGGGCCTCTGGCCCGATTAATGCGCCCTTCTGGTAAGGGTTCTGGGAATCTCTTCCTGGTTAGCTTTTGGGATTAGGGTTGGGTCGGGTGGATTCAGGACCACCCTGTGGATTCAGGCCAAAAATAACATGGAAAGGTGGGTTCAGAATGTGTCTCTTGAAAGAATACGAGTGATTATGGATGGAATATCGCTGGTCACCGTGTTGTTCTTTTGTATAAACTGAATCACGTTGGCACATTCATAGTCCAGCGCTAGATATCAGAAGTAATTTGATATTCCGTCCTCGCTTGAGCCTGATATTCTCTTTAGAGATTACTAACTTAATTTGAACATTCAATCCAACACCCAAACACTTAGCCAATCCGCACACACGAAGAAGCAACCCAATCTTCACAAAGCTCATCTACACATTCTTACAACTCCGCGAAACTCACGCCACCAACGCACCCGCGCATCAAGCAGCTCGAGAAATACATACTACATACAAATTCCCAGACTACAGGCGGATCAATGGAAAGCCCACCAAACGCACCGCTATACCATCAATTTTAGTACACAACACCAGTCTTTGCGTGCTCTCATCTTTCGCTTTTTCCATGACCAATCCTACCCTACCACGCGCCGAAACAAAAGCGGACAACCGCGGCAGGCATCAAGCGCCGCAGGGCAAAGTAAGCGCCAGATAGACAGACGGTGTTTGCATGATTGTGCGGCACACGCTTGCCAAGCGGAATGCCGACCCACCCGCCAGGAAAGACGGAACACACCCCCAATTGATTCGCCTTGACGTGACATGACTTGCGCCTGAGCAACGATTATCATCTAGCCTAGCTACCTACCGCCCGGCACCGAGATGAAGGGCGTTTCGCCTGCGAGTGCGAGGGGCAAAAAGTGCAGCAAGTGCAGCAAGTGGAAAGAGTGGGGAGACTATAGCAAAGCAGGGGAGAGCAACGCCGCGAAGTGCGGACAGAAGAAAGCAGAAAAAGCAAAAAAGGGGAGAGAGAATTAAGCAATCCAGCGCCTGAACTATGGGATTCGAATGGAAATCCGAATTCGAAACGCGAAAAAAGCAAGCAAGCACGCACACGAGCGGGAAGTGGCACGAGGGCCACGGTGCTGGGATGGGGGGGACGTGAAGTGGAAGGGCATCGTTCGAATTGGGTTCCGTGCAAAGCGTAAAGTACAAGAAGTAGTCGTGGGGGGGGGGGGGGGGGGGGGGGTATAGGCAGGTTGCTGTCGAGCGCTGAGAATTGTGCTCATGAAGAAAAGCACCAGGCCCAACCGCACAGAAAGGAGGTTTGAACACAAAATGAGTAGTAGTCGGGGAGTGACGCCTTCACCCCTGACTGAGTGACCACGAGCCGATCCAAAATTTCCAGTCCGCATCCAGTCATTTCGGATAATGAGCTGCCAGAAACAGCGCGTTGAGCATAAGGAGGTCGTGAGTGAGGCAAGCACTGGACTTGCTGGAGTTACTCGATGTCGGCTTCGTGGTCTTGCGGACAAGAGACCAAGCTGAATAATGTCGAAAAACAAGTGATCACCCGACTCGCCGGATCAAATCATGATTGTTGACGTTTTCTCTCAACGTCTGTACTTGGCCAACTGCGCCATAATCTCCTGCATGTCTGGCTTGCCTCCGGGGGGTGCGCCAGCGGCCTGTTGCTGAAGGGGCGGCTGCTGAGGCGTTGACGCATTCTGCTGGCCACCAAAGAATGACGCCAATGCTGGATTGCCCTGCAGACTTGCAAATGGGTTGGCACTAGGCTGGGATGGAGGCTGTTGCTGCCAGGCTTGGGGCTGTTGCGCGGGTGGAAAGGCTTGCGGTTGACCTGGCTGCGCCGCGCCGCCGAGCAGACGTGAGAGGTCGGGAGTGATACCGGTCGACGGGGTTGCCGCAGTTGGCTGCTGGCCTGGCTGCCCAATGGTTGCAAGTAGCTTTTGCAGGCTATCCGAGTCCAGATTACTAATCAGACTGGCAACATCGGGTGCAGGAGCACCGGCAGCGGGCTGCTGAGGAGCTGCAAAAGGCACCGGTGGTTGTTGAGGAGGCAGGCCGTACTGAGCAGGAGGCATTCCATAGGACATTTGGTACGAAGGTGCCGGAGGCTGGACCGCCGCAGCTTGGCTTTGCTCTTTTGAGCGGCGGATGAGCTGTGCGCAAGTGGCAATGTCGAGATTCTCGTACTCTTTGCAATGTCAGTGGCATACTAAGGAATGGATCAAGTCGCGTACCTTCAAAGGTGACATTGGATCCTGCGCTGCGATTGAAGACCTGGAGGGGAATCTTTCCCGTCACTGCACAGGAACGTGTGATTCGTGACACCGCGTGGACACCTTCGAGAATCTGGCGACGAACAACCGCGCCCTCATCAAGGCGAGGGCTGAGAAGAAGCACGTCACAGCGGATTCCCATGTCTTGGAAGCCACGCTCGACCCAGGCGATGAAGCTTCTAATTTCAGTTAGCCAAGCGACTTCGTTCGCTTGTGAATCGCTAGCTGAGTTGTACCTGTCGACGTCCTGGGGTTGCAAAACGAGTATCTGAACATCGGGAACGTCACGGGGCTGTCGACGGGGGAGGGGCAAATCGTCTTCGGTTTCTCGTCGCGGGGAGGGACTGCGGTATCTGTTGCCTCGTCCGTACGGAGATCTTGACCTGCTTCTTCTGCGACCGTCGTACCGATCCCGACTCCTGTCTCGGCCTCCGCGGCGATAGCCACGTGGGGACGGTGAGCGAGCGCTGGGACGATAGTCATCCCTGTTTCTGCGAAAGTCGTCTCTACGAGGAGAGCCTCCCGGTCCGGCAGTGCCAGTGTAGCGGTCGACGTTACGCGGTGCTGGGCCTGTGCCTCCGCGTGAGTAGTCAGGAGAGCGTGACCGACGTCTGGCACCATTGCGTGAGTTTTGAGTGTCGGAATTCCGTGCAGTACTTCTCTGGGGTTTGGAGATTTCCAGATCTACTACGTGTTAGTGCATCATCGCGACGTCAATCCAAAGAAGACTTACGAATCTTCCTGCCTCGCACAGGCTGGCCCTGCTCAGCTTGCAGAGCCCTGAGACATGAGTCGGCGTCGAGAAATTGAACGAAACCGTAGGCCTGTTTGATTGATACCTGGGCAAGCTTTCCATGGCGGTGAAACAGGTGGAACAAGTCGCGCTTGGTGACTTTTTCGGTCGGTAGATTGCCTGCACGGTCAGGTAGTCCTACAGTGTCGGGCTTCTTGAGCAACCCACCTATGAACAGACGTGAGTTTGGTGGAAATTTGTCCCATTGGCCCTCAGTCACGTAGACACGCTCGTCCTGCAAGAAGTCATCGTAGAGCTTCTGCACTTCAGGACCCCAAGGCACGTCGCTATCATCCACGCCATCCTTGTCATTGCGCCGGTCGACGGATTCGCGTTGACGATACTTAGGGGTTGATGGGCTTGAGGTACGCTGGGACATGCTCGAGGCTGGGTTTTGCTGATAGCCGGCGGCAGGGGGCAGGCCTTGGGCGGCCGTGCCAGGGGCGCCCGATGTCATCAAGGGGGGAAGCCCAGATTGAGTACGAAAGGTGGTGGCGGAATTTTTCTGCGCATGTGGATGGTAGGAGCGAATGTCTTCTCCAGGAGTGTAATTCGGGTGCGTCGCGGGCTTCTCTTGCGGCGGGGGGCGAGGTGGGAGATTGGGATTGCCGGGCAACGCAGAGGTGGTGGGCGACTTGAGAGGAGCGGCGGCGGCCGAAGCAGCGGGCATTTGAGGCTGGTTGGCGGCGTGGGCAAAAGCGTTCTCGGGCGATGCAGAGGCATTGGAGAGGTTGTCTAGCAGCGCTTGGAAATCAACACCGCCCTCATTCGAAGTGTTTTGAGTCGCGGTGCCGTTGGACGGCTCTTGAATGACGCTCCCTTCGGTGACAGAGGCTTGATTGTTCGACGCCGCCGTCGCATTGGGGTAGGGCTGAAAGGGCTGGTAGGAGGCAGCTTGACCTGCTTGGGTGGGCGCAAGAGCAGCGTCACTAGGCGCATCAGCTGGGATGTGGCTGGGTTGAGGTGCGAAGCTCTCGATTTTAGAGGTATCCTGATTATCCGCGCCCTGCCCGTCTTCAAGTTCTAGTGACCGCGCATATTCATCGTCGGCGGCGTTCACGAGCGCCGGGACTCCGCTGTGGTTGTGCTGTTGGTCGGCAGTATTGGGCTGCTCCGCGTACAGCGAGTCAGACGATGAATGGTTGGAGGCTTGGTCTTGGAGCGCATCATCGGGCGGGTAGTGGGTGGCTGTATCATTGAATACGGGATCCATCTGTTTTTCAAGGACTGGTATATTGGCAGGCGCAGGGTAGTGAATGGGCTTCGGAGAGACTGGAGTAAGGGTCTGGCCGCGAAATTCCTCTGGTTCTATAGGAGGGCTTCTGGTCGTCATCAGGCAAGGAACTCTGAGCGGGCAGCCGCAAAGGGGGAGCTAGCCACGCGCAAAAGTCTGGGTAACGCGTTCAACTCAAAGTCATGAAAGAGTGCGTGCCTCTGGGTGTTGAGAGAGGATGTCGGTTGAGGGAAGTCGCGCTCAGGCAATGCCGGGAGAGCTAATGCTCGGAAACCAGCAAGCAGAGCTGGAGACGAGACGGGCGTGAGGCCAGTTCACGATGGGTCTGGCTGGGTTGACGCGATGTGAACGGGTCGGAGACGGCGACGAAAAGGTGTTGGGATGGATGAGTAGAAGTGAGCGGCGGGGAGGAGGAGAGCGTTGGAAAAGTGGCCGCCCGCAAAGCCGTCGGCGTCGATCGGCCCGATGGCTCCGATAGCTCCGATAGCAGACCCAAGCGAATGTATCGAACCAAAAGGAACCCGACTGACCACGAGCAAGCCAAGCCGCAGCAAGCCAAAGTCGACACCATGCACACCATACGTGCTTGTACCATCAGAAGCTCCATGGCATGGGCGTATGCAGCATCCCGTCCATCCCTGGCGAGCTTTGCAGGACCCCTGGTTGCGTCTCCGCTCCGTCGTTCGTTCGCTACACGCAGAAGCGATCCTCACGGGACAGCCAGCGAAGAAGATATCAAAGCCGCCCGCCAATGGCTTGACCATTTGAATCCAGAAACCATCCCGAGAACCATGTGCGACGTTTCGTTTAGCAGATCATCGGGACCAGGGGGTCAGAATGTGAACAAGTGCGCCGCCAAGCCTTTCTTGTTATTAGGGCAGTCCCTGACAACCGCCTTTTTCTAGAGTCTCTTCTAAAGCTACTGTTCGCGTGCCATTGGGCCCTCTCTTCAAGATTTTGCCGCCGCTGTTCCATCAGGAGATTCGTTCGTGTCGCTACTTTGCTCCCAACTCAGACTCGCTCATTCTTCAGTCCGACGAAGCGAGGAAGCAAAACGAAAACGTCCATGCTTGTTTCCGCAAGCTTCATGAATTGCTCGTCGACGTGGGCAAGAAGATTGTCCCAGGAGAGACGTCCGCGGAGCAAAAGGAGCGCGTCAAAAACCTGTAAGTTTCCCGGTGCCTCGTGTTTTGATATTTCAACTGACACTGTGCAGTGAGAAAGCGGCAAATGAGAGGCGAATCAAATCAAAAAAGCTGCAGAGCAGTAAGAAGAGCGCTCGCAAGGGCAGTTCTGAGTAATGAGTGCCGCTACGCTGCCTGTAAGATTTACGCGCCAGTGGCCCGTGGTGTCTCAAAACTCCCATCACCGCGCCAGCGACGGCGCTCTCGAGCTGTTCAGCTCCGTCCCTGCTTGAAGCAATCGATCGCTCCCTGGCCATTGCTTTGCCCCATATGCTAGAAGCATGCTTGCATCGTCTGCTCGCTTGGCTTGCTGCAAAGAGACAACAATGTTTGCCAAGTGGTCGTCGTCTTCCAACTCGCGGACAAATTGCCGCATCGAAGCAGAAAGAACCTTGCGCAAGCTTGCGTCCAAGTCTTCCTGACGGAAGACGGGCAGGAGGAAGAGAATTGCCTTTTCGGCAAGCTGATGTTTGGTCTTTTGTGACGACTGAAGGAAAGACTTGATGCGCTGGAGAGTTTCTCCCAGAGCTGGAGGGAATTGAGGGGACGATGGCTCGACACCAAAGAGAGGCAGCCTGAAGCTGCAGGCTTGTGTAGACACGGCCGTGGGTTTGCTCTCGTTCAAGCAGTTCACGACGTGCTGAAGGATATCCTTGGTGCATGGAGCGCGGTCGAACTCTGAGAATAGATCGAAGAATTGTTCGCCCAACACAGGATCCATCTCGAAGTGTTTCATGGCTGCGTCGAAAATAGCCCGGGGAATGGCTCCCGTGAGGACAGGCGAGTTTGCCAGATTCTCCAAAGCCACTTGGTCCACCCCGTCGTCTTGCTTCAAGCTGGGGTCGATATCCTCTGCCGTAATGTCCGGAAGAGCAATCATGTCGGCATCGTGGTCGTCCGCGGTCGATTCCTCATTCTTCCTCTCCACATCAAGTCCCAAAATCTGTCTCCGCGCAGCAATCTTTGCGACGTAAATCATCTCGAGTTTCGTGTACTCCAACCACAAAAACCTCGAGTTCTTGCAGAACCTCAGTCCTCGTTGCATGTATGCTCTTGCGCCCGTCATGTCTGCCTGGAAGTCTACCGCCCATCGTGCGGCCCAAACCCAGAGTTCTGCTCTCGCAGGGTGCATGCGGAGCACGCTGGTTATGACCTCCTTCAGCTTCTTGTTCGCCTTTTCTTTGCGGGCAAAGTTGAGATACTCCATCCACAGCCCAAGGTCGCCGTGGTGCTTACGGACTGCGCGATCGAAAATGAAGAAGATTCGTCTCTGTCCTCGGTGGCCGGCCTTCATTCCCAACCGTTTTGCGCGCTTTTTCCTCAGCGCCTCCAGGTTCATTTCGTACTCGACATAGCGGGCGTAATCGGATGGCTTCGGTCCGCGACCGTTGACAATGTGCTCGAACTCGGATCGCTTCTTTGCTATCGCAGTAATTTCTTCCTGTGTCTCTGGTTAGGATGCAGTCTGAAGTTGTGGGAATGCGAACTTGCCCTGGAGAAGAGCCCCTTGCGCTCGAAATCGTGGAGCTCTGGGACAGACTGCTCGAGGTAGAAACGCGCCTTGTCGGTGCTAGCCATTTTGCAGTGACTGGGGTATAATCTCGAGTTGTCGTTCCTGTGGTTGCTCAGCGCAGTTCACGAAGACAGCGATCAGCGCGGTAACTTTTTAGACCGGCATTTATCCGGAGATGGACTATCTAATCCGCCCTTGCCCCGAGAGCAATCCAGCAAAATGTAAACAACGCGCTTTGGATCGTTGAAAATCTTCGTGACGAGGCGAGTGTTGCTAGAGTCTAGAAGGAACAATGCAGATTTCAAAGTGCCCAATCGAATATCTCAAGATAAATGTTGGAGGCGTTTCTCTCGCCATGCCGAGGCTTGGTAGGGCGGTCAAGTGGGCGGTGCCGCGTTGAAGCTACCCCTTTGGGTCCAGCCGCCGCCTGCCGCATCTTACGATCCGCGCTCCTTAGGTCGTGTCCACTCCAGAGCGCGTCTCTTGGAGCTCCAATTTCCTTGGTCCTCTTCCGAACTCCCCGGAGCTTGGCCATTCATCTCATCCTCTCGTTACCGACACTATCAACCTCCCTACTTCGTATGGCCGACTGCTGAGAGGCACCATGGGAAAATACAAGGACGGGGAGCCCGTTGCGGCTGTATGTTGCTCCTGTGGGCCAGGGATTGATCGACTGATCAGAGCTGACGATTGCGCAGTTCAATGGCAAATGGATCTCGGTGCTTCACACAATAGTTGCCTACGGTACGCGCGACCCGGAGCTCCGCCGCCCTTGATTGCAGTCAGCAACAACCGAATATTTGGATGAAAGGCTAACATGGTACTCCAGCGGCATTTCTGGGAGCTTTGTTTGTCGGAGTGTAAGGAGAGGCTCGAGCATTGGGATGGGATTGCGCTGATGTCTTCCTAGCTCCCTCCACTACCACAAGATTGTCGAAAACGAGCACTATGTATGGACCCCTGCTTCCAAAGACAGCCGCCTATGGACAGCTTGAAGGAGATTCTGACAAGCACAGGGCTACCCGCAAGAATGGTTTCCATCAGTGTCCGCGACAATCGGCGACCGCTACCCTGAGCGCTCGGTTTTCCAGGTCTTCATTGCCATGACTGCCGGTACGATCAAAATAAGGAACATGATTGGAGGCAACTGCTGAGATGTTTGGACAGGTCCAAGATTTGCTCTGTGCTTTCTCTGGTACATCCTAACAGCTAGACCGGGTGCTGCACTGCCCAAGTTCATTGCAGGCGTTGGCATTTTCCGCACCTTGACTTGCGGCGGCTGGACGTACGTCACGTCAACGGACGACCACGATTGGCACGATATTTTCATGATCTCTTACTTGATCGCCACAATTCCATGGACATATGGCTGCTTCATTCTCAGCCCGCCCAACCCGCAGGCTATCAAGTACCGCCGGATATTCGCGACCAGCTTTTTCGCGACCATTATTCCCCTGGTCTACTTCTTCATTCAGCACAAAGTCCACAAGGTCGCAGGAGGTAGGAGAAGACAGTCCCATGAAAAGATTTCACCACTAACAAAAACCAGCTTACACCACTTATGCCTTCTTTGAGTGGTCGCTTGTCCTGCTGGATGTTGCATTTGATGCGTGTACATTTTTTGATTTCTCGGGCTTTGAGATTGTTGTCAAGGACATTAGGGGCGTCAGCAGAGGGTATGTTCCATGGCTGCCGAAATAGATAGCGCACAGGATACGCGTCCTGATCAAAGATCAATTCTGATACACCTACAGAAGTGCCAAGCAAGTTGCCGACCGTATTGCTGAAAAAGAGTACGTTTCTAGACTTTGACCACTTGTCACGAGTGCTAAAAGATCCAGGAAAAATCGTGAGCTTGCGGAGCTCTACACTGGCGGCTTTTCATGGCCGGCTGCCTTTGATGCGGCTGCCGATGTTTACAACGGCGTAAGTTGAGTGGCCTTGTCAAAAGCAAAGCGCTCCTAACACGTTTAGTTTATTTTCTGGTCGATGCTGACCTCTCTCGGTCTCTGCGTCTGGTGTAAGTATTCATCGGCCGCTGCTCCGCGGAACCAAGCTGACAGCAGTAGACTTCCCTCTCTGGCACATGGGAATCTCAGGCTACGAGGTCTTTGTCATGTCGACAGTTTCTCCCTTCGTCCTTGGGATCAGGTCTTTGCGAAACGCTGTGATCAGGAATGTTCGCCTCACTCACCTCCTTGCTCTGGCCGGTGTAGCTGCGTGGAACGTCAAGTCGCCCGAATATCGTCTGTTCACTGTGGGCTTCGGTGTCTGGATGGCATCTCTTTCCTGGGCTGCAACCTTTTACGCTGAGCGATCGCAACCGCACCGCCTTGAAGCGCGCATCTCTGCATTTGCTCTTGGCCTCATCTTGTCGAGCATTGCCAAGTTTGCATTTTGGACCAACAACCCGATCTGGCCAATCATGCATGCTCCCAACGGCGGATGGAACAAGACTGGCCTCGTCTTGGCTGTCCTGGCCGTCATTCGGTCTACCAGGTTCACGGCAAGCAGCACCGCAGATATCCCTGCCCCTGGACCCCAAAAGGGCTCTGCTTCCATGGCAGGCCTCGGATTGGCTGGTCTTTTCTTCGCCATGCACTCCCTCCTCTCCGACTCTAGCACCATGATCCTCTGGGTCTGGGAAGGATATCCTGTCCGTGGCCCGCTTTCTGTACCTCACGGTGCCTGGACTCTCGCCGCCATGGGTGCTGGTCTTGCTTTTGGTCTCTTCCAACCGAACATCGCCCGTAGCTGGACCCTCTATGGCATTGGCTCCGTCGGGGCTGCTGTTTTGACCGTCTACAAGAATTGGTTCGGCTACTACGGAGCGCTGACTCTTGCTTTTTATGTCATGGCGGCTGCTGTTCCTTTGATTTCTTCGGCTGCGCGCCACTCGCCAGCGCCCACCTTTGGACTGGGCTTCCTCATCTACAACATCCTTGTGCTCGCCCATGTCTGGGTCGTGGCGTACGCATTTGTTCCTGGAGGCCCTCTTATGCGCGAGCACACGGATTGGGTGATGACGGCAATGATGATCTTCATTGGATGCGGTGTCTTTTCCGCCGCGTCCTCTGCCAGTGGTGCCTCGATTCCCAGCGCTCGGAAACCAAAGAGCCAGGCTGCGCGCAAGTCG
The DNA here is from genome assembly GCF_038381095.1 of Phyllosticta capitalensis. Lineage (NCBI taxonomy): Eukaryota > Fungi > Ascomycota > Dothideomycetes > Botryosphaeriales > Phyllostictaceae > Phyllosticta > Phyllosticta capitalensis. The sequence goes on from NW_027117440.1 coordinate 557,291, forward strand.
CGTTCGTACTACCTCTACATCCTTCTGGCTCTGCAAGGACTTGCCGCCTCCATCGCCTACCTCCGTTTCCCCTCGTATGACTACACACCGTACCACGCTCCTGACAAGGTTGTCACGGCTGGTATCTGGACCATTCATTTCAGCCTTGACAATGACATGTGGTCCTCAGAGCGGCGGGTACGTGACTTGCTCAAGGAGATGGAACTCGACGTTGTCGGCCTCCTCGAGTCGGATCTGCAACGTATCATCATGGGCAACCGAGACACGACGCAGTTCCTGGCCGAAGACTTGGGCATGTACGTTGACTTTGGTCCGGGCCCTAACAAGCACACTTGGGGCGCCGCGCTGCTGTCCAAGTTCCCCATTGTCAACTCGACACACCACCTGCTTCCGTCTCCTGTTGGTGAGCTTGCCCCGGCTATCCACGCAACGTTGGACATGTACGGCGAGCTGGTGGACGTGTTTGTCTTCCACTCGGGCCAGGAAGAGGACCCAGAGGACCGGCGCTTGCAGACCGAGTACCTGTCCAATCTCATGGGCTCGACACCGAGGCCTAGCATCCTGCTCAGCTACCTCGTCACCAAGCCCCAGGAGGGCAACTACAACACGTACGTCGGCGATGTCAGCGGCATGCGTGACATTGACCCCTCGGATTGGGACCGCTGGTGCGAGTACATTTTGTACAAGGGCTTGCGCCGCGTGGGCTACGCACGCGTCAGCCGCAGCACTATTACCGATACGGAGCTCCAGGTGAGTCCATGCATCTTCTCCCCCTCGATCTCCCTCCCGTCGTCACCAAACATTTAGAGATTGACTAACGACAATACAGGTGGGCAAGTTCGTCGTCGGCCAGCCCGAGGGCACCAACGACGTTATCCCCGAGGACCAGGTACCGTACGGATTGCGCTTCCCGACCATGTTCAGAGGCGCTGGCGTGCGCGACCATCGCTACCACGTGTTTGACGAGCCGAGGTGAGTCTTTGCCTAGAGCCCCCTTAACTCAGCTGCGTGATGTATGCCCTGTTGCGACTGGATGGCTAATTGTTGGCGCAGATACTATGCTTGATTTCCGTAAAGGTGATGCAAACTGAAGGGAAATGAGGGCGCTCAAAGAAGAGGTAGTAAAGCGCGAGGTATGTGGTGTATGAATTGAAAAGTTGCTTGCTTTGTAGTCGACGCCTCTGCATTTTTTCCAATACTTCATCTACAGAAGCAACGTGACTGGTGACGCACTGTGGTCGTGTTTCGGCGCTTTGATCGCCAGGCGCGCCATGATTCCTTTTGTTGGTCCCTTGGACCTTGCTCGGGGGATATTTGCTATTTTTACTTTTTCCTCACACTGGCCACACCGCGTTGTAGCAGATCTCGATCTGAGATGCTGGGGTGTTGGTGATGGCGAATCTCCAAATTACGAGACGAGGTACGAGGAGCATTGGTTTGGGAACATACGTAAGCATGGCCATGTCTGGGCCGACGTTGGGACGGGTACATGTAGGCTCCAGCTGAACGGTTCGGTTTCGAAAAGTAGCTCGAGAGGCACATGCACGGTGAGATATGGGGACGGACGGACGGGCGGACGGGGAATAAAAGGTTAGGACGGCAGACGGGGTTGATGGGTTCAATCGCAATATGTCCAACAGTCAGCTCTGCGAACCTTTTTTCCCTCCGTCCGTCGCACAACTGGGAGTGGTGGACTACTGGCGGTTGGATTGGAGCGGCGCAGCGGCGGTGAAATGAGTGGCGCTGGGATGGATTCGATGGAACAATGGAACGAAGAGGAAGAGGCGCGCGGGAGGGTCCCGGTCAGCACTTTGTTTGCACTTTGCACCGCATCTGCCGCACTGCTCGTCGTCATGCTGCTGTGCTCCTCACTCGAATCTGTGTGCGCCCTGAGATGAGATCCGATGGGGGCAAGGAAGAGCAAACCCAAGGACCTGGAGCCGGGTGATCCCCTCGGCCACCCGGTCGCCCGGATACCTTTCCGCGTCGTCGCCCAGGGATCTCGCCGTGGTGTTGGTCAGCACCCGTTCCCGTCAGCTGGGCCAAGCTGCGCAAATTGCCTCGCTCCCAGAACCCAGACTGTGCGTCCGAGCCCATGACTTGCAGTTCATCGTCGTCTCCCAACACGGCGGACGAGGGGGGCGACGACGGTCGTCGACGAGAAAAGCGGTGCCCATGGCGTCAAACAGAGAAAAGGGCGTCCAAGATCTCGACGCCACGCAACTAATCAGAAACACAAAGTCTGGCCGTGCCCACAGAGGACTTCCTTTTTTGCTGCGCTCGACACTGACACCTCGAGCCGTCTTCCCTGCAGCAAGGCACCCTGGAGGTTTCTTTCCCCGCCAAAGGAGCTGGCCGGCCTAGATGCAGAGCATATGCCTAGGTGAGACGCACACGCGCACACGGCCGACCCACCGACGACTCGAATTGGCGCTACACTGCTAGCTGCAGACTCTCCAACCGCCGACAGACGGACGGCACGAGATGAGAGTTGAGGAGGAGCTGAGGGCGAGGCCTGCAATTCGCCTGGCCCGTTGCTGGCTCTCGGCTTCCTGGACACGCACGCGGTAGCTGTGCCCAGCAGAGCATTGGGAAAGAAAACTTAACATGCGCCCAGGCCCTTGCTGGTTGTTGTTGGCTGCTGCACTGCTGCACTGACTGACTTGGGCCGGGGCTGAAGACTCCCAGACGCACGATCTGCGCTGCGCGGGCCTGTCTGTCGAGCATTGGACCAATTGGTCAGACTGAGGTGCCCTTTTTCGCTGTTTCGATTACATGGACCCCTAGGCACGCCTGCCCGTTCGTCTCCACTATCTCTCAACCTCTGCCTACATACTTCAAAGGTTGCCATGGTACATGCGATCCGTCGGCGTCGTCTTCTTCGCTCCTCCGTTGCTCTCTCGCTTCCGTAAGATCAGACCATTATTTCAGCTCGCCAGAAAAGAAAGATGCTACGGGTTCGCAGCGGCGGCCTCCACCCCCCACTCTTCTCCTTCGCCTCACTCCTGCTGCCGCTGCTGGTGCTCGTCTCACTCCCGTCGAGGGTTTCTGCTGCCACTACCATTGCGACCTTTTACGACGACGCTTGCAAGGACTCGTACAATGGCTTCAGCGGCCCCGACGGCTTCCCCAATGGCACCTGCACCAGCCTGAACCAGATGAATGGCGGCTCTTTCAAAAGCTTTCAGGTCGTCGAGCTCGACCCGGGCTGCGCAGGTTAGCCTCCTCTCTCACGTCACGCTGCTCTCAGACCTCACAATGCTGACACGGCCCGCTCCAGTCACCATCTACGATAACAACACATCCGAAGGCATCTGCTCGCCCGTCGTCCTCCAAGTCGCCAACATCGCCAGCTGCTACAACACCACCTGGACCTACTACAGCATCGACGGGTGCACCGTCCCGTCGTCGTCGTCGTCCTCCCCCAAGACCACCTCTTCCAGCAGCACCCGCAAAGGAAGCAAAAAGAAGCACCGCAAGCACACGGCGGCCATCGCGGGCGGCGTGGTGGGCGGCATCGCAGGCGGCGCCGCCATCGCCGCGCTATCCTATTTCCTTTTGCGCCGGCGTCTTCGGGCTCGCCGCGCTGCGCACCTGGGATCAGCGCCCCAGGGACCGCCCGCTGAGCTGCCCCACGACGGCCATGTGTCGGAAATGGGGTCTGGGCCCGCGACGGGCGTGGGGGCCGTTGCTGGGCGCCAAGGCATTGCTGGCGGTAATAATAGGCACGAGATGCACTCCCCCGCGCTGCCGCAGCAGGAGAAGAATGCCGAGATGGAAGCCGTGGTGCCGAGCGAGTTGGGCGGTGGCATCGAGGGCCGCACGAGGGACGAGGTCGAGCAGGAGAAGACGCAGCCGGTCGAGATGGAGGGCGACGTGCGGTGGATGTGGGAGGGACGCGGCGGAGCAGGAGACGGGAGCGTGGGGACGCAAGAGACGAAGGACGAGAAGGAGGACAGGAAGAGGTGGAGTTGGGAGCGGTAAAGGTTGGTTTTTTTGCCTTTCAAAAAGTTTGGTCTTGTCTTGTTGGTTGAGCGAGGCGGCGGCGGCGGCGTTTTTCGCGATACCCTTCCCTTTTTCCGTTTAGTCTTTCGTCATGCGACTCACCATCCATCTCTCAATCACCTCTTTTCCTTCCTGTTGATATGACGGCCGCCATGACGTTCCTCCAAACGATATTTCATCCCCGTCCTCGCACTCGAGTAAATAGCTGCATCTTCTTGCCATCGTAATTAATCAACACCTACCTACAACAATCAACCTTGGCTCGCCCAGACAGAATGAGACACGGCAACGCCTCGATCTACAACCCCGTCGCACGGCGCCAAAAAGCCACTTCATGGCCGCCTCTAGCGACGGGACCTGTGAAGCGAGCGAGGTACGCGGTACATGGCTCGTCGGCCACGTGGGTTGGCGCCGTGGTACGTACCCAGCCCAGCGTAGCCGCCACGAAGCTTGGGCGGTTTCTCGAATCGGATGAAACGGAAAAAGGAGGCTCGAAACGAAAAAGGAAAAAAAAAAAAAAAAACGAATCGCACATTGGACTCGATTGGACTCGATGAGGGAATTTCGTGGTCTACATGACTGAGCGATATTGCTCGTTGCAGAGGGCAGAATTGACGCAGTGAGGTCATGCGCCGCTAGGGCTGCTGGTTTGACGGAAGCGCCCAACTCCAACGACGTGGTGGTGCAGCAGCAGAGGGCAAAAGAGGGAGGGGGCAGGCGGCGGGAGGGGCGCGCATGGTCGAGGCTGTCTTGTGGCGGTGCAAACGAGCGGAGGGGCAGGAGAGAACACAGCCGCGCGAGTGGAGAAGACGTGAGACGGGCGAGCTTGGCAGTTGCTCGAGGGAGACTCGAAATAGATGATGACGATGATGTTGATGGGTGGCAGGCGACGACGAGCTGAGCAAGAACTGGGAACCGATGACGGGAGGGAGCCGTCTATGTACCGTGTGTGTGCTGTGCTGGGCCGCCGGGATGATGGCGCTGGCATGACGACACGGCAAACCGCGGTGAGGGACAAAGGGCGCTGGGGCCAGCAGTTCAGGCTGATTTTTTGTGACGAGTTCAAATTCTCACGACTCGTGAAATATTCCAAGAAGGATTCTCTTTTTTGATCTTCAGGAACAGAGACAGTCTGGCCGTCGGTCCAGGATGATCCGTTGGTCATGGACATGGAGTCGCGTGGAGTGCATTGCTGCCCCGCAACTTGGGTTGTGATAATGGCGCAAGCCCGGGCGTATCGGTAGCGGCCGAGGTCTTGGTACGCCCGCTGACTGACCACTTGGATGAATCGTGAAGACTCGCCGCTTCTCCAGCAGTCTTTCTGTTCTCTCTCACTCTTCTCCTTCTCCCCTCACACCCCACGACACATCATCCCTGTGCCAGAAGCCATGGGTCGGCCCGGCTGGACAAACCGCTGGTCGCTGTCCCTCTCCCGCCGCCAAGAGCTCCTCCGCCTCCCCGACGAGATCCTGGTCTTGATATTCGAGTGTTGCGACATTGACAGCCTCCTGGCTCTGCGCTTGACTTGCCGCGCCTTTCGCACCCTCATCACCACCTACGAGTCCACCATCGTCCAGGCCGTCGCCCGCTCCACCTTTCCCGGCTGCAAGTTGATCCTGCGCCCTCCTCAAGACGCCGACCCGCAAAGTAAGCCACTCCCCTTGCCTTTTTTGCCCACCATCTCTGACCGCCTCGACAGAACCTCCCTACAACCTGAAATGGCTGACGGGGCTGATACCGCAGTTCCTGGCGACCATCATCGTCGACCGCCATCGCTACTGCGGCGCGCCCCTGCCCATGCTCGACGGCATACCCGCCGAGGACGAGATTGGCGATGAGATCCGCGACCACGTAGCACGCGGCTTCCGCATCCTCGAAGCATTAAGCCTGATCGCGCAGTACGTTGAAGAGACGCCCGACTCCAAGATCGAGTCGAAACTCCCTGCGTAAGTTCTCACGTGTCTTTATCTTTCCTAATCCGGAGGCCCGACTGCCCGTTTCGGGCAACCAAGAGACCCTTTGGGTTGGCGCCAACCCACCCCCTGGTTCCAATCCACCAACCCCTTACTCCGCACCGCTCGCGACTAACGCCCCCTTGCAGCGCCCTCGTCTCGCGCACCCCCGTCCCCCGACCCCGCTTCTCCATCAAACACAACCGCGTCTTCCGCGCATATCGCAAAACAACGCGCGCGCTCAGCTCCTGGCGACGGCCGCAGGAAAGCGCCGAGCGCAAAAAGCGCGCCCTCATCCAACGCCGCCAAGACCTCACCACGACGCTGCAGTGCCACTTCATCCAGAAGCGCCTCTCCCCCTCAGACGCCGCCGCCTTCGACGCCATGTGGGCCATCCTCCGGCCCGCCTTTGCGCACCACCGCTACTTCGACGACGCATACGGCGCCTCCTCCGCCGGCGTCCTCGACTGGGGCAAACCGGACCGCCGCGACGTCTTCTCCGACAATTCCTGGGCCAACTGGTTCGTCCTCCGTGCCGGTGCGAGCTTCTGGTGGCGCTACTATTGGGTCCACCGCCCGGACACCAAATTCGACCCCACGCAACCCAGCGCATACGCCCGCCGCCTCAACGCCGCGCGGCGACGTCGTCCCGGCGCAAACGCGTCGACAGACTCGAAAAACACGAACGCCGGCATCCGCGCCGAGGACGGCTTCGCGGCGCTCAAAACCGTGTACCGCGAGCGCGAGCGCGCGCAGATGGAGATTGAGCGCGCGGGCGCCATCGAGGTGTTTGCGACGATCAAGTACCGGATGAAGGGCGAGGAGAGGAAAAGACTGCCCAGCGCCGACGAGTACCGCGCCATGGTGCGCAGCGTGCGGGGCGAGGGCGCCAAGGAGCCGGAGGACGTGTTGGGCTGGCATTGCTCGAACATGGCGCTGCTCTGACGTCAGGGGGAAGGGGGGTGGTGGGGGTGGTGGAACTGCAAGGTGAGGGAATCAGGGGGCGGGGCGGGGGGATGCGGTTGGAAGGATGGAGAGTGGTGAGGGGGTGAGGGGATGGATGGTGGAAGCGGCGTTAATGTCTAGTCTCTGATCTGGCTTTTCTTTCTTTCTTTTCGTGTCGACACTTGATAGACTGGGACGGGATGGCCATGGCCATGGCCATGGGGACCTTCTTACGCACATGTATACGTGATGACTCACGGCCGAAACCTTACGGATTGGATCGGATTGGATTGGACTGGGGTTAGGTTCGGTTGGGATTGGAATTGGGTTCAACTGGGATCAATTGGGATCGCATGACATGGAAAGGGGTTGATTGATTCGATCAAGTGAAATGGGAAATGCACTCTGCAAACGTACAACTGACAAATGAACAGTCGTTCTTGCTGCGCATGTGTCGCTTTGATGTGTGTAGCTTGATTGTGTGCGAAGTGATGGGGTTTTGAGTTGGGGTGGAATATCAGCTTTTTGAAAGTTGATGTTTTGGATTGGTGGATCGGAAAGGGGAAGGACTGGGACTGTCAGGGGTGAGGGGTGATCTGTGGCTAGGAGAGATTCAGGAAGGGATCCGCGGCATGAAAAAGCACCCCCCGAGACAGTGCGAGAGTCCTACCTCATCACACTGTCGTTTTATTTCCGAGAAGAAAATCTTGAAGTGAAGGTCCGGGACCGGGAGTTGCGGACGTAGATAGGGGTCAGCGGGGGAGGAGAGAAGGGATTGGGACATCTCTAAGCAGTGGCATGAAGGGACATGAGGTGCAAATGCTTGATTGATGTGGATGCGTCTTAGTCGAGAGAATCTCGTCGATTAGTCTACTCTATCCATTGTATGTTGCGATTCGAAAATGTCCTGTGCTAGTGTTACAGAGAGACATCACCATCAGATCTCTGGGTGCAAGTGGTAGATGCTATGCCAATCTGAAGCGTGGAGGTGTTGTTGTCGTCGAATCGTTTGATGCAAAGGGCAAGACGTCGTTGTTGATGTGCTGGCGAGACTCGACCAGGCATCAAAAAGTCGTGCTACGGCGCCGTCCAACGAATCTGATTGTTGGGGTCGGTGTTCCCAGTTCTTTCGACGTAAGTGAAAAGAAACGTCTTGGGTGGGACGTCGCACTTGCCTTGTTCGAGGTCTTCCGCATTGCTCCCCCTGGTGGAAAGAACCCTTTTGAAAACAAAACCGCAGAGTGGAACAGCGACGGTGAGGACTGCGCTAACGATGGCGATGATGGATTCAGTTGACAAGTTCTGGTTCCCTGGAGCAGCGAATGGTGGGATGAAAGTGGCTGCGAAGAGTCAGCGTGTGAATTTATGTCGAAGTGAAGACAAACATATAGTTCATGTTGCTTGTAATAGACTGATTGTCGATCTCCAGTAGTGGATAAAAGCACCGAAAACGTTGAAAACCAGAAGCATTCGCTAAGACAAAGTGTGCTTGGAACTTGAGTATCAGAAAAACAGATAAAGGTAGAGTTTGGGTGTGTTGCCAAATGTCGGTCTTTTGTGCAGGTAGAAGGCAACTGAAAAGACTTGGGGAGACGCTGGGAGCTTGGCGAGGAGGCGCAGGGAATTCGCTGCAGCATCACGGATCCCGGTTCTACTTGATTGGTTGCGCATGAAAGCCGCTTTGATGTCGTACAGCAGTTGCGTAGGATTACGTCGAACTTATCCATACACTCACGCTTATTCCACATCAAGTACTTCAAAGTACTGAAACGGCACCTCACACTTGGGCAAGCTCTGTTCTACGACGCCGTCGGAAAAAAAAGGACAATGACTTAGCAAGCGCAATTTCTTAGGTTCACTTAGGCTCAAACCTCTTTGGATTAGTTCGGACAACATTTGTGGGTCGAAATAATCTATGTTGAAATGCCTGAAGATGGTCAGAATCTTGGAGGTACTTGCCGTTCTGCCATCCCTGCAAGCATTGTCAGCAGCCATCCGAATCCGACCACACACTCCGTCCGCCCAATCATAGCTCAAGGGTAGGGCCAAATCCCATCATTCGTGCATTACCCCGAACAAAAACGAGTCTAAGCTCAGGCGGATCTCTGCTTCCACTCTCTTCTAGTAGCAAGAGTTTTTCTACCTCTGATGACGTTCAGACAGGATGGCACCCTCTGTGTGTGCATGTTTCTGAATTCTTCTATTGATCGTTGATATTGTGACAGGCGGGACTGGTTGGAATTGACAGTTCAGTGACGATTCTCCTGGTTGTATGGGACGAAATTTCTCTTTGATCGAAGCCACGAGGACCGTAACGGACTGAAGTACCTCTCCTGGATCCGTTGGATTCATCTGTGCTGAACGCCATCTCTTCTCCGTTGCGACTAGAGAGATTGATGGTGGACGTGGCTCTAGAGTCGCTGCCATTCTCGGAACCACGTGTCGCTGGGGTTATCGTTCCCACGTTGAGATGACAAGTGGCTAGGTCCCGTGATTCGTTGAGGCTGGTGCCGTTTGTGTTTGACGTTGGGTATCCGAGTTCTGTTCAAGTAAGTAAAAGGCTTGAAATTGGGGCATCCGTCAGGAAGAGAACACTGACCTAAGTCTTGGCCTTGGGCGCTGGAACTTGCTGTTGTGATAGACTGCTCGGCAGACACACGAGAAAGCAGTCGTTTCAACAAGAATCCGCATGTTGGGACCACGAATGCAGCAAAGACCCCGACAATCGCGATGATGGATTCTTTCGACCAGCCGGAACTTCCATCCGATGCAAAAGCGGGTTTGAATTTGAATGAAGTGGCTGTGTATACAGTCAGTTCATATCATTATGACGAACGGCGATGGTCGACTTGCAGTTCATGATTCAGGGCCAAATGAAGAGACGACTTGATAGAAGAGTGGCGTTAGGCGAGATAATTGTTTCGGAGACTTCTGTAGTGGAACTTGAAAAGCACTGAGATATGAAGTGAATGTTCACGGAAATGGGACAGAGCAAAAGAGTAAAAGCCGCGAGTGTTTTGCGTAGATATCAGAAGCGGGCAAAGGCAGCTTTTGAACTTGGAGGGAGAAGGGAGATGTCCGACGGTCATGCCCCGTTCGAGGAGACAGGATGTTGAGAGAAGAGGACATGGTATAGTTGTCTTTGCATTTGGTTGGCTGGAACATTGGTCAGATCCCAGTAGGTCGTAAAGACGCAGAACCATTCCTCTTGTAGATGCTTAAGCGAGAAGTTACGGATCCTTGTAGGTAGCCACGTTGGTAGTGTAGGGCGATCCGCGGCTGGTTGATCCCTGTCGTGACATGATGAGTGACACGCGAGCAAGCGCGGCAAGCACCGCAGATAGAACCGCAGCTACCAGTAAGCCGAAGTCACACAAGAACGGATATCCTTCTACCAGGGAGCCAACAGCCTCCTTGGCGGAGGCGCGAGGGGGGCGCATCACCCCCCACTTGACGTTCAGCCTCGGCGACGGATTTTCCGTCACGCACTTTTGAGGTGCAGGTGCAGAGTGCAGGCGATTGGAGTGATTGGTTAGACGCGCAATTGGCCGTCAAAGGAATTGATGGAATCATAGGTCGGATTGTTGAACCGGAAAGGGCATGAACAAGCAAAGCCACGCTCGACAGCAAAAGCCACGCTGGACAGCAAAAGCCACGCTGGACGACAAAGCGCGGGCTCGCTTTGGAGGCAGAAACGAGCTTTGGCTGTCGCGCTCGGGCATGATGTCAGCAGCCTTGTTGCAACTGCAAAAACTCAAGCAATCTCCGAAATCGCAGGCATTCTCCGTTCCTAAATCTCGACGCTGCTGCGGCCGCCGATGTCTTCAAGCAACAAACAATGCGCGGATGCTGGCTCCCGCATCTATCCAACCAACGAAAGCGCTTCGCATGCAGCGGTCGCAGCGCCTTCTCAACATGCTTCCGACTTCAGCACCTTCCCAGCTCCGCATGTAAAGTGTCAAAATTGAAGCGACTTGTCGCGGTCAATCTTTTTTGAAAGGTAAACCACGGATCAAACCACGGTTTTAGACACTGCAAGCGCGACGCAGCGGGCCGAGCCGTTCGTTCTGCACAAGGATGTAGCCCGCAGAAGTATCATTTTTCTTCAAACAGCCCTGACTGCACCAGAAATTGCAGCAAGGTAAGTAACAGGTTCATTGGAGGTAAGGCCGAACAAAACTGCTTTGCAAATCCATTTCTATATAGTTCCCCCGCCATCTCCCAAAGACACCATCTCCTTTTTCTAGCACACATGGATATCGCCCTGACTGAGAAACCTCGAGCGCTCAACAAGACTTGAGGGAACTTGCTAGTGTACATGGGACTGACTGACTCAGAAACTCCGAGCGTCCAACGCGACTTCAGGAGTTTCAATTCAAGCTTCATGATCATTTGGATAAGAAAGCGGTTATTATGGTCGACAGTCCACTCCAAAATTATTGCATGAATTTTTTCGTCCTGAGACTTCCGCAATCGATAACCGTCAAAGGTGTCGTTCCGTCGCAGTTGCCTCGATTAGTGTTGGCTGGAATGAGATCAACGCCTCGTTTGAATCGCCAAAGTCGGCGCGATATGCGTCGTTCGCTTGGTCATGGTGTCTTTCATTGACATTGTAAATGTCAGAATTCGCTGGTGGACGGCTCGGATCGGCGAGAACTCGACTGTCGACTTCAATTGAAGTGATTGTGTCGATGGTATTTCCATGGCCGCTGTTGGAGGGAGTCTGTCGTCCATCACGACTTCCCGAAAGAGCGTCGATGGAAGTTCTCGAATGGCTGTGGCGGAGGTTGGCATGTTCTACGCCAGATGAAGACCTCTGCTCATCAAGCTTCCGCAGATTGTCTGAGCGGTGTGGGTCACTGAGGTCACTGTTGTGAGCAACGCTCATGATTTCTTGCTCGTCAAAGTCGATATAATTTGTGTTTGCTGGCGTTGTGGCTCTATGGCCCATTTCTTTTTGAAGTCAGAATGAAAGCTGCAAAAAGGGTATACTAAGGTAGCACTCGCCTAAGTCTCCGCCTTCAGAGCTTGAGTCGGCACTTGGCCTGGAATTCAACTGCTTCGAGGACTTGCAAGATGAGAACCACTTGAGAAGGTATCCGCAGATGAAAAGCAGGACCGAAATGACGACACCGACAGCCGAGATGATGGCCTCCTTTGATAAGCCGGAACCTCCACCGGAGGCAAAAGGGGGAGTAAATAAAGTGGCTATATATACTGTAAGTCAAGATCTTCGCTAAGTCAGTCGTGGTTAACTTACAGTTCATGATTGCAGATCAGAAAAGTTGACAAGTGAATGGTTTTGCCTATCTTGTGTCTTTAAAAGCTTTGAAAGGCGAAGGGCAAAAGAGGGTCCCAAGACGACACGAAGCTTATCGACGTGGTGCTAGAAGAAAGTCGGAGGGAAGTAAAAAGGCGAGGCTGAGGTCTCAGGTAGGAGAGCTGATATTGATCTCAGTGGAAAGAAGGTGAATTCGAGGGAGAGATATAAGGTGGCCATGATCGTACGTCGCCTACGAAAGTGGCAGCCCCGATTCTGCTGCACACCATTAGTAGGAGGGAAAAAGAGAGAGAGAAAAAAACCCCCCCGGTGTGCCTGCGCCCTCCGCCTCGCGTCTGCGTCCTGCATGCATCTTCAGGGAATACGATCCGCAACCCTGGTCCTGCCCGCCCATCTCTTCCGTCAGCGGGGCACCGCATACGGTGACTTTGAAAGTTGCAGACTGCAGAAGAGCAGACGAACTGGCCAGCACAAAAAAAAAAAAAAAAAAAACAAAGCCAGCGAGGGTCCCGGCAAAAGGTTGCAAACACAGTGGTACAGATGTCTCGCTGGAGCGACACGAGCAACTGAGTATTTCGCAGGACAGTCCATCTGGCCGTGCCTCAATCACAAACTCCCGGCCGCACCGCGCGGCTTGCGCCCACACCGGCCTGCCTGTTCTCACATTCAGCTTCAGTCTAGCCAAACCCTGATTTGGACTGAGAGCAGCGTGCATGCCACTTGGCTCTCTCGTCTGCCGAATGTGCTTTTCGTACAAAGCAATACATTGGTATTGGAAGACATCGCGAATCGCCCGCGCAACTGCATCGTTGTTACAAGCATAGCGGTTACCATGAACCTTGCATTTATTCAAGCCGCGTCTCTGAGTATTCGCGTCTGGTGTTGGGTGTAGCGAATCAAGGGTCAATGACATCGGAGGTTCTCTCGCCAAAGCCTTGCTAGGGGCGCGTTCAATGACAGCTTTCGGCCCTGGCAGAAGCGCTGAAGATTTGGGAGGGTGCGCAGTGCATCGAGAGACGACCCAGAGAAGCGGATACTGCAAGATGATGTCGAAGGGCAAAAAAAAAAAAAAAAAAGAATGCGCGTAGCCCGGGGGCCCCACAAGCGGTTCTGAGCACGTCGTGCATCGAGCCACGTCCCTAGAGTGGATTGTCGTGGCAAAGGTCCCGCCCGTTGGGAAATGCGACAAATGGGCAAAGCGCGGCATGGCATTGGCATGGGGTGTGGGTGGCCCTATCTCCTGCTGCTGCTGTGACATGGAAAAGTAGAATCTCTTATTGGCGAGCAACACAGCTGCACGCCACCTCTGGGTAAGAGCGACCACGCCACCTCCGACCGCGGTTTGATGTCATCCGCTGAGATGTTCTAGACCATACTCCAAAGACCGACACATTGCCTCGTGGGAAATTCCTGTAACCTCAGGTCCGGATGATGATTAGGACAATGAGAGGTGCCGCTTCGCCGAGGGAGAAATTTAATTTGCTTAGGATTGTACATCGAAGCCTCCAAGTTGGACTTCAAGAGGTTTTACGTCTTCGTCTTCGCCAATAAAGAATTTTGCTCCACTTCCGAGAAGGTCAATCAAGCATCATGAAAGAAGCGCGCTTACGGTATGTATGTACAGCGAAGCTAAAATTTCCAATGAGAACCCACAATGACAACCAAGGAAGAAAGAATAAAGCCTTTGGAATTTTCCAGCAAGAACTCCGCTGCCAATATCGCAAACTCCTTCATGCTGTCTTTGATCCCCGGAAATGCTTGGATTCTGGAATGAAGACCAATTCCAACGAGTCTAACGGGACATGTTGGCCAGCAAGTCCATTGACTTGTGGAGAATCGAGAGAATCTTCGCTTTATGTTTTGTCGGTCTGCAGCTCTGATTGTCATTCGCGTCGTATCTCAGTCATCGTCGTGCCGTCCATGTTGAAAGTAAAGGAGACATCGAACCGAGTTGAAAAGGGTGTACGGCGCTGTCCATCCTGAGTGTGTAGATGCAGATTTTGGAGAATTGGCGCTGACTCTGGTACACATCAGTATCGTCTCTCAATAAGTGGCCTTGGGAATCATTTATGTGCCGACTTACCGGGATCCGGCGTGTGGACAGGAATCTGATTGGTGCACTTCCTGAAAATCCGGAGCAGACTATGCCGAAAGAAGAACCCGCATAGTGGCACAACGACAGCCAAGATGACCCCAACGAGAGAAATGATGGCCTCGCTTGACAAGGCTGACTGCCCCGTGGCAGGAGGCTGATTGGAGGAAGTGTCTTTGCTTACGTAAGCAGAAATTTGGCGATGTCTCTGTCCAACTTACCGTTCATGATTCAACAGACGTGTCGTCACTAACCACCTTCAAATTGGCTGTAGGATAAAAGGCAGACTTCCCAAGACCAAAGTGGGTCAATCAAAGCTTTCTTGAGTGAAACAAAAAATTTGAATGATTCAAGAGCCTGATTGAACACAACAGTGGATCATGCGAGAGAATGGGAGGACTGGTGGACACCAGACTGGGGCTGGGAGTGACGGATGGCTGGAACTAATATTGAGCTTTGGTCGTCACAGCCTCCCCGATGTCTTGCAGGTTCGAGGCAAAATCTGAAGCACGGCCTTGTGCAACTGGTGAGCTGCAGAGACGCTATTCGTCCTTAAGGTAAGCAGGGTTATTGGAGCGACACGGCGATGGACAGCCACTGGAAATAGCGGAAGCTGATAGGTTAGACATTCGTCCTCAACTCCGCAACACATCACAAGGTAAGCGCGTTTGAGCAGCCACAGGGCGAGATCCAGCCACTGGAAACAGGCGAAGCTGACAGGTTAGACATTCCCGTGAGATTCCTCTCGACAAAGCCAAAGTATGCCCCTGATCAGGCTCCCGAGTACTGCTCCTCTCTTGTTGCTCTTGAAATCATATGCAACTACTCCGAATCAGGAGAGGTGTTATTGGTACTTCTGGGAGACCATTTTGAAAGGACGCGCTCCATGTAGCATTGCTCGGGCTGATTGGAAAGCGGTTATTTTCATTCAGATATTTATTGAAAGACCATATGGGACGGTTCGCTCGCGCAATTCCTGCGCAGGCCTGCTTTTTGCTGTCGTCCACTTCCTCTTCTCGAGTAATTGAGTGTCTACCGCAACCAACCTTGCAAGAATTGCGCAATGACGCAGTGGTAGTACATGCTGATGAACGCCTGGACTCCCACGTGTTTGGTGCCGCCCGAGCGCGGCCCGTCCGTCCAGTGAGATCAAAGGAACACTAGCCCAATCAGGCGATGACAGCGATGAAATGGGGTTGGGGCTCTGTGCCACCATGGCACAGGCCGAATGGACTTCTGGAGACTGGTCTTGAGAACGCCGGGCTGATGCAAAAATGCAACCAGATAGACTCGTGAAATTCAAAACCCGCATACAATGAAATGGCTTCAAGCGCGCGACCAGTCGGAAGTGCTGTCCGTTGTGCTCGTCTTCTAGACTCTCAGGCGAATAGACTCTCTAGATGCGGACTCGGCCAGGAGAGTCGCTAAAAGTGGCGGACGAGAAAAAAGTGTACTTTGTGCAGGTCGCGAAGACGAGGCCGTGGGTAGTTGTTGATGTAGGGAATGCAAGTCCAAGTTCTAGCGATAAAATGCATAAGTTCCAAATTAGGAAATTCAGGGGGACACCTGACTAACCGAGTTGAGGCTCTTGAGAGCGTTGCATGGGTTGTTGCGCAAGCTTTTTGGACAAAAGTCGTCGAAGTGGGAACCCAATGAGCGGAACAAAGACCGCAACAATCAATTCAACGATCCCAATGACTGCTTCGGTCGATAAGGCTGGCTCGCTTGCAACAGAGGGTTGATTAGATGTGGCTGTGGTTACGTAAGCACTGGATTTGGCGATGGTCTTTAGAAGCTTACCATTCATGTTCAATGAGAGATCTCACAATCACGGCGGTCTTATGCCAGATTTCTTTCCGAATAGTATTAAAATATTTGAGCTCCAGCAAGGTGAATCGACTTTTGCCCAGAAAAATATTTCCACGGCTCAAGTTTGAACTCGACTGAATGTCAAAAAAACGTGATTTGAATGCACGTTGAAATTGTGGATGTATGAGTGAGCAAGGAGATTTGCCGACGCTAAGGGCGGGCGGGCGCTCGAGAATTTCAGGAGACCTAGGGTGCAACAGTTGGTTGCGTCAGGCCAGGTCGGCGCGGCGGCTGTACACGGGCAAACGTAGGATAGTTGTGATGAAACTGAATATTGGAAAAGCTAAAGGGCGGGCAGACGATGGAGGTTATAGTCCAAGTGTCGACTTGGTTGCCTTTAGCCATGCAGTGACGCAGGGTGCTGTGGCGAAGTCGAATCAAGGCTTGGTTTTGTGAGGGAGGAGATAATGCTTCCGATGTTATCAACCATTTTGCTTGAGATGATTGAAATCTCATGCTGCTTGAATTGCAGCCCTTCATGAGCTTCGTCCCCGCAAGAAAACGGTGCGTAAAAACAAAGACAAGCTTGGATTTGAACACTTGGACTCGGACAGTGTACTTGCATATCGCGGGGCTCTACTGATTGTGCCTGTAAGCAGAGGCAAGCCATCCAATGAAGTGTTAAAGGACCCACTCGTGTGTGCTGACAGCCGCCACGTAGCACAGCCCCGCAATGCAGCGATGGCCAGCCCATCGTTATTCATTAAGGCGTTGAACATGATATTTGAAGTGGTCGCCGCACTTGGAGATCTGGATGTGGACCTGGACCTGCAATGTCCGAATTGGAAATCTCAACGACGCAAAGGGAAGACAGCGGTCTTCGAAGTCTCTTCCGAACGCCATCCCCAAAGCCTCTCCTATCCATCTGCTGATGGACTGAGCCGGATGAGACGGACAGCGAGAAACCCGGACACGGCGCGCTGAACAAGAATTTGGAGGTCAGATCTCCGAACAGGCCATCGAAACTCCTCGTCGCCGCCAACATTTCGTTGGAAAACAAGCAGACAAGCTCGATGGGATATAGAGTCTGTACAAGAACAGAACCTCCGAAGCCGACAGCAGATCGAACTTCGCATCTGGTCATGCAACAATTGATTTGGCAGGGGACCGAGGCGGGCTGGTCGAGGAAACACTCAAAAAAGGGGGCCATGCCGTTGTTGAACAAATCGATTGAACTCCTGGAAACTGATCTTGAGGACGCCGAGCTGATGCGATGAAATGCGACCAATGATGAACCCATGAACCCCGCGTAGACAGACAGCTTTACGAAACGTGAGACCATTTGAGGAAACCGTTCCATTTGCTTGTCTATGAGACTCTCAGATGCACAGACTCGTTTTTCCAAAGGTTGACGCGATCGAAGCTGGTACTAAAAGCAGTGGACGTCGAAAAGGAGTAACGCGTGCATGTGATGAAGCTTCGGTTATTCCCATATGTTGATGTGGGCAATGCGAGTCCAAGCTCTGGTTAGATATCTCATGAGTCCCAATTCGGTAAATTGAATCGCGACATTGGACTGACCTAGCTGGGGATCTGTAGAAAAGCTGCAGCGTGTCGGGTTTTTTGAAAGCGTTTTGAACAGGACTCTGCGGAAAAGGAAGCCAATGAGCGGAACGAACGCCGCAAGCACCAGGCCGATAATGCCAATGATTGCCTCGCTTGATAACGCCGACTTCCCCGCAGCGGGGGCCTGGATAGCGGATGTACCTTTCATTAGGTAAGACGCTGGGCCAGCGGTTGTACGGTCGCACCTTCCGTCCAACTCACCATTCATAATTGGATCCTGAGACAAAGGTACTTTCAAAGTTCCAGGAAAGATTTTGACAGCGAGATGAGCAGAGAGACCGACGAAATACCTTCTCAATGCTCAAAGATGAGATCGGGCAAGGAAGTAATAAACAGTTTGTTGCAATCAGAGTTGAGCCAAAAGCTGCGGTAGAAGAGGAGGTATAATAAGGGGATTTTCCAGAGAAGGTTGCCAGCAAAGAATCGCCCAATACGGCACATGAGGTCTGAAACTTGTGGGCCCTTCGCTGCAAAAAAGGCTGCATAATCGACACAGGGAACTGTTTGGCGAAGGCGCCCAGGCTGCTGGCTGACATGGCACATGGCCGATGATGGACCTCGATCAAGGAGACCCATTTTTCTGACGAACCAAATGTGAGCGTTCTTGTGAGGATGCAAGGACGGACAGGGTCGGCGATGAACAAGGGCACAGGAGACACGTTTTTCTCACGGATCAAAGACGAGCGTCAGTGATGCAACGGCGCGGGCTTACAGGGTCGGTGATTTAATTGGCTCAAGAAACCCCATCTCCCCATACCTTCCATGAGCCATGCATGAGCCGAGGGGACGTTCACGAAGGCCGGCAGGGCCGGTTGGTGATGTGCCTAGCTCCAGGCGGTCTTTTGTTAACAAGCACATGGTAACGATAGGTCTCCCGTGTCACAGTGGCGGAGGCTGACATCGTCGACGCAGCAGACAGGGCCCATTAAGCCACATCTTTTTTCGCTTGCGTCCATGTGCCACTGCGGGACCTATCGACGCCCTCCCTTTTTCACCTTTTTTGCTTGTGCTCAGGTGGCTGTGGGGAGGAATACGTTTCGAGCCTCAGAGAACAACGCGTTGTTCTCTCGAGCTCAGAACCTGCAAAAGCCCACCATGCGCGGGACAAAAATGCGTCTTGCATATAATGCGCAGCTGCTCTTGACTGGATGAGCATGTCGCTGCGACATGGTGCTTTTGTGACGTGTGAATTGCTTGGAAGGGAAAATAATGAGACAAAGCGGTGCCGGCAAGCCACGTTGTGGCGAGGTAGTCGCGATGGTTGTCACTGGAGCTTGGTTGTCACAGTAAGCATCCGCGCCAGCAGAGCCGCGCACCGTTACGTCCACAACTGATTGCTTACTCACCTACCCAACTCGTCCCGCCGACTGACCAATGGACTTTCCCGCCCTAGAGCAGGTCCTCGAGCAGTTCTACCATCATGCAGCTGAGGCGGAACATTCAACCAAGAAAAGACGTTCTCGTTTCCTGTTGAAGATACTCAAGTCAAGCACAAGCTCATCGATAGAACCAGTCCATTGAAGGAGAAGCGGATCGGCAGGCCTCTTTGGGCTGAGTCCACACAGGAGCAGCGAGACTCAATAAGAATTGATGGAGAGAAAATCTTTTCGAGTACGACTGTTGACGGAGAGAAAGGAAGAGATGATGGGGAAGAAAAAGTAAGATCATTGAGCAGCTGACGGAAAAGACTCAATGACTTGATGAGAGTGACAACGCAGTGCCATGTATTTCTCTCGGACTCTGGCGCAATCCAGTAAGTTCTTTAGAGATCCATTGTGTCTACTCACCAGCAACTTCTCCAAGACATTTTAATTGTAGTAGCTGCATCGACCACCGCGGACCGTGGTCAACATCGAACCAACAGGCGCATCCGGCTGAACAGCCAACAATTGCTGCCAGCAGTCTCCGCTGCTTGCATGCCCTCATCCAGGACCGAAGCAGTTCTCCAATTCATCACAATCCTAGCGCCCAGTTCAACCGGATGACCCTCGCGTCCCGTCGTGGTCCAAACTCGATTGACCTCACCAATGCAGTAGCGCTCGCGACCTTCTTCCGTCACCGATTTTCCCAAAGTTTGACGCGATGAAAGTTGTCGCCGAAAGCGACGGACGTGAAAAATGTGTACTGCGTGCAGGTTACGAAGCCAAGTCCGTGTGCAGCCGCTGATGTGGGTGGGAATGCAAGTCCAAGCTCTAGCAGTAGCAGGACTCGTGAGTGCCAAATCAGGAAATCGTGGAGCAACGTCCAACTAACCTAGTTGGGGCTCTCGAGCAAGGTTCCACTGCATCGGTTCCTTTGCAAGCTTCTTGGAAAGGGATTGTCGGAGAAGGAAGCCAATCAGCGGGACGAAAACCGCCATAAAACCAGACCCATGATTCCAATGATCGCTTCGCTTGATAGACCCGAGCCGCTGGGGACAGAGTATTGATCGATGGATGTGCCTGATTACGTAAGCAGGGGACTGAGAAGGTTCCTGTCAGCCTAACTTACTGTTCATTTTAAATCTGAAGATTTCTCCACAACGGTCAAAGCCCTCAGAGTAAACGTTCCCAAAGTTCACGAACAAATGTCGGAGCTTCGAGCAGGATACACAAAGATAGCTCTTGGCTTGAAGCAAAGGATGAAGCGATGGGAGGTTCACGTGAGAACCCGAATAAGAATCTTCGCACGTGACCAGGTATATATAGGCTGGGGGATATAGTAATGAGACTTGAGAAATCCACCTGCGTCGACGGCGGGCAGTCAATCGAACCTTGAATCCCCGCTTGTGGCACAGAGTGAGGCTGAGCCTTGAAGCCCACGTAACGACGCAGGATGTCTCGCCTAGGCCGAATCGCAGCCTATTCTCTTAGGATGAAAAGCAAGCTCCTGGAGCTTTGTGCTCTGTATAGATATGGCCAAATATCTGATCTCAAACAGCGATTCATCATGCCTTTTCTGTCGAAAATTTGGGGGAGAATGGAAACAATCGCAACTTGAACTCGAACATCAAAACTTGGACCAGCATCATAGACTGCAGATCTCTGCCGAGTGCGCCTGTAAGCAGAGGAAGACTGCCCAGTCAAGATGGGAGCAACCCACTTTTGTGCGTGCTGACAGCCGCCACCTAGCACAGCCCCGCAGTATAGCCACAATCAGCCTCCAGCTGTCCAGCGGTTGTCAAGAACGATATTTGAAGGGGCCATCGCATCGAAAGATCTGAATCTGCTGCTCCTGCGATGTTCGAACTGATGATTCTTGACAATGCGGAAGGAAGATAGAGGTCAACGCAGACTCTGTCGAAGGCAATCTCCAAAGCCCGTCTGGACAACAAAAGAAGCAGGGGACCCGGACGAGGCGCGCTGGACAAGAGAGCCAACGGCACTGCTCATTGAAGCGGACGCTGCGTGGAATACAAACTGGATTTCGCGTCTCACCAGGATCTCGACCGCTTCAAATCGTCCCCCTCGTCTACTCTCGAAGATCTTGGAATTCAGTACAAGCGAAGAAGCGACATCAAGAGGAAGCGGGATGATCGGAATACGTCATAGGAAGTTGACCGGTTTGGACAGACTTGCGAGAAGTCGCGTGGAAAGGATTCTCCCACGGTCAGGTGAATGTCCAGAAGTTGGAAGATGTATTTAGGATGTCGAGTGCAAGTCGTTTGGGGAATAATGAACAAGGAGTGTTGATGAGAGGTTCGGTGAAGCGCACAGGAGAAGGAGGATAAGGCAGAAAGGGGATGAAATGGAACAAACTTTGCGCGTCCCCCAAGGGAGGCTACTATCTTGAAGGACTACAACATGCAATCGTCTATTGGACTCCGCGGGCCGTATAGTGTCGTTGGTCAATTGCCCAGTAATCAACCTTACCTTGGACAGTCGCATCAACACATCTTCCTCGAGACCTGGTATGGCTGGTTCGCGAATCCGAAACTCTTGATGGAAAGATACCAATGACAAGTTGAAGTCTGGGTTGAGTCGGCATATCTCCAGAAGTCCAGGTGCGGCCACTGGGGAAATCAATTTCCTTGGTCATGTCGAACCAAAGCCCCCAACAGACGCCGCCAGTCAGTATTCGTTGTTCGATTCCACTCACCCGATAGTCCAAGTTGTCTAGCGATTCAAGCAAACCCCGGGGCTTAGTCCAACCGGACGTCCCGCACGACTTGTCGCGGTCCAGACTCGATTGACCTCGCCAATGTAGCAGCGCACGCGACCTTCTTCCCGTCTTGGGTTGTAGTAGTGAGGCGAGGAAGACGTCAACTCCGACAGCTTGATTGGTGCGGGAGTTTCGACAGAGTACGGCCGGGTAGTTCTGTAGTCAGGCAGCCCGGAGCTGCGGCGATGCGATTGGCTGGCGGCGCTGAACGAAGGTTTCCCGCGGAGACACCGTGGTTCTTGTCTTGTCGTCGGCAATGCCGGTAGCGTGTCATGCTGAAGACAAAGTGGTGCTGGATAGACTGGCGAAGTTGGACGATATCGATGATGCAGCAGACCAAGTGTTGTCTGGACTGCGAAAAGACAGTTCGAGGGCTTGCATGGTAAAGTAAGTGAATCGCAAATTCGAGTCGGCAGTCGGCAAACCGCCAGCACGCGCGCGGCAGAACCGAGCCGCCCAAAAGCGGAAAGACCGGGCGAATGTTCTCCCTAAAACCTTACCGAGTCAAGACGACTAGATAGAGTTCGGTCTGTTCCGAATACAGCAGTCTATGCAGGGCTTTAGGCTCGCTTCAGCCACGGTCGCGAAGTCCAGCTGAAAGTCGTGGTTGCATTTTGCGTACTCGGGCGGTTGTTTGGCATCTGCGCTTCGCAGCCCCAGGATGGTACCGGCCTCATTTGGTGGTGCGCGGCTGATTTGCACGTCTGGGATGTCGTTGCAGGGACAGGGGAAGCAACGGGATTTCAGAATGCGACTTTGCTTCTCTGTTTCCAACGAATGCAGACAGACTCTCGGGATCGGTGGTTCGCGAGAACCATAACTTTGGAGGAAGGGTCGGCTCGACAGGGCTGAGGGTGTCTTGAAAGTTTCCTGGGAAAATTTTTCGTTGTCTGCAAGGCTGTTGTCTGGTAGCCAGTGAGGACGACGGTGTAAACGAAAGGTAAAGTGTCGATGGAATAGAGATGGAGTTTGGCAGACGCGTAGCTGTCTATATTGCAGATTCGAAAGGCAATATATTTGCTCAACATGACCACGTACCAATCACATCAGAGAATGCGACACATTTTAAGCGCAAGGTCAACGCTAACGCTTTTACGAAGAGGCTCATGCGCTTGATTGGTAGGGCAGAAAAGCCACTCAGACTTGGTGGTCAAGGCTGACGGCGCTTCAAGACATCGGGGCACACAATCAACTCCTTGCGCAAGCGTACGATGCAACGTCAGGCGTCTGTTGAGAGTCGAGATGTTTTGCCGTGGCGGGCACAACGCCCCAGTAGCCTGATGGGCTGATACGGCCGGAGTCGAGGGCGACCGAAGTCTCGATTGCCGCCTCGTTAGGGGCCGTGTTGACGTCGGAATTGATATCATTATGGATTCGGACAAGACGCTTGCAGTTGACAGGAGTAAGAGCCGCTGTCGATCCTTCCCAGGGCTCTCGGACGGCACTGCAATGCAAGGCAAGGCATGACTATGGCTCTGGAAATTCCAGAAGGCGGAAGCGGCGACACACGATTCTGCAAGACATGGTCCACGTGGGGGAGGCCGCGTCGAGGTCGAGTAGCATGGATAAGGCAGACTTTTTCGGTTTGTTCAGCCAAGAGGGCGGAGAAGGCCGAAGACAGCTTGGCAATTGGCGTTGTGATCTTGTCTGGCGGGCGGCATTGCTTCGGTTGCTTGAAAGTCAAGAGGCGGACTTGGAAGAGCTTGGGGCCATAGCCATGGTGGCTTGCAGTATGGCGCGGCAGAGGATGGAAGCGGACGACGAGAGATTGGTGGTTGGAGGGTCGGGTAGAATGATGGCGTTCGTGTGTGTCGAGGGAGAGAGAGACGAAGGGAACTGAGAGGTTGCAGTCGCGGTCGTGGTGGTGAGGCGGTCCAAGCGTCGTGATTGGCTCAACACCAACACGTGGGTTCCATGATTGGCCCAGGATGGACTTGGACAGCCAAACGCGTCGCCGGCCGCCCAGGACTTGGCCCAGTGCGTCTTCTGCTTGGCAGGTCCAGCTGCGATGATGGTCCTAGTCATTATACCCTGCTCGTGCACCTGTCAGACTTCTCTATTGGTGCTGCGAACCTTTTGTGCCGTTATGGTTGACCCTCGACGCCGGCCCCCAGAGTCCTTTTCAGCAGCTGCTCCGCCGAATCAAAATCCTTGAGCCCTTTCCTCCGATGGTTTAGTCCCTACTTATATCACCCTCGCACCTCAACACCTTCCGTCGCGTCCTTGTCGTGTCACTCAGTTCCATCGTCGTACCATCCGCCCGGCCGGCTCCCGCAGACACCATGGCCGCTCCAGCTGTTCACAAGACCGCTGGTGGTAACTCTGCTTTCCACAACTTCCACAACGACTATGGTCAGCCATTCAATTCAAACATCATACAAACCGGACCTGCGCACTAACTTTTGTAGCACACATTGCCGACCCCAACGAGCGCAGACGTCTTGCCCTGGCCGAAATCGACAAGGCTCCATTTGGCTGGTACCATGTCCGCGCAATTGTCGTCGCCGGTATTGGTTTCTTCACCGATGCCTATGATCTCTTCGCCATCAACCTGGTCACGCCCATGCTGGGTGTAGTCTACTGGCAGAGCCGCCATGGCTCCAGCAAGGGCAGCATCCCCGAACCCGCCGACACGGCAATCAAGGTCTCGACTAGCGCCGGCACCGTCGTCGGTCAGGTTGGCTTCGGTATTCTCGCAGATTTGGTCGGCCGCAAGAAGATGTACGGTCTTGAGCTCATCATGATCATCTTCGCAACTCTCGCCCAGGCTCTTTCTTCAAACTCTCACTCCATGTCCATTGTCGGTCTGCTCGTCTTCTGGCGTGTGCTGATGGGCATTGGTATCGGTGGTGACTACCCCCTTTCGTCCATCATTACTTCCGAGTAAGTCTTGCACGCACACGTGTAGAGCGCGAGCTGACAATATCAGGTTCGCTACCACGAAATGGAGAGGTGCCATGATGGGCTCCGTCTTTGCCATGCAGGGTTTCGGTCAGTTTGGCGCAGCAATTATGGCTCTGATTGTCACTGCCGGCTTCAAGGAGTCTCTGTCGACGGCCGCGGGTCCCTCCACCTGCTCAGGAGTCTGCGGTATTGCAACTGACAAGATGTGGCGTGTCATCATCGGCTTTGGCGCGGTGCCTGGCTGCATTGCCCTCTACTACCGCCTGACCATCCCGGAAACCCCGCGCTACACCTTTGATGTCGCTCGTGATGTTGTCCAGGCTGGCTCTGATGTCAAGGCCTACAAGTCTGGTCAGCACGAGGGTGTCCCTGACGAGATCACCCGCATCCAGGCCATGCAAGAGCAGGCTCCTCAGCTCGAAGTTCCCAAGGCCAGCTGGGCCGACTTCTTCGCGCACTACAGCCAGTGGAAGTACGGCAAAGTCCTCCTCGGTACCGCAGGCTCGTGGTTCTTCCTCGATGTTGCCTTTTACGGTCTTGGTCTCAACAACTCGGTCATCCTGAAGCAGATTGGTTACTCCAAGGGCCACACCATGTACGAGACCTTCTACAACAACGCCGTTGGCAACCTGATCCTCATCTGCGCCGGCGCCATTCCTGGATACTGGGTGACGGTTGCAACTGTCGACACCGTTGGCCGCAAGCCCATCCAATTGATGGGATTTGTCCTCCTTACCATTCTCTTCTGCATCATCGGCTTTGCGTACCACAAGCTTAGCGGCGGCGCTCTGCTCGGTCTTTACGTCTTGTCCCAGTTCTTCTTCAACTTTGGTACAGTCCTCCCTTGACAAACGAGATCAAAACGACTTACTAACTCAATCACCAGGCCCCAACTCGACCACCTTCATCGTGCCCGGCGAGTGCTTCCCCACGCGGTACCGCAGTTCGTCCCACGGCATCTCGGCCGCCGCAGGCAAGGTTGGCGCCATCATCGCGCAAGTCCTCATCGGTCCCCTGCGCACGCGCGGTGCCACCAAGTCGGGCGACTCCCCTTGGCTCAACCACGTTATGGAGATCTACGCCCTCTTCATGTTCTGCGGCATCTTCACGTCGCTGCTGATCCCCGAGACGAAGCGCAAGACGCTCGAGCAGCTGGCCGGCGAGGTGCCCGGCACGCCCGAGTACGACCCCGCCATGGGCGGCCACCGCCACACGGCCGGCAGCGAGGGCAGCTTCAATGGCGAGAGCGTGACGGTCGAGAAGGGCAGGCCGGAGGATATGGCGTAGATGGTTGTTGGTTGTTCGCGGTCTTTTGACGACACTGCTTGCCCGGTGCACCGCTTTCTTGGATGGAACGCGGTGGCGCTTGGTAGGGCTCGCAGTCTTCTCCTTTCGTTTTTAATATATCACGGGCGGATCGTGTCGATGGACGCTCCCTCTTTTCCTTCCTCTTCTCACACCGACCCCACCAACAAGCCCTTTCACCTTCCTCTCGATACCTCACTCAAAACTGAACGTTTCAAACGAATGGACGGACGGACGAATGGACCTGGGTGGGCGGCTTCCTGGGCTAAACGGGCAGACACACACCTGCCTTTTTCCCCCTCCTTCCTTTCTTCCTTCCTCCCCAAGCTTCCATTTTTTCCACCACTACCCAAAAATTTAGACAGCGAAGCGAAGAAATTTCATCGATCGCCCATTTCAATTCTTCGAACTGCTCTCAACCTCGGCAAGAATTTGCCTCGTGATGTGTGCGAGCTCGACCAAGGGTGCGTGAGACGTCGCTCGCTTCCCTCCTGCTTGCCCCACCACACAACAGAAAATTCAGGGCTCAGCTCGATCGAGCGACGCGAGCGGCCCCAGAATCGTACGTCGCATCCCGTGATCCCGTCGGCTCGGCACATCTTCCGCCGCGGGCGGTGGGGCGAGGGTGTGCCCTGGGTCGGGCCGACTGCTGGACGGTGCCTGCGATCTGTCTGTCTATCCGTCTGCTTGTGAGAGCAGTGTCGTCTAATGGCAAGGAAATCAAGATGCGAATGTCAGGAGCGACGGGAGAAGGATGGGTTAAGGGGGCACGGAAGCAAAAAGCTGCAGGCCGATGGTTTGGAAAGGCGAAAATTGGATGCAAGATGGAGAGACTGCGAGGTGCCGAGGGTTTTATGGGTGGGTTCTGTTGTCTGGGTGGCACAGACGGACGAAGGACGGACAACGCGGTGGTGGAGTCTGTCTGCAAGTCTGCAGGCAGGAATGCGTGCACAATCTCTGCTTCCAATCCTCCCTTCAGAACACAAAATAGCAACTCCAACACCATCATCTTGCGTTCCTTCATCAACAAGACCAACTTGAAACTTGGTGATGGCAAACCACCAAAAGAGTTGGAAACCGTCTCACCTTTGGTCTGTAGGTGGCAACCTCAGGCAGCCTCCGGGCATCCGCAGCGATCGCTACCCGTTCCTGAAAACCGCCCCACAGCGTTCCCCCGTTCCGCTCCGTCTCCACCTACCCACCTCCCGCGCGCGCCTCGAACGGTCCGTCTGGCCTGTTTGCTCCACACGCGCAGGGAGGGTGGAGAGGAGGGAGGGGAGGGGAGGGAGAGCGGGCATTTTTGAATCGATGGTTTGTTGGGTCTGCTCTTTTGATGGTCGACGATGCATTATTGGAGTTCTGATGATGCCTCAGACCGAGACTTTGCAGCAGCAGGTGCCTTGAATGGCTATGGAGCTTTTCTTCACGATGCCTGGTTGCATTGTTGGGCGTGAAGACAACGACGAAGCTGTTCGCGCCGATGCCGTTCTCTGAATCCAGCATTCCCTCCCTATATATGTGAGTTTGACAACACCAACATGAGAAAAAGTCATCAAGCTCCCATCTGTGCTCCAGCATCAACAACAAATCCACCTCCATCGCACCCAACAACCATCTCATTATCCAACCCTCCCGACCCAACGCCCCGGGCCCCACCTCCACGCCCTCTCAGCCAAACCCAACCAGGGGCGACGGCGTAGCGCAGCCAGCAGCCCAGCCTGCAGCGTGCGTGGCTGCAACCACCGCAGCCGCGCACCGCTGTGCCGCCGCTGCTGCACCGCCGGACCGGGGTCCTGGCCAATCAGCGGCCGCCAAATCGCGCCGGCACTCTAGTGTTGAACGTCGCCGGGACTTCTGCGGCGCGTTTGTCGGTGCGATGGAACGGCACAGTCGGTGGATGGGCGGGTAGCTGGGTTCCATGGGTCAGGGTCGAGGTGGATGGTGAGTGGGTAGGCTAGGGTAGGATAAGTTTGGGAGGAATGGATGTAGAAGAGTGGGAAATGGGACTAGGGAGGGGTGATCCAGTCCCTCGAGAGATATGCATCTGATGGCCGTCTCTGGAAACGCCTGCTCCCATGGGCTTCGAGTTCGAGTTCGAGTTCAACGAGACAGTCCGAAAGTCGTCGATGCGAGCGAGTTGCAGATTATCCAGGGACAGGGACGGGATAGGTGCGGATGCGGCGGCCAAAATTAGCTGCTGCGCTGGACCGAGGAGAGGCCTTTGCCTGGGTGCTGGGTTCAGTCTTCAGCGGAGATGTTGCTTGCTTTTTATCCGTCGTTGATGCTGTGCTCTGTCTATTGCTATGTGGAAGAATGCTGTTGATGCTTGGTTCAGGTTTGAATGTGTCGGTGTAGTGACGACTGAGAACACATCTTTTCTGGAGCCTCAGATGATCAGTAAAGAAGCAGTTTTATCAAAACCTCTTCCAGCTTTCCATCTGCGCCTTCCATGTCAGCCGTCAGCTCTTCACAGCCAACCAACGGCCACACCCCCCTCTCCCCACATGGATATTGCATGCATGGCACCCCACAAACAGGCGAATCGACAAAGCCTCCCGGCGCATCGCCATCGCCATCGCGCAAACCCAAACCTCAGCAGTCAGCGGCCCCCGATTCGACCCATGCTCCCGCCGTCGTGGTACGGGCGACGGCAAGTCCCCACAGCAGCACCCAGCCCTACCCCTAAACCCTCCCCCACCACGCCCGCTGCCCTTGACTTCCCTGCCCTTGGCCAGATGACAGACAGGCATGCAGGCACCTGCCAACCGGCAGACTCCCACCCACCCACCAACCCGAGGCACCACGACCCCCATACCCATGCACCCTCGCCTGCGCCTTGCCCGGCGCGGCAGCCGGGCTAAGTCCAACTTCGAACGTCGCGTCCTTTTGGAAGGGCCGAATGTGACGGTGCTTCTTGTTTCGGCGCTGCGTCGTCGTGCTTGGATCTTGGATCTGCTGGTGCGGAGGTGCGGGGGTGATGCTGTTTTCTTGTTTCCCATTTTCTTGACTTGTGTGAGCTCAGTTGCTGCCCGCGGCCCGAACATGGTATCGCGTTGGAACATGTATTTACCCGCCTTTTGTTGTTGTGGACGTGGTGCAGTAGGAACATGTAGGAGCAGGATGATGCAGGTTATGTCGTCGATGATTCCTCTGCGTTGCTGCCTGGTGACGATTCTTGGCTCCAATGACTGGTGCGGTGGTGGAATTTGATTGGTTTGTATTCTTGTTTTTTTCTTCCAATTATATACTCCCAGTTGAAGCCAGCTCAGTCCAAGTCTGCCTTACGCCGGAGCCAGCATCATGATGTACTCTCTCTCGCTCTGCCCAAACTTGATCATGTCCTGCGCCATCACCTCCACAAAACGCGTCGCTTCAACCTTTTTGCCGTTCAGAAAAGTACCGTTGCTGCTCTCCAGATCAATCAGGTATGGGCGCACTTTGCTCTTCTTGTCGCCAAATTCGTTGGTGCGCGTTGTATAACGAAACTGCAACACCGCATGCTGCTTGCTAGTGCTGGGATGCTCTACCAACAAGTCTGCTACCGCGGGCTCGCGTCCAATGAGCCAGCAGCTACGACTCCCCAACTCCAATGTGTGCAAAAGGTCCTTGCCCTTGAAGATGTAAAGTCGCCAGTCGTCGCGCGGCGGAGGCTTGCGCGCATCGGGTGGCTCGTTGTACTTGAGGACGACGTTTGTGCCAGCAACAGTGTTGGTCTCGCGTGCGAGTAGGCCGGTCTGATTGAAGTTTGGCTTTTCCTTCTCTACAGGCTTGTCGACCGAGCCGCTACCACTGCCAGTGTAGGCATCTTCTTGAGAGGGCAGGGGTTTTGTAGACCGTTTGCTGCGCGGAGCCGGAGATGCGCTGGTCGAGGGCTTGCGGCGCTTTGGCGAGCGCGAGCGCGAACGGCCGCGTCCGCCGCGCCGTGAGGAGCGTGGTGAAACCGAACGCTCGCTCTTCCTGTCCTTGCGATGTGGCCGTGTTGGACTGCCCGAGCGGTCCCTGTGGCGCCGTCTCTTGTCATGTCTTTCGCGGGATGCGCTCCTGCTTCGATTGCGCTCGTCGCGGGATCTGCTCAGACTCCTTTTCCTCCTTGAATCTTCTCTGCTCTCATCCCTCTTGCGTCTGCGGCGACGCTCCTCATCCCGACCATCTCTCGAGTCGTCTCGGTGATTCCGCCTCGAGTGTTTGCTCCTGCGGTCCTCTGGGCTTCGCGAATACCGTTTACGGCGGCGTTCTCTGCCATAGTCGTCTCCGTCTAGATCCCGCGCCCAGCCACGGCCGTGGACCCTGTCTTCCGACGGCGACCGTCTGCGTTCACGCCGTGGCGGTGGGCGTGGCGGCGGTGACGTTGACGCAGAGTCTGTTGCCATGGAGTGTTGGGAGGAGATTTGTTGACGGCGTGCACAGGTGACCGGGCGGCGGAC
Source organism: Phyllosticta capitalensis (assembly GCF_038381095.1). Taxonomy (NCBI): domain Eukaryota; kingdom Fungi; phylum Ascomycota; class Dothideomycetes; order Botryosphaeriales; family Phyllostictaceae; genus Phyllosticta; species Phyllosticta capitalensis. The sequence goes on from NW_027117440.1 coordinate 587,774, forward strand.
GGGTAGAGCGGCTCAAACAGCCCAGGCGACTAAGAATAACCCAGTGGCCGCGAGCGTTGGCGTAAATGAGGTTGTTGTGTAGACTTGAGATTGCAGTGAGGAGCCTGGAAGAGGGTCGAACAACGGCGCGTCCGCCAAGCGAGCGACGTCAGTTGCCGCGGCGAGAGAGGGCGAGAGGACCCGGACCTGCTCCACCAACCCCGACTCTCGCTCCCACACCACCCGCATCTTGTTTACCTCGGCGGCTAAGTCGCCTGCTGTTGACATCACCAACGGCTTTCGAAACTTGTACTACGACACGATGCAGGCCATGTCGTCAAAACTGGCGTGTCCACCCTCCCGTTTCAGCGTCGACGGTGGAGCCTCCCTTGCAGGCGTTGCAGATGGCATACTTTGTGCAGCCTGTCCTCTTCTCTCATCCGTCAATTCTCCAATGCTTTTCTACGCGCTGGAAACGCGTGCATCTGTGTAGCATACATACGTTGATTGCGTCAAGTTCCTCGATGGGACTTGCATTCCTTCATCTCTTTCCTTTTAGATTGTGCAAGCCCGTCTCTTGCGCTCCAATTTGGCAATTTTCTCTCTCGTCTCATTGTGCAGCCTTTTCCTTGTAAAGTCGCATCTCAATCTACCATGACGCTCTCGTCATGTCGAAAAAGATATTCCCTTGGACAAGAAAAGAGCGGAGGAACGCCCTCAAATCCTACCGAGTCGATGGCTTGATGCCAGTGGCCATGTACGAGCCGCACTCTGGCCGTGGAAGAGTAATTCGAAAACGAAAGGTAAGCAGGTCAAGCCGCGCGTCAGATCATAGAGAGGAGCCTGCTTTTAGCTTGAAGTTCCGTGGAGAGCCGTCGCTGGGTGCGCAACGTGCGTTTTGAAGACGGCTCCATATTCTGAAACCACCGGACGCGGGAGCATGTCATCTCATTGACAACACCACATAGAAGAGCCACCGGCCAAAGCCTCATAACATTGCTATTCCTTCACCGCGAACTTCGTTCGCAGCATGTTTCGCTCCTCCCTCGGTGCTGCACGATGCTGCGCTGACCTCCGTCTCGTCCGCCTCACACCTCGTCGCCGCCGCCGCTACTGACATGTTGCGCTCTCCCGCCCTCAACAATGTCGATTCGCCAAAATCCGTCCAAACTCTTGCCCCGACCCAGTATCGCGCCAACACTGCACCGTCGCTTCCTGGCATCGCGGAGCTGCCCGGCTCTCTGCTGCAGGAAAACCAAGGCTTCCTGGGTGACGACAATTTCCAGGATGAATATCGCCCGACTGTAACAGAAAGAACGGGGAGTCCACGTCTCGAAGGCCAAGAAACGAATTTGGCAACACGGCTAGCCGCGTCGCGCAAACGGGGCCTGACTGTAAACACTGGTGCTGTCCACGCCGACGTGATGAGCCCTGGTCTGAGTACCAGCGGAACCCAAGCCTCCAAAATGTCTCGTCGGAGTGGAGACTCTAGGTCTACCAGTTTCCGGAGCAGCGATTTCATGGGACGGCGGGGCATCCATAGCGACAACAGCTCCATGTTTTTCATGCCCTTGACAGAAATAACAGAAGGATCGAGTGTTTATGGAGGGTCAGAAGGGTGCAGCACTCCTTCCAAAGTAAGCAGCCAAACATCTTTAATCACGTGCTTCACAATGGAGACATCCGTCGAGACTTGTTCCTCCTTCAAAGTAAAGCTGACGGGGTCGGCGCAGACTTCTAATGACCCTGAGGCGCCCGCTTCCGAGAACCTGCAGGAGACTCTCCTCGCAAGGAACAAGACCATCTTCAACCTGAGGTCGCAGTTTGTGAATTTGCGCAAATCCCACAAGGCGCACATTCGGACTCTGGTCGATGCCCACACCAAGGACATTGATGCTATGAAAAGTTATATCGATTTTTTAGAAAATTCAAGAGAAAAATGTAAATTTCCGTTCAGGAATGCGATTGGACCCTCTGACAATTTCGCAGCACCGGGTCAGGACCAAGATGGAGAGGAAGGCGCAGTATCCAAGCCGGTGTCCTCGGACCCACCTCAATTACCTCCTTTCAGCGCATCCTCATTAGGCCCTCGCACTCGGGCAAAAGAAGGTGACACTAGAATGGACGATGGTCGAGATTCCGCAGAGTCTAGCAACGAGTTCGAGGAACTGGCCAAGGTCAAAAAGTCGCTTTACCATGCAAATTGCCAAATCCAGGCCATGAAGGAGCAAATGGAAGACTTGGTCGCAAAAAAGGATTCGTACAAGGAGCGAGCCGTCGACTTTGAAGTAAGAGTGCGAAACAACGCCGAAATCATCGTGGACCTGCGCGACATCGAGTACAAGCTGGAGTCCGAGAACCGAAAGCTGCAAGACAGGGCCAAGAAACACAAGGAGCAGTTGGAAACCCTGCGATCGCAGCATCAAGAGCACATCAAAAACATTGTACAGGAAACCGAGGCCGCTAAGCACTACGCAGAACTGCTGTCCGACCAGCTGAAGAGCCGAAAAGGACCCAATGACACCAAGACCACCGTCGCCGAACTGCTCACCATGGTCGAAAGCCTGAATAAAGCGCTCCGAGAGAAAAACACCCGCATCCAAGAGCTTGAACGCCTGAATCGCGCTTTGCAAATGGATCACGACGAAATGGAGCACAAGCATTCGGCATACGTAGCCAGGCACGACGAAGCGCTCTCTCGCGAGACGAAGAAGAGACGCAAAATGATTGAAAAGGCCAGGGAAGCAGAGACGCAAATCACAGGCCTCAAGGCTCTTGTCGAAGAGCAAGGCAAGGAGCTCAAATCTGTGCAAGCAGAGTACGAGCGCCTGCGCAAGCTACTGCACGCCGAATTGCGCAACCAGGCCAAGGAAGCCTTGTCAAGAGGCTATGTTGCTAGCAAACCTTCGAACAACGAGGAATATTTTGAGCTCATTCTGAAGGATACTCGGAAGCGCGTCCAGGACTTGATTGCTCAAGAGGGGGGAGAAAAGTCATGGGAGCCAGCGTTCAATCCCTATGAACGCGTCGAGCAACTGGAAAAGGAGATCGAGTTCCACGTCCGCGATCTCATTCACTTCAAGCGAGAGGCGCGGGGCTTCAAGAAGGATGTCAAACGTGCAAACAGCAAGATTTCTGATCTCAGCGCTAGTCTCATGGCAGTCTCGGCGGAACCGTCGCCTGGATCGGCCTTGTCAGCACCAACCCAACAGTTCCTCCTCAAGGACACTCCAGAGCGACGTCCAAATGGCCTTGGCATCATGGGTCCTTCGAAGTCTGCCGATTCGCCGGAGGTTTTCCGATTCCCGGCTTCCGCTCAGACCCTCTCTGCAAATACGACGATGCGTGGTGTCCCCCATTCTGCGCCCCTACCACCTCTGCCACCGACACCCTCAGCCACTACGTTTGCAGCAATAAACCGCTCGCAGAGCAACAGACAGTTGCGAGAAGAAATCCCTATCCAGTATACACCGGCCCCTGCGCCCCCTCCAGCAGGTCTACCTCCGAAGCCGCCGAAGCTCCATCGTCCCGACTCGGAGACGTTGCCCGCTCCTTTTCTCCAGCCGATTCCCAAGAAGAAACGACAACCAAATAAACACAAACCCCCAGCCTTGTCCATCACCGCTCCACCCCCGTCCAATACTGAGACCACTATAACGACGCCGTCGCCGTCCACGTACTTGGTCCGTACTGAGCAGCAGCAAAAACCGACTCCACCGCTCCCCTCGGCCACGCTCGCTCCTCCGAAATCTCCAAATGGCCCGTTACATCGGAGGACACCCTCTGAGCGTTCCTTCGGCCTCTTGTCTCCGTCCAGCTCGCAACCAGCACCGCCATACACTTCTGCTGCTGCATCCGACAAACCGAATGTCTCTCCCTCACCTAGCCCCTCCAGTGTTACCGTAATGCCAGGCCCGCCTCCGCCTCCTCCAAAGAAGAAGATCATTCACGCCCCAATGTCTCTTTACTTTACCGCACCCGCCCATATGTCTGCCCTCGAGACCATCCGGTCAGACTCCACCGTCGACGGTATGTCCATGCTCGAACGCAACGGGGACGAAGACGACGACGAGCGGCCCCTGCTCAAGCCGACCAGCCCTTCCAGCCCGACCAGTCCGACCATCACTCAGCGAAGCATGACCGCCAGCATCATATCTGGATCCGACGGCGGGCCTTCGGGCAGCATGATCGGCGTCGCGCTAGGCGGCGAAGATCATCCGCGCTACGAAAGGACACCGCGGGACGAGCGACGCCACGGACTGCTCGCCGTCAACAGGGACCAGCACGCCTTTGAGAGCGCACGGGAAAGCCACGTCCGGGAGAGCTGGGCGCGCGAGGCTGTCGAGGCGCTCATGGCCGACGTCCTGGCGCGCGTCGAGGAAAACGACCGCGTCGAGCGCCAGAAGAGCCAGCGTAGCCAGAGAGGCCGTACCCCCGAAGCCCGTCCTGGCGCCCCCAGGGACCCGAGGGACAAGTCGTTGCCAGACGATCCCGATGAGGATGGCGACGGCATCGGCAAGACGCTGCGGCGCCTGGGCCGCCGTCGTGGCATCGACGTCGAGGGCCTGCTGAGTCGCTACAGTAGGAAGGGCGTCGTCATGCAAGGCAAAGGCGAGGTGAAGCAGTTTTAGACGGCTCGATTGAGTGAGCCGAATCGACATCGACATGGGCGTTTTCACGATTTTCTTTGCACACTTTTCCTCATCGCATACATCTCTCCGCGGCGCATCTACATCTTCCACGCGCAAGCAAGAAAGACAGCAAGCATTTGATACCACCATTGGCTTTCGTTCCTATACCACCACCCGCTTTCTTTTCGTCGTCAATCTTTCCACCCATTTGTCATTTTCCCACTTTTTTCCTTTTTACTACAATCGTTGCATTTTGCGGAGCGGAGCAGAGCGATCTTTGCATACTACACACGATGCTACATACACCCATGACTGACAGGGAAAGAAGATGAAGAAGGAGAAGAGCATAGCAGAGCTGGCTCTCGCGCGACGACTGCTTCATGAGAACCGGCCGCTGCGCGGAGCGAGCGAGCGAGCGAGCGATGCGAAATCCGAAGAGAAGAGAAAGAGATGGATTTCTTTTTGCAATCATCTTGCGGCGTTGCATTGCATGTGGGCGGCATCCACGGCGGCATACTTAGATACATCATCTCCTATTGTATTATTGCTAATGTATATCAATATTATCTGTGGGAGAGAGACACCTTTCTCCCACTTCTTTACATCTCTCTGTTTCCTTCTCGGTGTGTTACATTTCCCCAGAATCTTCGTTCAAATAAAGAAAGAGCTGGAGAAAGGAAAAAATGGGGGCGATTAACGCCATTCACAACGGACTTGCATAAGACACAGGGAACCCCCTCCTTACTTTGGTGGTCAGGATCCTTGTCGAAGCGGGTCGGCCCGTTCCCGAACATCTGGTCGCCATCTTCAGGAGAACCCGAGACTGTCTTACTGCTCAACTGTCAGATAAACAAACTCGTTCTTCATGAATGGTGAGATACAGCCCTTCTATCACGCTGAGTGCTTGACGTCACTGGTGATGCTTTACTGATTCAGCATGCAGGTGACCTGATAGAAGAGAGCGTGCGGTCGCTGCCTGTTTCTTCAGACCTCAAGAGCCAGCTTGCGGCTAGAGTCGGTTCATTACGGCTGTCCGATAGTGACTAGCCATCGAGTAGAGGTTTGTGAACTACCCATACCTTAGAGCGTCGTGCCCGACGGCGTCGCGCCCGACGGCATGCTCGGATAGGGAAGTGGAGACGTAGATAAGGCGGTGCGAAGCGCAGTCACGCTCCCACGCACCCGCCACAAGCCCGCAACAACAGCGACCAGCGAGGTTGACCGGACCTTCCTTCGACCCACTTCTTGCTATAACAAGTTAGAGCCTGCAGCATACGCTGTCCCACTCTGGCTACTAGAGCAGCAATCTTTCAGCTATGTTGCTCAGCCCCATGTTGATAACATGCTTCTGGAAGTTCTCGCGCTGTGACGCTGGCGCTTCTGGTCCTGCGCTGGTCTTCTGACTATCCATGTCCGACGCGCATTCACGTGTTGGCCAGTGGTGATTTGATAAGCTGCCACAGCCAACACTTCCTTCACTCACCCTCCATCGCTTTAAACAGTCCCTAACACCTGCGCGACTGCTGTCTCCAGTCACTTCTCCTATTCTACCAGCTCCATCTTTCATACTATTCCTTTTGGCATTTCTTGACTTTGTAGGCTCAGTTCAGGCCTCAACTCACTCGTATTCCACCGTTCCTCATCATCCACCCCAATCGACTACTTGCTCCAGCGGTTCCTTGGGAAGACTGCATCACTCCTACCCGGCGTATACCTACACCACGAGAATTATACACCTAGTCTATCTCTATCCTCCGTGTACAACAATCTCCAACTAGACTCAATTGCTTTCTGTGGCCCAACTACGAGACACCTTTCGGACTTCCAGCCGATCAGAATCTTGTCCTGCCTCGAAACCATTTGCTCGACCCTTTGCCCTCGTAGGATATACACAACAAAAGCATGAAAAGTTAGTACTCTCTTCCAAAGCCAACTAGCCAGCGACTAACTTCGCAAGTACATCCACAGGCCCTCCGCCCTCCGACCAATCAACCTGGTCCAGTGAAGTCATCATCGGCATCGTCGGTCTCCTCTTGACCGTGCTTGTGCCAATTGTTGGCTTCATTTTCCGACACCACATACTCAGAATGCTTGGGAACAAAACCGTAAAGCATGGCATTCGTGTCCCAGATCCAGGTCAGTACCATGGCACCGCAAGATATCGGTCGAATGTCTCGGACTCATGGACTCAAGCTGACTCAACCAGAATCGGTCCCAGTGCTGGAAAGTCCAAGCATGCCCATACTTCCACCTCGTCGTCAACAAGACCAAGCGTTCTCCACCACCCGCGTCGATTTCTACCTGATGTTGAATCTGCATGGCGTATCAGCGACTGGGCTACATCTGGGGAACCGGGGACCCTGAAAGCCAGGGGACACGCAAACATTCATTCCGAATCCTCCGCCCTAGCATCACACGGTTTTCGATGAATCGTTTCTCGATTCTGATACCCTTGTGCAAGTGTACAGTCACTAGGTCACCCACGAACTCGATCACTTTCTACGTTATGAGCATTACGAACCGGCGCAAAGAGCCTAGATTGGTTGGCGTTGGTTTCTTTGGTCGGATGATATCTTTCCGTATTCCCTTCCTGTTTTGAAGTTGCTTGGCCCTGGGAGTCTGGCGCATGTGATGGCTCGGTAACAGCACTTTGTTGTTCAACACAACGTTCTCATTGCATCCTGTGTCTAGTCACTTCTTCATAGCTGAATGCTTGTTCCTTTTATGTGTCCGGCCCACTCCATCAGTTATGCATATATTCTACCGGGCCTGAAATCTCAGAAGGAAGGGGAGACTCAAAACACCGAGTTTAAGGAACTTCATCTGGAAGCAGGGAAGTCCTTTGTAATACTGCTGGGATTGGATGCTGGGCGGCTCGGGCCGCTCTGTAGCGCCTATTGTGTCTGACTCGCCGCCTGTGTGCACGAGTGTTGGTGGGGCCGAGACTGTCCTTCGCTCTTACTTTGGACTGCAATTGATCTTCATGTTCCGACGGTCTGGTATCATCAGAAAGGTTCTCGAAGCGCCAGAAAGAATGTTCCTGGCTCAACTCACCCTTTCTTTTCGTTTGGATCTGCTTGCTTGCCTCAGGCACATTTCTGGCCTCTCCGCAACCTACATGCAGTTTGCCACTCTGGTGCGCGGCGGAGCGCTTGCGAGTCTACGTGCTCGTGTACGCCTTTTTCTTGTTGGGCGCAAAGCGTCATGAAGGGGTGGAAACCTGTCCGATCTGCGCCGGCACGTGGATACTGGAACAGGCGAATGGTAAAGGTGAAGTTAGTTTCGATCCAATCAACAATCAGTGCTGGCAGCAGACTCGGCCGCGTTGACCGGCGCTTGAGAGTCGAGATAGCCGCCTGTGAAAAAGCCAGCGAAAGAGGGGAGGAGACGAATGCGAGCCTGTCGCACACATGCGGCTCTGCTGGAGTGCTTGCGGGCTCAGGCTCGGGTTGGGCAGGTGCGAATGTTTGGCGTCAGCGCTCCTGTTCACTGGCTGTCGCATGTGGCGACACAAAGGCAGGTGCACTGGACTGCTTGCTTGATGCGCAGCTCGAGTTGTGGTCTTGATGTGATATGCGCCAACGTGGCATGGCGCACTTGCGGAGAGCAGCGACGCGACGGTGCGCAGCGTGCACATATCGGCTGGTGAGTCCGCATCTGCAGTCATGCACATGTACAGTGGGCGCTGAAGTTGTGAGGGGGCGTGGGGAGTGGGTGGGGCGGGAGTCCTTGCGAAAATCCCACCGTCCATATATCATTCGACGGGGCGTGTGGTGTCGGGAAGCATGACGTTTGCATGCAAGTGGAAAAAAAGTGAGCGGCAACAGAGAGTGGCTGCGCCGGATCATGAAGCGCGCCCGGCTCTGGTTTCTTGACCATGTCACAAGTACTTGATTCGGCTGGCATCGGACAGCTTCACTTGCTTGAAGCTGCAAGCGACAAGTTGCTGACATCAGGTGTGTCTGGTGGAAGATTTTCCAATGGGCTTGTCTTGTCCATCCCTCTCTGCGTTGGAAATCGGTACATACAGGTGATAGAAAACCGCATCTGCAGGCTGGACGAGGCTTAGAGTTCGGCTGACGCATGCTAACAGGGAAACATGCGCACCAAAAGTAAAAAGAAAAATTCTCCGATATCATTTCATTCGCTGACACGCTGAAGGAACCTGTACTGCCCCACATTCTCGCCTCCACGCGCATGCTGAGCCAAATGCCGCCCCGGTGCCTGAATGCCCGCTTTGCGGACCGGGCCTGTTCACCCAAAACAGCGTCATCGCCGACTTTGCAGCCCAGTAGCCTCGCTGGAGGGAGCTCGTATTCTCATACTTCTCATGATAGGACGGGGTGTGAGGTGGACAGAAGATATGATGAAGGAAGGCAGGCAAAACGAATTGACCGCTCCTGTGTCCTTAAATTCTCTCTTCGCTCTTTGTACAGCCCACATTGACGTCTCGATTCCAGACTTGCTTCAGATTGTGTCCACAGGCCATTCAAAAACTCTACACCAAGTGAACCTCACTCACCTGCCCCAAAAGCTGGAAACGGCCGCTTGATCAGACTCGAGCTGATCCCCACAGCCTGCCAGGGTCGGCAGATCCCTCGGATTCCTGTCCTCTCCCTTGATCTCGACATTCTGCCCTCTCTATTAACTCCATCACGTGCGCCTTCCACCAAGCCAAAATGAACTGTACGTCTACCAGTCAGAGAGGAAGCGTGGTCTAACGAGATGCTAGCAACAACATACTATCCCCCGTTTGCATCCCGCGGAAAGTCGAACTTTTCTGCAGAAGCGGTCATTGCCATCGTGAGTGCAGTTCTGACTGTGCTCGTGCCAGTCGCTGGATTCACTGTCAAACGACTCTTCTCTCAACGATCCAAACCGGAATCAGTCGAGGGTACCGGCACTGGTAGTCCTGACATGGGTAAGTGCCTGACCCCTGATCCTTGCTCCGGACGGCCTGCCAATCATGCTGACTGACACAGAACTTGGGACGACCCACTCCACAATATCCGGTCGTCGCTCTAGCCTCAACTGGGATCCGCCATTCAATGGAGAGGAGCTACCTGGAGCCCTAACTTAATTGCACGAGGATATCTACCAGATTTGAATCGTGTCTCCCAGAAATTAGACTGACAAATTCAACATTGAAATGTCCGGCCGTCAGGAGTGAAGCTTTTACTTTCTTTATCCTGTACTCGACTTGTGGGACTTGGGGCATGTAGAAGGCATCGCTGTGGGGTTGAATGGAGTTCATTTCCGGTGTACATTTAAGCCGTCCTCTCTCTGAACAGTGTCTTCGAGGACTCCATTGTCCCACAAGAAAAGCTAGGCTAGGTTCGCGGGGCTTTATACACTAGCATGTCAGAGCGCCTTCACAAAATCTAGACCTCTTTCCTGCTTATACATCTCGTCCGGAGAGATCCGGTGGCTGTGCGCAGCCCAAGAAAATGACGTATGCATATAAGAGGTCAGCAGTCGGCAGGACAGTGGCTGTGCGCGCTGGAGAATTCCCCATGCGCAGGGCCGTATTTTTGACAGTATCGTTGGAAAGCCGTTGATTTGTGGGCAAGTAAAGTTCAGTCTGTCGCAAGACTCGAGAAATACCTCGGAATTATCAGGCAAACCTGCTGCACGCCTTCGGCTTGTTAAATAATCCTGCGACACCAGGATACGTTGGACTTGCAACCGCACCTACGATATTTGAACAGTTTGCAAACTGTGCAGCGCATGCGGTCGTAACCTGGCATAGACCTCCTGAAGTCACTCTGAGCCACAATGTCCTTGCGACTGTATAGATGATTCCGTCGCCTTGGAAGGTCAGCTCTGCATCTGCAACGTTGGGGCCATTAATTATTGGGGGCTATGAGCACAGTGAACAACCCTTGTTACCTACATGCTTCATCAGGTAAGTCTGACGAAACTCCGGCTCTCGGCCTGCAATGCAGGTGCGGCTGCTACCATTTTTTACGGCTTCCTCTTTGATTGGTGACTGTTCGCGATGTCCGACAACGTTTGACTGAGTTCTTAAGGACCATTGACTGCAATTTCTCGACGTCTTAACTCTCAACTTCAAAGCAATTCTCTCCACTTATGTCAGTGTCGTCTACATTGCTTCCTCTGGCTCTCTCAAATCACGATCTCAGTTACCAAAACCCCTGATTTTTCGGTCTGCAAGAATCCTCAACTTCACTCGCCAACATGAATTGTAAGTATCAGTACATACTCATCCAAACATTTGACGACGGTGAACTGACTGGTTGTAGCTACTACGCGTAGTCCTTGCTGCGCAATTGACGAAAAATCCACTCTGTCCATCGAAGCCATCATTGGCATGTTTGGCGTGGCTATGACCATTTTCGTTCCGCTCCTCGGTTTCGTCTTCAAGAAGCAACTCGTATTTCAAAGGTCCTCGAGAGACCCACAAATACCACTTGTTCGGAGAACCTCAGATATAGGTATATATGCTTGGCAATCCTCGCTCCACTTTCCTCACACTGACTGCGAGAAGAACCTGGATCTCAACCTCGTCCGAATTGAAAATCTGCCGCTCAGATTTCGACATGCCAGAAGCGATAAAATGAGCAGAGACAGATTGCCACATTTGAGGGGCTCCTAATCGACATGACGGAACCGCTGCTGTGGCCCCTGAAACAGTGGACACAGAGCAGACTCCTTTGTCAATTTGTACATATTTTCTTTGTAGGATCTTTTTTGTTCTGTATATACGTTTGTAGCAATCGCGGCGTAAGGATGTAATCTCGGCGGAGTCAAATTCAGGATACCCTTTCACAGTGTTCCCCGGGCCGTTGGCGGCATTGCACTTTGTGCTGACTTCGTTCGTCGCTCGGATTGCCGTAAGTCGTTTGGCCGGGAGAATGAGGCACAAGATGTTCGACAAGATGAGGGACGACAAAGATCCAAAGGAGAGCGCTATACGATTCGTGAGTACTGTCGAAGCATGTCGTGTGTCGTGTTTTTTCGATGGCTCAGACTTAACGGCATGGGGTCGGTGAATTTCTTGCACGGGACGCCCCACCAATACATGTACCATACGTGAGAAACACCCAGAGCTTGGTACGGTGAGTCCCGTTTGATGCCAGATCTTCGTCCTGGTGGAAGATTTCGAAATCGAAGCACAAACGGTGGAGAGACAGCGCTGTAGAGTCACGGGGAATACCCCTATTCTCGCCTCGGTGTAATCCTTGTACCAAAGGCTCGGCCCGCCGTGTCGTAATCTTCGCATTTGTCTTGATTTTGCGTAAATTGCTGCTTCCGTTTTCGCTCTGAACCTGCCAAAGTCGGTAGATACCAGCAGGCAGTTGTGAGCCGACATCGAAATTCTCGGAGGCCGGCGGTGGGAAGCGCTTATGAGAAGGATCTGGGACGCTGCTGCTGCGCAGCACTTGCGCATTGGGTGCATCCGGAAGCCGCCATCCGCGCAGCGCCCATTGGATGCAGGAGCACTCAAACAGCCTGAAAGCGTTGAACGGCTGCTTACAGAATGTGTCCGGGCGTTGGGCGCTCATGCGCGTGCCCTGATGCAGGACGACGTATTTCTGTGCGTTGCGGTTGAGTGGAAGGAAGGCGAGAGGGGAGGCGGGGGCGGAGCAGAAACGTAAGCCATGGCGGATTGGCCGACATGGTTTCTGCCTTGCCCATGATAACCGATCAGCAAAGGTGTCCAATTCCAGGCCAATCAGTTCTACTCTCATTCCTGCATGAATGCCTGGCAGGAGTTCTACCTTTTCTCGGCATCACGTTTGAGGAGAGATCAGGTTTTGAGCCCCAAAATTGTGGCTCCTCACCCATGTATCTCACTCAGGTTGTTGGATTGGCTCTTATAAGGTAGTTCAGCCCAACCAGATCTTCCCTCACATTTTCGCAACATTCCGCTTCATCGAACTTTGCGCCCTTCTGCTTTGGGCTCAGACTGGCCAAGACTATCACCGTCGAGAGCTTTGCAGTTAAGTGGTCGCTGACCTACAAACCACTTCAATGCAATTCAACATGTCAATCGACGCAAAACCAAATTGTAAGAAAAGACACTGTGTCAAGATAATGGACTAACAAAGGGTAGCTACGCCAACGCGCAGTCCATTACCTCCTCTTCGCAAATCAACGTGGTCAACAGAAGCAATTGTTTCAATTGTCGGAGTTGTCCTAGTGGTCCTTGTTCCACTGTGCGCGTTCATTCTCAAGCAAGTTTTCTCTAGGATGACTGCTAGAAGTTCATACAACAGAATCGATGTGGAGTTCCAAAATGTGGGTCATTTGTGTATCCACCAACGACATCAGTCGAATGTAAGCTGAGTGCTGAATGCCGAAATTAGGTCGAAACCGACGATACAAGAGGAACGACCTCGATAGACGCAAGTTCCTGGCAGTTCAACGAACGACAGAATCGATCTAGTCCAGTCCATGAATGTGCCAATAGAGGTCGTGTCTCAGAGACTCCATCGGGCAGCGGTGTATTTGATCAAGTCTCCATCCAAATCACCGCGGATCATCCCGCAATCGACAACTTGGGAGTCCCATCCAGTGACCCATCTCACAGTCTCGATGGAATACAACCAATGGCTGTCATTGATGGTGCCGCCCGCACTCCCCTCGAGGACCACCCAATGGGTGCGTACTCACAACAAAGAAACCCCTTCCTCTCTCAAACTCTTGTCCATTTGGTTTTACGCCAGATATTCCGGAATTCCACAGGACTTGCTTTGCCGGATTGACCACGGATTCCATCTGATCACCATCTGGAGCCTTCTATTTCCGGAACGTAGCCATTAGGATCAGGAGAAGCCGTAGTGCTTGTCCACAATTCTTTTCTGTTGTTTTTTATTTGCAGTCCTCCTGTCTCTAATCAATTGTTACTCCGCTCTTTTTACTCGAACGAAGTCGACCAGCCTCCACCTCGATGGAGTACTTGCATCGACAGAGTTAGTCGTCTGATTCGGGTCCGGCAGGTTAAGAATTTGGGATGATTTTGTTCCATTTTGATGAAGAAGCCTATGACAGTACCTCTTGTCCTGGGAAAATTTTTCGAGTTCTTGCACCTAACTTCGGGTGTAGGGGTTTAAGTGTTTTCCGGCTCTGCTGTTGACAATTCAAATCACAGCAACCTGTCCAAGTTCTGCAGCTCGGTCCCGGATTATAATCGCGATTGAATCAGCAGAGGGCTTTGGCCAGTCCTGTTTGAATGAATGGCAAAGAGTCGATCGCTGCGTCCAATGTCAATCGTTAGTGCCACAATTAAGAAGCAGCGCCATCCAAATCCAGTGCAAATGATTTAATCACATCGCTCGACAACGAAAAGAGCAAAGGTTGGTCACAATTTGAGCTCCAGCACTTACAAGCACTTGATTTGGAATGCACGTCAATGTATGGACCAGATGCAAACCTAAGTCCTACGCCACTTGAATAATCCGTGGCCTTGCTACACCGACGCATAGCTATTTGCGTGCAGCGTTCTGGATCAACAGGATTTCCAGAGATCCAGTGCCGAATTGACCACTAGGTTTCCTGGATCGTTTCCTGTAGGGCTTTCAGTGCGGTCGACGCTCCGCAAATGCAGCAGAATCCTGCAGCACAAGCTATGCTCGATGCACCAAGTACTTTCGTTGGTCGAGCTTCGTGCGTAAAATTGGGCCAAAGGTCAAGAGGGAAGATGTCAGAAATCTAGCCACTTTATCTCTCTTTTATCTCCGGGGAGGAAACAAGTGGGGACTGCTTGTGGGGGCGTCTGACCTTCCGAGCAGCACAATCACGACGTACCCGGCGAATGGCAGCTTGGGCGCCGTGCAGGCGGCCAGCGGCGGGTAACACGTTGGCTGCGAGCCAATTCGCAACGGGTCAAACCAATTATGCTAGCCGAGGGCATCAGATCTGGAGGCTCTTTTGGAGGGTGGCGGTCCGAAGCCTTTGCTTTGTCATGCATGTATTGTTATTTTGCGAATCTCTCCCTCATCATCGGCCTCGGAGAGGCTGAGCTGCATGGTGGCTGTCAGAGTGCCAGAAAAAAGTGGGTCGTCAGCGCGCGACGCCTCCAATCAGTTTCAAAGTCTCCCGGTGGATGATGCAAGAAGTGGTGGCTAAGGTGCGAGCCAGAGTGGGAGATCATTCCTCCCAGCGGGATGCAGTCGCTTTGTCCTCTGAAGTTGATGCAAGGCTCTGGGTGCACAGGATAGACACTAGATGCAGGGCGTTTTCAAGAAGGACGGCATCTTTGAAGAAACATGCTTCAGTTTCCAATCCAGCAGTACTGGAACCGCGCTTGTCAGATCCGTTTGAGAAGCGCAGTGTTGTGGGCGAAATGTCCAAGTTTCTTCTTCAAAAATCCGCAGCCCTGACAGGATTCGCAGACTGAGACGCGCAGAGGTCAGGGATGTCTATCGAGGCGCCAATGTGAATCCAAGCAACAAATCAGATATCAGCGCCAGCTTGTTGAAGACCAAAGGGGGAAAACTTACGATACGGTACTGGCTCGTCGTGCCTCTGTGTTGTTCATGCGACCAGGCAGGAGCGCAGGTGGCATGCAGCTGCAGCGGGAGTAAGGCAACCCCACACGCCTTTCTCACTCTATAACTCTTCGCAATCGATGCTTGTCTCTGTGTCTACCACTTCCGTCGACACCGATCTCATTCAAAACACCAAGTGCGCTTAATTCAGAACTTTTTGGCCGTTGCATCCTTTGTATTTTCATTTCCACCGATCCATCTCCTGGCCGATCTGTCTATCTCGATACTGTTTACTCCTCAGTTGTCAAAAATTCATTCGAGGACAGCTTAGGATAGTTGCTGCGACTGGCCAACTTGAACATGAACAGTGAGCAAGACTGAGCATCACCATTCCCAACCAGGAAGCTTACCTAACCAGACACATCGGGGAGGTCAGCATTGTCAAGCGAGGCCATTATCGCCATTGTTGGAGTCATCTTGGCTGCCATAATTCCGTTGAGCGGATACCTTTTTCGCAAGCGCCTCCTCAGAATTTTCCGAAAGCGCACCGACTCAAGTTCCAAAGATGAGGTTGCGGATCCTGGTCAGTTACCGCATTGATTGCAGTCGGAGTACTGGGTCCAGGAGTTTGCATACTAATTTGATTAGAATTGGCTCCAATGCTACCTCCGCAGCATCCAATTGGACAACACCAGAAACTATCTCCAAATCGTGTCTATCTTTCCATCACTTTCAACCAGGACGGTGCGACAATGGCTGGAATCCAGTTTGTCTAACCGGAAGATCACAAGAGGCAACGCAAAAATCTCCCCTGCTTTGGTCTTCTTCGTTGCACTTCTCAGGATATACCATCCCGTCCATTGGATTCTGTCGAAAGCGCAGGGTACCAGCATCGCAGCACTTCGAGGCATTAACGGCAGGATAGAGACGCATAGATCGCGTCTGCAGATTTGGGACGAGCGAGTTCTGTATCTTTTCTCGTTTCTTTAGCATCGCTCTTTCTCTTCTGTCATTGTTTCCTTTGGCTTCGGAGTAGCATTCAGTTTCACGTTGCTGTACGTCCACACGAAACTTGCTTTTGCAATATTAGATTGTCCTATCGGAATAGAGAAGTCTCCTGTGAAACCAGCGAGAGAAAGGCCAAACAATTGATTTCGACTAGGAAGCTTTTTGTTCCCGAGACAGCGCGAACAGCGCTAGAGATTCCTGAAAAGTACCAGCTTGATGGAATCATTGCAGGGTCAGCCCTGCACTGGTTCGACAGTCATCGACAGAGCGGCCCGACCCGTAGTGGAGCGTTCGGCGGATCCACTTTCCGACGTGCCTGACTCGACGTCTTTCGGCTCGAGCGGAACGACACCGAGAAGTCGCAGGAAGCCAACGGAGGTTCTAATGAACGGTAGCAGGCGGTCGGGTACTTATGCTGCTCAAGCTTTGCGCGACAACAGGCGGCAACAGGCGGCAACAAGGCGCACTTGCCGCATCAGGCTGACAGGAGACGTCGCACAGCAGAGGACCTTCACAGCGATTGGCCTTTGGCACGTCGGTGGCGGTGCATCGCTACGTGTCAACAGGCTGAAGCTTCAAGAGCACCCTGAAGAGCCTCTAATTTCTTTTCTCTCCACACAGAGTTCTCCGTTTCCCCTGCGAATCGCCATGGCGTCAGAGAGCCCCTCCGCGCGGTGTTTCGCCGCCACCCGACGACAACACCGCCGTGAGCCCAGGCATCAAGGCTACTCTTTTAGTCGCTACTCGAGCTACATTATCCGCAGAGCTCACAAGCATATGGCGATCTCCACCTCAAAAATACTAGAGCGCTGCAGTTGATTGATCGCTTTCGGACACCTTCGGAAGTCAGGAGGGCGCCTTCCCGCTCTCTTGCGCAGCGCTTGCGCCAAGTCGAGGTCAGAGGTAGTTCCATAAGGCTGAGACCTGCACGCATGGAGCTGACGCACAGAAAAGCAGCGGCAAACCATTCATCTCCCAGAAAGATTCCATCCCGGGAGCGGAGATTGAAACGAACGGTTTCATCCGCTGTTTCAGACTGCTCCAGAGCAGTGCATGCATGTTGGTGGTGTCGATGACGACGATGACGATGATGATGCCTGTGGCAGCAACAAAGTCTGTCATGTCACTGATGAAGGCCATCCATCGAAAGCATTCGAGTCTGGCTTTCAACTCCGCGACCTTGCAATCGATCATTTAAGTTTCTCTTGGTTGAAAGTGGCTCGGCTCTGTGAACTGGATCATGAAGCTGCCGCGGAACATGTCAACATAAAAACTTTGTTATCAGCATGCACATGCGTGGCTCGAGCATCCTGCATGCGCAATACGATGATCTGCGGCAATCTCTTCTGCGGTGTCACCACGTAGAATCAAACCCAGCGCGGGGCACATTTTCCCAGGGCAGTGCTCGTCGAACGCTCAGAACATTGGCCATCTCCCTGTCAAAACTTTCAAACAAACAATCAGTCTGTGGTCTAGGACAAAGATTCAAAGGGTTCGCACAGAACCATGGATATATGAAGTCGTTTTTCTTGAATACCATCCGACAATTGCGATCTTTCGGCTGCGAAGTAGAGCAGGAGCCGCATATACTGATATGAGAATATCAGGCTACATACATGATCGGCCGAGACCTTGTTGAATATTTGCCCACGTCATTGCTTCAGGGCAACCTATCAGTCCTGCAAACACCCAACTTCCCTATCCCTGTCTCTTCGAGGCACTGGTTGATAAAACCTTGGCCGCCGCCCGTCTTCTAGACTCCTGTTCACTTCAGCGCCAGGACTGCCCAAGCTATCCGCTCTTTTATCCATCTCTATTTTCATGATCTCGGATTGCCGAGCCACGCTCTTTCCAGAGTCTTTCGTTCATCTCTGTCTTTTCCGATCACTATGAACAGTAAGCCAGGCTACTGATTAGTCATCAATTCAACTGACCTGATCAAAGGCTCTTATATTCCCGCGCATCCTCCAACGCAGCTTTCGAGTCCATCTCTGTCAAACGAAGCGATCATCAGCATTGTTGGTGTATTCGTGACGGTGCTGGTCCCGCTTTCTGGACTTGCTCTTCGAAGACGAATATCTCGAGCCTTCAAACATCCAACTCCGGGGGCAATCGATATTGGTAAGAGACTCCAGACATTTGAGGATGCGGTCATCCGGCTCACTGCTCATATGAAGAGATTGTACCTATGTTCATGACTCGAGAACCACCTCATGATCTGGGCACTCCCATATCCACGCACGTCGAGCGCCTGGGTCATTCTTCTTCTGGTCCCAATTTAACCGCAATGAGCTGAGCTGCTCAAACGCTTTTCAAGCCAAAGCTACTAGCTGGACCCAACAAACGTACTTGACGACGGGTTCATGTACTCATGTAAAAGTATCTGTAAAGTTTTACCAAGAAATGATGCACTCATATCGCAGAATGCCTTGATCAAATTATGCATCGAACACAGGTTCCTTTGGCTGCCATCACTTCACGTGCTGTCCTTTCTCTTATTCATTTCATCGCTTGAACCGAGTATGGAGGAATCATTCATGGACCGTAGATGCTTCTCTGGAAAAGATGACGTCTTGCAGATCACTCGACCGCTAGGAAGATCCTGACTTTGAAAAGTGGCTCGTCCCAACTCCCTCGGGTCGGACGGCCTTAAACTTTCATAGCTGCCATTCTTGTGGATAGACTGCTGGATTTAATGAACAGCAAATATGGACTTTGAGTTTTCGAAAACTCTGAAGGTCGTGGAGAAGGTGCATTCTCCCGCTTCCTCCTTTCGACAACGTGCTAACCCGATGAGGCAGTTTTGTCAACCGGAACCACCATTCAAGCAACGCACACGACGAAGATCGAAATGAAATTTCTGAGTACTGAAAAAGTTTGGTATCCAGCAGCCACATTGACTTGTCCGAGTCTGCATATGTTGCCTGTGATGCGTTGACTGGAGAAGCCTGTTTCTTTTCTAGACGCATCTAGATTGACAACCAGTTAAATCCATTTGAGACAGGTCGGAAGATGGTTGAGAGGAAAATGCAACAAGAGGAGTTGGATGCGGAATTTTGGCCACTTAGAAAAATTGAACAGCAACATCACATTCGAGCCTTTGGTCCACGGGTCCACGCAAGGCCCCCTATCCCCGTGCCTCTGGACCGTCTTCAACTTCGTCATAGATTGGGCATTCCTGCATTTCTTCACTGTTCCTCTGGAATCCTACAAGGCACCTTTTTGTGCAACCGAAGTGCAGGGGACACACAATCAGCTTGCCGCTTGGGCATTGATTTGATTGGTCAAAAGCCACGCGTCTTCGATGCAGCTCGGGCGATCCCCCGTCTTTCGCGTCGTTCTCCACGCAGATTGTTCTGCGTCCCTCGCCCTGAGCTCAATAGAGCGATTTCTCCAGCTTCCAATTTGCCGCTAATGAAGCTCCATTTGCTTCATTTTCTGCTACCATAAAGGGACTAGCAACCATCGGACTGGACATGTAAGAAGCTGCATTTGATCACACACGTCAGTCCTCACAAGGTCCCAAGCGCATGATCATGCCCGATGAGAGCTCTCCTGAAGGTGTTGGTGGAGGCGGTGCTGAAAAATCATTGGACTTGCAAAGGCGACATACTCACCGCGTTTTTGCCCTACTGTCTGTAAGTGGCGCAGTTCCCACATCGTACCGTTTCTGGGGTAAAAGAGCAGGGATCTCGATAGCATGGTTGCAGAACGAAGAATCGCTAACCAGTCAATCTAGCCGACCTTATGAGAGCCCCACAACCAACATCAATGCAATCCTCCAGACCAAGTTCGAGCCCATCTTCAAGTCTGATGAATTGTCCTTGGTGGAATTTTGATGAAAATGGCGTATAAAGTTCGCAAGTCTGCGCACTACACATTTGATCTTCTCCGTCTTACACAAGCCATTCAAAGCTGTCTGCTTGCGATCGGGAAACATGCCTTCAATCCCAGCAAAAGCTCCAATTTTGGCCAATCAGAACATGGACTCATCAACTTTGTTAAAGATTCTATCTAGTCTCAGCAAAAGTATGTTGCAATACCTCTTGTCAGACATGCGACATCGCACTCATTCTACCAGTTATCGACTTGTTGGCAAAGAAAGATTCCTGGTCCACAGAAGCTATCATTGGGCTCGTTGCAGTATTTGTCTCAGTCGCCATTGCTTTGATTGGATATTTCCGAGGACTGGATTGCTTCAAGAGAAATCTATCGAAACTTTGTGATCTCTCTGCGATTCTCTGGAACAAGACACTGGTCCGCCGCAACAAGAAAGCCAAAAAGCCAGGTGATTCCATCTCCAACGTTGCGAACTTTATCCAATCCGAGTCTAACTTTTGCATGTCGAACAGAGACGCCGGACTCAAGTCCAATTGAACCTTGGGGCCCAGACCTGGAGTCACAGCTTCCGATTCCCCCGCGAGTCTCTCTGGAACAACAAGCCTCAGGAAGTCAAGCCTCGTTGAGGCGTCCACATACTTCGGTGGAGACTGCCAGTCCGTCCGCCCCTGCGCCTCCAAATGATCTCGAGAGCCAGAGCCGGAGCCAGCAGAAGGATGAAACGGTATTGAGACGCGTTGTCGGGATTCTGCAGAGGTCACCGACGAGCGAGTTTCGTCCGTTTATCCCTCAAGCTCATATGTTCATAATGGGCCATCGATCGCACTTCGATTCTTGGGGGGAGCCGGAACTTCCATGCGTGGGGCCGCGAATTGGAACTTTCTAGAAGTCAGAGAAAAGTGCTCGCAAGATGAGCCCAGTCGCCCGACTGATGGACAGCGTTCTTTGTCCTTGAACAATTTGTTAAAATCCTCACAAGATTTGAGATCAAAGAGAAGGAAGAACTCAAATTGAAATTTGGGGAACGGGTTCAGTTATCGGTGTCAAAAGACTAAGATGCATTTTGACCTGAAGAGCTGACATGTTGGGAGGGTTTTTGTTTTTACTTTCTTTGGTTCTTTTTTTGAGCTGTTGGAATGCACCGATCCATCTACGGTCCATATTTCATGTATGTTTGTGAGAAGCTGAAATGCCAAATGTTCTGGCAATAGTACAGGATTCAAGGATGCATACGCACTGACGAGAAGCCTAGAAATCTTGCCTCGACACAGTCATTTGGCATGTCACAAGCAGCACCTCTAATATGAGCACCTGCCAGCGACCAGTCGAACTGAACCTTTGAGAAAATAGATCACGCATGATATCCCTACCCTTCAGAGACAACCTAGATCAGTCGCAACCACAAGTCTGGCATCTATCTACCCAGTCAATGATTTCCTTCGTTTCCGCTTTTGCTATTCGCTTGTTCAGTACATTTTCCTCCACAGTCTGCCATGTCAAGATCCAGTGATCCTTGAAATGGTACCCGTGGTTGATCCCAGGAGGTGCTTACTCTGTGGCGCTGCCTATCATGCATGACACCCTTGCCCAGCCACAAACTTTTGGGGTACATGCTCCATTCTTTTTCTTGCACAGCAGCAAAGATTGGCCGTCAACACAGTCGACCCCTGTGTTCGGGGGCCCTTGGACCGGGGGCCCTTGGCCGCTTTCCCAAATAGTACATGACTGGTAGCGAGTAAGAGCGCAGAATTTGCCTCGCCACCAACTGCGTTCGAAGCCCATCTTGCTGCGGAGCAGATCCCCTTCGTCCCCACCAAGCTTTGTTCAAAACTTCTGGCGCTGTATCTGCATGTGCACAAACACAACTCAGTCCCGTTATTCAAGACGCGCTCGCTTTGCAAGTATACCTGCCTCCTACTCAACTTCCGCTACGTTCTGGACCAGTACCACGCAGCTGCATCGGCAAATCCAGCATCCTAATTTGGTAAAATCCCAAGAATTATAGCAAATTCCGCTCGTAATCTCGAGTTGAAGCAACACGATACACGCCTTGGAGTTTGGAACCACAAGAAAGTCCCCGGCATTTGATGCTTCAAAGTTGAGAATGAACAGTGCGCCTAATCTCTGCTTCTTTTGAACGCACCTAATTTTATCCAGGCTCATTTGCGGAAACAACTTCAAGTCCAACAGGACACGCCTTGTCAAGTGAAGCCATCATCGGAATCGTCGGTCTCGGTCTCGCGGTTTTGGTTCCTGTTTTTGGCTTTGCATTCCACAGAATTTCTCTCAAGCTCAGAGGACGTTCAAAGCCAAAGCTCTCCATCTCGGATGCCGAGAGTGGTCAAGGTCTGTGTCAGACGCAACTTTACATCTTTGATCCCGTACTAACCAGAATAGAAGCCATGCCTATGCTCACAACGCCTGTGGTTCAACCAGGCCATCAATATCAGCATGGAGATACACCCTCTCGTGTCAATCTCTTCGTTTTTTTAAGTCTCCATGGCTTGTCGTCAACGAATAGATCACCTTTTCAAGCTTGATTCCAACCATGCAATTTTTGGGCTTCTGGTTGTGCATCGCCTCCAAGAAAATGTCAAGACAACTAGATGATCAAACGGAGCTGTTAGTCACTGCATTGGAAGGTAATCATCAAGAGGTCGTAGAGAGCATGGCATTGGTGCGGCGTTTCCAAGGGACATGGGAGAGCTTTGACAGATTGGGTTTGCACCGCTTCGGCGGAGGATTTTGGAACGGACTGTGAGGTGGTCAAATGGTTGTACATGGGAGCTCTGTTCAATGAATTTTGTTCCATTGCCCCCAAGGTGGATTCCCGCAACGGGGTTGTTGAGTATACAGATTGATCCAGGAGTCCGGAGTGAAAGAACAAGGAATGGCCTGTGAGCTTACGGGGTGGGCCGCATTTGCGCACATTGTCTTTTTCAATCCTGGTCTTGTTTTTGGAGCTTCATCATACCGGTATCGCCAGGGGTACAACACCGGAGTAGGACAACCAGTTTGAGCCCGTTCGAAAATCATAGCGGAATGGCCCGAATTCTGGACAATCAAGAGATTGAGAGTGCTCAGCGATAAGGCCGACGACGGCTTTATGACGTAGTCGAGGACGACGGCGAGGCGCGCTAAGGGACACGGGCCGGGCAGATTAGAGGAGTGGAAGTTTAAAAGGTGGTCAAATGCGGAGAGCTGGAACACGCATGTCCATGCCAGGAGCGTTTTGTCTTGGTACCGTAGCGCTGGAGATCGCAGCTATCGGCAAAGCGGCTCAAGAATTGAAGGCGATCAGCAATCCAGGTTGCGGTAATGGGAGAGGTACAATGGGACCAGTCAAGGTTCCTGAAGCTGACATACGAGTTGGCAGGTGGATGAAGCGGGGCGAGATTGCTATGTGGATACCGTAGAAGTTGGTGACGCATGCTCCACAAAGCATTCACTGTAAAGGCGAAACAACTGGTCATATCAACAACCACAAGGTCCTCCGGGAGGCTCTTTGGCGCATTCATAAATGCACGTGTGCGGGCACAGGCACAAGGTAACAAGTGCAGAGCGGGTACGGTGGGAGGTCGATCTACCCATGTAACGTTCGTATCCATTGAAGGAGCCAACCTGCGTATGGGCGCGGCCGGGGGCGGGAAATGTCGAATTTTGGTTGGTTGACCTAAGTGCGAGGGCACCAAAACAACTTTTTTCGTATATGCCTGTGTTCTCCCGAGGGCAGGTATTCAGAGCAAAAGGTGCCAGATGCGCGTGCGTTGGCACCGTCGAATCAGTGACCCAGGCTCATCCCACAGCATCGCTACGATGGCGACGTAGAAGGTCATGTCGACAAATGCAAGGCGCTCTAGAAGGATATCTGATGCATTGATTCTCCCATGTCTGTTTGAGCTCAGACAAGAGATGGTAGAGGTGCTTTGGAAGGTGGACTTGTTCTAGTTTCGATCGTGTCCATGGCGCGCGGCAAAGGGCAACCGCAGCGGCACATGCAATGCGGGAGGCCGGTGGAGACTTCTCTTTTGCTCGCCACTGCGGTGTTGGCACGCCTCGAAGGCAACGACGCCCGAGGTCAAGAGTTGCAGTCAATCCGGAGAGCTGGGGCAGAGGCACAGCTCCTGACGCCTCGATCGAGCTCTGGCGACCCAGGTCCAGTGTGCGGTCAGCCATACGACAGTGCCCAATGAGAGCTGGGGCCGCGACGCGCTGCAATCCAATGACGCTTTTTTTCTTTGCCCGTCGACTGCAACTTTGCATCTTCATAGACAGCGATATGATTTTGGCACTACTACAGCACAAGCAGATAAAGCTCGGCTGAGCATAACTGCACAACGACCTAAATTGCTGATAGATAAGCGATCAAGAGTGCTTGGTTAGCGACGAGGACCATCGCAAGGTGTGCTGGATGCGACCATCAATTCCTGCCCCTCCATATATCCCACGTGATTCAGTCGTATGCGCTTCGCGAGTGAGGCTGAGTATGGATTCAGCAACCCGCGGGGAGGCTCAGGACTTTTTTACCAATCAGTAGGTCAGGTTGCAGCATCCGAAAGGGCACGTTGATGAGTGCGACGAGCCGACTTGACTCTCAGCCCTACCGAAAAGTCCTCGAGACGCCTCCAAGTACGCGAGACGCCTGCAAGTACGCGAGACGACTCCAAGTCCGCGGGACGCCTCTAGACCAAAAAAGCTTCAAAAATTCAACCAAGGCGAAGCAAGAGGGGGTTGTGATGAATGCGATCCCCCGCAGCCGTGAGACCCGCCAACAAGTAAGAGCAAGGCTGAAGCCAAATCCAGCCGAGTGGCGCAAGCAAAGTCATCAGCGAGCGACAAACGCCGATGGATGGCTGCTGATCAGTGGGAAGAAAAGGCGGAAATCAGGCTGTCAGAGGCACAGAGGAGCGGCAAAGCTAGAGTCTGACTGGCTGGTCTGCAGCGAGGCACGATGTGCTGCTGTACAACAGTGTGCTTCCGGTTCCTCCTGTACACCGCTGAATGGGCCGTGGCAAACACCATTCCACTGGACATACGGTCCTTGGTGGAATTTTGAATCGAGTACTTTAGATGACCCGCCCGACTACGAGGACATAATCTCCTAGCCACCCCACGTCTCTCAATTTCTTTCACACTTCTAGCTGACCAGTGGGGCCAACTGACTTATAACTTGAGGCTTCTCCATCTCTATCGAAGTTTTTTGATCCACCACCTTCACCTCAAATTAGGCAATAGTCCATTATCAAGGCGACTTCACTACTCTGAAACCTCCACCAGTGTTTCAAACTCCCCCATCGTGTCACCATGTCGACCCAAAACCACTCTTCATTGCAGATGCACATAGAGGATCCGCAGTCGAAAGTCACCACGGGTTTGTTATGACATCTTGAATTATCAAAGACAATTTACACAGTGCTGACTTTTCATAGACTCTCAAAGCAATGGCTCCTGGTCCATCGAGGCCAAAATCGGCTTGGCCGGACTTGTCCTAGCAGTCGTAATTCCCTTGATCGGCTTCATCATGCGCAAGGGGTTCTGGCCCTCGATGATCGCTATCCTGGATAGGGCTTCGCATGGGAGCCAGGCGTCAGTATCAGGTCAGTACTTGACCTTTCCCTCTTCTGCCCGTGTCTCGACCAACAAAACGAACAAATCTCTGCATGTGCCTGCAGTCCCTTGTGCTATGATGCCTTCCAGTGGCTCGCACAGCGCTCCATTTCGGATGTTTCAGATGAGATCCTGGTCCAATATGAGGCCCAATTCGCTGTGGATTCACTCTTGGTCGAGGCTGACACCTGATTGTTTCAGACGCTCCAGAGCCTTCCTCCTCTTCGTCTTCGCCTACCTTCTCCGTGCCGGACCCGCTGCACGCTCAACCCCGTAATCCTCGTCTTCGTCAGCGGCTTAACCACCGTCGACACCGCCACGTCCGTCGCAGTATCCTTCCCTTCTTCGAACTTGACTCGGACCTCGAAGACCTTTACTCCAACTCAATGTCATCGAGGACCAAAGGGCCATGGCGATCCGTTACAACCATCCTAAATACAGTTGGATATACGGAGCCAGGGACGATTGAGCCACATCGTTGACAGGAAGCGCTTCCACCAAGCGGAATAATATGGCATTCGAGGAGTTGGTCTTCGGCGTTCGATGTGTTGGAGTCGTGTCGATCTGGACGAGGAGTTGCAGCGAATGCGTAGATAGTGTCGATTTATGGAGGAGGGGTAGAGTAGCGATCAATATGAAGGCGTAAAGCATCCGTGGTCGGTCCAAAACTTGTTCCAGAAGGCGGGCATCGCTTTCCTTTTTGTACTGGGCTGTCCCCGCCCGCCCCCACCCTTGTTGCACGTCATCGGATAAGGTTGTCGGGACGCACGGAGCTGCGCGTTGACAACGTGCGGGGGCATGGTACAGGGATTCAGAGCACTGCTGCGGCGTGTGACGGCTACGATGTGTTGTCGCACAAATGCGGCGTCAGTCCATCTCTCTTGAACAGGCTGACAAGGTATCGAAGGTCGAAACAATTGGAGCTCATATCATTTCTCTCGTCTTACCATGACTGCACTTCAACTACTAAAAGCTCCGCTTGAATGGCAAATTTTTTGCGTTCCTGGATCGTCAAACTGGCTCCAGATCGCTTTCAGCCTTGTCATTCAGCAGGTGGACGACGAGAGCCTACTTTCTGGACGGCGGCGCTACAGGACGCTCGTTGGTGATTTTGCCGCTATGAGAGGAAACGGCACTCGGACCGCCTACTCAACAGCAGAACGGCGGATGTGGCAGTTATGAGCCATTGATCTGCACTTCTACCGGCCGATTCTGAGGGACTATAATGCTTGTAAAACTTGCAGTTCTCGAAGCCTGATCAGACATCAAACGAAGCGTCACTCCCACAGGCCCAGCACGAAGGACCCCAGCTGCCATGCGACGCTGACAAGAGTCACAAGCGGTGCGTAAAGGCAGGAAGACTTGGCACTGAAGAATTCCCCTGAGATGAAAAGAGTGTTGACGGAAGTAACGCATCAAGGCAACAGGGGCTACGGCGGGAGAATGGTGGAAAGGCAGCAGAGTTTGGCGTCAGCTGACTAGACTGGCAGGACCGGTTGAATGAATGTTCGGGCATGAGGATGGGGACGGAGACGGAGACGGAGTTGTGTGCAAAAGGCTGTGCAAAAGACGAAAGCCGCGTCAAAGATGAAGGTCGTGTAGGCCGTGCAAAAGAGAAGATCCGTCGTGAAGGCTATGCAAAGGACGAAAGTTGTGGAGGCCGTGGAAAAGACGAAATCCGCGTCGGCCGTGTGAAAGACGGAAGCCGTGCAAAAGACAAAAGCCGCCGTGTAGGCTGTGCAAAAGACGAAAGCCGTGTAGGCCGTGCAAAAGATGGAAGGCGTGTCGGCCGTACAAAAGATGAAAGCCGTGCAAAGAAGAAGGCCGCGTAAAATGGATGAGGAGGCTGTGCAAAAGATGCCCTGCGGGCGAAAAAGGCCCCGGACGCGCGACCAATGCTGCAGCAGGAGGGGTGTTGACACCCAGAGCATTTTGACCATTCCTGTGCTTCAACTGGCTGGCAGCCGTCACGCTGCTGCTCCTTACGCCCATGACGTACATGCACCTATGGGCAATCTGACGGACATCTGGAGAGCAGACGACCGAGTGGTTCTGGCCTTGCGATATGCACGCGTGTTGTTGCGACCGAGCGGGTCCGCCGTCTAGCCCGACACATCCTTGTGTCCATGTATTCATGTTAGACTGTTTCCTCCCGCCACAACCTGTATCCATGTCAACGTGCTTCGTCCCGCCACAACCAACATACTTGCTCCAGCGCCCTTCTTATTTCAAGATAAATTCTTGCCATAAGCCCATCCGATCACCTTGCGCAAATGTTTGCTCAGCTCATATAGAGACCAAACAAAAAGGGTTTCCGAACTCATCTCTTTGTATAGCCAAAAATACCCCATCCGTAGGTCACTATTTGATTGGTGATATAACGCGTTGGACGATCCCTGGAGCCTCATGGACGGTAAGTCAATACTTCCAGACAATCAACACTTTCAATGACCGTCCTCAGATAAAAGCAAACCAACCTCACCCTCGAACGACAATCCAATGTCGGCCGAAGTCATCGTTGGAATAGTCGGGTTGTTTCTTATGATTCTAGTCCCTCTCATTGGCTACATCTTCCGCCGGCGACTTTGGCGCGCCTTTTGGAAGCAGTTTGACAATCAACAACACCATGATGTAAACGAAAGCTCTATGGCCGGTATATTGCTTTCTCCTCCCATACTCTTGTCTGCCTTAGTCATCCTATCCCTGACGAAATCTTTTCAAAAGACTTGCCTCACGTCCGTCTCTTACCAATGCCTCGACCTATTTTTCTTCGACAAGGCCGACAACGACAAACGGTTCTTCCCCTGTTCGCAGACCACTCTGCCAACCTACCCGAACGACGGCCGGTGACTCGACGAGCCTTGATTCAATGGACCAGAGCGTTAGTTCCGACGCGTCGGGTGACTAGACGGCGGGAGACTCGCGCCAGAAGAACGGTAAGCCACTGTCACATATCTTCCCAACATCCCATGTTCTGACATGTCCACTGCACCACTTGCAAAGTCCCTCAAGCCATATGCTAACATTCATCGCCAGCGACTGCACTGATTTTGGTCCAAACAAGACTAAGAGTACCCCTGAAAATACCCCTGACATCATCGACCCCTGGCCTCAAGGAAAGCGTATTAGCAAGTAAGAACACAAAATGGCGGCAGAAAGGAGCTAGTCGAAGGGATTCGGAGTTAATGGAGAGGGATCGAAAGCCAATTTTCGTTTAAGCGATGATACCTGCCAAATGCACAAACATCAGATCTTTGCTCCGAACTGTCCTTCCAAACGCGCGGGAGCGAACAAAGAGTTGGAGAGCAGCGAACTTTTCGTGGGGACGTCATCCCGAAACTAAACGTAAGAGTGTATGTAGTGAGTCTTTGCATATGAAGTGGAAAGGACGATCAGAAAATGACCCTTTTTGTGACTTACGAGGCGCCTTGGAAAAGAGGCGTCTACGTGCTACATGAAACTCGAATTTTCTGTTGTTACACATAGGATCCGCAAGTGCAAAGGCATGGGATCTGCAAAGGGCAAAGGTGGCCTCTTTCCGCCTCTATTGACAATCAGCTCCAGAGCTCGTCAACGGAACTTAAGTCTCTTCTAACTTGAAAGAAAGAGACAAGTGAAATTTGGCCGCATTTTGCAGCAAATTGACATGATATGCTAACGGAAGGCGCTCTAGGTCGTTTTTTCGGGCCAAAGTGACTGCACCTTAGCTTGGTGGGAGGCAAGAGACAAGTGACAAGTGAAATTTGGGCGTGTTCCGCAGCTCGACGGCTGCCGATTCATCCTCCTCCACACCGGCCTCAACATGGCGGGCACCTCCGCGTGGACCCTCGTCGAAACAGCGGCTAGGAACGCCACCAGCAACCTCGACGAACTTGACGAGAAAGATCCCTATTTGATCTACTTCGTGGTCGCCAACGGTGATTTTCTCGGCCCCGAATTCGCCAAAAGGAGGCTCTTTATGGCAAGGCCTCTCTCTCTACTCAATTGGGGCTACAGCACCACCAATTCTCAGTTTTAGAAGCAAAATGACATGACGCGCTGGCCGACGGATCTTCGTGATGTTGAGAGCTGTTGCACGCACGTCCCGCTGCGAAGAAGCCATACGGGCGGAGATCGACGACCACACCTGATAGGCGCACAGGCGGAGGATGACATGACTCGGACGCGTTGCAGACTAGATTCGCACGGACCGAATGTTATTGGCCTACCAAGCATCCGAACTGAGCAGGCCGAGGCAGCGTTTATGCAGCCCGATCTGCATGCTCTGCCTGCGCGAACCTGACGTTGCTGTTGTTGCTTTCAAGAAAAATCGACATATAAGTCAAGCCATCCGCTATGTTCCAACGCTCTTCACAGCTCACAATCAAGCGGTTGACAACGCCGGACGATCCTCTCAGTCAACCATGCATGGTAAACCATTACTTTCTCAGACGAATAATGCCTTCACTAACCATTCTCGGACACAAAAGATTCAACCTCGAACAGCGACAAATTGTCGGTCGGGGACATTATAGGAATAGTCGGGCTATTCCTCATGGTCCTCGTGCCCCTGATCTACCACAAGCAAGTTTGGCGAGTGCTGCGAAGATGTTGGCACCGACGACACCGTATCAATGGAAACCAAAGGCCTGCCACCGGTACATTATCCTCTTCTTTCTTCTACTCATCCCTCTCACCAATCATACCCCTGACCGATACGCTTGCAAATAAGTCCCCCTCTCCCACCTCCCAGAGATACCTCGACGTGTCTTTCTTCGCCGAGGACGACAACAACAATCGATACTTCCAATATCCTCGGACAACCCTCTCAACGCACCAGAGCGACGACGGGTCACTCGTCGAGCAGTGATGCGGTGGACAAGAGCCATGGTTTCAACGCGCCGAAGGACGCTGCAGCGGGATGCTCGTGGAAGCATGGTGAGTTTGACCCCTGATATCTCTTTTGCCTGCCACTTTCCCCTGCACACCTGTTTTCTGGTTTGATTTAAAGGTGGCCTTCTTTCCCTCGTCTGGTGTTGACCCATGCTTTGGTCTTTCCATCCCGACCTCAATGTTCTTGTCCACACACACACCCAACGGTTTTCAACCGCACTTCCTCTTCCTGCATTCTTTCTTTCCATCTTTCCACATCTACATGTAACATTACCCCATGCGTTGGTCACTTCGTCCAGAGATCAACGTACCTGTCCACACAACCTGCCCTTGACCACACCCCCTGCTCTCTCTATTCACACTTCAACTTTCAAGCGCCTACCTGGGACACTGCACTACATCCAATCTCCTCTTCTCATCAAGCCAACCACTTACACTCGCTCCCAGCGACCGCACTGATCTCATCCCAAACGCGACACCACGTACCCCTGAGTGTACCCCTGAGACACAGTCCCCCTGAACACAGACAACGAAAACCGGCAAAGAGGACTCATTGCACAATAGACGATTCATGATGATGTAACACGTCCGCGGCGCTTCAAAAGCAAAACAGGATATGACTTTTTCGTTTTATTTTCAAGTCATTCACGTCTGAGCGCGGCATCAAATCCAGGGACCTTGGCGATGTAGAAAGGAGATGATGCATGGAAATACGGGGACAGCTTGACAGAGCATCAAAGACCGTTGGCATGAATCAATGCGCAAGTCTTGATTGTGATGGCTCGTCTATCAATTGTATCCCGTGTGAGCAATGCGCGTGGACCGACAGCGGAGCGCAATAGAATCTCAGCTCACACCCTCTTGTCCACCATCCGTCCCATCATTCCCATCATCACCCAGCAAGAGCTTCGCCTCTCCGCAGGCCCCCTTTTCTCCATCTACTCGTCCAGTCCTAACCTCTCCCTCAACTCCGCCAGCGCCTCCTTATCGCCCACGCCATCCACAATAGTCGCCCACATCTCCTTGACGATCTTCTTCCTCGCCTTCTCCGCCCTCTTAAACTTTCGCAGCTGTGCATCCAACGCCTCGCGCTCTTCCGCGCTAACCGGGACGACCTCGCCACCTCTCAATCCTGCCAATCGTTCCTCCGTCTCTTGGACCTCTTGTTCAAGGATCTGGACGCTCGCACGAAGGTCTGATAGCGGAACGGTAGCGCCGAGCGTCGAGATGGTGGAGCGGAGGGTCTTGGCTTCAGCGAGTGCGGATGCGGTGTTGGTTTTGAGCGTGTTGACTTGCGTGTCGAGAGCGGCGAGGTGTTCAGGGGTGGCGGCATCGTCAGCGGTTTGTGGGACGTGGTAGACGAGTTGTTTGCCAGCGGCGCGACAGATGAGGAGTTCTTTGTCGGAAAGCTCTTTGAGGAGTTTGGTTGCGGCGGCTGGGGTGTGGGTAGAATGGTTAGTGGGAGGCGTCTTCGATTGAGCTTTCGGGGGACGGTAGGTTTGGAGGGATACCTTTTGTGACTTTATTGTGCAGGTTTGCGGAGACATCGTTGGCGGAGTAGGGGCGGTTCTGTTCAGCTGTTCTTCTGTTAGTTGTTGGTGATAGATAGAAGAATCTTAAATGGGCCTGAACTTCCGAGGCCCTCTGATTCGAAGAGGGAAGCCTCAACTTACTCAGATACTTGAGCACCAGGTCGGCCGCTGTAAATCCACATTAGCACCGCTAGTTCATACTTCATCCTCTTGCCAACGTACCCTCAGACCCAGTAATCCGCTCCGCCTTTGCGTCCTTCGCGTCCTTCTCTTTCCGAGGCGCCATATTTCCTTCTCAGAACGCCCTTCCCGGTCAGCTTTTGTAGCTTCGTGGTCCTTTCCTTGTCTACCAACACGCGCCCTTCCACTCGTCTGAGTCTTCCTGCGTTGACGATGACGTCGATGAGATGTTTCGCTTCACCCACGGGGGCACCCCAGACCCACAGTACCGCTGCGAAAGTTGCGCGACCGATCCAGGGAAGGGCGGTGAGTATCGTGTATGTGGTTCTGTAGCCGGAAGAAGGGCAGCTGTCGTAGGAAAGCGGAAGGCGAATGAAGCGCAGTCCCACACAGACAGCGCAGACGAGGAACGCGCGGAACCAGGGCAACGCGAATTGATGGCGAGCCGACCAGGGATTGAAAGGCTCAGAGATCGAGGCCTCAGCTCTCTTCGTGTCTTGGTGGTCGAAGGACCCGAAGGAATCTGAGTCTGAAGTTGTGGTGAAGGCGAATTCGGTGTCAGGACTTTCGCCAGTGGGCGAAGTGAGCGCGGCAAAAGCCGAGGCGTGAGCGAAGAATGCGGTTAAAACAATGATCACGATATCGACGAGAAGGACCGCGAGGATAAACGAGGGTTGAGAGAAAGATGTATTGGTGTGGAGGGTTGGAGAAACGGCGCTCATTGGTGGACAGCCTAGCGAGGCCTCGCGAGCACCGTGAATCAAGGCAGCAACGATAGAAAGATGGCGCGCAACGCAATGATAGCTTTTAGACCTCCAGTCCAGACTAGAAAGACAGATTAAGAGCATGGGATGTGGTGAAGCGGTCGGATCGATGCGCTGTCGCCATTGGGAGTTCAGTCAGCGAAACTTTTCATCTGAGGTGATGTCCAAGACTCGCACCTTCCTGCCTACTCACACTAACACCTGCGAGAGCACAGTGTCTTCCCTGACCATGCGAATGGTCTGACACTGCAGCATGTCACTCACTTGCAGGGTGCGTCTTCTCACCTTGGTACAAAGATATATGTACCTTGCCGGCATGTCATTAGAATGGAATACAAAACAAAAACCAAGAATCCAAAAAGAGCAGCGTACAGCCACGTCCAATGGCTGGTTGTAAGACGTCAAGCCCCCAAATGATTCCCCCTTCCAAAGATGAACACATGTCAACGAGGAGAGAGTGAAAGCAGCCCGGTCCAATGTCTGGATCAATTACCGCGCAACGCTATGCCAAAATTCTCGCTTGGAGTGAAAATAGACAAGAGACAAGTAGGAGCAATCGTTCGATCCAAACCTAAACCCCCCAATGCCGCAGTCTCCCATTCTTGCTATGACCTAGAACCCCACGTGGTATCACTGTGAATGTATCCCAAGGAGCCTGTGCGCCCGTTTGCTATCTACATGACAATCTAGCTTTTGTTAGTACCTTCTCGCAAGTTGGACAAAATGGCTACTTACGCAATCAGAGTCTTGCTTGACCTTGGGCACTCCCATCTCGTCAAAAGTCTTGGGACCTTTGCTGGGAACCGGGGCAGTAGCAGCCGGCTTGGGAGCAGCGGCAGCAGGCGGCGGAGTCTGCTGGCCGCTTGGAAGAGGCGCACTCTCAGTCTTTTGCGGGACGGGACGGGGTCCGTTTTCAGGTCGCGAGGATGGGGGTCTTGCACTTCCAGGCCTGCTGTTGGGTGTGACGACAGGGGGACCTGCGGCTGGAGTAGAGTTCATGCTGCTGTGGCGCTCGTAGCCAGCGGGCAATTGCATGGGCTTCTTTTGCTCCAAAGGTGCTTGGAAACCGACGTCCACAGGTTGCGGTTGCGTGTTTGGCTTGCGGAGTTTATTGCTGCTGGGGTTGTTTGGATGCATACCTCCTGAACTCATCGGGGCGGCGCTTCCTGGTCGTTGCCCGTGTTCGGGGTATTCGGAATAGGCGCCAGGTTGCCTGTAGCCAGATGGGCCGGAAGGTATACGTGCACCGCCGACAGGCTTGCGGCCGTTCGGGCTCATGTGGTCATTGCTTGTATGCGGGCGTGGAGGACCATAGTTCGGGCCGGATCCGGGTGGGGGCATGCGGCCTGAAGGAGTGCCTGGAGTACCTGGACCTGGAGGAACAACATTAAACGCTGACATTGGCCGAGTGTTAATCCGGGGTAGAGGCATACTCTCATAACCAGCAGGCCTTGCACTTCCGACGCGGGGCGGCGGTCCACTCATCATTGGAGGACCATTGTCCATCGGGTAGGGAGCCGCAGAGGTGGGACGGTCGTAGGGGGTTACTGTCGGCGGCCTATCTTCAAGCGGGTAAGGGGTAGTCGACGAGCCGTGAGTCGGCGGACGTGAGCTTCCTGGCGAAGTCACACTGCTGGGCGGTGAAGGATAGCTATCGGGGATGGATGGCATAGGATGTGCCTGCGCAGTCTTGAATCGGTCAGGCCTCTGGCCCTTCTTCGAGCCGAACTGGGACCTGATCTTGTTAATGGCCACATTTTCGTGGTCTTTCTTTGACAAAGTCCGGTTGACTTGGATATTCTCGAGACGAGAAATGGCATCCTTGTTGCCATTCTTGGCAGCCCTGTCGTACCACTCCATGGCCTTGTCCATGTTGACCGGGACGTGAACTCCAATCTCAAAGAAATATCCTAGGGCGAATTCGGCCGTGGCAAGTCCAGATGCCGCAGCACGTTCCGCGTAGACATAGGCCAGCTCCTCGTTCTTTTGGAAAACGCCCTCGTAACCGCAGAGGAACCACTTGCTAATGGCCATGTCGGCCTCGGGCTCACCTTGCCTTGCTGCCAGTGCGTTGTAATGGAGCGAAAGTGCCGGGTTGAAATCGCACCCAAGGGTGCAAAGCTCATAGGCCGAGCCCATCTTTAATTGAGCCTTGGCGAATCCGAGAAAGGCGGCCTTTTCAATGTTCAATTT
The DNA here is from genome assembly GCF_038381095.1 of Phyllosticta capitalensis. NCBI lineage: Eukaryota > Fungi > Ascomycota > Dothideomycetes > Botryosphaeriales > Phyllostictaceae > Phyllosticta > Phyllosticta capitalensis. Next base: position 622,834 of record NW_027117440.1, read on the forward strand.
TGCCGCGCGTTCATCGTAGGGAAGGTAAATTTCAGGCACATCAATTTGTGGAAGCTCTCGCGCTTGCAGCATGCCCAGAACCTGTCCCGCGGTTAGACCCTGTGGCTGACCAAGGATAAGATTGCACTCACATAAGCGCCTTGAGGAGCATTCTCGTCGGCGGTGTCAGCGGCGTGTCTGATGAGCTGAATACCGCGAGCAAAGTCCTGAGGCTGTCCATTCTGACCAAGCAAGGTCATCATTCCTAGGCGCTACGATCACGTTAGCGTGGCCCAGCATTTTCCTTTCTTGTTTCTTACGTAGTTGGACGCGGAATCGCCAGCGTCGGCACCGCGCTTGTAGTGCGTGAGGGCCTTGATGGGGTCATTGGACTGCTCGAAAAGCATGCCCAAGCGGTACTCGGCGCGAGTGTATTGCTTGTCCGCAGCGCGCGAGTAGCAGCGAAATGCCTCCTTTTTGTCCACCCTCATGCCAAACTTGCCAAACTCGAGCCACATGCCACGCATGAATTCGGCACGCGGGTGGTGTTGGTCGGCCAGAAACGAAACAATATTCATGGCGTCAACGCGAAGTTGATGCTCGACGGCAGGAGTGGGAGGACGGTTCGGCGAGTTGGCGTGGACACGCTCGGCATGGACCATGGCAGCGTCGACAAAAGTCAGCGCGTCCTGTGCCCATGCCAGCTGCATCTCGGGGTCATTGGAGTTGAGCACGCCGGTGCGAGCATTCTCGAGTATAGCTTCCTTCTCATCGTCGGTGGGTGGGACGTTGGCGGGCTGGTTGACGAGCTTCGGAAAAGGCGAAAAGTTGGGCATGTCGCCGGTGTTTTGGTTTGAAAATTGCGAGTAGACGGAGGAGTGTTTATTCCAGGTGTTGGAGCCGGCGGTGCTCGGCTGGCGTCCGTTCAGGCCCGGTGTCGCGTTTGCAGCGAGCTCGAGATGGGCTACCGACTGCTGGATCTGGCTAACGTCGTCCTGTAAGACTCTGTGCGGGGCTGGTGAGACGAGGTCAGGCTGGTGGGGGAGGTAATAGTCGTCTGTTCCGCCAGGTACGAAGGTCGCCCCTAGGCCCAGCTGTTGGTGTTGCTGGTAGTAGTGGTGATGGCTCATGGTTCGCTTTGCGCTGCCCTGAGGGGGCGCATCGACCTCAGCTCGGCTTAGAACTCCGCTTGCTGTGAGACCCGGTCAGCCCCCTGCTTTTCTGCACGTGGGGTCTGGATTTTCGGCAGCAAAGACAGTGCTGTAGAGACACATGGGCGTCGGAGGGGTGCAGTATTAAGTGCTGCGGAGGGATGGACGAGGGATCGAGTGGCGGGCCTGGGCGCTAGGGTGACGGTGCAACGTACAGGAAGTTCTTGTGCCGCGGCGATCGTTGGCAGCGCGCGCAACAATCAGATTTCTTTGATGTGGACGACAGCAGCTTCAGAAGTCGGTGGTTGATGGAATTATGTCGACGGTGAGCATGCGCGGACTTGTATAGGTATAACCTTGAAAAGGTGACAGCGTCAGCCCGGACCGGAAGCGGGAGCTTGAATTGCTCGAGACACGACACAAAGGAACGGCGCCCTCGCCCTTGAGCGCTGATAGGACTGGCCTTTGATAAATGACTATTCTGCCTGTTTCGTCCCCTCGCCCTTCTATCCGGCGTCCCTTTTCTCAGCGACTCAGGCGCCCGGCCTGTTGCGCCTCAAAAAAACACGCGTCGACCTTGTCGCCAATAATGGCCCGAGTGCCCGTTCCAGTCGATCGGCTCAAGCTTTTAGACGAACATTAAGGTGGTGCCCGTAATAGATCACCTAAACCATCAACTACATAAGCATAACTGCCCTCCGCCTCTTAGTACAACAACAGCTGCGCCTTTCCACGTGAACGCCCTCTCCAGGGCTGAGTAGCCGACAGTCAGCAACAACAATCCATCAGCGCCGCTCCGAATACGATGCCTTGCTCTTCCAACGTCATCTTAGATTATTCGTTTTGGCCGGCAAGAAATTGCTGCCCGAACGAATAATTGCCTCCTGCCGCTTTCGATCAAGACTCCATGCAAAAGGGGACAAGCGACCGAGCCGGCTGCAAAAGGGGTAAACCCTGCACCTATTTTCAACACTACTGCACCCGCCATCTTTCGATATTCGCACAACACCGGCTCGCGACCAAACGGCCATCGCCATGTCGAACTGCACCAACGGAGCTCGGCCGGGGCAGAGCCGTAGGCAGTGGCAAGCTGAATGCTCTCCATCCGACAAATTCTAAAATGAATCGGTAGCTGCGGAGATGACGTGAGTGGAACAGCAAAGTGCTTGCACCGCCACCCATCTGTCCCCGACACGACGAGGCCGAGTCTTCACGTTGCGGAAACGCCGCAAGTGGTGGATTTTGGGATTGTTGCCTTGGGGATAAACTGTGAAGTTGGTAAACTTTGCAAATCTGCGGCGTCGCTGTTGTCGGCTCAAAGTTGAGGCGGCAAAAGAGGTCAAGAAGGAGAGATGGATTTTTTGAACATCATCTTAGACATGAGAAGAGAGAATAGAGTTCAAGACCAGGGGCCGAATGAGACACTGAGAACGACATGGAAAGACGGAGATTTGTAGGTGCTTTTTGCTTCATCAGCCACATCCTCAGCTCCGCCCACATCACCCACAGCTGTGATATTTTGCAAACGTCGTGAAATGCAGAGAGTTGGCTTAGGAAGTTGACCAAGAATGTGTCGGTTGCTAAAGTCTGAAGAAAATGGAACCCAAGGCGCTGGGGAGGTTTCCCAGTGCACGCGCGGAAAGGTCCAGCCGCGCGTTAGTGTCGAATCAATCTCTAGGCGAATCCCAAGGGCGACTGCGGAATCGGGCAACAGGTAACGGTGGTGTCGTGCAGGTTGGAAGCGCCTGCACAGTGAAGGATGAGGGTGTCGGAGGTGACTTCGACGCGCTCGCGTACTCGACGTGTCGCGCGGACCGTGCGCGGTTTCTTGACCAAGCGACGCTGACCTGGTAAACACTTTGGACCGCTTCTTCGTCACCCAGGTAGAGACCATCTGCTCGTTCCACCCTCAACCTTCATCTTCAAATTTCGTGTAGCGCTACAGCGACAGAGTTTCTTTTCCACCAACCCTTATACTTGCGCATTACCGCCAACCAGCATCATGTCGGTCGTGTCGCTTCTGAACGTGAGCGTTCTGAACAACCCCGCGCCTTTTGACGCGCGTTACGAGTTCGAGATTACCTTTGAATGCGTCGAGCAGCTCAAGTCTGGTGAGAGGCCAATCGCCGATACAGCCTTACAGTGAAACTGACCACTCGTTCTCAGATCTCGAATGGAAGTTGACCTATGTCGGCTCTGCCACTTCGTACGCTTCGCGCCTTTCAACTTGATCTCGAAACGCTCACTGACAAGTCAAAAGCTCCGACTACGATCAAGAACTCGACTCTCTGCTTGTTGGTCCCATCCCCGTTGGCGTCAACAAGTTCGTCTTCGAGGCCGACCCGCCCAACCTGCAACGAATTCCCAACAACGAGATCCTCGGCGTCACCGTCATTCTGCTCAGCTGCAGTTACGACAAGCGCGAGTTCGTCCGCGTCGGCTACTACGTCAACAATGAGTACACCGATGAGGCTCTGAATGCGGAGCCGCCGTCGAAGCCCGTCATCGAAAAAGTTCGCCGCAACATCCTGGCAGAGAAGCCTAGGGTGACTCGCTTTGCCATCAAGTGGTATGCAATCTTATCGCCTACACATGACAAGTCTGACAACATTCCAGGGATTCTGACGAGACCGCGCCTGCCGAATTCCCTCCCGACCAGCCCGACGCAGACTTGCTTGAAAACGACGAGGAGGCGTACGCCGCTGGAGAGAATGAGGAAGAGGAAGAAGAGGAGGAGGCTACCAAGGCCGAGGGCGATGACGAGGAAATGGGCGGCGCCGAAGACACGGCTGGCATGAACAACGACGACGCAGCATCCGACGCTGGCTCCGTGGACATCGAGGCTGAGAGCAGCGAGGACGAAGATGACGACGAGATTGAAGGCGACGGCAACGCCGACGATGACATGGAAATGGACGACGACCACAAGGCGGGCGGAGGCAACGCGCACAATCAAGCTGTCGCTGCACAGCATTCGGACGTCATGGTTCATTAGGATGGCCCCATGACCAGGACGCGTAGACGTACGTTGGGAGAGGTAGCTTGATATTGGGAGGCTTATTGACGGCCATCCTTGGAGAGCATTCAGACGGTGTGCACGGCGTTTACGATTCCCTTACAAGAAATACCATTACGCAGCGCACAGCGCAAATTCAAAATAGGTAGCCGGCGGAGAAATGCGAGGAATCTTCAGAATTCGCTGTCGATGCACGCCAGGGCAACGATGATCTGCTTCTCTCGCGATTCCGTGCACATGCGGAGTACGTGCAGCCTTTTTGCGCAGTCCAAAGCTGTACTTGAAAATATAAAAGCAAGTTGTTGTAGCACAACAGCTCTCCATCTCTTTCCCTTACTCCCCACATCCAGGGCCCGCCAAGGACCCTTTGTTGGAATCCCCGCTGTCGCATTCCTCGTGTCGGCGGAAGATGACGTTGGGCCCCGCCCCGCGCTAACGTCGCAACCGCATCGAGCTCCGCCCCGAAACACACTCTCAACACCAACAACAACTTGCCCGTCATGTCGCATTTTCTCAGGGGCAAGCAGGCCGGAATTGACACTGATCTCTCTGCAGGTCTAGCTCCGGACTTGTTCATGCTGGACGAGGTAAGACACCGAGCTATTGTTACTGCTTCTGCCTAACCACTGCGCAGATCAACCGCTACGGAATCAACTCGCAAATCTCCCAGATAGCCTACGATCCAGTGCAATCTCTCGTCGCAGTCGGCACCAAGGACTCTCAATTCGGCACCGGTCAAATCTACGTCTTCGGCGAAGGACGCGTGCGAGTTGTCCTGAAGCTGCCGACAAAGGCCTCCGTTGTCACCCTCCAGTTCTGCGCCGACAAGATTGTCTGCATAGACTCCAAACATGACTTTTCTGTATTTTCGCTTGAGACGAAGAAGCTGCTGGCATCTTTCTCGCCGCCAGGCAATGTGTCTGCCCTTTACACCGACCCGACGCTCGACTACGCATTCCTGGGCTTGCAAAATGGTGGGCTCTCCGCGGAAACAAACTAGACATAGTGCTGATGTGGATTTTAGGCGACGTCATGGCCTACGACCTCGACCGCGAATGCCTTGCGCCTTTCAGAATACCCTACTTTTGGAGAGACTTTGACCAGCGAGCACGACTCTCGCCGGTGATTACACTAGCCCTCCATCCTCGCGACGTCGGCAAGCTCTTGATCGGATACAACGAGGGTGCGGTGGTGTACACATTCAAGCAGAATGAGGTTCAAAGATATATCCACTATCATCTGCCTGCAGGTGCTCCTGGTGGAGATTCTGACCCCGCCGCGGCCAAGATGGCAAGAAATCCACGCATGACACAAGCAGTCTGGCACCCTACAGGAACCTTCATTCTGACGGGGCATGAAGATGGAAGTGTCGTCATTTGGGACCCGAAAGACGGCAAGGACCCCAAGCAGTGCCGCCTGATCATGGCGCGGACGTTGTCGGACACCAACGTCCACCTGCCAGGAGGAGGAGCAAGCACTCCCGGGACTTTTGCTCCAAGGGAGCCAATTTTGAAGATTGCTTGGTGCGCAGCCGGTCAGGACCCTGATAATACTGCAATTCTCATCGCTGGAGGTGCCTCTTCCGATCTGCCAACCAAGGGCCTGACGCTCCTTGAGCTCGGAAGAACTCCAGTCTACAACACGTCGCCTTGGCAGGCGCTTTCCAATCACTTTGAGAATCCACAACGCCAACGCATTCTCCCCACTCCGCCAAACGCTACGGTCGTCGATTTTTGCTTGATACCCCGTGAGAGCCCTCACTTTGCCGGCGCCCACGACCCCATTGCTGTGCTTGCAATGCTGTCCTCTGGAGAAATAATTACAATGAGCTTTCCAAGTGGACTTCCCATTTCCCCAACGAACCAGCTTCACATTTCCATGACTTTCGTCCACCCTTTCATCAACAATTTCAACCTTTCGTCAGTGGATCGGACCAGGTGGCTTGGAATGGCAGAACGGCGATCTCGTGGTCCTGCTTTTCTCAAAGGTGGCGTGCCTGCAAAGAAGCCCCTGAAGCGATTCGAAAATCGCAACATTGTAACGACTGCGCATGCTGATGGCACAATCCGTCTCTGGGATGCTGGACATGGTGACGAGATTGAAAACGAGACTGTTCTTCAGGCCGACTGCGCCCGCGCTGTTGGCAGGCAGGAGAATGTCGACGTTGCGAAGCTTTCTCTTGCAGGAACTACTGGTGAACTTGCAGCTGGTCTGCGAAGTGGTGAATTGGTCATCTTTCGCTGGGGCTCCAATCCAAAGCCTGGTGTTGAGCCGCCACCTTCAGGCGACAATGAGGTCAAAAAGCTGACAAACATTGTCAACCGAAGAGATCCTGCCTTAACTGAGGGACTGATGCCCTTCACTTTGCTGGACGAGCAAAATGGCCCTGTCACAGCAGTCAAGCTGTCGGATGTCGGCTTCGTTGCTGCTGGCTTTGAAGGCGGTAGTTTGGTGGTGATGGACCTGAGAGGACCTGCTATAATATTCCACGGAAGCATGTCAGACTTTGTCAAACAAGATAAGCGGTCGAGTTTCAGGAAGAGCAGCAATGCTGGTCCTGTGAAGGGCGAATATCCGACTTCTTTGGAGTTCAGCGTAAGACGCCCAACAATCTCAATGGAGAAGGACTAAATACTAACTGAAGTAGATTATGACCCTCGAGGGCGATGACTATTCCAGTGTACTCCTTCACGTAGGCACAAACCTTGGCCGTCTCGCTACCTTCAAGCTGCTGCCAGAGTCTGACGGGCGATACCGTGTCGACTTTTGCGGCGCCGTCTCCCTCGACGACCGTGTCATTCGCATCGCGCCCATTTCCGCCAACTCCGGAGCCCCTACATACGCGACTCCGCACGCCATGGGGAACCTGCGTCAAGGGATCAAGGTCAACGGCGTCATTGTTGCCGTGACCCAATCCGGCGCCCGCATATTCAAGCCCGCCAGTTCCAAGGGCGCACATAAATCGTGGGACGATTTCCTTTGCGATAACGCTGCCATTACGCACCTGCTGGACCGTGGCTATGCACTAGTCGGGCTCTTCGGCGACGGCTGCGTTCGCGCTTACACGCTCCCCGCGCTCAAAGAAATCGCTTCCACACCACTCAACCGCATCCTCGACCAACGCCGCTTCAGCGACGCCACCATCACCTCGTCGGGCGACATCCTGGGCTGGGTCGGCCCTGCCGAATTGGCGCTCGTCAACGTCTGGGGCCAAGGCCTCACGCTCGCGGACAAGAACGACGACGCCCTCTACAATCCCAACATGGCCATTCCCCCTCGCCCCACCATTTCCAATCTGCAGTGGCTCAGCGGCACCCAGTACATCACTCCCGCTGACATGGACCTCCTCATCGCCGGGCCGGACCGCCCACCCTCGAAGCGCATGGTTGCCGAAATGCGTGCCGAAGAACGCGCAGCCTACGACGCGGAGCGTGCGGCCAAGGTCAGCGATGCCGAGCGCGCTGCGGGTGCGGGCAATGACGGTAGCAGTGCGCAAGGAGACAGCTATTGGGCGCAGATGACCAAGGCAATCAATGAGCGCACGGAGAGACTGGGCATCATGAGCGACAATATGGATCGCTTGGAGAATAATTCTGCAGGCTTCGCGGACGATGTGCAGAAGTTTGTTGCCAAGCAGAAGAGGGGCATGGTCATGGGAGCGATGAAGAGTAAGTTTGGGTTTTAGTTGGTGCTTGGGGGAGTGTGTTATAAGTGGAGGGCGGAGGGGATTGCTGTGTGTCAGGGGAAAAAGAGGCAGCGACGAGCAGATTATATCCCAGATTTCCATTTCGTTTTCTTCCTTCCGGTAGTCATGGAGTAAGTCATCAACCACTGCGGATCATAAGTTCTTTCGAGAGGATATGGAATTTATTTCGAGTTGCTTCTCCTCAAAGCCGTTTTCGTTAAGCGAGGCACATGCGTCTTTGCGCGTATCATCAATGGAAATGAAGAAGGGCACTAAGAGGAGGTGTAGCAGGTTAGAGACTGTAGTGCAGCGGAGAATCTGCCTTCTTTGTCCATCTTACTGGTGTGCTAGATGGAATGGACGCGGGTGTTCACTCGCAGGGCAAACACAGAGGAGAGGCCAGCTGGCTCGTGTCCGAAACCGACCTCGCCGAGAACGTCAACAAAATAGTCCACTCCCGTTTCGTCTCTAGAGCAGCATCACTCTCTATACTCTATCGAAAGAACAGACTACCAAGCTGCCAGGAATCCGACTTCGGACAAAAAGGAAACTCTTCCATCGCCACCCCTCATCAAGTGTAAAAAAGCCCCCAGTGTGTTCCGGCAACTGCTCCAATGTACAAGCGCAACCTTTGCCAACCTCCTCAAACCCAAAAGGCCGCAATGCCAGAATGTGCCTTCTTCGTCCGCAAAAGTGTGCGCCCCAATCCCGCTCGCTAAGAGACAAGGCGCAAAATGTCGTCGTCAAAGAAGCGAAGAAGGTCCTGGAGCTATCCATCGCTATTCGATAACCTGGACATCGATGGGCTTCTTCTCCAGCAGGGACGCCATGTCCTCCCAAAGGCCCAGCGCCGACGGCTTGGCGCAGCGCTTAGACGGCGGGTCCTGTCGCTCGTGGACGTGGTAGTGGCAGAGGGTGTCGACGTTGGCAAACTTCTTGGTCGGGTTGGCCTTGATGAGGCACTTCATGGCGCCGGCCATGACCATGATCAGGTCGATGAAGTGGCTGATGTACGACGCTGCTTCGTGGAAGTTGCCTTCGCCGTCGAGGACGGGCCGCGTGCCGCTGATGGGGCTGAGCCTGTGCATGGCGTCGCGCAGGGTGAAGAGGATCTCGACGAGGAAGGGCGCTGGAAACTGCTCCAGCGACTCGGCGCGCAGCTCTGGCACGTGGATTAGATAGAAGAAGGCCATGTATTCGCGCGCGTAGGCGAAGAGGCGGCAGTCCATGGGCACCTCGTGGGTGATCCACTTGATGGTCTTGAGCGAGGAGTCGAACTTGCGCGTGCGGCCGGCGGGGTCGGACTGGGTGAGCAGCACGATGCGGCCGTGGATGGCCTCGAGGATGACGTTGGCGAACATGGGCGCTTCGATGCGCATCGCCGTGTTGTGCAGCTTGGCCAGCGACAGCATCTTCCACTCCTTGCGGTCCGCTTCGTCTTCGAACAGGTGCTTCGATTCCATCCACCGGTAGAAGATGGCAAACTCGTCCGGGTGCACGTCTTCGAGCACGTGGTGTTGCGTAGACTCCCGCTTGACCGAAAACTGCAGCCGGAAGAAGCGCGAGTAGTACGAGATGAGTTCGATGTGTGTGTGGAAGCTTGCGCCGCTGGAGCCATCGTAGGTGACGAAGATCTGGATCGGAGTCTTGTGCAGCTCACTTTAAGAGGTCAGTCAGGTGCATCACGAAAGTCAATGCGCTGGCTTACAGGAAACTTGGCTTATGTCTCTTCGCAGGTCGGTCACGGTGCAGAGGCTCGCCCTCGCGTTTGACGACCGGCTCGGGCTCTTGAGACAGAACTTCTGTCGATTGTGCGACGCGACCGGGGAAGGCTTCGTCGCCCTCCGGACTAGGCCTCTTTGGCGGACTTTGTCCACGCGAGTTCCCAAGAGCCGGCTTTTGCCGGCGCACAGGTTTCTGCCTCTCCGACATGTTGTTCGAAGGGTGAAAGGAGTGCCTCGATATAGATCAGATGGAGGCTCGACCTGACGAGGAGTATGAAGCCGATCGCAAGCTGCCAAAGCCAAAGTGTTGTGTGACGGTTTCGCTTGACTTTTTTGGCGCGAAGCGAGTGAGAGTTGACCGCTTGTGGAAAAAGATGGTTCAGAAAGGATGGTGTGAAGTGAGATGTTGCCGACGTCAGTTGAGGTCAAGGAGGAGTGGATGGGAAGAGGTGATGCTGCGCGGAAGGGCGGGTGAGGGCGGGTTCTTAAGTAGTGCGAGGGGGTAAGGCGCGGGTGACGACTTGCAAAAATCGGTCGATATTGTGCGAAATGATGCGACTACCGCCGAATTTTCGTTGGCCAGCAGCGATATGTGCGCACGAATTTCAAGTGCGAAAAGGGAAATCAGAGGGTGCGGCCTCCAAAGTGGAGATATTTCGAAGTGTAGAAGTTGCTCAGGGGTAATAACGAAGGAGCACTCCACCACTTGCGAAACTGATATAGAATATTGAAACAACACTTCGTAAAAGCAACGCAGCATACCGTCTCTCTCGGTCCGTCAGCTCTGCTGGCCCTTGATTGTAGTTTTGCCGCCCAAGTGTTTCTCCTTTTTGACTGATGGTCGCGGGATGATTCTTAGTGACCAAGTTCTCATTCACTGAGAAAAGTGGAAGCTTTGAGCGATTGATCTCGACTTGAGAGGCAAAAAAGGGTGTTCACCTTGTCCAAATTCCTGGTCTTCGCTTTTTGTAGCTCTCGCGATGCCAGCTTTGCACCCCAGACGCCCAGTCCCCTATCTGGAAAGAAGCATTATTCTCAGCCCCTTTTGCAGCCTGGCAGGATTCTTTGCATGTTCCGATTCTCACAGACAAGCCACGACCGTAAAAAGGCAAATTTCTAATGCAATGCTGGAGTTCTCGCATTTTGACTTGGGGTGGCATGGGATGAGGTTCATCTTGGCGATGCTGCACCGCCATCGTTGTGGCTGTGCATCGAGGCTTGCCTGTTGACATCACTTGGGCCACCGTGTCCTTACCCGATCACCCAGGACACAGGCCTCTTGGTGTCGGGGACGAAGATGGACAATTTCGTTCAACAAAGGGATCGACTTGCAAATTGATGAGGCGCGACAGGAGAAGGACAAGGGCGCCTGAGGCGAGACAAGCGTCGGTACATGTAGAGTGCTGGGAGCAAAGGAAAACTGGAGGCGCCGCGCGTATCCGTATGTAAACTCGAGGGGCAAAAGTAAGAGCAGCTCAAGAATAAGGAGGACGGCAGACAGGGTATCTTGTCAAGGAAAGGCAACGGGGTGCGACGTGTTGCAGTCGAAAGCGGTGGTGGTGGCAGTTGGAGGTGACGAAAAAGGCGGAGGGATTGGCGCACGTGCCCGCGACTTCTGGAAAACGGGCCCCTTGATGTGCCATCCCGCCGAAGACGTCCCCGCCATCAACCACCTCTTCAGTCGTCTCCTCCTTACTTTTCGACCACTCTTCTCTTCCATTCCACCTCACCCGCGCTGCTCCACACCCGCTGCAAGACCAGCTTTCTCTTTACAAACTCCAACTTGCCGTCTTGCCCTCATTCCTTAAGCTTCCCCTCTCTCAACCGCAACCATGGCCGAAAAGACGCTCAAGCTCAACCCCAAGTACGACGACTATGACTACCCTACCGTCCCGGCCAACCCTCTGCCCGGCCACCCTGGCAACCTGACTCCTGAGCAGGAGAAGGCTGTCGAGGAGCTGCGCGAAGCTCTTGAGAAGGAGGGCTACACTGAGAGGTTGGACACGTTGACCATGGTGAGCAGTCTCAATTGCCCCAGTTTCTTGGTAATCAAGCTAACACTCCACCTCTAGCTCCGCTTCCTCCGCGCTCGCCAGTTCCAAGTCGCCCTCTCCAAGCAAATGTACGTTGTCGCCGTCTGTCCCCGCACGAATTCGCCCTGACAATACTAGGTTCATCGACTGCGAGAAGTGGAGAAAAGAGTTTGGCGGTGGCGTCGACGAGCTTGTCAAGACCTTCGAGTACACCGAGAGGGCTGAGGTCTTCAAGTACTACCCGCAATACTACCACAAGACGGACAAGGTAAGCTGCGCTGTCTGTACAATTGGCGACCGCATGCTGACGGGCGCAGGATGGCCGCTGCGTCTACATTGAACAGCTCGGCAAGGTCGACCTCAACGCCATGTACAAGATCACGACCCAGGACCGCATGCTCCAGAACCTCGTCTGCGAATACGAAAAGGTCGCCGACCCTCGCCTGCCTGCTTGCTCGCGCAAGGCCGGCCACCTGCTCGAGACGTGCTGCACCATCATGGACCTGAAGGGTGTTGGTATCAGCAACGCCAGCTCGGTCCTTGGATATGTGCAGGCCGCCTCCAAGATTTCGCAAAACTACTACCCCGAGCGCCTGGGCAAGCTCTACATCATCAACGCTCCCTGGGCCTTTACTGGCGTCTTCAGCCTCATCAAGCGTTTCCTCGACCCCGTCACCGTTGAGAAGATTCACGTCCTTGGCGGCAGCTACCAGAAGGACCTCCTGGCCCAGATTCCCGCGGAGAACCTGCCCAAGCAGTTTGGTGGCTCCTGCCAGTGTGAGGGTGGTTGCGAAATGAGCGACCTTGGCCCATGGCACGACCCCCAGTTCGCCAGGCCCCCCAAGTGGCTCAACAAGAAGGCGCCCGCCGCCACCGGCACCGAGAACACTGCGAGCGCTGATGTCACTGCCCCGGCTGCTGCCGTGCCGGCGGAGGCTCCCAAGGCTGAGGCCGAGCTTGCTGCTCCTGCTGCTCCCGCTGCCGCCGCGCAGTAAACAACAACAGTCTTGCACTAGCGTTGGTTGTTTGGCATGAGATGAGGACAGAGTGGAGTTTGAGGTGATTTCGGGCGGCACAAGGGTTGATGTCATAGACCAATGCAAGGCTGAAGAGAGCCTTGCCTTTTTCCCTTCTTCATTTTCCCTTTTACCCTTTTCGACTTTTTTCTCTCTCCATAAATCAGTAGGGCTGCACAAGTAAGGGTGTTTTTGTGAGCAAGCGTCGGTCAAAGAGCTCTTGGATTCTCTCCCAAGTATATTATAACCATTGGTGATATTGGCGGTCAGGGTGGGTGGGTGGTCGGAGTGGGCGGTGTTGATGGTGCAGTGGATGCTACCCCGAAAAAAATATGATTGTTGGCATGTTGTAGAGAAGCAGTTGGAATGAGGTGGGTGTATTGCGCCGTCTGATTTGCATCAGAGCAGAACAGAACAAAGAGCATAGATAATTGGATTAAGGCTTCTTAGACGAAGAAGGGACATTGCGCTGTTGGTGACGTGACGTTGGAGGGCGATGCAGGGCAAAGATCTGGGCGTCTCGACAGGCTTATTACTCGGTACGTCCTCGTCTTGTCTGCTCATCAACGGCCTGCAGTGATGTTGCTTCCCAAGCAAGACGTGCGCACGTCCAAAAGACGCGTCATTTTAAGGTTAAGTTGGCAGCAACGACGGACTATCGTTGCTCCAAGTGACTCGTATCTCCCAACTTCTATCTAACCCAAGCACAGCATCATCCAAATCCATCCTCTTCACGTCACGCTGACTGCCTCGCCTGCGCGGGGCGGATCTGCTTGCAGACACACTCAGTTTTGAGAAGCATTCCAATCCGTCCAAGACGGCACTTTGACACCAATCGCTTCAAACATGGACGACGCGTCAGACCACAAGGGTATCGGCTCAAACCTCAATGGTGCAGCGACGAAGCCACAAAGCCCGCGCCCGAACACACAGACTATGCTCACATCTCTCAAACCTCGACAACCACCCTGTCCATTCCACCGCCTCTCAGCTGAGCTGGTACAAATGATCGCATGGCATCTCGATAGGACAAGCCTTGGGGCCTTCAGGGCCATGAACCAAGATATCAAGCAAAAGGTCGAATATGTCTTTGGCAAGAGCTTCAAGCATATTCGATGGCATGTCTTGGGACAAGGACCAGACGGACAAAGAGGCGGATTTGAAGAACGACACCTGATCTGCGGAAGTCAGTACGCCGGGAAGGTTCGGAGTTTGACATGGTTCGAAAGAAGTCCGTTTGAGTTTCCTGATGACAAAAAGTCCGCTGACCGTGTAAAGTCTCAAGCCAAATTGTGAAGTACGAAAGGTGCTGATGCATTCCAAGGGGGAACACGTTCCATACTTTCACCCTACAACTGAGGAGGTGTGTGCATGGCACTACATTAACTCTCCACGGTGGTTCGAAAATCTCAGAACAATCAAGCTGGCGGCGGACTACCGTATGGATGACTTCGTCGACCTCTTCCGTGTGGAGAAAATGATACGTCCGATCATGGACGGCTTGCAGTTTCTACTCGGTCAAAATTGCAACCTTCACAGAAGTCCCTTTGGAAATCCCCACTGGCAAATCCAAATCGAGTTTCCAAATTTGTTTATCTGCACTTTCCACTGGAGAGAATTCTTGACGCCAACAGTCAAATCACGCTGCAAAGCACCCGGGCCTACTCGATTGACGATGAACGACGGAGAAGAACCTTCGATGAAGATGATGTTCCCTGGGCCGAGGAAGATTTCTATGAAACGGCTTATAGAACCGGCTGGGACTGTCTTTGGTTCGAGAGGGCAGTTATATTCTTCTACCACTGTCTGACGGAGGGCTTGGGCCCTCTTCCGCGTTCTGTGACGCTCAAAGGCTTCATGATCCGTACCATTGACATCGGGAGACTGTGCGGCCATGAGGTACACGAAACAATTTCGCCGGTGGACTCTCTTGTGCTAGAAAATTGCACACTGCTTCCTAACACCCTACTCAGCGAGGATCTCAATGCTGAGCGACTGAGAGGCGATCTGGACCTTGAGGTCTTTGCGAGAGCACAACAGGTGCCGCTCGATGTACGTGAGCTGTCATTCATCGACATCCGCGCCGATCCGCTGCCTGAAAAGTCGTGGCGGCATTTCTTCCAGGCTCTCCTTGAACAGCTGCGTTTCCAGCCCCTTGCACGCTTTCTTCAAAGCCTCCACTTTGAGCGCGTTGAAGGTGTCTTTTTTGATTGGGACGGCGACGGGCAGTTGGATAATGGGGAAAGGCTGCCGCTCATCATCCGTGAAGTGGGTCTTCTTTCCGCGTTGGAAAAAATGATTGAATGCTACCGCTACTGCCCGCAACCGGGTCAGGGCCATCATCACCATCACGATGGGAATGAGGATGCGGACAGCAGTGATGATTCAACCTCGGATGAAGACGAGAGCCTGATTGAGTATGTGTCTGTGGATGCCAATGGGGATGCGGATGCAGACGAAGCTTGGCCAGTAGAGCAAGAGCATGGATCCGTGCCTGAGAGGTCTGAGGATGATATTAGGAGAAGAATGGAAATTTGGCAAGTTGTAAGCGTTGCTCAGTAAAAGTAAAAGTACGGGTCAAGATTGCAAAACGGTAGGCGTCAAGGCACTTGTCTGGTTTCTGTTCACACTTATCTCCATTAGCGATTTGAAAGCCCCCCGTCAGGCTGCTAGAGATGCTCGATATCTTGTTGTTTGACTTGTTGGAAGCGGAGGAGGATTCCACCGATTCGCGCTCTGCCGACTGTCACACACTCTTTGTTTTTATGGGTTCTGGCTTTCTAGCCCATTCAGGGGTTACGGCGTGTCTTGATTTCACTTGAATAGGCGTCAACTGCGCGTACTCAACAAATTGAGTCTTGAAGTCTGATTCTCCCGAGTCCCATTTCAGCATCATCAATTGTGCATTTTGATACTACACCCATCGTCAATTTCCCACTGCCCCACATACAAGAAGGAAGATCTGCATACTCTAATCCAGCATAATTGTCAAGGTGGCTTTCATACAGTGCAAGCGTGATCCATCCCTTGGGCAGTTTTGTCTCCCTGGCTTGCTTGTGCCCCCTTGTTGCCCACTCCCCATTCATTCCCATCACTTCACACCCTCTCTCCATGATTCTCGTTCCGTCCCCTGTTCCATACCCCTTTGGTCGATGAGTTGTCTTTCCTGAAAGAGGTGCACGTTATAGCGCACAACTGCCAGCATATGGTATGAAAGACGCGCGTGCTTTTTCAAAAACCGATAACCGCTTCCTCCAATCCACCTTTTCCCTGGGATACTGTCGCCACCATTCTTTTGGAAATGTCGATGTTTGCCGGCAAACCAAGACTTTCGGCGTCTCAAACTTGAGGTTGCGTCTCATCTTGCTTCTCTCCATCCTGACTCGGCTGGGAGTAAACGTAACACTGAATCATCCTCTCCAGCGCCGCAACGAGGCCTATTTCGTGAATTATCAGAGGCAGTCTCTCGCCATTGTCCAGCTTTCCGTTGCCGTCCCAATCGAAGAAGACGCCCTGGACACGCTCAAAGCGGAGACTTTGAAGATGAGGACGAACTTCGGGGGGCTCCTTGACAACTTCCATGAGGCCTTCGAAGAACGACACCCATGAAGCACCTGATGCTAGTTTGGCGCTCATGTCAAGAAACGCCAGCTCACGAAACCGCGTGGATTTCAAGGAATTCGCCAGAGCTTTCAGCTCAACCGCGCTCATTTGGCTGTCTCTGCCATCAAGAACAAGCGTGCAGTTGTCGAGTACCAGGGTTTCTGAAGGTGCTCGCATCCTCTCTATGAAGCTGTGTCCGCAAAACTGGTCAAGATCTGTGTAATGAATCATGAAGTCGCAGATCCGAAGAGTACGTGGGGGATGGCGAAGTAAGTCGCTCCGAGTAAATACGCAGAGGAACATTTTAAGGGCATATGTGCACCATGTCAAGCCATCCCTTGCTAATCGCTCTTGACCAAGAATGCTAGGATAGTTGTGTTGAGTGCTTTGCACTATGATGTCGTACTTGGGCTCGTTCTCTGCCGGGGTAAGGATGCATGACAGGATTGGGCAAATCTCGACAACGATGTCGAATTCTGGGTCGTTGAGTTCTTCGAAAAAGGAAACACTTAGTATTTGATACAAAGTCGAATTGATTGTGTCGATGAATTTTATGAAAGCTGGCGCAAATTCTCTTCGGTGTCGGCCGTTGTCCCATAAAAAATTGTAGGCCGAAACCAACTTGAGTGTTCTGAGGTTCGAGATAAACATCCATGGGGAGCGCAAGTATCCTTGGAGGAATTGGTCTCGAAGTTTAATTGGCTCCGATTATAAAAAGTCGCCCTGAAATTGCGTCAGTCGACGTACACTTCTACATCTTCGGTTGTGTGCAATCTCACAACATCATCGTCGGGGCATTGAGGGAATCCGCGTCGAGACCCATCAATCCACGTCAAGCTCTGAACTCCGTCGGCGTATTCGCTCCCGCGGATTGCTTCCAATCGTTCGATCTCGCGTCCTTTCCTGCTGACTCTGCACTGGATGCTCTGGAAGCTCTTTCTGAAAATATACTGGACCTGATTCTTGATCCTTTTGTTTGTAGTCCTGAAGGCCGCAATGCTCTTCTTATCAAGATTCGCAGCGATGAGTTCCACTAGCTCGGTTGATAGTCTTTCGAAGGGGCATTGCCCCCGACAGAAGAGTGTTGCCTTCTTAAATCGAATTACGGGCTTCTTCTTCAATTCCTTGTGAGCCTTTTTGCGACCAGGGTTGTCCGGTCCATCCGGCATCTTGGGATTCGAAGCGGAAATCAGTTAGAGAGAACAGAATTCGTTTCCACGTCGCCTGTTCAAGTGCAGTCCGCCATGATGAGAAATGGGACGCTTGCAATGTTTCGTTCGTACGTTGGGTGGAAGCAGAGAGTTTAGTCTGAACCGTTTACTTGAGAGATGGCTAGTTTATCAGTGTCTGCCGCGTTTCATTTCCCCGCGCGTGGCCGCGTGCGCGCGTAACCTTGTGTCACCGGTCGACGCGGCAGCATGTAGAGCTAGTCAGGGTATAAAAACTCAAACGTTTAACTGGAGCCGCGCTTCTTTTGCACTCATTATAAACCAACAGAAGCGAAGTGTCTCATAGAGGACATGCTCCAGTGTCGTGCACATGTCCAGGAGTTCCTGGAAGAAAGCCGTCCAAAAGGCACCTGGCTCAAGTTGGGCGCTGATGTCGAGGAATGCCAGCTCTCGAAATGGTGTTTGAGCAAAGGCGCGCGTGAATTCGATCAGCTCAAACTCCCTTTTATCTTGCCGTTGCTGTTGCCGTCGTACGGAAGAAGCTTGCAATTGTCGAGCACTAGACTCTCTGAAGGTGGCGTAATCCGGAGTCCACTCGTGTTGCCGCACAATGGAACAATCAACGTTCCGGAAACTCTTTCTGAACATGTATTAGATCCGATTGTTGATGTCTTTGCAGGTGAGCCTCAGCGCGACGAGGCTTTTCTTGTCGATTTTCCACCACCTCCGTTGAAAGCTTTTCTTTGAGATGGCATGGTCTGGGGAACGCGAGCATCCCTTCTGCGGATTGACGTACGAGTAGTCTCTTCGATTTCCGGGTTCCTTGGGCGTTTTGGCGCAAGGGGCCTCCCGTACCATCCGGCATCTTGGAGTGGGCGCTGAGGTCGGCTTGGAGCAAGCGTGAGCGAACAGTGTTGGCACGAAATCGTTGTAAGATTTGCTGCTGGGGCAGAAGAGGGAAGCTTTTGTTGTCGAATGCTTCTGGTAAGCTGCGACAGCCGGTAGCCAATCTGGACGATGAGGTTGATGGAACTTTTAGTGTTACTGATGGTAGACGGATGGAGGTTGGGCGATGAGATGGATGGGACTATCAGTGCCGCTGCCAGTAGATTGGATGGAGTTTGGGCGGAGATCTTGAGTCGACAACAGCCGGGACGACGCGTCTGCTCGTTCCGGGGAGGGCGCGTTGTTTGGTCTCTGGCGTCAAGTTCAGTGCAGGACGCGACGGTGGAAGAATTGTGAAGGTCAGCCTAAGCAGAACAATCCGATTGGTTGGTTGTGTTGAATATTTTAACATCCGCAAGAAGTAATAACACTTCCTGCCTGCGACCATCGAACAACCGATGCAACCTCTCCAAAAGAGCAACAAGCGAGCGATGCGATGTCCACAGTGCATGACTGCTCTCCACCTACCTTTGTAATACAAATAGTTCCCGACAGCCACAACCTGACCGGATGCCCTGATCTCCACCTTTTCGCTTGGATTCCCAAAGACCAACGCCAACCTCTCAACCTTTCTCTTCTTTTTCAGTGTGCAAAGCAATGCAACGCAACTCAACGCAACCTAAGCTCTTGCTATGTTGCCATTGCTCAGAAAAGTATGCATTACCAATTGCGTTTCGCCATGGGAACCTGTGATTGCGTTGCTGCTGCCCTTATAACAATAAGGGGGTCAGGGGGGAGTTATAAAATCGGAATCTCAGGTAGAAAACCAGAAAATAAGCGTCATCTGCATGTTGGAAGCGCCCGAGACTTAGTATACCTATAAGGAGTATGTCATTGCCCACATTGGCGAGGCCTACAGCATAAAATCAAGCTAGGATTCTCATTGATTTCATCACTACAGCCCAAAACATTTGAATAAATACTAGTAGACAAAAATACAATGAGAGCGTTCAATAAGGCTTTAATAATGGATTGCCTTTGCTTGAGCTATAGTCTCAATTGCGTTGAGCAACGCAGCGCAACGCAGTAAAAGCAATCAAGGCAATCTCATGGGGTTGCTTACCACAATGCTCTTTCCCAAACTTGGCATTGGGCTTTTGTCATCGCTGTTCATGAACCAGCAATATAAGACCCCAGATATGCCATTCAGTTGTCTGACCCATCTGGAATCTGCGGGGTCGAAGCAGATATTAGCCACACGGGGCAGAATTTCTGTCCACGTCGCTTATTCAGGTGCGGTTCGTGACGACGAGGAATGAGACGCTTGCAACGCTTCGTTTGTATGTTGGGTGGAAGTAGAGAGCTTAGCCAAAAGGGTTTGGTATTCGCCTCGTGTCATGTCCCGCACGCGTAGCCTCGTCACTCTGGTCTGTCGACGCAGCAGCACTGAGTGCTAGCCAGGGACACAATAATCGAGCTTTTGGCTTGAGCCGCGCTTCTTCGGTACTCATCGAAAATTGATATTGCCGGGTTCCACGGTTTAGTAGCAAATTCATGGCACCGCAAGTGAGCAACCAAGACAAAGCAACCAAGAGAGCGATCAAGAGGGCGACTATGAAGGCATACAAAGTCTCAACCTAAAAAGACTTGCGCTCAGGGTGCATCTCGGCCCCTTCGGTGGCCTCTTTCCCTCGAGCCCTCCTATACTATGTAGAGTGACCGTGCCACTAGGCTTAATTAGGAAATATAGCCGAGCAGCATGTTGCTCGGGGTGCTCGTAAACAACGTCGTCTACCTCTGAACTCCATCAATTCACCACACCCACAGTGTGATCTGGTCCAGGCCTCCCATCTCTCACTTGGTTTACTTACCCGGCACCACAATTCTCACACCTCTCCACTTGGAGCTCAAGTGTTGGCCCTTCATCATCGCCATTCACGAACCAGCCATGGCAGACCTCAAGCCATGCCCACTCACGCAGATTCCGACCGAGATTTTACAGGTCATCGCAAGCCGTCTCGACAAGACAAGCCTTTCGGCGTTGAGACTCACTGGCAGAGAAGTGAAGGAGCGAATCGAGTTTGTCTTCAAGGGGGGCTTTCGGGAAATCAAACACAACATTCTGGATTGCGAGTACGATGACGATGATCTGTGTGCCTTCATCATGAAATATCTGGAGTTCCTCAAGACTGAGTATCCGTCAAAAGTCGAGGTAGTCACGTGGGTTGTCAAGTTCGCTCTGTTCGATGTAAGACGCCACCAGAAAAGACTCGCTGACTGCAATTGACTGACATGCATGGAAATCCCAGGATCCTCTGCCATCGCCACTTCATCACTCCGCTGATTCACCCCTGGAATACTGCATACTTCACCTGCTGAGGTCTCACCAATGCTTCGACAACCTCAAGACGCTCCGGCTGGCCTCATACTTTGAGCTCATCGATGTCAAAGAGGTCAAGACAGCGGACTACGCCCTCGCCACATTGGATTGTGAGATCGAACGGATGTTGAGAGTCCTGCGGTGTCTCTTTGAGCATTGCTCACAAAGGGCACTTAAAGTGGAACTCGAGGTTCCAGGGTTCTTTTTGTGTACGGTGATGTGGACCGGAGAGCTTCAAACCACTGGGGACATCAAGCTACAGAGCCTCATCGAGCACCCGATTGACGTCAATGGTAGCGACCAACCAGTAGGAGCGCGAGCTGAGCAGCTTTGGTTCGAGACTGCTTTGTTGATATTTTGCTGGGATCTCGAAGTCCTTCTCGGCCATCCTTTCTGGGCGCTCCACCTCTCAGGATTCACCATGCGACCGATTGATCTCGTGCGATTGTGCAACGGCGACGAAGACTGGCCCGGCACCGCGCCAGAGACGCTGATTTTCGAGAGCTGCACAATGCTTTCCAATAATCGCGGACACACAACTCCTCACCACACCACCATCGACACAACACCATCCGACATTCATGACTTGCGCGACGCGGTCTCTTGTGTCAAACACGTGGGATTCCTCAAAGTTCGAGCCACGCCAGAGTTCCTGGATATCGAAGCGGAGCTAGCCAACCAGGGCTCCAACGGCATAACGCAAACCACAAACGCCTGGGAATACTTTTTCGGGCTCCTCGCTGATGACATCAAGACCCCTGCCGGCAAAACCATACTTCAAAGTCTCCGCTTCGAGCACGTCGACGGCGTATACTTCGACTGGGACGACAACGGACAGTTGGACCACGGCGAGCGGCTCCCGCAGATGATCAATCAGCTAGGATTCCAGGGAGCAATGATGAAAATGGTACAATGCAATCGCGGGCCGGACCAAGCCAATAGTCGCGCCACTCCTCCTTCGACGTCGGCATAGGTTCGTCGATTTCGCTATTCTCGAGCCAGACTGGATCGTTGACACCCAAGGGTCCGCCGAGTTCGAAGCTGCGTTGGACTTCGAGCCACGAACGCGAAACGTTGCGGCCATACTCGAAGCCGTGCTCCCACCAGATCGTGTAGTGCGCGGCGCAGGATGCGTTCGGGCAGGTTCCAGGAGTCGATGAGGAGCAGGTAGCTGGCCCGCATGGAGTTCGCCAAGGCCGGTTCGACTGCTCCCTTCGCAGTCGCTCCAGGTCGAGGTTGCTTAAATGGATATGCGGGCAGACTTTCGCGACAGGGACCCTCGTTGCCGGTAGCTTAGTTGTCCATACCATATCAGGCAGTCTCATCGTACTGGAATGGACAAAGTTTTCTCCAAGACGAGTGATACTCAAGTCGTTCATGCGGCTGTTGTAGGGCATCCAAGCTTGGGCGCAAAAGTAGCAAGAGACTTTGCGACCGCTCCGAAACTGGCGAAGTGTGTCATAGCCAACCATCCGGTGTTCGCAAAAGCGGTATAATCGTTCTTGACCCAAACAGATGTGCCTCCACGGATCATCTGCCCGATATGCGTCCTTGGAGAAGTACTTTTTGGGGTGATGTTCGCGGCAAAGCAAGCAAAAACGTTTTCCGTGCATACGAATTGCCGTATCGACAAGATGGCAAGTCTGATCCCAAAACATTCGCGCCTTCAACATTCTGACAGCACATACAAGGGGAGGGAAACTGTGTGCGCGAAATGGAAGAGACCGCATCCTTGTGCATGTGGTGCGCAAAGAAAGAGAATCTTGTTCTCTGTAGAGATGGCTGTCGATTTCCAGGAGAAGCTCGACTGGTAGTTGCTCCAGCAGACTTGGGACATCTCGTTGCGGCGAGAGATCAGTTCTGTCTCTCGGTTGGAATTTTGCCGCCAGAGCCTTCAGATTCCCCAGCACGAGGCCAAACTTGGCGCGGAGCCATTTGCTGTATTGTTGTCTCAAATACATCTTGTTGTTATGTTAGCTCAAGACAACGCATAAGAAGCAAAGCTTTTTGGGATGGAAAATGTATCGCGCACCTGATCAAGCCTTTTGGTCAGGAAAGCCGAAAGCCTGTTTTTGGGATGCATCTCGAAAGCAAACCGGTGGGGTGAAATAGCCAGACTTAAGAACTTCCGCTTTCCGATCAGTGGACATGCGTTTTCTTTTAATGCTGAATTTCAAGCGGTAGTCTCTCCCATGGGAGCAGCTCTTCCAAAGGGGGCGATTACCAACGCAGTGCACCAGCTTCCTTGTTGAACTCCTGCGACCCGAATTTGGTGATCACGAGAAGTAGTATTTTGACGATGCGTTTTAGAGTTGGTCGGTACCCCTCCATGCATATCCCTTGACCATTCAATGCCCATTTCCAGGAATTTCTGCATGTGCTTGTTCTTCTCCTTCCCTATCTTTGCGCAACACAGCGCTGATTTCAGTCGGCTCATCGTTTCCCAAAAGCCCGGAGAGTTGTACCGTTCGCAAAGGGTGTTGAAATACAAAATCCTCCAGTCGGTGGCAAAATAACATCACCATGTCGGCGAGCTTTTCGCCTCGTTCCTCGTCGTCACTTGGACAAGCCGCTCGTATCTTGATGTCGATGTCACCCGTGGTATCACGGTCCCCGGTCCAGTCGATAGAACAGTCGAACAAATCTCTAAAGTCGATAAAGATTCGCAGGCGTCTGCTTTGCTTTGGAATCGGGAGGAGTAATAGCTGTAGGCTCATTACAGTCGACGCAATCATATCCTTGATGGAGCAGTCCTTCTGCCAGTCGTAACGCACAATTGGCTTCAACGTAGAAAGATTTTTGAACCAGACGGAAGACAGAATGATTTGCCATTTGTACCAGTTCTCAAACTTGGGAGCATTGAATTCGTTTTCGTGCTCACCTCCGTACACGGGAATGGAGATCGAGGTCAATGGATCATTCTGGTCAAACAAGTCAGTCGACTGCCCGTTTTGCAACGTTCTGCCAAACTTACTTCAAGTCCGCGAATGTTGCAATCAGGACTCTTCCAATCCGTCGCTAGACTGCGTCGGCAAGAAAGTCCGCTCGAAAGTCCGCACTTTTCCAGCGTATTCACTCTTTGAGAGCTCCAGCAGCCGCTGTATCTGCTTCACGCCAGGTTTCATGTCCTTTCCGGGAGGCATCACCATGTTCTTAATTTCTCTCAAACTCCGCCTGTACAAAAGTTCAACGCCGTCTCTTACCCCTTTACATGTTAGACGCAGCGCACCTAAGCTTTGATTGTCGAGGTAATCTGAAATTGCTTGGAGAAGCTCTGTTGGGAGTTTTGCCGGTACTCTTTCTCCTGATTCTGAAGTGGATGGCATGAATGGACAAGGGCCGCGGCACCTCAGCATGGCCGGAGACGGCAGTGTTGGCGCTAAAACAGGAGAGTACTGTAGGAGGACGTAGAATGCGATTGGATGGCCAGGCTTGACTTTGTGAGCGATGGTCGTGTAAATAGAAGAATTTAAAAAGTTCTTGTCGTCAACTGCTGAAGACGTGTTCCGGTATTTGTTAGAGAAGAGTGGCCTTGAGCGTGGAGAGGAACTGTCGTTTCTTTGTTTGGCAACAGACGCGTCTTCCCGTTTACCTGCGCGTGCAATGTGCATGCCCAGTAGATGGCGCCAGCCCCTTGCATGCACAGAGCAGTCCTACCTCTCCGTCAGTAGCAGCAGTAGATAGGGGGATAGACCTTCATTAGCAACAATAGCACTAGCACTACTAGTGCAGATAGAAATCACTCACCACAAACCATCAACACAACCCCGTCACCTTCAAAAAGACCTCCACTCATTCCAAGGGCCCCCACCTCCTACTCTCCTCAACAACACTCCTCTCCCACAAAGCAACCGTCCCCCTCTTGCCCCGCCAACACATCAACCCCACGCCCACCTGTCCATGAAGCCCGCGACGCAGTGCAGCACAGCACGCCATCGCGGAGGGGACCGGCGGCGCGGCATCTGAGCATGTCAACATACGGATGCCAAGGGCGAGGACCGGTGCGACCAGGCAGCGACTTGCTGCTAGCGATGAGGTACGTGAAGACGCGCTGGCGCAGCAGGTCGAATATTGCGTTGGGGCTAACAGGGAAGCGCGATGTATCGCTTCGGCATTGTGACTCCAGCAGCGGCGGCGGCGGCGGTGGGAAGCAGCTATCCCGTACCTACCTCGGGAAGTCAGGTCTTCGCAACATCACACGTCCACAAAATTGGATTTCGGCCAGTGCACGTACGGACGGCAAGGTGAGGAGACGGGACGTCCAACCTATGATGAGGGCACCTAGCGTGAGGTTTTTGCAACTTCGAACGCGAGTCTGTCGAAGGGCGTTTTGGCCGGGGCAAGGACCCACGGCAAGACAACCTACCTTACCTAGGTAGGAGATGGATGGCCGAAAAGGGAAGGGCAGGTAGTCGAAGTAGCAAGAGTGGTGGTTGGATGACATGAGAGTTTTGGCCCAAATGAGGTGGAGGGTTTCTGGGTGTCGGGTTCTTCAATTCGGCGAAGGCAGGCAGACAGCCTTTGAAGCCCTCGGGTCCATGACTTCAACGGACGACCGCCCGTGTACTCTTTGTCTGCAAATTGGATCGACTGTTAACACGACGCGACTCGGCGCGTCCTTCTGCCTGCTTCGGGTTACGCGTGCCCAGATGACCAGACAACTCCTTGCGCTTTCGTGTGTGACATTTTCCGGGTTTCCGTCTGGCCGCTGGCGCAGGTGTGCAGATACGGAGATGGAGGTTTCTCAAATGGCGGGGAGACGTGCTCGCTTGGCCGTGCAGATGCAGCTATTCACAAATCAGTCCATGGATGCAGTCAATCAAGAGCGACAGACTCCCTTCATACATACCGTGCCTACCTGCCTACCTATCTAGCCATGGGGGTTTTGCCCTCCTCCAACAGACCAATGCCCATTCCTGATACACTTTGAGAGCAACAAAACATGACAAGCATAGGAAACCCAAAGACGTATCAGACCAAGAGAGAAGAAATTTGTCCACTTGCAGCAATTGTTCTACTTACCTACCAACGACCCGATGTTCCATCATCAATGTCATCAAAAAGAGGAAGAGCAAAAGAGAAAACTGAAACCAAAAACCGTCATGTTTTACAACTCGTCGTGGCCCTCGACGCCCTCATCGCCGTCCATGACGACCTCCTTGGCCTTCTCTGCCGCGTCCTTGACCTTCTCCTTGACCTTCTCCTTAGTCTCGTCCTTCTTGGAGGCAGCGGGTGCCTGCATGGGCTTCTGGTCGTCCTTCTCGTCGGCCTTGGGCTCCTCCTTGCCGGTCCAGGCGTCGACGCCGTGGGTACCCTGCTCCGCGATGAACTTGGCGAGGTCCTCGACCGAGCGCGAGCCACTGTACTCGACGGGCTCGTCCTTCTTGCCGGCGCGGAACAGCTTGATGGTGGGGAAACCAGCAATCTCGTCGGGAACATCATTGGCAGTAGCGTCAACCTTGGCGATCTTGACCTTCTTCTCGAAGTCGGGCTTGTTCTTGTAGAGGTTTCCGAGCTCGTCGTACTTGGGGGCGAGACTGCGAATAGGTTAGTCCAAGTCCGGGGCCAAGAATCAGGAGGCACTTACGCCTTGCAGTGTCCGCACCAGGGAGCGTAAAACTCGACGAGCACGTCCTGGTCGTTGTCGATGACGTCCTTCTCATAGGTGTTGGCGACAATGACGTGGACGGGGCCGCTCTGGTCCTCGGGGGTGGGCTCCGACTTGATGCTGGGCTTGACCTTGCCAGCGACGTAGTCCTCGACGTACTTGCCAACAGTCTTGGCCGTAAGCTTCTCGTTCTGGTCCAGGGGGTACTTCTGGTTCTTGATGGTGTCCTGGATGGCAAAGGCGGGCCACTTGCCGACCTCGAGGTTGAGGTTAGAGCCGTGTTGACCAAAGGTCTTTGCGTCAATGGTGGCGAAGTTGATCTTGCCCTTGTGCTTCTCGGCGATGGGCTTGAGCTCCTTGGTGAGCTCCTCGCGCTCCTCGGGAGTCTCGGCGAAGATGTAGGCAAGAGGCAGACCAGACTGACTTGGTTAGCTTCGGTCTTGATACGTGGGCAATCAGAACTTACGGTCATGTAACCAGTGTAAGTCTCAGGACCAACCTCGCCAACAAGCGGCGTAGCGGCGTTGGCGATGAAGTTGACCAGCGACTTCTTCTCAATCTTCTCCTTGAAGATTTCCTTGCCCTCGTCAAACGACTTGTAAACAACAACGCCGGGTTGCTTGACACCCTCGGCCTTGGCCACAGCGGCGTCATTGACGGCACCAAAGAGGTAGTCGTCACGGAGAGCCTTGGCGACCTCGGAGAAGGTCTCGTTCGTGGCCTTGTCCTCCTTGTCGAAGAAAGCCACCAGGACGACCTTGTCTGCCGTCTTGAAGTCCTCGATTGTGTCCTTGGAGAGAATGGAAACGGCGGGCATGGATTGCTTGGTCATGTAGGAGATGATACTGCGACGTTTGTCAGCAATTGCGGTAGCTCGGAATTTTTGGGAGACAACTCACGCGTCAGCTTTCCGTTGGCCCTGGTACGGCGAAACATTCTCGATGCCGCGGAAGACCTTGAGGGTCGGGTAGCCCTCAACGCCGTGGTCTGAGCAGAGGTCTCCGTGTGCTGTGCAGTCGACCTTGGCCAACTTGATGTTCTTCTCCTTCAGTTGTGTGGCGGCCTCCTCGTACTCGGGGGCAAGGGCCTTGCAGTGACCGCACCAGGGAGCGAAGACTAGGACACAATTAGGTCGGAAGATGTAAGTCGGGATAGGTTGGACCTACACTCAGCGAGAACAAGCTCATTGTCGGACACAAAGTCGTTGAAGGTGTCCTTGCCGAGCTCGTGGACATCAGAGGCCGAGGCGAGGGCAGCGGCGCCAACGAGGCCGAAGAGAGCGTTGCGGAAATTGCGCATGATGGATGGGAATTTGGTGGTGTGCTGGAGTGTCGACAATGAGGCCCACTGCAGATTCACCAGATGGGAAATGGGGCAGCGGTAGCTTTAAAGTGCAAAGTCCGGGGCAGAGGCAAGTTGTCCTTTCGCTGGACGGTACGGGAGCTTCCTTGGCGGGAGCTTGGGCCCCTCAGGTCTGAGGGGTCCGGTTGGGTGGAAAATGGGGCTGCTTCCTTATGTAACCACCTCAGTCCAACAACCTTCTATTATCGGAAATGAAGCTTTTGTTTTATGTCTTTAACCACGCACCTTATCGACTTTTGGTTTGCTCTTCCTCGGCCTAAAACTTCTTCTTCTCAAGAAACATATCCACCAAACCAAACAAACACTTCACCATCTTTTGGGCTAGCTAGCGCCCGCACGTGAAACACAAACGCGCCTCGGTGGTGACGGCACATGGGGGACCTGCATCATCTATTTGACAGCTCCAGTCAGGTCTACTCTAGCCTCTAGGTATTTCACCGCCTTTCGCTGCTGTCGCCCATGAGCGGCTGCGCTTCCGCCTCTCCCGCTGCATGCGATGCGACGTTGTTCGTCCCTCTCACATGGTCCGGCTCCTTTCCCCTCGTCTCGTTCAATGTCCGCGACAATGCCTCGCCATCTGCCCGACCCCGTTCGACGTCGACTGACCACATTAGCGGAAACGGCAACCCCACCAGAGCCGCCAGAAACCAAAATGCCTATGCTGACGTTAGCTGCCATTTGTCAAGTGTAATGACTGCGCCTTGTGATTTTCGACATACCGGACGAATCTCCCCGGTTCTATCAGTAATCGCCCCCACCACCGCGGGGCCAAACACGCTGCTGCCTTTGTCTGTGATGGCGTAAAGGGCGTAAAAAGCCGCTTCAAAGCCTGGTGGAATTAGTTCGCCAAAGAGGCTGCGGCAGTAGCTTGAGAGGCCCCCAAGCACAAATCCGTAGACGGCCCCCAGTGGATACATTTCCCATGGTTGCTGCAAACCGAAGACGCCTAGTCTGCGCACCGCGGGGATGAAGCCAAGGAGTCCGTAGATTGGAACGATTTCAAAAAGACAAATGCATAGGAGAATCGTGCGCGCTGGCTTGAGGCCCATCATTGCCGACAGCCGGCTCCACGAAAATGCGCCGACGATGCCCGAGATGGTGACCACGACATTGATGAGCGCCACGGCCGCTGGCTTCATCTCCAGCGATGTCTTGGCAAAAAGCACTGCGGTGCCGCTGACCGTTGCGATCGCGTCGCTGAGCAGGAACCATCCGGCCAGGAAAAGGAGGACGTCCTTGAGCTTCCGGGCGTGCATAACGGTCCTTCCCAGAGACTTCCACGAATAGGCAAAGTACGCAAACCAGGTGCGTTTCTTACCATTCTGGTTGTTGGCTTGCAGTGGAGGCCCGGGCCGGGACTTGAGCCAAAAGGAGGCTGGAATGGTAAAGGTGAGCCACCAGGCTCCAACAACGAAAAGGACTAGACGCAGAGAGAAGTTCGTTGAGCTTTTGTCGACCGTAACAACGAGGAAAATGGCAAACGCTTGGACAAGAAGTGCAGCAATGTAGCCTATGCCGATGCCGTATGAGCTGATCTTGGAAGAAAGGGCCAGTTCTTGAGATGGGGTCTAATAACAACAGTTAGCTGCCATTCCACAACTCTGCAGCGCAAATCTTACAGCAGCCGACTTTGATAGTGGCATTGTAAAGTCTGCCGTTGATGACCTGCGCAACAAAGCTGTTCTCGAATCAGGTCTGCTGTGGTAAGGAGTCGCCTCATCATCCGCCTCGTCAACAACCGCCTCGTCCGAGGAGGAAGAATCCTCTTCATCATCATCATAGTCTTCGGATACACGGACCGTGGGGTGGTTTCGAACAAGAAGAGGAAGAAAAGAATTGAGCAAAACATTAGCCGCGCCGTAGGCCGTGTTGGCGATTATGGCCAGCAAGGCTCCAAGAACAAAGACATTAGGAGTGACGGGCAGAAAGAGCATTGTGGAGATAGCGCCGATTGCTGCAAAAGTCACAAGAAGCGTCTTGCGGTATTCGCCATGGTCCGCAGCACCAGACATGGATATGATCAACAGCGCCTGGATGAAGACGCTTATGGAAAAGGTATACATGGCGAAGCTGGCAGTGTTGATTTCGGCGCCGAGGACGTATACGACGCATTGTGCGGCATCTGGAGAGGGTTGCTTTGCGAGCAATCCAGGCGGTTGGGGGGCGGGAACGTCGAAAGAAGTCTTGCATGGCGTCGTCTTGTCTGATTGCAGTACACCGACTTCTCGTGCAAGCTGCTCCAGAGTTATGGGAATAAAGGAGCCTTGAGCGTATCGTCAGTTTCGGGAAATACGGCCACGTCGAAGTTGAAGTCAGCTGCTAGGCTTAGGATCAAGCTCCGCAGCTGTATGCTATGCTCGACGTCGAACAAGATGCAGGCCGGAAGTATCCAAGCCAAGACAGCGCAGTCGTGGGCTTACCGACACCGCAAACGACAAAGACCTTGGGACAATTTCAGCATATAATTCTTCTTGTACGCATGGAACATTCGGAGGAGTACCTCGGACGCCCACCCATACACGTAAAACCCAAATAGCTCGCGCCTCGAGGTAGGCGTCGTATCCTCGCCTTCGTAGGCCGGGATGGCGGGGGGACCGGGCTCAAAGTCGGGGCCCATGATGGAAGAGTCGTATATTATCGAACGCTCATCGTCGGCGCTGTAGGACGAGTGATAGGAAAGCTTTGAGAAGTTGGAGGACTGGCGGGCAGGTAGCGAAGGGCGAGCTGGAGTTGTGCGTGGAGGCGGTGATGATGGTGGTGGTTGGCGCGGGACCATGACGGAGCTGTGAGCTGGGGTTGGTGGGAACGTGCGAGGGGCGGGGGACGGAGCGACAGGGGCGGCTTTGTCCAGAGAAAACAACAACTCCAGCGGTCGCTTTCTTCACGCATCCACGCCGACGACGAGAGATAGATAGTGGACGGAGTACGGGACTCGAGGAGCGGAGGATTTTGTGATAGACAGGCGCGTGATCGAGCCAGCACCGCAACCGCCAACGGCCTATCCAATGTTCCCTGTCCCGCCAGGTGACGGCGGCCAAAAGCCGGCCGAGCTGGATAGCCTCAGCCGACCTTGGCTGCCCTGATGCAGTGGACGCGCAATGGATAGATATCAATTGTTGTAGAGTGTAAAAGTCGGGTGGTTGCATCAGGCGTTTGGTGTTTGCATATGCGCCTGCAGCCTTTTTACGAAAGTTTGCTTTGCAGCGCAAACCACAATGATACTGTACATGTCTTTCTATCTGATAGTAGAAACGTAAACCAGGCAAGCCAACGGTAGCCGTTGGACTCCAAAGTGGACCTGCATCAAACGCTGATCCGGCGCCGTCCTGGTTTCAGCATCGGCGAGTCGATAGGACCTCGTGCTGGCTCCAGTTACGGTATCACAAGGGAGAGCGTAGAATCTGTGCCAAGCACCAGGTCAGCGGAACAACGGTTGACTCGTTGACATGGATTATACTGTAGAGAGAGAGAGACCAAAGGAAAAGGCGTCGGGTCGCCGGCGTGGGCCTTGGCAGCCGTCCAGATGCGGGCACCACGACATCACTGCCGCCGACCGCGCCGCCTCGCCCTCTCATCTCTGCACCAACTACAATCACCACAAGTCCCCCATCAACCAAACCACCCACCCCAACAACCACCGCCACCCACGCGCCCTCCACAAAAACCTCGCCGTCCCATCATCTCTCCCGCCCTGCCTCACCCGTTGCGCCCGCCCTCTAGTCCACCGCCCTCCGCCGCCGCGCCTTTGCGCCGTCATCCCGCCCGCCTTCTGGAACCGCTCCACGATCCCTCCGCACTTCTCTCTGCCCGCCATTCTCGCCGCGACTCCCTCCCGATACCTCCCCTAATCGTTCAAGATACCGTTGGCCGGGCACACGGACGAGGACGCGCTCGCGGGGGCGCTGGGGAAGTCCGGCGAAGGTGCCGACGGTGTGAAGGGGGAGAGCATGCCTGGAATCGTCTCCATGGATCGCAATGGCCTACACGGCGCCGCCATGGCCAGAAAAGATGAACCCGCAAACAAGATCAATGGCCAGACTCCGCTGCCGCAACTCGACGCTCCCCCAGACATGAATGGATCTCATGCCACCAACGGCGCGCCGTCGTCTTCTCACTCGCCGTCTTTCGACATGTCGCAACCCCTGCCGGAGCTTCCCAAGCTCGAAGAGTGCTATCTGCCCTTTGGCAAAATCGTTGGGCGCGTTGCGCAAGAGACAAACAATTCGCTCGGCGATTTGCTGGAAAAAATGTCAAATCTTCAAATCAACCCGGCGCAAGCTCTGACCAACGGATTCAACGGCCACTTGCCCAATGGCGATGCACCTTCACCCGCTGCCAGCGACTCTCGGAAAAAGTTGATGCTCGACTGGGCATGGGAAGAGCGGGAAAAGTTTGTCAAGCTGCTGGTTCTCTCCAAATGGGGCAGGAGAGCAGACGACGTCACGCGATTGATTGAGCTCAACATGTGGCTCAATGAGCAGGACAGATGCTACGACGATGCTGCGACGTGGATTGGCCATCTCAAGCTCAATATGCAGAGAGCCATGGATCCATCTCCGGATCTCAAGACTGCGCTCGAAGTGTTGGGCACTGGTAAAGTATCGGCGATGCCAGATGTATGTTCTGCCATTGTCTTCAGTCACGCACAAAGCTGACCGAATTAGCTGGGCTACGTGCCATCTGAGCCTCCAACTCCGCAGGAAATGCTCAAGACCATTGCAAACGTGAATGCGCTTCTGTCAATCCGCATCAACCTGCATGAAGATCTACCGCGCCAACTGCAAGACTGGTCGATAGCCAATGGCCGGGCGACATTTGTTGTTCCTTCCGAATTCGAACTAGACGTTTCAATTGCAGACGAGGACCCGTCTGCGAAATTTTTCATTGTTGATGTCAGGTTTCTCTTTTCTCCAAAGCCCGAGGTGTCCGACGATTTGTTTCGGCAATACATTGAACCCGCGGCCAATGACGTCCTCGCCAATTCCGGACTAAATGGTTGCTACGATTGGCTCCACGGTTTCGTGCTCACACACAAGATTACGACTTTGAAGGCGCAAGCAGACGAATTGGCGGCCACAGCATGGGCCAATGCTCTTTACGTGAAGCAAATCCACCGGTCTTTGATTGTTCAGTACTGGATTGATACCCCTGGCGCAAAAAGCTGGATCGAAGTTGGAGTTTCTAGCGGGAGAGCGAAAGACGGCAAAGTCTCCTGGCGCGGCCCAAATCCCCCGGAAATTTCCCTCAAGTGGGTGCGAAAAGGCACGCCTGTCGAGGACATTCCAATCAAGATGGATTGGACCGAACTTTCCCTAGAGGGGATTTTGAAAGCCATCATCGCCCTTCACATCAATTTCATTCTCGAGTCGACACGAGATCAACTATTTAATTTGGTCCCCGGAGCCGTGGGACTCTCCGTGGACCTGGAGACCTCGAATGAGGAGCCGACAGACTGCTGCCTTGCAGTAAAGCCGGGACATTTGTCTCGACCGACTGAGGTCCGGATAGATCCACTTTCTGGCAGGCTTTCATTCCAACCAGCAACAGCTCGGTCAACGCAGGCTGAGCATGAAATCAATTCAAAGGACCTCCTCGCCGACGTGGCCTCAAGAGTAGAGGCGTTGATTTGCACAGACCTCAGATTACACATTGACAAACAGGCCGAAAATGCGGGATGGCCTCGCATACGGCACGTCAACATTAGACGAGAAACGACCGCCGAACGGGTTGGCCACAAGGTCGTTACTCAAAGTTTCTACCGAGGCAACGGATGGAAGTCGAATTGGGTCATTGCTCTGACAATAAACTTGACTGGCGAGAGCTGGTGGCTCTTTGAGCTGTAAGTTTACCGGCCTGAGTCTCTTTCAATACTGACATAACTAGTGACGATACCCACGTTGCAAGCGAGATTCGCAGTTCCATCTCAATCTTTGGTCTGCACAATAGCAGGAAGCGGCCCGTCACGCAAGGCTTCCTCCAAGCGCTGGAACGCTTGACTGTGTCCCAGGCGACGTATGCTGTCGCCATCAAAGAGCTCTCGAGCATGAATGTCCACTACGCTCTGCGGTCAGAAAGGACTTCCGGCCAGCAGCAGCCCTCCAACGACTCATCGAGTGCTCCAATGCTCTTCCTCGAAGTTGGCCCTCTTGCTGGCGGCAGAGGTCCCGGCGGCGCATGGGCTCATGGCGTGCTCAAATTTTACCACTGCGGTTTTGAGAGCAAGAGCCGTCGCATCGCTCTCATTGTCAAAGGCCGCATGGCCCAGCGTCAGTCAGACTTCAAGTTGGCATCTGCCCAAGGCGATGACGTGTCGTTCAACAGCGATGGCACCTTTACCATTGCGCTTCGCACAGAGCTTGGTCAGCCATTTATGAACAAGGTCATGAGCCGGCTCAAACGTATTGAGCGCCTGGGCAGCTACATTGATGTCATCAAGACTCAGAAGCTCCACTGCGAGCACATTGGTCTGTCGCGGATGGTCATTCGCTACGGCGGAAAATTCAAAGCCGACATTCGGTTCCCAGAAGGCCAACCGACACAGCTGGTCTTGCATCCAAGTAACCCACACATGCGCATCATCAAATTCCTGCAAGACACACTAAACGGAAAGGATTCTAACAAGGGATTTGGTCCCTTTATGCGCTACCTCACACTCACCCTTCCTCTCCTCCAAGCCTTTGACTCGATCCAATCAAGCACACCCGCATACCCTCACCCCATAGTCCACCCCCGAGCCTTGGACTGGTACCGCATCAGCTACGAAAACCCACCGACGAACTTTGAGATACGATTACGACCCCGCAACGAAAACCTCGAGTGGCACATTCACGACCCCGTCTCCGCCTCCCCCAACAGCCAAAACAACGCCAATAGTAACAACCAGCAACAGCAGCCCGCCCGAAGCCTCGAGTTCAGTACCGCAGTCAAAGACTGCTTCCGACAGCGTGACGCTCGGTGGCGGGGCATCCACTCTGGTATCATCGCTGAGCCCGACGGCATCAAAGATGCAATCGTCAAGCTCGACGAAGTTGTCAAGCGCTTCCAGCAGCGTCCGCCTCCCGGCGGCGGTAAGCCAACAGCCGCTGCATCAATGCAGCCACAAGCGCAGCCGCAGCCGCAGCCAAA
Organism: Phyllosticta capitalensis; assembly: GCF_038381095.1. NCBI lineage: Eukaryota > Fungi > Ascomycota > Dothideomycetes > Botryosphaeriales > Phyllostictaceae > Phyllosticta > Phyllosticta capitalensis. Next base: position 657,570 of record NW_027117440.1, read on the forward strand.
ACAAGCGCAGCGCCAGCAACAACAACCACCGCGTCCAAATCAGCACCAGCAACCCCCACAGTCACAACAGCAGCATCCCGGCCCACATCACCAACCACCGCACCTGCACCAGCGGCCACCGGGCCCAGGCATGCAGCCTCACCACGTCGGCCCGCACGGCCAGCAGCAGCAACGGCCGCCTCCCCCCGGCGGCATGGCGCCCCGCGCACCGCAGGCGCCGATGCAGAGCATGGGTGGCATGCAGAGGCCGATGCCGCATCAGCAACAGCATTTGCAGCACCAGCAGCAGGGTGGCCATGGACACGGGCACGGGCATGGTGGTCCCGCGAAGGGGCAGGAGGTCATTATGTTGGATGATTGAGGGGCTAGGTGGCTGATGGGTGGACGATGGACAAGGCAGGGTCGAGGCGGTAGCCTCATGGGTCCTAAAAGCTCTTGCAATCCAATTGCTCTAGGGAAGAGCGAGTACCTTAGTCAAGTCAGGACGTACGTAGGCAGGCAGGCAGCAGGAGCATTCGAGCGCACACGCGCGTGCGGGGACACATCTGCGCGCGTGCACGGCAGGAGCATTCATGCATACGTGCATGCGCTGTTATGCCTGGGCTTAGGTTGAGGGCAACGGTGGTGGTTCTTCTTTTTTTGAATGACAATTTCTTCTTCATTCATACATATCCTCTTTTTTCATTTCGTCCAACTCTTTTTTTTTTTTTCTTCTTCTGAGATGATTCTGGTTTGGTTGATGACATTAAATTTTCCTTCTTCGCTTCTTCCTCTTTGAGCTAGCTAGACCAAGAGGGAATGGGTAGGATAGGGTAGGATAGGCAGGGGCAGAGGGTTTTGTTTGGGACATGAGGGCGTAGGGTAGGGTTACTGTGGTAGCAGGTAAGGATAGGTTAGGTAGGACAACTGAACAAATGAAATAACCGAGTAGTTTACTTGCTCTACTTCGCCCTGTGGCACTGGTGGGTGTGCAGTGGGAAAGTTTACATGTATGTAGTAGGCAAGTTGAGCCGTCTCCCTATGTAGTAGTTCCTACTACTCACTTGGCCGTGTAATCATCAGACTCGAGAATCTCCACACGCACTACCGTCCGTTTCCACTGCGGCCCCTATCCTCATAAATCTCTTCTCATCTCACTTTCCTCGCTTTAATCACGCAATCAACCCCGACAGACGGCATGTTTCAATGCTTTCGCAAAAACTTCCGCTTACGGTTGGATAGAGTACAAATACACACACACACAGTCGCATCACCACCACGCAGCCCATCCATAGAGGAACACAGTACCAGTAGGAGCATATAGCATTTTGCTTTGACAAGTAAATATATAAGCGCCACGCCACAGCAAAGCGCACGGCAAAAAAAAAAGCCAACTAACGACACGCGAGAAGCAAGAAGCAAAACCGAAGAAGCCACCAAGCCAACAGACAGCGAGAAGAAAAGAAAAAAAGACGACGCGCAAAGGAGAAGCAAAAGACACCCACCCACCCACGCACGACGACCCGAATTGTTGCTCCGAAACCGCGCCGATAGCCGATGTGAAGGAAAGGAAGGGGAGGGGAGTACGAGGGGAAGGAAAGGAGGGGGAAGGAAAAGGGAGGTGTGGACGGATTGAGAGACAAAAGAGACTAGAGGAGAGGAAGAGGAGAGATTCTTTTCGTAACAGCACTACATGCCAACGCGTGTTGACGTGGTGCTTCTACGCCGAGTCTCTGTGTCCGCCCGCTGCTCAGAAGATGGACGAGAAACGTGTGGGCGGATAGGTAGGGTAGGTAGATGGATATGTATACAGGTACAATACATGGGCGGCTGAGTCGTGCAACGCAGGCGAGGCCGGAGGGTCGATCGTTTGTTTGGCTAGGCTGGGCGGTTGGATCGGCAGAGGATGTGGGAAATTTCTGTTGGGTGGTATTGGGTTGGCAGGAAGTGAAGATGAAGAGAGACGGCCAGAGAAGACGTCGGTGCTGCATCGTCATCGACTGTCTTGTGGCCGGCCGAGGCTGCGCGAGCTGCTGCTGTTTTGCATGCAGCACCATTGGCGCTGCCGTGGCCTGTCTCTCATCAGTCTCCGACTCAGCAAAAGCCACGGTGGTGCTCGGCTTTGCTTCAAAGAGGAGAGGACGAGGGACTGGGTGAGAGCCTCTCATCTCCTACCTCTCCTTGCTAAGCCTCTTCTTCCACCACCTAGTCTTGCCACCACTTCCACTCCCACTGCCATTGGCGCTCCCGCCCGCGTCGCCCTGTCCGAGGACGTTGCTGAGCGAGAGCGAAGATGACCTAGACCCCGCCCGCTGCTCGAGTCACCGCGTCCCAATCGTCGGGTACTCGGCGTGGCTGGGGCTGCTCCGCCCGCTCGGGCTACCGCCGTACCGCTCCCGCTCGCGCTCCAGCATGTTGCGGAGCTCTTCGTTTTCGTTGCGGCCTTCCTCGAGGCGCTCGCGCGCGCCGCGACGGTCGAGCAGGCGCGCTTCGCGCTCCGCCTTGAGGCGGCGTTCGAGCTCCTTGAGACGATGGATCCAGCGCTGCTCGGTGGGCTGGAGGGATGATGGTTGCGAAGTCGGGGGCAGAGCCTTGCTGTCGCGGTCGCGATCTGACGAGGCCGAGTTGTGGCGCAAAAGGGTCGAGGCGATGGAATTACGGTTTGAGTGAGATGTACCCGAGGCATTGCGTTGTGGCGTGGCCAGCTGCGAAGCCGAGTCCATCGAATTGCGCGTCGAGTGACGATGGAGAGGGCCACTGCCTTGCAGCTCAGAGCGCAGCATCTTGTTCTCGGATTTGAGACGCGAGAGTTCTTGGTTGAGGCCTTCGTTGCGCACGAAGCCGATGCTGCCGGCACGAATAGTCTTTTCAATGGAGTCCAGGTGTTTGGTTCGCACTTCGAGTTTATGCTCGAGCGCTTGGTACTCTTTCCAGAGATCCTTCTCGATGCCTCTGATGCGCGACTTGAAGCCACCAAGGATAGCCTCCAGGTTCTTAACCGCGGAGAGGATGTTTTTGCTAAAGGCGGGGAGGTGCCGCCCAATGACTTCGAGCGAGGGCAGCTCGCCATTGACGAGCGAGTTTCGCTGGGACCATTCTGGACCACAAAGGGTTGAGCAGCGGTTCCAGATAGCAAGGAGGAGGTTGTTGCGCTCCAGAAGCTGGTCGCGGTACTGGGCCTCCAATGTTGCGATGCGGCGGCGCTCTTGGCTGCGTGAAGTCTCCAGCTCGAGCACACGGCTCTCATAGGACTGCGCAGACCTCTGTGTGGTCTGGTGCGAACGCTGAGCCTTTTCGTACTCCCGCTTGTCCTGCATGCGAGCCTGGCGCTCTTTGTCGAGCATGTCTGCCAGCTTACGGCTTTCCAAGCTTGTGCTCTCGAGAAGCGTGTCCCTGTTGCGCAAAGTACGCTCCTTGTCTGCGAGTTCCGACTTGGCGTCGTTGAGTTCCAGGAGTGTTCCGTCGAGGTCTCTCTGAAGTTTTTGAACGTCCTAGACGAATGTTAGCAATGTTGGGCGAGTTTGTATCATAAAACATGCCTTGAGCAAGCTGTGCTTCGTGCCGTCCAGACTGCCAAGTGCTTCGCGCAGACTCGTCTCCAAGTCGTCGAGCCTTTGCTTCCATTGTGCCGCCTCCACCTCCTTGGTCGAAAGACTCTTCCTAAGCCGTCTGACCTCGTCTCGGGCTTTTGAAGCCTGGCCGTTGAGATCGTCGAATGCCTTTTGCACAGACTCCTTCTCCTGGCTGTCCAATGCCTCGCGCTGGGTCCTCTCTTCTTGAAACCTGTCCTCGAGATCCTTCATCCTCTCCTTCTCCTCCTGTATGCTCATTTGGGCCTGGTTGAGCGCCGCCTCGAGGTCGCCAATCTTGATCTTGTCGCCTTCCTGCTCTTCCCGCAAAAATGAGATTTCGGCTTGGTTGGATTCTTGCTGGACCTCGAAGCGCTCAAGCTTCTGCTGTGCCTCATTCAGCTTCTGGTCCATGGCTTCTAGCTCGTTGTTTGCGTCTTCGAGCTCCTGCTCCAGGGACTGAATCTTGCGCTCGTTGGCCGTTCGTGCGTCTTCGAGCATAATCAGGCTCTCGCTGACATTCTTCATCTCTTGCTGTAGTGCATCAAAGTCCTCGTTGCGATTCTCCAGCTCAGTCAGTAGCTTGTCGAGCTCCTGTTCCTTTTGATTCACTTCTTGTTCGAGGTGTTGAATCTCGCCGAGCGCCTCTTCCCGCAGGTTTTCGCATTCGTCGTCCTTTTCTTGCAAGGCCTGGAGTGCTTCGTCCCGATCAGCTTGCAGGGCCTGCATGTCCTCGATGGTGAGATTCCGCTCCTCCCTCATCTGGTCCAATTCTTCCTCCTTGGCTTCCAGCAGGTCAATATGGTTGTTCAGTTCTCGGTCCAACTCTTGATTTTGCATCTTGACCGTCGCGATTTCGTCCCTGAGCTGGGCTTGCTTCTGTTCGTACTCGTCACGCTCAGAATCGTCCAGTTCAGTACGGGCCACGGCGCTCGACTGGGAAGTAGGCCGCTGATTTGCGCGAGAGATTGAGCGCTCGAATATACTGTCCCCAATGACTGACCCGCCAGCACCTCTGCGGAGAGACAGTTTGAGCTCCTCAATCTCTTGTTGCAAGCGTTCCCTCTCGCGGTTCCTCGAGACAAGCATCGAAGTCTGAGCGCCCAAATCTCTGCGCAGCTCTGCGTTTTCGTGCTTGAGTTGCTCGGTGAGGGTCACACCGCTCAGGCTGGTACTCGCCCGATTGTCAGCTGTACCTTCGGACGATTGTGAACGTGCATATGACACGCGGCTCTGGCGGCTGGCGTTGTAGTTGTTTCGCACATTTGTCGTCGTGGGTTGATCGCGCTCGGCTTTCAAGCGTCGAACCTCCTCGCGCAAGCGTTCGGCGTCCTCGTCAGCCTGTTCACGGCGTGCCGTTTCCGCCTCGAGCAGGTCCTTCCACATCTCCATGGCTTCTTCCACTCCAGCCTTGGGTTCGGAGTTTTTGCGGTCGCCCATGGACTTGACGTACTCGGCCATGCGCCTCTTCTCCACCTCCTTGGCCAAGCTATTGTCCCTCAGGCGCTCAATCTCCACCTCAGAATTCTGCAGGCACTCCCTAAGGTACGTGATCTCTTCTTCCATCTCCTGCTGAATCCTTTCGCCATCACTCCTATCATCGTCGCTACCGGTGCCTGGCGCCTTATTCTTTGCCATGCCCTCCTCCTGAGCCTTGACTTTTCTCTCTAGCTCGCGCACCTTGCGCTTCAGCGACTGCGTCTCTTTCTTTTCATTTGCCAAATCGGTCTGCAGCTGCACGTTCTTTGAGATCATGTCCTTAACACCTTCGTCCGACCGATTTTGCAACGCCTGGTCCAAAAAGTGGATCTTGAGTTTCAGGTCGAAATTTTCCTTGCTCAGCTTGTCAATCTTGAAATTTTGCTCTTTCAGGGTCAGGTTGTGTTTCGTCCGGCTACTAAAAGCAAAAGACGCGGTCGAGGCTCGTTTGTCTGGTGATCGTTCGCCATGTTTTTCCCGATACTCTTTGGCAATTGTGTCCGGGACGAGGATGTTTTGAACGTGCTTCGTAATGACGGTGTCAGTGGGGGCATTGGTTCCCGCGGTTCCAGGTCGTGGTGTGGCAGGCGGGGAAGCGGATCCTGCCCGTGGTTCTTCGTCCAAAGGGTCTAGGTTCACATCCATGGCTGAAACGCCTCTACTCGTACCTTCATCGCTGAGGGCGGAAAGAGATGATGCAACACTACCCAGGCTGGGGAGTCGTGAGAGATCACCCAAGGAATGGCGCGAACTCGAATTGGGCAAGGCTCCGCCAGACTGTAGGGCAAAGTCCGAGGTGAGTGTACTGTCTTGTACATCGGCAGCGCTGCCTGGAGCTCCGGTTGAGGAAGTCGACGAACGGTAGCTAGCTTGACGACTGCGGTCGCGCAGGAAGCTGGCCCTGGGCCGCAGATTTGTAGAGCTGGTGCTCGTGCGGAGCGTGGACGTATTCGAGTTCAACGAGTTTCCCCATGGACGCTTTACCCCTTCTGCTTGGTCTGCAGAGCCGTTCCCCTCGAGCGCCGCCTTGACGGTAGACGCGCTCGAAGTTGGCCGCGCCGACTGGGTATCGTCCTCGTGAAATTCTTCTGCGGCGCCCGTTTCGATTCCTGATTCGTTTTGTTGTATGGGTCTCGAATTTGACCGAGCAGCAGCGGCGGCTGCGGGCGAGGAAGGCGTCGGCGCCTCGAATGAATCGTCGCCCATGTGCGAATCGTCGTAGTGCTCGAAGCTATGCTCATCGGCTTCCCGGTCAGGAGCCGGGGTCTTTAAGGCATCCGGGGCTGTTGGCGGTGTGTCGGGTAACGCTATGTCCTCCGCATGGGGACTCGCAGTTTTGGGCGCGGTCGTGCCATTGTCCTGCTCCTTAGCTGTAGCATCCTTAGGCACCGCACCAAATACATATGTGTCATCGGCTCCTTTTGAACGGTCGTCGGTGCTGCTGGGCGGTTCGGCGTCTGGCATGAAGCTCGATTCAATGTCCAAAAGCTTGCGGTTCATCTCGCGCTCCATGAGAGAGTTTCCGTCATTGCTACCGAGTTGGCTGCCGTCGGCGAGGTCGCTTGGCGGGCGCAGGAAGCTTTCGTCGTCGTCGGGAGGCAGCGGCGGGAGCTCAGAGTCGGAATGGTCGAACAAGCGCACATCCTCGTCTTCGTGGGTGGAGTGCGCCATCTGGAGCCCATGCAGTGAGGTTGTAAAGGGTCGGGCCGGCCGCTTTCTGCGCGGCTCTGTAGTGGTTGGAAGTGGTCGCTAGGGAAGTTTGGAGCCGGGCAACGGTCGTCGGCTTGGGTGAGATTGGCTTGGGATAGTCTGAGCGCTGGAGGATCAGCAGTGTGCCGACCGCGGAGGCCCGGCGCGAAGATGAAGCTCAAAGGGGGGCTCTGGGAGTCGGTTGGTGCGCGTGGGATGCGGCCGAGCGCGTCGTGTCAAGCCCGAGTTGGAATAGGTGAATGGCCTTGAAAACACGTTTGCGACAGGGCGAGCAGCGGGCGGCATTGGAATGTCAAAACACGCGTTGACAAGAATGGGACAGGTGCAACAAGAACATGGAGTCCAACTTTTGCGGTTTGACTTTGGCCATCGTCAACCCGGCAGCCTGTGGGTTAGGTCGGGTTGGACCTAAACAACAGGGATGCGCTCTCTTGCGTCTGCCCGCCTGCTGCACCGCAGATGCCAAGCCGGTGCCATCACATCAACACCATCTAGATAGGTACCTATACGCCACCGCTGTAACGCCTCGAGATATGATACATCGTCGTCCAACCATAGGCCATCCCTTGGCCAACACAAATCTCTGTGTTCCCTCTGCCTCGGCCGTTTTGAGATCCGCATGCCTTTCCCCTCCCGTCTGGTATCACAATTACGCCTTCTTCTTCTCCTTCTTGTCCTTCTTCTTTTTCTTCTTCTCGCCGTCTTCTGCCTTGGCTCCGGTCATCTCGACGCCCTCCATGGCCTCAGCGCCGGCTGATTCCCGCTTCGACTTTTTTGATTTCTTTTCTCCTTCAGCCTCTGGCTTTTCGTGCTTCCTCTTGACCTTGGGGATTTCCGGGGCGTCTGCGTTTCCTACTGGCCTGTAGCGCATGCGCAAGTTGTCTGGCTGAGGCCTTGCAGCCTTCTCGGGACGAATGACAAACTTCATAGCATGTGACGCTTCCTCTTGCTTTTCTTGAACATGCGGCAACCGGACAACTTGCTGGAGGTGCAAAGTCTCACTCAATGCGGTAGGAATTGGGGCGTAGCCCTTCTCTGTTGGCACGAGGAGTTTTGACGCTGTGCTGCTGTCGTTGCTCTCGCGAATGAATGCGTATTCGGCGCCATTGTGTTCCAAGACCGTCTTTTGTTCCATGCCCTGTCCCAAGGCCAATTCCTTCACTTGCTTCAAGGGTATCGAGGCCGGTGCTGTGATGTACCATATTTGTTTCTTGGAAAGGTCGGTCGATTGGAAGAGTTTAGACAGGTTGGACGAGGAGCTGATGTTGGATTTGGCTTTTTTGAACCCTGAAGGCGGTTCGAATGGTTTTGCTGGCCGCAGGGTTACGGTTTGCACATCGCTAAGGCAATTAGTAAAACTACACCACCGAGCATCAGGCTGCGCATTACCGTCTTGTTGGCTCCTCCTTGGTCTCCTCTTCACTCTCACTCTCTGACTCTTCAGAGCTGCTTTCACTCCCGCTGCCCTCGGAGCTTGACTCTTCTGGCGCAGTCTTGCCGTTGGCTTTTTTCTCCTCTACGCTCTCATCTCCACTGGACTCTTCTTCGCCGGAGCTCGATTTGCTTTCAGATTCGCTCGAGCTTGCGGAAACCTCGACTTTCTTCGCGACGGGCTTCGACTTCTTTTTGTCTTTTTTAGACTCCTTCGTTGTTGATTTTGGCGTCGCGCCAGGAATCGGGACGGGCGTCTCTTTGGTCTTCTTGGACATGGTGAACGGAGAGGTGGGATTTTTGGTGAATTGATCCGGACTGCGCGACGCGCTTTGGAAACTTTTTCGGAGTTACCATCGGGGGATTTGCGCTAGCGGCAATCTAATCTAATCGCGGCGATCACATCTTCCCACTGCACTTCCCCAAAACAGCTCGCCTCACTACAACATTTCACATCCCAACTCTTGCATTCAACATGGATGCTAAATCCTCCAAGCGAAGGAAGGTTGAGCACCAACAATCTACAAATGCTGGTGGTGGTACGTGCTTCCCTGATTTCAATCACATGAATCTAATTTTCCTAACAGATGTGTTTTTCTAGCACCACTAAGTGCTGCTGCTGCACTTCGTGCACGCAGAAAGCAACAGGATTCCGAGGAAACTGGGTCACCTTCAAATGAAGAGTCATCAGCGGCATCTTCTGTGATCAAGGCCTCAGCAAAGTCGCGCGCGCGCAAGAAGAGCAAGGACAAGACTCAGTCGGCCGAAAATGGCCAGAGCGTGTCGGGCTCTGCACCTGCTTTAGAAGTGGCTCCCAGCGATGTGCCTGCTGATTTGGTTACCAATGACGCCAAGCCGCTGTCTGCCGTTGAGGCTCGGAGAGCGGCTCTCGAGGAAACCACCAAGACGCTTACTCTCCAAAAAGCCGACGACAGCGACAACAGCATTGACAGCTATGAGCCCGATTATATCCCAAGACCTAGTGACGAGGTCGAGACCAAGGACGCATACGCATCATCACAAGTTCAAGTTTCGTCTTGGACCCCAACCGCGAAAAATGTACCGAAACAAAACTCCAATGGAATGACAGCACGTCTTGCGCCTAATGAAACCCTGGCCATTGTCGGAATCTATGATATTCTTATCAAGAGGGGTGTCGTGACATTGTACGGCGCAATACTGAGAGCAGGTCCCCAAGCCGCGTCTTATCGAGTATTTGCACCAGCTACACATGCACTTCCGGTCATAGAATGTCTCTCGCCAGATGGGGCTGAAGTCGAATTGAAGTCGGTAAATTCACAGCTGCCATCTTTGGAGAAGCTTTCGCCGTTGCATGGACGTCTCTGGAAAGCCGAACAGAGTGCGGACCAATCTTTCCTGCAGAATCACAAGAAGCGTTGGTCGTTTGAAAATGTCAGCTGCCCCTCCACGCTTGCAGTCATTCTGTCGTTGACATTAATCTAGATTCATGTCTTGTCCGACGATTCATTGAGCAGACCTCTGTATCATCTCGAGATGCCGCCAGAGTGGCACAAGGCTATAGACAAGATTTGCTCCGCTGCGTCAAAGCGGAATCCGGGTTTGTACGAGAAAATCATGGTTTGCGGTCCAAAATCGACGGGCAAATCGACTTTTGGCAGATTATTGCTCAACCGCCTTTTCACCATCGACCGCGAGGCCATGAAGTCAGAACACCACTCGGTTTTCCTCCTCGACATTGACCCCGGGCAGCCCGAGTATGGACCACCTGGACAGATCTCACTGATTGAGTTACGCCAACCCATATTTGGACCTCCTTTTGTCCACCCAAGCGCAACCACAGGCACGCATCAGCGCATCATTCGAGCACACTACATTGGAGCCAATAGCCCTAAAGATGACCCGGAGCATTTTGTTGCGTGCGCGGTCGACCTAGCCATGGCCTATCACAAACACCTTGATTTTGGCAACACGAGAGGACCACTCATCATCAATACCCCGGGCTGGATCATCGGCACAGGTCTCCAAATTCTCCTGTCACTCCTCACACGTCTCTCCCCAACAGACCTGATCTACACAAGCGATGAGCCCAATCGCGCCCTCGAGGCCCTCACCACCGCGACAACCACGGTTCCGACGGTCCAGCGCTTCCAGTCTATCCCATCACAGCCCTCTGGACATCCAGGGCGCTCAGCAGCCGAGTTTCGGACTATGCAATCCCTTTCGTACTTCCATCTCGCCGCTCCTCGCCAAAACGACCCGCACCAGGGATGGGATCCGACGCCTCTGAGTCACCGTCATCCGTTTGTCGTGTCGTTTGCTGCCAGTGCTCCCAATTTCCTCGCCGTGCTGGACACTGGAGAACCAGTAGTTCCAGCGCATATACCCACCGTTCTCGAGGGCAACATAGTCGGAGTAGTTGAGTTGTCCGCTTCTTCACCCATGCAAATCGACAACGACAACGGTGGAAATGGAGACTATGGCAACCGTGTCGCCCGCAGCCCGGCACCCCACAACATTCCGTACATCACACCGTCAGGACGCACGCGTCGAACGGTAGAGCCGCCGTCGCCGCACACCTCGCGGCTTGTCACGCTCGCGCTGGTCCGCGGCATCGATGCCGCAAATCAGGCCTTGCACCTGCTCATCCCATCGGCCAACGAGCACCTTCTCATGGAATTGGATACGCAGAGAACGGTGCTCGTGCTTGGTTCTATGGAGGTGCCGGGATGGGCGTACCTGGAGGACATACACGCGGAAGAGTGGACGAAGAGGGATGGAGAGAAGAGCGGCGCCACTGTGACGACAAATGTGGCCGCTGATATCGATGCTGGCCGCGTGCCATGGGTACAGAGGGAGGGAACGGGGGCCGAAGCGAGCGTTGGTGTTGTTGGTGCCAAAAGACGGCTGAGGCGGTTTGTGGGGTGAGCACAAATGCTCCCAGTTCGTCTAGCAAGACTCGAACGTTTGGATGCCATGATGGATTCCCCCTCTGCGTCGACTGAAAGACGTGGGTGCTTCCCTCTTGCTCGAATTCTACAAAAGCTTTTGCCTAAAACTCGATCGCCTGCCTTTCCCACGATTGCTCCTTGATCGTCTCTCTCACCTAAGCACAGCACACACCACACACCACGCAAGACAAAAAGCCTCCCTCGTGTCTATCCCTCCGCCAGTGTGTCGATCGCCTTGCCAAGCAAAGACGGCGGACACCGCTGACTCCGCTTACTCCGCGAGCTCAGCCTCGTCCGCCTCCGCCTCTTGGCCGCCTTGGCACTCGTATCCCGAACACTTGTTCCGCCTCGCGTCTTGGTATTCGCGACATGGCGCCTCTTTCGGGGTGGAAGAGGAAAGAGAGGCCGCTGCTCCGCCGCTGCTCCGCCGCGTCCCGTCTCCGTGTCCGCGTCGCCCCGGCGGTGCTCCGCCTCCGCCTTGGCCTGCTCTTGTTGTTGTCCAGAATGAGGACGGCGGGGTTGGACTGCGAGCTCCGAAAACCAATGGTGTAGGTTTTTGGATGTGGTGCGCTGGGGAGGTGAGAGCTGCCAAGCTGGCTGCCTGCGTGCGACGTGTCTGGATGTGATGTTTCAGGGGCGACTTGCTCCGCGAAGAAGGTCATGGCGATGGATGGCGTGCGGCAGGCATGTGAGTGAGCAACTTAGCACGACTGGACGTGGATGCGGAGGAGGCTGAGGGGAGAGAGGATTGAGTTTGGGGTTGAGTTCGAGGTTGAACATCAGGCCGTCCCAGTCAGTCGACCGTTTCTTGGGTTGGAGACTGGAGTCTCGCTCCCTGTTGTGCATCGACCTTTTGGTCTGACGGGCGGGCATGTTGAGCAGATGGCAGTGTTTGTTTTGCTGGGAGTTGTGCTGGTGGATATTTGGGAAAACTTTGTCAGTCAGCCGAGTAGAGGTAATGGCTTTGACCGGCGTGGAAATACGCACAAAAGACAAAGTCAGTAAGCATGTCTCCAATGTTTGTTGGCTGATATTCGTTTTTAGGCAAATGAAGTTGCGGAGAATGGGTGCTGTCGTCTGTCTTGAATATAACAGGTGAACTCGATCATTAACATATTGAGCGTGACGGAATCAAAATATGAGCATCCTGCGGTGTTTGTGCTGGTCAATCATCAAGTGAATGCGCAATACTAGAATATTTCCAACTTGCTTTCATCTTTGACATGATTGGTATGCCACCAACGCTTTGTTCTTCTTCAAGACCGGGACATCTCTATTGATTAGGAACTTAGGCGGATTGAAATCCTGAGGATTTTGCAGCACACAGGACAACAGACAAAACGCAGTGGTGCATCCCCAAACCCTTTGCCATGCAGCCTCAATCCCAATTTCCACCACCAATGCTAACGACTTGAACGCCATCACTCTCATCCATCTGAGAGTCTCATCTCCTTCCCCACGTTCCAAAGACAGTAGCAGAACTCTATCCTCGCGGGCGACAAGTCTCAGCTGCCGGTACATCGGCGCACGACATGCTCCAATTATTCGATGGCATGGCGCTGATGTCAGAACAGCCGCAGTCAAAAAATGACAGATGGAATGAATGCCCAGCACGCCCAAAACCACCACGGGCGTGTGTAGAGAGACGAGATGCCATCTTTTGACGAATCGGATTTGGAAAAAGGAATGCAAAAGGCAACAAGGAAATTATTCGATGGATCCAAAAGTCACTCGAGGAGATGATGCAGCCATAGAGACAGTATTACGCAAGACACTGGAGAGGGATAGATAGACCGAGTCTCATCGCGATGGCAATGAGATTGAAAGCACAGCATTTTGTGTGTTGGAAAAAAAATCCATGTCCAGAAGAGTTGTTTCGTGGATTGTTCTTGATTGCAGCAGGCGGCATCAGAGCCCTGCAGATTTGACAGCGACCTTCCAGCCAGGTAACGTTGAACTATGTTCTTGTGGTTCCAGTCGGTGGGTTTGTCAGCGCATCAGTTTCTTTGGTCCAGGTGGCTTGTTTGTGTCTCCAAAAGAATGTTTTTGATGTATTGAAGCTACGCAAAGTGCGGTGAGCAAATGAAAGCCCGGCTGTCAACGTCTTTCTGTCGCTGTATCTGTAGGATCCGATGCAACCGACATCAAAACTCTTTCATCGCTCCAAATCTCACATGAAAATCGCTTCGCTGCTATCACTGGGCGATCCAGTCCGGTTGGAGGCCACAATAAGGTTTGCCGGAAGAGGCAAGGGCGCGGGCCGGCGCCGGTTTTTCCGACACGCTAGCCGTTTCCGGTGCGGATCTAGCGCCCACGTGATCTCTGCGAAAAAATGAGAAAAATGAAGCTCAACACCACAACACCACAACAACGCATCGGGATAGTGATTAAACAGCCCAGAAGACGGCAAAAAGAATGGATCCGCCGGGAATTGAACCCGGGACCTCTCCCATTTGAGGCAACTCCTTCCGCTGTGAAGCGGAGGTGATATTGCTAAGGGAGTGTCATACCCCTAGACCACAGACCCGTGGTATTTGATAGTAGACGCTCCCTTAGCAACACCTATGACCTGCAGTGTTTGCAAGAGACCACAGTGACAGCCGAGATCGGAGTTATCGGATGTTAGGTAAGACGAAGCCAGGGGCGGGGGCAGAGGGCGGTCGGGGAGCGGGAGACATTGCCGACGTTCGCGAAAAAGAAAACAGAGCAACCAGCGAGCGAGCGGGCATGCCGAACCGGGAAACGCCTGCGCAAGCAATATGCAAGACTGCAGCGGATAGCAGGGAATGTCGTCGCGCTGTTCCATCCGTTCGTGAAGAGTCGCAAGTCTGGGCCCAGCTGGTCATCCGATGATGTCGCTCGTCGAAGTTGAAAGAATCCCGCGCCGTTCCCTAGCGCGCGTGGGATGGTCGATGGCGTCATAAGGTACATGACCGCATGGATGCGTGGTGTTGATGTTGATGGTCGCCGACCGAAAACCATCGAGATGCAAATCGACCAGCAAGTCGAGCAGCGAATACCGCGCAAAGTAGACGGCCTTGCGAATATCGGATCAAGAAGCAGGTTGTCAGAGTAGCGCATCAAGAGACAAACTGAGCAACGATGAGCAAGATTAGCAGCAAATCGAGACAGATCAAAAGTCGCAGGGCACACTTCCACACGTTCCCCAGCACCCTCGCCTGCCCGTATTTTAAAGAGTTGCGAGACACGTCGACGTTCTATAAAGCTAGTTGGCGGTACTGGCGGATAATGTTTTAGTCGCTGAGCTTGCTTCTGTTTTACGCGCCGGCAGCGACGGCTGTCAAAGTGTCAATCAATACTTTGCACATGGAATCCGTAAATCCTGGCATGCTGACCAACAGAATTCCGGTGAGAGCCAACCGGACGGGAGTTGCGGAGTTTGGATGGGTTGACAGCTCGCTTACATCAAGGGCATCGAAAAGAGTCATTCGAGGCGACGGAAAGCGGCGGCAGGTGGCCACAGCGGTCGGTCGGCACGTTCTGCGACTTGTGAACTCGTGGAGTCGCAGATTTTTCCGATCTTTTCGATCTTGTATAGAAAACGGTGATATGCTGGGCTGCGCTCAAATATCGGACGGCGCTGTCTCGGGATTGGCAGAGTCCGGGCTCCGAATGGCGTTGGCCGAGCTGGCGGTTTGCTCTTGGCCATGAAGAGCAATAGCAACCGACATGGAAGCAAAAGGGCGTGTTGCTGATGCCACGTGCGGGGAGTGGTCGCAGCATACGCAGAAGTTTGTTATCCGCCGACATGCATGTAGCTGGTTCTTGAAGAGTAATTGGATGCCAGCAGCGTTGCGCCACATGAAGAGTGTTGTTTGGCTGGCATTTGGACAACCCTCCTCGCTTTGATTGGCAGTTTGACAAGTTGACCGCCATGGAATATCAGATGAGGATGCAGGCCGTGGAAAGGGAGAGCGAGCAAAGTCGCGATGGCGGGCGTCAGCAGCAAGGGTTTCTGGCGCTGTGTAATGATGTGATGGTCAAGGAATGTAGGTACAGCATAACGGGCGGTCCGCAAACGGGACCGGGCTAGCAAGGCTCTGTGCATGACTCGGGCCACGATACCCCAGGATTTCCTGGCTGGTGGGGCGATAGGATTAGACAATTTTTTTCTTCTGTTGTTTATCGCGCGAGACTCGGCGTCGAGGAAGCGGCAGGTCGGCGGCATCCAGGCGGCATGTTCGGCCAGGATACTGTTGGATAGGCAGAGTCAGCAGCAACAGCGGAGCGGAGCTGGAGGCATGTGGTGTTGTGCGGTTTATGCCTACCTCACATATGATGTGACGGGTACGGCTGGGACCGCCTGCTGGGACTGGGATGCTCATGCACACCCAAAATGCTGAATCAGCCACACAAGCAGGGGGGCACTCTGTTTACCACGGTTCTATAGCTGCGAGCTCTCAGCCAAACTCCTAATTCCGTAGACCGTCGACGGGCCACGCTGACGATGCGGCATCCGATGACTCTTGTGGACAAGGTTAGGACACCGGCGGAGGGGCTGGGGGCGCTGCGCTATTCATTTGTGCTGGTGTGACCATCAGGCGCGGCGCAAGCTGTGGTTGTTGAAAGGTGTGGATTGGCAGTAATGGGCCGGATCTCTCGGGATGGCGGGCCCTGCACTGACTGGTCGACTGCCGAGGCGGACTGGGGCTGACAGGGCTGCCTCTGCATCCACGGGTCCCACGTCATGATCGAGAAACTTCCTGCACCGCGACTCTCTCGGGGACAATTGCTGTGCTGATGTGACCGTGACTTCAAATACCTCGTCGCCCCGAGCGCGCGTCTCTGCTGTTTCCACTCATCCCAGCCTCTTTCCGGATCTGCATTCGTCACTGGTACCTTCCTCAGGTATCTATATTGCCCGCCGACGGACAAAGGCCACAGCTTCTCTTCACTTCCGCCTCTCTCCCCTCCCTCGGACTCGTCACCTCTTCAGTTGCTATTCCTCCAACTGCCTCTGAATGCAATCGCGAATCCTCGCATTAACCGCCGCGACATCACTCCTGTCGCTGGCCTTTGCTCACGGCGATGAAGCCCACACTGCAGACATGTCCGGTATGGACATGAACCCTGCCGAAGCCTCGCCCAAACCGGCGGGCGAGGCCTTCACTGCGCCTGGAAAAGAGGGATGGCCTCTGAGCTACTGGAGCTATTCGGAAAACGTCGGTCTGCTGTATACGTACATGGCGCTCGTTGTGCTCAACTGGATCATGATTGCTCCGCCAGGTGCGCCTTTGGCTCTCGAATAGAAATCAATCAAGTTCGTGCGCTGACCTCGCAACAGTGGTGATGTTGAGCATTGCGCGCTCGCGCCTCGCTCTCCCCGCTCAGTTCCTCTTCCTCGCCTCGCAGGGAGTCGCCCTGTTTACGGGAATCATCTACGACGCCAAAACTCCAGACCTCTATCCAAACGACGCTCACTCCAAGCTGAGGTGGATAATCTTTTGGATTTCGGCCGCTTGGGTCGCCCTGGGACTTGTCAACCTGTATGCGGACTGGTCCAACCGCTCCAAGACGCAGCCGCTGTCTACCGCCCTCATGGCGCAATACCAGCGGTTGCAGCAGGCCCAGCAAACGGCACCCAATCGCATGTCCTACGACTCTGGCCAAGGCACGGAGCGCAACTCGGGATCCCTGTTTGGACACTCCCCCTCGTCGCCTTGTACCGAGTCTGAGGAACGCCGCCATTTCCAAGATGACCACGACGACTACGAGGCTGCAGCATTCGATGATGCTGATGCAGTCGAGGAGAAGCGTGGTTTCCTTCGCAACACTCGCGTGGACCGCTTCATGTCCCGCGTTGTGCCCCGCATCGGCGATTGTCCCCTCAAGATTATGCGCTTCTTTTATGTCTTGATTGAGCGACTAATCCTCGTTCTCGGATTCGTGTCCGTAGCGACTCTTACGACGACGGTTGGCGGAATCTCTGTAAGTGATCGTCTCTGGCCTCACTTCTTGAGCATATGACTGACTTGCGATAGCGCGGCAATCACATCTTCAACATCTTGGCCCACTACATCAAGGGTGCCATTTTCTTTTGGTACGGCCTCTTGACCCTCGGACGCTGGATGGGAAGCTTTGCAGACTTTGGCTGGGCTTGGAATGTCAAGCCCCCGCAGGAGCTTGTTGGCCGGGCCAAGGCACGGATGCCGTCTGCAGAGTTCACCGAATCGTTTGTGATTTGCGCCTACGGCGCTTCCAACGTTTTCTTGGAGCACTTGGCCGCGTGGGGCTCCGAGTGGACGGCGCAAGACCTCGAGCACGTGTCAATTTCTGTCATGTTCTTCGGCGGTGGTGCGCTAGGCATGCTCATCGAATCCAAGAGGGTGCGGGAGCTGCTCAACACGTCAATTCTGAGCACCCAAAACAGCATTCTACGCACAGACGATGACCACTTTGAGCGGCCCAAGTCGTACAGCGTCTCGTTGAACCCGATGCCGGCCATTGTCATTTTGCTCCTCGGCAAGATGATGGGCTCGCACCACCAATCCTCGATGCTTTCGACCATGGTCCACAAGCAGTGGGGCAACATGTTCATGGGCTTTGCTCTTGCGCGCTGCGTAACGTACATCATGCTGTACCTCTCGCCGCCGACATCGTTCCTCCCTGCACGCCCGCCGTCCGAACTCGTCACGTCGTTCTGCCTGATTGCTGGCGGCATCACCTTTATCGTCAGCAACAAAGACACCGTCTCCGCACTCGAGTCGTACGACCTGGACGCCATGTTTACATTTGTCATTACGGTCGGTTTCACGGCGCTCATCATGGCATGGACCGTTGTCAACCTCGCGTTCAAGGGTTGGGCTGAGCGCCGCGAGCAGCGCGCGACTTTTTCCAAGACCAGCAACGTCGGTGCCGGCATCAGCACTTCTTTGCCTTGAGATTCTTCAGCAGCAGTGGATACTTCAAGCATTAATGATACCCAGCAATAGCTCTTCTTTCTAATTGCACGGAAACGGCGACTCTCGACAACCTACCCCGACCTACGCTATCCTCGCCATCATCAATAGACTCGCACATAGACTGCCGGATCCAGGGAGTCTTCGAATGTCTTGGGTGGCACGGTTGCCAAGTTCTCGCTTCGTCGTTCGTCTCGTCCGGCTAAGGTTGTGCTCGCTTGGGTTGTTTTAGCCCTGCCGGCGGCCGCGATCCGAGCCGGCTGTGGCGGTTTTTCTCAGCCCTGCGGGCTTCAGGTACCTTGTCGTTGGTGCCAGGGGCTTGCAGACGACGGCGGGACTAAGAAAAGCCGCACGACCTGATATTTTGCTCCGTACCCTTTTTTTGTTATACCCATTCCCTATTTTCTACGTCCCTCCCTCTCTCTCCCTCTCCTCATTTTCTCCCCGAACAAACGTCTCTCCTTGTTCCGTTTTCCACGTTTTGCACGATGCGCGGAATTATAGCGTGCGCCTTTATGCGCTGCTCCCTTTTTGCTGTTTCTCCGCCAATGATACCACTGCTTCTTTTGTTCTCTGGAATGGATGGATGGATGAATGGACGGATCATGGATTGCTTCTCTGGGCTTTGATACCCGTAATGTCTTTTTCCCCTCTGTTTGCTTGACGGCTTGTTGCTTGATAATCGTTGGTATGGATGTGAGCGGCGTGGTTTTGACCACGGGGATCGTGTAGATCGAGGCTCGGTTGATGAATGCGGGTGACTTGATGACGGTTTGGTTGGCTTGACTGGCGCGGTGTGGTGCTGGCTCGGTGTCGTGTCGTTTAGGGTAGTGGTATAGAAATGTCATATGAATTTTGTTGATGGATTGGTTGATTGATCGATTGCTCGCTTGCTCTAATGGGGTATCTTGATGCGCAACTTTGGAACCTGGTGGCTTTTGCCGATCGATATCGGGATCTCCACTCTCAACCATGGCAACGGCCAGATGGTTCACCACAGAGATGGGCTATCTTCCACCCCTGGGCACCCTCCCCACACCCCGGGGAATGCCCCTGCCCCTGGTGGATCCCCTGGTGGTCCTCCCCGTCCCGGCTGTTGCGCCGCCTCGAGCCGTGCCGCTGCCGCTTGCGCCGCCGCCGCGGGTGACGCGCGATGGAGCTGGCGTGGAGAATTTGGACGGAGCTTTGGAGGATGGTGGGTTCTCGACGAAGGATGTGTCTGTGGTCCTGTGGGAGAAAGAGTTCGTGAGCGACCACGACATCGAACAAGACTCGCGAATTGATAAGAAGGCAAAACTTACATGAACGTTGCCTCGGCAGCCTCAGCTCCCAACCCCGAAGCCCTCCTTGTCCCGGTTGTCGCAGCGCTCGCCCTCTCAACCGCCTCGCGCGCCCTCTCCCGCACCCTCTCCCGCTGGAAGCTCTCGTGGATCGGCGCCTCGGGGAAATCGACACAAAACGCATTCATGTTCAGGCCGTACAAGAAGGCGGCGAAGCTCTCGCTGAAGCGCGCCAGCGACTCGTGCATCAGCTGCAGGTGCATCATGTTTGCCTCGAGGTCGGCCATGCTGTCGCTCAGCTCGGCGAAGCCCGGTTCCAGCGTGTCGAGCGGGGTGATGGAGGAGCTGCCGCCTTGAGAGGGCGACGTGCCGTAGTGCCCGTAAGATGCGGAGGCGGACCGCCGGTGGCTGCTGCGGAGGGAGCTGCGCGAGGTCGGTCGGAGAGGCGTTGTTGGGCGCGAGGGTGGTTCGCGGGAGCGGGTGCGCGAGGCGGAGCGGTGCGGTGTGGTTGACATATTGGGTTGTTTTGGTGTTGCTCTGACGAAGAGTCCGGATTGAGATTGGTCGAATTGGAAGAGACGCGGTAGAGGATGGCGCGTGGTCGTGTGCGGAAACAATTGGAGTCGACGGCGCGATGTAAACAGTTTGGTGTTGAAGCAAACAGACCTACACCCTTGCGGCGATTCGAAAAAGTCATGGCCGCCTCAGGCCCTCGGTGACGTCTCGGATCGGCCAGCGCACAAATTCCCATGATGTGCTTCCGCCCTGCCGTAGCCGCCGCGCCCATGGAACCGGATGCCCAGCACTTGATTCTGTGAGCGATGACCTCAAAACGAATAATAACGCCCTCGAGGCCCGCGCGTTAAATTGCATTGCTGCGGCCACTTCATTACGACCGGCTCCAGCGTCTTCCGTCAGCCGTCAACACTGCCCCAGTCCCAGTCCATCCCGATTAAACCATCGTCCCGTTGTCCTTCGATCTTCCCCGACGCGGCCCTTCCCATTTGGTCCCATCCGCCCCAAGCTGCTGTTAAAGCTTACCATCCACTCCGCCGCCAATCTTCCACGCTGACGCTTTACATGCCTTCGACCTTGGCCCGCTCGACGCCGCTTTCACACTTATCAAGGAACCTAAGGACCTCTCCCGCCTTGCGAAACTCGCCCGCAGGCATCCCCAAACTATCCTTCCACCTCGGCCGCACCCCAATTGTTCGCTGCCTGCCCACTTCAGCTCGCACTTTTGCTTCTGACGGCAAGGCAGAAACGCATCGAATCGTTCTTAAGAGCAGCGCATCTTTTACGCTTGGTCTTGTTGCGTTTGGAATCGCACTTGGCGGCATCTTCTACGCTTACAGGGACCCCACCTCTTCCAGCCCGCGCGAATTCGCTTCTACTGCCCCTCATCCCGAGGCTTCCAACTTTCTCGCAGAAAAATACCCCCAAGTTTTTGGCATGCCGTCCGAAATCCCTCCCGGACGACCGGGAAACCTGACGCCTGAGCAAGAGGCCAAGCTGCGCGAGCTGTGGGCTGCTCTTGCGAAGCTGACGGGCATCGTCGACCCCAACGCTGAACTGCCCACGTCGAACGGCACCGAGTCGCCCGCGGCCGGGTCAGATACCAACACAGAGAGCGGACAGGGCTCGTCGGGCAAGAAGGAGAAGCGCAGCAAGCGCCTCAATGTCTTCCGGCGCAAGTACCACGAGAAGAGCGGCTCTACCGATGCCGACTCGAGCTCGACATCGTCTGCGCCGGCGGCCGACTCTGCCGCGAGCAGCGCGGGCATCGATCTCAACGCCCTCAGCCTCGACGACGACAAGCACGGGCAGGGCAAGGCGTTCCGGGACGCGCTGGCGGACATGTCGCCCGAGGATTTGCGCACCGCCATCTGGAGCATGGTCAAGCACGACAACCCGGACGCGCTGCTGCTGCGCTTCCTGCGCGCCCGCAAGTGGGACGTCCAGGCCGCGCTGGTCATGATGATTTCGACCATGCACTGGCGCGCCACCGAGATGCATGTCGACGACGACATAATCAAGGTGGGCGAGCTAGGCGCCGTCGAGCACGCCAAGAGCGCAGATGCGGACACGAAGAAGAATGGCGAGGACTTTTTGGCTCAGCTGCGCATGGGCAAGAGCTTTCTGCACGGTGTTGACAAGGAGGGCAGGCCAATGTGCTTTGTGAGGGTACGGCTTCACAGGCAAGGAGAGCAGAGCGAGCCGAGTTTGGAGCGCTTTACAGTATACACGATTGAGACGGCTAGGATGATGCTGCGGCCGCCGGTGGACACTGCTGTGAGTACTTGGAGAACGGCATGGCAAGGAATGTTCCCGCTGATGCGCCACAGACTGTTGTGTTCGACATGACTGGCTTCTCCATGGCAAACATGGACTACACGCCCGTCAAGTTTATGATCAAGTGTTTTGAAGCCAATTACCCTGAATCGCTGGGTGCGGTTCTCGTTCACAAGGCGCCCTGGGTATTCCAAGGTAAACAGAATCCCTTCCCTCCCGAAGACCCTTCTGACCCTTTCTCCCACAGGCATCTGGACCATCATCCGCGGCTGGCTCGACCCCGTCGTCGCCGGCAAAGTCCACTTCACGCGCAACACAGATGAGCTCGCCGCCTTCGTACCCCGCAACCAGATCCCGTCGGAGCTCGGCGGCGACGAGCCCTACACCTACACATATGTGGAGCCATCGGCCGACGAAAACGCACGCATGGCCGACAGCGCAACGAGAGACAAGCTGCAGGCGGAGCGCGACGAAATCGCCAAGAAGTACGAGGAGGCGACGCTCGAGTGGTGCGAAAAGGCCGCCGAGAAGGAGGACGTCAAGGACGTCGTGCAGCGCCGCGCCGAGCTGGCCGAGCAGCTGCGCACCAATTACTGGCGCCTGGACCCGTTCTTGCGTGCGCGCTCGCTGTACGATCGCCTTGGTGTACTTGGTGACGGTGGTGCGCTGGACTTTTACCCCAAGAAGAAGGCCGAGGAGAAGAAGCCGGCCCCCGCCGCTGCTGAGACGAGCCCCGATGATGTGGATTGAGCCCGGACCGACGGGGGCCGGGGTTGATACCAATCGCTTCTGGGGAAGCAAGACGGAGATGGGGCGGCTAGAGACAGTCGTGGCGCGCGACACATACGGGGAGACTTCATGTACTCAAGTAGAGGCATGCAAAGGACGGGACGCTTTCAGGCTCCCATGATCTTTCAGCGACACACTTGCACGGCATCTCGGTTTGGGGGAGGTTACTGGGGTGTGTGTGGACTTTTTCGCCCGGTAGTGAGGCAATGTCCACCGGTGATGATGATACCGAAGCGGAGAGATAGAGGAAAGGGAAGGGCAGACGGTACCACCGCAAAAACAGCGACGTGCCCGACCGAACAACGTTTTGTAGCATAAGTAAACCCCATTGCGTCGTCATATCAGTTGATCCAGCGTCTTGTTGCTGCTGCTGCAGGGCATCTAATTCATCTCTTTTCA
Source organism: Phyllosticta capitalensis (assembly GCF_038381095.1). Taxonomy (NCBI): domain Eukaryota; kingdom Fungi; phylum Ascomycota; class Dothideomycetes; order Botryosphaeriales; family Phyllostictaceae; genus Phyllosticta; species Phyllosticta capitalensis. The sequence goes on from NW_027117440.1 coordinate 680,348, forward strand.
AAGGAGTTCATCACATCCTGTGCTTTGCCATCGTCTCCGCTCGTAATCATTATTGGTCTTGTTGATACGGGAGGCTGGTGATGCATCAGATTCGGTAGCATGTGTGTTGCCTAGGCATTACGAGTCAAAAGTCCATCGAATTTCACTCGCATGTGGCAGGTGTGTCTGTGGACTACCTAGGCTCGCGATGTTCCATCCACAAGGGGAGGGAGATGCGAGATGCAAAGACTACAACTCAATGGGGGTTTGGCTAATCTCAGCTTTTTCAGCAAAAGTCCTTCTGCCTGTCTGCCCGTTCACGCCTTTTCGGAGAATGGTTTTTTTCTGTCAGTCTCCGTCTGAACTCCAGCACCATCGTCCGTCTGGCTTTTTGATCGTCCTTCCCCCCGAAGCTAGAGGGCCTCGAGTCCGCACCGTACCGTACCGTACCTTACCGGACGCTCACTCGCTCAACCCAAGCAATGGCCTCTCACCCACCCACTACCATCCATGTGACTCCTCCTTCTTCCGTCTCTCATCCCCTACACGTCCCAACCAATCCACTCCATCTTGGGCGGGGTCTCAGGGACCACGCCATCCCTCCAGGTGCCCGTCTCCCTCAAATGGACATAGGCGCCCTCCAGCTCCCTCCCCGCGTCGCCCTCGTACGCCTCGGGCGGCGCCTCGTGGAACGGGTTCTTCTCGGCGGGCGGCGTCGCGTGCCAGATGCGGATCAGGCTGCCGGATGCGTCGCGGTAGTAAGGGATGTTGTTGAGGTATTCCACGCGGCGGCCCTTCCATGTGGCCAGGCGCGTGCCGGAGGCGTCGAGGGTGAATTTGTGTTGGGAGGGGGCGGCCGGGGTGAGGGTCGTCGTCGTGCCGTTTGCTGTTGGAGGTTGTTGCGGTGGTTGTGGCTGGCCGAAGGCGCCGGTGCCCATTGGCGTGTTGGGCGTTCCTGCTGCCTTGAATGGATCGCCGCGGTGGAGTTCGGTCGGCTGCTGGCCAAAGGGCGAGGGGGTAGGTTGTTGCGGTTGTTGTGGGTTGCCAAAGGGACTGGCGGCGGGTGGAGCAGCTCCGAATGCGCCGCTCTGTGGTCTCGCTGCTTGCCCAAAGGCTGGCTGGCCGAATGGTGCTGTTGCTGGCTTGCCGAAGACTCCTCCTCCTGATGCTGCGGCTGGAGCTGCTGGAGCCGCTGGAGTTGCTTGACCAAAGGCGCCGCCGCCGCCTGCGCCTCCGCCTGGTTGTCCGAAGGCGGGACGGCCGAATGCTCCGCCTGCTGGCTGGCCGAAGGTGCTGGGTTGAGAAGGTTGGCCAAAGGCTGGAGCTGCTGTGTTGGGTTGGGAGGCTTGACCAAAGGCTGGCGCTGCTGCGTTCTGAGTTTGATTCTGTCCACCGGGTTGGCCAAAGGCAGGGGCTCCAAAGCTCATTCCTTGGTTTTGGCTCTGAGCTGGGTTGGCGTTGGCAGGTTGGCCAAAGGCCGGAGCGCCAAAGCCGGACGGCTTGCCAAAGGCACTGTTGTTGGCAGCTCCCAGCGACGACGGAGCGCCGAACGCGCTGCTGCCTTGGTTGGCTTGTTGCCCGAATGATGAAGGTGCTGAAGGTGCGCCGAATGCAGATTGCGGTTGCTGGCCGCCGCCAGGCTGTCCGAAGCTGGGTGCACCAAAAGCGGGCTTGTTTGCTCCGCCAAAGGCTGAGGGTCCCGTGGGAGGTTGTTGGCCGGATATTCCACCACTGCCTCTGGCGAAGGTGTTGCCCGTGGTCTGCGAGGCGGAGTTTTGCTCGCAAATGTCATTGCGGTTGGGGTGAACATTGTCGCCGTCGCAGATGAACCTGACTGCGCCATTCAAGTCGTTCAAGATGGACTGGATCTGCTGATTTGTTTCGTTGAGGAGAGCCGTCTCCTCAGCAGCCTAGATTCCCGTGTGAGATCCAGTGATTGTGAGCTTTCATGTATCGCCAAACTTACGCCTTGTTGCGGGTTTCCCAGCGCGTAGAATCTGAATCGCACTTCTTCAGGACTCTGCTCGACGGGGCCCTCAATCAGCTGCCGGGGTATTCCCTTGACCGGACCGTAGGCTGAGAATGGCCATATAGGGCGATCTGTGGTCAGGTCCGTCTTGATCACATCGGTGTCAAGATTGTATCTTTCTGCCGCGTTAGGTCGTGAATGATAGAGCACTTCGGTTGACGTACTTGTTGTTTTGGCCTTTTTTGCTCCAGTTAGAAAATCTGAGCAGCGTTCCCATGGTGGAGGTTTGGCCAAGGGACGAAAGTTTTGAGCTGAGATGCAGACAATTGAGTACGAAAGGTGATGGGTGAGAGGGTGAGTAGAAAGACAAAGGGCGAAGCAAAGTGTGAAAAAGGTAGAGAGTTTTGAAATATCAAGACTCGTGAAGCAGGACTCAAAGCGCAGGAGTAGACGTGAATGAGATCAACAAAATGGCGACTTACCATTACGAGCCGGAGCCCGCGCGGCACCACCACCAAAAGGATTGTTCAAGGCTCCATATCGATTTTGGTTTTGTTGCGGCGGCCGTGCCTGGGTGACTTGGCCGGGATGCTCAAACTTGCATCTCTCTGATCAATGTAAGCATTAAGACCTGTGAAGTAGGAACGCGTCTCTCACCTCCAAATCTACAGTTGCCCTGCTGAAAGTACCTGCATATGGTCATGGTGACGGGTACCGACTGGTCAAATTAGCATCTTAACAAAAGAAAGTGAGGTGAGGTGGACAGCGCTGGACAAGTGGTAGGCAAAGGAAGACCGAGTCCATTGTCAGCCAACGCGCAGCCGAGTCTCCCTCATTGGCGGGCCGAGAAGAATGCGGCGTGCAAAAGCGCAGCACCACAAAACCACGGCCGACAGCGCGCGGCAAAGGACATCAAAGACGCCGGCGTACCTTTTGAACGTGTGGTGTTGAATAATTTTTAGACGACCGCTCAAGTGCCGTCCAGTCGCCGTCGTGACGCGTGCCGCGCCAAGAAAATAAATCGCGGCCTTGCTATCATGGACCTCCCAAGTCCCCCAACGCGCCAACCTGACCACGGAACTCCCATCCGCTGCTTCGCATCCCAGACCGGCCCGCCAAAGCTTTGCCCTCGTCATGCGCCTGGCGTCCAGTGCGCCCATCTCCACATTCGCCGCCTTTCAACAGTCTCCCTCCCATTGACCTGGTCCTGTCCTCCGACTCCTTAGGACCGCTGCCGCCGCTGCCGCCTCATGCACCCATTCTCCGTCCTCACTCTCGGCATCTTCATCGCGGGATACATTACTGCTCGCTGGGACCTTGTCACTCGGCTGTATGAGCTTGCAATCTTTGCCTGGGATCACGGTGTCGTAGTACGAATCCCCGCTCCGCAATGCCATCGTCCGGATAACTAACTGATTCGCCCAGACACGCGCTGCGAAAGGAGCTGCCATCCTGACCGTGGCTTTTGTCGTCGTTGCTCTGCCGGTATCGCTAATAGCAGAGCACGAGTCCAAGCTGGTCTGTTTGACCCACACATGTGGAACTTGAACCTTTACCGAATCGCAATGGCTGACTTGACGCAGCATCCTCGAACGGGAGGTGTTGGTATATCCGCACGGGAGCAGCTCAAGCGACGCGGTTCCTTCTAAGCCGGGGGCGGAATGTTGACATGGTCACGAACAATGGGTTGATGCGCATTTTCTGGCCCTCAGATGCGTCCGCCGGATCGAGCGCCGGCGTGTTGCTGGGATGGAGGAACTCGGGCTTAGACTTTTTCGTCGTTACCGTCATGCGCGATGTGGAGGTGAGTTGTCTGTCTGGGATTTGCACCTTGTTGCTAACGCGCCGTAGCCGCGCGCAGTTGAGAACGCCTTGCGCGTTGGAACGCTTTTTCGAAATGCCCCGTACGCTATTGAGGACATCTTCGAGCGCTGCGGCCAGACCAGTTTGCAAGTCCTCGGCGTACTCAATCCTCAAACCCCGCCGAATGGTTTCGACCCAGGTTACCTAGTCACGTACACTTCTGCCAAATCGCGATTTCCAAGGGTATTCTGCCCCGATACGTCCGTAACCGTCCAAGTAATTCTATTCGACCGACCAGACCCTGCTCGCATGCAATACTTTTCACTCACGCCCATATCACTCGCGCTTGGAGACAAACCGGACAGAATCGCGAGAGACTTGGTGACTTTTGACGGAATAGACGCCGAGGAGGAGCAAGAGAGAATCAATCGGCAGAAGTTGGTGGAAAAGCTGAAGTTGCACACGGTTATCAAGCGGGCTCCAAGTCAAAAGGAGCTATCGCTTCCGGACATTGTGGTTCAAGGCAACTGCTCGTACGAAATTGCCGCATTGTGCCAGAAAAATGCAGGCCTTATCGGGACCCGGACAAAGCGAGCTCTGAGCATGGGAGAGCGTGTTGTCGAGCAAGCCACGACACTGTGGCATCAAATCTTGGTCTTCATATGGCTCGTCTTGAGCGTTTGGATTTATCCGGTGGTGACGCAGTTGTTCATCCTAGGACTCATAGCGCATAGGATCGCTGGCGAATTAATTCTTCGCGTCCTGGATTGGCGACTCCTCCCGGACTCTGCAGCCCTCAAGGATGTCTCGGCCACGGCACAGCAAGTGGATATTCGACTCCAGCAATTTTGTTACTGGCCGATCCAATTCCTGACGCTCCAAAAGAGGAAATGCCATTGGCAGAGCATCACGAGCAGCCATCCCGAGTACATTCGCTTCTACAACAGCCTGTGGCTAGTTGCAAATGACGTCATTATTGGTATTGCGCTCGGTTCGTATATTATCGAGAATGCCGAATTCGTGGCCTGCCAGGTGGACGGAGTCTTGACCGAATGGTCCATCGAGGGCTTGCGGAGAATGATATCTTGGTTGATGGACTGGCCGGCGGGATTGAAGCTCAACAACGAATTGGCGCAATTCTTGGGAGATCTCTTCCTGTGGGTCATTGACTACTGGGCAGGTAAGCATTTCTTCAGCATCGGGTTGACAAACTTCTGACAGACTAGGCTGCATCGCAACACTCCGACCCTTTCTACCCGATGTCATCGGCTTCATCGGCTTCTCCAGCTTCGCCGGCGCAACCATGCCGATCTCTCTCTTCTCTGACTTGGTTTCAGTCCTAACGCTGCACATATACTCCTTTTACATTGCGTCTGCCCGCATCTTCAACTGGCAGCTCAACATAATCTTTTCCCTCTTCCACCTCTTCCGCGGAAAGAAACGCAACGTCTTGCGCAACCGTATCGATTCCTGCGACTACGATCTGGATCAGCTGCTTCTTGGGACGATCCTCTTCACGCTCCTTTTCTTCCTCCTGCCCACTGTATTCGTATTCTACCTGACTTTTGCATCAGCGAGGATGGCAATCATCGTCCTCAAAGCTGTTCTTGATACCCTGCTGATGCTTTTGAACCATTTCCCAATTTTTGCCTTGATGCTTCGCATAAAGGATTCTGGGCGTTTACCTGGTAAGAAATATCGTTACTTCATACCGCAAAGCCTCGTACTGACTGGTCCAGGCGGCATTCGTTTTGATCTTCAAGATACCCGTTCCGCAAAACTCCCGGAACAAAGCCCACATTCCGCCTCTACTTCGTACATCATTCTCAAGGTAATTTTTGCAACCTTTCGACCACATCCAAAGACTTTTCATTCCTAACAATCACCGCGCAGTCCGTCCCCCTCAGCTTCTGGGCCATGTTTCACCAATACTCGCAGCTGGGCACGCGCATCCGCAAGCACTACATCTCGCCGGGCGTCTTCCTGTGCCTGGTGACGGGCCGCTTCGTGCCGCCCATTCACCGCAAGAACCTCTACAGCCTGCAGTACAGCATGCTGCCGGCCCGGCGCGCCAGCATCCTGGAGCTCTGGGCCCGGCTGACCGAGGACAGTAATGGCGACGGTAGAGACCACCACCACCATCATCTCTATGATAAGAAGCTGAAGGACGGCCGCCGCATCTCTGGTCTGGGCTCCGGCGCTGGCTGGAGCGGCGTGGCGCTGAATGGTTATGCGGCTGTTGCGGGCAAGGAGAAGATCAATGGCGTGCCGCGTAGGCACAAGGGTTCGTAGATGAGCTCGTCTGCCGCATCGTGGCAGGTGAGCGTAATGATGGGCGATTCTTAATGGAGTAATGAACGACTGCTCAACAGAAATTATGGATTTTCTCTACATTGAAAATGTTGGCCCCCGCAATACTGAGTAAGGTACGGACAGCTACAAGCAAGTTCAGTGGACGCTGAGCGCTCACTGAACACTCCGCGAACATTCAGCACGGTTTGCTACGTTCGAAGTTGCTGTTTGCGCGTGCTCATTGGATGGATGGTGGGATAGAGTTTGCTCTGGGTTCGAGGGGCGTGGTTTTGGGGGCATGGCATCCGATCTCTTCTCACATTTCCGCTGCTGCTCCATTTCCGACCATGGTGGATGCAAATCATTCATGTCTACACATATCATACACTCCCCTCCCGACTGACACCACTACTCGCGCCATCCGCATCGTCGTCCGCATCCTCAGTCGCCGCGCCCGCCATGCCTCCCCACGCCAACGATCCCTGACCCACGCGAAAGACGTCGGCGCACCACTCTTCAAAGACGCCAGGCTCCCACAGCTCATCGGCCCTGCTCTTGCCCTTTGCCATGACGGCGACGCCAAAGCCGCCGGTCTTGTTCGACGACGCCTTGCCGTCGGTCTGCAGGCGCTCCCAAAACGTCTCGTAGTTGGCGACAATCTGCTCGACGACGGCGGCGACGAGCGTCTCGCGCGTGCGGCTGTCGTCGACGTATTCCTCCAGCTTGCGGCGCAGCTCGATGACCTCCTTCTTCGCCGCGAGCTGTACCTCGTCGAGGGCGGCCGTGGGCTGGAAGCCCTTCTTTGCGACCCTGTCGAGAGCAATGGCACCCGTGACGCGGGCGGCCCAGGCATTGGTAAAGTCGCCAATGACGGCGCGCAGGCGACCGTCGAGCTCAGATTTGGCGTCGAGCATGTTTTCGACGACGCGCGGGACGAGGCCCATGCTGACGAGGCGGCCCCAGTTGCGCGGGTTGAAGAGGCCGCCGCGCTCGCGCAGCTCCCAAAAGGTGTTTGTCACGGAGCTGAAGTCGATGCTGACGTCGGTGCTGAGGTATTCGATGTCGAAGGCGACGATTTGCTGTTTGAGGAGGAGGAGGTGCCGGATGAGGAAGAGTTGTGAGTCGGTGGGCGTGGAGCGGTTGCTGATTTGTTGCGAGGCGTGGTGGAGTGATGTTGTGGTTTGGTGCACAATTTGATGTGCGAGGTCGTCAAAAACTTTGGACTGCGAGATGGTCAGTTGTCGCAATGGCACGGTTGATGTAGAGCTTACGTTGACTAAACGGTAGATCTTGCTCAGAAGCCATATTGCTTTTCGTAAAGTAGGATACCAGTCTCGAAAGGCGGCCTCGGCATTGTATGCCCACCTATTGTCCGTCTCGTCTTCTTGTCCAGACGGAACGAGGGGCCCATTTTGGCCCTTTCTGCCAGACAATGCCGGCCCTTCTCTTTTCGGCTCTGACCCACGTCTGCTTTGTATCGGCCATTCGAGGTCTTCGGGCTTGGGCTTGTAATACTCGATATCATCACGCATGATTGTTAGCGAGAGGAAAACTAGTCTCGTCTGTGCGTCCTCGAGCGCTGGTGCAATTAAAGACGCAAAATCAAGCCTCACGGCCGGGCTTGATTCAATCTCTTCCTCCTCTTCCTCCATGTACCGTGACTGTATGAGGGAGCAGAGCTCGCAAAGTTTCACAAGTTGAGTTTCGTGAATCGTCCGCGGTCGTAGATAGTCGTAGAAAGGCTCCATGATTCCCTCAAGAAAGTCGTAAACTCCCCCTTCACCCTCAAACCACTCTCCCCACAGGTCGTACTCGTCAAAACAAATGCCCCGGATATAGCTGATGCCGCTCCTTGCGAATGTGACCAAATCTTTTGACGAACTTGGCGATAGCGAGATTTCGTGCATCTTTTTTGCGATTAGGGGTAGAATTAGCCTGCCTCTAGTTGCTGAATAGCTCTGGTACAGCTCATTCATCAGACTTTGATATTCCGGTTCCGCGTCAGGCTCGGCATCCGCTGGTAGTACTGCGCGCTTTTGAATTTCCAAGCCAAGTTCTTTTAGCTCCGCTGCACCAACACGGAACTTGGCATAGAGCAGCGCAGACATGGTCGTGTCGTTCAATTGTCTGTCCGCTATCCTTTTTGATACGTCTGCAGCTATCTCGCGAAGGGTATTGGTAAAGTGGACGCGAATGAGGGTGAGAGCACGGGTAAGCAATAATTTGTACCGGGATCCGTATGTTGAAGCCTCACTGTGCTTGGGCTAGGATAAAAGGTCAGCAGCCGATCAACGCCAAACTTGGTCTAGAACCTACATGTGTTTGCATATAGTCAATGCAACTGTCCAAGTTTACTAGCATTTCCCTGAAAGCTTCCCCGCGCACAAAGTTTCCAGCTCCAGGGGCATTCAATCTCCGCGTTGTGGGTTCGAGGTATGCGTAGTATTGCAAGTTCTCTGCCATGTCATCGGCGAGCTTCGTGATGCGCTTCTGATCTGCTATGAGGCCTTCGCATTGTTTCTGGAATGTCGTTGTCTGCGCCGCGACAGCCTTGAACGAGTCGGAGAGCGAGGAGAGGAGGTCAAGAGCGGTATTAGTGCTTTCAAGCAGGGAATCGAGGTGTCTGTGGGAAAGATGGAGCTGGTCTCGGTATAATCTGTTCAATTGCAACACCAACGTTAGCGCATGGCAGAGGTGCGGCAGAATCGCACAACTTACTGGTATTCGCCATGACTCGCATCTAGTAGGTCGTCGCTGAGTTGATTGTACCAGGCACCGAAATCCACGTCCGTCCTGAGAAGCTCCTTGGACCTCTTCTTCAATTTGTGCTTTTCCAATTCCTGGTCGCGCTCTTTTGCAATGTGGGCTCTAGCAACATTGTAGAAATCGCTAAACGACTTGGCTCTGCGCGCAACGTCGGCTTTCGGGGGACCTTTGGCTCGTTCAGGCTCCTCTACAATCTCGGGAATAGCTTCTACGGGGTCGTCAGCCTGGTTGCTCTCCTGTGGGCACAAGAATCAATACCATGGACAGACCAAGACGCACCGTCGCGAGGTGGATTGTGGGCTTACGTTGGGCTGCTTGAGGAGCGAGACGCGGCGCCTGTGGCCTGGCTTGGGTCTCTCTGGCTGGGCATAGTGCTCTGGTACCACGGCGCTGATCCAGGCATCTTCGTACATGGCGGGAGGCGAGGTGGGAGGGAGTAGTGGAAATGTCGCGGCGTTGCGCTTGTTGGATTGCGGGTAGCTGGCCTCTCCCGCGGCGGCGGCGGAGCTCAACCCAAGGAAGCCCGCCGGGCGGAAGCCGTGCACGGGCCCTCTCCGCCGAGCAGCCAGAGCTAAAATGTTCCCAAGTCATGACTTCATCCACTTTGTCACTTCTGAACTGGCGCCCGTCTCACCATTTCTCTCGCGGGGCAAAAGCATGTCGCGTGTCTGACCCCTCTTCTTCTCCTACCCACCATCGACTCAATTTCTTATTCGTTCTACCGCAAAAATGTTGCCCTCCCGCACTCTCCGCCAATCCTCGCAGCGCATTAATAAGGCCGCCGCTTCGACCCGTATCCCGCGTGGAAAGCTCAACGCCACCGCGAGGAAAGGCGCTGCTGCTTCTACTGCCGCTTCTACTCAAAATGCGCCGGCAAAGCGCGCTCGCGTCCCTGGGTGGTTGATCATTTTCACTGGCCTGGGATCTGCAGCTGCATTCTATCAATACTCCGCCGGCAACACGATTCGTCGAGCCTACGCCGAGGAGCCTGAGAAGCCCGAGGTCGAGCTCACTTTCGAGAAGCGTCCCAGAAAGGGTTCTACGAAAGAGGAGAACCGCGACATTCTTAGCTCCCAGCATCTTCAAGTCAAGAGGAGCTGGGAAAGCCCTGGAGTGTATGCTTGGGGATCAAACGCTGGCAAGGTCGTTGCGCCAGACTCGGACGAGACCTACATCAAGACTCCGCGCCGGATACCATATTTTGACGGTATCCTCCTACGAGACTTGAAGCTGGACCGCTACTTTGGTGCTGCGATCAACGAGAATGGCGATCTTTTGCAATGGGGTATTGGATATGACAAGGACAGCAGGCAGCCGGCGGCCACGTTGAGAGGCAAGAACCTCAAGTCTCTTGTATTGTCCAAAGACCGCATCATTGGACTCAGCGCCAACGGCAAGGTGTACTCTGTCCCAGTATCAAAGTCGGAGCAAGAAGCAGGCTCCAAGCCCTCGGAAGGCTCGTGGATTCCATTTTGGTCTTGGAAAAGTCCAATTGCTTATCGCAAGATTGAGCCCAAGAATCTTGCCTTTGGAGAAAAGATCACAGACATTGCCGGCGGGCAAGAGCATGTCCTCATGTTGACGTCCAAGGGACGCGTCTTTTCTGCGGCCTCCTCTGCTCTCGACTTCCCGTCCAAGGGCCAACTCGGCGTGCCAGGATTATCTTGGACCAACCGCCCTGAAGGCCCGTACGATCAACCTCACGAATTGTCCACACTTCGGGGCTTCGAAATTGCCAAGATCGCTGCTGGCGACTTCCATAGCTTGGTCGCAGACAAGGACGGCCGCGTCTTCAGCTTTGGCGACAACAGTATGGGACAGCTTGGCTTTGACTACGATCCCGAAGCCGGCAACGTCGACGCCCCCTCTCTTCTCCCTTTCCACAATCTCTACAGAGGCACGGGCCTACAGCCGCGCGTGACAGGTCTCGCCGCTGGCGGCAACAACTCATACTTCACGGTCGACGCAACACGGGTCAGCAACCCCGGAAGCGAAAACGACGAGGCTTCCGTCGCGCGTCGCAACTTAGGCCGCATCACGGCCGACACGTGGGCATGCGGCCAGGGCATCTGGGGCCAGCTGGGCAACGGACGCTGGACGCACCTGCAGGGCACACCGACCAAGATACCCTCGCTCAGCGGCCTCTTCGAGTACGACGAGCTCGCCAACAAGCCGGTCCCCATCCGGCTGGCCAATCTGTCCGTCGGCGCCAACCATGTGGCTGCCGTGATGAGCAACATCGCGCAGCTGACGGCCGACGGCACCAAGAAGGACAAGCACTCGGAGAACGAGACAAACTGGGGCGCCGACATTGTCTTCTTTGGCAAGAACGAGAACTACCAGATTGGCACCGGCAAGCGCAACAACATCTCGCAGCCCACGTACATTCAGCCGCTGGACCAGGTTGCGGAGAGGAAGGTTAGAGGCAAGGAGGAGCATCGCTTCCAGATTACGCCCAAGAAGAAGGTCAAGGTGAATGGCCGCTGGGTCGAGTTGGAGCAGAGGGTAGAGTGCGGTAGAGAGGCTACCGCGGTGTACTCGGGGGTGTAAACGCAAAGACATGTAGAACCCGTCATCTAGCTTTGTGGGCAGGAGGTTTGGTATCTTGTAAAGCACAGTGCTGGTTTGGGCGTTAGGCGTACATCGGTAAGACGGTTTGGCTGGCAAGTAGCGCGGAAGGAAACATCGCAGACAAGTTCTTCGACATCATCAAAAGACACATAAACTTCCCTTACTCCACGTTGATTTTATGCTGCATGTAGCTTTTGTCTGTCTGCAAACAAATCTTTTCCACCACATCACAAAATACACATTCAGAATGTAAAGGTGCAAAGGGGCAATGTGCCCTAAAATTGAACTATCGAGGTGACTAGACTGATCCCATACCAGGCGGGTATTTGAAAAGCGATCCAACTGGCGTCTGCGTCATAACTCAAGAAAAGCACCTCGCAAAGCAGACGATGACCTGGCCGTCTGCTTCATCGAAGACTGGCCTGAACCGTTCAAGCCCACGAAAAAGAGAATATAGAAAATTAAAGAGCCTTCCCCACCGTCCATCTATCCATCCATTGACGCCTTGCCGTGGAAGAAAAGCACCGATTCCGTTGCACCACGTACTCATTCACCAGCTCTCTCGAAAAAGGCTCCTTTTGTTGACTTTGTTGATGTAGGCCTGAGTCGGAATCAAGGCATGTACGCGCTTCCGCCCATGACGAGATTCATGCGCGTAAAGTGCACCTTGTACACAGGCGACTTCTTAGTTGGGAACGCGCTGATCTGGTCGGCCGTAACGACGACGTCCTTGGCCTTCTTCTTGCTGCCCGCAGTGCCCGAGCCGCCAGCTCCAGCAGCAGAGCCGTCAATCTTGGTACCAGAGCCGCCCTCAGCAATGACCTTGCCGTTTTGCGTCGTCGTTGTCTCGGGCGTCTCTTGCAGGACGTCCCACACGCGGACCGTACCGTCGGCGCCGCCGGAAACGAGGACCGAGGACTCGACTGACCAGGACAAGGACCAGATGCCGCCTTTGCCGTGGCCGCGCATGCGCTTGATGCGTGTGCCGGACGCGAGGTCCCAGAGGATAATGTTGCCGGCGTCGTCGGCAGAGGCGAGCTTCTTGCCGGACGGGGAGCACTCAAGCGCGGTGATGTGGGACGTGTGGCCCGTGAACATGCGAAGAGGGTTGCCGTTGAGGTTCCACATGCGGACGGTCTTGTCTTCCGATGCAGTGAAGATGTACGCGCCATTGGGGTGCCAGGTGACGACGTCGACATCGCCATCGTGCCCGACAAACAGCCTGTGAGGCGCAATGTGGTCCGTGGTCCAGAGGCGTGCCGTGCGGTCGTAGCTGCCGGTGAGGAAATAGTGGCCGAAGGGGCCCCATTTGACGTCCCAGACCGGACCACTGTGACCCTTGTATGCTACGAGGCAGGTCCAGGTCTCGAGGGACCACAGGCGGATGGTCTTGTCAGCAGATGCGGAAATCAGCAGCTTGGGACGAGTAGAGGCGTGGCCAGGGCCAGGATACGGGTTCGCGGTCGAGGGGGAGAAAGCCACGGCGTAGACGGGACCAGAGTGACCGATGAGCCTCTTGGAGGCGCTCGGCTTTTCGTTCGGATTGATCGAATGGATGGCTTCACCAGAGAGCGACCAGACCTTGATGTACGACTCCATCATGCCAGCAGCTACGAGCTCGTTGTCGCCGGAGAAGTCGAGACAATTGATGGAGTCAAAGGTGTTGTGAAAGGTGAACATGCAGACGCTGACGCCAGGGCCAACTCCGCCTGTGCGGCCTTCAATCTTGAACCTGTCACGATTCTCTTTGACCTTCTGCACCTCCATCGATACGTCGCGGGCAAGCGACGGGGGCAGTGGAACAGCATCGCGAGCAGGGGCCTCTTCGGTTGATTCGCGCTTGATGCGAGCTTCAAACTCATCAACAAGAGAATTCTGGCCCGGCTGTGGAGGATTTTTGATGTCTTCGTCCTGCAAATCACCACGAACGTCTTCCATCAACTCGGGTTCCATCGGGAGCGGGCCCAGCTGGAGCTTCGCCAGCACTGGTGGTGCGTTGCGATCAGTGTTCGCCGATCCTGGGTTGTGGCCTGGAATGCCCTCGTCTTCGGCAGGCATATCCTCCTCAATCTTGGCACCGCGAGAAATCATCGCTGCGAGGCTCCTTTCATTGCCAGGTGCCGTACGATCTTGCGTGACGATGTTCATCCACTGGGTCATAATCTTAATGATGACCGAGCCACCTTCTTTCTCCTTGGATTCCAGGAATTGGATCAGGCTGTTGAAGGCCATGTTGCTCAACGTGAGGCGATACTTGCTGCCCCGGAATATCTTTGCAATGTTGCTCTCGGCAACATGTTCAGGGAGGCGGATGGTGTGCAAGGAGTTCACGTCGACCTCATGCTCCTGGGTGAACATCTCCTTGTACTTGTCGAAGAATTGTGAAGCGTCTTTGGAGTAGAACTCCTTGTGCATGTCGAGGTATGAGTAGACAAAGACTGGCCACAGCAGTCGACGAAGCTCCGGCTTGTAGAGTCCCAGGTTGTCTTCAATCCACGCACGTAGAAGATCTGGTTACATTAGCAATGGCATGTCACACGCAAGCCGAGTTGGCAGGTTTTCATACCAAACGCCTGCTCGTATGCAGCGCCACCCCGATCTTCAGCACGAGTTATGATAGGTCGACCTTCAGCATCTTGATTCGACGACTCCTTGCGGAGCATCGCCTCAGTGCGGTTGTATCCCTTCTTGTTGAGATATTCCAGAACCTGTAGGCCTTGGTCAGCATTGCTTCTTTGAAATTACCATGATCTGTAAAAGGAATCGCATTTCAGCAGGAGCGGCGACTTTTGGAAGGGTCTCGTTCCACCATGCGTGGTTTTCGAACGGTGGCCAGACTACTTCGATCTTAGGCTCCTCTCTCCGGTTCGCGTTTGCTTCAGGCTGGTGAGACGGATTTTCGCTCTGGTTTGCTTTTCCTTCAGACTGGCGAGGCGCTTTCCGCGTTTTCCGACGCGGTGCGCTTCGAGGGTTCCGGTCTCTTGCAGAGTCGTTCCTCGGTCGACCTCGAGGTGCCATGTTTGCGACTGATTCTGCGACGATATTGATGACCGATGATGAATGAGTCGTGCGCGACGAGGATATTGTCTTTTTGGTGTCTGGCCAGAGAATGGGAACAAGAGTTCCGGGGACTGTCGCAATTTGGTAGGTGCAAAGGCTAGGCGAGCGGCCGGCCGATGTTGGGAAGGCACTGGGTCGCAGAACCCCACGCATGTTGAGAGTTGAACCAACTGGAAATAATGCTGGCTGATCGGCCGCTCCTCGCTTTCAAAGGGCCTGTGGAGGGTGCAAACAGAGAACTTGCCATTTGTTCGGCTTTGTTCGACATTTTGAAGGCTGTCGTGATTGATTCCAAAGGTTGGGACTTGCTGGCCAGTGATCTAGGAGTGGCGTTGCAGGCTCGCGGGCTTGGGTAGCAGGCGACAACTTTGCTCGACAGCAGGCTCAAAGGCTGGTCCTAGGTAATTTGCAGGGCATATATCGTGCTGAGCTTGGGGCGCGAGCACCTCGTGTATCGAGAGAAACATGCCCAACCCGCAGAGTCGGTCTCTGCAACGACCTGTCGAGCAACATCCTCCGCTGACCCAAGAGCTCCACAGCCACAAGCACCAAGTCGACCGCTCCATACTGCTCATTTCCGGGAAGAAGGGCAAGGTCTTACTGATGATTCTGAAGAAAGAGCAAACTTGAAATCAAGACAATTAAATGAAACTGCACAAAGAAAAGAAACAAGAGGAAAATATTCCACCTACGATGTAATTCAGGTTCTGCTGGCTTTGGGCGGTTCCGCCGGGAGTGCCAACCGGAGGCACGCCTCCTTGTGGAGGCATTTGCTGCGAGTTCCCAGCCATACCGGCACTGGGAGGTCCGTTGCTCACACTGACATTTCGTGAGTGAGGAGCTCCATTGCCAGGCGGAGGGCCCGACATCTTTGAACGGGGAGTTCACAGCAGCTGTTACGGGCCAGTCCTGAAGAGATGCCGCCCTCGAGATGATACGAGAATGTTTCTGGGTGCTTCAGATGTCCACAGACGATGTCCAGCGGATTTTGAAAAGAGGGTTTGAAGAAGAGGTGGATGAAAGAGAGTTGTAGAGAGTTGCGACGCACCATGCCCAGGTGAAGTGGGACGTCAACCTTCGCTTCAACATCGGAACCGGCTCCATTAAATCAGGCTTAGCGTAAGGCTTGAGTTGTGGTACGTGCGCAAGCTGGAGCGCACGTGCCTTCAGGCCCCTCCAGCAATTGCAGATCCTCCGCCATGGATTCTTAAACTCCACCGTCTGCTACATCTCTAACTCTCTGGAAGCGTCCCATCGGCTCTGCCGGCTCTCATTCTACACCCTACTTCCAAGACCTCAAAGGATCAGCACGAGGCGGCGACGCAAAGGCCAGTAACATCTGACACTTTCAAGATCTCAACGATTCTGCGAATAGCTATTGAGGATTCGCACGCGAACACCGTCTCAAAGTTGTATTGGGTGCCGATTCGACGGCTTTGGTCTTGGATATCTGAAAAGTTTTTCCATTGAGTCCTTTACGGGGGCTTATCTTCACTTCTCTGCGGAATTTCAACAGCTGCGGCCCTCCAAACGTCGACCTACCTGCGCCAGCGCAAACATGGCGAACACATTAGAGGAGAACAGCGGCGCAAGGGATCATGTCAATCTCTCGGTTGAGCACATCCAAGAGCTTAGCAAAATCAAAGAGGTATCGTCAGATGCCCGCCTGTCTATGGTTCTGCCCTCCAAATACTGAGATGCGCCTTGCAGGATATTCCGAAACTTCTCACCGCAGCTGGCAGCGCTGTCAACGCTCTCACAAACCGCGAGCTTCCTCCACCGCCACCATCTTCAACAACCGACTCTCAAGCCTCCTCCGATTCCCCACTCGAAGCCCGCAAAGCCGCGTTCTCGGCGCACACTCGCACGTACTTTGGTCTTGTGAGGACGATTCAGGACAATCTGATGCGTGAGATTGGCGCGCTGGAAGACGCCGGCGTCATACCAGCCAAAGCAGAAAAGGTGGAAGGAGGCAGCGGCGCGGGCGGAGAGGTCAAGAACGGTGGGCTTGGAGAGCTGGACGTGGGATGGCTGAACGCGCGGACAAGAGATGTCGGAGTTGTGAAGGCGGCAGAATTGGTTGCGGAGGCGAGGAAGAGGCTGGAGACGAGGACAGGAGAGGAGAGAGGACTGGATGGCGAGGATGTACACATGGGGTGAAAGGCAAAAGGGCAGCGTGACGGATGCTCCACGAGCTCTACATATACCTGGCCCAGTACACACCTTTCGAGGGCGAAGCCCAGGTTGTTTGCGGGCAACATTGCCTTCCACAACCTGACTGGAGGCTCGGCACGAGCTCAGAAGCTCAACAAACCCACGTTTCTGGGGATGAAAGCTTGTCGATTGACTCAAGGTGGCATAGAGTGTGCCGAGAACAACCTGACCAGCGGATCAAGACTTCAAGATTCGGCACCAGAATCACCAGAGGAGAGATGGATGAGGCCAAAAAGAAGACTTTTATCTCACGGGCAGCAGAAAGAAAGTGCGTCGAATGCCGTCGATTCTAGGAAATGATCGCGAATCAATGCCAAAAGGGTCCATGGCGACGTTGCGAATGTTCATGATCGGAGTACTGTGTGCTAGTAAATCCGAGCATATCTGAGGGTTTAGGATGTATGTATACTCCTTGCGGTTGCGCATCCTGTGGCTACTCTCTATTTCGTACAAAGGTAGGATCTCAATCCCGCCGAGTAAATCTCGAGTAAATGCGAGAGAGACCTAGACAAGGGGTTGTGTGATGTAAATTCATCTAGCATTTACTCGAACATATTTAGATATTTATACAAACTATGTACATGATCTGTTCCGTTATGGACAGACTGAGCGCAGAATTCCAGTAGCACTTGCGCAAACCCCGCGACGCGTTTCTGGTTGACAGAGAATGATAACGGCGCCATATTTGTCGCTGAGCCCCTGGGGACGCCTGTAGAGGGCACGGGAAGACTATTCGCAACTTCCATTTGAACCACTTTGATAGTATGATGCTCTGCTTTGAAGCAAGTGGAAATGCGCCATAAGTTGTCCTACGGGTCTTGAGGCCCAAAGGATTTTTGGATTGGAGATCTTGACTTCTTATCCAGAAACAGAGGGGCACTGGGTCTGGATCTCTTGTTTATGGCGGCTGGCCCAGGAATGGCTCCAAGCTTTGCCTGATGCTTCGACAGAATCTGTCTTCCGCCCTTGGTTGATCGTTGCGTAAAGATCGAAAATTTTGGCCTCATTTAGACGCAACCAGAGGCTCCTGCTCCGCTGCACTCTTCGTCTTTGCAGGAATCGAGCTCGGTTTCGACATATGCAGCCCATCGGTGTTTGCCTTCGAGACAAAGTGCCTATCCCAGTATCCCAGGAACGAGACGGTTTTATCGGCGTCCGTTGAATCGACGCTCTGCTTCATATTCTGGAATTTGCACACCTCGGCGACGACGATGACGTGGTCACTAACCGATACGCAACTGTCGGGAAGCAGTCGGCAATCTAGCTGTGCAAATACAGCTTTGCTCATGATTTGCGGCGCATTGAGCAGTTCCTGTGGCATTTCGCCTTCGTGGGACTTGACGACCGCCCCTTCTTCTGCGTGGCAGCTGAGGGACGCGCTCCCGTCCGCGAGATTGTAGCGGAGTGTATCCCCCTTTCCTTCAACGAGCTCTGTGAAGCCTGCCTGCGCGTCCCCTCGGGTGAAGAGGCCCGCTATGTGTGCGCCTTCCGCACTTGCTTCCAGAATGTGTATCGCGAACCGCTTGTGATGCGTGATTGCGTCCCAAGTACCACTCGGTTTGCGAATATTGAAGCTGATGATGACATTGCGATCGCTCACGCTGACTGTAGTAAATGACGATACAGTCATTCCGCGCGACGAGGCAAAGGCTTTGGATGTTGTTGTGCGCCGACAAAGCGCAGCGTCCGGGGCAAGTGCGGTCACTACCACAGCGGGTTGCGGTAGTTTGCGCATAACGAGACGCATGGTGCTGTCCATATCGCTTCCTGACGTCGCCTCGTGGCGCTTTCCATTTTGCGTCTTGTTGCTCGTCTCAACTTCATGACTGACATAATTGGTGTTGCATTTCTTCGGTTGCGCTGAGAATCTCCTCGCCGTGAAAGTATTTTGTGGTATGCGTTGACAAGCTCGAGAAGTGGTTTCTGAGGGAAGCATTAGCTATTGGTCCTATCTGGTGCGAAGTTGAATCATGTTTGCGCCTTACTATCCCAACGAAAGAACGCTTGGTAGAAGCGGCGCGAAGCCGGCGAGGCGAACATTAAAGTGGCCGGGCAGACAGAAGGACACAACGTCCAGCCAAAGTCTTAGAAAAACTGGAAAGGAAGAAGACTCGCAAGTACCCGGGGTAGATGGTGGGGACGAGGGGTAGAAAATAAAGTCGACAAGGGCTCCGGGGACGGAGGTCCAGGATAGGCCCATGCGGACGAAAATCCGCATCCGCTCCGCAAAGCACAAGCAAACCTCCGCGGCCGCGCGCATCTTGTCCAGAACATCACCACGAAATCCACCACTCCACAATGTCGACCATTTTCACGGCGGCGCGCGCCCCGCGCCCCGTCGCGCAATCCTTCACGCTCTCCAAGACCCAAGTCAGACACGCGACTCTCATCAAACGGCCAAAGCGTCCCTACCAATTCACCCAAGTCGTCACTCTCTCGGACGGAAGCACCTTCATGCACCGCACCACCTCGCCCGAACCGCTGTACAAGTCAACCAAGGACATCAAGAACAGTCTGCTGTGGAATCCCAGCAGTCAGAAGCTGGCCAACGCTGAAGACGACTTGGCTGGACGGTTACGGAGTTTCAGAAACAGATTTGGTCGTGGTTGGGATTCAGAGGCGGCCAAAAAGGCAACGCATGTAGGTCTATGGCAGGACAGTCGGAGTATCGACGTGGCCTTACCAATGGACTTGGGCTACAGCGGACAATTTGCAGACATGATGCTAACATGGTGTCTTATTCGGCACAGGACAAGGCCGGGACTCCTCCACCGGAGGACGAGTACGAAAGTATGATCGATCTGATCAGTCGATTCAATGCATCGAACAACAACGAAGGCAAGCCTGATGCGGCCAAAAAGCCAGAGTCGGGTAAAAAGGGCAAGGGCTCGTCATGAACATGATCGGTATAGAGAAAGGAATTGATGCTCTTGCACCTGGCCTTGATTGTAATTCTAGCCTGCGGTCATGTGTATGGAAGGGCTCTCGAGGTATATGACGTGCATTAAACAATTGATATGGGTGTGGAGGTATAATTATCAATCCACCGATTTAGTCAAGCCACTCAGGAGCTACCAATGCCTCATGGATATGCCTCGGTAATGATGGCCAGGACCGCAACGCCGCAACCATCTCATCAAGCATCTCATAAGTCACCAGCCGTGTTCTGAAATACTCAGGATTGAGAGTTCCGTGACGGAGCGGATCGTAAAGTGCAGACAGCTTTGGCATCAGTTGCTCGGCAGCGCCAGGCGAAATCCTGTTGAAACGAGTCGCAGGACTTTCCGTGCCGCATTCCATGATTCTGCTCACGACGCGCTCCCAGTAAATCATGTCGCTCATGTTCTGTTCCTGCGTTGGACGACTTGCGCATAGGTCGAGAAGCACCATACCGTTGTCCGATAGTAATTTCGGGAGGTAAAAGTCTTTTTTCGTGCAGTCTATGGGCTCAAAGGGTCTTCGATCCCATACAAGACCAGGAGGATCGCGGTTCATGAGTATCTCTCTGTCCGCATCTTGATGGAAAGTAAGAGCCTGGCCCTTGTTGAATGATGCCACGGCTCTAGAAAGCTGTGAAGAACGTTTCTCGTACTCCTCGCGAGCAGCGACACGTGCTTCTTCCGGAACGCTGTCGTCAACAGCCAGTCGCTCGAGACGGCGCACTTCTCGGGCCCCATTCAGGTATGGCTGGTTATTTATTCGATGTCGGTGGTAGAATTTCTTTCCTGCGGGTACGTCCAACTGATCAAAATCCTTGTACTTCGTCTGCCTGATACGTTCCCACGTACGTGGCCAATCTTCTCCTAGTCGGAGCAGAGTCTTGTGAAGCAGATTTTGACGTTGCTCCGGTATTTTTAGGCCAGCCGCTTCCATGCGCTTCATAGCTTGCCATGTGCTTCTCCATTCGAGCTCGCCGCCACCGTCCGCACGGGCAGTTTTGCTAAAATCTTCCGCCACGACGTGCATGTGCGATGCGTAACGCCGAGAAATAACGGAGGTATTGTTGTCTATCACCGTCTTTGGTACGACGAGGTCTTTGACATCATCATCGACCCAAAGAAGCGTTCGCACAGGACCATGCTTTTGAATGCCAGACCGACACCAGGCCTCGCGCAAGAGATTGAGGATTCTTCCACGTCTTAAGACTTTGTCTTTGGTTTTCACCGCCGCGCCCGTTGAGCGAATGCCAGCAAGTCTTGTCAGATTCATTAAGATGAGGGTGGATGTCGAGGATTTGGTTGGAACTGGTGAAATCTCCGTCCAGGGGACAAGACCTTCGTCGACAACTCTCGTAAGACTTTGTGGGTCGGAACCGTTGTATGGAACATGGGTATAGCTCGGGTCAGACTGCAGTAGACGCTCTACGAATGGGTAAAATCGTTGGTCGTCTTCGATCAGAACATGACGCTTTGGGCGCAACAGATTGTTGATGGTCGACGACCAGAGCCCAGTGCCTGGGTTCACGTCTATGATGTTGCAGCCGTCATATTGCTGGAGGGAAGGCGCAAGGAGATCAGCGGCAGTCGCTTTCATCTGATCAGCAGGGTAATCCAAAAGAGACAAGTCGGCACGTACTGCATAGCTCAAAGTCCACCACTTCGCTATGCGCTGCGAGTGGATCTCCTCTCTTCGTCATCTGGAGAACATTTTTAATCTCATCCTTCAGCGGTCTTGTTGCCTCGGCACTCTGGTATGGGCCATGCCGGAATTGAAGGCGTAGCGCTCGTGTAGCTCTCATGCCCGGCACAAGGCTAACAATCAATGACTGAAGCAAATCGAAAATAGAGCGAGTTCAATAAGACGCGGTGCGCGCGGGCCCCAGATTTTGGCGCGTGGCCAGAGGCGGTGGAGAAGGCGGAGAGCTGCAGGTGACATGGGTGACGCGCCCATCACTCAACCATCTCTCTCTCCATCCAACGCCCAGGACTTTGCTACGCTGTCAAGTGTGCGATATCATGAAGCACAATTTCCATGCCTGGCAGCACCCAAATCGGTGAAGATCCTGCCTGAGAAACTCCTCCTCGCCCTCCTCCTCCTCCGAGCAACCCGTTCCCGACTCGGCCCTCGCGCCTCAGATTGCCATGGATCCCCTCAGCGTGGAAGAAATCGTGCAACGAGCCGGAAACTTTGACTACAACGCCCTCGTACCCCTACGATACTGGCTACGGAGCGCCGATACCATTCAAAAAGAGGTTCGTTGCCGAGGGCTTCAGTACTTGATTTCGCTAATATTTGCAGGCATCCATTTACGAGCAGGAAGGCAACGACCAACAGGCCTACCTGCTACTTTTCCGACATGCCACCCTAATCCTAGACAAGCTATCGCGACATCCCGAGGCTAAAGACCCCGCGAACAAGGCCGCCTTGCACGAGGCCCGTCAGATTGTGCAAAGGAATCTGCAGAAGCTCGAAGAACTGAGGCCAAAGATAAACAGACGGCATGAGCGCTATGCGGAGATTAGAGCTCGCCAGGATGCCGAGCGAAAGAAGCTGGCTGGCGCACGGCAGACCATTTCGGGGCCGGTGGAACTCACTCGAGAAATGGACCGCCTGAATGTTGGTGGAAGGAGATCCACGGATCCTGCCGGCATGAACAGGAAGCAGTCGCTAGACGCGGGAGAGCATCGAGACCTGGCTGCAAAATTGGCGCAGCGCGAGATTCGGAGACGAGATTTGGCCAAGAGAAAAGTACGCCAGGCGGGCGTGTCGGACGAAGAGGAACACGAAAGACGGACTGCAGGGCTCTGGAATAATTGGGAGGACGACCTTGCTGGGAATGGCTTGAAAGAAGAGGGGGATGATGTGAGCAAGAGGATACAAGAGATAGGTCGTCGTGGTCAAGACGCGCTGGAACGGCGAAGGGCGTCACTCGTTGGCGATGGTCAATCGACAGCCCAGGGAACCTACAATTATCCGACGGTGCCACAGAAACACGACTACCAGTCATGGGACAATGCAGCTATAAAGGCTGCCCAATTCCCAGACACACGACCTCCTGCCGCACCTCCGGCGATTCCACGCAAGGTGCTCTTGGATCCCGCGGGAGGTGGACCAGCTCCTCCGCCGTATCCACGCAAGATTCCTATCCGCACAGAACCATCTGGACCACCATTACCTGGAAAGTATTTGGATTCGGACGGTTCAGCAACGCCGTCTCGTTCCGCATCTGCCACTCCACCGCGGCCAGAGCTCAACTCGAGCGACTACCAATTCAAGCCAACTGCTTTTCTCGAAAACGGTCAGCCCCTCCGAACCGTCTTCATACCGCCTACTCTGCGGCAAGAATTCTTGCGCGTTGCCTTACCAAACACACAACGAAACCTCGAAACGTGTGGAATTCTCTGCGGGACGCTCATCTCCAACGCGCTCTTCATATCACGGCTGGTCATTCCAGAGCAAGAAAACACGTCAGACACATGTGAGACTACCAACGAGTCGGCTCTCTTCGATTACTGCGACTCGGAAGATTTGATGGTGTTGGGGTGGATCCACACGCACCCATCGCAGACGTGCTTCATGAGCAGCCGAGACTTGCACACGCACTGTGGGTATCAGGTCATGATGCCTGAGAGCATTGCTATTGTGTGTGCCCCAAGCAAACAGCCCTCGTAAGTCTCCCACTCACTTTCTCTGAATATAAATCGTTGCTGACTCACTTGCAGATGGGGCATCTTCCGGCTCACCGATCCTCCGGGCATGAAGTCGATCCTCAACTGCACGCAGACGGGCCTCTTCCACCCCCACGCCGAGATGAACATTTACACTGACGCAAAGAAGCCCGGGCACGTCTGCGAGCTGCCCGGCCTCGAGTTTGCTGTTGTCGACCAACGACCCATTTGAATGACTGTAACACTTTGACCAAAACTTTTGAAGGGAGTTGGCTGAAAAACCATGGTCTGTTGTTTCGACATTGGGCACAGGATGAACCACAGGGCACTCGTTCATTGCATTTTCTGTGCCTGGTTTATTGTGGCGAGTACTGCGCATGAGCACAGAATGGTGGACGCAAGTCACACACACACACAGATTATCATCTATCACGTACAAAGGTGCAAGCCTTTGACGAGATCCATTCGGCTCTTCCAACACCAACTTGAGCGGGCACATTTGGCGCATCATCACAGCACAACCATCACAACGCATGTCCCTCCTGTCTACCCACCCACCTTACCTTACCACCACCCCACTTACCCTACCCAACTCCTTCATCCTCCTCCACCGTCCACTCCTCAAAGCGTCCTCCCTCCTCTTCTTCCTACTCCCGTCAAACTCCTCTTTGCTTACATAGTGCGTTCACGGCGTCCTTCGCATCATCTGTCCGTCTTTCTTCCAATTGATACCCGGGGCCGCCTGGGCTCTTCTTGCGCTACACACGCCACTTCGCATGCGTGACTGCCATAAAGTGTGTCTCATGTGAAGAAGTCTTCTCCCGCCGCCCCTCCGGCAAGTCAAGTGCTTATCCCACAGCAACCATTGAAAGCCTCGAATACAGTACAGTAAAGTACAGGACAGGCAGCTCGCCGGCCTGGGAATCGAAAAGAAAAGCCGAGGAAGGAGATTGAGTGGGCAGGGCAGGGCAGTCCAAAAGCAATCAATGCAAAAGTCCCGCCGACGAGTGAGCGTTGGGGAGAAAAAGCAATAAAGGGGCGGACCGGCCGACCCAGCCAACCAACCACGCGTTCGCGATGATCGCATGTCGTCGTACTTAGGTTGGCTCTCTGGCTAGCCGCCGGCTGGCGAAGGAAATCGGCTGGCAGGCTACCACACTAGGCATCTGAGCATTGGGGGGAAACCACATGGGTCAGACAGAGAGAGACATGGGGCAGCACGAGGAGCAGCAGCCGATATGACGCACAATATTCCTGTTGTTGGAGAAATCGAGCAACCCGCCGCAACCGATAAACTGTCGATCGCCCCCCGACGGAATCCCAGTGTGTAGAGACAATGACACGATACCTCAGAGGACAAAACTAAACGCTCACTACTCCCTCTCTTCACCACGACACGCAACATACAAGTAGACTCAATCCATTCTGTTCGGTTCAAAAGCCCGTGTTGGTTGATACCTATCCATTCCTATAGAGTAGGAAATAGTAAAGGTTCCGGTGATGGTGATGATGACAGTGGTGTGGCGGGGACGCTACCTAGACTCTAATATGCAAGTGTTTGACGAAAAAAGACCCAAGGAGAAAGGGGTGGGGGGGCAAGGCAAAACAAGCCAGCAATATACCACTAACACAAAAGACGAAAAGACGGCCCAAAAAAAACGAATGCATCTACGCGGCCGCAATGAATGCCCGCTGCCGCTGCCGCTGCCACCGCTCCGGCTCGCTGCTCTCTCTCTCCCCCTGTTGGGACAACAATACAACATTAACTCCTTCCCGCCAGAAGGTTGACCGTGTCCATCCACCTCATGCTCAAAAGGATGGAAAAGTGCTGCGTGCCCGTGTGCCTCCATTATCACGTCCAAGTAGACGATCTAATGGCACACTCGGATGGCAACATTACGCATTCGACGGGGAGGGCAGAGCGAGATGGCGGGTATGCGCGCCGGAGTGTATTACCCACAGTGACGCCGTACCAATCTCTCGACATGCCGCTCCACACGCCCTCAACTCGCTCAACCCCCTAACTCTACGCACCATACACCTTGCTCTCCTCCAGCTCCCAGTCATCTTTCCGCAGCTTCTCCAGCGCAGCTCTGCCCTCGTCCGTGAGGTCAGGGCGGCCAGCCGGGCTCGTAGCGCCGGTGAAGAAGCGCGGATTCCACTCGGCACCGGTGGTCTTGCGCTCGGCAGCCTTCTGGCGCTGGCGTTCCTCGAGCTCCTGCTTGAGCGTCGTCGCGAGCGAATATTGCTTGGAGAGGATGGCGTCGGTGACCTTGCCCCAGAAACGCCGCGATTCGTTGGGCAGTTGTTGCTCTTCAGGCGGGCAGATTTTGGGCACGGGCGTCAGGGGCGTTACGTCGATGAGGAGGTGCTTGTCCTTTTCACTTGTCAGATGCTGCTTTGTCTCAGATTGGCCCAGGCATCGACTTACGCTGTTCTTGCTAAACGCCTGACTGCCGATCGTGTAATAGATCTTGTCGTGCCAGGAGCCCTCGATGCGAGCGAGAACGTCCTTATCCGAAACCTCTTTTATCTTGGTCTTGGTGTCGTTTTCAGGGTCGTATGTGAAAATGACACCTTCGACCTTGTTCTGAGTCTTGCCCAGCCAACCCTCCTCCAGGTAGTGTAGGATCACTTTGATGCGAGTCTTGGGGCAAGTGATGTAGCATATGTCTGCTACGGAGACGCTGAGAGATCCTAAGGGCACGTTAGCTGTATCCACAATGACAGCGGATAGATGTCGTACCTCTCAACAACCCGCCCAAATGTGCCGCCGGGTGGGTAAGTTGGTACTCCTCATTGTCGCGCCTGTGCAAGGTGATAAAGATTCCGAGATTGTGCGCGCCTGGTGTCACCCTGATACTCGTTCCCGTGAATTTTGCGCTTATCTGGTCGTATCCACGTGCTGAGATTCCCTTTTCCGGGCAGTCTACCCAAAAGGCTGATACAGGTGGGTGGTGCGACGTTTGCTCGGTGAGGTAGGAGATCTTGACCGTCCTGCCAGAAGACGCGGTGCTGATGGCGCTCGCTGCGCTGCTGGCCGGGGTGTCTTTCTTGTTGGACTTGATGGCCGGCGAAGTGTCTTCGACTTCCCAGTTGCACTAGCAGCACGTTAGGCCTGATAAGGTTGGCTCCAGGGTGGTGTGGAGAAAAAGTCAACTCACCCGGAAAAATTCGCCCAATGTCGAGTTGTATGGCTTGCAAGGCTTGCCCTTGACGTATTTCTGTTCTCCAGTCAGCCTGGTGGTTCCTCGACTTGCGCTGTATACCCCGCCATACCAAATCCTTTGTGAACCAGAATCTCAATGTCCCCAGCATGCGACCAAGGGGGTCCTCGGAATCGCCAATGCTGTCCCACCGTCAGCTCTCCGCTCGTATTGGCCAGCCATGCCGACGCACCTTATGAATGTCTCCGGTCTATCCAAGTAATTCCAGTATTCTGCTCAAAAGTCAGATGAGGAAACCCCGACAGTCGTACGGCAGAGCATACCCAAGTTTGGCGTTGGCTCGAGCAATTGTGCTGGCAGAGAAAATCGGACGGCTGCGATGTCGGACACGCCCATGAACCTGCAAACCATCGGCGTCAGCCCCCAATTCGACAGCTCGCGACTGCAACCCGCAAGCCGACCTGGACCAAGGTCAAAGGCCCTGAAAGACGGCCCTCGTACCCCTCCACTCGGTGAACCTTTGCAGCTATGGAGGGCGCGTATCCTTACCTTCGTAGTATTCCCAGAAAAGTCTTGAGCTTGCTGCTATCGTCTGGAGTCTTTTCCACAACGGCTCCATTGGCGCCCGACGTCGAGGCCGGAGTTGCGGTGCGCGATGTGCCTTCAGAGGTGGTTGTGGAGTTTGGGGGCGCGCTCGAATCAACGGCCGTGGAGGTAGACGCCGCCATTTTGTCGGCCGGCTGGTGAGGTAGGGAGGTAGCTAGGAGTGCGAGGAGCTACAGATGCGGAGGTGGCGTTGGATTGTTGGAGGGGGGTGTGGTATGTTGCGCTCGGGGACGATGGTGTCGAAGTGGCGATGGCGAGATGCGAGCGACGACGAGTGCAGCAGAGAGGCGAGGTGAAGAGGTAGTGGTGAGGATGAGAGCAGCAATAGATGGTACGGCGGCGAAAGGTACTTGCGGCTCCAATTCAGTGTCTCTTGGGATCTAGGTTTCCTGACGTAACGCCCGCTGGCGCCATCTAATCGCGGCCTTGGCGTGCACAGGGATGGCAAAGTGAAGCCGCAACAGTCTCAACTTGAGGGGACAAAAGACAAACACCCTCTCAACGACACACGGCACGGTTGCTTGAGAGAGGAGCACTCGACTGCTTTTGACGAGACCACCAGCCTGCACGCCTTTCCGGCCGGTTTCGCTGTCAACTGCTCCAGCTGCTCCTATCGGACCTCATGCACCAATCAAGCCCGCACGAATGCTCCCCAGTGGCTGTGTGAGGTGCTTTGCCTTGCTCCAGGCTGGACAGAGTCATCTGGTTGCAATCACTTGACCACTCCCATGTATTCGACTATAGAGCAATCCTCCGAAGCGACTTTTTGTCCGCACCACTGTCTCCCCCGACGTCTCCTACCCTGACTCCCGTCTACCCGTTTCGCTTGGCCTGCAGCTGCCTTTGCCTCAAAGAGGCCATTCTCTCCACACCCCTACCGTCACCGCTCCCATGCTGTCGCAAAGCATTTTGACCTCGTAGATTTCGTCGCATCCTGTCGCTGGTCCGCTCAAGCGTTCCACAACCAGCCAAATGTCTCCATCCCGCTTCAGCGCCGGACTCAGGTCCACCTCCTCGGTCCTGACCCCTGCCGCATCGTCGCTGTAGTCTCCGTCGCCGCTAGCAATCAGCATGCGCCGCTCCGGTCCACGGCCTATCTCAATCGTGATTCGCACCGGGCTGCTTCGCGTACGTGCCAGGACACTCGCTGCTGTCGAAGCTGCTCGAGCCCGCACAAACTTTGCTGTAGTTGTGACGCGTACCAATTTGCTCGGGCGTAGTGGTGCGGCGAGGCGATTTGTTCGCGGCGTGAAGCAAGCGTGGGCTAGATCCAACGAGACGAGCCCGGCACCTTCTTGAGGAATCGCCTTCAGTGTGCATGGGACGTGGCTGTCGACGCGAAGTTCAAATTCTGCCTCCTGTCGAGGCTCGAATGTCGAGCAAGCCACCGTGTAGATTCCCTCCTCGAGCTCTTTGACTTCTGCCAGTGCGAAATGCTTCATGTAAAGGCCGCTGTTCGCCACAACCTCGATAGATTTGACCGTGTGCGCTCTTTTTCCCTTGGTATACAAGAGAACGACGTTGCAGACCACCGCATCATTTGGTACCAAGAGCAAGAGCGACAACGACGTCTTGCGCCTCACCTCGAGGCTGAACTGCGGGTTCCTGCCAAAGTCAGGGCTTTGCAGATTGCCTGCAGATGTGTACTTGGTCCAGGCAGAGTTGATCCTGGTCGTGTACGGATGCTTCCTCGTGGCGTGGTCCAGCGTCAACGGCTTCAAAGAAAACGTGGAAAGCGAAAACGTGTAGTTGGATGGCGGGAGCTGCTCTTGATCCACAACAACGGTATACGTCGACTTTTTGGGGTTGCTCCATTTAAGAAGCATCTGGGCGCTGCTAACGACCTCTCCCTCTTCAATCTTTCTGGTGTCCTTTGTGTAGACGGTCTTTCCATCCTCATCGTAAATGTAGAGAGTGATCCAGCCACGCGCCAGGTCACTTAGAACTGGCTCAGGAGACACTTCGTTGTCGCCTGATGCTTCCGATGGAGTTGTAGACATGTCCTTGCCATGGACGCTTGCTTGGGTCGGTGTTTTGTTTTCATCGACGTTCGGATCCTGTGCTCCGGGCTTGGTTTCCACTCCCCGCGAGTCGTGGTCTTTGAAGTGGCGAGAAAGCAAGAGCCAGATGACATAGTCCCCATCGGTTTTGAGCGAGACTTGCGGGTTGTCGGCGAGGCAGCCAGGGATCTTCTTGTTCGATTCAAGATCCCAAGCAAAATGGATGTCTTGTCGATGCTGAAATAGCACCGGATTCCAATTGGCATAGACGCTCTCAAAGTGCTGGAAAATGTGGTCGATACTGATCCAGAACATGCTTGGGGGCTGCAATTCCGTTCCTTTGGGTGGGCGAGAAAACGGAAAGGTCTTGATGGCGCTTTCAGCTTTGATTGGATTCGCAGCAAACTCTTGCATTAGCAATTCAGTTGCAGAAGGTGTTCGCCTCTCGCCTTGTGACTCTGTGCCTTCGGTCCACGGGTTCTTGAGAAGAAACTGGCGTTCTGTTCCCTTCGTCCTCAGATCCACGACGGCATAGTCATGTTGGCTTTCCAGGCCCAGGTCCTTTTCAGTTCGACGACTCATGCTTCCGGTGCCCACGGTCATGAGCACGTCGCCGAATCCATAGGCCTTGGACAATCTCGTCCACAGCTCATCTGGCATGATCTCGACTCTGTTGGCTCGTATTAGATGGTGCCAGAACAAGACTGGATTCTCAACTTACCCCTGAAGATGAATTTGCTCAGGAATCCAGCCTAGGATGGTCCACAGGTCGGTACAAGAGCTACTTCCCGGAAAGTCATAACCGCCACGGACTTTGAGGTACGCTTTTTCCAGAAGGGCGGGCCAAAGCAGAGAAGGGTTGTTGCGATCGACCACATGAAGCATACGGGTCGTCTTTGAGACAGGAAGACGATCGTCGATGACAACCTTGCGCCAGCATCCATTAAAGTTGAAGCGAAAGACGTACTTGCCATTGGCAGAGATTTCCGGAGCCAGAGTCGTGTGATTGAAGGGCCAGATGAGATTGGCGAGGAACTGTTCGTGATTAGTCGGTAGACTCGAAGCAAACATGGTCACATACCTGTTGTTTGCCAGCATCCGGACGGGCAACAATGGCGCACAGGCTGGCAACTACTGAGCAATCTGTCGCGGCATCTTGGACGAGGTCAATTGTGTGTGCAGGCTGCATTGTTGGGCCCCGATTGCCCTTTCCACCTTTGAACCATGTTGGAGGTGGCATAGCATCAGCTGCAGGCATCCACTGCTCAAGAGAATTCAGCTGGTCATCAGAGAAGCGGAACAGAGTGTGGTCTGAAAAGTGTCCGGTATCTGCATCGGAAGCGAATTCCTTTGACGAAGGCGGCTCTTTCCATGGCGGAAATTGTACGCCGTTCACTGCTGAGGCCTTGTACAAGATGATTTGCTCGGCAGTTGGCAGTGGGCGCTGTGAAACCAGTTGCGAAGGACGGTGGGCCTTGGCACTTGGTGTAGGAGATGTGGATGTTGCAGAGGAGGACGCAGCTCGAGGAGCCACTGGGCTTGGTGAAGCCGCCGAAGAAGATGGATTTGGTGACAACGACGATGACGATGGCGACCATGAGGGATTCTTCTTGATACGCTCAGCTTCAGAGATGAAGCCATTGGCCTGGGACTTGAGATTTGCCTTTTCGTTCTTGGTGGTGGCTACGCTCAGGGCTCTCATGCAGAGCTCAGCAGCCTCGATTGCAAGCTTCAGAGCTTCATCTTTGTCCGGGGACTGGGCGATGCGCCTTTGCACCTCAGTCAGCTGGGCCTGAACGGCCGAAACTCGAGCTTCGTTGTCCATGATGTGGACCAGGGAAGTGAAGAGGAACGAAGGTGAAGATGATGAAGCAGAAGGTTGACAAGACGCGAGGGGACTCTCTCATTATCAAGCGTCGATATTAGTCAGGCTAGAGAGTAAAGAGGACCATGGCGAGGCAGCCGCGTTCGGGGTGCGCTTGCCTGCAGCTCCCTACGAGTGGACTGCACCTGCGGCGTGTTTCGAGAATCTCGGCGCAGCAACCTGTTGGTCAATGGGGATGTGGACCTCTCCTAATTCGTTTGGGCAAGTTGGGGAAACTGAATAGAGACTGCATCTCGGAGTGAGGTGAGGTGAGAAAGCAGAATGTCTAGGGCTTGAAGAAGGGTCTCGGCAGGCCGCGGCAGCTAACCCGAAGTGTACAGGGAGTTAGAGTTAAAGGTAAGGTAGGGTGCGTGTGTCGGGTGCCTGGATGACGGCATTCGGCTATCATGACTCGCTATCTTATCTTTTGCTGATCTGTTCGACTCGTTTGCCCAGTGCCGCATCTCTTCCTTGCCGAGGTCGAAGTCGGTCCTCTCGGTCGTGACCCTTGTTGCGCTGTTGGTTGCCATGAAAGTTGCGCCATGTCTAACGTTCACCGAAACTGCCTATCGCTCGCCTAAAAAACTGTCTACCCAGCTGTCCTCTTTTCTCATCTCTGTCCCGCGCGCCGGCATGACAGTATAGCTCTCCATCTCACCGACTTCGACACGCCTGCGTCCGCTTCCGTCATCGCGGCCGAGATCCTGCTCCTCTGCCCATACGCCCGTATCTCCGTTCTCCTGAAATAAATTTCCACCCAGAGACCGTTGTCCTTTTGCCATGGCTGGTCAGTCCAAGGAAGCAGCTCTCCCCCCTTGGGGCTTTGCTATCGCTGGTGCTACTGGCGCTGTTATCGCAAACGCTCTTGTGTACCCGCTCGACATGTGAGTCGGCCGAAAACACCAGTCCGCCAGATCACCTTCTAACAGTTGCGTTTTACAGAGTAAAGACTCGTCTCCAGGTCCAAGTCAAGCAGTCTAAATCCGAGGAAGCCAACGGACACCCTCCGGAAATCGAACAGGAGCCGCACTACAATTCGACATGGGATGCTATTACTCAAATCGTCAAGAATGACGGGCTGGAAGGACTCTACGCTGGCATGCCTGGCTCTTTGATTGGCGTCGCATCCACCAACTTTGCCTACTTCTACTGGTATTCGGTGGTTCGCACGCTCTACCTCTCCAGTGTCAAGTCGGCCAAGTCGCCGGGCACCGCTACGGAGCTAAGTCTGGGTGCCGTTGCCGGAGCATTGGCACAACTCTTTACAATCCCTGTGGCTGTCGTGACCACTCGCCAACAGACACAATCGAAGCATGAGAGAAAGGGTCTTTTGGAAACTGGGCGCGATGTCATCAATAGCGAGGATGGCTGGACAGGTCTTTGGAGAGGGTTGAAGGCCAGTCTGGTTCTAGTGGTCAACCCCGCAATCACTTATGGAGCCTACCAGCGCCTGCGCGCTGTCATGTTCCCTGGAAAGGCTCAGCTGAAGCCGCTCGAGGCCTTTGGTATGTACTGTTCTTCCGTGTATTCTTTCGTCGCTAACGCAGACTGCTGCAGCGCTTGGTTCCATGTCAAAAGCTCTCGCAACAATTGCTACTCAGCCCCTGATTGTTGCCAAGGTTGGTCTCCAATCCAAGCCGCCACCATCGCGCAAGGGAAAGCCCTTCAAGTCGTTTGTCCAAGTCATGGCGTTCATCATTGAAAATGACGGTCTCTTGGGTCTGTTCAAGGGCATCGGCCCTCAGATTCTCAAGGGTCTCTTGGTCCAAGGATTCCTCATGATGACCAAGGAGCGCATGGAGCTCATGTTTATTGTCCTCTTTGCCTACCTGCGCAGAGTGCGCCAGGAGAAGCTTAAGAAAGTTGCCGAAATGGCCGCGGAGGCTGCGGCAAAGAAGGCCCCCCAGCTTACGGAGCAGGTCAAGAAGGTCGCTCCAGTGACGGCAAGGTAGAGGATCTGCATCGCAAGTTCTGGCTTTTGTGTTGAATTGCCTCAATCGTGTTTCCAATATTCCCCCAGGCGCATTCAGGATCTTTTGTTAGAGCGAGAATTTTGGGAGGCGTCTTTTTGAAATGCCATTTGTACACAGGCGTAGGAAGCGACCGCGTCGGAATCGACATAAAGGCAGATATATAGAGTCATGTTGGAACTCTGTACTTGAACATATGGAAGACCCCCACTGCTGATGACGTTGTATGGGTGATGGCCTTGATCCGAGCCAGCGCCGACAGCAGGGACAACGGGAGGGGGCTTAGAGGAGCTCTGGCGCCGCGAAACCTCCCCCAGACGCCACGACCACCACTGCTCACTCCATCCCCACATCCGTTCGCATCAGCCCACCAACCACTCCCGACTTATTACGCGCACCCTCCTGTCCTCTTTCTCCCAACTTCTTCGCTTCGACATCTACAACCTCTCTCTCCTACCGTCAACTCCATTACTCCACCACATCCAATCCTCTGATTGTCATTTCCGGAGCTGCGCGTCACCTGAGCCCGCCTAAACAACTCCGCATCCTCGCCGATACTACCAACACCATGCTCCGCACATTCTCTCGCATCAACGCGCCGCGCCTTGCCCGCAGCTTTCAGACCTCCGCGCGGAGGATGGAGACGCCAACCGGAGCTCTTCCACAGAAGAAGCCCGTGGGAGCCTTCAGGGGAGGGTAAGACGCCCCAGTCATTCCGCAACATGCTACCACGCGACACCCGCAAAGAGTCTACTGCGCTTTCAAGCAGTCGAGAATCGACGGCTCTCTGGCGGGCTTCGGCACACCTCGATTGGCTTTTGTGGGCTCACACCTGCTTGTCGTTGTCTCGGCTTGGATATTCTCGGACATTGTAGGCTAACCCTCTATCGCTGCAGTCTCACCGGCTTCCTGCTGGGCTCGGTCACCGCCGGCGTCGGCATGTATTACTACGTTATGGACGAGTACAAGATGGCAAACACGCTGCTCACTGAGGACATTTACGTACGTTTTCACCGCGAATCCCCATCATACCACCTCTCCAGATCGCGGCATGATCAGGACCTCGGCTACTGTTTCTACGCCTCTACGGAGCCGAATGGGCACTTTTGGACGCAGAAATCGGCAGAGCTGACTCTATTGCTACGTGTAGTCCCTCCAGAGCGCCGTGCAACGCATAGAACGCTACGTGCGTGTCCTCGAGGACAAGGTGGAGAAGAAGAAATGAGGGGCGGCCGTTGACGAATTGCAACCACCGAGTTGAAAGCCACGAAACCACTCAATTGATACCACCCTAGCGACGGGGATTTCTTTCACCACTGTACAGCTCTCAAGAGGGAAAGGCAGGCAGCAAGGACAAGAAAGCACACAGGGAGCCGGGGCGGAGCAGGGCGCTGCTGTATCATCAACACCTCTCTTCTTTCCAAGTCCTGTCGGACCACGACGGGGCGCGCGTTGGTCAGCCATGAGAAAAGCGTCTTGGGCATTATTCTAGCAAGTCTTCTCACGATTCCAACATCTCTTCTCAAAACGCCTCAATTTCGTCTCTCTGTTGGCTCTCCCTCGGCTTCCCTTTTCCGGTTACGGCAACTATCTGCGCTCACGCGGCGGGTAAACATTCAACAACTTGTGCTATACAGAAAACTCGCACTTCCATTTTCTATCGTTCCCTCTTCTCAAAACTTCTGACCTCAATATTGGAACCACAATACTGCCCATCAACCCATCAACCCACCAGTGCCGTCATCGTCCACCTGTTTGCAGTCGCCGCCGCACCGCAGCTCCTCTCCACCGCTCTCCACCCTCCCCTCTCCACTCGACGCCGCCTCCGCGCCGATTTCGCTCCCCGCGCCCACGCTCACGGCCCCGTGTCTCCACACCCCACAATCTCTCTCCCGCACAGCGCGACTGTCCCTCTGTGCAATTTTGGACCCTCGTGTCGGTGCTGCTCCTCCCTGCCAATGAGGTAATCCGCTCGACCGGCTCGCCTGGACCTTGGTGCTTGGTCAGAGAGCAGGGTGCTGCGCTAAGTTGGTTCCTGGTTACCTTGATGGCGTGCGCGCCTTTTGCTGAGGAAGCTGCTGCGTCTGGTTCTGCTTTTCATTTTGCCTGGGCCTTTGCCGCTGACTGAATGAAGTGTTGTGTCACGCTTTCCCTTCCTCTTTCCTCTCTTTTGGACCGGGTGGCCATCGCTGCTGTCTGCTGCTTCGGCATTGCTCCTGATTCGCCAGACGCGTCAAGAGTCTTTTGGCGGTGTTGAAGTTGGGGCAACGCTAGGAGAATAAACCCAGCTTTCGAGACCATATGGCGCAATGGACTTTGGAAGGCACGCACCGCTGGCGCTGTTCTCGCAGTCATTGAATTGTAACAATCCATTCTCAAAGAAGCCGAAATTTCAACTACGATTCAACCGTGCTGTCCAACCTGTCCCAACTTGTCCTTCTCGAGAGCTGTTGCATTATTCGAGCAATGAATACTTGGGCCTATCGGTGTACTGTACAAGTGCCGGTAGGAGAGCCGGCATATAGGTCCTATTCGCGAAGTCTTGGAGCTTTGTGAAAGCTTTCGCCCTCGCGTCTGTTTCTTTCTTCGCTTTTTCCCAGTGTGATTGCGCGTCTATGGCTGCTCGGGTGTGGCACGATAAATGATCGCTATCAACCCCACTGTCCCCAATGTCTAGTCTACTGGGCACATGGTGTTTTGCTAGAAATTTGTGATGCCTTTTTCGGAGTTACGGGCGGAATGGAGAAGACGGCTTGGTAGCATTTGCGACAGGGTCTTTACGCAGTGCGCGTCCTTCTCGGCTCTTACTGAACATTGTCTATCTGCGTATTCAAGTTGATGGGCGGCTTCCGCAGGCGAGGTGAAATTGGTGGGGTCAACAAATTGTGCATGCATTTTTCGAAAGACTTGGGAATTTGACAACGCAACGACGGTCTACCGAGCTTCTACCTTTCTTCTCTATGTCAAACTCACTTCATTCTCACATCTCATCCATTCTCACATCCATTGAGGTTGTTGGGAAAGTGAGAGATCCAGCTTCACCCTCACTCATTGCAACATGCATTTCATATTGTACGTTGCCGAACCTTCCCTCATCGATCAGGGCACTTGGTCTAGGGGTATGATTTTCGCTTCGCAACAACAAAAGTTGAGTATGTGAAAGGTCGTGGGTTCAATTCCCACAGTGTCCAGTCTTTTTGGCATTTTTTTGCACCCCAACCCACCTAGCGGAGAACATGGAGGGCCAGGAGAACAATTCAGCCTCTCCAA
The DNA here is from genome assembly GCF_038381095.1 of Phyllosticta capitalensis. Lineage (NCBI taxonomy): Eukaryota > Fungi > Ascomycota > Dothideomycetes > Botryosphaeriales > Phyllostictaceae > Phyllosticta > Phyllosticta capitalensis. The sequence goes on from NW_027117440.1 coordinate 716,487, forward strand.
AATCATTTTCCGTTTTGGTATTGTTGTCGCTTCGGCTTGTTGTAGTGGATAGGGAGCCCGCACCAGCATGGCGCGCAAATGGTTCGTGAATTGAAAAGACGCCAACAGCACGACCACGAGTCCAAACCTTGGCCATTCCCCATCGCCGAAAAGGGGCGAAAGGGGTAGAATTGACCGTGCGTATCTGATTACCTGACCCTATCTCTAGAGCTTCCCCCTTTCTAACCAGGTCAATCTCCGAACGTGCTCCTTCCAGCACCAACGACTTTTTGTTGATAGACACAAGATTGAGACCTCCCCACTGCCCCCATGTTTGATGGCACAAAGATGGTCTAGCCGCATTGAAGGAGCCTAAATTTTGGCAGGCAATTGGGTAGGCGGTCAGGAGTCGGCACGGTCGAAGTCGGTTCGAAGAGGGCATTTTGTGGTAATGCTGTCGCTGCTCGCAGTTTGGTTTCTCCAACTATGACCTGCCTGCTATGCCGAGTAGTGGGAAGGCTACCTCCGGGGTGCAATGGCAGAAAAACGGGAAGGGGGGTCGGTGGGATCTAGAGATTGATCACGGTGCGGATTGTCGACAGAAGCATGACGGCGCTGTCAGGCTTCTGTACACGCCTGCTGTTGGTACGAGCGAAAGATGGCCACGAGGAGAAGAGCGTTGATTGGAATCAAGATGTCGACATGAAGAAAAGCTTGGATTGCTCAACCGAGCCGATGAGCATTCCTGGAAATAGAAACAGAACGCTTCGAAGCCAGGCCGTCCAGCGAAAGAAATGCTAAAATCCTTTGAAGGGAATCAAAAGAACAACACAAATCTTGCCCAACTTACGAAATATCCGGATAGCAAGCATACCTCGCATCCTCCGGCCGCCAGCCGATGCACTGATGGCACGTAATCAGGTTATCCGGATCGACCCTCCTCTTGATCGCATACAACTTGTCGTAATTCTCGCGTCCCCAAAACGCCTCCTCGTAGCCCGACTGGAACGTGTCGGCCTCGTTCTGGTAGACGCCGCTGCCTGGCGTGATGGCCGCCAGCCGCTCCGCCGCGTCGTGTGCGTCCGCAAACGCCTGCCGCGTGTCCAGCGGCGTCGCCTCGTTGGCCGAGTTGGGGACTGAGTTGACGAAGACTTCCCACGTCGCGTTGCGCCACGCCGGTGTTATGCTGCTCGTGTCGCGTCCGCCGGGTAGCTTGTAGTTTGTGGGTCCTACGGCGAAGATTTGGACCCGTGGGCCGTAGGAAGGCGAGTTGGGGTCGCCGCCGGGTTGGTTGTATTTGCGCACCAGACTCTCAAGGAGGTCGACGAGCTGCGCCTGCTTGCCAATGTCGTCCAGATTGGCGCGTGGGATCAGGCGGCTTCCGATTGCGGTGGGCAGGCCGACCTTTTCGCCTTCGCCGTATCCCAGATACTTGGAGTAGGCTTCCCAGGCTGTGGCAGCCGTGTTAACAGACATGACGACCGGTCTGACGCCTGGAGTGGACGCAAAGTCGAGGACCGGCTTCATGTCTTGCACGGCGGCCGAGTGGTCCAGCTTTGGCGTTAGCAGGGTCATGGCAGAGGCAGTGTCGCCTGCGGCGCCGGGCGTGATGTAGCCTCCCCAGCCGCCATCGGCCCACTTGTTGGCGTTTTGGACGAGCAGCGTGAGGAACTTGCGCAGAGTCGCTGGATCGGTGGAGGTGTACGCAAAGTTGGCGACCTGTCATCGTCAGGCGTGTTGATTTATATTGTTTGACAGTGCACTTACCTGAAATTGCATCTTTGGCCAAGTCTTCATTGTCACTTCCACATTAACGCCAAACGTACCCCCGCCCCCGCCTCGGAGCGCGAAGAAGATGTCCTGATTCTGGCAATCATTGGCGGTAACGAATCGGCCATCCGGCAGCACCGCTTTGATCTGCACCACGTTGTCGACGCCGAGTCCCAAAGTGTTCGACGCAAATCCGTGCCCGCCTCCACTGAGCCATCCTCCTGCCGCTCCCACAGTCGACGACGTCCCCCCGGCAATCGTGACCCCGTTATCTTCAGCAAACTTGTACAAGTCGCGCATACCCTGTCCGCCACCCATCGTAATTCCGTCACCAGATGGCGCCGGGCATCCTTCTGGCTGGAAGCCTTTTTCCAACTTCAACGGCGGTTTGAGGTTCGTGAGCCAGAGCGCGAGCGAATTCGGCGCCGAGCTGCGGCCTTTGTAATCATGTCCAGTGTTCTTGATGGAGAGAGGCGTCTTGGTGTTGCGCGCAAAACTAAAGGCGGCTTGGATGTCCGAGACTTTGCGCACGTCGATGTAAAACGGCGAGACGCTGCCCTGGTGGCACTCGCGGGGCGGCGCGAAGTTGGCCGGGTCGCTGGGCTTGACGAAGTCGAGGTTGCAGGAGGACGCGTTTTTTTGACAGGCGGCCCAATTGGTCTATGTTTTATAAGTGGTCGGAGGAGTTGATGACGGGGAGTCTACCCACGTTCATGAAACCCGCATACTGTGTTACGAGTGCAAGATCAATCTTCCAACTCTTGATGGCCTGGTCGCAGAGAGCCTTGTCTGGAGGCGACGATGCGCCTTCATAAACGCTGTAGCATGGCTTCGCAAGAGGATAGCCGCGAAACAGGCGGCCTTCGACAGTCTTGTTCAAAGCATCCCAATCCTCTGGCGTCGCGGCGCCGGACACCGCAGCAAAGAACGTGTAAAAAAGAGGAACCAAAAAGAGTGTAGAGACCATGACGATCAAGCAAAGGAATGTCGGTGCGAGTTACACTTAGGTTAGTTCACGGAGACCAGTCGCATATATCCTCCTGTTCTCGCCGGCCATATTTCAGGGTCTCTAGCAAAAGCCCCAGTTACCACATGCAGCTACCTCTGCTGATCAGCATGTACGTACTGTGGCTTACATGATGGAACCATTGGATCGGAATGATTCCTGGAGCGATGGTGTCCTTTTCGGTCGCGGCTAGTTAATATACACGCGGACGCGGCGCAGAATGGTCGGGCTTGGTTGTCCGAAGCACGCGAGGTGTCGAGCAGAGATCCCAGCAGTTGGGGATGCGGCTAGATGAGCTTGATGTTTCAGGACGTGCGCACCTTGCATAGCCTCCCGATGCTTGACCTGAAGTTAACTGAGAATCTTAATGCGAGCGTCGTCTGTTGGTCAAAGAAAGGGAAGATTTGCGCTGTTGTTGTGCTGTTGATGGGAGAATCCCGCATGTCCATGTTTCCGCTGGGCAGATCAGGAGCATGTCAAGCTATTATATCCAGCTGTTCTGCTGGAAGGACCATGACCTGCTTGTAAGCCATCTCATTTCTCCAGGAAGCTGAACATATAAGCTGAAGATGAACGCCCATGAGTAATTCAGAGCTCTTTCCTTGTTGTCATGGAAGAAGCGAAGGGGTCAAGAGATGATGCCCGTATCAATGCTTGCGCTTTTGAATAGCCGCGTTTCCAGGCAAAAAGCAGCGATGGGCACTGGCAACAGCAGTTTGGTTGTTGGATGAAGGTTGCGTCAGAGTCAAGCCTCATTGGTGTAGCCAAGTTTGCCAAAGATGCAAACAGCGCACGAGCCATCGACCATCGACAAGGACCTGATGGACAATCGCTCTCCTGCGCAAACAATATGAAGTGGGACAATTGGAAAGAAAAAGAGTCGGAGAAGGACTCTTTCATGGTGGAGTCGGTTCTGGTTGCTACTCAGGACAACCTCACAATTTTCCAACTGACTGGTCTCAGGAAATCCAGCAACGCCAACAATTGTCAAACGTCCGGCATTTTGATTGTTCTTGCGAGGTTCTCGCACATTGCCAATGGTCAACCTGCAGGATAGATGTGATATCCATCCCTGTGTTAAGCGAAGGGCCAATGAAGGGGAAAATTCAATCACCACTTGCCTTCACAATACTCTCTCACTCAACAAATAATGCAGAACCTCACTTGCATGGTTTTCAGAGGTGAGCAAAAAGCAATTCACTTGCTATCCACACCTAGAGGATCCAAGGAAGCAAGGGCAAAAAGTACGGGAACCGAGGTTTGAACTCGGGACCTTCAGTGCACAACATCGTCCTCCTCAGGAGTCCATATGTTAGACTGACGTGATAACCAGCTACACCATCCCCGCGTTTATGAACAAGCGGCTGATTATACTGTTCATATTCTCTGCAATTCTGGAGCGGGTTTCTTAGAGTTGATCCAAAAAAACTGCATCTCCCGGGGTTCAGCCGCAACCCCAGCTCAGAATTTCGCTTACACAGCATCGACGGAGAGCCTCCTATTGGTTGATTTCTTGAACCGAGGGCTGTACCGATTTAAACGCTAGAACAACAACTGGATGGGCAGTAGCAAGTCTGAAGAACAAGAATTGTGCGGGGAGAAGTTGCCAGACCTAAGCTGGGAAGCGGCAGCGGCGGAGAAGATCTGAGAATGACTCAGGCAAACAATACTTGGCGGGCGGCTGGCGCAGCATCCAGGACCATGTGCCCGGTTGAGAGGGCCAGTTTTTTGACCTCATTCACCGCTGAAAACATGATCGGGGGAAGGAAGAGATTCTGTCAAAGTCTAGCATGTGCAAGAGGTGGGAACCCACGCAAATGAGACATTGACGTCAAAGCCCGTGGCGGTGTCGAGTTGCCATGTTGGAGCCAAGATGCTGTGAGCCTGATTGACAGAGGCGGCCATTGTTTGCGTGCTTTAAGACAGCAACCTCATGGATAGAGGCGGTGCGGAGGAGTCGGATCGGATCAGAAGACAAGGACAGTGATGGACGTATGCTGGTCGCCTGAAAGAAGCGGAATGCTGCAAGATGAATCGGCGGCAGAGGCAACGCAGGAGATGAAAATAGATGTCGCGCAGCATCAGATGGCAATGTGGAGAAGTCGACCGCTTGCAAGCAAACAATAGAGTCATGATTGCGAAAGAGCGGTGGTGTGAGTGCCAGCAGTCTGTCACTTTCTACATGACCATGACGCGCGATAAGAGATGCTGCGATAAGGGGCCGCTGGGCTGCAGGCAGGCAGCCGCACCTCACGGCCAGACTCAAGCATCAACCCAGCCACAAGCCCAGAGACACCAAATATCCCCTCACCTCGACATCGCGACAAGACATTTGCTCCGCCCGCATCCACCACACATCTCGACATCCTCCCCGTGGGCTCCTCCAGTAGTTCCCAAGCGACCTACCGCCCCGACCAGCGCCCCGCTCCGCACTGACGTTGACCCCTCGCATTGTCCACCATCGTCACCGCCGCCCGAGTCCATCCATCCATTTCACCACCACCAAACTCCAGAGTCAATTTCTCCCTGGTCTAGAAATCATGGTTCACCCAGGGCCTCGCTCACCGCAGCTACCGCCTTCCTCCTCCTCCTCGAGCCCCAGCGTCTCGCAGCGCCAGAGCTTCGTCGAGAACCTGCGGGGAATGCCCAACTCGCCGCGCGCTTCGCGCCAGCCCTCGCTCTCTCAGCAGGCCCTGCAAGAATTGCTCGCAAACCCTCCCATCGGAAAGCACGCTCAGAACAATGCTTTTGCTGGTCGCGACTGGAGATCCATCCGCGTAGGCGAGGTCATTGACCCCGACCTGGTTCGCTTCGTCGACATTGATGCCAGCGTCGAGGAGGCGACCAACGTGAGTCTCCTTTGCGGGGCCCCGCACATTCTACAACCAAGGGGCGCTTTTGACTGACTGTCATATCCAGGTCCTCATATCTTCCGGCTCTCCCAATGTTGTTCTGATCCGCGAAAATAAAGACTCCCACGCCGCCATTGGCACCTTTGATTACAGCGACCTGAACGCCTACCTTCTACTCGTCGTTGGACTTGCTCGCCCAGACAATTCCGAGTCATCCTTCAATGATCTCGCACAAAAGGGCAGAGAAGGCAAGCCTGTGCCTCTGAGAGACGTCAAGGACTTGGGCAAAAAGGAGCCCCTCATCACTCTTCCGCATACCGCCAACCTGACCAAGGCCGTGGAGATTTTTGGCAGCGGAATCCACCGCATCATCATTGTCAAGGAGCACAGCCAGGAGGTTATCGGCGTGTTGAGCCAACTGCGCCTTGTCGGTTTCTTCTGGATGAATGGCAGGAATTTCCCCGCCGTCGACTACCTCTACCCGCAGACTCTGAGAGAGCTGAGCATTGGATCGCAGGCCGTCGTTTCTATCAAGTAAGTGCGCATGAGAGATTGACTGAATTCCGCTTACGCAGATTCCAGCGGTGATCGGCCAGTGACAGAAGCCCTGGAGATTATGCACAATGAGGGAATTACTTCTCTCCCTGTCGTCGACAATCAGATGAATGTTGTGGGCAATATCTCTCACGTCGACGTCAAGGTATTTCAATTTCTTGATGCGTCTGACCCACGCTAATGAGAACTTCAGCTGTTGACAAAAACGACTTCTCTGCCTCTCCTCCGCTCTTCGTGCATCCACTTTATCTCTGTCATCCTTTCGGAGCGGGGTATGAATGATGGCAAAGACTCATTCCCCGTCTTCCACGTCACACCACAATCCACCCTTGCGCACACTGTGGCAAAGCTCGTGGCGACAAAATCCCACAGGTATGTCTCGCAGCGTCGTCATTTAGGCCTTCCAAGCTAAACAAGTTTAGAATGTGGGTAACGACACCCCCATCCCCCGCTTCATCAGGTCCTCCAACGCCTGCCGCAACGCCAGCACAGCCCGCCTTTTCTCCTCCCTCATCAGGCGTCCTTTCGCCTCCAAACTCGTCATCCTCTACTCCAGCCATCGACATTCCTTCTCCAGCAGCCCCTGACATCCACGTTGCTCCCCCGAACCCGTCAGCGACGCCGCCCTACCCTCACGGCCCACACCATGCACATCACCCACATTCGTCCATCTCGACGCCCTCGCCGTTGCCCATGCTTTCCATTTCTGCTGCCGCGCTGCCTGGCGCCAGCCTCTCGGGTCACTTGACGGGTGTCATCAGTTTGACAGACATACTCAACTTGTTTGCGCGAGCCAGCGGACTCAGTCCGCACGACCCCAACGAGACGAGGCGCGCGCGGAGACGAAGCTCAAGTGTCAGCGTGCGAAGCAGCCTCGATGGCGTGCGGGAGGTAAGGGACATTGCCGGCAAGAGGTAGGAATGACAGGGGAATGCGGAGGAGGGTTCCATCACATTTGGAAAATTGCGGAGGTGCCATGTGGAGTGATGATGCATGATGATCGACAGCGGGCTCCTGAAGGCTGACGGAGCGAAGGAAAAACACATTTGCTTTATTTCATCTTCTTGCGTGCATAGGGAGATTTGTGGGTGTTTTCTTTTTTGAAGGAAAGCAAAGTCTTGGGATCTCTGGTTGGTTGCTAGGCTTGGCTGGTTGAGAGGGAGCATCATGAGTGATTGACTGCAAAGCAAGGAAAGGAAAGGGGGGACTTGAGCGAACGAGGTTTTGACATTACGGCCATCCGCGATTCATGCACCCAGTCTATATTTCAATCAATATTCAGAAGTACCGCGTGGTGTGCATCCGAGTTGTGAGAAACATGCCCCCTGATTGCTGGCCTGGGACTTGGAGGGGGAGTTCACGCCACGGCTTTTTTAGAATTCTCCCATTTCTAGTTCTCCGACGCAGAAGAAGGAACGACTGGCGACTGCCTTGACAAACCCTCTCCCCCGCCTTCCCTTCTCCCTCTCTATCCCGCGGTCAGTCCAAGTAGTTGTAAATCCAACATTACCCGGACATCCCACTCATCTTTCGCGTCGTTCTTCCTCTCAGTTAGACACTTGGTCTTCTCCATTCTGTACCAACGCTGCTGCTGCTGCTGCTGCTGCTGCTGGCGAGACTCGTGGTATCCGCCAACAAAAAAATCTTCTACTTCCTTTCCGCACTTGCGACTAGTTTCAGCAATTTTGAAAGAAAATGGAGACGTGCATGTTCATGACCAGGGCCTTCGTTCTCTCTCGACAACGAACCGACAAAAGAAACGACCGTTCCGAATCCAGCACTTTGGGAAAGGAAGAAGAGTAGGACGCGTCATGTGTGTATTGTATGGAAAGACGAGCGAGCCGGCCGACGCTGTGAGTCGTAGGCACACTTGCATTAACCGATAGAGATGGAGCCACGATCGTCTACGAATCATTGCATGGTTAAGAGGCGAGAATGGAGCAAGAGCAACAGCAGCAGACGCAAGAGCATTGCTTTGAGTGAGCGGCGGCATGGTGTGGTGTGGTGGGGGTAACATTGCGAGATCAGATTCAGATTGACTGGTGCACTCTCTCCCCCCTGATCCACCCAGTCTCAAGAAAGGAAGCGCATGCGAGAATTCTGTCCCTTGAAACCCCGAATATCATACCCACTGCTCGCACCACCTTCCCCCTTGCCGTCCAATCGTCATCAATCACTTCTTGCCCGCAGGCGCGTCGCCGTGTTGGCCGTGGGACTTGGTCTCAGGAGGGTCGTTCTTGTCGGCAGCCGATTGGGCTTTGGCCGCGAAGCCGCCGGCGCCCATGTCTTTGCCGGCGGTCGCCTGGGGAGAATGTTTGGTTAGTTATGAGTTTGGGAAGGGGTGGGTTGTTCAGCTGGACTGGAAGGGAGAGAGTGGGAGGGAGTGAGTGCGTACCTGCGTCGACATGACGCGCTCCTTGTCCTCTTGGGTGAACTTGTTGTCTGGCATTTTGATGTTCGTGACCGAAGAGATGGTTGTTGATGAGGGGGTTGGAACTGAACAGGACTTTAGTGTTGAAGGTCGAGTCGCCCAGATCGGGAATGGAGAAAAGAAAAGAGCCGAAGATGGAACATCAAATGACGCCCTTATACTCCTCACCAAGCTACCCGTCTTAACATGCGTGCGCCTCTTGCGATCCCGTTTTGGAAACGCACGATAATAAGCTTGGTGGTAAGTTGGTAATAGACGTACTGCAAAGAAAGCGTAACCCAACCCGTTCGGGAAGCGAGAGAGCGGACGAATCGCGGCTTTCGGATAGTGGGTAGGTGCGTAAGTTGCCTTTTCGTTTTGAGATAGACGTACTGGTCAAGGGAGGGTGATGGGTGCATAGAGGGGAAGGGCAAGGGGAGAACGCGCGGTGGGGATGGATCTGACCCCGGCGGGTTGGGAAGGCGTGTGGTCAGCTTTCCTGAATGGGGAATCCGCGTGGGACAGAGAGGTCGGTGGCGAGACCGAAGGACAAAATCGATTTGTGCCAGTGCATCGTTGACAAGGCTTAGAGTGGAGCAGCGTCACTTCAAGATGCAGAGCAGTCGTTTTGTTTAAACGAGTGTGATGTTGCTGCAACTAATTCAAAAACTCCAACAGTATTCCCATCCTGAGCCAGCCAGGTCTTCAGGATTAAAGAGCGTGAGTGTCCCGAAGGAAACCAAAAGGAAAACAGTCATTGAGAAAGACAGGCCTCCCACCAGAGCAAGCGGGGTGATCAGTCCCGCTCGCGTCAACTTGAACTTGGACTTGGACTTGGACTTGGGCTGGAGTCCTCATCTACTTTCTTCCACCACCACCAGATTTGCCGCCAGAGTTGCTGCCACCTCCACCACCACGGCTCTGTCCACCACCGGAAGTGTTGGCATTGGTGTTGTGGGCAGCAGACGACTGCGCGCGAGCGGCGAAGCCGCCAGAGGACATATCTTTGCCTCCGAGGGCCTGTATTCTCAGTACATGGTGAACTATTGGGACTGCGTTTGGGGTCTTACCTGCGAAGACTGGATGCGGGCAGCATCCGACGGAGTCATCTTGTGAGACATGTTGAGATTGACAAGTGTTGTCTATGGGGTTTGGAACAAGTCGTGTAAGTAGTCGAGTAGCGTTGTAATTCTTTTGGAGCCAACGACAGAACAAAATCGTGTATTGATTGAATGGAGACGCATTCTTATACCGTCCGTCCGTTGTCCAAATAGCTCGCACTTGCGGACACAGTCCTCCGGTTTGTCTTGGAATCACCACCCAGCTGGAAACGGAAAAAGTTTGATAAAAGAACAGTCATACTGAGCAAGCAGAAGCAGCTGGGGAGCGAGCGAATAGTGTTGTGCGGACAGAGAACGTGATACAAAATGCATACAAAAAGACAACGGGGTGAAGCGAGAGCCTTTGTGGAAGCGTCATTGAGGTTTCGACGATTCGCTGCGTCGATATTGTATGGTTACCCTTTTTGGATTAGATGTACTGCAGGGAAACAAGACGACAAATGGGAGAAAAGGCAGGTACGCCATGGAAGCGTCATTGAGGTCCCGGCGATTTGCTGCGACGATGATGTGTGGTTAGCTTTTTTGGAATAGACATGCTGCAGCCAAGGAAAGCAAGACCAGCCAGAGAGAAAGGACGAACGTTCTTGAAAGACGAACTGAATAGGTGAGGATCAAGAAGATGATGAGAAAGAGGCAATTGACAGCAGACGCGTTGTTGAGATCCAAAGATTCGACGGTTTGCCGCAACAATGGGTTGTGGTTAGTTCTTCTGTAAGAGACGTGATGATGGAAAAGGGAACAAGAGGAGCCAGCGTGAAGCATGTGAAAGGCAACTCCGGAGCATCGTTCTCAGAGGTCGAGCCCCGTCATCGAACAGTCGCGGGATGACCGGAAAGAGGATGCCTCTTCGACATTTGTCTCCTCGTCATTTCGTCCTGCGATTGCCGACCTGTCAGGAATCAAGGCCCCATGTCGAAATCATTTGGGTCCATGTCGGCTGTTTCTTCATAGGCGGCGTGTGCTTTGCTTCGATGTCTGTTGGTGAACTGCGGGGAGTGTTGCTGGAGCGGCTCAAATGAGAAAATTTCAAACCTCAGATTGCCCGATACAAGAAACGTCCAGATCCCTCGATGAAGGACGATGGAGAGCGGTCAATTGCCAAATTGCGGATGAAATGTGTCGAGATATACAGCCTGGTGTTGAGGTTGACGACTGTCACCCACCACCGCCCACTCGAGTCAGGCTCGTCGCATCGACTGCAGATACTGGCCTGCGTGCCTCCAAATCAGGCCATCCGTTCAGGCCGCGCAAACCTGCCTCCCTCATCAAAAAGGCCAAGCCAAGCAGCGGACGTAGCCGAGACAGGCACACGCAAACTCCACAGTCGAGACGAGACAAGTTGAAAAGACGAGACGAGCAGCAGTTGGCCGTTCGTCGCAAGTAAAGATGCTATTTATAGAAGCAACTTTGCACCTGCCGTGTGCGTGCGCGGCTGCTGTCAATCACTGCCGTCTGTCGAACGCTGTCCATCCTTTCCTCTTTCTTAGACAATGATCGCCGTTACGGGTGGGCGTACAATGGCAGAGCCCTTCCGCCACGCACCTGCATGGCGAATTCGTGATTGTGGCACAGCACAGCACGACCGGCAGTTTGATGCGGTTGCGCAGATGGGGGATTTGCATGGAGGATCAGGTGCTGTGTGACAAGCTGTCTGTCACGGGGGCGGCATCGCATTCGCAGGACGGGAAGGTGGGAGAGGCGGAAAAGCAGCAGTGGTACCACAACCGCTGTAAACTCAAAACAGGGCTAAATCTCGGGGCGTTGCTGCCTCGTTCGTCTGCGGCACGCCGCCTGGAACAAGACGAACGAGAAAGAGAGAAAGGCGATCGTGAGGAGGAGCTGCTCGTTGATTGACACGCAATGTTTCCACGCAAACGATGGAGAAGAGGTTGGGGAGGATTCCATCACCGTCGCCGCCGCCTCCTCGTCTCGACTCTCGACCCACTCTCTCATACCTCACAAAGAGACCACCGGCGTCCGTGGTCTGGACTCGCTGCAAGAGCAAAGAAGCAGTGGCGCCGGTTTCTGCATCCCAGCCACAGCAGTCGGCCAGCTGCACAGTTAGTTGCTGATCATGATGGCCGTTGAAGAAGAAAAGAAACATGTAACGTGCAATTTCGACTGAGTAGCATGATGCGGCCGCGCAGGCCAATCGTATCGGCGATATGGGCGCATGGGCGTACAGTCTGTGGCAGCCAGCAGCAGGAGTGCAGGACGCCTCTCCAGCGGCTGCCAGCTTGTTGATGCAGCCCAGCCCGCCGTCGGTGTCCGGGTGATTGGATTGGTTTGCCTTTTGACGCGCTCAGACCGGCTGGAGGCTGCGGCGTACGTTGGTAGGTAAATGAGCCAAGTACTTACTACTACTTACGCAGCCTCAGAAGAAGTGTAAGTAGAGAGGATGGCCGTTGGAGATTGAGGCCTGTAAGAGCTGGGCATGGCTTTGCTGAGAAGAGAAGAGCAAGGGCGAAAGAAATCGAAGAGTTGTAGTCTTGAAGCCATAAAAACAGACCAATCAGCGCCTCGCAACGTTTTTTTTTTTTTTTTTTTCATTCCCCGGATTTCGAGTTCGCCGGTCGACAAAGACCGAGGAGTCGAAGTTTTGGAGTCAAATCGAGTGAGTCGTGCCTGGCCATGCCGGAACTATCCTGCCTCCCCATCCCAACCCTATCGCTCTCAGTACATGGTCGATTCGACAAAAAAAAGCGCAAAGAAATGCGACGAGCGACAACGCAGCAGCAACACAAGCCACTCATCTCCCCCGTCCCTTTCCTTCTTCCTGGTCTGCCGATGGATGAGGGAGACCTTGCAACACGGCGTGTGGCGTTGCCGAGGCCCGTCCGTCCCGCGTCTGTTGTCCGTCGACGCCGTCCATGGATTATTGCAACGGCGGCGGCGGAGGCGGCGACGCGGGAGGAAGCGCCCCCCCAAGCGCCACTTTAGGCACAGAGGCGTCTACTCGAGGCATGAAGTCGCAACGTCCATTATCGCGGATGAGGCAGGTGTCTCAACGTCTTTGGAGACTGTGCGGCTGGTGCTTGCACCGCCTACGTCACCAGCGCTGCAACATGGCCCCTATCTCGAAGCAAGGCAGATCCGTCAACAGGGGTGCGCACCGCCACTTCTGTGAGCCCCTGCCTGCCTGCCTGCACCCGGACGCAGGACCTGGGGGACAAGCAGCAGGGCAGTTGATGGCAGGTAGGTCCTCAGGCACTGGAGCGCCAAAGGGAAAAAGGTAGGAGGGATAGGCAAATGATGCCTTGCTCATCTCCCTTCAAGACGCGCAAATAGGAAAGAAAGCAAACAAAGTCGCCAAGCCGGCGCGCAACGTTTTCATCAACTCCCGCCGCGTGTACGGTAGGCGACACAACGGCAGTTGGAGCTGCGAGAGCGAGCGAGCGACAAAGATCAACCCGCGCTCAACGACCCCACAAGTAACCGAGCAAAACCTCAGACCAAGCAAGCCTGCCGGCCAACCAAGGCAGAAAAGGACCTGATGAGCCGACCGAACCAACGGAGGAGCCACCGACCGCCGCTCAGTCCATGCCCGGCATCCCCACATCTGCTCGCGGGATGCGTGGATGCCATGACGCGTGCGCGACTCATGTGCTGCTGACTCGCATATTACTCAGCAGTTTCTGGTCGTCCACCGGGTATGATACGATACGGTACGATACGGCTGGAACAAAGGACGCGTGCGGCCCGAGCGGGCGAACGAAAGCTTGGGCAGGCGCGGGCGCGTCGCCAGCTAACAACCTAGGTAGGCGCCAAAGGAGCTAGTTAGCGTGGCGTGGATGGGCGCGTGGTGGGTGCCCGAGTTTACTTGGGGAGAAGCCAGCTAGCCGGCGTGTGGAGAGTGAAAGTGGAGAGAGTAGTCTGGAGTCTGGGGAGCACTCCGTCATTTTGGTGGTGTTGGAGTACTGTAGTGCCAGCAGATTTCTCCTGCTCTTGGCTCTTCTTTGTTCAAAGGCGGTACCGTACCTGCACCTGGACGCGAGGGATGGGTTTGCAGGCAGCATTGAAAGGTCTGGTCTGGTCGGTCTTGAAGAAAAACGAGATAAGCTGCATTCAATTCAGCCAGCCAGCCCCTCAATCCAATCCGCAGAGGATCCATTCAACCATCTCATGTCCTCACGTGTCATCTCATCCGACGGAGGCGGACATAGATACGGACAATGGAGGCAAGGCGCACACTTATGGACAGACGTACATGTGCACAGCACAGCAAAGCAATCACTCACACACAAATCAGTCCATTTGTCCGTTTCTCCGTGCTGCTGCTGCTGCTGCTTTGGTGGGGGCGAGCGAGCGAGCGAGCGAGCCCACGGCACGCACCCACCCATCCCAATTGTCCAATGGACGGAAGCCCAAGTCTTTGTATTGGTGTGGCCATCGACGCGATCGGAACGGCCAGGCAAACGACTCCAATCAACTTGCGGTTAGCCGCGCGCCCGCCAATGACTTGTTGACGCGACGCGGTGGAGGACAGGACGGACGGACGGACGGATTCGGGGGCATCGCGATCGTGAGATGGGGATGGGGATGGATTGGCCGTTGAAGCGAGTCGCAGTCGCATTGTTTTGTGCCGATGACAATGCGCGACGGGATAAAAGCACAGTCGACGAGGTATAGCCAGGCACGACAACCGCGGCGACCAGGCGAGCGGAACGCAGAAAGACAGACCAGCTGCTATCCCACGCCGCAGACGAACCCCAGACATCACATCCACGTATCGTCCATCCGCCCCCAGATCCAACACACTCGCACCTCACCAGCTCGCAGCAGGTCAGCAGGGGGGGTCAGAGGCACCCACAGCGACGGACGAATCAGCATCTCAGCATGGCCTCTCACTCGGCCTCTCGCGGTGCGCCGATCGCGCCCAGGGCAGGGATATACGCGCGGGCTCTAGCTCGCACACTTCGGGCCAACGACAGGGGTAGCGCAGCGGCACGCACGCGTCGCTCTCATCGACGCGTTTCCGCGCTGCATTCCCGCCGCGGGGGCCCAGGTGACGCCGGGCGTCCGCCGTGGCGATGGGAGGGCGAGACGGTGCGGGGAGAGGTGGGCGAGAGGTGCTGATGGGGTTTTGAGGGCGCTGGGCGGGCTGCGCCGCCGGGTAACGCGTCCGTCGCGCGAGCCGCCGGGTCATTGTTAGGCGCTGAGGTGCGTGATGAGGCCAGAGGCGGGCCGTGCGGGGTCGCGTGTCGCGGCCTGAGTGAGGCGGCGGCGGCGCGCAAAAAAAAGGGCAAAGAGGAATGAGATGGCATGCGTGCCAGCACTATCCGACCACCATTTTTTCTGGGGTAAGCTGTAGTCTGGGGGAGGATGAGTGGATTGGAAAGGCCCGGCACGAGCGCGGCTGGCTTCTTCCTTTGATTCTAGAATTTCTGGTTACGAGACCAAAAAAGTGGTGACGACTGACGAGATGACGGAGACGGCGAGATCCATCAATGCATCCATGTGGCTTGAAAGGAATTCCCCACACTGCACACACTTTTGCACTGGCACATCGCCTTTCGCTTGCTTGGTGTGCTCGCTCCACCCAAAAGCATAAGCCCATGTCGCTGCACCACAGCACAACTTTCGATTCAGAATAATAATCAGGGCCACAGGCCAGCAGCTTACCACACGAGATCCACCGGCCAGCCTATCACGGCGCCGCCAGGGCTGTTGATCCAGCACCAGCCAGGCAAAAACTTCAGTCGTTCACCCAGCGACGAAGCCCTGCCTCACACGGACTGGCCGTCGGTACGGATACACTGCACTTGTACCACCTGCAGCAGCGGCCGCCACCCGCCAGGCACACTCGTTCGTTCGTCAAGCAGCCTGGTGCCGGTGCCGTGGGTTGACCAGTACAATTTTTTTTCTTCTTCTTCTTCTTGCAAAGCCCCAGCCACAGCGCCGCCTCTTTCTGTTACATACAAAGACGCTCCTTTATTGGATGGGTGAAGTACTGATGTTCAGTTGGCGGCGGACGGTACCTGGGCAACCATGTCATTTGTCCGTGTATAAAATCCGTCTTGCACCCGTCATTTGTGCCTGCTTCAGATTGTGTGGTAGGCGACCAATTGAATGCCCTTTGCATCATTGGCTCCAGTCCGTCCTCACGGCGCTGCCTCGACTCCCTGACGCGCTCGCCTGTCTCATCTGGAGGGACTCCGTGTGGCAGCTGGAATCCGCCCAAAGAGATTTCATGGGTGCTACCATCGTGTTACCGCTTCGAGCCAATGTATTGCTTTCTACCAGCCGCCATTGTGCGCTCAATGCTTTTGTTCCTGGGAGGTCTGAGTCTCATCACGGCGTACAAAAATCCCGACAATCAACATCAAGACAATCGCTCGTTGTTGCGTCTTGCCCCTGACCGCTCTCGGTCAACGGTGCCTATCTACCACTACCTAGAATCCCTCGCGGCCCTTCTCCATCGAAACAATAGTAAATCTTGCTAGCTGCTTTGCTGCGCGTGGTATCCTAAACGGGTTTTGAACATGGTAACGAAAAACGAGGAGCAGCCTCGTCGCTGAGGGAAGAAAGGGACAGCTAAAAGGTCCGCCGAATACTACCTACCGGAGCCTTGTTGTAAAGCAATGCGGCCGTCGAAGCCTCTGAATAAAAGGAGAGCGCAGGTGGCAAGGCGGGCCCCACGCACTTTTGATCTTTTCGTGTAAAATCATCAATCATAAACCTCGCCCACTTTGAGGTCCATCCTAGGAGACCAGCTCCCCGCCCAGGTCCATGCCAAGTCCTCCCTCGACCTTGTTCATCCTCGGCCGCTCTGACCCCACTGTGGGACTATTGTTGCTAGTTGGCGGCAGGAGATTGTCAAAGTTGAGGCGTCTCCTGGCTGCCGTTGCCGGCGTCCTTCCCACTGGTGTGCGGTTCCAGTTGCCAGAAATCTGGGCAGGGCTCGGTGTCATGTTGAGGAAATCGGCAAAGTTCAGGTTGGCGCCGGGGGTGTGGAGGCCAAAGGGACCACCACCAGGAGTGGACATCATCGACGAAGGAAGAGGAGTGGTCTTTTGAGGAGGCGTGGAAGGGGCAATGACACGAGTCTTGTTGCTGGGTTTGGCAGGGGAGGGCGACGTGGCGAGGAACATGAGGAGGTTCGCATCCTCCTCGCCATTGCGGTGGTTCTTGGGAGTGGTGGTCAGGGTGTCGTTGCGAAGTCGGGCAGAGCGGGCTAGGCCGGGAGGTGGGGTCCGGGGGCTGCGGAGGGGCGGAGAGGAGCGAAGGTGTGAAGCATCCATCTGAAAGGAAGAGACGGGCAGGTCGGCGTCATCGTCCTCGGAGAGGAGGGGAGAGAGGGGCTCGTCGGCAATGGTGGAGCCCTCAGAGACAAAGGACAGACTTGGGGCATGGGAGATGGAGTGTCTCGACGAGAAACGTGCGTGCTTGCGATAAGCCGGTGACGACTCTGGGAGCTGGTACGAGCTCTTCCACGACGAGCCTGAGGCTCTGGCGCTCGCAGGCCTAACCTTTGTCCTAGCGTGATTGCTCGACACCGGACGCCTGTACGTCTCTGGCTGGTATTTGATTCTCTTCAGAGAGCCATATCGCCCACCGGACCTTGTAATGTCGTCGGAAAATAAGGGAGGAGCCAAGGGCGAGGAATCGAGCGTGTTCCACGGTTGGAAGCGGTGGGAGCGGTCCGACATGCTGGAGGAGCTGTCTGACATGTTCTCGTGGCTCGAAGAAGGGCGTTTTCGCTTCATCTCGACGTCAATCCTAGGCTCGAGGTTTTCGATGTTGAGGTTCTCCCAGCCGTGCTTGACCTTGACGTTTGCCAAAGCCAGGCGGTTCTGCAATGTCCTCGTCATCTGCAGGGCGGTTAATCAACAGGAGTTATAGTTGGTGCCGTTTGGTCGATTGTACCTTTGAAACCTGAGCTCTCCTCAAGACCTTGCTGGCAACCTCAGCTGGCTGGTCGAGGCGGTCGGAACGCTCGCTCGAGGCCGTCGAGGCCATGATTGCGTGTTCGGAAGCGAGGACCGGGTCAGCGTGAGGAGGGGTTTCGGTGGAGGACAGGTTTCTCTTTGACGGATGGCTTGTCGTAGACAGCAAGGCGAGTGAGAGTTGAGATTTTATGCAGAGCTGGATGAATTCCGGAGAGCCTTACGGGATCCAGTCGTGAAGATCGACCGACGGATGGGGCAGGCAGACGCACAGGCTCTGAGGAGCACACGAGAACAAGCGCATTAAATGAAGACCGAGGGCTTGGACGTAAACAGGCAAGGGCCAGCCACCTGGATTATGTGTCAGCAGCTACAATACGTAAGATACACGCGTATATTACGGGCAGCTATTCTTGGCAAACGCACGGGCGGCAAGCACTGACTCAGGCGGGCGGGCGGGCGGGTCATCGGTCGTCATTCGTCATGGGCTTTCTTCCTCTCTGCACTTGGGCGCGAAACGGGCGGCGTTTCACGGCCAGTGAAACCGTGCCGGGCCAAAGACGATGAGGACGACGAGGAGGATGCGCTACTCCATGTGCAGTGCAGTACAGCACTTGACAGTTGACAGCTTTTCTGTCTCCCCAGCAGCTGGTCTTTGCTGCGGTCGCTGTGGATTGCGGGCCGCTCTGTCGTCCTAGTAATGCACCTCTGTAGATCACCGCCGCAGCCAGCCAGATAGATGCATCAATGTACTTGGTCTGGCTCGTAATCGGTTCCCTCAGTGCTGTCTACCTGCCTTGCCCGCCGCGACACCTTGTCCACCATCAACTCTCTCCTTTCTCATTATCTTCCCTCTCACCTGCCACCCTCGCTCACTTCCACTCCCTGCCATCGCGCTGCATGCCGGCCTTTGTCGTTCGCTGAGCGCAGCACTCGCACACCTCATCTTATCAACCACTGCGCACTCTCCCGTCTCCGCCTCCCTTCCTCTCCTCTCCTCCTCTCCTCAGGCAGGCCATTCGCTCGCTCACCTCTGTCACCGCTCCACTACCGCTTGCAACACCAGTCTTGTCAAAATCTTGCCTGCGCAACCCCTGTTGCAACAGCGCACCGCACCGCAACGCTAACACCTTGGCGCCCGCTGTCATCATGCCCTCGTTTCTCAAGGACTTCCGCCGGAGGTCTGTCAAGAGCTTTCGATCCAGCGAGCGATCCTCGAACGAGCATAATGGCTCAATTCCCACCAGCAAATCATCGTCCACCCTTAGTTCCATCTATCAGCAGCAGACGACGCCGCCCCCTTCGTTACCCTCAGAAAACTCATTTTCAAGCTCCAAGCTCGTAAATGGCGGTCCTACCCCCGTTCCGCCGCTTCCTGTTAGGCCCGCTACCATAAACGGCCATCGCAACAGTTCCTACGTGAGTGCTCAATGCGCCGCTTCTTTTGGTTGCTGTTCTGATACTAAGACAACCACCACAGGGAGGCAACGGCATGGCGTCTCCTCCGACTTTGCCGCCGCGACACCAACCAACGTCGCCTTTTGCTCCGAGAGTCACCTCGATAGAGAACAGAGCCAAGGTAGCAATTTGTCTCCCGTCACTGTCGCATGTGTTGACTTGGATAGGTCCACCAAAAAATCATCCTTATTTCTGGCACCATCGGCGAACAAGATTTCAAGGTCCTCGATGGCCACATCACTCTTCACTGCGAAAAGGAGAGCTTCCCCCCGACGACATGGTTTGTCTCCGAGTCGCGCTTCAAGTGCCTGGTGGTTTTGGAGCCCGGCGTGAATTTGCTCCGCCTAGACTTTACATCTCCCAAGATTTCCGGTTCAAGCACATCGATACCAGCCCACTCTTCGTGGATCGAACTCTTCTACCTCCCCCTGAACTCGGTTCCTCCTCTACATTTGGCCATCATCTTGGGAAGTGATTCTCCCGGAACATATGACGCAGTGCCCGAGCGGGTTGAGCGCGAAGGAAATGGATTGGATACTGCGGTTCGAAAGTTCCGCATGGCCGCCTACCTGTGGCAGGCTTTCACGGCAGAACAGATGCACCGCAACGGATTTGGAAGACGATGCTGGCGATATGACGAAGAATGGGCGCCAAGCACGCTTTCCTATGCAGAAACCGTGGCCGGCCAATTTCGCAACGAAGCTCGAGTCCACATCATCAGATCTGAGAAGACTGTGGCAGAGTTGCGCGATTTGAACATTGCGCAGCAGTATGAGCAGGCCGCGGACAAGGGAGCGCTTTTCGGCATAGCCATGGATGCTGTGAAGAAGCACTTCAGACCGACTCCGGCGCAAAAACAGTACGTTTCTTGCATGTTTCTCGACACAACCTGGGACCCCGAGCAAAAAGTGATTCGCGGACATGCGGCACTTGGAGGTGGAGATGGCGAGGTATCCCTGGCAATTTTTGGCTCCCATGCTCTCCAGAATTATCCGGGTAGCATGGAAGAGGTCGTTCCGGCCTTCACCGACTCCACCAAAACCGACACCAACATCATCGCCAACGACTGCAACGAATCTGGAACCACCTGGGAGGCGGCCAACATAGGAATTGGTGCGCACCTACACGAAACGGGCCACTTGTTTGGATGTCCCCACCAGGAGTCTGGTGTTATGCTGCGCGACTATGTGCGGCTCAACAGGACATTTACTACCCGAGAAGGCTTCTGCACCCGCACCAACTCTCAAGGGCTTCGAGTGTGCAACAAGGAGGACGAGTGTGGCTGGCACAGGCTCGACTGCCTTCGTTTCCGCTTCCATCCCTGTTTCCGCCAACCTACGGACCCCATCCCGGCCACCGACGATACTGTCCTGGTTTGGAAGGCCGAGAACTGCAACATGATAACGGCCGACACGGGCGTGGCTTGGATTGAACTCTACCCCCAAGGCGACGACGTATGCCACCATTGGATCGAATACCTTGACACACGTCCGCGCCTGGTCTCTGTGACTGAGAAGGAATTGCGTTCCAAGCTACCTGCCGAGAAACGAAACAAGCCCCTTAGGGTTGAGATTTTCGCGTGCGGGGGCGGCAAGCACGTGGTCGAGGACATTGGGCAGCTCAATTCCAAGCAAAACCGCCTCAAGCTTCCCGACGGCCGCAAGGGCTGGACCGGCTCGAAACTTGGGTTTTCGCAGCTGGAAGGATCGGAGCCGCAGGAGCTTATCCTTGACAGTGCTTGGTGGGAAAAGACTCCAGACAGGAAAAAGGTGCTCATGTCCATCAAGGTCTACCACGGATTTGCGGTAGACGGTCTCGAATTCATCTACAACGACGACACTACCCAGCTTTTCGGAAAGCGCGGCGGCAAGCCTGGAGGCGACGAGTTCAAGCTGGACACCGTCAAGGGCGAGATCCTCATGGGCTTCTACCTGCGCGCCGGTCTCTGGATCGATGGCATTCAGATTCTCACCAACCGGAACCGAAAGAGCGAGATTTACGGAAACCCCGCGGGTGGCAGTGGGTAAGTTGACCTTTTGTTCATTTCTTGTTGCCATGGCTAAGTCGTCACAGACACACTCTCATTCCTCCTCGCGGCTACGAGATTGCGGGCATTTCCGGTTCCTGCGGTCAATGGGTCGACGGCTTCTCGCTCATCATCTCCCGCTGAATGATTTATGCACGCAGCCTGTCTTTACATTGTCTTGCATAGAGATACCAAACGCTTTGGTCAAGTGAGGCTTGGGATTCTCACTCACTTGACACTACGGCCTTTTTGCTTTTTTGGCATAATAATCCTCATTACCACTCCGGTCCTTCTGAGTGCGGGGCAAGGGCGCTGCTGGTCATTCCTTGCTGCCCCACGACGTCGATCCCTCGGCTTGCATTTGTGAAGTCCCCATGAGCCTCTCTCCCTTGGAACCCGTGTCCGCATCGTTGGCTCCAACGTGCTGTCACCATTCCTCCTCCAGTTCTTCTTCTCATCTTCGGTTGGGCTTTCCTACGCGATACCTTGCGGATTGGTGGGGATAATTCTTCCTCTTCCTCTCCTTTTGTCATCTGATTCCCTAGGGCATTCGTGGTGGGTGGTAATTCAGGTATCCTCTTTGGCACCGTCATCGTGGTCGAGGGAGAGCAGATGAAGATGGCCGCGCACTCACATCCTTCTGTTTCGGCGTCCTATGGCTGCTTTTTCCATCCTTCCGTCCCCGTCTTCTGTCTTCTTACGCACATACTACATTGGTTCAAGTTTTCCGTCTCTCCTAGGGATCTTTCAATCACACGCACAACCACGCTGTGAGGATGTCCCATCTTCTTGGAAGCCGAACATTTGGCACCGCTTGACTGCGGACCACGAAGGGGTTGTCTGAGCGAGCGAGCGAGTGTCCCGTCCCATTGTTACCACCTTTCCCTCATCTTGTTTATTCTGGCTTGGCGGACGGACGTGCGAAACGGCAGAAGAGAGGCGGCGGACCAGTAATCAGTTCAGGTCATTGTTCGATTGTCGTCGGCTTTTTGAGTAGTTGTTCTATCTCGCGATAGAGGTTGGTACTTGTGTGTGAGATGGTGGTTTGTCTAGGTATAAGAGAGGAGGGGGAGAAAGGTACCTAGGTAGCGTCGGTGGCTCCCACCGTGATAGCTGGAGGGGCCCTGCGGACTAGTGTACTGTAATCGGATGGAATCAGTCTCGTGTTTGGTTTGAGGTGATGTGTGTGTGTGTGTGTGTGCTCGTCGTGAGCATGTTCGAGTTTGAGTGTGGTCGGTGGTAGGGAGGCTGGTGTTAGGCTACCGCTCTCAAATGAGGCTGGCTCAACGAGATCGAACCAACTAACAACAGCCATGTTGTAGCAAAGGCGGCTTCGCCAGCAGGCAGGCTTTCTCTGCTGTCACCATGGTGAGTAGGTACATACACAATCCTTTTGCTCCATCGACCAACCCCCTTCCGTCTAGGCGATATCTCCACTTGGAGTAGAAGCAACCCCCTCCCCCCTCATCAAAAGAACCTCCTTGCCCCTCCTTTCCCCCTCTCCTCTCCCCATCATTCACGCACGGCTTCTTCCCTCGTCACAACCACCATCACCACTCGCAAAGACATTGGTCAGTCACAGACGCACAGACTTTCTTACTCTGCACTCACTCACGCTCTCGGTCAAACAAATAATTCCCCCTCCAAAATTCCCCTTTATGTCCACCATGTCATTAGCTGCGCAGCCCATCACACGCGATGTATGCGGCAGATGAACTGCGACGAATCAGCGGCATCGTTTGTGTATATGTGTGTGTGTGTGTGTGTGTGTGTGTGTGTGTGTGTGATAGGAGGGCTGGTTGGGATTGATTGGTGCTAGGAAGAGACCGCCTTCGCCCTCCTCTCCTCTAGCAACCGGATCACTCCTTGGAGTCCTCAACTACTCCTTTCCCCTTGCTGCTTTTAGGGGCCCCCCTTTGTTTCGATTTAACAATGGCGTAATGGGGTAAATACGAGTGTCTGAGTTGGTCTGGATATATATATATATATATATATATATATGGCTGCTGCTGCTCGCGACTGCTGTGCTGCGTGTGGACGTGACTACTACCTATTTATGAGTCTTGCTTACTTGGGACATGATTCATCTGTGCCATGTAGAAGCTTGTACTCTACATCTTTCAGGTATCAATGCTTATTCGTTGGCTTGGTCCCGTTGGTTACCTCTTTAGGCATTGACGTTGGTTAAGTTGGCAGTCGCCACATTGGCGGCGCCAGAGAGACTCAACTCGCCCCACAACACTCCTCCTCCTCCTGCGGCATCGCTGCTGTGCATACCTATATCAATCACATAGAGGGCGAAACGATGATGGCTGTGCAGCCAATCCGAGGAGATGCCGTCGGAATAGTCAGTATGGCATGTGGAGAGAAGCAGGTGGGGGGCAGGTGTACTTCCCCTCTCCTCTCCTGTCAGCAACCAAATCCCGTCGTCCACACGAACATGCAAGTCAAACACGCAAAAGTCCATATCAGTCACTTTTATTACACCTCTCATACACTCTTCTCACCACCTGATGTCCTTGCGCTCTTCGCGATGTCTCGTCTCGTCCAAGCCGTCAATCGACCCGATTCCACAAAGGCCCCTCCATGTCAACAGCGACAGACACGCTTGATTCCCTTTCTCCGATGACTCTTCGACTACACAATCAAATGAAATGTGCACAGCACGGCCTCAACCACGCTCATTCGCCCCACTTCAACGTACAACAGCACACTACCCGCGTACATGCAAAACCACCCTACCAACGAACGCCAGCAAGCCTCAGCAAGAAGAGGGAAAGAGAAAGGAAGGGATGCGAACAACGAAGCAAGATGAAGCAAGGCGAAGGACGGGCAAACTCAAGGGGGCAAAAAGTCAGCAATAAGTAGAGACAGGAAGGTAGAAGTGTCGAAATGACGATGCTCAGCAAAAGAAAAGAGGGAGAAGAAAGGAAAGTGGTATCAAGTGCAACAAACAAAACCAAACCCAAACCCAAACCCGCCCAGTCCTCCTCCCACCCCACCCCAGCCAGAACCCCAGCTAGTGCCCATTCCTTTACCCCAGCCAGTCCAGATCTGATAAAATCGAAAGCGGGGGAAAAAATCGTACAGCAGCACAACCCCTCCCTATAAGCGATGAACAACGAGATAAAAGGCAGGAATCGAATAGTCTTCAATATACGTATGTGAAGTCGGGAAAGATCAAATGCAGGATAAAACAGAAGTGAAAGGGCACGGGAACACCGGGAATGACGGTGAGGAACGTAAAACAAAAAGAAGATTACGGGGAAAAACTATCAAAGCAAAGCGTGCGGCCTCTGGCTGACCGAGAGGAGAGAATTGAAGGGAGAACACCTGAGGCGGAGACAGACCCTGCCTCCGAATCGAGGTATATACTCTGGTCGGATGGAGCAGATTGCGCATGACGAGACATGATTGCAGTAAGCCGTCAAAATGCTGAGGTGCGCATGTACTCCCCTCAGCTGTACGCGTACTGGTTGCGGTTGACCATGCTTGCCATGATGATCATGTAGACGAAGAAGACGGAGCCGATGATCCAGAACGCAAAGGCCGCGTCCCAGCTGCTGCCTGTTTTGATCTGTCAGTGAAAGCCATAAGAGCGCCGGAGAAACACGGAGAGGGACCAGGGGGAACAAGGTGGTCAAACATAGGGAATCACGCAGCACTCACAAATACTATCCTGCTCCAACCACGCCAAAGTATTGACGCTCACACCCCTCTGCTCATCGTTGTCGACGAAGCGATCGCAGTTGCCATTGACGTTGGCGTCGTTGCCAAACAGCTGGATGCCCGTCGCAATGGAGCCCGTGATGAAGAGCACGAGCAGGATGATGGAGCCCAGGATCATGACGCCCGGCACCAGCCGTCGTCCAATGATGAGCAGGATCTCGAGGATCAAGAACACGTAGAGAAGTGCCCCAACCGTCACGCCGAAGGGGAAGAGCCTGTTGATCCTACTGTCAGCACTGCAACATAGCGCACATACGCAAGCACGCAGATATAGACTCAAAAGACCTGCTCGTTGCTGCAGCCCTGCGGAATAGAGCAGAATGCTTACCATGGTATGCCCACGCCCAGTTGATTCTGTATGCGGATGAATTCGGCAAAGATGCCGAGAATGACACCTGCCGTCGCCAGCATGATGATGGTCCAAAAGGCCAGTTGCAGATTGGGCCAGTAGTACTTTTCGCGCACCACGACGGCGCGCCGGACTACCGAGCGTGCCATTTTGCTTGTCTGCGCTTCTTCGCTCCTCGCTTATGCTTGTGTCTTTGGAGAAGTATGATGTTTCGGTCTTGGAACCTGAGATTGTTTCTCGCAATCTCCCTTGCGCCAATGCCGTGTGGAGTTTCTCAAAACTAAAAGGCTTGCAACAGTGTTCGCTTTTCTCAGTGTGGCTCTGCAATTGTGGGAGATTTCGCAGTCGAGACAATGCCCAGATGTTTACCTGGTATGGCAAGAGGTCCTTGCGGAGCTTCCCGTCAGCGGCGGTAGCAGCAAACACTACGTGCGCGAAGCTCGACCGCGTGTTCCTTCCGCCAGCTCTAGTATCCTGCGCAATCGCCCACGTGGCTCAATCTAACAAGTGTGCGCGCCGTCAGTTGCGACGGTAGACGAGAGTCGAGCGTCTCGGGTTCGTTTATTCGTTCGTCCGGGGTAGTGGCAGCGAAGAACAAGGCAAGCTGCGGCAGCGGTAGTGGCACTAGCTCCAAGCCAAGGTAGCTAGCTGCCCTATAGCTCCAGGAAACAATAAGCTGAGCTCAGAAGGACGACCGTTGCGCAACCGCTGCAGTAGGCGAGGATGATGGATATCGGTCGGTGGGATGGTATATGTTTCCGTGCTTCTGAGTGGACGGAGTGTTTTGCGTTTTGAGTTGCGTTTGTAGGGCGAAAGCGCCGTGGCTATGACTGCGTCTGCGAGCAGTGAGGCGCAGGAGCTGCTAGATGTGTAGCTCGGCGCGCGATGAACGACGATTCGGAAAGTTCCCTGTTGGTCGAGCTGTGGTTGTCCCGTCAGTCGCACAGCAGCGATACAGGGCGAGACAGTGGCAGCAACCGGACGTCAAATGTTTTGGCGTGGTGGGGTGGGTTGCGGGCAGGTGCGGAGCGCGGAAACCTCAAACGGGTGCGTTTTCTTGTTCGTCGTCGTCTTTCTCCGCCGTCAAGCTCGGGAGCGCTTCAATTGCTTCGGATCCGGTGGCGAATGCGTAGTCCTGCAGGGAGGATCAGGTACCTCGGTGGAAGCTGTAGATGCAGGCTGCGTGCGTGCAAAAGGCGGAAAGAGGACAATGGAGAGAATCGGTCAAGCGCGCAATGGATTAGAGTTGCGGTGCGGTACGGCAAGGCATGCACCGGCAAGGAAGCGGACGACCGGGGAGGAACACGGTAGGAGAGGGGGAAGAGTGTGAGAGGGAGAGAGAGGCAAAGGTTTGAGGAAAAAGTAAGACGAGGGGAACAGAAGCAGAGAGGAAGTCGCAGCAGCTCGAAGACCGGGGGACAACGGCAGCAAGCTGCGCAAGGT
The DNA here is from genome assembly GCF_038381095.1 of Phyllosticta capitalensis. Lineage (NCBI taxonomy): Eukaryota > Fungi > Ascomycota > Dothideomycetes > Botryosphaeriales > Phyllostictaceae > Phyllosticta > Phyllosticta capitalensis. The sequence goes on from NW_027117440.1 coordinate 743,071, forward strand.
GACGTCTTGGGCTTTCGGCATGTACCTGGCGGTACCTCTCACGCATCTTGGACCTGGGCATTGGCCTTGCACCGGGGTTTCTCGGAAGTCAGGCACATAGCCTGAGTATTGTTGCACATCATCTCTTGCAGCTCTCCGAGTGGTGTTGAGAAAATGGGATGGCTGGGGACATGGCTGGCAGGGCTCCACTCGGGTCTACCAACAGGTACCTGCTGGGCGAGAGGCGACAGGGCAGCACCTGGGCTCAATCAGAGATCCAAGTCAGGATAAGTCGATCCATCTCGGCGCCTTCACGCTTCAACAACCCAACAGCGCCTGGCAGTGCAGCGGCCCAAGGCTTGCAACTCTCCACCAGTCGACTGACAGACTTGACGTCTGCCAGACGAGCGAGAGCAGCAACCCATGTCGGGTCGCCCTCTCAGCAGTAGCGGTGCCGCGTGTCTGATACACCGAGCATAAAGAAGTCGTCAACCCTGTACTGTGCTGCGAACCAGATGCCACCCACGCGAAGCTGCAAGCCTTGCCCGTCGCTCCGCACTCCGCGCCCGCAGACTCCCTGCATCCGCTCAGGGATACACGCTGTTCCTCATCTCGTCTGTAGGCACTGGTTAGCAGTCTTGACTTTTGTACTAGTGGTTTGCTGCCCATTGTTTCGCTAATTAGTACATGATATTGGCACCACCACGAGGCACCTATTGCCATCACGCGGAGGCGCGGAGAGGCAGCCTTGCTCGTTGCGCATAATTACAAGTCGCTACCTTTTGAAAAGCAGAGAGAGAAAGGAAGGATGCAGTCGAAAATGCTGCAATGCAGAAATACCGGCGCCCGGAACTAACCAACCCGTCTGTCGTTTTGCTCATCATCTCTTCTTTGTCATGACCTTGGTAATGGCATGTCTGATGACAACGCCCGCCTTTTCAATCTCCTTGCGCGACAGACCGGCCGTGACGCAGACCTTGAGCGCCGGCTGTGGCTGCCATCGCCTCTCCTTCTCGCCGCCCACGGCCACCGGCATGGCCTTGAGACGGGTGACAAGGACGCCGTTGGAGAGACACTATTGTCGTCGTCAGCATTCAGAACATGACATCAGCAGGTGCTTCAAACCTCGTCGACAGCTTCTTGGATCAAAAACTCTTGGTCCTCGCTGCTCAATTGCCTCTTCTCAACGACTTCGGGCTTCAAGACTAGCAGCATCATTGGGTTTTCAGGCACGCTCGTGCAACGCACCCAATCGCTCCGTGGGTCCAACTGCGCACGCATGCTCTTGATGTTGTCGCGAAGCTGGACAAGCACCTCAGGTTGCTCTTGAAGGATCGCAACCGTCTCGCTAGCCGTGGTGGACAGAATGGCAGGTAGAGCAGCGGAAAAGGTGTAGGCCGCGGCAGAGATGCGCTGGTGCTCAACAACCTCTTCGGAGCCAGCGCAAAAGCCACCACCGGCGCAGAGAGGTCCAGAGAGAGATCCGATAATCATGTCAACTTCGCTAGCATCGACGTTTTGCGCTTCCGTGAGACCCCGGCCGGTGCGGCCAAGGACGCCGTAGGACCACGTCTCGTCGAGAATCAGGCGGAACTTGTACTTGAGCTTGAGCTCGACCTGCAATTACTCTCGTCAGCATACGTACTCCAGTAGACGCTAGCTCTGACTAACCAGCTTGGGCAAATTCGCCATGTCGCCCGTGTGCTCAAACAGGCCCTCGGTGATGATGAAGCGCCTCGTCAGCGGCTTCCGCGCCTGCTCCTTGACCGTCCTCTTCAACACGTTCTCCAAATCCTGCATGTCATTGTGTTCAAACCAGCGCACCGTGCTACGGCTAATCTGGATGCCCTTGCGAATGGCAAAGTTGACGGCCTTGTCGACGACGATGATGTCGCCACGCTTGGAAAAGGCGGGAATGACGCTGGAGATGGTCGAGAAGGCTTGCGCGTAGACGATGCATGCGGGAACTCCCAGGTGAGCCGCAATGTCGGTTTCCGTCTTCATATGCACATCCTGTGTCCCGTAGAAGCCCGGCGGTCCGCAGGGTCCAACACCGTATGTCCGCAGCACGTTGACGGCTTTGTCCTTGAGCATCTCATTGCCGAGGAAGTTGTGGAAATTGTACGAGGCGAGGTTCGTCACGGTGCGGCCGTTGGAGAGTTTCGTCTTCGGACCCGACGGTCTGTGAAGCGCTCGCAGATTAGTCGACATCCCATGGCGCTGGCGGCGGTGACTTACCCCACGATGACGGGTCGCTTTTCATTTTCAAGTTCCTCGAGCGGCGTTTGCGCTGCTACCAGCGGCTCCGGCGTCCAGTCTTCGACCAGTTCGTCGATTTCCTGTCTGCTGTGAATCCCTGGCCAAATGAACGGTTACGGCGGCACACGTACGTCTTCGGTCAACACGACCTTTTGCTTTTGTGTCGAGTACTTGGGTGCCAGAAGATATCGCACGGCGAACAGGAAGAGGAAGAGCTCAATTGCCGAGCGGACCGGGTCGTTTTGGTATGACGATTTGATGTACCTCAGCACAATCGCTGAGCCGGGAATCTTGTGGAATTGCGTCGTCGCATTGTTGATCAGCCCAAGCGCCGACTGCTGTAATTCGTGAATGTCCATGGCTGATGTCGCGATGTTGTTGGAGCCGAAGGGCCGGGAGGAGCGACATCAGCTTTGGCCGCAGCGACTTAGGGGAACACGGCGCGAATCTTATCGCCATGTCACGTGTTGTACTTTTTGAGTAGCGCCAAGACACAGCACAGCAAATCTCACATGCTCAAGTCACTCCAAAAGAATCGATTTTTTTGAACCCAACAAAACATACATTTACTATCTGAGAAAACCCGTAAACCATTTGCTCCCTATGCTTGCATTGTTGTATGTGCAAACCATGCGGCCCTTTCAGACAAGAAAAAGAGCCGTGCCTAAGTTGGAGGATTGCTTTCTATCCGCCATTGAATTCGATTGAAAACCCCCCAGGGTCACCCAAGGAGATGCATCATTGCCAAAGCAAGATTACAGTCATTAAGCGCCCGCGTCAAAAGCACGAGGCGATGCAGGGCGTCATGCTTTGAAGAACTGTGTTGTACAAGTGACGAAGAAATGAAAGTCTTCGCCGTCAAGAAATGCATCTCTCCGCAAAACCGTGTCATGGTCTAGTAAGCCCTGGCGAACATGAGCTTGGCACCGCCAGTGCTCGAAGAGCCGCCAGATGTCGCCGCAGCGCCGTTGCTCTCGACAGCGGTACCCGTCTGCGACGTGCCCTTGGTGTCGTTGTTGTTGAGACCAGTGGGCTGGATGAGCTGCATCGGGATGGACGGGAGCGACTTGATGAACTTGCTGGCGACCAGAGGACCGGCGATGAGCAGGATGAAGATGAGAAGGAGGAAGAAGTAGAGGATGGAGTAGCGGATCACACGACGCTTGCGCAGCTTCGTCTGCTTGAGCGAGTAGATAGGGGGACGAATTTGACGGCTAGAACCTGTTAGTTGAGGTCAAATGAATCGAGATGGAATTACATACCTTGGGCGGAGCCAGAACAGCATAATCGAGTGCAGCTTGTCGACATACGGAATGCAAAGAGCCGGCAGCATGACGAACAGAAGCAGGTGGCCCAGGCAGAAGTCGCCAGCAAACATACCCATCTCGGTAATCTTGCAGAGGAACTCACGGCCAGGCTGAGAAAGCGTGTGCCAACCCATGGCGTACCACTTGCCGGTCCACCAGGCAATGTTGGCAGTGTCGGCCTTGAACTCACGGGTGAGCGCAAGGGCGATGATGAGTTTGTAGACAAAGCGCTGGATGGCAGCCATGGCAATGAGACCGGAGAGAGCCTTGACGAAGCTCCAGCCCTCGAGGAAGAACATGACTTCGAAGAACACAATCATGCCAATGACAGCGATGGCGTGAGCAATGGCAGCCAGGACGGCACCAAACTTCTTGCAGCACATGCTCAGGACGGGACCCATACAGCAAGCAAGACCGAAGAAACCACCAGCGACACCAGCGTTCAAAGCCACTGGGCCAAGAGCGCACAGGCAGACACGGATGAGCGAGTTGGTGGCCTCGAAGGTGACGTCGGTCTTTTGCTTGGCATCCGTGACACCGGTTTGCGCGTTGATGAAGAGGTAGGGGACCAGACCGACGGCAACCAGGAAAATCGGGCCAATAATCTCGCTCCAGATGATGTTGGTCAAGTGAGCGCGAGGAATGTCACCAGAGAGCTTGGCCGAGGGGTCGCCAAGAGCCTTTCTCTTGAAACCAGTGATGCGAGTTCTGGAGAGACGGCAGTAGCCAATCCACGAGGCGCTGTGTGCCCTGGTGTTGCCACGAGACATCCACCTAAGGAACTCTCTGTAATCGATGAAGAAGTCGTCCCAAGAGAACTGGTGGGGGTTGAAGATGAAGGGAGCGATGCAAAGAGCCAAAAGGGAGACCCAGAAGTAGATACACCAGGCATCCCAGATGGTCATTGTTGCAAACAGCAGCATCATCAGTGATCTAGCGCCGAGGTAGATGGACGGACCAGCGAAACGCGAGTACAGAATACCGAACGGAATGCGTGCCGTGGCGAAACCACGACCAGTACCGATGTAGCGGGCGCCACCGAACGACAAGTTGGTGTAGATGGCGTTGGCGTAGATCTGGCAAACGAAGACCTCGAAGAGAGGCGAGAGAGACGAGAAGTGCTTCGCCAGACGGGTGGCCGCACGCCAGGCACCACGCTCGGTAAGCTCCTGGACGAACAGAGGAATGAAGGCAATGATCAAGACGATGAAGATGGACAAGACGCAGCGAGTGACCCAGTCGAAGATTGGCTCCAAGTTGGCGCAACCAGTGGGGTAGAGCGGGTCCGTGATGGGCTTGTTGCTGTCGTACTTGCAAATGATCGTCTCGTGGTGCAGAGCACCCAGGTTGAGGACCGTGAACATGAAGAACTGCACCGACAACATAATGAACAAGTTGTTGATGTGGAAACCCGGGTGAGCGTAGTAGAAGGACAGGAAACGGTCGAGCGGCAGCTGGGTACCGAGGTAGTAGTACTCGCGAGACAGCATCTGCTCACCCATACCCGTACCAATCTTGGTGGTGAAGTTGAGAATGGATCCAAAACCAAGATCACGACCCTTACCGCACTGGTAGTATTCGCAGTGCTTGATCCTGCCACCACGGAGAAGAGCGTTCATACCGGCGTAAATATCCTCGTTCAGGTGGAGACCCTTTTGAGCCTTGGAGACACCGCCACGAGTGTTCATGAAGATACCGTTGAGGAAATCAGGGTGACCATAATGGAGCTTGCCACCAATTTGCGCAAGAGTACGGGCAAACATGGTACCGAACGTCTGTTCCTTACCGGCTGCAACGTCACCAAGAATACCAATGTTCTCAGAGAAAATGTACTCGCGAGCACCGAGAATGGCAACAGGGTCAAACTTGGTAGGCGGGAGGCCGGGCGTGTAGGGAGAGACGTTGTCCGTGGTCATTTCCTCAAACTCGGCCAAGACGGAACGGATCTTCAAGCACTCCTCGAGGTAGTTGTCCTGGTTAGCGTCGATGAGCTGGATGTACTCGCCGCGGTAGAAGATGATGGCGTGGTTCTGGTTGTCGGACTTGCCGTCACCGAGAATTGGGTTACCGGAAAGCTGGATGCGGAACTTGGGACGACGCATGCCGTTCTCCATCAGCTCAGAGTGACCGTCGATAAGAGCAGAGTAGATGCGCGGGTCCTCGCCCTCGTTGGCAGGCGGCTCCTCGTCGAGGTAGGCAATCTGGAGGTCGGGGTACGCGCGGAGCAAAAACTCGGTGTTCTCACGCTCTTCCTTGGTGAACTTGGCGTAACGCTGCATAGAAACGACAATCTTGTACTTGCGACGAGCCATGCGCTCCAATTCTCTCTCGAGCTTGTCGGAGTTGCCACCGAACATTTGGACGACCTCGGGGTTCTCAACACGGTAGAGAAGCTTGATGGCACGGCTGTAGTTCATGAAACCGGAAATGGTACGGTACAGAGTCTGCGAACGAAGCGAGGCCCAGATACGCGTGCGGAGAGTGTACTCAGGAGCAGCAGACTTGAAACCAATGCAGTAAAACGGCAGGTCGTCAATCTTGGCCTTGGCAGTGTCCTTCTCAGACTTCTCTGCGTCACCATTGAACTGGGAGGTCTCGTCGGCGAGAATTTTGGTGTCCTTGACGAAGCAGTCCCATTCGTGGGGGTGGAGCTGCTTGAGGTACTCAAGCATAGTGACACGCGAGTAGGGCTCGTCCTCACGAATAATTTCCCTGAGCGAAAGAAGAATCTTCTCACCGTAGTGGGGAATCATGACGGTGAAAGTGGGCATGTTGTCGACAGGCAGAGGCTCGGGAATGGGCGTAGACAGAGACTGGGCAAAGAACGAGATACGACGCTCAGCCTCGCTCTGGGCGGGGAAGAACTCGGTCTTGAAAGACTGGTCTTCCTGAGAGACGAAGAAAGTCGGCGCGCGAAGAGTCCTCTTGCCTTCTTGTTCGGAAGGAACCTGGTGGTACAGGAGCTTCTGGACGTGGTCGATGGCGAGCAAGTGCTCTCTGTACATGGAGATGACGATGGCGTTCCAAATCTGGGAGATCAGGACCTTTGGCTTGTATTTGATCTCCATGTCGGTGGTCGCAAGAACCTTGGAGTAAATACGCTTGGGCAACCGGGAGAAGATGTTTCTCCAGGGCGTCCAGATGGAGATTCCCAGGTAGAAGGAGCGGGCAACCGAGAACAACATGTTCCAGATGATGTACCAGAGGTAGGTATCCAAGAAGAACAGGCACAGGTCAGTGAAGAACATGAGTCCGAGAACGATCTGAGGTTGCCTCTTGCAAAGGACGTCGGCCGAAGCGCCGAAGATTTTGTCACCAAGGCAGTTGCTGATCTTCATGGTGGAGAGAATGCGAATCGGGTCTCTGAAAGACAGCGTCAAGAAGAAGTACGATTCGGCAAGCTTGGCACCGAAAACGACGACCCAGAGACCGTAAGACATCCACATGTCATTGCCTTGAAGACGGGGGTAGCTGGCAGTAAAGGTAGCGCTCGCAACGTACTGGCGCGAGTTCTTGCGCAAGTAGCTGCCGAAGAGACCGCCCAAAGGCATGATGGCAAAGAAGATGAGCGTAGCCAAGGCGAGGAGGAACTGGACGATACCGAGAATCAGAGCAATCTTGCCGGTTTGACTGACTCCAAAGATGTAGACGGCCGGGGCGACGTTGACTGCAAATACAGCGATGAGGAAGAAAAGACGCTTGGTCAAGTGCTGAGCACCAGCCCACCTACGAGGGACGTATGCCCACTCGCAGAGAGTAGCGCCAATCATGATGAGCGAAGCGAGAGTACCACCGAGAGCGACAGCCGACCACTGAGCAGGAGTGTTGGGCTTGTTGTTTCTTTGCTGCTCGTAATGAGCCGTGTACAGAGTCGGAGAGTTGAAAGCCGTGTAGAACCAGAAGATTGTCAAGTGAATGACCCAGATGCGGTTGAAGTTGGTAAGCATGTGCCACCAGGAACGAGTCTCCTTGTAGGTCTTGAAGAAGCACTTCTTCCAGTTGACCTCCTTGAGCTTCTCGTAACGCTCGGGAGGCGACAGGTCGACGAGCCGCGACTTGTCCTCGAGAACGATGCGCTCAATACCTTCGGGGTACCAGAAAAGCTGGTTCATGTCGTCGTAACCAATGATTTGAGCGTGGTCGCGCTCGCGGCGCACGTACTTGCCATCCTGGACCTCGTAACCTTGGTCACGGCAGAAGGTGTAGAGTGGCGTGATGACGTTGTTCAAGTAGGTGAACTCGTCGACTGGCTCAACCTTGTTCTTACAGGCGGGCGAGTTGTAAAAGTCGTCGCAGCACTTGAAGATGAAGCAAATGATTTCAGGCATGAACCGGACCTGGTTGGCTTCACCCCAGCAGAGGAGGTAGAGCGCAACTTGACGGACGCGGTCGTGCTGGGACATCTTGTTCATCCTGCTCTTCCAGCGGTATTCAGCGGCCTCGAGACTGTTGTCGCCCTCAAACGCCTCCAAAGCCTGCTCCTCATTGCCAGGATCTTGCGACGCCTGCTTCTTCGCGGCTTTCTTCGCCTTGCGGGTCTTTCGCTTGCCGAGCTTCATGTTGGCGAAACCGACGGCGTCGTCGAGATCCAGGTGGGCGGCAAAGTACCACCGACGGTAATTAGCATTGTCACCTCCAATGTAGTCGGCGTGGAGCGAGAGAAGAGCCTGATTCGGGGCCATACGCGAAGCACGCGAGTCGAGTTGTGTCATGAAGTGGTCGTACATGTTGCGCATGCTGTCACGCTGGAAACCGAATTTTGCTGTCAAGTCCAAGAAAATGTCTTCAATCTCCTCCTTCGACAGAGGGATCTGGGCGTCCGAAGTCCAGGCGGGGTAGGGCTCGCGGGAACGCTGACCGGCGGGCAGAGCGTTGCTGTAGTCCATGCCGTAGATGGGCGTGGACGCGCCCGAGCTGCGGTTTGCACCATAGGAAACTTGCGAAGAAGGAGGCCTGTAGCCACGGCCGCCTTGGCCCTCGGCGTAGCTGTCGTATCGGGCGTCGCCGCGGCCATAGTAGTCCATGTCGGCGGCGCGGGCCATGTCGGACCTCATGGTGAAGTCGCTAAAGGTCTCGGAGTCCTCCTCGGAGCCATCGGCACGGCGGGGTCGTCCACTGTAACTACAAATGTTAGTAAATGACACTTGTCGAGGGAGAAAATCAACCGCATTTGGGGGGCGGTGAGACCAACTCGTACCCAGCGTGGCCTTGTTGATCGTAGTATTGATCGTTGTAGTATTCGTCCTGGTAGCCCTGTTGGGCGTGGTCATCGTAATAGCCATCCTGGGCGTAGTGGCCTTGCTGGTCGTAGTAGCCGTCCTGATCATAATACGAGTCGCCGTGAGCACCACCGGCGGCGTATTCGTGACCTTGATCGTAGTAACCGGCTTGATCATCGTGGTAGTAGGCGTCCTGGCCCTGGTGGCCGTAGCCATCGTCGTAGTGGCCTCCCTGCGGATGTCCAGACATCCTGAAAGACCCACGACGCGCTGTCTGGAGTCAATGCCGAGAATTGCAGCAGAGCAGGTGGGCTGCAGCGACTCACCTTGATCTGGGTCAACCGCAGCGTATGGGTATGACGCTCAGCAGGTTGTCGAAGAAACGGGAAGACTAATCCAGGAGGATGACCGGAGGAGCGAGTGGCAGGAGTGGGATCAACGGAACGGCGGGCGGACCGTACGTCTGGAGAATGGACAGGTCAGCACGTTGAAAAAAAAAGGTTGCGGGAGGTGGGAGGGTGGATTTGCACGAGGAGGCTGGGGAGCCGACGGACGCACCTATTAACGGAAAGGCTGTTTCCTTGAACGGGGCGATGCAAACCAAGAGAGGGTGGGGAGTGGTTCGGACGCGGCTAGTGCAGCGCGCGTAGAGGGCCTAGGAGAAGCTGCGCGCGCGGGATGGGCAAGTGGCAGTCTTGTAGGTGGAGAGGATTGAAGCGGAACGAGAGACGGTGTCGAAGGTGTTGCTGTTGACGACGCAGGCGCGGCCAAGGTGGTATGGGGGTTGCAGGGTGACTTGGCAACCAGGGCGGCCGGTGGGTGTGGTGGCTCGCCCACTTGAAGAGTTGATGAGGCCGTGGGATTCAGCAACACGGTCGAACGAATGTAATGTCGCGGGAAGGCGATGGGGGAGAGGGCAAGAGTTGAGAAAAGGGGACTGGGAAGGGCATGACATTTGAGGGCGCGACTGGAGTGGGCGGCTGTCAGGCCTGGGCGCACGGGGCGGGCGGTGCTTGCCTGGGTCGCTCCGTCCGAGTCTGGCGGTCGAGCAGGACAGTGCAGTGAGAGCCAGCAGCCAACAAGGAGCAAGAAAGGTGAGCAGGGAGCAGCCGGACCGCGACAGGGGACGGAAAAGGAGCGAATCGAATGAACCACTGCTGTTGATGCGCGCCTCTCCCGCCGCGAACGACGATTGCAGCTTGCCACTCTCCATGCCTGATAGATAAAAAAAGACGGGTGCCATCCAGAAGATCATTACTACTCTCTAGAGATAGATACATCCTCCATGTACCGTGAACATGTCGTTCAAAGTCCTCGCGGCACAGGCGTGCCATGTCTCCTAACTGGGGGCCCCCGGTCCTTTCTATTTCCACCACCGTGCAGACTACCAAAATAGCCTTTTTGATATGTGTGCGTGATGATGGCTCTGCTGCTTCTGCCGTCTTGACTACTTGTCGTTTTGTGAAATGCTTCTTTCGTGCCCTTGTTGACTAGGTATTGTACTACTTCTAGTTCACGATGGACCTGGGAACTGGCGTCTTCCACCCGACTCCTATCACAACGCCTCCGCTCCACTATCTCTACAGCCGTGGCCGTGGCCGTGCGCTATTTTCCGTCGCATCCACCCCGCCGCCACACGTCAACACCTCTCGCACTAGGAATGGGGGCGGCGGAGGCACACGGGAGACGCAAGCGACGCCTCGAGTTTGTCGACGACTTGTGTTGGCAACCGTACGAGCTACTTACGAAAGCGCCCGAAGACACCGAAATTCAACAGTGCAAATCTGCCATGTCTGTATCGCCGATGATGGAGTGGCGGCTCGGAGGAGCATGGGTCCCTGTTCTTCTCGAAACGTTTGCTAGGCGTTGGGCTGGGCCTCGCGGGCTTGAGCTGGCCGGCTAGGGGGAAAAGGGGCTTCTGTGTGCTTGTGCGCCAACTTCTGTGCTTCCATCCTTCCGCGCCGCCCGTTGGCTGATTGATTTACATCAGGCTACCCTCACTGACCACCTGCAAGAGACTTGGGATGGGCTTTGCTCGACCGATTCCCCTGGTTTTTATAATCGACGAGGTTGCCGCCGTCATCAGGTCCATCACAACCATCCGACTTTTGCTGTGTGTTATCTCCGACCGACCACCTGCACCTCCTGCTGCTTGCCTGCCTCAGGCTCTCCAGTGTCCCTCATGTTGTGGACTTGGTTCGCGCTTGCAGCCCTGCCCTCCTTCATCTCGCGCCAACCGACGCCGGCTTGGACCCGCCAAGGCTCCGGCTTGGTCGACAAGCTTTTCATGGGCCACTGTTAAATGTTGTTGTTGCACTGTTCGTCATTTGCATTTTTTCTCTTCAGCTCGTCGTCCTGTTTTTTTTTATTTTTTCTCTCTCGTCGCACAAGTCTCTCCATGTGAGTCGTCATAAGAGCGCTGCTTCAGGCACACGAGAATGGTGGACCTGTCGTTGCACATCGTACTTTGCGCGCCACGACAGGCACGAATCCTCGCCAGTCGGCGGCGATCAGACGCGCTTCCTGTGGCAGTGCTGCGACTGCTTGGGGCCGAGCGCAGCACTGATGTGATGGTCTGAAGCGCTGCATATTGGTCGCTGTGGGTAACACCGCACCACTGAGAGAGTCGTTGCCGCGTACGCACCTCTGAAAAATTCAGGGCTGGCACGCGAGCCCGTCGTCGAGTCGCTGCATGGCTCCCACGATGTCACCCACACACGTAGAACAAATCCCAAAAAAAAAATCCATAATGCACCAGTTGCCGTTGGCTGGGCTGGAACGCCGACTTAACCGTGCCAGCCTCTGGATGACGCTCGATTGCGCGTCCAAGACAGGCGCGGCGGGTTCAGCGGCGCGCTCCACTCGGCTCGTTTCGGTCAAGGTCGTGATAGCAGGGCGCTCTGTGCTGGTCCCCTGAATGTGCCCCGTTTGCCTCCTCCCCCAGACACTCATCAATCGCCCATCGCTCACCACGCCGGCCCCAAGTCTTTTATTCTCCCCATTCGCCTGGCTGCTCGCCTTTTGCTTGCTTGCCTTGATTCACCACCCTTCGTACACTCGTTTTTCTTAGCCGACCTCCCTTACACTCCTTAGCATCAACAACAACAAACACCGGCGCCAACTTGTCCCTCTCCTCCAATTCTCGCCCTTCTCCCTTTCCACTTAGCCTAAACTCCATCCATTCTCCATAATGAAGTCCTTTGGCCTCGTCGCGGCCGCGGCGGCGCTCTTCTCCCAGGCCGTCCTTGCTGACGTGCCTCCGGTTGTCATCAAGGTACATCCCGCGTCAGCCCTACTTTGCAGTGACAGCAGCCCGCTCACACCTTGTCTGTACTCTCTCTAGGGCAACAAATTCTTCTACTCGAACAACGGCACCCAATTCTACATTCGCGGTGTCGCCTACCAGCAGGAGTACGAGGGCAGCGGCAACGGCTCCTCCACCAACGACTACAAGGACCCTCTGATCAGCAAGACCCAGTGCGAGCGCGACATTCCCGAACTCGTCAAGCTCCGCACCAACACCATCCGTGTCTACGCCATCAACCCCGACGAGGACCACGATGACTGCATGAAGCTTCTTCAGGATGCTGGCATCTACGTCGTTGCCGACTTGTCCTCGCCCGCCCAGTCCATTGACCGCAATGACCCGGCCTGGAACACCAACCTGTTCGACCGCTACAAGTCCGTCATCGATGTCATGCAGCAGTACAACAACACTCTTGGTTTCTTCGCCGGTAACGAGGTCTCGAACCAGGCCAACAACACCGACGCCAGCGCCTACGTCAAGGCCGCTGTCCGTGACAGCAAGGCCTACATCAGCGAGAAGGGTTACCGTACCATTGGTGTCGGATACGCCACCAACGACGATGCCGACATTCGTGAGAACATGGCCAACTACTTCAACTGCGGCAGCGACGACGCCGACACCATTGACTTCTGGGGTTACAACATCTACTCGTGGTGCGGTGACTCTTCTTACACTGCTTCTGGTTACGATGTCCGCACTGAGGAGTTCTCCAACTACTCCGTCCCCGTCTTCTTCGCCGAGTACGGTTGCAACTCTGTCACTCCCCGCAAGTTCACCGAGACTGCCGCCCTTTTCGGTGACAAGATGAACGACGTCTGGTCCGGTGGTATCGTCTACATGTACTTCCAGGAGGAGAACGACTACGGTCTCGTCTCGGTCGACGGCAACTCGGTCAGCACCCTGTCCGACTTCAGCTACTACTCCAAGGAGATTGCCACCCAGACCCCTAGCGGTGTCAACAGCGCCAGCTTCACGCCCACCAACACTGCCAACCAGGCCTGCCCTACCGTCGGCTCCTCGTGGCGCGCCAAGTCCTCCCCTCTGCCCCCTACCCCCAACGACGACCTCTGCGAGTGCATGTACAAGTCCCTGTCTTGCGTTACTTCCCCTGACGTCGACTCGTCCGACTACGGTGACCTTTTCGGCACCGTCTGCGGTCTCAACTCCAAGGCTTGCGAGGGTATCACCACCAACGCCACCACCGGTACCTACGGCGCGTACTCGGTCTGCAACACCACCTACCAGCTGGCTTTCGTTCTCAACCGTTACTACGAGCTCGCTGACAGCCAGTCGAGCGCCTGCGCTTTCTCTGGCTCTGCCACCCTTACCTCGTCTGCCAAGGCTACTGGCACTTGCTCGAGCCTGCTCAACGCTGCCGGTACCGCTGGAACTGGTACCGTTTCTGCTGCTGCCACTGGTGGCGCTGCTGGTGTCACTGGCGGCGCCTCTAGCTCCAAGTCGGCTGGTGCGGGTGCTCCCGTCACCCCCATGGCTAGCGTCAACTTTGGCATGCTCCAGGTCGGCATCTACGCCATCACTGCCGTCGTCACCGGTGTCGGCATGATCATGCTCTAATCGTTTTCCAAAAGATGGATTGAGAGTAGTGGTGGAGGTTCTTCACTGACTGAAGCGACTTTTTTGCATTTGCATCTGCATCCTGCATTTGGATTCAACCGGGGCATTGGCATTGGGTCGCTGCTGCATGCATGTAGCGTCTTCTTCTTTTTCAAATGAGATATACCTTTTACTGTCATGGCGCCTTTTTCCTTCTCTCTTGGTTTTCCAATTCCTCATCCAATGTACGCTCTACGTTTGAATTGAGTTGGACCTTGTCGAAAGTTTCCGAGTGCCCCGTTGGTTGCGTTATCCCGTTCGTGACAATTTGCATAATTGACCCGACCGCCGCGCGACACGATACTTCCAAGGTTCGGTCGTGTTCCATGGCGGCGGGCTCGGGCGGCCTTCTTTCCAGATTATCCGAGACACGGGCTGGGAGGGAAAGTTGGGAACTGACGGGCATCCCGAACCCGAACCGTCGATTGATTGCACACCACACGATGCCATCCCAGCGCGCCTCGTTTAAAGGCGTCCTCTCTTTTTTTTCTGTCGCTCATGACCATGACTCGTCCCCCAAAATCCAACCCGCTGCGGCTGCTACTTTTGTACGCGGCACACTACGTCAGACGGGCGCAACGTCTGCGGGAAGCTCCCGCCCCGCCGTGAAGTTGAGATTTGTTGGTCGAGCACTGTTCACGTCGTTATTTCCACCCGACATGGCGCCCGCTGAGCATGACGTTGGTCTCCCGCAATCAAATCTTACTCTGGCTAGCGGGAGATTTCCTTTTCGTGTTGCGCAGTGGTGGACCAAGCACAGAGGAAGCAGACAGAAGTGACCAGATGACCTCCGCCAGCTTGCTTGGTCATTGTGGAGGAGAAACACATGTGCTGACATGGGGCAAAAGCAACAAAACGTGGACAGCGATATCCAGGTGTCGCAAAGCTTTTTGGAGCGCCGCGCCGCGACTGTCTCCTCATCTTTCGCGTGCTGGTGCTGGAGCCACTGCTGCCCGGCGGGCAACCCCTTGTTCCCAACACCAGGGCCAACGAGGATGGAACCCGGCACTCGTCTCTCCAACCCCAGAGCACGACAACTTGGCAAGCACCTAGCAGAGTCTATCTCGTGCGAGCAGCGGCGGATAGCTATCGCGATTAGAGTGTGATTCGCAATCCGACACAGGACAAGGCGGGCGGGTTTGTTACAGCCACCCACGATATGCTCTCGCAGGTTAGAGGTCAGGCAGAAACGTCGACCTCGGCGGGCAGTCATCAATCATCAGCCCATGCCGCGCTGCAGTTCGGGAGAGTTGCATCGTAAGGCATCTATCTCTCCTCTTGCCTTCCTCGCCGTGTCTACCTTTCTCCCTCCATCAATAATCAACCCCCTTCGAACATGTTACTCTACGGACGAGGCATCAAGTTAGGTATCAGTAACCAGCAACCAAGTCCTGTCTGCGGCAGCGTTGATGCCATACCACACCACACACTTTCCCGCTCGCCCAGGCTGGTTGGTTGCCGCCGACTCTGGTTGCGGCTGCGGTTGCGATTCAGTAACATCAGGCACTGCGCGTTTGACTGTCGGAAGCGGCAGTCACAGGCAGCGCAGTTGCAGTTGCTCCAGTTCGCAAAGAAGGCCTAGCCGAATCTTGCCCTTCCTGAATTCTTGATTCGGCCCTCCGCCTCCCTGCGCCTTGCCCACCTGAGATATGTTGCCGCACTGGGCACGCCTCTCGTCCTCGTGTCAACAATTATTGATCCTCAACATTGATCCTAATCCTCTTGACAACCATTGACGGACGACTAGCGGCGGGAGGCAACGAGTGAGAGAGTCGTCAGATGCGTCGTCAGTCTGCCTCCACACCTCTTCGCTTCTACCCGACCCGCCCCTCCTCTACCGTCGTTTTCCGTGCTTTCCCTGTCGCGATACGTACCTCGACTTCAATACTTTCTCGTACTACTGATCGGTTTGTGGAGTGCGCTTCGTACGAAGGAAAATCGTCAGCGTGAGCATTGCTCACCCTTGCCTCTTATTCGCCCATACAGCGCGCGCTAGCTTACGCATGCACGAGCAAGTCCATCTGAGACCTCGACATGGGCCACGAAGACGACAACGACAACGACGAGCATGAGAAGGAAAACGAAGACAAGCCAGTGCAGTCAATCGACCTGCCTGCAGTAGCTCTCTGCACCCCAGCCCAGCTGCCGCAGTCCGCACCCTCTCTCCCCCGCTCCCGCACCGCGCGCCGAGAACCTCGACCACCTCCACCACCGCGCCCATCACGAAACCCAGATCAGCGGCAACGTGCCAAACTCTAAAAGCCTAACCTTGCTCTGCCTCTCCTCTCCACAATGCCTCATTCACTCTTCTCAATCTCCTCGTCTGCGCCTCTCTCCCTCTTCCATCTCATACGCCCGATCCCCGTCGCTCTCCTCGCAAGTTTACTGGCCGTGGCAATTTGCCCGCCCTAATCGCGTCCAACTCGTATGATTTGTCGGTTGCTGCCGTACCCCCCGGGAGAGCAGGCTAGCTGCTAATGGCAATGCCGAGAGCCTTTTTTGACCTGGCCTGCCAGGGTGTTGGATCCTGGGTTAGCTGAACGGAGCGCCGATGCATGCTGCGCTGCATGCTTGGTGTTTGGTGTTGTCTGGTAGGTCGAAATGTAGCTGCCTGCCTGCCTGCCTGCCTGCCTGCCTGCCTGCAGTTCGTTGGGGCTGGTGGGCATGGTATTGGATTGGATTGGCTGCGTTTTTGCGATGCAGCACGATTCGACTCGCCGCTTACAAGGGTGAAGAAGAAAAAGCTCAACACCAATGCCATCGTGGCCATGCTCGTGGCTGGGGCACTGCGGTTCCGAAGAGACTGACTTGATGCTGCAAGTGGCGATGCACCCACCCTCTCAACGACGGCAGAACAATTCCGACGTCGACGACGACGGCGCCAGCGCTTGGGTGCAGCGCAGTGGTGGTGGTGTTGCCGCGGAGAACAGCTACGACGACTGGCTAGCATTAGGCACTACCACTACTACTCGTAGTCCTACATGCGGTTAGCAGCAGACCATCGATGCAAACCCGGTCCCACGCTTCAGGGCGTCGTCTATCGAACATCAGACTCATGCCCCCTCCTTGCTACTCATTATAGATCCTATCCCTTGGTTGAGAGGGGGCGCAGTCTAGCTCGCGATAGCTCCGTGGCGGAGGGGAGCCAGTGCGTTTTAGTTTTGGTGCCGTACGCAACGGCAAGTGAGTGAGGTTTGTGTAGGTAGGTGGTGATGGTCGTGGATGGTTTTGGGCTGGTTGGCCGGCGGATGTTGTGTTTTGCATGGCAAAAAAGCTCAGCAGAGTAGAAGACCCGACGGACGGCCACGACACGACACAACACGAAAACAACGCGTCTATGGGTGGGAGCTCGCTGGCTTGCAGGCAGTAAGCAGCCCCACGGCTTTGCTCTCTCTCTCTCCACTCGGAGTCTTTGATGGCTTGGCCGTGTGTGGTGAGAAATGCCAAGAATAGATTTGGAGATGCAGATGCCCTCCTTGCTTTGACGAGGTCTTTTTCGAAGCTCGGCAGTCTGGCTCGAGGAAGGCAAGAGACTCTCTACCAGTGTTGCAAAATATGAAATGGTGAGAAGTATATGGGTCAAGTCCCTGATCCCAATTTTCCGGTCTTTTGATTGATCGTTTTTGGATGTACATACAGTACTCAGATTTTTCCGTGTTGGATGGCGTATTTTGACATGTGAAGTCCTTGCTCTTTTCTTCTTCACGACACAATTGCAAAGACTGGAAAGCACCCAAGCATTTCAAGGGACACGGTAGCCCTTGGAGCTGGCAGAAGTCAAGAAACATGGAGACGGACATTTTTCCACCACCTCTGTAAAGATTCGCCCGCCTACCCACCACCTATATACACTTTGCAACTCAAAGAAATCAGCTAGATCATGACGACGGCAGTCCTCTCTCTCTGTATTGCCAACCTTTCAGGCGAATCATCCACACCATCCCAGTCTTCCCATTCCTCTACCAATCCATCCCCAACCTCTTTTCCTCGTCCCTCCACCATCAACCCCACCCAAGACTTTGCAAGCATTCCACCATCTCTTGACCTTGCCCGTTTCCCCTCACACTCTTGGACTCTTCTCCATTTCACGCACGCGGCGCGTCTCGTCTCCACAACAAGCGCCGCACTCGTGTTGTGTTGTATCCCTCCACGTGGAGACGGCAGGGGGGGTAAAGCGGTTCGCTCTCATGTAGATAAAGTAGACGCGTTTGCGGTAAACAATGGATCCTTCTTCTGCGTTGACTGCGACGGTTTTGTCTGTTTTCGTTTCCGTGCTGCGTGTGTGTGTGGTTTGTGGGCCTGAAGTGAGGGCTCTCTCTCTCTCTCTTTTTTCAATCACTCGTTTTTGAAGAGCATCTCTTTTTCTTTGACGGCCGCTTTCGTGGACGAGTTTGACGGCTGACGCGGTTTGTTGGTCTCGTCTGTCCTCTCCCTGTCGTTACGGTATCCTCAATCGCTCACTCGCTCTCCATCTCTTTCTCCTCTCCAGATAGAGGGGTATTTCGCTCGCTCTCCCGTCATCTTCAGCAGCTCGCCAAACAAACACATCCACTCGTTCAACCCCAGTCTTCCTAATTCATTACCTACAACTCACGCATCAATCCAATCCAACGCCCCCCAGAAAAGACACTCATCGGCCCAGCACGATGCACCGGACCAGCCTGCTGGCCCTCGCGGCCGCGGCGGCCAACGCCGCCCTCATAACCGTCACAACCGAGTGCGACCGCCCGACCACGACGCTGCGCGTGACGCTGCCGCTGCCCGTGTCGTCTGAGGGAGCTCCGTCCGCGGCCTCTTCGTCTCTTGCCTCTTCGAACAGCACCACGACGTCGACGAGCACGACGACTGTCTTCCCTACCTCGTTTCGGACGGATTCGGGTTCAGTCTCTGCGTCGGCATCGGCGTCGTCGTCGGCGTTAATGTCAGGCTCTGGGTCTGTTTCTGCCTTTTCCTCTTCTTCTCCGGTAGCCACGAGTAGCGCTGTTGGAGGAGGGGGAAGCGGTGGTCCTGGAACTCCCTATCCGTATTTGGACGGCATGTGCGGCGCTGATGCCGGCGGGCAGACGTGCTTTGGCAATGAGCTGGGACGGTGCTGCTCCAAGTGGGGATTCTGGTGAGTGTTCTTTTTTCCTCCTTTTGCAACGAGTTCTTGTTGCGCACATCGCGATTTTGAGATTTTCCCGTTGTGGTGGAGTTTCCGTTCTGCTGGAGCTGGCGCTTTTTTGGATTTTGATCTTTCCATGCTCTTTGCCCGATGGACTCGGATTCGAGTTCGGGGTGTCATGTTGTTTTTTCTGGCTGTCATCCCATGACTTCATTTCCAAACTTAGCTTTGCAATCGTTTTTTTGGTGTTTCCCGAGTCACAAAAAACTCGCCTTCCCCTTACCACCGACCTACCTCCTTTTCCTTCTCTCCTCCACCACTCCCTATCCAACCAAAACCCACCAACAACGCAAAACCAAAAACTAACTCTTACTCCCCTACAGCGGCAACGACGACCCCTGGTGCGGCGACGGCTGCCAGCCGGAATTTGGCAACTGTTCAGCAACGTCAACAAATCCCTCCAGACCGCCTATGTCCAGCCTCTACCCCGAAGCGGCGTGCGGCGCGTGGGCCGGCAACCAGACTTGCTTTGGAAATGTGGTTGGGAGCTGTTGCTCCCAGTGGGGATATTGGTGAGTATACATTTGCCTTGGATTCCAGCATCTCAGCTTGATCTTTCTCTGGAAAGGGATGGCCGATGGGAAAGTGGCCTTTATCAGTATGACTTTCTAACCAAAAACAGTGGCATAGGAGACCCCTGGTGCGGTGCAGGCTGTCAATCAGAATTCGGCGACTGTGACAGCATCTCCAGCGTCTCATCTTCATCTCCACCCACTGGTACCGCGGATCCAGCGAGCAGCGGTTCGGCTGGGATTTCTGCCTCTTCCACGCCCTCTGGCCTACCGTTCCCAGATGGCGCGTGCGGTCCCACGTACGGCGGACTTACCTGCGCCAATTCGACCTGCTGTTCTGAATGGGGCTTCTGTGGAGTCGGTGATGGATACTGCGGTACTGGATGTCAAGCGGCCTACGGGCAATGCAATGGTGGATCACAGTCCAGTGCTGCTGGCAGCAGCGTCAGCGTCAGCATCAGCATGACCTCTTCACCGATCATTCCCACGCCTTCGTCTACTGGGGCTGGCGGAACATCCCCATCCGCTTTCACAGTATCACCTCCGTCTTCTTCTGCTTCGAGCTTCCCGGATGGCGCATGCAGTGCTCAAGCCGGCGGCCAGACGTGCTTAAATGCGCCGAGCGGAAGATGTTGTTCACAATACGGCTACTGCGGTGCTGGAGACGACTTTTGCGGCACCGGATGTCAGTCTGCGTATGGAAATTGCAACGCAGTCAATGCGTCCAGCAGCAGTCCTGTCAGCAGCGGAAGCACTTCAGCCGTTCTCTCACAATCTGTGCTTTCAAGTAGCACTCCCGTGACGGCTCCGAGCAGCAGCACTTTCGGTTCGATCACATCCCCAGGCTCTTCAATGTCACAATCAGCGGCCCCTTCTTCGTCTGCCCCCGGGACAACCTACCCTGATGGCGCGTGTGGCGCAGCTGCCGGGGGACAAACTTGCTTTTCAGCTCCCTCTGGATCATGCTGTTCGCAGTACAACTTTTGCGGCACGGGTGAAGCGTTTTGCGGAGTGGGCTGCCAGTCTCCTTACGGCGACTGCTGGTCGAACGTCACGTCGTCATCTGCAAGCCAATCTTCGGCCCAATCCTCGTCTATCTCGCTGTCTGCATCTTCGTTGGTCAGCTCTCAATCTTCCATCGTGATTTCCTCGTGCTCCTCGTCGTTTTCTCCAGTTTCCACGTATCCCGCTGGAGCATGCGGAGCCAACGCCGGCGGACAAACCTGCGCTAATGCCCCATCTGGACCTTGCTGTTCGCAGTACGACTTTTGCGGAACAGGGGAGGCTTTCTGTGGAGCTGGTTGCCAGTCTATCTTTGGCGAATGCTGGACCAACGTGAGCTCTTCATCTGTGGGGGTTGCTTCTACGATCGTTTCATCTGCTCAATCATCAGCAATGTCGTCCGCCGCCTCATCTTTGGCAATGTCATCATCTACTGCCGCATCGTCTTCCTCATCTCCGATTTCCACATATCCAGCAGGCGCTTGCGGAGCGAATGCCGGCAATCAAACCTGCGCAAACGCTCAGTCCGGGCCATGTTGCTCCCTGTACGGCTACTGTGGCAGCGGAAACGATTTCTGCGGTGCTGGCTGTCAGTCAATGTTCGGAGAATGCTGGAGCAACGTCACCTCGTCTTCCAGCAGTGGTCTTGCCGCGTCTACGAGCAGCCTGGCAGGACAGTCCTCTGTAATTTCGTCTTCAACACTCTCCCTCGCTCAGTCGTCGTCGACGGCTGCCATGTCATCATCGTCCAGCCCTGTTTCCACCTACCCTGCAGGCTCTTGTGGTGTGACTGGTGGTGGGCAGACTTGCGCAAATGCTCCTTCAGGTCCGTGTTGTTCTCAATACGATTATTGCGGCACTGGCGCGGATTTCTGCGGTGCTGGGTGCCAGTCGATGTTTGGGGAATGCTGGAACAACGCCAGCTCTTCGTTGTCCAGCAGCATGGGCATGTCGAGCAGTAGCATTGCTGTGTCATCTTCAGCCTCTTCGCTTGCTGCCTCATCTCTCCAGTCCTCGTCTGTGGTTGGGACGTCTGCGTCGTCCAGCCCCGTGTCCACGTATCCTGCCGGGGCTTGTGGCGCGAACGCCGGAGGTCAGACCTGTGCCAACGCCCCTTCAGGTCCCTGTTGCTCTGAATATGGGTACTGTGGGACCGGAGATGGCTTTTGCGGAAGTGGATGCCAGCCTCTTTATGGCGAGTGCAACTCGACATCATCCTCCAGCGCCCTACTGAGCTCAACTCTGGCCTCCTCGACAGCCTCTTCGATTGCGTCTGTAGCTTCGTCGTCAACAGCCTCAGTCGAATCTTCAAGCACGGCGCAATCCTCATCGTCAGCTCCTGCGTCCACTTGGCCAGCCGGTTCGTGTGGTGCGAATGCTGGAGGCCAAACTTGTGCAAATGCCCCTTCAGGCCCTTGCTGTTCCGAGTATGGGTACTGTGGCACAGGAGATAGCTTTTGCGGAGCGGGTTGCCAGCCGCTCTTCGGAATTTGCAACTCGACGTCGTCATCCACTGGCGTTCCCTCGAGCTCCGCGTTGGTGCCCTCTTCTACTGAGTCGTCGCCTAGCGCATCGTCAGTTCCATCTTCTGCAAGCACGTCAGTAGAAACTTCGAGCGCAGTGCAATCTTCATCAGTAGCCCCTGAGTCCACCTATCCGGCTGGCTCCTGTGGACCCAATGCAGGTGGTCAAACGTGCGCCAATGCCCCGAGTGGGCCTTGCTGCTCCCAATATGGCTACTGTGGCACAGGTGAAGGCTTCTGCGGTGCAGGTTGTCAAGCTGGCTTCGGAGAGTGCAACGCAACCTCATCATCCTCTTCGATGCTGGGAAGCACCTTGGCAGCATCCTCAGTGTCCACGTCGTCGTCGTTGGGTAGCGGTCCCTCGAGCGCGTCTTCCACGCCTCTCCTTTCTACAGCCTCATCAGTAGAGGCTTCCAGCAGCATCCAGCCCTCTTCATCAGCTCCCGCATCCACTTACCCTGCTGGTGCGTGTGGTCCCACAGCGGGAGGCCAGACCTGCGAGAACGCTTCCTCTGGACCTTGCTGTTCGCAGTATGGATATTGCGGGACTGGAGATGGCTTTTGCGGTGCCGGATGTCAAGAAGGCTTTGGCGAGTGCAACTCCACTTCTTCGTCTTCGACAAGTGCTCTCGTAAGCCAGTCGGCGCCTCAATCATCGTCCGCAGCCTCTCTGGGGGCTTCTCAAGTACCAGGGTCGTCTTCCACGAGCGTTCTCGCGAGCCAGTCTTCTGCCGCATCGTCAGCCGCAGCATCTTCATTGACATCCTCCTCTGCGCCGGCCTCAACGTACCCTGCCGGCGCTTGTGGGCTTACGGCCGGCGGCCAAACTTGTCTCAACGCACCTAGCGGACCATGCTGCTCGCAGTATGGCTACTGCGGAACGGGAGATGGCTTTTGTGGAGCAGGTTGCCAAGCTGAATTCGGGGAGTGCAATTCCACCTCCTCGTCTTCAACAAGTATTATCGCAAGCCCGTCGCCAGCCTCATCTTCCACGAGTGTTTTTGAGAGCCCGTCGTCAGCCTCATCTTCCGCCACAGCCTCTTCTTTGACGTCTTCAACCGCCCCGGCATCCACCTACCCTGCCGGCGCTTGTGGGCTTACGGCCGGCGGTCAAACTTGTCTCAACGCACCTAGCGGACCTTGCTGTTCGCAGTACGGCTACTGCGGAACAGGAGACGGATTTTGCGGAGCTGGTTGTCAAGCTGAGTTTGGGGAGTGCAACTCGACTTCTTCATCTTCGACAAGCATCCTCGTCAGCCAGTCGTCGGCAGCGTCCTCAAGTGGAGTCTCTTCACTAACGTCGTCCTCTGCTCCGGCCTCAACCTATCCGGCAGGTGCTTGTGGAGCGTCAGCTGGCGGCCAGACTTGCGCGAACGCAGATAGTGGACCTTGTTGCTCTCAGTACGGCTACTGCGGCACCGGAGATGGATTCTGTGGCGCGGGCTGCCAGGCTGATTTTGGAGAGTGCAATTCGACCGCCTCGTCGTCCTCTTCTATGCTCAGCAGCACCCAAGCAGCATCTTCCGCAGCCTCGTCTTCCCCAGCTGCATCAGTTGCAACCTCGTCATCGCCTCCTGCATCCACGTTCCCCGCCGGTGCATGTGGGCCGACCGCTGGCGGCCAGACTTGTGCCAATGCAGATAGTGGACCTTGTTGCTCACAATACGGCTACTGCGGCACCGGAGATGGATTTTGTGGCATAGGCTGCCAATCTGCTTTCGGGGAGTGCAACTCAACTTCTGTTAGCAGCAGCCAAGTAGCTGGGTCATCAACGCTCTCGCCCTCGAGCTCGCCCTCCGCCACAGCATACCCTGATGGTGCTTGTGGCCCGACGGCCGGCGGTCAGAACTGCACCAACGCCCCATCAGGACCTTGCTGCTCACAATATGGCTACTGCGGAACCGGGGACGGCTTCTGCGGCGCTGGTTGCCAGAGTGCGTTTGGAGAGTGTACGCCAACGACGGGCGGAGGTCGCTTAAGGCTCCGGGGGCTGAAGAGAGGATGGTGGTTTGGAGCGGAGTAGACTTGAATGGCCTCCCCGTGAAGCTTCAGAGAATGGGGTCTCGGCATGTTGAGCCTTGACGTGGTCGCGCGTCGTTTGGAATTCATTAGCAAGGGTCGAGTCTTGAGAAGACGTTTAGATACCCACATTTTGCTCGGCATGTACTAGCTCTTATCATTTTCAAAGTCTTCCGCAAAGGGCGGAACATCGTTGCCCTGAACTCACTTCGAATGGAGCAAGATGTCCATGTGTATGCGGCAGCCGTGTAAAGGATACCGAGGACTGCAACTTGTCAGCAAATCTGCCGCAGAATCATTCAACGGTGCTCAAAGAGCTGAGTACGAAACAGAATAAGGAAAGACCCAATGCTTGTTTCCAAGCATCGGGGTCATTGTATCTGAACTAAGAAAACAGCAAAGAAAAGCAAAAGTCCGCCCGCCGATTTCTAACCGAGTGAGAGCCCCCGATCCCTGAGGATGGTAGGCAAATTATTCCCCAGCAAGAAACAGCAAAAAGAAAATGGAAAGGGTGAAAGCAAAAGTACTAAGACGCCTTAGTACGAAGATGGAAACTCAGTAGGGGAGGTGTCGATGCTGAAGTGCTACGAGCGTTGGTTTCCAAGGATTTTGCCGCGATCCGGGGGATGGAGTTGGGTTTGGAGTTGGTAAGAGTGAGCCAAGCTGGTCTGTCAAACAGACTCCCTTGGGATGACGACTCTGTCGTCGTTGCTACAGAGACTCTCCAACTCAAACTCTTCGGTGCTACGGCTGACGTTGCTCTTCTTGGCGCTGGAAAAGCCGCGTTCATTGGTGTTCAAGTTCTCGGTGAATCGAGATCTGTGCGAAGCGCTGGAGGGGGCTCTTGGTTCCTTGCTGATCTGGATGACGACAGTAGGACTTGGTGCATTGGAGGCGTGGCCTGGGACACCACCAGCAGCGCGAGGGATGATTGGCCTGTTGATACCAGCTCTGCCAGCCTCTGGATCTTGGTCGGCAGGAGGAGTAGGCTTGCCGAAGCGCTTTCGGACCCAGTCAGAAAGACCAAGCTTGTTCAATTCTCCGAAAACCACTGGGACGTTGGTGGTGATAATTGCCACCCAGCACTCGCGAGCACCCCACTGCGTGTTGACAAACGCCAAATTTCCTGACGGAGCCTATAATGATGTTAGTTTGATGGTTACAAGAAGCTTCGAAAACTTACTGCGTAGGGCAGGCCAATGCGAAGTGCAGCGATGATGGTGAGGAACAGACTGACACCGAAGACCACGCAGAGGGTAATCTTGCGCTCGCGGTCGGCTTGGACCCTCCAAGTCATGACTCCAACAGGCACGAGGAGGTAAAGGTCGGCGACAATGTTCAAAACCGCTGGAAGCACGCGGACAACCACGCCATAGGCCACGGAGCATTCGCCTGGAACTTGTAAGTATGTTTAGATCAGCCAGGTGAAGTGAGCGTACGATTTTTAGGACGTGGGGCCTGCCAGTAGCCGGAGAAAGAAGGCTGGCATGCAGCGAAGACGGTGATGAATGAGACCGTGAAGGTAGCGCCGACAACGACAAAGCCGATCTGCGCAAGTAGGCGTAGGAGATCCACCTGCGACCTGAAGCAATTTGGTCAGTACCTCAACAAGGTCGTGTTGCTGCATTGTTTACTCACATGAGACGCCAATAGAGCATGCACATGCAGAGCTTGGTGGTCCAGATGAGGACGATGCAAATGAACGTGTAGGCAAGCATGACTTGAGAGCCCTTGATCATCATGTCAATGTACTCAGGCGTAGGCTCGTATCCTGGGATGGAACCAGGGCCAGCCCACTGGAAGGTGGCCGCGCCCCGGTTGTTGTGGGACTCCCAGTAGTAGAGTGCATCAACGGTGAACATCATGAGCTGGAACCTCAGAGTCAGTGTTGGGAAGCTCAAGTGAGATTATCATGGCAACTTACCGCAGCGGCAAACATGAGGTAGTCATCCACTTCGAACATCTTGACGCCGATGCGCTTCGCTCGGCTGCCCAGGCGGAACCCGACGATGAGAAGCACGAGAATGAGCGTGCACAAGGTTTCAGACCAGTAGTGCTTGTACATCGTGAAGGAGAGGCGTCAAGAGACGCGTGTGAGCAATCACGGTGGCGAGGGTAGGTGACGATGCTCGGCGTGGTGGTTGCTCGGCGCGATGGTGTTGAGAGAGGAAGAGGCGGAGGGTTGAGGCGCGCCGACGAGGTTTTTGATTGAGCGGCCCTCGGCGTGTGGGCGTGGGTGTGCCGGCGTGACGGGGTATGACGACGTTCCTGCTGCGAGGAAGGTGCTCGCTCTATCGTGCCTGCCTGCTCTGGGTGACATCGAGGTGACTAATGAGGAGGCTCCACAAATCACTCACCAAGTCACCCTTTAATACTTGAAAGTGTTAGAATTTGAGACTGCCCCCAAGCCAAGGACCTGTCATATCCATGATGCCACTGGTTAATGGACCTCACAGTTCAGATGGCAGTCCTTGTTGAGTAGAGACCGGCCTGATCTGGTTGCCGACGTGGCGATACCTGACCAGCGTTCAGACGAGCCTCTCGAGCAGACAACCAGACACAAGCAGTTCATTCCGGACAGCTACAGTCTATGTAGCCAATTTCAAGCAGCGCAGACCACTTGCTCCGTCGACTTTGCATGGGCGAGGTTGCTGCCACGCTGCCATCTTCATTGGTGCCGACGATGGAAGCCGCTGACTCAAAAATCGACTGCGTCACAAACAAAAGTGCCAACGAGAGTGCTGCGAATGATCACCCTGCCTAAATAGCGTCCATGACACGACGTCCCCTTTCTTCCGTCTTTTCTGATCTTTCCGCAGTCTTTTTGACTAGCTCTTCATTGAGAAAACTTATGGTTGGAAGACTTATGTTGAGTAGAAAAGGACAACGAGCAGAGGACTGCGTATTGCGAAATTACTCACGACGCCATGGAACAGCGCACTCACATACCAAAAGATCAAGAAGACAGAGTTCGGATCGTGTCATCCATACCATGTTCTATGGATGAAAGTTCCCAGAATATGGGTTGGAATAGGCTTGAGGCTGGACGTCAGGGGTGGTGTAGCCCGCTGGGTCAAACCGTGAAAACTCGAGGAGCCAATTGCGGGTTGATCTAGCGCGAAACCCGAGAGTTCTTATCAGTATTGCTTACCGTATTGCCTGATCGTGATCAGTAGCAAGACTCGCTTGCCTCGTGACTTGTTTACTGCAACGAATGCTATCTGGGCGTCCTTTCAGAAACATGCCAGTAACGTACACAGCTGGTACCACGAACAGCATGCTCATGGAAGCCACGTTGTAGAAAATCAGGAGAGACGGGCACAGGGAGAGTGGCAATGATAGAGAAAGAGTCTTCCAAATAACCCTTCGTTGTGCCTTTACTTTGCGACCCTACTGCTCGCGCGTCGTCCCCACTGGTATCTCACTTGATGCAATCGTGCTCTTTCTACCCACCGTCCATTGCCTCAATTCCCCTCGCGAAGCCATCCGGCCTACGAAGATATCGACATCGGGGCTTCCCACGCCATGGAGCCCTCGCACGACCTGAAATGATTCAGCGCTTGCACGGAATTCCTCCAAACTAGATGCCCAAGTCGGGGGCTCAAATGAGGATGTTGAAAAGTCTTCAAAAAGCTGTCACGATACCCCCAAGCTTGCAATCTCGCCCTGCTCGTTCTTCTGCTCCGAGCCGAGCACGTAGCTTGCTTTCCAACGCATCTTAACAGCAGCACCCTTGCCACGCGGAACTCCTTGGAGGCGGATCGTTTGCGATACGCCGTTCTGCTGGTTAGGACCGAGAAGGCGACCTGACTGAGGCTCAAGTTTGAGTGTGTATCCCTGGTCACTGTTAGCTTTCAAAAGACAGAACTGGGATTCGCCAAAGTTTTGGACGCGAGTGTGATGCTTACTCTAGTCACAGCAAGCTGAATCGTCAGATCTGATATCGGCATCGGAGTGTTGTTGGATATGGACGAAAAGATGTGAAGGACGTCGTCGCCTTCGCGGGTAACGGTGAAGTCGGCCTTGATGTTGGTGTTGATGACGGTTTGAACAGAGGGTTGATCAGGGAGAGCCGAAGCAAAGTTCCACTCATCGTCATCGTTGCTCTGCGACGGTTGCTGATGTGATTGTGTTGCTGGCGGAGGAGTTGGTGTGCTGGCAAGATCAAACAGCGCATTCGAGGGAGAAGTTGCAGGTTTGAGCGACTGCTGGAACTGAAAGGGGGATCCTGTGCGGCTGGTGGAGGCAAGGGAAGCAAATGGATCAGCAGGCTTCGGCGGTGGACCCTGCTGTTGGGGCGGAGGAGTGAACATTGACGTTTGCTGTGGCGGTGTCGGTTGAGCCGAGCCTGACAGTCCGCCAAGAGAAGCCAGCGCATTGTAGTTTGGTTGAGCTGCTGGTACCTGTGGCCCTGAAGGTATTGATCCAAGAAGATTCTGCGCAGATGGTTGGGGAGTCGATTGCGATGGTGAAGCTAGTAAATGTTAGCATTGGAAGTATTCCATGTATCAGGCCAGGCATACCGGCTCCATTCATTGAGCCCAGGGAAATGACACCACCTTGTCCAAAGTTGTCTCCTCCGATGTTCAGGCCGAGCAAGTCATCCTCCAAAGCATTGCCCTTGGGTGCAGGTGCGTTGGAGCTCGACTCGGCCTGTCCGGCGGCAGGCGTCTCATCTTCAGGTCCGCCAAAGTCTATCAAAGACAGCTCGTTGTCAGGTCCTCTCTTGACACCCGCGCCGCTAGTGCCGAGAGTGCCCTTGGGTATTTTGGCAGCACCCTCGATATCACCCTTCTTGACCAGTTTATATCTCTCCAGGGTTCGGTGTATGCTGTCATTGATTTCAAACAGCTTAGCCACCGCTTCGTGGTCCTCTGACTCCTCTTCACACATTTTCTGGATCTTGGGTTGTGCGCTTGCCAACGCGTTTGCCAGCTCCTGCATGCGGTCAGCAATGACGACCGCCTCCCACGAGAGCGGCTGGCCCCTGCGTACCTCGAAAACGTCGCCCTCCTGGATTTGATCACCAGCCTGATGCTTCTGGAGCATGTCCTCGAGCAGCTTCGCCTTCTGTTGTATTTTTGCGACTTCCTCTGCAGCCTTGGCTCTGTAGTCGGTCTTGTTTCGCGTGTCGTAGCCAGCCATGACTTTCATCAATCTGTTGGCTTCCTGCAAATCGTGCGGGGTGCCTCGTCGGATGAGCTCTTGAAGCTTTGCAGACTGCGCTGCCCGTTCCTCTTCCTCCATTTCCTCGGCGGATCTCAAGCTCTACAGCGAGGGTCAGTAAGAGTGGGATAGCCGCGCAAATACACATACGTGACTCGGGTTCAAGACGGCAGCATCCTCGCGCCTGACCTCTGGGAACGTATAGCCTTTGTAACTCAGCAGCCTGTGCATGTCCCTGATAAAGCCCAGGTCCTCCTTGTAGCGTGATGTCATGCAAATGGTGGACCTCCATTCCTCAATCAACTCGAGGATGCGATTGTGGACTCGACTGGGATGGACCGGCGGGCGTTCTGGAAACCGTCTGACTAGCTCGTTGAGAAATTCCTTGGTACTGATTTGCAGATGGAAGGGGTAGCCGCAGTTCTTGACGCAAATGTCGAGCAAGTTGAGGGCCAGCAACGAGACGTTCGGATTGCGCGAGTTGACGAATCTGACAATCTCCATGGCGGCTTCGCGCGGAGCATTGCCTTTCTTCTGGTTGATGAGCTCGGCAATTTCAATATTCAAGGCGAGATTGGGCTCGAAATTCTGAGGGTCGCAGGCGTTCATAATGTAGCGCTGTAGAGCGCTCCTGGGAGGCTCGGCGAAGCCGCCGAAGCGGTCGCGCGCCGCCATTCTTGCTGAGGCCGCCTCCACGGTGGGCGATGAATTGGATCAGGAAGTCGGAGGAGCGGTGGATAGGGGTGTCTTCGAAATCGAGAGGCAGACACAATCGACGTGATTGTCGGCAGTCCAGAGACAGAGCTGATGGGCAGCGGCTGGTGGTTGCGGTCGTGGCCTCTGCGGGACGGCCGCAGCGTTCGTCATCCGAGGGGCCACCGCCCTTGGCAGAATTCTGTCGCATTCAACAAACCAGACCAATAGATATATATCCCCGTCGTCTCTTCCCTGTCCACACTTTTTATCACAGCTTCTGCAAAAGTCTCTCCACAAATGGTCCGGCATAAGAAAGACAACTTCTCCCGCGGTGGTGGTCGCGGCGGCGGCAAGAAGTACAGCAATCCTCCACGTTCTAGAGGCGCTCCACGAGACGACCAAGATAGCGAAAACGGCGAGCGCAGCGCACGCCCACCTTTCAAGGCAGCTGCCTGGGATCTGGGGCATTGCGATGCTAAGAGATGCTCTGGAAAACGTCTGATGCGCCTGGGATTTATGCGCGAGCTTCATGTTGGCCAGAAATTTGCCGGTGTCGTTGTCTCGTATGTCCTCTCTTACCAAAAACTGAGCTCGATTCTAACCAGATTCTACAACAGTCCCAAGGCCAAGCACACCGTCTCCCCCGCAGATCGCGAACTTTGTGAACAGTATGGCGCCGCTGTCGTCGAAGCATCCTGGAACCGAATCGACGAAGTTCCCTTTGGGCGAATCGGTGGCAAATGCGAGCGCCTTTTGCCTTACCTCGTTGCCGCGAACCAAACCAATTATGGACGACCATGGAGGCTCAATTGTGTTGAAGCATTGGCTGCCTGTTACTACATCTGCGGCCACCCCGAATGGGCCGAGGAAATACTTTCGTCGTTTTCTTACGGCGATGCCTTTTTGGAGATCAATGGGGAGCTTTTGAAGAGATACGCTGCGTGCGCGAACGAGGAGGAAATTCAAAAGGCAGAAGAAACCTGGTTAGAAAAGATTGAGAGGGAGTACAACAAGAGTCGTGCAAAGAAGGACGCCGCTGGGGAGGATGGTGTCTGGGGAGGTGGAAACCTCAACCGTCAGGCAGCAGACAATTCGGACGATGAAGATGGAGACAACGAAGGAGATGAAGACGACGATGAAGAGGAGGAAGACGACCGGGATCCGTATGGCTTGCCACCCTCGGACTCTGAAGACGAGGAAGAAATGGCAGAGCTTCGGCGGCGGGTACTGGCCTCGAAACCTTTTGCAAATCCCGAGCCGGACGAGTCCAAGAAGCAACACGAGCAGCCGCAGAAATCTGAGCCCCCTCCAACGTTGCACGAGGACTCAGATGCCATCTCAGGATCCGACATCGATGGTCTTGATGATGAGTTCGACAATGTCATAAACGCCACTCCGGTAACGGATAGAACTGGGATCACGCGAAAGGAGAGAATGAGGGCGGCCCAAGACAACAGTCTGAGCGCTACTTTTTCCAGGACGGTGGTATCTGCTCCCAAGAAGTGGTGATTTTCGAACATGGGGAGTTGGACACACTTGAAAGAAACACAATTCCAACCACTAGAGAATCTCTTCGACAGCTCGGACATTTTCGGTCAGACTCAGTCCTTGGCCAATATCATGTGCGAGCCAGTCGAGACTTCCAGGATCCAAGTCAGTCTACGTTATTTGAGCTGAGCAAGATTGCATTTGTGGTTGATGGAGGATTAGCGGTAGTCACCATACCACCAGCCGGGCACTTAGAGATACCTCTGACCAAGAAGATCACCTAAAATCTGAACCTCACGATGAACGTTGCCACAGAACCAAAGCTCCGCGTTTGCTGGTGATGCCGCTCCACTCCTCTAATCACAAGCCTGTGATCCCCACTCTGGCAACAAAACCGAATAGATGATCGGAACTTTTACTAGGACTTCTCATCTTTGAGTCTCTGCCTCGTGTTAAAGTCAAGATTGAAAGACATTCGGGGCTCTATGATCTCGGCGAGCCCACATCCGATTGAACCAGTAGACGTTGATGTGAATCGCTGACGCAAAAGACATAGCATGACTTCAAGACAGTCCACGTGAAAAGCTGCAGCAAACACCGGAAGAAAAGAGAACGACGGAAAGGTGTCGAGCCTTATGATCTCGACCATTTTTTCTTTCGATCTGGCGGTCTCCAAGATTTTTAATGCGTAGGCAACGTGGTCTGTTCATTGAATAAGCATGCCGGCGCGCGACATTTCTCTTCAGACTTTCTCAATAGAGGGGTGACAGGCTAAGAAGTCCACTTTCGTCTTTCATATCCTCTCAAGAAAATTGGAAGAGATGGACACGAATTCTTCTGTGAAGGATAAACATGTAGAGAAGCAGAGGAGTGGCAAGTGTACAAGCTGAGGAACGCCGTACTTGCACACAACGTCGTTCTACATTGCTCCCTCAGAGTCGCATGCACTGCCATCCGCATAGCTACAAAACCACTCGAACAAACCCTCTCACCCTCCCAAATCCCTCCACCTCCCTTCCCACTCCTCAGGGGTCGCATTCGCATCCGCATTCCCCCTCGAAATTCCATCATTCTCCCAACCCAGGTCAAAGCCTCAACCTGAAACCCTCCACAACGGCAAAGTCACCTCCACCACGCCACGAAATCCCTGCAACGAAGGTGGTCATTTGTGGCGCGAAGGCGGCGCGACGAGACAAAGCTCGGACGTGAACGCAAAGAGCGGTACGCTTTACGTTCGGCGACCCGCATTTTGCATCGGGGACTGACTGACGCATGGGCTGGCTCGCTGGCTCGATGGCTTGATGGCTGGTGTGGAGGGTGGTGGACAGGCAGATGAGGTGGGCTGCTCTAGAGGGCGGGTGGCGCGCGCTTGGGAGCCGGTTTGCCGGTGTCTTGGGATGCTTGTTTGCTCCTGGAGAGCTTGAGCGATTGGAAAAACAGGAGACGCTGCTGTTCTGCTGTTTTGTTTGCAAGTTGAGGTTGCTCGAGATGCTGGCTTTCGCAACCAGTGGGTTGCCAAATGTGATGCTTTTGTTGTGTGAAGAGCCACATCGAGGGGAGTGCATCGGCGAGGAGAAGCACAGCTGCAGGTGAGCATCGGGAGAATATTCCTCTTCCTCAGTCAAAAGGCACCTCTAGAGCGCAGTCTCCGAGTAGGCGAGGTCCAGAAGCTGGATCGACAAGGGGTAGGTGGGCAGAGCCCAAGGGTGCCGGACAGGAGGTCACTTGATTGGTCTGCTGTTCGACGTGGGAAAACTGCTGAAGTTTGGTACACCTTGCGTCAGGCGTGGAGCAACGTGACATATGACAACTACTCAACCATGGTACGGAAAAGGCTAAAGGGATAACAGCCGAGGTAGATGATGAAAGCTGTAGCGTGGAATGTTGGCGAGTATGCTCGACAGACTGGTTGGTGATGAGATAACGTGCACAAGTGAAGCAATGGGACGGAAAAATGTACGTCTATTCGAATGTATTAAATCTTGGCCTAAGCTGCCTGAAGAGTGCCTGATCACGGCCTCTTGTCTTCCTCAGTGTATGGAGACACCGGCAAAAAGAAAGTCTGTCTAGCCGAAGAATTTGTCCAGGAAGTTTGACTCTTATGCGCTAATGTGGTCCAATCGACACGCCTTGCTCCGGTAGTAAATTATGATGTACGTAAAATTCGTGCGGGTGGACCTCATGAAATGGCGGGGATTGTCGGTTGAAGGGTTTGGGGGACGATTCTAGAGGACGAGGTCCAGCACCGATTTTTTCCTGTTGCAGCATCCAATTTGTGTTGAAAGTCCGGCAAATTTACATCATGGCAGCGCCGTCAATGCCCTGGTCTTCGTCAGCAAATGTTAGAATACAATGGAAGACTATGAAAACTTACAATGACCTTGCCGTTGATCCAGTCACCATCCTGGGACGCCAGGAAGGCAACAACGCGAGCAACGTCGATGGGCTGACCGACACGGTTGCAGGGAGACCAGGTGGCGGCGTACTCGTCGACCTGGTCGTTGTTCATCTTGTCTCCACCGGGGATGTACTCCTTGCACACAGCGTGGTACATGTCGGTCTTGATTCCACCGGGGGCAACGCAGTTGACAGTGATCTTCTTGTCACCGCAGTCGATGGCCATGCAGCGGACGAAGGTCTCAATGGCACCCTTGGAGCCAGAGTAGACGGCGTGCTTGGGGACACCCTTGGCCTGACCAGTGATGGAGCCCATCATGATGATCCTGCCGCCAACCTCCATGTGCTTGTAGGCCTCACGGGCCACGAAGAACTGACCGCGGGTGTTGACCCTGAAGACGCGGTCGAACTCCTCCTCGGTAACATCCTTCAAGTGGCCGAAAGAGACAACACCAGAGTTGGAGCAGCAGATGTCGAGCTTGCCAAAGTGCTTGACGGTCTCTTGCATCAGCTTGGTGGTCTCGCTGACGTTGGCAACGTTGGCCTTGACGGCAATGGCGTCGGAGCCATTCTTCTTGATCTCATCGACGACGGCTTGCGCGGCTTCGCTGCTGTTGGCGTAGTTGACGACAACCTTTGCGCCACGGCGGGCGAGCTCGAGGGCCATCTCCTTGCCAATGCCACGGCCTGTCTCTGGTTAGCATATCTTCCATCTCATACAGTGAATATCACAACTGACCGGAACCAGTGACGACGGCAACCTTGCCCTGAAGGCTCCAGCTGGGAACACCGTTGGCGGCCATTTTAAATATGGTAAATAAGATTTGGTTGGAAGTTGAAATTGAAAGTGTAGGAAAGATGGAAGATGATGTGCTTGATGGAGAAGTATCAAGACAACGGCAGGAACAGACTATATATCATGGAGCTGTCGGAGCTGGCAAGGTACAGTGGTTCCGGAAGCGGCAGGCTTGGAGCTTTCCCCATGATGCCGTTCCCAGGGGAGCATCCGAACGACGGTGGTAGTTGTGTCCATGGTAGCTCTGGGCTGGAAAGTGTTCTGGAACCTCATTGGCGCGTTGGTTGGAACAGAGGGTTTTCGGACACGCGGGGCCGAAGGGAGGTTGGAGTAGTCAGCGCAATGCCTCGACGGGCCCCCGATGGGACGGTCCGGTAGCTCAGCCGGCGAGCTTGCGGAGCTGCATCCGGCGCATTTCGGTGCTTGGAATGGAGCGAGAGCGCGAGCAGTTGGTGAGAACCTGAAGGTAGAATAGTGCTGGCGGTGTGAGGCTGGTTGGTGGAAGGGAAGGGGTGAGGTCAGCTCGAGCTCGAGCTCAGCTTGGTGCCAGAATGCGGGGAAATGTTGTGGCCGTGTCGTCGCCATGTCGCTATACCCCTTGCGGCTACCACTTGTTTGGATGGCTGGAGCTGTCTCCCCCCACTTCGCTCGCCTCGGCGGCTATTTCCTACCACGCACACAAACCTCGCCCCTTCCAGCCTGCCCAACCCTGCTTGCCAACCCCGATATTGCTTCTCAACGACATGATCTCTGCAAAGCTGCGTCTGCCGTCCTCGCTCGGCGCTCTGCTCGCGTGCTGACGGGGTCAAGTCTCGGCTGGCACAACGGCCTCGAAGCTGACAACGACACAAAATGATCGTACAGCATCAGATCCTGTGAAAGATGGATCAAGCCGCAACACTCCCTCGAGGGCTCATAGGGGACAGCGGTATCTTTAGCGAAGCACAAGTGGCCCCCACAGAGTGAGCACTACCGCTTTCTGACCGCTCCGTAAGATGAACAGAGGGCGGTGGACGTCGCGACAATTTAGGACACTGGCTGCCGGACCTGCATCTGCAGCTGCAGCCAGCCCTGCCAACTCGTTCGGACTTTGTGACACGCCTCCCCGCTCTCCGCCCGGATTGACAGCGGTGACGGACTTCGCACAATTGGGTCCCGGACTTGAGTTGTTCGATTCCCGCCGCACGTTCGAAGCTCGCTCGCGCCCGCTCTCGAGCCCTTTGTACCGCCGATGCTTGAGCTGCCGCATCTCAACCAGTAGTTTGTCGGTCCAGCAAGAGCTGTCGGGAATGCGTCACTAGTGCCCGGAAAGCACGTGACTGCGGCCGCCAGCAATAGTACCTTCGCTTGCTGGAACACTTGGACCTCAGTCGAACCCCTGGGACCCCAACTCTTGCGATTTTGTGCAGTTGGAGAGCCGTTGAATCCAAAAGACTTGATCTTCACTCTCTGTGGCTTGCGGGATTCTCGAGTGGCTTTGGTCTCCACAAAAGTTGCTGTTTTCAGGGACCACTGAGGTCACTGGGAACGGATTGTTCATGGCAAAAGCAATAACCCGAGATTCAACACTATCAAAGATCAACCGCGCGTTGCACCATCAGATTGCTGCAGCTTCTGCATCCAAACCGTCTAGACGGAACATCGGACCGTCGATACAAGAGCCTCTATACCTACGACACGTAATATCCGTTGGCGTGGTGATTGACATCTTTGGCCATCCAGAGACATCCAGAAGTTGCGGACCATGATGTAGGGATCGGTCTGACAGCCCTCGGCCGCAGAGGCGTAGATTGCGGCGTCTGCCTCGTATGCAACTGTCAAGTGCCAAGCATTCGCACCGGTCGAGGATGTTGTGATCCCCAATTGTCCGAGTCTTGTTCTTTTTGATATTCTCCAATGTCCGGTCTTTGCAAGGGAACTGTTTGGCAGCACACTAACCGACTGCTCTGCAGCGCCACAGCGCCGGAGCCGCATCTTGTCCAAAGTTGTCCTCATGGGCAGCTCCAAATGGTTCTAGCGGCGACAGTTGGGCCCCTACGTGGACCGAGTTTCACGGCGGCGCGTGTCAATTCTTCCTGTTTAGGAAATATCTGGGGAGTACCCTGGCGTTTTTGGGGCCGTCAATGCTCTGTGACACCATACTGTCCAAGCCGTCGGAGAACCACTGAACCAACGGTTGGCGGCGCCGTTTCCCGGATCCCAAAGACCACGGCGGACGTGTGTCCAGAAAAAGGAGCATCTACCAATGCCGCCAGGATTGTGGATGAAGCAAATGGAATGGGACCCGCATCTTCTGCGTGCACCTGCACACCTAAGGCTCGGCCGAGCCAGTGTACGGGTAGGGTTAGCCTCACGCACAACGACTGATCGCCCCTCTTCCCGCTGCACCGCGGGCGGTCTTGCACACTCGGGGAGGCGGAGAGGGCCACTGAAAACCTGGTTCTGAAGCAAACGAGTGCTCCAAGCGCCTACGCGGGCCCAATTGGGACTTTCCATGGCATCATCAGGCGGCGGAACGCACACGCAGGGAGCAGCCGCCGCATTGTCCGACGAACAACAACAAGGCCCATTGGTTCCATGCCATATGTAGCCCGGTGGGTCGTGGCTTCATGCGGCGGACAGAAGGACAAAAAAAGCAGGAGAAGAAACAGGGCTTTTACGTCAAGCAACTGACGAAAGCGGCCGCCATGACTGTCAATCTAGGTGAGGTGAACTGTGCGTCCTGCCCCGATGGGACGCGTCAGTGTTTCGTGAACTATATGTATGCAATGCTTGCCAATGCTAACGGGCCCTACCGCCTACTTCGGCCGGGAAAGAAGGTAAGAAAAGGATAACATATACGTCGCGCTACCCCCCGTACCACCACGCTTCTGCACCTAGCTCCTGATTACCCATTTTTTTCTCCTCCCTCCCCTTTCTCTCTTGCGTCAAGACTCTCTTTCTTGTGCTCCGTTCTCGCACACTGGCACATCTCAGACCACCGGACGGTATCTCGCATGGCAAAAGCAACATGGGATCAGAGACAGACGGTACATATTTCACGCCGGCATCCGCAAGCTCCTCCTCCAAACCTCGCCCTTCGCAGCCAGACCGCGCCGCCTCATCTTACATCGGAACTGGACATGACGACGGGGCTTGGGGAAGCCAATGAGGACAGGAGAGAGCAAGTGTATCAGAGGTGATGGTGGTGGCCGAGTATGAAAAGGGAAAAACAGCATCGAGGGCTGAGTCTGAGTCCTGCCAAGGACCAACCCTCTGACCCATTGGCCAGGTGTGACGGAGTCCATATCATTCGACACCGCCGCCCCGGGCCACGACGACTTCATCATAAGCGGAGGCTTGCAAGAGGAGGGACATCTATGTGGATTCCATGACGATGACGGCAAGAGTCGGTGAGAGACAGGACCAAACGTTGGTTGGCGGACAAGTGAGACTGAATGGAGCAAGAGTAGGAAGTACTAAAGATGATGGTGTTGGAGTGGTGGAGAAGGTGGTGAGCAAAGGAAGGGCGACCAACCAACCAGACCATCCGGCCAATGGACCTCGAGGACCTCGACGAACCGTCTCGGTGACAGGACACCACAATCAACCACTCACACGTCCTCCACTCCCGTCGTCGTCCACACACCACCACCGCCGCCAGCCTGGGCGTCCTCCTTATCCATCCATTCACCACCATTGTTCGTCACGTACGTCACCGCACCTTCCCCACACCGCCTGCTCCCCCGCCTGCATGAACGCATCCACGCATCCACGCACGCATGCTCGCACACGTACACCACCATACTTGGTCGTCGTCGTCGTCTCCCCCATCTTAGCTTGTCGCTCCGGCTCCTACCGACCATCACGTTATCATCTCTTCTCTTTCTTTTCTCTCGTCCCGTCTTCCAGCTCTTTACTGGCCATCAACTTTTGATGCGCTGACCTCCTTAGGCTGGGGTGGCGAATTTGCACCCGGCTATCACCATCGAACATTTCATCTCCTCATCTGTTGGTTTTTTCATCTTTCATGCCGACTACTTACATCCATCCTGCAACCGGCATCAGTCCCAACTTCTGGCTACTAGCTTTC
Source organism: Phyllosticta capitalensis (assembly GCF_038381095.1). Classification (NCBI taxonomy): domain Eukaryota; kingdom Fungi; phylum Ascomycota; class Dothideomycetes; order Botryosphaeriales; family Phyllostictaceae; genus Phyllosticta; species Phyllosticta capitalensis. Next base: position 781,591 of record NW_027117440.1, read on the forward strand.
TGGTTCCTTTCCATGCCAGGCGACAACTCGATCCCGCCTCGCTGACCGCAGGAGCGAGGACACAACGCGTCCGGACAGCAGACCAACAGTGACAAGACAAGAACGGCGCGGCACATGAACCAGCCTGGCCATCCAGACCAGACGAGGAGGCCTCATACCACAGACACAGTATTGTAAATTGTGCGTATTCATCTCTTCATTCATTCACTCATTATCATTCATGGCCTTTTTACAACAACCAACCAACCAACCAACCAACAAAAAACAACAACTGAGCAAACCCAATCAACCAAACTAACCAGCGCGCTAACCCCACCAGAGACTCATTATGTAGCAACAAAACAGACCAACAATCGATCGCTCGCTCACTTCTTGTCCCCTTTTATCATTGCTCCTACCATCTACCACGCGTGTGTAAATGCCGCGGCCCCCGCCCAACGATGCGATGCGATGCGCTCGCTTGTTGATGAACGAAAGAGGAGGATGTGGAGGTGGATATTTCATGCGAGCAAAAGAAAAAGAGAGTGGGATATCAAGAAGAAGAAGATGAAGAGGAAGAGGAGGATGAACGACCAGGATGCAGAAGAGAAGAGAGAAGAGGTGCAAGTGTTGAAGCGAGGGAATATAGGATATAAAGAGATGGAATGATGGGGGTTGAAGCGAGGGAGGTGGCGATGAAAAAAAAAAAAAATGAGTAGTGGCGAATGGAAAGATCTTGAGCAAGAGAAGGAAGGTCGAGATACTGTAGGAGGAAGACGAAGAGCTTAAGGAGCTCTTTCGGACGAGGAGGAAAGGAGTGAGGCTGCAACGATGGACGTATGGATGGACGTATGGATGGGCCGGGCAGGAGAAAAAGAAAATGCTCAGGACGGGGGTGACGGCAAAGATGAATGCCAAGAGTAGCGGAACGATGGATGGATGGATGGGGCAGACAAGAGAGCAAGAGGAGAGGGCAGGGACAAGGAAAGATGGGACCAAAACGACTGGAAACAGTTGGAAAAAACACACACCAAATGAGATGACGCCAGCACCGAAACGCTCCACGCTCGCTCGCTCATTGATTCGCCTCGACCAACAAACACACCGTACCGATTAGCTATTACGCCAACAGCTCTTCGACGGACGGCGCCTCCTCGCCCGCGACCGCTGTGCTGTGCCAAGGAGAACAAAAGCCAGGAAAAGAGACGTCAATGCGACAAAAGGACACGCAAAACCAACAAGACGGACCAGAGCAAGTGCAAGAACCAAAGAATATGTCATGCGCACTGTGTGCGTTGCGTATCAAATCGCTACTAGGGTACCAAGCTGAGAGCTGTGTAGAGGCATCTATCCACGTGCCTGTGTCTGCCTTCCCATTCATTCGTCCGCGCGCGCACGTTTCTATATCGCACCGCCGCACAAAAAGAAACCCCAAGATAATGCCGCCTTCTATCCTTCGTTATCGCGACCAACCAACCGATCGACCGAACGAAAAACAAATCGCTACACCGCCGAGCAGAACAAAGAAAATGGAGACCCAGATAAAACAAACAAGGCTAGAAAGGAGGAAAAAGACATCGCTAATGATGGACATGATATGTTGTTGCATGGGATCGGGACATGACAGGCGTAAGACGCTAAATGGGACGACGACGAACGACGACGACGAACGACGATTACGTCAGGGACTTCTTTTTACGCCGCAGCGCAAGGCGTGACGTGTTGACAGACATTATGGTGGTGTGGTGGTAATGGTGCGTGGCGATATGGCGCGGTGAAGATGTGATGATGCCGGGTAGACGCGACCCCTCTTCTTGAGAGGCGCTGTCCGGAAAGATGGAAAGAAGAGTCTATTCAGCAAACACGCTTTTTGGTTTTTGCATCCACCGACCAGCCAGAGGGCGATCGGAGGAGGAGGAGACTGGATGTCGCCTCGGCGCGGCGAAGATGGGCAGATGATGATGATGAAGCGGCAAAGTCGCACTTCGACTCTACGTCGAGGGCAAGCCGAGGAGATATTTTACGAGGACGACGACCAGCGACAGTCGCCAATTTTTTTTTTTCTCTACGATGAGCGAGCGCCGCGGCTCGTTCAACTACGCGCCAAACGGTCCAACTTGCCCCTGATGCCGTCGGAGAAGCGGGTGGCATGGCCCTCATCGACAACGTCGATGCAGTGACGCAACACGGCGTAGGCATTGTCCATGGCCAACTGCGAACCGTCGCGCTTCGTCAGCGTCGGCACGCCCTCGCGCTTGGTCAGATACCTGCTCAGCAGCGGGTGATCTGGCGGGAGGGCGTCGACGGCGAAGCTGGGGCCCGGGACGGGGAACATGGTGGTGGTGGTGCTGCTGCCGCCGGCGCTGCTGCCCGTGCCTGGCGGCGAGACCGTGCTGGCCATGGGCTCGGTGTGCGTGAGGGAGTCGGTCCACAGGATGAGGGCAACGCGGTAGACGGCGCCGGCCCACCATGGCGGCCGCACGCCGCGCGGCATGCTGCGGACGAGCCGCAGCGCCTGGCCGCAATGGAAGATGGCCTCTTCGACGTCCGAAATGCACCGCTTGTGTTGCCACATGAGCTGCGCGTAGGACCCGTCGAAGCCGCCTTCGCGTCGCGCCAGACGCTCGATCTCGGGAAAGTTTGTAACGGCGTTGAGCGAGATAAGGTGGAAGAGGACCAGGTTGGCTTGCATCAGCGCGCACGCCGGGTGGCTTTTGAGGTACCGATCGGCCAGGTCGTACCACCGCTGGAGCAGCGACTGCACTTCTTCGAGACGGACCCGCGTCGACGCCGCCGTGACGGCGCGCGTGCGCTGGCGGGAGGCCGAGTTGTCGGAGAAGCACGACAGAAGCTGGCAGTACTGACAGACGAGCGATTGGAGCGGGTGCAGCAGCAGTCTCAGGTGCAACGGTGTCAGTTCGATGCCCTGGGTCGAAATCTCGTCGTCGAGGAAATGGCGGAACAGGTCACGCAGCGAAAGCGGACGTGCGCCGGATCCAACCGACGAGAAACCTCCAGAGAATTCGTGCACCTGGTTGAACATGTCAGACCATTCGGCGGCGGTCTTTGCGGTCCACAGGCAGTCGGCGTCGGGCATGGGAGCCCCGAATTCCGTCACCGAGAAGAGGGGGGCGGTATCGTGGAAGAGGGACAGGTCTTGATCAACCATGACCCATGAGTAGATCAGTCTGGAACGGGGAAATCGATCGTCAGCCACGTGCCCCACAAGCATCTTGAAAGATCAAAAACTTACCGACTCCGGGCCTCGTGCTGGATCCAGTCTGCCCAAAGGCCGTCCGGCCCGGCCTGGTCCATACGCGGCGTCGGGGCGTGCCGGGGCTCCAGGACACCCGAATGCCGCAGCATGGAAAAGTACATGCCGCGCTGACCCATGGCAATGTCCATCTGCCACTTGTCGCCGCTCCAGGCCGCCTGGACGGTAAAGAGCAAGGCCGAGTGCAGCACGACAGGGTCGCCGCTCATGATGATGTTCTTCTCGATGAGATCAAACAACGAAATTCGGCAAGCCTCGGTCAGGCCCCCGGTCAGCCAGCGCGTCTCCACCGAAGGAATGACCATGGACCCTTGAGCAATCATCATCAGCACGAGCAGGCTGGCTGCCTTGTCGTTGTACGACGAAAGCAGCCCGTTAGCGTCCAGGATGCCCCGGGCGGTCAGGGGAAAGTAGCGCTCGAAACTATTGGCATAGGAGCGCAGAAAATACTCGAGCACGCGAGCCGGGGGCAGCAGCACAAAATTGGAGCCGCCATTGGACATTGGCGAGCCTCCGCTGGCCGGCGAGCCAGAGGCGCCCTCCTTGTGGATGTCGAGGGCCTTGTGCAAAAACGACTGGGTAATGGCGAGCAGCTTGTCGCGGGTGCTCTCCTGCAGTGGCATGACGGCGAGCATTTCGGGACCGGCTGGAAAGTCGCCGTCTTCAAACTGCTGCGGCCGCCAGTTTCCCCACACCTCGTGCTGTTTGAGGCTCTGCTCCAGCCGCTCAAGGTTCAGCTTGGCCGTGCGCGGGCACGAGCTCGCAGGGATGGGCGGCGTGCACCGGAACACGCTCCACCCGTCTTGCGCCGCAATGATGGCTCCCAGGTCCGGGATGCCCTGGCCGCTGCTCACGCTCGCCTGCCGGGTGGGGTACAGCATCGACGCAGAGCTGCCCAGCTCGAGGTCCGACAGCGCGCGGTCCATTTGCGGCGTCGTGATGGGCGTGGTTACCGGCGGCAGTGCTTGGCTAAAATCTGGCAGCATCGATAGCATGGCGTCACCATGCGGGCCCGTCGCCATGCCGGTAAAATCCATGTGCATGTCCTGCGCCATCATGGGCATGTCGAAGCCGTGCGCCATGGGCATTTGCTGCCAATCCATGGCAAAGTGCGGAGACGAGCTATCCGAGTTGTGGCCATTGGTGCTAGCAAACTGCTCGTAGCCAGACATGGGGGTGTGCTGGATAAAGTCATTCATCGACGGCGTCAGCACGGGCGAGATGACGGTGGAGATGACGGCAGGAGGACCGCTCGGCGGAGAGGTGTTTTCGAAAAAGGCTGGCGGTCCATTGGTGATTTGCGGCTTCTCCTCCTCGGGACTGGCGTGGTGAGAGTGGGAGTGAGAGGCGGCCGAAACGTGTGACACGTGCGAGATGCTGGAGACGGAGCGTTGGTGAAGATGGGGCGGCGGCGGCTGTCCAAGACTCTGTTGCGGTGGATGTTGGTGTTGCTGCTGGGAATCTTGTGGTTGTTGCAGTGCAGCTGGCGAGCTGCTCGAGGATCCAGTCGACACTGTCTCGCCCGTGTTCTCAGACGAGGCCCCGCTTCCGCCATTGACCTGGACGCCATTTTCGGTCTGCACCGGCCCTCCCACGCGGGTTATTTGCTTGGAAGCCCTCCTGGTGGGCCTGAGGGTGCACTTGAGGTTTCGGCTGGCGCAGCGACTGCAAGGAAACTTTTTGTCGCACTTTGTCTTGGTCTTGGCGCAGTTGCTGCAAGCTATCGGGGTGCGGCCGGCGGATTTTGGAATCATTCCATTGTTTGGCGGCAGGCCTTCTTGGTTGTTGTTGTCTCGGCCGTGGACGGTGTAATGGCGCTGCAAGAGATCCCTAGGAGCGTCACGATCAGCTCTTGTGGTTCCAGACGATAACGAAGACGACGGCGAGCCCGAGGCCGACGCAACGTGGTACGGCGTGGCGGAATACTTACCGCCGGGCGAAGGACATGTGGCAGGTGAAGCATTTGAAGGGCTTCACGTTGGTGTCTGGGGGATGTCAGTGGAGAGGGAGAGGAGGAGGATGATGATGATGAAGAGCGTACGGGTGAGAATGTGCCTTTCCAGATGTTCATCTCTGGTAAAGGACTGGCCGCAGTAAGTGCAAAAGACCATGGTGGGCGAGAGTTGACGGAGAGTTGATGTGGCCAAGGGGAGAGGATAGCGGGGGAGAATAAAAGTGTGGAGGAAGCAAAGAGTCGTCGGAGGATGATATTATGGATGCTTATGGTATGGTTGGGAGCTGACTGGCAAGCATGGTCGTGGTTGTCGTTGGACGTGTCGGTGGATGGATGTGGATGGATGCGGTGGATGGTACGGAATAGTCGTGACATGGCTTACCCTTGCACCGACGCCAGTGCTTAGGCGCAGGGCCGGGGGGCGACGATAATGATGGGGGCGGAGCCCCCTGCTGGTGGTTTGCGTGCCCGTCGTCTACTTTTGATATCATCAGCTCCTGTGCTGGCGCCGCTTGGCCCTGGGCAACCTGCAACTGCACGGCACGCGCCCCCGTTCCTCCTGGCGACGTCCAAAATAGCCCAACGCGAAACAACGGCCACCCTGATGCAAAGTCAGCCACTCTGACCGGATCTTTTTTGTTCACCTTTTACTTACCAACCAGGAAAGCTGACGTGGGCGAACATGTTTGCTACTCTCCAACCTGCCATCTTTATTTTCTTTCGTGTCAATCATCAATGATGCGATGGTCTCGAAAGGATTCCTCCATGTGCAAATGGCAAAACTCTGTTAAGAGAGAACGATTTGACATGTGTTTCGCCTTTTTGCGCCGGCGCCGGCTCCTACGACCCTGCAATCAGGCACTACCTATGACCACGACAGGGCTGCAGTATTCTCTCTCTCAGGAACTCTCTTTTCGGTCCTTTGCACGGCTTACCTGCTTCTGCCCCGCTCCCCTCTGCCCTACGACATTTCATCCCTTTCGCTCCAGCTGTTCAGAGATTCTGCAAGGCTACTGTACGAAAGTATTGGTGGCGGTCGGCCAGTGCAGCCATCAACCGCTGCTCTCTGCAAGCCCAAACCCACTCTGTCTCCCCAAACGGGCTGCCCTCCGCTCGAAACGGGCCCCAGCAACTCCTTCAAGTCGCCGATTTTCCAAAAACCCTTCTGCTTTTGATTTTTGTGCCGAACAGCCTTTGCGCCATCGTGGACGCAGCCCCATTGCAGCCTGCCTGCCTCCCTGGCCTGCAGAGCCCTCTCCCTCACCTCCTCTTTCTCGGTACTTGATGCCGTCTTGCTCGTGGCCGACCGTGTACAACATACCCGACCGACAGAGCGACACGCGGAACCCCAGCAAGCTGGAAATTGAAAACGAGATGCGCAACGCGTCGCGCGCCAAGTCCCAAAACGGACAAGGGAAACAATGGCTGCTAGCGTCGACTGGGCGTGCATGCTGCGGGCAAACGTTAAATAGGTCAACGTACGTCCAGTGCTTCTTCCGTCGAGGGTGCTGCGTCGCGTGTCGTGGTGTGCTGCTCTTCTTTGCTTTGCCCGGGCCGCCGGTACCGTTTGGACACCCCCCTTGAGGAAAATCCACGACGTCACTATGCCTGCTTTGGGTAACGCCAGCGCTGGGGGAGGGATAGCCTGCGCGCCATGGAGTCCCGACGGCGGGGCTCAGGGAAAACGAAACCAAGGAAATATTTGGGATCCAGCAAACGGGAAAACGAAAAAAAAAAAAAAAGGGTCAAAACGACGCGTACCGCCCGCCGCGTCAGCTTGGCGACATGCCGCTCGTTTCGATGCTGCTACTACATATGTAGGTATTTCTCACTCTCATTCTCTCTCTCTACACGCCTATATCCGCTCTGCCGCCGACTCGCGCCTCTCGGGCGGTGCCATGTCCGACCGGCGATAACCCCAAGGCACGCGAGAGTGGTGTGGTAGGTCAGGGGGCATCAAATGAGTCGAAAACTAAGGCAAACTCGTCGCTCTGCACTTGGGCCAAAAGATACGAGAGGGAGGAGGGTCGGGTGGGGCAGTACATGTAGCAAGGCAAATGCCTCGTTGGGTTTGCCTCTCGACCAGGACCAGGACCAGGACGACCGGGGGGAAAAAGCACTGTGAGAGCCCATGTACTGTACATCTAGATCAGTCACGGGGAAGCAGCTCTTGCATTGGCCTGCGACTCGGCGCGAAGCACGCGAAGCACGAGGCCCTGCTGTGCGGCGCTTGTCTGCACTCTCTCCCTCTGCTGCTGCTGCGAACGAGGTCGACCACATGGCTCGCTGCTGCTGACTTGACCACAAGCTCCCATGTACAGTACTTTTGCATTCCAAGGTAACTCGAGGCTCACCACCTCTACACCATCAACACCAAGATTTGCATCGGTCCATGATTGTCAATCATGAAAATCTCCCCTCGCCCCGCGACGGACCCACGGCAGCCGACGAGACGACACCACAATGGGTGACGAAAGAAATTGCCAATCCGAGAATCTCTGCCGCCAAGTTAAAATACTATAGAGACGTGGAGTCCTCAAGCGCTTTATACCTTTAACATAGAGAGAAATTTATACTTAATAGATAGTCACAGGGAGTATTCAAGCGCTTGCGTCTGAAGGTATAAGGATGTGAAGCTAAACCTAGGTTGAATTTCTTTCCTCGCCTACTGTGACACGGACACGGACGCCGGACGGACCCCATGAGCACCTCTGCCATCCATCCAGCACGTCGTGTCCATCATCATCCCATATCGCGTCCGTCCGATCCTCCCCCATGTAAATGCTTCGCTTCGTCTCCACACCCCCACAAATCACAGCCAGCACACAGACAGCCAGCCATCCAGCGCCAACCAACCACCCGCCGCAAAAGAAACCAAAAGACATCGACGAGGCAAAAGGAATCACTTGAACAAGGACAAGAGGCAAAGTGCCCCCCTGCCTTCCCCTACTCCTACATGTCCTGCATCCTGAACATTGGAAATGCCCCATCCATCCCTTTTCGTACAGTCCCTGCCTGCCCCTACCCCTTCCTGCATGCTGCCCAACCCCGTCGAGATGGGTTTGCGTTTCTCGTCTCGTCTCGTTTCGTCCTCACCCTCCCCGACTTGAACCGCAAACCGCACCGAGCTTAGCATGCTGCTGCTGCTGCTGCAAAACACACACTGACTCCACGTCGCGCCCCCCCCCCCCCCCCCCCCCCCACCCAGCCCCAATACATCTCTCCCATGCGCTTGGGTATGAACATTGATTTGTTTCGCGCGCGCCTACTCCGAACAACTGCCGTCTGCCGCCTGCCGTCTGCCGTTCCGACTACCGCTCGTACATGCCATGCGCACCAGGCAATTTATCGGAACGATATAGATTGCGAGACCCTTTTTCTGCCAGCGCACGTGCGGACGTTCGGGACTGTATGTTTCAGACCCTGAGTTGCCGCTTTGGGACAGGAGGGCCGTGCGGGCCACTGTCGGATTTGTGCATGTACCTAGGGTGTTTTTGCTTTTGCGGAGACGGAAGGGAATGGTTAGAGAGGAGGAGGGAAAGGAAAGGAAAGGGGAATGTCGATCTGAGCTGAGCGTCGTTCGACGGGACGGGGGACGTTGAGTGACGGATTGACAACAACCTGACGGACGGAGCTTTCTCTTGCTCTTTCTTCCTTTTCCTCCAACTTTGCCTGCCTGCCTGCCTACCTACCTATCTTACAATTCTCCATCTCGTTTCTCCCTCCCTCGACCTCATCCCCTCCACAGTAGGTGAGGAAAGAAATTCAACCCAGACCCAGCTTCAAGTCGTCGCATCTTTAGACGCAAGCGCTTGTATGCTCCCTGTGACTACCCACGAGGGGATGAATTCTTTCTATGTTCAACGCATCAAGCGCTTGAAGACTCCTTGTGACTATCCACGAGGGGAATTACTACAAGTAGAAGAATTCTCTCTATGTTCAACACATCAAGCTCTTGAATGCTCCCTGTGACTACCCACCAAGGAAAAATTATCTCTATGTTGAACGCATCAAGCGCTTGAGAACTCCACGTCTCTACGTGTTTTAACTTGGCGATAGAGATTCCTGGATTAGCAATTTCTTTCGTCACCCACTGTGCCTCTTCCTCGCTCGCTTCTCTCTCTCAACCTACCTGCCTGCCTGCCTCTGCCACCTACGCACATTCCTGCTCGCCACAATCTTGATTTTTTTTTTCCTGTTCCTCTCGTATCCAGCGCAGCCATGTACGTGTGTGCGCAGTCGGGAAAAATAATCCAGCGAAAGAGAGGGAGAGCGAGAGAGAAAGAGCGATTACGCCACGCCCACACGCCAATCTGGTGGCTGCGATAACCTCCTACCTGTCTACCCCGTATTTCTGCCTACATGTACTCTAGGCAAAGGTACTTTCCGCTGGTGGTGGTGGTGGTGGTGGGGGGCCAAAAACCAAACCAAAACCGACCCAAACTGCCACGCCAAACTCAACCCCAACCCACGCAACACCACCGCGCCCTACCTGCCTACCTACCTACTTACCTATCGTGCGTAGGTGGCTTCGTCGCCCTTCTCGCCTGGCTGACAGACCAGCCGGCCTACTCGTCCACCCATCTTTCTCACCCAAAAGACGGACGCCCGCCGAAAGGCAGGCTGCCGCCTCTGCCTGCTTACGGCGGCTGCCATGCCAGCTGCCCGAGCGAGGCTGACAATGCCGAGTTGGGCAATTGGCGAGGGCCGAAAAGGGGCAGCCCCAGCCCTCCACAGACGCGCTGCACGCTGCGCTGCGCTGGCCGGCTGGCGGCTTACTGATTGAGCAAGCGAGCAGATTGAGCCATGCTTGCGCCTGCCAGTAGTGAGCGGGCAGGCCGGCAAGCAAGCCCCAAGACGCCAGCGATCTATCTGGCGGGGAGCGGTTCTGATTGGAGTGGTGCAGCGGCAGGATTTGCGGCATGGTAGGTAGGCACTGGCTGGGCGTGGTGCAGCAATTCAGAAAGACGTGCGTGTGGGGCGTTGAGATGAGCAGAAAGTCGCCCGCGGAGCCCCCCCTCGTTTGTTGGGTCCAATTGCTCCCCATGCGCTGTGCTGTGCTTTGCTGCTCTCTCGCTTGCGAGCTTGGATGGCTGTCGTGGCGCGCCGCGAGACGAGTCAAGGCGTAAGGCTGCAAGGATCAGCTCAGGGTGAGGGTGAGGAGAAGGGCGATGAAGAAGGTAGAGAAGGGCGTAGGTAGGAGAGATGGGGCAAGGCTGACGCAGAGACGCAAAGAGGCAGGCGACAAGGTCGATCTGATTGAGTTGGGTTCTGGTTGCGAGGAGATGGATAAACGGGGCAGCGGGAGCGCGATGGATCCGAGGAGTAGGACCTGACTGAGGAAGCTTGGTGCTGGGTACATGTACCGAGGAGCGGGCACCCCAGCTAGGCGGCGGGCAGCTCGGTATGTCGATCCACCACCCATTCATCCCATCTGTCCAGAAAAGTAGGTATGCCTAGGTAGGTACGGGATAATCCGTAGATCCACTAGCCCCAGCTTCGACGCCAACGCCAGAGCGAGCGAGCCAAGCACCAAGAAAACGTCCCTTTTTCCCGTTCCGTGGCTTGGGCTGAGGGGAAGACAGGAGAGAGAGGAAAGAAAGTGGGGGTGGGGTTAGGGCTTCGCGTGGGGGCGGAGAAAAGGATAGGTCAGGATAGGATGCTTGCGCAGATTTGGAATCTTTTTGGGAACCCATTCAATCCGGTCGAGTCCGGTCGAGTGGGTACAGCTGCAAGAGCTTGGTGGATCAGACAGTTGCTGAAGAAAATCTCAGACAGATACTGTGGAGACTGCAGACTGCTCCCCGTCTGTCCAGACTCGACTGGACTTGGCTAGACGTGGTTGGAGAACAACTCACCTCGCTTACCGTACAGTTGCATACATTTTAGTCAACGAGGACAACGAAATAGGAACGGACTGCGCGACACCGAGCTCTAGCAACAGCAGCCAATGATACGCAACTCCTATACAGATGCCAATCAGCTATCAAGCATGAGCACCTGTACTAGAAAGGTAGGGAACGAAGGCGGAGTGCAGAAAAAGTGGCGGCAGTCGGCTTCGGCAACAGCTTCAGCACGAGCATCCGTATCGGCGTCGGAGCTCGTTCAGTGTCTCGGCTTCTCTCCTTCCAGCCAGACGTTGGCATCGTCAAGTGCCGTCGGTGGCTGGGCCTTGGCTCGATGGTAAGGGCCCACCTGCCAATCGCACACCGCGAAAGAAGTGTGGAGAGAGAAAGCAGACAGATAACCCAGGAAAGCCTTGCCAGACACCAAAGGGCAGCAGAACCAAATCATCACCACTTACCGCATCCCGCAGGCAGTACAGAGGCGTTCTAAGGCAACCCCGGCCATAAGAAGAAGGCTTCTAGAAAAAGAGGCGTCTGATGGAGGCGTTGGAGGCGCGGTTACAAGTCGAAGCCGCAACGAGAAGGAGGCGGTGAAGCCCGTTTCCTCTGCCTCGTTGGCTAGTTCGTCTTGGTTGGCTTGCTGGTGCTGGACGGACGACTGCATGGTTGGCTGCTTAGGTAGGCCGTTCCAAATGAGTAAAAGTGAGTAATGCGTGGTCCATGGCGTCGAGGAGTTGTCGACAAGTCACTCCTGAATTGCGATAGACTGAATTTTGCTTTTTCGCATTGTCGTAGGGCGTTGGTTTGTGTCGCGGAGAGGCGTCGCGGGAGGGAGGGTTGGCTTGGTCGCTGGGTGGTGAGAGACAAGCTTGTAGGGCGGCGGGTGGGATCGAGGCTTGGTAGCAAAAGTCGTGGCACACGTAGCTACGACTGCTCCCTGTAACTCAACATAAAGGACTTAGTGAATTCCAACATCAAGTGCGCAATGCACTTGAATGCTCCCTAAACACACACCTGTTTAAGATAGAGAATTTCCATATATCTATAGTCGCTCATTTACATACTCTCTGATCACTTTGGCTTAGTTTTTTGCCTGTGTGTGCCACGACTTTTGCTACCAAGCCTCGGATGCACGCAAGCACGCACGGCCCACGGGTCGGACGGGTAGGGCGGTCGGGTAGGGTGTAGGGCAGACGGCTCAACGACATGGGCGGGGTAACCAATGCGGATGCGTTACCGGGGGAATCAGACCAAGGAAAATGATATCAACTGACCTGACCATGGCTGTCGTTATTTGTTTCCAGGAATGCGAGATGAAATGTTGGTGGTTCGAGCGGTGAGGAGAGAGGCTGGGGAGTTGTCAGAGATGAAAGCAGATGAAAAACGAGATGGCCAAAATGATGATGTGGACAGCCAAATAGCATGCATCCTAAAAGGTCGTAGTAGAGAGAAAACGACCATGTTCCAGGGTCCGAGTAACGAGTGGTTGGGGAGTTGGCAGCTGGTTTGGCATAGGACAGGCTTAGTCAAGGAGCATGCAGGGACTTCCTTGACAAAGAAGGAAGAGGAAGGGCATCAAGGTGCAGAGCCGTGTCCAAGAAAAGTCATGTTGGTCATCCACGTCAGAACAGTGCTTGGTGCTCCATTTGGCTGCCCGTGGTCGTTGTGAAAAAGAAGACGTCCAAATACTGTCCGTCGCCGGGGTGGCAGCGTGGCGTAGTTTGGCTACTCGTGGTACAAACGGTCCGTTGGTCGTCTTTCAATCTTGTCTTCGCGATGAATAATATCCGTTGGTGGTACGGCGAATATTTTGTCGTCTTTGGGGCCGTCTTTGGCGCGGCTGGGTGCAGAGAAAATAGAGGTAGGCGCGGAGGACCTGGGGTGCTGAGGTCAGCGCACCCATGAACCCAAAGGCAACCTTCCGTCTCCATCTTCTCTCCACAACACAACTCCACCACCACAATGCTCCGCGCAGGCATCAGAGACTGAACACAAGGACTAAGCAATGGCCCTGCGAACAATGACATGAACCCGGGGTGCATGGCAGACCACGATACGCCTGCGACGTCACTCGGTCAGCCCCAGCCAGCACGTAGGGCAGAAATCGCGACGCCCAAGCGGCACCTCCAACCGCCTCAGCCCTCAGCGGAAGGGGACGCAGTCGCGATGCATTGCCCTTCTCTGGTTTGGTCTGTTGTGTGCGACGCTCGCACAGCCCATGGTCCACGCATGCAATCCAACCTAGGATTCGACTTCGTTCCGTCTCTTCGGGTCCTCGAGTCCTTCCGCTGCCCTCTGTGAGACTGCTTGTCATCATGGCGGCGAATGGGACGCCCTCCGCAGGCCGTTGCTGTCAGCCTCTGCCCCGCGTCCCCTTCTCTCCGCCCCGTCGACTCTCTTGGCGAGAAGGAAGCGCTGAGATGAGATGTACCGGTACCGTGGAAAGAAGACGGAAGGAACGAGCTAAAGCAAACAAATCGCAAATGCCCTCATGGATCCAAAAACGAATATTCTTGACCCTCTTCGGCGACTTGCAATCTGTACGGCGTCCTCCCTTTGGCCCAAGTCACGGGCATGATGCACTGGCTGTCAGAAAGTACCCGGGTACACGACCAAAAGCTGTACATGTCCTCGGCCAAGCATGTCAGATCAGCCTGCCCTGCTGGGGTAGCCTCGTGGGATGTTGCTGGTTCAGAGCTGCTATACAGCCCTCCCATACCAACACCACCGAAGCCGACACCGAATTTGTTCTGGGCAGCGCATTGTGCTGCCTGCGGTGCTTTGCTTGCACCAGCCGCCGCCATCCGCCTCTCGTTCTTATTTTTGCATCAACACCATCTCCATGCCCTCATCCATCGTCTGGTCGAAGCTGATCAGGTCCAGGTACCTGAAACTGAGCTCTGGCCCAAAGCTGCCCGCCAAGCGTGGATGTTGGAGGTAATGGCTCTCAGCTCAGTCGTCGAGACCCACCTCGCTCGCTTCCAAAATGGGATCTTCGCCATCTCAAGCGACCATGCTGCCACTAGTTGTCCACGCACGCAAAGATGCCGTCCTTTCCAGACTGCGACCAAATTAGAACGCGTCGCTCTCAGCACCGTCGTCGCCCTAGCGGGCATTGTCTTCGACCGCGATGAAGCCCTTCTCCTCCGAAGGCATGATCTGCATTAACCCCGAGCACAGTACCAAGAATCATGCCAGAGTGCTGCCAGAGGTCTGCCGTCATGTCGAGTGTTCGTAATCGAGTTTGACGACATGTGCACCCTCTGCGATACCCCCAGATGGCTGCATCCCCGGCCATGTTTCGATCTCGCTCCCATCCGCCACGCTGCTGTCCCGCTCTCGTGCGCAAAAATATCATGAATCTCATGTCATCTGCCAACGGCGGGCCCGAAGGTGTACGCTCGTCGTCGGCTGCTTCGTGCAGCTCCTCGAGGGGGGCTGAGCTTCGCCATCTTATCGTCCAAGGAAATCGACATCAGTGCGCTCATCAAAGGCTCAGAAGGTAGAGCAGTAGGCAGGCATCAGACCACAGCATTTGCAAATCGACAAAGATTGGCTGGCCTTGACGGGAGGGATCAGGGGTCTCCCGCACCCAAAAGCTGACCACCACTTCTTTGTGCAGTCGACATCATTGTCTATACAAGGCTTGATTTGAACGAGCCGCTGTAACCGATCTGCGACTGCATATTCAGGACAATTCGAATTCAGAAGATGTCGCAGTTGCCTTTGAGGAGAATCCCGACTCCCTACTTGTTAATAGGCTCTGATATCAAAGGCGCCAATAAAGGCACATGGGACGCAAAGGGACGCTTCTGCTGCTGATGCAACAGTACAGGCTTCTCCTGTGAGAAAGACCACATGGCAAGTCGTTGCACGAGCACTGCTGGTACCGTACAGTCCACGAGGACTTGTGGGTGCCGAAACTCGATGCCCGCAGCGAAAAAGGCATGATACAGCAGATAGTTTGTTGCCGGATTGGGAAAACGAGCTTTGTCAGATCCGCTAACTTGCTCATCGCGTCTCGCTATCTTTGCCTCTACGAGGCAGCGAGCTGCATCGGCATGCTGCAACACAGAACCAAGTGCGCGGAAGCGACGAGAACCACTGATGAAGCGCTACGAGAGGCCAGCAGGGGGTCATGGACGAGAGACAGTTGAAGAGGGGGATTTGCAATTTCGGCCGAGCCGCATACGTGCTCGACTCTGATTTCGTCCTCGTCCTCGGCGGCAGTCGTTGGTTCGTTCGTCTTCGCCGATGAACTGCTGCTGCTGCTTGGTGGCTCGCGTTCGACCCTGTGTGTTTCAGCCAATTTCGACTGTACGACGACGTGGGTTCAGCCTATCGCGGCGCTCACTCAATGCGCACCGACTGGGGGCTGCGCAATCCCAACACGCTTATGAAGATTTCTCGACAATGCATTAGCGCTGCATTCTCCCTTCCTTCCAGCGCGACTTCCTACGTTCAGCCCCCAGCCAGCAGCACAGCACGCACGTCCGTGTGTCTTTTTCTTTCTCGCTCTCGACCGAATACGCTGGTTGATTGGCGCAAATTATTCTCGTCCCGTCCTCTCAAATCTGTTTCCCTGGCAGTGGATACATGTAGGGCTGACTCTGTCGACCGCCTCGAAACGGAAAAAGATCTGACTGTCGTGTCTTCTTGGGTGCGCAGTTTGGCGATGAGCCATGCCGGCAGACTGGGTGGTGGGTAAGAGTAAAGTCCGTCCGGTTCGTCCGTCTCCACGGGGTCCCCGGGTTTACCGCACGCGTCATTACTTTCTTCTGGACAACGACGTCTACGACGACAATGACGACGATGATGGGGGTTCTGGGCTGGGGTCGCTGGAAGCACGAGGCTTACCTCACTTTTGCTCTTTCCCTCGCACTCCCCGCACTTCTCACCTTGTCCACTCCCTCACTCACACTGCCTCCACTTCGCTCCACTTCAGTCTGTAAGACACGAAATAGACATCCACAGCTGGTCCGTGGGGAATCTGGAGTGACACGTTGCTGACTGCCGGGGGACTGTATGAACTGACTGGGTTGGAGAGGCTGATTAGAGCAGTCGAGAGCACACAGGCACGCACGCGCCAGTCCGGAATTAGAGATACGTGTGGCATGTTCCGGGGCATGTAGCGTTGGGTTTGCCTTCCCCAGCCCCCAGCCAGCCAGCCCGGTCTGACCCACAACAGCAGAACTCAAGGTAGGTGTGTGAGGCAGTGGTGGCGATGGCAGTGGCAGTGGCATCCTCCACGGACGGGACTGCCCGCGGTGTCGACACGGTGTCACCACCCACGCGCCGACTCTTCGCTCAACCAAGAGAATGAAGCCTAGCATGACGGAGACTTCTCCTCCTCCATCTGACAGCAGCACCAAGCGTTGCTGGAGCCTGGAAAATCCAACAGACGGAGCAGCAGCCAGCCGTTGGAAACCTCCCGAGACAAGCATCTTGCGCCCGCAAAACTGGGTTTCTCAGCGGCGGGGGCGCAAACCGTTGCTTCCAAATCATGTAGGAGAAACAGACGATGACATGGGGACGATCCACGGCTGCGGAATGATGGAGCATCCGAGAGGAACCACTTGTGCTTGTGCGCGTTTCCGTTCCGGAACCGTGCTGCCTTGCCCTGGCCGGCCTGCTGCTGTGCTCGCAGAGCACAAAGGTTTTTGCCAGGCGGTGTCGATGCGAAATCCGTAAAAGCCGGGATGCGAAAAATCGCGACCTTTTTCGAAAAAGGGTTTGCTGTGGATACATCCGGCCAACGCGAAACCGAGGACCACACAAGCAAGCAGCGCATACACATCCCTGCCTACCCTCCCTGCAAGAGAGTGCATATGCTGAGACAAGACGAGGTGGTGATTGCGTATTTGACTCTCACGATAAGTACAGCCGCGGATGATGATGATGGGGCATGGTATAGCATGCCCTGCCGGTCAGAGTCTCGAGCGAGCCAGCCAGCAGACTGACACCTGTACAACGTCTCTTCCGCTGTCAGATGGGATGTTAGGGTGTGGGCGAGGTTTGCCTGAGGGTTTTGGCTGGAGTTCTACAAGAGTGCGGCGGCGGCGGCAGCGGGCTCTGCTGCTGTCGCGGCTGTTGCTGCTGCTGCTGCCCTTTGCTACTGCGAGAGGCAACCAGAGGCTGCACCACGAGATCCGGACGAACAGTCGGTGCTACTGTTGCTCGACTGCAACGTGGTCAGCTGGCACAAGGCCGTCGACTCGGAATCTTTGGTCGCGCAAGATGATGCCGTGCATGTTTGCTTCGCGCGCTCTGTCGCTCTTTTTGGTCGACGGGGACACGACAGGAAAGAGGCATCAAGAGTTGGGCGCGCGCGCGAGAGAGAGACGGAGAAAACGCGAAATGTATGTCTGTGATGATGTCTCGTACTGTCGACCAAGTGATAGGGTCCGTCGTGGGCTTGGGTCCGGGGCGGTAGGTCGTCGGTTCCTGGCAACCAGTGAGACGGCGAAAACAGAGTGCTGATATCGTTTTGCACTGCAGGTCAGTCAGGTCGTCCAGTGAGTGCGTGAGTGAGTTGCACCCTCCCCGCCCCGCTCGAATCAAAAGACATAGGCGTCATTCCGAGTGCGCCAAACAACCCGCTTTCGGACACGGTGAGAGAGACCAGCGGCGAGTGAATGAGACAATGCCACCCGGCGCGGCGCGGCGCATTCGCGTTCGCACGCGCGCGTCATGTTGATAGTGCTAGATCTGTACCTCCCTAGGCCAAGTCAGTGGCGTGGTTTTACGTTGCCTGTCGAGGTTGCACAACCGGCCCGCACAAGCATCATGACTTGCTTCTCGCCTAAGTGCTGAAGATGGCTGCGCACTTTCTGAGCGAGCACGAGTCGCCGCCCCCTCCAGTCGCTTGATGCCGTGGAACCTGCACCCACAGGTGCATGTGTAGGAATTGGTCTTTGATGAGGTCAACGATCGCCCCTCCACCATCATCGCTCTTTCCTACACCACTGATTTGAGTTTTCTTTTTCTTCCCGATTTGAATCATGGCGCCAGGTTGGCAGCTGGATTGGCGTCCAAGACAAATATTCCGAGCGAGCACTGCTTGGCGGCGGGGAGCCTTGCTTGCTGGCTGGTGAGTTGTGGAAATGCTCCTCTCGATGTTGTTGCTCGAGGAGTCCTCCAACCCCACAATCAAGGGGTGTTTGTCTGGGGCGAACACCATGCGCAGCCAGCCAGCCATGCTGCTGTCGCCCGTCTTCACGCGCACTCCGCCACGCGTTGCGGGAGCGAAACTGCCTCGCGGGCCGGGAGGAGACTTGTGTAGTGCAGTGGGCGGCGCCCATCCAGAGATGCAGCAGTCACCCGCCCCCCTTGCTCTCCTGGCGTTCGTTCGCTATAGTCGAGGATACGGCGGTGGGGTGTATAATGACGCTGAAGAAGCAAGCCCACCGCGTACGAACCATGGCCGTCCAAGTTATCAAGTCACATGCTGCAGCGTCCAATCGCGATAGGCAGGCTGCACTGCGCTGCCGTGCACTGGAAATTTCCATCATCCTTCCCTCGCTGCTTCGCCGTGCATCGCATCAGTCAGCTCTGGGCCCCGCGGGCTGCGAGCTTGTCCTGCGAGCTTTTCGCGATAATGGAAAAACCGCGGCAGACGAGGGTCGTTTGGATGACGCATATGATGGCATGGAAAGAAACGATACATGTATGTTGCAGCAGCGACGAAGCTCACTCGACCAGGTGCCTAATCGAGCAGCAGCAGCCTTGCGTCCTGCTCGAAAACGAGAATACGACGGGCCGACCGAGCTTGTTTTTCTTCTTTTCGCTAAGACCTTGGCCAAGTGGTCGACTCGGTCGGGCAAAGTCCCAAATGGTGGTCTGATGACAGAATACATCAAGTGGTTTTGGGTCCGATGAGCCAGCGGCGGGTGGTGAATTCGGCTCATTTCCCAAGAGACAAGACGCTCGGGGGAGTGAGGAACGTGGAACAATCGATTCCCTGTTTGAGAGGGCGCTGCTCTGGCGTCTAAACCATCACGGCGCGGGGGCGCGCAGATCACAACGAGTTTCCATGCCCACGACGACCACCACCACCACCAGACGCCTGCCCGTCGATCCCCATCACGTCCGGATTGAGGCGCAAGTGGGAAAGTAGAAAGCCACTCAGAGCGACTTGGCGCCTCGGCGCATGAAAAAGGTTCCTTGAGAGCGAGTGGGTATATGCCAACTCAACCCGTAAGGTAATGTTGAATCATCAAGCTGCAGCGGAGCGGCACGCAGCTTGCAATTTGTGATTCGCTACGTGAGCTCGTGTTTTTCCCTGGAAGCATATCCACTCTTTTTCAGAACGGCGATTCCAACGCAATTCAGAGTCTCACCCCGAAGGCTGCTACCTACGGCGGCGGCGGAAGCAGCAATGAGAGCCGTGGAAGGATGCCTTTCATGTGGCTGGCAACGGCACGAAAATCCCCATTTCGAGGCTGCTTGTGAGGAAAGACCTTCGCGAAGGTTTGCGCCGAGGTAGGGCTTAATCGTTGAGCACTTTGACCGACATTCGAAAGCAAAAATGACAGGGGTTTCTTTGGACGGAACTGATTGCATGTAAAGTGTTTGTCGAATGAAATGGATGTTGCGGTGGTGATGTGTCGATGCGGTCGGTTTGTGTGTGCCCGGTCGGCCCGTTGGTCGGGGCTCCGGTAGCCGAAGTGAGTGCCCGTCTCGGCACAACTTTGTCTTGACAACTCCAAACATTTGCTCTTCGTGATAGCGTTCTGACTCGTCGAGGAGTCGAAATTTGTCGGTGTTTCATTCAGTCTCACTGTTAAAGAGTCTCAGGAAGTAGATTGAGCAGAACAGTCCTCTCAAATTCTGTTTTCTGGATTTACTGGCTGTCAAAAAAAACCATCTCTTTCTTCTTGGTATCCTGCCGAAGATGGCTCTTTCGCCGCACTCGCTACTTTGCGAGTCCTCAAAGACCGTGAGCATCAAACTCCAGAGACGAAAGTAAAAGAGCCTTGGGCGTGGATCTGCAAATGTGGCAAACAAAGACAGCAAACCGGTATTCCGCGGCAACGTTGACAGAACACACCGTTCTTCGTGTATTCGCGGTCAAATTTCCTCAAGTCTCCGGAGCAACCGGTGTAGCATTCCAGCCCGATCATTTTCATCCAGTCTACCCGTCGTGATCGAGTGGTTGGCATCGATTGGCATCGCGACATCACGACTGCAGGAGGCGAGTGGAGAGGGAACACGTATGTCGTCTTCCGCCAGGGAAACAGTCTAGAGCCGAACCGCAGAGCATTGCTGTTTGTTTACCAGGAAACAGGTGGTTGGAAGGCCCAGCCCCTAGTCAGGGGATGTGTACTGGGATACCGCTGCTTGAAACTTCAACACCTCGCCTCGCGTTGATCCCCCAATTCCCTTCAGAGATGTTTGGGGCCTCGTCCTGGCGCAAATTTCGCTATGGTGATTATTCGGAGCTGCAATCGGGCATCTCGAAGGATTGTGGTTCCAGCTGAGATCTACAGCGTCGGACTTTCTAATAAGAGAACAGATCTGATGTTGCGGGTAGTAACTGGGAGCGACGCTGTCCCGTGCGGGCATCATCGACGCAAGAATTCCTGGAATTCAGCTGCGCGCAGCAAGCGTGAACCTGGACTTTGGTGGATGTCGCGCATTAGGGGACCTCCCAAGACTGACGTTTTTCCTCCTCGTCACGCAGCGGTATCCATGAAAATTCCCAGTCCCCAATCCTGACCGCGGCTGTGCTTGACCCCGTCCCTGCCAACGCAGTGAACCGAGTCAAGAATCCTGCCACCGCTCGCTCGGCGCCTTCTTCCAGGTGCGCAGAGGCACGCGCCCAGCTGCAAGGTTCACCGACGTTGAAGTCCCCAAGCTTTGGCGGTGCATCAGCCGCATCGCACGGACCGGGACTTTCAAAAAAAGAAAGTTCCGGATGACGGAGCGGTGCGAAGGTCCGCAGGGTTCTGACATGGGATGCTGCCATTCTGCGGTCAGGCCCTACACGCTGGTGGTGAGGCGGACAGCAGTGTATGGTGCTGCATGAAATGGACGCCCATGACGTCAATCTTAAATCTCCATTATGCAAGATGTGGTGTTGACATTCGATAGTAGCGCTTAGCGATGCTCGTCGAGTATTTTCTTTTTTGCAAGTTCTTGTTCTCAGGCAGACCTGCAGTAGCCTCGCCGTTTTCTGTCTTGGATACATGGAAGTCCTGTCTATTCCAAAGCACGAGATCGGCACTTAGCAGGTCAAGCTTTGGCACTGTTTCGTCATTCGTTACCCATTCGCCGGTCATCCCTTGTCGTTTCATTTACATGGCATCGGCCCCACGACTTGCTCCCCTTTCTGGTGCAGAACACGTCCCCTCTCGGAGAAGTTGTATACGTGCCCGTCTTTTTTTCTCCGAGGAGCGGCACGAGCTGTCAGAACACTCCAGCCGCACACTGCTGTTCACTTCAACAACAACAAGCCAAGCTAAAGATGGATCGATGAAATGTCCGTAGCCGTAACCAGCTGAGGCTAGCTTGCTCGCTTGCGCGCCTTACCTTCCCCTTGAGCCATCAGTCACGAGGCTGACAGGTGGTTCTTTTTTCGAGGTCGGTTTGCTGGGCGGTCCGATGGACGGTCCGAAATCCGTACCTGGATACCAAGCCAGTTGGGTGTTGCATGTTTTTGTCAATTGTGGCTTGCGCGAGGTTTGGCCTGCGGAAGTGTGATGAACTCGGGGATGGTGTTGAACGAAAGACGGTTCGATTCTTGCGCGCATCGCAATGTCGATTGCAACCACAGATCGAACTGTGCCATCGGATAGGATTGGACCTTCTCTATATGCGAATGTACCGCCTCAACAACGAGTCTGATGGTCATGCGTCCATAACTCTCTGGACAGGGATACCACGTTGAGAACTGATGTATAGTTCCCCTCTTGGCTGACGTTTGGGTATCACTGCTTTGACGCACTGTTAGGCTTGACCGATAGACGTCGCGAAGACGGATACTCTGTTCTTTCCCGTCGCAAAGCGCGGCATCATGCCTGCTCTTACAGTCAACTGATTTCTCGCAGAAGCGACTTTGGCAAGTTTTCCTTCCGAACGGATGCTCGGCTCTTCCATCACGGCGAGGGTTCAATCGGTGCCAATGCCACCGCGAATTGCCGCTTCGATCTTCGGTCCATGTGGACGAGAAGACTGACGCAGTCAGACGGTCGTTCTTGTTCCGAGTCCGTGAGAACTCGGCAGTTGCTTTCCGCAGCCCACACTGAGCCGCTCGAAAAGGGTTACAATGCTGGACTTCGTCTCAAGTCCGTGAGAGAAGTCACTGAGGACTCCCTGTCCGCTCGCATGCCGCGGGTAAGCCAACTTCGACTCTCGGGTCCCCTCACCCATATCAAAAATGGAAAGAAGTTGACGATGTTGACAGAAAAAGAAACGCGGGAGAGACTGAAGATCGTGAGGCTTGCTTCGAGGAGCTTCAAATCGTCGGAGACTTTTTGCAGAGGAGAATGGGTGAACTGAGGAATCTTCTGCGAGCATCTTCTCGGTCATGAGCTAGAAGCTCAAATCACAAGCTTCTTGTCCTTCTAGAGCCCAGGCACTTGTTCGCCTGGCACAGAAGCGCTACTCTCAACCGACTGGTTCCTTGTTGTCAAAGAGCCCGCAGTGACAATGACGTCAATTCTTTCAGTGCAGCGATCAACGCAGTGGATTGGGGCTTGGATACGGACTTGGACTCTTGGGACATGACGTTGTTCACTTCACGTTCAAACCTCCGCATTGGAGAAACACAAGAGACAGATGAAGAGTGAAGACTTCAAAGCATGATGAAATTTGGATATCAAAAAGCTCAAGCTATACCAAAGCAAGGGTCCGACGCGCGGCAATGCGACAGACTATTGAAGTCAGTAGTCCAGAAGAAGCCACGTAATCACTTCAATAGCACGCAACAACAAGAAAGGTTTCGCTCAAATCGACCTCAGCTCAAGCTTCGTGATGATAAAGGCCACCTGTCCCGCACATGTTTCTCCAGTCTCTCCTCATCTCTTTGTCGCCAAAAAGATACCGGTTTAAGCTTTCTTCGCGATTCATGACCTCCAACGCACCCTGTGGCTGGGCTGTGGCTGATCGCTCCGCTCCGGACGTGGAGGCCCCTCGTTGGCAAGGATGCTGTGGACACGACGCACGACTCCGGGCTGGCGCTAGCACGAGAGGGTCATATACGCGACACGGCTAAGGGGTCAACACCGCACTTCAGGAGAGCTGAGAGAGCTGGAACGAACGGTGTTTTGGTGTTGTGGATCACGGTGTACGAGCTGACCGTTGGGCATGGTCGACGTTTGAAAGTGGGAAAGCTTGGGATGCTGTGAGGCTGAGATTAGGGGTTTTCGGAAGGGGGTCCCCTGTGGGCGATAGGGAGCCTTGTGAAGACGGACTGGTGTAGTGATGAAAATCGAAGAATCATTCTGGGGTTTTCGCGGAGGGGAAAAAGAAATTGCAGGTGTCGTTGATCAGTTTGTCTACGATGTTGGTCGCATACCGGGCCTTGATGTAATGGTGCTCCTCGCCATTGCTCTAGCATGGTCATGGGCTCAACACCATCGCGAGAATCTTAGCAGTAAAGGTAAGTCTTCCAGATATTGCAGTTTTTCAAGGTCCTTCGATGTTCGTTTTCACAAGAAAGCCACATCCTCGCTCGACAAAAGGAGGAGTCGAAGCTCTGGGATATTCGCTTGCCATGCCATGACATGTGGAGAGGAGCGCAAGACTGGGACAAGGCAAGATTCCATGATACGGAGAAAGGAGAGAATTGTTCGTACCTGCAAAGGAGGAGGTGATTTGGTGTTTGAGCTGAGGACCTGTGGGGAGTTTCGAGGTTGTGTCGGCAAGGTCCCGTGTCCGTGGGATTGGGGCCGAAGTCCGCTCTATTGATAGGCCATTTTCACACCAACAGCGCAATCCATACCTCTCAGTGAAGCAGCTCGTTGGCTGAATAGTTCTGAACGCCGAAAAAGTCAACAACGGGATTGAATCATGCTCACCGCGATTCATTTGGAATGGCTCTCCAAGAAGGATCGATAAGGTACTGATCCAACCCAATCGACCATCGGCTGAAAGAGAGGATACCGTCCTCATCGAACAGCGGAAATGCCTTTGACAAGCCGTATCAGCAAAGTCCCACCTGTCTTGGCCCCACGACGTGTCTCCTGGCACGGAATGACGGCTGTCTGTACCGAAAGTACACGCAACGATTGAGACCCAAAAGCTTCACCTGCATTGGAGGAGCGGGATGAGCGGGAACAAGGCGTAGGATCGAGTGCCTGAGTCTCGAGTCAGCTACAGCTTTGCTCTGGAGGGATTGATAACTTTCGGTTTCCAGTTCAACAGCGTCAGTGGTGCATCGAGGTGTGCGAGACGTGCTCATAGAATCGAGAGATTCCGTTGGCCTCGAGAGGTCCTCTTGATCATTCAGCTCATGCAAGATGGAGAAGGAGTGGGTTGTTGTTTGATAAATCTGTTGTGTTGACGTTGAGTCCGAGTGATACCACGATCAGTGTCAGTGGCAAACAGGATTGGCCATGGACCTTTCTTCCTGAGAAGCGGCCAGAGTCATGGTCTTCATTGACCAACAGATTCAGCCACAAAGGCGGATCCAATGAGTAGTGTATATTCCTGGACGACGGAAGGATTACAGAAGACCAAGTCTATTCTTGGCACAAGTGCCGGCGGGTGGATTCGCTCCAGTCCGTCCACTGGGAATTGAGAGTAAGCTTCCGCAGGGTCTAAGCTATGCTTAGCCGTCGGTCAACATGGCATTGTACGTCTAGGCTGAAACACGTTCTTGGGTGAATCCATAGTTCTCCGCAAGGCACAGTGTGATAAGACCAACAGGAACGAAGTGGTGGCTCCACGGGGCTGAGCACAGGCAAAGGAGCAGATGGCAGTGAGACCGGCAGGATTCTCGTCGGGAACTCCACAAAAGTCAGCCTCCAGTTGTGACATGGCCACAAACAGTGAGCACAGATTCCGGAGAAAAGGAAGCTAGGCGATTATGGTTGGGGCTCCATATGACAAGACATATCAGACTTTGGGCCATTCGTCAGGCCCGCTGAGTTATCCGAGACAGTGGAAAGCCGTTGGCCAATCCTGCTGCCATGCGGTCTTTGGAGAACCTGGGGTCCTTGTCACGCCTCTCCCGTCCTACCATTGCGGAAGAAAGTAAAAAGTTGTAACCCGTGGCGGGGACCGTCCATTGGAAGCGTTACCGAAGGTCGGTATCAAAGGTCAGGACCACTAGCACCGTAGGCAAACTCAAAATTCCCGGGGTCCGTGGCTAGCGAGAACATGCATCGCGGAACGAAGTTGCATACTGCGAAGCACGAATACTGGCAGAGATTTGGACAAGAGGCCGTTGTCCGTTGCCATTGGCTACTCGTCCTCTCGTGTTCATGTCGTCATGAGCAGCAAATGATTCTGTGGCGATAATTGAAATATGGTTGGTGTCAGCAATGGCAGGTCCGCCGAGCCCAAGCTAATCCAGGGGAGGATGAACCTAGAAAATATCCGACGGCATTGCAGTGAAGTCTTTACTGAAGGTCGACTGCCACGAAGTCGGAAGCTCCCACAAAAGAAAAGAGCGCAGATTGCCTTGTGCCCACCCAATTCTAGAACGGGCCTCTACCGAAACGTGGACGTGCTGTAAGGTGGGCAGCCGGTGCAAAGATCCTGCAAGCAAATGCAACGCCACTGTAGCCACAAGAAGAATTTTGAGTGAGTCAGCTAATGCGGCCCTGCCTTATCGTAGCACCGTACAGTGCCGATGATGATCTCAGCTGCGCGACGTCCGAGCACATACCGCTTCAAGTGCCTTGCTTGCCTGATACGTGGTTGTTGTCCTGTCAATTGGACGTTGACAACGCTATCTGGGAGAGTGAAATGACTGCCACGGGGAATGCCCAACTGGTGCAAGGGACATATGATGCAGGTGAGCCGGAGACGGTGGTCCACGGGGATGGGGTTCGGCAAGCTCAGATCTCGCGATCTGGGCCCCTTTCCATCTCAGACGACAAATCATTTCACGTCAGATGATGATGGTTGCCCGTCAACCAAGACGCACAAACACTGCAGCAGTAGCAGTAGACGGACAAAACCGGGAGGAGCGTCAACGACAGGATGCGGCTTTGGCGCGGCGGGACCCTGAAAATCTAGTGTCGTTTCTTGTTTTGATATCGAGGGAGACGATGGCCGTCTGAGGAGATCACCAAGGTGCTGATCAGGGCCCCCAGGGTGGGCTTAAGGCTGGGGCGTGCTGACGTGGAGATGCGAACTCGAGCCCTTGCGTCGGGAGGGAGTGACGAAGGAAGCGGGTACAGCGACGGCGCGTGCATGGCGGTGTTGAGAAGGACGAAGGATAGACGGCAAGGTCAAACCGCAGCGCAGGGCGGGCTTGAGGGTGGCGCAACATGAGATTACAGTGTGCATAGAATGGTTGCGATTCGCGGTGAGCAGCAGGTGTCAGATGGAGTGGAGGTGAGAAGGTGAGGCCCAGGGCAGCGGCACGTCGGACAGTTGGGGTTCCGGCTTTCTCGCTAGAGTATCCGCTTTGGGAAAGGCTGCGCGCAACCTCACCCATGCCGCATCGCCTTCCAACACACTGCCTTCGCCCTGATTACTGCCCTCCACAGCGCAAAGCGTGACCCGGCCCGGAAGCGCGAAATGCTTGTGTCCGCCAAAGCCAACGCCGGCCAAGAGACGTTTTGCGCGCGCGCGCGGTTCCTGTGCCCGGACGACAGGAGCTGACGTCTTGCCATACCCCTTTGAGTCGGTTCTTGGTCCAGAAACCGCCTCGACAACCAGCTTTCGACCACCGCCCGTCTGCCCTGCGCGTCGTCGTACAGGGAGTACGGTACGGCCGGCACCAGCAGCCACGGAACTCTGGTCCCCTCAGGCGTCTGACCGAGGATTCGGCAGCAAAACTGGCCCGTATCACTACGACAAGTTGCGGCCTAGGGCAACAGACAAGATTGCCGCTTGGGATCCTTCAGCCCCAGTGGCTGCACCTGCGTCGGCGGCGAAGAATTGTCCCTCATATGCCGCAGAGGCGTTGTGGTGGAGAGGACCAGGGGCATCAGGAATCAAATCGACGACATGTCGGGACCAGCCCTGGGCGCGCATATGCCGAGGACCACCAAGAGCAAATCAAAAAAACAAATCGAAGACGTCCAGAAAGATGCCCATCCCTTCACTATCCCATGACGATCGCCCGCGCCCGTCTCCGATTGTGCGGAGGATGAGCGCGACGGTTCGGAGCTTGCGCAGTGGTGCTGAGGGCCCAGGACAGGGGACGGTACAGCGGCACGCGCCTGTGCAGCCGCCGCCGGTGTCTCGCTTAACCCACTCACATCAACTCCAGCCTCCTCCCCTGGCCCCCGCCCCCGTCATAGTGGCCGTAGAAAACCGCCACAGCGCCCAGATTTCCGATTCCCTTACCCCCCGGTCCCGGAGCTAACCCCCTTGCGGTCTCCCGCAAGCCCTCGGCTTGATTCCATGCATGCCCGGTCTTTCAAACATGGAGGGGGGTAAGCCTGAGGCTCCCCGTGGCGCAGATCACTAACGGCTTGACCCCTCCCCTCGACATCTGGTGCTCGCCGTCTACTGTGACCTTTTCTCGCTGCCTGTGGAGGCCCTCTAACACCGCCTGGAAAGCCGTTCGCCATTTGTGACGCAGTGGCCTACCATATGCCGCAACTTTTCATCCCGAACGGCCGGATTGTTGCGCGCAACCGGTCCCAGCCCCTGGCGTAGACGCCGTTCTGCACGAGGCCACCAGAATCCTAAGCCATACTATCATCGTGCGTGTGCGGGAAGCCTTCGACGTCCACGCCGTTGTCCTTTGGTTGCTAGTGCATTTTGCCCGTGCAACAGCAAACGCCGAGAAATGTCGAATTGATGGAAAGAAAAAAAAAAATCAAAAAAGATCCAGCGTCAATCATGGCCTGCAATGTAACTCGGATGACTGAGCTCCAGAATCGCTCAACCAGCTGTGAGATCTGGGGGCCCGCATTGCCCTCGACTTCTGCAAGAGCTAGGATGAAGCAGTAACCGAACGTGTCTGCCTCCTTTGGAACGCTGGCTGACAGCACAGACGGCGGCACATCGCGAGCATCCGGGAGGAGGAGACCCGTAACCCCTGTCAATGTCCGAGGAAACCGGGACGGCGCCTTCACTTCCACGCTCTATCATACTTGCTATCTGTGGTACTAACAATAGCCCTGCTTACCAGCAACACGCGCCACCGTCCTAGCCGCGCACCAACCAGGAAGATGTCTGTTGCATACCTGCCAGTTCCTCACGTCAATCAGTCCTGACTGTGCGTCTTCGGCATCCTGGATGGCCCAGGCTGCCGGACGGGCTAGCCCGGTCGTCGTAGCGGTTAGAGTCCATGCTCTGACTGCCACTGATCAGGGTTGGATTGAAGGTGTGCTGCCTACATACATATATGCCCTTGCCGGCCAACTTGCTTTAAAGCACAAGCTCTTCCAGTACCGCTTAGTGGCCTCATAGGACCTCCTCCCTTTACGTCTTTTCCCTCCTAATTCCTGCCTCCATAGAGCATCGGCCAACTCCTGCCTATGACCGACTGACACTGTCATTCTCTTCCCGTCTTCCACCTTTGCTCTACGACCGATTTTTACCAGGCCTCGATTGATATCAACACCACCTACCCCCGTTGATACACCCGGACCTTCTTATAGACCTACCCCTGTACCCTAATCCTAATCTACCCGAACGACCGAATCCGTCACCATGAATATTCTCATCTTCGGCGACCAGACTGCGGACCAGTACCCGCTTCTGAAGAAGTCCTTCCTCCGGAAAAACAATGCCCTCCTGGCAACCTTCCTGGACCGTGCGAGCATTGTGCTCAGGGACGAGGTTGAGCGTCTTCCCCGCACCCAGAGGGAGAGCATACCGGACTTTCTTTCCATTTCTTCTTTGGTCGAGGCCTACTACGAGAAGGGCGAGAGGAACCCTCAGTTGGAGAGTTGTCTCGTGACCATTGCTCAGCTTTCTCACTTCTTGGGGTATGTTTTTGAGCCGTCCCATTTCCCCACTTCCGTCTGACATCTCCAGGTACTTTGGCGAGAACCCCTCCGAGCTTCCCGTTGCTTCCAACACGAGAATTCTCGGTCTTTGCACTGGCCTCCTCGCTGCATCCGCGGTGGCCTCTGCCAAGTCGCTGAGCGACCTTTTGCCTCTCGCCGTTGAAGCTGTGCGCATTGCCTTCAGGACCGGCACGTGTGTTGGAACTGCCAAGGCTGCCCTCGAGCATGCCAACGAGACTAACGACAGTTGGTCCACCATCGTCGCGGGTATATCCGAGCAGACCGCGAGGTCTGCGCTCGCAGAGTTTCACCAAGCAAAGGCCATCCCGGCCTCGCACCATGCCTACGTTAGCGCCGTTAGCGTTATGGCGATTACGATCAGCGGTCCCCCTGCTACCACCAAGCGCTTCTTTGCGGAGAGTGACGCAGTCAAGAACAACAACAAGGTGCCTATCCCCGTCTACGCTCCTTACCACGCCGCGCACCTCCACAGCAAGTCCGACATCGACACCATCCTTGATGGCGACGTGCGCAGGAACTTGGCGCAGTTCCGTCCCAACTGCCTCATCCACTCTTCCACGACTGGTCAATGCCACAACGTCACCAGCACTCTCGAGCTCTTTGAGCTCGCCCTGAGCGAGATTTTGCAGGAGCCCGTGAGATGGGATCGTCTTCTCGAGGAGGTTGTGTCGCAGGTTACCGCTTTCAGCAAGTCTGAGTGCACCGTTACCGCTTTGGGAGTCACCAATGTCGCAAACAGTCTCGTTTCGGCTCTTCGTGCGGGTGGCCAAACCTCCATCTCCGGCAGGGATCACACGGCATGGGCCAAAGTGAGCGAGGCTCACTCTGGTCGTACCCAGAACGACAAGATTGCCATTGTCGGTATGTCCGGTCGTTTCCCCAACGCCGCCAGCCACGACGCTCTGTGGGAGCTCTTGGAGAAGGGACTTGACGTTCACCGTGAGATCCCCTCCGACCGCTTCGACGCCAAGGCCCACTACGACCCTACTGGCAAGGGCAAGAACAAGTCCCACACCATGTTCGGTTGCTTCATCGACGAGCCTGGTCTTTTCGACCCCAGGTTCTTCAACATGTCTCCTCGTGAGGCCGCGCAGACTGACCCCATGGGTCGTCTCGCCCTTACGACGGCTTACGAAGCTCTTGAGATGTCTGGTTATGTCCCCAACCGCACTCCGTCTACGAAGTTGCACCGTATTGGTACTTTCTACGGTCAAACTTCCGACGATTGGCGTGAGATCAACGCGGCCGAGAACGTCGACACGTACTACATCACTGGTGGTGTGCGTGCTTTTGCGCCCGGTCGCATCAACTACTACTTCAAGTTCTCTGGCCCGTCTTACAGCATCGACACTGCCTGTTCGTCCAGTCTGGCAGCCATTCAGTTGGCCTGCACATCGCTCTGGGCGGGTGACTGCGACACTGCCTGCGCTGGTGGTTTGAACGTCCTCACCAACCCCGACATTTTCTCTGGTCTCAGCAAGGGTCAATTCTTGTCCAAGACCGGTTCCTGCAAGACCTACGACAACGATGCCGACGGTTACTGCCGTGGTGATGGTTGCGGTACCGTCATCCTCAAGCGTTACGAGGATGCCATTGCTGACAAGGACAACATCCTTGCCTGCATTCTGGGTGCTGCCACCAACCACTCGGCTGAGGCTGTGTCCATCACCCACCCCCACGCTGGTGCTCAGGAGTTTCTTTACAAGAAGGTCCTTGCCAACGCCGGTGTTGACTGCCACGATGTCAGCTACGTCGAGATGCACGGTACCGGTACCCAGGCTGGTGACGGCATTGAAATGACCTCCGTCACCAACGTTTTCGCCCCTCGCCACCGCCAGCGTCGCCCCGAGCAGACTCTGCACTTGGGTGCCATTAAGGCCAACATTGGTCACGGTGAAGCCGCTTCTGGTATCAACTCGCTGATCAAGGTCATGATGATGCTCAAGAAGAACGCCATCCCGGCCAACGTTGGTATCAAGGGTGTTATGAACAAGACCTTCCCCAAGGACTTGCTCCAGCGCAACGTGCACATTGAGACCCAGCAGGTCGCTTTCCCCAGGAAGGGCGCCGAGAAGCGCAGAGTTTTCTTGAACAACTTCTCCGCTGCCGGTGGTAACACCGCCATCCTCATGGAGGACGGTCCCCTGAAGGAGCTCGCTTCTGCTGTTGACCCCCGTGACTCTCACGTCGTCACCGTCTCGGCTCGTTCGATTGCTGCCTTGAAGCGCAACATCAACAACCTCATCCAGTACTTGGGCGAGAACCCCGACACCACCCTCCCCAGCCTTGCCTACACGACGACTGCTCGTAGGATCCAGCACAACTACCGCGTCGCCGTCGTCGTCTCCGACATTGCCAAGGTCAAGGAGGCTCTGCAGGGTCAGCTCAAGGAGTCTTACAGCCCGATTGCCATGGTCGCTACCAAGACTGCCTTTGCCT
This sequence comes from Phyllosticta capitalensis, assembly GCF_038381095.1. Taxonomy (NCBI): domain Eukaryota; kingdom Fungi; phylum Ascomycota; class Dothideomycetes; order Botryosphaeriales; family Phyllostictaceae; genus Phyllosticta; species Phyllosticta capitalensis. The sequence continues at coordinate 813,187 of NW_027117440.1, forward strand.
TCACTGGCCAGGGCTCTCAGTACACCGCTCTTGCCCAGAAGCTGTACCAGGACCTCCGCTCGTTCAAGGCTGACATCGACTCCCTCGACCACCTGGCGCGCATTCAGGGCCTGCCTTCGTTCATTCCTCTGTTGGACGGCACTGAGGTCACCACGCTGTCTCCTATCGTTGTCCAGCTCGGCATGGCCTGTATCCAGGTTGCTCTTGCTCGCATGTGGTCTGCTCTGGGCGTCAAGCCCACTGCTGTCGTTGGCCACAGCCTTGGCGAGTACGCGGCTCTGCACGTCGCGGGTGTCATCTCGGCTGCCGACATGATTCTCTTGGTCGGTCGCCGCGCCCAGATGCTTGTCCAGGACTGCACCGAGTACACCCACGGTATGCTTGCTGTCAAGGGCAGCGAGGACGCCATCACCGACGCTCTTGCTGGTGACATGATCGAGGTTGCCTGTGTCAACGGCCCTGAGGAGACTGTCCTCTGCGGCACCACCGAGGTCGTCGAGAAGACTGCCGAAGCTTTGAGCGCCAAGGGTTTCAAGTCCACCAAGTTGAAGGTTCCCTTCGCCTTCCACTCTGCCCAGGTCGAGCCGATCCTCGAGTCCTTCAAGGCTGCCGCCGCTGCGGTCACCTTCCAGAAGCCTCAGGTCCCGGTCCTTTCTCCTCTTACCGGTGAGGTCATCCGCGAGGCTGGCATCATCGGCCCCGACTACCTGGCCAGGCACGCTCGCGAGACCGTCAACTTCTGGTCTGCGCTGTCTACTGGCGAGGAGGAGAAGGTCTTCGACGAGAAGACTGTCTGGCTCGAGATTGGTGCTCACCCGGTCTGCTCTGGCATGGTCAAGAACTCTCTCGAGGGTACTCCCACCACCGCTCCTTCCCTCCGTCGCAACGAGGACCCGTGGAAGACTATCTCCAACAGCGTTGTCACCATGTACACCGCTGGTGTGTACCTCGACTTCAACGAGTTCCACCGCGAGTTCAACGACGCGCACGATCTCCTCACTCTGCCCACGTACAGCTTCGACAACAAGAAGTACTGGCTTGACTACCACAACAACTGGACCCTCACCAAGGGCGAGGTTGTTGCCCCGGTCAAGGAGGTCGCCACCAAGGCCGAGCCCGAGGTCAAGTCCAAGCTTTCCACCACCTCTTGCCAGAAGATCATCAAGGAGGATCTCCACGCCAACTCGGGCAAGATCATCATCCAGTCCGATCTTGCCGAGCCCAAGCTCCACAAGGCTGTCAGCGGTCATCTTGTCAACGAGGCCCCTCTTTGCCCGTCTTCGCTGTACGCCGACATGGGTATCACCGCCGCCGACTACCTTTACAAGCAGTTGCGCCCTGGTGCTCCTGAGGTCGGCTACAACTTCTGCAAGATGGAGGTCCCCAAGCCTTTGATCGCCAAGATTCCTCCTCCTCCTGAGGGCCAGTTCCTCAACCTCGAGGCTGAGGCGGACTTGGAGACCAAGGAGGTTACGCTCAAGTTTTACAGCGTCTCCCCTACGGGCGAGAAGCTTGCCGAGCACGCCACCGGTTCCGTCATGTACGAGGAACTCGACGCCTGGAAGGAGGAGTGGAGCCGCACCCAATTCATGGTCCAGACCCAGATCGACCTGCTCCACCAGAAGCTGCAGACTGGTGCCGCCCACAAGGTTCTCCGTGGTATGGCCTACAAGCTCTTCAAGGCTTTGGTCACATACAGCGACACCTACCGCGGTATGGAGGAAGTTGTCCTCGACGGCAAGGAGACTGAGGCTACCTCCATTGTCAAGTTCCAGACCAAGCCCGAGGATGGTGACTACTACTGCGCTCCTTACTGGATCGACAGTTTGGCCCACATCTCGGGTTTCATCGTCAACGCGTCTGACCTTGTCGACTCGGAGAACAGCGTCTACATCTCCCACGGCTGGAAGTCCGTCAAGTTCATCAAGAAGCTGTCGCCCACTGCCACCTACCGCAACTACGTGAGGATGCAGCCCGCTCCTGGCAACGTCCGCCAGGGTGATGTCTACATCCTCGAGGGTGACGAGATCGTCGGTCTTGTTACTGGTCTCAAGTTCCAGAACATCCCCCGCCGTGCCTTGAACGTCATGCTTCCGCCTCCCAAGAAGGGTGCCGCCGCTCCCATGCCTAAGGTCGCCGCCGCTGCCCCCAAGGCCGCTGCTCCGGTTGCTGCCGCCCCCAAGGCTGTTGCCGCCCCGGCCAAGGTTGCGAAAAAGGCTGCTAAGGCTGCTGCTCCCAAGACTTCTGCCGGTGTCATCTCCAGCCGTGTCATGAAGATCATTGCCGAGGAGTGCGAGATTGACATGTCTGAGCTTGTCGATGAGGCCGCTTTCGAGAACATGGGTGTCGACTCGCTCATGTCCTTGACCATCTCTGCCAAGTTCCGCGAGGACCTCGACCTGGACATCAGCTCGAGCCTCTTCACTGACTACCCCACGGTCGGTCAGATGAAGAAGTTCTTCGCCCAGTACGATGGCGCCGCTCCCATTGTCGACTCTGAGGATTCCACGGAGTCTGACCTGTCCGACCCGCGCACTCCCGAAGAAGACGACTCCGAGACCAACCCCAGCTCCGCCCCCAGCGAGGCTGGCGGCAAGGAGGAGTTTGTCGAGGTCAAGATGAAGGAGAGTGTCCAGGTTACTTCCGGCTCTGTCAGTCTTGCTCGCCAGATCATCTCTGAGGAGATGGGTGTTCCGACTACCGAGATCGGCGACCAGGCTAGCCTGAGCGAGCTTGGCATGGACTCCCTCATGAGCTTGACTGTCCTTGGTGCTCTCCGCGAGAAGACTGGCATTGATCTGCCTTCCACCTTCTTGACCACCAACGACACCATCGAGGACATTGAGAATGCCCTCGGTATGCGCTCCAAGACCACCTCCGAGAAGATGCAGGTCGAAGCTTCGGCCAAGGTTGAGAAGAAGTCTGCCCCGAAGCCCAAGTCCCGCAAGCCCTCTGCCAAAGCTCCCCAGCTCTCTGAGGTGAACAAGAAGCTTATCGCCCCGGCTCACGACCTGTCCAAGTACCCTGCCGCCACTTCCGTTCTCCTCCAGGGTAACGCGAAGATTGCCACCAAGAAGCTCTTCTTCCTTCCCGACGGTTCCGGTTCTGCCACCTCGTACATCTCCATCCCCAACCTGTCCTCTGACTTCGCCGTGTACGGTCTCAACTGCCCGTTCATGAAGAAGCCTGAGCAGTGGGACTGCGGTGTCGAGACTGTCACCGCCATCTACATTGCCGAGATGAAGCGTCGCCAGCCTACCGGTCCTTACTTCATCGGCGGTTGGTCTGCTGGTGGTGTCCTCGCCTACGAGGCCGTCCAGCAGCTGATCGCTTCTGGTGACAAGGTTGCAAAGCTTCTCCTCCTTGACTCTCCCTGCCCCGTCGACCTTGACCCGCTTCCCGCCCGTCTCCACCACTTCTTCGACTCGATCGGTCTTCTTGGTACCGGTAAGCCCGGTGGAACTCCTGGCTGGCTCTTGCCCCACTTCGCTGCCGCCATCAAGGCGCTGAAGGAGTACAAGCCTGTTCCGATGCCCGCCGACCGCGCACCTGAGACTTATGCCATCTGGTGCACTGACGGTGTCTGCCCCAACGCCGATGACCCGCGCCCTCCCCCTGCTGAGGATGAGGACCCGGCGCCCATGAAGTGGTTGTTGAACAACCGCACTGACTTCGACCACAACGGTTGGGGTCAAATCATCCCGGTGGAGAAGATGAAGTTTGGTGTGATGGGTGGTAACCACTTCACGATGATGAAGGAGCCTTACGTAAGTCTTTGCCATTCAACTTCTCTTCCAATCAATCACTAACAATCATCACAGGCAGAGAAGCTTGGCGAGCTGATCAGAATTGGTCTTGATTGCTAAGAGATGAGACGCAATGTTTTTTCAAGCGCATTCTTTCCTTGGTCTTGGGATCTTTTCTATCGGCGTTTCCTCTGATGTTTCTCTATCTCTTTGATGTCACGGGCAAGGGCGATGCAGGTCCTTGACCCTCACGACACGATGGCCTCGACGGTTATATTTCCTATATCCATGTCATATTCGGGTGTTTTTGCTTTTTATACAAAGGGTTAGAGTTGGTCGGTTCAATGGGTTGGCAAATTGGGAGCGATGTTTCTAGTGTCTTTACTACATTGTGTTTGCTTCTTTTCGTCCTTTCGTTTGGAACACGGGATTCTACATTTTCCTTTTTCGAAGACGCATTAATGTACATAGAGGGGTGAATTGGATACCACTACAACAACTTGTCTTCTTGAAAATTTTGTGCTACGTGCATTGTCTTCGATGACGCGATGAATTGTCCGAGTCAGACATTTCAGCGGCGAGGGAGTTGAGGTGGACTGAGATCTAGCAAGCCACTGTGCCACCGCCCCCATGGTGGCGCCATGTCAGTCGGGATGTTACAGCCGCCACAATCTCAAAGCGAGCAGTGAGTGTGCTGGTGTCGGACTTTCTCCACCGGAGTCCGATGCAGGATGGATCGACAGCCGAATGCACTGATTTTGGAAGCCGAGACATGAAGGCCAACACAGCGTGGGAAAAGGGACCGATCTTGCAGTCTGACGTGATGGATGAAAAAAGTGCACACATGTCAGCATCACAATGACCTTGTCAAAGACGGTGAGGCTTATGTTGGGCAACACAAGAGTTGAGGTGTCTTTAGAGTTGGTGATCGACGGCAGGGAATTGAGGGCCAAAGGGCGCACCGCCACACCTCAGCCCAGCACATTACCCGTGGTATAGCCGCTGTGGCTGCGTGGAGTGCCAAGCATTGGGTCATGGCCGCCCCTCCAAGCCATTGGGTTGCCCAAAAAACAGCTACGACGCGATCAATCATGGCCACGACCGCCGCGGGAGCAAGGTGAGTGATCAGAGACTACTCACTTTGCTGAACTACAGACTGACAATGGCAGCAGCAAAGATGCTCCAACCAACCCCCGCGGCATTCCCTATGCCCCGTTCGTCGACAAGGTCGAGGACTACTGCTCCTCGCGCGCCGATGCCGAACCTACCCTGAAGAGCTTCCAGGAGATGATCTCGTACGCCCTTTGCTCTAGCCTTCTCCGGAAGTCGTTGCTCACATGTTGCGGCGCACAGCAAATACCAGTTCATGGAGGTCAACACACAACGTCGCGCAGCTGGCCTCAAGGACAAGATCCCTGATATTCAAAAGACTCTGGATACTGTGAAGTTCTTGGAGACGAGGAAGGTATGACAGTCGGAGGGCGGTAATGTCAAATTCTGGACCAAGAGCTGAGGCGCGCAACAGCCGGACTCCGACCCCATTGAAACGACATTCGAGCTCAACGACACGCTTTTCGCCAAGGCGCAGATTCCGCCTACCGAAGAGGTGTATCTATGGCTGGGAGTAAGTGGATACTCGATTCGGGGACTAGGAGGTTGTTGACAAAATCTCCGCGCAGGCGAACGTCATGCTGGCGTACCCCATTCCGGAGGCGATCACGCTTCTCGACGGAAAGTTGAAGACGGCGCAGCAGAGCCTGGCCAATTGCCAAGAAGACTTGGACTTTTTGAGGGAGCAGATTACGGTACGTGTTCCGGCGAGGTCTTCTGGAAATGGCGCTGACAATTAGGGGCAGACCCTTGAGGTAGCGACGGCGCGTGTCTACAACTGGGATGTCCAGCAACGACGCAAGGAAAGGGTGGAATCTGAAGATACTGCCGGCAACAAGGGCGCCGCCAAGGCGTCATGAGCTCGCGAAATATGGAAATGAAAAAAGTCCTTTCCACATCCGAAAACCTTGTCCTGGTGGTGCATAGCACATTAGCGCAGCGAACCCTCCCGAGTCAATGGTGGCCGTCTCCGGAGCTGGGAAAAATATCTGACCGAAGAAATGAGGCGGTGACAATAACACCCCACGAACGGATCAATTTACCCTCGGCCGAGGACTGGACGGAAAGAAATCTGATCTATTCCCTTGACGCGCATTGCGTCATGCCGGAGTAGGAAATTCTCGCTTGATTCCGAATCTAAATGTCGTTTCAACGTGCCTGTCGCCCCCTGTTGCCTGCTCCGCGGAGGCCTATCCAGGCTCCCTTTTGTTCGTCACGGCTCATGAAACGACAGCCCCAACACCCGCGCGCTCGAACCCCATGACGCAATTGCTGCTTGAAAAACGACGCCAGATGGGGCAGGTCGGCTTATCCGCTTCGTGCCGTACCTGTCGCAGCCTGCCTGCGGGTGTTCCCATGCGTCGCCGTCCTCTGAGGCCCTCGTCCTTGCTCTCCAAACACTCGGGTGTCGATGTCGTTTGTATCCGGGTGCCGTCTCAGGCGGATACGGCAACAAGCGAGGTCCGTTCGTACTCTGGGGTACGCTTGTTTTCACGATTTATGCAAGAGCAATTGGTTTCGTGATGCTGACAGCCAAGGGAGAAGGGCGTCATTCTGTTGTCATCTCACCTCTGGAGAAGAAGGCTACGTTGAATCTGAAGACGGACGGCTGTTCCAAAATTCAGCTACACCCATCGAGAAAGCGCAAAGACCCTCTTTGGTCGCGAGCGGGAGCTATACCCCTTTCAATGGTGGTTGCCTTTGCGTGAAAGAGCGCATGAGCCACAGGCACACCTACCTTACAGCGGGCCGCTAGAGGCGGAACGCGGGTAGACCAACAACCTCTGCCCATGAAAGTGGGCTCGTTTGCTGAAGACACGCTTAGACGTCATGTTGGTTTTACCTAGGTATCTATCTTCTCATCAGCCGCGGACCCTTTGGACCCTGCCGAACGACACCGAACGCTTGACATGGCTAGCCTCTTTAAGGCAATTCTTCGCGCGCGCATGTATGCACGCTTTGCACACCTCGGACTCGGCCTCGGCCTTTGATGACGAGCAAGCTCTTGCATACTGGTTGGTGCTTTTTCGCGCCGTACTATGCGCTGGCTTTTCGGTCGTCTGGAAACTAATCCGCGTTTTCTGCATGTTCGCTTTTTTCTTTTTCGGAACAGCACCTCTGCCGGACAACCGACCTTACGGCCTCAGTGCGCGCCTGTCTGATTGCTTGACTGTGGCTGGTGAGCGTTATGCGACAGGGAGAGGGAGAGGGTAGCAAAGGCCTGCCATTCCCAACGCAAGTCCCCGGTAATAGAACTTTGTGCCCTCTCTTTATTCATACTGAAATAGGCAAGGGAGCCGCGGTAGAGAAAGGCGAGAGCCGTAGTAGACGAAGGCGAGAGCCGTTCGGCTCCTCAATCCTAGCCAGCGGTTGGCGACATTGAATGCCGTGGGAGCTGGAGAGGGTGCCAGATCGTCGATCTACCTCTGCACAGTCTCAGATCCCTCGTCGTCTTAGGTAGGAGCAAGGGCGAACGACACGGAAGAATTGTCAAGACCATCATCCTGGGTGCATCGAGGCAGTCGTCAATCGTGACAAGCTCGGGGTTGCCGATGGATCACTCCTCACGTTTTCCAAGACGCAAACCGAGATTGCAGGTCGTTGGTCGTGGTTTCTGTGTACGAATTGTGGCTGGTGAAGGGTCCAGTCTTTCGCGATATTCTTTCCTGGATTCGCATCTTCCAAGGAAGAGCATCGCGACGCTGCTGGTGTTGAGAAAGGCGACAGGCCGTCGCCGCTCTCGAGACTTCGGCGGCTCGCCGAGTACAGGCTCCAAGCAGCTGGCTTGCCGAGTCGGGGGCACAGTGTGACTGTCGTTGATGAAGGGTCTGACTTGGTCGATCATCTTGCTCGCTTCTTGCGTTGCTGCAGCCGAATGACCTAATGGCCTCGTGGTCTGCTTTGAGGACGAGAGCGTGTCTAACCTGTCCCTTCAAGTCACTGAATCCGTGCGGCTTGAGTGGAATTTGCTTTCAGATCTTCCTTGTTCCCCTGAAAAGCCTCGTGTCCAGCCGAAACTTCCCTCTCACTGAACCAAATCGCGTGTAGCAACCCCCACAATGATCACATGCGATCGAGACAGCCTCTGTAAGTCACCAAGAGAAGCCAGGCTTCATTGAAAGCAACTCATCCGGCAGCCCAGGATCCCATCTTACCCAACCAATAGCCAATGTACTCAATTATCCAGCAGTCAGTAGCCTACGCATGAAGATTGATCACAGCAGTTCCTTCTCGAAGCCTCTGAGGGCGTGGCCAGAAGGTCATGGCATGTCGGCTGTTCGCCAATTGAAGCACACTTGCTAACCCGGACGGGGGGCTGTGACTTGTGATACGCTTGCCCGCATCGAGTCGGGGCCATGGTCGTTGGGGGATGGATGGATGATTTGGAGGAGCTTGATAAGACAACAGACCGCAAAAGAGACGTCAACTTCGTGTTGGAGCGCCAAAAAGTTGCGTAGCACAAGAGGAGGGTTCAAATGTCCAAAGTGGGCTGTATGCACGGTGAGCATTCAAGTGCCTGAGGGCCAAAGCATTTGAGTATTTGAGATCATGGAAGCGTAGATACAGGGAGCTTTCAAGCACCGGCGCTCTGCCTTTGAGTTGACGCTCGCTTCACACCGCACTTTGCAAAGGAATCAATCTGGGAACCACTCATGACAGCGGCTTGGAAGATTGATTGGCCGTACTGCGCCGACGATGTCTCCTTGATTACGCATGCGACTTGGGCGCAGGTCCATCATGTCTGTCCGCTTGTGCTCCATCCTAGACCCCCCTCAGAACGCCCATTCTCCAGCCGACAGGCAGACGTATCAGCCGTCCAACTTCTTCCATCCCTTCTTCTCCTCCTCAGCCTGCTGAATCTGTTTCTCCAGCTTGCGCCTGAGCTTCCTCATGTCCTTGGCGAGCTTTTTGATGCGCTCGCGGCATGCCTGGAGCTGCTCCCTGTAGGCGACGTGCTCCTCCTTGAGGCATTCCTGCTGCCAATTAGCTGTTGTGGGATTTGAATGCCTAGCACGTTGGTTCTTACCAAGTCTTCCTCCGTCATGGGGCCGCTGCGGCGAGCGTCTCCGCCGGCTTTGACCGCGAAGAGGGTGCGCGTGAGGACTTCGCTTGCGGAAGGGCGGCGGTTCTGGTCGTCGACGGTGGGCTTGGAGGGTTTCTTTTTGAGACTGAGCCTGTCACGGGGAGCCATGGTGGGCAGCTCTGCGGAGGTGGATTGGGATAGCTGGTTGGGAGGTGGATGGTGAACAGTCGTTATGGTGGAAATTTGGGAAAGCACTGTTGGAATTTTGGGCTTGTTCGTGGTCTCAGCAAAGTTCGCTGAGCTCAGCGGAGTGGGATTTCAGAGCGGCAGGCTTGGTGGAGCTTTTGGGTGTCGTGGGATATTTTCTTGGGTTCAGATGTCTAAACTATACGTATACGGCGGGGCGGACAGATCACACATATCGCACATCAGTCACATCAAAATCTGAAGCAGTCAAGAAGCATCTTCATATTCGCCTGTTCATCAAAGTTCCATTGAAAGCTAATCAATCGATCTCAACCAAGGCGAATCATTTTATCCCGATTCATACCACTCGAACTATCATTGATGCCGTCCTTCAGTCCAGACTCAGAGCTCAGAGCTTAGAGCTTCGACTTGACCGTGTAGTTGCGTCCAGTAGGCTTGGACACAGGCTTGACCTCGGCCAGAAGCGCGGCCAACTCAGCAGCCGCCTTCTTCTGCGCCTCGGCCACCTGCTTGCGCTTCTGAGCAGTCATGTTGATCTGGCCGATGGCATTGAGAGTCGTCTGGAGCTTGTCCTTGCAGATCTGGTTGGAGCGCTGCTCAAGCTGCTTCTGACGGATCTGCTGGCGCTGCGAGCGCTTGCTGATGTCGGCCGCGGCCTGGCGAAACTTCTCGTCCAGCTCGGTGAACTCCTTGGTGATCTGAGCCTTGAGGGTGGCCTTTTGCGAGGGTGTTAGCTTGCATGTGATATGATTGGTGGTGGTTTCTTCCTTACCGCGATCTGGCTGGGATGACGGGGGCCGGGAGTGGTCGGGCGGGAAGGGAGAGTGTCGCCGTTCATGTTCTGCGAATGGTCAGTTGGTAAATGGGAACCTTCTTTGATTGATGAGTGGCCAACTGACGAGGTTTCCTACGAGACGGCGACGACGGAAGGGACCGTTGATGGAAGACTTGTCGTAGAAGGAATCAGGGATGAAGGGGTTGCTCTTGAGGTACTTGTCGGGGAAGACGCCAGGGATGCGGGCGCTACCCATGGCAGCCTTTTCGGCCTTGTCGAGAATAGAGACGATGTCGTCGGAACGAGATTCATCACCAGGGGGAGGGAGGCCGAATTCCCTCATGAACCGAGAGCGAAACAAGGGCTTGTTGTCGGGAGGAGACATGGTGATGAGGAGCCAGTTGACCACTGAGAGGTATGTGGTTCTGGAAAGGTCGTTGTTTTGTCGTGGTTGGGTTCGCAGGTTCTCGAACTCTTTATACGTGCTGCGTGGGCTGCGCGGACTGCGCGGACTGGTGGCGACTAAGAAGCAACTAAGCGTCCACCCATCACTTCACTGAGGAGCTTCCGGAAGGTTGACTGCAGTCCCGCACAGTGAACTGTTTTGTTAGTTCGGTTAGATGCTTTCTTTAGGGATAGATTGAACTCACTGGTCACTATTTGTTAGAGAAGCTGCAAGCATCCGTATAGTCAGATGGCGGTCAACACCAAGGCTTGATGTATAGGAATCAATCAGACTTACAAAGTATGAGGCATTCGAAGCACCTAAATCCCACTGCATGTAAACAGGGAGCATTCAAACCACCCAGTCACGAGGAACAAAAGCATACAGTTCCTAAAGCAAGCAAACGAGGAGCTTATCTCGACCCCAAGGGTTGGAAAACGGGTAGCACTGCTTAAGGGACGGGAAGATGCATACAAGCCCCACATGCAAACAGGGAGCAATCAGACCACCTATAAAAACATCCAAGTCCCAGGGCAAGTGTACAGGGAGCATTCGAATCACCAAAGACCGACAGAAAAGAGATGACAAAGTTCCATAGTAAGCATACGGGGAGCATTCAAACCATCAAAGAACAAGTAAGAAACATGCAAGTCCTGCAGCATTCAAACGAGCGAGCAAACTACCCAGGCACGAGGTATAAAAGCATGAGAGTTCCAGAGCAAGCAGACCGGGAGCATTCAATCGACCCAAGCACGAGGAAATGCAAGTGTCAAGCCCCAAAACAAGCAAACGAGGAGTACTCAAAACTTCAATGCCGCTTCATTAGTATTCTTCTGTCCACAGCGTCTTTCCATTATCCCCAAACGCCGTCAACCCTCTTCCGTAACCCGACCCTCATTCCACCAGTCCACCTCTGCTCCATCTCCCTGCTCAATTACCCCCTTTCCCCGCCTCCCTATCCGCCCAACGCCCCAAATCCCTCACAAAAGCAACCCCCAAATCACCACCTCCCCGCTGCACCTTGCCCAGGTTGCGCAACCGGGCCTTGAGCAGACACGGCTCGAGGCTATGGCCACAGGGGCATGTCCATGTCCGTGCTGCCTGTGCTGTCTCCTCCGTGGTAGTTCCGTTTTTGGGTTTGCGGTGCGTGTGGAAGAGGTTGGTAGCCGTGTTGGCGGAGGTTGTGTCGGAGTAGTTGCTACGGCCGCAGCGGCAGCAGATCCAGCGTGGGAGGTCGAATGGGTTGTTCATTGATGCTCGTGGGAGTGGTGGCGCCGGTGCTGTGGGCGTGTGGTGGGCATGAGGGAGAGGACTCGGCTCGCGAGGGACGGGTTTGTGTTTGTGGTTGTGGTCGGTGTTGGGATCGAGTCCGCGCCCAAACTTACCCCTAGCCGTCCTCGCAATAGTAGCGAAGGAGAAGGAGGTCGAAGGGGCATCAGCGGCACGAGCAGTGGCGCAGTCAGAGCCAACCGCGAGAAGACGACGATCCGGCTGATCGAGACCAAGATCAAAGCCGAGATCAAAGCCAATCCAATCGTCAAGGCGCTCAACAAGGCTCAGCCGAAGCTCCTGCGGCGCTTGAGCAGGATAAATAGAAGCAGGACTGTTCGGAGGCGGCGGCGGCGACTGTTCCCACGCGTGGTGCTCATGTTGATAGTGGTAATCCGCGTCGTCTTGGTCGAGGTTGATGATCTCGATGCACTGTGTGGTCCGTTTGACGCGGCGGAGGCTTGGAAGAGGGAGATCGCGAAGGCAACGGGGGAGCTTGAGAGAGGAGGACGAGGGGAGGCGGAGCGGCATAGTGGCTGAATGGTGTTGGATTGGGGGTGGTGACTGGCGGTGGGTCTCTGAGGTGACTGTGCGAGAAATTTAGGATTGAAGATGGGTGAGGAAGCGGAGACTTGCGTCGTCGTGGCGATGGGTTTGTTCGTGTGTCGGTCATGGAAGAGTCTACACCAAGGCATATATGTGTCGATAAGTCGTCAGTCAGTCTTGGCGGATGCTGCGGTCTTTCAAACGGAAAGTCTTCTTTATCAGAAAGACGCAGTCATCACGCACCTGCATTTGAGAATCAACAACAAAGCTGAGAAGAATCATTGTGTAAGTTCAAATTTCGAGTAGCGTGACTATAGGAAATGGACCGAAAACGCAGGCTGCAGCTCTTACACTCTACATGCAGACTTGAACATTCGAGACGCTAACATCTTGTCTTGAACAAATAAATGTCCTCGATTGAAGGGCTCGATACAAACTGCGTGCTTCGGGTTCTAATATACAGCTGTTGGTGTTGGCGTGGGCTCGACGGTAGGCTTTGGGATCCTGAACGGATGCGCCTCGGTGTTGAAGACGAAGTCATCCAGGCTGACGAGGTCGGGTTCGCTGAACATGAGGTAGAAGTATTTGAGCGTGCCTGCCATAAAGTGGGTCTGTGAAAGTCAGCCAAGGACCCCAGGAGGATATCTGGTTGAGAGAATGAGACAATCTTACCTCCATCGAATCCAACTTTGACGAATTTGCCGATTTCAGCGTCACGTCCTCCAACGCTGCATTGCCCCATTCAGCTTCCGAGTGCGCTGCTATCTTTTCAAACATGTCCCAAGCAATCCTCTGTAGCTCCCACATGCCGGTGATGCGATACAAGACGAATATGCTCTCAATAGCTTCAGGACGGAGGAGATTCCGCTTGTCTCCAATGACTGCAAAGCCCGGCTGCAGATTCTCCTCGGCGATGCGGGCGTCCAGCTCATCCGTCGACTCCAACTCATGTGCCTTTTGCACGGCTATGCGCCACTTGAGCTCCGACCATGAACAAGACATGTCGCTGCTGTCGACGGCAGCGTTGCCCTTAGCACACGGCACCAGGCTCGACGTCTCGGGCATGATGCCCATTGGGAAAGCGCTGTGGGCCCAGATACACGTGTCGGTAATGCGGCGGCCGATGTCGACGTGCTCGGATTGGTTGAAGAGGCGCCCGCCCAGCGCAAACATGCCGCCGGCGTAGCAGACGAGGTTCTGCCATTCGGGGTCGAGTTTGATTTCTTCGCCTTCTCGTCGATTACCGACGATTTTTACGTGCCCAAGCGCAAGGAGGTCGCGGTTGTTGGGGACCAGTGGCCGGAAGAGGAGGTGCTTGATGGCTGTGTCCATGGCTTTTGTGTAGAGCTCCCGGTAGGTGGATATCAGGCCATTAAGCAAGAGGTGCATCTTGGGAAGGTACTCGTATGTCGATCCAGAGGGATAGGTAGAGCCTGGTATTGCACCCAAGGAGAAGAATGGGTCGACTGTAAAGTCTTTGACTTTGGCGTTGCATTTGAGCGGCCACAATCCCGGCAGTCGCGTCTTGTTCTGTTGCGCGTCTATAACCTCCGTGACGCGTTCAATGGCGTCGTAGTACTTGGGGTCACCAGAGATTTGCGAGAGACGCGTAAATTCCAGCGTCATGGAGGTGACTTCGACGACAAGAATCGAATCCATTGGAAATTGGACCTTTTTATTCAGGGCATCGTAGGGCCTCCAGCGGGTGAGGGGCATTCGCTCAGGTGTGTCAAAGGCGACATAGAGCATGTCGCCTACCTCAATGGCTTTCTTCCGTAGACGCTCGTCGCCGCTGAGGTCGTAGGCGGCGATGAGGCCACCAAGATGTCGAATCGTGACTTCGTATATGTTGATGACTTCTGCAGTGAAGAATTGAAAGTCGATCCGGATAGCTGCTTGCACAGCCATTTCAAACTCGTCCTTCAACCCCATGATCCAGAGAGTGTCCAGGGATTCAATCAGATTCGCAGCCCAGCCACCTTTGGTTGTCCTGGGATTGCCGGACACAGGGGTGAGCTCATCTCCAAGCCATGCCTTCTCCTTGTATGCATGCCATGCTCTTTCGAAAGTGCGCTTCACTTCAGCCCTTCTCTTCTCGCGCTCCTTCCTAGCTGCGCCATCCTCGGTGCCGAATTCATTCTGAATTCTGGGCAGGGCTGGTGCCTTTCCCCTGGGTAATTGGTGATAGAACTCGACCGGAAACCGCTGGCCCCTCCGAGTCCAATCAAAGCGCTGGGGCTTGAAAGGCTTCTTCTTTTTCGGCTTCTTTTCTTTTGCTTTGTCTTTTTCACCCTCTGGTGCTTCCGGTGCCTCAGGTATCTCTCCTGGTGGCAGCTCAGGCTGCGGCTCCTCAGCAGGTGGCGGTTCAACTGCCACAGCAACTTCTCGATCTCGATGGAACGAATAGTAGAGAAACAAGACAGAGCAAGCGGCCACGATGCCGATGAGAAGCCATCGGCGGGTTAGACGAGGCATGCTCCGTCATGTGAGAAGTGGGCCACGCCCGAAAGGCGCTAGCGCGGGTCGACCGGTTGCTTTTGGCGCGCGCTTGCAGCTATGCAGGCCTCCGCGGTTGCTCAGTGGTGAAGTCGTCCCGCAACAATGCACTTCGATGCAACTTCTCAATGGCTGGCACGAGTGTCAACTCTGAAATGTTCGACCAAAGACGTCGACGTAGCTCTGCACGTTTCAAAAATGCTCGGCGAAGAGTTAGTTCTTGGGCTGTTTGTCTTGGCCGCTTTCTTCGCTTTTTTGCTGTGGCAGAGCGGCAATGACAAACGACGTCGTCCCGTGCAATTTACGGTTGATATTAAGTTTTGCCATGCTAGGGGACCTTGCTCGGCAGTGCTATCCATAGCTGTTAAGCATATCTGCCAAGTCAAATAATACCCATTATCAGTGCCAGGTTTGTCATGTTGTGGTGTTGCGCTTCGACTGTGTGCCTGTCAGTAGCACCTTGTTTGCTCCAGAAGTATTCACGCTGCGGACTACTAAACCTCGTGCCGCAGATTTCTGATGTTGATTCACCTCTGATGCGTTTCCTTTCCCTACGTACTCCACTGGGACATTTTCCCATCATGTCATGAACACGTCGTCTTGTCCACGACCGAGACGGATATCCGCTGGGCAAGGCAAGAATGAGGTGTGTCGGTCACGCCACCTGGCGCCGCAGGCAAAGTCAGCAACTTTCGAGACCCCGCTGAGCAGCAGACGTTGAAATAAGATTGCTGCGGCGGCGCCTCCTATCCCAGTGACCTGCCTCTACAACGGAAAGCTCCGACGTCGGCGTCCAGTACCCAGACGGGGATCCATTCCAGATCTTCAGATTGCCGAAGACGCAGTTCTGTCGTATAGCTGCAACAGTCTCAGCCTGACACTTGGCCTGTTCTAGGAGAGAATCAATGGTGGTTAGGCTTCCATGCAAACTTCTCTCGAGGCTCCGTTATCGCCAAAACCATGCCTCTAGAGGTCTAGCATATCGGCGATGTGCGCGGCGACAAAACACGCCTCCTGAATCCTGATGATAGTAGAAAATCGAGGCTATGATCGGCTACGGGCGGGTCACGATGCGCTGTCCGGGATATTTTCGAGGTTTTGATGATGGCGGTCCGAAGGAAGAACCTCAGGTCGGCCGGGCCCGTTTTGCGGATCCGGTTGCTATGCGACAAGGTCAAGGCTCTGGCGTGGTCTCGGGACCGAGTATTTGGCGGGAAGGGTGGTAAGAAGGATCCTGGCCGTAGCTGTGCCTCTTGGGTTCTGCGTGAGGCTGCACTGTGTAGTTATTGGTAGGTTGGTATCTGGATCAGCTAATTGCTACCCCTGTCCTCGGGAACGCCGGCGGACAGGCAAACGCTGGCCAATTGGAAGACGAGGTCAGCATTGAGAATTTTTTGCTGGGTCGGATTTATTGCATCTATAGGTCTACAAGTGAATCCTTCCCATCAATGATTGACGGTGGAGCTGATAGCAGTTTGCTGAGTTGGGGGATGATGGGTTCGGGGATGTTGGACAACAGCCACCGACGCGCAGACCAAGACGGATGATCTCCATGGGCATCAGAGCTCCCGAGTACCGGTTGACCGAGCGCCGGTAGAGAAAAAGGCGGCGGAGTACCGAGCACAACCACCGGCGCTGAAATCGGACGGAAGAAGACGCGTAGCACTCCGTGATAGGAGCAAAGCACGCAAATACAGTCTGAGATATCACGGCAGTTTGTGATTTTCAGGGGATCTAGAATCGGGGCGCCACAGCGCCAAGAAGAAACGTGTATCCAGAAGACGGGAATAGGCCGGGAGCTCTGATCGTTGACGTCAATCTTGTGGCGGGTGGGTTGGAGTTTTCAGAGCTTCAGCCACAGCATCTTCACGATGTTCGGTGATGGCAGCGGGCTTATCTTTGAGAGACGCGGTTTGATGGAGCCGTGTCACGACGGCGCGTGAGATGCGGCCATGTCCGCTGAGCGGAGCGGAGTCAATTCAGGGACAAGCAAAAAAAAGTTCGAAACGGTGTCGACGACGAGGACATGAGGTGGCGCGTCCATCAGCTGCTGAGCCCTATCGATCCCGACCCGGCCCGAGGTGACTAAGAATGCTCCGGTGTATTGTTACATCCAGCATTACTCAGCCAGATGCGCTCCCCCTTTGCGAGACGGCGACGCGAGCTGCACGTCAGATGCAACTTGCCCATCATGACAGTGTTGAGTACGAGCAACCAGAGCGGTGGAATTCACGCATCCATTGGTGATGGTGGTGATGGAGGAGATATTTTGGGAAGCACTCGGGTGTATTGTATCAAACAGCTGGCGCGACATCATCCGATCACGGTGCCTGGCCCACACGGTATCATCCTGAAGACGAGAACAGAACCACTCGAGTGGCGCTTGCTACTGTTTGCTCGCTGCACAGCACTCAACCTCGCGGCGGGCCGGCTCATGCCATGTCGAGTGACGGCGGCCGTGCTAGCCGCGCCAGCCTTGAAGCTTCACGCATTTCGTCATGACAGACCCTGTCCAGAGCTGCATTCAAAAGCTCCCCTCTCCCCCGACCATCGAGAACTTTCCTCACCACCATCAATCCAAACAACCAACCATCCACACCAATCATGAGCGGCCTCACCCCCCTGGCCTCTGGCCAAGTCACTCCGGACCTCCGGACCAGCGAGCTCAAGCAGCCCATTGACGTTGCTGAGTACCTTTTCCGCCGTCTTCACCAAGTTGGCGTCCGCTCCGTCCACGGTCTGCCCGGTGACTACAACCTCGTCGCCCTCGACTACCTTCCCAAGACCAACCTGAACTGGGTTGGCAACGTCAACGAGCTCAATGCTGGTACGTCAATCTTCCATCATCTTCGAACCCGCCACACCCCGCTTTCAGGATCCACAGCTGACTCGAATACGCATCTAAGGCTACGCTGCCGATGGCTACGCAAGAATCAAGGGCATTTCCGCCATTGTCACCACCTTTGGTGTTGGTGAGCTGTCTGCCGTCAACGCCATTGCTGGCGCCTACTCGGAATTCGTCCCCATTGTCCACATCGTCGGCTACCCCTCGACTGTTGCCCAAAAGGTAATCCCAGACGCCCAATTGAATCACTTCAAAGCTAACATTTCCAGAACAACCTGCTGCTGCACCACACCCTTGGCAATGGCAACTTCAACGCTTTCGCCAACATGAACCGCGAGGTCTCTTGCGCCATGGCCATGCTCAACGACGCCCACGAGGCTGCTACCCTGATCGACGATGCCATCACCAAGTGCTGGCAGCAATCCCGCCCCGTCTACATCGCCCTTCCCTCCGACATGGTCACCAAGAAGGTCGAGGGTGAGCGCCTCAACACCCCTCTCCAGCTCGCCTACTCCCCCAACCACGTCGAGAAGGAGGAGTACGTCGTCGACGTTGTCCTCAAGTACCTGCAATCCGCCAAGAACCCCGTCATCCTCGTCGACGCCTGTGCCATTCGCCACAGGGCTCTGAGCGAGGTCAACGAGTTCGTTACCAAGTCCGGCATCCCCACCTTTGTCACCCCCATGGGCAAGTCTGCTGTCAACGAGACCCTTCCCAACTACGGCGGTGTCTATGCCGGTACTGGTTCCAACGCTGGCGTCCGCGAGCGTGTCGAGGGCGCCGACCTCATCATCAGCATTGGTGCCATCAAGTCCGACTTCAACACCACTGGATTCACCTACCGCACCTCGCAGCTCAACACCATCGACTTCCACTCGTACGGTGTTACCGTTAAGTACTCGGACTACCCCGGTGTCCGCATGAACGGTGTCCTCACCAAGGTTACCGAGCGCATGGGCAAGCTCAGCATCGAGTCTGGTCCCGTCCCCAAGAACGTCGTCCCCGCTGAAGCCCAAAACTCCGACCCCACCATCACTCAGGCCTGGTTCTGGCCCAAGGCCGGCCAGTTCCTCCGTGACGGCGACATTGTCCTTACCGAGACTGGTACCGCCAACTTTGGTATCTGGGAGACTCGCTTCCCCAAGGACGTGACTGCCATCTCGCAGGTGCTGTGGGGATCCATTGGTTACGCCACCGGTTCGACCCAGGGTGCCGCCCTGGCCGCAAAGGAGCTTGGTCGCAAGCGCACCATCCTCTTCACGGGTGACGGTTCCTTCCAGCTTACCGCCCAAGAAGTGTCGACCATGATCCGTCACGACCTCAACCCCATCATCTTCGTCATCTGCAACGACGGCTACACGATCGAGCGCTGCATCCACGGCTGGGACGCCGTCTACAACGACATCCAGAACTGGAACTACAACCAGCTGCCCGCCGCCTTTGGCGCAAAGCCCGACCGCTACAAGACGTACACGGTCAAGACCAAGGCCGAGGTCGAGGCGCTCTTCGCCGACGAGGAGTTCAACACGGCGCCCTGCCTGCGCTTCGTCGAGCTCTACATGCCGCGCGACGACGCGCCCGCCGCCCTCATGCTCACGGCTGAGGCGGCTGCCAAGCGCAACGCGCACTAGATCTTTTCTCCTTCATGACCGAACGATCAATCTTTAGACTGGATGGTTGGGACACGAAGAGCATTTGGGAAAAAGTTTTGGCGTTGATATGAGGTGTGCGAGCGGTGCGCGGTTAATGTGGCTATACCTGGGTCTCTCCTCCTTTCTTCTTCTTTTGATCTTTTTTTACAAGACATATTCCCATGAACGAATTTCATCTCAGAGGTTTAAAAAATTTGCGA
The DNA here is from genome assembly GCF_038381095.1 of Phyllosticta capitalensis. NCBI lineage: Eukaryota > Fungi > Ascomycota > Dothideomycetes > Botryosphaeriales > Phyllostictaceae > Phyllosticta > Phyllosticta capitalensis. The sequence continues at coordinate 832,502 of NW_027117440.1, forward strand.
TGCTTCGAATGATGTGCTTGACTGAGAGATTGGCCTTGAGCAAAGTTCGCTATTCCCTGAAACTTCGGACGACACGAACGTGGCAGACTTATCATCGGGCACTGTCTTCTTCAACAGCATTTATCGACGACTAGCAAAATTTCGAGCAAATGATGACTTGACGGATAGCGAAATTCTTCAAATCTTCAAATCTCCATTCAAAGCTACGTCATTAGTCAACTTCCCCTCCATCCGCGTCCCATCTGTAGCCCTCAGTTGGCAGACGCGGGACCAACTGAGACAAGAGGCATTAATCATTCGAAAATGTTCCATTTCCATTTCCCTTTCCTTCCTTTCAATTCTGGGCGGTTGGAGGAATGGCGGACTGTGTCCCTGCCTCACCCGGCTGTGACTATTATCCTCCACAATACATCCAGCACGGGCCGGGGGTGAATGCGCGTAGTACTTCGTCTTCTACGGTGCCTCTAGTGTCAGACGAATGCAACGCGGCAGTTCAGAAGGTGGGACCCAGTTGAGGAGCTGTTGCTGGCGTCCGTGTTTTCCAGCTCCTTTAACGACAGGTAAAGGGTCGAGGTAGATTTCCTCCATGCCCAGCACAACTGGCGAATCCTCCATGTAGAGCAGAAGCAGCGTCGACCATTGCTCATTTTCAATCCGCTTCGAAGCGAACCCAGGTGATGATGTTTGGTGCAAGTAATTTTTCTCGAGGACATGGGCAGCCCATGCCGCATCCGGCGCCGCCGCTCACACAGGAGCAACAGCACCCTCTCCCGTCTCGCTTCTTCCCACGCCCAACTCCTCCAACACGGCTCTCAGCTTGGCAACGCGTGTCTCCAACTCGGCCATCTCCTCCTCCTGCTCCTCGACGGTGCGATCGACGTCGCCCAGCCGCGCGCACGCCTGCCTCGCCCGCTGCAGACGCACCTTGAGTGCGCTGGCCGCCGCGGCTAGCTGGTGAATCTCGAGCGGCTGCGTTTCGGGGTCTTTGGCCTCTGCAGCTGTTGTCGATTGGCCCTGTACGTTGCCTCCCGCTGACGCTGCTGCAGCTGCTGCGGTTGTCGTGCCTGCGCTCGTTCCGCCCTGTGCAGATTGACCAGCGCCTCCGGCAGTATTGTTTTGGCCGCCGACGCCGCCTGGTTTGGGAATCAAGAGACGCCCGAGGAGGATGTGAAGCTGCGGTAGCAGGTCGAAAGTCGCGGGTGAGGGCAGCGGTGGAATGGCAGTGGCAGCATTCGCGTTTGCAGCCGCCGCCGCGTCGGGTGCTCTGCTAAAGCTGCGCGACGCGGCGCCCGAAGGCGTGCCCGGTGCTGGTGTCGAGAAGGCGCTGCGCGATATCGAAGGTCGTGGGGTGTGAGAGCTGTTTGCGAGGGCGGCCGCTGCGGCTGCCGGGACGGTGGACATGGTGAGGATGAGGAAGAGGACCAGGGTGGTTTGAGTTGTCAATTGGCGCGGGACGCGTTTGGAGACACGTGGGGTGAAACGAAACAACAAGCCGGATGCGACGGAGGGAGTCGCGTCGGGGAGTTTCTGGAGCCGGTGGATTGATTGATTCGTGGCGTGGTGGTGTTGAGGCGCAACGGTCCACATCACTCAATCCAGTCGGTGGTGGGCGGCGGCGCGGCGGCGGACGTGCAGCGGAGGGGCTCGCCGAACTGTGACGTTTCGGGCTTTGCGTTGAGACGAAAAGCAGAACAACCCCACCACGGCTGATATCGAGAGAGCTCACACCAGACTTCCGTGCTTGCTTGTCTGCCTTTGCCGCTCCTGATTTGTACCTCTCTCCTCTTCCTCTCCTCTCCTCCGTCCTTCACTCACGTCTTTTTTCTCCGTAGATATCCTTCAGGAAAAAACAGCCCCATCCAACAAAAATGGTCGACCAAAAGGCTGTTCTGAGTAAGGCCCGCCCACCACCACCACTTCGAGCCCAGGACAACCACGGCTGACAATTGATACGTAGTCGTCATTGACGGCTGGGGAGTTGCCGGCGAAAAGTCTCGCAAGGACGGCGATGCCATCCTGGCCGCTGAGACTCCCGTCATGGACGAGTTCAAGAAGCCCGGCTCCGAGATCACTCAGGGTTACACTGAGCTGGAGGCCTCCTCGCTCGCCGTCGGTCTCCCCGAGGGCCTCATGGGCAACAGCGAAGTCGGACACTTGAACATCGGCGCCGGCCGCGTCGTCTGGCAGGACGTTGTGCGCATTGACCAGACCATCAAGAAGGGTGAGCTCAAGGACGTCGAGAACATCCAGAAGAGCTTCCAGCGGGCCAAGAACGGCAACGGCCGCCTGCACTTCTGCGGTCTCGTCTCTGACGGCGGTGTCCACTCGCACATCAACCACTTGATCGCCCTCATCAAGCTCGCCAAGGAGGTTGGCGTCCCCAAGGTCTACATTCACTTCTTTGGCGATGGCCGTGACTGCGACCCCAAGTCGGGTGCTGGCCACCTCGAGAACCTCATCAAGGTTACTCAAGAGATTGGCCTTGGCGAGGTTGCCACACTCGTTGGCCGTTACTACGCCATGGACCGTGACAAGAGGTGGGAGCGTGTCGAGGTCGGCCTGAAGGGCTTGGTTCAGGGCGAGGGCGAGGCCAGCAGCGACCCTGTTGCCACCGTCAAGGCTAGGTACGAGGCGGGTGAGACGGACGAGTTCCTGAAGCCCATCATCGTCGGTGGTGACGAGAGGAGAATCAAGGGTAAGAGTCCTTCCATAATCGACGCATCAACTACTGACTGGCGGCAGACGACGACACCATCTTCTTCTTCAACTACCGCTCTGACCGTGTCCGCGAGATGACCCAGCTCCTGGGAGACTTTGACCGCTCGCCCAGGCCCGACTTTCCCTACCCCAAGAACACCCACCTGACGACCATGACCCAATACAATCCCAAGTACACCTTTGACGTTGCCTTCCCTCCGCAAAAGATGGGCAACGTGCTCGCCGAGTGGTTGGGCAAGCAAAACGTCGTACAGTCGCACATTGCCGAGACCGAGAAGTACGCACACGTTACTTTCTTCTTCAACGGCGGTGTCGAGAAGCAGTTTGCCAACGAGCACCGCGACATGGTGCCGTCGCCCAAGGTTGCCACCTACGACCTGCAGCCCGAGATGAGCGCCATGGCCGTCGCCGACAAGGTGTGCGAGCGCATCCAGGAGGGCAAGTACGAGTTCATCATGAACAACTTCGCGCCGCCCGACATGGTCGGCCACACGGGCGTCTACGAGGCGGCCATCCGCGGCGTGGCCGAGACGGACAAGGCCATTGGCAAAATCTACGAGCAGTGCGTCAAGAGCGGCTACACGCTCTTCATCACGGCCGACCACGGCAACGCCGAGGAGATGCTCAACGAGGAGGGCGGCCCCAAGACCTCCCACACCCTCAACAAGGTCCCCTTCGTCATGGCCAACGCCCCCAAGAACTACAGCCTCGAGAAGCAGAACGGCGTCCTCGGTGACGTCGCCCCCACCATCCTCCAGGTCATGGGTCTGCCCCAGCCCGAGGAGATGACCTCGCGGAGTCTGCTTGTCAAGTCGTAAGCAAGCGAGCGGCTTGACTTGCTAGGCCCGACAATCCCTCCCATCTTTCCAATTGGCATGTTTAGAAGTAGAGAATGGCGTAGATGGGCGGTAGACAGACGACGAGCATATGATGCCATGAAGAAGCATGGGCGGTGTTGGCGGCTGGTGGTGTTGGGTTAGATTGATAGGAGTTGCTGGTGATGATGGAGACGAGCGTGGAGATTTGATGATGATGTTGTTGCTGCTTCGAAACTCTTATAGACTTACTCGTATATCTTTGCATGGAAATGAAGTTGATGATGTTGATGTCGATATTCTCTAGCGCGCCGCGTTCGCGCAAACAAGACTCAAACCTCCATTGCTTCAGGTTGCCGTCAAAACACTCCATGACTCTCCAACTTCTCTCCTCCACAACCACTCGAATTCCACTCACAACACAACACTACCTCCACCATGGCGCTTCACGGCAGCAATTATGACACCGACGACGATTCGGTCATCGCATCGTTTGACCGCTGCTCTCTCGCGTCCGACGAGCCGGACCTCTCTCCTGCTTCACGCGACGACAACTCGACTTCATCCCACATGTCGCTCCATGGTAGTCAAGACGACGAGTCTACGAAGTCCTTCGGTGGAGGCACTGATCACGAGGCTGCATTGATTGAAGAGACCGCATTGATTGAAGACCTCACTCGCAAGTTTGCTGCCAGTGATGAGCCCGCGCCAACCAAGGAGCCTCCTCGCGAGCTCTGTGGCCAGGAACCCGCGCAGACTAAAGAGTCCACTGACGCGCTTGCCGGCCGTCATGATTCTAAGGCAAAAGTGGCTGCTTTGGAACACATCATGGCGGTGATTTTGCTCTGGTTTGACATGCATTCAAGCAACGTACGTTACGTGATCCTTCTCGCAATGCTCTCATGAAACCTTTGCTGACTTAAGCCACGGTCAGAACTTGGAGGCCTATTGTGCGGAGTTAAGGAATGAGATTCATCCTGCCATGGAAAAGGAAGTCGAGGAGTGCGAGCATCTTCAACATGAAATTGAGGACCAGAAGCGCGCCGTGCACCAGCTGGAGACTAAGTTGAACCACGAGAGGACAGTTGCGGCCGAGCAGACAAACAAGCTGCGGGAGAGGATCAAGCGCATCAATTCCTTGCTTGGCAAGCTTCAGAAGACGGGCATCGAAGATGAAAAGCTTCAGGCATTTCTAGCTCGGAAGAAGGAGCTTGAGGTGGCTTGCGAAGACGACTTTATAGCTGAGGAATAGGGCATATTGCAACACTTACCGAGGTCCCGGTGGATACGTACATGCTGCAGCCTCTGGTGAAGCTCCTAGAGGATGTGACATGGAGCGGATTTCAAGGCTGCCATGACTGAGGCAATCAATCGAGAAGAATCATACATGGAGTCCATAGAAAATCAATGCACTCAATCTTATCCCCAATTCGATGTCCATCTCCATAGCACTTCCTCTTGAGAATTAACAAGGTCTTTGATGCCAGACTACGCGTTCTGGAGTGCTCACTGGGAAATGGTGTGGGTAACTGCCGGCTGAGTCGTTATTCGACCACTAGCCCGCATCGACGCAAACAAAACCCAAACGTATTTGCTTCCAAAACTTTCACGACTCCTCGACCTCTCTCCTCCAAAACCACTCCACTCCGCTCTACTACCTCAATCATGGCTCCTCTTGGCAGCTACCACTCCTCCATCGAGTCTTTGGATGAAGATGCTGCTCAAGGTCTTTCGCGTCTTCTTGACTTCCACTCCTCGAGTTCACCCAAAATGGAGCCCCATGGCAGCCACAACGACGATAACGACGACGACTCTGTCATCGCATCATTTGACCGCTGCTCTCTTGGATCCGACGAGCCACTTCACCTTGGTGGAAGCCTGACTCAATACCCTGAGCCGAACCAGGCGCTTCCTCCACTTCAGGACCATTCGACTTCACCTATCATGGCGCTCAACGGCAGTCATGACGACGTGTCGACGAGATCCTCCGGCGGAAACACTGATCAATATATCGCGCAGGTTGAAGAGCTCACTTGGGCGTTTGCCGGCCAAGAACCTAAGCCAACTGAGGAACCTAGTCGCAAGCTTGCCGATCCTCGCGATGCCCCCAAGTTGCCTGATCTTGCGGTCTCGGACCCCACGGCCAACGCTTTGCTTGGGCTTTGGCTGACGCTGGCTCCATTGGACGTAAACAACCCTTCTCACACCACCCAAAACGAGAAAAGATACTAACTGCAATCAGGACAAGACGAATGAGGAGATTTACAAGGACATGAGAAAGCGCATCAAGAATCTCACGAGTGAGAACTTCAAGGCATGCGAGGAACTTGTTCAGGCAATCAAAGACCAGAATTCCGCCGTGCGGAAGGCGCAGGCAAAGCTCGAGTCGGAGAAGCGCGTCCTGGCGGAAGTCACGAGCCAGGTGCACCAGAGGATCGCCCGCAACGATTCCCTGCTCGACATGCTACCACGGGCTGGTTATACTAACACGGACGAAGAGCTGGAGAGGTTGGACCCTCTCAACATCCAACTCAGAAACGCACTCGTGGTCTATGGACCATACGGTCTTTTCGCAACCTCTGGCGGAAACACTGAAGGATACGGCCTTAATGCACCCTCTGGCGGAGCTCCTTAAAGATACGGACAAGGCGCAACCTCTGACGAAATACTCATGGATACGAATCTGTTGCGACCTCTTACGAAGCTCCTGGTGGACATGGATATGCTCCAACCTCTGGCGAACACGGAAATTTCACGGTCTCTGGTGCAGCTCCTGGTGGATATGGACCTGTTGGGACCTCTGGCAAAGCTACGCAAGGACACGGATAAGCCGCAGCCTCTTACGGAGCCCCTGGTGAATATGCTGCAAACTCTGGTGAAGCTTCTCAGGTTACGGATATACCGGACCCTCTCACGGAGCTCTTGAAGGATACGGACGAGAAGCACCCTCTGGCGAAGCTACCGAAGGATGTGGAGCTGCTGCAGGGTCTGATTTCGATGGATAGGATGAATCATGCGGCCATAATACAACCTTTTGCGAGTGCGAGTAGTGGAAGGGGCCTCAGGAGGCATTACAAATCTAATCCATAGAAATTCGACATACTCAATCTTCTCCTTATTCACGTTGTCACTGCATAGAACTACCTCTCTGAAAAGTGATAAGAAGGTCGGTGACGCCGAAATGCAAATTCCGGACTGTTCGCCGCGAAGTGATGGAAGTGACTGCCTGCCGAGTCCATCTCTAGCCCGCACCTACACAAACACAAAAACAAAACCCCGACCTGCGCAGCCGCTCAACACCACACAACCATCATCACACTCGCTCCAGCATGGCGCCCCACGGTAGCCAAAAAGCCACCTTTAGTTTTGGCCCCACTCCAAGTTTTTCACAATATCGCATTTCGACTTCATCCACTATGGCGCCCTCGGACAGTCACGACGACAAATCCACCAAGCGCTCTGCTGGAGATGCTGGCCTAGACTCCGTTCCTCCTGGTAAATTCCCTGGCTGCCGCGACGTCGAAAAAAGTGAGAGTTTGCTCACTCATCAAGAAGACACTGCTCAAGATCCTGCGACAATCGAGGAACTCACTTGCGCACTTACCGACGGTCTCGATGCCAGCTCAAAGCCAATGGTTGCCCACGCTTTGAAGTTCTTGCTCTCCAGGACCTCGTTGGATGACGTATGATGCCTCTCCCATAAGACACGTACGAAACAGCCTCTAACAGCAACTAGTACAAGGCCTCGATGGAATTGGTCAAGATGCTTATGGACAGAAAGCTCAAGACATGCAAGATTCTGCTTACGAATGTTGAGAATCAGCAGCTCGCCGTGCGCGAAGCGCAGGAAAGGTTGGACCAACAGAAGCTGGTCCTGCGCGAGATTACGGATGACATTTCGAAGCAAACCGACAACAACGATGCCTTGCTCAAATGCCTTCAGACCAATTGTTACACGGACGAAGGGCTGCCGACGTTAGCCGCTTTGAACCGTGAGCTGGTGAAGGGACTTCGGGACGCCAGCGAATTGGAGTAGGAAAACTGGGAGGACACGGGACAACCTTGCCAAAGCTTCCAAAGGCTTCTGAGGGTCAGGGCAAGGCGAATACCAAGGGGACATGACAAAGCAAGTCTAGACAAATTCAGTTCATTTCAAACTCTCGAACTTTTGCTCCGACTGAAGTCCATACACTCAATCTTGAATCTTCTCCCTAATCCCACTGTCCATCTCTATTGCACTATCTCTTACAAAGTAGTAAGATTTATAGAGCCGTATATCAGTCTCTTTCCTTCGGGGAGCATTAGCGCAGGGCCTGCGTTTTTTGCTGTCCACTCGTTTCATAGTTATGAGCCCGGTAGCACTATCAATGCGTGGCTTGGTGGTTATCGCCCCCAACCTTCCTCATGCACCTCCTACAGGGGGCTCTGATGCAGGCCCCACTCCTTCACAGGGGTAAGCGATTTGAGAGTTCTTCACTTCCTCTACACCACCGCAACTCAATGTCGTCCAACATGCCGCCCCACGGAAATCAAGACAACGACAACAAGAACCCCTCTGGTGAGGTCACCGATCACGATCGCGCGACGACTGAAGAGCCCACTCGCACGCCTGCCGACGATCAAGATTCCGATACAAGCCTTTTTAGGCTCAAGGCTTTCAAGTCCGTGCTCTCCAAGAATGCTGTTGATGTAAGATGCCCCTCTCACAAAACACACACATCAACTGACAACAAACAGCGCGAAACCAGGATGAAGCAAATCAAGCTGCTCCTTGACAAAAGACTCCAGATGATCAAGAATCTCCACAAGGCGCTCGAGGATCAGCAGCTCGCTGTGCGCGCTGCACAGGCAGAATTGAAGGAGGAGGAGAAGCGTGTCTTGGGCGAACGCTTCTACAAGGCGATGTGGGAATCCTCGCAAAACGATGACGTCTGTGAGGAGCTTACCGCGGCCGGTTGTAAAACCAAAGAGCTTGAGGCGCTTGTCGAGTTGGATGGCAAGCTCTGTAAGGCAATTGAGGATGCCAACGGCGTGTTGAACCTCGTGTAATCTCTTGAGGGCCTCTGCGGCCTATGGCAATCATTGAAGAGACACCAAACATCAAGTCCGTAGAAATCCAATTCACTCAGTGCCCTCAAACTTTACTCGCTTCATCAAAAACTCAGCCACTTCATGCTACGTGAGGAATTGAGAAATGCATGCTCTGTCGCGCACCTTCAGCCATCAGCCTCTCTCTTCCTATTGCCCGCCTGTGAGGATGAACATACTTACATCAGGAAGCACCTGTGGCTTGGTTAAAAAAAAAAAAAAAGAGTCGCGGCGCACACATCTTCGAATTCTTCCTGCGATTCTACGTAAAGGACTCAGTAGACTCAAGTCTTGAGTGCCTTGGGGCCTTGGGTGCACCCTGGATGTACGCTTTGAGATTGTCAATTTCCATGCCGACGAAGTCACTCTCTCTTCGTTACTTACTCATGTGTGCCCTGACTTTTGCTATCAAGCCAGGACGCCGTATGTGTGACCTTGGATCATCTGAGCGAGCCACTGTCCGCAGTGATTGACTATCCTTCCAAGTCATCAGTCTCTCAAAACGTGAACATCAATGGGCTGTCTCGACCTACCGCCAACCTGTCCAATCTCACCGTCCAGATCACACCACACCGCAAAGGAGCCGCACCCACAACCACCCACACCTCACCCCTCCACCTACCTCCCTTTCCCACCTTCACATATCCCAAACCCCACTCCTCCACCAAGGACCCGGCAGAGAGGCGCGATGGAATCAGTCAGCAGCGTTGATAGGCTACGAGGGTGTTCCACTTAGATGGCATCTGCTTCCTATACTCCGTAAGGCGCTGAAGATTCCGAGTTCGACTCTCTGCCGGGTCCTTTTTGTCTGTTTTCTTTTTCCACTTTTTGCCACGCTTTCCAATTTTTGTTGCTCCTTCCTTGTTCGCGCAGGGCGAGACGAGAAGTGATCGTCCTTTTTACAGTAGGCTTCAGCAGTCAACTTGTCCAACGTCTGTCTCTCGGCTTGCTAGTTCTTTTTGGGTTCTGCGGCTTCTCTCAGTGTATGGTGGGCATGTTCCGAAATTTGCTTTCATTTGCATCATTTGGCCCTATCTTCAATATGACTCCTCCATCGGGCGCGATCTTGATTTGTGATATCAGTTGATGCACAGGTAGACCCTAAACTCCCGTAGCCAGCCAGCCATCTCATTCCATGTGAGCAAGTGGTATAGTGCATAGCTTCGACTATCTTTAGCAATAGGCCTCCATCTCCCCATTTCCTACTTGCGGGGCCAGTCATTGGCTCCCCATCTCTCCATTCACAAAGAAGCGAAAGCACCATGGTCAATAGCTATCCGGCATCCTTTCAACCGACTGGTCATTGGTTGCGTGCCACTAATACGGGTATCCGCCGTCGTCGTACTGGTAAGCCGTGCCAGCACCAGGACCGGTACCGACGTCGTCCAGGCTGCGATACTGTCCTGGTCGGCGACCTCCTCGTCCATTCATGCCACCTCTTCCACCACCGCGACCGCCGCGGCCGCCGCCATCACGCCCGCCCCTAGGATACATGCCGCCTCGGCCGCGAGACTGGTTGCCGCCACGATACGTGTTGCCTGGTGGTCCGTTCGGTCTTCGGGTGTTGTTGTTGTTGCCTTGTGTTGCGTTGTTGTGACCACCACGCTGGTTTGATGATTGGAAAGGAGGACGGCCTGCATTCGAGTTCTTGTCTGCCGTTTCTCTATTTAATGAAAGGCGGACGATCTCGGTGACGGTGGTTGGAAAATCAATGGCCTTGTCTGCTGGGACCGGCGTCCAGTTTTGGATGTCATTTGCATCGGTGAACCATGCTCCCTTTCGCATGGCGAGAACAATGTGTCGTTTTGATGAATAGTTGTTGTTGTTGGTGGTAGCAGGGACTGGCTCCACGCGAGCCGCCCAAATCTTGTCATCAAGGCTGCCGGTGGCAACCACTCTCCAGTGCTGGACATTGCCGATGCCTCCGACTCGCTGCAACTGCCTGGATTGACAGGTTCCGCGGCATATGAAGATTTCCTCTGCATGAAGGCGAATCTCACCATCCGCATTGCTTGAAAGCTCAGGCAGAAAGGTGTCGATGAGCTCTTTCTTGACCTTTTCATCAATCTTGTAGACCGTGTTGAGTACGGTCTTCTCAATGTTGAAGGGTTGAGCGTTGGGGTTGGGATTGGAGCGAAAAAGTTTGTTGTTAGTATTGACAAGCCGCTGAATCTCTTCAACTTCGATCAAGGGATCAAGGAACTTGGATTTTGCAGGCACATCAATCACTTCTGCTGTCATGGGCGTGCGCGAGACGGGAGAGACACCTCGCTGCCAGGCGTCGTTCAGCTCCGCGAACAGCTGGCGGAATTCGACCGCATGCTTCGGGCGATCTTCGTAAATGCGAATCTCGTTCGCGTCCTTGTACGTGTAGACGAGATCTTTCATGAACTCCTGCTTGAAATTCATGGTAGAGCGAAACTGCTGATTTTGCGGTCCTACGGCGGGCTTGAGGCACATGAGGTCGAACTCGAGCTTTTTGGCGTTGGCCATGCGCTGGAGCAACTCGGCGAAGCGGTCCTCTTGTCGTCCTGTGACCATGACGGTGAGAACGTCCTTTTGCTCCATCGACATTCTGACAAGCTCGACTACGTCTTCGTCCCAGCAGCCTTCCCAGGCCCTGGGTTCCTCTTTCTCCATGCCCTCGCCAGTCGCGGCGAGGATCTTGGGATTGTGCCACCATCCTCCTTCGTAGGCAAAGGCATCCTGAGATTGTAAGAGTCCGATGGATGAGGGGGTCCAGAGGCGATCGCTGGGCAACGGAGTCGCGAATACTGAGGGGGCTTAGTGGGAGCTTGGAAGGCGCGCGTAGGGTGGGAGGTACGTACGGGTATTGTCCCAGTCGTAGAGATGGATCGCCTTGACTTGATTCACGTCTGTTGGCGCATTAGCTTGTATAAATGCTATCACGGGTTTCCAACGCACCTGGAAGCTCCTTGTCGATACAGGACCACCTTCCCAGGTTGGTTTTTGTGTATGCTCGCATGGTGCCGGAGACGTGGGCGCTCGCGGTCATGCCGGCGGGGGGATTCGCCATCTTGTTGAGGGCGGAGGAGAGAGGTGACCGGGCTCGCTGGAGGACATGGAGCATGAGCGCTTTGGCATGGAGGTTGGCTCAGGTTTTATTTGGCAACCGCAGCGGGCAGGCAAGCACCACCGGCCATGATCGACCTTCGGCGCGACTCCTCCACAACCACACAGGGATGACGCGCCACTCTGCACAAGCCACTCGGCCTCTGGCGCCACAACTTCGACACGACGTCTTCTGCATCTTTCAACTTCGCCTTCACCACTACCAGACATTCACCGCCGCCAAAGTCCCCGGAATGGAGGCCTTGGCCGCGGAGAATCATGACCTCCCACAGCCTCCCTCTCGTCGGCGCAAGAGGCTCGAGGACTGCGTCATCTGCCTCGACATGATCTCCGAGAGGGCTGTTTCCGTACCCTGTAACCACTGTACATTTGACTTTCTGTGCCTCGTTAGCTGGCTCCAAGAATGCTCCAAATGTCCACTTTGTTAAGTCAATCATCTAATCGTCACCAAACTCATATTGACGTGAGATATTCAGGCAAAACCGACGTCACCGAAGTCCAGTACGACTGGCGCTCTCCAGACGACTTCAAATCCTACAAGCTGTCGCCTACAAAAGAGAAGGATCCCGAATCAAACACCCAAAGACGAATTCCCCAATTACCACGTCGAAATCGACCATGGCGGCGGAATCGCCCCCGCGACCCATCGCCCAGTCCAGACATGGCCCTCATCCGCCGTCGATACGTGTACCGCCACGAGCTCTTCTCACGTCACGTGGGCGCGAATCGCATTTCGTGCTACTCATCCATCACTCCCGAGCGCTTCGCCAACTCCCCTGACCTGCAGTCTCGCGCGCGGACGTTTATCCGGCGAGAGCTGCGCGTGTTTCTCTCGGCTGACGGACTTGGCGGCCAAACGAGCAACTCGGAATGGCTGCTCGAGTACGTTGTGACCATTCTCAAGTTCCATGACCTCAAAGGATCTACTGGAGCGGCAGAGGAGATGCTGCAGGACTTTATCGGCCGCCAGAACACCAGGCTTTTTCTTCATGAGCTTGGCGCGTGGCTGCGGAGTCCGTATACGCGGCTGCCGGATTGGGATAGACATGTCCAGTACAGCGTGCCTCTCCCAACGACCGAAAGCGAGGCCGAGAGGCCACCAGGGGCAAGCCGAAAACGCAGATATGCTCCTGATTGAAAGCAGCTTGGGCACAGATCTCCCATGAAGGCGAACCACCGTGGAGCCGCAAGGGCTTCGAATGGTTCGAAAAGATTCTTCAGGCTAGGATGCACCACACACCGGTCCTCATGATCACTTCACTCGCACACCTGTATCCCACAGTGGCCTGGACCTCTCTCTTTATCCAGATGCCACTCGCCGTCTGGCCGCTGCCTACGGCTCGAGAAGGAGGACACTAGGGGAGCATTCAAGCGGCGCCGTGTGCTGTAGATCGCATTTGGGCATGTCAAACTGCGACAGCTCAGCGAGTCATCTGCAAGCCGCGACGAGAAGACATCAAGCCGAGTCGTCGTCGCTCTCGCCTTCGCCCATGCCATGTGGCGTTTGTGTCTGCCACGATCTTTTGCGACAAGTCCAGAGATCAACTGAATCGCCTCGTCTCGCAAATGAGGGCACCGTGGCACTTTAGAGCAAGCAGCGCGACGTCAGGCCATAGAAGCAGCAAGCGTGCTCGGTTAGAAAATGGTTAGGATGGTTTTGGTGGTAATAGACTCATGTCGAGATCAATCAATCTACAAAGTACACATGGGAATGGAAATGAACCCAGGCCCCACTTTCAACACATTGCCCAAATGGTCAGTCAATTCTCTGGGCAACTGACGACATCACCGCACACGTGGTCCAACTGCCGTGCAGTTGATAGGAGTGGTTACTAGTAATCATCATTTCAAGCAAATGACGACTGACCAAGGGTCCTTTGCTGTGAAATGCTTGCGGGCTAGAGTGATTTCATCCACGATCACTTCGTATTTGTTTATTATGACTTTTTGCTTTTATTTTTCGTCTTCGTAGGACAGAGAAAGGATGCCTTGAATCCATCCAGCGGGGTATATCAAATCAACTGCCTGCGCCTCAACAATAATCCAGCCAATGCATGCAAGCACTCATTGCTGCCGCACATGCTTGCTCCCAACGCCGAGAAAAAGCACCATCATACAAACGCCCGTTTTCCATCCCCCCAAAAATCTGCTCGGTGCTGGTATGCCTACATCCGCAAACAGCTCGTCTCATCGTGCGCCCTTTTACACTCTAACCCGCATATCCTTGCCGCACACCTCAGACACCTCACCCTCCCCCAATACCCACAGATCTCGCAAAACAGCCGTCTCGACGCGCCGTCTGCGCCCGGCGGCGCGGCGCGTGCGGCGGAGTAGGGGAGAGGTGGGTGTGCGAGTAGCGTTTGGATCTCAGCTTCGGTGGGTAGTTGAGGGACTGTCGGCCGCAAAAGCGGTTCGTCGTCATCAGGTGGATCGTGATTTTGCTGTATCCCCGACTCCAGATCGACGACGGGTGTTTGCTGCGGAGGAGGCGCTGGGCTGCCCACAGCATTCGCCAACGGCGTCGTAGGCGCGCTGTCCGTCGCCGTCGCCGTCGCCGCAGCCGCTCGCTTCGCCGCCCTGCCCACGGCCGCCGCGCCCATACTGCTTCTCTTCCTACTCTTCGAGCTCCCCGCCGCCGTATCCGTCGCGCCAGAGCTGGGCGCCGGGCTGGCGGCCGCAGTGACAGACTGGCTGCCAGGCCCAGCAGACGCAGAGGCCGCGCCGACGGCGCCAGTCCGCTGCGCCGCCAGGGCCTCCTCATCCGCCAGCCAATGCGCAAACGTGCGGCCGCTCTGCAGGATCTTGCGGACCGCCGGCGTCATCTTCCTGCCCTCGCGCTCGCGCTTCGACACGGTGCCTGCACCACTCGCCGCTGCTCCTCCGCGCGCCTGCGGCAGCGCCACGTCCTTCTGATTGTCGCGGTCGAGCTCGGCGATGCGCTTGAGGATGGCAGTCTGTTGCCGCGCGGGCAGGTCGCTGATGGCGTTTCCGCCGCTGCCGGCGTTGTACGCGTCGGCCTCGCGCTGCGACTGGCGCGCGGCGGTGCGCTTGCGGCCGCTGGGGTTGATAGCCGCTTTGCTCGGGTCGTAGCCAATGTCGGGGACGTAGGCCCAGCCAGGAGCCGGGGCGGGCCCGCCGTGCGTGATTGGTATGACTTCGATGTGTGGCATCGGGTTGTGGTTTGTTGGGGGGGTTAGGGATATGTTTGGTGGTAGGACGTGGTTTGGGTTTGGATTTCTTGAGCTCCAGGCGCAGGGTTGATGTTGCGTCGGCGCACGTACCCGGCGGAAGCTAGACTGCATGGGGGTTAGTCGTCGATCTTTGATTGCCGCAGTCTCTTACTTCCTCTTTGGATTCTTGATGTAAATTCTTCGACACTTTGAATTTCGCAGACAAGTACCGTCTGACACTCTTTGATGTTGTACGTCCTGAGAAGAATACATCAATAACCTAGGTACAGGAATCTTGATCCTTGTCTTATTTCCTCCATTCCATTCCACTTCATCATGACCTCATCTATCAGCGCAGCACCATCCCCTCACAGTAGGTTGGGATTTGCGAAAGAAACGTCAGCTCAAAGGCGACGAGGCCATGAAATGGTGCTTGAATGATTCATGTGGCTAAGCTTTGATTGGCTGAAAGACCTTGAGCCTTTACGCGGCTAGGTATTTGAATGGTCCCTACACATGTAAGGCTTGATTTCGTGATTTGAATACTCACCGTGTGCAATGCACCGGGCCACTTTGGCACTAATCCTGGGAGTTGGCATTTCTTTGGTCACCCACTACGCCCTCCCAAACTGGAGTAAGGCTGACCTTTCATTCATCTCTTGTTTAATATTGACATGTAAGAGGAATAGAGGCAGCGCAGAGAGGCCCTGGTCTTCATATGAATCAGAGTTCATCACCTGCTGTCCCCAACCGCTGTTCTAGCTCGCCAGCCAAATGCAGAGGTCAGACAGCCTAGCAGAAAAGACAGCACACTTGGGTGGTCGAGGAAGAAGGCCAATTCTCATGGTTTCACGACTTTAAGCCGAGTAGCACGACAGACACTCAGCGACAATTGAACATGGTTGGAGAAGAATCGCATAAGAATAAGACGTGTCGACTTTGTAGTTACCTAATAAACAAGAGTGGTGGTAGAGGATTTGGTGGCGACGACGCCCGCTTCAACTGAAGCCTGGATAGATAGCTAGCAACACACACACACACACACACACAGAAAACGCTCGCAGCAAGTAAAATGGAAAGAAGCGACCAACCAAACCCAATGTTGCCTCTCCTACTTTGGTCCCCCCTGCCTGCTCGATTCTGCTTCTCGATCCCTCCGTCCGCGCTGACGTCCTTCCCGCTTGCCCGTTCACTTGTCCCCCTCGCTCGTCGTGTTGGCTGGGTTCAGTTGGTCGTTCGTGGCTCTATTACACATGGGGTGATCGTCATCTCATCTCCCGATTGTTGTTCTTCGTCATGGTCATTTGACCTCTCTCGTTGCCCCCCGCGTGCTTTCTGCCCAAGTCTTTCCAATTCTGGAGAATTTCATCCGGTGGGCGAAAAGGGTCTTGCCCTGCGGTATCCAAACCGCGGAAAGATCAGCATTGGGCTACTGCCTCTCAAGGTACATCAGCGTCAGATTGTTTGACTACCGGTTGCCAGCTTTCAGCCCTTCAGCTGCGCAAAGGAACAGAGCCGCTTCAACGCAACACCATCCATGTGCTGCATTGACAGCGCTCCGAGAAGAACCTCGTCCTTGGGCAGAGACTCGATGCTTAACCGCTTGTCTTTTAGCTCTTCTTCCGTCATTGCCTTTTCGCCGAGCTTCTTCAACATTGCAAGTGCCCGATGCGTGACCAGCCCAAAGCCGGTGTCCATGTGGTCCATCTGCCGGGGCATGCCACGCACTGGAGGTGGCTGCGGAGCCTGTCGTTCGACACTCAGCAAGCCTGACAGGAACACAAGCGTCTTTGCCCATCCGTCTTCGGCCTCAAGCCATGAACGGGCGAGACCAGTGTCCGGACCGGGACAGAGAGATGCAAGAATGTCGGCTGCTAGCATGCCTTGAATGAGATACGGCTTGCGAGCCTCGGCGACGCGGGCTTCGGGGCGGCGACCTTTTTCGGGGACGACACAAATGGCCAGGCCAAAGGCGCGGGTCAACAGGTCGAATGGGGGCGTGGAGGCGGTGTCGGATAAGAAGAGTTGCTTGTAGAAATGACGGTTGGGATCATCGCGTGCAAGCAGTTTCGCCAGGCAATCGACTGCTGGTGGCAGGTAGCGGTGGACTGATGGGTTATAAGAGGTGAAGCGGAGAGGTGTGTTGGCATTCGGGAGAGGCGTCGGCGCAAAGGCGAGAAGGAAGTTGAGAATGTTGAACGCGTCTTCGCGCGTCGGCAGCTCAATCTTGTCAGACGTGTTGGAAAGGAAGGTGATGACGTCTTTCATGAAATCGACCGTGTTGACGTTGTTGCGGAGAAGCATGATACGAGTTCCGAGGAGACGGACCGTGTTGGATATGAATTTGATGACGGGAGTGCTGGACAGCATGGCATGGTTGGACTCGAAGAATGACAGGTTGCGGAGGATCGTAGTGATGGCAATGAGGCGGTCCGCGGCGCGGTCCATGTCATACGCAACGGATCCAAACTCTGGGACATCTTGGAGACTCTCGAGTTCGGCCCGACAGTTGCGCATCACATCCTCATACGAAGACAAGTCAATAATGTCTGACACCTCGGCAGCGTCCTCGGAGAGCGCGTCGACTTGATCTTCCGCGCAATCGACAATGGCGTCCATCAAATCCTCGCACTTGTCCAACTCCAGCTGCAATCGAGGGTCGTGGGATAGGCGCGTCAGAACGTCGAGTGCATATCGAACTTCCAGGTGTAGGCCAGATTGAAGAGACATGCTAATGGCACGCAAATCAATGACTCCCATCTCCTCGGTGTTGGGCACGTCTGGTTTCAGCTTGGCCACCTTTTCACCGACGCTTCCAAGATCTTGCACCGAAAGGCCGCCATACGTGTCGGCCAGTTGGCGCTTACGAGGAGTGAAATTGGAGTCCAGGGAGATCTTCTTGTCTGTTGCGGCAGACGCCCCATTTTGCAGCTCAGGTCCGTCCGCTGGTTTGGGGGGCTCGTTCACCTTTTGATCAGGGCCGGGCGATGGCGCAACGACGGACCCGGGTGCCTGAGGTTGGGGAGTGGATTCCAGCTGCCGACTCATGCTCTTCCTTTGCGCTGCTTCCTGCTGCGACGCCGCATTCGAGTCTGTTTGAGGCGTTCCCCAACCATTGGCCGCGGGCACCGAGTTGTTCCTGATTGGCGTGCCTTGGTCCACGGGTGGCTGCGACGCCTGCATGGAAGCCCGTTGCCGCAAACTCTGGACGTATTGTTGTTGCTGCGCTTGGAGATCCTGCGCACTGCTTGCCATTGGTTTCACGGGGGTCTGTGGGGCGCCTCCAGCTCCTGGCATCGGGCCTGCTTGTCCTTGTCGCCTTTTGCTGGCCAACCATGCTTGTTCGTACGGAGCCAGATTCTGCTCATAGATCATCCTCAGCTCTTGCCCTGCTTGGGGAGGAAATCCTAGGAGCTGTGCCAGTTGCGGCCAAGCATTGCTTTGCGTCACATTCTTTGACCCTCTATGCCTCAAGACGAACGTGTAGAGCTGGAATAGATTCACTGGGCGCATGGCGATGGTCGGCTGCGGGTTGAATGGGAGGCCTTGCGATTGCATCAACTGGGCCAGAGTGTTCATGAAGGCAGGTTCCTGTGCTTTGTTCGGGCCCATGCCGCCCATACCCATGCCCATTGGCGGTTGATTTGGACGCATGCCGCCTGCCATGGCCATAGCAGGGTTCATTTGCTGACCCGAGGATCCAAGCATGTTCATCCCTCCAGGCTGCTGTTGCTGTCTTTGCTGCGCAAAGTTGTTCGCGGCAATCTGTTGTTGCTGCTGTTGCAACCGCATTTGATAGATCCGCTGCGCATCAGCTTGCCTCTGCTGTAGGTTTTGGGATAGAGCCACGCCCTGGACAGGCATCCCGTTGTTGAAGCCAGCAGTTGACATGGCGGGGTTCATGCCGAAGCCCTGGTTGAAATTTTGACCCTGCGGAGACCCCTGCATCATGCTCATGGCAGCCATCTGCTGTGCCATTGCTGGATTGTGCGGAGTGTTTACGCGACTGGTCTGATCGGGAGTTGGGGACATGGCCATGCCTTGCTGCTGAGGGAATGGGTGTGGTGACATTGTCTGCATCCGCTGCGCGTTCGGCGGCGGCCTAAACTGCTGATTCTGCATTGTTGGAGATGGAGTGGCATTGGAGGAGCCGCCCTGGTGTAAATGTTGATAGGGATTGGGCGCTTGAAGCCCTTGGCCTCCATGCTGAGGATTGCCCTGGAAGCCGCCCGGCGCGTACGACATTTGCTGAGGTGTTTGGGATCGCGAAAGAGATATGTTGCCAGGCGCGGGACGCGGAGAGGCACTCGACGCGTCCTCGGAAGGATGAGGGCGCTTGGAGGGGACGATGGAGTTGACTTGATAGACGGGGTTTTGGAAGGCGGCGGGCGAGACATTGCGCACGTTGCCGTTTTGCAGGCGCTGCTGCTGCAGCTGGGGATTTTGGAACTGGTTCAGGTCGAGGGAGTTTGGGTTGAACATGGAAGGGTCGATGAGGGAGTTGGCTGAATCCAGAAAGCCATTGCTAGAGAGGGCGGCGGCGTCGAAGTTCATTGCGTGGACGCGTCCATCAGCCTGAGGGAAACGGAGCATCAGCAAGCGACCACGACCATCAGCATGCGACGCGACAGCATCGGATAGCAACGAGGGACGACGACACACAGCGCTTGGTCGACTTTCGCGGGCGACGCGCGCCAGGTAAGCCGATCGGGGGGATGCGGTGAGCGTCTCTCTTTGGTTTGGGCGGGAGCCGACGGGGCAGCAGGCAGGCTTTCAGCCACGACGGCGTAGCAGGACACGAGCGCGTAGGCACAGTCGGCCCTCGCACAGGTCTGGGTAATAGGGAGATTTGGACGAGTGACTTACTAAGGCTCAGGGCGGAGGAGGATAAGTCAAGGTAGCTTGATTGGGGGGGTCGTGCTGAGAGGTCGATTCTGATGGAACGGGATGAGAGAAGGGCCAAGAGGCTGGCGCGCGCTCTCGGGAGCCAATCCATCCATGCTTAGCGAGCAGCGGCCACGACGAGACGACTTGAAGACCACGACGACGATGAGGAGTAGAAGTTGAAGAATACATGTAACGATACAAACTCGCAGCAGCAGTCGATCGAGGCATATTTGCCCGTCAGTCCGTCACGAGCAGGCACCGCACAATAATGGCAGACGCTTAAAACGGATTGGTGGCCCCAAAGCTAGCTGGACAAGCAGGGATGCGCAACGCAACAGATACGGCACAAGTAGACGCAGCAAGAACAAGACGAACCGGCGACTTTATAGCTTTTATATCTTCTCATCCCCGCCCTCGTCTCCAACGGCCAACCCTACCGTTCTTTGGCTTCCTCCCGATGACGGACGGCTCAACCAGGTGGGCCGACCAGACGTACTGATTGACTAACGCCCTGAGGTGCCAACACTCTTCCCCACAGTGTAACCCTGGAGTCTGGAGATCAGACTGAAACACTGCTCCTATAAGACTACGAAGAGACCCGACGCTGCCGTGCGCTTCAACAGCCGTGTGGGGCGGAGATCCGGTCGTTCTCTGGGCCTGCTTTATCTGAGAGTAGTCCTTGTCGCCTGAGGCACATGTGCCCAAGCCAACGGTTCTCATTACCAAAAGTTGACCAACTACTCCTGTAGAGACACGGAGAATTTCCATCTTGGAAAACCTCCATCTATGAATCACTTAAGCCACTTGGATCTAGCTACATGGAACTAGGGTTCACTAAATCCTCTTTATTGAGGCAGCACTTCCAACTCTGTGTGCCATGACTTCTACCAACAAGCCTCGAAATCATGCTTGAAGCCAAACTTTGGACGATTCTTTGGGAGTCGTTTCCGCGACTAGGACATCAAGGAGTAGAGACCAAGCACTTCCAATCCCTCCTGTAGAACAGCAGCTCGGATAGTCCATCCCTACGCCGTTTCAAATCCAGAAATGGTCCCTGTCACTTTACCTATTCTTGATTATCTTTGTGTCCGCGGCTTTGGACAAGAAAAGGAGACTCCCGGCTCAAAACGTGGTCTGCCTCAGGCATCAGCCACCGCCCAATTCTGCCACTCCGTACCGCCTTAGTCCACGTGATCAGTCTTGGCACGCGGCCGGCATCCCATCGACCAGAGGCGCGTCCATAGCTCCATCACAGCTACATTCCAACCTCACCTCCGTCGCCCGCATTCGCCTCTGCGCCATCGTTCCCTTTGCTCCGTCCGTCAGCTCTACATCCAACCCGATATTCTTGAAGCGACCCGACGTCCAGCGCAGTCTCCACCATGTCCGACGTTGCTGTCGAGAACCCGGCCAACCAGGTGCCACCTCACAAGAAGGCCCTTCCTTCCTCTATCCCCGACATCGATTCGCTCGAAGGCTTCACTGACGAAAAGAACGATCAATATTCGACCTTCAAGAAGCTCCAAAGACAGCTCGAGTGCGTGTCCGCCCGCAGGCTACTCAGCCAACGCAAGCGCTGATGATGTCAGGTACATTCAATTACAGGAGGAATACATCAAGGATGAGCAGAGGTTTGTCGCCATTTGTAGAGCTATTGCATGGGAACTAACAGCTGGTAGGAGTTTGAAGAGGGAGCTGGTGCGCGCTCAGGAGGAGATCAAGCGTATTCAGAGCGTGCCGTTGGTCATTGGACAATTCATGGAGGCAATAGACCAAACGTACGCAAGGACGCCCTCCACCAAATGGACAAGACTAACATCGCATAGGACTGGCATCGTTCAATCCTCTACCGGCTCTAACTACGTCGTCCGCATCCTCTCTACCCTCGACCGCGAACTCCTCAAGCCTTCGTCCTCTGTCGCCCTCCACAGACATTCCAATGCTCTAGTAGATATCCTTCCTCCGGAGGCGGATTCTTCCATTGCCATGTTGGGTGCGGATGAGAAGCCGGATGTCACCTATGCGGATGTTGGTGGATTGGACATGCAGAAGCAGGAGATTCGGGAGGCCGTTGAGCTTCCGCTAACACACTTTGACCTTTACCACCAAATCGGTAAGGCGGCACACGACATCTGGGTGGTTGCAGCTGGCTGATGATTTCACAGGTATCGACCCTCCTCGCGGTGTCTTGCTGTACGGACCCCCAGGAACCGGAAAGACTATGCTTGTCAAGGCTGTTGCAAACAGCACCACTGCATCATTCATCCGCGTCGTCGGCTCCGAATTCGTGCAGAAATACCTCGGAGAAGGTCCTCGCATGGTCCGCGACGTCTTTAGGATGGCCCGCGAGAACTCTCCCGCCATTATCTTCATCGACGAAATTGACGCCATTGCCACGAAGCGTTTCGACGCCCAGACCGGAGCAGACAGAGAAGTCCAGCGTATCCTGCTGGAACTCCTGAACCAGATGGACGGTTTCGACCAGACGAGCAACGTCAAGGTCATCATGGCCACCAACCGTGCCGACACGCTCGACCCGGCCCTGCTGCGTCCCGGACGTCTCGACCGAAAGATTGAATTCCCATCCCTGCGCGACCGCCGCGAGAGACGACTCATCTTCACGACCATCGCGTCCAAGATGAGCCTGTCGCCCGAGGTCGACCTCGACTCGCTCATCGTCCGCAACGACCCCTTGTCCGGTGCCATCATTGCCGCCATCATGCAGGAGGCCGGTCTTCGCGCCGTCCGCAAGAACAGATACAACATCATCCAGTCGGATCTTGAAGATGCCTACTCGAGCCAGGTCAAGGGCGCACAGGAGGCCGACAAGTTTGACTTTTACAAGTAAGCGTTGCGTCGTGTGGAGCGGAGGGCTGTTGTTTGCGGGTCTTGCGTGGAGAGCAAAGCGAAGCAAGTCAGAAGGAAAGGGCGGTTTCGCTGGCATTTTGGGCGTCTAATGGATTAGCCAAATGAATATGGTAGAGAGTGGTCCAAACCAGATTTACTGAACAGCGCAATTTCGTACTGGAATGACTTCACTCGCCGCATGAATCGCAGGTGTCTCAAGTGAGTGATGTTGCTGTCTTTGGTAGCGCAGGGGTATCATCTCCCATACAATCCAGCACCCGGACTTGGTACAGCAACCCTCCTATGCCTTTATGATTACGTACCTTGAACGTACTTTGAACCTCGAACGTAGGATCTGCGAGACTACTCACAAGCGTACTTTGCTGGACCAAAATTTTTCATGTGTTTCGTGGTCTTGTCTGTCCGCTCGCTTTTCTTGGGTGGATCATGTATGTGCCGACAACATGGGTTTACACTAAAATGAAGTTTGACGGGAAAATTCTTTTCTGATTTGATGCCAAAAGTCGCAAGTGTACACCAAAAACCCACCAGCTTCTCCAATTCATAAGTCAAATTCGTAACGACGGGGCCCTTCTTCCCCTTTCCCTTCCCCCACCCCACTCTCCCACTTTTTTTTTTTTTTTTTTTCCAGCTGTTTCCAACAGCTCGGCTCTTCGCGGGGGGTTGGTGTTTGCTCCCATGATCCCCGTCTCGTCGACGCAATCAGCTGCTGCGGTTGCAACCAAACCGTGTCCATGACGTGATGCTGACTCGGCTCCGTGGGGCTCGAGAAGCAGCGAAGGTGTTTTGGGATTGGGTGCTTCCAGGCGTCAGCGTTTAGAGATGCCTGCATGTTTTGATGGGCTGGCTGGTACAAGTGTGGGATGGCCGATATGGGTTGAGCGGATATTTACAGGAGGAGTAGAGGCAGCATGTGCCAGGCTATGTAGTGGCGACACAACTCAAGGCGCCGAAGGAGGAGTCAGGAAAGGACAGACAGACAGCATTTACCCCCCAGCAGGTGGA
This sequence comes from Phyllosticta capitalensis, assembly GCF_038381095.1. NCBI lineage: Eukaryota > Fungi > Ascomycota > Dothideomycetes > Botryosphaeriales > Phyllostictaceae > Phyllosticta > Phyllosticta capitalensis. Next base: position 856,146 of record NW_027117440.1, read on the forward strand.
TGGTGACCCCGTCCATGCCTGTCTGTCTGCCCGGGCGCCTTCGCCCCGTTGTCCAAAGCCCATGGAAGCACACCTTCTCCCCCCCTCGCCACAGCCATCATGATCCTCTGGACTCGGGAAGAGAGAGAGACACCACGGAAGCAGAAAAGTCCCCCCAAGACCTCCCCCCTTCGATTCCAAACCTCCGCAAGACAATGGCCGCCGATATGGGCAACGACGAACCCCCGAGTCCGATGTGCGCCCGTGTCTAGGTCGGCGTCCCGAAGGTCTTCGCAATTTGGTTTGTGCCTTGGTATATGAGCGTGGGAGGCCAAAGCCGGGCATATGTATGTCTGTTTCTAGTAATGAGGGGCGGGGGGGGCGCCGCTCGCGGCAACACCCTGCTCAGCAGTCATTTTCTCGGCTCTGCGCCTTAAGGAGTTGAGATGAGGAGACCCGAGTGTGATTGAACTGTTGAACACGGGTGAATTGACAGGTCTGTTCTTGTTTTTTACGCTTCAACAGTGTCTGGACAAGATGTATGTGCTTCAAACCCAAACCCCCTCTCCAACTTTTTTCAAAAACCATCTTCTACCCCTCTTGCTCCTCCTCCCCACCATCTCCCTCCTCCTCCACATCAGCACCCTCAACCTTTACCGCACTCGCCGCCGGCCGCTCCCCCTGCTTCCAATACAAACCGGCCAAAAAATCACTCGTGCTCGCCTCATCGACACTCTTGTCCTCTCTGACCCTCAAAAAGCGTGGAAAACGCAGGCTGAGTCCGCGCTCATCGCTGACCAGCCCCAGCGCCGCCGGGTAGGTGGGACTGAGCGTGATGTCGGCAAAGGCGCACTCCCACACTTCGAGCGGCTCGAACCATACGTCTGGGTGCCCGCTATAGGCAACGTAGGGCGGTTTGCTGGGGTGCGTTGTTGTCGTGCGCTGCTTGGTGGGTTGCGGGGTGTCGCCATGGCCGTCATCTCGATTGGCGTCATCTTTGTCCTCGTTTTCGCCCTCGCTCCCGCTCCCGTCATCCTCCACCTCGGCGTCGGCATCGGGATCATACTTTGCGCGCATGGCCTCGTAAAACTTGTCGGTAAACCCCGAGATGCACTTTGTGACGGCCTCGAGCTCTCCCGTCTCGGGATTGCGGACGGCAAGCAGGACTGGACTCCACCACTTGTGCTTGCGGCCCTGCCCGTGCCAGCCACCCACTGGGATGAGGTCGATCGTGTCGGCCGACGACGTGTTGTAGTCTTTCTTGACTTTGAGCCACGAGTCGAGCCGTTTGTCCGGCTCGTAGGTTGCGAGGAGCGCTTTGCGGCGGCCGCCTTTGGAGGCGTCGGCGGCGTCGGCGGGCTCGGTTGCTGTTTGGTCTGTCGGGGGTTTGGTCTTCTGTTTTGCTTTGGTCTTCTTGGATTTCTTGGAGGGCGTGGTTGGTGGAGGCGGCATGGACGACTCTTTCTCCTCGCCCACGTCTTCCAAGAGGTTGGGGTTGGGCAGGTTGTCGAGGACCTTGACCATGATGCCTTCGCACTTGATGCTGGTGGCTTGCTTGAAAAAGTCGCTGACGGCTTCCTGGTCGGCCGACGTGGCATCCATGCTCTTGACCCAGGTAAAGTGGTGAGGGATCTCGTTGAAGAGACTGCGTAGTAAAGATCTCCGCTCTCTGAACGGCTTATCCAGCAGCTCGACCCCGTTCAAATACATCAAATCAAAGGAGAAAAGACACACGTCAATCTTGACGCTCTGGATCACTACATCCTTTCTAGCCCGATTTGCTAGCACCTGAAAAGGGCGTAGCTCGCCCGTCTCGCGGTCGATGGCGACGACCTCGCCCTCGAGGATGAAGCTGCTGACTTCCTCACCGCGAATCTGCGGCACGAGGGCCACCAAGTCCGGATATTTCTCCGTCATGACTTCCAGGTGCCGCGAGAAGATTGTGACTTGGCCCCGCTCGTCGCAGTGCACCTGCGCTCGCTGCCCGTCATACTTGAATTCGCAGCTAAAGTCGCGGCCTTGCAGCTTGGTGAGCATCTCCCCAATGTCCCGCGTGATGCTCCCCAGCATGGGGCGGAGTGGGATGTGGAGTGCTAGGCCACATCTCAGGAGTAGCTCGTCGCATACGCCAATCTCCAGCAGCGTCGGGACGAGGTCGTTGTAGTTGGGTCGACGTGCAAAGCTCGCCTTGACGATTTCTTCATTACGCGAGTAGATCTCTGCCAGCTCTTCTTTTCGCAGTTTTGCCAGCGAGGACGCTTCTCGTACGGGGAACTCTGCTCCAGGAGGCCGCGAGAGGAGAAATGCGCGAGAGAGGGCAATCAGCATGGTCGTCTTAACGGCGCCAATTCGCAAATGCTGCACCAATGTCCGAACAATGTAGCGGGACTCTTCGGCACCCCTGGCGTCTTGGAGCAAGCGCTCCACTATTCGCTGCTTGACCTCTTGACTGCCCTGGCCCTTGCTAGTAGCAATCTTGCGCAACGATTCATACACACCCTTAATCGTCAGTGGCTTAGGTTTCCGCAGCGTAAAGCTCTGACGCTTCTTTGCCTCGAATGCTACGTCACCAGCGTCGCCGTATTTGTTGTAGAGATTCTTGAGTCCACCATTGTCGAGCCCGTATGATGTTTTGAGGGCTTTGGAAATTGCGGATCCACCAAGACCGAGTTCCAAGTCGATGTAGGGGGGAGAAATGGAGTTTGTTGCAAGCCAGACCTGTGCCTTCAGTCAGCCCTGAGCGTTGTGAGAATTTACCTGTAGACTCACAGCTGGAAGCAAGCTTTCAGGATCGCCCTCGATGATAGTCCGAAGCAGATTTACCAGTGTATCCACAATCTTGATGCGACTCTGAGTGCTGTTGACCAAAACAAAGCATCTGGTGAGCAATGCGTACGTTGCGTTGCCACCGTCTGCCCCCCAGTGTGCTTGAAGTTCGGATACGTATTTGGAAGGATCGAATTGCAAGGGACTCTCGTCGAAGGGTATATTGGTGGTGATGGTGTCTTCGGCGGTGGCATTGGACTGCAGCTTCAAGACATTCTTCCCTACGCTGGGTTTCGCCTCGATTTCCTGACGTGGTTCGATCGGGGTTTGTGGCGGGTCTGTCGAGTTGGGAGGCAACGGAGCCTCCTTCGAGCCAGTGTCCCCATGTCTTCCATTCTGCCCATCCTGCGGCGGCGTTTGTGCTCGCTCTTGAGCACCATTTGCCTCCCTATCCCACTCTTCCTGCAGCTTCCTCGCCAACTGTTCGTCCGTCAACGTCGAGTCCTCGGCGGGGGGTTCCGGTGCTGTCTGCGCGTCCGTCGCATCCTTCGGAGAGGGCTCGGCAACCTGTGGCTTTTCCTTTTGTTTGTTGAAGAAGTAGTCGAGGCCGCGGACGGGGGCGGTGGAGCCAGAGAAGTTGTTCTTCCTGCGGCGTTTTGCAGGGCTACTCATTGCGGGGAAAAGAAGGTGGCGTGATGTCGGCGCATGCGCGTGGGGAGCTCGACGAAGGGAGCAACGCGACGTTCAGATCAATCGCGTCATTCGTGGGGACCCTTGTTGCTGATCTCCCGTTCACGCTAAACCTGTCTAGTCTTGCGTTCAAGACTGAGGAGCAAATGTCGAGAGCAAAAATGGAGACTTTGACAGGCTCTGTTTTTGAGGAATGTGCAGCTGCGGAGCATTTGAGTCTCTCACGTCACAGACCAGGAAGCATCGAGTTCCTCTACATGTCCTCACAAGGACCATTCGAAACCCGTAGTCGGGGATGGCATGCATCCAAGTTCTCCGAGCTCGAGCAGGGGATGAAATCACTATGATCATTCTTTGATATAGACAAAAGAAGGTCTCTTGGAAATATTTGCGAAGGCTCTGTGTGAATAAATGCCTCTCAATCTATTTTGTCCCAGATATTTTGATCAATATTTATTCGATACTAGTTTCGAAGACAGCTTTTCTTAAATTTGGTTCAAATCTAATACGGAATTTATGATGTTGCCAGGGCAGGATTCCAATGGTTTGCTGCTGCTTTTGACGATGTTGAGATACTGCCTGTCGATTTTTGTCTCCAGGGGCTATGCGCAATGCACTCGTAGCCCCCAAGTTTATGTGTTGATTGCAAGACCAAATGCCTTTTTCAAAATCCATTGGCGTTCGATTGTGAGACCCAATGCGCATCTCCATTTGGATTGTCGATCCATTAGAAGTTCCGGATATCATGTAACTAATTCTCGCTCGTCCAAGGTACCGAAAATCCCCGTGCGATCCAGGAATGCACGCATACCGGTCCCGGTACCGCAGCGCTGGGAAAACGATCCCAACCCCAGAATTCTCTACTCTTCATTAACAAACAGATTCCAGTCTTTGATTTCAAAGGTCTGCAGAATCTGTTGCTTGATGGCCGCCGCAGCGTCCATGAGCGGACCCTGCTTGGCACGTGAAAAGTCGACGTCTTCCTTGACGTACTCGCCCGGCACGTGGGGCACGTTGACGGTGATGACAATGTCCGTCTTTTGCTGCGCCAGGCGGACCAGGATGAGGACGATGGCCGTGAAGTCTGGCTGCGGCCGGCGCGATGATGGGTCCGGTGCCGGATGTTGGGTGGCGACAAGAGTGTAGGCGGGTGTATTGCTGTTGGTGCGAGGTTAGCCACTGCTGGATTTTTCTCATATGCATTCGATTTGTCGCAAAAAGGGAAGTGGAGGTACTTACGGCATGCGGGAGAGCACCGCAACATTGGAATGCCAAAACTGCGTGGCGTCGTTTGAATCGCCCACCATGTCGGCATAGTGGAATTTGAGGGCCTCCTCGTCGTTTGCGGCCTGGTCCTGCTCCACGCGCTCCATGATGTCGAAGATCACACTCGTGAATCCATCTCTTTCCAGATAGACTTCCTGGTTGTCGGGCACTTGGCGAATGGAGCTGGCGCAAATGTTAGCAACAAAATTCTGATGCGGTCTAATATCTTGATATTTACCTGACATCGGCGTAGGTTGCGGGAAGCTCGACGGTGATGGCACCGCCGTACAGCTCGGTAAGAATGAAGGAGGACATGGTTGAGTTGTTTGAGGCTTGAAGAAGTTGGATGCCGCTTTGGTGCTGGCTAGGCTGGTGGTGCATGCGGCCACTATTTTATGGTGTCGACGCGACCACCAGGCAGACAGGCAGCAAAGGCAAAGAGATGCCCATCTCTGAGTCACTGCAATTCGAGTTTCATTCCCATGTCGCGTACAAACGTAGAGCCAGTTACCAGTGTGATTTTAAAAGGTAGCGATCCTGTAGGAGCATAGAGGCGTTTCTTGGCAGCCCAACCTGGTTACTGCCTGGCGATGCCTTGGACTCGATGGCTAAAGTCGTGCCACTCGCAAGGAGCATTCGTCACTACGAGCACGGACAAGACATACTAACTGCTCGACTTCAAGACTTGAGTTTACCAAAGTCCATTGGTGTAGGTGTCGAGAGCAATCATATGCATATCAATTACTCCAAAGGGTAAACATCAGAAGCGATCAAGGTCTCCGTGTGCCGTTGCATTGCAACCAAGCCTCGCTCCATACAAGCGAATGCGTTTGAATGTTCAAGTTGTGGTTGGTCCGGAGCTGCTGGTTGAAAGACCTATTATTGGATCTTTTCGGGGCACAGTACGGAGTAGGTGACGAAAGAGATTAAAAATTCGAGGCTTGCCGATGGCTGAGGAAAACCAATGCAAACGCGAAGCTATCATGCGCTTGACAGCCAGAACATAAGAGAGAATCCACTCTGTAGAATTATGGTCACAGGGAGCAATCGAGTACACGCGCAAAGACCCAGAAATTTGGACACCGTGTTGGTGTCTTGATGAGACGTCAAGCTTTTGTCATTCTCTTGACAGCTGGCGGTGCCGCGTAGCCACCCGCGCCTCAATCGCGATGCGGGTTTGTGGTCCGCGCACCGCAACCTCGCCCATCCGCAACACGAAAAGCACCAATCCCATCGTGCCCATTGACATTCGAGCTTCAAGGCTCCCCCATAATTCCGGCTTGCCCACAACTCCTGAGATCCATCTGTCCGATTCCGAGAAAATCCCGCCAGAACGCCGGCCGAATGCTTTTTTTGCTGATGAGAAAGAAAATCCAGTAATTTTGCGTTACGCAGGACCGTGTGGTTTTTCTTCGCGAAAATACGAAACACGGCGGGCGGCCTCAGGCAACGCTCTCTTCAACCATCATGCCTTCGACGGCGTTTGACAGCCCGGTGTTGTCGGGCCTGGAGCCAACGCGAGGTCCGTTGTCGGTACGCAGGCCGGCGGCCGCCTCTGCCTCCTTTTGCGTGTAGGGCTCCTCCTTCAACTGGCGCAGTCTGCAGACTCAAGTCAGGATTCTGGACCTCGACCTCGAAGGAGAGAAAAAGCTGGACGTACCTGCGCTTGTGAGGCTTCGCTTTGCGGTGGGCGACGAGGTTGGCGTCGCTCTCAAACCATTTGGCGCATTCTTTGCAGTAAAACTCGCCCAGACCGGGCAAGTCTTCTTTGGCCTTTGTTTCCTGGAACTGCTGCAGGTGGCGCTCGGAGCGCAGGTCCGCGTAGACCTGGTCGACGTCGCGAGCGTAGCGGCGAGTCTTTTTCTTGCTATCGGCTCCTCGGATTGCAGGCATGGCGGCGGCGGCGACGTTGACGCTGTGCCGATTGATATGCGTGGTGTCGCGGTGTTGGCGCAAAAAATGGGCGCCCTTGACTTGTTCGGTTGGCCCGAGCTCCTCCGGGTACCAGAACTGCCCCCGCCACATGCAACTGCACGATGTAGCGGCTATACTATCTGCCAGGAAATATTTCCGCTGGGTGAAGTCATGCTGATATCCGTGGCGACATCCACGCCGCTGTCATACATATGTAAGCCGGAAAACGAGTCGGGCGAGGAGTCTCCGGGCTCGGTGCATGTGGTCGTCTTAGCCCTTGGCGAAAACGGAGGTCTGGGGAGCATTCGTATGTTGGATGTGTGTAGATATGGAGCACTGTCTGTAGCTACCGACTACGGAGGGTCCAAGTGGCTATTGACGTGACTCACAGGGCATGTCCCAAAGGAAGCGGACAAGGAGCATTCAAGCTTATATCAAACAAGGTGACTGAAGTGTTCAAGTATTTAGTTGTAGCCACAAGGAGCATTCATTCCATAGGCTAGAGCGCCTTGGGATATTGTGCTCTTTCAATCGCCAGGATGATTTCACGGTCAGAGAAAGAATCTGGAAAGTAGAGAATGAAAAATCTAGGGGCTAAAATGACATGGAGGATTTAAGCAACCATATCAGAACATGAAAATGACTTGAATAGATTTGAGAATATACCTAAAGATGACTCGTTAGAACTATGGAACTTGGGAGTTGACAGCCCCTGAGCCATAGCAACGATATAGTGGGCTGGAAAAGAAATGCCAACTCCAAGGCAGTGCGGGGTGCTTGAATGCTCCCTGTAGCTATTCTTCCACGAGCTCAAACGTTCAAGTCTTTCGGGAGCTAGGTATTTGATCACTCCCTGTATACATATTTTGACTTTTGAATTTGGGCATATCAGGTCAAGTTGGCAAACGACAAGTCCAAGAACACAAAGACTCAACCTTGGTACTTGGACCAGAGGGGTAGGGAGTTAGTAAGCCGTCGTTATCAGCATGCATGCGTAATTGCGGCGACGAAACAGATGACGATGCCAAGGTGGATGTGGACGCGCGCTGGGATTGCTCAGGACGGCGGCGTCGTTCTTGGGAGGGATTTTCGGGTGAAGAGGCTCGGTCCGGGATCCAGCCGGTGGGCGATGGATGTTACCCATGTCCGTGCAACCCAACTTTTGACCTGCAGACCTCTCTCATTTTTTCATACGTGGCCCAAGCTCCCCAGCCAGCCCGGCCAGCCAGGTTCCTTTGCCGCGGGGACGGCCGCTTGCACGCGCTGGAGGGACGCAACGAGCGTTAAGGAGTAGAGGAATGCAGACGAATTAAGGTTGAAGAAGGAGACTGCAGCGGTGACAAGGAGTGATCGAAAGTCTGTCGCACTGCTTTTAGCTGCAGCTGCTTTCACGGTTCTGGGGATGGTCTTCAGCCGTTGATCAGGACGGTATGACGAGGCTAGCCTCGGTTCTTGCGTTGAAATCTACCGCGTCCCATTGGACAAGGCTGAGAGCCCATCGGCCCGGCGACCTCTTGTCCCCGTCCTTGCCCACTTCTCCCTCTTTCCTCCACCATCGCCCAGTTCTCTTTCAAAACCATCCGCTCTCCCTCCAACTCCTGGGCAGACTCGAGGCTGAGAAGCTCCGATCTGATACCTCTTGCAAAATGTTCAGGTTCTCGCGGCTGGCCCGTCGTGGCCTGGCCACCGTCAGCGATGCGCCTCTGAGCCGCAAGGTCAACCAGAACATCCATGAGCAGGGCAACTTCATCCCCTACAAGAAGTTGAGCGAAAACCTCTCCATTGTCCGGAGCCGCTTGAACAAACCCCTCACCTACACCGAGAAGATCATCTACTCGCACTTGGACGACCCCCACGGCCAAGAGATTGAGCGCGGAAAGTCCTACCTCAAGGTACGTCTCGCCTTTTTTCGCCCCAGATACATGAAAGCTTTTCTAACTCTCCCACCCAGCTCCGTCCTGACCGCGTGGCCTGTCAAGATGCCACCGCTCAGATGGCCATCCTCCAGTTCATGTCGGCCGGCATGCCCTCCGTTGCTACCCCCACGACCGTCCACTGCGACCACTTGATTGAGGCGCAAATTGGTGGTGAGAAGGATCTGGAGCGCGCCACGGCTATCAACAAGGAGGTCTACGACTTCTTGTCGACTGCTTGCGCCAAGTACAACATTGGTTTCTGGAAGCCCGGCTCTGGTATCATTCACCAGATTGTCCTCGAGAACTACGCTTTCCCCGGTGGTTTGATGATTGGCACTGACTCCCACACCCCCAACGCTGGTGGTCTCGGTATGGCCGCCATTGGTGTCGGTGGTGCTGACGCTGTCGATGTCATGGCCAACCTGCCCTGGGAGCTGAAGGCCCCCAAGGTCATTGGTGTCAAGCTCACTGGTCAAATGTCTGGCTGGACCTCTCCCAAGGGTAAGTCAACAATCCCGCTCCTGAATGCTCCCTGAGCTTCCCTACGAGGACTTGGAATTTTCAAGAGGCGAAAATGTCCATGTCATTTCCAAGGGTCTCGAATGCTCCCTGAGCTGCCCCGCGAGGACTTTGAAATTTTCGATTTTCAGAAATTCCATGTCCTTACCATGGTGTCGAATGCTCCCTGAGCATACCCACGAGGACTTTGAATTTGCGAAAGGCGAAAATTTCTGTGTCCTTGCGCAGGGTGTTGAATGCTCCTGCTCTCCCTCCGCAACTGGACTTGAACGCTCCTTCCCCCAACATCCGCGGCACACGATTGCTCCACGTGCAGCGCTAATTTGACTTAGACATTATCCTGAAGGTCGCTGGCATCCTCACCGTCAAGGGTGGCACCGGCGCCATCATCGAGTACTTCGGACCCGGTACCAACTCTCTCTCTTGCACTGGCATGGCAACAATTTGCAACATGGTGAAATTTGTCCTTTTCTACCAAAATGAGTGAAAGCTGACATGAAAAAAAGGGTGCTGAAATTGGTGCCACCACCTCGCTTTTCCCCTTCAACGACCGCATGTACGACTACCTTGCCACCACCAAGCGTACCGACATTGGTGACTTCGCCCGCGAGTACGCCAAGGACCTGAGGGAAGACCAGGGTGCCGAGTACGACCAGCTCATTGAGATCAACCTCTCTGAGCTTGAGCCTCACATCAACGGTCCCTTCACTCCCGACCTTGCCACCCCCATCAGCAAGTTCAAGGATGCCGTCAAGGAGAACAAGTGGCCCGAGGACCTCAAGGTCGGTCTGATTGGTTCTTGCACGAACTCTTCGTACGAGGACATGTCCCGCGCTGCCAGCATCGCTCAGGACGCCATGGACCACGGTATCAAGGCCAAGTCTCTGTTCACTGTCACCCCCGGTTCCGAGCAGATCCGCGCCACCATTGAGCGTGACGGTCAGCTCAAGACTTTCGAGGAGTTTGGTGGTATGGTTCTCGCCAACGCCTGCGGACCTTGCATTGGTCAATGGGACCGCAAGGACGTCCCCAAGGGCACCCCCAACTCCATCATCTCGTCCTACAACCGTAACTTCACTGGCCGTAACGACGCCAACCCCGCTACCCACGCTTTCGTCACCTCCCCTGACCTGGTCGTTGCCCTCACCATTGCCGGTACCCTCAACTTCAACCCCTTGACCGACACCCTCAAGGATGCCGACGGCAAGGACTTCAAGCTGAAGGAGCCCACTGGTGACGGTCTGCCCTCGCGCGGTTTCGACCCTGGCCGTAACACCTACCAGGCCCCTCCTGAGGACCGCGCCAACGTCTCTGTCGCCGTCTCCCCCACCTCCGACCGTCTCCAGATCCTCTCGCCTTTCGAGCCCTGGAACGGCAAGGACGCCACCGGCCTTCCCGTCCTGATCAAGGCCCAGGGCAAGACCACCACTGACCACATCTCCATGGCCGGTCCCTGGTTGAAGTACCGTGGCCACTTGGACAACATCTCCAACAACATGTTGATTGGTGCCATCAACTCCGCCAACGGCGAGGCCAATAAGATCAAGAACCAGACCAACGGCGAGTGGGGTGCTGTCCCCGACGTTGCCCGTGACTACAAGAAGAAGGGCATCAAGTGGGTCGTCGTTGGTGACTGGAACTACGGCGAGGGCTCTTCCCGTGAGCACGCCGCTCTCGAGCCCAGGCACCTTGGTGGTCTTGCCATCATCGTCAAGTCCTTCGCTCGTATCGTAAGTAGCAACCTCTGGGCGAAATTTGAATTAGTAGCTAACAAAGGCAACAGCACGAGACCAACCTGAAGAAGCAGGGTATGCTTCCTCTTACCTTCTCCAACCCCGACGACTACGACAGGATCCAGCCCGACGACAAGGTCGACCTCATGTGCACGCAGCTGGCCGTTGGCAAGCCCATGACCCTGCGGGTACACCCCGCCAACGGCGGCGAGCCTTTCGACATTGAACTTTCGCACACTTTCAACGAGGGCCAGATTGAGTGGTTCAAGAACGGTTCCGCTCTCAACACCATGGCCAAGAAGTCCTCTTCGTAAGAATAGAATGGCTGATGGGTTTCGCCTGGTGGTTTTCTTCTTCGCATGCTTGTAACTTCTGTCTTGTGCAATAGGCGACTTGGGTATGGGTTTCTTTACTTTGCCGGTAAATTTCGGGTGGGCGGAGAGGAATGAAGCTGAATAATGAATTCAAAAGTTTCCAAAGTGCAATGCTTGGTGTACTCGTACCAGATGTTGAAAGCTCCCTAGACTTTCGTCGTGGCAGTCTGATATTTGAATTCTCTCCAATGGCCTATTGAAGCGCTGCGATTATCTACCCCTCCACATTTTTTCTCGTGGCTAGTCAGGTCCACAACACCCCGCGGAGGGGAATTATGCCCTTCGTCACCGCCCGGCTGCCTGACTCGAGCGACCACCTTTCCAATCCTAACCGCGCTCAAGCTGTCGCAACGTAAATCCCAAGTCCACCCGGTTCGCCATGGCTGACGATGAACCCTCGTACATTGACTATGAGGCGTTTCTCGATCCGACCTTCTCAACCACCTCGTTCGCAAACAGCCTCGTTCTAGCTACCAACAATGCCTCCGATACACCTCTGGACCTATCAACGCCGCTTTCTCGAGTTCTCTTCGACGTGCAAGAGATCGACACGCACATAGACTCCCTCACTACCAAATCGGCGGTCCCTATACTGGAATACACCAAGGACCATGCGGAATCCAGCGGTCGAATACTATCCGAAGTCGAGGCCCAGGTCGCAAGCTTGACGGAGGGCTACAAGACACTGGAGAAGGAGGTCATTGAGCGGCACGAGGCTGCAGAGCAGGTGCGCCTGGCTGCGGAGCGACTTTGTCAGACGGTCAAGCTTGGACGAGCAGTTTCGCGATGCATCATGCTGGGCCGACAATTGGAGGTTCAAATGGGTGAAATGGGAGGTGCTGGAAGCGCAAAACGGGAGGACCACAGGGCAATGGTGCGGTCTTCTAACACAGTCGTGTCTCTCCGCCAGATACTGGATGCGAGCGGTCCGGGCGAAGAGGGGGAAGGGCTGGACCGGGTCGATGTGATTGCGACGCTCAACCGCGAGCTCCTGGGCCCTGCAGAGCGCTCGATTGTCTCGCGGGCTCAGCAAATCATCAGAGAGTTCTCCATGTCCTCGTTGCTCGCCAACGGTGGCGCGTCATCACAACAAATAGGGGCAGCGGCGACGTATGCGCAGGTCGAGGAGACCAAATCACGCACCATCTCTGCTCTCCTGTCACTGTATTTGCTCTCGCCAGTACCGCAGGAGGCGACGCTGGCCACCTTTGAGCCGGGTCTCCTGGTCAATGCCTTGCAAGACTATCTACAAACGGGACTAAAGTCGTCACTCGCGGCACTTGCGCGCGCATTGGCAACATTACCGACGCTTGAACGGACGCTGCTGGAGATATCTGCACGGTGCCAGAATATCGTGGCGCTGGAAACGCTGCTGGAGACGGTCAAGCCCCCGTCTCATCCTCTGGTGGGCAAGGCGGGGGATGAGGTGCAGAAGGCGGCGATGAGACAGAGGAGCGGATCCAGGCTGCCGCCGCAGAACTTCTTGCAGCCCCTGCTGCACTCGCTGGACACGTCGTCGCTCCCATCGTACTTTTGGCGATCGCTGGCGTCATCGCTTTCGCCGCGGGTGCGCGAGATAGTCAACCGCGGGGGCGTGTCGGCCAGGACGCTGCGCAGCAACAGGGACAGGGTGCGCGAGGCGATTCGCGAGTGCGTCAACCGAGGATCACAGCTGCCGACGAGCTCGCTGCGCAGTACGAGCGGGCGGTCGGCGGTGGGTAATTGGGAGCGGGAAGCAGCAGTCATGGTGAGTTCAATCGTCGGGGTACTGAGATGAAGGGGCTTGGCTTTGCATGGTAGTGGTGGTTGTAGTATGGCAAATACGGATAACGGTAGCCCCGAAAAATTCATGTGTCTGCCGATGAGGCGGTCAAGTCGGAAAGGTCATTGACTGCTGCTGAAGACGCGTTTTCTTTTGCTGTCTATATATAGGATGGACGCGTAGTTGGAGGTCGAGGTTTGGGTGTAGAGTGGGGACGACGGCGCGGGGTTCAACAGCTGCACTGAGGTTGTGTTTGAAAGTGAAGTGAGCGAGGCATCCAGGCGAAAAGAGGTAGCACTGCACATGAAGATGAAGGAGAGTCTTTGAGCAGTGGTTGACAGGGCCCGTCTTTGTCGAGTCCCTCTCCCCCAGAGGCAACCCTGTGCGGGCCGCCCTGCCAAGTCGTCGTAGCCTGAGAGTCAGTAGTCCCTTGTCGCCTTGTCCTCAGTACCAGTGCACCTTCACCTGCAGCGCCAAAAGCACCAGCTCTACCGTACCGAACCCAACCTAACCCTGCTCATCACATCTCTCTACCCTTCGTCTGCCGCCACCCTTCTCTTCCTCCCTCTTCACCACCTCCACCACTGCTCCGCGTCACCTCTTCGCTTTCACAAACCCCTTCGCCTCGCCTTCTCTTCTTGTACTTTGCCCTTTCCGCTGTTCTTGCTTGACCTCCGGCCACCAAGCCGCCAGCCCGCTTCCGCTCCGTCCCGCACACACCTTCTGCGGCGCTGCATCGCCGCTTTCATTGTCCCCCTCCTGAAAGCCACACATCGAAGCTCCCTTGAGGCCAGTTGATCTGCGGGCGTTTTCGACGGTATCCGGGCTCCTTCTTTCGCTCTCCCCATTGTGTGTCCCCACCCGAGCTCTTCTGCGCATGTGCCAGCTTGCACACGGCTAACATCCTCACCAGACACTCCGCTCCGCCACAAATCACCTTTTTTTCCATCCCAACTCGACCTCTTTACCCGTCGACTCGCCCACCATGTCTGTCAGTCAGATAGCCGGCAACCGGAACAGCACTCCGGAAACATCCAGCTCCTCGCTGCGCCCGCCTTCGTCCAGAGCTATGGGCGCCAACCACCACCTTCGCGCCTCTGCCGACATGGGCGTCTTTGCTTCGTCGCCCTTGTCAAACCGCGGCATTCGTCCCTCGAGCGAAGTCTACTTCAACAAGCACGGCAACCACGATGAAGATGCCATGGAAAAGGCGGCGCAGCAATGGATTGCCGACATTGATCAATACGAGATAACGCTCGAGGAAATGGCGGCCGCTACGTTGGATCAGGATTTTAAGGACGAGCTGAGCGCCATTGAGCAGTGGTTCCGTGTTCTGAGCGAACCCGAGCGTACTGCTGCCTTGTACCAGCTGCTCCAGCAGACAACGGGGGTGCAGCAGCGTTTCTTTATTCAGGTTCTCCAGCAAATGGCCAAGAGCCACCCCATGTCCAGCGTACTGTCGCCTGCCAATTTCGGAGAAAAGGACCCCATGTCCCAGAAGCTCAACGATGCCATGAACAAGCTGTCTGTCGAGGGCAACCGCAACTCGATTGGTCTGGGACGCCCGCCTCCGTCCCCCGGTGCGAAACGCAACTCTGGACTAGACTCCAGCACCATCAACTCCATGTTTCCTGATGCGGCTGCTGCTATAGCAAAGCAAAAGGCCGAGTTCACTCAACACACTGGAACGGCTCCCACGTCCCAACGCAACAGTGCTATTGGCGAGCGGTCCTCCATGGTAGCTCCTACCATTTCGGCTCCTGACGATGGAAAGAGGGACCACATGCCGCAGCCCCCTTCTTCTCCCTGGGGACACCGTCACAGTGAAAACTCACATCCTCAACGGCCCAAGTCGTCTTCTGGTCACCAGCCCATGGGACAGTTCACTCAACCTCCTCCGTCCGCCGGTGGCCTCCGTTCCCCCCGGCCCATGAATCTTTCGGGTGACAGCAACATCCAGAGCACTACTTTGAATGCTCCAGACAATTCTGGTGCCGGTATGCCGATGCTTTCACCTTACGGAAACAGTGGAAGCTGGGCGTCTATGGTCAACACTCCCATGATGCCCAACTTCCAGCAGAATGCCAACCAGGCCGACATGGTTGCGAACGCCACTGCCATGAAGCTTGCCGCTCTTTCTACGGTCAACAACCGAATCCAGCTTGACGACGCAAAGAAGTACCGCCGCGCTCGCTCGTCTGAGGGCCAGGGCAACGGACACCACAATCAACCCGGCCAACAGCAGAACATGCCTGCAAGCTTGGTCATGACAAACGAATTCGGCCAAGTCCTCACTCCGCAACAAGCGGCTGCGCTGCAGGCCCAGCAACTTGCCGCGCTGAACGGCCGTCGTTCTCGTCCCACTTCTCCTGGAATTGCAATGCAGGGCGGTCAGCTAGGTCCCATGAACTTTGCGTCTCCGCAGAACAATGGTTTCCTCTCTGCCTACGACAACACCCTGCCCCCGATGAATATCAACCAATTTGGCATGGGACTTGGCGGTGGCCATGAGGGCTATTTGTCGGATCACTCTGACATCAACCGCGGCCGCTCACCACGTGGAAGGCGAGGCAGCTCGAAGCCTCCGGAGGACCCCACGGACCCCAACCTGTTGCAAGACATTCCGGCTTGGCTCCGGAGTCTCCGCCTGCACAAGTACACTGACAATTTGAAAGACCTGAAGTGGAGCGAGCTCATTGAGCTGGATGATGCAGCTTTGGAAAAGCGAGGCGTCAATGCGCTGGGCGCTAGACGAAAGATGCTCAAGGTATGTTTTGGGTTTTGTCATGTCAAGGGGTTCTTCATCTAACAAGTGAGCAGGTATTTGATCAGGTCAAGGACGCCAAGGCCGAGGGAAAGATCAATTGAACGAGTTGACGCTAGCGAATTCGTCTTCCCCCTTCAAAACATTTTGAATTCTTTATTTCATTCCAGCAAAATCACAGTTTGGAGGGCACATATTCGTCGCGAAAGCATGGTCGGTCAGACAAAACTTTCATTTACAACCCACCGTTGAAGGGTTAGCAAGCATCGCCTACGTCCTTGTTGTGAAGGCCATGCTGGGCACCAGATACAGCGTATCTTGTCGTTTCCTTTCTCCTCGTTCCTACTTTTTGTCTTTCTATTGTGGTTGATTGTTATTTGCTCTTAGCGCCAAAACACATACCACGGAGAGTGTAAGGAGGAGGTCTGCTACGGAGGTTGAAAGTTTTCTTTTTCAGCATCCAGTCCTGTGGGCTAATTTGTGTGCGAGATCGAATAGCAGCAGTCAACCGTGATTGTCTTGAAGTGTTCTGTAGCTGACAGCCGAGGCGTCATGTCGGCCCATTTTCATGCAGCCCTACACAAATTGCTGTCAACCCCGCCATGGCAGCTCTCGTCAACTGATCCCGGTACGTTTGGGGCTCCTCATCTTTCCTTTTTTGGGGATATGGCTTTGAATCACGTGTGGCTGCCGCCCAACGTCTTCCTGCAAATGGGTCTTTCCTGGAGAAATTCGCCGAAAATATGCTACTCGGCGGTCCTGACCGTTACCGCCCAGGTTTCACACCTGACGCAGCACAGCAACGGCCTCCAGTTAAATGAATTGGGGTTGCAACTGGAGGGAGGGGAGACGGGAGTGCGTCAAGGGGTGCAACAATAACCCGGGCCGAAATCCTGGCTAGCGAAATGATTTCACGGCAGGACTCGAACACTCGCACCTGTTGCACCTTTCTCCTCACCACTGCGTCTGCCAAGCCATGTTTTCCTCCATGTGCTGTCGCTATTGTTCTTTATGACAGGTCTGTTGATGGCGGCGTATCTCGTCTTTGTCTTACTCTCACCGTCTTCTTTTGCGACGTCTACTAAGCGCTTAGGCATACGCGCCACGCGCCTCTTTCTTGTTCATCCAGTGCCAAAGCGTTGAAAGCATTTCTTCTTTCTTGCTCTTCAAACTGTACTTGGCGCCCGCCAGTCGAAGTTTTTGATGTCTTCCTCTTCTTTCCATTTTTCATTTTCCTTGTTTCCTGCTTGCGGCGTAGACCACGGATGATGCTGCCCCCCGCGTCTGGCCATTGCACGCGCACCGCACCACCTCGCTAGCTTCATACCCTGTGCCTTTTCTTTCGGTTCACGGTCCTTCGTTGTGCCGCAAGCCCTGACTGGCCTGTCTGTTCGTCAACCTGCCACTGCTGCTGCCTCCATCTCCCCATGATCGCGCTGTCATGTCTTGCTTTTCGCTCTCGCTGGCGTTCCACAGTACCGATCTTTCGTCTTTGGGGCCTGCAAAGACGCCCTTGCTCTCGAGCTTACGGCGTCGATGCGAGGCGGGGGAGGGGAGACGAGCATCGGCGGATGACTGCTGGCTGGCGGGCTGCTGCTGTTCGTCGCTCGCTCGCAAGTTAAAGGTGAGGCAATAATCGAGATAATGCTGCGCTGCTACTCGCCAGCCAGGACGACAGCGTGTTGCGCTTGGCGTGGCGGGAGATGTCATGACGGCGTCTCAAACACGGTATGGCGCTGCGAGGCGCATGAAAGAGCTTGGGACGGGGCGGTGCTGCCGTTTGAACAAGCAGTCCCTTTTCGCGACTGTGGCTTGTTATCTCCTAGCCTGCATGGCTTTTGCCTTGCTGCTGGCCTTTCCTTGTCACGTCAATGTCCCTTTGTTGTTTGTTTGCTCGCTGCTCCTCGCTAGCCCGCCCGGCCCTTGACGTCAAGTCGTGAATGGTGCCCGCAACGTGCTTGCCTACTTGCTAGACATCTGTCCACCTCCACCAGCCCCTCGTTCCCCTTACAGCTCGCGTGGTGTGGTGGTACGCGCGAGACTTGGATCGAGTTGATAGGAGATGGACGGGACGGAGTGCAGGTGCAAACGTTGGTTCCTGGTGTTGTGTTTTCTGTGGCACCATGAGCCTTTTTACCGTGTCTTGTTCAACGTGCATCTCGCATACCGTCGTCCCGCATCTTGTGTAACGTCCTGCACTATTTGACAGCGCATACTGAAAGGGAGCAAAGAAAAAAAAAAAAAGTCAGTCCTTGCTACAACATGGCGGCAGGCACGGCAGAAAAGCAGCAGGCAGCCTGACCGCCGTTCGCGATGGAGGGTATCTTTTGCTTGGACCTTGCAGGAATGCCAGAGGTGCCATTGGCCCGATGTTTCTTGAGAGCAGGGCTGCACCCCGGATCTTGACAGAAACCGAAGACGGCCCAAGCAAACACAACCCCCCAAGCTTAATGGCATCAAGCAGCAGATGGAAGCTGTGCCACACACATGGCGCAGAGATTGGGATGAGGAGGGGAATCAAGACACGCAGTGATGAGTGGATTCTAGCCTGTCCTGAGCGGGAGACTCCGGATATGGGTGCCACGGCTTCTTTTGACCTGATTGGACAACAGGTCGAACTACATAGTAAGGCGATGGGATCTAGTAGGATTGTTTACCTGGCCTTCTTTTATTATAAAAGCCTCGAATTCTAGGCTTTGTCTAAGTTCTTTTGTTTTGGTGTCAAGTCTTTTTGTTTCGAAGTCACTTTCTTTTTGAGCCACTCACAATGAGCCTTTGTGGGCCGATTTTCTGATATTGCTCACCTCAACACCGATTTTCGCCTCAGGCATACCACATCCTAGACGAGTGTCCTATTTCGTTAGCGCGTGTCCTGTCCTTCCTTTTCCTCAACACCAATCCTTCACACTCACGACGCGAAGACCTTGCTGGCTTGCTACGTCTACTTTCATTTCACCCGCGCAAGCTCAACGGCATGGCCCGTTTCCATCTCCTTCTTGCAACCCTGGTGGCTGCGCTCTTTGCGGCCACTGGTGGTGCCGCGAACAGCTACACGCTCTTTCACGACTACGTCCCGGAGACTTTCTTTGACAACTTTACCTTCTTCTCTGGTCAGGGCGACCCGACTCACGGCACCGTCAACTACCTTTCCTCTCGCAAGGAAGCTGTCAGCAAGCAGCTCATTGGACATGGCACCGCTGATGATGGCACCACTACCGTCAAGATTGCCGTCGACGCGACGAACAAGCTGTACGGCAACGCGGGCCGGAACTCGATTCGCATTACGAGCAGGAACAATTACAACAAGGGCCTCTTCATCTTTGATGTGATCCACATGCCTCCCTCGGTCTGCGGTCTCTGGCCTGCGCTCTGGCTGCTCGGCGAGCCTGAAGCTGAGTGGCCCAAGTACGGCGAAGTCGACATCATCGAGGGCGTCAACCAGCAGCAGAGCAATCTCATGACGCTTCACACCAAGAATGATTGCAAGATTGGCAAGTCCGTCTCCATCACCTCGAGCGATCCCGATGCCATCACCTACACTGGCAAGCGCACCACTACCAACTGCAACGTCTACGCTGGCAACGGCTGCCAAATCGCCGCTCCCCAAGCCTCTTCTGTGTCCGACTCTGCTGCGGGCTACAAGACGGGCGCCACTTACGGCTCGCCGCTCAACGACCAAGGCGGCGCCGTCCTCGCCGTCGAGTGGACCTCCAGCGGCTTCAAAGTGTGGTCCTGGCCGCGCAACTCTGCTCCAGACTCGGTCAAGTCAGCCACGGCAAACAACCCGTCCGACATCTCGCCCAGCAGCGACTTTGGCACGCCCGTGGCCCACTTTGGCGGCGCGAGCTGCAACTGGAACGACAACTTCAAGGACCTCGCCTTTGTCATCAACACCGACTTTTGCGGCGACTGGGCCGGCAACGTCGACTGGAATGGCGGCACTTGCACCAAGAAGACGGGCTACCAGTCTTGCTCTAACTATGTCAGAGACCACCCCGAGGCTTTCCTCCAGGCGTACTGGGAGTTTGGTGCTGTTCGTTACTTTGCGCCTGCTTCCTCTTACGGATATACCGGTACTGGCACTGGTTATGCTGGCGGCTCGGCCGGTGATGGTGCTTTTCAGAGCGGCAGTGGTGGATATGAGTATGACCCCGTCGACAATAACAGTGACGCGCAGAACACGACCCCTTCCAGCAACGTGCAAAACTCAACCAGCACCCCGATCCTCGACTCGCGCCCAACGACGCTTCTCTCCGTCCCCAGGTTGAGCACTACGCCTGTGAGCACAACAACGACTTGGAGCCAGGCTCCGTCCAGCACTGACGTCTACAACTCGAATGCAGGATTTGCTGAGAAGGGCGCGTCCTCAGACAGCCTTCTGAACGTTACGCCGACGCCGCCACCCTTTATTTTTACAGGTTCGTCGCAAGCCGAGTCCAAATCGAGCGTACACGCCGCCCTCTCCGTCGTCTACAACACCACCACCACGACGCTGCCCGTGTGCACCTGCACCAACTTCAGTCTGCCCGTGGCCTCTCCTCGCCCGACGACGACCTTTGCGCTTCCGTCTTACCTCCCGACGTACAGCAACAGCACCACCGCGCTCGGCCTCAACGCAACTGCCAGTGCCGGCAGCCCTCTGACCAAGGTGTCTCACACGTCCTTGCTCTCGTCGACTGCAACGCCTCCTCGCCCGACCGCCACGCCGCTGGTCGTCCCCGTCAACAGCGCGGCCGACAAGTTGAGCGTTCTTGCTGGCGCATCACTTCTGCAGTTTGGCGCTATCGCCGGGCTCTCAATGTTCCTCTTGGGGCTTTTCGTGTTCGCCTTTCTTTAGACGCTGGGAGCGTCTCGGGATAACCGACTCGCGGTCTTCCCTTTCCCTTTTTCCTACTTTCGTGTTCCCCGTCTGAGTCTTTCGGAAGGTGATGGATGACGGATCGTTGGACGGACGCATGGGATGGAATCGGCAAAAGGAGTGTACATAAATACATCACAGGCACAGCACAGCGCATGGAACAAACGCAGCATTCGTCTTTTGCCGCGGCATTTGACCGGCGCAGATGGGAGGAGCTTCTCTCGTCACCTTGGCAGCAATGGAACTGGTTTCTCTTCGTGCTTGTGTTTATCGGTGTCTCGTGATTCGTGATTCGCTGGGGACGATGAATGCCGTTGTTGACCAGCACTAGCAGAGCTTGGTACGCTAGCACGGTATACGAGAGCCGGCGGCAAAATGCCGTTGTTGCATGCTTATTTTCCGCCAGGGCAAGCTCGCGGGCGAGCAGGGGCAGGCAGCTGTGCTTGCAGTGCTTCGTCATGTCAGAAGCAGTTTGTGCAGCATTGATGCAGATAACGGGCTGCCGATTGCAGCCACGCGCTGCTCGCTCGGTGGAATGTTGAGCTATCTTGTGTTTGTCTGTAGGACTTGAGCCGACGTGATTGTTGCGATAAGAAGAAAGGTGGAGGACAGAACAGGCCAGACAGACACGGCGACACGCTGAAACGCGCAGTGACCAGTGACGTTGCTGGGCCATGACAGGGCACACGGACTGACAGCCTCAAGACTTCCAGCGACTGGACTGCATGCACGTCGACTGAACTTCCCCACCACCAACCTCGTCCGATACAAACAACAGGTCCTCCGCCCCGCGCGCACGGGGGCGAAGAGCGCGACAGACACATCTACTCGCAAAGCACTCCTCTACCTCCAGCCAGTCAATCGCATTGTCACGCGCTCCACTCCTCCAATCTCGACCAAAAGAATCAAAAAGAAAAGCCTCCATCTGCATCGCATCACCATGTCGGCCTTCTTCGAAAACCTCTGGAACTCCATCTTCACGCCGGGACCCACACCAACCCTGCTGGTCGCAACCAACGCCAGCTTTGCGGCGCTCCAGCTCGTCCTCTTTGCACTGCTCCTCGCCACCTACAGCATCCACTTCGTCGTGCTGTCCGGCCTGTGCGGCGGCCTGTGGTGGTCCATCAACTGGTTCGCAAACGAGCTGCGCGCGGCAACGGAGAAGGAAGAGGCGGCTAAGAAGCTGCGCGAGCGGCGCGAGAGGGACAGGGCCGAGAAGAGCAGAGACAAGTCCGACTTTGATCAACAGCATGCCGAGGGCGTGGGTAGGGACGGCGGTGAGGGCGAGGGCATGGATACAGGCGATGATACCGAGACAGAGACGGAGACCGAGGTGACGAGGAAGGGCGGTGCTGCTGGACAAAAGGCACGCGAGGGCGCGCTGCCTGTGGAGAGCGCTTCTGCTGCTCAGACTGCTACAACTACGGGCACGTCCAGCTTGGGTGTGGAGGAGGCGGCGTTGAAGAAGCGGAGGAGCATGGGCGATGGCACGGAAAGCAGCACGGATAGCGAGTGGGAGAAGATTGAGCAGGAGAGATAGAGATTTGAGAGGAGCTACGAGACCAGAATTCAACGACCTAAGACGACTCTCAATTCGCTGCCATTTGGTGTTGATTCCATGTGAAGCCTGAGGCTGCTATTTGATGTGATGTATTAAACGGCGCGTAGTCCGTGCCCCCTTGGCGCTAAACCCCTTACGCGTCATTTTACACCCGCGTGGTGGTACTGCTACCAGCTCGCCGACCGCCGCCTTCTCAAACTCGACATCATCACCACCTCTCACCAGCTTGCGTTCCACCCTCCAATTCGCCGTCTACATATACCCCTGTTCTCATATCTCTCGGCGCAAGCCTTCACATCTTCACCATGAAGCTCGTCAGGTAAGCCGCTCCCTCCAACCGCGCGGCGCACGCACAGAAGCAGCAGCTGAGCTTTTTGACCGCAAGGCGCGTCCCCCGCGACTCTGGCTGACGGCTCTCACACAGGTTTCTCATGAAATGCCAGAATGAAACCGTCACCATCGAGCTCAAGAACGGTACGTCGAAATGCACTCCGCATCGCATGGCAAGCACCTGCGCGCCCCCACAACCCAGAGCACACTGCGACAAGCCTCGGCGCTCTCTCCTTCCACGACACCCGTCACTCTAGCACACCCATAATCTAACCACTCCTCAATCCACATAGGCACCGTCATCAACGGCACCATCTCGTCCGTGTCGCCGCAGATGAACACGGCGCTGCACCGGGTCAAGATGACGGTCAAGGGCCGCGAGACGACGGAGCTCGACACCATCAACGTGCGCGGCTCGACCATCCGCTACTACATCCTGCCCGACTCGCTCCCGCTCGACACGCTGCTCATCGACGACGCACCCAAGCCCAAGAACAAGGCCCGCAAGGAGCAGGCCGACCGTGGCCCCCGCGGCGGCCGTGGTGGTCGCGGGCGCGGCGGTGGAAGGGGAAGGGGCAGAGGCCGTGGTGGTGGCCGTGGCTTTTAAGAGTGAGGGAATGACGTTGTTGGGTGCGAGAGCCAGGCACCGATTGTCAACATTGATTCGGACGGACGGACGGACTGCGAAAGGATTGTGCGCATGGCGTCGTGAGACGGGAAAAATCTCATTCGAAAAAGTCCATTGCGGCTTGGTTGGAGGCGCGATGCACGACGCAACAACAGAACGGGAGAGCACCAGGGCACGTTGAAAAGAGCAGCGGCTGTTTTACTTGGAACGGAACACTTTTGAGATGCGCAAAGGCGCAGGCTACTGGCAGGGCATTGCTCACCCTTCACCGTGCGGACTGCGGATGGACGGCCGCAAGAGCACGCTGGAGTCCTGGCTGGGTTGGTAGGATCCAGTAAGCCCGACAAGATGAATCAAACTCACAAAAACAAGTGAAAATGAGCTCACCGTTTAGTCATGCGCTGCTGCCGTCTAATATCTTGCCAGCCTTTTCAACTCAGGGCGCTCCAGGACACATTTATTCCAATGGCATCTTCCACTTCCATGCTCAGAGCCCAGGTCAACCTTGAAGAATTTCTTTGGATTTGATTTGCTGGCTGGGGCAGTGCTGTTGCCAACTTGATTTGGTGCAGGTACTCAACTTGCGAGAGTGCTCTGCATGTGCTTGACCCACTGCGGATCAATTGGTCAATCTTGCAACGAGGAGAAAGATTCTGGCTTGGTCGAAAGAGCTTCATGATGGACTACCAGGCAAGATGTGGTTCCCTGGCATGACAGCGTGCTTTCTTCGCGTCAGGGTATCAACGACAGCTTTGCGCAACTCCTGACGACACTAGTGGACTTGTTAACCAAAGCGCCAGACCTGGATGTTGAAGCGGATATTTCCGCAACTTATTGACTACTTGCAGTGACGCAAAGCCTATGCAAGTTCCACCAAAGACGCCGCCGAAACGTCTGGCCATTGGGGTCACGGATTCTCAGGAGAAGCACATGTCCGGTTTACGCAACGCCGCCGCGTGTCCAAGACCTTGAAGCAGTCACTTTCTGTTCTGAGACCAAAAGTTTCGAGGTTTGCTGGGATGATGGGTCTTGGAGAGCCACTGACGCAGCTTGACTAGCGGATTGCGTGCTCGCCAACGCCTGCGCACAGGAGGCTCGGATCTTATCTAGCGAAGCCTGAGAGCGGAGCGGGACAGGCTTGGGTTTGCCGGGTGAGAGTTTGGGTTGGCTTCAGGCTTGGCCGAAACCCCGCAGCGATCGACGCGTAGATATCGTGCTCCGGAGGTGCCATCACGCAAGAGGCCGCCTGGTATGAGGAATACTATCGCCCACGCACCAAAAAACACAAAGCCCCAATTTTGTCTCCTGCAACGCTGCTCATTGTCGTTCGACAGAAGCTCTCCGGCTGTTTCATTCCGATTTACCCTCGTCAATTCCCATTGCTGCTCCACCACGCCGAGCATATATATTTACGATTTACCCCTCCACCAGCTCTAGCTTCTCCCCTCCACAGACCCCTACCAATCCCTTCAGCAACAATGGCCCCCGCATCAGTCGCAGAAACTGCCCCTCAGGCCCCGCACACGCTGCCTTCCAAGGCCAGCTCTGTCCCCGTCGACAGGAACGTCTTTCCCGACGGTATCAAGACTTCCGGACAACACGCCCCCCTTTACGACCAGCTACGACCATACGAAGACTTTCCCAAGGAAATCACCGGCCCTACTGTCTGGAATGCCGACGACTACAAGAACAACCCGGAGCGCTGGACGCATCCCTTTAGCGAGGAGGAGGTCGCTGAGTTGAGTGCTGCGGCAGACAAGTTCATTGCCGATGGCATTCCCTTGACTGGAATCAGCAAAGTAAGCGACCAATGCCTCTTCACGGGAGAAAGCAACTAACAGACTATCAGGACAACTTCATCATTCCCAAGCTCTCGCAGAACATGATTGCGCTGCGTAAGGAGCTCCTCGATGGCAAGGGATTCATCCTCTTCAAGGGCTTCCCCGTCCAGCAATGGGGTATCCACAAGTCGGCCGTGGCCTACATGGGCCTGGGCTGCTACCTCGGATACTTTGTCTCGCAAAACGGCCTCGGCCACGTTCTTGGTCACGTCAAGGATGTTGGTGACGACCCGACCCAGATTGACTCGGTCCGCATTTACCGGACAACTGCTCGGTACGCCATGCCCTTCCCCTGAAGAGATGAACATCACTTCAGCCTGGACGAGAAGAGCTAACAGTGACTTCCAACAGCCAATTCTTCCACGCCGACGACTCGGACATTGTCGGTCTCCTCTGCATCGCGCGCGCTCTCGAAGGCGGCGAATCCGACCTCGTCTCCTCGCACAACGTCTGGAACGTTCTCCAAAAGGAGCGGCCAGACGTCGCCCGTACCCTCACCGAGCCTATCTGGTACTTCGACCGCAAGGGTGAAACCTCACAGGGCGAGGAAGACTGGATCCGCACCAGCGTCTTCTATCTCGAAACCGGCCCCAACCCGCGCGTCTACTCCAAGTGGGACCCCTACTACGTGCGGTCGCTCACGCGCTTCTCGGACAAGGGCATCATCCCGCCGCTGTCGGACGCGCAGGTCGAGGCGCTCACCGTCCTCGAGGAGACGTGCCAGCGCCTGGCTCTCCACATGATCCTCGAGGTCGGCGACATCCAGTTCTTGAGCAACGAGCACGTCCTCCATGCCCGCACCGCCTACAAGGACTACCCACCTCCCGCCCCCCGCCGCCACCTGATGCGTCTCTGGCTCAGCACGCCCCAGAGCGAGGGCGGCTGGCGCCTGCCCTTCCATGATGCGGATGAGAAGAAGCGCGGCGGCATTCAGGTCGACGACACGCCCCCGAGGGCGCCGGATGATGCTGAGTAGGGGATGACTTCGGGGCTTTTCTTTGTCTTTTTCTCTCTTCTTCTAATTCTCTTTGCTACGCGGAGGCGAGACCTTCCTTCTACCCTCGCCTTTCTTGTTTTTGGGTGGGGTTTTCCGTTCTTGTGATATCCAGGAAGCCGCATAGACTTGCGCGGCTTTGGGCTTGGATGGTAGGGAGGCAATACACCTAGATCGAAACGCCGGTCGAGTTGTGCCCCGTTGGCGCAGCGGTTGGAACCAAATATGCAAGAATTTATTCGAAAAGAGCAGGTCAATGGCCTCAAGTTTTGTTTGCGGCAGCTAGGTTTCTAGCACCCCTCTCCCTCTCCCACTTTTCGCAACTCTTGACCCCTCCCTCTGTCTTGTTAGGCTCTGAAGCTTCGTCTCCCATACTGCTGTTGTCTTGCGCCGTTTGGAGTCGTTCGTTTGAATACTGGATTGGGCCCTACCCATCTGCTGACGCCGTCAAATAAGCCCAGCGCGTCGTCCAGCGCATTATCGCCCGGCGTCATCGTCAATGGAGGCAGAGGGACGTGGAGGCAGGTGAATGGCCAAATTTGGCATCTTGCGAGCCATTTCAAACGTCATAAGCGCCAGCGAAAGGTGAACTTTGCCCAAGTAGGTAGGGGGAATTGGAGGCAGAGCCTTAAAGGGGTATGTACAAGGAGAAGGTGCGCGGGGGGGCGTTGTGGCAGAAACCCGGCCGCCTTCTTCGTTGGCGGTCGGTGCTCCTTGCCTACCCACTTTCTAACCTCACGGTCTTCTCTCTCGACACGGAGTGTGCCTCCCTTCAGCTCGAACTTGCGTGCGCTGGCGCAGCACTCAAAGAGCAGGCTCAGCGCGGCGGAGATGCAGCATTGTGGTCTGGGGATGCAGAAGGTATGATAATGTCTCGGCCCCCACTGACTGCATCGCTGACTTTGCCCCCGCGTTGGAGCCCCGAATTGATCCTTTTTAGCAGTCGTTCGCTGTACCTTGACTGACCCCACCACCCGCCATCAACAATCCTCGCAAGACCCGATCGAGTACGCGCGACCTGGTCTTTTTGTTGCGCAAGATGACGGATGATGATTATGATCCATTCGGACCACCAAAGGTAATTCAGCTCTTATTCACCCGCAAAACTCCCTCGATGGTTTGACAATTCTGTAGGGTCATCCATACTGGGACGGAAAGTGCAGAGCATGCCACTTCCAACCCACCGAGAAAAAATTCCCGAGAAGGACAATCGACCTCTCCAGTCTGAAAGAGGTGGTCGACGACAGAGGATGCGATAACTGCACCTTCATCTCCGATTGCCTGGACCTTGACTCGCTGATTGAAGATAATCTCATTGAAGAACACTACTTCCCGAACATAAGTTTCATAACCCCAGGAAGACGCGGCAACTTCGGAGTCGCAAAGTACCCGGGAGCGTCTTCCAACAACAGCATGTTGATTACTGTGGAGGCCATCAATGGAGGATTGCTAGGCTTTGAAGTATTCCACTCATTTCCTGAAGGGACCAGTAGCTGCCACGGCATACCTGATTGGATAGGATCAGCACCAGATGTGCCGCAAGAGACTTCTTCAGAAGAGAGCTTCTCCTGGGCTAGAGAGTGGCTTGAATACTGCTGCGGCAACCATGCCCGTTGCAGCCCATCAACGGCCTCCACGGTGCTGCCAACGCGAGTGGTCGACGTGCAGGACACGGTGGAGAATGGACCGGTGAAGCTGGTCGAGACCTGTGGTCGAGAAGGGCGCTATTTGTGCCTAAGCCACTGCTGGGGCGACGCTGAAAAGCATCCTCGTCCTCTGGAAACAACAAACGGGAATCTGCGGCTCTACAAGGAGCAAATACCTTGGAACAGTCTACCTCTGACATTTCAAGACGCTATCAATTTTACTCGCAAACTCGGTGAACGGTACATATGGATCGATTCTCTATGCATTCTCCAAGACTGCAAAGAAGATTGGAGACGAGAGTCGAAGAAGATGGCCGACATCTATTCAAACTCGTATCTGACTCTTGCTGCCACGGCATCCGTGAACAGCTCCGGTGGTCTATATTCAAGACAGGATGAGATCTATGACACTCGTATTGTCAAGGCTCAGGGTGGACACGTGAAGTGTCGAAGAAGGAGACCGCACTGGCCAGTTTTCGGAATATCTGATGGCACCACCCCAATCCCTCCTTTGCTGCAGCGCTCCTGGGTGTACCAAGAGCGTGTATTATCACCGCGAGTCCTGCATTTCGGACGTGATGAGCTGCTCTGGGAGTGTAGGCAGGAATCAGGCTGCGAGTGCAGCGTTTGGGTCTCACCAAAAGAGAAATGTCCGCGATTCGATCAAGTCGTCGAGCCTGTTGATGCATTGAAGTACTTTGACTCGAAGCTTGATCTCGAAGAAAAGGAAAGAGAGGAATTGAAACGCAAGTTCCTGGACATCTCGCTCATCACGGAATGGCAAAGAGCTGTCCAAGAATTTGCGGCGCTGAAACTGACCCATGCATCTGATCGCCTTCCAGCCATCGCCGGACTGGCTCAGAAGATGCTGCGTCTGCGACGCAGTAGAGCCTTCTTCTCTACGGAAAGCTATTCGGCCGGCCTCTGGAAGGATTCGCTCCTCGAAGACCTGACATGGCACGTGCGAGATGCCACGTCCACCAAACGAGACAACCCACTCGTTCCAAGCTGGTCATGGGCCTGCGTGGACAACGCAGCCGTCAGGTTCAAATATAAAATCGACATGACAGCGTTTAACTGGTCGGATCGAGAGCTGTGGAGGCGCGAAGACGCCGGCAGGGTCGCTGAAGTCGTACGCATGTCAAGCGGCGACGACGACGGCTTCTTGGGAGCTCGAAATGGCGCCTTGACGCTGAAAGGCCGTATTTTCCACGGCGAGCTCGTCTTTCAGCGTCCTTTCCCAAAAACAGATCCAGGCAACATCGAGGCCAAGTTTTCGGCCAGGTCTGAGCCAATCGGTGACAGTTCCTGGATCGTAAACGTCGGTCTGCACCTTGACTACAAGTTCTGGGAAGAGCCGTCGGAACTTTGTGACGTGTCTCCTGTTATAACCATCCATCTTTTTTGGATACATACCGTCATCACCACCAACCGTGTTGTCAAAAATCAATTTTTGGTCCTCCGCCACAAAAGGGACCCCCATGTCTACGAAAGAGTGGGCCTTTTGGAGGATAGACGTGTGAGACACGAGTTTGACCATGCGCGCGCCGTGGCAAAGGAGCCGGAAATTATAACCATAATCTGAGATGATGTAACGGAGGCATTGCATTTTGCATTCATACTCTCAATCGCACCGCCGTTCTCCCACCCATCTGCCCATTTCCCTTAGGTCTCCTTGGTCTCCTTGCTCCTGAAAAGCGCCTTGAATCTCTCCGTCATCTTCTTGGGCGCCTCCGTCTTGAGCTTGGTGTCGCAGACGACAATCTTCTCCACCCCCTCACGGAACTGCGCGTCGGCCTGCGCTCCCTGACTCGCCCAGATGTCCCAGACCACCTGCTTGATCTTGTCGTAGCGCTTGGCCTTGCGCTTGTACTCCTTGGCCTTCTTGAGCTTGCGCTCCAGACGCTCGACTCGCTGCTCGAGCCCCTGGTTGGCGAGGAGCAGCTCGAGCTTTTCGTCCTGTGAGATGTTAGCGGTTGGTGGACCCCTGGCGTGAGATTTGGGACTCCGCACGAGTTGGGCAGGGGCAGCAGGGCCGGCCGGGGCACGAGGGCTGGTGGTGGAGGAGGAGGACGAGGAGCTATCAGAGGCCTGGAATGGTCTTGTTAGCAGAGATGAACGTTCCCTGTAACTGTTAGGGAGAACTCACGAGCAACGGCTCGTCGCTCTGGCCAGAGGCCGCGATGCTGTTGCGGGGGTGAGACATTTTTGATTGCGATCAAAAACGTCTGGGGGCTCGGTCGACGATGCTGTGTAGAAGAAGGCTTGGGTCGCATCGTGAAGTCTGTTTTGGTTACTATGCGCGCGGATACTGTTGGTTGACGACTCGGCGAGAACCCACTACCATCACTTCGCGATGAAACTTCCGGAACGCACGATTCATCCTCGTAGGTACACGTACGCACATGATGATGAATGCTACGCAACAGACAGAGCTCTAAACTAATCAGGTCCTTGTTCGTTCGATAGATACCGCAATCCAAGGGGAAAGAGACTTTTCGTCACCTACCCCTGACGCAATCGCAATTCGAGGATTGCGAAAATCTTCGCGAAGCCTCAAGGTTTCAGCACCATTCTTTTCCCTCCCATTCACTTCGTAGTACCCAAGAGACACTGAACCAACGAACTCGCTCTTTGCTGGAGAGCGTTGCGAGGTGACTGTCGCCTCCACTCCATACACCACAATCCTAACCCTTCAAAACCGCATCAACCTTCTCAACCGCCTCCAAAAGCTTCACATTCTGCGCCTCGATCCGCTTGACCCACTCACGACGCCTTTCCCAGCCGAAGAACACACCGAGCTGCAGGTCGTTCTGCTCGATCTTGTGCTCCAGCTTGGCCTTCAGGTCGCGCAAAGAGGCGGATGTTTGATGAGCAGAGTTGTTGTGGAGGAGCAGGAGCTTTTCGCCGATGTCGAGGAAGAATTCCATGCGGGCGTTGAATTGCTCCATGGTGACTGGGGGTGGGAAGTCGGGGGTCTGGTCCGGGTGGTTAGTGGTGGAGTTTGTGGTCGTGGGGTTGGTGGCGGCGTACGGTCTGCGTGATGGAATCGGCGGTGCTGGGAGAGGAAGACGAGGAATTTGTAGAACATGCGGACTGGTCATGGTCAGAAACGTTTCCTGTTGGATGGGCAGATGACTTACGATGGTGGACTCGGCAGAGCCATTGGCAACTCCCTGAGGCGTCGTCATTACGACTTGGCAGTATTTGAGAGGCGGTGGGATGGGGTGGCTGTCACTTGGCTCAGAGGTGAGTGATGTTGAAAAGTAATTGTGCGGAGGAATTCTGAGGCTCAGGTGTGGACTGCGGATTTACTTCATTCGCGTTTGGCTGTGAACCTTCTGGAACTTCTCAGAATCCCTGGTGACCTTGTACCTACACTGGACTATCACCTCGACCGTTGCTCGCGATGAATCCAACAAGATCATCTACCCGACGACCAAAGCATCAACCCATGGCGTTCCGCTAACCCAGAAGACTGTGACAAAGTTCCTGCCTGGCGCCCATTCGACACTTACCGTTTTCTCTTCTGCGTCATCACCATCCCAGCTTACAACCTGCCCATCGCCCAGCCAATTGACTGTGACGCGCACCTCGCCGGGTCCGGCTCCAACAACCGTCAGATTGCCCTGACCCCTAGCTTCAACCACCACGCCAGCGACTTCAACCCAGCCATCCGTGTTCAGCGTCACGCCGGTCGCGTTATTGCTACCTCTAGTCGTCACGCTGCCATTCATACCATACGCCGTACCCTGGAAAGATCCGACAAAGGTGCCAATGAGACCGTCCTCGGCCTCGTAGCGCGCCGCTTCCCCCTGACTTACCCCTGACGAGGACGCCGACTCGGGCACCCACAGCTGCACCTCGGATAGTGCGACGGCGTAGTGCAGCTGGTTCCACAGCGTGATGGTGAGGCTGTCGGTCGTCGCATTGCCCGCGTCAAATGCGATTGTGTTGAGCGCGTTGGGTACGCAGTCAGGCCAGGGGTCGGCATCACTTCCGCGCTCCGCGAGCACAGCGCCCGAGCGCGCATCCTCAACGATGACGCGGGCGGGGCAAGCGATGAGCCCTCCGCCGGGCAAACTACCAGGCTTCTTATCGACGTCAGCGTAGACGGCGAGAGAGATGGACTCAAGGGCACGCGCGCGTGGCAGCGTGATGGTCAGCGTGTTGAACGGCGTGGTCGACTGGTTGTTGGTCCAGCGGTTGTCGGGGATTTCGTCGTACCAGACGAGCCCGTCGTTGAGCTTCCAGGAGGGCGTGGAGACGAGGTCGCCGTCCGGGTTGAGCTCGTAGTCGGCGGTGATGGAGGGCAGTTGCCAGGGCGTCTTGGGGTTGGATAGGATGTTGGCGTAGCGCGGGGTGGACGAGAGCGTGTTGATGGCAACGGTTGAATTGGGGAGTGTGAGATTAAGGGGACCGAGTGCGGGTTGCGTGTGTAGGAGGGCGCCGTTGTGGAAGATGGAGAGACCGGCGCTGTGGTTGGCTTGCGTGTAGTGAGCGCCGTCGCGGTCCCAAAGAAGCGTTAGCAGCGAGCCTGGAATTGTCAGTGGTTGTTTAAGACTTTTTGCCAAAGGAAAGTGGAGGTTACAGACCATGGTAAGGGAGGTTCTCCACAGCAAAGTGTGTCCAATTGTCTGGAACAAGCGGACGAAGCTCCAGTCGATCGTCGAGAGTCGGAATGATCCCAAGCAAGTTGGCGAAAACGTTGTCAAAGAACGTAGAGTGCAGGTAGTGCTCAGAATGACTAAGTCGGTCAATTACCTCTGACCCCTGAATTGAACGAGTCCAGCGATGAGAGAACTCACTTTGCATGATCGCCGCTCCACATGTCGACTGTTGGACTGCAATATATCAGCATGTCTCCCTCACCAATCCAGGAATGGCACATACTAGTGACTCTCCGCCGTGTACGGCACGCCATCCCGATAATTTGTCCTGACGTATTTCTCAAACTCACTCCCCCAAAACTCCTTCGTGACGAGCTCACTCATATTCGCGCGGGCAATCCTAGCCAGCGTGCCTAGATAAACGCCGGTGGAGAACGGCCAGCTCTGCCCATTCCACACGCAACAATATGTCGAGTTCTTCAGCGCCGTGTAATACGGATTGCGCTGCTCGAGTGTCGTTGGGCCAAACTCAGTCAGGAAACCCTCACCATCAGCAGACAAGCCGGCCTCAAGCCCCCTGACTTCTGCGGCAGAGGGAGACGACGCGTTGGACACAGAAGCAAAGACGTCGAATCGGAACGGGAAGTACCCAATGAGCTGGCGGCCGACGGCCGGCGTGTTGGTGCCGTATATCACGTCGATCCAGAACTGCAGCTCGTCGTCCCAGAGGAGGTCGCGCATGCGTTGCTCGAGAGTTGCGGCGCGTGTGCTCCACTGCTGCGCCAGGGAGGCGTTTCCGGCGATGCGGGCGACTTCGGCAATGGCACGCGCGTTGGCAATCATGTATGCATTGTGCGAGGGTCGGTACGTCTCAGGTCCGAGGAAGATGGTTGAGTAATCATTGGCGGCGTCGTTCCATT
Source organism: Phyllosticta capitalensis (assembly GCF_038381095.1). NCBI lineage: Eukaryota > Fungi > Ascomycota > Dothideomycetes > Botryosphaeriales > Phyllostictaceae > Phyllosticta > Phyllosticta capitalensis. The sequence goes on from NW_027117440.1 coordinate 889,217, forward strand.
GCTGGACCGGCCCGCCGTTGGGTCCGCCTACTAGGTAGCCTGGCAATGAGTACTCTTGTGCATCGCTCAGGGGAGTGCGGTGGTATAGGCCCGTCGTGTTGTCCAGTTGGATGTCCCAGAGATTGAAGCTTGCTATCATGCCCGAGAGCTGCGCTGTGAGGAAGGCGGCATCGCCTGTCGCCTGTGCGTGCTCGAGTATTGCTCGCTGTACATAGTGCGTGTACGAGATGCCGGAGAGCGCTTCTGTCCCGCCACGAGTGTAGGCAAGTATCAGGTCTTTGGCATAATTGGTGTCTCGTAGCCAGCGCGACTCCAGAATATGGTGACCTGCGCTGTCTGGAATGGTTTGAAATTTGGACGCTGCATCGAACGATCAGCAAAATCATGCACATTGCAGGGAAAAGAGAGCATGACTATACCCCACGAGACTGGATGAATAAACTCGGTAAAGATGAACCCATGGCTTTCATGGACATATTTCAAGTGTCTTTTGATGACGCTTGCGCGGTAATAATAGACATCTTGAAGTTGCTGGTCGGGGACATCGATGAAAGGGATGTTGTCCAGGTACCACTGCACGTCGTCGAAACCTGCAAGGTAGCTCGAATGGTCCAGAATCGAAGTGGTCTCGAGATGTGCATCAGGCAGCGGGTAGGGCCGCACAGGGTCCTCTGCAGATCCAAGTACAGCAAGGAACAGACAAAAAAGCATGGATTGCTTCATGATAGCTTCGCAATGGCTTTACCGTAGTGAGAAGATGGTTGGCTCGAAGCCATGGCGGCACTTTTGTAGGTCGCAAGTATTTGCCTGGACATGTCATGAGAGCCGGGCGGACAAATTGGGGCACCAATGAGGATTTCTTGACCTTCCATTCCTGTCAGGTACGCGAGGTACCCCTCACTGGCTGCATACGCGAGCGCGATGTGCTATTAGCCGGCTGTATACTGACGTCGGTTCGCGTGTTGCTTGCAAGGGTACAGCAAGACGATCATGTCAATCACAAGCGTCCATAATGAAAATGTGCCGAAAAGAATCGCTTTCATTAATCTATTTTCATAGCTTTTTAGAGCTTGGAAAACTCCATCCGTCCTATATCTTGTTCGTAATGTTTATTTGTGGTTGTTGAGATTTACTGCTTACCAGCAACCTTCTGGTTGACCAGGACGTAGCGGTACCTGGCCTTGCCGGCCTCCATGTCGACAACGGCCTGGTTGGCGTCGTCGAGAGGACGCTCCTGGATCCAGGGCTTGATGTTCCTCTCAGCGGAGAGGTTGAGCATCTCCTGAATCTCGTGGGGAGGACCAATGAGGGAGCCACCGATCTTGCAGCCCTTGGCAATCAGAGCAAAGGCGTTGAACTGGGGAAGAGCGTCCTCGGGAGCGCCGACCTGGATGAAGACACCCTTGCGGCGGAGGAGCGACAGGTAGCCCATCAGGGGCAGCTTGGGCGAGGAGACAGTGGAGACGATCAGATCAAGAGTGTTGGCGTGGGTCTTCTCCCAGTCCTTGTCCTCGTCGGTAGCAATGAAGTCGTCGGCACCCATCTTCTGGGCGTCGGCCTTCTTGCCACCAGTACGGGAGATAACGACGACCTTGTCGGCGCCCAAGGCCTTTGCGTACAGAACACCAAAGTGGCCCAATCCACCCAGACCAACGATACCAACCCTCTTGCCAGGACCGCAGCCCTCACGCTTCAGGGGGGAGTAGACGGTGATACCACCGCAGAGCATAGGAGCGGCGTCGGCCGAGGAGATGGATTCGGGAATGTTGAGGACGAAGTGGCCGGGCGTGCGGTTGTAGTTGGCGTATCCACCGTAGGACTTGCTACCGTCGGGGTACTTGGCGCAGTAGGTTCCAACCATGTTGGGGCAGTGGTTCTCCTCGCCATCGGCGCAAGCTGCTTATGTCAGCAAAATTCGCCAAGGCATGGTGTTGAGCTAGCTTACCCTCACAGTCAGGCTTCAAGCAGGAAGATGCTTGAGCACCAACACCGACGCGCGCGCCCTCCTTGATGTGCTTGACGTTCTTTCCAACGCGGACGGCCTTGCCAACAATCTCGTGGCCAACGACGCACGGGTAGGGCGTCTCGCCCCAACCAGAGCGGAGAGAGTGGATGTCACTGCAAGAATGTTACTCGAAGGCCACGTACTCGTCAATCGTGATCATTACCTGCCGCAGATACCGCAGTGGGAGATCTGAATGTCGACGTCGTCGTCGGAGAAGGGCTTGGGCTCGTACTCCTGCCAGACCATGTTGCCCTCGGCGGCCTTGGGGTCAAGACCGCACCAGCCCTCAAACTTGTAGTCGGTAGACATGTTGATGGGATTGATTTGATCCGGGTGTTGTGGGAGAAAGACGGGCGATACAGAGGTTTGCGGAGAGTCGGGTGGAAAAGAGTTTGAGGAAGAAAGCTCTCTATCTCACCGCATGTCGTCCGGCAGCGCTGGGAGGTATATATCCTCAGGCTTAACTCCGTCTGGCTCAAACCCGCATGGACAAGACAACTTTGACCAGGAAGCTTCCCTGCGATTCTCCGCCATTATCTCCTAATGGCGACGCTAGGGCGTGGGAGGGCCCTAGCATGCCGTTGTAGCTCGAGCAGCAGCTGTCAAACACGGCAGAGAAGAACGCCCTGTTGCGTCATCGTTGTTTATCGTTTCTTCAGCGTTGATTGCGCTGCCATCCAGTGCCGATATCCAGACCAGATAATCGATGACGGTCGAGGCTGTAACGGCCCGCCAGCGGTAGCGGCCATCAGTGCGTCGGGGAGCTAGCGCTCGAAAGGTTCAGAATGCCGCTCGAAGCTTTGTGGGTGGATACCGGGGGAGCTCTTTGGTCAGAGCAAGCTGGCAAGGTTGTTTCCTGTGTAGTAATCGGGCGGATCGCTCGGGTAATTCGGCCGCCCGCAGAAAGTCCGGCTCTTCGCCTCTCTCTTCCTGGGACGACGACCCCTTGCCGCGGCACGGCACTGCGCGAACCCAATAATCTGATCCATGGCATGTAGTCCAAGTCGGCTGGCGTCAGGTGGCTTGGAAATACTCTACAATAGCAAAGTCTGGTGGTTGTTGGATCGTTGGCATTTGGCTGAGGCGTAACGTCAGTGGCAACAACAGCCATGCCCAGGCGGGTTTAAGCTGGAGATTCCATTAATTCCGATCGAGCAATCTGGTCCATTCCCAATCCAGGCCCTTTTCGTGATGTCACTTGCAACTGCCGTTGTTGACACCGTTGCGATTGCTGCTGTCCGTTGGATGGAGGTTCAAAGATTCGAAGTTATCGCCAGTTTGACGTTGCCCTGACATTACAAAGCTCAGGGGTTTGACGAAAGGAGTCGGTGATTAGGACGTCGTCTTTTCCGGTGCGAGCGCACAGCTTTAAAGGTCGACGAGAAGAATGAGTCGTTGAGATTGAAAGGCGACGTGTAGACGGGCGGGTACGATATTGCCGTCGCTCTATTTATGCTTACTGTGACATTGGCCCCCATTCGCAACCAACACACCTTGATGGCTTGCCCTCTTTCGAGCACCATAATGTCCGTCTGACGTGCCATCTCCACTGGCATTGTCAGATCTGCCACCACAGCCTTATGACATCTCTGACTGCACCTTTCGACAACCTCCGGACCGTTTTATCCGCCGTCTTTATACCGACCGCTCGTGTTCGCCATGGTTGAGTACTCAATGCCATGCGAGATGGGAACCAAATGCCGAACAGATGCGGATACGAAATCAAATATCCCGGAATTTGGCGAGCTCGCTCTCCCACCCCGGATTCGCGTCGTGACTTCGGTGCTCGCATGAGATCAAAAGCTGAGACAGCAACAATTCTGCCTGGATCAAGTAGCTCGTGTAAAGATTGCGGATGACTGCAAGATCGCGACAGTCCACGGAAGTCATAAGGAAAAAAGACTCCTGACAAAGGCTTAGGTGATATTAAAAGCCGCGTCATGCGTACCCAAAGTCAAGGGGAAACAGAAACCTCAAGCGCAGTCGCCGGGCCGGGAACGTCCGAAACTTAAAGACCGGGTTGAGACCAGGAGCATCCAGACGGAGAAGTAATTTGTAAACATCCAGCCAACTGTATCCTTTCGGAATTTCCAGTGCTTACACAAACAAGCAGAAGCGGCAGTCAGAGCCGGTCCGGCAGATCATGTTGCTGTGAGGAATTCAACCTTGTTTCCACAAGACCACGAGAAATGCCAGGGGAGGGCCTTGCGAAATTCCGCTCCATGGATTAGAAAACCTAGGGTATCGCACTATGTATGTGAACAAGGAAACCCCGTTTAGATGAGATCCGGACGCCTGGAAATGCGATAGAAATGTCTTGAAGATAGACGGGTTGAGACTGGGAAAAAGAAACGGTTAAAACGGAAGGCGGCGGTTGAGAATGCCACTCAAGTGCTTGAACATTTTACAGAAATGCTCCCTCGTCCATTTCCGCAGCCCATGCCCATCTACCGGTACTTTGTCAAACGCCATGTGCCTTGTTCAGAACGCCAGCGCTAAAACAACAACTCTCGAACAAACGGAAAGGCTGGTCAAAGAGAGCCAATGCGTCCAGCAAAAGTTACCGGGCGTTGTCTCCTGGGTCCAGGTCCGGGTCGCAGATTAATGACACTCTCAAGCTCTTTGAGCATGTTCACGCTGGATTCGCGCTGCTCTCTGGCTGAGGCCTGTCGAATTCGGTCTTCTTGCATCTTGGCCATGCGTTCTTCGCGACTCATGGTCGTCCTTTGCCGGGGCATTGCAATTGCCTCAAAGATCTCTTCATCAGACTCACTGTTGGATATTCCCGAACTGCTCGAGTGCTTGTGGCCCGGCAAGGTCGGTTCGCCGTTGAGGGCGCGCAATGCGTCGCTTGGGGTCCCATCTTCGTCAACAGCCGTGAGGCCCCCGAGACTCGGCACTGGAGAGCGAAGACCACCGTTGGAAGATGCCTGAGAGATTCGTCGCTCAGCTCGGTCAATGTTGAGTGCTAGGGCTGCTTTGCCTGCCTCCCATGCTTGCACCAGAGATTTAAGGTCGGCACCGATAGAATCGTACTGTGCCATGAGGTGCCCGCCCAGCTCATTTACTTCTGATGATTCTTCCAGAGACTTGTTTGATTCCTCACGTAGAATTTGCATCTTGGCCTGCAATCCGCGGATTCCCGAAGATAGAGCGCTAAGCTTTCGCACTTGAGTTCGCAGACGCTCCTTGTCAGGTGACAGAGCCGAGGCCCGCTTGGGCTGGGGTGAAGGCATGGTGAATTCTGTCGTTTGTCAGCGTGGGCGGCATTTTGGTCCGCCTGGGTCAACTTACGTTCTTCTTCACTCAAAATCTTGTTGAATTTCTCACACCATGTGCCAGACATTTCAGCCATGTTTTTCATGGACTCGATTGCAGTTCGCCATCGATAGAAGTCGGATTTGTCACCCTCTGCCTCGAGAGCAAGTAGCGAACAAAGCATAATCCTCCGGAGGAAGATAAGACGGTACTGCAGAATGCGGAGAGACTTCAACGTCTCGCTATCTTCAAACTCATCTTCTGAGTATCCAAGAAAAGCTTCCTGCATGTCCTGTGAGGTAATGTCATAAACGTCGAGATATCTTTCGAGGTCATCCGGCTCGACGAGCGAGCGAAGCGTGGCGCATTCTTCCAAAAGCGCCGGGATAACGGCCGCAAAGGCATTCTTCAGACTCCGCCGTAGCCTGGCGCAACGTCTGTTTTGGCCCTTTTCGTCTAATCTGGTAATCGGTGGCAGTGGTGTGCTCCTAAATTCTGGTCAGCCTGCGCCTTGGCGCTCGGAAACGGGGCCGCCGTACAACCTGTATCCCCTAGAGACCAGCTCAACCTCCTGAATGAGCATCAAAGCCGAGGAACTGGCAGTATCAAATGTCTGGAGGTTGGCGACGAGCACCGAGGCAGTGTTGATGGCGCGATGTCTGAGATGCTGCAGCCATTTTCGCGTTGCATGCGCGTATGCAAATGTCAGTCCAACAGCAGTCGCGAAAACGGCGACCAGCAACCTCCCTTTGCTGAAGCCGCCCTCCTCCTGATCGCGTGCCCATTGAATCAAACACACTGTCACGAAAGCTCCGACCCCAGTAGCTGTTGCGCCAGTCACGTTGACCGACTCGATCTTGTAGTCTGCAGTCTGTTGTTGCCCATCAATCCCGGGGGCGGCTGGAATCTTGAAGGTGCCTTGGCCAGAACTCTCGGTGAGCAATTGGGAAGCGACGATGATGTAACGAAAGTGTTCGAGGAATCGCGCGTTGTCCGCCCGGCCTAGTCTGGAGTTGACTACGCGCTATGCGAGGGTTAATACACGCGTACTGCGGGGATTGAAAAGACGACGGAGACGTACGGAGCAGGCGTTTTGTAAACGGTTGATTGAGCCGCTTTGGGGAAGCTTGAGAGGTTGCGGCAGTTTTCCGCGAAGCTTGGAGTGCAGAGTGGACGGACCTCGGGGCGCGAAGGAGGGTGCCTCAGGAGCCTCATCACCGGATATATCCTTCTTCTCCCCCGTGTCGCTGTCCTCGACAGACGCGATCCAGCCAGGTTCACTCTCGCCGGTTCCTTCTCCTGCGATGAGTGAGCTTTGGGATGGTTTGTCGGGATTTGTAAGGGGCAGGGGACGGACCTTCGAGGTATGCCGCTAGAGGCGAGTCGTGGTAGATAATATTGTCCATGGACCTGTCATGCTGCGCGCAGCGCGGGGCGAACGTGTGATCTGGTGCGGGATATGGGACGGGATGGTATTCGGTGGGATTTGGCGGAGGAGGAGAGAGTCGCAAGGCGGGCAGCTGACGTGAAGTCGGGCGCGGCTACAGACAGCACGTTGGGACCATGGGTGCGAGGCGCGCGCAGTAGCAAGGTAGCGGTAGGGTAGAATGGACGTGGACCCGGGGTGAGGAGGCCAGGGGATGCCGATGACATGGAGGTAAATGACCAACCGAAGCGATCCTTGTAGGCTGACCGACGTTCCCCGGCTCCCGCTCGCTCGCTCGACGTCGTCCCATCACCAACTCCTGTCGTCTTCCTTGACGCCCTCCCGCAAGTACCGGTTGCTTCATCAGCTGATTTTTGTCCTGTCTGTCGGGTTGTCACGACTTCGTCGCTCGGAATCGGCTGTGCATGTCTGCCGGACTCGTTTGTTCCCGACGCCCAGCGTCTGTTCCTTCTTGTTGCCTGTGTGCTAACCGCCTCCTCCGGCACATATGTTCGGACACTACCCTTCCGCCGCAAACAACGCGCGGATCCTTGCGGTGCGAGAGCTTCCGTCAGGGGGCCCGCTCACGCCAGAAACATGGAGGTGAAGGGGTGGTGACTGCTGCCCGACTGGACCTACCATATCGTGGTTCCCAAGCTCTCTCGCCGGCTGCTTCGGCATCGACGTCATCCATCAACATGTTTTCCATTTGTTCCTCTACGCACGGAAGAGCCAGTCAGAAGTCTGCGCAAAGCCGCAATTATGTCCTCTCGACAACCCTCCGCAGAGCCATGCCTTGGCATGCTTCGCCGAGCATCTCAGCTTGCCGCTTTGCCCTGCCAAGAGGCTGCCGAGCAAGACAGCGTCGCGCCAGATCAGAACCACAGAAGATTAGGCCATGACCGTCTTGGAAATCTCGTGCGTCGTCTCTCGACTCTTCAGCCCTAATCGCCATGATCATCCTCCAGTCGCCATCCCTGCGTGCTTCACGCGCGGCTTTGACGGACACAGCAGGCCCCGCCACCTTCCTGAGCATTGCCCCTCCTGGGGTTCTCCAGAGCTCGCATCCTTGCTGCAACATGTACCATTGGGATCCAAAATGAAAAACCCTGGGGCAACCGCGTGTCAATCGTTGTTTGTCGTCTCTTCGTTGCGCTTCCATCAGTCTTGTCAAGCTGTCCTGGCATTCCTTTGAAAGCAGATGGTCTTCGGCCTTCGGTCTCGGACGGCCTATTCATTCTCATCCCTACCAACTCCTCGGACATTCGGTTTCGTCTCATCCGCAGAGATTCTGTCGTTGCTGGCGGGTTGGCGGTGTTGCCTGTCTGTTGCCACCAGCATCTCAATAATACACGACGTCTGACACATCTTGATTTTTTCTTATCCCATCTCTTTCTTGGGCAATGTTTCCATGTGCCATTCTCCATCACTCCTGTTGCCCATTGGGTAAACACCATTCAAGCCACAGAATTATGAATGAGCAGCAAGTCAGTACACACCGAGCCATGGTTACCCAAATCGAGACGATGCTCCGCGTAGCACCTCAAAATTGGACATCATATCTACCCTCGGCCAGATTCCTCATGCAAAACATCGATGCCGGCCTCTCTGCAGACTTCAATGATTGGATTCGGACTGTGACAGCCCTCCAAGAGCTCGGTTTTGCAGATGTTGATCGTGGCGGGGACCCGATAGTCACTCGTTGGTGCAATAGCCAGTGGCTATCCATGCTCGCCCAGCGTCCAAACAGCTCAGCAGTACTGAGAGGCACGCACTCCATCCAAAATGTCACGATTTGTTCGCTAACAGCACATCAGGGCTGGGAAGCTATTGGCTATACCGAGCGCAGCCATCACTCGGAAGGATCCATGCCGAGGAAAGCAGTTCATCGTCTGGTAGCAGCCTTGGTGCTGCAGGAACAGGAGATGGTCGTCTTCACGGCGCAAATTACGTGGAAGCACGCGGGCTGTTGACGCCGGCGACAGACTACTTTGCACGGGCTGTGCAAGCGGCCCATGCGGAAGGCTCCTTGACAGGAGGGTTGCTAGAAAAGGCTTGTTCAAACTGCCAGGCACTGGGCTCTTTGCACTGACCGTGTCTTTTCAGGCCGCGGAAGCGTATATGAGTCTGGGAAACGTGACGTATAGCCGTCATAACCGACGGTACTTTACCCAGGCCATTTTCTATTTGAGGACGGCGGCAGGCCTGCCGGGCTACAGATTGCCAGAACATCTTCAACAGTAAGTCAACCTCGGGATGTAGCAAGTCAGGTGCCAACACACATCAGGTATCTTGATGAATATGGGCCATTAGTGGAGTAGACACCAAATTTGGAGTGAATTCCTGCTTCCATCTCTTGTTATTGGCACGGCGTTGGTGGGACTGGCGAAATCGTGGGACTCGTGATGGATTGCATCGGCCGGTGGCATCTGTATGGAAAATCTCAGCAATTCGCGTTCACTACCACTTGCAGAAAAATCCATGCATTCCAATCACACATCTTGCCGCGTTGAAAGGGTGAGGTTGCAGTACTGCGGTCGGTTCGGCTTGGGGAGTCCCTTAGGTCCGCGCGCCAATGGTGCCGCGGGCGGCAAGGTGGTGAGGCGCGTAAGCCGGGATACCGACGCTCGCCGCCGACTGAAACCAACGTGCCACGACATGTTGTGCCCTCGACAACCCACGCCGCGCTTCCATCTCCGTCTACGCCCACGGCACCACTCCACGCTGAAGTAATCATCGCTCTCGGACAACGGCATCATACCGATTTTGATCCCGGCTCCTGACCAATCACACTTCCTTCGGCTCGCGCTTCATTGCTACCTCTGTTCGCGCCGACGTCCAGCGCCCATTACCACCTGTCTCCATTGCATTAGCCAGCTTCGTCCGTAAGCCGGGAGCCTTTACTATCTCACGAAACCATTAGCCGCTTCAGGATCGACCTTTCCAATCGTCCAAAGTCATGCAGAACGAGCGTGAGCTTACAACCGCTCCCATTGTGCAGGAAAGCGTGCAGCACAACGCCCGGGTACGTCAGAGACAGCACAACAATTTCCCCTTTGAATTTCCTTGTGACGGATACATCTCTGCCCTTTCGTTTCAACCAGCTGCCAATTCATGAATTGATCACTAATCGTTCGCTTCCCAAATCAGGTTCTCTCCAACATACGCAATCTGACTGCGTCACTCTTTGGCGTCGCTGCAGGCACAATTGGCCTTGAGTCGTATCCCGGATTCTTGTTCTATTTTTTCGGCTCCCTGCTCGTCTCGTTCCTGATTCTTGTCCTCAAAACCAAGGCTCAACCGAATGAATACTTTTACAAACCGTTGGGCGACCTTTGGATGGGTGAGCTGTTTGGATCGGCCAGCAGCTTTGTGCTTACCTGGACTTTGTTCTACGGACTTTTGCGCGCATAGCACGCGGCAGAGGATACGTCAGCATAAGATACAAAGACCGTCCCGCTGGGACGCTCCCGCTGGACTTGATGGGGGTGTGGTTGCAGGAGCCGAGCCAAGCGCGCTGAGACATCGGAAAACGATAGGAGAACCGACGAGGCTAAGGGTTGCATCGACAGTCGACAATGTTTGGCTGGAACAAAACATGAAAACTTCCCAAGAAGCGCTAGTCGGACCACTGGAACGGGATGCTTTCGCCCACGACCAACGCACAGCAGCGATATGTCATGAATTCGGAGCAGAAGCTCGAGAGCTCGAGTTCGGCAGGGGCAAGGATCAGCTTTCTAGAGATACACCAGGGATTATGAGGAGTGTGGCTTGTGGGGATGGATATTAAAAGGCGACAGATGGATTGTTCACACGTCCGTCTATGCCTCACGGAAAGCTTTGGACGCCTCGTCACTGTGCTCAAACATCGTGGCGTCTACGGAGATGGTGGGGCATGAGCTGGGTTGAGAAAGTAGCTTGGAGTAGACGCAGAAGAGATAAAAGTGCGTAAACTGCCCAGACCATTTACCTGCGTGCAGCAGTGTGGCACCGGCATTGGCAGACGTCATAACAGCATGATTGCGCCAGGGATCGTGAGTCGCAGAGCGCACCCAGGTTCTGGTCAGACTGGGCTTTGGTGGGCGCCATCAAGTGAGAATATCTGAGACTGGGCAAAACCAATCTCAGGTGCGAGATACAACAACCAATTCTCATGCTGAGGCCCTGCATAGATCAGCGTCCCAAAGCGGGAATGCCTGCGAGGAGCGTTGGATGCGATCGTATCGGCGCTCGGCGAAATTAGCGGCCGGTACACACCCCAGCACCTCAGGCACAACATCATCGCTCTGGTGGCATTCAAATCCAAACAACAACACACCACCAGCCATGTCCCAAGAGCTGCCCTGTCCGCTGCCACAGGTGGAAGATGCTCTCCAGCCCTATATTCACCCCCGCCACGAGACTCTTCGCATTCGCAAGATTCTCGCAGAGCGATTCCAGGCGCAGTTCCAAGCAGCTGACCAGCCGTTGAATCCGCTCAGTGTCGCTTTCCCCCCGCCGCAGTCCGACCTTCAACTTTCAGCAGAATACACAGGTCTCCGTAGAACGTATTTTGAAGCTGTTCAGGCTAATCAAGCAGCTCAAAAGCGTTGCGATGATCTCCAAGGTGAACTGCAAGAGCTTCGGACATTGCAAATCTTAGCCGGAACCCAACGCAGCAATGCCGGGAACAGTCCATCAGAAAGCCAACTTGGGGCACAGTCCTATGCTATTCTGGCCGAGCAGCGTCGCAGACAAAAGGAGTTACAAATAATCCTGTTCGCCCTTGATCGAATGGACGACACGGAGCCAAATCCTCTTCGCCGCGACCTGCATGTGTGGCTTGACGAAAAGCTGGGTGAAGCGCCTGCACCCCCACCTGAAATCAGCGGAGACTCTGATGGCATCGCGGAGTCGGGTGCTGGAGTTCAGGAAAAAGTTCTCCTGCTCAAAAAGGAAGTGTTGGCGGCCAAAAAGAGCCTCGACGCTGAGGCTGCACTCCAAGCTGAGGCACGACGAAGATTGGCAGACACAACGAGCTCGGAGGTTGAAGGTCAAGTCTTTGCCCTACGTGCTGCGCGAGATGAGTTGATTACTTGGATCGAAGGCGAATTGGCAAAACTGGCCCAACTGGAAGAGCAAAGCCAATTGAGCGTTGATCACCGAACCCCAACAAAGCATGCACGGCACGAAAGTCTCGATGGGAGAGGAAAGAGAGGAAGCGAATCTTTTCCAACCCAGGATCAGGTCCAAATGATGTATGAGCGATACATTGCAGCCCGAACTGCTCTGGTCGGCGCCATTGAGGCTGCCACATCATCGTCGGAAGAAATCGCCCTGCCGCCCCAAACACCCGCAGAATCAAGGCTCGCAGTCTCCGTCCCCTCTGATGAAGCAAAGGAGAACAGATTGCCACCTGCAGACGTCCTTCCTTACGTTCACACGCTGCTGCGCGCTGCTCGCGACGAACGAGCTCTCCTTCAACAAACGTCATATGTTCGCAGTCTGCTCTCACAGAAGCGAGAGGAAGCACACCGAATCATGCAAAAGCTTGCGAATGAGAGCCAGTTGGTTCCCCCTGACGCAGAGACAGCGCTCGCCTGGGCCGATGCCTCGAGAGAAGCTGCAAAGAGAACAGAAGATGAGGTCATGCAGAGCATAGAATCAGGTGCCGCGAATATTGAGGGCGCCAAGAAAATTGTGGAAGAGCTGGACAAGCGGAAGCTGGCTTTCGAAAGACTCGGCTCTATGCTGCTGTCCCTGAAGAACCTCGTCGATGATGGAATATGAGGAAGTCTGTCTATCGACCATGACTTAACGGTCTACGTCGTCGTGCCAAGGCCCAAAAGTAAATTGACATGCCTCATGTCTGAGAAGCCATCCTTTCCGGGTGCCAGACTGCACTTGTGAGCTTGTCATCCGTCCTGTTTTGGCCAGATGCGACTATTTTCAAACTGCGCTTGCGCATTAGGTTCCTTGCTCCACAAACCTTTCGAGCTATCATCATCTTGCTGGCTGCCAACTGCAAGATAACCGTACTTGACTTCGGCATTCACCTTAATATTGGAATTCGACAAAACCAGTACCGCTACAACGTTGAAGCCACATTATAATTCGGTCCAGTTGGCCAATGGCGTCTGCATTCCCTCGCCAAGCATCATAAGATTAACCGGAAAGACTCGCTTGCGAAACAAAAGACAGAATTGTCATCAACAGCCTCTTCTTGATTGGACGGACAGTGGATGCCCCGCGCCCGCTCCGCTCGAACTCCGCGCCTCGCCCGCAAGACTTGCTTCGAGGCTAGCGGCTGCTTTGCCGCGCTCAGCAGTCGTCAATTCAGTCGCCAAGCCACTTCGCACTGTGGTTCCAAATTTTATAACCATCAGTAAAAAGACTCAACCTTGCTCGCCTTCATTCTCCCACACTCGTTGTGTCGATCCTGTGCGAAGAGATTGACAAGAATCCACACTTTGCGCATGGCCGAGAGTAAGGGACTTGCGCGCGCTCGTCTCCGCTACTGGCTCGCCGCCGTAGAGAACTTCCTCGGTCTAACCAGCAACCTCTCTTCTTCACCTCCTATCGATGATGTACGTACACATTTGTCATCGACATCCAAGATGCGTAGTGCCGCGTCCACCTCGCACGCCGCCCGGCGCCAAACCTCCCGCCCCACGCTAAGCCCCGCCCTCAGCCTACCACCAGCCTCGTTGAGCATGCGTCATTGGTGGCTTGGTCCTCGAGGGTTGTGTGTATTTCTGGCGAGCTTGGCAAATGGCGATCATCGCCATAACTACGCAAAGGCTGGGTGTGGCCAAACAAAATTCCAAAGTCCTGGTCAAGGGCTCCCTGTCGGATGTCCCAGACTTGTGGGCGCGGCACACGATTTAAGGTTATTTCGCGTGGGGCGCGAGGGGAACAGAACTGAAGAGAGCATGGTATCAGGATTGCACCCGGATCTATACCAAAACAGGCCCTGGCTGGAAGTCCGGCAGTGACGTTGTCGCGGAGCTGTTTGCGTGACTTGTACCAAAGAGACGGACATCATTCAGGCATTCACCAAGATTTGGGCGTGTTTCAAATTCGAGAGAAACATTCAGGTATCCGGAATCCGACAAAGAAAGAGCAAGGCGCAAGCAGTCTGGGGAGTGTTCAGCTGACATTGCAATCGACCGTGGTGTGAAGTTGCAGCGCATTCGCAGCTCCTCATGCAGCCACAAACGGGACAGGCAGACAGGCCCAATGTGAAGTTGCATCCTTGACTTCAGAAGAAAATCATGCCTTTGTCTGGTCGGCGGCAGGGCCACGATACTGCGCTTCCGAGAACCCTCCACTTCGCTTTGCTGAACGAGAGTGTAGCAAGAGTCATAACGCAGTCTAGATGATGGTTTTGGTTTTGAGCACGCGGCGTACGACTCATAGGCACGCCAAGTCTGGGATTCGATCTCTCTCTCCTGGTCATTGGGCAATTTCTCGTACCCGCCATAAGATCACCAGTTTTTCGCATCGCAAACACTTGCATGTCAGAATGCAAATGCCATTGTTGGCGTCAACATCGTGGCCAGACTTCGAACAAAACCAATTGGACAATGTCCTGGACTCGACGCATGGGTCTTTGCATTAAAAACGGGTGCGGGACGGGCCAAGATGGCCGGAGACTGGGGACAGGGTCTGAAGGTTCACCAAAAATGCTTAGTCGGGTCGTGTCAGAAGTTTGACATGGCTGCTCAAGTGCTTGTGTCGATGAAGATGTGAATGGTAGGGATTATCCACAGTGCTTTCCTTCTTGGACGGCTCTGAGTGGTCAACCGTCCAGTGCTGCTTTTGTTCACCAAATGCACTCTCGCCTTCCCCTGTCGCTTATGTCACTTTTGGATCTATTTATGTTTCAAATTCTGACACAGGTTTCTAGCCAAAAGGTGCTATCGCGGAGATTGGGCGTCATTCACTACACAGAAGAATCACCTCGTCGACTGTCTCGACGTCCTTGGCAGACCTCGCTACGTCGTTCCTCTCATAAAACCACACAACGGCCACATTGTTTCCTTCTACAGTCATCGCCACCAATAATCCCAGCTTCATCTCCCCTGCGATGTCTAGTCATCTCGCTCCTCGGCCTGTTGAATTTTTCTCTCGCCCGGAGCGTATCACATGAGCCCCGCCACAAGTGCATTTGGCTTCCGCGCCCTTGAAAGCGTCAAACGGGAATTCGCCTCTTGGCGCGCACCGTTACTCTGCTTGGCATCGCGATTGCTTGGCTAGATGGTTGCGATGCTACACTTGGCATCTCCTTCTTCCCAACTTCCCCTCCAAGTCTTTACCAGCAAAGGCCGGTCAGCTGTATAGTTCGTCGCGACGACTCGACCATCTTCGGTAACCCAATCACGGCATACGCCCTCCCGAACCGTGGCTCCGCGCAGAACGGGCGCTTCTCGCGGAGACAACCTTCGCTGTCGATGTTTTGGGCAAGAATCCCCGCAAGCGTGAGGGCGAGAGGCCGGCGATGCCTTTTACAATTGAAATAATTGGATGTCTGCCGCCATGGTTTGGCTTGGAGTCAAGGTATCGGGCCACAACTTCCCTTTTTTCAGTTAAAGAATGACTGGAAGGATAGCGCCTCTGCTGTCTTACTTCTTGCAGAAGCCAAGAGACTTGTTTGATATCAACGGATACCAACGGTTCGAAGGAAATCATCGTGGCGCACTCAGTCGGGTACCATCTCTGCCGTCTTTGGACCATTCTGGCCACCGCCTTCCAACTTTAGCAAACTCTTGGTCTTGCCTCCTCCTTCTCCTCCTCGGGTCCTCGTTTACACATGATGTTGAAACATGATGTCGAAAGAGAAAGCTCATCGGCAGTTGGGGACATCGGCACATTCGCCTGTCACTACCTATTCGGGGGCTTTTCTTCATCCTGCTCAGGTCCGTTCCGGAAAAAAGTACCAATGTCCCGCGTTTGTTTCAACCTTGCATTCGTATCTCGCACTTCGGATACCGAGTATCTCTTCCCCTCAAACGACATTTGCGTTGTTGCAACCTCAAGAGCTTGGATGTTATCCGACTATACTTTTGGTTGTTTGGTTGGGCATTTCTTCAGTGTTGCTGAACATGTTGATGTTGCACTCGACATGTCGCGCATGCGCATGCGGAGACCGGCTAAAGCCTTTATTTACACTTGCTCTGGTTGCGCAGATGAGGGTAGAAGAGCGACGTGACGTTGACCCTCTGTCTGAGCTGAGGTTCACCGCCATCACGAATTTGATAGAAAGAAGGGAGCAATGTTGGGGCAATATCAAGAATCTTGCTTTCAGATGATGCCACCTAAACAATGCAACGCCCTCTCTCTTTCCTTCCCCAACAGAGCCATAGGCAGTAAAAACATACGGTTCCTCGCGAAAATACTTTGCCAAAACCAAACCACTACTACACGCGCTTCTGCATAGCGCAGACACCCAATACCTCACTTTAATCACCGTCACTATTTCCAGAAGCCATGGGCGCCGTGTTGACCCGCCCAGCTTTCCTCGGTGGCCGCTGTCAAGTCGACGACGTACGTTGACTGATTCATTGCCTCCCTCCTGGCCTCGTTCGCACATGACGGACAGCCATGTCTAATACACAACGTCCAGACACCAAAATACGCCACGCCGCACTACAATATCTACAACGAAAAGCACATCCACGGCGCCGCCATCCCGGTGCGCCCCTTCCGCGTCGCCCTCGACATTCCGTTCCCGCCGCGTGTGCCTGTGCCAATGCCACTGCACCCTCTGCGCCCATACGCAGCATGGGCACCGGGAGCGATACCGGTTCCGGCCCCGGTTTCAGTATCGATACCAGAGCCAACAGAGCCTGCCGCGCTCACTCGAATGCGCTTTTTGATGCATCCAATCGGCGATCCGGGCTCGAGGATTGGTGGGTTGCTTTTCGGGGAATCCGGCGAGCAGACGACCCTGATGGCGTTGGTGGACTTTGGGGTGGATCTTCTGCGATTTGGATAGTGCTGAAGGAGGGGTTTTGGGGATGTGAGGAGAGGATTTATCAGAGTTTGGGAGTTGGAGGTAGAGGAGTTTTGGAGTTTTGGAATAGGATTGATCTGACCGCTATCACTTCGGTGCAATGGTGAGGGAGGTATTTGATGAGGCGGTAGATAAGCGATGCTACTTGCACCAGCATCTGGATTCTCGGTACTCAAGGAGTCTGCCCGTGACGATGGTGTGTATAGGGCTGTTGCCAGCTGGGACAACACTCGAGACCGAAAGCCGTGCTGCCACTGACGCGTCAAGTGACCATGAAAGCCAAACGAGCCAAAAAAGGCTCACTGCAATTAGAGGCGTGCCTCAAAGCGGCATCGAGCTGGTCATTCCTGGCGATGCGACTCGTGGCGAGGAATGCGGCTGCAGTTTTGTCACACTGCTCTGCTTGTCCTTTTGGGCTGTTCGGTTACATGGGAGCTCGCACTCATGAAGGCGCTCAATGTGCGTTGGTAGGCGTTGTTCCTCTGCGGCGGCGATCAAGGTGGAGCGCTGATGGAAGGGAGTGGGAGGGTTGGCGCGTGGGCAGCGACGCGCGACACCACAGCGCCATCACGCACTGCCCAACCAGGGAACGACCGCGCGACTTGGAACGTGGGAAAGAGGTAAGATCTTTGATTTTGGCATTTTGGTGCCAGCGGGTCATATGTTACTTTATGATTTGCAAAAGCACGGTCAGTTTCCATAGTCCTCTGCCTTGTACATTGTATAGTACTGTTAGCGTACTTGGTAAGACTGAGTCGTCTATGCGGACTGAGGGTGCAGCATAGTGAGATAAAACCAAGGCCGTATGGATAGGTGTTCGAATCCACCCGAGACCCCGACCTGAGTTTGCTTACCGACTTCGGTCGGTAGGGTTTTGCTCTTTTGCTCTCTCCTTCTCCCTCCCTCCTCCCTTTCTTTTTTACCTGCTTTGCGTTGCTGGTACTCTTCTGTTGCTTGTGTGCCCACTTTTCGAGTCTTCTCTCGAAGTCGCTACGCAAGGCAGGACTCAGATAGGCCTCAAGGCTACTACGGCAGCGTGCGCTCATCTTTTAACCTAGGCGCAACGATGGCACCTCTACACCTACATTCGCAGAAGCGATTGACAGCTTCATTTGCAGCAAAGCGTCATCGCCCAAGATCAGAACTTCGTTAGACTTACATTATGCTCTTCAGAGTCTGCTCTGGCTGAGCAGTGGTAGCAGGAGTCCTTGAGCAAAGCGTGCTGACATGAAAAGACAAAGTGTCAATTTAAACACTCCTTGGTAGAGCGGCGGCTTCGACTCGTTGGTGGCTTTCTTTTTCGTCTATCAACACCGCATTGTTGGCTGTGAGGTTTCTTCTGTTTTTAACACTCCTCTGGTGGGCACTTGCCATTCCTCATTGGCGACGGGAACGGCAGGCACGAGGACGCTGAGCGCTCGTCTGCCCACCGGCTCTTTCGACCTTTGGCATATTGACATGCTTCTTCCCAAAGCAGTGAACACGGCGTAGCGAACGCTCATGCACCAGCCCACCATCTTCTAACTATTCAACCAACTCGCCCTCGTGCAGGCATCCACATCCGCATCACCAACTCTCTGCACCCCTACAACCAACACACTACTACCAATACCGACACCAAAACCACAACCATGCCCAACCCCCCGAATCCTCCACAACAGCCCGTCGACGGCCTTGCATACCTACGCCGGGTCCTCAACGAAGGTCGTGGCACGCTCGACCGTCTGAGGGAGAATGACGGGAAGGAAGCTGAGGTACGTCTCCGCCTCTCTCCACATAGCGCTCTCCTAGCTGCTCCCTGTCCGCCGAAAGTCTTCATGGTCATCCAAATGAAAATACCCATTCATGTCTTGATACGTTCCAAACTGACGACGCAAAAGGCCCGCGCCGAGCTGCACCGCCGCCCTGAAGCCATAGAAACAACACGGCGGCTGCAGACAGAGATGGCTATCAGGGAGCTGACGGCGATCGGAAGGCAAAGGATTAAAGAGAGGAGCGCGAGCGCCGACGACAGTGGCACTGAAATGACGGACACTGCAGATGAGGATAACAACCAGCAGGGGTAAGTATTACTCCTCTGTGGTTTCCGCGCCAGACTCCACCGAGTCCTCTCTCGAGTAATTGGCTGACGGATGCTCCACAGCGGTGTCAAGCGTGGCGGCAATGATGAGAAGAAGCCCGAGAATTCGGCTTGAGCCGTCTTGTCTGCCACAGGCCACTTCCGCTTTCGTCGGTTGCAGTCGTGGCCAAGAAAGACTGCGTGGTGCTCGGGAGTCCTCAAGTTCCTGGTGGGAAGGGAATAAAGATAAATTCTCGAGAAGGAAAGTGACAAGGAGCAGCCGAGTGCTTGGGCATGTAATGATTTGTGTCGGAGCCCTAGTCGGCGGGCATTCTCTGTCATCACCGAGTACAGCTGGACTTGTCGGAGCATCTTGGAAATGCGAAGGGTAACTGGGAGCATGACGGGCTTGGGCTCTTCCGCATGGATTGGACATTGGCAAAGCCCACTCGACTCTCGACTGACGCGAGACAGCTGATGAGTCGAAATAAAGGAATTCCGGTCTGCGGTCTGACTTTGAGCACTACTGAAATATTCTGGTGCTAGCGGCCTACGCACCTAGTGCGAACTCTACCCTCGCCTGCTTGTGGCCCGTATGGTATCTCCACTCCATGACTTGTCTCGACACCACCTCCTTTCGCATAGACCGCTGGGCAAGATGCTCGTTCTTGAGAGCAGCAAGTCCCTCGATCACAATCCACCGATACCACCAGGACCCCCTGGTCCATTGTCCACATTCCGTAGCAACACCATTTCGTCACCTTCCCACGCCTATTTGACAGTGATGAAACCGCAGCCTAGCATCATCTTCTTCTGGGCTCGCCTCAACGCCTGGTCCTCCGTGTCGGTCCACTTGACGCTAATCTCGTCCCATTTCTTGGTCTGGTACTCCTTGCGGAACTGACGCTTCATGGCTTGTAGGCGATTGTTTTCGTGCGGGTCGCCGGTGCCACTGTAGATGATGAACGCCGTGCAAGGTGGCAGATTGTCGTAAATGTGCTTGAGGTGAGCGGCAGTACGTGAGACGGTCTTGGCGAGGACTTCGGCAGACGGCTGCTGGACCGACTCGAACGTTTCTCCATTCGGGAAGTTGCCCTCTGCGTCATCTCCGTTTTCCTTCTCCTCAATTCCGTTGTTGGCCAGCGCTCGCTTGCGGAGCTGCTCGACTGCAGGCGCTTTTCCAGCCTGCCACCAGCCTCTCACGGCCTCGAGCTCCCGCATCCGCGCCCACACAAAGTCGCATCCCTTGACTGGCACGTCGGGCGTGTTGTCGTCGAAGCGGTCTGGACCAACAGCAGCCTTGACCACGTTCTTTGCAACGTCCTCGTCCGTCTCACAGCCAAAGACGACTTGTGCTAAGCTGCCGTATCCGCGCTTTGGGTCGCCCCAGTCCACCATTGCGCCGGCCCGGTGCTCCTCGGCCCCTGTCACTGAATGAGTCTTGGACCTCACGCAGCGGCCAATGCGCTT
The DNA here is from genome assembly GCF_038381095.1 of Phyllosticta capitalensis. NCBI lineage: Eukaryota > Fungi > Ascomycota > Dothideomycetes > Botryosphaeriales > Phyllostictaceae > Phyllosticta > Phyllosticta capitalensis. The sequence continues at coordinate 909,429 of NW_027117440.1, forward strand.
GAATATGGACTCCACGTTTGCGTCGTGAGTGGCCCATTTGGGTCCCTTCTCGCATTTGAGCTTAACGAGGTCGAGAACAGCTCGTGCATCCTCGACGCTGTCGTGGCCTGAACTACCATGTCCTTGTTGAATAGAGCGAGACAGATACTTTTGCGTGAGCCACTTGAGTGACGATTTCAGTGGCGGACCGCGCGGGTGCGGGTAGATGAAGCTGGTGTCGACGATGAAGGGGTGGGTCATCTTGAGGGCGTTGAGGTCGGAGTTTACGGAGTGGCCCATCAGGATGGTCTGCGGGGTCAAGATTTCCAGAAGACGGTTCTGAATGTCGACGCGGGTTGTGGTGACGTCGCGCAGCATCTCTTCGGTGATGCCGGAGTATTGGGTCAGGTAGTCCTCGATGGGTTCGTCCGGCTTGACCAGCTCGTCCATCACGACGTCTCCATTCCAGTCCACAACGCTGACTCTGGTGAGCACGTAGTTGTTGTTGGCCGCGCGGCACATCTCGCAGTCCATCGACAGGACCTTCCTGCCTGCCGTCAGGCTGCCCTGTTCGATATCTTTATCCGGGACATCACCATCTTCCATGCTTTCCACTGCTGTGTCAACCCATCCTTCGGCAGCCGTGCGCCCATCGGCTTCCCTCTTGCTGAGGGCCAAGGCTTTTTCTTCAGCGGTTGGGTACATGGCAGGGTGTATTGTCCACTCCATTGGCACGTCGTCGAGCAGCTCATCGAGTGTCACTAGGAATTTCGTGATTGGCGTGCGCACATTCTGCGGCTTATTGCTCTCCTTGTTGCTGTTTTCCTCGTTCTTCTGATCCTTGCTTTTGGGAAGAGGCGTGTTCAGTATGGTCTCAAGCGGCGACTGTATTCTGCCGAACTTTTCATCGCCCACTGTTTTGATGGGCCAAATGTGCGGGAACATTTCTGCAAAGACTTTCAAGGGCTCTGGAAGCTTCTCCGACTCAAGGCGGACGGGATAGTAGTCGTCAGGTGAAATTTGCAAATTGTTACTGCGGTGCTGAGCTACAGTAGTTTGCTGCGCATGCTCCCCTTGGTCTTTCGTTGTGTGCGCCTCATCCTGTTGTGCACCTGCATCCAGCGAAATGCTTCCGTTGAACAGGCCAGCCTCGAGCCCAGGTATCATCACCGTGACCACCTTCCTGATTTGTTTGACATTGTCCACTGCGACCCAGTTTGGAGCGGGAACATCGTCGAGAACGTAGAGGGCGAGTCGCTGGAGTTCGGATAACTTGACGGTCGATTGAAGGCGCGCGTTGGGAGAATGCTTGATCGAGGGGTAGTTGTTGGATTGCGTCTTGGGAACTTTCTTTCTCCTCTTTGACGACTTGCTCTGCGCGACCTGCCAGCCATTTTGATCGTCGCCCGTTGCGCGTTGCGGCTCAGAAGGCGCTGGCGCATTGTTCTCTGGCTCTTCTTCAAGCTTGCGTTTCTGTCCAGCTTGGACAGTCGCTGCTTGAGGAGGGTCATCCATTTTGCCGACGAGAAGAGCTTGGCCGGCAGAAAGAGGGTAGAGTTGAAGATGGGGATTGTTCGAGACTGAAAACACCAGAGCGAGAGGCGAGTTGGATCAGGCGGTAGAAACTGGCACAAACACGGTGGTCCGTGCACTATCACCTCCGCTTCCGCCGCAATTTGGTCAGCATACATGTGGTGACTGGACCGACAATTAAATGGTTCATTGGTAGCTATCATGTAGTGTTGCAAGTCGGAGTAAGGATTTTGAGGTTTCTACTGTCCCAGCATTCCCTGGTCACCCAAAAATTTGATAGCTTCTAAAGCCATCTCCGCCTCCTGTTGCTGTTCTTGTTCGACCAATCTCTCCCGCAGAGTCATTCTTTTCGTCTCTTTCTTGGTCTGCTTAGGTTGTGGAGCGCGAGGTTTACGAGCTGGAGGAGCAACCTTTATTGGTCGTTTTGCAGACGATTCCTCCTCTGGCGGCGCGTCGCTGTCACTGTCGTCATCTGAGGAGCTATCAGAATCGGTATCAGATGACAGATCTGAAGAATCCGAAGAGACGACGCTTGATTCAGCATCGCTGTCCACCTCATCATCTTCGCTATCGTAGTCCACAAGATTGGCTTTCAGTGAGGTTGCCGGCGCTGAGGCTTCGGTCTTCAAGTCTGCAACAGCATTTCCTTGTGCCTCGGAGGGGTCTTTCGGGGACACTTGGACTGCTCCCTTGATTTTGGCTTCTGCTCTCTCGAGCTTTTTCCGCAGCTTTTCGGCCTTGGCAAGATGTTTTTCCATGGCCTTTCGATCATCGCTCTTCTTTGTGCGCTTGTTGGCCGGGGACTCTTTGCTCTTGTGTTTGTTTTCTCTTTCAGCACTTGCTTCTGCGTTGGATCGAGTCTCTTCCCGTGCCTTACGCGCCTCTTCCTCTGCCTTTTGCTTCTCCAGTGCCCTTGCTTTGGTAGGGTATTGCTTCTTTCGTTCGGCAATCCACGCAGCTATGTCTGCACTCGTTTTCAACGTTGAGGAGCGACCTTTGTATTCGAATTGAAGCCTGTGTTCGTTAGAAAGTGTTGGTTTTAGAACCAGGAAGAAACTCACACTCCAGTCGTGAACTTGGCCTCTTCGTTGGCATCATCCTCTTCGCTATCTTCATGGACATCGCCACGCGGTGTAAGGCCAAGCTGGTTGAATTTCCTCTTCTTACTTTTGTTTGAGGGTGATTCGGTGGGTAATTCTGGTTTGACCGTTGGAAGCTGGAAACCAAAACTCGGCACCACAGGCGGGGCTGCGACTTTGGGCTTGGAGGTGGGCTTTGGCTTTGATTGGAGAGGGCGATTTGAGCCTTGGAGTGGCCCGACACTGCTATTGACAGAGTTATTTGCGATTGCATTCGTGTTCAGTGGAAAGCTTTGTTGCTGTTGTTGGGCGGTAGCAGGATTCCAAGACGATGCGAGAGGGTTAGTATTGACGTAGTTTGTATAGGCAGACGTGAATGCGGGATTGATGAATCCACCAGTGGGTAGCGCGTTGAAATTGGCAGGGGAGCCGTACGGAAGAAACGGCTGAGACTGGTGCTGCTGCGCATTCGAGGGCAAAGCATGACCGTTGTAATGATTCTGAGGTTGAAAACCACCGGTCATGGACGCATGATTATTGTTCCTGGGACCACTATGGCCACCGCGATGGTTGGAGCCTCGCCCTCGCCCTCGACCTCTGCCTCTGTCCGCCCCGCCTCTGGCCGAACGGTACCCATGCCCTCCAGGTTGTGCGTTTCCGCCGGGATTGCCATCTTGGGACGTTGCTCGAGGTGGAGGCGGCGGTGGCGGGGGAAAGGAGAAGCCCTTCATGATAGAAGTCAGATTTGAGCTCGAGCGCTCGAGGGAAGCGGTTGGAAGCGCGGACAGCCGACAAGGTTGTAGAGGCCGGCGGTCGAGAAAAAAGTTCGGACGCGTCGTGGTGGAGGCAACGCGCAAGGCGGTCAGAGCTTTCTGCCGGCAGTCAAAACCGTCACATGAATGGAGTCGCGTCGCTGAATTTCCATGTTGGGGCATCTTTCTGTCTTCATTGAATTTTGCCGCTTTGCATGATTATGCCACTGGCCAAGCCTTGGATCTGACTCTAGAGGGCGTGTTCCCGTCTTTCTCTCGCTCGTTTCCCTTATCCTTTCCCTCTCCAAACGTGCGCGCCTCTGCGCCCAACCCACACCATGTTTTTGACGGTACGCAGACTCTCTAGCAGCGGCTGCACTCGAAGCTCACTCTCCACAGACGACAATCTCGGACTTGATTCAAATCAAGCCGGAAGAGTTCGAAAAGTCGAGCATCAAAGCCATCAAGGACGCCATCCATACAAAATACGCAAACAAGGTGCGCTTCTCACCACCAAGCTAATTGATCTGCTGCTCACGCCGTGAATAGGTCATACAAGAGGTCGGCTTGTGCATTTGCCTCCGCGACATTCTCAAATCTTCCGAGGGTCTTATTGGTCACGGCACCGGTATTGTGAACGTCAATGGTGCGTGCGTCGGTGGCTTTTCATTCGCTGGGCTGTTTTCCCGTGGGCCCTGCTGATGGAGTGAAGTCGACTTTCGACTTGTAGTGTTCCGTCCCTTCAAGGGCGAGATCATCGAAGGCACAATTACCAGCGGAACTGCTCAAGGCATCAAGAGTAAGACGACTTGTGTCGAAGGTGACGACAGTCTGTTGACGTGATGGCAGTTGCGCTAGATTTCTTTGACGATATCTTCGTACCTGGCCCTGTGAACCTCTTTGAAGGCACCAAATAGTATGTGCAACGACCGGTGAAGGTCTTGTGCGGCTCATGCTAACGCAAGTGCGTCTCTACACAGCTCTGGACGGGAGGAAGTCTGGGTCTGGACTACGGAGACTGGTGACGAGCTTTTCTTCGACAATGAAGAGAGGGTACGCTTCCGCGTAGAGGCTGAGATCTGGACCGACCAGTCGCCACAAGCGCCAACGACAGACGACACTCCCGTTGAGAGGAAATCCCCGTACAGCATCATTGTAAGTCGCCAACAGACATATATCTCATCATTTATTGACACCGCCAGGGATCCATGCAACAAGCGGGTCTTGGCCCTGTCCTGTGGTGGGAGGAGGGCGCTGAAGAGGAATGAGTGGCTCGAAGCTTTCTCAGCGACCAGAAAATTTTCCGGCGGTTGGTCGAAATCCGAAACAAATGGCTGCAGCTCGGGTTGCAGGTCTGTTCTATCGACTTGCAGCTCAAGACGTCCAAAGCCCAACCGGAAGTGCTGGAAGTGGACGATCGACTCTAGGCGACAACTCCGTCCCGGCCGTCGAGTCCTGGTAATTTCAAAGAGGACTTGGGCAGTCATTTGCCTGTGATCAAAGCAGGCTGTTGCCATCTACGAGGAAAACGCGGTACGACTCTTGCGTCTGTTGTGTCATTGCACTCGCATACGAACTGCGTAACCGGGTCGATTTCTCCTTCCCCGTCGAACGATTCCCGAGTCCTTGACGCGGCCAACGCGTGCGCAATCCAACATGGGCAATGCAAAGCTTGAGGTCCTGCCAATTTTGGTGCCTTTTCGGCCTGCCCGTTGGACTCCATCGAGAGGTGCAGATTGTCACGTTGCACGAACAAACATAGACGATAGAACGACAAAATAATGATGTCATTAAGTTCTTCCGTATGGACGCCTTCCGTCGACCAGTCTTGTCGCCAGTCCGTATAGTAAAGACACAAAGGGAATTTCCAAGGCCATACCCCGTGTATCCGTTCCGACTTTTGAACCAAATGCTTTTTGGAAGTGCCAGATTGAAGAGAGAAAAGAAAAAGAAATCAAAGCCCCGTACGCGCCATGCCACTATCCAGCCACAGCCCACGTATGACCGTTTTTGAACCCCTCAAGACCCAGACATGAGAAAACTTCTGCTCTGAATCAGTCCCCTGCTTAAGGACGTGGAATGACGCCTGGAGCTTACCAGAAAGAGTGTACTAGTTGACCGGAGTTCCGCATTGAGGGCAGCACTTGCCAGGGATAACCCAGACGGTTTCGCCTTTGGCAAGACAAGCAGGGCACTTTCTACCGGGGACCTGAAGGTAATTGTCAGTCGTGGCTTCTGAGCGGATACCGAAGCATTGCAGAGTACTTACAGGAAGGCTGATGATTGGGATCTCGGCACGAGTCTCTTCAGGCTCAAAGAATGGGATTTCCTCGCCGGGGAGAAGAGCTGGCAGTTGCTCGATTCCGAGGCGCTCCAGAATCTGGTGGCGGTGGATGTTGTTCATCTGAGTGTTGAAAGACATTTTGAGGTTGAGTGAGGATTGGAAGTTGACGGAGAAATGGCGTCGAGAAGGTTGAGTGTTTATGCTGATGGAGAGGAGAGAGAAGAAGGCTGATGATGGAGAGAAAGAAGGGTGTTGGCGGCAGTCGAGAGGGATTATATACGTGAGTTGAAGGTCGAGTTTTGGAAATGGTCCCTTGGATCGGACGTCTACGATTTCACAGGCGCTAATTTCGTAGATGCCATGCTACACAGTGACAGGTCAATCCCAAGTGGTCCGGCTCCAACAAAAACATGTATGGTCCATGTAGCGGCCCGTAAGTTGTACGGCCTTCTCCCGCGATGAGCTAAAAAGGATGGAAACCAATCATGACTGAGGTTGGGACCTGATACTTGGAGATTGCGTATTGCGGTGAAAGATCCAGCACCGAACAGGAGCAGGGGCATGCAGCAAAAGTCCCTGGCGATTCGACCTCGCGTGGTTCGTTTCTCGAAGGCGCGCACAGGCCATCAAACGGGCGGTTGACGCCCATATGAGGTCCCAAAACCTCCCGCCCATGCAAGATGTCTGTGACGCAGTTGATTTGCTTATTGCTCTTCCTTGTCAGTCGACATCCATGGACCCTCATGCTCGGGACGTGGCGTTGATCGGCATTCTGGGTTCAGCCTGGACTTTTGGGAGCACAAAACGACTCGACTGGCTGCGTCCTACATCCCCGAGTTACACCTGCCTCTCGTGAGGTCCATTGTGTCCATTGAGAAGCTTTCGTCCTGCCGGTGAGCCACTGTACGTACGAGGTACCTCTGTAACAGAGCCGGCAGACACATCACATTACCATTGCTTTCTAGCTCTAGCAGGGAAATATCCATCCCGCCTGATCGGGCCCGCGATCTCTTAAACTTTGGACCGTTTGAATTTACAGATCGCATCTCGCGACCACTCGCCTTAGTCATGGGCGGACGCATATCCGAAAGCCATTTATGATCTATCGCATGTTGTGAACCAGACAGGACCCAGCCGTGCCGGACGCCATGTTGCGCAAGAAAATCAACGACAGGAAACAACATCATCGACTCTCACCGCACTACTCGTGGGCCGACTCGGCATGTCCGGGAGGGTCGAAAATTCTACGCGCCGTTGCCAGACGACGTCGTCAAAACAAACGAAAAAGCAATACCGTGCTGGAGACTTTAGCCCACGCGAAGGCCAGGGTACCCAGCAGCCGCTGCCCCGACCGTTGACCTCACTTCGCGAGACGCGCTGGCCTTTTCGGTCACTTGGCCTAACCCCACAACCACAAGACCGATGCACGACATTCCGACCGCGAGGACATGGCTGGAACATGGGATGACATGGACGATGCTCTAGTCCGCGCCATCCCGTTCGCCGCCCGCTTGCCGTCAGTACCTGGCACACGGAACCCTCCAGCAGGCGCCGGGCACGAAGCTGCGCCCGAATGCAATAGCAGGGCGAATTTTTTCCAGGATGCTCGACGTCCGTTGAAACCCAGCCCATTGGTGCTCTCCGAGTCGACTACATGGTAGTCGGCCACACGGCAGTGACGCCAGTGCCGGCTCCCCGAAGACTAGTCGGTGGGCTACGACATAAAAGCACACAAGACGACTGAGATTGGAGTTGCCAACCTGCTCCACCTTCTTGGTGTTACTGATGTCGTCGTCCGTTGGGAGTTGAGCACGACAAATGTACGGCCCGGCCGTCCTGCATCGTCGTCGGAGCAAGTCGAACCGCTATCTCCAGACCTACACCGCCTCTTACGACTCGTGTGTTGTTTCCACTCGTGGCTTCACGTCTGGAGTCTACAATTGCGGTTGGCTGCCGCATGGCCGCAACAATTGCTTTTGAAACGCTCGACATCAGGTAAAGCTTTCATAGGGTCGGTCCACGAACGCCGAATTGGCTAAGAGATCTGCCGCGCGGCGCGAACTACGATCTCGCAGAGCGTTCTCGTTCAAGCATTGTTTGTTTTTGCCTAATTGCACTCACTTGGTTTCTTTTTCTTACTGTCATGTCCAATTGGAAGCAGAGTTACTGTATCTGGCCCGCAAAGGACCGCTCGCTGCTCGGCACTCTCATGTCATCTGCCACAATTGGCTCGATTTTTCCGCCTAGTTCACCTCGACTGGCCTTTCACTGCGCTAATCTGCTCCAAGACTGATGATGAGCCTAGCGATTGATCCGGCGTTCAGTATCCCGCAAGGAAGAACATCTCCAACATATCAGGCCCGGCCGCAAAGCTCTTGTGTAGCCGCCTTGATCCGCTGTGCATTCCGGGCAAGAAGTGAGCTATCGCATGCCACCAAGATTCCGGCGACTTTGTGGAGTTGAACTGCTTCTGGTGGTGACTGAGCATCGCGCTCAGACCTGCTGATCCGATGTCACTGGAATCGACGCAACGGCTGCTCGGGAGATTGGCATCCACTCAACTTTTGTCCGACCGTTGGATCTTCAGAGCTCGCAACGTTCTGCAGCCCCGATCCAAGTGCTCGGTCATGACCCACGTTACTCGACGTAACCACACGGATTGGAAAAGATGCCAAAAATCCGGCGTTTGCCGCGGAAAGGCAAGTTTGGTCAGATATTGGCTCAAAGCTCAAGAAAAGCGACCAACAAAACACTCGATTCGGCCGGCCTTTCCACCATGGCCTTTTCGAGGTCGTCGAGAGGGTGTTGTTCGAAGTCTTGTGGTGTGTAAGCTGACAGGGGGTCGAGCTTTGGTATTCCAAACCACGCACCTGCTTTTTCACACTGACCAGGCCAAATTTAACGTAGCTTCGGTATCCTGCAGGTTGTACCAGGAAGCTGTTCTACCAGGTACTTATCCCTGTCACAAATGTATGTACATGCATACTCCACACATGAACCATCTCGGTCATGATCACCACAGACTATGAGACTGATAAGATCAAACCAAAGAGCCCACTTTTCACTGCTTTTATAAGGATGCTGATTAGGCAAGTGGAGCAATAGAGAAGGACACTCGTACTATTGACTCGACCTGGAACGCATGAACGAATTGTGGATGGCAGGACTGCGTCTATTCCTTCTGTTGCAATCAAAAAGATTCTCCGATTTCGCTGGCAACATCGAGATGCTTGCCACACGCGGTACACTTGGAAGGCACCCATGGATCTTGGTACGGGCGTGTACCCGCTTTTCAAGCATCTATCCGGACGGCATCCTTCCGTCAGTCTCATACCGCGCTTAAAGGACAGGCGATACGCGCCTGGCGGGCCGCCGCGGCGCTTATGTGGCACAAAGTCCACCCTCAACCAGGGACTTGGGAGCCGGGTGGAGAAATCGCCCGGGGTTGTTTACCAACATGGACGTCACCATTCGACTTTTCTGCCAAGTCCCCGACTGAAGCTGTACACAGCGCAGCAGCGTCTCGAGAGGCTACCTGCATCGTGAAAAAAGTATATCTCGCTTACCCAAAGACCATCGATTCGCCCAATATCCCGTGAGACGTCTCATCGACCCGCAGAGCCGCAGCGTTGGATATCGTGTACGACCAGCTTCGGACTCGACTTCTTCAATCGTCGCAAACAGCAGGAGAGCACAGCATCGTGTCTTGTGTGTATTGGCATTGCGACAGAATCCTCGACGCGCGCTATCAATGTTTGTTCCGTTGGAGCATAATCATCCCCAGCAATGCCTAAACGAGTTTTTCAGGATCAATCACTTCAAAGCTACATACGCGTCATCTTGAGCCAGAATCCACTCCTCTATCAGTTCTCTGAAAATTACCTGCAGGCGGAGATTTCTCCGAGCCAATGCAATCTTCCGTCATTGCAGGGGGGTTGAATCGCATCTACAGTGGTCAGTCTTTGTACAGTTTGAGAACCGTTTCAGGGGCCGATGAGGACAAACACCAAACCCCTTTTCAACCCAAATTTCAAGACGCTTTGGCCTGCCAGAGCCAAAAGAATCAAGCAACATCAATAAACGGAGTGGAATCGAGCAATATTAAGCTAGCCCTGTCGTCTCCCCTGAGCCGTTACACTTGTGTAACCACATACCCAGTCCAGCGGTTCGTCCCTGAGCCGCGCACCGACCTCGTCTCCCGACCTCTGTGGGAAAAAGAAAACATCAACGCTGCGTTCGAAGCGAAAAAGGAATCCACGAACTATTTTCTTCGCCCATGTCAACCGACTGACCTCAACGGTCCGAGTGCTGGAAACGCATCCCGACTGGCCGGCTCCGGTCCCCAAGCGCCTCGATAAATTAACAAGATGGCTTCTCATGCATCAATCCGCCTACACCGCCATCTCCCTCTCTCCTTCTTTCCAACCAACCCTTCTCTCTTCCCAGTCCCTACATGCCTCATCGCCTCTTTTCCTCGGTTTGCCTCAAATGACAGCGCCCCGTCCCGCACCGCCCCGTACCGGCCCGCTCTGTCCCATCCTGCAGTGCAATGTGGCTGACCTTACCAGGCAACGACGAGCTGTTGGCTGCAGCGGCTGCCGTGGCAAACAGGCATCTTTCTGGGCTTTTCGAGCGTCCACTCGGTGCGACCGAGGTACGCACTCCCTGCCCGGCTGCGCTGCGCATTGCATCGTATCGCGGTGCATCGCATGGCAGCGCTTGGAAGAGCGGAAGAGCGCTCATCTCCATCGTGAGTCAACCAAGACCACAGCCATCGGGGTGGCCGCCGTTGCAGATTCGATGGCGCCTGATTAATTGAGCTGCTGCAGCCAACCAGCCACAACGGTAGTCCAAAGTCCAGCAGTCATGCAGGCTAATGACTCTTGCCAGGCGGAAAATAAAGCGCGGAGAAGCAGGTTTTCATGTTACTTGCTAGTTTCTAGTCGCATTCGTCCTGGAGCGCCGTGAGAAGGTACACGGTTTCGTCCTACGCCTCCCTCGGCAATGTCGCATGTCTTTTTCAACATCGTGGAGTCTGTCCGCTTGCCCGCCCCCCTCTCTACGTGACTGCCTTTCCATCCATCTGCACTGCTCCCAAAGTCCCCAAATCCCCAACCTCCATGATCAGGCAAGCACAATGGCCAAGCAAGCCAAGGTCAACCAAAACAAGGCCATGCGGCTGGTTGTCGCGACGGACGCAACGACCCGTCCCGATCCGAAATTAAACGCCGTTCCATGTTTCTCGCTTGCAGCGACTATGCATGCTTTCACGCCTGTGTAGACGCCTTACCGGGTGGCTGACGCGCTGCCGCTGCCGCGAGCGATGCGAGGGGAGATAGAGAAGGTAGGTAGGTTGGTGGCGAGTGGCTACGTCAGAGGTGGATGTTTGACGGGGTATCGAAGGGACAGACTTTTCGAATGTCTAGCCTCTTCGCTTCATTGCTCGACAGTGCGGCTGCATTGCCCACGCGTAAGTGTCCGTAAATCAGGGGCAAAATTGCTGGCGCGCTTCTATGTGCTCCGGACGGTAGTGGTATGGAGTATTCTAAGAGGCTACCCCTTGGGCGATGTACTTCTTCCAAATGACTATTCCGCAACCTGATGTTTGCCCTGTTGCTTGCGCTGCGGCTACCGCTACACCATTGCCCCCTCCCTCGTTGCCTTGTTCGATTGGACGAGTCGCTTGCGCGCCCTCTCCTTCGACGACACTGGCATCTATATGCGAGACAACGTCATGTCTGCTGGAGTAAATCAGCGTGGGCGTCAAAGGCGACGCGGCGGCCGGTAGCCAGGTCGTCGACAACTTCGAGCTCATTCCCAACCTCTTGTTGGCCATTCGCCCCTGGACCATGACCCACGAGCAGCTTTCGGACCAGGAGGAGATTGACAGCGAAAGTCTCGCGATGACCAAGACGAGGGTCTAGCAGGAACTTACGACCACCGGGACTGGGGTTGTGCCTGCCATAATTGCACATGAACGCGTTCTTTACCCCTTGGTCACCTGTGTAGCCGCGACAAGCGCCTGACGCGCGCACGCAACCACGTCCACCACCATCAGTCTCTCAACATCTGCCCTTGATTTTTCTACTCTGATTAGATTGCGCAGGTACTCCGAAGAAGCAGGTCCAATTCTACAATTCTTGACTTTCGACTTCATTTTAAACAGTGTAACACGAGGCTTAAATATGCAGAGTCAATCTACAACGGCTAAACCAACCACTGTGACTACTTATGTACCACCCGAATGGAAAGGTCCTCGCGAGTAGCATACCGACCCTTATCCATGCACAATTTGCACAGCCCATCCTCCGAAAGAAGGAAGTCTGGTCTGATCCGATCCCAATTTTCACATACCCCGACTGCACATAGTGTGGCAAGGAACGCGTCCATCAATCAATGCCGCACTTGAACCATCCCAACGACAAGGCAACAGCACTCTACGCCGCCGCCTCAGGCACGGCAGCAGCCTTTGCCTTCTTCTCGGCATCCTCCTTCTTCTTCTCCTTGTCCGCATCGGCCTTCGCCTCAGGCTCCTTCGGAGCGGCCGAGGCCGCAGTAGCAGCAGTCTCGGCCTTCGGCGCGTCCGCAATCGACGCCGCCTCGACGCCCTTGGCCAGCTGGGCCTCATGCTCAAGCACGAAGCGCTTGGTGATCTTGACCAGCAGAACGCCCTTGCTCTGCACGCCGTTGTGGTCGAAGACGTGGATAAGGCGGTAGCCCGGAGCGAGGCGGTCGAGGCGGAAGGCCGCCCAGGCGGCCAGGTCGTCGCGGCCGAATTCGTCGTCGAGGATTTTGAAGCTAAGAGAAGAGACGCGTTAGCAAATGCTTCTGCTTCGACGAGCGAGCGAGCAAAGCGTGATGATGGGGCGATGATGATGTCGGTGTCGAGCGCTGGGTCGAGTGGGTGGTTGGTCCTTGTGTGACGAGTGCATGTACTTGTATGTACATGTACATATGCAAGGCGACGGTTGAGGCACAAAGATGGGCCCAGGAAACACAAGATGTCGATGGTGCAATGGAGTGGCCGGTTTGCAGTCGTGCAGATTGACCACTCTGTCGGCGCCTTCCGGTCAACCTCAGGGGGAACAGCCGTGCCAGGTACGCAGCCGTGACGACCTGTAGTGTCTCTGGGTCACGTTGGGCGGGTTGGGCGTGCTCCCTCATGTGTGTCTGCTTATGCTGACATCCGCATTGCGACCACCGTTGCCATGGCCGTTCCTTTCCTGTTGTGTCTTGCCTGCGTGTGCGCCGGCCCGGTCCGCACGCGCATCAAGCGTCAAAGCCTGATGGTGAGGCAAGACTGCCCAGTGGGTAGACCGGTCAAGGCGGATCAGAGCAGATCGGGGCTGCATGACCGTAGGCAGAGCGGTGGTAGCGAATGCGGTGGCGGCCGTGGCACCGGCCAAAGCGGGAGCGCAGCAAGCGCGGGTGACACAGAAAGTATATTCACCCATGGTGGTGTGCGAGACGTAATCCTCGAGACTCCAGCAAGTGGACACTGCAGTTGGCAGAAACTCATACTTGCGCTGGCACCCATCGTCATATGCATGCAGGCGGCATTTTGAGTTTGGGATGACCATGGAAAACAAGGCTCTCCCGCGCTGCTGTGGTGCCTGGTGCACGAGAAGGGCGTGTGCAGCTCAACAGAAATTTTGTCGACTTGAAGGGGAAAGATGGGAAAGGTGTACTCTGGCAAAGAGCAGGAATTGACTTACCGGACAAAACTCAATTCTGGTGTCACACCCGGAACCTGCTCGAATTTGATAATCTCTCTTCCAAAATCAGGATCGGAGCCTCTCGACGTCTTGGTTCGCACTTTGTGTTCTCCCTCTTTGCTCTTGCCGCCTCCTGGGACCGGAGCTCCGTGGCGCTCTTCGGGCTTCTCGACGTGCAATTCGCACTTGATGTAAGGGTGGAAGCCTTTGTCTGTCTTTGCTTTTTCACTCTCGGGCCACGGAAGGTCTTGGCCACCAAAAACCTCGATGGTCAAATCCAAGGTACCGTAGTTAAGAGCTTGCAGGTGTCTTTCGGCAGGAGAGTCGCTGCGGTAGCCAGCAGGCTTGAGAACCCAGCCGCCAGTTGCGGCAAACATGCCCTCGTTCAGCATCATGCCCTCGTCCCATTTTTGCCAATTCAGGGCGACCACCTGAACTCCCTGGCGCCAGAAGAATGGGGGATCCAGGTTCGATGATGAGATCCTGGTGCCTTTCGGGTATGCTCTCATTAGGTATTTCTTGATGTTTCATTAGTTCCAAGCTAGGTGGACACTGAAGACGAATCGCTTACTTTGTTGTGAGAAAAGAGTTCGCTAGGGAAGCTCTCATGCGCTTCCATAAGACGACCCTCGGACAAGGAGAAAATGTGGGTGGGAATTTGAGCCTCTGTAATGACACCATTAGAGTTTCGCAAGCAATGCGTGGGTATTGACCTACCAGAGGAGCCGAAGCCGTTGAAATGGAAGCCTCGAGTGTACACTCCCAACTTGCTCAAAGCTTCGATGATCTTCGCCTTGGGCTTCTTCTTCTGCTCTGGCGGGGCCTCATCGGAAGAGGAGGAGTTGGTCTCAAGTTTTTCGAGCTCCTCTGTCTTGGCTTCGTTTTCTTGCGTCTCGGACTCAGCACCGCGCTTTGGAGGAGAGTACTTGACCTTGACAAGAATCTTGTTGAATAGTTCCGCTAGGGTCGGGAGGCGCAATTTCGTAGGATCCTCCCAGTCAGCGTCCGACGTGTGCTGAACAAGATAATCTTTCCAGGTCTCGATCATGATTTCGACCATCGATTCTTGCTGTTCTGGACAGGTGTGGACCTCGAGGCTGACGATGACCGGGAGTTTTCTGGTACAAGTGAGTGTCTGGACCCTGATGGAAATTGGATGGGAACCACTCACGAGCTCACAAAGGCATAGTCACGAATCGTCTCACAAACTGCTCGAAAAGGGATGTCGCTCGTCGCAGTGTAGCCATGATAGACACGGGGCTCCGGGCGGGTCGAGTTTGTCCGCTGAGGTTTCAAGCTCTCATCTTTTTCAACAGCAGGTGCTTCCTTCTTCTGAGCCGTCTCCTTGGCCGACTTGGACTTGACGCTCTTCTTCCTTCTGATCTTGGACATGAGCTTCGCTTTGATGCCGGTTTTTTCCTGTCCTTCGCCCTCATCTTCACTAGAGCTTGATTCGGAACTGGAATCCGAATGGCCATCCCAGACGTCTATTTCAACGCAGCGACAACCCCGGAGCAGGACCTTTGGGACGTCAGCATGTCAGCCAGAGGTTTTCGTGTGCCTTGTGGAACCCACGTTTTTGTACGCGTCGGTACTTGACTCAGAATAAAGTTGATTGCCGGTCAAGTAGGTGTTGTGGCTGGAGGAGATGAAGTAGTTGGAAATGGGATAGCTCAGATCCAGGGGTTCAGGGGGCGCCAAAGCGTTTGAGTGGTGAGTTTGGAAGTACTGTTGGAGATGGTCCGGCGAGATGTGGTCATCCTGGATGGGAATGGGATCCTGGGCATGTTGCTGGTGGGTCTTGAAGAAGTCGATCAATCCCTGTTTCTTGGACAGCTCAAAGTCCTTTTCCAGCTCTTTGAAGATGGACTTGACATGGGTTGCGAGCCCCGAATTCAGCTGGTCTACTTTCTGCGCATGCTCGATGGTATACGGCGCGGTGCCGCCTCCAGCTTGGGCCTCGGCGTTTCCGACGGTCGTCTCCTTTTTCTGGGCCGTCTCCTCAGCCGACGCCTGCGGCAGCGTGGTAGACAAGTCTGTGGCCATTCTTCACAGAGTCAAAGGAGAGAGAAGATGTATTGGAGTTGAGTTCCTTGTGGTGGTTGGGAACGGACAAGGGCAAGAGGCTCGGCGGATAAAGCAGGCAGGCGGGAGCTTGTTTGACGGCCAAACTTGGAAGCTACAAGAAGGGTTCGTGGTCAAGAGGGGCCTCACGTGTTTCGTGACATGTTTAAGGGCCTGAGAGGATGAAATTCATGACGAGTCAGAAGCATGGGCCTAGATGCGGGTACTTGAGGGTTTTGTTTGGCCCACGGTGGAGGGTGTTTCGTATCAGAAAGCTGGCTGTGGCCGCAGCTCAGCTTGGCCACCTCAGCACGCGTGTCTTGAAAGCTGCAGACAGGCAATGGCATCAGCGTCGAGGCTGTGGGGAGCAATGCGCAATCTTGATTGACAAACACCCAGGGCTGTCAGATTTACAGGAATAGAGCATGAGGTGCCCTGCTGAGGTGTTAGGTGACACCAGCCAAGAACAGGGACCTTTACGTCATCCCCCTTCCCCAGACTGCCCGAGCCGGAAACCTCCAAGGTAGCGCCGCGCCGAGCCTCTCCACAGACCATCACCAACACCACCACTGCTGTCGACCATGCCATACGAATCTGCCAGCCAAGCTGAACGCCGAGTCCGCGACTGGGGCTTCACCCACGTCTTCACCTGGACTGATGGACCGTACGTCTCCCCAAATGCAAAGACACCGCACACCTCGCTGACGGTTGCCTAGAAACGCCCATTACCCACCGCACAAACACAATGACCTCACCACCCACTTGATCCTCGACGGCGAGCTTACCATCACGTACCCAAACGACCCAAATCCAACAAAGGAGACATTTGGTCCTGGTGCACGTCTAGACGTCGACGCAAACCGTATTCATGAGGTCTGGATGGGCAGCGCCGGCTGTACATATGTCATTGGGGAGTGAAACTGCTGGCAAAATCTGTCGCTTCTGCTGGAAGGCTCTGCATATGCGCCAAGTCGCTGTTGTTGCTCTGAAGCTGGCCTTGATGAATGCCTTTGCTCCGCAAAAAGCCAAGCTGCGCTGCTGCTGTTCGACCGCCGACCACCTTTTCGTCTCTCGATGCCGTTCCAGGTGCGTTACAATTTCTCCACGATAGCCGTTTGATGGGAGGCGTCATGTTTCATGACCCGATGTCGACAACGTTCGGCAAGCTCATCTTGGATACCTTCGACCCAGCAGACAACCACTGCCGATACTCTTCCAATCCTTCGACCAGTCCTTTGGGTCGATGGAATAAGGTGCAACTCCGGATCAAATGAGCCTTGTCCCTGATTGGGTTGGTGGATCGGTCTGTTCGTCGCTTGTATTAGGTTTGACTGACAAGCCTCCCGTGTTTGACATGGCACCTGACAGCCCCTCCGACGTGGAGGCTGCAGGTGGACTTTGCGTGAGCAAGAAGTTGTCTTTGGAAGTTGATCCAACACAGCACGATAAGTGGGCAGGCAAATGATGCGAGGACAACTGCCGCAAGTCCCTTGGCGTGATGGGGTTTCGAGAAGCGCACCTTCGGCTTCAAGTGCCCTCCTTGGCAATGACTTGGGGTTATACCAAGCTTCAACGCAACGTGCGGTCCATGCGCTATCACATGCAGGGAATTGCGAATATAAGCTCCACTTGGCAGCAACGTTGAGCGCAGAACAAACGGCTATACATGGCGTTTTATAGCCAATCTGAATGGGCGAACAAGAGCTTTCAGGCCCGCGCCCAGCAGAATTTGAAACGAGCGGCCGCTGAATCGAAAGGCTGAATTTCGTCCAAGAAAAAGACGTTGAGATGCAATTCCAGAATACCAGCAAACTTGACGGGAAGCGAGTTCGAAAATCGGTCGAGAAATGGCAGCATGACAGCGCATTGCCGTGGTAACTGAGTGTTGCCGGCACGAAACCCGCATGCGTCAGAAAAGCATGAACCCCGACCGTTTAGGTTGTGGATGCATGCAAGCTTGCGGGAGTGCTCCGGACGATGTCCCTGGCGTCGACGAGGAAGCCCTGTCAGCATTGCGCGACCATGTCCCGCTTCATGCCGAATAGAAATCTGGATTCTGCTCTTTTGGGGCCAATTTTTGGATGATGCAGAGCGTGTAGTGTTGACAAGAGACAGCTGGAATGATACTGCAGCGGTCCTGCGGGTCTGGCGTTTGCTGTTCTTTTGGTTGTTCGTTGGTGGTCCCCGCCGATGATGTAGCTCACCAATGAACCCTGCAAGTGGCTCTGGCACGTCCGAAATTTGGCTCTCTCAACGTCGATCGAAAAAGGAGCAAAGGGGAGCCTGAGAGAGCCACGACGGAGCGTTGCGTCAAGTGGAGCGCACAGGAAATGAAGATGCGTCTTTGTGTGAAGGTGTTTCAGCCGCGGACCAGAAGAAAGACGTACTAAGAAAGAATACGCCCCAATACACGGCGTAACCTGACCAATCACACCCGCCACGACCCTCCATCGAATCAGCTGTCGAATTTACCGCAACAGGGTGGCCGTGTTTACTGTCGGCCTGTCAATCTTGCCTTCCTGACATTCCTCTCTCCTCTTCCCCTTCACCCCGACTCTGTGCGCTCTCTGATCCCACCGCACCTGCCCGCCAGCAACCTTAGATGTGTCGCCGACTCTTCCGTTGCCGCATTCTATACCCCCGACCCGGCCCGCGTCCGGTATGAACTCGAGGCTCTGGGATTCCTACGAAAACGATGCCCCTCGCACTCCTACTTCGCACAAAATGCCCTCCACGAATCACACCAACGGCCTCCACGAACCGTCCCCCTCGCCCTCTCCCCTGGGCGAACTCACCAATGGAGTAAACCAGAACAACAATGTCTCGCCTTTTGCCAACCCTTCCAAGCCCACCTCCAAAGTCATCGAGCGCCTGACAGCCCACAACGACCGTCTGATCCGAGACCTCAATGCCGAAAAGGCAAAGACCCAGGAGCTCACCGAGAATATACGCGCCCAGAAGAATGTCGTCGAGCAACTGCGCGAGGAGAACAACAGTCTCAGGGCTGCTGCCGAGGCGGCTGAACGCACCCGCAAGTCGCGAAAGGAGTTTGAAGAGTCGCTCCGGAACCAGCTGAAAGCCGAGGAGCAGAGGAGGAAACAGGCCGAAGCTCAGGCCACTGGCATGAGCTTGCAACTGGGACAAGCCAATTCGGATCACCAGCGAGAAATTGCAACTCTGAAAAAGGAGAACAATGACGAGTTGGCTCGAGTGAAGAGAGACAACGTTCGAGAGATTTCTCATTTGCAAGAAGACCTCACCGACGCCCGCGAGCAAATCCGACTCTTGACGGAGAAGAACCAATACCTCGATACCCAGCTCAAGTCGAACCACGGAATCTACAAGCAAGAGGTGGGCAAACAGAACAAGGTGCTTCGGGAGCTCAGGGACTACCGGAGTCGGGACGCCAAGAAGCTCGAGATGGTCGAAGCCACAAGTCAAGCCCACGATGTTATTGTTGGCCAGATGCGGCAGGAACTGGAAAGAAAAGACCATTTCGTGTCGGAGCTGAAGCACCTCTACGCCACGTCGAAGCTGGAATGGGAACAGTCGCTGAAGTCGTACAAGGACGAGATTGAGCAGGAACGGCAACAATTGACGGATGAGGCTGCACGCATGCGACAGAAGTTGTCGGAGCACGAAGCCATCGCCGACCGGGTCCTACCCGAGGCCGAGGAGACGATTGCGTTCCTTCGCTACGTTAAAAACCTCCACCTGGGCGAGACGGCGCATCACGCAAGAAAATGATCGGCGACCCAGTCCTACGGACTGACTATTCGGAACGCATCTTGGTTGACGTCTCGGGGAAGAATCCTTCGCGGCGACTGGGACTGCGGAGACCCCTGGATCTACCCGCGCGGCTCGCTTCCTGCTCCATCGCTCTACTAGACAAGCGGATTTGAACCTACTAGGTACCACGGCACTCGAACGTGGATGCGTTCTCCTTCCCGACTGCATGGCACCATTCAGATTTTCCTCGTCCTAAACCCAAAAAATTCGACAGACACGTACAACCACTAGGATGTCTTCGTCTTACCTCCCTCTCGGATCGCGTCACGTACGGCATTAATGAGACCCTGGTCCTCGAGGGCGCAGGAGTTTATGGCGTTTCTTTCAAGAGGCGAACCGGACTGGCGCACTCCTTTTTCTTTGTTCAGATTCTCTTTCTTTAGTTCTCGCACAATGGTTCTTTTTCATCTTAATGGCGCCCTCGTTGGAGCGGTAAAGCATGTCGTTTCCGTGGCGCATCGCGTTCGCGTCTTCTGGTTTCGCGACCGGGAGACAATGTTTCATTCTCCATGTTTTGATTCTTGGGTTGAATCGTCCTTGCTGATCTGGCAGGGCGAGACGGCGTAGTGATACCCTTACGAAGAGGGTGCGCGAGGGACGGTGGAAGAGCTGACGGGTTCACCGGAATCCTGGTGAGTGATTGAGGAAATGTGATCTACGGATCAATGGATATACTGTGCACTTGAACACCCGCAGCCTTTGTAGGCCTCTTTTTGTATCATAGTCTCGTCGGGCTTGTTGGGGTGGATGCTGCTTCTGGATTGCTTCGTCTGGATACACGGTGGTGAAGAGAGAGGATTGGGTCGAGGACAACTTAGATGAGTAGCCTCACTCTGTTGTTCTAAACATGTCTATGCAAAAGTGTTCATCTCAACAACTTCGTGAAATCGGACTGCGAACTATCGAGCCGTCGGACTGACTATACGTCGCGCTATACCTCTTTGGGTATGGGTGTGATGGTCCAACCTTCATTGGCCAGGCTCCTTGGTGGGCAATAAGCATGTCTGGGTTGGTACAAAGTGATACCAGTCCACTAAGAGTCAATCAATCTTCCTATCTGATCCAAAGCAATTGTAATGTACCACGTTACTTGGCCTTGACCTTCTGCCGCTCCACGGCATAATCATGTTGAATTAGGTACCTAGCCCATTTGGGCAAGGTCGCAACGCACCTTGAAATTATTACGCGTGACTGCGCGTCGAGTCCAACCCCACATTTCCATTAAACGCGTGCACCTCCGCCTCCTGCTCCGCTCAACCAAACCTCTTCCATTCCCTTCAAACAAGAAGCCAACATGGCAACCGAAATTTTGAAAGCTGTAAAGAAACAGTCGCCAATCGAAGGCAATGGTCTTTTTGCCAAGGAAGTCATCCCTGCAGGCAAGCTCATCTTTTCCCTGCCACGTCCATTGCTTGCTGCGGTGGACCGCACCAAATTGTCCCATTATTGCGCCAATTGCTTCACACTCGCTGGGGATGGATCGACCGGATCGCAATCACTTCAACTGAAATCATGTGCCGGATGCAGGCACGTATGGTACTGTGGCAAGGTAATGAGTTCACAAAGACCCAAAGATTAATTCGCTAAGTAAAAGTAGAGTTGCCAAGCAGCCTCATGGAAACGAGAGCACAAATGCCAGTGCGGTCCCATGAAGGCCATCCCGCTGGGCCAGAATCTTCCGCATGCTGCACGAACCGTTGTCCAAGCGCTGTGCATGAGAAAGGCCGGCAAGATTTCAGACGAGGAGTGGAATGCTTTCCATACGCTGCCGTCCCATGAAGACAGCCTGAGACAGCAGCCGGATTGGGAAACACATGCCATCATGGCCCTGGGTGCGCTCCATTACTCTGGCACTGATGATGTCTTTGACACTGATGAAGCCATCGGAGTCTACTGTCGGGTAATTATCTTGGAGGATGGCGAACAATAGGCGAGCTAACCTCGAGCAGGTCATTGCCAACAGCCTCACTCTCACCAATCCAGGGCTGATTCCAATTGGCATCTGCCTTGATCCTTTTGCTTGCAGCGCGAACCATTCGTGCGACCCAAATACGTTCGTCGTTTTTGACGGGCCCCAGATTTTCTTCCGCGCTCTCAAGCCTATCGCCAAAGACGAGGAAATATTGGTGTCCTACATCGACGAGGCGAACCCATTCCAGTATCGCCAGAAAGAGCTTCTGGAGCGATACCACTTTGTCTGCAATTGCAGCAAATGTCAAAAAGGGAATGATGCCGCTGACGAGCGACTTCCTATACCTACCCCAGAGCAAGAGCAAGTCATGTCAAAGATTGCGGCCAATCTACCCAAGCCAGCACATTCCACGTCTCCTCTTGGCCTTAACCTTGCCGCGATTGAGGCCCACGCCTTCGAAGTAGCTGAGAAAGAAGCTGGTACCCCCGAGGCTGACCCCAGACATGCCACCGAAGGCGTAGTTCCCGCGCTGCAAATGCTCAACTCCACAGGCATCTGGCCATCGCATCGCCAACCCTTCCCGGCCCTCGCCGAGGAATTCATCCGCCGCGAATCGCTTTTCGGCCCCAATCGCGGCAACGGATACGAGTACGTACCTAAAAGCTGGCTCTTTCAAATGCACCGCTACGCCCTCATTGATTCCAAGCTTTACCCTCCACATCATCCGGTGCATCCGATGCACATCTGGAGCCTCATCCTGCCGACCATGCATATCGTCAAACCGGACGAATTTTCAGCGCGTCAGGAAATCCAAGATGCAGTTGGCGCAGAATTAATCAAACGCCTTGAGCCAATGCACTTCTTGGTGGACTTGATCAATGAGATGGAGACTTCGGTCAAGATGAGCCATGGAGCAGACAGCACGTACGGACAGCAGATTCTGCAGAGGGCAATGTTCACCCGGTCGACCTTTGAGGGTTGGATGAAGGACATGGCCTGGTACAAGAAGTATGACGAGGCGGGGTTGAAGAAAAGGAAGAAGGCTGCAGAGGATATCGCGAGGGAGGTTGAGAAAAAGAGGGGTGCTTGGTGGGATGAAATGATGAAGAAAGGTCGCGTCTAAGGTCGGCAAAGAATCGCACTTGAACTGATGGCGATGAGAAATGGACGCGCTCCATGGGTAAATCTTCCCTCATTTGGGTACGATTGCCAGTCTGAGGGAGTAAAGTTTATACGAAAGAAAAGGGGGAACCGAAGAAGTAAAATGGTGCCAGAAGGTATCACGAGTTATGACTTTGCGAACGAACGAAACAACAGCTGCTAAGGACAACCCTTTAGACTACGTAATGCGATTCCTTTTTCGCATATTGATTTGTTTCTTTCTCTCGAAAGCAGTGCCTACGCAGCGCCGCCGCCATTCAGATCATGCGTATTCCTGAAATGACTCCACTCACTAGGTACAAAAGAAGAACGACGCCTCGCTTGCTTGTCACCAACCAACTGTCCTAACCTAGAAGTCTTTGCTCACAATTCAACGCCCCATTATCTACGTCTGCATCACTTGCATGAGTGGGTGCGCACTTTCGAAAAACTCCGCTGTTTCCGAAGAGTAAACCTCCCCGTATCAGCAGGTCTTTGGTGCATGCTGCTTTTCATCGTTGTAGGAAATCGTGACCTCGTCACCATTTCTATCAGACGCTGCATCTCAGCATGATTTATGTTGACGCTCTCTCCATTAACTCTTCACCACGCTCGCTTCAGCCTGACGCCCTTTTGCCTCGCTAGCGCTGCGCGGAACGCAAGGAACAAGTAATCGGAAGTTGTCTTGCGCGTCCATGGGAGTCCAGAAGTGAAAGGATTGCTGCCTTTTTGTCACCGAAGACGCTTCTGAAGAATGCGAAAGACAGAAGACAAGAGGGAGGCAGAGCTTTTATACCACGTCAGGGCAGCTCGAATTGGCGCCACCGCTGCCACGTGCGCATTGCGCATGGTTTTGACTGCACGCTTTGCTTCTTTCGCAGAGGTGTCGTGCGCGTAATCGAGAATATCACGCGGCGTGGCAACGAAGCGGTCCTGACACACAACCCGAGTGCTCCGCGGCTATAAAAGGGACACAACCTCTCGCTGTCCGCTGCATACCAACCACACAGACGCTGTACTTTGCCAATCCGCTTGGGTACTACGGTTTCGGCAATTACAACGTCCACTACTTGTGCTCTCGCCTTGTCTTTTCTGGTAGCCTCCTCTTAGAGTCGGCTTGGTCGCTCCCATCGGCACCGGCAAAGTTTCATAGCGTTCGCCGCCATCACATATCAACGAGCGGCACCATTTCAGGGAACGTGGAGTCGCCCTGGCCCAGCTTCCGAGAGGAACCAAAGTTTGACAGAGGCGTGGACGGGGGACACACAGTGAAAGTCTCAGGATCACACCCATTCCCAACCAGTGATCAGGTCATATGAGCGAATAATGTGCTGTGAAGCTGTCCTTGTAAGTGTGCTCAAAAAAGAGGGTTGCACTGGGCTTTTATACCACACGCTGAGCGTACAGAACTTCAGGCATGACTTTCATGGTCCCACTGTCCATGCGAGAGAGCCTCAGGGGGTCAGCTGACAAGATTCCATTCTTACAGCGTACTGAATAAATATCGCGGCTGCAGTGCCTTGGCTTTCTGGAAGACTTTTCAGCGGAGTGGTTCCAAAATTGGGGGGGAGCGCTCCCTGTTCTCAGGAACTACTGGTTTGGTGGAGCAACAAGGCTTCAAACCTAAGACTTATTCGTACTGACATTCGACACAGAAAGGCTCGTCTAGGTTTCCTATTGCGTGGTAATGAATTTCAGCATTTTTCACTGGTGAAGAGCAGCGTCTTTTTCTCAGGAGTCTTGCTCTCATGGCTTTTGAGTCTGGAGCAGCCGCTGGCGTAAGAAGTACAGCGTTCTGGATGAACAGGAAACCAGTGAATTCTCCGATCAAAGCCCAGGAATAAAGCGACGTTGTTGTAAGAGTTGGCAAATACGGGGAGGCAGCGGAAAGGGCGGCTTAAATATAGCTGATGTTCACCTGCGAAGACGGCTTGACTTAATCGCGATGCCCATTTCTTACTACCGCGATCCCAAATCCGAGTCACGTTGTCACGGGCGCTAGCGGATAGTTGTCAGGAGAGTAGCACATTCAAGCATCAAGTATAATATGGACTGTAGATGGATTGGTGCAGGAATCCATCTAAACACCCCCGGCAAGGTTGCGCAAGACTCACCAAGCCGGAGGAGGCGAGGACGGGGAACTGGAACGTGTCGTCGCGGTGGTCGTCGCGGTGGTCGTCGCGGTGGTCGTCGCGGTGGTCGTCGCGGTGGTCGTCGCGGTGGTCGTCGCAGTGGTCGTTGCCCTGGTTGTTGTGCGGGTCATCGCGCTGGTTTATTGCTCATTTTTGCTATCGCTGTTGTTGTCGCGCTGGTTGTTGTCGCGCTGGTTGCTGTCGTGCTAGTTGTTGGGGTAAGAGGGGAGAGGGTGTCCCAAGTGCTCACCACTCACGTGCTAACTTCCCTTTGCTGACTAAATCCAAACTTCAAACTTTGATTGATTCCTATTTGGGTTTAGCGCGTGCCATCAATCTGCTTTTCGGCGGACCCCCCTCACCAAAAAGCCCCCCTTCGCAGCACCTAATTCCCCTTCCTCCGGCTTGCCGGGGGAAAAAGCTACAAACACCTTCTGACAGACCGAGGATCCAGAGCTTTGCTCCACAGAACAAAATCTGCGGCAGAGAAACCGCATTTTCAAGTACAAGATGTTGAAGGACTTCTGGGGATTCCGTTTTTCGCAATTACCGAACCAACAAACTCAAGTCGTGGCTTTCCCCTATTCCGGTATCATCATCTGCAATGTGATGATGGTGGACGTCACCACATTTTCATAGTCACAACAGGCGCCGCAAGCCAACACATTTTTCCCTTGCAGTATTAGGGGGGAGAAGAAGCGAACAGGACCGCCCCACCAAGTGGGGTAGTCCTGCAGACCTCGAAATCTACCAATGGATCTCTTCAATGGCGACATTGTTTGACTGCGGATGTCTCCTGAACTGCTGGGGGCTTTTGTAGTGCCGACTGTGCTCACACTCTGCCGGATTCGGGGTTCGCCAGGTCTGCTGATCAACTCAAAGCGAGCCCCTGACTTGGCAGAGGCGACGTCGCTCGGGGTTCCCATCGAGTATCGGCTGCCTCATTCTGTCTATACCTTGGGGTGACCCCTTCCATCAATCACTTGCAACTTGCACTTCATGTTGGTTTTTCGGCTCTTTGTGGCTGAGCGTTTCTCGCTCCATTTGGTGCCCGTTGAACCTCTGACAACGATTTTGAAACTCGTATTCCGACTGTGGGAAGTGGACATCAAGGTAATATCAAGGACTGCGGCGCTGTCGTACAATCTTATCCATTCCCGTCAAGTTGTGGTGCATAATCAATCTGCCTTCGACCGATCTTCAATCAATGCACAGGAAATATTCAAGTCCAAAGGCAGAAGAACCAACCCCACGAGGGAAACAGTACGTCCTTGGTCTCTCCAAGTCGCAAGGGTGGCATTATTCTGGTGAGATTGTTGCGGTTGTCAACTAACAGTCGAGTCAGGACATCTTGAGGTATTTGGACACCTACATAGCCAATTTGTGATGAAAAACACTTTCAGTGATTCCGGAACATCAACGCGCTCTGTTTGTGAATTCTTTTCCTTGATTACTCCTCGCATCTTTGCTCGGGTGATCGATGGCGCTGGGAAAGGAGTTCCAGGACCTCTCATTGTACTCTGGGCTGTTTTTCTTCTTTGAATTCTGAATCTGAGCCTATAGAAGACAGAACTGAGTAAAAACCGAAGTGTGTCCGGCTGGTGGTGTAAGATTTCGAGAAAGCCAAGAAGACTGACAGTGAGCTCAGAATTGACTTGACCTCTATTAAGACTGATCACCACTTAAATCCAGAGGTTGCGAGAGATTTAAGAAGTAGAGGCCGATTCGAAAGATATGAAGGCTGCAAGTTGGCGGCGTGAGCGCGCAAAGAATCAAGCGTGGTATCAGCGACATGACATGCCTGCACTTTGTCGCCCTTGGTCAATTATTTCTCAGCCATGTCTGGAAATCATCCAGCCTCTCCAAAGGTAAGGTGACTGTTCCTGTTGTAGCTACACAGACGAGCGGAAGAAAGAGGTCTGAGCGCGCCCGCCAATGCGGCCAGCACAATAGGTGACGAAAGAAATTCAACTAAGGCTCAGTTTCAAGTCATCACACACTCAGATGTAAGCGCTCGGAGACTCCTTGTGACTATCCATGAGGAGAAGAATTCTCTCCATGTCCAATGCATCAAGCGCTTGAAGACTCCACATCTCTACATGTTCTGACTTGGCAATAGAAATTCTCGGAATCAGCAATCTCTTTCGTCACCCACTGTGGTGGTGCCTCATAGGATCAGTCATCCATGACATCATTTGAAATAGTCGTGGCAGTAGCATTGAGGTAGGCAGGCGCAACCCCACAAGAGTGCGCTCCTCCCCTCCACACTAGAACAACAACCACAACTTGTCGACCTCAACCGTTAAACCTCAACTTCACCACGCACAGCCATTCGCCTTTCCTCCACAGCTTTACGTGGTACCTGAATTTCGAGTATCCCTCATTGTACCATGTTTCCCGAAAGCTGCATTGCGCTCTCGGAGGTCCAATGCCGCCATCGAATGGTGAGTGACTCCCGTCTGTAGTACCGCGAAAGGTTCAGAGCTGACGCTGTATTTTTTAGGTGTCAAGCCGTCCGCAGTGAAGAACGCCACAAGTCCGCCACCCATCCCTCAGCGCCGAGACTTGCCGCCATCCGAGACAGTCGAAGAAGGCGTCCACTTAAACCCGGAATCCTCAGACACGGACTCGGAGTCAGAGTACGACTGGAACGAGGATACATCCGAATAGCCTGATTTCAAGCTCGAGATCGCGGAAGAAGAAGAATCCGTCGTCAGCGTGGACGACTCGGCCATAGACTTGAGTGCGGATTCCCCAACTATTGAGAACGGCCCAAATGAAGCACAGGAGCTGGACTGGCGCGAAGGAACGCTGGTCGACCTGGATGGCAACCTCCGCACATCGTATCTGCTCACGAGAAGCAAGAAGAGGCAGGCAGCCATTTTCGCAGATTTGGGAACCATTGAGACCCTGCAAGCTAGGTTCCCCAATGTGACCGACGCCCAGCTTGCCGCAAACATCTCTGCATTCCAATCCATATGGAAAGAAACTATCGATGCCGTCACTGCTCTCTGTGAGCTTTACAGGGAAACGGGTGTCCGGGCCGGAGTGGCCTCGTTCTTTACTGCTATGCAGCTCCAAGCACATATGGAGACGTTCGTGAAGCAAACTCTTGGCTGGATACCATTGGACGTACAGTTCATCATAGGATCCCCAGGATGGAAAGTCCAGAACTTGAAAAAAGCCAATCCGACGAGCACCACGTCGGCGGGTGTGTACGTCGATCTCCTTCAGGCTAAGAACGAGACAAAGGCGTACACTGGCTCAACGAAGTGCTTTGCGAGCCGTTGGGGCTTGTACGAAGACGTCGTTAGGAATCGTAAGGCGTACTCAAAAACATCTGAACACGAAAAGGCGCTGGCGACCGGCAAGTTCAGGGGCGACAAGGCTGGAATTGAAAGGAAAACCGAAAAGATCAACGCGACGAGCACCAGATCTGCAAGTGTTTACGTGGACATCCTTAAATCAAAGGCAACAGTGAATTCACTCAAAAAGCACAGGTTGCAAACAGATGACGTCTTGATGAGCATCTCTTGAAGCGACGGGATCTTGGTGCGGCGGTGGGAAAGCATCGAGTTTAGCCAATGGGTATCTTCATTATCGCACAATGTTGAGCTTCATCAGACGTAGAATTTCGGTGGTGATCTTCGGTCGTAGTTAAAGATATACATGAGGGTAGTGTGCTGAAGGAAGGAAGATTTGGGACAAGTCTAAGTCTTGTTCAAAGTGGTACTCAATACGTCCAGTTGAGGATGATGGTGGCGAAGAGGGGCATACACCTGACTTTCAACCCATGGCCACTTTCCAGCACTCGTGACCGACTAACCTTCTTTATGGGAGCGAGGGAACCATTGTTCCGATTCCACTGGCGGACAGGCGTATAAATACTGCAGCTCTCTCCACTCCATCCTGACAACTCCATGACCGTCGAGTTTTCTACTGCAGAAATAAGTCCGCGGAGAGAGAGGCACTCTGGCTTTGGTTTGTGGGCTTCCATTCTCGAAGGCCTGTTTATGACTTTGGCTCGTTGCTTGCTCTTTCGTTGTCTTTCAGCCATGGCTCCTCGGACAGTATTCCCCTGGTTATTTGTCACCACCAGGTAATGTGGTCCATCATTGCAAAGCCCTGATACGCGAGTCCATCAAGACCCTCTGATGCTGGCGGAAGAAGAACTGAAGGACACAGGCAAAGCAGGCACCCATCATTTAGCCAGAAGGAGCAGTCCGTCTTTCTGGTCCGGCAGAAGCGTTCGTTCGCGTCTGCATGTTTGCAGCTCAGGTACAGCCAACGTCAACACTCTTTTATAAGTAGCCAGAAGAAAGATGGATAGTCGCCACGAGTGACAAGTCACGCGTCCTGCCCACAATGTCAGCGCACATGATGGCGTCCAGGCAGCGCTGGCTTTGGAAGCCAAATCTGAATGAAGGATCCCGTTTTAGCCCTGGACGCAGCGCAAAGAGCCGTAGGAGGACATACCGCAGGACTAACAGTTTCTTAAGCAGATGGTCGGCGGCATCTTCCTATTTGGTCAGCGAACCCAGTATAACCATATACGCCGCTATACGCCGCTACAATAAACTTCGCCGCGATAATGACCTACGCCGCTACAATCCAAAGAGCTCTGATATCTACCTATTCAAGGCCCAACAAAGCGCATCTCTCAATTGCATGACTCCACCCTTCCCCCACTTTTCAGGCCCAGATCAATCGAGACTCGGAGCCAGAAATAATCGGGCCCGGTAGAAAGCCTTGCGCGCTGATTAAACAGATGCAAAGAAAAAAGTAATCGCAAAGCAAAAGAAGCGCGCGCAGTGCAGACCTGGTGCCAAAGGAACAACAAGCAGATGATGCTCAGTCAAAGCTAGATCCATTCGTTCTAAAAAGTACAGAGATGAAAATCTCGATAAAGATGAATGCAAGTACGATTGGGTATTATAACTTGATTAAGCAATTACTTTTTTTCTTCTTCATTGTCCGGCGTCGTCTCAGTCGCTCGAGATTTCGAAACTGACGCTGACTTCGATTTGCTTGGCCGAATTCGATAATCTGTCGTCGTCGACCCAGCCCACTTCCTTGTCGCCGCAGCACGCCACGTACAGCTTGGTCTTGTCCACGCGTTCGTCCAAAAACAGCGCCGACGGGCTGTTGAGGTCCTGCGCGATCTCGGTCACGGTGCCCTTGTTGTCGCTGTCCACGTTGACCTTCCAGATTTGCCCTGACATGTAGCCGGCCGTGTACGCAACAGAGCCGTCTGCGCTGGCCGACAGGCCGTCGCTGTTGTAGAGCTCGGTCGCCACGGTCTGTACAGGTCCAGCAGCGTTGCCGGCGTCGTCGACGGGCACGCGACACACCAGGCCCTTGCTCGTATTTGTCCACCAGATGTGGTTGTCTGATCTTGTGAGGGTGTTGATGCCGAAAAACTCGTCCGGGTTGGCCTTTGCCATGGTTTCGGGGTCGGCGAGGAAAACGGCGATCTCGCCGGTGCACGTGTCGAGCTTCCAGATGGAGCTCTTTTCCGAATCGGCAAGCAGCAGTGCGTTTGGCGACTGCGGTGCGCCCGCGGTTATGTCGATGACCAGGCCGGCGTCGGGCAATTCTGCGATTTTGGTAACGACGGGCGGGTCATCATCCCCGCGCAGCGTCACTCGCCACACAACCCACGATTTTGAGTCAATGGAGACGGTCTTGATGTCGAAGCGGCCGGCGATGACGGCGTATTCTTCCTCGCCAGGTTTTGAGCTGAGAGTGCAGAGGTTGGTCAGGCCTTCGGCGTCGGGAAAGGTGTGCAGCAGCTTCGGCTCGGCGCTTTGGTCTTTGGGGTCGAATGTGTAGAGGCCGGGCAGGTCGAGTCGGGCAGCAAGAATTTGGCCATTTGGTCGGGAGACGATTCCCTCGCACCAGGAGTCGTCGGGCAGCTGGGTAACGGGGGTTACTTCGGCGGTGGTGTGTTCGTCTGCCATGGCTTTGAAGTGATGAGGTTGGTTGAGGAGATGGAGGCCCGGAGAACAGCGGCGCAAGGCTCGATATTTACTGATGAATGATTTCCCCTGAGGTGAAACGACGGTGAGGCGCTCAACGTGGGCCGGGAAGCCCCATTCGTACTAGAGATTGTCCGTTTGATGGGCTCTGCGAGTCGTGGATGAGCAGGGCTGCTGGCCAGTGCGGGCGACAAACAATCTTGGCCGGCGATGCGTCGTACTCTGTGCCGCGCGGATTTGAATCGGGGAAAAGAGCAGCATTGGGCATGATGGGCATTGGAGAGGGCGATGATGATTGTCGAGGCGCGGCGCAGTGGGCGTGGAGGAGTGGGAGCGGGACGAGGCGAGTAAGCGATTGCGAGTCGTTGGAGTTTACGCATCGGGAGGGCCTACGGGGACAACGACTCGGACCGCAGCCGCGAGGCGAGACGGCTCCATCACTTCCGGCCGTTGTCGACTGATGGCGGCCCGTGCCGCAGTTCGCCAAGGTCTTCGCCGCGCTGCTCTTAGTTTTACCCTCACGATTCATTCTTCTATAAACCCACTCTTCTCATATTCAACTGAACCCCCACATCCCGCTGCTCCCCCAGCCTCCCATTCGTACGTCCTACTGGGCCTCGGCACCTTTTTGCAAGATACGCAATCCACGCCGCACACACGCCGTACACACGCCGTACACCATGTTTCAGGTCCACTCTTCTCGCATAATGTACCGACAAAACTCTCCGTAGACTATCCAAGGGGAGGGTCGACGTGAACCCCCTTCCCCTGAGACTCACCACCCCCTGGCTGGCCCCCTGATATCCTGAGAAAGTATCAATTGATCTAGCAAGCTCAGCTTCCAGCGCCCTGAAGCAATCGTTTCTGAGGCCGTGTCTACCATCCCATCTATACGTACCCCTCCTAACCCAGCTTGGCAACCGTCTCGCCATCCTTCTCCTTCTTCTCCTCTGGGGCCGGTCCGCCAGTCGTCGGGAGACCCAATGCGACTTTGTACGACTGCATCGCTGTCAGTGATATTCATCATCCGTGTCAATTCATAGAGACTCACGTCGTAAATGAGCCACTGGACTGTACAGAAGTTAGCCATCTTCTCCAACACATGCATGCGCTCAGGGGTAACTCACGTCCAGTCAGCGTGCCAATCATGAAAATGCGGACGACAAGGCCGTTCCACAGTCCTCCAAATCCAATGTCCTTGTAGATGCGCGCCGTCGCTGCTCCAAAAGCCTCGCCGTCCTTGCGGGTCGCGTTGAGTTTCGAGACCATGACGTCGGCTGGATGGCTGACAATGGCACACGCGATACCAGCGAGGTAACCCGCGACGAACGAGACTGCCGTTTGGGCACCCTTGCCATATTCGCTCTTCTGTCCAGGCAAGCGGTCGTAGATCATTTCAACAATGGTCTCGAAAGAAGCAAACTTCATCATCGTGTAGGGAATCTGGAACAAGTTAAGGGCATGCGCCAGCATTGGAAGAGTATGAGAAAAGATCTGATCCTTACCTGGCGACCCCAAAGCGGGTAGAGGCCCTTGAAGAGTCTAAAATTTGTCATCAGCACCACTTCTTCATGATTCCCGTGAGACTCACCCAGCAGTGCCTTCCTTGGCCGTGACGGTAGAAATGCCACCAAACGTCGACTTCGCAAAGGGAGGTATCGTAGTCTGCATGCGGACCTTGACGGCTTCAAACGGGCACAGGGCGATGTCTGCAAAGAACTCGGCCGACGCAGACGCAGTCAGGTACAGCAGCGTCTTGTACTGCTTGGCATTCTCCGGGCCCGCCAGATCCGAGTAGAACTTCTTGAAGTACTCGTATCCGCCGTACTTGAAAGCGCCTTGGGCCGAGTAGCCCCAGAGAGTCGGTCCCCAGCCCGTGTAGATACCGCGGAAACCTTCGGCGCGCATGATCTTTCCCCAACCATCAAAGTTGCCCTTGTACATGTTCTTATCAACCTGAAGTCTGCACTTTATCAGGTCAAGCGGCGTGACTGCGGTGTGGGTGAGGCCCTTCGCGGATTAGAAGTCGAGGTATTGATCAATCAGTGGTGACTCACGCAAGCCAAAAGACCACCAGTGGTACAAGCCGCATAAAACTTGGGCGAGTACATTTCAATCTTGCCAGTGGCCTGCTGCGCTTTGGCGCTGGCCTGCTGGAGCTCCTTGACGGCGGCATTGCTCAGCTTGTTCGCCTTGTCTTTGGCATCATCAACAGCACTCCAAGTGCCGTAGAGCTCCTGGCGAGCTTGGTATCGAGACCTCGGGGCCTGGGCAGAATCCGAGGACTGATTGCTCATTGAGGGCGCGGACGCAAAGGCATCGCGCAAGGCTCCAAAGTTGGGCAAAGGAACCGCCATCTTGTCGCTTTCACCTGTGACAGAGTTAGCCTCCGCGGAGCTCAGTCGCGACGTAAACAATGTCACGAGACGGCGGAACCACTTACGAATGCTGCCTACAGCTTCAGTCTTTTCCGAGAGATTCAAAACAAAGCCTGGAGTGGCGGAAGGAAAGGTGTCACAGGAGTGAGAGAAAGGAAGCGGGCGGAACTTGGGCGCGTGGGCTTTGGGGGCGGCCCCCTTCGTCAAACCTGCAACGTCATTCCTTAGCTCCGCTATCCCCGGATCCCGGTATCCTGGCCCCTCAGCTATCTGGGGTTGCACGCTGCTAAAAGCCGGTTCCCGGTTTGAGCTGCGAGAAAAAGTCTTCAAGAAGCGCTTTCAATTGCAATTGGCGCATAGGAGCTTCGGATTGGTCTGGAAAATGAAGACAACAAGGAGAAGAGACCTTTTGCCTCACTTCGCTGGGGACAAGATGGGAAGAGTCCGCGGTGAAGTGGCAGCGGAAACAAAGAATTTCTCGCACCCATGACTCGAGCCTGAACAATTGTGGTAATCCGCCTTTAGGATTGATAGACTAGAACAAAAATCTACCCAATTCCAGAGTTGAAGGATTCTCCTCGCGCATCATCTCACTCACCCTCTATTCGAGCCGTAATTTTTGAGACTGATGGTTCATTACCTATCCGTAAATGCGCATCGCCAAATCGAAACCATTTGCGCCGTCGCCCCTGAGATGAGTAGTAGTCCTTGACCAAGTCCCGCATCACCAATCCAAAACAACGCACCTCTCGTACTCTTCCTCGCTCAGACCTTGCGAGTAGACCCTTTGACAGTGGTCCAAACGCCTGTCTGGCGCTCCCTAATCCGACTCTTCCTTGCAGGCCTGCTCGTCAAAAACGCTGACATCGCCGCCTCCATCTGTCGCGGCAGCGGAGGCGCTACTCCGCTTAAAGGCAGTCCACGAGCTCTCCATGTTCTCGCTGGTAGGCCGCTGCGCTGCGCTGCTCTTGCGGTGCCGGCTAACGACCCCCGGGAAGATCCGCGGCTCGTGCGCGTCGAGGTGGGATGCCGCCGGCGCGGAGGAAATCGACTGCTGTGGAGATAAGGGGAGGCCTAAGGCAGGCTGGGGCATCGGGACAAGCGAAGGGGTCGAGGACACCATGGCTGAGGGTGGATTGTTAACGCGAGATTCTTGGCTTTCGTCGCCGTCACTGAGGTTGACAACGTCGCTCGCATGTCCTGCAAAACTTGTTAGGCTGTCGATGGACATAGAGGCTTGATGCTTACCTTGCAAAGAGTTCTGCGACGTAGCGGGAAAGGGACTCTTTGGGACTTGTAGAGTGTTTCCATTCACTTGTGGCTCGCTCTCGTGGACGGAGGCATCTTCAGTGCGGGGCTCATCATTTGGCGGTGTGTTGGACGCCACGTTCTGGACAGAGAGCGGTTCGGAGTTCTTGTTCGTGTACCGTGATATCATTGCAAGTTCGGCCTGCAATGTCTCGTGGCGGAACGCCTCCCTGATGTTGGGTACGTTGACCTTGGCGACGTCGTTGCCAGACACGCCGGGCAAATGATATTCTGCACCCAACCAGCGCTGCTTGATTGAGTGTTCGAAACCACTTTGCAAGACCGAGTGCTTTGCCAGTTCGCACATGTCGACGGCACTGAGCTTGTAGATCTGAGCGGCGACTGCGTATTCTTCGATCAAAGGCTCCTTGGTGAACGCAAACTGGAGAGGATCGTCGGTCGAGAGAGACACGTTGAGTCCACGCTTGAAGTACGAGAGGAATGGGTTCCGCTCGTAGGCCAAGAACAGAGCATTGTTGCTCAGAGGCGACATGGCGATGCCAATCTGCTCGAGGTAAAAGACATACTGGAGCAGAGGTACCTTGCGAAGCATCAGACCGTGGCTGATGCTGTGACAACAAAGCACAGCAGCTGCCAAATGGTCTGTATCACCTGCCTCACCGCAATGCGGCCTCAGAGCAAAGGTGTTGAAGCCTCGCTGCTTGCGCCAGACATTGAGGGAGGAGATATTGGCGAACAGGTAGTAGATCCAGTAGGAGTACGGAGGGTTCTGCTTTGTGTCCCAGAGCGCCGGTGTGGGGAACTTCCTGTAGAGTCGGCGTTCTGGCTTGCTTTCGTCATCGACGCTATCGAATCCAATGACGCGTTGGAGAAAGATGTGAAGTTTCGGGTGGCTCGTCGGATCCTTGGTCACCTCAAACAGGGGTTGGAAAACGTTGACCACCACCTGCTCAAAGTTGTCCATGAGGCTGGAGTTCTTGTAGACATCGTAGAGCCTGGGGACTTGAATAAGCCATCGGACGTTGGGCGAGAAGAGCTTGTTGTCCACGACCCAAGCAGCCAATTTATCCCACTCGTCTAAGCTTCGTCCGTATATGGAAATGCGCCACTCGACCATTTGGTACTTGCTCGACTCTAAATCAGAAATGACTTCTTTTGTGATCTCAGCCAGATAACGCCCGTGAATGTAATTGTCCGTCTTGAGGAAAATGGTACGCAGTCTAGACTCGCCAATCGGGTTGTACTTGAGGTTGAATTTGTCGAAACGATGGAAACTGTCCGTGTGCGCGTGCATATCGAGCGTGTCGATACTCAAGTCGTACGCGGTCAGTTTGATACTCTCAAAGACTTCTCTCAGGGTCAAGTGCCTGCCGTCTCTGTACAGAACAACCTCATCGGGCGACTTCTTCATCTTGCTCTTGATGAACCGCAGCAAATGCTTTTGGTTCATGCATGCAGAATGGTGAACGTGGGTATCGACCTTTCTGACGTTGTAAAAATCTCTGTGGGGCACCTTTTTGCTGTCGGCGACCTCTTGATACTCGTTGAGAAGGAAGTACAAGTTGTACTTTCCTTCAAGGTACTGAAGACGCCTGAAGGCAAAACTCTTGATCGGCCCATCCGTTGAGACGCTGATAATGTCGTCGAGGTCCATATAAAATTCCCTGATGTCCGGAATGTGCACAATGGGCCTGTTTTGGTCGACAGAGGCCTCGTTCTCATAGACCTGAAAAACACCGTTCTTGTCGAGCTTGAAGGACATCTCCGATGCGCCCGGAAGTGGCATCAGATCGTTCATGTCAAAGTCCTCGCCTATGTTTTCGCCCAGCTTGCGGGGTTTCGGGGTTGCTTTCTCTCCATCTGGCTCCAAGACTGTGCTGTTGCTCAAACTGTTTTGGCCCGTTGCGTTTTTGTGGCGTTCATGGTCCCACGAGGTTCCAGGCATAGGAGGGTAGACTTTCCAACCTGGGCTGTCTCTCGGGTTGTCGAAGTCTCCTTGCAGCGAAATCCGCATATATTTGTGTCGAATGTCAAGGACCCTTTGGATGTTGGTGTAAATGTTCCTCAGTTCTTCCGTGACACTGGCGTCGCTTGCAGCAAATCCTCCCGCACCGCTGCCCACTCCAACGCCAGCTCCAGCTCCATGAATTCCGTGCATTTCCAGCAGCGGCTTGTGTTCGTGGGGAAGGCCGGGGTGTTGTGAGTGAGCGCGAGCGGCGGAATCTGCGTGCAGAAAATCGACCGGTGGTTGCTCGCTACTTGGGCGCGCGTGGTGATCTGGCGACAGCCCTTGCGTCTGCATCCCCGCAAGTGCGGAGGTGCCAACCTCAACAGGCAGCGCGGCGGCGTTGAACGCATGAGTGGCGGGAACGCTACGTGGTGGCATCTGGCTGCCGCCGCGACGGGCGCGGTCCGACTCAACAGCCGTGTGGGAGAGGGCCTTGGGTGGTATGACGGGGCTATAGCCTCCATCTTGCGACCAATTGCTGGCGCCAGCCTGGCTCTCCAGCTGGTGACGCTGAAAGAATTGTTTGGCCTCGGAGTGACTCATTTGGATTTCGGATGCACGATCGTAGAAGGCCGTCTTGCGTTGTTTATCTCTGGGGAGCGGACCAGCTTGTGTACCGTCGGACGCGGGAGCGAGCACGGTATCTTCTGCTGCTGTGGGCTGGGAGCCCGCAGACCCATCCTGAGCACGGCCATCGGCGCCATCGCTCTTGTTCTCTGGTGTTTGCGCGTCGGGGTCGGACGAGTTCTGCTCGAGGTCGTATTCGTGCTCTTCGTCGGACGAGACGGTGGCGGCTGCACTGAAGACGGGCGAGTCGCCAGGCGAACGCGGGAGGTGTGCTGTTGCTGCTAAGGTCAGAGAGAGGCGACGTCGCACACGGGGCGGCGTGCATAGGGGGAGACCAACCTTTCGACATTTTTCCCGTAAGAAGAGGAAGAAGCGCGGCTGATAAATGTTATCGCGCGCGTCGCTCAACGGGGGTCCGAGCGTCTCTCCCGCTCGCCTCTTGGCAGTCAAGCGCCTCTTTTTGCCCCTTGCGTACCAGATATATCCACTCCACGGTCACCTGCCCCGTCAATACTGTCATCACGCGCTCATCACACGCCTATCCCAGCTTCACTACCAGCTAGCTTCAGCTGGGTGCTCCTTGGACTCGGTCAGTCATGCTCGACGACTCAGCCTTTTCTGGGGGCTTAGCTGTGCGTACGAAACCATTGTCCTTTCGAAAAGGCCGTTCTATATTTCTAGATCTGCGCCTTTTGACTACCGTATACACCATTTTTAAGCCGCCACCGTCTACATCTCGTTGTCCTCCTCCGCTGGAAGTCGCGTATCCAGCAGATCGTGATGTGCTTGATTGATGTGGGCCGCCCACTGCTTGGATCCCTTGAATTCTTCTTCGCACCCGACGTGCGGACACGAATACTCCCTGTGCTTTTTGGAGTGTTGGAATAGCTCATATTGGGTGTGGAACCGCTGCAAGCAATTAGCACAGATCAGCATCCAGTGGCGAGACGACACTTACCTCGTGGCAGGTGATCCAGGGACAATGGAAGGTTGGAAAGTCGAAATCACTCTCTTCTGAACCATCGGATTCCGCGCCTTGATCTCTTTGCCGGTCATTAGGTATTTGGTGGTTGACTGAGTTGAAGTATCCCATTTCGTCAAAATGTCGATCATAGGCCATACGTTTCGCCATTTCTTCCGAGTTGCGACTCGCCAGATTTTGCTGGGTCCCCAGTGTAGTTCCTTGGGTTTCAAGAGCGGCATCTGACCTCGCTGCTACTGAAGTAGCTACCTCTTCAGCACCGACAACGTGTCCCAGGATCATTCGGAGTCGCGCAACAGCTTTGTTGTCCAGTCGATTCATGCCTGTTTTGACCTCTTGCAGCTGACTTCGCGCTTCTTTGACAATGGGGAGCATGTCGCCCCATACTTGATCTGTGTAGCTGGTGAGAACATCTTCCCAGTCCGCCAGGAATTCCTTTTGCACGGTCGTGTCGTTCAAGATCGCTCTCTCCTGCTCCGATTGCAACACCTCAACGAGTTCTCGAAGTGCATGCTCCGTGTGCGGATCAGCCGCAAACTCGGGTCGAAGATTCAGTGGATGGTCCTGGTCAATAGATTTGTGCTGCGGAGGCGGAGGAAGGGCTGATTTGATTTTTTGCACTATCTCCTGTTCCTGCGGCGTATAGTTCGGACTAAACAGACTAGAGGCCGTCCCTTTTGTGGAATCGCTCATCATGAGGTCTTCCTCATAGTTCGTTGTCGAACCCGGGAAAGATAGCAACTCTCTTACAGCAGCACCGTCGTCATACTCGTCGTGGTTGATAGTGGTTCCATTGCGATTTTGGTTTTGCCACGGAGAATCGATACGCTGGGCCTCTTTGAATGTTCCATTTGTTTGAAACTGGGAGTGCCAACTCTCGTTGCTGGTTTGATCTTGCTGTAGCTGATATTCCTCTGACCAAGTAGGCCTCGGCTCATGCCATTGGCCTTGGTTGTCTTGGCTTTGGAGAAAGGCGTCAAAGTCGAAATCAGGACCTTGCTGAGAGGTGCTCGAAGCTTCGCGGAATCCTTCATTGCTGTGGCCTGGGCCTCCGGAAGCAGTCCCCACTGACAATCCATTCGGCCTTGCCGGTAGCGCCTGAGACCAAGTCGAGGATGCCGAGCTACTCGAGCCGTTTGGGATCTTCGAAGATAGGCTTGAGGCGGAAGCAAGGGCTGCATGCGCCTCTTGCGCAGTCGAGTTGCTGAACAAGTCCTTTGCAAGACCAGAGGCGGATGCCGAAATTCGGGAAGTCATGGACGACTCCGGCTGTTTACCTTGGGCTGGTGCTGCAGCGCCGTCATTGTTGACGGCGTCCCGCTGACGCTCCATCGCACTCGTGTGCCGAATGAGATCGAATGACCAGGCACAGAGGAAGGCGACGCACTATTGTAGATGCGCTCCAAAGTCAAAAATTCCGATTTTGCGGGGAAGACGGGGATGGTCTGTACAGGTCGGAAAGAACAGGCGCAAACGAAGGAGCCTTGGGGCGGCTATGAAGTCGTCATAGAAGTAGATTATCCAGGAGACCGGGGCGACATAGTAGTGTCTTCTTACTGCAAAGGCTGCATTTTTAGGACAGAGTCAGAAGCTGCCGGTAGAGTGGGGTTGTTAGAACATGGCCCTTTAGGTTTGCCGCATCCATGCACGTCCTTCTCCTTCGCGCCGCTCCGGCGAGACCGATAAGATTAGATCTACCCGAGGACAAACTGCTCCCAGTCGGTTGCATGGAGCTTGCTTATGACGGCCTGCACCGCGCTACACAGGAATGGATTAGGGGGACTTGTGATCTTACTTTGACTGTAATTCAAAGTTCTGATTGGTACGTTGGACAGGCTGTCTGTTCAAGAACTTAGACCCAGGGGTGAAGATGAGAAAGAATACCATCTTCTCGCTGCAGTGGGTTTCAAGCTCTCCACACACTAGGTCTTTTGACATCAGCCTCTACCAGGTTTTGCTGCAGAAAGCCGGGACGATCTCCAGCTTTGTGGCGCTGTGAAACCACACCTGTCTCTGTTGATCTACTAACCACATCAGGTAAATGAGCCAGCCTCCAGGATACAGTCCTAATGCAATGTATGTATTTAAATGACTGCGATGAATGGCAAGAGCTGCAAGAAATCCAAATCATGGTGCATGACGCTTGATTTCTATTCGCACTACCTGATGACTTTTTTTCTCGTTGCCTATCTACCCCACAATGCATTAATTACCTGCTCAAGACAAAGTCGTCTACTCTCAGCAGCGATCTGTGAAATTGTTAGAATGGTTCTGCGTTCTGTTTAGGTTCATAACTTACTTCACCGTCTCGGCGGCAAGCTCAATGGCAGACGTCGAGACAAGAAGGGGTTGAAGGACGTTCTCCTCTGCGATGTCGCTCTTGACACCGCCGCTCTTGATACTGATTCCGGCGTTCGTCTCGCCCTGAGCATGACGGTTTCTCAACTCAGTCACGACCTTGATGGAGTTCAGTCCAGCGTTCTCCGCCAAGGTGACAGGAACAATCTCCATGGCATCCGCGAATGCCTTCCAGCAAATGGCCTCGGGACCGACGAGTGTGCGGGCGTGCTTTGCCAAAGCCTGAGAAATCTCGATTTCAGGAGCACCACCTCCTGCAAGCATAGCCCTAACCGGCCGTTAGAAAAATGGTTTCCTCGATCGCCATTGAAACTTACCTCTTCTTCACCAAGCAGCGCATCACACACTGAGCGTCGTGCAAACTACGCTCAGCCTCATCCAAGATGAGAGTGTTTGCTCCCCTGACCACCAGAGAGACTGTCCGCGCTTGCGCCTTGACACCAGTGACCTTGACCACCTTAGCTCCCGAAGAAGCGACTTCCTCGACGAGGTCGGCCGAGCCGAGCTTGTCCTCAGTAAACGAGTCGATGTCGGCAATCGGCTTGCAGCCAGTACTCTTAGCGATGAACTCAACCTCGTCGCGCTCGATTTCCTTGACGCAGAGGATGTTGAGCTTGGCGAGGAAGTGCAGGCTGAGGTCGTTGACAGCGTCGCGGAGAATCGATTTTTGGATGAAGAGGACATT
Organism: Phyllosticta capitalensis; assembly: GCF_038381095.1. Classification (NCBI taxonomy): domain Eukaryota; kingdom Fungi; phylum Ascomycota; class Dothideomycetes; order Botryosphaeriales; family Phyllostictaceae; genus Phyllosticta; species Phyllosticta capitalensis. Next base: position 950,033 of record NW_027117440.1, read on the forward strand.
GCACTTCGCCTTCTTAATCTTCTTCACCATGTTCAGGAGATATGTGCGCTCTTCCTTGAGGATCTTGTCCATTTGACGGTAGTCGTTGACGACAATCTGGTTCTCCATGTCCGGTTTGGGAGGGCTCAGCTGGAACTGGATCAAACCAATCCTTGCCTTCTCCATCCTGATGGGACCGCCGCCGCTCTTGACAACCTGCTGCTGCAAGGCCAGACCATCGACAATCTCACTCTCGTCAATGGTTCCACCGGGCTTCTTGAGAATCCTAATGTTCTTGAGGTCCACGTTGTCGGCGCTCTTGGGGTCGATGACCCTGAGGACGGAGTCGACAGCCATCGTCGCAAGCTTGGGTTCTTGAGCAACAATCTTCGAGGACAGGGAAGTAGAAGCGGCCTTGAGAAGCGTCTGGCGGTCTTCGAGGGCAATCGGAATGGACATGTCGTGGAGAGTTTGGACAGCGGCAGCTGCTGCACGCTGGAACGCCTCAGAGATGACCGTAGGGTGGAGGCCTGTTACGTCGCAGTTTAGCCATCTTGCGCTCTTAAATGTTCCGTCGTAGACACGTACCCTTGGCCAGCAACTTCTCCGCCGCACCCAGCAAGCTACCGCAGATGACGACTACTGATGTTGTTCCGTCACCAGCCTCAACATCTTGTGCGTTCGCCAGGTCGACGAGCATCTTCGCGGCGGGGTGGAGGACGGCCATGTCTCGCAGCATGGTGTTGCCATCGTTGGTCTAGCAATGTTAGAAATCGTAGGGAAAAGGAGGTCGCGGAGCTCACAATCAGGGTCTCGCCCTTGCCAGTTTGGATCTGTGTACATGTTAGAAGCTTTGCGATTGGCAAAAGTCCGCGCAGAACTCACCATCTTGTCCATACCCCTTGGTCCAAGCGACTATGATCCAGCGATTAGCTCCGTGTCCTATTTCTCTGCGACGGCGACGTACAGTTCTGATGGCATCAGCGACGGCTGTTGAAGCTAGATTAGCATGTGTACTATTCTCCAGGGACACGGAATGCCATACCTCTCGCCGCCGTGATGTTTGCTGTGCGCACAGCTTGGGGCTTCTCCTTGTCCTTTTCCATGGTCGTTAGCTTGCGATTTTGGGCGCGGAAGTTGGAGTCGCACCTTGAAGGCGGCATTTGGGCCGCCACCACTGCTCTGAACTGCTGCGCTAGCCATATTGGATTGTTTGAGGGACGGTGTGAGGGATTAGCAGGGAGGAACGCGGTGTTGTGTAGCTCTGCTGTCCCGCAGTTTTCGGCGAACGCGTTGGCCGCCAGCGGCCAAAGTTCGCGCCGCCACGCAGACAGACATAATGCCAAGACCGGGGCTGCGCTGACAGGTACCCGGCGATTACAACAACGGACGAGCTCCATCACCTGTCCACCTTCGTCCATCCCGCTCCCACCACACACCTCAACGTCATCCGCCCTCCTGCGCATCGCTCGCCGCTATCTCCTCCGCCGCTGAAGCCCCTCGGGATCCCCGTACTCCACCTGCTTCACCACCAGCACCGTCGAAAGCTTCCGCCCTCCTCCGTCCACCATGCCCAGTGCCACCGGCTCGAGCTGGGAGAAGTACCAAAAGAACTATGCCGACGATGAGATAGAAGAGAAGAAGATTACTCCGCTCTCTGATGAGTACGCATGTCGGTTGATGCCACGGAGCTTCAAACGCTGACTACCTCTCAGAGATATCCAGGTGCTCAAGACCTATGGCGCAGCACCGTACGCCGCGGAGCTCAAGACGCTGGAGAAGGAGATCAAGGACAAGCAGCAAAGTGTGAATGAAAAGATTGGTGTCAAGGTAGAGCTTCCTCGACCGGACCTCATAGGACACCAAGCTGACCGGAAGCTAGGAATCGGACACTGGTCTTGCACCACCACATCTATGGGACATTGCTGCCGACCGTCAGCGCATGCAAGAAGAGCAGCCACTCCAAGTTGCACGGTGCACAAAGATCATTCAAGATGAGAAGGACTCGGACAAGAGCAAATACGTCATTAATGTCAAGCAAATCGCCAAATTCGTGGTCAACCTGGGTGAGCGCGTGTCTCCCGCTGACATAGAGGAAGGCATGCGTGTTGGGTGAGTCGTGGAATCCTTCAGCTCAAAGCAAATCATGCTGACAGTTCGCCTTTTCTAGCGTCGACCGCAACAAGTACCAGATTCTCCTGCCTCTCCCGCCCAAGATAGATCCTTCGGTCACGCTCATGCAGGTGGAAGAGAAGCCGGACGTTACATACGGCGATGTCGGTGGCTGCAAGGAGCAGATTGAAAAGCTGCGTGAGGTCGTCGAGATGCCCCTGCTGTCTCCGGAGCGTTTCGTCAACCTCGGCATCGACCCACCCAAGGGAGCTTTGCTTTACGGTCCTCCTGGTACCGGAAAGACCTTGTGCGCACGAGCAGTGGCAAACAGGACGGATGCAACCTTTATCCGTGTCATTGGTTCCGAGTTGGTGCAAAAGTACGTTGGCGAGGGTGCCCGCATGGTCCGCGAGCTTTTCGAGATGGCGCGTACAAAGAAGGCTTGCATCATCTTCTTCGACGAGATTGATGCTGTTGGTGGAGCTCGTTTCGATGATGGCGCCGGTGGTGACAACGAAGTTCAGCGCACTATGCTTGAGCTCATCACACAGTTGGATGGATTCGACAGCCGCGGCAACATTAAGGTCATGTTCGCCACAAACAGGCCTTCGACACTCGACCCTGCTCTCATGCGTCCCGGCCGTATCGACCGCAAGATCGAATTCTCGCTGCCGGACATGGAAGGCCGTGCCAACATCCTGCGGATTCACGCCAAGAGCATGTCGGTCGAGCGCGACATTAGATGGGAGCTCATCTCGCGCCTGTGCCCCAACTCGACTGGTGCCGAGTTGCGCAGTGTTGCAACGGAAGCCGGCATGTTTGCCATTCGTGCGAGGAGAAAGATTGCGACGGAGAAGGACTTCTTGGCGGCCGTCGACAAGGTCATCAAGGGTAACCTCAAGTTCAACTCGACGGCCACGTACATGCAGTACAACTAGACACGGCCATCCCACGCCGTCCTTCCCTATTGGGTCCGTTCTCTTTTTGCTTTCACGTGGAATGGCATCGGTTGCGCTCGGCGATCGGGGGATTTGTATTGAGTAGGGCAAGGCATAAAGAGATGAAATCACATTATCACTGATAGAGTCACTCCTCGACCAATCCATGGCTCGTGTAATCGAAAATCTCTTTGACACTATGGCTTGCTGATCTCGGGTTTGGATTGGTTGATGTCGTTTTACACCTGACGTGGCAACTCTAGCACCGTAACCGGATATCAGGAGCGTGGTGTATGGACAACTCGGGAGGCAACGGAAGCTCATGATGCATTCACTACCTTCTCAGCGCGGACAGGGGTAACCGATAGGGGGAAGCAATTGGACTCGTCAGCTTTAGTTCTCGCAGCGACTCCAGCCCAAGATTGGATTTGCAAGGCGTGTACTGCATCAGCAGCAGCATCATGGGGTGATAAAGCTGGGAAGTTGGAGGAGAGCGGAGAGACATGTCGCATTCCCACCACGACATTATTAAAGTGCGAGCCAATCACTTTGGAAAAAGCTTCGATACCACCACCAGCCGAACAGATCAAATGTATCTACCGTCTACGCCAACACAGTCTGTGTATATCCGACGTTGGCACGAAATCACCAACGCGTCTTATGAGAGCCACCAAGGGAAGGGGCGCTGTTGAACATGGAAAAAAGAATTTACAGGATTTCAGGGAATGCGTCTAAAACTCTTAATACGTCCGCTTGAACGGCGGGACAGGGTCACACTCGCTGCTCAGCGTCGTTGCCGTCACGGCCCTGTAGCCGAGGTCGACCTTGCCGTGCGGCTTCTTCTGCCAGCTGAGCGTGTGCTTCATCCAGTTCTCGTCGTCACGCTCCGTGAAGTCCTCCCGTGCGTGGGCACCACGCGACTCCTTCCTGTTTGCTGCGGATTCCGCAGTCTGGACGGCGCAAGTGCTATGGAGCTGATTAGCGATCGTCTTCACAAATTATAGGGGTTCAGCTTACAGCAAGTTGCGGAGCTCTAACGCCTCAACGAGGTCGGAGTTCCAGATCATGCTGCGGTCCTTGATTCCGAGCTGGGAGTAGGTGGAGTCAACCTTGTGAATCTTCTCCACACCCTCGTCAAGCGACTGTTGAGTACGGAAAACGGAGACATCAGTTTGCATGGTCTTTTGCATGGCCAAGCGAATCTCATGTGTCGGCATGGGGCCGTCCGCAGTGCGCACTTGGTCAACAACCGCAATCGAGTCGGCACCAGCGTCGGCAGAGATGGGGTCGTGCTTCTTGCCAGGGCTGCACTTGTCGCGGATCGTGTGGGAAACCGCGCGACCGAAAACGATCAAATCGAGGAGAGAGTTGGCTCCAAGGCGGTTGGCACCGTGAACAGAAACACAGGCGGCCTCACCGCAAGCGTACAGGCCCTCAACAACCTGGTCGTTGCCCTTCTCGTCCACAGTAAGAACCTCACCAGTCCACTTCGTAGGAATACCACCCATGTTGTAGTGGACGGTGGGAAGGACAGGAATGGGCTGCTTGGTGACGTCCACACCAGCGAAAATGGCGGCAGTTTCGGAAATACCAGGAAGACGTTCGTGAAGGATTTCGGCGGGCAAGTGGCTGAGCTGGAGGTAGATGTGGTCCTTCTCAGGACCAACACCGCGGCCGTCACGGATTTCCATGGTCATGGAGCGGGAGACGACGTCACGACTGGCCAAATCCTTGGCGGTCGGGGCATATCTCTCCATAAAGCGTTCACCCTCAGAGTTGAGCAGGTAACCACCCTCTCCTCTTGAACCTTCAGTGATCAAGCATCCGGCACCGTAGATTCCAGTGGGGTGGAATTGAACGAACTCAAGATCCTGGTTAGGGAGACCGGCACGCGCGACCATGGCCATACCGTCACCCGTGCAGGTGTGGGCGGAGGTGCAGCTGAAGTATGCGCGGCCATATCCACCAGTGGCGAGGACCGTGTGGTTGGCGAGGAATCTGTGGAGGGTACCGTCTTCTTGGTTGTAGGCAATGACACCCCTGCACTTTCCGTCCTCCATGATCAGGTCGGTGGCGAAGAATTCGATGAAGTACTTGGTGTTGTGTCTCAGGGACTGGCCGTAGAGAGTGTGGAGGAGGGCGTGACCGGTTCTGTCGGCGGCAGCGCAGCATCGGTATGCTTGACCACCCTTGCCGAACTTTTGCGATTGACCACCGAAGGCGCGCTGGTAACTGCATCGTTGGTTAGAATCACATTATAACAGCCCAGTCGTTCGCACTCACATCTTGCCATCGTCAGTTCTCGAGAAGGGGCAGCCGTAGTTCTCGAGCTCGTAAACACTAGCCGGCGCTTCACGCGTCATGTAGTGAATCGCATCCTGATCTCCCAGCCAGTCCGATCCCTTGACAGTATCGTACATGTGCCATCTCCAGTCATCCTCGTGCATGTTACCCAGGGCAGCGTTGATTCCACCCTGCGCAGCGACGGTATGCGAACGCGTAGGGAAAAGCTTGGAGATACAGGCCGTGTTGAATCCAGCCTCCGCAAGACCAAAGGCGGCGCGAAGACCGGCACCACCGGCACCAATTACGAGGGCATCATATTCGTGATCTATGACCGGGTACTTGGTGCTGACGTGGGGGGATGCTTCTCTGGCGCGGAGAGGCTCTGTGGTGATGATCCTCGAGACGGGCCTCGAGGAAGAAAAGGCGCGGAACTGGGGGCGAGCGAATCTCGCAGTCTGTTTGGTCAGGTCAGTCAAAGTCGCAAATGTCAAGTGCAAGAGAAAAGTCAATCAGCGACCAACGGATGCTCGTGTGCAAAGGGATACCGGACGCCGATCTCAGGAAAGTCTCTATGGTCTGCTGCAAGTGGCTCGCGGGGTAGCAAGTCGCGAAGCAGAGGAGCCAAAGCAAACGTGCAATCCGGGGTAGAAGAGACTGTGGGACCAACCTGTGCCTTGGAGGCTAGCTGCCGCAACCTGAGGGCCGACATTGTGGACAGAGGGATGGAGTGGAGAGGATGGTGGTTTGTAGAGGCCGGGACGTCTTTGGTGCATTCGATACACTAATGCCGCATTTCCCTACGCCCACAAACGCACTCTCGCTGATTGGCCAACGGCCATGCCTCGGCTAGAATCGACCGGGAGGATGCGTCTGCACGCCTCGATCCTCGTGCCAAGTCATGAAGAAGGACAAGCCGCTAGCCAAATCTCATCAGCATAAGACTTGAAAGATGCCTTACGAACCAGGCCATCTATAAGACGGTTGTCAATTGAATGTGACTTCGTTCCGAACAACCCCGAGCATATTCTACACCTTCCTCCACCACGGAATCAACTTTCCCATCGTCATCGCCGAAAGCCGAGGAAACCCCTGGTGACCCGTGCCGCTTTCAGTCCAGAGAGCAACCTCAGCATTCCTTACTTCGGGGTTTCGTCCTTGGTTTCAGACAGGCCAAGCGCTGCCGGGCGGTAGCCCACTTCGGAACCATGATGATGTTTACATGTTGGAGTGGAAGAAGATTCAACCGGTTGCTGAATAAGAATCTTCCACGAGCAGCACAGCAACTTCAAAAACCAGTATCGATACGAGAACATCATCTTTGCGGTATTTCATGGTATCCATGACTTTCTTCATTGTGTATCTTTTGGATGTGACGCGTGCTTTTAGCTACTGCTTCACCGAAACGAACATGGATAACGCCAGTGCTACCGCCAGCCCTTCATAAACGAGATGCGAAACCAGACCAGAAAAGAAGAGAAACACCTTAAGCAGAGACCTGGAGGTCCTTCTTGAGGGTGCCCATGATTTGCCTCTTCTCGGCAGGGGTCTGGAAAGCACCGTGACCGAACTTGGACGAGGTGTCGATCCACTTGAGGTCGACCTTCTCGAGGGCCTTGCGGCTGGTGTGGACGAACATCGACTTGCGGAGAGTAATGACCCTCTTCTTGACACCAGGGATGGAGCCCTTGAGGAGGAGGAAGTCGTTCTTGACCTCACCGTAGCGGACGAAGCCACCCATGCTGGATTCACATTAGCAATCTGCCAAGTCTAATTTTTTGAGCGCACTTACGGAGTGATGGTCTTCTTGGAGACGTCGAACTCAGTCGAGGCGTTACCAGCGTCCTCGCCCTTGCCGATGCGGTAGATCTTGTGGTTGACCGAGGTACGGTGGTGGTAGCCCATCTGACCGGCACGAGCGACGGTCCACTGAACGTGGGACGGGTGCCAGGCACCGATACAGGCAACCTTCCTCAGACCCTTGTGAGTCTTCCTTGGGAGCTTCTTGGTGCCCCACCTGGAGGTGACACCGTTGAAACCGTGACCCTTGGTGACAGCGATGCAGTCAATCATCTCGTCCTGCTCGAAGACGGAGGTGATGTCGACGGGCTTCTCGAAGAGACCCTGGGCGAACTCGACCTTGTCGGCGATGCTGCCACCGTTGACCTGAACCTCCATGAGGTGGGCCTTCTTCTGCTTGAGAGGGGTCTTGGAGATCTGGGTGTGGGCAAGAACGCGGACGACGGTGCAGTACTTCTTGATGCGCTCGAGCTCGCGGGTGATGCTCTTGCTGCTGTTGTCGGCGTACTGCTTGGCGTACTTGGTGAAAGCCTTCTTCTTGCTCTTGTACCAGTTCTTGTAGAACCTCCTCTTGACCTCGTCCGACAAGTGCTCAGCCCAGACGGTGGTGAGCGAGCGGAGACCACGGGGAGTCTCGATGTAGCCGACGACACCAACAACGACGAGCTGCAAAATTGTAAGTACGCGGTCTTTGGACCATCTTCGCAGGTCGTTCGATGGTACGTACAGGAGGAGTCTCGACGACGGTGCAGGCCTCAACAATCTCCTTCTTGTGGTTCTTGGCACCGGGACGGTCGAGGTCACGGACGATGGTGGTCATACCAGCCTTGTAACCCATCGAGGCGGTAAGGTGGACGGGCTTCTTGGGGTCGTCCTTGGGGAAGCTGTGGTGCCGCTCATGTTAGCTACCATGTGCGAATTCCGGGGTCCTCGATCAGAGCTGCGATTGCGCGTTTCCGTCCAATTCTTCTCGGGGCTGGCTGTTTCCACTGGCAGACCGGCCGTGTCCCGTTTGTCCATCTCTTTTGGCGTGCAGTGCTCCAGGATCGAATTTGCGAAAGTTTGAGCATGGGCCGAACGTACCTCTTGACCTTACCCCGGTGACGGGCAGCCCTCTTGCGGGGCAGGAAGGCCAGCGAGCCGTGGCGAGGCGCCTCGAACTTACGGTGCGACATTTTCGAGGTCGTTGTCGAGGTGGTCGATTGTCGTCGTGTCGTCGTCGTCTCTGTGAGAGGGATCGAGGTGGACTCCAAATTGTGCGCGCCCCGTCTAAGCGAAGGCGGTCAGTGCCTCGCTTAGTCATCCGCCAGGAACGTCACAGGTGTTAGGTCTGCACCCACTGCTTCTTGATGCCATGCGATTAATCATGATTCGATCTCATTCAACAAGTTTTAGATCACATCGAAGCGACGTTTTTGCCCAGTTTAATTCTATTCCATCCATCGTTGGCCCCGCGTTGGAAGCTAAGGTCGTGGATGGTACGTGTATGTAGCCTCACGAACACTTCACGGTGGCTGGTGACCTCGATGGTATGACTGTCTGATGGTCGAACAAGCGGAATGTAAAAGCAGACATTCTCCTGTTGCTGCCTCTTCCTGGCAATGCGGGAGTTTTCTGTTTGGTTCCCATTTGGTGCATCACTGAATGACCTGGAGTCTTGTGTCTGGCTGGCCCATGCATGACACCAAGCAAGACTGCCCACCACCAAAATCTTCGCAGTTCGCGCCATGAACAAAGAAAATGTACCGGAGATACGTGGTCACGCGAAAGCGGCCAGGCACGATGTAAGCGCTCGGGATGTCTCCACGCGCCCTCCAGCCCCTGCTACGCAGTGTGTCGAAAGTCTCGCATGACGAGCACAAGGTGTAGACTTTTCGAATGCAAGGACAAGAGCAAGCGCAGAGCGCGTTATCGCGTGCGCCTCAGCGATACGTCAACTCCAGCGACTGACGTAGGTGCCTGCCGTGGTGACTTTGACGGAAGGCTTGGCAGCCATCGGACTTTCCCATCCTCCATTCTTCCGGGGCCGCTCTGCTCGTCCGTCAGCCAGTTGAACTGTGTGCCCGCCAAACCTGAGCCAGCCCCCGCTAACATCCAAACATTAACCTCACGTCCCCAGTCCCGACTATCTCCGCAGGTAATTGACTTGGCCTCTACTCCTACCGACTCAAGCTCACCCTCGTCCCAGCTGGAGAGACGACGCCTACCCCGGCCGCGCCTTTCCCTTTCCTCGACGCTCATTCTACGGTGACGCGCCCAGCCCTAGCCGCTTTCGTCCAGCCGTACTCCGCTGGGACACTGCCTCAACACCCTCAACATCACCGCTAATACCCTCCGAAGCGCTCGCGGATCGCCTCTCACAGCTTATCCATCCGCTGCAGACCTTTTGTGCCCAGGTCCCGATACCGTCACCGCCTTTCGAGCTTGAGTACCAGTTGGCGCAGCTTTGGAAAAGATGGTAGAAGCAGAGGGCAACCCCACCACGTGGAAGTTCACCCAGTAAGCAAGTCCCTACAAAATACGGCTGGTGTGTTTGGCCAGGAGCGAGAGCGGTCTCGAGGACGCCTCAGAGCCTCACCCGGGGTCTTGAGCCTCATGGCTTCGAGGCGGCTTCGTTACCCCTCCACCATGGACAAACAACTCGGCCGCAATAGTCCCGCAGCAGCTGACTGGGCGCTTTCCAGGTGTTTTGGTGACAAGGGAGATGTCGAGGATATCACGGAAGGTTTGTGTTTCGACCATCAAGTCTCTTTACTCTTCGCTTCGGCGCCTCCTTAGGTTCACGCTTATGCTGTCTTCATTTCGCAGCTGACGCCAAGTCCAACTCAGCGGATATCATATCTACCGTCGAATTCGATGAAACGGGTGATTATCTGGCCACGGGTGACAAAGGAGGTAGAGTCGTTCTCTTCGAGCGCAATAGGACTGTACGTCATCGACCCCTCGCTCGCCGGCGCCACTGACCGTCTCTGCAGAAGAAGACTTGCGAGTACAAGTTTCACACCGAGTTCCAATCACACGAGCCAGAGTTCGATTACCTGAAGTCCCTAGAGATCGAGGAGAAGATCAACAAAATCAAGTGGTGCAAGCGCCAAAACCCCTCCCACTACCTTCTTTCTACCAACGACAAGACGATAAAGCTATGGAAGGTCTTTGAGAAGTCCCTTAAGGTTGTGGCCGAGAACAACCTGTCGCAAGAGTTGACGCCAGCCGGCGTCCCAAGCGCTGGCGGTCCTGTGCAGCGCCCTCGCTTCCACACTACCCATGACCTCAAGCTTCCTCGACTCACGCTTCACGACACCGTCGTCGCCGCGGTACCTCGCAAGACCTATGCCAATGCGCATGCATACCACATCAACAGCATATCGGTGAACAGCGATGGGGAGACCTTCATCAGCTCTGATGATCTTCGAATCAACCTGTGGAACCTGAACATTCAGGACCAGAGCTTCAACATCGTGGACATCAAGCCAGCAAACATGGAAGAGCTGACGGAGGTCATCACCGCGGCCGAATTCCATCCCGAGTCGTGTAACTTGTTCATGTACGCCAGCTCCAAGGGCACGATCAAGCTTGCCGACATGAGGGAGAGCGCATTGTGCGACCAGCACTCGAAGCGTGAGTATATCTTGGAAGAGAACGGGTGTTTCATTGGCTGACATGATGCCCTCAGAGTTCGAGCAAGAAGAAGATCCACAATCCCGCTCTTTCTTTTCCGAAATCATCTCCTCAATCTCCGACGTACGATTCTCCCGGGACGGTCGCTACATTCTCTCTCGTGACTATCTCACCGTGAAGATTTGGGACGTCAAGATGGAGAACAAGCCAGTCAAGACTATCCCGATCCACGAACATCTCAGGCCGCGGTTATGCGACACATACGAGAACGACAGTATTTTCGACAAGTTCGAGGTCGTCTTCTCTGGCGATGCAAAGAACGTCATGACAGGTAGCTACAACAACAACTTCATGATCTACCCTTCAGACCCGGACAAGGAGACAGAGGTCGTGCTGCAAGCCGACAAGTCGGCATTCAAGGCGAAGAAGGTTGGGATTCCCACACCGATGGGTAGCAATGCGTCGACAAGCCCGACTGGCTCGGGCAAGAAGGGCAACTCGAGGGCGGGCAGCCCGGCGGCTGGTGCGATTGGACCAGGACAGAGGATGAGAAAGGAGACGGATGCGGACCAAATCGACTTCAACAAGAAGATTCTCCACATGAGCTGGCACCCCAACGAGGACAGCATCGCCATTGCGGCCACCAACAACGTGAGTAGCCCGCGTTCCCCCATCCGTTAACCGTGGGCTTGGCTAATCAAACCAGCTTTTCGTCTTCTCGGCATTGTAAGAAGCTTCCAAGGTCGGGTTGTCTCAAAGGCGTTGGCGAAGCCAGGAAAGCCTCAGTCCTCCACTAATCCAGCGATTAATTCCGTCGTTCGCAATGATGCAGCTAGATGGCATTCTCATGAAGTCGATGAGCCAAGACAGTAGAACAGGGATTGGGCGCATCGACGTGGTCTTGAAATGAAACGTAAAAAGGGAAAAGCTCTACAAGTGCGGTGCTCTGTATGATAGTGAAATGCGCAGCTGCTTGATCTGCCGGTGAGCTCGTGCAGATAGATAGAGCAACAACTGAGGAGCTTTCCCATGCTACACTTAGCCCCTGCATGCCTCTAGCGGTGCCGTGCAGTCGGCGGTTTTTGGCGTGGGTTCTAGCAGGGAGCTTGATCTTCAGCCCTACGAGATGCCGGAAAAAGCCAAGAAGCGCATGGGCGTCGCCAACTCCATGCCACGGTTGCCGGATCCTCGCTCCAGACTCTCGCCGCACCCAAGCACACTTACCCTGACATTCCAGGATGATGGCGTAAGAAAAGCCAAGGAGAGTCTGGAAGAGGTACTTGACACATTCGTTGAGGGTTGAAAATTAGTAAGCGCCCTTCTCAAACTATCTTCTGACTCCGGAGCCCTCTTTGTTCTTCATCACACCTTCATGCTCTCCTTCGACATTGGCATGCAGTAGCCACGAGCTCCAATCACCGGCCCATCAATCTTCTCTTCTGAGCAAAGGGCCTGGCCCGCTTGCCCACGACTCGACTTCTCTATCTAACCCTGGCTAGTCGCAGACGATCACTGGCGAGCCAACCCTTGCATCTCGCGACCTAATTGAACCCTGGCCGTTTCTCAGATTTCCATTTTTCTCCCAAAAAGCCATTGCATCTGTTTGGCGCATTTGTACATTCTCTGCCGAATCTATTCAATTAGCGTGCATACAGACTCCCGGTCATCGCAATGCTACCGCTTGCGCCCATCGGAATCACGGCCCTCATCTTTGGAGGATGCTGCTCCAATGTAGGTTGGAACGACTCTTTCAACGCGCACGGCCTCCTGACAATTAGGTTGTAGGTCTACGCCTTGGAAGCCATTGTCAAGTAAGTCCTATGACCAAAGGCTCACATGCATCTACTAATTTTGCGCAGACGGGAACCGGACAGTGGTATGTACTGCTCGATTCGGCCTATGAGCTTCGGGTCCATTGACGCGCTACAGGACTACTCATCACCTTGGGCCAATTCATTCTCACAGTGCTGGCTACCTTTCCTGCGCAGTTTGATCCCAGCCAACCGTATTTCTTGAAGCGGAGCTCGGTGCCTCTCTACAAATGGGGCATGAGTGCAGCCATGTTTTTCGCAGTCAACATGTTGAACAACTGGGCTTTTGCCTTCAACATTGCAGTGCCTGTCCACATTGTTCTTCGAAGCTTTGGCAGTGCCAGCACTATGGCAGCTGGATGGCTGCGAGGAAAACGCTACTCCACTTTGCAGGTGTTCTCCGTGGCACTGTTGACGGTTGGCGTGATAGTCTCCGCTCGTGCAGACGCCGCAGGAAAGGTTGGTGATTTGAATCCTCAAGCATTTCTTGCCAAGCTGAATCTAATTTCCTCTGCAGGGCAAGTCGGTGAGCACCAAGGGCATCAACTTTTCGGATGCTTCATTTGAGGCCGGCCTTGTCATACTCCTTGTTGCGCAGCTCCTGTCCGCGTATATGGGCGTCTATGTTCAAGACATCTACGAACAGCACGGCAAGCACTGGGACGAGAATTTGTTCTACTCGCATTTCCTCAGTATCCCCATGTTCCTGCCACTGCAGGGCACTCTCAGGGGTCAATTCAATCGCTTGGCGGTCTCGCCGCCGCTGCGTGTAGCCGGGGTCGTGACATCGTCGCTACCGACCTCTGTCGAGAGACTTCTTTCAACCATGCCCGAGTCTGTCTTTATGCTGCTGCTCAATTCGGTGACGCAGTTGCTGTGCATCAGCGGTGTCAACCTGCTCAGCGCCAACACGACTGCAGTCACGGTCACGATTGTGCTCAACATCCGCAAGCTAGTCAGTTTCCTCATCAGCATCTGGTTGTTCGGCAACAAGATGAGCGAGCAAATGATTTTCGGGGCCATGCTGGTTTTCGGGGCTGGGGCGCTGTATGGTTGGGAATCGACGGTTGGTATCAAGAGAAGACAGGCAAAGGCCAACATGAAGGAGATGAAGAGCAGGTAACGCAGGTCAGTGGAGAATGTGCGAGGAGAATAGATAATAGATGGGATCTGCGTGGTTTCATGCCAAAGAAATCCCCATCATGATCTGTAGAAACCTGGAGACTCAGCTTGGCCTGAACCAACAGGTCGAATGCTCACAGTTCATCATCGACCTCTTCTTGGACCCTGATGATAGCGTTTTCTCTTCTTCGGTTTTGGTTGCATGTGGCTCGACCTGTGGCGCACCAAGTCTCGGAGGCATTGTTGTGGCATTCCACACCCACAGATGCCGCGCGTAGATCCACTCGTTTCGTGGCCCGCGGGCAGCATCCCGGCCAGCAAGAGTCAAGACGCCGCGGCCCCAGAATATGCTTAACGGGACGGCTGGCCGCCAAGTAGGCCACGGCGGCAGTGCGGCGAGCAGCAGCGGGATGATGCGACTGCCGGCGGCTCTTTTTTGGTGCGGGTTGGCATTCAAAAAATGTTTTGACGGGCTGTAGCTGTCGCAAGCTCCCTGCTGTTTCGACGCGCGGGCGGCGAGTGGGGCTTGTCGAGGGAGGGAGGAGGGAGGGGAGAGACATGCTGCCAGAAGAACGAGGCCGCCTGGTGCCAAAAGTAGAGCCACTCACATTGGCAATTTGCGTGAGTTGGGCCTCGAGTGCCTAGATATCCAAAGACTTCGTTAGAGATTCGAATGCTCCCTCTGTCTTTTTCTCCATTGAAAGCTGCCGGCTCTCCAACATTTGCTGCGAGTGCCACGACGTTTGGCCGCAAGTTTCGGAAGCAGGGGTCGGTCCAGGTACGCACTGGCGCGTCGTCTTAACACCTATTCTGTACCACCACAACCACCACCCTCGTTGAATTCTTGTCTCTTCACCACTCTCCTTGGTCCCTTTTTATTCTTGTCCCGCCCTTGCCCCTTCCATTGTCCGTAAGTTGCTTCCGCGTCTCCTCACCATGCGGTCGCGTTCTAACCCATCCTTTTCCTCCCAGCTCTCCTCGGCCGCGCGCAGCCTGTGGCCCACCATGTCCTCGTCGCCCGCCCCCGTGCGGTATCGCGGTAAAGACAAGACCAAGCGATCCGCCACTCCCTCGCTCGAGAACTCGTCCGCCGACACCAGCGACTCGGACAAGTACAAGGCAAAGTCACCAGTCTCCGCCAACGGACTTGGTAGGGAGTGGGACTACAAGCTTGCCATCACCGTTATCACGGTGCTAGCTTTCATAACTCGCTTCTGGAACATTAGCCACCCGGATCAGGTCGTCTTCGACGAAGTGCACTTTGGCAAGGTGCGTGGCTCCATGCAGAACTTTGGGTTTTGCAAAATACAAGGCCTTTTTTTGCGCCGGCCTAAAGCTGACTCGATCTCGACAGTTTGCCTCGTACTACCTGCAGCGGACCTACTTCTTCGACGTACACCCTCCCTTTGGAAAGCTTCTCTTTGCGTTTGCTGGCTGGTTGGTTGGTTACGATGGCTCGTTCCTCTTCGAGAACATTGGCGACTCGTACATCACCAACAAGGTGCCCTACGTTGCGTACCGCGCCATGCCAGCAACCATGGGCGCCCTGACTGTTCCCGTAGTCTTCCTCATTATGTGGGAATCGGGTTACAGCTTGCCCGCCTGCATTACTGCCTCCGGACTGTTGCTCCTCGACAACGCGCACATTGGCCAAACTCGCCTCATTCTCCTGGACGCGGGGCTTATCCTGTCCATGGCCTTGAGTGTCCTCTGCTACATCAAGTTTTACAAGGAGCGCCACATTCCCTTTACCGTAAAGTGGTGGAAATGGCTTTTGCTCACCGGAGTTTCTCTGAGCTGCGTCATCTCCACCAAGTACGTTGGACTCTTCACGTTCCTTTCTGTCGGCGTCCCCGTCGCAATTGATCTGTGGGATCTGCTTGACATCAACCGTCGCCAAGGCCCTCTGGATTTGCCCGAGTTTGGCAAGCACTTTGTCGCCCGCATGACTGGACTCATCGTGATTCCCTTCCTTCTCTACCTGTTTTGGTTCCAGGTTCATTTCACGATTCTCTCGAGGTCTGGTCCGGGAGACGACTTCATGACCCCTGAATTCCAGGAGACCCTGAGCGACAACGTCATGATGCAACAGGCTGTTGACATTAGCTACTTTGACTCCATCACCATCCGCCACAAGGAGACCAAGGTTTACCTCCACAGCCACCCGGACAGGTACCCTCTCAGATATGACGATGGCCGCATTTCTTCGCAGGGTCAGCAAGTTACTGGCTACCCCCACAACGACACCAACAACCAATGGCAGATTATCCCCGCCACAGCGCCCGTTGACACGCCCCGTCCCGTGAAGAACGGCGATCTGGTTCGCCTGCGCCATCTTGGCACCGAAACGATGCTTCTCACCCACGACGTTGCTTCTCCATACTTCCCGACCAACCAGGAGTTCACGACTGTGGACATGGAGACGGCCAATGGTGAAAGGTTCAACGACACCGTCTTTGAAATCAGGATTGAGAACGGCCGCCAAGGACAGGACTTCAAGAGTATGGCCTCTCACTTTAAGCTCGTCCACTTCCCGACCAAGGTTGCCATGTGGACTCACACGACGCCGCTGCCTGACTGGGCATACAAGCAGGCTGAGATCAACGGAAACAAGGCTGTCCAGCAATCGAGCAACGTCTGGTACGTCGAAGAGCTTCCGTCGGTGCCTGAAGACAGCCCTCGTCGGGCGCGTGAGGTTCGCAAGGCCAAGTCGCTTCCTTTTATGAGGAAGTACCTAGAGCTCCAGCGCGCCATGTTCTTCCACAACAATGCTTTGACTAGCAGTCACCCGTACTCGAGTTTCCCCATTTCCTGGCCCTTCCTTTTGCGTGGTGTCAGCTTCTGGACGGAGAACGAGACGAGGCAGCAGATTTACTTTGTGGGCAACCCTCTGGGATGGTGGATCGCTAGCAGTTTGCTTGCGGTGTTTGCCGGTATTATTGGCGCAGACCAGCTTGCGCTGCGCCGTGGCATCGACGCACTTGATGAACGTAAGTTGATTGACTCGCTTTCCTGGGAGAATCATGACTGACAATAATGTTAGGCACTCGGTCACGCCTGTACAACTCGACGGGATTCTTCTTCCTTACTTGGGCTGCGCACTACTTGCCATTCTTCATCATGGGCCGTCAACTCTTCTTGCACCACTACCTGCCGGCGCACTTGGCTTCGGTCCTCGTTACGGGAGCACTTGTCGAGTTCATTTTCAACATTGAGCCACCCAGCGCGGCCGACTTGAATGGCAAGAATGGAAAGAAGAATATGACGCGTAGGAGACCAGTGCGCGAGAGGATCATCGGACAGTCGATGTTGGCTTCGTGGGCCGCCATGGGTGTGATTCTTGCCGTGGCACTCTGGAGCTTCCTCTTCTTTGCACCGCTCACGTATGGCAAGCCTGGATTGGATGTGAACCAGATTCTTGCCAGGAAGTGGTTGAACTACGACCTGCACTTTGCCAAGTAGAAGTGGTAAGGCGTGTCAAGATTAGAGGGGTTGGATTCGGTGTTGCATGGGCAGATGGTGAAGGCGAAGGGTGCACAGCAAGGCGAGCAGGATTGCTCAAGACAGGGATTTCCCAAACGACCTGGTGGTTGCAATGCACGTGGGCGCACCGGGATTTGTTCTGTAACACTGTTTATTTTGTAGAGGGTACGGCGAGCTTGCATGGATTTGGGGTAAAAGTTTACAAGGTCTTACTGAAGAATTGCCATGGGTAAACAGTATCTCAACTGGTTGCGTCATAAAGTGGCTACAAGCTCGAATGTGGCTGGGTGAGTGGCTGGAGCTTTGACTTTCCCAGCCGGTAGCGATAGCTACCCGAAGCGTTCCGTCTTTGAGCTTGTATTAACCAACATCCAACTCCATCGTTTCTTACGCGGCGTGCTCTTTGTCGTTTGCCAGCTCTATCGACCTCGGAACTTTGACCTGAGAGCACAGTTGTACTCACCAAGACCTCGACAGTGCAACTGGCAACGTTGGATCGTTCGGGCCAAGCCCTCCTACGAAACGTCTCCCAAGGAAGCGCAAAAGCATGTTCACGACACCAAAGCGCGGGTACGCCTCTGGCGGGCAGACAAGAAGCGGCAGGCAGTCTCGCGGCAGCGGCAGTCGTAATGTCGCAGGCAGTGGAAAAAAGAGAGGGAAAGCGCAGGGCAGTTTCTACCACGACACGTGGTACTGCGCCTGCTCGCCAAAGCTACCGGCGAAACATCTCCAGTCCAAGACAGCAAGAAACCCAGGCCGATGGTTCTACATTTGCCCCCAGCAGCGCGACGAGGAGCAATGCGGGTTTTTCCTTTGGGAGGACGAGGCGGCGGCGGCGGCAGCAGCGACGCGTGGCCCCGATGCTGAGAGGAGGCTCGGGGGACGACAGGAATCCATGACACCACCCAGACGACAGGCCATGGGTGAGCAGGACGAGATTCCAAGATCGCCGCCTCCGGTGTACCAGTCGCAGGCCACGCCTACGCCCAGCGCCAAGCGGAAATTCCAGCAAGAGGCTGACGGAGACTTGGACGACGACCTTGGCTTCGAACTGGATGCCTCGGAGGCAGAGCAGCTGCTAGAGCGGGCGACCATGGCACCCTTTACCCCACGCAAAGCACCAAAGGCTAGCACAGGTGCAACGCCAGCAACAAGCCGGCAGACACCACAGCTCCTAAACACACCAGTGTCGGTTAGTAAAACTGTGACGCCATCGAGCAGCGAGCCATTTTGGACGGCAAGGGGCAGTCCGGCGACGGGCTCGGGGGACAGGGACGTCGGAGAAACGCTTGTGGCCGAGGTCATGGGGCTGCTCAGGGACAGGCACGTCGATGCTGGAAAAGAAACTCTCGAGGCGCTCCAAAGTGTATTGCGCAAGCATGTATTACGCGCTCAGGGAATGGCAAGGGGCAGGGAAATCGCCCGGTTGGCGCTGAACGAGAAGATGGCGTTGGTAACCGAGCTGCAAGCGAGGATTCAGACGTTGGAGGCCGAACTGGAGACGCGCAAAGCGATTATGGACAAGATCAGCTGGCAACGAGAGACGGGGCAGTTTGAGTAGCGAGGGGGAGGACAGGGAATAGGGGACCTGAAGGGTTTGTGAGAGGTGAGTGGTACCATTGCAAGCGCTGCGAGGGGCCTGTGCATGTGGTGTTTCATGGGTGATGCGCTTCAGATTTATGACGTGCAGTGGGATGACGACGAGGCGGCGCGTGGAGGACAGCAAGAGCGTGGGATTGGGTGAGGTGGGCGTGGTGTTGTTAAGATACCTACCTATGCGGAGCGGCACGTCAGGCGGGAGCCAAAAGCTTAGCGTTTTCGTTTTTACGGCGTCCGGGTGCGGTTTATTCGCGGTGCGGTGCGCGAAAAGTGCGACTGGCTGCCCTGCTGCTCTCAGGCTCTGCTGCTCCATCAGGAATGCTCCGCCATCGCCTGCGCACCCACGCCTCGACAAAGCAAAGCTCCTACAAGAATGCGCGACCACCACCCCTCCCTCTTCAACACCGAACCTGCATGCACACCTTGATTGCCCTTGCAGCACCCACAAAAGTTTCACCAAAAGTTTCAGCCCCATTCCGCTGCCCAGTGCGACCACCCATCAAAAATGCCAGGCCACGCCTCACACCGGCCAGTGTCCAAGGACACAACTATTTTCATATCAAACCTCCACTGTCCTTCCTGCATCACCAGCATCAAAGAGTCTCTGGCAGGCCTTTCTCCTTCTCCGACCGACATCTCTCATTCAATCGTCAACCACAGTGTCACCGTCCACCACGACTCTCGCCTATCACAGGACCAAATACTCCAGGCCTTGGACCTCGCCGGTTTCGAGATCCATAGCGTCTTTGACGGTGCCACGCCAGTAAACTCTCCCCGGATTGCCCACGCTTCGGACCAGGATCCCGAGTGGGCTTCTAGCCTCGACCAAGCCGTACGCTACTGGACACAGTCATGGACTACTAGCAGCAAAGCTCCCACCACCGACACCGAAATGCATAAGCGCGAAAGACACCTTGCCCAGTGCGCCCTCTGCACTGCCGAAGCAAATCCGGATGCTTCGAAACCCCACGCCGACGCTGGCGTCGAAATGGACGTCCTCCGTCTTGTTGACAAGAAGGAGGACTTTGACATTGAAAAAGTCAGCATCGATTCGGGAATCTCGAGATGGAGCTTGGACTCTGTCATTGCCACTGAACCAAAGGCCCCCCAGTCCTTCCAAGCCTCAATCGCCATTACTGGCATGACGTGCTCAGCTTGTGTGGCCGCCATTACGCGCATGGTCCAGGAGCTACCCTTCGTCAAGACTATCGCCGTCTCCCTCTTGACACACAGTGCCCAGGTGGAGTTCCGCGGGAAGGAAAACGTCGACGCCGTCATCAGTACCATTGAGGACGCTGGATTTGACGCCGCCCTCGATAGTGTCGAGGAAATTCAGCAAAATGGCCAAAGGAAATCCATCATCGAGTCGCCCAGCGACAAGTGGAAGGCAGTCTTTTCCATTGGAGGCATGACATGCAGCGCATGTACCAACAGCGTCAACGATGCGCTGAAGATGGTCGACTGTGTGGAGAGCGTTGATGTCAACTTGATCTCAAACAGCGCCACCGTCGTCTTCACTGGAAAAGAGAATGTGGACCAGATTAAGGAGGCCATCGAAGACGCTGGTTTTGACGCAGCTCTGGACAGCGTGCAAACGGCAGGACAGGATGAGGCCAAGGACGCCAAGAGGACAGTGTCTATCCGGGTTGAGGGCATGTTCTGTCACCACTGCCCGGCTGCTGTCAGAGGTGCCATCACACGGCAGTTTGATGGAACTGTGGTTGTGCTCAAAGAAGCGACGCTTGATGACCCAATACTCCAAGTCAAGTACGTACCCAAAGTGCCGACTTTGAGCATCAGGACGATTCTCGACTGTATCGCCGGAGCCAATGCGGAATTCGAGCCTTCGGTCTATAAACCGCCAACCATCGAGGAGCGCGCCCGGGAGCTGCATGCCCGAGAGAGAAAGAGGATTCTGACGCGTCTTGCTCTCTCCGTTTTGATTGCCATTCCCACCTTCATCATCGGCATCGTCTACATGAGTTTGGTGCCCGACCACAACCCAGGAAGAATGTTCCTCATGGCAGACGCGTGGTCAGGAGAAGTCAGCCGCGCTCAGTGGGCTCTTTTCATCCTTGCTACTCCGGTCTATTTCCTTGCGGCCGACACGTTTCATAAGAAGGCGATCAAAGAGATCAAGGCCCTGTGGCGACCAGGAAGCAAGGTGCCCATCTTACAGAGATTCTACCGCTTCGGCAGCATGAACATGCTCATGTCGCTCGGTACTTCGATCGCATACCTCGCTTCGGTCGCTGAGCTTGGCCTTAGTGCGGCAAAGACGGAGCATGTGGGAGATGAAAACTTTTACTTTGACTCGGTCGTCTTCTTGACCATGTTCCTCCTCATTGGCCGCTTCCTGGAGGCCTACAGCAA
Source organism: Phyllosticta capitalensis (assembly GCF_038381095.1). Classification (NCBI taxonomy): domain Eukaryota; kingdom Fungi; phylum Ascomycota; class Dothideomycetes; order Botryosphaeriales; family Phyllostictaceae; genus Phyllosticta; species Phyllosticta capitalensis. The sequence goes on from NW_027117440.1 coordinate 971,151, forward strand.
GACCAAGACTGGTGATGCAGTGACAGCCCTCGGCAAGCTGAGACCCGACGAGGCGACCCTTGTCGACCCGGTGCAAATGCAAGATCAGAAAATCAGCGTGGATCTGCTCGAAGTCGGCGACACTGTCCGGGTTCAACACGGAAGCTCGCCTCCCTTTGACGGAGTCGTCCTCGACGCCACTACCAAGTTCGACGAGTCTAGCCTTACCGGAGAGTCGCGTCCTGTGACGAAAGAGATTGGAGACACTGTCTTTGCCGGCACTGTCAACAAAGGAGGTCCGATTCAAGTCAAGCTCTCCAGCATCTCAGGCACATCGATGCTTGACCAAATCATCAAGGTCGTCCGCGAAGGCCAGACTCGCCGGGCTCCCGTCGAGCGTGTCGCTGATCTCATCACCGGTCACTTTGTTCCTTTTGTTGTGCTCATCGCCGTCATCACCTGGGTCGTGTGGCTCTCGCTTGGTCTCAGTGGCACGCTGCCATCGTCGTACCAAGGCGGCCACAACGGAAGCTGGGTGCTCTGGTCCTTGCGTTTTGCAATCTCCCTTTTCGTCGTTGCCTGTCCTTGCGGTATTGGTCTGGCGTCGCCAACAGCTCTTTTCGTTGGTGGAGGCCTCGCTGCAGGATATGGTATTCTCGTCAAGGGTGGTGGCGAGGCGTTCCAAGAGGCCAGCGATCTCGATTGCATCGTGTTTGACAAGACGGGCACTCTGACGCAAGGTGGTGATCCGGCGGTGACGGATGCAGAGGTTGTTCGTGGCCAAAACGCCATGGAGATCCTCGGCGTGGCTCGCAGGCTTGAAGAAGCCAGCGGCCATCCCATTGCCACTGCCATCACTTCGTACTGCGCGGCGCACACTACCGAAGACTTTGAGACGGTTTCAGTCGAAGAGATTCCCGGCAAGGGTCTCAAGGGTTCTTTTGACTCGAAAGAGTTCTCTGACCGGTCCATGGAGGCCATCTTGGGCAACGAGGCGTTGATGGCCGACCACAATGTGTACGTCGGCTCTGCAACGACGGCCCTGCTGGACAGCTGGAAGCGTCAAGGCAAGTCTGTTGCCCTGATGGCCGTCAAGTCGGACGATGAGTCGACCAAGAGTCTGGAAGAGCATGGTTCTGCAGACCGCTGGAAGCTCGCCGCGTTGTTCGGCATTTCTGACCCCCTCCGCCCCGAGTCTGCTACCGTCATCGCCTCGCTCCAACAACGCGGCATCGACGTTTGGATGCTCTCTGGCGACAACCCCACAACTGCCAACGCCGTGGGCGCGCAAATCGGAATCCCTTCGTCCAACATCATCGCCGGCGTCCTTCCCGACCAAAAGGCCGAAAAGGTGCAACACTTGCAAAAGACGTTGCCCTCGCGCAAGGCCAAGAAGAACCAAAAGGCAGGCTCCCGTGCCATTGTCGCCATGGTAGGCGACGGCATCAACGACTCGCCCGCCCTCACCACAGCCGACGTGGGCATCGCCATCGGATCCGGCTCCGACGTGGCCATCTCCTCCGCCGACTTCATCCTCGTGACATCGCATCTCGAGGCCGTCCTGACCCTCGTCAACCTCTCACGCAAGGTCTTCCGCCGTGTCTGGTTCAACTTTGGCTGGGCCCTCGTCTACAACTTGTGCGCCATGCCCATCGCGGCCGGCGTGCTGTATCCCATCAAGACGAGCGGCGGCGATCACATTCGCCTCGACCCGGTGTGGGCGAGTTTGGCCATGGCTCTCAGCAGTGTCAGCGTCGTCTGCAGCAGTCTGCTGCTGCGGAGCAACATCCCCGGTATAGGATTCCGAAAGGGTGCGGATGTGCAGCAGCTGCAGGAACGGGAGCAGGTCAGAGAGGAGTGAATGGAGTGGAAGTTGGAGGTGCCGACTGATTAGAGCGTTCAAAATACAAAGAGATGATCGAGTGACGATGCTCATGACTTGTTATGATACCCGGCCAGATCAAGTCGGTCGATACTGGGTGCCACGGCCCAAGAAGGCAAGGCAAGGCGTACTGGATGGCAGGACGGATGGATTGGATGGTTGCATTTCCCTTGGTGGCACAGCATGGCATGGCATGCATGGCTTGAGCTGCTTCTACCTACTTCTTTTTCCTGTAGCGATGAAATGGTTCGAGATACCTACACTGATTTGGCTGTGTCGATTGATGCGCTGTTCTTGTTGACATGATATGTGATTGAATCCCAAACTTGAAAGATATTAAGGTTTGAAGAAATGACTGCTTCCTGCATGTTTTGGTCCGATGAGTTAGTTCTCCCAGCCTCCTGTAGCTCCGCATGAAGCACTTTGAGAACTCCTAATTCCACGTGCTTGAGAGGCGCTTGAATGCACCCTGTGCGCGCACTTTTTGACTTTGGCGTTTTACTCGTCTCTCTGTAGTCCAGCTTAGTGGGGGAAGAGTATAAGAAGCATCCAAGTTCAGCACAGGGGTAGGTAGAAAGCACTCAGATTGCCTCGAATCGACTGCTTCCGCCATCCTTTCTTGCTGGAGGTCTTGAATATCGCAGCAACCAAGCAAGTCCTCGCACTCGGCAAGATTCAACCGATTTGAATCTGCACAGGTTTCGCTGGCGAAGTAGCACCATGTGTGATAAGTAGGACTTCGTTGCGGCATTCGATGCTCTCGCACTTGCTAAAGAGACCGCGTATTGATTCAAAGTTGAGTTAGTCTTTGGTGTGACCCTGGAAAATGGAATCAGCTGCGAAATCCATGGCTTTGCATCGTGGGGTATAGTGGAAGATGGTTGGGAGATTGGGAGTCTTCCTGCTCAAAGCAGCGGGGGAGTTTATGCCTTGGGTGCAACGACTTGTGCTACCGTGAAGCACAGGGGTTGATTGGAAAAATTGGCATCGCAAGGCTTCTTACGCCTTAGGACGATACAAGCTCCGACAGTGAGACATATCAGGAGCATTCACAAGAAGTGATCATGCGCTCAGGCCTGCAAAGACTTGGATAACCCAAGCCTTGCATTTTCTTCCCCTTCGTAGCTCACTCGCCCACCGTCTTATCAAAGAATACTTGGGTGGTAGGCTCTGCTGTGGAACCTCGATGAGGATACAAATTCCGAGCTTTGGTGCCAAAGTCGCGTGGCACTTGTGAATCATTCAGATTATCAGAAGTATGCGTGTGCACAGGGAGCATTCAAGTGCCGCGAGCAAGAAGACTTAGGCATTCTGATCTTGTCAATGGATCACTACAGGGAGCATTCAAGCGCAACCGCCTGCCCTGCTCGAGAGTCAACATTTCCTTTCATCCTATCAAGTCCGATCATTCCGCAGCTCCACAGGAGGCGCCAAAAACTCTACTTTCAGGTAGATTCAGTGCCAAATAGAAATTACACACTAAACAACAGAAATTTGGGGTTTCAGCAAGGCTACATGCTCTTTGATATGTTCATCTGCTCTCTCAATTCGATCGAAAGTGGATACAAAAAGAAAAGAACAGGGCAAAAATTTCCACATGGTATCACTTTTCCACCAAGCTCAAATCAACCGCTTCCTATGCTAAACTACCCCTCAACTCACTCAACCGCAAACGCTTAAAAGTCAAGGTCAACGTCGACGTCAATACCCTCGCTGGAGATGGAGGCCGAGATGGTGAGGCCGCCAATCTTGAGCTCGCCAGAGATGTCGAGCTCGATCTGGTCAGCGCAGCCGAAGTAGCCCTCGACGCCCCACTCGCCACCGTCCTTCCAGGTGTCGTCGCCGTACGAGAAGATGACGGAGTGGGTACCGGCCTTCTCGATGATGCTCTTGATGGCGGTGGCCTGCTCGGAGGTCCCGGCGATGGCCTTGTCGTTGTTGGAGCTGCTCTGGTGGGGCCATCCAGACTCCAGGTTGAAGACGTCCTTCGACGAGCAAGCCTTGGAGGCGAGGCCGAGCTGGCTGACGACAAAGTCACCGGCATCCTCGGCCGCGGTGTTTCCGTCGAAGAAGGGCTGAACGTTGACACCGACGACATCAATTACCGGGCAAATGTAGCTGCCATATGCCTCAGATTGCGCAATGTTAACGGTCTCAGCTGAAGTTTTGTGTTAGCAGAGTCTTTAAGGAGCAACAAAAAAAAAAAAAAAAAAAAAAAAGAGGGTTTTCAGGGGGAACTCGACTTACTGGTCGTGAAAGCCTTGGAGGCAAGACCAGCGCTGGTGAAGGTCGACTTGACAGTGCTGATGAACGAACCGAGCTCCTGAGCGGTGGCCCAGCCGTTGAAGACAGCCTCGTTACCGACGACAACCATGTCAACCATGTCCCAGTTGCTGCCCTCCTTGGCCCAGTTCTTGATCTCGGTGACCTGGTCCTGGGTGTCCTGCGAAGAGATACCGTCGGACTTGATGTAGATACCAATAATCATCTTGAGGCTAGACTCGGAGCAGGCGGCACCAACGTTGACGAGACCGTCGCAGTCGGTGGCGTACAGGCGGACGGTGGTGAATCCCTTGTCCTTGATGTCGGCAATGTCCGTCTTGACGTCGTCGGCGCTCTTGCAGCTACCGTCGGACGAGTAGGGGGTGTAGGTGATGGCCCACTGGTTGCCGTTGGTGGTCATGCCGTTGCCGGAGCTGGCGGAGCTGGAAGCAGCAGCAGGGGTGCTGGCCGAGGGAGTACCGGCGGGAGTACCAACGGAGCCCTCAGCAGAGCCAGTGAGGGCGGGAGTAGGGGTAGCAGACGTCACGACGGGGGCGCTGCTGGAGGGGAGGGCAGAGGCACCACCAACGGCGCTGGAGGCCGAGGGAACACCGGGAGTGACCGTGGTCTCGGTACCCTCAACGGGGCAAGTGTAGACATCGTTGGTCTTGGTGATGGTGACCGTACGCTCAGGCTGAGTGTAGGTACCAGGGGTGTACGAGGTGACCTTGGGGTAGTCGGTGGTAGTAGGCTCCGTGACGCTGGTGGTCGTGGGAGGCACAACCGTGTACACTCCGTTGCCGGGGCAGTAGTAGGAAGTGGTCCTGATGACGGAGGTGGTGGTTGAGCCCGAAGTCTCAACCGTAGCGTACGGGCACGTGACGGTAGTCTCGGTGACGACCGAAGTAGTAACACCGCCGTAGGTGTTGACACCAGACGTCAGAGTCTGAGTCGTGGCGACGGGGACGGTGGTAGATCCCGTGACCGTGACGGTCCTGGCGGGAATGGTGTAGGTTCCCGGGGTGGCGTATGTGGTGACAAAAGGAGTTGGCACGTTGTCAGGCACAGAGGAGCTGGCCACAGGAGCAGAGCTGGGCGCCTCAGCCGACGGGGTGACGGCAACAGAGGGCGTAGCAGTGACGACCTGAGTTTGAGTGACGACTAATTGGAGCATTAGCGAGCATGTTCGGGAATTGAATGGTTCAGAACTTACGCTGGGGAGTACCCGTGACGGTGGTCACGTAGGTGCTGCAGACACACTCATCGTTGGCCTCGCGGAGCTCGAGCTGACCAGGCTGGCGGCGCTGGTGGAAGCTCTGGTGTTGGTTGTGAGCAGAGGCGGCCGTGTTGCCGAGCAGAGCGCCGGCGGCGACGGCGAGAAGAGCAGACTTCATGGTGGAAGATTATTAGAGAGCAAGTAGCCGCTGAACGAGTGAAGCGGGCTGGAGATGTAGAGCAAAAGAACGACTGAGGCAGGGCCCTGGTGCGGTGGATTGTGGTCAAGGGACGGACGGCTTTTGATAGACAGGCGGACGGGTCGTTAGGGGAGAGGGAGCAGCCGCAAGTGGAAATTGGGCTTCTGAGGATCCGCAGCCTCTGCCCACTCGCACGCTGGCCCCCTGGGGGCGCGGTGTAGCGGTTGGCCATGCCGCTGCTCAGCCCAGTACGAATTGTTGTGGATCGGCAGGGACAAGTGACGTCTCCGGTATCGAGCGCCAAGCAGTCCAAGCACAGTCGGTCCAAATTTCATCACGACGACAGCGGCATCGATTGTCCTCCCGGCGCCGCAGTCCCGACGAGTCTTTGAACAACACACATTTTGATCATCTGAGGCGGTGGCTGCAGACTACTGGAGCTTGGTCAATGGCCAGTGTGGCTCTTTTGTTCTATCGTATTTCCAAGGTTACTAGTGGTGGTGGTGTTGAAGTTGGTCGTCGACCCACGTGCCATCGGGACCGGTGCGAGATAAAGCCGCTGAGGCTCGAGCTTCAACGTCGCCAACTCCTTTTCCTTTTGGTCGTCCATATCCAGACCGCCGGCGCCGGGAATAGCTAGCCCTCCCGCTGGCTGTCGTAAAGCGCGGAGAAGCTTACTGGTCGTCACACGCTTGGATTGCTGCGCTCCCCGTGTCCAATCAGTCCGCCATCTCGTTTGCCGCCCTTTCGTGTCGACATTGCCGCTTCTGGCACTTCGCCTTTGCCCTCGACTTCATGCCGACAGGAACATGGCCTTGGCCGCCTTGCCGTGGTTATTTTGAGCCCCCGATATCATGCTCCCCGCAATCCCCATCACCTCACCTCGTCGTTCCTGCTCTTCAATTTCGTCCATCCGTTAGTGCCTCGTGTCTTGCCCTGCCTCTCATCCGTGCTCCCGTATCCTGGTCCCGCACTCGAGAGCGTGGTCCCGCTCGATGCCCTTTTGACGCTGCTGCCGTTGTCTTCCTTGTTGGTCCGCGCCGCCACTTCTTCTTCCACCTCCCATTCCTTTTCGTCCAACACCTCCCATTCTGCCCCCTGCATTTCGCCAAGCAAATACGACTTGACCTTGTCAATGGCCCTCGCTGGTGTCTGGAACTTCCAGCCTTTCATGAAGCTCGTGCCTTCGGCGCTGCCCAGGAACCCTTTGGACGTGCCGTGTGAAAAGTAGCCCATCGTAACCTCGCCCCCTTGAGATGATTTGGCCTTGGGATCCGTCCTGGCTTTGGCATTCTCCGACTCCAGTGTTGCGAGGGTGCTGTTTGCTTCGTCAATCAACAATCTCCACACATTCTTGCCCAACGGACAAATATCCTCCCACTCGTTAAAACCACTGCTGATTCCCTGGGACCGACACAGCCATGCAATATTCCAGGCCAGTAGAGTTACTCCTTCAACGAATAGAGAAAAGGCGACCGGATCCTCGCTCGCAAGTTGTGGTAGCTTCCGATCAATGTACAGGGGCCGCGGGTGGGGCAACGGTCTTTGGTGGTCCAGAGTACGAGAAGCGTCAGGACTATTAGCCGACGACTGAGATGCGCTCCCAGGAAACGGCACGTCCTTGTACGTGTACGACGAAGAGGGTGGGAATACGGTAGGAAGCGGATAGTCTTTGTGTGGCAAGGTAATCTCCGCCGGCAGACGAATAGCCAGATAGTTGGCGACTCGCACCACAAGGCCAGCCAAGAGGGTCAAAGAGGTCGTGACTTGCGCGGGCGACGCATCTGCACCAGAATCAAAAAGTGTACCTTTCATACCAAATATAGACGACGTACTGTTCAAGTCTCGCAAATCATATACGCACACTCCCCCCATGTAGTACTCGGTCTTGATTTGCCCGTCGCGGGTCCGACGTCTACGCTGCTTCAAGCCAGCCACCTCTGCAGCATGTTTGCAGTGCCAGACCTTGCTTCGAATGTCGTCTCGGTGGCCGACATCGTCCGCTTCTTTTACCGCCCGAATGGCGCTCTTCACGTTGGCCAGGTCCTTTCCTCGTCTTTCATCAATGTTGTACGTCGCCGATTCCAGGTCCGAGCGGCGCTGGCTTATGGCAGCCTTACGAGCGGAAATCTCCCTCTTGCCATCCTCGAGATGCTTTCGCAGTAGGTCGGCCTGCTCGGTGATCTGGCGAACACGCTCCTGGGACTCGGCAGCCTTAGTGTATTCCCGCTCGACCGCGACTCTCTTGGAGCTCTCGTGGGTATCGACCAGTATTTCACCGAGCGATATGGCTTGGCCGGCTTGGTCATCGGTACCGCTGACCACTGCTTCCACATGTTTCCCCAGCGTCTCTTTTTCCAAGAGGACCGTGGCCAGGTCGATACGCAGGTTGTAGAGAGCGGCGCGGGCGCAAGTCGGGCAGTGTACGCGGACTTTGGGGTTCAGGTCTTTGGCACAAATATCGCACTCCATGGCGACCGACGAGAAGGACAAAGTTGCTGCTATGCAAGCAAACAAAGTCAGGATTCCGAACTGGTCGCGATGGTTGGGTAGTTCGGAACAAGCAGCTGGTGGCGCATGTTGAGATTTAGAAAAGGCCGGCTGCGGTGCTACTCGTCCATGCAAGGCCAGGAAGTGTGCGAGCTGCGACCACAGAAGAGTGATTTCCAGGTGATGCCAGAAACACGAGGCAGGCGGTGGTTAGGTGAGGATGATGAATGGAGTTTGTTGCGACCGGAAGTGGCTTGTGACGCACCGCAGCGGCCACAAGGCCACAACCCTGCCGCCGATCTCCCACATCAGTTGGCTTCTGGCCAAAGCTGCACCACCAACTCAACCCCAATTCCATCAACTTCATCATGGCTTCTGCGGGCACTCCGAGAAAGCGATCCTTCGAGGCATTGTCTCTCGAAGACTTTGAAGAGCCTCGCAGCGATACAGCTCAATCATCTTCACCTTCGACCGAGACCCAAAGAGACGTCCGGTCAACTACGCCGCCCCCGGCAGACGAGCGAGTCCAAGCACCCTCACCAGAGGAAGAGGACATCGACCCGTCCGAGCCGCTGCCAGCTATGGACTGGCCCCACCTTCAAGAACGCTATCATCGCTCTATGGGAGAGCGGAATGAAGCTGAACGCGAACTCTACAAAGAGTTTGCGGACCTGATTAACGTATTATTGATCTATTAGCCTACCGCGAGCGCTCACTAACCTCAGGTCCTAGTACTTCAACATTTGGGCGCAGACTTCGACTATTCATGAGACTGACCGGTCGTTCGCTCGGTACAATCCCATTTGCTATCCTAATTTCACACTCACTATTGACACATTGCAGGCTCAAGACTCGCTCTGCTCACACGCAGCGCTACGAGGATTCCACGGAGGAGACAAGACAGCATTGTAAGTGGTTTGATCCTGCACCGACACTCGATACTAATAACCGGGACAGATCAGATGATTGTGCAGGCGTTTCAAAGTGCGCTCGAACTCCTCAACGGCCGTTGAAGTACTCAGTCCAGGGGCGCCTAACCATGCTTCTATCCAGCAGCCGCCAAGGACGCCCTTGTTGAAGACACTCAACAGCTACCCACACGACTTTTTAATCACTTGGAGCGATTAGCGACTTTTGCATCAGTACCAAGACACGCCTACCATCCAGCGCGCTGCGTCATCTTATGATCATTCGCATGAGAGGATTACAAGGCTTCCAAGTCCAGAGTTGCACCATGCCGGAGGACAGCATATTTGCTCGAGGCATGCTGCAAATCGTTTCGAATTTTCAAACTTGCTGTTGCATGCTACAATTTCAAAGCCTTGGTTGAGTTGATCGTTTTTCAAGCCGACGGCTCGCCAATGTCCTCGTTCCTGATGGTGGGTTGGTGAGTAATAGCTTTTCGAATGATAAAAAGAGTCATATACCAGTCTCCCGGCTTCTCCTTGATAAACTTTGTCATCAGAGCCTCGCATTCGGGGCTCTTGACGTTGATGACCTCGACGCCCCTGGCCTTGAGATAGTCCTCGCCGCCGACAAAGGTGTTGTTCTCTCCGAGGACGACGCGCTTGACCTTGTAAAGAATGCAGGCGCCGGTGCACATGTCACAGGGCGACAGAGTTGTATACATGGTAGCACCCTCGTAGGCCGAGGCAGGCAGTCTGCCGGCGTTCTCGAGAGCAGAAATCTCGGCCTATGATTTGGCCAATTGGTCAGTCACGTGTGTGCAGAATTGGAATGGAGCGAAGACCGGAAGTATAGCATACATGGAGCGTGGCACTGCTATTTTGGATTCTCATGTTGTGGCCCCTCCCGAGAATTTTGCCATCCTTGGAAACGAGACAGGCGCCGACTGGTGGTATATGTAAGAAGGATATAATGAAGCAAAAGTGGTCAGCGGCCTACTGGGAACACCTCCCTCGTCATAGCCTTTTTGGGCCTCTTCGAGAGCAGCCAAGAATCCGGGGTCGGAGGTGGACATTTTGGAATGTTGGTAGAAAGGGCGTGGAAAGGGAGGGAGGCGAATAACTGGGAGGGGAAAATTTCAACATGGTGAAGATTGATAAGGCGGCGGCCGACGGGCGACATGGCCTGTGCGGATCCGGATTGCGGTGTTGAGGCGGGAGGAAGAGAGTGGCGGCGGGCGTGGCGCAATGCTTGCTAAGGCAGGTCTCCAGCCACAGCCGGCCGGCAAGCTGCAAACTGAAGTGGAACAGAGTCGAAGGCCAAAGAAGCCCAAGCGAACCCAAGCACTTCAGTGCTTCTCTCGCCGTCTGCCTTCCTACCACCCCCGGCCCAAATTTATCAAGTCCAAGGCTCCCTCTGCCGCCTGACCACTTTTTCCCGCTTCTATCCTCTCAACTCACCCTCTGCCCGTTCGCGCGCACTCGACCACAGTACGTTTTCTTCCTGCTGCATCCGTCTCGGCACTACCACACGCGCTATCTTTGCGGAGTACACGCGCAACACCAACTCTCCCTCCCGCCGTTGACAATCCCAACAAACGCTCGCTGTGCTCACCTCTGCCTTTTCCCTCAGGCTTCGCTCCTCGCTGTGCCAGTCGCATCCTTTCCGACTCTCTTCTACACTCTCCGCTCAGCCTTGTCTGACACCCAACCCGCTGTTTGGCCGAATCCTCTTCAACTCCTTCGCTCGCCTTACCCGCTTGCCTCTTGATCTTCAATCGCCAATATGGTCAAAGAAACAAAGTTTTACGACATTCTCGGCGTCTCGCCCGATGCCTCCGAGGCTCAGCTCAAGTCTGCCTACAAGAAGGGCGCCCTGAAATATCACCCTGGTATGTTTTCTCCCGTCTCCACGGCGCCGCAACTTCACGCGCTGACACCACCCAGACAAGAACGCGCACAACCCCGAGGCTGCCGACAAGTTCAAGGAGCTTTCGCACGCATATGAGGTCCTTCAAGATCAACAACAGCGTCAACTTTACGACCAGTATGGTGAGGAGGGTCTCGAGCGTGGCGGAGGTGGTGGCGGCATGGCTGCCGAGGACCTCTTTGCTCAATTCTTCGGTTCCGGCGGTGGCTTTGGCGGCATGTTCGGCGGTGGCATGCCCGACATGGGCCCCAAGAAGGCGAGGACCATTTCCCACATCCACAAGGTTTCGCTCGAGGACATCTACCGCGGCAAGGTTTCCAAGCTTGCCTTGCAAAAGTCCGTCATTTGCCCCAAGTGCACCGGCAAGGGTGGTAAGGACGGCGCCGTCAAGAAGTGCGGTGGCTGCGATGGCCGCGGTATGAAGATGATGATGCGCCAAATGGGTCCCATGATCCAGCGCTTCCAGACGGTTTGCCCCGACTGCAATGGTGAGGGTGAAACCATCCGCGAAAAGGACCGCTGCAAGCAGTGCAACGGAAAGAAGACTATCATCGAGCGCAAGGTCCTCCACGTACACGTCGACAAGGGCGTCAGGAGCGGCACTAAGATCGAATACCGCGGCGAAGGTGACCAGCTGCCCGACTGCGAGCCTGGCGATGTTGTCTTTGAGATTGAGCAAAAGCCCCACCCCCGGTTCCAGAGGAAGGATGATGACCTCTTCTACCATGCGCAAATCGACCTCGTCACCGCACTGGCTGGCGGTACCCTGCACATTGAGCACCTCGACGACAGGTGGTTGACCGTTGAGATAATACCCGGCGAGGTCATCTCTCCTGGTAAGTGGAATCGCGCATCGTCGTTTATAGCCTGGCCAAAACTAACTTTTTCTAGGTGACGTCAAGGTTATCCGCGGACAAGGTATGCCTTCCCACAGGCACCACGACTACGGCAACTTGTACATTCAGTTCGACGTCAAGTTCCCGACCAAGGTTGGCGGCGAAGGTGCCCTCTCCCCCGAAGACAAGGAGGCACTCGAGCGCATTCTCGGCCCCCGGACTGTTCCCCAGGCGCTGCCGCCTGCAGACGCCATGACCGAAGACTTCCAGCTGGACAACATCGATCCCACCAGGGAATCTGGAAGGGCACACGGTGCCGCCATGGACGACGACGACGACGAGCACCCAGGTGCCGAGCGTGTCCAGTGCGCATCGCAGTAAAGCAGGAATCATGAGAGAATCACCGGACGATCATGGACTACTGAATGACGCTTACGAGGTTTGCTTTGCATAAGACGGGGACTGCATGCGAGGGGTACGGGCGCAAAATCTGTTCGATGGAGAGACAGACTTCCGCGCAAAGATGGGCGTCAATCAGCCCCTGGGCTGGGTGGATTCAGTGGACGTGGGAAAAAGTCAGGATACAACTCCGGCCTCTCTACGCCATCCCATCCACGCTAGCTCCTCCATTTCTTCCTCTTTCCTTTTCTGTCCTGGCTGGCTTGCGTTTCCTTTTTCTAGACATGGAGTGCACGAATGACCTTCTTCCTTTCCATTCCCGTCCAATCAAACCCACCTGCATTTCCATGTAGTTTGGCTGGGCTCCTGGCAGACTCAACCCGGTAGATGGTGGCTCTCTCACGGAAGCGGCTTGCTTTCAAAAGCCTTTTCGTGTGGGCGTTTTGGTAATTCTAGTGTATCATTGAATGTGGCTGCCTGCTATCGCCAAGTGACGTGATAAGACCCTAGTAATGTGTTTTGGAGGGAAAGTCATGCAGCTGCAGAGCGCGCATGAAAACAATCTGGTCCGTCGAGTCAAAATCAACGCAGCAGATGAGAAGCATTGTAAGTACATGGAGTCGAAGAAATGACGTTTGTGAATGCAGTTGTATTTTTCAGCGGGCCCTGGACCCTTGAAAGCGTTCGGATGCGTCATCAGCGGGCCGAGGACTACGGACCCCGGGCAAGACTCATCCCAACCACTTATCGTGAGATGTTTGAAAGACATGACTGTTCAGGATGCCAGCTCCATATGTAGAGGAGCTGATTGACTTATATGCCACGCACATCAACACCAGCAGCCATGGATCCAATTCACCGTCATGGCAATCCACAGCAAACCCTCTTGCCATTACTCAAAGCGCTGCTCCCCTACAGTCTGCCTCTCTACCGGCGCATCCAATACGGCCAGCCCACCGAACACACACATGTCTTCGCATCAGTAGCTCCCCAGACCTCAGACGAAGCAGACCAAGGGAAAGAGCATGTAAAAGACGCACCAGCAACCTGCCTAGCCGCCGCATACATCGACCGTTCAGTACGCCCCGAAGCCGAAGCCCTGATCTTCCTCAGCTGGGACACTCCCTCCCACAACACAAACACGCCATCATGCCAATGCCACTCCCTGCTCTTCTCTCTCCTCCGCCACGTAGACTCGCTGCCGTATCCGCCGCTGTCGGATGAGGCCAGAGCCGATGCGCTGGCCGCCGTCAACAGTACCGACGCGGCAACGGCCAGTCGACACCACACGCACGCCTCGGCGCCCGCCGCCGCGTATGTAACCAACCTCGACGACGCCGACTTGCTCAAGATTGGCGCCCTGCACGAACGCAGTGTTGCTGCGCTCAAGGCACGTGGATGTGTCAGGTTGGACTTGCCAGGCGCCGAGTTTCCGTATGTCAAGTATTTGATTCCCCGCGGACAGGCGGGCGAACGAGATGCGTTGGATGAGGGTTTGAAAAGTCGTGGACTGCGATGGGGTGAGCTCAGTGACGAGGATCTCGCGCTCGTGCGTAGCAGGACTGCCATCCCGCGCACCACTCGCACGCTGCGCAGTCTGCCAGCGGCAGCGCTGTTCCCAGCGTCTCCTGATGGTGCTGCTCCCGTGGCGTGGGCGTTCCTGGGCAAAGACGGGAGCCTCTGTTCGCTGCACGTCGAGCCCGAACATCGCGGGTGCGGACTGGCCAAGGCGGTAGCGAAGAAGCTGTTTCGCGAGGGCTGGGGGTTGTTTGGGGATGAGTTGGATGGACTGGGTCATGCAGATGTGGCGGCGGGTAATTTATCAAGCAAGGCTGTATGCTTGAGCCTTGGGGGAGTGGAGGGCTGGGGCGTTTATTGGATTAGGGTGGCTTTGTCAAAGGTAGTAGGGTCGACAGGCAAGACAGAGTAGGATCAACAGTATGGAAGATCTGGCTTTTATTTTCTAGAATAAATCTCATGGTGGCTAATTAGGTAGTTGCTGAGGTTGTACAGTAGCACATGTAGCACAAGCTTGTATCGTCAGTATTTCCATTATGCGTTTTTGGAATCACGGCCTGTTGAGTAAGTGGCGCTGGTCATTGGAAGGAATGAGGCTCCCCATTCGGGACAAGGTGGGTACAAGGCGGTATCTGTTGACTTGATTAGCATCGATCCAGAAAACGAATTTCCAGTATTGATGTAATGATGAACGCTCATTAAAAATTAGAGTGTTTGTTGCAATTTTTGATCGTCATGTGTGATCAGGGTTAAAAAATTTTAATCATTGGGTAGTGTTGGAGGAATTAGAGGAACAAACTTACCATAGATCAAGTAGAAGAATCGATCCTAGATCTTTCAATCAGGAGAGACTTCACAGAGCATTTGTTTGCCAGCCAAGCGGTTGGGTCATCTTCTTATTTCAACATGCTGAATGCATGACCGCAGCTACGCGGAGCATTCGACGCAAGTTTGGATATCAAGTTTCTTACCCGCACGAGCTTAGTCGAAAAGACCGAAGCCCATGTCCTCATCCTCCTCCTCGGACTCCTCCTTCTTGGCCTCCTCCTTGGGGGCCTCGCCACCGGCGGCAGGGGCGGCGGCAGCAGGAGCAGCGGAGGCGTACTTGTCGGGGTTGGCAATACGGTCCTTGAGCTCCTCAATGGCCTCCCAGGAGTAGTCGGTCTCGATGGCGATGGCGAGGACCTTCTTGTAGGAGTTGACAACGGAGTGCATGACCGAGGGCAACGTGGGGAAGTTGAGGGCCAAAGAGATGGACGCGATGGTGGTGATCGCGCCGCTGAAGGTGGCGAGCAGCTGGGACTCCTCAATGTCGAGGACGGAGGAGTCGAAGGTCTGGCCCTGGTCGTAGATCTGGGTGACGACCATACCGTAGGTGAAGGGCGAGATGTTGAGCATGTTCAGCAGGGTAGCCTCGGAAGCACCGACCTATCATGCTGGTTAGACGCTGATTGTCGTCGCGAGACGTGGAGAATGACTTGCCTTGCTGCTAGCCTCAACGAGCTTGAGGTCGCTGGTGATTTCAATGGTACCACGGGCAATCTTGGTGGGGACACCGAGAGCCTGGAAGAAAGAGGTCTTTCCGGGTTCCATACCAGTGTTGCCAGCGGGGACCCAGACGTCAGCGGGAGCGACGGCACCAGCCCTGGCGGGGGCAGCGACACGGTTGGCCAGAATCTTGTCACGGATGTCCTTCAGGTCGCCGTTGGTGAAGATCTGCGTAGGAAATGAGCACGATTGCCATGCGTCGAGTCTTCGCGGATTGACGTACGAAACCAATGTTGCCCTTGACATGGGGAAGGAGACGCTCGTACTCGGGGTTCTCGGTGATGAAGCCCTTGAGAGCACGGCGAACCATGGTGTTCTTACCCATCAGGACGACACCCTCGCCGCGGAGGGACTGACGGATCTCGTGCATCTGCTGGGACGAGACACTGTCGATGCATCAGTATGCGAATGGCCAGAGGATCCATGAAGAGAACGCACTTGTCGACGCCAACGATGAAGATAGACTTGTACTCCTCGAGGAGAGTCTTGAGCTTATCGAAGTAAGCGGCCTTGGTCTGAGACTTGCCCCCCATAGCTTCGGTGAGGTATAGGATATTTCAGGCGAAGTCGAAAGTCTGAAACGGCGAGAGGTTGTCCAAATGGAGCTGCGATGGTGTTGAGTACAAGTCGCGCGCGCAATTTGGGAGGCTCAGCTAGGAAGTGCGTTAAGCGAGCCTTGGCGCGTAACCCGACACCGCCTTTGCTTCCGCCTTCCGCTCTACCACCCTGCTTGTTACGTTCGAATATTTTCAAGACCAGCAACAAATCCAAAAAGTCATGCAGCACCCATACCAGTGCTTACATGTGCTCCGGCACGTTGGCTCTCAGCCTGTCAACTTCTTGCTTGCCGCCAGCGCGTACAAACTGCTGAACATTGACTTGGATTCAGGCAACATTCTTGCATCGTGGTCTGCTGAAGCTCTTGGCGGATTGACGGTGAGTTTTTTGCCAAACGCCCTACTTATGTGATCGTGGGCTAAGACACTTTCTCTAGGCGGAGAACCAGCAGTCAGAAGCATCCGAGGAGCCTCCTGGCAAGAAGAGGAAAATTTCTGGAGATGCGTCCCGACCCAGCATCATCAAATTGGCGACAAGTCATGATGGTACTCATGCTGTTGCAATTACTGGGGAGGACAAGAGTGTACGAGTCTTTTCAATTGCGGCGAGCGGCGAATTGAAGCACGTGAGCGAAAGGTGATGCCAAATGCCTTTGTTCTGGCCATTTTCGAACTTCCATTAAATCTCTGATGCAGGTCCATGCCAAAGCGCCCGTGTGCAGTCATCATCACAGAGGACGATCAGACAATCATTACCGCCGACAAGTTTGGAGACGTCTACGCGTTACCTCTACTCCAATCCCAGGAAGAGGAAGATGCATTCTTCGCGGAAGCTGATGCCGCGGCGAAAAAGGCCTACGCTCCTGCGGCAACAAATTTGACTGTGCACACTGGCCGCAATCGCAAGGCTCTTGAAGCACAACTTAAGCAGCAGCAAACGCAAGCCATCGAGGTCAAGGTGAAAGAGCCTCTCAAGTTCAAGCATGAGCTCCTCGTTGGCCATGTCTCAATGTTGACCGACGTAGCGGGCATAACGCTGGATCAGCAAGATCTGAACGCGGAATTCGAAGCATCTGCCTCAACATGGCAGAAGTCGCGAAGCTATCTACTAACGGCAGATCGGGATGAACACATTCGAGTTTCGCGCGGTCAGCCGCAGACACACGTCATTGAGGGTTTCTGCCTCGGCCACAAGGAGTTCGTAAGCAAGATCTGTTTTGCCTCGCCCCAGTTGTTAGTGTCTGGCGGTGGAGATGACGAATTGTTCGTCTGGAACTGGATCAAAGGCCGCTTGTTGAACAAGATCTCAATCCAAGACATGCTCCAAACCGTGCCCGGTCATGACAAGTCCTCGGGCGGTGGAGGGCGAGAACGCAACGTTGCTGTCTCTGGAATGTGGGCATATCCCAAGGATGGTAAACACAAGGTGCGAGCGAATGAGCCAAGGTGCCGTCATTTGAATACTGACGAGAAAACCTCTAGAGCACCATACTGGTCGCCCTCGAAGGAGTCGCAGCTCTATTCGCCGTCGATGCTGGGAGCTTGCTCGACGCTGGCAAGACGCAGAGCATGGCAGTGCCTCTTTCGGGAAATGTAATTGATGTCGCGGTTGGAGAGGGGCAAGTCTTTGTCGCAGTAGACAATGTGCACGTTGCAGGGTCAACAAGTACCGTGCGATCGGATAAGGTAGGGTCAAGCGTGCTTGGCGATGGGAGAGTTTTGGAGCTGACGTCTGGATGAACTTTAGGCTGCACGGCTGCAGGCATTGAAGGTGGAGGAGGGATGGCGAGTATTGACCGAAGACATGGCGAAGTTGCGTGGGGCGAACGATGTCGGAACAGTTGAGGTGGATGAGATTGACAGGCTCGGCGAGACGCTGTACGGAGTGTCCAAGTTGCGTAAGCGTGGTGGGGAGGAGCAGTCATGATAGAGGGCAGCGGATGATGTAGAGGAGAAGTCGACCAGAAAGCGGAGTGTCTAGATGGGCGTCGCTTACATAGCCGTCTGTACAGGCGCATGGGTGCCGGGGACTCCCTCCAGATCCGAGCGGCGACCGGCGCCGATTCTTGCGCCAGCCATCGGATGAAGCTTCGAGCGTCGACTTAGAAATCAAGGCGAACATCACACCAACAATTGTGATAAATACCTTATACCCTCTCTCCCTTTGATCCACCCAGAAACTCCATCCCCACCGCCAAACTGTTCGCCGCACTCTTACGCAGAGCGACCGCCTCGCCCCTCCGCTCTTCGCTATCCCTCCCGATCGCTGTCGCCGCAACCTTTCAGTCCAAGCAGGCCGGTGCCGTTACCTCTCCCGTTGGAAACGTCCTCAAGGGTTCCCGCAACATGCATTCCAAGCTCGTCAGTAAGTTGTGGTCTTTGACCCGCCCCCTCACCTCTGACGACATTCAGGTGCTAACTTGTCCCACCAGTCATTGGGTTCGTCTTCCAACTCCGGCTTCGGCCATTCACAGCTTGCTGTGGCACAGTCACTGACGATGGTTTTGGAACAGCTCTGGCCCTGCTGGCCACACTGCCGCAATCTACGCTGCCCGCGCCGAATTGAAGCGTAAGACCGACCCCCAGACGCTCTTGTCTCTTTTTGGCTCCGGAAATAGACTGACAAGCGAGTAGCGGTGCTCTACGAAGGTTTCCTTGCGCTCGGAATCGCCGCCGGTGGCCAATTGACCACTACCGATGAAGTCGAAAACTACCCGGGATTCAAGAAGATTCAGGGCTCCACCTTGATGGTGAGCAAATTTGCCAACTACAAACCTTCGGCGATTTTCTAACTGGTGTAGGACCAAATGCGCGCACAATCCGAAGAATGCGGTACCGAGATCATTTCGCAAACAGTCGGAAAAGTCGACCTCAGTGCTCGCCCCTTCAAATACTGGTTGCACCCCATGGGTGATGACGAGACCCTCGAGGAGGAGACCCACACGGCTGACACCATCATCATTGCCACCGGTGCCAAGGCGAGAAGACTTGCGCTTGTCGGCGAGGAAAAGTACTGGGGCAATGGAGTCAGTGCCTGCGCTGTGTGCGACGGCTCTGCCCCCATCTTCCGTAACAAGCCCCTTGTCGTCATCGGTGGAGGTGACTCGGCTGTGGAGGAGGCCATTTACCTCACGAAGAAGGCTTCCAAGGTCTACGTGCTCGTTCGTCGCGACGTTCTCCGTGCCTCCAAGTCCAACGCAACCCGCTTGGCGACTCACCCCAAGGTCGAGATTTTGTACAACACCCAAGCGAAGGAGATCAAGGGTGAAGAGAAGGCAGGCGGTCTGATGACCAACCTCGTTATCCACAACAGCAAGACCGGCAAGGAGGAGACTCTGGACGCCAACGGCCTCTTCTACGCTGTCGGCCACGACCCCGCTACCGCACTTTTCAAGGGACAGCTCAAGATGGACGAGGACGGTTACCTGATCACCGAGCCCGGCCGCGGACTTACCAGCGTTGAGGGTGTTTTCGCCGCTGGAGATGTTCAGGACAAGCGCTACAGGCAGGCCATCACCAGCGCAGGCGCTGGCTGCGTCGCCGCCCTTGAGGCCGAGAAGTTCCTTGCGGAACTGGAGACCGACAACCCCATCGAGAACGAGAACCAGGCCGAAAAGGCGCAGACGAACGGTGTCGTTCCCGAATACCGATCCAACCCGCAGCTCTAAGGCCGCGAGCACGACTTGAACGAGTTTCCGTTTTCATCCCTTCGTGTACACAGCGATTGGCGGCATGCTTAATCGGCATGACCCTCTAGAATCCTCTCTTGGGCAAGCGGAAGAAGTCTGATTTTTTTACAACCTTTTGCTAGAGACCAATAGATAGGGAGAAGTTTCCATCAGCAGCCAATTGGCAGGCCAAGCGTCCATTCAACCTTTTCGTTGTTACAGATTCCTGTACAACAGAGCATAGGCGACATTTGGAGATCGAAGCTCGTTGTTTCCTCACTTCACTTTTCATTGCAAATAGAAGCCAGCGTAGTCAGATACCAAGTGGATTTTCCATGAGCATCATTCGAGCACCTTGATGGCTTTGATCTCGCGCCGATAAGATAACATGCAGCTTGACTAAGCTTTGTACCTGTACAGATGATTCTGGTACCGGACAACTACTGTGTCCATGTTGGAGGATTTGTTGACAATGGCGCCAGTTGAATCAATCATGCTCATACATTTTATACGTACTGGGCGTAATGAGAAAATAAAGCAACGCTGGTCAAAGTCGGCCGTCTATTTGCAGCAGCGGTGTACTTCTTCAAAGAAGAATTTCAAGTCATCTGGGTTGACGAAGGGGGTGATTCCTGCCGCAAGTCAACATCGACATCCAGGTTTTCGTTCAAGTGTCAGTTGCTCACCATGGCCTAGGTTGGCAATCCAGCCGTGTTTGCCTCCACCAAATCCTCTAACCATGTTTTCCACAGTGGCAGAAATGGCTTCCCTGCTGCCGTAGAGGACGCCCGGGTCGGCGTTCCCTTGGACTATTTTGCCCTTGGCTTGTGCGATCTTGTACGCATCGGCCGGGTCATGTAGCCAGTCGAGCCCGATGACGTTGTAGTTTGTGTTGCACAAATCTTCCAGAGCATACCATGCTCCTTTGGCGAATACAGTCATAGGGACAGGCTTCTCGCCCAGCTCAATGAGACGCTTCGGCAGGTTATCTGCTATGTACTCAAGATAAGGAAGAGAAAACTGCTTGAAAGTGGCCGGGGAGAGCTCGCCCGCCCAAGAGTCAAAGATTTGCACCATCTGAAGGAAAGTGTAAGCATTGAACGGGCCAATCGCTTTTATTGGCAATACTCACCTGAGCGCCAGCAATGACTTGATGGGCCAAGTATTCGACACAAAGCTCGGAGATTCTTTGCAAGAGAGCTTTGCTTTCCTCGGAGTACTTGTAGATCCACGTCTTGACCTCCTTGAACATCTTGCTGCCACCACCCTCGACCATGTAGCTGAGGAGCGTCCACGGTGCGCCGCAGAAGCCGAGTAAGGGGACTCTGCCCTTCAGCTTCTGCCTCGTGAGCGTTATGGCCTTGTATACGTAATCCAACTCGACCGTCACGTCGACTTTGCGGCCCATGATTTCCTTGTACTGCTGGTCCTCTGGGGAGCGTAGCGGGTTGGGGAAATGGGGCCCCTTTTTGTCGACCATGACCACTTCCATGCCCATGGCTTGCGGGATCACCAGTATGTCAGAGAAGATGATGGCAGCATCGATCAGGCCGGCAAATCGCTCGATAGGCTGGAGCGTCAATGTAGACGCAATCTCGGGTAACCGACAGCATTCGAAGAAGTCATTCTTGCCTTTCGCCTCGTGGTACTCGGGAAGATAGCGGCCAGCTGGTTGGATCGCAAAATCAGAATCAAGACCAAAAAAAACTCGGGCAGTGTAGACTTGCCCTGTCGCATCACCCACATGGGCGCACGCTCGACCTTTTCGCCTGCATTGAAAAGTAAGCTTTCTGGCAAGCAAAGCATCGGTAGAGACAAGGTGAATACCGCGAGCTGTCCGCAGCAGCAGATCATTCTTGAGGGGCTCGAATTGAGGCATGGTGGGGTTGTTGGAGTTGTTGCAAGGTGCGGCAGAGTCGCGTTTGCAGCGGGGAGCTCGTACTTCCGACGCGAACCGTCTAGCTCCACATCATCCACGTCGGGCAATAACTAAACACCAAAAGCAAACTCTCGACCAGAACTTCGAATTCAGCTCCTCATCGTCCCGACCATGGGCCTGAGGCCGGCACTTCTTGCCAATGCATCTCGATCCAAATTGACTCTTCTCAAAGTCCGCCCAAATTCTCCGTTCCGTTTGCTGCATCCCCTCTGTCTTGCGTCTGGGTCGATTGAGCCGCTGCCGTGGCGCAGTCTGCATATACGCGGGAAGAGAACTACGACGCTGAAAGCAAAACAACTTCCGCAGGGGCCGATTGCAAGTGATGCCGCGCCGCTCGACAATCTTGACGATGACGCGGGCCCGGCTTATCCGACTGTTTTGCAGCAAGTGCGGAACAACATGCGAAAGTTTCCACACTGCGTGATATTGACGCGTGTTGGTAACTTCTACGAGGTAGACCCGAAAACCAGTTTGCGAACCCAGGACTGACCAGGCCAGCTCTACTTTGAACATGCTGAGCGATACGGCCCGTTGCTTAGCTTAAAATTGGCTCGCAAAAAGACCAGCGCGGGCTTGGTGTTCATGGCCGGGTTCCCCTATTTCCAGCTGGACAGATTCCTAAAGATCTTGGTGCAAGACCTTCAACAACATGTAGCAATAAGCGAAGAAATACGAAATGATCCCTCCGCTAAAATCAAAAATGGAGGCCTCCTGTTCGACCGCCAGGTTTCCCGGATCATCACTCCAGGGACTTTGATAGATGAAAAATTCCTGGACCCATTGGAGAACAACTACTGCCTCAGTATCCACGCCAATTCGCCAACGTCGATCCCTGAAAGTGCAATGGGGTCTGAGAGTGTTGGACTAGCTTGGGTGGACATATCCAGCGGGGAATTCTTCACTCAAAGCACGACCCTGAGTAATCTTTCCTCAGCCATAGCCCTGATTGGTCCTCGCGAAGTCGTTCTTGACAAGTCACAACAAGACTCTAAGGATTCGCGTCTGTTGCAGATTCTTGCGGAAGGTCGGCATAAAATCACCTTTCATGAACAAGGAACAAGATTTCGTTTGCCCGAGGAGTGGGCAGGTTCATTGAAGGAAATTATTCCCGACTTTCAGAGCGACAAATTCTCGCACTGCGAGCTCAGCGCAGCAGGCTTCCTTTTGGAGTATGTCCGCACGCAGCTCCAGCGTTCTGATGTAGCACTGGAAGCACCCATCCGCCGCCAATCAAGCGAGTATATGAGCATTGACAGAAATACGATGAGGGCTCTTGAGTTGAAGGAGAGCATGAGAGAAGGGAGGCTCGAGGGAACGTTACTTCATGCCGTCCGGCGAACATCGACCAAAGGCGGCGCTCGTTTGTTAACTCAGAGACTTAGTAAGTTCCATTTGCAACCATGTCGCGGCCTATTTTGTTGACAAGCCTCGAGCTTCGCCGTCATTGTCTCTCGGGACCATCAATGAACGCCTCGACTTGGTGGAACGATTCTTGAACAACGACGTGCTTCGCCAGCGAATAGTGAGCATGCTGTCATCAACTGCCGACTCTACTCGTCTGGTCCAGAAGTTCGCCATGGGGAAAGGAGACGCCGACGACCTCCTTGCACTATCCAAGACAATCCAGCTCACCGAGGATATCTCTCATGTTCTCGAGAATGAGGGACTTGATGATGACGCAAGTGCTTCGAAATCAGTATTCTCCGAACTGTTGAATCGTCTATCCCTCCAAGGACCCAAGAAATTGGCAAGAAAGATCATTGCGGCTATTGACGAGGAAGGCCTCTCCGAACAGCACCGGATTGAGGACGATGAAGCAGCGAGCATGGCTGGACTTGCTGCCGAAGTTCTGAGTGATGAGGGGCTGGAAAAGCCAAAGGGCAGGGGGAAGCCGGCAAGCTCAAAGCAGAGCGAGAAGTCAAATACCGCCGAAACAGGCACGAAGACTATTTGGATCATGCGACGAAGGTAAGGGTCGTACGTTCGTCCTCAGTGGCCTATTCTAATTTCCGCAGTGCAAGCCCAACGCTGGAAATCCTTCACCGGGACATGGACGAGCTCATTGAAGCGAAAGCCAACCTTGAAAAGCGATTGCAGGAGGAAAACGGTAAGTCTAGTTTGCAGTCTTGCAAGATTATTCATTTAACTTGAGTAGACATGTCAAGCTTGACGCTACAATGGTCACCCCGCCTCGGGAACCACGTCCACATCAAAGGAAAAGGAAGTCTTTCGAATGTCCGCACAATAAGCTCCAGCAAGTCAACAAAATCGTATTCTTTACCAGAGTGGACTCATTTGGGTTCCAAACTTGAAGAGGCGGCATCAAGAATCCGTTCCGAAGAGCAACGTCTGTGTGGACATCTTAGAGCAGAAGTAGTGCTGAATCTTGCGAAGATGCGACGCAACGCAGGCGTGCTTGATGAATTGGACGTAGCCTGCTCTTTTGCCTCATTGACCGAGGAAAAGGGCTTTGTACGTCCTTTGTTGAACCATGGGTAAGACCGTGTCGTGAAAATTTCGTCATTTGCTACCCAGCTGACATTGTGGGGTTTTGCAATAGTACTTCTCACAGGATTGTGGGTGGAAAGCATCCAGTTGTTGAAGCAGGTCTCCTGGCGCAAGGCAGAAATTTCACTTCGAACACATGTAGCGTCGGAGAAGATGAGCGCATTTTGCTCATCACGGGGTTAGTCAACTCCAAAATCTGTCTTGGATTGTGCTAATAATGAATCAGGCCTAACATGGCAGGGAAAAGCACATTCTTGCGACAAAACGCCTTGATCTCTGTGCTCGCTCAAACCGGCTGCTTTGTTCCGGCAGAGTTTGCAGAAATTGGTCTAGTGGACAAGATGTTTAGCAGAGTAAGCGATGCGAGTTCAGCAGGCCACAGTTATGTTGACACAGCTTCAGGTTGGATCCGCCGACAACCTCTATCGAGACCAGTCAACATTCATGGTGGAGATGTTGGAGACGGCCGAAATCCTGAAACAGGCAACTCCTCGCTCATTTGTAAGAATCGTCGTAGAAGCGAGCTGATCAGGACTGACATTGACTTGTAGGTCATCATGGATGAAGTTGGTCGAGGCACAACACCAGAGGATGGACTTGCGGTTGGATATGCTTGTCTACACCACCTCTACTACATAAATAAGTGTCGCGCACTTTTCGCAACCCATTTCCATAAGCTCTCAGACATGACTGAGGGCTTTGAGAAATTGGGACGTTACTGCACCGACATCGAGGAGTCAGCGGACGGTTCTTTTGCTTATGTTCATCGCGTCAGAAAGGGGGTCAACAGAAAGTCGCATGCCCTCAAGGTTGCGCAAGTGGCAGGTATGCTACCAGGAGACGAACAGAAATGTCACCAGACTTGCTGACATTGATGATAGGATTGCCAAAGGAAGCCATTGAGGTGGCCAATGACGTTTTAAAACGTCTGGAAGGGTCAGAATGATTATGAAGGGAACACTGTACTGGAGCCGCACATGTTCCAACTTTGTACTGCATTAGGTCTCTGTCCATTGCCTACTGGACCACTTGGCGAGTTATTCTTGGGCCAAGATGCGTCGATGCCGAACCAGACGATCAAAAGATGATGGCCTCGGGACTTTGAAGCAATTGGCTTCTGGATGTGGACACGGTATTAGTGATCCAACCATTAAGTAGCGGCAGGAGTGCTCCTCAGTCTAACTCCACTGAGACCCCTCAGTGGTAGGATCCCACTTTCTCCCGGCCTCACCCACGAATTGAAATACATTTTCGAGCTTCATAAGCGGTCACCGCATTACTCACATGCCTGTCCAAAATCTGGCAGGGTTTTCTGATGGGAGGAATCTAGTGGCATTGGATGTTTAAACTCGCATCTTCCACCGCGCAGATTAATGCTCTTGATCTGTACCATATTAATTCATAATCCAACTCGCTCCTCCTACTGACGCTCAGATTCACAGCAGCTTTTGCACCATCATAAGAGTAACGACCAAGACTGCGTCAGAGACACTTAGGTTGACAGGAGATTGAAAATTGGAATTGAAACCCATCGCTATCTTGATGTACACCCAGGAAACTGGTTTTGGTCGCGAATGTGAGAAAATTGAGACCGCAACCATAAGGGATTTTGCCTAAGCACCGCCGAGACACCACGTGAAGCCGTTGACATTCCGAAGCTGGGGAAATTTTTCCCATCCGCATCATCCTAGAGACGCAATCACTGGGAGGTGTTGGCGCGAGGGCCCGCGGGGGCGCTGAAGTCAAGCTTCAAAGTCCTTCCGTGAATGGACTTGCCGGTAAGAATTTCCATCGCCTTGGATGCGCTGACCTCATCGATGAAGTCAGCGTGTGCAAATCCCCTCGGCATACCCGTCCTGCGGTCGACAGCCACTCTGACGTCCAGCACGTTCCTGATGTCACGGAACAGGTCGTTCAGGTCCTTGTCGGTCATTTCGTAGGAGAGGTTGCCGATGAAAAGAGTCTTGGAGGGCGCATTGGGGGCGCGGTTGCTGTCGCGCTCGCGCTTGGGCCTGTTGTCCTGGAGGAAGACGGCGATACGACGACCATCCATGACACTCTGGTGCTTTTCCTTAGCGGCATTGACGGCAGCATCGTGGTCTTCAAAAGTCACGAATCCAAAGCTATAAAAAGGTCAGCATCTATTTGATTGATTGTGACGGAACACGCCATACCCTTTGCTCAGACCGCGGGGGTTGCGGATGAGTCTGACTTCAGCGACCTTGCCGAACTTGGAGAACTCTTGAAGGATATCATCTTCCTTGGTCTGGAAGAACAGATTTCCGACGTAAACTGACTTGCTTTCCTCGGGCGATGGAGTGGATTCGGCGGCGTCAACGGCATCAGCAGCCTCGGCAGGCGCTGCGGTCTCCGGAGCTTCAGACTGGTCTTCGGGGCGCGCCTCGTCACTGGCAAATCTGCGCTGGATGGGAAGCAAGAACTTTTGGCGCTGGGGGATTGAGATGGTCGAGAGGCGAGTGAAGGACCGGGCATTGGTTGGGACGGCAAGTCGCGAGGACGCGAAGACGCGCACAGCAGCTCTGCGGAGGGCGAACCTATGTGCAAGTCAGCGGGAAGCCAATCAGGTAGCGATCAATTGAAAGCCTACATGGTATTGAGCTGGCTGGTGATGGCGGGTGGGAATGTTGAAAGTAGAGAGAGAGAGAGCAAGAGGATTTGCGAGCACCGCGAAACTTCTCACAAATGCCAAGTCGAGAAAGTGTACCGTCGCCTGAGCGGCCGGCCGCTATCCCTTTTGGGGACTAGTGGCAGTAATCCAGTGGCGGGTCCCGGGGAAGAAGCGTTGAAGCCGCCGTGCCGAGGCTTGACGTTCCCCGCGCATCCGTAGGTCAGGTCAGCAACAAACTCCAAACTTCATTCAACTTCTGTACCTGCTTCTGCAACACCTCACGCCTCCATCTTCTCCACGCCCTCCTCCCCAGCCTCCGCCACCATGTCGTTTCTAGGCGGACCCGAGTGCTCGACCGGGAGCAATCCGCTCAGCCAGTTCACGAAGCACATGCAGGATGATAAGTCGCTCCAGCGAGATCGGTTAGTCGGCAGAGTGCCTGGTCCTCTGCAAGAAGGCATGAGGAGTCAGGCCATGGGGAACGGTCAAGACCATGTTCGGCGCTTCCCTCTCCATTTCTTTTTGGTCTCATGGCTAACGCATATGCGCAGATGATGGACGACTTCATGAGAGAACACCCTCAACTTCCCCAGACCGGCAGCCCTGCTCCATTCGCCATGGAACAAATGCGCCGCGAGCTCGATCAAGTGTCTCACCACCGCAATGGCTCATCCGGGTGGGCAGCCGAATTTGACGTGGGTAGAGAAGCAGCGCACGCTGACCCGACCTTCCACAACGCTCCACCTCCCGGATTTAGCACCGCCGAATTCACATCATTTCAGCAAGGGCCTGCGAGAACAGCCAGCCCTGCCACCAGCGGCCCCTCCCATATGACAGGCTACCAGCGACCTTTTGGATACGGCATGGGAATGGGCATGCGCATGGGCGGAATGGGGGTTGGAATGGGACCCAGCATGATGAACGGACAATACGGTGCGCATGAGCATGCTGAGCAGGACATCAAGGGCAAAGCGCGCATGGTGGAACTCGACGACCACGACTGGGAAGCCCAATTCGCCGAGTTGGAGTCATCGGGCCAGCAAGGCGCTGAGGCGTTGGATAAGGAGGCGAATGCGGCCATTGAAGCCGAGCTTGAGGACATTGACAGGTCAGTGCTCACCGAAACCAACGAGTTTGGGGATTTTGAAAGCATCTGGCGGGGCATCCAAGCTGAAACAGCAAGTGCTAGAGCACTCGCGGCGGAGGACCAAGAATTTGCCCAAAACATGCACGTTGGCGATCTGGATCAATGGGAGGGTGTCGATATGCTGAACACCCACTCATCGCTGCGCGATCCATACGTGGGCGATTATCTGTTTGAGCAGAATAACCCGTTCAAGACAGCCACCGACCCCTTTGCCGAAGGCCTGGCGATTCTTCAAAATGGTGGGAATCTATCACTCGCAGCCCTTGCTTTTGAGGCGGCTGTTCAAAAAGATTCACAGCACGTTGAGGCATGGACAAAGCTAGGTGCGGCACAGGCCCAGAATGAAAAAGAGTCACCGGCCATAAGAGCGCTGGAGCAGGCCCTCAAACTGGACCCGAGCAATCTGGAGGCTTTGATGGGACTGGCCGTCTCGTATACAAACGAAGGCTACGACAGTACTGCGTACAGAACCTTGGAAAGATGGCTGGCTACAAAGTACCCGCAACTCGTGGACCAACCCTTGTCGGCGCCTGCCGACGTGGGATTCACTGACCGCATTCTCCTCCATGAAAAGGTGACGAATCTGTTCATCGCCGCTGCCCAACTGTCTCCATCTGGAGAGCAAATGGACCCAGACGTGCAAGTCGGCCTTGGCGTTTTGTTTTACGGGGCGGAAGAGTACGACAAGGCTGTCGACTGCTTTGGAGCTGCGCTAGCGAGTACAGAGTCGGGAACTAGCAACCAGCAGGACCAGGTCCATCTGTTATGGAACCGGCTTGGAGCAACTCTGGCGAACTCGGGACGCAGCGAGGAGGCCATCGATGCATACGAGCGGGCGCTGGCGCTGCGACCCAATTTCGTGCGTGCGCGCTACAACCTTGGGGTCTCTTGCATCAACATTGGATGCTTTGAGCAAGCAGCGCAGCACTTGTTGGGGGCACTCGCCATGCACAAGTTTGTGGAGCAAGAGGGTAGAGAAAAGGCACGAGAGGTGGTGGGTGACGGCATCAGCGAAGGGGAGCTTGACAGGATCATCAGCCAGAACCAGTCGACCAACCTGTACGACACGCTGAGGAGGGTGTTTAGCCAGATGAACCGGAGGGATCTCGCGGACGGGGTGGGGGCGGGCATGGACATTGATAGGTTCCGGAGCGAGTTTGACTTTTGAAGAAGAAAGAATGACGGTCAACAAAAGGAAGCAAAAGTGGAGCAAGGACAGGGGCGCGACGGCAAAGACGCAGGGCAGGCAGTGATTTTCGAGGGCCAACGGCGCCGAGTCCGATGATGGAGGGCCGTCTTCTTCATCACGCCCGCACCACGCACGCACGGTGCTCACCTCAGTCCCCTTGCAGGCGTGGGCGTCCCCCTGTGCTTGTGGGGTTTCTTGGTGTTTCTTGGTTTGTCCGACGACCATCAAGAGAAGGCTGACTTGGAGTGACGACGATGAGCGCGACTCGGCTGCATGTGCCCTGTCGAACACGTGCCGATCCGGTGGCCATATGGATCCTGATGTTCTTCAAAAGTCGACGGGAGGCAGGAGAATGCTCAACGCCGGGCACGCGCCAGAAAGACTGTGCAGGTGCCCGAGCTCGGGGGATGCTTTCGCGTTCTTGTTAATATTGCTGCTTGGTGCTCTGCTTGTGCTGCTGCCGGTCAACCCTACTCTACATACTCTTCTCTGTTGTTGCTGCAAGGTGGTGAGTGAGGGCGGACTTGCATACATATTGCACTGCACCATGTCGGCTCCTCCTCCCTACCGCCCTGCTGCGCCTATATCTCATCCTCGCCGTCCACGCCCTCCGGCTGCCAGCGTCGCTGTGCCTGCTTCTGCCACTGCTACTGCCTCTACCCGTTCTCGCAGCTCCCAGCGTCCTGCTACCACCGAGAGCTCTTCTTCATCCTCAAGACCGCCTGCCTTTCCACCCAGCAGAATGCCTGCGCCGTTGCTCTCCGCCCAGGAATATGTCGCTCTGCCACCCTCGGTCCAGTAAGAAAGCCCCCTCAGGCGCTCGCCCCCAACCACTCGTCGTTTGCTGACTTGGCCTCCAGGCGCAAGTACTTCTCTTCTTTTGAGCGCCAAAGACTGGCCGAACGCTCATTGCCCCAAGCCCCGTCGCCCGACGTTACTTCGGCCATGCCTCCTCGCCCGCAGACGTCGCACTCGTCGCAACGCAGCACCAGCCAATCAAGATCTCACAGCCGAACCCGCAAGAGGCTCCGCAAGGCCCGCAACGCGCCCGACTGCGACATCACCCAAGCCGAAGCCCAGTGGTTTCTGTCGTTGCCCGACAAGATCATCAAGACTTGCCTCAGCCGCGACGAGGCCATCCTGCTCGCTCAC
The DNA here is from genome assembly GCF_038381095.1 of Phyllosticta capitalensis. Taxonomy (NCBI): domain Eukaryota; kingdom Fungi; phylum Ascomycota; class Dothideomycetes; order Botryosphaeriales; family Phyllostictaceae; genus Phyllosticta; species Phyllosticta capitalensis. The sequence goes on from NW_027117440.1 coordinate 1,001,104, forward strand.
CGATGCGAGGCCCTATTCATAGACTCGTCCGACTCGGACCATGGCCCACTTGACGATGCCGAAAGGCGAGGACGATGGCCCCGGGAAGACACCAGCCTCCATCTCCAAGATTCCGATGCTGCAGAAAGCCCGCGACCATCCAACCATCTTGCCTCCCGTCCCTTGCCTGGACGCCCGAGTGTTAGTCCAAGACAGATATCGTTGCGCAAGAACATGCCGTCAACACACAACTTTGCCCGCCATTCATCGGCACCTCCTCTTCCGAGCCCTGGTGCTTTTCCCGTCTACCACCAGCCTGTGCGGCCACGGGCAACGTCCAATATCGTAACTCCTCGCTACAGCGGCGACGCGAATGATTCGCATGCCAAGCATTACCAAGACCCAGAAACGCGATTGAAGCTCCGCGAGTACCTCGCGTCTGCTCAAAAGTTTGACGAAGTCGTAGAGTATGGCTTTCCTTCAAACACGCAGCCCGTCGACCGTTCAGCAGAAGCTCCTAGATCGGATCCGTATGCGCGTTTGGCCAGTCGCGACATGCAGACTTTTCTTCGCGACGATGCCGTCTCCTTTCTCAGCAGCACCATCGAAGACGACTCGGATGAGGGGGGAGAAGAGGAGAGCAGCGTCGCCGACATGGACGCACCCATGACGCCTCTTGATCACGACGAAGGTTTCCGGGGTGTCCCGCAGCTGTCAGAATCCAACAAGTCGTCGATGGAGTCCCGCAGTGGCGCATATCATCCTTGGCGCGCAAACGGGTCCCAGGATTCACACCTAGCTCCCTTTCCCCAGACCCTGGGCAATCGCGAAATGACACTGCGGATGACACTGACGCGACCTGAGTTGCGCGCTGATGAGGCGGAACTCTACGGCTGGCAACAATCCGAGGACAGAAAGCACGATCCCTTGGCTCTCCAGGACCTTCCACCGGAGAACGACGACAAAACTGGCATGCATGGGCCTTTTGCATCGCACGCGAGCAAACACGCAAAACTCGTGCGCAAATTTCTCGGCAAAGTGAAGAAGGGGAAGTGATGATTTGCAGTTTCACATGATGAAATTTCCCCTTTCTGTTTCTTCTACTTCCCCTACGGATAGGCCATTCTATGGTATTGATTTAGTTCGGTTCTTAGCGATGGCGGCGTCACGACTTCACGATTCTCATAGAGCTGTAAATGTACTCTATTCTTGTACACTGGACCTGGAATCTATGTGGGATGGCAGAGGAAGACATTCAAAACGCACAGGTGGATGCGGTGCTGAGGCGAAGGGACCATGGTCGCACGGGGCGCATGTAGTCGCTGCGAAAAGATGCGGAAGATGCAGGCTGCATGAGATGATGAGTCAATAATTGATGAGAATCTGGATGCTGCAGGTGCGAAACTGCAGATGGTTCGAGTCTGTCCAGTACCTACGCATGCATGTGCATGCATAGTTCACAACTGATGTAGTACACAGGTGGTTATCTGCCCACCTATTCTTGGGTTTTGTGTGCCCAGACCCGGGTCGTGACGATTGGCTGAAGTGGACGGGAAGACGGTTCTGCGCACGCGCGCCCCGGTCTCCGCGGCCACTTCAGGTGCCGCCGTCTCCTGCTCGTCTCTCGTCATCTCATCAACCTCTTCCTTCACCTCGACTTCGCCCACCGAACCACTCCAACTCCGGCGCCTCAGCCATGTCTGCTGCGTTCAACTGTCACTCTTTCTAGCTTGTGGAATTCTCGTTCCCTACACAATCCGACCGACTCGTGCTGGCCGCGACTCTCGACTGTCTCTCTCTACTACAGCTCATTCTACAAACAATTTCACAGCATCCCGTTCTCTTACCCTGTCATTTCTTTTCGTGCACAGACAAACTTCTGCATCCCTATTGTTCAAGACTAGAATCCCTAGTCAAAATGCTGGGCCTTCACTTATCCGTCCGCTCTCTGGTTCAGACCAAAGGTCTCGGAATCTATGAAAAGGTCGACATACACAGCGACGATGGCCTAGATATTGAAGAGGAGGAGGAGGAGGATCAAGATGAACAGGCATCGCAAGAATGCCGTACAAATCACACGCAACAAATGATGTGGATCTATGTTGCGTATCTAGCTGAAGCGTATGCGCCCCAGAGACTCCCCCCATCAATCATCACTAACGTGATGCTTCAGCATCGTCGCCTCCAGCTTGCAACCGCAGCTGAAGATGCTCATATCAAACGATGACTTTTGCGGTAACCTGTCGACGTCGTATCTACGGAGCATCCTCGACTGCGCATACGCTTTTGGCGGGACCGTCGGCATCCTCTGGGGATATTTGGCTGATCGCGTCGGAAGGAAGCCCATTGCCCTTGGCGGTCTATTTGGCATGGCCATGTGCTGTTTGTCCATGGGCTTCGCTACCGATCTCGTCACCTGCGCCGTTCTCCGTTTTGCCGCCGGTGTTGTCAGCTCTTCAGTTGTCGTCAGTACGCTCACCATGATTGGTGACCTCAGCTTGAGTCCGACAGATAGAGCGCAAAATGTAGCCAGGCTGCCTCTTGTGGGCGTCTGTGGCTCAATTGGGCCATTGGTGCAGGGAATGGTAGCCGGCAGCGTCAATGCGCACGGAGCTGTGTGGGAAAAGTATCCCATTCTGAGCAGCCAAATTGCGTGCGGCAGTCTGGTATTGCTGATTGCCGTCGTTGCTACATTTATGCTTGACGAGGTCTGTCTCATCCCCATCCTATCTCTCCGATTCCAGCACACATCTGGTCTACACCAAGTCTCGGCGAATGAACAATGGCTGAGAGCAACACGATCACCGCTAACCAACCATGCAGACCCTGCCTCGCATGGCAACATCAACTGACTCGACCGAGTTCGACTGCGAAAGGGCAGGATTCCTCGGTCAAGATGACCTGGAGACGCCATCAATCCGGATCGTCGACTTCACGCGCCCAGAACCCATGGGTCTTGGCCCTTTTCTGCGAGCGCCCTCTCTGCTGATTCTCTTGTGTTCATTTTCCATCTTGTCCCTTCATGCGTCGTCCTTCGATGTTCTTCTTCCTCATCTTGGACACAGCAGCAGCCGCCACGGGGGAATGGGACTCCCCTGCAACTATTTGGGCCTAATCCTGCTCGCCGTTCGGGCCGTCGCCGGCGTCGCGGTGCTGCAGGCCATACCGCGGGCAGTGGAAGCATTCGGACTGCTGCGCCCCTTTCGGTCTCTTGCCCTCTTCTTCCCAGCGATCTACGTCCTGACGCCCATCATCGTCTTCATTTCCATGTGCTCTGCGCCACTCACTGCAGTGACTTCGACAACGGCAATTCTTGTAAAGCACACGCTGGCCAACGCAGCGCAAGCTCTGGTGACGTTGCTGATGCTCAATGTGGCGCCAGATGCTTTTTCGGCGGGCACAGTCATAGGGCTGATGCAAACTGCGTGGCTGTTCAGGGCTCTGGCCGTTGCCGTCAGTGGCGCAAGCTTTTATCTGAGCAACGACTTCAGCATCACAACAACCAACTACGCGTTGTGGATCAGCTTGGCGGTGCTCAGTGCGATTGGTGCGGCGCTTGCATGGTTTGTGAGAGAACGGCCAAGCGTGGAGAAGGACTTCCCCGCAGAGGTGCTGTGCTGGGAAACTTGCTTCGACGCCGAGGGCGAGGTGCCGGCGTACAAGGCGGGGGAGGCGTGATATGATGGGTTTTGTGATTTCTTTCCTGTTTCCTCTTTGTATCTAATTTTTGAGTCACTTGTTGAGCTTATTTGTTATAGCTGGCAATGTACAACTAGGAAGCGTTGGGCTGCTTTGATCCATACTCCTTGCTCCCGGTCATGTCGCCAGAGTGACGCGCAGAAGCGCGGCAACGACGCGTGACGGGCTGGGCTGGGGCCAAGATGCATGCATGCACTCGCGACATGAACGTGTAAATTGCAAGACTGGAATGGTGGTGGGCTGCGACTTTCTTCTTCCTGAAAATGCTCCGAATCGCCGCAGGGCGGCGCACAAGCCATGGAATGGTGATGGACCCTCGGCCATGTTCTCTGTCTGCGTACCACCGGGCCGGGGCTTCCTGGGCTGGGGTACCGCAAGCAAGCAAACCCACCCGGACCCAGGACAAGCCCAGGAAAAGACAGACACGGCAGGGGCCGCCATCGCACCCTCTCTCTGTCGCACCATCCCAGTTCACCTCGTCCTTCCTGCCGTTTTCATTGTTTACTTATTTCCATTGCGCGCGCCCTCACTGCCCTCACAGCTCTCCTACAACAAACACCCCCTCTCTCTTCTTTTTCCACAACTTGTCCTCCGATCCTCAACACCTCTCCGGCCGTCCTCCGCAGTCAGCTTCTGCAACATGTCTCTGCGCGCCAGCTACGAGGCCTTCCTGGCCACGCCGTCGGCCAGCGCACTTGCTCCTCAGGCTTCGATCAATTACATCCCCACCCTCACTACCGTCGCCGACCCAGAGGCCGTAATCAGGCACCTTTCGGCGCAAACCAAGGTCTTGACCAAGAAGAACGAGAAGATCTTGGGCGCCATCGAGGGCGAATCTGGCCTGTGCTTGGATGTCGAGACTACCATAGAGTTCAATACTGGCGGCGGTGCCTACCTGCCAGGTCTTGATGACAATTTCCTGGCAGACCGTATCGTCGTCTTCCCAATGGTGAGACGTGATGATCCCTTGGCAGCTCATCTCCAACCCATTCTGACTCGTTTGCGCTTCCCAGGTCCACATCGTCCAGTTCGATGACCAACAGAGAATACGCTCCATTCGCCTCTACTGGGATCAGGCCTCGCTTTTGAAGCAAGTCGAAGTCATTGGATCGCGCGCAAAGAACTGGCCCATCCGTGACGGTAAAGAGCAGGTTCGCTTGATCGTTTCGAGTTCTTCGCCCGGTCAGCAATCATCGGCGACCTCGTCCTCTCGCAACAGCATCGCCGGAGATCCCCATGCGAGCCTGTCGCTCTTCCAGCCTAGCAGCAACCACGAAGAAGACGTAGCTCCTCGCACCTCGCTTGCACCGCGGGCTACGTCCGCCAAACCTCCACAGCGCGACCTGCACGAGATACTCAGTCCTGAGCGTGCGCCAAGTACCGGCAGCGCCATTCAAGCAAAGGCTGGCGCGAGCAAGAACTTCCAACCCATCCGACTGTTCGACCAGGATGAGGACGCCAGTCAATCGCCCTCGAAATCCCCAGTCCGCGGCAAAGCTGGTCCGAAGAAATATGACCACTTCGAGTTTGGCGACGGAGAGGATGCCACCCCCAAAGCAGTGGCCAATAAAGCAGCTCTCAAACCCAAAAAGCACGCACCGCAGTGGGATTTCGAAGACTTTGTGACTCCTGAGAAGCACTCGGTCAAGGTCCAAGCTCAGAATGAAAGACACTTTGGATGGAGCGACGATGAGGTATGTGCCGACATTCAATTGAATTCGGATGGCTTACTAACGACTCATGCCCAGGTGGACATGGAGACTCCTGTGAAACGTCCCGTCGTCCACCAGCCTCGTCCGGAAACCAAGGCTCACTTTGATTTCAACGATGACGCAACACCCACTGCTGACAAGACCAAGGCTCCACGGCCGCGTGCCCAAAACAAGGGATTGGGTCTGTACAAGGATCCCGTTCTCGGAGGCAGCGATGAAGAAGATGTTGGAACCTCGAATAAGACGGAAGCGCTCAGCAACGTCACTAAGATGGTCAACAACGAAAGCCGCCAGAAAACATTCGACAGTCAATTCGTCATGGCGGACTCTAGCCCCAACACTGCATCTCATGCAACCGATTCGGACAAGATCGCGGCGCCTAAAAACAAGAAAGGCCTTGATGCCAACTGGGGTCTTTACGACCAATCTCCCCAGCCTCCTGTTGCCAAGGAGAATGTGCCCCAAGGCGTTGTGAAAGACCGCGGTATCAACATTGGAGGTGACGGCATGGGAGGTCGAAAGGGCTCAAGCCGAGCATGGCTTTTTGGTGATGATGGTCCCGACGCGGAAGCCGAGCAGCCTCTTCCTGCGTCGCGTAAGGCATCTGGAAGAGCTCAACAAACCAACACTGATAAATCCTTCTGGGACTTTTAAGCGTTGGAAGGTGACCGTCGCAGACAGCAGCAGCGGTGGGCGACGTATCAATCTCGACAGCACGCGCTCTGGATTCGAGCAACAGTTCCGTTCTTTGCTGTTGGGCTCCTTTCTCAAATTATGCCTTGGGGGTCATTGGTAGGAGTTTGCATCAGCTTTAAGGTTGGATGGCAAGGCGACACTTTTGTGGCGATGACTGGCGTTATTCTGTTCTTCGTCTTTCTTCTCTCGTTCATTCTCTCTTTCCAACCTGTTGGGTAAAGGTCCGCCGGGATGATTCCCTTGTATAGATTCCCCTGTCGTGCACGTCTTCGGCTTGCATCGTCTACTTGAATGAAACTTCCTTTTTTCAACGCTGGAGATGAGACCGTTCCCTCAAATATGAATGTACATGTCCTTGCCAAAAATCCGGCAAAGGCAAAGAGAAGAGAGATAATCGAGTGATTTCTACAGACCCTGCTTGCCACTGCTCGTGCCCCAGGCGATCTCGGTGAGGGGTAGGTATACTGCGCGGTTGTCTGAATGCGCCATGCCTAACCGAGCTTTTGCCTCCAGCAATATATTTGTATGGGCCTGCAGTTGGGGCTCAAGGTGAACATAATGAAAGGGCACGGGTATTAAGCACTCTTGGGTTGAGCGGGCTTCTCGGGGACCTTGACGTCCTCGAAGTCGTCCTGGGCTACGGCGCGAATGGTAAAGGCATCTGTGATCGAGTAAGATACAGTCGCATCATTGTATTGCAAACGGCACTCACAAACACCAATTGCGAAGCCGAAGATTGCGGCGCCCGTGAGGACATTCTTGATCAGGTAAGGCTGTCGCGCGCGGACAAGGGCGGGCGATTGACGCCAGTGCTTATCGTAGTATGTCGAGCGGGGGATTCTATGGCAGGTCAGCTGGAGGTTGTGATGGGCAAGAATCGCAGCCTGTACTCACGCCATGTTGGAGAGAGACGATCGAATTGCGGGCGGACGGGCAGCAGTTCCACGGAAATGTCCCGTCAGCTCAGATGCGCCGGAGCGGAAGAACGCAGATTCCAAGGCGGCGTGCTGGGCGGTCAGACAGCAGCTGCTCAGCCCGCCCCGATCGATCCATCCCGTCGCGCCTCCAACACCCATCCACCTTGAATCTTCAATGTTGTTGCGCGCAACCACCAAGCTGCCCAACTCTGACGCCAAATCACATTATCACAATCCCTCATCCGGCGGGGCATGGTCCGCTATTGTGACGCGTGAAAATCGACTTTTCAACCGCTCTTCGCCCTTTCACAGCTCATGACCAAAATGGAAGGACAAGCATCGGCGTCCGCAGACCCGCTGGTTGCGCAATTGAAGCAGGCGCGCCAGGTGGTGCTCGAGAATGCCGCAAACTATCCTGCCATAATCCCCAGTATTTTGCCCATCATTGGTCCCGGAGCAGACCTCGAGTTGCGCAGATGGGGTGCCGAGTTCCTCGCCGAAACCTTCGCCTCGCCCGTACTGCCCACCGACCAAAAGCAGCAGTTGAGTTTTCCTGTGCTGGACAAGATCAAGGAATACCTGGACACGCCTGGGGAGGATATTGCCGTTGTCAAGGGTGCCGTTCAGGCTGCGGCGAGCATCTATCCTCTGGTCTTCAGACACATGTGAGTTGACACAATCCCCGTGCAAATGTGTAGCGCGCGTCTCCCCGCTGGAGGTCTATACACGTTCTGTGTATATATTGGAGGATGGTTTCTCATGTGTGAATCAATCTCAGCATTTACAATCCTCACGACAATGCCATCTGGACAAAGATGGCGGCCATCAAGTCCAACATCATGCGCAGAATGGATTCAGCTCCTCCCGGTGCCCGCATATGCTGCATCAAGTTTGTCCAGCGCGTCGTTCAAACTCAGACTCCAGGTTTGATTGCTGATCCAAGGGTGCGCTCCCATTGCTCGATTGGTGTATTGGCCCTCTGACTGCGTACAGCGACCCGAGCACAATGAGATATCGCTCGCTTTGGTGCCCAGGGATCACCCTCTGATTCCACCGCCAAATCTAGAAGCCGAAGCGTCTGGCCTGTTGGATAGGTTGCTAAGCATCCTCCAGGAAGAATCAAGGTTAGGGCATTGGGATGGACATTCGGGAGAGGTTCTGACAGGATCCAGTGATGCTCTTCTTGTGACAGCCACTCTGAACAGTCTAGGTGGCTTAATTCGTTCCCGTGCTTCCATTGCGAACAAGATAATATCCTCGGTCCTCAACTTCAATCCTTTGAAACTCGCCAACTCGCCAATGACGCCCAAGAACAAGGTCATGGTGAAATCGATGGAACGCACCACCAGGGCGCTCCTATTGAACGTGATCAAAAAGTACGTCACATATCGTGGACTGGAGCATGGGCCTCTTCTAATGTCACGGCGCTGCAGGAATCCCAATCATCCTCTGGCGGCGAGGATTCAGCAACACATCGACCGTCTTCATCACACGCGCCTCGAGATTTTCGACGAGATCAGCCGCAAGAGACCGGCACCAGCGGAACCAACAGACGGCCTTGATCATGCAAAAAGACAGCGTTTGGGAGCGGATGTTGCAGGCACCATACCACCGCCTGCCTTGGGGACTGGTCCTGTCAGCCTCGCGCAGCTTTTCACATTGACTCAGGACGAGGGTTCGAAGAATTTCGACGTACAGGCGATACCCATCGATCTACTCGTTAGAATCCTGGTCCCCATCATTGGGTCATTGGACAAAGCACACCTCGACAATGCCATTAACGTAAGTCGTTTTAACTCTGTGAACTGGTCGCCCCAGGACTACACGAAATGTCCTCTCTATAGAAGATCAAAGGCAAGCTAATAAAGTTCGTCTCAGGCCGTCAGATCACGCTATTTGGCCCTCAGCAAAACCCAACACTCCGCCTCCACAAATCCGTCAAATCAAAAATTGACAGCCGTCGATGAGGATGATGACTATGAACCAGAGTTTCAACCAACAGACACCCCTGATGCTTTCGACAACAAGGTGGACGGCTTACCTTCCGGCGCTGGTCCACTCGAGGTGCTGCCAGAAACGGCTCTAGGGACTTTCCATCTTCCATCACCACCAGCCTTGACAGTACGGGAGACCGCAGAATATGGCCGATGTACCATTGGCCGCGTCTTCGAGGTCATGGCTGCATTAGACGATCCGAGTCGTGCCAAGGGCCCGAAACATGGATTCAATCGCCTGGCAGCTAGCAATTACGACCGGGATGCATGGGTCACTATCATCACACGCCTCGCAACCCGTGCTTCTGCCGGACTGGAAGAGGGCGCTGTCAAGTCTGAGCACGAGGCCGCTTCGATGAAGAACGCCTTCATCAGCAATTCCATTCGAGATTCGCTTTACCTGTACGTTCTTGAAGACTTTCGACGCCGCATCGACGTTGCCATATCATGGCTGAGCGAGGAATGGTACAACAATCGCCTCCAGACACGCGATTCGGGAGACGAGGCGGTTTCTCACTACGAGAAGTGGGCGCTCAAGGTTCTAGATGGTATTTTACCATACCTCGACGCAAAGGACAAGGTCCTCATTCGTTTCTTGTCTGAGATCCCGGAGCTTGTTGACGGCATGCTCGACCGCGTCAAGGGACTGGCGCGAGATCCTGAGCGCATTTCTCTCGCGGTGAACTCCATACAGTGAGTTACGATCATCTCTTAATTGAAGGACCGCCATCACTGACAGTGACTTCTCTTTAGTTACCTTGTCCTTATGAGACCACCGGTCCGGGATGTCTGCCTTGACGCAATCGAAGACCTGTGGAGGAATTGTAAGTCCGCTCGAGTGACTAGTAAATCCAACGCTTGCTGACTATCTCACAGATGAGGGAGCCAAGGGTCTGACAACGAAGTTGATTTCGAAATGGCGTCCGCAATTGCTCTAGGGTGGTTAAAGGTTTAGATAGCTTGTGCCTCTGCTCACTATTTCTATAGAAGAGTGAGGGAGAGAGGAGAATATCTAAGCTAAATAGATATACTCTAGTAAATAAACTAGAAAATGTTCCTAAGATAATGTAATAAGGCATAATGTTACAATGCGCGCAAGTAGGCGACTAAAAAATAACTAGCCCGACTTAACTAACTCTACCTCTATATTGCGCTTAGTTGGCGCACGCGCGCGCGTCTTATGCTAACCTTGCACACACATATAGATATGAAGTCTATATTCTCGTGCTTTAACTAGTGCACAAGTATAACTGCTAGCTAATTAGCTATCTATTTATTTATTAATTAATTTACTACTAAGAATATAAGAGATAAGAGTTTTTTTTCTACATATATAATACTATTAAATTTATAGATAAATATCTATAGTTTTTATAGAGGTACTATTTATTTATTTATTTATTTGGTTTAACGTCTCTCTTAAGTTAATAACTATAAGAGATAGGGATAGGTATCCTAGTAGTCTAGAGCTATATATAGGATAGTGCCTATTAGGTTTAAACTATAGTAGACTATTATACTAGTTTATAGCATTCCCTTTTTAAGTTTATTTTTAATAATTATAGTTAGATATTTCAGGCTAAGCTCTTATAGGAAAATTACCAAACTAGTAATATAAGTAGAAATAAATAAATACTAAGTAAGTATGTACTAGTTATTGACATTATAGGCCTTAGCTTTCTATAAAGAGTCTTTAATATTTATAATCAGAAAGGTTAATTAAATAATCAAGAAACAATAGTTAGAGAGATCTATAATAAAATTTAAATAGACTCTCCTACTATAGTACTTAGGGACTTTAATTCCCACCACCCTTAGTAGGATCCCTATAACTCTAAATCCCCTAATTTAGAAAGGTTAGTAGATTGGTTAGAATCTATATTAGACCTTACCTTTACTATAGGAAATATCTAAGAAAAAGTACTAGATTAGTAGACCTTATATGATATAGGTTCTAACTACTATAGTATATTCTTTATAGTTAAAACCTTAGATTCTAATTAAGTAATAAACCCCACCTATATAGAAAGATTTAACCTTAATAAGGTGGATTGGACTAAGTCTAATACCTCTTTTAATACTTTAGTAGGGGAGAGTAAAATACTATCCACTACTAATTTATTACACCTTATAAGAGAGGTTAATCTAATAGAGTTACTAGATTAAAATAGTTCTCACCTTTGGGAGGAACTAGATAATATAGCTGCTAAGCTAAGTAATTTAATTACTCTAGTAGCTAATTCTAGTATACCTAAACTCTCTACTAAGCTTATTTCTAAGCTGTGGTGAAATAACAACCTTACTAGGTTAAGAAATAAGTATAAAACTATAAAATAAAGCTAAATCTTATACTTAGATCCTATAAGTATAAGAGCCTACCTAGTAGCAAGAAATACCTACTTTTGAACTATAAAAAATACTAAAAGGGAGTATTAGTAAGAGTTTCTTACTAAGAATAATATAAAGTCTATATTTAAGGCTAAAGACTATACTAAGGATAAAAAGGTTAACTTTTTCCCTAGAATTAAAGATAATTTAGGGGTATTAGCTAATTCTTTTATAGATAAATATTTAACTTTTAGGAATATCCTATTCCCTAAGCCTCCTAAAGCTCTACCACCTATATAGTATAATTACATGCCTGATAATAGGTGGGATTAGCTAGAATTAGACTTTAAGGAACTTGAATTAGCTTACTCTATATGAATAAAAGGGAAAATACTAGGTCCTAATGCTATAAACTAAGATATTATTATAGCTACCTATAAGGCCTACCCTAATATTTTCTATAGGGTTTTTAGCCTACTATTTAATAGTAGTTATTATCCTAAATACTAGAGATAAGCTATAGGTGTAATTTTAAAGAAACCTAGTTAGCTAGACTATACTAGTCCTAAAGCTTATAGGGTAATATCTTTATTAAATTACCTTAGCAAAATCAATAAAAGAATAATAGCTAAAAGGCTTAGATTCTTAGTAGAAAAGATAAATAGACTACTATACCCTAGATAGGTAGGTAGTTATCTTAAAAAGTCTACTATAGATACTATACTATTATTATCTAATATAGTTAAAGAGAATAAGCTATCTAATAGGATAACCTCTATACTATTTCTAGATATAAAAGGTACTTTTAACTATATTAGCAAGAACTAGCTCCTATCTTTATTAAAGAATAAGGGACTACCTATAAGCCTAATTAGCTAGGTAGATTCTTTCTTAAAAAATAGGCTATCATATCTCTCCTTCAATAGACAAATAGAAGATTTTAGGCCTATAGAGACTAGAACTCCATAAGGAAGTCCTATATTACCTATTCTATTTCTAATCTATATCTCTAAACTATTCCCATCCTAGGCTATTACTTTTCTCTCCTATATAGATAATATTAGTCTAACTATATTATCTATAAGTGTAAAGAAAAATACTAAAATATTAGAGAGAGAGGCTAAAAACCTATATAAATATAGGGCTAGAATAGGTATTAGCTTTAATGTTACTAAGATAGAGCTTATCCATTTTTCTAGTAATAAAAAGGTAAAAAACTATAGTATAGAACTACCTAATTCTACTATAGTAAAACCTAAAGAGATAGTCTAATAACTAGGTATCTACTTTAATAATAAACTAAAGTATAAATACTATATTAATACCTTAGTATTAAAGGCTAGATTTACCCTCTATAGGCTCTATAGGCTTACTACTATAGAGCTAGGGATAGGTCCACATACTATACACTAGCTATATATAGCTTATATTACTAGTATAATAGATTATAGCTCCTAGCTCTAGTATAAGCCTAGAGGAATAGACTACCTTCTTAAACCCTTAGAGGCCTTATAAAATAAGGCTCTATATAAGATACTAGGGGTTTTTAAGACTATTCCTATTAGGGTAATAGAAATTAAAGTAGGTATCCTACCTACTAAGGCCCAACTAAGTACTAGTATAAAAAAATACATACTTAGGGCCTTAAAACTACCAGAAAACCACCCTATTTTAATTAAATTAGGCAGGACTAAGCAAGAATCTATATTTAAAAATAGGAAATCTACCCAGCTAGAGAGGATTCTTAATAGTATAGGGAGTAGGAGACCTCTAGAACCTATATCCCACCTATATTTTCCTCCCTAGGCTAGGAATATTCTATTTTAGTATAGAATTAGTCCTTTACCTAAAGAAGATACTAAGAAGGAATATCTAGACCTTATTAAGACTAGAAAGTCTACTAATACCACCTTTCTATATACTAATACCTCTAGTATAACTAGAGGTAAAGGTGTAGGAGTAGGCCTTATTATTATCCCTAAAAACTAGGAAGGCTATAAGTTAGAAAGCCTAAATATAGGTTTTTCTAACCTAGTCTATAATAGGGAATTAGAGGGTATTACAAGGGTGTTTAAATATATGGGTAGAAATATAAAATAAGACTAGAAATACTATATATATATGGATAATCAGGTAGTAATATACTATATTATAAAACCTTCTAATAACCCAGGCCAATCCTAGTAAATTCAGGCTATAAATATAGCTAAATTAGCTATAGATAAGGGTGCTACTATCTTATTAGAATAGGTTCCTAGCTACACTAGAATTTATAGTAATAAGCTTACTAATAATCTAGCTAAGGAGGCTACTAGTCTAGTTAAGACTAGGGAATACCCTACCTTCTTTACTATATTAGGTATAGAAGTTAAATCCCTAATAAGTATAGAATAGGGGAAGATTATAGGTATAGCCTTAGCTAAACCTATATCTCCTGAGTCTTACTTAAGGATATTTACTCCTAAACCTTACTATAAACTTAGGATACTAAATAGGACTCCTAGGGAATTAGCATTAGCCTATTATTAGCTAATGATAGGTTATAGATATTTTAAATTATACCTATACTATACTAAAAAGGTCAATAATAGTATATATAGGTATAGTACTCCTAAAGAGACTCCTTTCTACTTACTACTAAGTTATAAGGATTATAAAGAATAAAGAAAAAGGCTTAAAGAAGCTATAAATATAGATTTAACCTATAAAAATATTTATAAAAATTCTAAAAAAATATAGGCCACCTTAGCTTATATAAAAGAAACTAATATAACTACTAAAAGGTGGCATATTAACTAGGAGCCCCTAGAATAACAGAAGGTTTAGTAAAATCTTCCCAAATTTTCTACCCCTCATATTCCCTTTATTAGTACTTTTTAGTTCCCACTATTATACTTATTTATACTTCTTACTCTAAGGGTTTAGCCCAAATCATCTCACTTTACAATCATTGAAAATGTACCTACAATAGAGAACCTATAATTTTAAAGGTCAACCTATAAAATTTAGTAGTTCTATAAAAGCTTAAGGTTATAACCTATAATTTTTATAGCACAATGTACATAGAGGAAACTCTCGTCTCTAATAGTCTTAGACTAAGAAAGGGACGTTAAACTAGATAAATAAATAAATAAATAAGTAAGTGTGTATTTTAAAGTAAAATAGTAGTGTTTTATAGATAGGGGAGCTAAATCCAGGAAAATTATAGGAAACCTTAACTTTATAGTAAAAGCTATAAAATTTATAGGTTAACCTATATACTTCCCTATCTCCTTAACCCTTCTACTAGGTGTCTTATTAGTTATTATACTACTATTTAGTAGCTATTTTTATATTTTTAATAAAAGCTAGTATAGCCTTTGTATTTTCCTGATTTTTAAAGATATTTTTTATAGTTAATAAGGGGATATCCCTTTTAAGTAATTTTCTTTCTTCCCTATAATCCTTGTACAATAGGAAGAGGTATATAGGTATTTCTTTTAGATATCTATATCTATATGTACTAGTATTTAACTTTTTAGTATATAATAGGTAGGCTTTAAAGTATCTATATTCTATTTTTAGCTAATAGAAAGCTAAGGCTATAGGTCTTTCTATATCTCTAGGAATTAAAAGCTTATAGCTAGGTTTAGCTTTAAAATTACTATAATAAGATAAGGAGCTATTATTAGACTTAGCCTTAGCCTTATCTATAATATCTTACTACTTCTTATTAATAGTATATTTAATATCTACACCTATATAGTATCAGGCCTCTACCTGAACAAGTAGTAGTATATAGGAATCCTTAGTATACTAGAGGTTAGGTGACCTAGTTAGCTGACTTAGTAGGCCTTACTTAGCCCTACTTAGTTAGCCCTCTTGTATATATATCTTTCTCTCTTCCTTAGTAGTCCTTTTCCTTTGCTCTCTACTCTAGACTTCTAGATAGCTAAATACAATTATCTCTTGCCTCTTTAAGCCTCTTGTAAGTCTAGAGTCTTTACTTTATATTATTATATTATTTGCGACGTCTAAAGTTATACATCTTACCCCTTTTTACTAAGATCTACTTTACTAACCACCCCTACATATGGGTATATATAGTAACGAATTAGCTGATTCCTTAGCTAAGGAAGCTACAAAGAAAGATCCAGGGAATTATCTAAAAGCCCTAGCACTTATAGGTATAGATATTAAAGATACTATTAATAAGGAGTGGCAGGATATTATAGATAAGGCTAAGGCTAAGTCTAATAATTCCTCCTCCTATTATAGTATTTTTAATACTAAACCTAGCTATAAGCTTTTAATTCTAAGAGATATAGAGAGACCTACAGCCTCAGTGTTCTATTAGCTAAAAATAGGATATAGTTACTTTAAAACCTACCTATTATATACTAAAAAGTTAGATAATAGTACATATAGGTATAGATATCCTAAAGAAACACCTATATACCTCCTACTATCATATAAGGACTATAGGGAAGAAAGAAAATTACTTAAAAGGGATATCCCCTTATTAAGTATTAAAAACCTTTTTAAAAATTAGGAAAATATAAAGGCTACACTAGCCTTTATTAAAAATATAAAAATAGCCACTAAATAGTGGTATAACGACCGACAAGACACCTAGTAGAAGGGTTAAGGAGATAGGAGAGTATATAGGTTAATCTATAAATTTTATAGCTTTAGCTATAAAGTTAAGGTTTCCTATAATTTTCCTATATTTAGCTCCCCTATCTATAAAATACTACTATTTTGCTTTAAAATACACACTCGCTTAGTATTTGCTTATTTCTACTTATATTACCAATTTGGTAATTTTCCTATAAGGGCTTAGCCTGAAATGTCCAACCATAATCATTAAAAATAAACATAAAAAGGGATTGCTATAAATTAGTATAACAGCCTACTATGGTTCAAACCTATTAGGCACTATTCTATATATAGCTCTAGACTACTGGGATACCTATCCCTGTCTCTTATAGTCATTGACTTAAAGAGGGACGTTAAACTAAATAAATAAATAAATAAATAAGTATAATGTATAGTACTATACTATCTAAGGTAAGTTTAGCCTTAACACTCCTATATTCTATACTAAATACTACAAGTATAATTATATAGTCCTCTAAATAGAATATCCTACCTTTAACTATATAAATAACTAGGTCTATACTATACCTAACAGCCTCCTTTCTTAGGACTCTTTCCTTAATAAACTAGAATACTACTCTAGTATTAAGAGCTTGTATAAAAAGGCTTACTAAGATATTCAGGAGATTATATAAAAGAAAGTGTAGCACTACTAGCAATTAGAAGTAAGTGGGTTCAGGCATAGAGGCAACTATACAAAAGAGCTGTATTAGTATAAAATAACTAAGATAGCTTAGTAGGGTAGCAAGAGCTATCTACTTATACTAAGTATAAGTAGGAGCATTAAAAGAACTAGAAGAGATAATCTAAAATAAACAATTGTATAATTAATTGATGTATATTAAAAGAAGATAAAAGAGGTTAAGAAGAATAGGCAACTAGTCTTAGAAATTAACCTTAGAATAGGGAGTAGTGTCTATAGAATAGGTTAAGGTTAAGTATAGGCTTAGTATACTTAGTAATATATAGACTTAGTATATAGCGCGTGTACTATACGCGCTACTAAGTAAGCAGGTGGCTGTATAGTAGCTTAGGTAGCTATTAGGCTATATAATCTAGATGCTTATATAGGAGCCTAAGGGTTAGGAGGCTTATAGCATAATACTATCCCCCTCTAATAATAAGTACTATATAGAGAGGGTTATAGTTAGGTAATTATATAGTATGCCTACTATTTATATAGTGTGCTAGTATACTAGGCTAGTATACTAAGGCTTAAAAACCTTCTTTTCTATACCTACTTACTATCTGTAAGGCTTAAGAGGCAATATAGCATTTAGCTATAAAAAGACTAAGGTAAGGAGAAAAGAAGAGAAGAAGTAAAGAGAAGAAAAGAAAGGTATATGTATATGCTTGCTTAGTTAATAACTAAGCGAGTTCCTTAGTTAGCCTGAGCTCTCTAGGTAGGATTACTATAGTTCCTAATATCAGGCTAAGGTAGAGGCCTGATACTACCCCCCCCTCTATAAGGTGAAGTTCCTTGAGCCTAAGGCTTATAATTCTTAATAGTATCTTTAGGGTCTACCTAATTGAGTAACTCCTATGGTGGTGGTAGCTATTAAGGGTAAAGGTGGTGAAATTTAAGTATAAGCTTGCACAAGTGCAAGAAATCCTTCTAAGGTTACTAGTAAGGGGATATATTCTACTTATCCTAGTTGCTAATGTAGGTACACTTATATTATATACTATAATACTTTGTTTTGCGGTGGTTAATAATCTTAGTAATCTTATACTCTATATAAGGCTCTTCTTTGTTATAGTTAAGGATTAACTCCCCTTTAGGGGGTCTAGGGTCTTATCTAGGGTATAGGTTGTTAGGGGTGAGGTAGAGCTTCTATAGATAGAATATAGGTGTAAGGCTATTAGCTTATTAGTCCTTAGGGATGTCTAGTTTATAGGCTTTATAATTAATTATGTGAATAATAGGCTAGGGCCTGATCCACTTCTAGTTAAGTCCTTTATTAGGCTGCTTAGTAGTAAAGTAATAAGTACTTATATATATATAGTCCCTAACCTTATAATAAGGGTAAGAGGTATGGTGCTAGTTAGTATAGTGAGCTATCTTATCCTAGGTAGTGTGGATAAGGGTCTTTAAGTAGCTATTAATAGCCTTTATCCTAGCGATGATATAATTAGCTCTCTTAATATAGGCATCTCTTGGTTGGACAGGCTAAATAGGCTTGAATCTAAGGTGGGGGTGGTATCTATAATTAGTAAGGAAGGGTAATATTCTAATAGAGTGATTAATCCTGTTGTTTAAGGTGAACTTAGTATAAGGGAGCTAGTGTATCTAATTACCTTATAGGTAGTTAATATAGCTATAAAGGAAGTTCTTAATGGACTTATTAGTAACTTCTATCTATCTATTAGTCTTAGGGTGATAGGCTAAGGAGTACTTAATCTTAATCCTATAGTATTTATAGATATACTTCTAGAGCTTATAGATTATAGTACTGCTGCGGTTATTAATAAATTCCTTATTAAGGTTATGGATGTAGAAGAGATAGTAGTAAATAGCCTCTATTAAGGAGTTAACTCTATTATTAGGGAGTTCTTCTATAATAACTATCTTTATAAGGTAGTTAACTATAATAAGGATGTACTAATAATTCTTATTCTTAAAGTAAGAGTTAGGGCGCTTCTTAATTAAGTTAAAACTAATGCTCTACTATTATTAGTCTAGGGGTGTGATTAGTTCTAGAAGGCCTTGCTTCTTTAAGTTGTCTCCTTGTACGCGGGAGTAAGTTAAGTAGTTATTAATATACCTCTAGAGGTTGTATCTTATATTAGGCTAGTAGTATAAGTAGGTTATTAGCTTATATATGGATTTGTAGCTGGGGTGGCTAAGGTGGGCTGGTAGGTAGTAGAGCTGTATAAGATAGAGGTGGAGTTTACTACTAGTAGGGATAAATAGCTAATTCTTTATATAGAGGTACCCTTTATATAGGTGGAGGTGTCCTATATAGTACTTGTATCCCTTCTTAAAAAGAGAAGTAGGAATATATAAGTAATGCTTCTTAATAGAGTCTATTAAGGTCTTAATATCCTTATCCTTAGTGTAAGTCTTAGTAAGGAGGTTATTAAGATGTGGTATTATAGGTACTCTATAGTTTTCTACCTAAGCTATATTAGGGTCTAGCTACTTATTAGCAGGTACTTATTCCTTAATAGCTATAGGTATAAGTATAAGATAAGAAATAGTAGCTTAAATATCTAGGTCTAAGTTATTATACTTTAAGACTATTTATAGTTAGTGCTAAAGCCTCTTATTATTAGGGCTCTAAGGAAGGTCTTAGGAATAATAGGTTAAAGAGTTAGGCTTCTTACCTTATTTACTAGGATGGTACATAATCTTGAAGTTAAATTTAGAGAGGAAGTAAGCCTAATAGGCTTAGTAGTAGTTAAGATTCTTAGTTAATATAAACTACTTAAGGCTTTAGTAATCTAAGAAGATCTTAACTAGGTTTATAGGTTCTATATTAATAGCCTTAGGCTACTAGGTTTCTAGGGATTTGATAATAGCTAAGAGCTCTTTATTATAGATCTTATAGTTATACTTAGTAGGGGATATCTTCTTTAAAAAGTATGTAATAGGGTAGAGAATCCTATTTACTATTTAGGACAGAATACTAGTAGTGATAAAGTCTAAGGTGTCTATCTTAATCTAGGTCTTATAAGAGGGGTTAAAGTAGATAAGGGTTAGGGTAGTTATAAACGTGTTCTTTAATATCTTAAAAGCTTATTAATATTTAGGGGTCTATTTAAAGGGGCTATATATGTGTTTCTTCTTATCTAAAGCTATAGTATAGAGCTCACCCTAGGTAAGATTAGTTAGTAGCTTAGTGACAATAGAGAAGTCCTTAATAAAGTAGTAATAGAAGTTAGTAAACCTAAGGAAAGCCTAGATATCCTTAATACTATATAGGGTTTCCTAGTTAATTACTACTTTTACTTTAGTAGAGTCTATATAAATGCCTTTAGAACTAACTAGCAACCTAAGGTACTTAACTTCCTAGACCTTAAACTTATACTTGGTGATATTAATATAGAGTTTCTACTTAAGTAGGTAGGATATAATCTTGTAGATGTGCTCCTAGTGCTCTTCAAGTATCTTGCTAAAGATAAGGATATTATTAAGGTAGGTAGTAGCCTAGAGGTCTAGGTACTCTTTTAGGGAGTTATTAATATAGTTCTAGAAGATGCTAGGGGCATTATATAAACTAAAGGGTATGATAAGGTATTTAAATTAGCTATAGTATATAGTAAAGGCTGTTTTCTACTTATTACTAGTAGTAATATAGATGTGGTTGAAGGTAGTAATAATATTAAGGGTAGTAAAGTACTTATAGCCCTAGAGGTGCTATAGTATCTTATTAATATTTAGGATTAGGTAGTAGTTCTTAATAGTAATCTTATTTAATCTATAGTAGTTAATATAGATATAGAGTCCTCCTCTAGGCTTATAGATAATTAGGACTAGAGTAGTAGCTAGTAAGGAGCTAGAATAGATGTGCCCCTTAGTAAGGAGATCCTTAATATAAAGGTGTATAGCTTTAAGCTCCTAAGGGCTTATAGAGTAGTACTTACTAGTAAATGGAGGGTCCTTCCTAGCTTCTAAGAGGATCTTATAATCTTTAGCTATATAAGTAGGGAGCTCCTTAGTAAGTAAGGGGTTAAAGGCTGTATCTAGGTCCCTAATAAAGTTAGGTAGTTATTTATAGATTTCCTCTCTTAATAGCTTTAGCTTCCCCTTCTTAAACTTCTTAAAGTCTTTAGGGGAGATAGTATTAGTTATAGTAGTATAGAGGTGGGCTTTAGAATCCTTAGGGAATATAATACTAGCTAAGTATCCCTTCTTCTATATAAGTTAGTAGAAGTGTGTAGTACTAATAAATACTATTATATCTATATCTAGCTTCTTTATCTTAGATTCTCCTAACTTATATTTAGGAGTATTAAATACAAGAGCTCTAACTAGCTTACCTTTTATAAGGTAGCTGGATTAGAAGTAAGAGTTATAAGAGAGAATAAGTATTTAGTCCTTATAACTTAGTAAGGTATTATATTTAGATAACTAGGGATTACTAAGGATTAGGGAGTACTAAGGGATGTTTATAATAAAGTAGAAGATAGAACTAATATGGTCTCTAATAGCTATATTAACTAGTACTACTTTGTCCAGGATTAAGTTTAGGGAGTCATTAGTATTAAGGAGGTAGATAGGTTTCTTAAGCTAGAAGATATAGAGTTTCTTTTTATGTATATATACTTTATCAATTATATTTACTTCTATACTACTATTAGTAAGGGTCTAAGTATAAGAACTATTTATTATTAAATAAAAGACTAAATAATTCCTAATATAGGACTTGCTATTAATATTAAGTGTTAAGATCTTAATACTTTATAGTTCAAGGGTTAAAGACTTGCTTAGGTAGGAGATAGTAAAAGAAGAGAGCTATATAGGTTTTTCTTAACCTAGAGGGTAACTATTCTCTAGGTAGGGCCTTTTAACTCCTTATTATTAGAGGTAGAGGAATTATTAGAGGTCTTAACTATAGTCTTAATAATATCAATAGAATAGGTGCAGCTATTAGCCTTTAGGTAAATATAGGTATTACTAATATAGTATCTAGACCTATAGTATTAGAAGTAATAGCCTTAAGCGCAGAGCTTAGCTTTACTAGTATTATTAAGCTTAGGTAGGTTTTCTAGAGGTTTATACTAGATACTAGTCTAGTTAGTAGGTTTTATAGCTATAGGTTTATAGCTAGGGGTTAAGGGGGAGTCTTAGTAAGAGAGAGTTTAAGAGGTAATAGTCTTTAATATAGAGCTACTATTAGAGGTGGAGTTGCCTAACTTCCTAGAGCCTAAGCTAGTAGTAAGGCGCTCTAAGTAGTTATTAATCTATATATTATTCTTCTTAGTAGTATAAAGAACCTTAAGGGCTTTACATAGGCTTGTAAATAACTAGGTCTAAATAGTATGTGCTAGATGCTTATAGATAGTTTTAGTAAAGCATTTAACATATTTATTAATATTAGTCTTAGCTTAAGCCTAAAGGATAGTAAGGTGCTAGTAGTACTAGGAGATAGACTTATCTAGTCTCTACCTAACCTTCTAGAGCTTAATCTTAGCTTTCTCCTTTAGGTGTATAGTACTAGTGGTCTCTTTAAGTTCTTTAAAGAACTTATTAAGGGTAATATTATTAGTGGCTACCTAATTAGTTATAGGCTTAAAGTATAGGTTTATAAGCTAGCTAAGTGTGTAGTGGACGCGTGAGGCTTCTATAGGGAATAAGGGGGTATTAGTAGCTAATTATTAGTTGACTAAGTACTACTAAGTAGTATACTTCTTAGGGTCCTATCTATTATACTTCTCTTTTAGGTTCTTGCCCTACTTGTAGTAGCTAGTAGCAAGGGTACTAGTAGAGAGGGTGGAGGTAGTATATCTTTATTAGTTAATTATAGAAGGTAACCTCTAAGTATTAAGATATACTCTACTGTTGTGATGGTAAGTGGAGGGGATAGTATTATTATTAGATAATTCTAGTTTAGTAAGGTAGATAGAGGGACAAGGTTTTATAGATTAAGTAGTAGTAGTAGTATATTCTTCTACCTTAGATAGTTACTTATAAAGGTCCTAGATCTCTATCTTAAGGTTGTTAAACTCCTTAACCTATTCTTTATATAGGGCCTTCTACTATGTAATATAGAGGTCCTTCTTGTTAATATAGTAGTTAGCTGCTACTATATTGTTGTTAGCCTTATAGAGCTGGTAATAGAGTTCTTTATAAGAGGTGTTATAGTTAGTAAGGGCTTGCTTAAGAGTATAGTATATAGAAGACTAGAAGACCTCTTCTTTTATAGGTCTATTAGGCCTTAAGAACTGCTGATTATAGTAGTAATCTATAGTAAGGTCTTAAAGAAGATAGTAGATCTTCCTATACCTATTATCCTTGAGGGTGATGTAGTTCTTAAAGGAGAAGGTATTAGCCTAGTATATTATTACTAGGTAAGCCTTGCTATAGTTGTAGTAGGGTAGTCCCTTAATACTAAGAGATATAGAGTATAGGTAAATAGTATAGTTTAAGGATAAGTTGCTCCTATGGTCTTATTTAGAGGGAGTAGTAGATAAGGTTTTAGTAGAGAGGATAGGGATATTAGTAGGATTAATATTAGAAGGTATATTAATAGCGTGGCCTTTGCCCTTATTAAGGGCTAAAGGTCTAGGGGTAAAGGTAGCAGGGGGGTTATTATTAGTAAATAAGAAGGGATAGTTAGGGTCCTTAACCTTACTAATATTAAGCTTCTTTATGTTGGAAGCTTTACAGGCTAGTAGTAGTAAAGTGTTATTATTAAAGGACTCTTTACTATTATAAGAGGAGGCTTAGGATATGCTCCTTATTATATATCTCTTAGTAGTTTATAGCTATCTAGTGCTCTTATAGTAATAGTTAGCAATAGAGGGGCCTTAGGAAAATATTATAGGAGGTTAGGGGAGGTTAAGGGAGTTAAGATAAAGTGATTTCTAAAATAGGAAGTAGGGGCTACTTTAAATATAGTAAATAGAGGTTATAGGGGCTAAAATAGAGGAATAGTAGTAAGAGACCTTAGTCTTATATAAGGCTTAAGAGGTAATATAGTATTTAGCTATAAAAAGACTAAGGTAAGGAGAAAAGAAGAGAAGAAGTAAAGAGAAGAAAAGAAAGGTATATATATATACTTGCTTAGTTAATAACTAAGTAAGTTCCTTAGTTAGCCTAAGCTCTCTAGGTAGGATTCCTACGGTTCCTAATATTAGGCTAAGGCGGAGGCCTGACACTATCCTTCTTTAATACTATACTAGGCTTTACTAACCTCCTAAATAGTCTAATCTATTACTTTTTTCTTAATCTATTATCTTGTATATTAATAGTAAGTTGTCCTAGTTAATCCTAAGTATAGGTATATAATTTCTAACTAAGATTATATAGTATCTATATCTAGTTCTAGTAGAAAGAAGCCTAATAAAGGTAAGGGTTAAGCCCTTAATAAGGGTAAAGGCTATATATATCACGGTCCCGCCGAGGACAGGTTCGCCAAGGCGGCCGGATTAGTGGATTAGTTGTTCTAGTAAATCGTAGATAGTTATCCGTGTCCTAGTTAGGACTTAGCTTAACTAACTATCCTTACTATCTATACTAGTACCCGTGTGCGCGTAGTATATAGTAGCTAAAAGGGTGGCATATAATACAACTATATCTTTTGCACTTCTACTATATTATCTTCCTGTTTAGCATTACTAACCCGCCGAGTCTTGGTTGTCCCACTTAGCCCTAGGTTGCTAGTCCCTTTATTTTATATACTAGGGTTTTAGCTATCCTACCCTAATAACGCGCGCCTATCTTTATAACCTGCAGGACCTGTTTTAGTAGTTTACCTAGCCTCGCTCTGCTAACAGACGCATTGCTATCCCTACTAATATGTGGATTGCCTTTCTACTATATTAATCTAATGGACCTAGTGCTATCCCTAGATATTATCTACTAGGCCTAGTAGTTTAGGCTCTTCCTAGACAGGCAATCTAAGCAAATAAGTTATCTATAGCTATAGAGTATTATCCTACTTATTACTACTATTATAAATATCTATAACTAGCTAAGCTACATTACCTATAGGAATCCTACTAGCTAGATATATTACTCTATATATTAGGATTAGAATAGGCATCCTAGTAATATAGCCCTTAAAAGAGCTATAGACTATATCTTAAGAGAGATAGCATTGTAGAACTACTAATACCTAGTAATATTAGGTGAGCCTATTAGCCCTCCTAAGGTACTAGCTATGTTAAATGCTGCTCTTCTAGAGGCAGGTATAGCTAAGCTATTATAACTAGGAATACCTACCCTATTAGGGATACCTACTATAAATAGCTAAACACCTCCCCCTGTAGTTAGCCTAGCTACTACTACTAGCCTTAGGTCCTAGTAGTTATAATATTTCTATATTAGTTCTACTAAAGGTACTACTAAGTTAACCTCTAGGAATACCACCCTAGCCTCCCTATTTAACCTGCTACTATTACCTTCTAGGCTAGGTACTTCCTTACTAGTAAGGCCTATAAGTTTACTAATTACCCTACTATGTCCTAATCTAGTAGGGGATAAGGATGTGCCTATTAGATTATCTCTAGTAACCTATAATTAGTTAGAAGGAGCCTTAGCCAAGGAGTAGTATTATTAAGAGGCTCCTAGCCCCTCTACTAAACTATTCCTCTCTAACTTACTACTACACAGTCTGTTCTATACTAGTATAACTTCTGGTAAGCTATCTATTAGTATTTACAAGTCTCTTATTACTTAGTATTAGCATTTACATTATTCTTCTAATCTTTCTCCCTATAAATCTATGGACTAACTTTATCTACTATTAGCAAGCTATTTCTTATATACTTTAGTAGGCCTATCTATATACTATTTAGTATATTACTCTCCTTACTATTCTAAGCCGCCCTCGCGACATTTATTACTATAATATCTATCTGCCTAATACTTATCCCTAGCTTGAGTAGGATAGCCTCCTGCTATACTATCTGCTTATTATATATTACTATTAGTAGTAGACTTACAAGCTTTACCTACCCTATTATAAATATCTTGTTCTAACTAATTACTAGACTTGCTACTAGTACACCCTTAGTTATATTTAAGGACCTAGTTATATACTTACTTATATACTTTATCTATATGCTAATATTAATGTAGTTAAATAATTGCCTCTTTAACTGTACCTTTTACCTAAGTATCTATAATATTAATAGGTCCTAAATATATTAATAACTTTAGCCCTATTACTAGTCCTTCTAATACCCTAGTATAGCTAAACCTAGCTCTAGGCACTTCTAGTATTAGTAATACTACCTAACCTATAAGATATCCTACCCTAGTAGAACTATCTCTACTATACTAATATTACCCTTACTCCGCGTCCCTAAGATAAGAGGAGGTAGCATAAGGCTACTATAAGGTTACTAAGAAGGTTATCCCTCCCTTTACTCTAGGTTAGTACTAAGACTTAGATGTGTGTTTTGCTAAGTTATATACTAATATTAATAATATCTCTACTACTATGTTAGAAGAAATCTGCCTACTTTATAATAAATAAAGGTAATAGTGTGTTAATTAGGATTGTAAGTACTATTATTAGGATGTGTATATACCCCTACTAGGAAGTACTAATAGTAGCGCTAGTTATACTAACTAGACCCCTAATTAATATTATACTCCTAATAGTACTACTACCCTGTAAGGTGTACCTGCCTAGGAAGAGGACTTTAGCTATTATAATGCTAATTCTTTTACCCTTTCTTTTACTAAATAACTCTCTAGTTCCTTTACTGCACTAATGTGCCCTTAAGCCTAGTATAGTAGTAATAATTGTTTTTACCCTTAGGAAGTAGGCTTCTTTAACCTATACCTAAGTAAGGATAACTATAGCCCTAGTAATATTATTAATAAAGGTAGCAAGATGTACTTTTATAATATTAACTAATTTATTAATTCCACCCTAGTGGCTATATATAGTATACCAGCTGCTATAGTCTAACTAAACCTATATAAGTATCTCTATAGTGCTATGTCTATATAGTACGTGTCCTAGTTAACTATAGAATAATAAAATAATATTATAGAAGGTTAGGAACTAGACTATTAGGCGATACTCTTATATTAGAAATAGGGTATATCTTAGGCCAAGGCTCTTATCTACTTAAGTACTATTACTTTTATAGTTAAGGACATCTACTAGGGAATACCTACTACTAAGTATATTTTAGATACTATATAAATTAGCACTACTACTAGTTTTAAGACTATAGTATCTTAGCTCTTACTAGCCTACAGCTATATTAGCCTATTCCTGCGCTAAATAATTAATAAACTAATAGATAACACATCTATTAAGACCTTTATTTAGCATATTAAGTCTTACTATTACATATAGGACTAGATGTACTAATAGTCTTAGGCTAACTAGGGCTAAGGTAATTATAACTAAGTAAAGCTTCCTAGTAGTAATTACTATACTAACTTATAGGAGCCCGCGTCTTAATATCTAAGTAGACAAGGGACTAGGACCACCTAGCTATAGATTATATATCTAGAGTATTATACTCTACTAGTGCTACTAAATATATTAGGTTCTAGCCCCTTCTAATAGTTAGGGAATTTGAATTACTAATACTAATCTAGTAACTATACTAGTAGGGATGCCTACTAAAACACTATATATAGCGCGTATTATGTTAACAAGGATACTAAAAATCTTTTAGACCCCCTAGGAGATAACAACTAGGCTGAAAATTTAAGTAAGGATACTAGCTAAGATGAGAATCTACCTGCTAGAGACTAAGATACTAGCTTATATATAGTAGCTATACTAGATAAACGTACTATAGACCTATATAATATCTAGGGATATTATTTTAGTATATACCTAGTGGATGCTCCTTCTACTCTACTAGATATATCTACTACTACTATAATGCTAAGCCCTTGCTACCTAGTAAGACCTAATAAATACTATAGCTATAGTAAAGCTTTCCCCTCTTATAATAAGTTATTTAAATACCTAGTTATCTATACTAAGAGGCCGATAGATTATATCTTCTTTACTAGTAGGACTAGGTAGTCTACTACTAACTAGCCTGTAATAGTAGTGCGTACTATCCTGTTAGAGCCTAACTTTAAATAAGAATATATACCTATATTTCCCTCTTACTAGTGCGCTAAGCTATTATTTTAACTTACTAAGGATAGTCCTACTAATGTAGGGTGCTTAGATATAGGCGTGTTATTATCTATAGTAAATTGTATATTTTTATAGGAAAAGCTACTACACCTCCTAGTATATAAGCTAGCGAAGCTATTACATATTAATAGGCTTAGAAAGGCCACCACTTACACTAATTATATAGTGCTACTATTATATCTACTAGGCCTAGTGAAGGATAAGCTAGCTTTAGGCTTCTTTCTATATTATATATATATATTAGATAAGCTCCTAGTCCGTTTACTAATTAGGAACAACCTGCTATACCCCTAGAGTATATATATTAATGCGGGCCTTAGTAAAGCTAGGTAGCTAAAATGCTAGGACCTAGTAACACCTATTGTATTTAAATGCTTTATCTAGTCTATTAGGAGGGTAGTACAAGCCTAGAAGTTAGTATATATCCTACTAAAGATATTAGCTAAGGTAATAGTTAAGACCTTAGGTAGTACCTTACCTACTTAGGTGTATAAATTCCTCTCTAATAGGAGCAAGAACACTATACTATTCCTAGACTAGAGTAGCCTATATAGTGTTATAGTAAATACTAACTTTAACTAGATCTTTACCTAGAACAATACCAAGCAGCCCTTATGGATTTATGCTAATAATAAGCTTAGGACCTTAGTATTAGCTAAGATTAATAGCACCTATACTTTAGTAGCTAAAGACTACTACTTGGCAGCTTTTAATACTAGTTATAATAATATACCTATTACTATCTTAGACAATAGTATTAGCATCTATAGGGAGCCTAATTTACTAGAAGTATATATCTTTACTACTATATTAGAGGAATTTAACAACCTCTTTACTATTTAGTATACTACTATTAAGATACCTAAGGAGCATTAGCTCCAGGTAGTCCTTAAGGATAGTTAGTAATGTGCTAAATTTAATAATTATTATTATCCTGTAGGTCCTACAGACTAATATATTATTAAGGATGTATTTAACCCCTTATATATATTAGGGAAAATAGAGTACACATCCTAGATAACTATTTTCAGCTAGCCTATATTTATAGCTCAGAAGAATATTAAGAGAGCCCTCCCTAACAGCACTAGGATAGTAGTTATAAGAAAGGGTTATTTAGTTATTAACCTATATAGCTTAAATACCTAGGCTGTCTAGAATATATACTAAATCCTTTCCACTAATAATGTAATTGCTAAAATGTAAGGCTGCATATTTCTATTATCTATAGATGCTATTACTATATTTTACTAGTAGTTAGTATATCCTAATTTATAGTACTTCTTTATAGTTAACACACACTAGGGATAAGAGCAATTAAACATCACCCTAATAGGTTTTATTAACTTAGTACAATATATGTAGCACTAGTTAGACTAAATCCTTTATAAGGGCAGGTATTAGGACTTCTCCTTAGTATATATAGATAATATTTTAATGTACAGCTAGGGTCTTAACAAATATATAGACCACTTGTAATATATATATTAGGCTATAGATGCTATAGATATAAGCCTTTCCCTCTAAAAGACATTTATTAGTTTCCTAGTAAAGACTATTCTAGGCTGAAAGGTATTAGGTTATAGTATAATAACTACTAAGGAGAAACTTACTACTATAAAGCACCTTAACTTCCTAAGGACTATATCTTAGCTTAAGATCTTTCTTAGTCTAGCTAGTTAGATGCGTTAATATGTCCCCTATTTTACTATACTAGTAGAACTAATAGAGGCTACTAAGACTACCTTACTTTAGGACGCGCTAAAAGGCCGCTCTACTTATTAGAAGTATACTGCTACTACTAAGGTCCTAGCTACCAAGGAGCTTCGGGACGCCTTTAATAAGTTAAAAGACACTATTTATATTAGCTAGTAGCTAGTACACTTTAATAAGATATATATCCCCTTTATATTAATATTAACTTATCTAAGGATCTAGGTGTTAGGGCCTTTACCTACTATATTATTAGGAACCCTAAGCTAGAAATAGGCAAGTAGAAACTAAAGCCCTATAAGGTAGTATATAATCTAATAGACTAGCCTACTAGAATATAGGAGGTGCTAGACTTAGAGGTATTAGTATAAGTAATAATAGGTCCTATTTATTATGGTATCTCCCTAGGTACTTCCTAAGATAGGTAAGTACTAAAGCTACTTAGTAGTAGTAGTAGGTAGCACTATATAATACCTTAACCTACTATAATATATAACCCTATTAATAGGGATATAAATATTAACTATTAGGGGATAGTAATATATACCTAGGCTTAACCTACTTCTATTAGAGGTGGGATCTACCTTAATAGAAGCCTACTAAGTTAGCTATAGTTAGGTAGGA
Organism: Phyllosticta capitalensis; assembly: GCF_038381095.1. Lineage (NCBI taxonomy): Eukaryota > Fungi > Ascomycota > Dothideomycetes > Botryosphaeriales > Phyllostictaceae > Phyllosticta > Phyllosticta capitalensis. The sequence continues at coordinate 1,031,193 of NW_027117440.1, forward strand.
GCTATAGGCCTTAGGTCTCTTAGTATAACCTAGTATAAGTAGGTATAACCTTATACTAGAGAGTAGATAAGGAGGAGGTAAGGTGATACTTCTCTTTAGATTCTCTAAAGTATTCTATACTAGTCTTAGTATATTTTACTAAGATATAGTAAGTATAGCTTTAGTAGAATAAGTCTAGGGTGCTAGGTCTTAGTAACTAAGTTAATAGATAAGTAGAGAAGTAGAACTATAAATATAATTACTACTAGAGATCTATTTAGAGAGAGAGGGTAAGCCTCTTTTATATACTTCTCTAATAGCTAGGATTAGCTCTCTTAGCTAATAGTCTAAACTTTAGATCTTAGGGCTAGTTAAAATCCTCCTAGAAGAATTATCCTAGCTCTATATTTTTCTAGACTCTTTAAACTTTCTAAATTCTTCTAGACTATAGTCTAGACTCTTAATAGCTAGGAAGAGGTCTAGTAATACCTAAAATACCTCTCTAGGGATCTAGTCTATTTTATATAGATCTAGACTCTTCTTTCTTTTCTAAGATCCTAAGTACCTTTTCTCTTTCTATAGATCCTAGCTATAGATCTCTAATTCTTTTTATATAGTCTTAATACTAGTATTAACTTCTATAAGAAGAAATTTAGTAGGTAATTCTTCTACTCTTAGAATCTTCTATTCTAGCCCTAGAAGAGGCTAGCTAGGTAGCCTAGTCTAGGTAAAGGTTTAGGGTAAGATCTCTAGAACTATAAGACCTATTTCTCTAAGACTTATACTATATCCTAGGCTACCTTATAGTAGTCTAGGAGTAGAGGTAATAAGGGGTAAATAGTACTATTTATCTAATAGTTCTCCTAGGTCCTAAATAGACTAGGGGTAAGGTAGAGGCCTAGAGGTCTAATAGAGCCATTTTAGGGGTAACCCCTTAACCTAATAATATTATTAGGGGCTAGACTACTACCCCTAGTCCTTTCTACTACTAGATCCTAGTAGATTTAAGTCTAGGCCCTTAAAGTACCTTTTTTATACTAGGAACCCTAACTTAAATTTTATACCTATTTATAGTTATAAGGCATCGCTACTAGTACTACTAAAGAGCTTAATTTGTGCTCTATCTAATAGTAGTTTCTATTTTCTAAAAGGTGCTCTAGATCTATTAATATAAAGGTTCTAGTCTGGTCCCTTCTATAATATCTTAATAGTACTTTTTATAGCTATCCCCCTACTTCCTTAGGCGCGTCCTAAGCCTAAATGGTAGTATTTAGTAAGGGGAAGCTTCTATAGTTATTATTATGAAATTCTAGTCTCTAAAGATGCCTTCTTCTTTAGATTTTATAGGTTAAAACTCTTAAGGTTCTATATCCTTTACTACCCTTCTATTTTATAAGACTTACTATATAGAGGGTCTCTAATATACTCCCCTATTCTATATTAACTATAATACCTATAAGTACTAAATTAGGTACTATTTAGAGTACTAGAATAGTAGAGAAGAGTGCTCTTTTAGTAGGCTTCCTAGAGAGGATTTCTTTCTCTAGTTAACTTATTTCTTAGAGTATAATCCCCCTACTATATATACCTATTCTAGGGTCCTAAGAATCTATTAGGCCTAACTCTAGAACCTTTCCTACTTATATTATATATATAATGCCCATCTAGAGTAGGAAGTATAAGATTTATAATTAGAAAGAGATATAGTTATTTAGTACCTTAGGATAGGTTAATAGGAGCCTCTTTTAGAGGTGTACCCTGTGTTCTTAGATATACTATAGATCTAAGAGGCTATAATTTAAAATTAAGCTATAATTCTAGGGGAAAGCTAGATTAAGATCTTTTATCTTAATATACTAGTTAAGGAATTATAGGACTACTAAGTTTTTTTAGAGGTAGAGGTTAAGTCCCTCTAAGAGATTCTTAAAGAGACTTCTTTAGAAATCTATTCCTAGGCTCTTATTAGCTTGGATTTACTAGAGGTGAAGGTTAAGGAGATAGAAAAGTCTAGGTATCTTCTAGATAAAGTAGTATCTTTTTAGTCTATTCTTCTTAGTTCTTTTTAGTATTTGGGCTTAGGTAGTATATATAGAGCTAGCCTATATTAAAAAACCTAAAAAATAGTCTAAATATAGTCTGTCTTTACTATACCAGGTCTGAAATTAATTAGTGACCTTTAGATTAAGGACTAGAGCTACTTAGTAAGAACTTTTTATAATGCTAAGGTTTATCTTAGCCTAAAATATAAGTGTGCTAAGTTTTATGCCTGTAGCCTGTTGTTAAGGGGTTATTCTAGGGGTAATCTATTTGTGGAAACTAGAGGGTACTCTTCTAGGGATAGAAGGAACCGTGGAACCCCTAATTTTTTATAATAAGTAGATAGCTCTAGGTCTATAGATATAGCCTACACCTACTTAGGAGGTGTATTAAAGAACTTAGCTTAAAGTATTCTATTACAGGTAGGTAAATCCTGCGCTTAGGGGTGTTTAGCTAAATATCTTAGGATCTAGGGGTTGTATTAAGAATCTAACTTTAGATTTAGAATCAGTGTGTTAAAATAGTTAAAATAATGTAGGAACTATCTCTATTCTATGTAAATTAATAATTTTAGTTTTCTAGGAGGTAGTAGTATAGTTGAATTTTTTAATATTCCTTGCTGTAGGAGCTACCTAGTACTAGGTCTAATTAGGTAAAGTACAGCTCCTAAACAAGCTTATTAAGCCTCCTAGTCTATTTTAATGACGCCTACTAATATTAAGTGTTCTATAGTGTTACTATACTGCTCCTAATTAAATTTCTAAGCTCTTACCTACTAAGTTAAGTTCCCCTTACTTTGTACCATCTGTGCTAACTACTAAACCTACTTTTTACTAAGAAACTCTAGCTTTCCAAAGCAAATTGCCTAAAATATATAAGAATAGCTAGTTTCTTTTATTTTTTTAAGTAGTTTGCTAATCTTTTTAGCTTACTATACTATTATTTAGTACCCTTACTTACTTAAAGACCTAGGGCTAAGAGATATAGTCTCTATTACCTTTAAAGATAATCTAAGGTACTAGGTAGCCTAGAGGCCTACTTTTAGGCTATCTATACTTCTTCTTATTTCTAAGTACCTTTCTTTTATAACTAGTCTCTTATATAATAGTGGGGATATAGTTATCTATAAGCTAGAGGCTTTTCTAGCTATAGCTTAGGTAGGTTAGTTATTTTTCTTCTATTTTTCTACTTTTTTCTCTCTAGTTACTTTCTTAGAAGCTAACTAGTATTTAGGTATATTACCTATGGTCTAATTAGTTAAATTTAATCCTTAGGCCTAGCTGATTATCCCTAATTCTAGTAAACTATCTAGTTTGGTCTAGAACGGACCTTTCTAGGGAAAGATTTTAGTTTACTTAGCTTTTAGGCTATGCAGCCCTCCAAGGGGCTAATCTATGCTAGTAATATATCTAGAGAGGTTCTAGGAATCCTTTTATTAGTTATTAGTATATTCTAGATCTTTATAGTGGTGCTTATATTAATTGTCTTCTCCTAGGAGCTAGGGATTCTTATAAACTTTTAAATCCTTCTTTAGATAGGATTTATCCCCTTTTCCTAAAAGAAGTAGTCTAAAATAATCTGGTTTAAGGCTCTTTTTATAATTCCTAGGTTCTAGATACTAATATTAAAGGTCTAGAGAAAGGTATCTCTTAGGGTAAGCTTGCTAGAGTTACTATAAGGCCTAGGCCTCTAGATCTAGAAGAAGCCTAGAGAAGGGAGACTATAAGGGGGGTTTTTTATAATCTTTTTAATACTCTAGTTAGTCTAATCTTAGATCTTAGTAGTAGTAATAGCAAGTAGGCGTTAGCTTTGCTTTTAAAGTCTAATTAGTTGTTTTTTTCTTAAGAAATTGCCTTAGAAATAAAATTCTAGGTTTTTTTATAAGAACTAGCCGCGGGTGTCCTTATATTTTATAACCATATTATAGAGGGTACTTAGTTTACCCTAGAGTAATTTTAATATAGTCCTTTTCTTAGTAGGATGTGAAATTCTTGTTTTTATAAGAACTAGTTACAGAAGGAGATAGATTTTTAAACTAGAAGGTAGAGAATCCTTAGTTCTCTTAGAGGATAATTTTTTATCTCTCTACTAAGGTCTCTAGCTCCTAATTCTCCTTAGTAAGTCTAGTCTACTAAGTAGAACTAGAAAAGCTGGTAGATAGGTTATTCTAGGTCTAGTTCTATAGAGGTAGTAGAAGACTTATACTATTAAATATATAAGCTTTAGAATAGTAGGTATACCTATTAGGTAAGTCTTTTTCTTTTCTTCTATTTCTTAAAGGCTAAAGGCTATAGTGCCTCTAGTTATTTAAGAAAGTCCCTAAGTAGGTCTTAATAATCTAGTAGGTTTTCTTTAGGTTCCTAGGTGCTTTCTATTTCTAGGTAGTCTTTCTATTTAATAAGGTATTAGTTTTACTCTTTTATTCTCTTATAGTCCTTAATAGCCTTAACCTTATAGTTAGGCTCTATATCTAATTCCTTAAAGACTTCCTTAGAAGTAATAAGGGGAATAGACGCGGGATATTTTTCTAGTAGAGAGATATAGAAAACTAGGTTAATCTGGAGGTCCTTAGGTAGTTAGATTTTATAATTAACTAGGAAGGCTTGTCTTTTAACCTTAAAGGGTTCTATCTTAATATAGTCTAGTTTTTTAGATGGTCTTTTTATAGATAGGTTCTTTTTTAGTAGAAAGACCTTATCCCCCTCCTTTAAAGGTAGTGTGTCTATGTGCTGCTGGTTATAGTACTTAGCTATCTAGTAGGCTATAAATTAAAGATTTAGGTATAATAGCTGGTGGAGTTTCTTTAAATCCTCTACTTAGATTATACCTTCTTCTGTAAGAGCTTAATAAGGTATAGGGTCTATAAAGCTAGAAGGATTAAAGCTCTTATTTGTAAAGTAGGGGCTTATCTTTATTGTTTCTATAACTATAGAATTATAAGTAAACTAGGCTAAAGGTAGTAGTGTAGCCCAATTATCTTATCTATAATTAGAGTAGATCTATAGGTATTATTTAATAACCTAGTTGATTTGTTCTATTTAGCTGTCTATTTATAGGTAAAAAGCTATGCTAAACTTATTTCTAGTTCCTAACTAGGTAACTAGTATCTACTAGAACTTAGATGTAAATTTAGGGTCCTGGTTGGATATAATAGTACGCGGCATTCTGTAATCTATATAGATATATCTTAAGAAGATATAACTAAAGGTAGTTACATCCATGGCTTTATTATAAGGTATAAAGTAGCTAAATTTAGTTAACTGGTTAATAATTACTAAAATAGCATTAAACATATCTATAGAGCTAGGGACCTAGCTATTAGGTAGTTTAGTAAAAAAATCTAGAGAGATTAATTTCTAAGGTATTTCTAGTAGTTTAAGTGGATTAAGCTTACTATAAGATGTGTGCTATAGATATTTAGCACAGTAGCAAGATCTATAATTCTAAATTATATCCTTAACTCTTTTATAGAGACTAGGAATATAATAGGTACAGCTAATAAGTTCTACTATTTTTATAACTCCAGGATATCCCATAGTAGAAGATTTATAGATAGTCTTTATAACTAAATAATACTACTTCTTTAGGATATAAATAAGTCCTCTAAATGAGATAGTACTACTATAGATAATATTTATATTAGAGTCCCCTCTCTTATAGGCATTTTAAAGTTATTCTGCTATAGAGTCTATAGTATAATTCTTCTAAAATTAGGTTTCCTATAAAGCATTCTTATGTAGGGATTCTATAGAAGAATTAGGTATAGGTAGGGTAGTATTCTAAGTATTATCCTCTATATCTATATAATTAGAGGCTAATTCTATACTACAAATAGTAGGAGAGGATTCTAGGGTAGTCTCTCTCTAGTCTATTTATAGCTCTTCTTTATAGGTGGTATTAGAAGGTTCTTCTAATAATTCTAAAGGGATATCTAGTACCCTAGTAGTAGAAAAGAAGGATCTAGTCTAATTCTATATCTAGGTAGTAATAGAAGGTTCTTCTCCCTTAATAAGACTATTAAGGTAGACCTTATTTACTACTAAATCCCTATTTTCTTTAGTATAGAAGATAGACTATTTAGGGGATAGATCCTTAATAATATAGTTAGAGTACCTAGATAAGGTATCTATTCTATTATTATCTTTTCCCTTCTAGTAGATAATAGTAAAGTTATAGCTAGATAAGATCTCTAGTTATCTAGCTTATCTCCAGGTAAGTTACTTAGTACTAGTAAAGTACTATAGGTTAGAATGGTCTATAATAATGCTTATAGTATAGGCCAAGCCTTCTAGGTAGTATCTCTACTCCTTAAAGGCTATTACTATAGTAAGAAGCTCCTTATTATAGATATTATAGTTAAATTCTATAGGTGATAGCTTTTAAGAGTAATAAGCTATAGGATATAAATAGTTTTCTTTATCTAGTTAGCTTATATAGGCACCTATAGTATAGTTAGAGGTGTCCATCTCTAGTATAATAGGAAGGTTATAGTTAAATATTCTTAATACTAGTACCTTAGTAAAGGCTTTCTTAAGCTTCTTAAAAGCTTACTCTTGCTAATCTATCTAGGTGTAGAGTTTATCCTTCTTAGTAAGCTAGATAAGGGGCTTAGTAATCTTACTATAGTCCCTTATAAACCTTCTATAAAAGTAACAGAATCCTAGAAAGGATTATATATCTTTTATATAGGTAGGAGTAGGCCATTCTAATAGATTCTCTACTTTTTTAGAGTCTATTAGAACCTCTCTAGATTTTATAATAAAACTAAGGAATTCTACCTCTTAGGAGTAGAATATATACTTCTTAGGTTTAACTAGAAGATGGTATTCTTTTAGTTTAGCTAATACCTTAGATATATACTCCTTATATTCCTCTAGAGTCCTAGAGTATATAAGGATATTATCTAGGTATACTATAGTGAAAATATCAAGATACTCCTTTAGAGTATTATTAATAAGGGCCTAGAAGGTAGCTAGTGTGTTAGTAAGGCTAAAAGGTATTACTAAATATTTAAAAAGTCTATAGTGGGTCTGGAAGGCGGTTTTCTATTCTTCTTCTTCTTTTATCTAGATAAGATAGTATCTATCTCTTAAATTAAGCTTTATAAAGTACTTAGCACCTTAAACCCTATCTCTAAGCTTATCTATTCTTAGTAGAGGCCACCTATTCTTAATAGTTTTTTTATTAAGTTTATAGTAGTCTATACAAAGATATAGCTTTCTATTAGACTTTAGTATAAATAGTACTAGGCTTCCTACTAGTAATAAGGAGCAGTAGATATAGCTCTTATATATATTTTTGTCTAAATACTTCTTAAGAGCCTGGAGCTCTATATTAGATAGAGAGTATAGTAGTCTAAAGGTAGGTTATTCCTTTTTCTTAAGTAGTATTTTATAGTCCTAGGGTTAATATTTAGGTAGCCTATCTAGGCCTTCCCTATCTATAAATAAGTCAAGATAGGGGTAGTACTCTTTAGGGACCTACTTAATAGCTAGATTCTCTTTAGAAGTAGTATCTTCTTTCTTAGGTAGGATAATTTTATCCTATAACCTTTTAATAGAAGATAGAAGACTTCTAGAGACCTCTAGTCTATTAGGGTCCTACCTACTAGCTAAATTAATAGAGTAGGTTAAGGGGACCTTAGAATTCTAGGAGAAAGTTTTCTTATTAGGCTTATATTAGTAAATATAGATAGGGTCTTTCCCCTTCTTCTTTATCTAGTTTAGCTATCTAGAAGAGATAGGTTCTATCTCTATATCTAGCTTAATAGGCTCTCTCTTTAGAGAGGCTAGTAAAGAACAATTTATATATTAATAGGTATAAATCCTAGAGGGGCTCTTAGAGTAGAATAGAATAGGATTAGGCTTATTAAAGTCTAATATAGGTTCCTATTTCTATAGCTAGGGGATTCTAAGTACTAGGTTATAATTAGGGATCTATATAATATTAAATTAGAGTCTTTCTTAGTAGGCCTTTCTATATTTTAAGGCTAAAGGAGTAGTTTCCTATAAGACTATACTATAGAAGTCTTATATAAGGGATCTATTAAAGGTATATAGCTTATAGGGATTGGTTTTATCCCTAATAGGTATATTATACTGTTACTAGAATTAAGAGTCTATAAAGACACCTTGGGCCCCTATATTAATAAGGGCCTAGGCCTTTATTCTATTAACTTTTACTATTACTACCAGGTGCTTTTAGTAGTTAATAGCCTTTTTAAGGGTTTTCTTTATAGATTTAAGAGGTTTCTTAATCTATTTATAGGTCTTAGTAACCCTTTCTACTAAGACCTATCTTAGTTTTTTAACTTCTGGTTATTTTAATTGTTCTAGGAGTATTCTAATATATTATCTAGGTTTGGATCTTTATAATTATTATCTAATAGAGGATCTGTAATAGTAGACTAGAAGGATTAATTCTAGTTATTATTCTATCTCTTTTTAAACTCTTTCTTTAGTCTAAAGCCTCCTTTGGAAGGTTTCTAATTCCTTAACTTATTATAGTTAGAAGAGGTGTTTTTACCTCTTCTAGTACTACTTAAGTCTATTAGATCCCTCTAGGTTAAGGAGCTCCCCTTAGAGTAAGGGTTTAATTCCTACTACTATTAATAGCTCCTACTATCTATATAGATAATAGTATTAATTAGATCCATTAGAGTAGTTTTAGGCTCTTGCCTAGTAAGTTTGTCTTTAATCTTTAATTTGAGGCCTAGTTTATATTGGTGAATTAAAGCTAGTTTATTCTATTCTAGCTTAGTAGTATATTATTAGAAGGTAGTAATATAACTAGCTATAGAGCTAGTTTACTATAGGTTGGTAAGGTGTCTCTTAGCTTCTTTCTTTTTATTATAAACTCTAAAGATCTCCTAGAGTTATTTAATATATTTAGAATAGCTAGAAAAAAGAATCTTAGTTTTGTTCTGCTGTTAGTTATATTCCTTCTCTTAGAAATCCCTTCTATAGGGCTTAAACTAGTTAAATATGGCTCCTCTAAGGAATAAGGTAGTGTAGATAATTTTATCTGTCTTAGTAGAAAAAGAGGAGGTATAAAACTAGAAATAATTAGTAATCTAAGCTAAATAAGGCTCTAGTTTAGCCCTATCCCTATAGAAGTTATCTAGTTTTAAGACCTTAACTATAGAAGGTCTATCTATAGAGTTGTGGGGGTGTGAAGCTGTGTCTATAGCTATAGAAGGGGTAGTATAGTCTTACTCTCTAGTAAGAACTAGATTTTATAGTGTTTCTATAATATTATTAAGACAACCTGATATATTATTAAACCTATAATCTATATTATTAGATAGGTTAGTAATAAAGGGTAATTAATTAGGCTAGGCTGGTTTAGGGCCCTCCTAAGGGTTAATAGGAGTAAAGTTCTCTATAGTAATATATTATCTTCCCTCTAGAAGATAGATACTAAGAGATACCTAAGAGCTCTCTTAGGAGTGGTAAAGCTATTATAGTATCTCCCTAGGTACTTTCTAAGATAGGTAAGTACTAAAGCTACTTAGTAGTAGTAGTAGGTAGCACTATATAATACCTTAACCTACTATAATATATAACCCTATTAATAGGGATATAAATATTAACTATTAGGGGATAGTAATATATACCTAGGCTTAACCTACTTCTATTAGAGGTGGGATCTACCTTAATAGAAGCCTACTAAGTTAGCTATAGTTAGGTAGGAGCTATAGGCCTTAGGTCTCTTAGTATAACCTAGTATAAGTAGGTATAACCTTATACTAGAGAGTAGATAAGGAGGAGGTAAGGTGATACTTCTCTTTAGATTCTCTAAAGTATTCTATACTAGTCTTAGTATATTTTACTAAGATATAGTAAGTATAGCTTTAGTAGAATAAGTCTAGGGTGCTAGGTCTTAGTAACTAAGTTAATAGATAAGTAGAGAAGTAGAACTATAAATATAATTACTACTAGAGATCTATTTAGAGAGAGAGGGTAAGCCTCTTTTATATACTTCTCTAATAGCTAGGATTAGCTCTCTTAGCTAATAGTCTAAACTTTAGATCTTAGGGCTAGTTAAAATCCTCCTAGAAGGATTATCCTAGCTCTATATTTTTCTAGACTCTTTAAACTTTCTAAGTCCTTCTAGACTGTAGTCTAGACTCTTAATAGTTAGGGAGAGATTTAGTAATATCTAAAACACCTCTTTAGGGATCTAGTCTATTTTATATAGATCTGGACTCTTCTTTCTCTTCTAAGATCCTAAGTATCTTTTCTCTTTCTATAGATCCTAGCTATAGATCTCTAATTCTTTTTATATAGTCTTAATACTAGTATTAACTTCTATAAGAAGAAATTTAGTAGATAATCCTTCTACTCTTAGAATCTTCTATTCTAGTCCTAGAAGAGGCTAGCTAGGTAGCCTAGTCTAGGTAAAGGTTTAGGGTAAGATCTCTAGAATTATAAGGCCTATTTCTCTAAGACTTATACTATATCCTAGGCTACCTTATAGTAGTCTAGGGGTAGGGGTAGTAAGAGGTAAATAATACTATTTATCTAATAGTTCTCCTAGGTCCTAAATAGACTAGGGGTAAGGTAGGGGCCTAGGGGTCTAATAGAGCTATTTAAGGGGTAACCCCTTAATCTAATAGTATTATTAGGGGCTAGACTACTACCCCTAGTCCTTTCTACTACTAGATCCTAGTAGATTTAAGTCTAGGCCCTTAAAGTACCTTTTTTATACCAGGAACCCTGACTTAAATTTTATGCCTATTTATAGTTATAAGGCATTACTACTAGTACCACTAGAGAGCTTAATTTATACTCTATTTAATAGTAGTTTCTGTTTTCTGAAAGGTGCTCTGGATCTATTAATATAAAGGTTCTAGTCTAGTCCCTTCTATAATGCCTTGGTAGCGCTTTTTATACTATTAAACCTACTTATCCTAGTAAGGATAGGGAAGCTTTGCTAATATCTAAGTAGGCTACTATAATATAATAGCTAAAGTAGGCTAAGACCTTCCTATATAGTAGTATCTAGCTAATACACTTCCTATTAAAACACCTCTTATTAGCAGAGTATAACTACTAGCTAACTAAACTTAAAATAGTAGGAGTCTACTAGACTATCTAGAAGTTATATCTATTAGTAGAGGCCTCTCCTAAGGTCTTCCTATTTACTAACTATTTAGCTATTACTACTATCGCGCATTAGTAGAGGTTTTTTTTATTATCTCTAGAATACCTAAACCTATACCTAATTTAGATGTCCTAGTATCTCTTGTAATTCTAGATTAATGTTTGCTATTAGCTAGGATGAAACTATATTATACTAGATACTCTTAGCTATCTTAAGGCCTCCGTAGCTACTAAAACTAAAGATATTCTAGATAAATTAATATTTCCTAAGAATAGGGATAAGGGTTACATCTTTTATATTACTCTTATTAAGATAAGTAATGCTATAAAGGCTAAGGTCTATAATAGCTACTATTAGGATAATAAATAGCAACAGGTCTTATATATACTTAAGTGTAAGGATATAGTCTACTAAAGGGTAGTGCTACCTAAGGATCTATATCCTAATAATAAGAAGGCCCCTATATATAGTTCTAGTTCTAATAAGTAAGAGGACCATCCTCCTACTAGCCTGCGCTTCTTTTTACGCGATAGGCTACTATACTTTATAGACTAGGATAATAGCTAAGAGAGGCTATATATACCCCTATTATATAAATACTAGATCTTTAAGCTTATTAATAACTAATACTTTTATACTAGTTTCTATTAGGCTATAGACGCCCTCTAAGCATCTTACTTTATATAGTATATAGCTAAATGTCTCTATAAGTATATTATATACTACCCTAACTATGCCTTAAACTAGACTTAATAGCACACCCCTTATAGGTTGCTAAACCCTATCATGTTGCTAAAAGTACTCTTCTAGGTTATTACTATTAACTTTATAATAAAATAGCCCCTAGTAGATAGTATAGACTTTTTACTTACTATAATAGACAAATTTTTAAAGTGAGTACTACTAGTTTTAGGGCAGGAGACCTGGACTATAGCTAATTAGGGTATAGCCTTTATTATAAGCCTATTGCATGCTAACTAGGGAATACCTGCTACTATTATTTTAGACTATAACTTATAATAGCTAAGTGCCTTTATAACTAGTGTTTTTAAATAGCTAGGGATTTAGTTCTTAGCTATAATAGCCTATTACCCTTAAGGGGATAGATAAAGTAAGTATACTAACTAGTTAGTAGAAATTACCCTTTAATACTTTATAATAGCTAATCCTACACACCTTTAGGTAGATACCTTACTATATATTTAGGCCTGCTTTAACTTGTCCTAGAACGCTTCTACTAGGTGTATACTAAATAAAATTATATATAGTTTTAATATATATACCGACGCGCTCTAGGACCTTAGGACTACTAAGTAGGCCTAACTAAGGGTATACTTTTAGGACCAAGCCTAGGAGTCTTAGGCCTTTATAGATATAACTGCTAAGGAAAGGTACAATAGGTGCTATAAGGTAATTATATTCTACTAAGGTAACTATATTTTCCTCTATCTTTATTATAGGTACAAGGTCTATAGTTGCGTGCTAAAGAAACTTTAGCACTACTATATTAGGCCCTTTAAAATACTATAGTATATTGGTAAGCTTACCTACTACTTAGACTTGCTAGATAGTATAAAGATTTATAATATAGTTAGTATCTCCTAGCTTAAGCCTACTTACTAGGATGACTCTTACTACTATATAATTAATACTAATCCTAGTCCTATTGCTAATAAAGATAAACTAGTACCTAAGTTTAAAGTAGCTAAGCTCCTAGACTACTAAGTTAACTAATATACCTATTAAGTATAGTACTTAGTCTCTTAGTATAGCTAGGGCGCCTAGTACAACTAGTAGCTAGATATTTAGAATCTTATAGAGGCTATAGACCTTGTATAGTATTCATCCCTACCAATAGAATTAACCTCTAAATTTTCCGCCAAGACCGGCTCTATTTAAAAGAGCGTACTTGATATACCTGGGGCACTAATTTTCTACTTTAGAAAAGCACACGTTGCTGCGCTGTAAGGGGTAGAAGATTAGGAAACTAGGGGTTAAACTTTATACCCCCTTTATCTTAATAAATACTTAACTAATCAAGATCAAACCTATACCATTTAAAAGCGCGCACCTCAAAGCCTATAACCTGATACTTATATTAGTGATATTAGCCCAGGATTAGGGGTAGGAGATAAAATCAAAAATCTCTAAGCTTCTATAACCCTTCTTTGTGGCTTTTAGCCTTAAAGAGCCGCACTAGAGCCGCACCTTAGTTCAACCTTAAGTTATGTAACTTTTTCTAAACTAGCTGGAACTAGACTAGATTGGGATAATAAGAGTACTATTTAAACTGTCTTAGTGAGATGATTCTAGTAGTATTCTTAGAATAATTTTATTCTGCTATCTTCCCCCTGGAAACCCCCCTAAAACAAAAAACCAATATAAAACCACCTGCTTTACTAGTTCTCTAAGTAACTAGCTTACACTAAGTAATAGTAGAGTTTATTTACAGCTTAGTTTATATGAAACAAAAGCTAGTAATTTTATATTAGTTATATTTCTCTCTTAGTTAATTTTTTTTTAAAGAAAGAGTATAGAAAACCCCCTCTAGCCCCCCTTAGGGGTACCTCCTAATCTGGGAATTGAATAAGAAATAGATAAGGTAGTAGATATTATTACTATCACCCCCCCCCTATAAGAACTACCCCCTAGGGTTATCCCTATATTAAAAGATTTTAAATTTACCCCCTTAACTACTAGGGGGCAAAAATAACTAAATGAGGACTAATAAGGCGGCTAATTAAGTAGGGCTAAGCCTAATAGCCTAACCTACCAAGACACCTTATTTTAGGCTAGATCCCTACTTATTAAGGCAGCAGACCTAGTACCTATATAAAGAGACTAAACTAAAGTCCTAGACTTTATAGGACTATTTAGGGAATTCCTAGAAATAGGAAATAGCTAAACAATTAGCTCTATACTATCTAGGAGTACCCTAGATATTAAAAAAATAGTTAAAACCCTTAGGAATAAGGTTAAAAACCAAAATAACCTAAACTACTAAAAAGAGGTTTTGTAGATAAAGGGATTTAAACCTAAAAAGCAACCTACAAAAAATTTAAAAATTTAAAATAATTTAGGAAAAATTCCTATAATTAATCTAACTATACCACCCACTTAGGTTAGTGTAGCTAAGTTAGGAAATTTAGAAAAACTAAAGAAATTTACCCTAGTAGCCAAGAAATTAAAAAATATAGCAAATATAGTAAAGGTACTGAAAATTATAGGTCTATTAAACTAAGACCTTTCAGCCCACAAAAAATCACCTAATAGGAGACTAGTACTAGTACTCTAGGTAATAACTTTTAGAATCCCTAATCCTAGGGAAATAAAGGATAAATTTAATTCTACTTTCTCTACTAAGGGGTATAAACAACTAGTTATCTCCTTAGTAGCTAAGTCCTATACTAAGAAGTTAATTATATTAACTACTACCAACCAATTTAACACGGATTTCCTACTAGCTAACTAAGCTATATAGGAAAATATCCTCCCAATCTAAAAAGCTTTAAAGGATAAATCCTAGTATAAAGTAGTAATCTACAGCCTTCCTATTACTAAATTTAATATAGAGGAAGGTCTACTACTAATCTATAAAGAAATCAAGACCTACAATAGCCCAACTAACTACTATTAGGAGACCCTTCTAGCTTACATCCTAAGAGAAAAGAGCTACTTAGGCCTATAGATTAATAGTAGTCTTATTTTCTAATAAGGCTAACTATAAAAAGGCTTTATCTACCTAGCTTAATATAGTAGGGCTAGGCCTACACACTAAAAAGCTTGTCCTTACACCTAAAACTTACAGGTGTAAGAACTGCTAGTAATTTAGACACCTAGAAAATAGGTATAAGAGACAAGCTACTTGCAGGGTATATACAGGGTCCTACCCTACTCCCTAATACTATTATAGGACTAGTAGCTACCTAAAAGGTTAGACCTACAGCTATATAGAGCCTAAATATACTAATTATAGTGAAAACCACTAATTAAGCTATAAAAGGTGTCCAAAATTCTTAGCAATAAAGAATAGCACCTAATAAGTATTAAGGAATTAAGGGTACTATAAATAAATATTAATAAGAGCTACTTAGCTACTAAAAGCACCTTAGAAACAGCTATTAGGTTAAATATTAACCTTATATTTATACAAGAGCCTTATTTAATTACTAATAGTAAAGAAATACCCCAAAATTACCTAAACTTAAGGTCTATTAATCATGCATTGTACGGTTCAATTCTCCCGGTTTATAGTAACCCCCTGGTTTACCCTAGGGTTATAATTTATAAGAGACGATCCCTGCCCTTAGAAATTAACCCTAGGGAGGATATTATTAAAGATCCCAACCTAATAGTTATTAATATAGTAGGCTTAAACTTTTAATTACAAGTCTACAATATATATAACTAGAAAGGTCAAGAAAATAATCAAGAAACAATATAAAGGTATCTATATAATATTAATATAGACACCCCTACTATTATTCTTAGGGACTTTAATTCCCACCATCCTTAGTAGGACCCTTATAACCCTGAATCACCTAATTTAGCAAGGCTAGTAGAATGGTTAGAAGCTAATAGACTATCCCTAGTAAATACTATAGGTAAAGGGACCTTTTATAGGCCTAACCTAGTTAGAGAGTCTATAATAGACCTAACCTTTACTACTAGGAATATCCTAGAAAAAATACGTAATTAGCAGACTCTTAGAGATATAGGATCTAACCATTACGGTGTTTTCTTTACTATCTATAATTCTAATCCCTTATTAGTGGATAATCCTACCTATATATAAAGATATAACCTTAAAAAGGCAGATTGGGTTAAATTTAACTCTAATCTAGTAGAATTAGTAGAGAATAGTCCTATACTAAACTCTAATAACCTACTAAGCCTAGAATAAAGGACTAGGACTCTAGATATACTAAATTAAGACCCTCTTCTAATAAGAGACCTTAATATATTAGCTGAGGAGCTTAGTAATTTAATTACTACCTCTATAAATAATAGTATACCTAAGATACCTAATAAGCTTATATCTAAGCCTTAGTGGGATGATTCCCTTACTAATTTAAGGTTAGAATATAAGAGAAAGAAAGCCCAAGTCTTATACTTAGATACTATTAGTATAAGAGCCTGCTTAACTACTAAAAATAAGTATTTTCTAGCTATTAAAAAAGCTAAAAAAGAACATTGGGAGTAGTTCCTTTTAAATATAGACTTAAAGTCTATATTTAAGGCTATGGACTATACTAAGGATAGTAAGGTAGACTTTATACCTTATATTAAGTCTATATCAGGGGAATTAGCTAATTCCTTTAATGAAAAATGCTATAGTTTTAGGGATATACTATTTCCTAAGCCCCTTACTGCTCTACCTATTATATGGGATAACTACACCCCTAATAATAGCTAGAAATGGCCTAAGTTAGACTATAAGGAGCTAGAAATAGCTTGTTCTATATAAATAAAAGGGAAGACACCTAGGCCAGATACTATAAACCAAGATATTATTATAGCTACCTATAAGGCCTACCCTTCTACATTTTATAAGGTATATAGTTTACTATTTAATAGTAGCTATCACCCTAAAGTATAGAGACAAGCTATTAGTGTAGTCTTAAGGAAACCTAATAAGCTAGACTATACTAGTCCTAGGTCTTATGGGGTAATTTCCTTATTAAACTGTCTTGGAAAAATAAATAAGAGAATTATAGTAAAGAGATTAAGCTATTTAGCTAAAACTACTTATCTACTAGACCCTAGTTAAATAGGGGGTAGATTAAAGAAGTCAGCTATTAATATAGCTCTATTATTATCTAATATAATAGAAGAGAATAAACTATCTAATAGAATTAAAGAAGAAAGGACTACCACTATCTCTTATTAGCTAGGTCTCCAGCTTCTTAAATAATAGGCTATTAAGACTATTATTTAATGGATAATTAGAAGAATTTAGGGATATAGAGATAGGGATCCTATAAGGAAGTCCTATATTACCTATACTTTTTCTAATATATATCTTAGAATTATTCCTATCTTAGGTAGTTAAGTTTCTATCCTATATAGATAATATTAATCTTACTATATCATCTACTAGTATAAGGAAAAACCTTAAAATACTAGAAAGAGAAACTAAATAACTATATGAGCTTGGTGCTATAAAGGGTATAGAATTTAACCTTTCTAAGACTAAATTAATACACTTTACTAGCTAGAATAAGGCTAAAAATAGTTCTATTAAGCTTCCTGATAATAGTACTATAAAGCCTAAGGAAAACGTCTGCTGGTTAGGGATCTACTTCAATAATAAGCTAAATTTTAAACAACATGTTAATATTTTAGTATTAAAGGCTAGATCAACCTTATTTAGGCTTAATAGACTTACTACTATTAATTTAGGCCTCAATCCACATGCTATAAGGCAGTTATACTTAACCTATATTATAAGTATAATGGATTATAGCTGTCAATTATAGTATAAGGCTAAAAATATAGATAGTCTTATTAAACCACTATAATATATATAGAATCTAGCTTTATGAAAGATTCTAGGGGTTTTTAAGACTAGTCCTATAAGAGCTATAGAAATAGAAGCCGGAATCCTACCTACTAAGGCACACCTATTAGCTACTATTTAAAAGTATGCTTTTAGAGCCTTAAAACTCCCACCTACCCACCCTATTCTAAGAGAATTAAGTAGAATTAATTCTATAGAGAATAAGCTAAGGAGACCTACCTAGATTAAGTTTATAAGTAAAAGTATAAATATAGAGACAGGACAACATCTTAAACCTATAAAATACTATTACTTTCTACTCTAGGCTAGGGATATCCTATTCTCTTATAGAATTAGCTCTCTTAATAAGGAAGAGGCTCTATTAGAGCACCTTAACCTTAATAGCTAGAGAAAAAGCTAGAAGACTACTTATATCTATACTAATACCTTTAGTTTACCTATAGATAAAGGTATAGGTGTAGGCTTAGTAGTCCTACCTAGTAATCTTTTAAATAGTAGGTTAGAATCCCTAAATATAGGGAAATCTAACCTAGTATATAATGGAGAACTAGAAGGGATTACTAAGGTATTTAAATATTCTAGTAGAAATATAGAAAATAACTATAAATTCTATATATATTCTAACAACTAGTTAGCTATATATAGGTTAGTTAATCCTTCTAATAAACCTAGCTAATTATGGTAAATAAGGGCTATAGAAGCTGCTAAAATAGTAGCTTCTAAAGGTGCCTCTATAATATTAGAATGGGTCCCAAGCTATATAGGTATATATAGTAACAAATTAGCTAATTCCTTAGCTAAGGAAGCTACAAAGAAAGATCCTAGGAATTATCTAAAAGCCCTAGCACTTATAGGTATGGATATTAAAGATACTATTAATAAGGAGTGGCAGGATATTATAGATAAGGCTAAGGCTAAGTCTAATAATTCCTACTCCTATTATAGTATTTTTAATACTAAACCTAGCTATAAGCTTTTAATTCTAAGAGATATAGAGAGACCTATAGCCTCAGTGTTCTATTAGCTAAAAATAGGATATAGTTACTTTAAAACCTACCTATTATATACTAAAAAGTTAGATAATAGTACGTGTAGGTGTAGATATCCTAAAGAAACACCTATACACCTCCTACTATCATGTAAGGACTATAGGGAAGAAAGAAAATTACTTAAAAGGGATATCCCCTTATTAAGTATTAAAAACCTTTTTAAAAATCAGGAAAATATAAAGGCTATACTAGCCTTTATCAAAAATACAAAAATAGCCACTAAATAGTGGTATAACAACCGATAAGACACCTAGTAGAAGGGTTAAGGAGATAGGAAAATATATAGATTAACCTATAAACTTATAGCTTTTGCTATAAAGTTAAGGTTTCCTATAATTTTCCTATATTTAGCTCCCCTATCTACAAAACACTACTATTTTACTTTAAAATACACACTTGCTTAGTATTTGCTTATTTCTACTTATATTACCAATTTAGTATTTCTCCTGTAAGGGCTTGGCCCGAAATGTCCAACTATAATTATTGAAAACAAACATAAAAAGGGATTGCTATAAATTAGTATAACAGCCTACTATGGTTCAAACCTATTAGGCACTATTCTATATATAGCTCTAGACTACTGGGATACCTATCCCCGTCTCTTATAGTCGTTGACTTAAAGAGGGACGTTAAACTAAATAAATAAATAAGACTAAACCTAGCTATAAGCTTTTAATTCCTATAGATATATAAAGATCTATAGCCTCAGCTTTCTTTTAGCTAAAAATAGGATATAGTTACTTTAAAGCCTACCTATTATATACTAAAAAGTTAAATACTAGTACATATAGATATAGATATCTAAAAGAAATACCTATATACCTCTTCCTATTGTACAAGGATTATAGGGAAGAAAGAAAATTACTTAAAAGGGATATCCCCTTATTAACTATAAAAAATATCTTTAAAAATCAGGAAAATACAAAGGCTATACTAGCTTTTATTAAAAATATAAAAATAGCTACTAAATAGTAGTATAATAACTAATAAGACACCTAGTAGAAGGGTTAAGGAGATAGGGAAGTATATAGAATAACCCATAAATTTTATAGTATTAGCTATAAGATTAGGGTTTCCTATAACTTTCCTATATTTAGCTCCCCTAGCTACAAAATACTACTATTTTATATTAATATACACATTTACTTAGTATTTACTTATTTCTACTTATATTACTAATTTAGTAATTTTCCTATAAGGGCTTAGCCTGAAATGTCTAACTATAATTATTAAAAATAAACTTAAAAAGGGAATACTATAAACTAGTATAATTACCTACTATAGTTTAAACCTATTAGGCACTATCCTATATATATAGCTCTAGACTATTAGGATACCTATCCCTATCTCTTATAGTCGTTGACTCGAGGGACGTTAAACTAAAAAAAAAAAAAAAAAAAAGTAGATCTTAATAAAAGAGGTAAGATAGGTAACTTTAAATATTATAAATAGTATAATAGTATAAAGTGAAGACTCTAGACTTATAAGAGGCTTAAAGAGGTAAGAGATAATTATATTTAGTTATTTAAAAGTCTAGAGTATAGAGAAAAGGAAAAGGTTTACTAGGGAAGAAAGAAAGGTATATAGATAAGGAGAATAACTAAGTAGGGTTAAATAAAGCCTACTAGGTTACCTAATTGGGTTACCTAACCTCTAGTATACTAAGGATTCCTATGTACTACTACTTGTTCAGGTAGAAGCCTGACATGACCCCACCTCCATACTACTAAGGGCGCGACTGCTTGCGCGACTGACTGCCTCAAGACTAACTACCTATCTGATGATGGATTGCGCGAGTTGGTTGTTGCGCGACTGGCTATGTGACTAACTAGTTGCGCAACTAACTACCTACCTGATGACTGACTGCTCGACTGACTGCTTGACTTACTGCTTGACTGACTGTGCGCTGGATAACGCACTGGACGACGCGCTGGAAAAAGGGCACCTTAGGAGGCGGGGTCAGAAATCTGAAAAGATGGGGTTAGAAATCTCAACAGGCGGGGTCAGAAATCCAAACACCATTAAAAAGTATTATGTTGTTAAGCGCGTCTTTATCCAGCATATTTCCTAGCGCATTTCTTGCTAAGTCATTCAGCCAGCTTTCAGCTAGCAACTTGGCCACGCAGTCTGCCACGGAGCCAGTCGAGCAGCTACTCGTCATTCTACTGTATACGCGGCAATGTATAACACATAAAACTCATACTTAAAACATCAATTTACAATGCGTGATAGCAGTACATTTCTTGCCTACCAAAAGGATGCCTTCGACGACAGTCTTGCCATCGATGTACCAGCAGAACCCTGCATATAAGTTGATAGTTCTATAAGTATGATGTCAATCCCAAGAAACATCAAGCCTGTGAAAGCGGCCAACGTCGGGTAAGGGACCAAGCTAAGACGCTTGCAACGTAACGACCAGATTCTCGCACCATGTGGCGCGTCCAGACATGGATGCTAGATGAATACCACCGTACGACTCCACTGTTCCAACGCGCCACTTCTAGGAGCTCTGTCCAATCGACAAAGTAGCGTTGACAGGAGGACATCTTGGGCCTAGCGCATGCAACGAGGCAAAATCCAAAGAATCAAGGAACAGATACACGTGGGAAGATATAAATATGTGTAAGTGTACGCAGAATCATCTAGGATACCACAATAGCAGAACAACTTTTGCTCAACTCATATACCGCTTGGCAAACCCAGCACGCTCTCACAAAAAAACGACAATGAAGTTCCTCTCGATCCTCGCGGACCTCGTGGCAGTGTCTTCTGCCCTTGCAATCAACAAGGAAACCGGAAAGATTACTATCGAGGCGCGTGAGCCGGGAGATCTCTGCTCCTCTGGCACAGCGCTATGCTGCCAGCTTGATGTTATTGGTAAGCCACGTAAAGTGTCGAGAGAGCTGACGGCTGACGAGCGCACAGGTGTGGCGGATGCTACTTGCGTCACTCGTAGGAGACCATGTTCCTGGCCAAAGACTCAAGACTGACCGATTTACGACCAGCATCCGCAACGCTCACCAATGTAACCGAATTCCAAGATTACTGCGCAGACAACGGAAGGACTGCGGAGTGCTGCACAGTTTCCGTGGTAAGCCAGCGCATTTCCCCACTCGAATCGGCCTAAGATCATGGCAGGGTATTGCCGGCCTTTTGTGCACACCAGCAACTTAAGAGGACGACCTAGAGCTGAAGGGTCAAGCGAAGGGCCAAAGTACATACGGAGTAACCCAGTACTAAATTGTGGACAAAGCCTGGGACACGCGAACAAATTGAGCGAGGAAAAGTCTTGAGTCAAACTCATCATAAGGGCTTCTGCCCAAGCAGCACTAATTCAAGAATTCCACTTGCCTTCGTCTTGTTTCACTGCTTCCACACCGTCATGGATCTTTGAAGAATGATTGGTTCGGAAGATGTGACTTCAGTGGTGCTGTCCATTCCACGCACGAAGCGGTCGTAGACCAACATAAGTGATCAGACGGACGTCTCTTCGAAGTCTCGATGAGTCTCGACCAGAGTGACTCTCCGAACGGACAGGATTCCATTCTCAAATGGGAATCACTCCCGGCGTGGCAAAACCGGTTTACGGTCGAGCCAGTGCACATCCTAGAAGGAGAGCAAGCACTAGAGCCCCATGACGTTAAATGAGAGCTTTATTCTGGCAGCCAGATTAGCCGCATCTGCTTCGAGCCACTTGACGCCAGTAATCTGCCACGGAGAAATTCCAATGCAGAAGAAATGCAAGGATAGCAGGGACCAAGCCACTAAGCCTTCGTGGTAGCCAGGTATGGCCCGTTAGAGCAAAAATTTGGAAAAGGTCTCCGACTGGAGGGGGCAAGCTGGGGCCGGGAACCAATCAGGCGAGGAACCGGGTTTCTTACCAGCTATCCTTCGTTGTAACCTCCATGCTCAGATCAGACTCAACAGACAATGGCCCGGGTGCAAAGCAATCGATGAACTTGGGGATCAAAGCACCAGCCACTTTTCTGTTATCGCTCTTGCGCCGCGAAGCTCTTCCGTCAAGGATAGGATCATTTGAATCGAAAAGGCAGCTTCAGCAGCAAACTCATCCACCACGGCGTCCCCGAATTTTGTAGCATTTTCTTCGCGCACATCTTCGCTTAAAGCCAAGACCTTTTCGTAATTGGGAAGAGCTAAATGCACCAAGCCCAATGTGTGCCAGACGCGCGCTACATTGAACTCCGCCTCCTGAGAGAGTGTAGCAACGTTCTTCTCAGTCCTTAGCTTGTAGTATTGGTAGAGGAATGCGAGACCTTGCTGGATTTGGTATTGTCGATTTTCCGACTGTCGCTTCATCGCATGCTGGATATACGCTATTGCGATCGAGAAATTGAGCATGGGATCATCGGGGCTCAAGCTGTATGCGCGGAAGTAGTAGTTGAGTGCATTCAGGAATGTTCCGCCGCTGGAAAGGACATGGCCATACATGACCAAGAGCGCGACGTTGATTTCGCTGATACCTTCAGGGTTGCCGTCGTTTTGTCCGCCTCTGGTGTACCCAGAACGCTCCTGATCGCCAAATTTGTATTTCTTGCGGGAATCTTCATCAAGGAGAGCGAAGTCCATAGCCTTGATCAGCCGCAAAATGAATTTTTGGGAGGGCCCAGCGTTATACCAAGTCCTGTGCCCAATGTAGACACGATTCACGATACCGAAGATCCGGTACGCGTCATTTGCGTAAGGATGTCGCTTCACTAGGTAACGGCAGGCGTTGCACAGGTGCTCTTCGTCTCGTAGAAGAAGGGCGCATGCTAATCGTGATGTCAGCGCTCACTCAAGCCAGGGGAAACGAGTTTCCTACCAATCCAAGTGATGTGTATCCTGTATTCACGATCAGGGTCATGGTGGAAGACATTCGCCGCAACAGCGCCCTCCAACACTGACCAGCATCGCCCACTGATACCCTGTTTTGCCAACAAGAGGGCATACTGGCAAAAGATGTCCAGCCACTCGTCAAAAGAAATGTCATGAAAATCTTGTGGAACTATTTCGGGGTCGGGCTGTCGGTCTGGGGGGACTGTGTTTGGAGTTAGCAGCTGCATGTAACAAGGTAAGGGCCAAAGTTACCTTCCGCAGTACCCGCTCTGTTGGAGACAGTTGCTATGTATGCAAGCGATGATTCTTGCATTCTGCCTGACCGCCCAAAGTAACCACCAAATTTGACGTGCTTGTCCCGACGAGGGTAGAAGGCCTCCATCCTTCGGAACTCGTCAATCATTTCACTTGCTGCATCCATGTATGCGGCGACTGCTTCCGGGTCGCCTGCATCAACATCTGACTGGAGAGCTTTCAACTCCAAATGCAACTCTCGTATGAGCTTGTCCCGCTCCTGAGCCTCTTCGAACTTCTCCACCTGAGTGTCCAAAAGACCACGAAGTCTCCGTCGGGGCCCTTCGGTTTCCTTCGGCTTCTTGGACTTGGCCCTCAACTTTTTCGGCTCTTGCGACTGGAGCGTTGTGGGTTTTGGTTGTGGGGCAAGCCCACGAGATGGGGCCTTCGGCATGAGAGGCTGTAGTTTCCTCGCTGGACCGAGCCTGGACTGAGCTGATCTCGCGCCGTGTGGAAGATGGACCTTGATCTTTGCTTTCCTGACCAGATCCGCGCCTCCTCGATCGACAACGTCTTTTGCAATCTCCTCGCACCTTTCCATCATTCCCCATTCTTGGAAGAAGCGTGCCACCTGCAGACGGGCTGACAAATTTTGACCGGCAATCTCTAGAGCCTCATGGATATGTTTTTCAGCCTCTTCAGATTCTTTCATCGCAAAATGGCAGGCAGCGATCGAAATGCGAAGGGCTGTCTGGGGCACTTCTGGGATTCTCTTGAGAGCTCTGTAATAACGCAATGCCTCGGCATGACATCCAGCTATCGTGAGGGCATCGGCGACATCCCTGAAAAGGTCGTCAAAGTCGAGCACAGTTGCTGTGTCAGATGTGTCTTCCGGATCCAGGTGTTGGAAGTGGGCCTAATTTCACATTAGTCTGGAATATGTTGGACACATCTGAATTTTTACCTTTGCTTCTTCCTGATTCCCGAGTCCGAGGCGGAAAAGGCCGATTTTTACTCGGATCTCCAGTGGAAGACCAATACCGTAGGCGTCTTGAGGGTACTTGCTCTTCACGAAGCGATCCACTTGTACTCTACGTGGTTCGTCCTCAATGTCCCACTCGCGGTCATCCTCAAGCTGATCCCAGAATGATTCGTCTTGTCGTCCAACGATATACCGCGCAGTAGCCTTTAGAAGCGGAAGAGCCTCATTGTACCTCTTCAGAGTTTGCATCAACTCAAGGTAGCTGTTCAGGCTTTGCCAATCCAGCTGACTGTACTCATCTCTAGGGGTAGCCACGTGATGGCGGATGGCCTTTTCAAAAGTCTCAACGGCCCTTCCCGGTTCCCGGGTGGCTGCGCACAGCTCTGCAAGCTGTTGTATACGGTCCAGATCATATTGATGCCCGTCAATTTTCAACATCATTTCCAGCTCGAGTTTGGCTTGGCCTTTGTGATCGAATCTGAGCTGGAATTCCAGTCTTTGACAGCGGGCTTCCCAGTCACTGTTGTCAAGGCGAATGACTTGGCTGTAGCAGCGATGCGCCCACTCAAAACGGGCCCTCTCGTCGATATCCAATTCGAGAACCCTGGCGGCAATTTTGTGCCAAAGTGCAGCATCTCGTTGAAGAACAGCCCCCATGGAAAGTACGTTGACCGATTCCTCAAGCTGACCCTTGGCGTACAAGATTTCCGAAAGTAAATTGTAGGCAGCAAAGACCTCTGGATTGATCTTGATGGCTTCTCCCGCGGCTTGTTGGGCGGTCTCAAGGTCTTGTCGAATGTAGGCCTGAGTGGCATCTGACAATATTTTCTTGAAGACGGGTCCTGGATCCTTTGCTTCTCGTGGCCCTCGCTTTCCTCGCCGTGGAGCTCCTCGCGCATCGCCATCCGCTCGTCTCTTACTGCCACGTGGGCGACCTCTTCCACGACCGCGTCCACGGCCACGGCTGGAGCCTCTTCCTCGCCCTCGCCCTCTCTTTCGGATCGGTTCTTGATCGTACTCAAAATCAGAGTCAAGTTCAGCCTCTGATCCGTGATCTAGTTCTGCTTCGCCATCTGACATCGAGTAGTCGGGATCGATTGCATAGTCGGGGAGATCGGGCAAATCGGAAGGAAGGACAAGTTCATCATTCATCATTTCGTCATCTTCCTCATCTAGATCCTCAGCTTCTGTTTCGAAAACGATCTCGTCGGTGTCAGCTCCCCACGGAGTAGAAATCCCAGATTGGTCATGTGAGCTGTCGTGTCCAAAGTGCGCATGCTGGGCCGCAGGAATGAATCCCTCGTGGACAATAGGTCCCTGGCCATAGTAGCCTGGCTCTGCTGGGTAGTGGTGATCATGTTGTTCTTGGGGTTGGTAGCCGTTCATGTTGACGGCGTTGAACATGGCCGTAAATGGGTTGTCGTGAAGACCATGGTGAAACTCTTCAGATTGATCCTGTCCGTAGTACTCCTGCGGATAGTCGTTCATGGCTGGAGGGCATGCCAGACCTGCGCGATGATGTTGTGAGTTGTGAGGACGGCAAGATCAAGCAGAGGTTAGTTTGTTTGGTCGTAATAGTAGAAAGTGAGAGGAAATAGAAGAGAGAATCCATGCGCCTGATGCACGAGTCAATGGAAGGTGCGGGAGTGCACGGACCAACAGACTCCCGACCTGCCCATGGCAGGTGCCGCCTACATACATAGGTACATACCTACCACCCTAGGTGCCTCACATAGGTAGGCTCTGTGTACCTACCGCTCTGGCAGTGGGCGTCCAGACTTCAGAGATTGTGTGCATCCAAAATTCTTCATTCATCATTGTCTACGCATACAAGGCCCTGCCCTGCAGCTGTGGACCAAGAGCGGTGATTCTTGTTTGATCAAATGTTCGATCCCATTGATCCCATTCAAAACCCTGCACAAAGATTCAAGTGCATGTTTTGGAAAAGACTCGTGTGACCACCGTAGGCCCTCAGGATTTGCTCACTGACCAGACATCAATGAAGTCTTGAGAGGCAGGTAGCCTTTACAGTAGTGCGCAAAATAGAGAATATGATACATCAAACCCGTGGTATCTATCCAGCAGACCCAACGCCGCCAATGCATAGAAAAATTGTTCTAGACAGTCTCGTCCGCCTCTTGTATGGGAATCATCTCATACTGGCCTCTCCCTCTCCCTCGTCCTCTCCCGAAAGAAGCGTTGCCGTCATCTTGAATGCCGTCTTGTGCTGTGGCTGCCTTGTTTCTGGACCTGCTTGGCCCACCACCACCACCAAAGTTGATAGGGCGCAGTTCTCTCCATTGACAGCTCCAGATGCCTAGAAATGACATCAAAGCGGCGCTGGCAAGTTGTACCGCCCACCACAGCCAGTGCGAAGGTATGGAGTGGGAGTAGAGAGACGTGACGAGGAGGTGGATGAAATGTATGGTCAGAGCGAAGTCGGGGATTAATTTCGAGCGCGCGACAAGGAGGAGGAGGTATATCACACTGCAAGTGACAGGCGTCAGTAAATCTGCTCCGAGATGTTCTCTGAAAGATGTCCCTACCAGATCAGACTGTTGAGCATCCATACCAGCCCTAGCATCCACCCGACCGTAACATCACCGCGCACACTACGCCAGCTCAGGAGCAAGTCGATGCTGACATCTTTGCCAGCGACCAGGGCCGTGAATATAATCAGAATGGCGGCAGAGACGTAGTAGGCCAGCTGTAGCAGGAGGATTTGGGTGAGGATGCGCAACGGCGCGACATCAGCAAGAGCGCCGGGACGAGGGGGCCTTCGGCGGCGAGGCATCAACCCTGTGTGTCGCAAGATTATGCAGATTTCATCGGACGACCGTGGCGAGAGACGACAGTATTGAGGAAGTTGGTAGACAAAGGTGTTGCAGAATAGCAGAGCAGGCTCCTAGCCAAGGCGCCTGGGAATGGGCAGGTTGCGGGCGGAACTTGGCGCGTGGCAGGAGCGGAAATTGTGCCTGAGACCCCCGAAAACCTCGGGCAAAAACTTAGTAAGCGAGGTTCTGCGCGCCGCCCTGCACCTTGGCGTCGTCATCTCGACAAGTCCGGGCAGGAACTTTCTCTTCTTTCTTACACTAATCTATTGACCCGGCGGCAGCTTTTGGCATTTCCGAACGTTCGAGCCTCCAAATATCGCCATGGGCTGGTTCTCATCCGACTCAAATCCCCCGAAGCCCAAGGCTTCATCTGATGGCGCATTCGAAGCCCCCGATCGCACACAACGTGCGCAATGCTGGGCTGCTCGTGATGCCTTCAACGCATGCCTCGACAAGCACAATATTATCGACAGCATTGGTCAAAAAGATGAAGCTGCAGTGCACTGCGGCAAGGAGGATCAGATGTTTGTCCAGAACTGCGCAAGTAGCTGGGTAAGTCAGGATGCATATCGCGAGACTTGAGCTGTCACATTACTGGTGGTACAAGGACATAAGCTGACACCGGCTCGGGGCATTGTTGCAGGTACAATATTTCAAAAAGCGACGAGTTGTCGAGTACAAGAAAGAGCAACAATTGAAACAACTCGAGGCAGAGGGTGCAAAGCCCATGTAATCAGATCTCGCACGACTGACGTTCGGTCGCTCGGAAAACGAAACCGCTGGAGAGGCAATTGAGGCGCAAAATTACAACCGAACGAGGCCAGTTGCCATACTCTGGTGGGTGTCAATGGCGCATTCACGATTCACTGAAGGACGACGGTGCAGGAGGACGGGAAGTTGCCTCGACGTGCATGCCAAGCTTGGGACAAAATCGGAGCATATCAAACGATGCACACATCAGCGACGGCTAGCTTAATGGCGTCGTGTTCAGCCAGCGAGATGCAGCTTGCCTCGGCCTTCGGAAACACGAATTACAGTGCCCCGTCATTGTTTGCTTGCAACATTGAATTTTCCTCCAAGATCTCTGGTGCCTACAAACCAGAAGTATTGAGGAACTCTCCAGCTAGGCTCGGTGCGGATTGGTACTTTTGTATTGCGAAAACCAAGTGTCTGAAAGAAAATAGGCAAAGAAGAAAACAGGCAGCGATTTAAGATCGAAGCGCTCGGCAAAATCCTTGAGGGAGTCTGATTTGCTTTGGGATCTCACCAAACCCACTGGAACTATGATGCTTGCAAGTCTCCGCTACTTCGATGTTGACCGGTTGCGAGAGGCTTCCAAACGAGGGTTCCTGATATGCCGACCATTTGCAAAATCAAAACAGGTACGGGGCACCGTGAGCCGACAGGAGTGGGGCGACAAGGTCTTGTTTGGGATTATGCGATTCGCCTGCAGGTGGTTCCAGGGATCCTCTACCATTTCATCGAGCTCACAAATGAACAGCGACGAGTAGCGTCATGTTTCACACCGACCCAATGACCCTTGCATCAGACAAAGGGATTTTGTGAAGGAGGCATACATCTTGCCATGAATGTGATCGCCCTATTGTGCTTTCGAAATCAATCTCTCTGCGGAATGACCGCCCGTCGGACTATTTGACTGTCTTTTCAATGGCAGCACTTTGGCGAGCTCTCCCGTTTGTCTTTAGAGACTAGGGCAAAGAACTGTTAGGCTACTTGCCCCATATGGCTTGTCAAATGAGGTTGACTACTGGTTGAGCAGCGGTGGTGGACAAAATAGTGGTAAATGGGCCATTTTGAAGTCGTTCAACGATCGAGACATCATTTCTGATGCTATGCTTAGCTGGGGAAAGTTATGTACAACAGAAGGTGAAGAAAAGAAGACTTCGCGGCGCTCTGACATCCATCGGTTGGAAGTCCAGATTGCAGAGATAGAACCGAAGACGCCGCAGCAATTCGCTGTTGAAGGATTGGCCTTCCTATCGATATGCTGTCCTGAAAACATTCGATGGGTCGAACTCTCGCCTGAAGATCTCGAACTCCGTCGGACCACCCTTGTTGTTCCCTGGTTGGTTGGTCTCAACTGCAAAGACGACGTTGTGGAAGGCTCCGTGGAACTCCTTCTCCTGAAAAAGAAGCATTTTCCACATCCTGGCAACTTCTGCAGCGGGATTCCGGAAAATGGGACCGACACCGAATGCTCCCAGGCAGATATTGCGGTGACCCCATGAAAAAGCGATGCGGAGGACAGTGCGCATCTTTTCGAGCATCAACTCTCTCTCCTGCTCGAAAGAGTAACGCTGACCGGACTCGTCAAGCTTTGGTCGGCGTACTGGGGCAACGGATATGACCGGCAAAGATCTAAACTCCCTCCAAACTTGGTAGCTATCCGGCCCATCTCGAAAAACGACTAAGCAGCCAAGTTACTCTCTGCTGGAAATTGGAGTAGTGGACATTGACGTACCAACCGAAGGAGAGTATATGCCTCCCGTTTGAGGGACAGGATAGTGTGAGGTGGTCCCTGAATATGCCGACCATGGGGTCACCAAAGTGTGCACAAGATTGCTTCTCCTGGCAAAACACTCTTCTGGGGCTAGCAAGCCAGATTCCCAGTCCCCACCAGCACGTTTCTCGTTGGCCATGTTGACGACTGGGATTGGGGGAGAGTTGTTGGGTACTGTGCCGTTCTGGCGGCTGTAAAGATCCCAGTCCAGAGCGACATCTACAGGATCGCCGTCAATGACGGCAACACGGAGCCTGTGCCTCGACTTGGCGTCTACCCGGACTGGGATGTCGGAGCTGTCGGAGATGAGGATGGAGCGCGCTGGATATTCAGGCATGCGCCGCTGAACGTAGGGAATGTAAGTCTTCTTTGCCTCTGCGGCAATCTCAGAGGGCTTGGGTTTGGTTTGAGGCATGATGACGACTTCAGACTGGAAATGCGGAGACTGGAGAGGGGATTAAGTGCACAAGATCGGGAGGGGGAGATCGTTTTAAATAGACGTGGAATGGCCCAAGGGCAGGCAACAGAAGTTGCGGTATCCAGCATCGAGGCGACTGGAGACATGGCTTTGGGGGTGAGCGGACAGTCTCGCAGAAGACAAAGGCAAGGAGCAAAGTGGAATTATGACCGTACCGAGAGCGGCGACGTGGTAAAGCATTCAGAAGAGCAGCGAATTGGAAGACAAGGCGCGAAGCCGGTCCTAACCATCTCATGGAGTTTCTGATGTTGAAGCGACTGATAGGCTGAGCTACACACTCGATCTTGATACTGTACTTGTGTCCCAGCCCCTGCACGACAGCCAAGTAGTGCGTCCATTAGGAACACGGTGCCAAAGTGGCATGGCTCCAGACCGAGCGGACGCCAGCGACCGTCCTACAGCCGCCTAAATCCTGGGAGGGCCAACATGTTCCGTGATCTGGCGTCGTTCTGGACAAGGGCCGTGGAGCTGGTCAGGACGATCTGCAGACCCCGGGAACGGATCATAGATCTGTGTAGGACGAAGGGGTGCACAGTACAGGAACGGGCTGATACGGGCGGGAGATACACGAGGAGTTTTGCATCAAAGATGCTGCACCGTGTACATACATACATACAGAACAGCACACAGGCGCAGAATGCCGGAGCCGCCAGGCACGCGGGCAGCGGGTTGTGGCACCAAGAAGGCAAAGCAGAAATGACTTGGTAATCCACGGACTATGCCGGGGGAGGTGGGAACGTGTAAGCAAGGTCAGTCGTGACGGTGTTTGTTGTTGGCAACACTGCACGCAGCAGAACATCAGTGTCGATTGGTAGCTCTTTTCTTTTCTTGGGGCGTGCCAAAGCTGGAGAATGGCCCAATAGCGGGGGCTCGTCTATAGCATGCTGGCACACGTCATGAGTGAGGCCAAGGTGCAGGCAACGGCTGTGCCACGCTTTGAAACTGTTCCACAGGCGACGACAGTGTACAGTACATGTGGGTGGGGCCAACTGGAACGAGGGAGCGAGGAGAAAGCTGTACAAGCCAGCGAGAGTGGGCAAACTGTAACGTCGTCTCAATCTAGGTCCAGGAAGCGGAAGCATCCGAAGGGAGGGAGGGAATGGCCGAAGAATACCGCTTCAGGGACGCGTCTTGCCCAAAGATGCGGAGAACGAGAAGATGAAGTCGGGGACAGCGTCCAATTTATTCCGACGGACACTGCCCGGGCCGAGATCATGGAACTCAAGCTGCCGGGCCGACCGAGTGTCGGATTTGATGGCGGGGACTCGGAACCGAGGCGGAACGGAAGTCACGGGGCCTCGACCGTACCTGTAGTCCCGACGGGAGAGGCGGGAGCCCAACGGCCGGGACCTAGACCTAGACCTAGCGGTCGGCGGCGACACCGTGACGAAACGGTCATGTCACGTCTTGTCATGTCATGGTCCCGTCACAAACCAACCGTGACGTCTTAACTAGGCGGTGAGTAAATAGCCACCTAGAAAAGGGCAGAATTTGGGCCAGTTGACCCCCGGATATCGGCGCCTTAGGTGGTGAGAAGGCCTTCTGCCGACCCCAAATCATGACCGCCTACTATATTGGGTTAGTATATACTATATTGGGTTAGCGTGCACGGTTCAAGACGTCTTCTGTCATGTCCCGTCTTAAACCCAAAATGTCAAGTCCCGTCATATACTGGAATATTACGTCTCCCGCCGACCGCTACCTAGACCAGCGCAGCTCAGCCCAGGTTTCCATCCCGCACCACAAAAAGTTCCCAAACCACAGCAGCACCTCAAACACCACGGCCACCGCTCCCTCTCCTGCTTCTCGCCTTGCTCCTCTGGAATCCCACGCCGCACCGAACCGCTCCGCGCTGCGCTCCCCTCACCTCCCCCTGTCATGCTCGTCGGGCCGCGACGACTGATGCTGCTGCGGCCGCTGTGCCCTCGTTCCGCATTGCCATCTCACACTGTACGACTAGTATCAACTTCAAGCCGGTCAACCATTGCCCGCCTACTGAATACCGCCCCATCCTCGTCCTCTCTCGCTCAACACTCGTCCATCCCTGTTGCCGGTGAAACGGTCAGCGTCAATGGTTGGGTGCGCTCTGTCCGAAAGCAAAAGCGCATTGCGTTTGCCGCTGTGGGTGACGGCTCCTCCCTCGCGCCGTTGCAGGTTGTAATGAGTCCTGAGCTGGCTACAGGGTCAGTAGTTGAGTCCATCCTCGGCAGCGTAGACTCCGCCGCTTGCTCACCACAAGTTCTCGTCCTGTAGACTGTCTACAGGTGTCGGTGTCGCCATCACCGGCCAATGGCAACCCTCTCCACCGGGGAAACAACAAGCCCAGGAGCTGCACGCGCAGCAAGTCCGCGTGTTGGGCGAAAATGACTCGACTGTGAGCTTCAAATTCCAGTTATCCTTGTGCTCAGGAGACCTCACACGTGTTTAGAAATATCCGCTGCAAAAGAAATTCCATACTACCGAGTTCTTGAGAACTCTGCCCCACCTACGCACGCGCACGCCATTCAACTCTTTGATGCTTCGCTTGCGTTCGCAAGTCATTGCGCAGGTAACAGCATTTTTTGCAGCACGCGACTTTGTCCAGACTCATCCTCCGGTGATAACTTCGTCGGACTGTGAAGGTGCCGGGGAAGTTTTCACCATTGCAGCGCAGGGTGAAGCATCGGAAAGCGACTCTGGATCCTCCAGTCCTGGAGAGCACTTCTTCCGCCACCCTAAGTACCTCACTGTTTCTTCTCAGCTACACCTCGAAGCCCTTGCGCAATCGGTCGGCAATGTGTGGTGCCTGTGCCCCTCCTTTCGAGCCGAGAAAAGCAGTACCCCTCGCCACCTCAGTGAATTCTACATGTTGGAAGCAGAGCTCAGTTTTGTCGAGAAACTTGACGATGTCATGGACTCTGTAGAGGAAATGCTTCGGCATGTTGCAGTCACCCTTAGAGAT
The DNA here is from genome assembly GCF_038381095.1 of Phyllosticta capitalensis. Lineage (NCBI taxonomy): Eukaryota > Fungi > Ascomycota > Dothideomycetes > Botryosphaeriales > Phyllostictaceae > Phyllosticta > Phyllosticta capitalensis. The sequence goes on from NW_027117440.1 coordinate 1,064,709, forward strand.
TCTACTGTTGGCAGAGAGCTACTTGCTGCAAGGTCACCAGAGTACTCAAAGAGCGAAGAGAACGACGGAATCACGGCTGAATCTTTATCTCGAAGATGGGAAGGCCTGTGCCGGAGCAATTGGCCTCGGATATCCTTCGCTGATGCCGTCACGAAACTCCAGGAGGCGTCAAAAAGAGGCGAGGTATCATTTCAATTCACCCCCTCTTTCGACCAGGGACTTCAGACAGAACACGAGGCTTTCATCGCCAACACGATCGGACAAGGAAGCCCAGTTTTCGTGACTGACTACCCTCGGTCGGTGAAACCGTTTTACATGGCTCCTACCGGTGTTGGCTCCAGCCAAAATCATCCGTCGGAGACTGTAGCTTGCTTCGATCTGCTTGTACCGGACACTTGTGAGCTGGTCGGTGGATCGTTGCGCGAGCACCGTTTACCGGAATTGCTTGCAGCCATGGACTCACACGGACTAAAACTACCTGCAGTCCTCCGAGAATCCGAAGAAGTGTATTCACATGAGGGGACTGCGAATTCATCTGATGAAGATTCCGTGGGTTTGCAGTGGTATACTGATCTGCGACGCTTCGGCAGTGTACCTCACGGCGGGTATGGCCTGGGCTTTGACCGGCTTCTAGGATACCTTTCAGGTGTTCCAAATATCCGCGATGTCGTCTCTTTTCCAAGATGGCATCAACGATGCGACTGCTGAATGGATTGCCGTGGCTTACCAAGCGCATTGTGCTTCACTCATCGACTCAAGACAAATGTAAAGATCGTTCTGGATCGCGATTGATGTCCCGGGTGTGTTCCTAGAGTTGCGCTACCAGTGTCTAGGATTTCTTGGTGAGTCATAATAACACAGCGAGCAAAGACACTCTGCCAAAGGTGACCCCTTTCAATCCCAACCGAGCACGCTTCAGCTTGGAAAAGGAAGATCTGCTTCAGCTGGCCAATGCCCATCTAGCACTTCTGACATCTCCACGCAGCGGGGTGCCTCGGAGCGACATGTCCATCGTAGCTGGTCCTATGCAAGCAAACCTCTTTGCGAGCCCAGCGAAAAGGGTATCTTTAGAAGCAAAAGACAATCCACATGAGCCTGTAAAGTATATCACAAGCACTTGCAGGACAGAGGTCGTGTTCAGATTTCTCCACACATAGACCCAAACGGCTTGAGTCAGAGCATATCTGTATCCTACTGGCGGCGATGGATTTGTTGGCAAGCGTCGTCCTGTTTCCTCAGCAAGCCACATGGGGATTTGGGAGTCAGTCTTTTGCATGCTCAACTTCTTGCACCGGCCTCGGGAACCACTACTTCCGGAGTTAGTAAGACTAGCTTGCGCAGGGCCATTTTTCGAACCGAAATCTGTGGAGCGGGATTGGTCAATCAGGCGGCTGACTTGGCTCCGACCTCGGTGATATTCAATTGAATTGGGCCATGCCAACATGAATGTCAAATGAACTTTTGATTGGTCGCAGCGGTCGACCTTGTGTTTTCATGGTGCGCAACCTTCGGTGCTCGCTATGGATGTTTACGACTGAAAGTACTTTGCGCAGGCTCGACAGCTGTATGAGAAGCATCTGCTCGGACACAAAGCGTAGCAATTGATACTCGCCGACAAGGCTGTGAGGCAGAGGATCAGGTAATGTCCGTGACTCTCGTAAAGCGCCGGAGAAAAATTTCGGGTTAGTTGTAGCATACCAGAGTAGGGAGACAAAGACAACTGGTCTCTTTGTTGAAGAAAGTATCGATGGAGGGCCAAGTGACTTTATTTCGCAGACTCAGATTGAAAATACGCTGCGGTCGGGATGGCGGAGGTGGCGGCGATGGTTAGGAGCTCGCGACGGAACAAGCAGTTCCATATCTCAGAAATCTTCGTAGTCGAATCCTGTCCCAAACGACGACCTTGTAACTTCAGACGGACAGGAGGATGATTGGTGAGGGTTGCGGTCTGGGCTCCCCCGTCTAGTCGCAGCTTGCAGCAACGAGATGACATAAACGGGGTTAGCGCGGGTAGGTAGCTTCAGCGACAGCTTTGATGAGAAAACCGAGGACGGCCTCTTCACTTCTCACCCACAACGCAACCACCACCGATCGCAGCCAGATATCTTCTCCACGCGCCCAATTCCACGCAACTTCTTACTTTGAGCGCAAATCTTCACTCGCCTCGCCCCTCCTTTCGACCGCAACGACCGCAACCATAGCTACCGAGCAGACCCCCGGCGTGGTGGCTTATATGGCCGCTCACGACAGAGTGCCAGCTCCTGTAGAAGAAGTAGCTGAATATGAGTAAGTCGTCATCCTTGAGTTGGACATGCCAGAAAATCAAGCTGATTGTAGCCAGCTATGAATCGTTACCGCCCAACTACTCTCTCGCGGCCAACATGACGGCGGGCGCATTCGCCGGCATCGCGGTACGCCACGACAAAGCGCACTGGGCCAGACCACATGCTGATATCAAGTAGGAGCATTCGGTCATGTATCCGATCGACCTGCTGAAGGTGCGTTTGCAAGTTTCGGAGCGACCGGCTAGAGGGTTCTAACAAAAGGTTTCACACAGACGCGCATGCAAGTCGCCAACCCCTCGCCCACGGCGGTGTACTCGGGTATATCCAACGCCATGATCACAATAACGAGACTCGAAGGCTTTCGCACATTATGGCGTGGCGTATCCAGCGTAGTGATGGGTGCCGGTAGGTTTTGGAGACATTGGAATTTGCAGAATGGCTCGCATAACATGTCGCAGGGCCTGCACACGCAGTTTACTTTGCTACCTACGAGGCTGTCAAGCATGCGGCCGGCGGGAACGAGGGTGGAAAGCATGAGCACCATCCTTTCGCTGCTGGTAAGGAGGCACCAGGCCCCCAAAGTATACGCCCAGCGGCGATTGCTGACTTGAAATGCAGCCTTGAGCGGAGCCTCGGCGACGATTGCGAGCGATGCGCTCATGAATCCGTTTGATGGTAAGAATGCTGCATGGTGCAAGTCAAGATTTTTTTTCCAATCCATCTCACACATGGCAGTCATCAAGCAGCGGATGCAGTTGCACGGATCATCGTACAAAACGTTTGCAGACTGTGCGAAATCGGTCTTCCGGAACGAGGGTGTGGGCGCGTTCTACGTGTCATACCCGACCACATTATGCATGACGGTCCCCTTTACGGCGCTGCAGTTTGTGGCCTACGAGTCGCTGTCCAAGACGATGAACCCGACGGGCCGGTGGGATCCGTACACGCACTGCACGGCCGGAGGGCTGGCGGGAGGACTGGCGGCAGGCGTCACGACGCCGCTGGACGTGATCAAGACTCTGCTGCAGACCCGAGGATCGGCGGCGGAAGCGGAGCTGCGAAATGTCAGGGGTCTGTGGGAGGCGGCCAAGATCATCAAGCGGCGCGACGGCTGGAGGGGCTTCTTCAGAGGCCTCAAGCCGAGGATAGTCACGACGATGCCGAGTACGGCCATTTGCTGGTCAGTGTGCCGTCCGTTGTCTACATGGGGTTTGACTACTGACACCGCTTCAGGACCGCGTACGAAATGGCCAAGGCCTTTTTCATTGCGCAAAACGGCGCGTAAGTAGGATACGACCAAGGCAGAGGAACGGTTCTCTTTCAATGTACGGACCATTTGTATCATTTGCAACAAAAAAGGGTGGGGTGGGTTGGTGGCTTTGGGTTTTTGGGCCGTCACTCAGGATACCTCCACAGGCCGGATTCTGGCATAGAAGAGAGAGTCGTCACGGGGCGTTTAACGTGTGGTGTACATTAGCGGCAGCATACGTCATGTCATGTAGGCAAGGTACGGTAGCTACATTTAACTGGATGGGACTGGAAAATTCGAAAGAGATTATGGCGATGGATTGAGCGCTCATCAAGGTGCTCATCCAGGTATCTCCAGACGCGAGTCATGTCACTTAATCGATAAGCGACGACGACAGCGGGGCCATGGGCAAGCGCCGAGGAGGTTGACAAGTCGCAGCCCCACATCCACTGCAATCCTCCAGATCCAGTAGACTTGTTAAGCTGCCCAAGCGACAGAGGTCGGCTCGTAGTTTGTGTACATGTAAGCGCCGGCCGCGGCTCATCGTGCCGCGCCTACCTGGGTCCCAGGCCATCGAGCTTTGTTATGGAGAGCATTCAGTTTCGATTGACGACAGAGAAACCAAGTGTAAAGGGAAAGCAAAACGTCGAAATATCCCGAAAGATGGTGTAAACTGTAGACCCTGAGCGACGAACGACTGGGATGGGGTGGTGTTAGTGCGAGAGTGGCTGGGGACCCGAACGGCAAGGTACGTCACTGTAGCCGCAGCCAACACTACGACTGCTCCCTGCCGTGTCTACCTCTACCATCTCCCATCGCGTGCTCTACGTGCGCGTCACCGACCGTCGCCGCCGTTTCTACCCACCCTTCTACACTTCTGGACGTGTCCGGACAGCCGATACCTTGGCGACGCCCACTCGGCGTCCTCGACCCGCCGCCTTCATGATGCGCCAGAAACCCTCTGCCGCCATGCAAAAGACGTACGACGACTGCTACTTGATCTGCTCCACCGCCGTCTATTTCGAAACCCAAGGAAACGAATCCGAGGCCTTGCGCTCGTGGCGGAGCGCGCTCGATAACATCTACTACTTCAACGCCTATCGTCGACCTGCTGCCTGGACTCCCAAGACCGAGACGGACAAAGCTCTACAAGCTGCGTTCCGTGAATTGGAGCTACAATGCAAGGAAAGGGTCGATTTACTCGAGGCTTTGAGACAGAGTCGTAAGGACGGGAAGAAGGATGGCGATGCTGCGGCTGCAACTGGGTCAGAATCGCTTGCCGCACGCGTCTCCCCGAAGCCAGACGCGTTAAAGGAAACAACAGGGTGGTTGGGCGACGGAACCGTCCCTGCTAGCAACTACTCCGACGTTGCGCGGCCGGCTCTTCCGAAAAGGCCGTCATTGCCGGTGTCTTCAAGCAGAGGCAGCGAAGGAAAGGTCCCTGGTTTGTCCCAACTCAATGGAATCTCCATTCCTTCTCCTCCAGTATTACCGCTTCCCACTTCCCTGATGAAATCATCCCGAACTCCAAGCCCGGACAAGAAGAAAGGGGGAATGCTCAAGACCCTGAGGCCGAACAAGGAGAGCAGGAAGTCGTCCTCCTCGGCTGGATCATCCAAGCTGACTTCACGTCCGCCTGCTGCGGCTAAAGCTGCCACGCAAGCCTGGGAATCGATCGCCTCCGGTAATCAGAGCCAAATCTTTTCTGAATATTGCGCAAGCAAAGAAACCCTTCCTGGACCATCGGCAGAAAAGATCTCGAGGGCATCTATCGAAGAGCCGCGGAAATTACACAAGTCGTGGAATCCATATGAGGCCCATTCAAGCCACAACCATCATGCCGATGATGATAGTCCTAGTCTTGATTCTGCCCGTGAAAGTACTCCAGTGGGATCAAGTGGCAGATATCCAGGTAGCTTCGAAATCCCAGAACGTAAAAAGCCACCAACACCGCCACCGCATCGCCGTCTGCATAGGCCTCTCTCCTCAAGTCACGAAAGCGGCTTGGATCTTTCACGCAAACCGCTCCCGGCATTCCCATCATACAGGAACGAGTACCTCCCGGCAGAGAAGAAGCACATTCCAGCTGGCAGCAGAAAACCAACTAGGCCTCGAACAGATCGCCCCCGACAGGACGCAGGCTCAGCTATGAATATCGCCCGTGCTGAGCAGGCCGAGGGAATGAAACGTAGAGCACCACGTGCCAAGCATGGGACTCGAGCGGCTGGTGGTTCGAAGGCTCCAAAGTTCAGTGATGAAGAGAATGCTAGCACAAGTTCTGACTCCAAAGAACCACGGCAGCGACGCACAGTCGAAGAACCATCCACGCCCGACGCCAGTCGAAGAGACCAAGCTTCCGAGGGGACTGAGGATGAAGATGAAGATGAGGACGAGTCAACCTCGGAGGGCCAGGCTTGGAAAGAGAACATGGATCGCGTTCTAAAGCAACTTCCCAAAGGCGTTGATGCTGCCGCTGCCAAGCAAATATTCAACGAGATCGTCATTCATGGAGATGAAGTACACTGGGATGACGTTGCTGGCCTCGAGTCTGCAAAGTCAGCGCTCAAAGAGACCGTTGTTTACCCCTTTTTGCGTCCCGATCTTTTCATGGGTCTGCGAGAGCCCGCCAGAGGAATGCTTCTCTTTGGACCACCAGGAACAGGCAAGACCATGCTGGCGCGGGCTGTTGCGACCGAGTCTAAATCCACCTTCTTTGCAATATCGGCTAGCAGCCTTACTAGCAAGTACTTGGGAGAGTCGGAAAAATTGGTTCGCGCCTTATTCCAGCTTGCCAGAGCTCTTGCGCCCTCGATCATCTTCGTCGACGAGATTGACTCACTCTTGTCCTCTCGTTCTAGTTCCTCTGAACACGAGGCTACCCGCCGCATCAAGACGGAATTCCTGATACAGTGGTCAGATCTTGCCAAGGCCGCCGCTGGAAGGGAGCAGAGCGAGAGGGAGAAGGAGAAAGGCGATGCCAGTCGTGTCCTTGTTCTTGCCGCGACCAACCTGCCTTGGGCGATTGATGAAGCTGCCAGGAGACGATTTGTGCGAAGACAGTACATTCCGCTACCGGAAGACCATGTGCGCAAAGCGCAGCTGCAGACTTTGTTGAGTCATCAGAAGCACAGCATCAGCGAAGATGAGCTGGATGAGCTTGTTGCATTGACTGAGGGTAAGTACTCGGGTGCACTAATCAGAATCTATACTTACAGCCATCCCAGGTTTCTCTGGCTCAGATATCACCGCGTTGGCAAAAGATGCAGCGATGGGCCCATTGCGCAGCCTGGGGGAAAAGCTCCTGCACATGAAAATGGAGGAGATAAGGCCGATTCAGTTCGAAGATTTCGAAGCGAGTTTGAACAGCATTAGACCGAGCGTTAGCAAGGAGGGTCTCAAACAGTTCGAGGACTGGGCAAGGGACTTTGGAGAACGGGGAGGCTAGTGGTTAAAAAGCCACCGAGATGGTCTTGGGTGTTGGATCCAGTTGTGTTGTGCATGGGCCGACTCAAGTGGATGAAGAGCCCTCAGGATCAATTCAACGCACCGATGTCGTCGGAGTCCGCTCGCCATGAAAAGTGCCGAATTTTATTGTGCTCCAACCATTTGCGGAGAGTTGGACGAGATTCAATAGATCTCGGTGCAGCTCGGCGCAAATCATTGCGCACGCGACGTCTGTCTCCAGATCAAAATGCAGGCCGATTCTTAAGCTGCAAACAGAATCTAGACTACTTCGATTTCATTGTAACCCCCAGGCAGATGGAAAGGACTTCAATTCGTCCCGGCGCAAACACGCCCAAGGCATTGTTGAAGAGAACGGCAAGACGTTTCCTGCTTTGGCCATCGCCCCTTTAGCCAAAGTCGATGGAATTGTCAATACTCGTGACAAAAGAAAAGTGGCTGGAGAGGACTCAAGGCCCTCGGTGGCATTGAACGTGCGTTTAGCTGCAGCATATGCAAGGTCTACTGGAGATTCTGAGATCGGCCTTAACATCAGTCAGGAAAACAGCCTATAATCAACGCTGTAGCCAGTGCACCAGTCACGGGCATCAGCCAACCAAAGAGCAATGATTCCCAATGTGTCAGGAGGCGGGTCTGCGTTATGTCGAAGTCCTTTCATCTGGCAGGTAGAGGAGCACAGCATGGATTGCATTGGCCCTACAGGTCCAGCTTGCTTCGAGAACCACCAGTAGACGACAAATCACAATGCGCTTGCATCCATTTGCAAGCGGGATTACGCGTTCAAAGGCCGTCACTTGGGTGGAAAAAGTGCCGATGGGCGACTAGCAGCTATATTAACCAGCACTAATAGGTGTAGTAGGGCCGGCCAGTTCTGCCGGAAAAGCACGCACTGCTTCGTTTGGTCGGAGGCGGGCACATTTGGATAGCCGCGGTGGAAGAAGGCCTACAATATTCGCCATCTGTTTCCAATAAGATGAATGTGGTTGGTCGCGGGAGTCGTGCTTGATGATTGCTTTACTCCATCCAGACGCCAAGCCCCCCGCCAAGAGATGCTGACGACTGCCGTTCCCACACTTCTCTCGTTGCCGATGTGCTGTGTCCAAGCCGCGTCACCAACCTGCCTGCCTATCAGCACCGTGTTTTTATTCATCTCCTGTTTGAATCTGCCGTCGAGCCGCATGTTGTCCTACCACCTGGATCTAGAGCCTCTGAGCCTTTGACGTGCGCGTTGCCTTTTGTACTGGTTTTGTTTCTGTCCATGCTTCTGGTTTCTGTGCCCATGATGATTCTGAGTGTCGTCGACCAAAATGGGTAATGGCGAGTAAAGAGAATGGTCAGCGGCACTTGCGAATGCTTCTTGCCTGCACCAAAAGCAGCTGCTGCAGTAGGAACTGTGCCCCGGAGTGTCGTTGTGGAGAAGTGGGCCTACATGGGTGTAAAACGGCTGGCCACACGGCGCACCTCTTGTGTCTATCCCGAATTGTGTCCCCTGTCTCTTTGCTTCTCGCGTATCCAGTGTCGATCGTCAAGTTTGAGGCTGGTCGCCATGCTCTGTCCGCGCGTTGTCCTTTGTATAAAGAGCCGTAGAACTATGGCCGTTAGCCTTGGTCTTCATTGCACACAAATCTCATCATTCTCTTCCTCAGTCCTTCTTTTCCCAGTGATCCAATATGGTCAACATCAAGACTCTTGGTGCCGCGGCTTTGAGCCTTCTCGCAGCCACCGAAGTGGTTGCTCACCCTGGCCACGATGTCAAGGCCGAGGCTCTGGAGCGCAGGGACGCACTGAAGTCTTTCGAGCGTCGCTCTCTTTCCCACTGCCAGGAGAAGCTCAAGGCTCGCGGCGTGCACGACAGGAATGTTGCTCGTCGTCATAACATGGCCGAGCAGCTTCGCAAACGCCATCTCGTCGAGCGGGATCTCGCAACTTACGTCAACACGTCTCACGCCAGCAACTTGACTGGCATCACCCCCCAGACGGACCCCAGCATTCTCTTTGCTGGCAACAACTCTTGCATCCTCGGACCGGAGACCACGCAGGGACCGTACTACGTCTCTCAAGAGTTTTTCCGCTCCAACATCACCGAGGACCAGCTTGGTGTCCCGCTTTACCTCGACGTCCAGGTCGTTGATGTTGAAACTTGCGAGCCTCTTGAGGGCGTTGCCATGGACTTTTGGTGAGTTCTCCTTACTCTTCCTGGAACAGAAAAAGGCTGATAAAGTGCTCCAATAGGCACTGCAATGCCACTGGTGTTTACTCGGGTGTCACTGCTTCGGGCAATGGAAACGAGTCCGACGAGAGCAACCTGAACGCGACTTTCTTGAGGGGAATCCAGGCCAGCGACAAGGACGGTGTGATGCAGTTCATCTCCATTGTTCCTGGTCACTACACCAGCCGTGCTACCCACATCCATCTGCTTGCGCACTCTGCGGGTAACTGGTCCCTGCTCGACAACGGCACCATCACGGGCGGCACCTCCACTTCCCACGTTGCTCAGATCTTCTTTGACCAAGACCTTCTCGAAGCGGTCGAGGAGAACGCTCCCTACAACACCAACACTCAGGAGTGGACCCAAAACTCCGAGGACAGCATCCTCGAGCAGGAGGCTGCGGATGACATGGACCCCTTCGTCGAGTACGTCCTGCTTGACGAGAGCGACATTACTGCCGGCATCTTCTCTTGGATCACCATCGGCATGAACTCTTCGGCGACATACAGCGTTTCCCCTGCTGCTGTGTACGCTCCTAGCGGTGGTTATATGACCAACTCGAACGGTGGAATGGGCGGTGGTAACAGCTCTGCTGCTCCTCCTTCGTAGACGAGCGTTGTTCGATCGGGTTGACTAGGCCGAGTAGTATTCTTGTCGCCTTTCAAATGGAGTTTTCTTTTTATCAATGATATCCTGTCTTATGTCAGTCTGCAGAAACTTTCAAGCTCAAGTAAATAGTTGAAGAAGGACTTCGAACGTAACATTAAAGATTTTAAGCCTCGTACCGATCGGCAGCTGCTTAACTTTATTCACTGGAGCCTAAAGCTTGGGAGCGCTCTCCCGTTCTCTGTTTCCGCCTCTTGCCTTCGGATTTCGGTGATAGCCCTCGGTCTTTCGGACATACGATGGCACCGCTCTCGCATAAGTGAAGATCTGACCAGTCGATTGAGGCACTTGAGAACATCGTCGAAAAGGACATGAGAACTTTGAGTAGGGCCCGCAGCCAAAGTCCGAGGCGAGAGTTGACTTGTCTTTACGCAAGGCACTCCGGATACTTTCGGAACTGTCTTCTTAGCCGCTTCGTACTGACCCGGACATTGAACAACGCGGAGTCGACCGAAGCGTGAAGGGGCCGTCATATTTGAGAAGAAGTTGTCGGATTTTCGATACTTGACTTTGAGCAAATGGTTGAGCTGACTCTGATCATATGATAGACAATAGGACGGCGGGTTGCGCAGCGTATTCAGTGTTGGGCTATATTCGAATTGTTGAGAGGCTTTCCAGTTAGCATCGATGGTAGGGGCTTAACTTCAGCACCAATGCGTTTGTGCTTTCTGTAGGTCAGCATAAACAAAGACACTCATTTCAATGCCTATTCGGGGATGTCCTGGGTCTTCGTTGAAGGACCGACGATTGCGGAACATGTTCATAGCAAACAACTTGAGTCCGCTCTAGTACTTTAATTGAAATTTCGATGAAAGACTGCTCGACTTGCGACGACAAATTGGTAGAGAAATACAAGCCGCTGATTCCGACTTCGCTGATGAAGTACCTTACATCTTGGGCACCGCCCGGGAGGTGCATTGTGCACGGACCATATATCTACACGTGATCGTGTTTACCTTCCCGAGCGTCCACCGCGTCGAGACGCGCCTGCGACTTCGAAGGCAAACACCAACGCTAGAACGATCCCTGCGATATACGAACCAGCGACTCGACCAAGCATCCTTTCGAACAATCCGTGCACAAGCCATGACAACTTGTTGGCTGCGCGGAATCCCGCTCAAATGACCAAGGACAACATTAGGACGCACATCTCTTGGTTGCTGAACGTCAAGCCATTTGTCCCGCCGGGAGGTCGTCACGTTGCCGTTCCTCCTCTAGATGAGCCCTCAAGCTCAAATACCGCCAACTCCCAGAACGCAAATATCAGTGTCGAGATTCCGTCGAGGAATGCCCCCCAACGCGACCCACCTACATCAACCAACCCGCGAAGCCCACCTTGGAATTCGGCCGATACACAAAGCAGAGAGGATACCAGAGCTCGCGACGAGCCGGAGGAACAGGACTCAGTAGCTGAGGCTGAGATGGCTCGGCTGAGAGCAGCGCCGAGCTCTGCGTCAAAACCACGCCTCTTGCAAGATGACTCGACTCGGCCGCAACAACCCGAATCCTTTGCAGAGCAACTTAGGGATCGGCTTGCTTCCTTAGACAGGCAGGGCTCTAAGACTCCAAAGTCAAAACACAAGAAGGCCCCGGTGATTCAATCAACGCCATCGAACGTCCGCCAGGGGAGCGTGGCACAGACGCCTAGTTCAGCATGGGACGATGAAGGGCTTGACTCCATCGACTTGACTGAACTTGCGGATGGAGCACATTTTTCGCGGCCGGCTTTCACTAGTGCGAGGAAAAGACCCAGTCCCGGATTGGAAACCGATGTTCGAGAAGGTCCGACGCCTCGAAGACCTCGGCTTCAAACAAGCTCCCCGGCTGCAGTGCCTGACGCCGGTGACTTCGTGCCAGTCGAAGCGTACGATGAGCCGCCGCCGCCTTATTCCACTGTAGCACAGCCGAACCCCCTCGGGAACGAGTCTCTTCTCATACCTGCTGTAGACGATGCGACCGTCCTCAACGATGCCATCGGTCCTCTAGGAGAACAAGAAGTCCGCGTGACTGAAAGCCCGGCTCGAAGTGTACCCAAAAAGCGGAAGCCATTGAACCCTATCGGTCCCGAATATCTGAATCCTCTGGGACGAAGCGTGACGCTTCGGAAGCCTTCACGGTCACCCCAGAAACCGGATCAGTCTGCCCGACAGGCTGATGGAGGACATGGAAAGCGCAGTCCTACGAAAACACCCTCGACGAAACGAAGGCTTGTCGCCGACTCGGACGACGAGGACGAGGATGTTGATGCAAACCTCGGCGGTAGGCAAGGTCTGCAAAATCGACATCAGAGCGCCTCCATCGTTAGTCCTGAAAGTCCTGTGCGCTCTTCGCCGTCGAAAGGGACAACAGCTTCAAGGATCATAGACAAGTCAAAAGACTTTCGATGGCATGCTGGACCCAGCTCAGAGAACGCTTCGAAGCTCCGGCATGCAGCTAAAAAGACGTTTCAGACAGACAAACATGTCAACAGGACCAACCTCAATTCCCCACTCCCATCGACTCCATCATTTCAAGGGATTGTACCTCCAATCACCAAAGCCGACGAGGACGCTGTGTCGCGCTTCGAAAGATGGTCCGACGAGGAGCTCGAGGGCCTGTGCTCAAGCTTAAGCACGTACATTGTGGAATTAGGAAGAAGCCAAGGACTTCACATGTGCGATCACGGTGAGCCATCAGCAGCCATCAACCAGCAAATGAAAGTGGCCAAGGGGCAACTGGAGGCCACGCGCGGACTCAAGGCAGTCAAACCCGAGTTTACTCGTGCTGCAGAAAAGAGACAAGAAATCGTTGCCAAGGTCATGGACGAATGTTCAGATGGAAGCATATTGCCTGATGACCACGACTTGGTGGAGCAAAGCAGACATTTCCATGTTCGGTTGAAAGAGGTCAAGTCAAAGCTTGTCGACCTTCTACGAAAAGCCGGTCTCGTGGAAGGCACCAGCGTTGGCACCTTGCCATCGGCGCAGAATCCGAAGGGCGTTGTTGTCCAATCAACCCAGGAGGCACCGGCCGATGGTTTCTTGGTCAATCGCGACAGACCGACAACAAATGCTCCCGCGCACACCCAATTTGTCCAGCAAACCCAGATTGCTGAAAAGATGAATTTCGCGCTGGGCCAATCAGCCAAGCCATCAGCTCCAGATTATGAAGCAGAAGCTCCATCAGACACATTCTATGAGGGATGGGAAGATGACATGATCACATTTGACAACGAGAATGACGACAGCTTTTCCGTTGAGCACGACCAGCCGACTAGATTTGACCCAACACGACGGAACGTCACCTTTGCCAATCAAGACGACTCGGACGCATATCATCGCAACCGAGAGCCACGGATACAGTCGACTTACGCGACGGCCTCAAATGCCACTGTCCAATTCGACGAAGACGATTTCGAAGATGATGGTGACCTTTATTGCAACAACATGGGCACTCCTCCAGCACAGACACTGGACGATGATTCCTTCGATGTCGACGACTTCAATGACGAGGAATTTATGGACTTGGCTGACGACGTCGAAAGTACTCGACAAGTGGACAACGAGTGGGGCCGGGAATCTCGTGAGATTCTTCAGGAGACCTCGGGAAACCACAAAAGTCCAAAAAAACTGGCAGGGAAATCGACGAAATCGGTTGCATCCAACGAACCTCAGTATCCATGGACAAATGATGTCAAGGCTGCACTCAAAGGTCGATTTCGCCTGCGTGGATTCCGCCCACATCAGCTGGAAGCGATTAATGCAACCCTTTCAGGAAAAGATTGTTTCGTACTAATGCCGACTGGAGGCGGTAAATCACTTTGCTACCAGTTGCCCTCCGTAATTACCACAGGCAGCACGCGAGGCGTCACAGTCGTGGTGTCGCCACTTTTGAGTTTGATGGAGGACCAAGTTCACCATCTGAATCAGAATCGCATCCAAGCCTTCTACATCAACGGAGAAATGGATCAGGGCAAAAGAAAGGACCTGCTTGATGCCTTGCGCCAGACCCAAGTCGAGAGATTCGTCCAGGTCTTGTACATTACCCCCGAGATGCTCAACAAAAGTCAAGTTGCGGTCAATGCTCTCCGGGACCTTAATCGAAGGCAACGCCTAGCGAGGATTGTCATCGACGAGGCCCATTGCGTGAGCCAATGGGGCCATGATTTCAGACCGGATTATAAGGCCCTTGGAGAAATACGCCAGCAATTCCAGAATGTGCCTGTCATGGCATTGACGGCCACGGCCACGGAAAACGTACGTGTAGACACAATCCACAACCTGGGAATTCAAGGATGCAAGGTCTTTGCCCAAAGCTTCAACAGGCCCAACTTGTATTACGAAATTCGGGCCAAGAAAAAGGGCAGCGAAGTCCTTGATGACATGGCTGGACTCATCAAGACCAAGTACAGAAACCAAACCGGTATCATCTATTGTCTGTCAAGAAAGAATTGCGAGACCGTAGCGGAGCAGCTGAGGAGAGAGTATGGAATCGCAGCTCAACATTACCATGCCGGTCTAAGCCCCGAAGAGAAGTCCGACACGCAGAAGAAGTGGCAAGAAAACAAGTACAAGGTGATTGTTGCTACAATTGCCTTCGGCATGGGTATCGACAAGCCCGACGTGCGCTTCGTCATCCATCACAGTATTCCAAAAAGTTTGGAGGGCTACTACCAAGAAACGGGCCGCGCAGGGCGTGATGGCAAACGGTCTGGATGTTACCTTTACTATGGCTATCAGGACACGAATCTCCTCAAAACGATGATCACCAAAGGAGACGGTGACGCTCAGCAAAAGGAGAGGCAGTTTGCGATGCTACGCAACGTCGTCCAATTTTGCGAAAACAAGGCCGACTGCCGCAGAGTTCTGGTGCTGGCGTACTTTGGCGAAGCTTTCGACGCAGCGAGTTGCAGAGGACAGTGTGACACATGCAACTCTCAGGTCAAGTTCGAGACCCGAGACTTCACAGACCTCGCTGCGGAAGCCGTAAGACTTGTGGAAAGAATTGGCAGCCAGAGGGTAACCCTGCTACACTGTGTAGATGTGTTCCGTGGTGCCAACACGAAGAGAATAAGGGAGCTTTTCCATGATGACTTGCCAGAAGCAGGAGCAGGGCGCGATCTGGAGCGTGGGGATGTTGAGCGTATCTTCCACAGACTGGTTGGTGAGGATGCTCTGATGGAGGAGCATGCCACGAACCGAGCAGGGTTCACCACAACATATATAAAGGTATGGGAATGGCAAGACGTCTTTTCAAAAATCCTTGAAATGGCTGACGATACGCAGTTGGGCCGCGCCGCGCGGACATACATGGCAGGGCAACGCCGCCTTGAATTGCACGTTCGAGCTTCCTCCAAGACAGCGAAGGCCATGGCAAAGGCGGCAGCGCCTTCGCGGAAAAAGAAAGCATCCCGAGACGTGAAGCCTCTTTCTACAAATGTCTCATCCCCAATCCAAGCTATTTCCGGTCGGCGCAATCCTCGTTCTAGGGTCGCCTTTGACGAAGACGATGAGGAAGAGGACGAGGACGAAGAAGACGCTTTTGAGCCTATGCCAGAAAGGAGGCGGAACCGGAGAGGCCAAGCGGCGTCGAAGTCTGCCCGAAATCAGCTTGGCCAACCGATCACCACTGACCAAAAGATGGCTCAACTCCAGCCTCTCCATCAAGAAATCGTTGCCAACTTCGTGGAGGAGGCTAGGAAAGTGTGCCAAGAGATTTTGGTGAAGAGAGGCCTCAGAGGGTCACCTTTTACAGACACAGTGCTCCGCGAGATGGCCATTGAATTCCCAATGACTGAGGAGGAGATGGGTAAAATTGATGGCGCTCATCCGGAAATGGTCCGGCTTTATGGCGGCAAGATTCTCCAACTCGTACAGAAGTCCAAAGAATTTTACGAAGGCTCGATGGGTGCGCAGAGAGACAACGAAGGAGTACCACTGGATCCCAATCATCAGGTGGTTCTTGTGATTAGCAGCGACGATGAAGCTGCCGGCGAAGACGAGGAGGACGAGTACGAGGACGATTTTGATCTAGACGACTCGGTCCCCGGACCAGAAATGCGCAGTTCGTACTTCCAGGAGGATCCGGACGTGGCCGCCTTCAACGCGCGCCTGGGGCAATCTCAAAGCACGTCGAGAGCAGCAGGTGGGGCGAAAGGCGGTTCTTCTCGGGCGCCAAAGACTGCATCCTCCAGCAAAGGTAGCTATGGGCGCAAACCTTACCGGCGCAGCTCAGGAGGATCGAGTAAGGCGCGCTCGGGGTACAAGAAATCGACGACCAAACGAGCGAGTGGAGGAAGTTCATGGAAGACGGGCAAGAGGGGAGGTGGTGGAAATGGAGGAGGAGGAGGAGGAGGAGGTGGCATTGGGATGATGCCAACTTGAGGGAGAGCCTAGAGCGGTGAATTGTGGGTTCTACGGGATATCTTTTGCTTGGCCGGTAGTGGCGTGTTTTGGTGTCTTCGGAGTCTGCGGAAAGGTCACGACGTACACGTGTCGAGGATGAGGTGAAATTTTTTGCATGTTGTCGCTCACAAGGCGGATTTCTAGATACGAGACAGGGTCGAGTCTGTTTGGGACGGGGACAAGGAGGGGCCCGGCATAGCTTTTAGTGGCATGCAACTGTGTTTTTAAGCATATCCAATCAAGCATTGTCGCAGCGCTGATACGGCACGGCGCTATTGAGCAACGACACAGATGCTCAATGCGCCGAGAATTGAGGCAATGGAACTAATTCACCAGGAGTGTCGTCTGGTCGCGTGCCAAAATATGGGTCATGGCGTAACTACATGGCGATGATTGAAGATAAGCAAGCTGGTGTTGACGGGACTGGAGGCCGACAGGCACCTCGGTTGAGGACGACAGTCGGAAACTGGTCGTCGTTGAGAGTCGACGAGAGGCTGGAGGTTTGGAGAAAGTTCTGGGGTGTCGTGGGCCCCGCCGGTGGGCCTCGAGACAAACACAGCAAACGCCGACCGCGATAGGGATTCCGCCGGTCAGTTGTGCACATGAGCGCGGCGAGGAAAGCTGTATCCGTCGACGATGTCGATTGTGTCAACCCAGATGTAGACTTCCATGACAGTACCTAGTCGCCCGGAAGGCCAATAATCAAAGTGCCGTTCCCGAAGCTTCTGCACGGCCCAGGCGGTGTTCAATAATTTAACAAACGTGCGTACATCATCCGCAAGTCGTCCACATGAGTCTCCCGCCGCGGCGCTACATTCCCAGTCCGGTCAGGCCGTCCTCTTTGCGATATAAGAACAATGCCAGTCCCGACCAACACCAGCGATGCAGACGCAGACTCGATAGACGATTCCACTGCCGACACCGTCGCTACAACCGCCATGGACAAGGTGCCCGACCACGAAGCTGCCCAGGTCAAGTCCATTGACCAGCAGCCGCACAAGGAGGTTGCGCCCACGCGCTCCGATCGCCCCGTCTGTGAGACGCGAGAGCCCTACGGTCCGCCAGGTCAGTCTCGCGCTCTCTCTCTCTCTCTTCCCTTGGGCCGTGGCGCTGATTGCCGTCTCCAGGTTTTCGTGGCATCTTCACCTCCCACTATGTCGCCCTGTGCGCATCCTTCTCGGCCATGGGCGGCCTGCTCTTCGGCTACGAGTGAGTCTCCACCCGTGATGAGCGTCGAGCGAAGCGCCTACTGACTCATGGCGCCTTACAGCCAGGGCGTTGTCTCCGTCATTCTCGTCATGCCCCAGTTCCTCGAATGGTTCCCCCAGGTGTCGAGTGACTATTCAGGCGGTGGCTTCTACAAGGGCCTGCTGACGGCCATGATTGAACTGGGCGCACTGTTGGGTAAGCCTTTTCCCCTACGTATCATTATTCCCCGCTCCCCGTGGGGAAATGGATGTTGTGGAGCGCTAACCCACATTTCCCAGGCGCGCTCAATCAGGGGTGGCTGGCGGATAAGATATCCCGAAAGTACTCCATCGTAGTCGCCGTCATCATCTTTACCATTGGCTCCGCCCTGCAGACCGCCGCCCAGGATTACGCCATGCTTGTTGTCGCCCGCCTCATTGGCGGGATCGGCATTGGCATGTAAGAATTCAGCCTCATCGCCATGGCGAAGCTTGTTCTCATGACTGACGTCTGTAGGCTCTCCATGGTCGCCCCCCTGTTCATCTCGGAAATCTCGCCGCCTGAAATTCGTGGAACCCTACTCGTCCTCGAGGAATTCAGCATCGTCTTCGGCATTGTCGTCGCCTACTGGATCACCTACGGAACCCGCTTCATCGCCGGCGTCTGGTCATGGCGCCTGCCCTTCCTCCTCCAGATCATCCCCGGCCTCGTCCTCGGAGTTGGCATTCTCTTCATGCCCTTCTCGCCCCGATGGCTTGCTTCCAAACATCGTGACCAAGAGGCGTTGCAAAACTTGGCCAAGCTCCGTCAATTGCCCACCTCGGACTCGAGGGTCATGCTGGAATGGTATGACATTCGCACCGAGGTCGCCTTTCACAATGAGATTGCGGCCGAAAGGCATCCAACCCTTTTTGGCAGTCGCAACAAAATGGACCGTATTAGGCTCGAAATTGTTGCCTGGGTCGATTGCTTCAGGAGAGGATGCTGGAGACGCACTCATGTCGGAATGGGTCTCATGTTTTTCCAGCAGTTTGTTGGCATCAATGCCTTGATCTACTACGCGCCGACAGTAAGTTGTCATTCATCTACTTCTACAAAGATGCTAACATTTTCCAGTTGTTTGAAACCATGGGACAGACATATGACATGCAGCTGGTTCTCGCTGGTGTCTTGAACGTGGCACAATTGATCGGCGTGTCGAGCTCCATTTGGTCCATGGACCGCTTCGGACGTCGTCCTCTGCTTTTGTGGGGAGCGGTCGTTATGTGCATCTCCCACGTCATCATTGCGATTTTGGTTGGCCTGTTCGACGACAATTGGCCTGCCCACAAGTCCCAGGGATGGACAAGTGTAGCATTCCTCTTTCTCTACATGCTTGGTAAGTTTGAATCCTGTCCCACAGCCCCGGAAACCCCCATGACTGACCCCTTTTAGCATTTGGTGCATCTTGGGGTCCCGTGCCCTGGGCAATGCCAGCCGAAGTCTTCCCCTCCTCCCTGCGCGCAAAGGGAGTGGCCCTCTCCACTTGCTCCAACTGGCTCAATAACTTCATCATTGGCCTCATCACCCCTCCACTGGTACAAAACACGGGATTCGGAGCGTATACATTTTTCGCCGTCTTTTGTCTTCTGGCCCTCGTTTGGACCTTCTTCTTCGTTCCCGAGACGAACGGCCGGTCCCTCGAGCAGATGGACCAAGTGTTCAAAGATCTCAGCAGCGAGGAGGAAGACGCCAAGAGGGCACGCATCGAAGCTGCGATGATGGGCAGCATGCAAGCTGGCTCGGATCAGGAATCCGTTGCCGTTTAGAACGTTTGGCGCATCATAGAAAGAGACGGAACGCATTAAGACACGGAGTTTGGAGCACGACTACTACTTTTTGATCATGGAACACGATACGACATTTGACGCCAAGCAAACTCATTACAAGACGATTACGGACGGTTGATTCCCCATGACGCATTCAAATTTATCTTGGCCAGCCATGTCGTACACTGGAGTAAATAGAAAACATTAGTAAATGTACGCAAAAACATTTGAAACACTTCTACCGCTCCGGCAAGCGAAGCCTTATTTGTTGCTTCGTCCGCAGGGTGCGAGGCCTTCCCATGGTGTCGGCTCGGCCAGGTGAATACTTCTCGTAGAGCTGAAATCAGCCGTGAGCATGCTCTCTATAAGAGTGTAAAGGTAGAGGGACAGTGTCAAAGCTACTTCTGCACAGCTCTGCCGGGGGCGTGGAGCCTTCCTATAGCCTTACTCGTCAAGGACACAAATCCTCTTACAACAACTTCATACGAATACGATGCCTTTCCGTATCGACTACATCAGAGGCACAAAGTCTATTGACGAGGAGCATTCAAAGCTCAAGTCCTCCCCCGGGGATTCAGCCTCTCGATTTGCGGTGTCCGGATGCTGCACTTGCCGGTGAGCTTCGCATTGATCACATCGACTGATTTTGTCCAGTCGGAATATGAACCAGATAATCGGAATTGATTCGCATTAGTTACCCGCCGCCTAGATGCTTCTCATTTGCTGCCCCCAGTGTCCTCATATCAAACAGCGCCCAATTGCATCAAGCACGGCTACATGACTTGACATTTTGCGTCGCCGCGCCGAACGTCCACCCCTGGATCATCCCACCCAGGCCCACGGCCGATCCTAATGCCATTCCTGGTGCTGCGTACAATGCGCATTTGGGCGCGGTCGTATCTGCCGCGATAGTCGCACAGTGGACATGAGTGCGGCCTTGCGATTTCGCGCACGGGATGCGGTGGTAGCTGGCTCACTTTGATGACGGCCCGGTCCGCATAGACGGAGCAGTTGGAGAGATCGAAACCCGGAGCGCAGGGTTGGACCAGTGAAAGCCAATGATGGTGGCAGGTTGGAGAGCGGAAGAAGTCGGTTTGGCACATGCTGAACCTGTGTGCCTGCCTTGTTTTGCGCTATGTCGTGTGGTGGTAATGCCGATGTTCTCTTCCCAGAAACTAGGCTGATATCGCAAGACTTGCGGCTGTGGCAGCGAAGAAATCTTGGATGTTGCTGCAAGTTGGGTGTCGGTTCTGCCATGCTAAAGTGTCTGTGCCGACTCTTTTCAATGAGTGAGCTGCAAACTTCTGCGGCGTGCAATCATTTACGACACGATGGTAGACAACACACTGTCGAACAAGGGCGTTTCTGGCGTTACAGCAGACAAGGGCCATGACCAGGTGGATTGTGAACGGCGTCGTGGCAGCGGCGGTGTCCACCAGCACCACGTTTGCGGTGGTCTATCCGTTGTCGACGACTTTGGGCCATTGATTACTACCTCATTTGTCTTTATTATCATGGTCGGGGTCATTTTCTTCAAGCTCCTGCTTCCGTATTGCTTGCATGAGCTCGTACAGCTGGCCGATTTGTTGGTCTGCGACCTAGCGTCAGTCTCGCGATGGTGGATTGCTACCACGTGCACCTGGCACGACGTACCGCTCATCTTGTCTATCTTGCTCTTGTCCATTTTCTCACCCCTCCACGAATTCCCCTCGAGTTGTTGCGCGTACATTTGCCATTCGGTCAGGAAACCAATCTGGTGGGGTCAGCGCGAGGCCTTGACTTTCCCGCTGTCCAATTATCGTACAATGTGCATGGGGTTCTCTACGCTCTTGTGTGCCCGAAACTCCGACTTGACGTACTCATCGCCCAAGAGACGCATCTGGGTGTCCAGCTTCTTCCTGTGGGCGCGGAGTATGCGACGGTAGAGGGGAATCGGAGGAAGGAGGGCCATGGGCGCAGGGCGGAGAGGCTTCGACGCCCCGACGGCGGTTGCTTCGGCAAGAAGAGAACGAAAAACCCTCATCTTTGGATCAATTGATGTGTGCTGTGGTAGATGGAAAGTGAGCGTGTCGATGTCGCGCTTGCGGGAACCTCAATGGGGCAGAGCCTCGGCAAAAGGCGGCAGACAATTTCATCCGCCGACGTCACCACCCATCTTTTCTGCAACACTTCGACGCGCAGCCGCCATGCTGCCCACACCAAATACCTCCCACGTCTCTTTCGACCGCGTTTACGAGCCTGCCGAAGATTCATATCTGCTTCTAGACACCTTATCCTCCGACAATGAGAAAGCCTTTCTCTCGCAGCGATTCGGAAAGCGCGATGGACAATGCGACCCGCCTTTGGTCGTCGAAGTCGGCACAGGCTCTGGCGTCGTCCTAGCATTTGTCGCGCAAAATACCGATATTCTGTTTCAGCGCAATGATGTGCTAACGCTTGGCATTGATATCAGCGCCTTTGCTTGTCATGCAACGAGCGAAACTGTTGTCACGGCTGTCCAGGAAACCAGATCGCGAAATACCCACCCCAGCGTGTTTCTTGACGCAGTAAACGCCGATCTTCTATCGCCACTCAGACCTGGAGCTGTTGATATCTTGATATTCAACCCGCCGTACGTCCCTACGCCCGCTCTTCCGGACGCGACCAAGCACGACGAGTACAACCAATATGCGCCCGAGACTAGTTTCGAACAAGAGTCCTACTTGCTCGAGCTGTCGTATGCTGGAGGTCCCGATGGCATGGAGACCACAAATAGGCTCTTGAAACAGCTTCCGAGCGTGCTACACGCGCAGCGAGGGGTAGCCTATGTGCTGCTGTGTGCACAGAACAAGCCTTGGGAGGTCCAGGCGCACATACGCAGCTGGGGCGCAGATTGGGATGCGGAATTTGTCGGAAGCAGCGGGAAAACGGCGGGCTGGGAGAAGCTACAGATTCTACGTATATGGCGGCGCCATGGTCTGGCGGAGGAATAGAGTGACGCCACAGGGACCATTGGCTCGATGAAGATGGGACGAAAACAGCCACGGGTGGCGTGGCTCGAAGTGAGGGAAATGCAGAGGCTGGACGTGCCTTTTTAAAAATGAATTCATCAATGCAGAGAAGTGCTCCAGAAAAGCTGGGGAATGCTGTCAGTGTTGGTCCGTACCTACCCTGCCCGTTGTGTTGTTGCCGTAGCAACCGCGGACCGATACAACTTCGGCGGTGCCGAGAAATGATGGGGTGGATTCCACAGCTCGAGCATCATCGTCATCCCTCTGGACGACCCTTCCAACTCCCAAGACATTGCCTCTTCGACTTGCTGGAGACTCATGTCGCCCTCATCATGAATCGATATGCGCAAGCGACCCCATGTCCTGGACCGACGTCCTCCTCGACCATCGCTCAAAACAACAACAACAACAATGCTAGCGCGCACACCTCAGGCGCATTCCTCGACGACGCGACCGCAAACATAGACTACACCGCCCAGTCTAAGCAGGAGATTCTCGGTATTAAGCTACGGAAGCGCGCGACTCGAGCAAAAAGAGAGCCTGCGTTCGATCCTTCAACGGACATTTGGGTAGACGATGCGATTTCGCGATCTCCGCGACGAGGCAAGAAATCAATCCCTCAAGAGGTCAAGGAAGATGCGACTCGATCGCGAAGCCGTTCCAGGAAGTCTGCTGCTCTCGCGCAACCACCACAACGGATACCGATGCCTCATGCGCCCAACGAGGATGCCAAACAACCAAGAAGGCGCCGAGTGTCCGCTTTGCTTGCGGAAAAAGGACTCACGCCCGGCTCGATCAAATCAAAAGCTGCGCCGAAGAATGGTGATCAAGAGAAGAAGAAGCCTGAGATTCAAAAAGATCCACGCCGCAGGACCATCTATGTGCCATCGGACGATACGACAATCATGACGATCCATCCTGGCTCGTACAAGGGGAATACTAGGTCGGCAGAGTTTACAATGGATTTGGCTGCATTGAACGAGGATGTAGCAGCGCCAAAGTCTTCAGTGCACAAGGAGAAGACAGCTTTGAGGAGGTCTATTACAGCGGCGCCGAAAAGAGTTCCCCTGCAAAAAAGCTCAAAACCATTGCAAGGCACCTCCTTTTCCGAGGACATTTTTGGATCAGGAATAGGCAAGGAAAACGTGCCTCCAGGGATACTTGTGAAGCCTGAGAAGAAAATTACTGGTGGCCGCGCTACCCCTGAGATTGTCAAGAGCCGCGTCACAAAGCCCGTCAAACTCGAGCCAGCCGGGATCAAAAAGACAACCTCTGCTACTCAGCTCGCCCCGGCTGTAACAAGACCTGAGCCGAGCCGCAAGCGTCCAAGCTCCGAGAATGTGCAAAGAAACAGACCTTCTAAAGCGTTGAAGACCCACAACGACGCGACTCCGGCGAGAGCTCCCCTGGGCGACAAAACCAACAAAAAAGCGGCATACTCCACTTACAAGTCTCCCAAGTCTCGCATCATCAAACAAAAGCAAGAGAAGCCTCCTCCCAAACTCAGCGTTCCGCTCCTCGTTCAAAAAGCCCAAAATCTCGGCGACAAATACAAGGTTATTTCCGACGACCTCAGCAGTCCCGCACTGTACGAAGACAGTTGGCTGAGTTATCAAGAAGTCGCTATAACCCAACTGATCAATAAACTTTTCGACTCAGTGGATTTGACGACCCAAGATCTTGCTCAAGAAGAAGGCGGCCTCCGCAGAAAGCTTTTGTGCGTGTACCAGGAGCCTGAGATTCCAATTTTGCACAAGAGGCTGCAGGCATCCCTGATGTACGGAGCTTTGAGCATACCGCGCGACCTTCTCTCTAAAGCAATTCGAATCAAGGATGATGTTGGACTGCGCCGCAAATATCTCAAGCTTTTCGTTGATACGTATGAACCCTCCATCCTCACTGCGGCATTGGAAGCTGTTGTGGGTCGACAAGTCCCCATTTCTACTCGACTCTCATCAGGCGCAACTCCATCGAACGGTGAAATGCCACGAGTACGGGTACAGAAAAGGACAATCCAGGATTTCCTCGACACTTTTCTCGTTCGTCATGAGGATGCAATACGGACCAAAAGTGGTCCAGGAAGTATTGCTAGCATTGCTCGAGGCCAGAAGGAGACCGATGATTTTGGATCCCAAGGCTGGTCCTGGCGACGCACCGTTCTGCGTAGTTTGATGCTTATTCTTCTCCTTGACATGAGCAAGACCAAAAACATCGTCAACTTGCCGTTATTCCAAAGCAGATCGCTATACAAATCTTCGCACGCAGTCCTCCAACAGCTTTCCAGCATGCTCTTCCCATCTCTTGGTGACGTCTCCCGACCGCTGAGCCATTTCAATTACGAGCTCCATCACGTTCAATCACCCCTCGAAGAATGTTCTTACCGGATCGAGAATTTGGCTACCGACATGAGAGATGGGGTGATGTTGACGAGACTGATTGAGGTCCTGTTGTACACTCCTGCATCACTTCCGACTCAGAAAGACGTTACCATTACTATGCCCACTGGCGATATCCTGACCAGCACTTTCAAAGTCGACGACGAGGATTCTTGGGTCTTGTCGCAGCACCTCAAGTTTCCTTGCCTTGGGCGGGCACATAAGCTCTTCAATGTCCAAATCGCCTTGAGCGCCCTTGGGGGAATCAAAGGTGCTGCTGGTCATGTTGCCAAAGAGGTCACGGCGGAACATGTGGTTGATGGTCATCGCGAGAAGACACTTGGCCTGCTCTGGTCTTTGGTGGGCAAGTGGGGTCTCGATATGCTCGTCGATTGGACCGAGTTGTCCAAAGAAACTCAGCGCCACCGCGAACAGTTTTATGCACAAAAGGATGAGGACTACTGTGATCCAGACAGCGAGTCCGACTCCGAATTGAAAGAGACAACAAGTCTGGTGAGGCACACCGCAAGGCTTCAGGCATGGGCCCATGGCATTGCTCGCCTTCAAGGTCTCCGGGTTGCGAATCTTACAACATCTTTTGCCGATGACCGCGTCCTCGAGTCCATCGTGGACCATTACCTTGGATGCTTTCCCAGCGCGACTCCAACCTCGTCAACCGGCCATACCTCAAATCTCAAAACCAAGCTCAAAGCTATCGGCTGCAGCGACTCTTTCATTTCACTCTACACGCCGTCGACCAGCGATTCGGCTCCTCGTCCCATCCCCTCCAAAGACTTTACGGTAACAACTCTCGCATTCCTCGCATCCCGCCTGCTCCCGGCTTCGCGTGGGCACCGCGCCGCCTGCGCAATCCAGCGTCGGTACCGTCTGCGGCTCGCACGCCGCGAGGCCACACGGAGAGTCACCCTGATGCGCTTGGCAGCGGACTGCGCAACCGTGGTGCAGACGAGGGACAAAGTCGTTGGGGCTGCGGTGGTGTTGCAAAGGGCCTGGAGGAGCGTACTGGATTCTCGAATTGGACGTCTCATTGGAGACGTGGTTGGATTCCAGGCCGCAGCCAGAGGCTGGGCAGCGAGGAGAAGAGCGAAGGCTTCCAAGGGAGGGAAAGTCAAGAAGAGAGAGAACATTAGGGGAGGTTGGTGAAGTGCCTGTGCGTTTCTCGAGATTGGGCCGTTGTGGGGGTATTCGCAGTCTAGCAGTGTCTCGGTTTGTTTGGCGTTGTACTTTTGTGTCTTTTGTGACTGGCTTGGGTTTGGCTTGTTGGGTGCTTGATTGGCTTCGCAGGGTGTTTTGATCACTTTCGGATTAACGACTTGACGACCTCTTTCGGCTGTTTCGTATACCCTCTTACAGCGGTTTCCTGCCGTCGCTCCTTCACAAGCTGCAGGTAGATATATAGTGAAATAAAATTACTGAACAACAAATATCTTTCTCTTGTGCTGGTTCTTATCCTGAAATTGGACTTTAACCTTGTAACAAGGGGAGGGGTTTTACTTATTTCAGCATGTCCATACCCCTTTTCAGAGCGGCGCCTGATTATTGCCTGCTGTAACCTTTTAGGAAACGCGATTGCGTCGTCCATAGAAGAAACGTATTCATTCATGTATGGATAGGTAAGCGCTTCCACGGTTTGCGGCTGCGCGCTTGCAGCATGACAAGTTGTCACTAGGTTCGGGTGTTTCGCGCGCTGTAAATATACCAAACCACTAAGACAGGCCTCAAAGAACTCGAAAAGACACGAGTGACGTTACGAGAGAGCAGAGAAATGAGCAAGAAGTTGCTCCGGCCAACACGCTAGAATATGAGCTGCAGCCTTAATACAAAACGGGCAGGCGCGCCAGGGAGGTAGTGATGACCGAGAGGTTTCGACAACGCAACAAAATAATGTCGAATCAACGCCATGGAATCGCTAAAAGAGGTGATTGATGTGCTGAGTGGACTAACAGGCGCGTGTGCCGAAAGTGTTGGCGCTCTTAAGGTGACTGCGGCCGCACCACCACACAACTTGTCAAAGACGGTGACCAAGCCCATGGCGTTGAGAACTCCAAGAAGAGAAGCAGCAAAAACTCAAGATTGATACGTAGTAGGTGGCAGAGTTCGCAATCGAGCCATTAGCACCACGGTGGTAGGCCTCCTGCAGTGCATTGGGTGTATATATTTTGTAAACGCCACTTCCTTTCCAATGCCCCTTCCCGCGCCGGCCTCAAGCTTGGATAACCCGAGCCCGCTGGCGTAGATATCCTGCGGACTGCGTATCGCGGGTGAATCTTTGCTCTTTTGATCTTTGATCTGCCCTCCCTTCATCTCTTTCTCCTCCTTCTCCCTTATGTCTGCTTCTGTCTGCGTGGTGTTTTGGCCGTGGGGTTGAGCACACTGGCAGGTCAGCGAGGAGCCCTTTCCTCGGGACAGTCTAAGCGAACAAGATTCAAGCCCTTGACCTTCTGCGATGATAGCTTCCAACACTCTGTCAATGATTGTGACCAAAGAGCACTGGACTTCCTAAGCTGTGCTCGAAGCTAACGGAAGTCACAGATCTAGGCCTGGTAGAAAATGAACGTTCCATAAAACGTGTCTGCAGGAAAGATCGTTGAATGGACTTGATCCATCTTGTGGCTGAGGCGGGGGTGATTTACTTTGACTCTTGGGACTAAAGGAAGCCTGATACCTCCTTCATACTTCCATTCTGCGTGTGCTTTACCCTCGTGTCAGCTGTTTAGCAGCATGAATGGGCTGGCCGGACTCCGACAAAAGCTAAGAGGGTCATTGGTGGACGTCCCGGCGGTCAAGAAGTGGCACACGCGTCAAAAGATGCGAATTAAATGCAATTTTCGTTGGAATCTAATAATCAGTCCGCTGCAAATAAGTATGGCCAAAATATCAACGGAAAGCGAGCCATGGCCGCAAAGAAACACGGATCCCTAACCGCAATACCAAAGGATGTGAGTGAGGAAGCCAAATGCGCCTGGTATCGTCATAACCCGTCAATCCGTCTCGAGCCTTTGCCGTCGTCCATTTTTGAGCCGACTCCTCTGCCAAAAACCGGCACGAACTGCACACAACCTTCCTTTTCTTGCCAATGATGGCGCTCCGAAAATTTCATGTCCCATTATCCGAGATTCATGCAGTCCCATGCCATCCGATTCCTGAAGAATGCTCCGATGCAGCCAGGTGCCAAAGCTTCCGAAGACTACCTTCTCCATTTCCTCACATCATGCCGCTCCTCTCTGGTGAGCCTTCGCCCATGAAGATGTTGCTGCTGGTACTACCGCTCATGAAAGCCGGGTTGATCGCCTGCGGTTGCGGCTGCGAGGACTGCCCTTGCTGATTTTGTTGATTTGGTGGCATACTCGTGCTAACGTCTGACATCAAGTCGGGGACACCCATTGGCCACATTTGGTTGCTGGGGTCCATGGCTGTGCCTTGGACGTACGAGTCCCATGCTTCCTAATCCACCGTCAGCTCCACAGCCCGTACAAGCCAAAGAAGGAAAACTTACCCAGTCAAGATTCGAAGATGGCATGTCCATCCCCTGTAAGCCGATACCTGAGGTGCCAAACATTTGTGAGAAAGGGCTGGCTGTAGAAACGGGCCCTGTCGGCTCGCCGCTTGGAGCGGGTCCCGTGTACTGTGGTGTGAGGCCGGTACCGGAGGAAAGCGGATCATTGAGAATATTTCCCATTGATGCAGGATACGAAGGCCGATTGTCGAACATATTTGCGCTGTTCGGAGTCAACGCACCGGTGCTCAACATGCCAAGTGTCATGGCCGCTGAATGTTCCGGGGCAACATTGGAGTCGTCCTGGAGGCTCGCCGTAGCTGGGTACGCCGCGGCAGCTGTTGCGAACTGCGCTTGGCGCAAAGCATGAGATGATTTCAAAGTGTTCAGCATTACACTGAGTGACGCATGCGCTTTGTACGCTTCCATGGAGCCGTTCGAATACTCGGCCCAGATTGGAACTACAGTGTCAATGGCCGCCAGCATTTCATCGCGGCGGTCCTGAGGCCAGCTGTAGATGTCGTTCGCTGGTGCGCGGCCGCCCCTCTCGGCCTCGGCAGTGCAGGTGTGATAGAGGTCAAGAGCAATAACCATTGCCGCAACAAGGAAGTCGTTGGTAGTAAGGGAGGTGATGAACCATTTGACAGTCCGCAGACGACCACCCGGCTGCGACTCGCGATAAATTGTCGCCTGATGCTTCAACATGGCCATGGAAGCATCGATACAAGTCCGGCGAGAATATGCATATCTCGAGTTTTCGCGCGAAGGTCCCAGGAACTTCCTGTGCAACACAATCTGGGCTTTGAGGTAGAGCAGCTCAATACTAAAGCGCTGCATGACAAGCGTCGCGTTGTCCCTGGCCGATTCTTCCATGGATCTGATCTGTAGATGAGGAGGAACAGCGGCATTGAGCTCTCTGAGACGCTGATCCAGTTTTGTGATGCCTTCATACGAGGTGCAGCTCAAGGCTTGGGAATCCTCCACCACTTTGCCAAACGCATAGACCAATTTTGCTTTCGTGATCATGTAAGAACACGGCGTGGGCTCAGAGATTGGTCTTGATGTTGGCAGGACCTTGATCTCTTCGTACAACTCGTCATCGTAGATATTCCTCGGGAGTTCCGTGGTTGCGTCGCTTGACCTGACCATCGGAGGCTGGCCGTTCTGTTGGGAGAACAGCAGGTCCATTTTTCGGACGACACACCATACTCGCCGACGCATCTCGCCCTGAAATGGCGAAAGCGCGCGATAAGGAGCCGGGTCCCGGTGGTATCCCATGCGCATGGCTAAACGGACAATGATAGTCCAGCTGACCAACACGCCCAGCTCAGCATCTTTGCTCCGCGCATATTCACCTTGTACGTGGAGAATCAACGTCTCGAGCATGTGCGTAACGGGCGCCGTTATGTCGGCTTTGAGGAGGCACTGCGCGGTACGTCGTCGGTATTCGCTCGACATCTCCCAGGTCTTGCCGCGGTATTCCGGAGGTTCGTCGCCCGCTCTGTGATATGATTGCAGTGCAATGCACATCATTGCATAAGCCATGCCGAGCCAGATGATGGGAGTCTCTTCCGGACTTGTCCAATGATGGTCGTACTGTTTCTGGAATGTGGGACCATGGATAATGTGAAACCCAGGGTCATAGACATTGAAATATCGCGTAATCAACAAGTCGGAGACAGCTTTGGGAGGGAACGCGGCCAGAATCTCTGACTTGTCAACCGGCTGCACAGCACCAAAGAGGAATGCTGTGCCTGGGCTTATGTCATCTGTATATGTCGCTTGATGTCGTTTCAACTGCTCATCGTACTGCTTCTTGTGTTCTGCAAAAAAGCTCTTGACCTCTGCAATCTGCAACAGCGTCAGGATATCAGCAATGGTGACAGGGATCAGGCCGACGTACCTCTCCTAATATTGCGTACCAATGGGCCTCCGAGGCAAAAATAGACTTGTTATTGTCCACTTTCATGATGCCAATCGATTTCGCAACCTGATCAACGTCGCTATCATCATGTCCCATTCCATGTCCCTCTTGTTCTTCTTTGATTGTCATTCGCCTGTCGACCTCACTTGACCCCTCTGTTGAGCTACCGCCAACGCTTCCATGATTTTGGGGTGGATTCGGGAGGCTCATGTTCGCATTTGCTATAGCTGCGGCAGCCGCAGCAGGTCCAGCTGACTGAGCTCCATTGGTCATGAGGGACAGCACTAATCCTTCCAAGCGGTCGATTCGATTTTGCATGTCGTCCGGTGAGGTCGGTGGGGTAGAAGCGGTTGAACTCTTCTTCCGGTTACCAGGAGTGGCATACGTGCAGGACGCATTGTCGCCTCGTTTGGTGCAGTTGTCGCAAGGGTGACCACGGTTGCACTTGAGTCTGGTGAAGATGTTAGCCCTTGTCGTGCTACAATGGCAGACATGTTGACAAGAGACCTACTTCCGGTGTCGACATGGCCCACATGAGAGTGGCACTCTATTCCTCTTGCGCACGACCCGAAACTGACCGTCTGGGGAATGTCCGGAGTTAGAGGAGGCAGCCGAAGGGGGTGTGGGTGTCATGGTTGCTGATTTCCTTGGACCCAATGACAGAACAAGTCGGATATTCGGGGCAGCCTAAGTCCGAATAATACAGCTGCTTATGTGGAATTGAAGCCACTCGGGTCTTGTGTGAATTTTTGAGTTTGAAGTATTTGGTGAAGAAGCTGTTCTAATGGCGGATTCGCTGGATTCCGCCTTCAATCAATGATCCTGGGCACAAGAGCAATCGGTCGCGTAGAGGTCTACTGCCAGACAAAGTCGCCAAAGAGGGCCAATTCGTAACTCAGCACAGGCGGGAGCGGGAGAGGCGGAATCCGTCCTGTAATAGCGGAGGTGGAAACGGAGATGTCGTTAAGTCCACCCCAGCGCTTCGGCTAGCTGATAGAAAAGGAGCCCCCGAGAAGCGCCGGACTGCCTGGGTCTTTGGTGGTGGCTTGTCGCCGCACCGCACCTAATTCCCTTACTCTTTTGCGGCTCTTTTGAGAAAGTTTCCCCTTCGATAATGTACCCCCGAGAAGGCCGACCGGAATGAGTAGTAGGTTGCGAAAAGGTCGAATTTGAGATGGAGACGCGAAAGAGCGATTGTGCGCAGCACTGCGCAGACCGCTACTCTACGTGGGCTTCCCAAGAATGGATTCGAAGACGACCGGCGAAGAGGCCTTAACGCCGTTGTATCTCCAGCGACGTCAGGGCGAGTTTTTTCAGGTGCGCAGCTCCTGTGACATCAAAAGGCAGACGGTAAGCAGAGGATCTGAGCTTTTTTGCCACTTAAGCTTACCGCAGTTGAAATACAGACACCTTCTTGTCCTGTGGCCTGTGTTCGCAGTGTCGTTCCAGAGAGGTGGACGCCGGCTGTTTCGCGCGCAGCACAGCAACGAAAAGCTCCAACCGATGCGCGCGTCCAGACAACGGACGGCAGAGGATGGCGACACGTCGGAATGAAGGCTGAAGGAGGATATTTGTCGTCGTGGGGTGTGGGGCGGGGTTGTCTGGAGTTGAGGTGTGTCGCGACGACGTCAAGTGGAGAGAAGTTGAACTTGGGTCGAGAGCTGACAAGACAGCGTCGACTATCTGCGCACGCGCGGGAGCTTGCCAAGCCACAGGCACATGAATATCACTCGTCTAGATCCCTCTTCGACATACATCTGCTAATGCTTAGGTAGTGACTCACAGTCCAATCTCACGGTGTCGAATTTGGGCTTCTCCAGACAACAGTACCTACTGCGACGCTGTCCGTGTCCCGCGTCGTCTCTTATGTCCTAACTCCGCCATCCATATCGCTGCGCGACCTCCTCTCCACGTCGTCTTGTCCCTTGCCTCTTCCTCGCCATTCCATCTCGTCCCTCCATTGCGGCTTCAAAAGTCTCCCTGGGCCCGTCCTTACTCAGCCCGCCGCCACACACGACAGACATTGCTGCGCTATCTCGAGCCATCATCGAATCCGCATCTTCAGCTCCAGGACAGCATCCCGCTACCCCTCATTTCTGGATTCAACATCCCCGTGATCACTCCACAGGGATGCCTCAAAAACCACAATGATAGACCAAAGGACAAACCATTTCTCAGCCTGTCACAGCATCGGAACAGGCATTGAGCGAGACGTCCAACGGGCGGGGTGCCTCACTTTTTCAGTGGCCTCATCTTCCCCGCAACGCCATCATCAGAGCGGCCACCAATTGCTTATCGCGCCTTTTAGCACTCTGACGCTATGACGGCTGCCTCAGTCGTCACTGACAGGCTTGGTGCACTGCCTCTCACATGCATTTCATGTTCATGTTTGTTTCCCCAAAAGGATGCGCGCCAGACCTAGTGCGGTGCTAGGAGTAGCTGCCGACTCAGCCTGGTAAACGGGCTAAGCAAATATGTAACCGACAATCTGCGTCGAGGAACATCCTTTCAGGTCCAAGACAAAAGGAAACCCAGGAAAACAAAGCCGAGTCTCACTCTCAGCTTTGTCAGATCTTTGTTTCTTCCCCGGCTACCACTCATGTCAGAATACTGCATGTCAGCGACCCTGATCCGAGTCCCCGGATGCAACCGCCGGGTCAAGTGGCAGAATCTACCAGTGTTGAGAAGGGCTGGAAAGGTAGGTCAAAAGGTTAGTTCAAATTTGTATCTCTCCTCAACTTTCAACTTTGCTGCTTTCAGTACCATTCCACCATCGTCCACTCCAGGAAGTTTCGTCTTCGCCCATGCTTTCCTTTGGCGTGTTGAGCAACTGTGCGCGTCGACTAAAATTTGACTCCGGCGGCCGATGCGCGGCATGTCCTATCCTGACGCGCTATGATGCGCCCAATTACAAAAGAAACAAAAAGAGCAAAGAGATCTTTAAGCTGGCCAGGACTTGAATTTGGGACTCGCTGGCGGAACTGTACGATAACATCCACCCTTTTCGTGGTCTCGCTGCTACTGTGAATAGGGGTTGCAATTGTCAATGAACACTTCAGCTACGGTCAGTAGAAAGAGCCTCGGAACGGTAAATGAATTTAAAACGCGTGGAAATCGGGCCGTATTGGTCTTCGATTGATTCTTGGTGACGAGAAAGCGTGCCAATTACGCGCCGTCAGTACATTTTCAACTCTTCCCAGCGTCTACCAGTTCTGATTCCTTCATGTCCTCTTTTCCCCTCGTCTCCTTCCACTCCACCATCTCCCCCCTTTTATCATCCCACCTCCAACACTCCCCATCACCAACATTATACCGATAATAATTCTCCGTCCCACCCCTAACGACGGCCTTCCGAAACGTAATATTGATCCTCCCCGCCTCACCCGCCGTCTTCGTACTCCTCTTAGGCACACCATGCAACCAAGCGCCCTGCGTGGTACCCCGCATGAGTACCATATCACCACTCGCCAGCGGCAGCTTCAGCGTCGGCGCTGTGCGGTCTTGCTTGTGCTTCATGACAAAGTC
Organism: Phyllosticta capitalensis; assembly: GCF_038381095.1. Classification (NCBI taxonomy): domain Eukaryota; kingdom Fungi; phylum Ascomycota; class Dothideomycetes; order Botryosphaeriales; family Phyllostictaceae; genus Phyllosticta; species Phyllosticta capitalensis. Next base: position 1,098,290 of record NW_027117440.1, read on the forward strand.
ACGGCGCGCACCAAGTGACAGCGACGCTATGGCTGGGTCACGTCCGAGGAACTTTTCGTCGTCCGAGTGCATGCTGATGCTGTCAGCTCCAGATGCGTAGTAGTTGACCAGGCAGAAGTTGTAGACGCAGCCCGTCGCCCGCTGCACGGCGTCGCGCAGCACGGCCAGGCTGGCGGGCAGTGGCCGCGGCTGGCGCGAATAGCGGTTACTGGGGACAGGCGTGCGCGTCTTTGCGTCGAGCAGCTCGAGGGGCTGCGCTTCTTCTGTGTTTGCTTCAGCGCTGCCACCACCGCTGGCGAAGACGCAGCTTTCGTCGACACCAAAGACGGTCGTGTACCGCGGCGTTGTTACGTCGACGGGCCCGCTGCCGCCGCGGTTGATGGTGTAGCGCACGCGGTAGAAGGGCAGACTGGCGCGCAGGTGGCGGAAGAGCTCGTCGGCGGTGCGCCGCGCGATGAAGGGCTCGAAGTAGAGGAGGTCGAGAGCAGGGCCATTGGTCATGGCACGCCCAGGGGAAGGAGGGGTCGTGTCTGCGAGTGCATTCTGCAGGGAGGAGGGGATAGACGCAATGGCATGGGGGTAGGTGTGGTGGGTTGATGGTGGGGAGGCCGTGTCAAGGGGTTCTGGTGACAGTTTTACCTCTAGCCGCTGGCGCTTGGTGTCACTGCCCTCCACAGCGGTACCTGGAGGATAGAAGGTAAAGGCAACTTTTGATTTGTCGACCTTTCCCTTTTGTTGCGCTACAGTCTGGAAGTAGGCGTCGAGGTTGCGTTTTTGGCCCGTCATGGTGTGATTCCTTTCAAGATAATCAGAGGGCAACTTGAAAGTCCGCTTGTAGGGTTGCGGATTAACGTCGTCAAAAGGAGAGCCCCCTCTTCTGGGTTTTCCAGATAGATGATGGAGTCGCCGATTGGCCTTCTCGCCGTGCTCCTGCTCCTTCCGTAAGTTGAGCAACCCGTGCGCCGTGGACTTGGTGAGGCCGGCCCAGTGCGCAATGTCCGTGACCGTCTGGTCGTCTTTTCGGAAATCGTAACGGCAAAAAAACCGGCACCTTTGAATCGTGTCAGGCTCGTCGTTATCCAATTTTTTCGTTGGACGTGGCGGAGTCGTAGGCTCAGCCATGTTGCCGGTGCGTAAAAGTTGTAAAGATGCCCCGCTGCTGATCCACTCACGTCTCTCTGCCGATACACGACGCGATACCGAATGTCTGGCTGAATAGCTATCTTGAGTCGCAAGAGTTGATCGGTCCTGGCGCGTGATGCAGCGGCGAGACGCGTCCAGTGGTCGCGTCGCGCCTCAAACGACGGGCAAAGACAATTGAAGACAAGGCGGCACGTCAACAGGGATACAGGAATGGGATCTTGGACACAAGGGCGCCCACGCACGATGAAAAGAAATCAATAAGAAAATTTCCTTCTGCAGATAGCCGCACACAGGGTTGTTGATCAGAGGAAAGAAGGTGAAACGGAACACCGGCAGGGGTGGGTGAAGTATGCGCCGTCTTAGTTCTATGACATCATCGCTGTTTACCCGTTTTCCATCCCACTCGCGACGGCGTCCTCCCTGTCGTCCCGCCGTCCAATTCGTTTGAGGATTTTGGTTTTTCTTCCCTTTCTTTACAAAGCGATCCTGGATATCCCATCTTACAATACCCCTGCCACGCTTAACGAGAAAAACATGCGTTATGGCGCGCAGCCCTCGTCTAGCACTACACAGCCCAGCAGGGGTCCGGGGTCGACACAACCAACTGTTGTGTCTCATTGCGCAGTCAATAGATGGACAGGCACATATCGAAAATCTCAACTCGATACATGATACACCTCTCTCCCGAATCGAGTCCCCCAAACGCTCCATTCCGAAATGCGGCTGATCGCGTCCGCCTTCTTAGACGACGTCTCACAGAGACGGGATAGATTAGTTGGAACTTGGAACCAAGACACTTCATCTCGCTAGCTTGGGAGCCAATGTACCAAGCCATATTGCTCCAGTTCGCTATTGCGTACCGAGGTAGATGTTGGGAACGGATGCTCTGCCGTCGAATAACTCCTCTCCTCTCTCCCCTGTCCGACGCGGTTTCAGTACCCAATACCTCCTTTCCCTTCATTGCTGCAGCACCCATGCGGGTCGATACCGTTTATTGGGAAAACCCGTCAAGGTAGCAGTGATCAGTGCCCTGTAGTACAAGACGGGTGTCGGCAGAAAAGTCATTTAGACTTTTCTTTCCGCCGCCGTTGACAACAGCGGTTGGTGGCCTGCCTGCGAGAGAGCTTCTGGCTGAAGTTTTGCTGCGCAGAAGCACCAAGACCGTCAAAATTCGTCCGCTCCACTTATGTACGAGCTGGGCGGCCGTTAAAGCGGTCTTGATGCCGCTGCCGTGAGCGTAATTGATTGCTGTTTTCCGACGGATATTCGTATTCGGCCTCCAAAAGGGGCAGTCCACCGCGCGGTGCGACCTTCTCCTTTTGAACTGTATCACGACATCTTGTGCTACGAGCAAGTGTGACTTGGTGACGGCTCATCATGGAACTTTGCGGTGTGGAGATTGCGGAGCAGCGGCGATCTGGCTTTGGGGAGAAGGCGTGAGTTGGGTGCTAAAATGTGACTGGCTGGGAGATGAAGCTTCGTCGATGCAGGCTAGGGAGAAGGAAAATCGAGTTATCGTGGAGGTGGGTCTCCATGAGGTCGTTCGTTTCCGGCGCGTCATGCTTTTTGTGACCTTATGGCGTCCTGGTGGTTGCCGTACGTGGTTGCTTCGTAAGGCCTCTGTGTCGATGCATAATCAGGCGGTTGAATGCTTCCGATGCTGATTCTCGAAGGTTGGTTGCTCTTCGTCTCCGGCTCTTGACTGTGGCAGACTCGTGTTGTTTGAACACCTCGAGTTTCAATCTTTCAACCTCATTTCTGAGTTTGGTCAAGTCTGTCGGGCATACGCTTGAAGGCATATTCTTGCATCGATGATAGCATCAGCGTCATGTGCGTTTTGAAAGATAGAGCGTGATTCGAGACAAAACGGCAATTTTGCCAGATAAGGCGTTAATGACGGTGGTATTGGCGGCGGCGATGCAAATTATCGGCTTCGAGAAGATGCCCCATGCAGGTTTCATCAACAACTCTGCTCTCTCTTCACAGATGGTCTGCATTCCCCAAAACAGAACTCCGACTGCTGCAATCAGATGCTCACTCCCACCAGGTCGTCATCTTACACCTATGCCACATCTCTTCAATGCTGCAACACTACTGGCTTCCCAGGCTCCCAATCTTGCAGGCTCTGCTGAATGTTGCTCCAGTACCTCAACTTGACCGTCTCTCTTTTCGCCGTCTCCAAATCTCCTTCTCTGAATGCCTTGTCAAGCACACTCACATTGTGCTCTACTTTCGCATCATTCTCCTCCTTCATGGCCCGAATCTCCCCCTCGCCTTCAGCCTCCTCGATCGCCTCGCGTGCCTCTAACACCTCCATCAGCAGCTCCGGGTCCTCAATTTTGAGAGTCTCGTCCTCCGCCACCTCGATTCCTTGCAGACGCAATAAATACTGTGCCCGGGACAAGGGAGACTGCAGCGTCTTGTATGCCTCGTTGATGCGCGCTGATAGCGCCTCAGCGGTACGCTTATGCGTCTGCGGGTGGCGATCCGGATGAGCGAGCGCTTGGAGGCGCAGAAACTCGCTTTTAAGCGCGCGTAGGTCAATGTCGAAAGGTCCAGACGGCGGAGGCCCCCGCGATAGGGTGTTTGGGAAAAGCGAGTAGTGTGTGTGGTCCGGTTGTTGGACGGCAGTGGCGATTTTTTGAAGGGCTTCAGGAAGGGCGGAGAGGGAAGCAGATGATTCCTGCTGACACCGGCTGGAGCTATTGAAGGAGCGCTGCGCTGCAGGGGCGCAGTTCGCGGAGGTCGCAGCGGCGTGAGGGCGCAATTGCGATAATCGGAGGTGTGGCGGTCGAATTGGCGTTGAAGCGTTGGAACATTGGAGCTCGCGTCGTACGGCAGTTCGAAGCCAGCTGATGGTTTGGGGGGTAATTTTACGCATGTTGTTGTCCCAGATGATCTGGATGTGGTGAGGAGTTGAGATTGTGAGAATTGCAAGATGTGTGTTGATGCCTCGAAGCAGAGGCACAGAAATCGAGCGGGCGCATGAGTCAGGCACGAACGTCATCATACCTTGTCCAACTGATGCAGGCCCAGCCTCGGCTGTCAAATAACCTTACCAAAACCACACGGCTTCACGTCTATCTTCACGTAAGCCGGATTGAACATGCCAGTACATGCCTGAGCTGGCAGATTATCGATATCTGTAGAATGCTCAAAGTCCCATAACTCGTTAGAGAATCTTTCACTGAACTCTGACACGTCGATTCTGTTGACAAGCTCGACGTGACATGATTCATGCTTTCAGACGTGCGATGACAACAAGAACAGACCCGGGAGCACACAACAGCTTTGACACCGTCAACCTTGAAAAGAACCATCATCTTACGAATTCATCATTGCTTTGAAAAATTTGGGTATCTGTAAATCTGCTTCGAGCGGAAAATGAAACCCCCTTCCTATCCATGCCTGTGCCAAATCGACGCATATGGAGCGTAAAAGCAAACCCGCCGTCCTTCCTGTGTATGTCACCCAACCCGATACCCCTCAAAATGCATTCAAATCAGATTCCAAGGCTGCTGCCAGCTAAGCGGCCTGCGCGACAGCAACCGGCTCCTTTTGCTGAGGAGCAATCGCGGCATTCTCAGAACTGCCGTTTGTCGGTGCTCCGTTCACTTGTGTACTACCACTCTGAGTGTCTCCATTGGTTGTTGATCCCTCTACAGCCCTCTCTGGTGCTTCCTTAATGGGCATGCTTGGCGAGTGAGCTTCGTGTTTGATCTTCGGTCCGGCGGCTTGGCCGACTGATCGAGAGGGGAAGAACTTGTCGTGATAGTTGTGCTGAGCATCTTGGTCGCTGATGCCATTGGGAAACATTTGCCTCATGATGGCATTGTGGCGATCTTGCTCGGTGGCGTGCTCGGCTTCTGGTGTATTTGACCCATTGCTACTCATCGGGAATGGGGTGCTCATGCCATCGGGACCCGAAGTAGGGGAGTTGGATCCCTTTCCCAACTCCAATATTCTTTCCTGCTCCTTGCGTGCGTGGACCTTGCGTAGATTGGCAGCGCTGCTGTGCGAGCGCATATCAGGCAGTCCATCCTTTCGGATCAGGATGCCCTGCGCATTGCGGAACGGCTTCGTCCGAGTTTTTTTGGTGTGGGCGTATGGGTCAAGTTCCGATGTAGCTGTTGACGGACGCGCAAGCTCGATAGGGCGCATCGCCAAAGGGCCAGCGCCACCGGAGCCACGACGAACAAGGTTGCTACCGCGTGGCATCTTGGGACCACTGGGAGTGCCTTCAAGACCATAATAATCCTCTCGAACGACCTGAGACCCGGTCCAGTCCATGGGTGGCTTGTCCCACTCTGGCGTTCCTACGGCCCTTGAATCTGCTGGCAAACTCTTCCGCCCACGCCCACGTCCACCACGACCCCTCCGAGGAACATCTCTTGTGGCAGACATAGTGCTCCTTGGGTCCGCGTGCCAAGCCTCGACAGTCGAATCAACCATTTGGCCGAAAGGAACAAACGAGGACGGGGTCGAGACCGGGTGAAAAGCCGTTTCGTGCGACGATACTGCAGCAGCATGCCGTTGCTCGTTCCCATCAACATCCATCCGATCAAAGGATCCATTTGACTCTGGCCCTAGTCTCGGTTCAAGTGGCGCGAGCTTAGGCCTCTTTGGGGAACCTGTGGAGGCTGGGCGAGTGTCTGGTGAATCCTCAACACAGTTTGGGAGTTGCCGCTTGGCGCCCTGATTTACAGGTACCCATCCACTCGAATGCTGACTTGTTTGGCTGACGCTACCGTTTTGGTGAAGATGTTGTGTTGGAAGTGCGGCATGTGGGGGAAAGGGTTGAGATTGTGCCTGCGATGATGCTTGCGGTGCCAAGCGCGACTCAGGGTGAGGCTCTTTAGCAGATGTGTCCAATGCAGGTGACCCGTGGTAGCCCACCGTAGGGCGCGGCTGCGTGGGGTGTGGGTGGTGCTGAATGGGGAGGATGTCTCTGGAACCATAATTTGACGGAACAGCTGAAGCAGAAGGCAAACTGGTCGTAGCATGGTTGGGTCCGTGTCCGGGTTCCCGACCCTGAGGTTCCAATACCCGGATCCGACGCTTAAGAATTTCAAGTTGCATCTTCAATCCATCCACTTCGTTGACCTTCGCTGAAACATGATCGAGGCTGGTTGCGAATGCTTCCAATACGCCGTCATCGAGATGACTCACCGAGTGAGAGGCGGCGGGTACCGGCGCAGTGGGTCGGGAATGGAGTTCCTGTCTCGTGGCAAACAGCAGATTTTCAATCCGGGACATTTGCTCAGCCAACTTGATCACGTCTTGGGTGAGCGCGTCAAAGTTGCGTTGTTGCGTGTCGACCTTGGCCTCGAGCATGTCGACACTGCGGCGTTGCGATTGGAGGCCCCCTTGCTGATGTGACACTTGGACTTGCAGACGCTGCAGGGCATCAAAGTGAACTTCCTGCATGTTGGGAGTAGGAGGAAGGTGACCATTGGTACGAGGTAGTGCTCCGGGAGCCGTTTTTGGTGTTGCTCCAGCAGATATCGAGTAGTCCCTTAACGCGGGTGACGACGGTCTCGTATTGGTTGGTGGGTAAACTTTCTTGGAAAACTGAACTGATTGGGGCACGGGGGAGTGGTGTGCCGAGGAGGGCGCGGTGGAGGAAGGAGCAGGCGGCTGCGCTGGTGCTGAAGCTGGTGAAGGATACTGATGTTGATTGGGATAGTCATCCTTTTCCGAGTTGGCTGGACCCCGTGGGGCAGAATCGACGTCCATCATGGCTTGGGATGACGTCGTCTGGTGTCGAGAAGCGTCTGGCATGGGCGGGTGAGAGTTGTGCGCGGGGGTGTGAGGATCAAGAATGGACTGGGCGACTTTATCTGGCCGTTCGCAGCAGACTTCCATTCTTGACGCGAGAAAAATTCCCGATCCCTGTGAGACGGCACATGTCAGCAAACGATTTGGAGAAGAGTAAGACAGGACAGGGGTAGGTACCTGAAAGAGGCCTTCCTTTGTCTCGGACGCCTGGGGTATTGTTGAGGAGCAGGTACTAGGTGATCTGTAGCTGTAGCTGTAGTCCTGCACGCAGGCGAGGCAGATGGACAGCTAGCTATGTATGTATATGCAAGAGTCAGCACCAAGATAGTCAGTGGGCCTGCAGGGCTCTTCTTTTTAATAAAGAAACTTCACAGTGCCGGCCAATATAGCTCAGAGGTATAAAGTAGATTAGCGCGTAATTGACGGCCCCGGCGTGCTAGTGAAGTGGGCAACAAAGGGTGATTAACCTTTAGGGCGCTCCGTGCAGGGGGATGCTTGTGTGGCGCTGGCGACGAAATTTGAGCGGCGACGGCATGCTTCGAGAAGTTATGATAACTTATTACACGGCGGAAAAAGGTAAAAACTTACGTGCCGTCCAGCGCCGCGTGAACCAAACGCCCTCGTGCCCTTGAAGACCCCCTGTCCTGCCCAAGATGCCCTCTCGTGCCCTGCCCTTTTCAATAAGGTTGCTGCCTGGCCGTTGATTTACTCATCATGTCGTCGTGGCCATGACGGGCAATTTACTATACATGTTCCGTACGCGCAGCCTGGGGTTAGCTGGGTGGTGGTCGACATGGACTGCTTGCTTGCTCGCTTCGCTTACAACAGTCCCAACATCGCGACCTTGCGACTCTGCCTCTACAACCAGACAGTCTCTGCGTCGTCTCGAAATTATTCTCTCCTCGTCTTCCCCACCATCGCTTCCCTCCGCAAACACAGCCAGCATCTACCAGTGGGCCGTCGTACCCACCAGCGTCATCGGTGCTGATACGAGATCGCTTATGTTCCGCCGCGGCCATGTCTCTGAGTCTGGGCTAGCTGGATACGGCACAGCAGATCCACCTCTAGCAACGTGGAACGGCGCAGGATCTGGATTCAAGACGAGACGGCAGGGTGAGCAGAGAGGCAAGGCGACCATGATCCCTCACTTCCAACCCCCCTCCCAGCGCCTGTGATTTGCCCGCCCCGCCACGCAAACGACTCTACAAATACGTGGTGGATCTGCTTCTGCGGCCCAGAATAGGCCGGGCTTTTGGTCGCACTCGCATTTGCTCTCCCGCCAGTCCTTGGTACAGCCTAAACCTCGGCCAGACCGGTGCGACGTATCCATTGCTCAACATTCGAAAAGTGTGTACAGCGACAGGAAGGCGGTGCATAATGATAAGCGTGCGAGCGACCTCCCAGGCCAATCAATCATCACATCACCCCGGACGATTGCCATCTGCTATGATCATTCACGGACATCATCGCTTCGTCGTCTTTGGCCTGTGTCACTGGCCGAGATAAATCAGGGGCTGCAGGTGTTCAGGTAGGTATTATTATTGGTGCCACCTCGAGCCCAGCACCTCTGGACGACAATGTCGACAGACTTTCCTCCATGTTGTACCGGCATTATTGCTCATCTTGAGCGAAGCACGCCGTGCAACCACCGCTATAGCTGCGCCCGGCGCGACTATTGTCTGCTGATCCGTCCTATCCGGTCCACCAAGCGCTCAGGCCCACGAGACGCGCTCCCTCGACTTGAACTGGGCTGACCGTCGACCGTCCCGAATCGTCGTCTTGCCTCTTGCCGCCTCGTTGTTGGTGCCTTGCTGAGCAGAAGGCCGAGGAAACACCTGGCCGCTGATTGCGGGCAAAAAGCCGCCGTGGCATCGTGTGTTCAACTGCTCAGCGCCACTGTCAAACTTTTCTCCCGTCCTTCGGCATGTTCCAGGATTCCTCTCGCGAAATGGGCAACCGCCATGCAATTCGACCTCTTCGTGCGCCATGCCCTTACGTCAGCGGCCTATGACGGTCTCCTCTTCTGGCCTTCCCCCGTTAAACCCTTCGTACATCCGCTGGCCGATTTCGGTCATCGCTCGTTGGATGAGTGGTTGAAAACAATGGTCAAGGTAAACCGCCCAACGAAAGAGACGTGATTGGTCACGCCATTGGTGGACATGGCGGTACGTACTACGAGACTTCCGTTTCCTCCTAGACGTATCCGCATAGGCCGCAAAAGGAAGTAGGTAGCCCAACAGGCGGGCCCGCTCTTGTCAAAAGTAGGGCGCAAGGATCGGGCCCTTGATTTTTTTTCCTTCGTCGACCTGGAGAATGAGCACGCAAGCAGCAGGCGGTGTTTAAAAGGATTTGCTCTCTACATTCTGCCCGTCATCCAAATTTCTTGCTGTCGATTTTGCGAACACGAAAAATGTCGGCGACGACGACCGTGACTGCGTCGGCGGCCGCGTCGCCCCCGGCTATTATTAGGCTGGACGACTATCCAAATCGAACTTCGAACCACAGCGACGGCGCCAAGAGCAGCAACTCGCAATCACCAACGTCTCCAGAACTTCCGGAATGGGCGGCCACAACTGCTCCGCCTGACCCTGATAACATCGTCGAGGCCTCGCGCCTTGCAGACGCCAATGTCCCAGACGGCGGTTATGGATGGATTGTTGTCGCAGCCGGTGCTGTGCTCGCCTGGTGGTTCATCGGTACCACGTACTGCTGGGGCATAATTCAAGATGCTCTTGTGCAGCAAGGACTCTCATCAGCGTCGACGCTTGCCTTTGTGGGCTCCTTGACAGTGGCTTGCAATGCCATGTTCGCGCCGGTTAGCTCCCGAGTTTTGCGCTGGATTGGCTCTCGTCCCACGGCCATGATGGGCGTGACGTTGCTTAGCGGTGGTCAAATCTTGAGCGGTTTCTGCACGCATAGCGTTCCCGGGCTGTTTGTCTGCACCGGCGTGGTCATGGGTGCCGGAGTCAGGTTAGTCTCCCGCATTTGCGCCCCCACGCCACAACTCCTGGTCTGACCTTTGGCAGCCTTTGCTACATTGTTGCGACAACAATCACGGCGCAGTACTTTTCCAGAAGACGAGGAGTTGCCAATGGCATCATTTACGCAGGCGGAGGACTGGGGGGTGCTGTCACCAGTCTCGCGATGAATAAGCTTATCGTAGAAGTGGGCCCAGCCTGGACCTTTAGGGTGATTGGTCTAATCACTTTGGGGACGGCCATGCCCGCGGCTTTCCTTCTCAAAGAGCGAACCGACATCCAGTCCAAAAAGTTTATTGATTGGTATGCATCTATTCCTATGCAATTCGTATCAAGAGAGTATTCCATGGTAACACGCATCCTGCAGGCGGTTGGTCAAGGACTTTCGATTCATTACCATATTCCTTGCAGGGGCCATCGGGACTTTCCCGCTCTTCGTACCACCGTTTTTCCTGCCGCTTTACAGCAACTCGCTGGGACTGTCTTCGAGCACAGGCGCCGGGCTGGTTGCTGGTTTCAACTTTGCCAGTGCTCTTGGACGTGTGGGGTGCGGATTCCTGGCCGACATGATTGGGCCGCTCAACACGCTGTTTGTGTCGTTTGCCCTCACCGCCATCAGCATGCTTGCCGTGTGGCCCGTCTCTGAATCAATCGCGCCTCTGGCAGTCTTTGTCGTCATCAACGGCGCCGCCAACGGTGGCTTCTTCTCGACCATGCCGACTGTGGTCAGCAATGTATTCGGATCGGCGCGAATGGCGGTGGCCATGGCCATGATCGTCACCGGCTGGACGGGTGGATACCTTCTGGTACGTGCAAGCAACCCCTCCTTCTCCTCCTTCTTCAGGTTGCACCGTTTCATCGTCACAAGGCAGCCGTGGCGGTGCATGCTAGAGAATATACAGAGACTGACGGGTCAAACAACGTACAGGGAGCGCCCATTGCAGGTTTCATGCTCAACGCATACGGAGGCGAAAAGGCCGGTTTCCAGGCGTACCGGCCAGCCATCTTTTACGCCGGCTCCATGGCACTGGCGGCGGCGGGTCTAACTGGTTTTGTGCGCCTCAGGATCAATGCGAACCTGACGGGCAAGTTGTGACGCGATCAAAGGAGCTGGTCTCCCGGAGTTTTGGCGAATTCCGCTCGCCGTCTCCTGGATTCAATTCTCTAAATCCGAAGAGGCACCCCATCATGTAGGTCGGCATGAAACGGCCGCTCCAATGGCATCATAATAATTCGTGATGCCCCTCGTACCTTGAAACATAGGTGCGAGCGCGCAAGTCGAGTCCTATGGCTGGGAGGTCAATAGCGATCTTCAGGGTTGTGCAGAGGAGTAGGAGTACGAGTCGGGAATCCCTGTCGTGGAATAGGTAGGAAATAGTAGTGCGGCGGCTCGGCAAAAGTTGGAGCTATAGAACAAACTATAAAGACTATTTCCGAGTCAGACCATTGGTCGTTAAATAGGAAACTAAAGAACGACGTCTGTTTCGACAGCGCTTGCTCGTGTCTTTTTCTCTCTGTTGATTCTTCAGCAGGCGCGGCGCTTAAGCGACGGCGATGCACATCAAACAGAGTCAGGGCCTCTTGGAAACGCCCGGACAAGGTTCGCTCGACGGCCGACAGCCAACCGATGGATTATCACGTGGAGCAAAGACCTTTCAGCTTCCATCCTCCACTCGCTGTCGCTTACACGGCCAGCCCATCGTTGCCATTACTGGCTTTTGGTCATGTCGATCGTCGAAGACAAACGCATCTTGAGCCTTGTGGCTCTGGGCAAGCAGACGTAGAAGCCATTCATTTGGCGACAGTGTGGTAAGACGGACGTGTTGGTCACACGGGGAGGCGCTGAGAAAACGCCTCCCTCGTGTGAGCACCAGGAATGTATGCCATTTGCTCACGCTGGCTGAGTACCAACACCTTGAATGCGTGCTGCATTCTCTCTCCAACCTCCCATCTGACAGAGCCGCAACCGGCTTACCATGGGGTCTAAAAGTCAAGTCAATCATCTCTTATAGCAATCGTCAACACTCTTTTGCGCGTCTCTCTCCTTGCATCCTTCTTCGCTTCTCGAATCTCGACCGTTGCCACTCTCTCCTTCGGTCTTGGGCCAAAAGTTGATGTTCACCAACACAGCTGTTTGAAGAACACCACCAAACCACCTATCCTGAATCAACACCTGCCCTTAACCACCACCACCTTCCCTGAGCACCAAACCTTCAGCATAAAACCTCCTCCACCAGACCTCAACCGACCTTCCTCCGCCAACCCTCAGACACACCTCTCAGACATCAACCTCAACCATCACTCTCAGACAACCCTTCACTACAGTCCCTCAAGCATCACGTCGCCGGCAACTATCAGGCACTGCCCCCAACTATCAAAACTCAGGCTATTCCTCAAGCTTCACCTCTCAACACACTCTTCTCCTCCAACTCTCACCTACCATGGCGACCCTCAAGATCATGCTTCTTCTCTGCGCTTGGATCGCCGCAGGCATGGCGCACCCTTTCCATGATGACGACAACCTTGCCCAGCACGTCCACTCACCTCGCGCCTTGAAGCGTATCGGACTTGGCGGTGCTTTCCACGAGATCAATGTTGACTCCGGCACCGAGAAGCACTCCCGCGACACGGACGACGACGACCAGCCTTGGTGCATCCTGGTCTCGCGCATTCTCAACACATCTTCCAACACGTCCTCCTGTGATGGTGCGTTCTACCCCAACGAATGTCGCACAGCATCCCAGGCGGCTCCATTCATCTATGCGTCCTGGTCCAAGTACAAGATTGACTCGATGGCTACGCGTGCTGCGCTCGTCTCACTCATGCTCTACGAATCCGGCAAATTCAAGTACAACTGGGGCCACTTTGTCAGCGGCGAGACGGTCCACACACCAGGCAAGGGGACGCGCAACATGCAGAGCGCCACCTACAACGAGGAGTACGCAACCACTCTCTACGGCGCGGACAAGGTGGCGCAGGCAAAGGCCTCCGGCGGCGCCGATGGAGTCCTCACCCTCGTCAGTGGCGACGAAGACAGCTTTGGCAGCGCGGCCTGGTTCATCACCAGCCAGTGCACCGAGTCCGTCCAGCAGGGCGTCGCGAGCGGCACCCAGGAAGGCTTTGAGGAATACATCACCAGCTGCATTGGTACCAAGATGAATCAGGACCGCCTCGATTTATGGAACGATGCCAAGAGCGCGTGGGGAGTCTGAGGAGTCTACGAGCGTGTGCGATATGGAGCCTCGTGCTGCTCCGTGGAATGCGCGCAGATAAGGCACGGCGTGACTGGCTCGATGGTGGAATTTCATTTCTGACAGGGAGGGAATTTGCTTCACTACTTGCTGCCCGTGCTGGCTCAAAAAAAATCTCACACGGGTTCGACACAGACGGTATTTGCTCGCCTGGGCTGGCAGGCTGGCCACACGGGCATATACAGTCACTGCATCTGTGGATAGAGGCGCTACTGCGCCTATGCATGACTCGGGCCTTTTGCCGGATCCTTTGAATGAATGAATGAATTATCCTCCTTTTGACATGTTTGCCATTGGTTGAGTACCAGGTGTACACAGCGGTGGTTCGATGACACTGGTCTAAGAATAGGCTCATTATTGATCGTGGCACTGCTTCTAGTTTCCATCCTGTCAGCGCATCGCTACGCCGCTAAAGGCTTGCAAGCACATCTTCCCTAAAGCCACGGGGTGCTCCAACGCTTCTTATTCGCACTCTTTCAAATTGACAAACGCTCCTTTGATTGTTATAGGTGGTGTGCCACGACCTTTTTCGACCGAGCCTCGCCCCATCTCCGTTGGTGCTAGAGCTGCTATACCCAAGGCGGGAATACGAGACTATCATCGAGGAACGCGCAGCGAGCCACCAATGGGAGCGTATTGGACACGTTTATGCGCCCGTGACCCAGATAGATGCAAGCGCCACTGAGTCACTGTTGTTTGCATGCTCAACGTCGGGTCTCGTGAAGCGAAGACTGGCGAGAGAGTTTGAGTGCGATTTCTGTTTGGCGGGGTCTTGCAGCAATTATGCCGCAATATATGCGTGCGTGCTCTGGGAGGCTGACGAGTGACGACCGATACTGACGCGGAATGCAGGCGCAACGTGTATTTCTTGGATGATGTGACAAGGGGCTTATCTGGTGATGGCTATCGAAAAGGATGAGAATAGAGGACATGGGAAAGCAATAAACGACAAGCGAAAATGGCACCCCTACCGTAGAGAGGACCACCGCCGGCAAACTGACGGCCGGCGGTGCCGGTAGCCCGTTGCGCCTGCCCGCCAATCCGTGCCCGACTCGCACATCATCCTGGCCCCCAAAACGACCACCCTTCTTCTTGACGTCTTTGAGCACAGCTCGTGCTAATGCGCATGAATTCTGCTATGCCTCTCTCTTGTTTGTCCGGCGAATACAACATGTGGCGGCTACTTGATGGCTTGGCTGCACAGCACGCAAAAACTCTAAATCAATACACAAATCCGGCGAATCCCATCGCTCGCTAAGAGCAACTCTTGAGCGACGTCCTGCCACTGCGATGATGGCTGAGGTGGCGCAACCGTTGCCGGAGGATTCCAGCATGACACGACCTCAAAATGACGTCTCACAAAGGGTTCTGAAGACGAAGACATTGTCTCAATCATGGCTGGTATTCGCAAGCGTTGGGCCAATCTCGACGTGTGACGGTTGATACAGTTGCTGATGGGCTTACTGGGTAAGCTTCCTGTGCATGGTACCAAGCCCGTCCTTTCGCATGATATCTTTATCTCCAAGTCCTATTATTGCTGTGCGCAAACCCCATTTAGGCTGTTCACTCCACTGCCCCTCGTCGCCGTTCAGACGGCTTGTACCGATGACTCGTCCGAATATCACAACATTCTCGAGGCGAAAGTATCGAACAGCGACGGGCTAGTCGTGCCACATGCCTTACTCAAAGGGTCTTGCAAGACCGCCAACCAAGTCTCTGGATTTCTTCAGTTGAATACTATTGGATACTCCCTTTGTGAACCCTCGCATGGCGGCAACCTCCATTCGCCCAGTCCCGTCGATCTCGTCCTCCAAAGGACATTCCTTTCGCGCACCTAAGACCCACGTGCCTGGGTCGTTGTCACTGGACTGGATATACTGTCGCTGGAATTACATTTTACAGGTTGTTATTGTTTACCACGTTTTTCCCTCCGCCTCGATTGTGGAACTCGGCCCTCAGGGAAATCTCTCGCGGGGCAACGGTGCGAGACTTTCGCTATATGGGGACCATCTGGCTTGCAAGATATCTCGACGCAATACATCGAGCATTCGGGAAAGAGCCTGGAGCATTTTGGAAGAACCTGATCGAACATGAATGCGTTGGGATTCTTGTCGACCTCTCTGGGCTCAGATTTCCAGCTGACGAGAGAGGGACCCACAGCAGGTGTTGCCATTGTCCTTTGTTGGACTGTGCCAGACGCCTCTCGAAGAACGGCTTCTGAAAGCCAAGATGGGGCTTCTGACAGCTGACTACTTTCGATGAGAAGAGGCTATAGTCCACGAACATGTTGCCATGTCTCAGCGGGGGCTTGAATTCATAGGCGGCAGCAGGACACGAAAAACATGCACACGATTGGAAGCTCGTCTGCTCTAGGAACGAGAGCCGTGGTATCTGCTGCCTACATTTCGGGGCGCGAGTTCTACAAACAGCCTACTTTGCTGCCTTCAGTGGTCAACGCGAAGCTGTTTTACCCGCAATCATGGATAAAAAGTATCATGTCGTCTCTTATCATGATCCGCCACAAATCCCATGGGCCAAAGATCCAATGATGCGAAGGCCCGGCCTTCGAGATGACCTCAGCCGAGTGCTGTCACTTGGTGGCCACTTTGCACGACAGCACAAAATGGATCTTCGCGGCGGGGTCTCGATGAACCAGGTAAATTCAAGAAGACCCTTCCAATGGAGCGGCTTCGCCTTCAGCCGCGAGCTTGCGACTCCTCAAGATCATTCCCAACGCAGCGTCTCCCTGGAATTGTTGAGACAGAGCCTCGATACTAGCTTTCCACATTTCAAGACTTGCTCGCACAATTGTAGCCGACCACGACGACATGGACGCCTACAACATCAAGCTCCTTGACGTGGACATTGTTGCAAGAGAGTTTGAGGAACATCGCCGCTTGGAACAACAGGCCAAAGAGCGGGAAGCCCGCGCGTCTCGTATACAAGCCCCGAGGAATGCCTATTTCCGCGAAGATCTTTCAGCCAAAAACTTATCACTGGATCCGGAGCGACAAAATGGCCTACCAACATGGCAAGAGAAGGAAATTCAGCGCAGGCCGAGAAAGAAAAGAGTCTGGATTGCACTCGTCATAATCGCAATAGCCGCTGTCATTGCTGGCACCGCAGGTGGCATAGGAGGAGACTCATCATCCGGGGACCAAAGAGCAGAGGAGCAGCAGTCTGTGGGCTTGCTCCACTCTTCCCGGCTGGCGGCGCTGAATTACACAGACGAGGCTGGACACGAAAACCACCAAGTCTACTTTCAGGCGAGCGGTTTGGACATTTACCAGGCGAATTGGAACTCGACAGCGCTCAAGTGGCAGACGTCGCGAGTGACCGGAGCAGACTGCGATGTCAAAAACAGCACACCAATCGCAGCGAATGTCTATTGGGACTCGAGTGATGTGAGTTGGTACCTTGATTCGAGATCCGCAACAATCAAATTCTGACATTGCTCTAGGAAATGGGTTTCCACGTATACTATCTCGACTCCAAGAACGTGATCCAGCGAAGGTGGAGCAGTCTGAAAGACGGTGTCTGGCACGGAGAGCAAAATGGCACAGTGGTGACTGCTGCGAACTCCGACCTGGCTTCACAAGGATCAATTTGCTACAGGTGTATGCAAGACGACATGGTCATCTTCCAGAACGACACTGGAAGTCTGCAGATGAGAACCGTGGTCAATGGAACATGGACCACACCAGAGCAATCCGTCGTGGCATCGAACGTTACGCAAGGAAGTGGCTTTGCCATTGTGCCGCAGTTCTCTATCGACCCTTTGACATTCCTCGTGTTTTACCATGATTCGGAAAAACAGACCTTGGAGGGCACTCTTTGGAATGGGACTGCCTGGAATGCCTGGTGTAAGTGATGCAACTTGTTCAAGAGAATTGAAGCTAACAACAGTGGCAGTGTTTGATTCAAATCTTTGGCCGCCAGTGTCAATGGCAGCATTTGCCGTTGGATGGGACAGATCCTCGAGACGAGCCAGCAAGCTCCAAGTTCTTGCGACAGACTCGGAGGGACTTCTTGCTTTCACTGGCTGGAATCGGACCAATGGCTGGACAGTCCCGACCACCAACGAAAAATTCCTCGAGTACATGATGGTTGCGACGAATGAGGCTGGAAGATTCTACGGTGTCACGAGGCCTGACGAGGAACACGAAGAGATCCACCTTACGGAGTGGGCATATGACTATGACGGCACCTATGAGTGGATCGGCAACGTGGGATTCTGAGATGGACGCGTTGTGATGAGTGGGTGATGATTTCTCGGAGCAATGGCTCCTTTTCTTTCCCAAATCTCAATTTTGTCTAATATGGGTGCACAGTGAGCGACGGTATATCTTCATCATTGCATGCCTGTTTGTCAATTCTTCGCCGAGAGGCTTTTCCTACTTTGCACAAACTGCGTGTGATATATCCAGGATACTGCACGGCTTGAATATTAGCTAAATGCATCCAGACGAATAGGAGCGTGGGGATTGAAGACTAATACTAGGATCCCCTGACCTTGCGCAGATCCTAAACGCAACTCCGCTCGATAGCGTCAAGTGTTGAAGCAATCCATCCTGCCATGCATGCTGCACCTGTCTTACTGTTGCTGCTACTATCTTGCTTATCGCGTCATACCTGGGTCGTTCTTGCCTTGTCCTCAGGTTGCCATCATGAGCTCACGCTTCCCCAAGTCTGTGCCTTCATACGGCACCATGGACACCTCATCTCCGCCGGTTGATGCAGACGCATCGACAAAGCCAAGAGCTCATGTCAACAGCCGAGTCGATGAGTCGACTAGCATTCACGCGATTTCCGAAGTGGAAGATGAGGCGAACAGCTACTTTGAGCGCCACATCCGGCTCAAAGTAGACCTCCGCCTCTGCACCATCGCCGGCATACTATGCAGCCTGAACCTCCTCGACAGCGGCGTCATCTCCAATGCCTCGGTGACGTCTATGCTCACTGACCTCGAGCTTGACAAGGACAACCGTTACTCGATTGCTATTTTCATCTTTACCTGCTCCAGCATCGCATTCCAGTTACCTTCGACCATTGCGGTCCGCTCGTTTGGCCCTCGCGCATGGTTCAGCATTATCACTATTACATTTGGTCTCATCACGCTTTGCACCGGCTTCATTCAAACATGGCAGCAAATGATTGTTCTGCGCATTCTGCTCGGCGCCAGCATGTCCGGCATTTATCCCGGCCTCATTTATCTCATCTCAACATGGTACACACGCCAAGAACAGCAACTACGTTTCGCGTTCCTCCAAAGCGGCCAAGTCATGGTGCTGGCCACCGGCAACATCGTCAATTACAGTCTCAACAAGCTCCACGGGCGCGGCGGCCTGGAGGGCTGGCGCTGGTGAAGCATATTCCTCGGCCATCCTCAAGACCAATACTGACTGGTATCAGGATGTTTATTGTCCAAGGTACCATCACCTGCGTCCTCGGCGTAGCGACATACTGGTGGATAGTTGACTTCCCCGAGAATAGCCACCGCAGCTTCAAATTTCTGACCAAAGAGGAGAGCATTGTCGCAGCAAAAAGGATCCATCAAGATAGAGGCGATGTCCTTGCCGACTCGTTTGCGGTCAAGAAGGTCCTTGTACACGCGACCGATATCAAGGTCTACGGCTTCTCCGTCCTCTTCTTTCTGCAAAACGTCGTCTCCACCGCGCTATCGTACTTCCTCCCTATCATCCTCGAAAGAGGCATGGGATTCTCGTCGGGCATGGCCATCCTCCTTTCTGCGCCGCCCTACTACTGGGCCGTCGTTCCAGCGTCGCTGTCTTCCTTCGTCGGCGACAAGTATCGTCTCAGAGGACCCGTCATCATCTTCAACGCTGTGTGCTTGATCGCTGGATTTGGAATGCTTGGGTTTTCGGACCATGTTGCTGTGCGATACGTCGGGACTTTTGTGGCGACCGGGGCGTATGTTGCCAACTGGGCTGCGCTGAGCGCCTATCAGGCAAACAACATCGTTGGGTGGGCTCGCCCTCTGGAAAAGAAGAAACCCAAGCTGACTCGTTGTCTGCAGGCAGTGGAAGCGCGTCTTCACGTCCGCAACGTGTACTGCTTTCAACGGGGCAGGCGGCGTCGCAGGGAGCTACATTGTGCGCAGTCAGGAGGCGCCAAACTATTCGACCGCAGTGTGGATTTCTATCGGGCAAGTATCACCCACCTTGTTCGAGCTTGACCGCATGTCATTGACCAGAAAATAGCTCTCACATGTTAATGATTGCTATCGTAGCGGCGTTTTCAGTTTATTTCGCTTTTGCGAACAAAGCGCAGAGAGCGAGTCGAAGGGTTCTCGAAAACACGGCAAGTCTTCAACTCCTTATCAGGTGCTCGTCGTTGCTAACGTCTGTACAGGAAGGGTTTCGATTCACACTTTAGTCTTTGAGAAGTATTGCCATTCTGAGAAAAAATAGTCCGAGGCTAATATGAATAAATGTGATTGCCGAGACAGCGGAAACAAGACTCCGCTGATTTCTGGGAACCCAAAATCCGTCAACCAGGAAATGTGAGTGTACATTGCAGGTTTTGGCACGGTCAATTCTGCTCCGAGGTTAGTGATTATATTATCAAGCCGTTAGAGAACAACTCCCATGACACTAGCCAAGGTGTTTTCAGTCCCGTGCTCAAAGCTTGGCTTCATTCACTATGCCTGCATTAAAGTTGATCAGTAAGTGTCGGTCCCATGTTGAGTCACAATCATGGCAAATTGATATGAAAGACAGCAAGACGCACACACCACAGATCCCAAAGAAAGGCAATGAGCCCATTCGATTTGAGAAGATGCGGGGGCCTTCATTGTGATAACTCAGCGCGATTGCTCCCTCTTCTGTCTCAAAAGGGAGAAAAATGCAGGATAATTATCCCTGCGAACTCCGACAAACGGACATTGGCGTTTGTGACAAGACACCGAATCTGTCGTCTATCTGCCTAGGTAATCTGGCCCTGCTGACTGGACCGCCATAAAATGCTTGTGTCTCTTGCAGACGGGGAAGAATTCGGTATTGCAACAGGCATATACTCGCAAGCAAAGGTAAATTTCGAAAGTCGATTGGCCAATTTAACAAAATGCAAGGTTCCTTTGTGAGGATGTATACAGAATGCCCGCGCGGGATGTCAGGGAGCGAGGCGGAAGACTAAACACAAGTAGAAGGGCGGAAAAGCAGTAAAATACATGTTTTCAAACTCTATCTCTGCCTTGTTGTATTTCTTCCCGAGCCGCCTTCTCCCTGTTTGTCGGAAGCCGCTTTCGCATTCGGACCGCCTTCTATACAGAAGACGCCAGACCTTTTACCAAATACACAGGCTAGCCGGGGGTGCTTATTACTACACATAGTACTGACTTGCCGAAGAAGCCACTACTGCGCGTCCTCTGCAATTCTTCCGCTTATGCGTTCAACAATATTGACTCCTCGCCTCATCGTCTTCCTGCCGTCGATTATCGCATGCTCTGTACGAAGCTCTCGAACAAGGCAATCAGCGAGACGAGGTGGACGCGGCGCGCGCATTTCCGCCCTTTGGTTCTTGGAAGCTTGCCGCTGTTCCACGTTGTTAATCATCAACACCAAAGCCCTCTATCACGAAGTGCATGGCTTTAAGTAACGCACGAGGATTTAGTCCCCATTTCCCAAGTCTTTTCAGAAAAAAAGTCCGTCGGCTGCGCGTAATCCAACAAAGTGGCAGCGGCAGGATCGGACGCGATCCCGTCGTCAACCTGTGACACGCGCGCGTGTTGGCTAAAAGGAGTCGCTGAGACCAATCAGTGATTTTGTTCGACATTTTGCCCCGTCGAAAAGATGTATCGACCACGCGCGCATGCTGGCTAAACCGACTTGCCGAGGCCAATCAGCGGTTTCGTTCGTCTTTTTCCCCGTCGACGAAGTGATGATTTGGAAGTCGCAATTCGCTTCTACAGAGCTTCTTCCGCGCCGGCCTTCCCGAACCTTAAAAGCTACCTCTCACTGTTGTTGTTTGTGCACGGCGCTTTTCTGACGTATGGCAAGGATAGACACCGCAAAGACAGATAGGTGTGCGGTGAGTGCAACCATGACTCGACACAGCCTATCATTACATCTGCTAAACGGGACAGTAGTGGCTCCTACTTGATTTTTAGGTTTTGACCGATTGTTTCCCATTCGGTCCTCTGCATGCTCTGCCTCTGCTCTTTTTACACCGAGCGCCGCGCGCGCTTTTAGAGACGAAGACGGCGCTGCTTGCGAGATGAATAGTCTAGCCATGGGCGTACAACACGAGGTCCGCTTGGTAAGTTTGCATCATCCTACTTCACCTGTCGTAGATCGTGCAGATGCTAATTGTTCGAGTGTAAATACGGGTACGGGCTCTGAGTTGGCCAAGCCTCTCAAGTAGGGTACTATAGAAGAGACGTCTCGCTTGGTTGCAGCATATTACTCAAGGCAAACCTACCGCCTGCTACAACTTTCGCAATCATGTTCCGCCGTTGCTGCCCGCTCCGCTCCGCCTCCGCTGTCCATGCGCCGAAGCAAAAGTGACCGGGGTACGCGCTAGAATGCTGTCGCAGGGGTGCACCTTTCGTGGTCGTGGAAGGTCAAAGCTGTAGAGAGGCTGGATGTTCGTGTTTAGTAAAGGGTCCTCTATATTTAGGGTTCAAGATGTAAGAGACTTGCATGCTAGGACTCGAAACAAGAAAAACAAACACTCTTGTCATCACCAAAAGTTCACGCCCCTGCGCCATCACCACAGACTTCAGTTCTTGTTTACCCACCAACAACCGTCAGCGCGCTTGAATGTCGGGATGACAAGAAGTTACTCGGCCTCGCCGAGAAAGCATCAGTCAGCCACGATCCGCAAGAGCAATCTCGATTACCCCACGGCAGCACGGGACGCGCCAGCAGCGGAGGGCGGCGCGAACGGGAGCGTTTGTGCAGCAGAGATGGCGCAATCAGAACCGCGGGCGGAGATTAATGAGGAGGGAGGGTAGGGAAACCGGCCAAGAGGAGCAGCCATAGTGCGACGAATACGGTATTGCGGGAGCTCGCTTTTACTACGCCGACCTACACCCGCGTCTCTCGTCGCTGTTTCGATACTCAGTGTGGTCGGCAGTTTTTTCGAGCGATCTGAAAATGCCGTGACTATACCGGCGAGGTGCACGTGGTGTGAGTCTGAACATCATTACGCTTAAATGGTGCAGGTCGGTTGGTGTGAGTCGGAGGTCGGATTCGAGTGCATTCTCAAACAGGAATCGCCTAGCGGTGGACGAGCAGGCAAGTGCCTGGGTGCCTGGACACCTGATAGTTACGCCAGCTTTTCTGCTGCGTAGCGGCTGCAGACAACACCGGGCACAAGTAGTTGCTAAATGCCCTTTTTGCTTAGCCCCCATAGCTTGATTCCCTATTTGGTTCGGAGCGACGGAGTTCCCGGATGGATCCGCTGACTCCCAGTCCTCAATTGCTTGGACTTCTCCTCAGAAAAGAGAGAGCGAAAGCGAAGATGCTAAGAGACGCTGCCCCGACATATTCCTACGGCGGCGTGAGATTTGTGGATAAAATGCTGGATGCGGTGGTTGGAGATGTAGGTCTGTGCTGTAGCCGTTGGCTGGACAAGGAACACGCCGGGCCTCGGTCTGAAGTGGTTGCATGCTTGGAGATGGAGGCTGTTGTGGAGTCCCTTTCTGGTAGCGTTGGGCTATATGAGAGTTTGTCTCCAATAGTATCCAACTAGGTGTCTCCAACTAATTATCAGCACATGGGTTTTTTCTAGGCTTGTTCGAGGCAGCGGCTGTCTCCGTGCTCCAAAAAGCATGCTCGTTTCCGGATGCGATTGACGAGGTCTGGCCAGTATGATTGACTCGTTGTGACCCTAAACTCCCAGATTCGATGGACGAAGTCGCCGTCAATCATCACTGTTCAGTCGTCGATCTTGCGATCGAAGTGTCGTCGCTGGTCTGCGGTGGGAGTCCAGGATCTATCGTCGAGGTGGAAGTCGAAGCGCTGCTATTGTGCAGTTTTGAGGAAGCAAGGCAGCAAAACGAGACCACGAGGTAGGGCGTTTCTGTACTGATAGTAGAACAACAGTATGATGAGTGATCAAGTTTCGAGAGTGTTTTGTGATTGTCACTTTTACCCCGTTCAGAGCGCTCTCAACCAGCCCCTGAATATTGTCTTGATTCTTCAGGAGACGCTGCAAACGTTGTGTCGAGCGGTCTTTCTACCCACCTCATAAGCTCTTCACAACGCCCACGAAGAATGTTTATTGCGGCCTCGTCCCTGTAACTATGCCCTGGTTTTCTCAAGAGGATCCGGAGAAAGTCTGCGGCTATTGCTGTGCTTCGGGAGGTGTTGGATCGAAGCCGGGTCCGCACGCCGACCTTGGGATTGGCCTTGAGTTCGAGCTTGAAAACGTCAAGTGCCACGTCTGAATGACCTCCTGCCTTGAACCGCCAACAAGAAGTAGTTGCAGGAGAACTCAGCGTTCAAAGAGGCAGACGCTCACTCTCAATCCGATACCGAGGACGTCGCTGGAGGCAAGGACGGACGACCACAATGAAGATCGGGAGTGTCTCCGACTTTGAGGTGTGCAGGCAGTCAACTGGATTGGTCACAGAAAATCTTTACTAAAGGCCATTTGACCATCAAGGCTTTGGTGGTTTTGTTGTCGAGCGGCTCGATACGGTCGATATTCAAGGAGAGCGTTTTTCTGCAATCAAGACAGCTTTTCTCAAGGCCTCCCCAAGTTGCAACTGCCCAAATGGCAACAGGCAATCATCTGTGATGGGCTGGAACGATTATCCCAAAGGCCTTAGGTCAGCCGGCTGTCCTTTAGCGCTCTCGCGACTTACTCGTATCCCATAACACTCCAAGCCCACTAGCTGCATGTCCCTCGGACTGTTGATCTTGGCCGGTGACAGTGACAGCGACTGCCCCTTTCTCTCTTCCATATCTTTCGACCGGTCGGCTGCCAACTTTTAAGTTCGCGCGTCAATCTCCCACTTTCTCACAACCATCCTCCCCGGAAGACGTTGCCCCGAGCTGGCAACCTCCCGTCGAATTCGATCCTGCCGCAAAGCCTCAAGCGCGATCTGGTGAAGACGGAATGCAGCCGAGCAGCAAAATGAGGAATTCGAGCAGAGCCCAGATATCAGAGAGTCTGAAGCTCAGGTTCGAAGACAAACGCTGGACTGCGCAACGACCATGCCAACAAACTCCGTTTCAGATCTTGGGATTCTCGAGGACAAGATGACACTGTTAATGGGCGACACTGTCCCTACTAGCACATTTCAACAACGGTTGTAAACCAGGCGGCCTCGAAGTTCCAACGTCCGAACGGAGATTTGAAACTGCGTATCGAGAAAGGTCTGGAAAGGCAACGAGAGGCAGGTTCTTCCACGACTATTCTGCAGTTCCTTCCGTTCGGTCGCTGCTCCAACGTACAAGACGAAGAGCGCAATCGGCCGGAAGAGTGGACGAGCAAGATTTGGGAGGAAGCACGCGCAAGAGGGCAGCAATCTCAAAAAGGCACCCCACGCGCCCCAGGCAGGAGCACCAAGTCGCGCTTCCTCATCCCCACAGCACCCCAAGTTGAGCACGCGACGACGACCAGAAGACACAGCGTTTGCCGCATCAACAAGATTAAGGCAGTCGAGGACCGTTTCGCGAAGCCTGACAACGAAGGCAATGGCATCGTGCGCAAAGTTGGTGGTCCGATTTTTGAGGCGCATCCTCGAGCCTTCTAGGAGATGCAACACTCCGAGTCAATGATGAATTGACGTCAACAGGACCATTGGTACTTCGGACAGACCTCAAAATCGCAAAGCCGCATGACGCTGTTCTGCTCCTCCAAACAGGGACTGATCAGCGTCAGTGGCCACGAAACGCCTGCTGTTCGTTCCTTCGTCTGTTCGAAGACACAGTCGACGCGGCGAGGTACTGCGGATCCGCAAAGTTCTTTCGGTGCTCCCATCTCGATCCTCGATGCTCCATGTACACAAGTGACGGACTCGAATAGCGGAACAAGGCAAGTCGACAAAGAGGCGAGGAAAGAAGCAACTTGCACACAGGCAAGCAAGCGACGTTAGGCAGCCTTGAGGGAATACACCCACGCGTCGTGCACGATAGCGAAAGTGCGCGCTTTCTCATCTCAATTCCATCTCAACATCCCTTCGAATTGAGCTGGCTGCGACAGCCCCCGCCTCTCGCGAGTCGAGAGCCGCCCCTCGGCGAAGCAGAAACGGCGACGACAACCAAAGAGACATACCGTGTTCGCAGCCAGCCGATCGAAGTGATGAGCATCTCGGACCTTGGTCGTCCCTCGACCACATGTGCCTGCAGTGTCGAAATCGGCAGCAACCAAATGACAGGCAGCACTTGCCGCAATTGGCAGAGCACTACAATCAAGGAGGGACTGGTTCGTCAGCCTGACAACATAGGCAATGATGTCTCGCGCCAAAAATCGAGCGAAGGCGAGGTCGATGACCTCTCTGGCGTGATGCGCCGGGTGTTTGTTGTATCACCCTTTGACTGAAAGACTTGCACTCCCAGAGTTGCGAGATCTTGTCAACGAAGAAGTGACGTGAAACAGAGACTCCAAAAGCTCGAAACTCAACATTCAGGCACCGTGCAGAGCCGACTTGCGATCCGAACAGTGACTGACTAGCGTCAGGTCCTTGGAGCACCGGCACCGTCTCTGTTCAGAGAACAAATTGCTATCGACCGGCCCCGCGTATCCCGCTTTCTATCCTGTCGGTTCCGGTACGACGAGTTCTTCAGCAACTATGGCGCCAGCAATCAAGTCCGACGACCGTGGTTGCGTCCGCTCCTCTTTCGCGGAGACGTGGACTTGGACTAATTTGCATACTGCTTCAGTGGTGATGGCGCTCGCGAGGATGCTGGTGCGAAACGTCGTTGGGCAAGCCGGAATAGGAGTAGGAGGAAACAGCGTCGGCCCTGTGGTCAGCTTGGTTGCGCCGTTAGGGCTGCGCGTCAAGAGCGCTGCGTCACAAAGACAAGTCAAGGCTAGTTGATGAGGTTCCAAACACGCAGTCGCGCGCACCCCCCGGAGCGGGAGCCGGCAATGGCTATCACCCTGAATTGCATTTGCGGATTTGGCCGCAGGAATAGGGCGGGAAATGACGCAGCGATGGTTTGCCTGTTGTTCAGGACGTACTTTACGGGTTTGGCCGCAATACCATAACAAGGCAGTGAATCACCGACGGTTTGCCCGTCGTTCAAGACGTTGGCATGTTTGGAGAACGAGGTAGAGCCGGAGCATAGCACACTCGGGTCCGGATGCAGACATATTTTAGGCGGTTGTTTGGAGAGAAGTCGAGTCGGCCGGCGTAGTGGCCTTCGTACAAGTCCGCGCAGGAACACCGGCTTCAGTAGAGACTGTGTTTGAAGAGGTAGGTAGAGCCGGAGTTGAAGCAGCAGGTCGGGTCCGGGAGTTGAGTGCAACACTGGGTTTCGTCACTAGCGGTTGAAATTGAGCAGTCGTGGCCAATTCTCAAAAGACTTGAATTCTTGCTGCCTGCATCTAATTTGGTAGAAGAATCGCAATCAAGCTGAACCGTGCCCGTTCTCTTTCCACAGCGCATGGATGGACGCGTAGGATGCCAATGCGACCTACCTTTGTTTTTGAGCACTTTTCACGCTTCTCCTAAAGACCAATTGTGGGAGCCTAGCGGTAGGACACCATAGGGAGGACATTCCAGAAGAGAGGTGGCCACGTGTGGGATTCGTCAACGGCGACGGAAGCGTGCAAACCCGGAGCCGTTGGGCCAAGATTGGCAGCTGAAGACTTGGTACCTTGCCGTAGAAGCTTGAAGAATTCCAGTTTCGAGTCCATCAGCGTTTTATGTGGCAGCCTGGCCGAGGTACGCGGCTCATTTTCAGGTACCAGCGACGAGAAGGGAGCGGCTCGTACAGCGGTCGTAAGCTGGTGTTGGTCGGTGTTTTGCAGAGGAGGGCCAACGAGAGGCGGGTGTGACGGGGCTTGGCGCGGGGTAGCTACGGCGCAGCTCCGGTGAAGTGCATGGTCGCCTAGGGCCTGTCAGGTCGCCCAATGAGATCAACTTCGCTGTGAGGTTCCCTTTTTCGGCCTCGTCTTGCCAGTACTCAAGCCACCTTTTTCTGTTAACGCGCAGTGGGACCGATGTACCAGCGGTTGTTGGCAGGGGAGGGCGGAGTAGATATGGCAGCGTTCAGTCTGGGGTAGGGTTGGAGTGGTGCGCATGTACGCCCGTAAGGCTAGAGGCAAGAGGGACAAGCCGAATAGCTCGCTGCATGGCTGCGACGCCAAGAGGATGCTGACGGGCAGTCGTGGGATCGTCTGGCGTGAAGGTGAAAGTTGTGTACAGCGTACAGCGGAGAGGAAGCGAGGACGCGCAATAATTATATGGAAGCAGCAGGTTCCGAGTCCGTTGTGAATAAAGACGTGGTGAAGGTTGTGGATACGAGGCGGTGCAGACGAAAGCGAGCGATGCGAGAAGGGAACCCGAGAAGAGCGACGAGAGCACTGACGTAGGATTTGCCAGAAAAGGACAGGGTTGCGAGTCGTTTCGAGTATTATGGTGCGAGCAATTGGGTGGTGCGGTGAGAATGAGGGCTGAACCCGAGACCGAGTGCCGCACAGCCCCGGTCACTGTCCACCTCTCCCGCGCTGTTGCCTAAACTGCGGCCGCCATCAACACCGGCCTCGCCTCTCTCGACACTCGACAACTTCTCTCCTCCTTCTTCGACACCCAAAACCAAACGTCAAAGACTTCGTCACTCCTCCACCCGGTCCCATTGTCCACTTGTCGTCCGCTGCCGATTAGCCTCTCCACCGGCCTGTTCGATTCCGGACCCTGATACCAGCCATATCCCCGGGCCTCACTCATATACTCGCCATCCGCCCCCATTACGACTATTCTTCTCCCTCTCGTCGCATTCCGCCTCAGTCCACCACCTTTTCAACTTGCCGTCCCGTCTTCCGGACCGGTCCATCAGCAGTCTCAGCCTTGCGCTGCATGTAGTTGCTCGACTCCGCTGCGTCAACGACCTGTCGTCTGCCGCCGCAGCAATTGCATCAACAGCTTCTGCTGCACCTCGTCCAAGCCCTGCGACCCTGCCACTTCCTTCACCGGGTCCTTATCGTCTGATTTGACCCGGAACTTCCGCCGCCAATCCACCTGATCGGCCCTAGCCATTGCGTATATCAAGTCAAGCACCAATAGCTGGTGAGTCATACCGTCTGGACACCGTCCTTCCACCTGCTAACCCACTGCAAAGCCGCTTATCCAACATGGCCTCCAATCAAATCCACCCCCGCCGCCGCCCTCAAAAGCACGATGCCGTCCAGATGCCGCCGCCCCTCATGACAAGCCATCTTCGCAAGGCCGGAACCTTTCACTCTCCTACCAACGTTTCGTCCGAACTTGTCAACGCCGGCTCTTCTTGCTCCATGCCCAGGCGCTCTGAGACCAACCCGCACTCTCTCGAGCAGCTCATCGACGCTGGCCAGAGTAGGGTTGCTGGGCTTCTTGCCGAGTTTGACAACGTCTTGTCTGGCAAGACTGTGCCTGATGCCAGCATCCTGAAGGACGAGCAGGTTCTGCCCGTTCCCAGTTTCATGCTCGGCAACCACTCCGTCGCGGACCCGGATGCTATGCAAATCGACTCCAAGCCTCCTGTTGTGGACCACCACCACGTATCTGACAGCGGTCTTGGCTCCTCTGTCAGCGGCTCTGTACACGGTATGTCCTCGCCTCATATTGCTTCGCACACGAAGCTGATCTTTAAAGGTGCTCGCCGCGCTCGTTCTACCCACTCTTCCGCTACAACGCGTTCCGCCATTACTCAATCCTACTCTGGTCTGTCTGGCTCTGCCACCAAGGTCCGCGGCCTCAGCAAGTCTGCCTACGGCATTATCCAGACTCGCATCATCCGCCCTATTCTCCGTGAGCCGTCTCTGAGGGAATTCCACCCTTTGATCAAGGACGTCCCTTCGCGAATTGGTTCCAAGGACATCACCAACCTCCGCGACCTTGAGAAGACCCTGATCTTTCTTGCTCCCGTAAGTACAAAGTGTTCAACTATTTCGAGTTGTGTTGCTCATTTGTGTCGCCAATTAAAGCAATACGCCGCCTCGCCAGCCAAGTACAAGCGATTCTGCGAAACGAGCGTTGCCTTCATTGCCGACACTGTCTCTCACATCTGCGAAGCCGACCAACGTCTGCCGACCGACCGCCCCTATACGACTAACTATTTCCTCGACCTGGTTGAACAGATCCGCAGGTACGCTGCCATCATGGCTGCCACTAGGGTGAAGAAGGCTTCTGGTGAAGCCATGGGTGAGACGGACTATTCGTCGTAAGACCATTCCCGAAGTTTTGGCGGTTGAGTCACAGTTGCTGACCACGTATTTATAGGAACGAGAAGGTCATCCTCAAGGGCGGCATGAGCAAGGACGGCCAACCCATCCAACTTGTCCGTGAGAAGAATGGCCAGGTGATTCCCCTCGTTTCCGAGTCGGAACAGGCTGCCTCTCTGGCCCACCTCAAGCGTCCGCTTGAGGCCGAGATGGAAGACGACGATGATGTGTACCGCTCAATGGCCAGGCGTCGCAAGTCCGACCGCCCTGGAGATGTCAAGCACATCTGCTCCGAGTGCCGCAAGACCTTTGACCGTCCTTGCGACCTGACCAAGCACGAGAAGACGCACTCCCGGCCGTGGAAGTGCCCAGAAGTCAAGTGCAAGTACCACCACACTGGCTGGCCCACGGAGAAGGAGCGTGACCGCCACGTCAATGATAAGCACACTGCCACTCCTGCGCAATACAAGTGCCTGTTCCACCCGTGTGCCTACTCATCCAAACGCGAGTCGAACTGCAAACAGCACATGGAGAAGGCCCACGGCTGGACGTACGTTCGCTCCAAGGCCAACGGCAAAGGTGCCAAGAAGTCGACTGGCTCCGTCAGCTCTCTGGCACCTCAGACTCCCCTCACTCCTTTTGTGGATACTCCTCTCTCTGGCCCTGTCCAGCAGCTCTCCACTCCTATGCTTTCCACTCCTGCCACTCCCTTTGACAACTCGCCCTCCGTGTCATCCTTCCCAGAAGTTGACTTTGACAGCAATGCTTCTTCTTCCGGATTCGACACTGCGAGCATGTACTTTGGCAACCAAGGCCAGGAAATGTACCGCCGGGAATCAAATACCACGGCGAACACTCACTTGACCTTTTCCACTGGCTGTTCTCCTTTGCCGCAGAACAACTTTGAAGACGCTATTACCACTCCAAACACCGATTTCAACCACTCGACCGGGGACATGATGTATGATCAGACGTTCAACTTCAACTCGAACATGCAGCAACCCACCCCGGCGCTCAGCAACGAGGACCTCCTTGCTGACCACTTCCCTCCGCTTGACATGGCCAAGGCTTTCAACTTTGCCAACATGGGCACCAGCGAGCTGTCGCCTCACGCGCAGCCCAACATGACCCTGTACACACCTGCCAACAACAACATGCACATGGACGAAGGGTTTGGCGGTGACGACTTCTTGCCCTCGGGCGACTTCCAGCTGTTTGGCGAGTCGAGCATGATGTCGGCTCCTACTTCGGCTCCTTCCAACCCGGCGCCGGCTGTGAACAACAGCAGCAACGGCGAGGGTTCTTCCCATTGGTTCCAGGATCTGTCAAACTTTGGCGGACAGTTTGACAACGTCATGTACAATCCTAACCAAGCTTGGAACGAGCTTGACTTTGACTTTGGCTCGCAGTAAAGAAGATGAGATGATTTGTTGATGACGTTGCGTTGGAAGTGTTGTTGCCCGTTGACGGCAAGCTGAGTTGATGATGATGGCGATCTTTCATTTTTCCATTTTCCCTTCCACGCCACGTGCCATTGGGCAGTCGGTCGTGTTGAGGCTTTTCTCTCATCTCTCACCAGATTCTTGTCTTTACACTTTTATATCTAAACCCCAGTGCTTACTACGTAGCTTGGGTCCTGTCATTGTCTTGGTTGAGCACCACAGAATCTTTTCACGACAGAGTAAAACACCGCTCGAATCCTACTACTTCATTTGAGACTTCTTTTACACTACGCTATGGTTGTTGTGTTTCATGATCATCGATCGCATTGAACATTAATCAAAACGACCAAAAAAAGATGAAAATCTACGAAAAGATGAAAACCTACGGAAATGGGGTGGAAAAGAAATCTGGGGGAAAAACAAAAAGTGGCTGTCTTTTCCTTCTTTCATTGCTGTCTCCTTGCCTTATTAGCAGTTGGGGATGACAGGATGACAGATTGATCAAGGGTCGGTGCTTAGAATGAGGGAGTGAGTGGTAGATTGCATAGATTGAATGACATGAAACTCTACGGGGTATCAAACCAAAGATTTGACTCATTCCCGTGATGCCTCCATGTGAAAACAATTGACCTTCAGTCTCCAAACTCCGACCGCAAGCAAATCTAATAATCGCCACTGATGCCATCCAACGCCATTTCTTCTTCATAGTGCCTTCGCTACCATCACCATTGATTCGAATTGCCTTCCCTTGATCACAGAGCGTTATGAGTCACCAGCTGAATATCCTCGTCCACATTCTCAAGCCATGACGACGGGCCCCGGTTTCACATCCATTTCCCAACCACAATCTCGCCCCGACCATCCCTCGCGCACCCAGTAGTCAGCGTAGTATGCCGGCGGACGGACAGAGCGCGGACATGGACGTAGCACAAGTTGAGCTTGTCATGCGCCGAAGCTGGTCCGCTCCCATCGTGTTTGCGCTGGGGTGTAGACCAACAGTCTCATCACCCGCCTCTCCTCGTCAACGCCTTCATGGCGTCCCGAAAGCCACGCCTGATGCCATGAGCAATGTGCCTCAAGCGCGGTCGTCGACTGCGTCTGCGCTGTTCCTGGGGCTCCTCTGCCACAACTGCTACAGCTACGACAGCAGGAGGTGGCAGCGGCGCAATGGGTGGCGGATGAGGGGCGTTGCGCGGATAACTGGTCGGCGAGACGCGCGACGCTCTGCGATCATCATCGCGCGGACATTGAGGAAGGGGGGCGCGGACGATTTCTGTGTCTCGCCGCGCGGCATCGATGCTGCTCCTCGCCCAGCCAGCCCAGTTGGGAAGCCACGGGCCGTTGAGGCGGCCGAGGGACCTGCGTCTCGCGGCGTCGTTCGAGTTCTCATTCGAGTTCTCGTTGCCTTCGTTGATGACGCTGAGGGTGCGGCCGCGCTCGGCGATGATCTCGCCCTCCAGAACCTCAGTGCTCTCGGCTGTTTGCGGTGCGACGACTCTCCTGCTTTCCGGGTGTTCGTGGCCGCGGTCCCAGGGGCGATGGATTAGGATGTCTTCTTCTTCTGCAGGAGTGTCGGGTTGCGAGGCGGGAGGTATCTCAGAGATGACAATCTCGTGGTCCGAAGTCGCGGGCTCTGCAGGATTGGTCGAGACAGAGACAGAAAACAGTGTGCCTTCTTCGTCGGCACTTTCCTGAGATTCTTCATCACCAGATGACACAGTCTGCCGATCCGATGTTGCGGGCTCCGGGCGAAGACTCCTCGTCGATCCTCTGTGCATGACGCCCGCATTCGGTGAGTCGACTGGTCTGCTACGATAAAAGTCCCCATCGCCAGGCTCAGCAATGTACGGGCCAACATCAAAAGCGTGGTCGACCGGGTCCAAAGGCGGCCGCTCTTCGATTACTTGCGAGGGCGGCCTGTTGATGAGACCGTCCTCGGCGATGGCAGTCAAGGACCCGACGGCCGTCGAGGCTAGGCTGTTGGTCTCGCTGGCGCCGTCGTTGACCTCTTCCAAGACGTCGCCTGGGACGTAGGCTTCCTCGTTCCAGTAGTCGTCTCTTGCTTCGCCCAGGGTATTCCACCAGGCAGGGTCGTAGTTTTGGCCTTGATTGGGGAGCAAGGCCTGGCAAATTCGGCAGCGCAATTGTACAATAAACCCAATGTAAACTCTCAGTTCGGGATGAGGATCCCCTTCGAGTCCAACTTCTCTCTCGGATCTGACGTTTCTCCCGGACCGAGACGGGAGCCTGTGGTTAGGCTCGGTACTCAGTCTTATTGGGCGAGAGTGTCTTCTCGGCCTGAGCGAACGATTGCGGTTAACTCCAGTCCGATTGGAAGGTCTTGAGTTGGAGTCCGCAGGATTGTTTGCATCATTTTCCTGGGTGGTGGACTCTGGCTCTGCCTCGACATTGCTTGCTGGGACGACTGGAGATGTACGGGGACCCACACACCAATAACAGCGACATTGTACAATAGAGACGACGTGGCAGGAGACATTGAATGGCATGAGTGTTGGCTCGGATGCCTGAGAGTCATTCCTTGAGGAAGACGGTTGCGACGATTGCAGGTTGTCGGTCATCGTGTCGGTCAGTCCTCTTTTGATTCTTTACGTCTATGTGTTCTCCGTCTCTGTTTCAAGACTAGCACATCGTCAGTTGGGCATACAAGATCAAGTCAAATAGAATAACCTTACGGCGTTGGACCCGTGCCGTACATATGTTTCGCAGTAATGCTCGTGAAAGGCTGAAACGCTTGACGCTGTGAAGAAGTTGGAGGCATCCGAGAAGGAGCGCTTGAAGGGAAAGTCGCGAAGAGTGAAAGTCCTGGGGAAGACGAGGCAAGCAAAGGCAGGATGAGAATTGCAGGGGCAGTGGCAATCTTTTATAGTCCACAGAAGCCACTAAGGAGATGAACTCGAGCTTCCCTGGTTGGGATACGCTCCTCTCTAGTGAGGTAGGTCATCATCGACTGCCAGGAAGTGACGACACATGCTGGTCGGAAAAGCCGCCAAAGTCCAAGTCTGAAAAGGGCAAGCCGTTAAGAACCGTTCCACTTTTGGCACCATTCTTCAAAGTCCGGCCATTTGGGTAGTAGCGTGCTCTTCCACGAAAGGTCACACGAGTACGTTTTGAGCACTAACCATTGGCGCCTTCTATCATGTTCCTCCTCTTGGTGTTCGCATTTTCTTCCCGAATTCAGAGGTGGAGATGGATACGTGCAAGTTGTTCTATTCCATTGAAGACCCTGGCTTCAAGTACACTCGTGGTACGAAACTCGCAAACGAACCCGTCCCTTGTCTGGGGCACGGAGGGCGTGGCGTCGGACCATGTGCGATCACTGAGTGAAGGGATGGCATCGAGAGCAACGGTTTGGCGGGGTTGGAGTTGAAGTGCTCCCTGACCACACCTTCCGTGGTTAGAAAGTGCCAAAAAGGGAGGGCCCGCTGGGTGTCATCCCTTTCATTGCCCTCACATTTTGCCATCTGACCAGGCAGCAGTGCTTCCTCCGTACTAAATCTCCTCTTCTGCGAACCGCTGGAGCAGTCCGACATTCCATTCGCCCATCTTGCGTGCACTCGCTGGGACCCAGTCGCCGCTGTTCCTCAACGTCTCTTTTAGTGCCACAAACACATGCTCAGGTAGTCTAGCTTCTTCGACCGCCAGGGACTGTCTATCAATAGCCTGGCCTTGTTCGTTTCCGAGCTGGAGATGGGTCGCTGGCTTCCACATGACCTTCATCGCGCGCGTTGGGTCTGTTGGAGTATGGCTGTTTGATTCGGTTGAGTGCGGAACGGAGGAAGAGAAGGAAAGGTCGGGTGTGAAGACCCAGATCTATCGACGTTATCTTGGTTAGCACATTACTCAATGGATGAATTCTCCGCAGTGAATGGTCAGACGCACCTCAATTGGTTCAAATCGCTCCTTTTCGTCTTCAAATGTGGTCGCCTCAGGTCCACCGTCGGGAATAACCGTAAACTTCCTCACTCCTTGGTTCTCAATCAAGGATAACAGCTGCGCCGATACCCATTTGACCGGGCTATATGATTGCGGTACCGAGCTTTCTTTCCGTGGCACAGACAGACTCCACTTCCAGAGGCGGAAGCCATTGCTGCGGTGGTCGAAGAGACCGATGTGAGAATTGCATGAAGAGCAGAGCAAATGTGAGCGTTGAGAAGAGAGCTGGAAGAAGTCAGAACGAGGAATGCAAAGTGTGTGGTCTGGTTCGACGTGTGACGTGACTGATTGATTGCACTACTATACACTTGAGATGTATCTTGTTTGAATCGCCTCCGCCCTTTGAGTTGCAGGACCAAAAGCTGAAACCCAAGACACCGACTGGCGCAGAAAGCAAGAACCACATCAGTAGAAAGAGCACTGAGGGTAGACGAGCTTGCCGCAACCCGTCTTGTTCTTCTTGGACAATTGTATCGGAAACCGCGCCATTGATTCAACCGAGGTTGGGCTAGGCCTCCTTCTTGTTGCCCCTCGTTCAAGAGCAATCGATTGAAGATGGAGAATGAAGACGCGCGTAGGGGTCCAACGGTTTGGTTGGACCAACGGGCGCTGAAGATGCCAGGGAAGCTCGCAGGAGGAATCCTTACCTTGACGCCGATGCAGTCTTCTTCGGCAAGCAGCAAGTACGCTAGATCCACGTAGCCTACGCCCTTCCGTGCTGTGAGTTTGTTGCTGGCCGCGTAGCCTTTCTCTTCTCCTTCATGGTTGTGGCTGCCATGGTTGTGCTCATGCGGTTTGTGACAGTGCCAAAAGTCCATCATCTCTGCCCAATTCTCATTCGGCAAATCCAGCCATGTCTTGACGCCCACACGTGGCGCCTCTGCACCACCACCGTTTGCGCTTTCAGACCTGGCTTGGTGGCTTTCGCCATCACTGCGCCCAGGGTTCGCAACAGCGAGCTGTGCCCCACATTGTGCACATTCGACGCTCTCAGCTTCCTGCAACTGCCGAGCATCCCACGGTACTACATTCTCAGCACCCTGCCTCAACCGCAACAATCCAGGGCTCTTCTCCTGCAATTGCAGCCGCAGCGTCAATTCCTTGCTCGGAGCTTGAGGAAGCGTCAAAGCCGCAGTACCCCCGCCCGCGATTTGCGTAGGCAGACGAATCGAGGCAGATTGACCTTCATGGGTGAGCGTCAGCGTCTCGCCATCGGCGGACAGGACAGCCTTGGTCTCGGAGGTGTGGGCGGTGCGAAGCGAAGCGAAGAGCGTGACGGTCCGGATATGGAGAAGCAGCTCGGCATAAAGGTGGAGAATTGAAGATGGCTTTGTGGACGGTGACGGCGGGCGAGTCATTATGCGAGCGGGGTTGGATGGCGTTGAGGTTTGGGAAAAATGACGGTCGTGAAGATGGTGAACGTGACATGACGTCGAGCTGGGAGCGGCCACGACTTTGTCGTTCTGACTCAGCAACTGCAAGCAATGGCACTAAGACACCAGGACACCCTCTGAATCCTCTCACCGAACATGCACCCAAAGTGCAACGCTTTCTTTCTGTTCAAGCGCCATGCAACTTCATGACAGAATCATGACTTCAGCCACTCTTCGCTCGTCTGTGAATCATTTGCACAAGATCCAATGCCCACCAAGTAGTCCGTAGCATCCTTCGCCTTTCAGCTTGCCTCGTAGCCAGTCGCCGTCCACCACTTGCAAGAAATTGCTCCAGTAGCAGCCAACAGCTCGACACCTATTTTTCCACGGACCGGTTTTCTCTTCCTGAAACACAGCATTAAATTCCACAAAGCTTCCCTGACTCCAACCACCTTACGAAAACGCTGAGCCTCCACCTGATCCTCTTTGTCATGTACCCTACGTTTCCGTCCCGAAGCAGACAGCCACGCCGAGTTGAGTCGAGCCCAAGCAAGCCGTTGCTCAGGCGTTTGTTCGCCAAGTCCTTGACGCCAGGCGATAGGAGGACGAGACTCCAGCCTCCTCGTCTCTATTATTGGCATCTCACCCGACCCACCACGCATCGCCAATCTGCTATCTCGTTCCCGCTTCCGGAGCTTGCGCCCAGTTTTTATCCAGTCCGACTCGTTTAAGCGAACAACGACGACAACGACACGACGGCAAGTTGAAGAAGATTATTGAGGTAGTCATGGCAACGATGCGGCCCACTTCCGCCAACTCCCTTGCTGCTCGTCTCATCATTGACCCGACCCAGCCCAACCACCAGCACCCTCTATACAGGCACTTGCAACTAGCAGCAGAGCCGGCAGCCCATTTCGCATCTGGCGCAATGCATGACCTCCAATCCCGGTCATCACTATATACCCTTCCATCCGTCCGCGCCATCTCTCACTTCCGCGCCAGCGCTTCGCCTCGCCGACTCGCCAGCGCGGAAGCGCGGCATGTGCCGCCGCCGCCAACATAGTCGAGGCAGGGGTCTACGTGCAGCCATGGGTGATTGCGTCTCTGAGCACGAGGGTTTGGCTGTTCTTGCACAAATGCGCGGACAGCACAACTTCCACTGCCTACGTATCTAGCCTACCTGGCATGACGTGACCGGCGGCGCTTTTCAACGTGTGGGCGCACGCGCGCAGCCGCACGCAGGTGGTGTTGGTGGTGTTGGGTGATGGAGGTGGACGTCAGATGCGATGCAAGCTCGCGAGAAACAGCCGCACGCGCGCCGGCACACACGCACAGTCGCGCAGACGAGACGAGTCGAGAAGGGAGCACGCTGGACGGTTTGTGGGTGCGCAGATGACGCATGCAAGGTTTGGTGTGTTGGCTGGCGCTGGCCACACCGGGCGGCTTATTCTTTCTTCTTCCTGCTTTGGCTGCACTCACGCTTTTCCAGTCGGCAAGCTTCTACCCTGGGCCGAACGGGGTCCAGCCGGAGGATGATGGATGCAGGCCCTGCTTTTGCCTGACTGACTGACCCCCAATTGACTGCATGAACCAGCGCGGGCGACTAGGCTGTTGTAGTTGT
The DNA here is from genome assembly GCF_038381095.1 of Phyllosticta capitalensis. Taxonomy (NCBI): domain Eukaryota; kingdom Fungi; phylum Ascomycota; class Dothideomycetes; order Botryosphaeriales; family Phyllostictaceae; genus Phyllosticta; species Phyllosticta capitalensis. The sequence goes on from NW_027117440.1 coordinate 1,136,168, forward strand.
TAGTTCCCAATCTGATGAAGTAGCTAGCGTAGCGACGAATCCCGCGCGGTGGGCCGGGTCGCCCGGGGGCCGTCTTTTGACTGCAGCATCTGCAGGACGGCCGTCGGTGCTTGCATGACTGTGCTGTACCATGTTCATGCCCCACTGTGTCGCCCGTCGGGCTCTGGACATCATGTCGTCGTCGACAACAGAGACGTTGCCATGCGGCGCGTGGACGACCTCGGGCAGGTGTGTGCGCACACACGGACGCGGTGAGATGGATGGCCGGCGCGGGAACGGGCTTGGGGGGGAGGATGAGCGGCAGGGGTGAGCTGAGAAGCAGGGGTCGGGGCAAAGGAGGGGGGGTGAAGCGGACGAAGGGTTGGAAGAGGATGACGGCCGCCGACGGCGCAGATCAACAACAACACAAACACCAACATCACGACGGTGAGGAAAAGTCGACAAGATCAGCAGGAGGTGGGTGCTCTGGTTGCAGCATGCGGTCAGCACATCGGGGAGTCGTCGACGTTGTGCGAATGGTGAAGAGAGGAGGCGTTGCGTCTTGCAGCCAAAGGGGACGGGCCGTACAGGTTGATAGGAGGAGCTCGGGCACGCGGGGACGGGGCAGGGACCCGGACAGCGATTGCGTTGCGCTGGGTGATGTCAGTGGGTTGCCGGCCCTGCCTCCGTCACGACAGCCGGGGCAATGGGACAGAGCCAATCAGGGATGAGGGGGAAAGACGGGGGGTCTTGCAGGGGTCGTGTCCACAGTGGCGACATGCGAGGGACGAGGTGATGGATGGAGGTTGGCCCATGGAATGTTCGGCTTCGAGAATTGGGGGTGGGTGTGAGAGGTGCGTGGGCGAGGTTTCAACTGCGTGGGCATATGTATGCTCTGTGACGGCAGCACCTGTATCATGGCTGCGGCGCAGGCGGAGCTGAAGCCCTGTGCGAGCAATCCAGGCGCGGATTTGGGCGAAAGGGACCGGAGCGGCTCGATCTGAGGCAGAATTGGCTCATGCTGTGTTTGGAAGTGAGATGCAAAGTTGAAATGTTCTCCATTTGCCGTGGTCGAGGCCAGGTACAGATGGTCCTGTAGTCGCTAAGAGTAGTAGTACATTGACGTCTGATCATGTACGTAAGACGGGACAATACGCCAGTGTCAACGTGAAACATAGCCGGAGCTGGAGAAGGCGTCCATGATGTTTGCGAGAGAGTTGTCGTAACATGCGAGTTGCGTTAAGCTCAGCCAGGCGCGTCACGAACCAACAATCAAGCATTGGATACGAGGTCGTGACAGTGAGACAGTGGGGAGCAGCCGTCGCAGGGCTCATTTGTGACAACAGGGTGATGGCCAGATTTTGACCGGTTGTCCTGGTAGCCATTAGCAACAGTTCCCTTTGAGGACAGTAATGCCAACTCAGACGAAGGAGGCTGAGTCTCCCAAGTTGATGGTGGGTGGTTAGCGCTCGCGGCTGACCGTAACTTTTTGCCGACACCCAAAGCAGATCAGAGTCTAACGGGCCGGGAAGGACGCCTGGCCGTTATCAGCTGCACGACCCTGCTTGTGGCGTCTTTGACTTGCAAATGCGCAACTCTAAGCTTTGGAGGGGGCTCCGTATGGTTGCCGGGTAGGGAGACAGAAACAGCCTCCATACAGGGCTTGTCTTGGCCTTATCTCGTGCCAACGAGGGATGACGGAGGGTCGTTGTTTTTTCAATGCAAGTGGAAGGATCTTGAAGGAATCAAAGGTTGATTTCGCCTTGAAAAGTTCCTGTTGGAGCAGCGGAGGGGAAATTCTGGGCGGCATCGAGATCTACAAGCGGGAGCAAAGCCAATCCACGGGTCAGTTGACATGGAGTTGCCTTGCACAAAGTTCCTTTTATGGACGCAGAACCAATCAGGGAAAAGATGGAAAATGGTCGACTTTCCGGATGACTGGCAAAGCATAAGCGCATCAAAGCAAGCGGAAATGGGGTGGAGGAGTGAATGAGAAAGTACCGGTACATGTAGATGGTGGTGACTGGGCGTGGGAGAAGAGCACCGAGCATGTGGGTATGGAAGAAGCAGCCGACCCGAAAGAAAAACAAAGCATGGCATAGTCATCGACTGGTGGTGTGATGGACTCGCCAGGGTCTACCAACAAGCGAACGGCCATGTAGGACCTGCTTCTATTCCTTGGCTGAACAAATGACTCTGTGGAGACTGCGAAGAAAAGTCTCAGAAGGCGAAGTGAGAGGCCGCTCGCCCGTTGCATCACTATACAGGCCGGGACGGACCGCGCAGCAACTGGTACATGTAGTATGTCGAAAAGTATCCGTCGGCAAGTGGTTACTTTGCGGAGCTGATTGGAGCGTCGGCAATGGGTGGTCGAGGATGGGGTGAAACTGAGACGACGACGACAGACAGAAAGACGGCCTCCAGACGATCTGCCATGCTGGATAATCATGGCGCCAGATCGACCGCCTGGCACTTGGAGCGAGCGTCGGCGATCTGAGGACTGGAGGTACTGGAAGTCAACGTGTAGAGGCCTCTGAGAGCAAAGGCAGAGGATTATTATTACGTGCAGCAACTAACAACTGGATGCAATGTAGCCACAGCACAAAATACGATTCGCTTTGTACTTGATGCACGACTCTCGACCGTCTGGCTTTGTTTTAGTGCCTTCCACAGCGGTCATGTGGTGGAGGCCCGGAGCAACGCGCTAGTTACGCAGAGAGCCAGGCTTGCCAGGTGCTGGGTGCTGTTTTGGCGCAAGGTAAAGCGGCAGCCCCGCGACTCAGAAATTCGCTCCCTCCATATTACAACCTCGCTGTCCACTCAACCCTACACCGTCCACTTCCTCCTCATCGTCCCTGTGCGACACAAGCCCTCCAACCTGGCCATGCTGCAAGCCGTCTGATCGTCCTCTCGCCCCTCGCTCGCCGAACACCTCTCCTGCGACTCCGCCTCCCGACTTCTACCACGACGCAACCTCGCCTGCCACCCTTCTCCCGGGCTCCCGCCTGGCAATTCCTCCACTCCACTCCTAGACCCATCGCGATTCTGTCATGATGGTCTGTCTCTCCACTGCCGCATAATCACCGACTTCGCCTGCCTTCCTCCCGGCACGGCCTGGGGAGACGGCCAGAGGAGGACGGCCTCCGCTCGCTGCCAACCTCGATTTCGCCCATTCGTACACGCTGCCACCCTTCGCTATGGAAACCCCCCAGAAACCCTCGTTGGCCCCGCCGGCCGTCACAGCCCTCAAGCTCGAGGCTGGTGCGAATCAACGCTCCATCCCCATGCAGCGGACCCTTAGCCAGAGCAATCGCCACGAGATGGAACAACTCAGAGAGGCTGCAGAGCAGACCCTCAATGTGTTGGTCGATCTCAACTTGGACGGCACCATTCGCTCCGTCAGTCCCTCGTGGAAAGATGTTGTTGGAACGGAGCCAGAGAGTGTCGTTGGAAAGCCCATTGAAGACCTGCTCATTGGGAACAAGCATGCGTTTGCCGATGCTGTTGAAAAGATGCAAAACAATGATGCGAGGAGCCGACTGATCCGGTTCTCCATAGCCATGGGTCCGGCCTCCAAGCTGCGAAAGAATGAGACATCAGATGAGCAAGACGACTCTGTCCTTGAACAGTCCGAGACGCCCGAGCCCGTTCCTTTGAACCTCGAGGCGCAGGGTATCATGTCGTACAACCCCGTATCTGGCGAGGACGGCCATGTAAGTCAATCCTGTCGCAGTGCGCCTTTGGCCGTTAGCTGACTGTTTAGACCATTTGGATGATGAGGCCCTCAGTCATCCGAGAAGTGACTATTGATCTTCCGGAAATCTTGGTCAACTCGCTCGGAGTCGGCGCCGAAGTCCTAGCACGCTACTTGACCGAACTTGCAGAAGCTGGTGCTGATGATCCAGCGGCTCATCCACCTCCTCCACAAGTGCTGTGTCGAATTTGCGAGAGGAACATTGCACCATGGTGGTTCGAAAAGCACACGGAGCTTTGCCTGCAGGAACACAAGGCCGAAATGGAAGTGCAAATGGCCCAAGAGAATCTGGCAGAGCATCGGAACGCCATTGTCAAAGTTCTCGACGCCCTCGAGGCGAGTTCGATGCGTGCCACTCGTGCAACATCAGCGGGAGATTTGAGCCTGAGTCCACAACCCGCTGCACTGTCTGCCGAGTACAAAGGGCTCCCCATTTCCCCCACTTCAACGCCGTCATCGGGACTCTCCTCTGGTCGAGCTTCGCCAGCATCGCCCCCGTCAAGCTCCCGAGAACGCACTGCTGTCGGCCACCGTCGAGGGCGTTCTTTCGCTGTACGGCGCCCCATTTCGCGAATCGTTGAGCTCGTGCTCGACTTGTGCGACACATCTCTGGAAATCAACACACCGGCCATAAAGGAGACTCGCACCCAGCAATTCCCAACGGAGCTCAGGACTCAATCGCCTCAGTCCGAAAATCGCATTTCTCAGGTCTTGCAATGGCAATCTCCAAGCATAGGAACAAACGACGGCGAGCAAGGGCTCATGGCTCTATGTGAGGACACCGCCAAGTTTTGCAAAGCCAAGGTCGAAGCTATTTTCCGCTATCGTCACATTCTCGAGTACTCTGAGCGCATTCGCATCGAGTTTGAAGATCTTGTACAAGAATGCATAGAGGAGGCACTTGAAAAAGCTGGGCGATATGCACGCGGCGAGTTGTCTGATTCATCCTCAGATACCGCAAGCCAGATAGAGCCCGAGGAGACTCCGATTGATGCTGATCCGCCGGAGCTCCAACAGGAGGAAGGCCTTTTCCCGTGTTCACTTCCGGATCATCCGTCGAGTATGAGCCAAGCCCTGCGAAGTACTTCCGAACTGTCGTTATCGTCACGTTTCGACAGGAGGCCCTCATCTGCTGCTGCGTCATCGACCAGGTCTAGTAGTCCACGTGGAAGTCAAACACCAAGATCACATGCTGGCACCATGAGTGTCAAGTCTCAAAGCAAGCGTGCCTCGATGCATTTCGAAAGCGATGCGGGGGCTGAGAGCGACACGAGTGTGAGGTCTTCGGTCATGTCAAGGCATGGACGTGCAGATTCTCCAAGCTCAGAAGCTGGACTTAGCAGAGTAGCAAGTTCTCGCGAGCGCAAGCGCAAAAGTCTAATTCTTCCGAGCGTCATGTCCAGCCGCCAACACTCCCCGGCTAGGAGTAACATGCAGCAGCCTTCGTCACCCTTGAGAATGACGAGGAGTCGCATGTCAATAGGCGCTGATGCGTTGCACTCCCCAATTACATCTCCTGTGCTCTCGACAAGCGAAATCTCCTCTCCGGCTCTTCTAGCTCAGCACCATCCGCACCACCATCGCCGTCAATCATCAACTGCCGGTTCTGACGTAGCAAGACCTCCTGTGTCGCCTCGTTTGATACCCAGTAGTAACCCTCAGCCAAGAGCTCAGCCGCCATCCATCAAGGACTTTGAAATCATCAAGCCAATCAGTAAAGGTGCCTTTGGCAGCGTCTACCTCTCGAAGAAAAAGTCGACTGGTGATTACTTTGCCATCAAGGTCTTGAAAAAGGCAGACATGGTTGCCAAAAACCAAGTCACCAACGTCAAAGCCGAGCGAGCCATCATGATGTGGCAGGGTGAGAGTGATTTCGTCGCGAAACTTTACTGGACTTTTTCCAGCAAAGACTATCTTTACCTTGTCATGGAGTACCTGAACGGCGGCGATTGCGCGTCCCTCATCAAGGTCCTTGGCGCCCTGCCGGAAGACTGGGCAAAGAAATACCTTGCAGAAGTTGTTTTGGGGGTCGAGCATTTGCACAGCCGCGGGATCGTGCATCGAGATCTCAAGCCCGACAACTTGCTCATCGACCAAAAGGGCCATCTCAAGCTGACTGATTTCGGATTGTCCCGAATGGGTTTGATTGGCAGACAAAAAAGAGCGCTGAACAGCAAACCGGAAGAGCAGGCGCCAGATCTCCTCAAGACTGGTCCTTTCCATAGGGCACTTTCCGTGACGTCCTCGCGATCCGCATCTTTCGACATGCAAGGCTCGCAGCCTTCACCATCCAATACGCCTGCTTTGACGCCTGCGATGGCTGGTGAGCTTAACCAGCCCTCGTATTTCAGCCTCTCTCGAGAGCCCACACGGGAGCCGTCCAGGCGGACCTCAGGCCACCGTAGCGACAGCGCAGAGAGCGAAGCATTCCAGAACATGTTCCGTAGGTTTTCGATCGCTGATGAACTATTTCCGGGGAACCCCAAACGCTCACCAATAGAAGAAGAGGTCGACATGAGTGAAGGGGACGGTGTCTCTCCAGATCCTTACGCGCTCCATCCTACTGTGAGCCACTCTAGCGTTGCGATGCATACAGGAACTCCCCCTTCGACATCTACCATGCTTCCCCCTCCCATGGCCTTGTTCGATCCCGAAGACAGCAATCGCAGATTTGTCGGCACTCCTGATTACCTTGCACCGGAAACCATCAACGGAAGCGGACAAGATGAGGTGAGCGACTGGTGGTCACTTGGCTGCATCCTCTTCGAATGTCTCTACGGATACCCTCCATTCCACGCCGAGACGCCCGACCAGGTCTTTCAAAACATTCTCGAGCGTAAGATCGACTGGCCGCCCGAAGATGAGTACGAGGTCTCTGAAGAGGCCAAAGATTTGATGAACCGCCTGATGTGCACTGACCCCAGCAAGCGACTCGGTGCCAACATGGACGACAAATACGCCAGCGGAGGGGAGGAAATCCGCAGCCACCCTTGGTTTGCTGATGTCAACTGGGAGACGCTCCGAGATGATGAAGCCTCGTTCGTCCCAGCCTCGGAAAACCCTGAAGACACCGAGTACTTTGATGCGAGAGGCGCAACCATGCAAAACTTTGCTGCCGAGTTTGAGGATCAGACATCGTCGCCTGCCGGAACTCCTGGAGCCGACTATCCTGAGCGGCCTCATGATGCCTTGTCTCGCGTTAAATCCCAAGTCCAGGTCAATTCCGCAAAGCGCAGCTTGATGCCACTGCATATACCCCCTCACGTCCGTGAAGGTAGGAGCAGAAGGCTGAGTGAGCCCATGGGAACCGACGACTTTGGGGCCTTTGCTTTCAAGAATCTTCCAGTGCTGGAGAAGGCCAACAAGGACGTCATCCAAAAGCTCCGCGCCGAGGCCATGCAAGCACAGACGAAGCCGCCCTCGACGGTAACTTCGCCTGCAGTGAGCTCTCCGACACCATCGCTGGACTCCAGCCCAATGGGTCAAGTGCCAGGTTTGAAGAGGACGCAGTCCACTGCAGGCAAGGGCGGAAGACCAGGATCTCCAGCTGTCAGCCAAGTCAGCTCCTCGCCAAGCAGAGCATCGCAGCCTTCATCACCACTTCTCGTCTCGTTCAGTACAGGTCAGCATCATGAAAGAAGAAAAACATCCAGCGGCGCGTCGTCTCTTTCCCTTCAACCAACAAGCAACAGCGGATCTTTGCAGCCTGGAAGTTTCTTCGACGCACCTAAAATGTCCCAAAGTCTCAAGTTGACGGGACCATCTCCAATCAAGCCTGTCAAAACGCCAGGGGCTCCAATGCCTCCGGAAACCAAATCAGCCAGTGCAGTTCCGCGACAGCATGGTGGATCTTTCTCATCTCCTCGGGCCCGGTCACACACAATTGGGTCCCAAGAGGACAACGTCGAGGCTCAACCGCCGCAACATACGCAGCACAAGAGGAGGAGCCAGGTCTTTGACATTTCACCCTCTTCGTCCGACACGGAGGAGTCTAGACAAAAAGCACTGCTTCGAGTACACAGAAGGCGACAAAGTACAAGGAGACTATCGCACATCGCTGCAGATGGCCCCTTTTTCAGGCCGCTGGACATTCTTGTTGTCGAAGATCACCCTGTTTCCCGATTGGTCATGGAAAAGCTTCTGGAAAAGCTACGCTGCCGGACGATTCCTGTCCAGACTGGACCCGAAGCTATGCGCTACGCCATGAGCGAAGTCAAGTTCGATATCATCATGATGGAATATCGCCTGCCACAGATCAACGGAGCAGATGTTGCCAGGATGATTCGAGAAACGCGCAATCCAAACAGCCACACTCCCATCGTGGCTGTCACAGGATACCTCAAAGAGCTGCAGGCACCACATCATTTCGACGCCTTGATCGAGAAACCGCCTACCATCGCGAAGTTGACCGAGGTCATTGGACGTCTTTGCCAATGGAAGCCGCCGCCACCAAACTGGACTCCAGCGATGCTGCCTGCATTCCCAACCTCGAGTCTGCGCCAGGAGTCGTCGCGTTTGGATGACAGCCCAACATCCAATTCGTCAGGCTTTGCACCTGTGCCATCAGGAAGCTACCGCGGTTCCAGTCGAGAAGACTCAATCAGTTCAAGCATTTTTGGCGACAATGAAAACCGTGACGACGTACCGGTCGTCATCTCGCGCCAACCAACCGATGAGTGGAGGGACCGTGACATTGCGCGCGCATTTGGTGGACTCGGAATTTCAGATGAGCAGACTGCTGAGCCGAAAAACTTCATCCGACCTCTTCCAGATGTTACTCCTCTCCGTTTAGAAGCTTCTGCACCGGCGACCTTGGAGCATCCGTCGCCAGTCCCAAGAAAGCAAAGATCTTCGGAACAGATCAACGCCAAACGGCGTTCGCTTGAAAAGCACAAACACGAATCTGCCGAGTCTGGAGACGATGAGGACGAAGAATTGGGCAGTAACCAGGCCTCGCGTGCTAAGAGCCCGACTTCAAAGTCTGGTCGAGCCCGTGGGTCGTCTAAACTTGGTGTGGAAATGATGCGTACAAACAGTCATGGCAGCGTGGTCTCGGTGGAAGACATGGCTGCCATAGGGGCAATCACGGAAACGATGTCGAGTCCCCCACCTGCTATAACAGAAGAGCAGACGCCTAGCACCGCACCCAAGCCACCAACTTCGCAGCCAACAGATCAAACCCCGAATTCTCCCCCGACAACGCTCGCGTCGGCTGGACCGCCTTCCAGTTCTCCTAGTCAGATCGCTGAAGGAAAGCGCACTGACGATGGCTACCTGAAGCCCCGAAAATCGCCAACAAACATTTCCATCACGCCGCCCGAAATGCTGCCTCGCATGCCCGGCGACACTGTCAAAGAAATCGAAATGGATCAGGATCAAGACATTGACGCCGAGGCCACACCAAAGGCCAGTCACTCGTCAGAGTTGGGTGCTGATCTGGATCCTACGCCCAAGGGATCCGGGACAAGTAGTCCCTCAAGAAGCTGTAGGGGCGCGTGAATACTGTAAACTGTTTGGCAGGGGTTTGAGAATAGGCAGCAGCGACGAAGAAGAGTCGATTGTACAACCAACAAACGGCACCAGCATCTCGAAAGGTGCCATACCTACATACTCGCCCTCGTCCTGTTGTTTTGTTACCACAAAACTTCTCTTGAAAAAGAACAAGACCAAAAATCCGCAAAAAAAGACAACGAAACTGAATACCGATCTCCAATCTCTTTCTTTTGTTCCTCCGCCTCGTGTGTTTTCTTGAACGTCTTTTTTCTTGCTCTGCTTGGGGCTAGTTGCGGCGATTGGTTGGCTGTTCGGTTGTTTGGATCATGGTTTGCGATGCTTCAGCATGGCGCATTGCGAAAAAGATTGGTCTCCCATTTTTCCAACACCCTCGTCCCGCCTCGTCTCTCCTCTCGCCCCTCGCCTCTCTGAAAGTTCTCCATCCCGTACTTAGACTGTCTTGTCCCTCGGATCGTTCATGTTCCTTCCTCTCGCTGACTGACACTCGACAAAATTTGCTTTTTCCGACCTCTTTTTTCCTTTGTTCGAAAACTGCTCCTCTCCTCTTTTCTCTGCTGGGCCTGCTTGCTGGGCCCCTCCAGTTCTTCTTCTTCTTCCTCTTCTTCTTGATTCCTCTTTTGTGTGCCCACAGAGAGCGCACCTCTTCTTCTTCTTTTGTTGTTGAAACCCCTTTGAGCGGTATAGCGTGGTGTTGGTGGGTTTCTCCGTGTGTATTCTTCTCTCTTCCCTTTTTGTTTTCGCTGTTGTTCTTGTAGCTGTAGCTGCTGAAACTTGCAACTCCCGAACCAACCCCTCGACTCTGTGTTTGTTTTTGTCGAAGTGGAGAGACGTGTTTAGGCTGACCTTGGCTCTGGCCTTTGTGATGAAATGAGCTGGGATGGATAGGTTGGAGGCTGTGAAATACCACCTGCGGGTAGTGTAGTTTAGTCAAAATCCAGAGTCGTGTGGAAATTGAAGTTGCCAAAAAAGAATCCAATTGATCTGAATGAGCACAGTGGCTAGTATGTCAACGTGCCAGATCTTGGAAAGATTCCGAGGATTAATTGGGTTTGTTTTCAGACGAGTTGCTTGTGAGGTGAGCGGAAGTCGAAGTATTGTCAAATCCACACGACCTTGCTGCTGGCCCGCTGGGTTGGGAGTGGTTGCGGTTCTTCCCCGTACATAGCCAGAGGACAGCTCAAACGGTCTCTTGAATCTGAGTCGATCAAGTTTCTTGCGGAGAAAGTTGGCTCTCGTCATCCTTTGGAAATTCATACGGGGAATAAGCGGTCGTCACGCAATCAGATCGAAGATTATTTAGAAATGCATCGAAATTTTTACAAATATTGACTGAAACCAAGCATCCAGGCGCAATCAATCATTCGTCTTTTCTCATCTAAAGAATAGAACTAGAAAATCTTTTGGGGATGCAGATGCGAGATCTTCATGTGGCAACGCCCATCATCGCCACCACCCATCGCCTCCGCCTGCACAACGCAACAATCCAAGGTGTTCATGCTCGCCGTGGCCTTCTCTCAAAAAATGCAGTCGAGGGGACCATGTCCATTTTTTGTGCCCAGGTTCATGCTCCTGTTGGCGTGGCTGTGCAGCGTTGGTGCAACACTGGATGGCGCAGATCATCGACCTTGAAGCGGCTGTGCCTTGCCCGCCTGTTCTTTTTAACCCAGATGAGCGGTCAAAGGACCCCCGCGGAGCACGAAAAAGACAGCAGTTTGATCCGGGTCCATCCTCCCGGCCAGTGTATTTGTGGACTTTTCCCCAACTAATCCTCACTGACTCGCCCCCAGTTTTTGCCATCATCTTCCTCACCCTCCTATGTCATGTCATCGTCACCGCGCATATGTCGTGTTGGCCACCGCAGGAATGGTACCCGTTTGGCCGTGTTTCCAAGTTTGGAGGTGGGTATTCGTGGTCGTGGTTCGTGGTCGTGTTTCTTTTAATAGCAACAAAAACGTTAAGGTAAGCCGGGGGAACGGGCTGGGGTGGGCAGCGGTGCGCTGGGGCGGCAGCGGCCGCTCACTCGCTATTCATGGCGCGCACGCGGTTGATCTCGAGGAGCAGCTGCTGGAGGTCGTCGTCGGAGATTTTGTCGACCAGCGAGGGGATCAGCGTCTTTGCCTCTTCGGCGTTGTCGCAGCAGAGGGAACCTGTGCACGACGCCAACGTCAGTCATCAGCGTCAGCCTTTCTCGAGTCCAGTAGTGCCTCGTGATGCGCGACGCAAGCAATGCTGCGGCCGGCGGGCCAACAGGTCGAGTCGCGCGGCGACGCAAATTGCGGGCGAACACGTATCACAGGGGGAGGGAGGGAAGCGTAGGTGCGTACCGAGCTGGCTCCTCTCGAACCCGGCCAGGTCGTTGCGGGTGCGCAGCAGATTGTCGATGCTATCACAATCGTCGCGGTCCTTGAAGCGGCTGAAGACGTCGAGGTAGGCGCGCATCTTGGTCAGAGTCTCGGTCTCGTTGAGGGCGATGTTATGCTTCTTGCGGTGCTCGACAATGGCGTCGATGATCAAGCGGGCCTCGGACAGGGTCAAGGTGGTGACGTTTTGGAACTCGCCCAGCTTCAACTCTTGGCCGGCCTCTTCGTCGCCGGCTCCCTCGCCCTTGGGACGGCGGCGGCGCTGGGTGTAGCCCATGGTGGTTGGTGTTGAAGTTGGATTAAGGTGCAGTGGAGAGAGAGGAGGGCAGGCTTGCGGCTCTGTGTGCTGAAGCTTTCCATGGGTTCGGCGGCGGCGGCGCGGCCGAGCAAGCGACACAGACAGGCGGGCGTGAAAGTGGTGGCCGACTGCCCTGGGGGTATCACCATGTCAACACCAGCGCTGTCGGACGCGAGAGAATTACACACGGCTTCGATTCGAAGATTCCAAAAATCCAAATCCAGGGCCTCTCTGTGGGGAAGCTTAATGGAAGCGCACATGGCGACGGCGACCCTGCGAGCGTGCGGCGGGCCCCTGAACAGAAGCCATGTCGACTCCCTGTTTGTAGGCACGGTGGTATAGTAGGAGGTAGGTAATCTTAATTGCATGTACATGTAGAATGTACATGTAGGTACGCTTTGAAGGAGGACACAGAATTCGGATTGTTTTTCCATGCGAATAGCAATAGCGCAAGGAGAACCACAGATGCACCCCAAATGAATCACTCATGCAGCCAGTGTTTCCTGTACAGCTTCAACTGCATTCGAGTCGCTAAGCTGGGCACCGCAAGCTCATGGATCAACACGCCCAGAGCACGGTCATCTCAATCTACCTGACCTTACAGACCGACAGGGAGTAGACCTGAGTTCCTCGTACTCTCTTTTCTCTCCTCTCCCTCTTCCCTTCACCACTTCTGTCGTAGCTTCTGCCACCAACAACAACACCTCTCGTCCGTCCCCTTTCGCTTTCCAACATCAACACCCGTCGACAGTTGATACATCCAAGCTACAAGCTACCTCAGCTCTACCTCCGCTGCCGTGCCGTGCCGTGCGCTCCACCAACAAGCCTGCGAGACGTGCTGCAGTCGCGCTGGTGCTGGTGCTGGTCTGTCTGGTGCATGGCGGCGGCCGTCTCGTCGCGCTCGCTCGTTTCAGCCTCTACTCTCCCGCTTCCCTTTCCCCTGCAGGGATCTCTCCAACCGACGACACGACCAACAAGTCGAGGGTCCGACAACTCGCCGGCGCAACAATAACACCGCCCATGTTAGTGTCCATCGCCTCAGGAGCTCCAGTCCACCTCGTCCTCGACTTCCCCCAGAGCTCCCTGAAAGCCTCTCCGACTTCCATCCTCCCGCCAAACCTTCGCCAAGCTGCGCCCGCCTACTCCTCTCCGCACTCCCGCTGCCTCCTCCGAGCCGCCCACCACCACGCCCTCTGAGAGAATCTCACGGCCCGTACCGTCTACCTCCTCCATCCACCGCGACTCTGTCGGCCTTCTCCTCCATCTCGCACCTTCCGACGACCACCACCGCCGAGAGGGTCCATAGCGTGCGCGCATTAGGGGTGCTGGGGTCACATCATGGCAACCCCTTCAGAGGGTACGCCGTCAAGAGATGGCCTAGGCCCACCTGAAGACACTCTGCCTGGCGCTCCCGGCGACGCTGCCAACAACACAAACACCGTTCCTCCTCAAGGGGATCCTCCCGCCGAGCGCTCAGAGGTGCGCTCCCGCGGACGAGACAATGCCGATGGCGGCGCGCTTAGCACGTCGCGAGAGAGGTCGCGCAACGGCTCGCGAAGACCCTCGGGCTCGCGCACTTGTGGAAAGTGCAAAGGCCATCTGACTGGACAGTTTGTCAGGGCGCTTGGCGATACGTTCCACCTGGAGTGCTTCACGTGCCATGTCAGTTATACTCTGTCCGTCTTTGCGTTTGGTTCTCGTATCTGCTGACACAATTATAGGACTGCGACAAGATCGTAGCATCAAAGTTCTTCCCCGTACCTGACCAGGGTCCAAATCAGTACCCCCTCTGCGAGACGGATTATTTCCGCCGGCTCGACCTGCTCTGCTACGACTGCGGTGGCGCTTTGCGCGGCTCATACATAACAGCTCTGGACCGTAAATACCACATTGAACACTTTACTTGTTCCGTGTGTCCCACCGTCTTCGGAGCGCAGGACAGCTACTACGAGCACGACGGCAGTGTATATTGTCACTTTCATTATTCCACCCGGTTTGCCCAGCGCTGTAACGGCTGTCAGACCGCCATTTTGAAACAGTTTGTCGAAATCTTCCGGAATGGACAGAACCAACACTGGCATCCGGAGTGCTATATGATCCACAAGTTTTGGAATGTCCGCCTTCATTCGTCGGGGTTGCCTGTGGTGGAAAAGGCGCGGGCCGAAGAGGAGGACAACGTCGAGCTTAGGAAGCAAGTACGTGTGGAAGAGGAACGCGTGGAAGAAAAGGTCAACTGGATCTGGAAGACGCTGTCCGCGTTCGAGGAGCGCTCTGCGACCTGCATTTCGGACATGCTGCTCCACGTTAGCAATGGCGCTTATTTCGACGGGGTGCTCGCCGCGAGACGATTCATTGTCCACATAGACCTGCTTTTTGAAGCGGCTGACGACTTGGATCGGCTTTTGGTTGAGCAAACACCCAAGGGTGCGTCATCTTCCGCCGCAGTCGTCTCAGCTGATGCTAAAATGCTTGCAGGGCTTTCATACTCGCGCGAGGCCAAGCTGCTGTGTAAAAAGGTTGTTGCCTTCTTCCAGCTTCTAGCCCAATCCCAAGACACGGGCGTGCGCAGACTAGGCGTCACCCAAGAGCTGTTGTCGCTGGTCACGGGTCTGGCCCATTACTTGAAGCTCCTCATCCGGATTTGTCTCCAAGGCGCTTTGAAGCTGGAGCGTGAGACGGGGAGAGCACACGGGTTGACCAGCTTCATGAACCACATCAACGCGCTCGAGCCCAAGCTTGAAAAAGACGGCCAGACCGACTCGAGCAACGAGTCCGCATTACTGGTGCAACGAACGGCAGACACCTGCCCCGTTTGCGACAAGCCAGTAGAAGACAAGTGCATGAGAAAGGGCCACAGGGTCTTCCACATTGCCTGCATGGCCTGCCAAAACTGCAACAAAGACCTCCGAGACTCGCCAGAGGCTAGATGGAGCGGCGTCCACGAGCGACTTCTTTGCATACCCTGCTCTGCCAATGTTTCGGACGCTGAGGATGGCTTTGTGCATGTTACGCGGCTGCGGCAATACGTTCACCTTTTGCGAGTTGCACACTCTCGTCTTCTGGCTACATTACGCACAAGCGGCGCGCTGCCGCACACATCAGGTAAGCCAAGGGCAGCACTCAACGACAATTGATCCCCGGCTAACCGACCCTGCAGACGACCCGAACTTGGCCAACTATGATTCAAATAGTGGTCACCGGATTTCTCCGCCCGGAGCAGAAGCTGTTGAGCCACCCCTTCTCCGCTCAGATACAAGATCAAGGTCTTATAACGGACAAAACGTGCAGGACAAGACGGCCACGCCCTCGTCGTACGAACAAACGCTCGGCGATATTCGACGGCTACGGTCGACTCGTCTCGACAAGCACCTGTCCAACACGATGAAGCGCGCCCGAACCTCGAGAGTAATGGACGGCCCCGAAGGCGTTCGCCCCGGATCAACAGGAAATGCCGGCCAAACCCAGCCCGGCATGACCATTGAGCAAGGACGTGATCCGAACGAAGGGGGTGCCCTCACGTTTGGTACTAACGGGGGCATCGCCCTTGACGACATTCCCCGGATTATTGCCGCCGAGCAAGCAAAGGACCAGAGACCAAATGCCGCCAAGTACGCCGGCGTCCATCTGACCGGTCGTGAACCCAGGGCCAAGCTCGTCAACGGACATCGTCGCGATGTATCTGGAGGGCAAGAACTGGAGAAGGCCGCAGCTGGTGAAGGCCACTATGGCAAGAAATACTTCTCGGAGCTCACTGCTCTTGAATACTTCATCGTCCGCCATGTCGCCGTCCTCACCATGGAGCCGTTGCTCGAAGGTCACTTCAACCAGGAGGAGCTCCTCGAACTGATAGAAAATCAGAAGAGACCAACTTTCTGGAACAAGTTCGGCAAGGCCTTTAAGGGTGGTAACAACAACGAGAAGCCCAAGGGCGGCAAGAAGAAGGGCGGTGTCTTTGGAAAGAGCCTGGAGTACGTCGTCGAAAAGGATGGCGCCGAATCAACCGACTGCGTAGGCCCCGGTACGCTCAAGGTCCCCGCCCTCGTCCAAGACGCCGTTTCGGCAATGCGACACATGGACATGTCCGTCGAGGGTGTTTTCCGCAAGAACGGCAACATCAAGAGATTGCGCGAGCTCAGCGAGGAAATCGACAGCAAGGGTGGAGACGCGGTCGATCTGACCCGCGAAAGCCCTGTCAACCTCGCAGCTCTGCTGAAGAAGTTCCTGCGTGAGCTGCCCGATCCCGTCATGACATTCAAGCTCCACAAGCTCTTCATCACCGGCGCAAAGATCCAGGACGAAGACAAGCGCCGGCGGGTACTCCACCTTACGTGCTGTCTTTTGCCCAAGGTACACCGTGATACGATGGAGGTTTTATTCACATTCTTGAATTGGGTGTCATCCTTCTGCGCCGTTGACGAAGACACCGGCAGCAAGATGGACATTCACAACTTGGCCACAGTCATTGCCCCCAATATTCTTTACCCCAACGTTAAGAGCCCCGACATGGAGGCAAGTTTCCTTGCAATCGAGGCTGTACATGCCTTGATCGAGTGCAACGACTCCATGTGCGAAGTAAGCTACCTCAGTCTATGATCTTTACACTTCTGCTAACGGTTCACAGGTTCCCGAAGAGCTCCAGTCCATCTTGGCAGACTCGAATATGTTCGACCTGAGTGCTGAACTCACGACCAAGGAGATCCTGAAGCGCGTAGGCGAGATGGGCAAGATTCCGCAAGCGAGTGTGAACAGCGGTCAACCCATCACCGGCAACTCAGGCAACCGGTCGTCGGCCCCCGTCGTCGCTCGCATCGAGACCGACCCGTCGCCATATCACGCCGAGTCGTCGGTCCGACACGTGGGTGACGGCCAGTCATCCAACAATGAGGCCCTGGCGTACCCCAAGCCAGCTTACATCAACCCGGCGGGCTCAACAGAGAGCCATGGCAGCGACCGAGGGTCGCCTAATCGGCAAAGCCAGTACCGACCTGGCGGACCGTCACAATATCCGCAAAGGCAGAACCCGGTCGCTCCAACAGGAGCAGGTTAATGTAATTTCCAGGGGGTAGCAGCATGAGCGAGCAAACAAAAGAAGATGGCCCCAGCAAAACAGCAGGGCAGGGGGGATGCGGCGGACATGGGTTTGATTTGCATTGAGAAACGGGTCTCTCTTCGGTCGGCAAAAAATTCACCAACGGTTGTGTGTTGTTGTAGTAGCCCTGGAGTTTTGCTTTTGTCTTTTTGTGCTTGCTGGATTGTTGTGGATTTGTCGTGGCATGCACATGGAAAGGATGGATGGGGTTGCGGGTGGATACTTGGGGCGGAGTGAAGGGTCCCGGTTTGGTCCCGTTTTCCTGTCGTCGACACTGTCTTCGCTCGTCTTTCGTTTTGTTTTGGGTTCTCAGCCGCCGCAGCAATCGCGGTGAGCGGGAGACATGCGTCCAGCAAGCACTTTGCAAGCGAAGCAGCATGCGGGTGTTGTGGACGTGTGGATGTCGTGCTGGATGCATGGCGAGGAGAGGTTCTGGATATTCTCTCCGACGCAGGTTTGCTCTTTCACCGGCACATCACAAGACGGACAACAGGCGACATTTTGGGACCTTGTTCGTCGCCTGCCTTGATTCCTTTTTCCTCGTTTTTTTGTTTTTCGTTGTCCTCTCTCCACTTGTCGTTTCTAAAGCTTAATCTTCTTCTCGCGCTAGGGAGTCTTTTCTTCCTTTTTCTCCATTTGGAACCCCCTTTCGCTCTTCTTCTCTTCTCCTTATTCTCCTCCCCACCCTCGACACCAACACTATCCTTTTTTCATTTTCTCTTTCTTCTCCCTCCCTCCCTTCGACTGGTCTGTTCCTGTCGAGCTGTTCGGCGATGACCACTACCTTGGAAGCGGCAAACAAGCAAGCAAGGAGGGAATTGGTCGAGCAGGCAGACGGGCCAGGGAAGAAGATGAGACAAGCGGTCACAAAGCGGCAAGGCCGGGCAGACGCGCAAGCAGGCAAGCGGGCTGTGGTTGAAGCGAGCAAAGCAGAGACGCAGGCACAGGCGGACAGGTGGGCTGGCAGGCAGGCAGGCAGGCAGCGGCTTTAATTCTTTTTCCAAGTGTGCTCCCTCGACGGAGGAGAAGAAAAAATAAATCGTCTCTCCTAGAGGCCTTCTCGATTCACCATGTTCGCCATGCCATCCTCTGTGAAGTGTATTCGAAAATCAAAGACAAAAAGGGACTGGTAGCCAGTCAGTGCTCCTCCAGGCCCAACAAGCAAGACTCCTCCTCGTCCCCCTTTGCCTTGGTTGCGGTTTCGTGTGTTGTTCGTTACCGGTGGCAGATACGGGCGTAGGTCGCATCTGGACCTCACAACAAACGAACGCCACGACGCACTACTTGGTAGTCTACTGGAGTGGATGGCGGGTCGGGTCGCGGATGAAACGCATGCCCGTGCTCGACGCTGTTGGCTGTTTTGTGGCTAAAACCCTGAGGCGGCTATCTCGCTCCATCCCATCCGTCCTTCAGCCAGCTTTGGAGGTGCTGACGGATTCAGAAGTTGGCTGAGGTGGGCTCTACTGGATATGCCCGAGGTAGCCATACAATGGAAACTCTTACGCACGAACTTGCTGAAGGTACCTAGGTGGGTTCGCAGCAGGTACCCATCCATCCATCCACCACCCATCGGTTCCTGGATTGTCCGTAGACGGTGGTGACTCACAAGATGTGGCCTTCTGGAAGCAGAGAGAACCGGTTTAGTGAGCAGAAGAGGAGTGGTATCCGCACGTACCTACAGACACTACGTAGGTAGTACCTGGCAGGAGTAGTCGGTCCTCCTCATGGGACGGGGGGGTTGAGTAGGGCGAGCAGTGGATAAAGGTAGGGTAGGGCAGGGAAGGTAGGAATAGGGCGAGCAATGAGCAACGAGGGTCAGTCGGGCCAGGCATTGCACCAACCCACGCGAGACCCGGGCGTTGCGGGGTGCGTGAACTCGGTCGTTTGGTGGACGCTTGAACGGGTGAGATGGGGGATGGTAGAATTGCCGTTATTCGCCGGCGGACGGCGTTTCAGCTGGAGCGAGGGCAGGGCGGCCGAAGCCAGTCAGTGCGGTTTGGTGGTGGGATGGAGGTGGATAAGGCTTGGGATGGACGAATGAAGCAATGATGGATGAGGATGGGTGGGGTGAGCAGAGGAGGGGAAGCGAACACCTCACAGCCAGTCGGTGGTCGTCAGCTCGGTCGATTGGATACATCATCGTCATGGCTACATAGGTATTGTTAAGCTGTTTGGACTGGACTGGAGAGTGCCAGTTTTCTGGTGCATCTCACCGCTGCTCGGCTGAGGTCACTGAGGTGAGAGAAGCGACGAGGAGGACCCTGTAGCCTGCAGGACACATGGGGAGCTAGGACCACCCCTGGCAGCCCAACCTAATGGCCGGAGCCCAGTCTGCATTTTTTAAAGAAAAAAAAAAAAAAGTCGATGCTATTTTCCGGTTGGGCGCGATGGTGCAAGACGGGGGCCAGCATGGAATTGACGCGTCGCATGCGCTGATTGTTGTTTGTTTTGGCCGATTGCTGGGTAGGATCAAGATGGTGAGGGCGTCAGGGTGTAGCCACACAGGACAGACTACATCGGATTAGGACCACCACTCGTCGAGCTCTCCCCAAGCTAAGCTGCTGACTCTTTCGGGCAACCGACATGTATCCATCTCGATTAAGAGTCACGGGAGGAATCAATGGCACGACGGATGGACCATGGAAGCGTCAGCTTGGGCCACGCCCTCTGCCCAACCCACCGCGAGGCCAACTACGCACTGCGCACTCAGTCGGCTGCTTTGGGAAAAGAATAGGCTGAGACATGTATTCGGGCCCTGCGTCATCGACGTCTGTTCCCTCGATTTGTGCCTGAGGATACATGTACCTTGAACCAAGAGATAGACAATCCATACTCTGCCGAAAGACGACGCTGGCTGCCATTCGGTCCTTTCTTTCCCATCCATCTCACGACTGCCGCATTATTTATTGCGCTACGCCGACCTAGCCCCAACTGAAGGATTGCGACCACGACCCCGTCTTTTGCGAGCTACCCGTTAGCACCGTCTCTCTTGTTAGCCATCTTGCTTGGCCGCTCCCTTTGCCCGTCCGCGACACCAAGACTTCTCGTCCGCTTGTCCACGTCGTACCGTACATCTGTACAGTGACGCTTCTACGCCCGTACCCCACCATCTTCTCCGACGGCAGACCCTTCTCTTTGGGCGCCTCTGACGACGCTTCTGTGCTACAAAACCACCTACACGCGCCCCCTCAAAACACCAAGACCCCTCTTTCAGCTCCGAGACATTTTTCGCCGCTTCCTCACCACCAAGTCCCAACATCTCAGCCAAGAGCCTCACCCGCCGACATCGCTTACACCAACCAATATCCAAAACCTCAACACTCAACGACAAGAGAGCTGCATCGTACCACTTCTCGCCGCCCGTCGCCACCTGCAATCCTTCTGCGCTCAACGCGCGGCAAAGCCCGCATAGGCACCTGCGAAAACAGAAAAACATAAACAACAAACATGTTTAACATTTCGCTGCCCCGCCTACCCTCGCTCAAGGGCCTCGTTGGCAGCGCCGGCCCTTCCGTCAAGCTACCTACTGTCGAGATCCACGATGTCGAGACCGCCGCCGAGAAGCGACCCCGAACGCTCAAGCATCTTTTGCGCGCAAACCATGCCAATCACTCGGTCATTTACAGAGAGGGGAGGGCCAGAAATGGCACCGCCGAGGTAAGCTACAAGAAAGAAGGAGAAGCAAGGACTCGAGCTGACATAACCAGCTTCTAGGAGCGGCGTACATGTTTGGCGCATCGGCGGAGCAAATGAACGAGATTTATGACAAGGAGTCGGAGCAGCTCGAGCCGTGGAGAGACGCACCGGGTGAAATTTCACGATACGACTGGAGAGACTTTTTGGGCAAGAGGGAGTGAGTCGAACCGTCGCTCGAGCAGCGACTTGGGCGTGTGCTGACGGCGTGTCCACAGATACCAGCGCGCATACATCGACTTCTTCGAGGATCAGCTGGTCCAGTACAGCTACGACTGGAAGAAGATGCTGGAGGATTTCTTGTTTGCGGGAGATGAGCCGTTGATCAACAACTTTGTCGCTGGCAGTAAGTTGGAATCACATTGGATTCAGGACTCGGGCTCACAAATCGCAGTCGGACATCCCCTCGTCCACCTCAGCTACGCATACGAACTCAAAAGCCGCACCCTCGCCATCGAAGCCCTCGCCCTCAATTGCTGCTACTATAATTTCCTCCATAAATACCTCAACGATCCCAAATATACCCGGCCAAGCGCCAACCCTACCTCATCTCTTACCGAAATATTCGAGCGCGTTGCTGTAGACAAGCGCTTCAACGACCTGTTCGACGGCCCCGGCAGTGCCAATATCGAGGGCGTCTTTGAGCACGCAGAGGAGGCCATTCTGGAGCACTGGAATAGCTGGCAGATCGGAAGCAGTGGCCGCAACTCTGGCGGTCCTACCAGTCCAACGGCATCCGCACCACCTTCGTCAAACGCCTCTCCTCAAGCCTCTACTGCTCCGACTCCCAGCACCACCAGACCATCGCTCACGGCCCAGTTTGCCGAAGCCCAAAAACTCGCCACAATCCTTCTCCTCGCCAAGTCGTCGTCAGGCGACCGAAAACGCCGCTATGACTTTTACCTCTCATCCCTCCTCACCACCACACATGCCCTTCGCGTCCTCATCCCCCTGATCCCCTCCCGCTGGCACGCTCCCCTTCTCCGCCAGTGGCTGCTGTTCGCCCTCTCCATCTTCATTGCACAATTACGCCCCCCTCTCCGCACGCCCTCTACTGCAGAGGACGAGCTCGTCGATGACCTCGAGGACGGCCGCGGCTGGCACGACGTGGCCAACTGCGTCCTCAAGGGTCGCTACTCGGGCGACGTGGCGTACGTGTCGGTACTCAGATCTTTCCAAGCCGCCGGACAAACATGGCGTGAGGACCGCCGCTTCTACCTGGCAGCATCGGTGCGCTTCGCAACCGAGTTTGACGGCTGGGGAGGCTTTGGCCGTGTCGGCGGCGAAGAGGAAGCACGATTGCATACGCGCAGCCGCGCCGCGAGCGTCGTTGTCGGCGACGTGTCGGGCATGACATCAACAGCCGACGCCGGCAGCCCGTACGTGGGCGGCATCGGCATCAACATTGGCGGTGGCATTGGCGGTGGGAATGGCGTAGGGGGCAACCACTCTTCCACTGCTGGCGGCCGAGCACGCAAAGGCAGCGTGACCCAAGGCCGTACCGAAGAATGGGTCGGCAGTCTCACAGCCACAGCACCCCCTGTCCTGGAGGAAGAGGAAGGCCTTGGCTTCCCCGGCTTCCCTTTCAGCGGTGGCTTGCGCAGCGCGTCGGCTGGCACGGCGTTGAGCACGAGTGCAGCCAGCGGTATGGGCGCGGGCGGGATGAGCATGGGCAACAGCGTGGCCTCAATTCATCCGGAACCTGTCCGCAAGACGCACCGGACGAGGAAGAGCAGTTTGGCGGGCGAGCGTGAGAGGAGGAGGAAGAGCGGCAGTGCGAGTAGTGGGAGTGCTAGTGGCAGCAGTGGTGGGCGGTGATGAGAAAAGATGTCTAGTTGCGGCATGAGGGCCATGAAGCACCAAAAAACACCATCAAAAAAGCATGAGCACGGGTCTCCGGAACTGGGAAATGGACACGGGACAAAAAGGCAAAGGGCGAAAACGGGCGAAAAAGAGGTGGGATCACAAAAGAGGAGGACTACCTTGTTTTATATCGGCGGGGTGTTTGTATATGCAGCATGGCTGGTGGCTGGGTGGCATGGCGCGTCTCTTTACTGTGTGTTTTATATCGGCCTGTACGCATCACGCATGTATCACGTATCATGTATCCCCTTCTCACGGATGGAGGAAGGAAGCATCTGCATTTGCCTACTTGGCATTAGCATAGCATTTTCGTCGTCGTTGTTGTCATGTCTAACGAAAGAATTCTTTTTATTGTCATCTTTGACCTGTCCATCTGGGTTTCTTCTTACTTCTTAATCTCTGCAGGAGATTGGCAGCGCGTCTTTTGCTTTTGAATCCCTTTTCTTTGACGCACGCCGACAGGCTACTGGAAACTCGCAACTCATTCAGAATCGAGCATAAGGAGGCGTGGTGGAGATGGAAATGGGTCGATCCATTAGGTGTGCAAGGGCTATTATAGTCAGCGTGGAGAACGGGAGGGTGGAAGAGCAAAAGTCTTCCCAGAAGGAATGAGAGGAGAAATTGTGGAAAAGTCCGGTTCCCTCATTCCATTGTAAGGTAGCGCGTGCGTAGGAGGGAGGCTTGAATCCACGGGCAAAGTCTGGGTGGGTCCAATGCAATTGGAGTGTTCGGAATCACGAAGTAGTAGTAGTAGCATATGGGTCAGTCGAGCCGGAAGCCTTGTCTACTCTTGTCCCTCGTCTTGTACAGTACTTCGGGTGACTTCATTTTCTGGCTTGGGCTGGGCTGGGCTGGGCTGGTGCAGGCGACGCGACACGCGATGGAGACGAACGTGTTGGCCATGACGTCATGCATCACGATTCCGTCTTCCCCGGGGTATAGGTAGGTCCACACACTCTCTCTCTCCCTATTTGGTCGCCTCTGCTCCTTACCATCCAGTCTGTCACACATGTCGTCCCCCTTGCATGCCTGCTTCTCTTGTTCCCGCCTTCCTCTTCACGTGGCTAGGTACCAGTCAGGCATGCCGTTAATCAGTCAATCGGCTGGGCCCGGAACGAAGAGAGGACGGGATGGGCGTCGGGAGTAGGCGGCTTCCGTTTGCGCCGTATCATGGCGGTAGGATGGTGTACGTAGGTGGGTAGGGTTTAGGGGTTGAGGGGTCTGGAATCGGGCTGAAGGAAGGGAAGAAAAGATGGAGCGTTAAGGAGGGGTTGATTTCTTTTGAATGGAAGACGGAGTTGCGTATCATCCGGCGCAGACAGAAGTGCGGAAGAGCGGAAAGAGAGGACGGGTGGAAAGAGAAAATCTAGTGCGACGGAGGAGATGGGGGTTGGTGACGACACGAAGTTGAGCTACTGGAGGAGGTGTTGGAGGTTTGTCGGATTGACGGGCTTGAGAGGTCCGGTCCTTCTATGTATAGGTGGAATAAGCAACAGACATTGGCAGGACCTACGTAACTCTATCACCATGAATATACAGGATTTGGTCTGTTGGCGGCTCAGTGTTCCAGCCAGTCAAAGCTGCGCAAAGTAGGCCAGCAAGGTGTGTAAAGCGACAGGGGAGGACGAGTGGAGGATGAGGTAATGGAGTGGGTAGGCAAGCTACAGGGTCAATGGCAGCAGGGTCAGGGCGAGCGGGCGGGATCGGTCGGCAGATGTGAGGAGATGGGGATGGTGACCCTGGAAGAGGAGAAAGGGACTGGGTGAGCCGAGGCTCGTTGGTCGTGCTGCTTGCTGGTCAAGGCATGACATTGCTGGGTTATGAGTTCCATGTGCTCGGTTCGAGTGTGTACCTGCCGGGTATCCACAGCTATGAGGCTGGAACAGATTGAAGTATACTAAACAGGCGTCCAAAAGACGGACGTGGAAGGGGATGGATGGGTGGTTGCATTGATGAGGAGTTAACTAAGGCAGATGATCATTGATTTCTCATTGGCGAAGCCACACGGACAAAAGAGGTGGATGAAGGAATGGTGATCGACGCGGGCGTCAGACGGGCAGAACAGAGACAAGAGACAAGCTCTGAGCTTGGCAGGGCGGCGGCTGGTGCTTATTTTCTTCGCACAAGTTTCAGCTCCGGTACTCGTAAAAGCGACGTTGAGGTGTAATGTGTGAGTGATAGGGCTGCGACAGGGGGATCGGGAGGACATCCAGGATGCACCTTTCAAAAAACAAAGCAAGGGAGAGTGGCAGCTGTCAAAAAAGTGCACGTGGAGGATGGCAGGTAGCAGGGCATTCCGGTTGTGCCATGAATTCGATGGCACGTCATGGGAGGATTTTGATGTATTGGATGCGATCGGCCATGGGAAAGATGCAGTTTTCAGCCAACAAAGCGAGAGGAATGCCGTCAGACTTGGTTTTGCTTACGGCCTGCCCTGCCGGATCATCGATCCTCGTCGCACGTTCACCAGTGCTCGCGCTGACATGGATCCATCGGCATCGAGCTCATCGGAACCTGTTGCCCACCAGCCTTCCGCCAGCGACGACATGGAAATATTTTGTTGAAGCTGACGGGCGGGCAGGGGTATTCGGGGCGGGATCCGCATGCTTCCGCAGCCGCTCGGGGCGGCCGTCTTTTTGGTGCGAGAGACAAGAGTCAGTCAGTCTGACCGCGGGAGGCTTCGGATGCTCGGTGTCCGCTGCGGACTCTTGGGTTGTTGTTATTGTAAAGCGCAGAGCAGAGCGACAACCTTTTTCTGCATAGATTACATTGATTTTCTCCATTAGCCTTCGTCGAGGATCGGCGCCACCGCGCCGAACCGGCTTCCAGCCTTCCAGACCACTCTCATCCCGGCTACGTCATACCCGCTATCCTCTCATTGCATCCAGCCTTCAAAACCATCAACCCCCCGCCCCGTCAGCCCTCGCTTTCACATTCCAATCATTCCTCTCTACCCTCATCCAATTGTCTCGTTTGCATCCCTCCCCAGACATAATCTCGTCTAAGACGTCTGGCGGCTCGTTGCTCCCTCCCTCCCACCATCCCTTCCACAAAGAGATACCCTGAACAACAACAATGTCTTCGCTCAAGAGAGCCCTCACCAAGCTCAAGACTGGCGGCCGCGGCGACCACTCTAGCCCTCACTCGACCGACGAGGAGAATTCGCTCAAGAGCCCCAAGGGCAATGGCGCCGGCCCCGCGTCTCCCCGCGTCTCGTCGCCTCAGGGCGTGAGGTCGCCTGGCAAAGCCTCCCCCAGATCCGGTTCGCCGCGTACTTCTGGCATCTTTGGCCGTAGCAGTGGCACCTTCGATCGCAGCCACCGCAACAGCACAAACTTTGGCGATAAGCAGTCGCACAGTCCGATCCGAAACCTAAGGGAGAAGCTGCACCTCGGAAACGATGACGACTCGGATTCGGGTGACATCCCGCTCAACCGCGACGGCGAACCCATGAGCAGAAACCAATTGAAAAAGCAAGAAAGGGCTGCCGAACAAGAATTGCACAAGCGCGAAGCCGAGGAGCGCCAGAAGGCCCAAATGGCTAAGAGACGCGAAATGGAGGAGCGTGCAAAGCGCGAGGAGACCCCCGAGATGCGTGCCAAGTACGGCGATGTCCCCGTCAACAACTATGCCAAAGACAATTACGAACACAAAGAACGTACCCTCATCCTGGACCTTTCCCCCAATGACGTCGGCAAAGAAGTCTTCTTCCGCGCTCGCATTCACCACCTCCGCAAGATGAGCGCCCACCTCGTCTTTTTCGTCTTGCGTCAGCAGACGGCTACTGTACAGGGTGTTTTGCACGAGCACGGCCACATTTCCCCACACTTCCTCTACTGGGCCGAGCACTTGGACGCCGAGGCAGTCGTACTGGTCAAGGGTGTCGTCCAGGAACCCAAGGCCAAGGACGGTGTTATCAAGGGCACCACCATCCACCATGTCGAAATCTCGATCCACGAGCTGCACGTCGAGTCCAAGGTCACTACGCCGCTGCCTTTCAGCGTCGCCGAGGCCGAAGTCACCAAGGCTGAGACTGAGCAAGAAGGCGACACTCGCGTCCGCGTTAGTGACAGGACTCGTCTGTCCAACCGCATCATCGACTTGCGTTCCACCACTTCGCAGAGCATTTTCCGCATCCAGTCCGGTCTTTGCAACCTTTTCCGTTCCTATCTTGATACCCAGGGTTTCATTGAAATCCACACTCCCAAACTGCAAGGTGGTGCGACCGAGTCTGGTGCCAGCGTCTTCAAGCTCGACTACTTTGGCCGCCCGGCCTTTCTCGCCCAGAGTCCCCAGCTGGCCAAGCAAATGTGCATCTCTGCCGACTTTGGCAGAGTTTACGAGATTGGTGCCGTCTTCCGTGCTGAAAACAGCAACACCCACCGTCACTTGACCGAGTACACTGGCCTCGATATCGAAATGCAAATCGACGAGCACTACCACGAGGTGCTCAACACGCTGGACCGCACCTTTAAGCACATTTTTGCTGGCATCTACGAGCGCTACCGTCACGAGCTCGATGTTGTCAAGCGTCAGTTCCCCCACACGGACCTCGTGTGGCTCGACAAGACCCTCCGTTTGCCTTTCGCCGAGGCCATCCGCCTGCTGAACGAGTCTGGCTGGCGGGACGACGATGGCAACCCGCTGCCCGAGAACGAGGACATGGGAACCAGGGATGAAATTCAACTCGGAAAAGTCATCAAGGAAAAGTACAACACCGACTACTACATCATCGACAAGTTTCCCGTCTCCGCTCGTCCGTTCTACACGATGCCCGACCCCGACAACTCCGAAGTGACCAACTCGTTTGATATCTTCCTTCGTGGCCAAGAGATTCTGTCTGGCGGTCAGCGTATCCACGACGCCGACATGCTTGTCCAGAACATGGAGAAGTTGAAGATGGACCCCAAGACTCTGGAGGAGTACATCCAAGGCTTCGAGTGGGGCGCACCGCCCCACGGCGGTGGTGGTATCGGTCTCGAGCGTATGCTCATGCTCTTGCTCAACTTGGGCGACATTCGCCACGGCACCCTGTTCCACCGCGACCCCAGGAGCTTGCCCGCGAAGCCACCCGTCAAGAAGCTGCGTCACCCCGAGTCCAGCACTCTTCACCCGCCTTGGGAGGGTACCGACAGGGCTGCTGCTTGCGTCGACTTCCAGCCCATTGAGAAGCTCATTGCCAACTATGGTGACGCTTCCAACACTTCGTGGCTGGAGCCGCGTACGCAAATCTGGCGTGACGAGCTCACTGGAGCCGCCGTTGGCTTCGTGCCCCAGGGAGATTATGCCATCACCATTGGTGACCCGCTCTGCCACCAGTCTCAGTACGTCAAGACCATTGCAGGCTACCTCAGGTGGATCAAGAAGGACCGCAACCTCAAGCCCCTGTGGCTCCTGTGTGGCCCGGACGTCGAGGATGTGCTCGCCACGCGCTTCAACTGGCGCACCTTTTCCGTCGCCGCCGAGCAGCGTCTCGACCCGACCAACAACCCGGCCGCTCACGACCACGACTTGCAGCGCAAGATTCGCCACGCCGAGAAGGAGGGTGTCAAGATCCATGACTTCCCGCTTGGAAACCCGCCCCCGCAGGAGGTTCGCGACAAGATTGACGCCCGCGTCAAGGACTGGCTCGCAAACCGCAAGGGCAAGCAGGTTCACTTGACCGACATCCACCCATGGCAGGACATTGAGCACCGCGCCTACCACTATGCTGTCGACAAGGATGGCACCATTGCCGCCTTCGTTGCTATGGCGCAGCTTAGCCCCGACCACGGCTGGCAGGTCAAGTACTCGCTTGACTTCCCCGGCGCGCCCGGTGGTACGATTGAGTACATTGTTACGCACGCGCTCAAGCAGCTGGCCGCGCAGGGCGAGACCAACGTCACGTTCGGTGGCGGTGCCTCGGCACGCTTCACGCCTGGCCACAACATGAAGAAGCCGCGCGTCAAGGTGCTGAGCAAGGCTTACCACGCCATCTCGCAGGAGCTCAAGCTCACCAACAAGAGCGAGTTCCGCGAAAAGCTGGGCGCTCACGAGGACCCCGTCTACGTCTGCTACCCGCCTCACGGCCTCGGTCCCATGGGCGTCAAGGCCATCCTGTCCTTCTTCGAGGACGAGTAGATGATGAATGCCTTTCAAAATCTTCTTTGCGGAGTTGAGCGTTTCGGTGTCCAGTCGTCACGAGAGACATTCAACATTCGGTTTTAGAGCATCGGTGCCTTGAAAAGAGCGGCTGGTTGATGCCTGTCTTGTCTGCAAAACGACACGAATTTTTTGGAATGACGAATTGTAGATCCCCCCTTTTTCATTGTTTTTAGCACTACCCCTTGATTCCCCGCGAGTGTTTTCCTTGACGAACTTTTCCTTATTTTTATCTCTTTCGTACTCTGGGTTCGCTGGCGGCTCGCTGCCGCCAGCTGTCAGGATGGGAGGGATATGGCCATGTGGAGTGAAGCATGGATGGATGCATGCATCCGGAAAGAGTACCCTAAATACCACAAACTACTTATTACTTTCCTATGGATAATTTTAATTACTGCACTGTCAATTCATCTTGTGATTTTGGAAGCAAAAGTCCGGCATACGCAAGAGAGAGAGAGCAATGATGGAGACATTGAAACTTTTGAAAAGGCATGGTCTAGGGAGCATGAAAGCCCCTGCGGCACTGGAGACTAGACTTCATCTACTCGTTGAGTCGCAGGGAGCCGCCGTAGTTTCGTGTCCCATGGCCTTTGCCAGTAGCCCCCGGATTCTGCTCATGGCGAGCATCGAAGCAGCCCTCCTAGTCCCACTCTGAATATTTCAAGTCATATCCACCCCCTTCCTCCTCCCACTTCTTCTCCTCCTCCTCCCGCTTCTTCTGCTGCTCCACCAACATCTGCTGCTGCTCCATTTCATACTTGCACCAGTCTTCCTCTCCGCAAACATTTTCGAGGGCTTGTCGGAATGCAGATCTGCAATTGCGCTCTTGATTCTCGGACAACAAGTCCAGGTTAAACCCAGTCGGGAACCGGAGACAGCGGCCGTTGTCATCCGCTCCGATCCAGGCTTCGACGGGCCACGGACAGCCGTCGGTGGCTGTGGGAGTGGTGGTGTCGCTTGCTGTCGCAGTCACAGTGACGGTTTTCGTGACTGTAGAAGCGCTACACCTGCCCTCTCCACCGTCCTCAACAGCACCGCCGGCGACGCTGCATGTCGTGTTGCACACCAGCGACACATCGTGGCGCACTTCGAGCATGGGGGTTGATGAGTTCGTGAATAGCGGCTGGTCGAGCGCCGTGACCAGGCGAGTGAATTGAAGAAGAAGAAGAAGAATAAGAAGAAGAATAAGAAGAAGAAGAAGAAGAAGAAGAAGAAGAAGAAGAAGAAGAGCCAGGAGGTGCATGATGGTCTTGCGAAGGAAGAACTCGTTGAAGTCGGAAGCGGCGGCAGTGGTGATGGCTTGAGTGACTTTGATTGATCCGAGCGAAGGGTTGGAAGCGAGGTAGAGCTTGAGGAGTATTGCTGACTGCTGCTGATGCTGCTTCTCCGGGACTGGGAGAGCTTTATATGTTGTGAGCACTCGGCCTTGTGCGGGCTGAAAGTGCGTGCAGGGGAAAGAAGGAGAAAGGAATGGATAGTGGAGGATGGATCAGGGGGAGACGGTGTAGAGACATGGCAACAGGTTGGTATTTTGGGATGGCTGGCGTTTGCTTGTCGGTGCTTTGACAGCGGAAGATGAATTGTGAATCAGGGGGGAAGACATGGCGACGGATTCGTGCGGTCAAGAGTGCAAACGATATGCACTTTCATTTGCTCACGATGTGGATTTGTGCTTATAGAGGCCTGGTTTCCTTCACGCAGAAAATGCTAGATCAGAAAGGACTGACTGTATCTGAAAGCTGGCCTGAAGGTCTCTCCTGCCACTCTCTCTTTCCATGTCGTTCCCCTCCCACACTCCCCTTCCTCTTGTGTTAAGCCACCTCATGGTATGAGATGGCTTTAGCTTCTTTCTGTCTTTCTCCCTTTCGCCTCCCCCTCCGTGATCGTGCAGTCATTACATCCTTCGTCGATTCATATGTCTCATCAAAGCCGCCAGATCAGGGGCCGTCGGAAGCGCATGGTACACTTCCGTAGCCAAGCACAATGCCACCATCAGCGGTCCTATCGTCGCTGATTCACTTCACAGGCCATTTCACACGTAAGTCCACACCGCGCGGAGCAGGTCAAGGCGCATGTGAAGCGACACACGACGGGACTTGAATCGTCCATGCTCCACGACACCGCCACAACCGTCTTGTCGCCATCTCGGGATCCTTGAATCCACATGCGTGGCTGCTTCTCCTTGGCAGTTACGCTCGTAGAATCTGTCTTGGGAATCTCGCGATGCTGATTCTGCCACGTTGTTGGATTTCCGGGGAGTCTGAGAGTCCGAAGAGTTGGTAGGGTGAGATTCGGGCTTTGGCGGTGGCGATGGCGATGTTGTTGCCGTTGACGTTGATGTTGCTGTTGCGGCGACGGCAACCAGCGCTGTCAAAAGTACCAGGAGCATGATGGTGTGATTCATCTTGAGTTTATCGAAATTGAAAGCGAGTGACGGTAGAAGACAACAAAGGAAATTGTTTGGCTTTGGTAGAGATCGACGGTGGAGATTGCTGGTGTTGCGTGATGGGATGAATTGGGGAGAAGAATGGCTTTATGTAGGACCATTGTGTCGTTGAAGCACTGAGGCATTGTTTTTTGGATCAGACAGTGAGGAGACGTGGTAGAGGTAGTCAGAGGTAAGACAGTGAGAAGACACAAGGTGACAGAACGAAACGATTTTGTCATGCGAGATCAAGCAGTGGATATTGCTCTGTGGGATGATTGATTTGAGAAGAGAATATCAAGGTTGTTCATCTAGCTAGCAAAGGAGTCAGGAGGAGACACGACGGAGAGACATGGGAATAGGGGGGTATTGGGAAAAACGTGTGAGACACTGTCACACTCACCCTATTTACGTCCGTCCTTTCCACTGCTTGTTTTTCCTCCTCCATCTAGAAGAACTAGAACCATGGCATTGAAAATGCCTGGTACCAAGCTTTTGGTGGCTCTGAGTCGTGCGAGTTGTCCATTCTGCGCTGCTGCTCCCCGGGCCAATTCGTCACCACGAGCATCCAAGCAATGTCGAGCTCTACTTTGCAGCATTTCTGGGGATGCTCATCCCAAAGAGCCGGCTTCCGGGCATACGTCCGAGGGCCGTCGTCCGTGTTGATAACCTCGAAGAAATCCTGGATTTTGTATGGACAGTGGCAATGAGCGAGAACTGTCGGTGTTGCATACACGAGGGCAGCCAGAGAGATTGCTCTGGCTTTAGTTGTGAGTCTCATGATGCTTCTTGGCGACAGATGGTATTGCCAAATCAGTGAGCGAGCAAATGAGGTGGATGAATCGCTTTCGAGTGGCCGTAAGCAGGAGAGAAGATTTGGTGTTATCAGTGCTGACTGGTCGGTACATTATGGGGGTGCTCGTTCTGGAAGATGATTTGTTTGAAGGTGAAGAGAGAGAGGAGAAGCGACCAGAAGCGCATGTGGGAGAAACAAACAAGACAGCCGAAAGAAAACAGGCCAGAAAACAAGGGAGAGACGTTGCACTTCAGCCACTATCACCGCTCGCTTGGGCTTCTCTCCATCGACTCAGACGCTTGCCTAGAAGGCAAGCCGGTCGACGAGGTTCCCGCACGATCTACTTGATCCGCGAGTGGCCATCCGAAACCTGCACATGCAGGTAGCCGTCATTTGCCAAATTTTCCCTTTCCACTTGGTTCGCCTGGAATCTACGGGCCTGAATTGGAATCTTGGAATTCAAAACCGATGAAATCGGCGCTTCTAGACTTTTCGTCGACGTCGAGCTGGTCCTGAAACCGGTGCTTACCCGTCAGTGTGAGCCCATGGACGAAGGAAAATGCGAAGGCGCCCCTACTTTGAACTAAAGCGATTGATCTCCCTGGTAGTTCATGATTGACATTCTTTTCGGCAGCCACATAAAGGAGTATCGAAGCAAAAAAATTTGGAAACCAAAGAAGGGAAAAAAAGGGGAGATTTTTTTTGCAAAAAAGTTCGGTCATAGAAGCCAATGTTACATGAAAATATAACAGCTGCTAGCAAGCCTTCTTTCATCAACAAGCAACAACAACAGCGTTGGTGGTTTAGTGGTAAAATTGATCGTTGCCATTCGAATCTGAAAAGATTATTAAGGATTTCATCCCCAACATCAAGGACTTCACGATTTCAAGCTCGATCAGCCCCGGGTTCGATTCCCGGCCGACGCATTACCTTTTGCAGTCCTTAAGGACGTTGTAGATGCTTTGTGGGTTGTTGTTTTGGTCATGGGGTGGCCTGGGAGGTGTGGTGGTGGAGCGAGATTTTGACGGCCCGAAAACCGGTGGGATACTTCGGGCCGGCGCGTATGAAGCTTCTGGACGTCTCGGGGATACGTTGGACTTGTCTTTTGTCGAATTGCGAGTGCTGGGCTGCAGTGTGGGCGTTGTGCGTGATCAAACTGTTTTCATCGTTGGTTGTTAGCGGGGAGCCATGTGCAGCGTTTTCGAGCTGCTCCTGCTGGGAATTGAGAATCGAAGATCATCCATCCATGCTGTTAGCTTGTCAGCGCTCGATGTGCGATGCGTCGATGCAAGTGTTGGCGTGGGGAGACCGTTGAGGCAAGGGATGCGAGTGACGTTGTGGCACTCCAGTAGGTAGACTAGCCCCAGAGAGGTGGTGCTGAGATGCGCTCATAAGTACTTAGCTTAGTATCCTGAGGCTTGTAAGGTCTCGGTGATGATTGGCTAGATGCAATTTCAGCATTTTTTGTTTAGAAAGAGATTCATTTTGGGCATTGATTACCAAGCTTGATGCGTAGGTTCTCGCAAGTGAGCTTGCTCGACAAGGAGCTCATGGCTTATCTTTGTGGCTTTATATATACTTAGTGAAGGCCATGAAGATTGTTGTGCTTTGGACGACGCGCACCAGAAGACGCGCCTACATATATCTACTCTGATGACATCAAAGGTGCCTGCGCCGGAGCGCCCAGACCTCCACTTCCATCTACACCCCACACTACTGCAGATGGATCTTTTAGTCGGGCTCTAAGAATAGGTCGAGTGAAGGAGTCCAGAAACGAAGCTCCATGCCTGAGGAGCACTCTACCACTCCAGTAAAAAGTCAGACCAAGCGCTAGTTGCGATAGAGACCAAAACGCCTTCCTGTTCATCAAAGGAGCTGATTTTAGGGTGTCTAAAAAAGGATTCTATGGATAATCAACGGATGACTGCCTCTAATGGATATCTCCCAAGCCGACTTACTCTACCCGCTCGGAAATCGAAATGCTCCCGAATCCTCCTCAGCTTCACTTGTTGGTAATGCCAAAGCCAGGCTCCACACCTCCCATCCTCGCCACCTCGACCAGGCCCTCGCAGAGTAACTCGACGTCCTTCGTCTTGATCGGTACGCGGTGGTCACCGTCCCATTCGACAACGACCCTCCGATCCTTGGGGCAATACCTTTCGCTGAGCCGCCTGTGCAAGTGCAGACCATTGTCCTTCAAGCCGTGCACGTGTAAAGTAGGGATTGTGAGCTGCCACTCCTTGGGTACTTCGACCAGGCCCTTGGTGCCATCATCACACTCGCCTGCATTTTGAAACCACTCGCACTCAGCACCGGGAGCAAGCGAAACCAGTGGCGCTCGTCCGGCCATCAAGACACCAAATCGCCAATCCTGCTCCCACAGCATGGTCTCATCACCCTCTGCCTCAAAGCCCTTGATCTCTTGTGCTCCGCCGCCCCGCGCCTTTATCGCCTTTCGCCGTTGCGACTCAAACAGCAGGCTAGCCGCGACCTTGGCGCCCTGGCTAAAGCCCATGACGCCCACCCACGGGCCGTCAGCACCCAGCTGGTTGTCCTCGGTCATGGCTGCTTCCATCTGGTATCGCACCTCCTCAACGGCTGAGCCTGCATCGACCTCGGGATGTTCGTGGGGTAGCCAGCGCAGCCAGCGGCGGTAGGGGCCTAGGTCGGCGTAGACGGGCACGATGCCCGGTCCAGCCGAGCAGAGAAAGGGACCGTCGGCAAAGACGAGCCGGAATGATGTGCGAAGGCGGTTGAGGACGGCGCGAGCTTGGAGACGAAAGATTTCGGCTGTTACACCGCCGCCTGAGTACACATAGTTAGCGACGCTGTCAAGGTCTTCATCTTCGAGCTGCAGTGACAGGTGGAAAAGATAGGGTCATGGCGAGCGCTGTGGATGTGGTGGGGAATTCGGAGCTGCTGATCTGGGGTGGACGTGGGGCCAACAGCTGGGGAGCTGATCGGCCCTCAAATCGGCGCCTTTCAAGAGACCAAATTGCTTCCACTCACCATGAAGACACAGTATCCGCGGCAGGTGCAGCTCCGATTCAGACGTGGTTGCGGTAACCATGGTGGCTTCAATTGAAGAAGATCGTGTGGATTGAAGCAGTTCTTGGACTGTTTTCAGAAGAATGCTTCTGAGAAATGGTACGTCGATTCGCAATTGGTGATTCGGTGGTTGTACAGCAGATTGATGTTGCCTATGCGGCTGAAAAGACGAGGAAGAGAGACGACTTGTAAAGCTTCGTCCTGGTCGAGGCAATGGCGGCAGTTGTCGTAGTATCTCTTTCAGTCGCCGTCGCAGCCGTGCATCCGACAAAGATGACCAGGACAACGAGCAATGCAGCAAGAGGAAATATGGACAAAGAGTTCCATGGCCGGCGACGTCTTAAGTAGCAAGCAGCCTAGCGGCGCCGCTTACCTAGGCGTGCCCTGCATTCCCTCTGCTGGGCGGTAACAGCTGTCAGGTCAGCTGTAGTTCGTGTGTCGGACTCCGAACCAGCGGCCGCATGCCCCTCGGCCCCCAGGGACATTTAGTCATGGCCGCTCCACGTGTGCCATTCGCTCCCTGTGAGAGGCAACACCAAAGACGAGCACACCTAACTCTGATACCTCGCCGTGTTGGGGCTGCTGCGGAGCTTACAACATCTCAACCCTACACGGGCTGACCTGATATGTCTTCGGCCCAGGCGTTTATTGTATTCGGGGAAGTATTTATATCGTCTGAAAATTCCTTCGCCTCCTTAGCAGAAGATCGCGCTCTTGGACCTGCGGAGGAGCACCAAAGCTTCATAACGATATTTACAGGCACGCTACTACATGTAGACTTCGTCTCACGCACAGGGACAAGGACAATCCAAGGAGCTCTTCCGCCATCAACGACCGACTCGGCTCTCCACAGCAAACAATCACCGACACCGCAGACCGAACAAGCTAGACTGTTCAGTCTGCTCAAATGAACGACTCCTCAAGTCTACCCGTATTGATTCTCATTCCCTTTTTCTATTTACGTGACTACTTCTATGTGGCCTTGTCTATTCATCTGTCCCGTTGTGAAACTCCTTCATAGTCCACCAAACCAACGCAAGCCAACCCTGTTCTGCAATTGATCATTCTGCGAAGCAGGTCCACCTTTCCCACAGAATCAGTCCAATGTAAAAAAAAGACTTCGATTGGACCAAACGTCATTTTCTCGCCGAACAGTATATATGGGATCCGAAATCAAAGCCTCAGTCCTCTCTATCAGCCTGGTTCATGCTTATCTCATCATCTCTCTTTACATATGCGAAAGACTAAGCCCACAAAAGCACCCAGTAACGAATGCCGTGCCGGCAGTGGCGAGCTCGACGCGGTTCCCTGCCCCTGCCCTCTTAAAGTGGAAGATTATGATCCAAGAACAATTAGAGCATGGCGCGGGGAAAAAGGACAGTGTCAAAACTTGGCATGGACTAATGACATTTTATACTTCAAGACCTTATGCGGAAAAACAGACAGATGCAGCAATGCGGCAGCTGTTGAAACGGAAAGCTTTTATACTACGCCTAATTGTCTGTCTGACTTGATAACTCCAGACACCATGTCTTTTGTTCTGTCTCTCGCTTCCCCTTTTCTCAGCTTCACCAATTGATCCACTGAGAGGGCTATTAAAACATAAGACCGCAGCTTCGTCTGCCAAAGCTCAATATGCACAACACTCGCATCGCCTCATCAATTACATCAAAACGCAACCCCCAACACTCCATTGAACAAACGAATTTCTTATCCAACTCCTCGCCCTCACGAAAAGTCTTCAATCGCGAAACAAAATGACCACTTCAACCAAATTCAACGTCCTTCTTCTCGCCTTCCTTACCCCAGCGCTCGCAGCAGCGGCGGCGGTCAAGCCCGTAGTCTCAACCATCGAGGACCACGTCGCCGTGCCAATCCAATTGAGCGACCACGTGCCGATCAACTACAAGTGCGAATTCTCCATCGGCGGTGCAAATGGAGCCACGCTTCCTGTTTCCAATGGAAATCTCGGCCATGCCGTTGGAGTAGGCGAAGGAGGTGGAGCGGGATGGGGAGACCAGTTGTGGACATTCTGCGTCGACGTTTTGGCTCTGATTGGGATGGGGTTTATTCTCCAGGTACTTTTGAGGGCTTTTGGTTGATTGGCTCGGTTCCGTCTTTCGAGACGCTTAGTAGAGATGCGGTCATCCACAGGAGTGGGAAACGAGAGATCTTTGATCTCCATCTCTTTCGGCTGAATTCGACCCCAAAAACCTGTTGCGAAATTCGGACTTTGTAATCTGTTCGATTTTGACTGGCACAGTCTTTGCCAGCCACTCGGGATGAGTTGGCGATTCGAAATAATGGTTGGCTTGGATTTTCAACCTCGTTATGTAAAGGTCGTTCGGTTCGGGCTCGAAAAAGCTAATACAGAATCCCGGCTCAAGTCGAAAATGCGCTCCACATTGCGAATATTTGCACTCTCCGACGATTATTTCAGAGCCCGACGAGTCGAAATTCTTTTTGAGGCTCGCATTTTTCGACTTCATCAGCGCAAGGTCCGTGGGCTGGAGCGTGGTATGTGGACAGATGAAGATGGGGTCTTTGCAGGGCCAGCCACGTAATTGGAATTTGGAGACGTGGCGATACCTCGATCCCTGGCGTCTGAAATCCGTACAGACGGGCTCACGGCAGGAGCAATTTTGGAACTTTAGGCAAGGGTTGTGGTCCAAGTGAAAATAGCCGCATTTTACACCTTTGCCGTTGACTTGAAGTTCGCTGATTTCAATGTAATCGTACCAAAAGTCGGAGCAAATTTGATATCTCCGCTCGCGACCTCTGCAAATGCGGCTCCATGGGTTCCCGAGTCGCAGTTGTTCTCGGGAAAACTCCTCCTCCGGATGGGCTTTGCGGCAGCGTCCGCAGAATTTCAGAGGCGATCCTGCCAACTCTGCGTCGACCTCCCGGCACATCTTGTCCCATGACAGCCGTCTAGCAGTGTCCTTGGTGGGGTTCCAAGCGTCGTCCTGTTTAAGAGACGCCCTGAGGCCTTTAGAGGCCAGACGCAACGCCTCGACATCTGCGGGATTGTCAAGGTAGTCCTTGATCTCAAGCAAAAGATCAAGTGGCAATTCCAGCAACATGGCTTTTCCTGGCTGTTGAGAGAAGGCGGTCTTTAGAGAGGAGGAAACCCTGGGAGAGGAGATTGTTGATGGAGGAGAGAACCCTGAAGGAAGATATGACTGATGGAGTAGAGAAGATCGTTGGAGAGGAGAAACTGGTCAGTCGTCAGGTGTTTATATATGACCATACCATGGAATAAAGTTTTGAAGCCATGGTTCGATGTCGAGCATCATAGAAGCTCCTTATCCCAAGGAGTGTTTTGCGAAGATTTTTGGGCTGGTTCAAGTCGTGTTGAAAACTCTCACCCCTTTGCTAAGTTGTATAGCAGGAAGAATTCAGAAACACGTCGCCGTCAGCGACGGGATGAGTTGAAACTCTATATATTCTCAAGTCTCTTGTTCGAATCTAATCACGACTTCATGGACCGGCCCATCCACGTCGATCCGAAGTCATATCCAAGCAATCCGCTCACCAAAACGTCTTACCGAAAAAGGGCACGAGGCTTAGCGCAGATAGGGATGGCTTGGGAACCAAACTTTCTGAACCAACCCTCGGTACCAAAAGTGTACCATCACCATTGAAAAATCTATCACTCGTCATCGTCGCCGACCTCGTCAAGACCTAGCCAGTTGGCTCTGCACCGCACGGCCTCCAGTCTGACCGCTCTCTTGCCATCGTCGAGGGCTGCAGTTAGCTTCTTGACGACCTGCCTCCTGAATGGCAGCACAATCTCGCCTCTGAGCTTCTCTGGGACTAGCCCCAGGCATTTGAGCGCAACTGCCCTGACAGCCGCGGGATTGGCTGGAGTTTTGCTTCCGCTACCCTTGAGACTTGTGCTTCCGTTTTTGATTGTCGCAGTGGCCGTGTTCAGCAAGCGAGAAATCAGACTCGAGGCATGCTCCTCCAGTGCTCGTGGGTTGTGGATCAGCACGGCAGTCAGTGCGTCGACTGTCGCATGCTTGACATCTTCCACGGCGTCAGGAAGATCAAGAGATTGGAGCAGAAGTGGACTGAGATTCGACAGCTCCGATTCAATGATTTCATAAGGTACCCATCGCACAATACCCGAAAGTGCGACGAGATAATTCGTTTTGGTTGACGGGTCGGCAGATTTGAAGGAGTTGGCAATGGCCGGAACCAAAAGGTTAAAAGCCTTTTGCTTGTGCAACCCAGACACAACGCAATGGTTTGCCTTTGAGAGGATTTCGTCAGGGGCGAGGAGAGAGCTGAAACCACGCGCGACGGTGAGTCCATGGGTTGGACTGACGAGCAATGACAACAGCGAGGGCATGACGGTGCTGAGCATGGGTGCATTGCGCAGCGTGAGCCCCTTGATGATCGAAAAGAGGATGCGGATGTTGGCGTTGGAGAGCTTTTCAGAGGAAATGAGGTTGACCGGGTCGTAAAGGATTTCGCCAATAGTAGTCTTGAGGGCAGGAATTGGTATGAACTTGTTGACAACAAGAGATATTTGTGAGCCAATTGCCAGGCGCACCCGCAACGAAATGTCTTCCAGCGCTGCCATCGACATTAGCGCTGAGAGGAGGTCTTTTGGCTCTGCAGGGGCCGGCACATCCTTTCGGATTGCCGCCAGAATGTGCGTCGAGACGATGAGTTTTCGCCGCTGTTCAGCAGATGCCTCGAGCTCGAATGGAGGAACTTGTGCCAAGGACTGTCCTGTCCGAAGAGTGTAGACTTCAGGAGCCACTTTGGACTTCTGGAACTCAGACGTTTGTTCCCGCAGGATCTTGTTCAACAGGCGGCCAATTACGTCTAAAGCAACTTCGTTATCGAATGGAGAAGGACTAGGGCTTTGGACATGCACCAGGAGAGGAACGATGATGTCGTCAAAGTACGGACAGTGATCATCAGTGCCCTCTAGCTTGGCAGCACCCTGGGAGAAGGCATAGAGTAGAGCTGACAAGAGCGCAACGACATACTTTTCTGACGAGCCCTGTTGGACGGCGCTGTTGATCTTGTTTTTGAGCCTGAGAACAACAGTAGAAAATATGTGTTCTTCGCCTGCCAACCTGGCAAAAGCTTCGAGGACCGGAACGTATGCATCCGACCCTTCTGTGTCTTTGTCGGGTAGTTCAGCCATGAACGCCGGGAATGCCTTGTCGATGACCAGTTGCGGCTTCTGGTGCGCAATGCCCACGAGTCCAGTGATGGCTGCTGACTTGACGTCGTCCTTTCCGTACGATTCTTCGGAAATGACGACGCCATGGAATAGCGTGACGACTTTTGTGATGTCGTCATCATCCAGAACGAGTCTGGTCGTCGAGAGTTGCAACAGTCCGTCAAGTGCTGCCAGGCGAAAAGAGACCTCCTTGACAGAAGCGGTCGCAAGACCGTTGCTCATCACCTCTAGAGCTTGGTCCCTGAACTTCAACAGCGCATTTTCAGACGTGCGAGGTCCTGGATGGACGACTTCGCTGTCTACAAGTCGCCATTGTCCATAGACATCAATGTCTGCTCGTATCAATTGAACAAGGACTTCAATAAGGCCTCTCCTTTTGGCCATATTGTCCGCTGTCTGATAGAGAGTGAACAGGGTCGGCAGAACTGCGCCCAGCACGACGTCTTCTACTTGCGGCGAAACCCTTGCAATCGCATGGAGGATCCTGCCAGCGGAGGCCGACTGCTTCGTAGGAGCATCCTCGAGATGCTCGTTGCATTCCTTGGTGATGGGCTTGATGTAGGCGTTGAGCGATCCAGCGGTGTTCTCCGAAAGTTGCCTTGCAATTTCTGCAATTGCCTGCAACGCCTCTTCTGCAAGATCATCTTCCTGAGAGCTGAGTACTTCGAACTTCAGCGCATCCCACAGCGTTACAGCGTACAGGGATGCCGTCTTCGGCCCATAGTCGCGGATGCAGGCAGTCAGAGTTTGGAGTACGTCTCTCTGAGATGAGTTAGTTGCGGATTTGAGTCGAATGGACTGGTTAATACCTTGGTATTTATGGACGTCGAGTCCAGCTTATCGAGAAGCGCGGGGAAGGAGTAAGGAGCAAATTCGGCCGAGGAGGAGATGCATTCTCGGAGACGGTCTTTGAGGTGCTGAGCAGTGATTCCATAAGGGTCGTCTGGTGGCGGCCTGAATGTGATGGGGAAATAGTTGAAAACGGCATCGAAAAGGTCCTAGCTCTTTGGTTAGTACGGACTCGAGCGCTTGCAGGAAAGGTTCTCACTTGAGCATCAGCCCCTAATGTCCATTCAGTCATAGGGACTTTGAGAATCGAAAAGACGACCATGAGGTTTCGCGGGTCTTTCTCGCCGTCGAAGTATGTGATGAAGCGGGACAAGAAGTCGGGAGAAGACTGGTGGAGACTGTGTACGGCTATGGCACGTTAGATGATGTCGCGCCAGAGGATGGAGGAATGAAAAGTACCTTCTCTATACTTTGCCATCAGCAAGTCTATCAGCTTGATGACGGAGTAACGCTCGCTTTGCGGCTTGAATTGACGCAAAGGATGTGTGCTGTCGACCAAGGTCTTGAGAACAGTCGCTACTCTCTCATTTTCCCATGCACCACGCTCTTCAAGGGCCACAAGCGCTCTTGCGCAGCCGCTGAGGACCTCTCTGTCATCGGCAACTCGAGAGAGAATGAAATCGCACAGCAAACCCCCTGGTATGAATCAATCATGATGATCATTGCGAGAAACTGAATGCGAAAATGAAATTGCCAGAAGTTACGGTCTCGACACTGGAAAAGAGCAAAATCATGACTTACGGTGTTGCCTCGTAAAGACCCTGGGAGACGTAGCCGAGAGGACATCGGCTAGGTAGGCCATGGCTACAACAATTATTAATACACGTTCGAATTGCGGCACAACCAGAGACGCGCACCCTTTGCTCTCGTAGCTCCATCATCGCTGTTCAAGTACTCGCCGAGAGACTCTATCAGCTCGAGCAGCTTGAGCTTTTTCGACTCGAGGCCTGCAAGCAGTCAACATTGGGCATTGACGTCAACGGACTCGCTGGCGGGCGCTCACATACGCTCGGCGGACTGAGCAGCGATGCGTTGGGCCTCGTCCTTGTTCTTGCCGTGCTCGAACAAGTAGAGCTGGATATCAGACATGGCGAAGGCCTGGGAGAAGTGTCGGACGAATGGTTGCAAGGTCTTTGGAATGCGCTGCGGGATGACGAGGGAACAAATCTGCCGCTAGGCTCGATGAGGAAAGGGCGCTTCGGCGGCGATAAGATTTGCGCGGGAGCCGCAGATGGTCCGGGAGTCGGAGCAGCGGCGGCGGCGGGGGAGAAATTTACATTCGGCAGTTGGTCAAGCTTCCATCTGCTCTCAGAAACTTTCTACAATGTGAACCAACGACGCGTCCACGGCTGGCCAGCCTCATTTATTCAACAAATTCCAACCCCGTCATTCGTCACAGCTGCATCTCGACGCGAAACAACACGACATGGCTGACGCACCAACCTGCAAAGTCATCTTGGCTGCCGGCATCGCCAAAAAGCTGCTCGCCGAGGTCCAGGAAGGTCTGAAGACGCTCAACA
This sequence comes from Phyllosticta capitalensis, assembly GCF_038381095.1. Taxonomy (NCBI): domain Eukaryota; kingdom Fungi; phylum Ascomycota; class Dothideomycetes; order Botryosphaeriales; family Phyllostictaceae; genus Phyllosticta; species Phyllosticta capitalensis. The sequence continues at coordinate 1,178,700 of NW_027117440.1, forward strand.
GACAGCCACTGCTCGTTGGCTTCCTCGCCAGCTCTGATCCTGCGTCGCGGGTCTATGCCGACTTCACTGGAAAGACGGCGCGCGAAAAGTGAGCTTCTCTGCCACCTTTTCTGCCCTACCCTTCCTTTTGGCGCCCCGCTGCGCCTGAGACTCTGTACCACGCGCCACAATAGCAATGAATGAGATCTGACCCATTCTGGTGTCCAGCGGCTTCCAGTATGAGCTCCGCGAAGTCAACCGCGAGGATCTGGAAGATGCCATTCTCAGCGCCAACGCCGACTCCAGCGTTGATGGCATCATGGTGTACTACCCGATCTTTGGAGCGCGCCAGGACCAATACTTGCAACAAGTCGTGGATGTGAACAAGGACGTCGAGGGTCTGACGCATAAGTACGTTTCCAACATGTACCGCAACGTCCGCTTCCTCGACGACGCACAACAGTGCAAGAGCATCCTCCCGTGCACGCCCCTCGCCGTTGTCAAGATCCTTGAGCACCTCCAGATCTACAACCCCATTCTGCCCTACGGCAACCGCCTCCACGGCCGCACCATTACAGTCATCAACAGGTCTGAGGTGGTCGGACGACCGTTGGCTGCCCTGCTGGCCAACGACGGCGCTCGCGTCTACTCCAAGGACGTCGACGATGTTCAGCTGTACCACAGAGGTGAGGGTCTGAGGAAGCGTAAACACGAGGTCGAGGACAAGCCTGGCTGGGGTTTGGAAGAAATTCTGCCCCTCAGTGACGTTGTCATCAGCGGCGTCCCGGGCGACAAGTTCAAGGTGCCTGTCCACCTTCTGCGGGAAGGTGCCGTCTGCATCAACTTCTCGAGTGAAAAGGTAAGGAGACTGCATGAAAATGTCGACGCCGTGTCCTCTGACAATTTCAGAACTTTTCTCCCGAGGTCAAGGAGAAGGCATCAATCTACGTGCCAGCGATTGGCAAGTGCACAATTGCTGTGCTGCTGCGCAACCTGGTCCGGATGTGCCAGAACAAGGAGATTGAGGCAAAAGCGAAGGAGGCGGCCCCCGCAAACTAAAAACAAGAGAAACGAATGAAGCATATATGGCGATTGGGAGAGAAAATAGAAAGGATTAGGCAAAAGTCAGCATGAAATTCCATATTTCCAATTGAGACCACTACCACGGGAGGACGCAAATGAGAATTGGGTAACCGTAGACATATACCATAGAACGCCGTGATTTTTCCAGCCAGTCCTGCGCCTTGCTCCATGCAAGATGAACCACAAACGAAGAATTTTGTACGCGCGACTATCACAAACGCTCGCGCTTGGGGTGCGTGTCCGGCATCATGTCCTCGTCGACGTCCTCCTCCTCGTCCTCGTCATCATCGAAGCTGATTTCGTCTTCTCTCTCGCCGTCAATCATGGTCTCGTCGTCACCGTCCTCGTCCCGCCTCCTCTTCAGACCCTTCATCTTCCTGGTTTGCATCTGGTCGAGGTCCTGCTTGCCGACGTGTATGCGGCCAATCTTGTCGCCCATCATGTCGGTCTCGATGTTCTTCTTGGTCTTGGGCTGTTGCAAAGTTAGCGATGGCTCCAAATTGAGCAATATGGAAACGTTGTCGGGTGAACGTACCTCGAGTTGCTTGGGCCTATTGAGCGCCTCCTTCATGATGGCCTCATCTGCTCCCCTGATTCTGCCCACTCTGAAATCAATTCTCGGACCCATCTCCTCAACCTCCACTCTAGGCAGCTTCTGTCCGCTCTTCTTTGTCTTAATCAAGTACACGCGCATCTTGATCACCGGCTTTGCCTGACCCTCGACCTCCTCACCCGCCACGCTGAAGTGAATCATGTACTGCAGACCTTCGACATCGACGTTCTGCGCATCGCCGCCCCTGAAAAAGTCCGAAAAGTAGCTCTTGGCCTGGGTGTATGCATTCTGGGTCGGGCTGTCGAACAGCGAACCGCTAAACGAGAGCATAGGCTTCAACCCAACGGCGGCCTTTTTATTCTTGAACTGCTTGAGCTCGCGGAAGCTCTCCGGGTCGACGTACAGCTCGAGGATATCGAGGACCTTCCAGTTGAAGAAGCGCAGGAAGGTCAGCGCGTGCGGGCGCTTCTTGCTGTGGTGCGCAAAGACCATGAGCGAGGCGTCGTTCTTCTCGGAGAAGAACTCGAGCGACGACGCGTCCTCGAACGGGTGGATGTCATTCTTCTTGTTGAACTTGATCGCGAGCGGGTCCTTGAGCGACTTGAGGTCCGTCAGAGCCAGCTGGGCGATTTGGCTGCATGATGTCCCGCGCAGGAAGAGGGTCGTCTTGGGGTTTTCGTGCACTTGTGGGGCGCGCTTTTCGAGGGCGCGCTTCGTCTTGACCGACTTGGGTTTGCTGCATTGATTGTGAGTAAGAGCAGTAAAGATGAAAGAGAGCAATCCTACATCTCGCGGAGTGGTAACGCCATTTTGGTGGACTGTGGTGTGGATTTGCTGGTGTTGCGGCTCTGCCGTTGCGCCCAGGAACTTTTTGCCCAGGCTTATCTGATTGGATCTGTGCACGGCAGAATCCCAAAGGCGGTAACTCAAATCGCATTTGTCTACGGCTTGCATTACAGTTCTCGCGTGATCAACTCCTTCTTGGGTCTCACTTTTCAAATGTTTTCTTTGAAGGATATGGCATGTATTCATCGCAGCTGTCAGCTTGTCGTACATTGCCGCAGAGAGGGAACATCGCAAAAGTCATCTCAAGACCATCTGCATGGCTAAACTGCATAAGAGCCGATCTTAAACGATGGACCTGGATACGGGTCTATGTCGAGACAGATGACTGAGATATTCCATTTGATTTCTCTCTTGATTACATGGTCAGCTAGCAGCATCAGGTCATGAATGGATCTAGAACAGAGGAAGGCAAAAAAGAGCACTTCGAATTGATTGTCGGCAGTTGATTCTTCGGCATGTGCTCACCAACGCAACAGGATCTGACTTTCGAGAAATTGACTCTTGTAGTTTATTGTTGACTTGTGATACATAGGTTCCTATCATGGTAGCTATTTAGATATGTTATGTCAGCAAAGCCGTTTGTTTCGACAATGACGTGACTGGCGCCAAGGTTAAGGTAGTATGCACGGAGTTTCGGCGAGGGATTTTGGTTGCCGCCGAACCAGGTGGAGGGGCATCGCATCCAACCTGGCGTCACCGCCAACGCTTTCCAGACGATCACGACACTTTTTGCCAGCCTCTCTCCCGATCACCTCTCTGGTTTACGCACGCGGACTTCGCCTCCGACATCGACTACAGTTTCCGGACAAACCCAGTAGACCAACCACATGGCTTCAGTAACAGAAATCACGGCCGATGCCGACTTTGCCCAGTTCAAGTCCGCCTTTCCTCAGAATGCCCTCCTCGTCACCTACTTCCATGCGCCATGGGCTGCGCCTTGCAAGCAGATGACCATGGTCCTCGAGACGCTCGCGAGCACCTACCCCGCCGACGGTTCGATCGGTTTCGTCTCCATAAACGCAGAAGAGCTGCCCGAGGTGTCTGAAATGTACGACGTGACGGCAGTCCCGTACATTGTCTTGGAGAAGGGCGGACAAGTTGTCGAGACGGTATCAGGCAGTGACGCTTCCAAAGTGCGCGCCGCTGTCGAGAAGTTCGCTGGCAAGGGCGACAACCGAGGAAAACTTGGTCTTCCACCACCGCAGACTGTCACCAAGCAGGCGCAAGAGCCTCCGACTGCTGCAGCGAACGGCAACCTTGCCGGCTACGCTCCTAGCGCTCAGGAACCCGCTTCCGCACCCGAACAAACAAGCAAGGAGGAACTGTTTGAGAGACTTGGTGGCTTGGTCAAGGCTGCGCCAGTCATGCTGTTCATGAAGGGCACTCCCAGCTCACCACAGTGCGGTTTCAGCAGACAACTGGTTGGAATTCTCCGCGAGAAGGGCGTCCGTTATGGCTTCTTCAACATCCTGGCCGATGACGATGTCAGGCAGGGCCTGAAGGAGTACGCCGAGTGGCCCACATTCCCGCAGCTGTGGGTGGGCGGCGAGCTTGTTGGTGGTCTTGACATTGTAAGTCTCCTACATTTGGTTTGATTCCATTCTCGCGGCGACCACTTGCTGACGAAACGTGCGACAGGTGCGCGAGGAATTCGAAAACGACCCCGACTTCTTGAACGAGTACGCCGTAGCGCGATCATAAGCCGTGCTCTGCGTCCACGGCCGACACGGCGCCTGGGAGGGGATGAAAAGTACAAAACCACGAAATTTTCCTTTTGACGGCACTAGGCGCTGTAGCGACAGATACCACATCTTTTAAACGACAATGAACGATTAGGTTTCGCCAAGCCTCGGTCCGTCAAGTGCCTGGCGCAGGTAGTAAAAGCCAGGAACCTTTTTTTCCATTGGAGCAAAAATGTGGCAGAGGCCAAGATCCAAAAAGAACTTGACGTCCAATCTTGAAACAGTCACCGGTCGTGCCAACCGGCTGTCTTTGAATCAATGTCTTGCGTGTGCCGCTGTCAAATCCTCTGTCATCTGCGGTCAAACAGGGTAACTGAGGAACATTGTGGACAAAACCTCGAAGCTGTGGAAATTTTGCAATGAATGAGCGGAGTCCCAATGATCCATAGGCCCACGTGGTCCGCAACGCACGCATCCGTTGGGACCTTGCCAAGTTTGCCCTCGAAGAACGGAAGACTGACCTTCGACTGATCGAGTCTTGATAGGTCCTCAGCGCAGTTGCACAGCGTCATTCCGCAACGCCCAGATGCTGACTATTCTTGGCCGGCTGATGCGACCCGTAGCCGCTGAGAGCCGCCGGAAATTGTCATGGTCACTCAAGGACCTTTGTGCACTTTTCCGCCTGGCGTCGTCAGCAGATGCACCGGCTGTGTACCTGCCCTGCTGTCTACATCCTTGATCCGGTGGAACGGTGGGTTGCAGGAACTGACAGCGCAAGCCACGCCCTGGAACAGAAGCGCATCATGCGACAGCGAGGCCACGAGCACCAAGGCTGTGGAGATTGGACGCGACAGCGCCCGGGCTCAACGGCGGGAAGGCGAGAGAGCCATGGCGGCATACGCGTCCCTGGAGGCTGGATAAGCGCCATGCCGAGCGCGGGAAGGAGAAAACAATGGTAAACATTGTTTGCTCCGGGCGGAACAGGCGCATAAACAAGATTGACATCATGTTTACAAACGGGGCGAGGCAGAGAGGCAACGGTTGTTCTAGCTGTCTGGGGTCCAGGTTCAGGTCGAGGGGTGAGGCGTGAGAAGGATAAACATGGCTTTGGAACTGGGGACGACAACGCCACGTGATGCAAACTGGGGAACTCTCCTTTCCTTCTGGCGCTTGTGGATGCGCTTGGCTGGACACGGTTCTAGAGCGGCGCATCGCATATTTTTTCTTTGCGCCGTAAGCAAAGACCGGTTAGGAGACCGTCCGGGGTCGGCTAGAGGGCCCGAGTGAAGGGCGAAGGCTCGCACCTGGTACCTGAAACTCGCCATCACGGCGAAGCAACACCCTCTCGACCATTGGCCCCCTTGACCGTTGCACAGTCCAAATCAACTACCGCTCCACCCTGCGCGTTGGCAATCTCTGCGGGCGCATCCGCTGGTCATCCTGCGAACCAATCATTCATGCGGCTGGCGGCAAGGCTGCGTGGCATGGTTTGTGGCTCTCCTGCCAGATGCCTTTGTTGACAACTCCATGGCAGCTTTTTGACAGCCCTTCGACGTCTCTAGAGATCTACGCCAGGGTGTACTGACCGAGCGTTTCAATAAGCCGGCCGAACCTGGACGCTTTTGGCCTCTCTTGCCGTTGCGAATGCACAACATGATCCAGTCGGACGTGCAGCGGGTTTCGAGCCTGGAGCCCCTGCACTCAACTCGGCGTCATGGCGCACGTCTTTGCTCTCCGTGCATGTAAAATACGCCTAGTCTCCCCATAGCTTTCTTCTCTGACTTGCCGGCCCTGGGTTTCCTACTTTCTGTCACTCTGCAACTCGAATCGTCTTTCTCTTCTTTTAGTACATACCCTAATATTTCCTTCTCTTCTCTATACCGTCCCTACTCCGTGCCGGCACGTACACACTGTCATTTCAATCCTACAGACCTTCCTTTCTCCCCAGAAGAAGCGGAAACCTACATCCTTCCGCCTTGACGTGCGATGTGAGTACTTCTTTTTGAGCTTAGTCCTGAGTCATCCCGAAGCAAACAGCTTCCAACCCCCTCCTCCTTTCCGGATACGCTCGGCCGTGGAAGCGATAGTTGGATCAGCTCATCCTAGAGTCCACTCCTCCTCGAATCGTGTGTCTCAGACCGTCGTCTGGCCCGGAGTCAAACGTCTTAGCCGACGTGCTACAGGGAGTTATCAGACTCTTCGCTATTTTGAGAGCTCCCGTGTTTTTTAGATGACGGACATCTTTGCCAGAATTCCACATTATGCTGAGGTACTAAATTTTGTCTTTAGACGCACTCATTGATCTTCTGTCCTTTTATCCGTACCTCCTTGGCCAAGTAACTCTGGTATTCGATCTCTCAGAGGACTCTCCAAACCGTAAAGTCGCGCTCCGTCTTTCAGGATGAAGACCTCTGCCGCCTCTATCGCTCTCTTCTCTCTCTCTTTCGGATCTGCCGTTGCAACTCCTATCTTTGGACTCCCTGCTCCGGCCTTTTTCACCGACAGACCAGGCTTCCCAAAATTCAGTTCGAAAAATGTCGGCTCCCAAGCCACGACACCTCAACCTGTTGGCACGCCAATCGCAACACCAGTAACTCCCGTTGTAACACCCTTGGCCACCCCGGACAATCTTGCGAATGTCTCCACCCACGCATCTGGCGGCGAACAGTACATTGTAATTTTCAACGCATCCCATCCCGTGACCCCGGAAGTCGAAGAGGTGCTGCAACGGTTAGAACTCAACTCAAGTCACTCTGATGTCCATCACATCTACAACAACTCGGCCTTCCGTGGATTCAGCGCCAGCATGAAGAGCCACTGTATCGAAGCATTGAACGGCATGGTGGACGTCTCCCACGTCGAAAAGAGTGTATCGATCAAGTCCATGGCTGTCACGCAAAGGTCTGGCGCTCCATGGGGATTGGAGCGCATCTCCAGTGGCTCGACCATCTCCGGCGACGAAAAGGCCACCAACTTCACCTACACCTATGAGTACCCCGCTCTGGGTGCGGGTGTCGACATCTACGTTGTTGACACGGGCGTCAACGTCGACCACATCGTCTTCGACTCGCGCGCAAGGAACGGATGGACTGCTTTCCCCGCCGGTGGACCCGTCAACGGTGGCTGGACAAACTCTTCTGGAGACTACACGGACGGCGCCGGCCACGGAACGCACGTCTCTGGAACTTCTGCAGGGCAGGTGTTTGGTGTCGCTTCCGGTGCCAACATCATCGCCGTCCGTGTCCTCGACGCCCAAGGAGGTGGCTCTTCCAACAACACGATTGCTGGAATTGACTGGGTTGTTCAGCAACACGAGAAGCGCAGGACCCAACCTGATTTCATTGGTAGCATCCTGAGCATGTCGTTCGGAACCGACGAAGTTGTGACGACTCTGTCCGAAGCTATTCGTGCCGCCACTGCAGCTGGCATTCACGCATCGGTGGCTTCTGGGAACAAAGGAAATCAAGCCTGTGACTATTCGCCCTCGAACGTTGGTGGCTCTCAGGGCGATGCCGTTGTCGTCGGCGCAATCGGCATCACCGATTCCATATCGTCGTTTAGCAACACGGGCGAGTGCGTTGACCTCTACGCTCCCGGAGAGAATATCCTCTCTTCGTACATCGGCAGCGATAATACCATCCAGTATCTGAGCGGTACTAGCATGGCTTGCCCCCATGTCACTGGTGTTATGGCTTACTTGATGGCGAACAACGCGACTCTTGGCCAGAATCCGCGGGCCATGAAGCAATTGCTCAAGACAACGGCGTTATCGGACCTGGTCGCAGGGACAGCCACAACCGCTAGCAGCACCGTTCTGCTCAATAACGGCGTAACCAGTGCTCTTCAGAAGAGGGGGACTGCGGATCAGCACAAGGACGCGTCTTTGAGTTTCTCATTGAGCGAGGAGGAGAGCAAGACGTGGTGGTAAGCGGGCTGTTAGGATTCGATTGGCGCATTATTTCTTGTATCTGTGTATTCATCTGTGCAGTACTATTATTACCTACTAGAGATGCCATGTCTTGCTGGCGTAAAGCGCTTCATGTCAAATATAGAGCCAAAATTTTTTCTAGCGTACGATTCCTGGTTGACTTTTGAGGTTTTGCGCATAGACGAGGAGCATTCAAGTGCATCGCAGTTAGAAGACTTAGGCATTTGAGCTTGTCGATGGATGGCTACAGGGAGTGCTCGAATACCCCTACCCTATCTTGAGAGCTGGCATCTGTTTTTTTCACGGCCTACAATGCCGGAGTGCATCAAACAAGCGACGAGAAGACGTCAGAGAGTTGCAAGGAAGCCGGGCCTAAATTTTAAGCATACACTTTAGGCTTCCATCAAGCTGTCAGATCATCCCAGCCGAGGGAATTCGGCTGAAGGCAGCCACCGCGCTGGATCCGAAACGTCATCCCATCATCCCACCAGCACCAGACGACGATAACTCCACGTCATCATCCTCAAAACTTTGACTTGGGAGATGGAGGCTGGGTTGGATGCCGGGAGTGCGATTTTGAGGTGTGTGAGGCGGCGATCGCAAGGAGTTTTCGTGTCCGCTCTGGAATCTCTGTTGCTGTGCAGGGCGGCCACGATGTTGCAAGGTTCGTCTGTCTTCCTTGAACCCGGGCAGAATGGACGTTTGCCGAAGGGTCCCACCCGATGACTCGGTTCCGTTTTGGTGTTGGACATGGAGTCGAGCACGTCCGCCTCGACGCACGGATGCGATGTGCATCTCTCAAGCATCAAGGACGAGGAGTGATCGTGTGCACCTCACCAACTGACATGGGCATACGAAATGATGTCTGCCCCTTTCCAACAGACCTATCCATCACTTACTCAACCAGAATCAACAACTCGCCGGAAACAAACCAAAATGCCAACGTCGAAACCAAACAATCGACAGCGACCCCTCGCGCCCCTCCCCACCTCCAAATCCTCAAACACTCCGCTTCGCCTTCTGCAACACCGTCTCCACCCATCTCCGTAGCCGCCCACCACCGCTCTTGGCTCCCGCTCCCACCTGCCCGCCAAGAGTCGTCAACCTGTCAAACTGCTGCCGGGGGGCTGGACGTTGTACCCGCTGTCTTTTGCAGCCGAAGCCGAAAAGCCGTCTGCGGTCTCGTTCAATGCGCGCCAAAGTTGACAAATGCATTCTGTTTACGGCACCTCCTGCGCTGCTGCGCGTCCCTGCGTCTGCAAAACCTGCGCGGCCAGTGTTCTCGCGACACGAAGGTGACGGCGACGGCAGCCGCGTTGCTCAGCATGTATATCTACCGCTTCTAGACCGCAAGCCTAGGTCCGGTAAGGCTGTCCAGCTTGTCCCAGCTTGTTTCCTGCTCCTTCGCGCCTTCCTTTGCGCTGCGCTTTTCGGGGGTTCCTGGCATAGCGACTACTGGGATGGGTTGGCAGATGCAAGAGATTTGGAAAGAGCTTCCGGGGTTGTGAGGCCGTTGGACATTGCAACCTGAGGCAACCATATGGCAACCACTAGTCAAAATCAAGACCCGGGTCAAGACGATCATCATATATACCTGCCAGCCAGTTTTCCAGCCTCATTAGGGCAGATAGACGGCCTGGACATGGTCGTGATCATCTAGGCCAGCCTAATACCACAGGAAATGGTCCATCAGAAACTCAAAACAATTCATCCCCACGCCGGACTCACGATGCTACCGTGGCCCCCTGCGATGGTATGAACGAGGCATGGTCGTACACAGAAGAGATCGCCATGGAGACCTGGAGAATCCTCTATTTGGATGCACGCAGCTAGGGAGCCTTCAAGCTCCAGGACTCCTTTGCTACTCAAGCTTCAAATTGCAGCCACAGGGAGCATTAAAACGAATTCAAAACAAAAGACACAGCTTGAGTTGCTGTCTCGTGTGTCATAGCCAATGATACCAGGCCTGAGAGAAGCAACATACTCAAAGATTCAGACAAAGCGTGAATTGATTGGCGCAGAGCTCACCAGTCTAATACATCGAGCCGATTCCGCCAAACCGCCCAAACGCCGCCAAGATCTCCTTACGCGCAGGCACATTGTGTCAATAGCCTCGAATAGATGTGAATGCTGACAGATCCAGAGTCAGGAAAGCCAACCAGCGAGCGAGCCAGTCATGGTAGGCGCACAAACTCGAAAAGCAAGCAAGTGGCTGAGACCACCATCTCGAACTTCGGTTCGGCGGCGCGTCCCGCCGACGGACATCCCGTAGGGCATGGAGACTGGTACGCGATGACAGTTATCTGAGGGCCTTTCTTGCTTTGTTTACTCAGCATACATGCGGTGGTTTGCGATGGCTGGCATCGCGTGAGTGATGGCCCTGGGGGCCAGGACCGTCGACTGTGGGGATGCGGAAGAGGCGGACGACATGGCTCGAGTAGCTTTCTGAATGTCGATTCCGAACGCTTGAATATTTGACATTGAGGCAGGCTCAGATGGAGTTGTTTAAAGGTTCTCCATGAGGATCATAGCGGGGCAAACGTTGGCTGCAAGAGAATGTCGACTCCAAATAGGGCAACGGTGTTCCAGTCTGTACTGCAGCCGTCCTCGTACGAGCTAGAGTACCTACTTCTTCTGACCTTGACGCCTTTGGATGCTCCCATTCCATACGCAAGTGCCTTGGTGATTTGAATACTCCGCATGTGCTTCGCCAATCTCTGCCGCGAAGTCTTGCAGTTGACATTTATTTTGTGACCAACGCCGTGAACTAGAGGGGAATCGGCCACGAAGGTGGCCAGAAGAGCATTAACGGACCATACTTTGTTTCTAGCGTTGATGAACGTAGCGCATGCATTCTGTGATGATGATTTGCAAAAGTGATGAAAAGTCAAAGTCTAGTGGCCTGAGGTGAGCCGCTACTTCCGCATAGTCTCCGTTACTTTACTGCCATCGAGTCCTTGCTGGATTAAAGCTTTTCAGGCATTTCAACTGCACTGGAATTGCTGCCATGAGACCCCAATCCCTAATCTCGTCGGATAAAAGTTGATCAAAGACACTCGCCAGGCTCATCGAGATCCGGGTACGATGCCAGCACTTAATCTGGTCCTGGCAGTGCAGAGAGCGCCGAGTCTCGCCGATCCAACGGCCGAAGTCGAGTCCCACCCAGCATTGGACTCGAATCAAGGGATGAGATCGGGGTCGACGATAGTGACCATGGGCAGCAGGCTCGTGGCGTTGAGCCAAAGGTTCGCCCAGCTGGATGCCAGCGGTAACTCCGAAGGGACGTGTTGATTGTGGTTGCCTCTAGTCCTCAAAAGTGCTGTGATTGGTGGATAACAGACGGCGACCACAGACCTGCCATCTAGTGCGAAAATGATTGGCCGTTTGCGGGGGAGTTTTGCAACTCGAGTGAGGGACTGGGTCAACTATGTCCCTTGATGGATTGTGCCAAGACAGGGTTGTGGTGTCTATCGTGGCCGAGAGGACCCTGAAGGCCCTTGATGGGAGTGCTCGTGGCCGAGATGAATGCCATTGTTGTGGCCTGACCCTGAACCAACCGGAATTCGGTACCGGCTCCTTTGACTTCGAGACTCCATGTTTTCAGTCGAGTGTTTGAAAACTCAAATGATGACCCCGCATCGTTCAAGACTCATTCGGGCGCGAGTGTCAATAGAGTGTGGCAGACTTGTGCTCATGGCGGCAGCCCACCGCCTGAGGTGCGGGGAGACGAGAAAGCTTTGCTCGAAATGTTGAAAGCGCTCGGCCATGAAGATGGTTGTGGCTGTCGGGCGCTTCGGTTCAGGCTAGAGGCCTCTAGACGTGGCGGTGATGGCTGAACGCAGGTCGGACTTCTCGACGGGAGACTAGTGTGGTCTATCAGATAGTGGCGGCGAAGCAAACTGACCGTGGACTCCGAGGAAAGGAATGGACCTGGTCGAGGGAACACAGAACCGCGTGCTCAAGGAAACAGGGTCTGGAGGGTGTATACCGTTGGAGGTACTTAAGGATGGACGTTTCTGCTCATTTGATTCCGAATCAGCATCAATCCAAACATCCTCTTCAACAGCTCCGTCAAACTCCTCGAGCTCTTCAACCAAATACTCTTTCACTCAACCTCCATCAAAACCAACCACCTCCTCAAAATGTCAACCACCAAAGGCGCCATGGCCACCACCACTGCGCTTCCCACTGCTCTTCCCCTGCGGGATGAGAGCCAATGGCGCCGCAGGGCTTCCGTCATGAGCCTCAGCAGCATCGCATCCCGGCGCTCATCGTTGAGATCCATCTTCTCCGTCAACAGCAGCAACCCAGACGGCCCTGGTCCCATGCGCGGGCCTGGCTCGCCCGAAGTTCTGACTTTCCAGGATGCTGAAGTTGCAGGCCAAGGACGCAGGAAGAGCTACGTTCCCAAGCACGCGGCAGAGAGTTTCGTCAACAGCACGACGCTTGTGACTCCGATGCCTTCCAAGAGCACTCCCAATTCTCCTCTGAAGTCGTGCTTCCCCATGGCAGTCAAGGACCCCAACGGCCTCTGGAATGTCGACTCTTCCTCGGCATCCGGCAGCGAGAGCAAGGAAACGAAGAAGCTGTACCGCAAGAGCTACTCCAACACCTACGGCTACGACCGATTGGTTCCCCAGGAGGATCGATCCAACGAACAGTAAGGGGGTTTGTTTCCATGGAGTTGTCGGTTTGGAGTTATAGGAAAACATTTGGCACAACATTTTTGGTCTTTTCGGCCAGACCTTCCTTTCAACCTGGGTGAGCGATGGTTGCAAGTTGGGGTTGGAAATTCATAACGGCGTTGGGTGTTACTTTGGCCGGTCAAGCTTTTTCGTAGATTCAGGACATAGGTTGATCATTTCCGCAATCAAACCTGAGATATTCTCCCTTAGAGCCGACTCATGAACGTGAAATCAAAGTCACTAGTGAGTCTGTGATTGTGTCTGCATCCAAAAAATGCCAATTGATCCAATCGTGGCTCGATTTTGTCGGCAAATTCAAAGTATGCAGCATGGCTGCAGGACAAGGGAGAGATTGCTTATCTGGGAGGTATCGAGACGGTTCAGCGCAGTTACAATCACAAGAAACGGGTATACCTCTAAAGGGCGAATCCTGGGCAAATCATCTTGACCGATCCAGATCTAGGCAGTATAATTGGAAAGAATAGTCCCCATTCTCGAAAGCAGCCGCTAGACGGACGGGCTGACGGCTGTTCAATGAAGTCTATAATTGTACAATGTACATCTCGTACATCCGCCAGTCCTCAAGTTCGAGCAAGACGGAGTGTTGATCAGTCGCAGCCACCTCCGCTACGCCGTTTTGTCGTCCAGATTAACGTTCTAGCGTGCCCACCCTCGTGGTTGCAAGCACAGCGCGAGATCTTTCGTCTATTTCTCCTCGGCCTTGGCCTTCAGGAACGCCTCCAGGTCAAACTTGGGGTCCTCGGGGTTCGTAACGACTGCAGAAGCAAAGGTCAGCGCATCGATTCTCAGACAATGCTGATTCCTGTGCCGCAGCTGTGCGACGCTTGGGGCCACTTACTTCCGCTCGACTTGCCCGAAAATGCCGCCTGCCTTCTGCTGTACTCCTCCTTGGCCTTCTTGATCAGCTCCTCCTTGTGCGCGTATTCCTGGTTGATCTGCTCGAGCTTGTCGTGCGCGGAAATCTTGGACTGGTGGTAGATGCCGTAGAAGACGCCGAGTCCGAGCGCTGACCACCGAAGGACCTGCCAAAGCTTATCAGCTCACTGCATTCATGGGACTGCGACCGTCGGATGGGTTGGAAAGCGTTGACGGAGTTGCGGAAGCGGTAGCGGAGCGGGAAAGCGTACGTTGACCCCCGTGGATGCCATGGTGTCGAAGTAGCGCGAAAAAAGACGGGCGAGAGGGAGCCGACAGGTCAATTGAAGGGCCCGCGGTGGATGTCGGCGGAGCAGGTGACGGGAGGGAGGAGCGAGGATGTCGTGGTGTTGTTGATGCAACGACGAGCAGCTTTTCCAGCGCGTGGGCGGCAGAAGTTCAACGCAGCATGCGACTTTCGCGGTCTTTCCCGAGCCGGTTGCTTGGCTTAATCATCCGTGGGCTCATCCTTGTCCACCGCTGCACTACCGCTGCGAGACCCTGCCGCTGCTAGAGCCCTCGCCCGCGTGCTGCGCTGTTTACTTGAACCCAACCAACCGATTCACATTGCAAGTCTTCCTCCGTCGTGCCCGAATGAGTCGCGGGTCGATGCGCCGCCAGTCTTCCATCCGCTAAACTACCTGACCTCAAAACCACATCGCTCCCACCGCCCAACAAACCGCCGCGATGTCGGATCCCTCGTCCACCATGCAGCAGCGCCGCGATGAAATTCTGGCCAAAAAGGCCAAGCTGGCCGAGCTTAAGCGGCAGCGCGAGATGCGCCAGAAGGAGTTTACCCAGAGTCGCCAAAGCATGTCGGACGCGTCCGATGTAGGATACTCGCGTAGCTTCTCTACAAACACCGCTAATGTTTCCTAGCTAGTATCGCCTACGCCAAGCCGAGCCGACAGCAGACGCGAACTGGACCATCTGATTCAGAGCTTGGTGGGCGAAAGCAGGCCAGGCTCTGGAGGCCCCAGAGACCCATCTTCACCGGCTGGAAGAAGTAGGCCCACGTCGGTCGTCAGTGCCAGCCAGCTGTCGAGTGCCGCGGGAGACGTCATCGAAACCGCCAGCAGTCCCGCAACAGTCCAGACGACGACAACGATACCGCAACCGCTTTCCATTGCCCCGCTCACGACCGTTTACGAGGCACCGTCGACGCCCAAGCCGGAGATCATCACCTACAGCAAAGGCGTGCAGACTACGGAACCGTGGTCGCCGCCAAAAAGACGCCAATCCGACTCGGACGGCGAACAACAGGAGACTCACGGTCCCGACTGGTCTCCGTCAAAGGCCAAGAGGTCCAGCAAACGTTGGAGCAGGATAGACCGTATTCGAGATGACGAATTGCGCCAGAACATTCGGAAAGAAATCGAAGATGAGTTGAAGGCTTTGCAGGATGGTCAAAACAATGGAGCGGCTGCCACGACGGAGCCGAAATTCCTGGCGAGACAATTGACAGACGAGGAGCTCAATGCTGTCACTTCGTCCGATGACTTTTTTGACTTTGTGGAACGGTCGTCAAAAGTAATCGAGAGGGCCTTGGAGGAAGAGTATGATCTTCTTACCGACTATGCCATGGCCGGTTTGGAAGATGTGGATGAAGACGAAGACGGTTTTGGCACATCCAAGGGAAAGAAGGGCAGGCGGATACGCGAGATCACCCAATTTTACGACGAACGGTGGAGCAAAAAGAGAATGATTAGTGACTTGAACTTTTCTCAAAAGGTTTGTATTTTGTACGCAACAGCAAGACGACAAGGCTGACCGCATCCAGTTCCCCGAGCTCGTGCTTGCATCGTACACCAAGAACCCTTCCGCACCTCACGATCCCGATGGTCTTGTTCAAATCTGGAATATGCACATGCAAGACCGCCCGGAGTACATCTTCCACGCTCAATCTGACATTCTCACTGCGCAATTCTCTCCCTTCCATCCAAACCTGATTATTGGTGGCGCCTACAGTGGGCAGGTCCTTTTGTGGGACACGCGCGCAAAATCCGCCCCAGTGCAAAAGACTCCCTTGACAGGTTCCGGCCATACTCACCCAGTGTATAGTATCGAGATTGTGGGCACACAAAACGCCAACAACATCATCTCATGTTCGACCGACGGTGTCGTCTGCGGCTGGACAGTCGACATGCTTTCGCAGCCTCAGGAATTCCTCGAACTCATGTCACCTCCACCGGCCAAAACCGAAGATCTTGCGCCCACGTGCATTGCATTCCCGCAGTCAGACCCAACTTACTTCCTCGCCGGTACCGAGGAAGGCTCCATCTATCCATGCCACCGGTACGATCGTGCGGGCGCCAAGGCGGGCGTCGACACTCGGGTTCTCTACCGTGGGCACGCGGCGCCCGTTATGAGCCTCGACTTCCATCCAGCGCGTGGGCCCATTGACTTGGGCGACCTGGTCCTCTCCTCGAGCTTGGACTGGAGCGTCAAGCTTTGGAAAGTGCGGCCGCCCGCGGCGACGGCCTCGACCGCCAGCCTCACAGGTGCACCGGCACCGCAAGCGCCTCTGTACGAGTTCGTCCGCGAAGACCTGGTCTACGACGCACGGTGGAGCCCGGTGCGACCAGGCGTGTTCGCGCTGGTTGACGGCGCCGGCAGCGTCGAGGTTTGGGATATCAACGTCGACGTCGAAGTGCCCGTGGCCAAGACGACGCCTAGCGACAAGCGCGGCGCCACCTTCATGGCACGCAGCCTCAACAAGGTGGCCTGGGAGCGCAACGAGGGCAAGCGCCTGGCGACAGGTGGCTTGGACGGCGTCGTCACCATGTTCGAGGTTCGCGGCGATCTGGGTGGCCAGGATAACCTCAGGCAAGAGGAGTGGACAGGTGTCAAGCGCTTTGTGCAGCGTTTTGATGCGGGAGGTTTGGGCGCG
The DNA here is from genome assembly GCF_038381095.1 of Phyllosticta capitalensis. NCBI lineage: Eukaryota > Fungi > Ascomycota > Dothideomycetes > Botryosphaeriales > Phyllostictaceae > Phyllosticta > Phyllosticta capitalensis. Next base: position 1,195,282 of record NW_027117440.1, read on the forward strand.
AATGCCAATGGCGTTGCGAGGTGAGGTGTGTTGAGACTGTCGAATAAGAGGAACTCCTGCTGGGGAAAGCAGGCTGCACATGACGAGGTAGGCTGGCGTGTTACGAAGGACGAGGATGAGTTGGCACGAAATGGTCTTGATGAATTTCATGTAAAATGACTTGGTGGATGGATCAACTGGTTATACGATTGATCCCTCCCTTCCCCCCTTTTCTCATTGGCTATCTGTATTCTCATTCTCATCTTCCCTCTGTATGCATGTACGCCCGCGATGATGTCGCCATGCATGTTTTGAGCTTGGATCTGCCCCTAGGTCAGATGATAGAGACAACGGAGGCATTGAATTACACGGCTACCGCCAGTATAGCTGTCTCGCCGTACCTAACAGTGACTCGTCATCTGCATACCAACCAAACCACTTGCCCACTCACAAGCTCGCCATTGCGTCTTTGCCAGTTGCAAAACCATGACCTCTCTGACCACTCACTCATCCCGGTTCCTTGGCGCCGAATATGCTCGGACTCCGAACATTAAAACCCCTGACCAAGAACGGGCACACCAGAATCACACGCGCAATCGTCACACTTGCCTCGAGGTTGAGGAAACGATGTACTTGGAGGTTTCGAATCAATGCTTTCGGTCGAGATGGCCGAGGTAGGTCACCGGTGCTGCGCGTATCAGCTGGGAATTTTTGGGAATTCTTATTGTAAATGTTGGCTCACGTTGTCTCCACGTGCTTGGGACTATGAGGGTGGATTCCCTTTTGGTAGCAGGGTGGTCCATGATGCAACGAAATGCAACATCAGCATTAATGTGTTGCGTTTGATCATGGTCCACTTTAGCTATGAGGTTTATACTGTTAGTGGGTTAGGCAGGAGAAATGTTGATATCATTTTGATCGACCTATATCGAGCCACTCGCACCTCACTCTGAACCGGCTGGCTCCCTGAACAAACGCAATCGCTGTGTGCCCAAGAGCAATCCGACAACTTTTACCACCTTCAATCGCCCCCATTTGTCGACGAATCGACACATGGGAAGGAAGAGACAGGCACGAAACAAAAGGGAGAACACCCGATCCATAGCTACCTGCTGGGGCTAACAAAACTCTACCAAGACCCTGGAATCCATCACTGATTGACTGACCAACTGAATGGGTTGGCAAAGTCTACGCGCCCGCTCCAACGACACAATGCTATTTTGGGATTTTCTTTTTGATTCCAACGGCCGTCCTCGTGGGCCTTTAGTTCAACTGCACGTAGTTGGACGGGAAGAGACCGGCCTTGCCGCCGTACTCGCCAAACCACCAGTCGTCATCGGGGAATTCCTATTTAATATGTCAGAACCTGTTGTCATGCAAGGGGCATGAGAAGTGGAGGGACTCTTACGATTCCTTGAATGGTCGCGCCGTCAGGGAAGCTCAACTCATTGTCCTCTGCAGCTTCATAGTCGTACAGGGCCGTAGCAGTCTTGCCGGCCGATGCAGGGGCAGCTGCTGGCGCAGCAGGAGCGGCGGGGACGGGAGCGGCAGCGGGAGCCGGCGCAGCCGCTGCGGGCTCAGGTTCGTCGTCGACTAGCTCGACGTAGTTACTGGGGAAGAGGCCAGTGTCGCCGCGCGAGTTCTGGCCCATCCACCAGTCCTCGTCGACCATGTCGATGTTGGAAATGACCTCGCCCTCGTGCAGTTCAAGCTCGTTGTCCTCGGCTTTCTCGTAATCGTATTGCGCAACGGCCCGCTTGCCGCCGCTTTGCGCAGCAGTGTGGCCTGCAGCACCGCCAAAGGATGCTTCGGCAGCAGCCTGACTTGCGCCACGAGCAGGGTCGTGTTCTTCCACTTGCGGCTCTTCTTCCAAGTGATGCTGCGCCGCAGAAGCCGCAGCAGCCATTGACGCTGCAGGAACAGGATCCGGCTCGTAGCGCTCTTCCGGAGCCTCAAATTCCGGCTGAGTGGTTCTCGCAACCGGCCGCGCAATACGGATAGGGGAGCTTGAACGCACCTCGGGTTCAGGAGAGGGGCTGCGAGGCTGCGGCGGCGGCGGCGGGGGAACCGCGACGTGCTCTTCCGCGGGCCTCTCCTCGGCCTGGGATGGACGGTGAGGCAGACCGGGGATGGGAACACCAGCACCAGCGTTCGGCTTGGTGGACATGTCCATTGGCGGCGGTGCAGCTTGGAAGCGATCCCGAATAGAGCCGAAGCCCCCGCTTGGGGAAGTTGCCTCTTCTTGCTGAGGCTCATCCTGACCTGTGCGCTGTGCGCTCAGATTGCTGCCTCCAGTGTGGGTGGTCTGAACGGGCGCCCAGGACTTTCCGGTGTATCCGCTCTTCCAACCACCAGAGCCGCTGGTTTGGCTTGCGATGGGCTGAGCAGGAGGGGGCATAGTCTGTCCAGCGCCGCTGTTGCCACGTTCGCGCGCTTTCTTCTCGGCCCAAATTTGAGCAGGTGTCTTCCCACCCTCATCAGCAAATGTTTTGCTAGCTGCTCCAACAATTGGCGCAGGGGCGGCTGGCTTTGCTCCAAAAGCGGGGGCTGGGGGCTTTGTGCCAGTGAAAGAGCTGCCCTGGCCAAATTTGTTTGCGACCTTGGGCTTGGGCAGGGTTGTCAATCTTTCGGACGTGTTGAATGCCGCTGAGCGCTCGGCAAGCGACTTGGGAGCTTCCTCAGCACCTCCTGAAGAGCCCGTAGCAGCAGGTGACAGGTTCGCTGCGGGAGAACCGGAGGGACCCTGAGCCTTGGCGCGGATGGCTGCAATGTCTACCTTGCCCACCGGTTCGTAGGAGCCCTTGACCGGGGTAGGACGGTCGTCTTTCAGGCTTCCAGAATCAGCGGCTTGCTTGCGGAGGGCGGCAATGTCAACTTTGCCAACAGGCTGGTATCCTCCCTTGACCACATCAGGAGCGCCTTCGCCTCGAGGACCAGCAGAACGAGTAGCGTCAGCGTTTTCCTTGGCGATATCGGCAAGATTGACCCTAGTGGGCTTGTAGGCCGATTCGACCTTTTCCAATTGTGTCCTGGTCACCGGAGGGGCGTCTGCGCCCCAGCCATCCTGGTCCACGTTGGTGTTGTTGCTGGGAGGAGCGGCGCGAGAACGGGCAAGGGGGTTAAAACCACCACTGACGGCGCCTCCAGTCCTGGTGGGGGTGAAAACGGGCTTCGTGGCCACGGCGGGTGGAGGTCTGCTTGCTACAGGTGGGGGTTGGGCTTCTCCAGCTGAGTACTTGGCGCCTGACGCATCAGCAACCTTTGAGATGATAGCCTCAGGGTCCAAAGCGCCCTCGTTGCGCGCGGTTATTTGTACGTGGTAGCCCTGTGGAACAAGTCAGCCATGTGTCGTTCGTCCCTAGGCGGGGCGGCATACGTGGAGCAATTTGGAGACTGCGGCGAGATGGCTGGTGAAGTAGCCCTTGGTCCTTTCCGGTACACCTTCTCCGCACTGCCTTGGGATTAGCTGTATATCCTGACCGGTCGTAATGCGCTACACACCCATGCTATCAAGACATTCTTCGGAAGGCCGGTATTCGGGTCCTTGACCTTGACAAAGGCAAACTGGATACGTCCGTCGGAGAACTCTTCGATCAGGTCGACCAATTCACCCTCTGAAAGATTGCAAACAAGGTCAGCCGGGGGACTGGGACCATGCGACAGGATGGCAAAGCTCACCTCCAGTGCTCTGGACCTTCAAGACGCTCTCCTTTCCGGTGTCTGCCTGAAAAGCATTGGCCAGGGGAGCAGAGACAGAGAAGACAGCCCATTGTCCGTAGGTGGGAGAATTGGCGGCGGAACCCGAAGGAGGAGGAGCGGAAACTACAGATTGGTAGCTCCGGGAGATGGTGGGACCGTTGGTGGACAGATTGAGGGTAGCCATAGTAGCAAGCTCGACGAGGGGCGGCGGACGGGGAGCTGTCGAGCGCGAGAGCGGGCGAGATTGGGTCGCGCCGCAGATGGAGGAATGAGGCTAGGAGCGGAAGCAGAAACAAAATCGGCAGTGGTAGAAACGGCACAGGAGGATTGTGCAGTAAGCAAGACGCGGGTGGGTGGGTGGTGGTTGAATGGAGTAGTGTCTGGTTGGAGCTGTCAGTGTAGGGCGAGCGGCGGGCTGACGGATGCCTTGGCTCTGGGGCAGGGCACAGCACTCGCAGCGTCATCGCCGGTCGCCGGGTAGCCGCCGCGTTGGACGCAGGCGCTCGGGGACGTGGAGCCACAGCCGCTCTCGACTCGCAATTGGCCGCTTTGCCTTTTCGCCCGCCCACCTGCACCTGCACCTGCAAGCAACGGGAACCATGATCATCTCCCGACTGTTCTTCTGAACCCTCCCTCCTCTTCCTCGTTCCCTCCCGTCCGCTCTCCTCACCTCTCATCCCTGTCCGCCTGAGCGCCATATCAAGACCTGACCTCACCTTCGTCCCTCTTTCCCCTCACCATCTCGACTCTACTCCGCTCTACCTGTCCTCGCCCGGCCTCAGGAGTGCTGCTCTACTCCACTCTACTCGATCCATCAAATGAGAATCTAACTCGGCGTCGAGCCTGAGGCACATGGAGTGGCCACCAGCCAACGCTGAGAGCCGTGGCTCCTCCCGCGCTCGCCGCGACTCGTCGCCCATCCTGGAAAATGTAGTCCACTACTCCAAGCGCAAGGCTGACGGCGTCCATGTCGCGTCGCAAAAGAGACGTAGGCTCGACCTGCCTACGTCGCTGCTTCCCTCTGTCGCAGGTTTGCCTGGCCAGGTCTGGCAGCATGTTTTTCTTTTCCTCCCTCCTGTCACTCTTGGTCGACTGCTGCGAGTCAACCGTGCTTTCTATACCCTCCTCACAAGCGTTGATGAACCCTCTAGCGGTTCACAGCATCTTTCCACCCTCCCAGTCGTCAGCTCCAACTTCATCTGGCTTTCTGCGCGCAAGGCTCATTTTCCTACTTTTCCAAGACCCCTCATGGACATGTCCGAGCTGGCCATGTGGCGCCTGCTGGGGGGTCGCTGCTGTCAATTTTGCGCCAAGACGTCGCGTCAAGACCAGTCCTGGACCTTCAAGTCTGCGTTTGAGGATGGACCAGGGTTAGATGGTGTCCGCATAGTCTGGCCGTTTGGAGTCCGAACCTGTGGTAGATGCTTGGAAGCACACTCCCAGACGGTTTGTCGGCTCGCTCGAAAATAGTGCCCCCGCCCCGTCTGACTGCCTTGTAGGAACAGTCCCTGCTTTTTGCCGTTAACAGTGCCCTTCTCGCCGCTCTGCCCTATGTTTTTGTTACCCAAAACCTCCACGTCGTTCCATCCACCGTCATAAGCTCCACCTCGTCTATTCCAACAAACGTCAAAATCTCAAAGTGGTATTGGCGAGATCATGTCCGCGACATTCAACGCCAGTCTGAAGAAGCTCGTTCCCTCGGTCCTGCGGCAGGCGAGGAGTGGTTGAAAGGCCTTGAACATGTGGGAAAACAGAGGCTCATCGATGCCGAGCGCTGGGAGCGCTGGGAACGCACCAGAGGTATGCAAGAATCGGGGACGAGCAACAGCAAAAGTAATTCACCTGCACCGCCACCCGCAAATGGCCAACAGAGGCAATCATCACCGTACCAAATGCCGCGGCAACTGCCTATGAATGGTGTTCCCAGAGCTGGTACAGGTAAGCCGTGTTTTTCAGTATTCCATTTGAATCTTCGAAATTCAAACATTTCCTACAAGTCTCACATTGTCGCGCGCTGTTTGGTTACTGACCAGCTCAAATAAGCTGCCCAATATTCGCAACAGTATTCGGGACCGTCGACAGATCGTCACATGTCCCCTCAGTATGCGCCTACGAACGTTGCTCAACGTCTTCGACCTGAGCGAAACATTCGCGATGCCAACGAAGCAAAAGCGGCTCGCAAATCTGAAATTGAACGCCGGTGTCAAGATTTCGATCCTCCACTTCTCCCAAGCGTGCTTCGTCACATGAAAGCTTTCCAAGCCGCTTGTCAGATTTCCGCGCCTTTGACTGAAAAGGCTTGGGAGATGCTCAAGCCTCGTTTGGAAGCGGAAAGAAAAGGGGCAGAGGATGTTGAGCATGAGCGGGCCGCCCAGATGGCTACTTTGCAAATCAAACTCGAGGACCGCCGACACCAAGACGCCAGTCTCAAAGAAGTGCGAGAAGTACTCGAGCGTGAGTGGGAAGAAGTCCAAAGGCCGGTTCGCGAACGCCTGGGCGCATATGCCGATGAGATAATCCAACGGGACTGGGCGGAAGGACGCGCCCTAACCAAGGAAAACTGCCCAAATTTCGCAGCTGATTTGCTCATGGAGGTCCGACGAAGATTCTATGACGACCAGGCCAGAGATGATGAGGCCACGCATGCCGCAGGTCAGGACGTCAAAGAAGATCCGCCCACTGGACCGCCCACCAGACGGCTTATACTGGAAAACATGAAATGGGTATTCGACAACAAGGTCAAGCCGCAGACGGAGCAATTCCGAAAGGAGCTTTTCTTGTGCAGTGGCGATGGCTGCGAAGGCAATTCCAAGTGGTACGGCTTCGAAGGAATAATCCAGCACTTTGGTGCGAAGCACACCACCGCCTTTAGTGTTGGCAATGTTGTCGTCTGCTGGAAAGAGGCTGATTGGCCCGAGGACCCACCTTTCCATCCGGATCCTGCGAGGGCGCGTCAAGGCTTTTATAGCAATTCGTCTGTACCTGGTCCAGCTCACTCACTGCCACACCCATACCCTTATCCGTATCCTGGCTACGCACCTGCTCCCGCTGGACTCCCTCCGATGGCTCAAACACCGCACCCTATTCCTCAGCATAGCCCGGTTCCTTTTGGACAGTATGGGCATCCTTCTGGACCCTTCCCACCACCTCAAGCACCTCCAGCTCAGTTTTACGGCCCACCGGTCCCTCAATCGCAACCATTCGTGCCACCTCCTGGTCCCGTGCCCGCATACTCCGGTCCACCTCAGGCTTCTTGGCAGGAAGGGCCTTTTTCTCACGATGTTTCCCCGCAGTTTCCAGGGCCCGCTTACTCCCCTCCTGGTGCGAATTTTGCAGCTCCGACTGGACCAGTCCCATATGGTGATTCTGACTCTTTACGTTACGGTGCGCCTCCGTCAACAGTGCCAGGTCAATACGGTCAATTAAATGGCAGACCACCATATGACACTACGGCTACCTCAATGGCAACATCAGTCGGCCCCTCTGCGCCAAAAATCTACCAGGATCAGATTCAAGCCTTGATTGATGTCGCACGAGATCTTTGGACGTCCACATCGGGAGTAAAATACCTGAACCAGAGTGTGAGGCTTTCTGTGGTCATTCATCATATTCTCTACCATTTCAATTTGCGGTTCGGCATTGAACCAAGCCTGGATCTCCTTGCAGATGCACTCGATGCCCACCATTCCATGTATCCTATAAATGCGGTCGCCGGTCTTCGCTGCAAAGCTTGTGCGATGGGATTCCAAAACCACGCTCCACCTTTTTCTTCTTCCTCCTCTCACGACCCTGAGAGGAATTTTCCAAGTCTCTTGTCTTTGATTTTGCATTTCAAGTCTGAACACATGGGTGGTATCGCTTCGAGTTCTCGTGAGCAAAGCCCGGAATCTAGGTATGACTGGAAGAAGGACATGATTGATCTTCCAGACGAAGGATCGATTTCTGCGCTCATCCAATCCCCTGGAATGGACGACAACAAGCTTCGGATCATTGCAGAGGCCTTTCCAAAGTTGTTCCCGTCTCCTTTGCCGCACATTGGCGTCGTTACGGAAGATAAAGAGGCTACTCGTCCCGCTGAAAACTTTGCCATCTCTCCTAGGCCTCCGGCGCTGGCCGATGACAGAACCTCGTCACGCCATGACCCTTCGCAAGGTTCGCAATTACGTCCTGGACGCCCTGGCCCAGCCACGGGACAAGACTTTGGCAAGTCGCCTGCCTCGCGATCTTCGACACTCGCTCCCCGTCCGGTTTCCCGAGGGGCATACGAGCCGCATGATGGCCAACCTCGGCCTTCAGAAGTTCGAAGTGCTTCAAGGATGTCGCGAAGATATGAGCACCCTGACGAGCGTCCAGAGGATCGCAGGATGCGCGTGTACCATGATGAGCCGGGATATTATGTGAGTGAGATGTCGGTGACTTGTCCATGCGATTGTAAGTGACCATTGTACAGGTATCGAGGGACTTCAGGGAGCGTGAGTACGACAGAGCTTGGCGAGATCCGTACGGCCCTCTCAGTTCAGCAGCTGTACGCAGGTATTCCCATTATGGACGAATGTACGAGGGCGGTTGGGAGCGACCACCTGCAGGAGAGCGCTACTATATCGAGCACGACGATCCCCGAGTACGCCCACCGACTAGAAGTGGACTCCGCTATCTGGACAGGCCAGAGTTCAGCGTTGAGCCGCCGGCGACACGCCACGAGTCCCGTCCCAGAGATTTGGAGGAATCCGATGCCCGCGCATTGGCCCGAGAACCAACAGCCAGAGCATCGGCGGCGCCAGATGTAGCAGCTGACGCTGATCGTTTTCTGGATGATTTGGATAGGGACAGGACACGCGAATACGTCTCCAGAGCAGCCCGAGATGAAGCCCAGGAGGCTGCCGAAGATAGAATGCGCCGGACCTCCCGTCTCCCAGACGAGGTGCCACCTCACGCCACCGAAAATCCAGACGAAGAAGATCCACCCGAAATCGCCAGGAACGGCGCGGAAAGTCAAAACGGCCGAGCGACCTTGGAGCCAGATCCAGCCGCAGCGCGTTTTCAAGCGCCTGTAGACAGATACTATCGAGATGAAGAGTACCGTCCATCTCCGCGATATGAGCCTGAACCGCGGGGCTACGCCTACGGCCCATCTCGTTATCGCCGATATAGCATGTACCACGACGAGCCGTACTATGAGCCTCAGCGATTTGTAAGAGCTCGCGGAAGTCGTTTCAGTCGTTATGAAGCCACACGCAGGCGCCTCGAGCAATCCAAGTCGCCCACACGAGAAGGCACCGCTCAGCCGGAACGTCGCCCGGGTTCCCCCTCGGTACCACCGCCCCAAACCGATAAACATGGCGGGGAACCTCAACCGCGTGCTCCAGCGCCGCCTCGCGATTACTACCACCCTTACGACGAACGCGACCGCTACGCCCGGCGCCCCCCATCTCCTCTCCTCGACTACCGTTACGCAGAGATGGCACCTGCGCGCCGCTCTGCTAGACCTGAGCCAGCCTACGTCAACGAATACGGCGAGCTCGTCGAGTACGTCCGCGTACATGACCCTTACTATGCAGACAACCGTCGCCGCTACGTCCCTGAAGCGCCCGTGGCCGGATCTGCTGCACCTCTGCATAGAGGTAGTGGTGACCCACGCCTTGCTAGGTACTACGAGTACGCAGACCACGACATGCATGATCCACGCGATCACCGCGGGGATGCCGGTCGCTACGATTACCATGGAGCCATTGTCGATGATGATGTCCGCTACGCTTACTATGAGCGCGAGCGCGATTCCCGCGATCGCGGCGCGTATTACAGCAGAGGAAGGGACATGGATGTGGTACCCATGCCGAGAGCGAGGGAGAGCGTCGCCGAAAGGGACTTTGACCGTGAGCGTGATCGGCGGGACGACTACTATGGCCACTCGGTTGGTCCACCTGAGGCGGCTGCTCCGCCTACAGACGGCCAAAGGCAGAGGGAAGATAGGAGAGGCAGTTTTGCGGGACCGCCTCCACCACCACCCGTTGATGAGAGGGAAGGAACGACTGCTGTAGGCAGGGAAAGAGAGGATGGCGGCGAAGAATAAAAGCATAACGCGAACAAGCAAGCAGTTGAGCATGAAAGATTGGAGTCGGAAATCCCGAAAAGCAAGAATCGTGTCTGAATAAGATTGGGCAAACGGTGGGCATGATGATACGGCATGGCATAGCGTGGCGCACTACGTCGCAGCATGGCGTGGCATGATATTTCCTTTTGTCGAGGCTGTTTCTGCTGCTGCTGTTGCTGTGTTTCTGACACGAGACGAACGACCCGAACGAAAAATTGACGATGGCGACGTCAAGAGACTGCATTTAATCCTGTTCCTCTTCCACTTCTCACATTCTCTTTGTACGTTCTCATCTTATCTCCTTTCTGTATTCCTGCCGTCACTCGTCACTCGTGTTATAATGAGACGGTTCATGGGCAGTGGCGAGGTGTATTGAACAGCGACAGATGCGCTTGAGCGGCATTTTGAAGGTGGTGTATTGTAGCGCAGCATGGCTTAGGTGGGCTTCATCTGATATGATTAATGACTATTTATAGTGGTATCTATCTTCACGGACTCTTCTCCTCGGGAACTGATAATTGAGAGAAAGGAGGAAAGTTTGGTAGCGCAGCTGGGGAATTTTCGTCCGCGGTCTTTCGATCTCCGCGGATGACACCGTACCTTCCGCTGTGCTCTTCGACTCTCCACCACAACAGAGGAATAGCGTCGTCAAAATCAAGAGACGCCAGCTAGGCAGTGGCTTAGACATAGTACCGAGGTGCTGTCTCTGCGTTGGCTCTTGCTTCCTGTGTCTGCATGGATTGGCCGGCAAAATTGATCTCTTCAGCACTCTTGCCGACTTGGAAAGAACCATGAAGGAGGCTCAAAAGCTTCCCAATCACAGCGCACAGACAAGAGACAAGCTCCACCGAGGCTCTGGTACAGGGTTGAACGGGACGTTACCTTGATTTAAACTTTAGCCATATCGGTCCCTCGGTAGCGGGTACTGGCCCTCGCGACCACATCAAGAAGCCGGCTCGGTCTCGGTTCCAAACGAGACATTTCAATCACGAAAAGGCTTAATCGTTGCTTAGCTTCTTGGTCAATGATGGGAAGAGCTTCGTCCATCGTATTGAAAAAGTGCTACGTTGCTTGGCTCTCTACTTATACTTCCTCTCTTTGTCTTCAACGTAGCTATTTAAGCTTACAAGGTTTGGATGCTTCGCGCTATTATATACAAGATGAACTGATAGTGCCAAAGAAAGGTTGCGCAAGAGGCAAGTCGGCTTGCGCGATCAGTTCGTCTGAATTTCCCTTCTCACTCTAAATCAGGCAAGTTCGGTGGATCTAACAAGAGGTCACAGAGCGAGGTTAATAAAATGGTGATGGCTCTTCCAACACTTGTCTCGTATCGCTCATCGTTCAAGACGTCTATTGCTGGCCGAAATGTCGATTGGCTACCCTTCCAAGCAATGCTAAACTTTCTTTCGCAAATTTACGAATGATGCGCCGTTGGCCCTTTAACATGCCGTACGACATTCTCCTTACTAACCATGGCGCTCGAAAGTGCTTGAATTAGACATTGCGGTCTCAATGAGATGTAAAAGTGAGTACCATTCCATTTCTGCAATTCGAACCAGCCGCCTTGGACCGAACCACCGGCTACTTTCAACATGTGGGCCATCTTACTCCTTCAGCTCTTCACGCTTGCATGGCACCAAGCCGCCGCAGCACCAGTTGCCGACCCCGGACTCGTTGAAGGTTTCTGCCCTACCTTACCAAAACAACTCCCTCTGACTTTCTCTCAGCGATGCTCTGGAAGCGCGACGGCAGTTGCCCAACTCCCAACGCCCAGTCGACCGTATACAAGTTCTTCTTCACCGGCACATACAAATGCGATGGCGGTACATACTCGAGCGGTAAAACGTACACGCGGTTCTCGCAAGAGTTTGTCACTGTCAACGAAGGCACGGGGACCTTTACCGACTTTCGAGCTTGCGTCAATATTGAAAAATATTTCTACTATGGCGGGGCCACTCAGTTTGTTGCGGAGCATTACTGGGGACCGGTCGAGGTGGACGACATTTTTGGGAAGAGGGAGTGCTGCTACACTTTGGTTAGTACAACAACACGCATCAAGTCGCCAACATTCCCTGACAGTCGTCGCAGAAACATCAGTTCGACATCGTCTTCGACCAAGCCAAGAAGAAGCCGGTCCCCAGCTTCAACTCTGGCGGCACGCAGATGCTTGAGGGCTGCTCCCAGCCGGAGGACATGATTTGTCCCGCTCAAAGCGCGCAGTCCGAGTGCGCTCCCACTGTCGACGAAGACCCGAATATTTGCCCTTGGACTGGCACGATTCCTGATTCGTGCGTCGCAAAGAGTCCTGGATAGGACGCGCTTCAGCGATTGTTGAGGGTATGCAGTAGTGTTGACGCGAAATGATGAGTAACGAGTGTTTGGGTTTTGGATTGATGAGCAGTGAACCGAGGCAATTGATTTGCTTAGATGTAACATGATCGTCTTAGAGCTCCTAGAATAAGTTCGTTAGTCGTGTGTCTTTGCAGTTTTCCAACTAAATTGGCACGTCTCAATCAGGAAGGTGACTCCCGACCACTCCCCACCATTCCACGCGCTTCTTCTGTTACTTTCTTGAGACCTTCTCATAGTGACGGATTGAATCTCTTGCCAATCACCTCTATGAGCCGAAGAATCTCTTTTCTGGATAAATAAAGCAAGTGGCTACCCGGCTGTGCTTCAGTTTTCATCTTGTCTTACACTTCATAGTCACCTGTCTCCTCTATTTTAGTAGAGGGGAGAAGTAAAGACAAACACTTTTATGTAATGATGACTATTCGGCATGCAAAATGGGTGATATTCTTCACTGATGATCCTGATGCATATTCCTCGTTCCAATCTCCCCACGGTAAAGCAACCACCCACAAAAGTGATTCTTTCAATTGTCATTCGGCGCAGTGAAATTTCCAGCTTCACCGGGGTTTTCTCTTCTCAGTGAGAGTACTTGACCAAGGTGCCGAGTCAACAAAAGACTTCGAGGCTATTTTATAGCTAAGGAAAGTACTAGACAAGTCACAAGCTACGTGGTCAACCGAGCCCCGTGATACTTGCGGAGTGAGTATAAGAGTTTCGACTCTTTGAGCAACATCTCTGTCTTCAAGCTGTATCACGCGGGCAAGGAACGGAAGTCAATCGAAACAGAAACCGGGACAAAGACCCCAAAGACTGGCGTTTGTGTTTGAGTCTTGTGCACGGGCACCGTGGACGGCCGCTACTCTGCTTTGCTCTTTCGTTTGCAGCCAGCAGCAGCTCCCTGCAAATTACCACCTGACAATGACGAGCACCATTTTGCGAAGTCGACGGAGTCTTTCATATAGCCATGAAAGTATCGGGCTCATTCATCTGGTTCTTTCTTGCTCCCGCGGCTCCTGCTCACTCGCCCTCTTCGCAACGGAACTCCAGCAGACAAAACCACAGCAAAAGAGTACCCGCTCGACAGTTGAGTTGAAAGGTCGCCTTGTCTCAGAGAATGAACTGACCGCACTGTTGGAGCGAAATAAAGAGTTTGAGGCCTTATATAATCAAGAGAAGGATGTCACAAGCCAAACAGTTGGACGCGTCCTGTGACTGTTGTTGACTACAAAAGCCGCGTATTCCTCAGCGCAAGATTTCTCTCTTGCAAGTCACGCTCTAACTGCGAGAGGAAGATAACAGAACCAGTTGCGTCAACCTACTTTTTTGTGGCATGTGTCGCAATGTTGCCGCGCACTTACTTGTCCTTGGCTCTGCTCTGACGGACTTCAGGGGCATTCATCTCTCTCTCCGCATTTTCAACACCGGCGCATGCCACCACCAAGAGATGACGTCGAATACCACTTTCGTGGAAAAATGAAGAATCTCAGTGCAATACCGAAGGAGATTCTGTCTCGCCCATGTCTGTCGCCATGACGACCCGAGAGGTGGTTCTCCGAGTGCGCAATCCACCAGCCTGTCTCCAGCAGTCGCATGGATCCATTCCCTGATTTGACAAGAAACGACTGCGTTGAATACTGAGTGGATAGGTGGAAGATTGGCTGGATTTATAGTCAAACAGATGCATCACGAGACAAGAAGTCGCTGCATCCCGTGATCTGGCCCAAGGGGCATCAAGACCCTGCCTTGCCACTTGCAGAACTTCTCTTTTCCAAACTGTGGCGTACCCAGACGATTGCCAGAAGCCGTCAAATCTGATGTCTTGTGATAGAGGAAGGACTGGAGGCGCTTTGTTTTGTGCCCGCTTCTGCGGGCAGGATCTAGGGGTTCCTCTTCTCCTCAACCTGGAAAGCGATGCAAATCATTGTGGTGATATGATGACAAGCCTTGTAGATAAACGATGAAGACCCCATGGATGCCTGCCTCAGAAAACGATACTCCACAGTCACAGCCGCTACAATCGACCAATGTGCGACAGAAGAGACCCTCCCAACAGTGCAATGCTGATAGATTAGGTGGAGCTCCTAAGAAAGAAAAGCAGCCTGCGCTGGCGATTGATGAAGAGGCAGGAACGTGGCTGCTTTTATACACGGACAACAGAAGTAACAAGATCATTATTCACCTCGTGACGACAGAAGCGCTCACGCCTGCCCTGTGCGCCTAGCGTGAAAGACTGCGGATATAAAAGAAGGTCGATTTCCAGGTCGAAAGCCATGCTATCACCATCGCAGGAACACAAATCCGAAATGCAACAACATCTCTCACTTGAGAATCCTCCTCAGGTCTGCACTCAATCCATACTGGATGTGCCCGACAGCCCCTGAAATCTCTTCTTGGTCTCGCTTTCTCTTTCCTCGTCTTTGGGTGCTCCGAACTATGCACTGTCGAGCAAGAGCTGCCGTCATTTTTGAGATATGGTGGTGATCTCTGGCACCACGAGAAAGACACACTCTATTGACAGATGTGTGGGAGTCTTGGGTTGAGAGCTTGGAGGACGCAGGCAGACATGTAACAGCTCCACGCGCAGAACCAAAGTGACCAGTAGCAGGGACCGCGATTCCCACACAAGTGCCACTGTTGTAACCATTTTTGTTCAGGAAATCCCAAGCGCTTCGTTGGAGAGAAGAGCTGTATAACAAGGGGGGTAAGCTCCTTTTATATCGCAGAATCCCTGAGCAGCCTATCACGCGACCCTTCTCCTGCCAACGCGCCGCAGCTTACATGCCCTCGTGCCTGTGGCCACTGTGAGAGTATAAAAGTCAGTGGAGTGGTAGCTTACTCTGCTCCTCATCCTGGCATGCTTGCGCCGTCATTTGAACATGAAATGCATAAGGTCTTACTGCTTTCTTTCCATTGCATTGTGGTGACAGACGACTTGGGGTCTGCATCATGTTCCCTGTTCCCTGCAATTGACGAAACTTTCACATGAGCATATATTCTGCTATGATAACGACAAGCAGCAGCGTAGAGAATTGATGGGCTGACGACACGGTTGGGAAGCGTTCACAATCAACCCCTGAGACCAACCCCTTTCCTACCCTGCTTCAACCAAACATGCAGGAACAAAAGTAGGAAGGTGAGTACCCAACCGGTAAGGAAAAGCCAGGACAAAGTGGCCTTTCAGCGTATCAAGGAGCGCAAAGTGTGCTCGTTCACTACGATTGTGCTCCAGCAGATGATTGCCAGGCTCAGATTGAAGACCGCAAAACAGGAGGAACAGGGAGATTTTATACTCGCGTCCAAGGGCCCAAGCGCGGCAGGCAGCAGGGCAGTACTCATCACAAGCCGCGTGACCAAATCGGGCAGTCTCTCCCATCAAGCCTGCCTCCGGTCCCGGCAAGCGGTCAGGCTCTAGCGTCTTGCTTGCAGGTATAAAAACCTCCGACTCTCTGCCAATCTTTCAATCTTCACAGCGAGAAGCTAGTCTGTCGATGCATCGATAGCTTTGAAAAGGGATGTCACTTGTTGGGTCCTTCCAATCTGTTCTCGAAGACTCCACTTTGGCTCCTGCCTTTCGCACCGTGGCGACATCACCCACTTCGTGGTTTTTGCCTGTCTGCCTGCCTGTCCATCCCGATATCTTTCCCGTCTGTCTTCCACGCTACTCTCACCTGCACCACTTCCACTACATGATGAAGCCCAGCATATCACCACGTCAAAGACAAACCTCAACGAGCTGCGGCGCTAATCACTCCCGCTGCAGACGAAGTGGACGTTGGAGTGAGGGATCTCCAGACCGGGAAAGGAAAGAAAGTGTGCCTGACACACAGCCACGCACAAGTAAGTCCTGGATTTTCCATTCCGACGAAGAGCAGGCACAGTAGGTTCTGGATCCAGTTACTGGATTCCAGTACTTGTGGGCCGTTTGGCGAACGGACTGATGGAGTGAAGGGAGAGGAAAGGAGGCAGGTTTTTATAGGGATCAAAGGCACTGCTCACACATGACTGCGTGCAGATGGCAGCCTAAGTTCCCATGTGACGACCTGTTGCTTCCATTCTGTACTTGAAGGCCTGCCTCCTCAGAGGCTGGCTCGGCGACAGCTCACCCCACCACTGACTCCACACTCCCCAAATCACAGCACGCACAGCGAACTTAAATCAGTTACCGGGTATACGCATCGATTGGTATTATGCTACTCCCCCTTCTTTCACCATCATCTCCCCGCCACAAAATGCTACAAAGTACAAAGATACCCGCATGCCTGCCTTGGCAAACCTAACAAGAACAAAACAATGATGCCGAGCGTCGCCATGATGCAATGCCCCTGCCCTGCGAAGCCGACTCTTTACTTAGCGTACCGAACCGTGTCGTACCATCACGCCAGCCCGTCGTCCGTTCGTACCGAATCGTACCACTGTGAAAAGTCATGGTTTCCCATACCACCCAAGAAAGCCATGCCATGCCCATGCCATGCAAAGCCGCGCGACGCCGTTCCATGTATGCCGAAGTGATCAAGAAATCTCGAAAGCAAAAACCCAAGCAAGAAACACAGGAAGAGAAAACGACAGCCAGCCCCTTGAGAGACAATGTACAGGAGAGCAACATGCGAACCGATGAGGCAAACGACTGGCGAGAATATATACACACAGGAGAGCGACAGAGACAAGTATGGGACAAAACAGATGATGGGACGCGAAGCGCGGAGCGAAAAGATGAACAGTGAAAGCCAACCCCCCACAGTATTATAGCAAGGTGTATTGCGAAGAAGAGAATGACAGAGGAAGCGACAGATTAAATGCGGGCTCGGCTGCAAAACTGCCCCGCCTCGAAACGCTGCGACGGCCGCCCCGGTCTGACGTGTAAGGGGGCAGGGTATATTTGGACCGATTGGTTGAGAGGGTGAAAGCCGGACAGAGAAAGCACAAAGATGAACGAGAGAAGAAAGGATGCCTGTGGAAGGAAGAGGGAGAAGGGAATTGAAATGATGCGAGGGACCTGCCTCGCTGTCTACTTGGACGTCGCAGCGCCATGGGACTCCTGGTATATGCGTTGAAGGAAAAGGATGCAAAAAGACCGAGGCGAAACAATGTGTAATGTATGTGCGAAAGGAAGCCATCGACGTATTGTACCACCATCGAAATCAAGTCAAGCCAGCCAAACGCCAAAGAGCGCATCCTCAAAGTCCAGGAGATGAGGAGAATTTGAGAACCGGCTTCATTTAAGGATCCTCCGCCTTTCTCTTGCGCGGCGGCGGGGACGATGACACCGACCTGCCGCCCTCTTCCTCGCGGATAGCATTCGCGCGTGACGGCGAGGACCTTGGTGATTCGCGGTTGACCGAAGGTATGGCCGTTCGGGCGCTGATACTTCTCTGCAAAGCCTCCTCAACGCCGGCCGCCAGTTTCGACTGACGCTTTTTCGGTGAGGGCGAGGGCCGCGGCGCGGACGACGATGAATGCGGCGTGTTTTTACCTGTCCCGGTGCCTGGTGCAACTGCTACACTTTCTCTGCCGTCCAGATTCTGCTCGTCTACCAACAGAGTGCTCTCAAAATCCGCATGCACATCCTTCGCTGCCGGCGTTGATATGGTGTTGACGGCTGCCGTGGCGGGTCCGCCCGCCTGCTCTTCCTCAAATCTCGACATGTTTTCTCGCGTCAGGGCGTGTCGACCGAGAACATTCATCTGATCCATCGGTTCCGGAGACTTATCCGCTACAAAGTCGATGCCCAGCTCCTTGCCCGCCTCCTCCACCCTATCGAGCGCACCCGGACTTGCTTGCGGGGTCAAATCAGATGGTCCAAACGTCATGCCAATGAGTTTTGCTTCACGCAACTCTGCTGCTTTTTCCTCTGCATTTGCTCGCCGCTCAGTCCGCTCATGCTCTGTTTCTGTTGACTTTTGCACACCAAATTCTGACATGGCATTTAGATGTTCCATGGTGGGCGTTAGAGAGTCGCGTTTCTGAGCCAGAGCTTGCGTTTGGAGACGCCCTCCTGCTCGAGTTGGTGATCTTGGCTCTTTGGGTGTCGAAGAGGAGGCGTCTGACGTAGGATCAGGCTTCTTGGCCCTTGGAGGAGGCGATCGTTTCGTAGAAACGGTAACTATGGAATCGGACGAGGTTGGATTACGCTTGGTAGAGGGTCGTGCTGGATCTGCAGGAGCAGACGATCCCCCGAGGGTCAAGGGACTGGGTCTCGTTTTGGGAGGTGATGGTGCGACCCGTGCTGCTGCCGCTCTCTGTTTCGGTTCTTCTGCTTCGGATTTCGCTCGCTTTCGCTTACCCTCAATGGCCCATTTCACGAGCATCTTCTCCAGAAGTTTTCCTCGGACCGGTTTTGACAAATAATCGTCCATACCTGCTTGCTGGCACTTTTCCTTGTCGCCTTGAATAGCAGATGCGGTCATTGCCACAATTGGTATGTCTCCGATTCCAGGTGTGTTGCTGAAAGGCGCCTTCGTTCGTATCGTCCTCGTTGCTTCGTAGCCATCAATGACCTATTGAAAGTTAGACAAGATGAAGGAAGACGCTGGACAGATTGCTACATGCCGGCATCTGCACGTCCATCAGACAAACGTGCGGATACGGAACGCTCCCCTTCTTAGCATCCAAGAGATAGTCGAGAGCCTCTTGGCCGTTCCATACCGCGCTGACGGAGAAGCCTTGTTTCTTGATAGTCTTGAGAGCAATTTGTTGATTGACATGACTGAGAGATGTTAGAGAAGTAGTCTCCAGAGTAATGATTGAAAGTTTCAGGGGAAAGACAGGGGACAGTATGCGGCCAGACTTACTTGTCCTCAACAACCAAAACATGGACATCCTTTCTTTCCGCATCTGGTAGTGAGAAGAGGTGGTCTGGTAGGACATGGTGAAAGTTTGCCGGGCCTGAGGCCGAACCTATTGATGGTGGACGCCCGGCGGGAGTCATGGGAGGGGTTCCGCCTGGCTCTTCAGAGCTCCCACACGAGACCGACACATCTGACTGCAGTCTGTCAGGAATGGCATCAATGTCAATGAGTGGTGTTCCTTCAGGCTGGTATTGAGCTTTGTTGAACGGTATCCAGAATGCGGCCTTGGTCCCCTGGCCGAGTCTCGACTCCAGTTCGATTTCTCCGTGCATCAGTTCGACGAGCTGTACTAACGTCAGTCATATCTACCTCTAGCAATGACTGCCACTTACGTTTTTGCTTATTGCAAGCCCAAGACCAGTTCCTCCAAATCGTCGAGCGGTCGACGAATCCGCCTGACTGAAAGGCTTGAAAAGTCGCTGCCTTACTTCGTCCTCGATTCCTATTCCAGTGTCTTCGACAACAAAGCGGACGTGGACAGTGTCGTTATCTTGTTTCGCGACAGATGCACTCAAAGTGACGCGTCCTTCGGCAGTGAATTTGATCGAGTTGGTAAGAAGGTTCGTAAGAATCTGTCGAAGCCTCCCCGGATCACCCATCACCTTCAAGTCTTGCTCGATTTCCGGCTGGATGTGGCTGTTATAACTAATGTTCTTCCTGACGGCAGCAAAAGCCATCATCTTGTTAACATCGCGCAAGACAATCGAGAGACTGAACTGCACTTCTTCGACGTCCAGTCGTCCGGACTCTACCTTGGAAAGATCTAGGATGTCGTTGATGACCGTGAGGAGTCCGTTCGCGGATCTCTGAATGTTCTCGGCACAGTCGCGCTGCTCTTGGTCGAGGTTGGTGTCCAACATCAACTCGCTCATGCCAATGACGCCCGCAATTGGCGTTCGGATTTCGTGAGACATGTTGGCCAGGAATTGACTCTTCATGCGACTGGCTTCTTTGGCTGCCAATGCATTGGAGACGAGCTTGGCGTTTTCTTTCTCTTGATCGCGAAGCTCCTTTTCACGCGCTCGAGCCTCTGTCGTTTAGTTAGTCTGATGCTCAATGTAGCCACTCTAGAGGATGATTCATATCAATCATCTGGTGATTTGAATGCTCCACGTGTGCCATATCATGTTGGCACCAAGTTTTGGAGCTGACATTCCCTCATCACCCACGGTGCTGTTGGGAAGACAAAACTTACCTGTAATGTCCATGCTGACACCAATGACGCCTTCGATAATATGATCATCTCCGTCGATGCTGGACTTCCGAGACTTTGTCACCATCGGCAGCAGCCGCGTTCTGTACCAACGATTGCTCCCATCGATGCGCATTTCCAGAATCTCATCGTCACCCTTGCCACTCAATACCGTGTCGATTTTATCCCTGAATTGTCCCATGCTCTTGTCTCCCTTGTGCTTGCCAAAGACGTCGTAAACCAACTTTCCTACCGGTTCCTGATCGATGGCCACGTCGTCTGCAAAGAGGCTGCCTTCGAGCATACCGATTCTGCTATCGCAATCGATTGTCCAAAGGCTGACACGAGCATGCTCCAAGACCCGCAGAAGCTGCTCACGCGTCTGTTTCGCCGCCTCGCGAAGCTCAACTACGTCGTGGATGTCTGTACAGGTGCCAAACCACTTGATGATCTTGCCGTGTTCGTCGCGAAAGGGGACAGCGCGGCCCAACATCCATCTCCATTTCCCATCAAACCGTCGGCAGCGATATTCGGTAATGTATTCATCCTGCAGTCTATCAGCGCAAATTCCATTAGGAGTGTATAGCATGCGAGTTTGGGCGCGGGACGACGGGACGTGAATATTCCGTTTTGGAGTGATCCAAGGCGTCTTGCAATTGCAGAAAGTGACTTGGCGCTCTGTGAGCCGTCTGTGCTCATCTTCAAACAATAATACTTACGCCGCTTGCAAGAGAGTGCGCCCACCGCTTGGACGTCTCGGGCATGTCGTCCTCGTGAAAGGTGTACCTCCAACCTTCCCCGAGAGACTCCTCGACAGTTTGCCCAGTGAAATCGTACCATCGCTGAGAAAACCAATCATGCGACCCATCTGGTTTCGTGGTCCATACCAAAGGTGGTATCAAGTTGGCTACATGCTCAAACTGACGTTCATTTTCTTCAATTTGTGCTGCGATGCGTTTAGTGTACTCGGTGACATCCTTAAAGACGACAATGGCTCCGAGAAATTCTCCGCTTCGATCATCGACAACGGGTTCTCCGACAACTTCATACACCACGCCTTGACCTGTATCAGGATAGCGCATGCCTAATCTTATACCAGAAAGACTTGTGCGCGTGCGACATATTTGGATGATTGGAAACTCGTCGACTGCCAGCTCCCTCTTGAAATCCTCAGTGTAAACACGAAACTGCCCGAGGAAATCTCGTTGGTCGGTAGGCGTGTATTCCGTCTCTGCTGGTAAAAATCTAAGGAGAGCACGGTTGGGAATGCCGAAACTCTCGTCTTTCCACATGGCATAGGCAGGCATGGTGATGGAATTCAGAATGGCATCCTTCATCTGGGTAGCCTTTGTAAATAGAGATGGAGCCTTTGGGTCTCCGCTCCTCGAAGGCGGTCCATGCGGCGGGAAGTGAGGAGTCGATGTTGTCGGCGACAACAAGGAGGAGCCAGCGCTGGAACTGTGGTGGGATCGCCTCCCCGACGAAGAAGAGCTCGTCGAACCAGAACCAGGAGACCTTTTGAACCCGGTTGATGTTCTTACTACGGTGCGGCTGGACGGTTTGGCGTTGGAGGAGGCGCCCTCGGCGCGTGCACTCGTAAACGTGCAGGTATAGTACTGTGTTCCTTCTATGTTCCAGACGCTTATTATCATGGTAGACTGGACCGCGTTGCTCCCAGGGAGGGATCGGTTTCTTCCGTCAGTTGGCGTTAGTCTTTGAGGGTTACCGGGCTCGTTGGGGAGTGAAATTATGACGTCAACCGAGACGTCGTGGACTGTTGTCCTGGCCAGATTGGAACGGCTGAGCTTGGGCAACCGTGGTTTCGCTTCCTGTTGTGGTGGCACCGGCGTCCCCGTTGGCGTATCGTCGGATCCATCGCAGGATTCATCTGCCGAATCGTCGGCCTCGGTAAGTTGTTGCTCTGTGGCTTGTTTCCATACGGAATCGAGAAAGTCCTGGCAGACGTTAGCGGACAGTGTAACAGTGGCATTTTTTGACTGCATGGTTGCGCGCACATCCCAGCTTATCCAAATTGGGGAACCATCTTGCAACATGTCGACTCCAATTTCGGACATGGTCCGGCCGTACAGGGTATCGGTGACGGTTTGAATAAAGTCGACATCTTGGACTTCGACGGCGCACAACTCCAGATTCAAAAGTCTGCCCATGGCTTCGTTGGCCAACACAATGGTCTTGGTGGAGGACAAGACCAGCATGGGGACCGGGAGGTATTGCAAAGCGGCAAATGCCATGGAGGTGGTGGTGGGAGTCGGTGACATGGTCATTGAAAGGGAGTCGCTGTGGACGGAGCCCCCCGGCGAGGCAGGACGATTGTCGGGGAGCATCTCGAAGTAGCCGGCGGAACCTGAAGCATCGCTGCTGGTAGAGACGGCCGAGACGGGAGTCTGACGGTTGGAGTCGGCATGGCGGCCCTGATTGGCGGGGTTTATGATGGAGGAGGAGAGGTCGATTTTGGGCGCGAAGTTGCGCATGTTAGACCTCTTTGACGGGAGGAGGCGGCGGACTGGGAGGTGTTGGGCAGGACATGCGTGTAGGTAGGTAGGATGGTGAAGTGGACGTTGTTGCGGAGTTGGGTAATGTTGGCTTGTCCGACGAAGCAGGCGGACTAAAGTTTCGAGGACGCTACGCAGGGCCTAGCAAGCGGCAGAGGGTCTAGAACTCGCCGTGGGCCGGCGACGAGTCGGACACGAGTGATTGCTAGCGCCAACAGGAATGGGAATGAGAAAAGTAGTCGTGGTGGCAGGATCATCAGCCAGCGCAGTTCATGAACTCGTACCCGCCATCGTACCCTCTTATTCCAAGGCCAATGACGTCGATAACTCAGTGGCCGCTTTCAGCGATGGATGCGCTCCATGTCTCTCTTCACCTGCGCGACCGGTGAGGGAGCTGAGGCAGACGTGTTGGAGCACTTTCTCTGCTATCGGCCTTGTCTGCAAGCTACATGTAACTATCCCCCCAGGCGATCTACGGTGCACGAGTCGTGTGCGCCTGGGGTTGGGCCTGGTCGTGGACAAGGTGTGCCCGAGCCACGGGGCCCTTGATCATCCACCCTGCCTCGTCGGGTAGGGATGCTGCAGGCCCAGACATGGTCGCGAACAAAAAAGAGAAATATCGTTACAACTCTGGTCTCGCCCACGCCTTGTAACCCACTGCGCCCCTGGTTTGTGTGTCACAATGCAATCTACTGCATTGCAGAAGCATAGGGTGTAGGGTGAGGGCTGGCCACCACGGCTGCGACATCAAGCCGCCGGCGTTCAACCGTCCGAAAAGCCTCAGGCATGACTTTACTCCTGATTTCTCAGGCTTCAAACTACTGCCTCAGGCCAACACTGCGCGTCCATGCTCCAGACACCTCTCGCATCTCCACCATCCGCACTTCCACCTGGATACATGTAGCTCCATCACCACCCACACCTCCGTCCAACCACCCGCGATACCCGTGTGCTCCAGCAGCCGTCACCTCTTCTCAACTCTGCCCAAGAAACCCGCCGCCATGCTGTGGTTTGGCCTCGGTGGCCTCTTCTACGGTACTCTCCTGCCAGCTCCTCACATCTGCATTCACTGACCTCTTGCAGTCGCCATCCTCCTCACAAATGCCATTGCCGTACTCTCAGAAGACCGATTCCTCGCCCGCAGTAAGGCCCCTCGTCCATGCCTCGCTCAGCGGGCCTGCCCCGTCCCCGACCACCGCCCACCACGCTCCAGACCGCGCCATCAATCGACGCCTGCCCAAGAACTCGCGTTTAGCTTTACCGAAGAGTATGCTGACAAGAATCCTCGCAGTCGGCTGGGGTCTCCAGGCCGAGCCGGCCTTTGGCGGTGTCCAGGACACAACGAGCGTCAAGGCCAAGGTCATTCATCTCATCGCCTCGGTGCGCACATTGATGAGGGGTGAGTCCTTCCCGCACGATGGGCGGACTTGTTCCGCAAATTTTGGTTCTCTTGCAATCGCCAGGCGCGTGTTTTGCTAACGGACAACTTCCCGCACACTGCAGGGCCGCTGATCGTTGTAAACACCCTCATAATTCTGTACGAAATCATCCTAGGATGACCGCTCCCCTCCGTCGGGGACGCGCGACTCGCCTCCGCGGCATGGATCGGAACGGAGCACACCAGCCGGTGCTCTCGGGGCGGCACTTTGGCTTTCGAGAACGGGTTTCAACGTCTCAATATATCCATTGGCTACCCGAGCCAGGCGGAGCTAGCCCAAAGAAGAAATGATGTGAGGTCGGCCAGAGCGAACGACTCCGACAACTAAACATTTGGATCAGCGTGCGTAGGCGGGGGAATTGACAAGGTTTGCGACGCGGGCGAAGAAGGCAGCTTTAGAGCTTGCAGCAAGGATTGTGGTGCGGCAGGGGGGCTCATTGGGGAAAAAAGCACCACGCAGCGCGCGGCGGAAGAGGACGGCGGGCCAAGACATGTTGATCACTTACTGCAAACAGGACCGCCGCGCATGCCCATCTGGGTCCCCGAGGCCGTCGGCTTCGAGTGGCAAGATGCGCAGGCCGCGGGGCAGTACATTCCAAAAGTTTAATACTCTAATCGACCTTGGAAAAAACTGATTCTTTTCCGACTGCCAACCGTTGTGGGCCAAGCGCGACATGAACGTTTATAGACATCCGGACCGAGTGCAACATCGCGAAACCCCATCTTCCCGCCTGACATGAGCAGCGACCCGTGCCGCAGCTGAATGCCGAGTCGTACAGACCCTTTGGACCCTGTCACAGACACAAGAAGGCTTGGGAAGAGCAAAGGCCACCAATGAGCGGAATTTTAGAGCCAATCAGCTAATCCGCCTGCTACTTTCCGGGCTTGTCCTCTTCACCAGTCAGTCACGGCTGAGATGACACGGGAGTGCCATTGAGATCTTCGTCCAAGGCGTGCGTTTATCCAGCCCGTTTGCCGTCTGGACCAGCGTCTGAAGAGCCGGTGCCCACCCGTCGTTTGGCAGAAGATCTACATCCGTGCTTCTAGCCAGCCAGCTCAGATCTAGGTTCAGTTGCATGTTTTCCGATCTCATCATGTGGAAGACGCTATTGTCCGCGTTCAATTTCTTCAGGTCCATTTACTTCTTGAGAATGGGGTCGTCCGAAGATCTTTCCCTTTCGAGAGACATACCAAGCTTTGATAAGGAGTTTGTCCACTTGCAGCTTTTGGCTCCTCCAGCAGTCTGATTTTGTCATGATTTCGCGCTTTTGGAAACATGGCGCAGGAGTCGATTATTAACAAAGACCGATTGATGGCTCTAGAAAGGTATCGTGGGGTCTCTTGCTGCGGCCAACGTGTATACAACAAATTAAAAGGACATGGCGTAAGTCTTGACTCTTTCCTTATTTTGTTCCTCTGATGTATTCTCGTCTCCTACAAAGTGCACATCTGACCTACGACAGCCCCCAACACTTCTTAATCAGCCAACTACTCCCGGCCGACGGCAAACTAGAGTGGATTGGCTTCCATCAGTGAGATCTGTGGAGTTTGACTGCTTGCAGGCGATTTCCAAGCGCGGGTAGCCGCTGCTCCACAGTCTCAGGGGCTGGCGTGGAGTATGAGGCGCATCCACGGACACCGGTACCATCTCTCTCTTCGTTGACCCCATCTCTCGGATTTCTCATGGCTTTGGAAGGCTTTATTGACAAGATTGAGAGAAGGACGGCACAACTTATTTTTGGCATGGAGTAGCTTATGCCTACTCTTCCCATGGATTACCTCGAAGCTCGTGGCTGGACTCAAGGTTAAAGCAAGTATCTGCATCAATGGAACTCGGATATGTCTATTTCCTTTTCGTTGGAATGGATGAAGCGTGTGGTGCAAAAGACGACCGCAAGTCCCGGAACGGTTGCAACGCAAATGCGGTGGTTTCACAGTAGGTGAGGAAAGAAATTCAACCTAGGTCCAGCTTCACGTCGTTGTCGCACCTTCAGACGCATGCGCTTGAATGCTCCCTGTGACTACCCATCAAGAGAAAAATTCTCTCTATGTTGAAGGCATCAAGCGCTTGATGACTCCACGCCTCTACGTCTTTTACTTGGCGAAAGAGATTCCCGGATTAGCAATTTCTTCTGTCACCCAATGTGGTATGGCTCTACCAATTGCGGAAGAGCTGTCGGCCGTCGACACTCAATAATCCGCAACTTCTCCACGTCACTCATTTGAGGTTTTCGGGTAACTTCCACCACATTCGTCTGCCTTGATGCTCCTGGGCGAAACATGTGATGGAGAGATTGACTGCACCGGCCCGTCGGACGTTACCACACCTACGCGACGGCCCGCTGCATCTCGATCGCAGACAGGCCGATACGACACATATCATGGCAAGTGGCGGTCAGGGCAATTGCGTCCTGCAGGTTACGCTTTCTGCGACCGTAACTCTTCAGGTTGAAGATCGGCTGGAAGTGGTGTTGTTGGAGAAGTTAAAAGGGGGACCAGGAGGAGCTTGAATGGATCATCGGTTCTTTCCAAATTCCTCCTCCTTGATATATTCGATCTTGGTCCCCTTTCCATCTCATCATCATTTTCTACTCAATTATTCAATCTCATCAGCATGCCCTCCTACGGAAACGGCCAAGGTTCCTCGTTGGACACTGCAGTGGGTCACTTAGTTGCCATATGCAATTTCTTACAGCTGATCACTCCTAGCGCATCGCCTCAAAAATCCTCTACATACTAGAGCACTTTGAAAGATCCAGCGACTCTGCCAAAGTACTCTTCCCCTCCTTCATCCAGCCCCCTTTAAGCCAGCAAAGTTGACAACAGCTCCAGCAACCACCTCTGCCGCAATCGACAAACCACCTGCAGACACTGTGCTACCGCCAGTGCGAGCAGCTCAGAACCCGCGCGCTGGAACTTTGCATATTGAAGGCCACGATGAGGGAGACAATGGCGCTGTTCAACAATGCCATTCGTATAGGAGAAGATGGTGCGGGAACAGATGATGCCGAATTGGTCAACGCCCTTGTCAGCCGGAACATGAAGTTCGAAGAGACGCTGCGGTATGTGGAAGAGAACAGGGAGGCGGAGGAGGAGTATGTCTCCAAGATTCTCAGGGATAGGATGAGGCGCTAGGGCAGTAGAGATCGATGGGATTTACGAGAGGCACGTTGAGGGTTCACGGTGTCTTTTGTTATAGTGCAATTCACAAGGTGCCACGACTTTTGCTGCCGATTGTCTGAAGACTTTGATCTTTGCTTCTGGTGCGCTCGATTACTTCCTAGTAATCTGCTTCGAAGGAAAACCTACTCAAGAATTTTCTTGGCCTGCTCGAGCACCATCTTGAGCTTCTCATTCTCGAGCGTCAGCGCACGCTGACCATTGTCGGGAAGAGCGCCCCTGATCTCAACCCACTCATCATTTTCCTTGACCTTTGCCTCCACCTCAGGCTTGACCAGGCGCACGTCAAGCTCCTCCTCTTCGAGCTTGGCTCCGAACAAGCCCATGGCCTTGAGTAGGCAGGTGAATGCCAATGCCCTTTCCAACTTGCGCTGGAGCTTCTTGACCTCGTCGATCTTGTCGGCCGCAGTGCGTTGCAGAGAGTCCTTCGACGCCTGCTCCAAGCGCTTGTAGTACTCATTCTTTGTGATGGCACCTCCCAGGAAAAGCTTGAGCAGCTCGGTCATAACGCGCTTATTCTCTTTGTGGCCGGGATAGAGCTTGTTCTTGGCATCTTCCTAATAGTTGTCAGTGTCTTGCTCTTCGTAAGAGTGGTGCGGAATTCTCACGTCATTTCCATTCATGACTGCTTCTTCTTCCTCAAAGAGGTAGCGCACATAAGGATTGGTCTTAATCTCGGGCTAGAATCAGTGACGGTCAGCGCTCGATCACTCCTCGTAACCATTAGATGGGAGACCGACAGGTGCGTGAGCCATCGCAAGACCAAAGGCGTGGCCTGGAGACATGTTGGTTTCGTCAGGGACCCTCTCGGTCGCCTTGCTGTCTGATTTGAGAATGTGTGCGAAGTTGGGTGTGTGGGAGGTTGGTGTTGTGGGAAGGTGCCATCCGAAAATGACGAAATCCCTACACTAGCAACTGCGCTCCACGCTCAACGTAACACCCCACGGAAACCGCCCCAGTCCACTCATTGTTTACTGCATCCAATAAAATATACAATAGTATTCAAGAAATCTTCGTGCAGTAACTTCAAGCTCGCGCTTTCTTGACGTAAATCCCTTCTTTTATCACACTCTTGAAGTGACAAGCAAGTTTCCATTGACTCTTGTGCCTGTACTGACTTTGCACTCAAAGAACAATCGTGTCTAAATTGTTTGTCACCAGGCAGGCGTGAGTAGTCCTACTCTGCTTGTCCTGCAGTCAATTCGGGGTGCTGTGTATGTGGCGACCACATGACAAAGAGAGCACTTAGATGTAATCCATGAGCTACACTGTCAAGTGATGGTGACTGCAACCCCACCGGTTGCGGACCCAACGACGAAGGGTTGTCAACTCACTGTGGGTGCTCGACACTTTGCGTCGCTCTTCAACAGTCACCTCGGACTCTTCCAACCTTTTCCACCACAACCGTCCACCTCCAAAACACTCCACACCCATCACCATGGCGCCAAAGGAAAACGCCAGCCATTGCACCCGATCCTCCACCGGAGGCGTTACCCATGGTCGCGTGCCGACCAAAGTACCGGTGAGTTGTTCACTCGATGCACGCACCCATCTTGCTGACCATGTACAGGACGCGGTCTACCCACTCAGTCCTACCAGAGCCGAGCGCCTAAGGGTGTTCTGGGACAAGAACGACGTCAGTTTCCAGCAAAAAATTGAAAGAAATCAACTAACGACCACCAGGGAGAGCTCCAGGAGCACATGGATAGATTCGTCGCGATCTGCATCACGCTTTGCAACTCCAAGAGGAACAAGACGCCCGATGAGCATCGTATGTGGAAGGCAGTCGTGGAGGGACGGATCAAATTCAACGACCAGTTCATCGCGATGATGAGGGAAAGAGGCTACGAGAAGGTGGAGAAGCTGGTCTGGGCGAACAATCAGTACAAGGAGGCGCTTGAGGGGGCTGAGGCTGAGTAGGACGGGCAGCGCCTATCTGAGGGCAAACAGCTTGATAGAGTTTTGTCTGCTTGGAACAAGTCTTGAGTGGGCATAGGTGTCAATGGAATTTTGGTGATGCCTCAAGATTCTGGTCATCAGTGATCGTGACATCCATACCGACTGCCTGCAAGACGACAAGCTCACTAGTCTTGGTGTCTCGCGTTTCTCGGGCCCGGCTAGCAGCAATTTTCTGGCACCTACCGACGCGCGGCTTGCTCAAAGACTTGCCGTTCTTTCTGGAACTTGCCCCAAACAATAGAGAAGAAGACAATGGATGTCCTCCTCGGACTTCGCGCTGTGATGATGCTTAGCTTTGTTCGCCCGACTTGACGCTCTGCCCCTCAATCATATTCCTACCATCTTCCACAAGACGTACAGACAGGGAGGCTTCATACTTCTTTTGACTTGAGAAAACTCTTGGAATGGTGGATGCGCGCGACCATGGCGTACCTCAAGGTTGCTACGACCAGGAATTCACATCAATCCGCTGACAGTAAAAAGATCAGGGAGGCTCCACCATCTTCCAAGACGTGGAGACAAGGAGTTCTCATACCCCTAGCCCAAAGCGCGTGCACGACAAACGACCGCGCTCACGGCAAATCCCAAAGATGATGGCACACCAGTGGTTGGATTGAGATTGATTGATTTGATTTGATTTGAATAAGCCTTGCGCGCATCTCAGTCTCTATGATGCGTCGCCGCCGCTATATCTCGTACTATACAATCGAGGCATTTGCATGCCTGCGCTACGTTTGTGAGAGAGGCGGTTAGGTGTGCAAGAAGGAAGCAGAAGAAGGGGGTATGAGAAAGAGAATTCTTCCGCCGTCGAGAAAGGGAAGGGTGTGTAAGAGGGGGAGGGAGAAGAAGCGAAATGTTGTTGGATGATTGGTCCCCGTGCGTCCGGTGCGTTCGCGAGCGCTTGGCCAGATTCGACTTTGGTGCGATTGACGTTGTCTCCATTCCCAAGCCATTAGACGATTTTGCAGACGTGCTTCAGCTTGAAAAGCACTCGGATCGAGGTCCCTTTCTTGATCCCGTTACGCCGCTTGACTCCTCTCCTGTCTGGGAAATATCCAAATCCAACGCCCAGCCTCTCAGTTCCAAGCCTTGTGCACGAGCACTCGAAATCTTGTCAACAGTCCAAGGGAAGTCGAAGCGATCATCCGTAAAGGTCTGCAAGTGGTCCTTCACCAAAGAGAGCCGGCAGGTTTTGAAACGTCATCCAACCGTGTTGCGCGCCCGATGGACTGGAATTGGCATTACCAAGAGCCGCTCTGTCCAATCTCCAACTTGCCGCAGAACTCAAAGCAAAAGTATCCCAACAGAACCGCGTCTTCCAATCAACAGGGCAACGCCGCTCACCCAAGGCCTAGCATCGAAGACTTTTTGCGACCAATGCTCCACATGGACCGGTCCTTGGCGTGGTCTTTCGAGGAGCTCTGCCTCCTGTCCTTGGGTGGTACTTCTGGCTGGAGTGGCTCTGTGGCAGCACGATTCTCACCGAAGCTCAGGCCGACACCAGGGCCAAAGGGCTGGGGCCCGGGTCCCATGGCCGTCGGACTCAGTGGTGGCTCGTCCATTGACGCAAAGTGTTGTCGTGCGGGGGATGCGGCGGATGGTAGAGAGGACGGAAGTGGAGGCGGCGACGCAACCGGAATATCGGCGTTGTTGCTCGTTGGCCAGAACTTCGGCTTGTTGCGCAGACTAATGCTCGAGTGCCGGAATCTATTGAGGCCGCCAGAAATCGATTTGCTGCTGCGCACGTGGTGAGAGTGGCCATTCTCCTTGGTCGACGCTGTTGTGGCCGAAGGAGGAATGGCGGCGCCGCTCGTGCCGGTGCTGGGTATCGTGGTCGAAGTTGACGCCGTGTTGGGTGGGATTGGCGCATCGTCACTGCTTCCAGTGCTCGCAGGCGCGCCGCTGCTGGTGCTGGCGGGTGCACCACCAAGGGGAATTCCATTGACAGGGACGTGTACTTCGGCCGGCGGCGCTTTGCTGCCGCGTCGCAGGAAGCTGTTGCTCTTGCGCGTATCAGCCTCATCCTTGGCCGTGGCCTTGCTGGCTGCCACAGCAGCACGGAACTCATCCTCCTGCTTCTTGAAGGTATCCCGTCGGCTCGCCTCCATCTCTTTACGCTTGGCCTTGGCCTGTTTTTCTTGCTCCTTTTGCGCCGCCTTTTGTTGCTTCTCCAACTCCTTCTGTTCCGCCTTGGCTTGCTTCTCCATCTCTTTTTGCTCTGCCTTGGCAAGTCTCTCCTGCTCCTTTTGTTCTGCCTTGACTTGCTTTTCTAGCTCTTTGCCTTCGGCTTGTTTTGAAGCCCGACGCTGCTTTTCTTCCTTCTTATCCTCCTTCTTGTCCTTGTCCGTCTTGCGACTAAACGAGACGTCGCCCCATTTCGTGCGCAAAGGAAATCCGGAAGAGGATGTGGGGGGCTCCGGCGGCGGCTGCGATTTTGGTCGAACTGGAGGTGAATCGGATGTAGGTGGTGGCAGTACAGGTGCGGGCGCAGTAGGATCGATGCTCGTAAAGACGTCTTTCTCGTCCTCCTCGATGGGGCTGACTGGGCTGTAAATGTGGCCGTTGGGAGAGACCTCTTCAGGCTTTTGACCCAGAGACACGGGCTCAGATTTAGTTTCTATTGGCACCGATTCAGCATCGAAGCCCTCGGATTCCTGTTCCCGTATGGCCGCCTCTTCGGTCGTTTCTTGATAGAAGAGAACATAAGCGCAAGCAAGATTATTCTCCCCGCCAAAAAAGTTGCGCACATAACCCTTGTCTACGGGCTCCACCATCTCATCGTCAAAGAGTAGCCAACCGCGGTCTTCTGTCTTGATGATGGACACGTAGTGGCCATGGTAAGCGCCACCGCCAATGTGCACAACAACAGCGTATAATTCGTACAAGCGATCAGGGTCTTCGGCGTCGTCGGTGGTGTTGAAGAGTCGTAGGTGGTAGGGGTATGGCACTCGGTGGAACAATTTCTGGAGCCGTTGGAGGTCCTCGGTGTATTTGAATCTCTTCAAATGCAGAGCCAAAATACGTGGCAGTCTCTTGACCTTCATCCTCTTTTCCGCTTCTTGCAGGCCGCTGCAGTTGTCGCAGTGAAATTTATTGCGCTCGCAAAGCATCTCCTCCTCTGAGAATTTGCGCAAACAGGAAGTGACCGAGGTGTTGTGGTCGAGATCCACGGAAAGATCCAGAAAGGCTTCGTCTCTTTGCGAAGTGTTTTCACACGTCAAGCATCTCGTCTCCGACGTGAGGGTACCCTCGAAGAGCGAATGAACCCAGCCAGTGCTTTGCGCAGCATTCTTGAGAGCGGCGCTCACTACCGGGGACACGGCGACGGCAAGCCCAGAATCTGATTCCGCGGTAGCCTTGCCTGCTGCCTCCAGGTCCAATATTTGTCGCTGCTGTTTCGAGTACTGCTCGACATTTTCGACGACTTCGTTGAGTAGTAAATTGAGGAATTCGTGCGCGTCCTGGTGCATGGCTGTCCGGAACATTTCGTTGTCTCTCCTGAGAATCTCTAGAAACTTTTGTGGGCTGACAACGCCGACTCGTGACCTGTGGGATATTATGGCCTCGAAAATGTCCTTTAAACAAGTAAAGAGCGACTCGGGCATTCCGTAAGCTTTTGAATTCTCATAGTCCATGGCCAACACCGGGCCAGCAGCCATGGCCATCTTCTTCTTGTATTCGGGCGAATCCTTGTTCTCTTCCGGCTTCACACCCACCGTAGTAGGCGCCTGACCGGGCCCACCTGGCTTCTTCGGCGACGATACGGGAGTGGCAGTCGATGGTCGGAGGGTTGGAGAAAAGGGCGCTTTCGCGGTAGAGGACGATGGTATATCGGTGTTGACGCGGGGGAGGCCATTGGTGGCGCGGTTCATCAGGGTATCTTGCGGCGAGCGGACGGGGAAGTTGATGACCTGTTCCCGAAAGGGCACCGAGTAGTAGAGGCATTGTATGATGGAATTGGCGTAGCTGTAGGACGAGGGTGAGCTTGAGACGCAGGTAGGGGACTGTGCAGGCGTCGATCATACCATGTGCTTCCAAACTAGACACGGGGGCGCAGGTTAGCGAGCGCGCGACATGACGACAATCTGGGGAAGCAATTCCTTACGTTTTCGAAACCAAAGAACTTGTCGCTGCCATCGGGGCGTATAGGACCAGTGTCAGCGGCCAACAGCCTCTCGAGCGGGGTCGGTTGCGGCGCATTGGGGTCCTTTTTGGCCGGCGACGCGGCCGACGACGGGCTTGCGGGCGTCTGCTGTTGGGCACGATGAGCCAAGAAGGACGGCCGTGGAGGAGAGGGAGGTGCTCACAGCATTGGCCCTGAACTTGCCAAAGAACGAAGACATTATGGTCGGGGCAGGCGCAGCGCAGGTCGAGGCCGCGAGGTCCGTGGCAGCGGTGACGACAGCGGATGGCTCACACCTCAGTCGCAGCGGGTGCGGCTAGTCGAGGGCGCAGGGAGCAGAGGGTTCTGGGAGCACAGCAGCGCATGAGTGGGGGATGCAGGCGTGGTTGGCCGGGGCTCTGGAGAAACGAACGACTCGGGTTCGGGCGGTGTCGAGCTGGAGTTGGGGTTGGGGAGAGAGTGGTGAGATGGGGGATTGAGTGTGAGGAGAGGAGGTAGGTGAGGTAGTGCTTGTGCTGTGGTGCTTGTGCTGATGGTCCAGTGCAGCGAGTGCATGGTCAAGTCGTCGGCCTCAGGCCTCGCGTCGGACGTTGGCTGCGGCACAGCCCAGGCCGAGCACGAGGCAGCCCAGAGGAGAGCGGATGAATGCGCGCAGGCGGGGCAAAATCCAATGTCATCCCTCGTCCACGACACCTCTATCCCCATGTCTCGATTCAGTCGTCATACAGTACCTCCATGTATTCTCCTCTCGGTACTTGCGACGCCAAAACACGGCTGCCGTGCGCGCAATTCCACAGCCACGGCCATGGCCAAGTCTGGATGCCGGTGCGGTGCGGTGCCACGCCAGGCGACGGGCCGAACGGGATGCTGCGCGCAAGCGCTGGCGTTGGGGTTCGGCTGCCTCTTCTTGGTCTGCATTGGCATCGGACTGGTGTTGATGATGACGACTGCCGGTATAACAATCGACTCGAATCAATACGCCGATCGCACGGCATCTTATTCCACGGCATGCAGAGACCAACAGCGGCAAAACACAGGAACCACATTACTTTGCCGACTGACAACGTGGATAGCTAACAGAGCGCGTCCGCATGACGTGCCTATCCCCGCCTGTGCCTGCGTCCCTGCCGTCCCTTCTCCACACCACTCGAGCTACGCGCTCCTTTTGCTTCTTCATGCGCTAAACCCCGCCTTCCATGCAGCAAAAAGCAAAAGAAATCATCATGTCTACAAACACCCTGCACGTCACAGTAGCTAATCCTCTCCTCCCCTGTCCCTGAACTGTTCTCTCAAAAAGTGTCAGAAAATACCGCCCAAGCAATGCCACTCCGATGAACATCATATGCCAAGCCATTACGATGCAACCCGTCGCTCCCTTCTGATGCTCCCCTCTTCAATCGACGTCTTGCCATTGAACAGCAGCGCTTCCTTGGCGCCGGGTATTCCGCTGTTGGCAATCAACTCCTTCCGGATCCTCTCAGCCTCAACATCCCACACGGCAAGCTTTTCCTTGTACTGCGCCGCCGCACTGGCGCTCGCCTCCTTGAGCTTACTAGCCGCATCAATGTACGGCTGTTGAACCTCCTTGCTGGCATTGCGCCAGTTGGATCCAAGCTTTGTGCGAATCTGAACTTTGGATGCCTTTGCATTTGGGTCTTTGGTCTTTGCTCGCTGCTGCTCATCGCACTCGGCCTTTGTGCTATGCCAAAAATCCCGCGTGTATAGGAGATAGGGGTTATTGCCCGTCCTCTCCGGCTTGACTGGTCGCTCGCCAATTTGCTCGAGGATTGCACTGATGATGGACGCCTCGAGCTCTTCGTTGAGCGCCCGTCTGACGTTTCTCGCATCAGCCGAGTCTGTCTCGTCCGCGGGGCGTTTGGCCCCTGTCGTGACTGGCGGTGTCTCATTTTTCACCTTTGCCTCCACCAAAGGATGCGGAACTTCGATGGCTCCTATCATCGACTCGACAACTTCGGATGCCGCTCGAAGTCCTGAGAGATAAGCCCCGTGCACCGTGGCCGGATGGGTCCCACACGTGGCCTCGCCAGCGAAATGCAGTGAGCCAATCGGTCTGGCCATGGCGTCGTAATCACCCGCTTGCGCAAGAGATCCCATGAACGAGTAGCTCCCACGGGCAAAAGGATCCTTCTTCCATCTCGTGACGATTGTCTCTTGCGGAGCAGGCACTCTTTTTGGCGCAAAGATTTGTGACAGGCGTTCTGTGACCTCCTGAATCAATGACGAGTCGCTCGCCACTTCGGTGTCGTGCGCTGCATTGCCGGCCATCAGAGCGACGAGAGTCGGGCGACCACTGGTCTTGATGCAGTTCCAAAACAACCAAAATCGTCCTCTGCGCTTTTCGTAATCCTTTTGCTCCATGCTTTCCTGGAGTTCCGCTTCGTTCAAAAGGCCAAACATGTCGCGATCGCTCTCCCAAAAAGGCGTGTCATACACGAGGATAATCTAACAATGTTAGCAACTCTGCTCTGGAGCTCTCCATCCTACGTACCTTGTTGAGCAGTCCAAAGCCAAGGCGTTCAATTGGGCCAGTTTTCCATGCCGGCAGCGGTGGATGAAAGGCAATGCCACCCCTTTTCAACACACCCAGAGGAGTTGTGACCACAACTTCGTCGGCCTCAAATGTCTCTCCGGTATTGCACTCGACAATGTAAAGGTCGCCCTGCTGGCGCACCGACGTGACAGCCTTGTTAAAGCGCACATCGAGTTTGGATGGACATTGCCAGAGGCCTCGAGGCACCTGTAGGTAACCACCAATGATCTGAGAGTGAGCTCCCTCAAACTCATTGCCAATATCCTGGTCCCAGCCGCCGAGGCTTAGCTGGCCAACATTTGCAGCGTTGGAGTACTCCATGTTTGCATGATGCCAATTAAACAGTCTCATGTCCTTGGGTGTCATGTTGACCATTTGCTTGTATTGCCTGACTGCTTCATCCATGGTTGCGCCGAGGGTTGGGTGCGGTGATATTTCCGTTACAGACTCGAGCTTCAAATTCTCGCTCAATGGTGTTTCCGGCTTCAGCTGCCATCCCATGTTTTTCGCAGCCTCGGCTGCTGATACGTTGGCTCCAGAACCAGGCGCCAGCGTGTAGTTCCTTCCGGCTGATTTCTCGACTCCCATGAGGGCGTTTGGATTGAGGGCCTGTTTGCGATTGGTCTGCGTAGCCACTGGTTTAGATGCGCCCGAATCCTCAAGTGACGAAATCGATTCTCCCGACTCGTGATTGGGATCGCGACCAAGCTGGATGAGGCGTCGCTCGCCTTCTACTGTTTTTGCCGGCGGAGGTTTGTTCCTGTAGTGACTTGCGCGCTCAAGGATGTCATTGTACATTTTTTCCACGCGAATGTCTCCTTCATAGTCGACCACTTTTCCATCAACGTCATATATTATCGTGTCATCTTTGAGAGAGTGGTAATGAAGAGCGAGTTGTCCCCGGATGATGCAGTTCAGTGGATTTCCATGCTCGAAGCCAGTAATGATTTGTGCGCCCATTTCAACCGTATTCCGGACTCCTGGAGGCAGGATGCTACCATCCTGCTCATGTAGTGGATGCGAGTATACACGACCACCGATGCGCTTGCGCCCTTCCAGGACGACGACTTTTGGCGGTTTCTCTCCGTGGTTGGTCCAATGATCCCCGAGTTGTGCTACCAGGCCCTCAAGCTGTCTTGCACAGCCGAGGCCAGCCATGCCAGCCCCCACAACAACGATGGTTTTGCGTCTTGCGGCTTTGGCTTTGGCTCGAGGCACCGATCCTGCTGTGTTTTGAAGCTCGACGCAGCCGTAGTTGATGTACCCGTTCCTCACGAGCCACTTGTATGCCACTTGCGACATGGGGAAATATCGTGAATCTCTCGCACAGCCCGCTGCTTCAGCCTTTGTCACGGCCACTAGGGGGTTTCTCGTCCATAGGCGAAGGATGGCGTTGCGAATGTTGAGGTACACGGTGACTTGCGTATGCGTAATGTGCTCTCGGAGAAGCGCGTACTCGCCCGGATGTAAAGCGAACGGATTCAATCGCGATGATTGCGCAGCCAAGATACATTGCCGCGCAAGCTCAAGAACCGGGAGGTTAGCAGGTAACGAAGACTTGGCTTTGAAAGGCGCCGGCTTTCTTCCTGTTGTCGAGTAAACTGCGCGCGGTGCGATACCTGGTGAGTCCTGCTTGTTGGAATACTCTGACGACTTTGGCGTGTCAACCTCGCCATGAGAATTTTGTCGCGACGATTGCGCGTTGGATATCGAAGTTTTTCGATTTTTTACTCCTTTGGATGTGATTGTGTTCGCGGGTCCATCGATTGAGACCTCGGTCTTGACCTTGGTGTGGTGCACAGGCACCTGGGAATTCATATTGTGGTCATCTGAGACATGGTCGTACATGTCCATTGCATCATTGTCGATTTCCATGTGGGAAGCGGTGAGGTTTTCGAGGTCGTTGAGTTGATTTGCGTCCACCATGTCGGTATCATCGTGATCCATGGACCCATTCAACGTGCGACCACGCTCGTCGATCTCATCCCGAATACTCATGTGACTCCCGCCCGGCTCAGAATAGTCATTGTTTTCGCCTGGTTGTACTGAGGACGGGCCCGATTCATCGTAGCGGTCGTAGAGGCTGCCTTGATCAAAGCCGCTGTATGAAACGGTATCGAGATGCGGGTCCTTGAGCGTGAGGCCAAGTTCTTCAGACTCTTTGGCCGCCAATCGGTCTTCGAGAAGATCATGAGTAGTATTCAGGAGATATGAATGCGATTCAGTCGCATCATTCTCTGTGCTCGTCTCGGCGGCGAACATGTTCTTCAAGGCACGGTAGGGCGAGCTCGTGATGTGTGAGAACCGCGCGGAGCTGGGAATGAATCGGTTGCCGCTAAAGAATGACATGAGATGAATCGCAGGAGCTGAAATCTGCCGAGTACTGCATCAAGAAGACTCATTCTTCGCAAGGCGCGATGCGCTCTTGCAGGGCCATGGTCTGATGCTGTCGTTCCTTCGCAGGTTAGTTTTCGGGGCTTACCCAAGCGAACTACGGCAGACTTATTTCAACGTCACCCCAGGCCGTCCCCTCCTCAACAACATCAGGCACCACCTCATCACCGTCGCTCTTGTCGTCCTTCATCTTGCATCGCGTGTCGCAGACTGTCGATTTCTCCAAGATTTTCAAGTGAGATGACTTGGTAGTGCTGCAGCCGGCATGAAGATAAACCAAGGCCTTCCCGAGGTACCATGCTTCTGGGCGGAACCGCTCATCCGGAGAAAGAGGCGTTTTCCCAAATCAACTGCGCATGAAGACTCCCTATACGACGGGCATTGGTCATCTTAATACTTCATCTCTTCAAAAACCCCCAAGTCTTGCGACAAGCCCAATCTCAACCCAATTCTAGGCCAACATCTTCTCTTGCTCACAAGGCTTTAGTGTGACCGATACGAGCGCCGCGCTGCAGGTCGAAGTTTTTGCTCTGAAATATGAAGTCGATCGGATCGTCAGTCATAATGGGTCGATGAATAATCGGAGGCGCATGCTGAGGCTGGGAAACCGCAGAGGACTTGCATCAGCCCCGTGATGCTGTGATCGAATTCGACGAGGAAAGCTTCGTCGCGCAATTCAGACGAAAACCGTCCCCCGATACCGATGAAATATTCGTTGATGACTCCATATGATCGCGCCATGAGAATTTACCAGGGATTCATCGGACAATGGCCATATTGGTTCGCTGCGTACACATTGCGGATGCACTCGCTTGGTGAAAGATTGAGTTGGAGTTTCCAGAAGCAAGCAAGATGACTTGCTCCCCCAAGAAAGCGGGACGAGTGGAGACTCTGCACGGAGACATTGAGAGCTTTCGAACACTGAGATCGCTGCGATGGGTTCTACTGGCACACTACAACAGTCCTACCAGAAAGGTAGGCAATCATTGGATGATCTAGTCCCTAGATGACTACGTAGGAATTGCTCTCTGTCTTATTCACGTTTGATTGGGTCGGAGTCGAATGCTCCTTGTGCGCAGGCATTGAATAATGATGAACAAATTCTACTGCGTGTCTTTACATCAGCCGGTGGCCTCTCCTCGCTCCGTAAAATGCATGTTCCACCCGTTCTTGCTGGTTGGTCAAATTCATGTTGCCTTTATTTCGTATTCGAGGGTGTCGCCCAGCAAATCCTGAATTTCGAACCAGCGACTTTTTATGGTGACTGATGAGCTCAATCTTCTGAAACACCTAAGAACCACCTGAATATTGCAAAGATGTGTTTTGAAAATGCTTTATCAATTTTTTTTCTATACATTGCAAGCTCCCTTCCTCTGCATAGATGTAGTGAAAAAATACAAAAATGTGATCAAATTATTCTTCAGCTAATTCTCTATAAGTGAATATAAGTTTCAAGGTATCTTGACGTGTTGAAGGGGGTGTAATTAGGCGTCAAAGATGGTGCCTTTTGTTGCGCAGACCAGGTGCGCATGCTAAGAGCTCCCACCAGAGAGCGCGACCAGAACACTTGTTCAACTAACCATCATCAACATAACCCTAAATCAACCTCTTCACATCAA
Organism: Phyllosticta capitalensis; assembly: GCF_038381095.1. Classification (NCBI taxonomy): domain Eukaryota; kingdom Fungi; phylum Ascomycota; class Dothideomycetes; order Botryosphaeriales; family Phyllostictaceae; genus Phyllosticta; species Phyllosticta capitalensis. Next base: position 1,235,217 of record NW_027117440.1, read on the forward strand.
ATTAACCGGTAGAAATCAAAGAGTAAGACAATGGCGATAATTCTGTGGAATTTTAGGATGTTAGCCGACATACCATCATCAAAACAACCCTAAATCAACCTCTTCACATCAAAGTAACCGATAAGAATCAAAGAGGAAGACATTGGCTATAATTCTATCGAATTGTAGGGATATTAGACTAAAGTGTGGTGGTGAAAGTCCAGTGTCAAAAAGGTGTCATACGGGCATAGTCTTGGTGAACGCAGGCCGTGCGCGACTGTCTGTGCACGGACCAGTTCCCCAGACGCGTCCGGCTCAAGTCGCCCTGCCCGGGCATGGTGGCTACAACAACACATCTCGCTCCAAATCCACCTGCACCGAGTTTCAACCATGGCGCAGAGTCACAAGTACAAGAATCTGCCAGGCCTCGTGAGTCAATTTTTTCAGAATTGCCTCAGGGCAAGCTAACATTTCAAAAGGACACGGCGCCAGACATTTACGAGACGCCAGAGCTGACAGAAGATACGACCGTACAAGTAAGAGCTAGAATCTAATTCTCAAAATAGACAAAGTAGCTGATCAATGTTTTCAGAGCTCGACAGCGCGTTCTCCATCTCAGGCTTCCGATTACACGGACGACTCCGAAGGTGTCATATCTGGCGTTGACCGCCGGAAGCTCTCAACCGACCGAGCACGCTCTCAATTCTCCTCGTCACGCGTAGATGCTCGTGGAGTCGACTTTTCAGACCGCATTCGCTACCAGCGTCGCTCCTACCGTACATCCAATCGCCGACCACGCAGCGGTAGCCACGCAAGCTACGAACTCGGCGACTTGAGCGATGAAGAGGACGAGGATTTGGGCCGAAAGCTTGCAAGACTCCGCAGGGAAGTGGAAGAAGTCAAACAAGAATATGAGTTGAGGAAGTCTGGCGCCCAGGAAGATGGTGAAGAAGCGACTGCTGGCAACGAAGAAGACGAGGACGAAGACCCGGCGGAAGGAATCGCGAAATTGAGCGAAATGTTGGATGCTGTATACACACAGCGCCACGGTGGTGTCAGAGGAGCGGAAGCGCAGTTTGAGCGGACCTTGAAGAAATTCGCCCGACCCGCTCCAGACTCTTCCGCAGACTCTTCAATTCCCCAGCAAACGCTCGTCACGACCAAGGACTCACAGCAGTCAGCCCAGGCTCTTGCCAAGGTATCCGACTTCGACTCTCGCCTGTCTCAAATCGAGAAAGCCCTGGGACTCAATGCCACCAACATGCCAGATATTGCCTCGCATCCGCCAAAGGCCATTCTGCACAATCTCGAAACTCTCGAGCGTCAATTGACCACCATCACCGATGTATCCACCAATTCGCTTGATGCTGCCTCACGTCGCGTCCAAAAGCTCACTCAGGAAGCCGAGCGTCTCGAGGAAGCTCGCAAAGCTGCGCGTGCGTCGCAGGACGCTGCTTCATCTCCAGTGCAAACGCGCCAGTCAAGTGACACCCCGCCTATCGCTGAGCTTCCTGAAATCAGTGGCGCATACATAGAGGACCCCGAAAGAGTGGCCAAGATCAACGCCTTGTACGGCACATTGGGAACTATTGAGCAGCTTTCTCCCACATTGCCACTGATCCTGGATCGTCTGCGTACCCTGCGTCTTATTCATACCAGCGCCGGCACGGCGAGCGCTACCCTGGATGATCTGGAGAAGCGACAGGGCGAGCAGGCAGAGGAGATAAAGCAGTGGCGGGAGGCTCTAGCAAAGGTGGAAGAGAACCTCAATTCCGGCGAAGGCACTCTGCAAAACAACATCAAGACGGTCGGCGACTGGGTCAGAGATTTGGAGGCAAGAATTGCCAAATTTAGTTGAGCAACAGCATGGAGGCATCATGAGGGCACGATGTGGCATTTGTTTTTGAAGAGCGTGGCTGGTTATGCTTTTGTCCTCACGATACCCCTTTCATCTTCCCCTTGCACAGTGGGTTGCGAAAGAAATGGCGACTCCCAGGTGGTGTGGGGTGCTTGAATGCTCCCCGTAGCTATCCAGCTTTAAGCTCAAATGCCTAAGTCTTTTGGGAGTAAGGTGCTTGATCACTCCCTGTATACTCATTCTTGATAAAGAAATTGGATGCGGCTTCGTTCATGGCGACCCTGTCTTGAGAACGTCGTCCAGGGTGAGATCATCCTTGTTGCCAATCGAACCAGCATGCTTCCAGAACTTGCTGAGGTATCTTGTTCCACTAATGATTTCGTCAGCGTGCCCACAAGAGAAGACGAAGTGACGCGTGTTGACTTACCTGTCACAGAGAAGAGTTACCAATCGGTGGCCCGGTCCCATCTCCAGAGCAGCCTTCGTGACGGCAACACAATTGACAGCGCTGCTGCTTCCACAGAAAATGCCGTCTTTTTCGACAAGCCATCTTGCCATGGCCATGGCCTGCTCATCGGTAACGCGAACCGCATCATCTACCAACTCCCTTCCAGCTTCAAAGTTGCGAGTCAAACGGTTGATCCCGACACCCTCTACGATGGTGTCCACCTGATGTCTTCTCCTCGTTCCTTCTCTTTCTTTGGGGTCAAACATCACGCCATACTTGACTTTGTTGAACAATCCGCTGCCTTGGGGATCAGCGAGAATGACCTTGAGTTGTGGTATTCTCGGCTTCAGATAGAGAGCGGTTCCCGAAATAGTGCCACCCGTGCCGGCACCGGTCACAAATGCATCGAGTATACCACCGGTCTGACGATGGATCTCTGGTCCAGTTCCTTCGTAATGCGCGCGCCAATTTGCATCCGTCTCGAACTGATCCGCAAAGATGCCTCTGCCAGGCTTGCTTGGGTCGTTTGTGTGCTCGATGGCTCTTGCCTTTGCCTTGTTGACAAACTGGTTCTGGTCAACGATGGGCGCTGGCCGAAGCCTCTCAACCTCTGCGCCCAGCTTCTCGAGTAGGTCCGATTTTTCCAACGCAACGTCGTCCGGCATGCAAATGTGAGCCAGGTATCCTCGTGCGCGACAGATGGCCGCGAGCGAGATACCCGTGCTTCCAACTGTGCCCTCGTAGATCATGTCACCAGAATGCGGTGTCAGCAGGCCCTCTTCTTCGGCCATGCGGATGATGTTAAGTGCGACTCTGTCCTTCGGGCTTTGACCAGCGCCATTGAGAAATTCGGCTTTGGCGAGAATCTCGCATCCAGTGAACTCAGACAGCGATTTGATCTTGATGAGCGGAGTATTGCCTATGCAGCCTTCAATCCCTTCAGCGATTTCACCACCCAAGTTGCCGGCTATGGACTGCCGATGCCGAGTGTTGTCTGCAAGCTCAACTGTGCTGGAGCTGTCGGCCGCGTCTTTGTCCAGGATGACTGATGACCGTCGACGAGATCTCCGGAAACGGCGCTCCAAGTCGGGATACACATCTTTGTAGCCCAGCGTAAAAAGAATTCCGGCAAGAAAGGCGCCAACGATCCAGAGCCTGTTGGCTTGCGGTAACGAATCCATGCTCTTAAATTTCCGGCAAATGTCCAATTCTTTCAAGCCTCTTGCATGTTCCTCGTTTCCATCCAAAAGACCGTCGGGGAGCTCTCTCTTTAAGTTCTTGAAAGTCCGTTGTTGAGCAGGGTCTGGCTTTGACTTTTATGCAAGCTGTGGCTGGTGAACGCTGGAGCTCGGGCCTGGTCAAGCCACAGCCTGCCCCAACTGCCACGGACTGGACTGACGACTCTCACGCGGAGTCCCCACGCGCACCCACACCTGGCAGCAATCGATCCTCCGTGCCCTCTCCTCTCCTCTACAACTGCCCATGGACTCGCCGCTCGTCAATTCCCTTTTCCGCCAACTCTTTTCCCATCGTGCCAGCCAATGTTTGCGCACAGGGTCCCTCCATGTCGCCCGCACCCAGCGTCGAGGCCTCTTTGGAGGACCACGGAAAGGTCGCTCCAAAGTGAGCGAGGAAGAGGCGGAGAAGTGGGTGCCGCGCCCAGAGAAATTTCCAGAGGACAGGATGGGGGAGCTTGAAAAGTACAACTGGGTCACGGCCCAAACGCTGCGGAGCAGGAAACAGAGGCCAAAGAGGGTGAAGATGCTGATGCGGGATTTCATTGAAGGTACCAGGCAACGCACAGCAGCTGATGGCAACTGATGACTGATGTTGTGCCCAGACAGCTTATACAACCCAAGTTATGGCTACTTCTCCAAACAGGTCGTCATCTTCCACCCCGGTGAACCCTTCGATTTCAATGCAATGAAAGACGAACCCGAGTTCCAACGCATACTTGGCGAGAGATATACACAGTTCGAGGATCGGCTTGATGAGCAAGAAAAGGACGATGTCCGGCAATTATGGCACACGCCCACCGAGCTCTTTCGTCCGTACTACGGCGAGTCCATCGCCCGCTACCTCGTTACAAACTACAAGCTGTCGCAATACCCATACCACGACCTGCTGATATACGAAATGGGTGCCGGAAACGGTACGCTCATGATCAACATACTCGATTACATTCGCAACCATCACCCGGAGGTTTATGAGCGGACGCAGTACCGCGTTATTGAAATCTCAGAGTCTCTGGCAAGCTTGCAGGTGCAACAATTGAAGCGTACGGCAGCAGCACGAGGTCATTGGGACAAGGTCCAAATCATCAACCGCTCTGTGTTCGACTGGGATCAATATGTCAGCTCGCCGTGCTTCTTCCTCGCGCTCGAAGTCTTTGACAACTTTGCGCACGACTGCATCCGCTACGACGTGGAGACCGAGAAGGCTTACCAAGGGTCCGTGGTGATTGATGGCCAAGGAGACTTTTACGATTTCTACGACGAGACCATAGACCCCGTCGCCGCACGATATCTGCGGGTTCGCGATGCCGCGGCAACCCGTCCTTTCAAAACTCCACTCTCCGGATCGCGGCTACTCAGAAACTTGTTCCCTCAGACCGACTCGTCCCTCACCGAGCCGGAATATATCCCTACGCGATTGATGCAATTCTTCGATATTCTCAACAACTACTTCCCCGCGCATAAGCTTGTCACGAGCGACTTTCACGCGCTTCCCGACACGGTCAAGGGAGTTAATGCTCCGGTTGTGCAGACGAGGTACAAGAGGAGAACGATACCAGTCTCCACAGCATTGGTAAGCTCCCATCACAATAGGCTCAAAAACATGGTCTTTCTCTAACTCTTGTCACAGGTGCAACAAGGCTACTTTGATATCCTCTTCCCAACAGACTTTCAAGTCATGGAAGATGTTTACCGCGCTATTACTGGTAGGCTGACCCGCGTCCTCACGCACGAGGACTTTATGCGCAGGTGGGCGTATGTAGAAGATACAGAGGTCCGGAGCGGAGAGAATCCTCTCCTCAACTGGTACCAGAACGCCAGCGTCATGACGACTGTGTAGAACGACGCTGCTCTGTAAATATCATTGCATCGAATCCAATGACCACCAAGACATATTGTGAAATCAATACACTTGTTCGACGGCTGTGAGCTACGCCTGGGTTAGAAGGTAGCTGCACTGTAAAGGCCGAGAGAATGCATGAGTTTTGTGAATGTTCAAGTCAACCAGCACTTTTGATTGAGATGTGATAACCGCGCAGTCTTGCTGCAGGCCTTCACTCGCTCATGCTCGCAGCTTCGCTATCCGTATCCGTTCCCGAACCAGAGTTTGCTGCCGCTGCAGCTGACGAGGCCTCAACTCCCCCTTGACCCTCTCCTGCGCCTCCGCCTTGTCCGTTCACCGAAGCTGAAGCCGCGCCACTGCTTCCAGCCTCAATTCTCAACTTCTCGTACTTCTCGCCTGCTTCCTTCAGCTGCTCCTGTATCCACTTCTCTTGGCCCTCAATGTCTGCCCTCTCTCTGACCAATTCTTGCATCCTCCGCACTTTTTGCACCTTGATTGTCTCTTGCTCTTTCAGCCTCTCTTTTATCCTGGCCAATACGCCGCCGAGTTCTGGAAGAGGGGAGATCTTTGGCGGCGTCCGCGGTCTACTGTCGTCCGTGCCGGTCTTATCCCGCTGTCCATACGTCCCCTTGCGCGTTTGCGCCGCTTCATACGCGGCGTTGCGCTCGGCCTCGCTGTCGTCGGACTCTTCGTCCGCAGACGCGCCTCCTTCTGCCTCTGCAATCATGCTGGCCATCTCCTTGCGCCGCTTACGCTCAGCCTCGCGCTCGGCTTTGCGTCCCAGATTAATCCGGCCGTCCTCGACATACTCCTCGAAGCCCTCAGCGAAGTCCTCGTCGTCTCGGACGAGGCGCGTCTCAGGGTACTTTTCCTTGAAACTGGAGCGCAGTGCAATGTCCCGCGGCCTGTCCAGGTCGTCGCTGTCGTACGCGTTGCCCGCGTCGTAAATTGTGCCGTGCTCCTCGTCGCGGTCGTCGAGTGATATGAACCCCGATTCCTTTTCTTGCGCAAGCCGCGCTCGCCGCTCCTTCTTCTCGCGTATCTCGGTGTCTGTAGGGATGGCTGATGAGGTGTGCGATGTCGTCGCGAGAGGTCCGAATTTCGCGGCAATGTCCACCTCCTTGCCCGACTCTGATCGATCGCTGCTCAGATCCTTGGGCGTCGTGGGTGTTGAATCGCGCAGCTCCGCCAATGCTTCCTTGCTGTAGCTAGGCCGGTCCTCAGAGCCTAGATCTGGTCTCGAAGGCAACTTGTCGGAAGAAAGACTCGCGCGAAACCCGCCGCTTGCTCTGCGTTCCGCGTTCCGCTCGGCCGCTATCCTGCTCAAGTTGCTTTTCTTGGGGGTGAATGGCTTTTCCTCGCCGTCATCGCCGCCCTCTCCAGGACCAAATGAAAGTCGTAACGAGGATCGCTTTTTGGATTTGGAGGCGATGGGTGGGCGCTTGACTACCGATTCTGTGATCTTCCATCAGCGGTCTGGCCAAGATTGTTAGACCTGCGGAGGCAAAGAACTTGTGATTGAGGGGCTCACCTGGTGCTGATGCTCCGCTTTCGTTTCCTGACCCGGTTGTGCTCGCATCGTCGTCGTCGTCCTGGCCAATTTTGCGGGGAACACGCCGCGATCCGAATGATTTTTTCATGCTGGAAACCGCTTCTCAGAGAACATAGAACAAGCTTCCATCCAAGTCTGGAAAGCTCTGGGTCGGAGAGGTTGATTCGGTCGAGAGGTGGTTTTTGTTGGTTGAAGCTGGAGCGGAAATGTGACGCGCTGTTGATGCGACAGTTCTGCCGTGTCTCACCGCCATCGCAGTCTCACCGCCTCAGCGGCAGAATCGCGGAAGCTCGAGCAGCTAGGCGCGCGCAGTCCGCGGCGAACTCTCGTCACCTCCAACTCCAACTTGTCGCGCCGCCGCAGCCAACGATAGCTTTCCTCCCTCCCCGACCTTTCGCGAGCTCGACCTTTCAAAATGCCTCAGGCGCAACCTGAACTCAAGAAGGTGAGGACTTGCGCGAGAATTTGTCAACAATCGCGAACTGAAATGGAAAATCGCAGTACTTGGACAAGAGACTCTTCGTCCAGCTTAACGGCTCCCGCAAAGTGATCGGTATTCTCCGCGGCTACGATGTATGTACACACGATGATCTATAGCGCCCGACTCTATACCACGACGCCACACTCAATTTGGTGGAAATCACGAACACAGGCTGATATTGTCCTAGGTCTTCCTGAACATCGTCTTGGACGAGGCCGTCGAAGAAAGGGAGAACGGCGAGAAGGTCCGCGTTGGCATGTGTGTACGTATCCCCTCATGCTTCCACTCTGTGGTCAAGAAACTGATCGCAGCGCAGGTCATTCGCGGTAACTCCGTAGTCATGCTCGAGGTACGCTGCCCGCCGAAACATTCAAACCCGGCGCCATTCGGTGGAGACATGGCTGACACTTTGTTCTGTAGGCTCTCGAGCGTATCGGTGACGACAGACATCACCACAGGGGATAGAAGCGTCCAGGCGTGGCCCAATCAGCAAGATTTACGACGCCCTTTTGAAGTTGGTACCAGCACAGCGGGCGTGCCCATAGCATGCGGGAACAAAAATAAGCCGGCGACATTATTTGGTACGCTAGACACTACGCCTCAGCTGTCAAAACCTGCATTGACGATAAAAGCGGTTTTTGGCGTTAGTGGAGCACAGGATACCATGGCTGCCTAGGTGGCAGTATTTCAAATCCAATCAATTTCGAAGTTCACGACATGTTTCCACAGGCACCTTTATGCTGTACCTATGTCATCGTGAGTCAATCATCAAAATCAGCAATCGCGGGGGTTCTCGTTGGTGGTTCGTCATAATATGTTCAACTGCTGTTGCTTCCCCTGACTTTACAATTTCGAGCTCGCGCGCCCTCTTGCGCTCTTCGCTTTTTGCACCAAGTCCCATGCCAGTTCCGCCATGTAAACCCTGCCGGCTCCAAACTCCTTCGCACGAGCGCTACTTGCTTGCCTTACGGCATATCGGGCTGCAATGCCCTGCAAAATGATGGACCCACGGTACAATCCAAAAGCTTCGCCCCATGGAAGATCAAAGGTGGGGTCCCATCCAGCAACTTGCTGGTAAAGCGCAATAAGCTCCTCCTTTGGAGGCAGACCGCGCGTACGACCAGGGAGGAAATCGTCGTTGGAAGTCACTCTGCCGAGTAGACCGGCGTTGCGGCCGGCCATCGAGAAGGGAGTGAGCAGATTGGAAAGATCAGAAAGCGGATGTCCGATTGTTGACATTTCCCAACTGGATGGACACGTGAGCTGCTTGTCGACCCAATCATCTAGTTCGCGGGGTCGTTCACTTACTCAATGATTCCAATGACTCTGGGCTCGGTCTTGTGGAAAACAAGGTTGTCAATCTTGTAGTCGCCATGGACGAAAGTGCCCCTGTCTTGGGGTTGTGTCTTCAGGTCCTTGAAGAAGGCAACTAGTTCGTCGTAATGCGGAAGCTTTCCCACGGGCTCCTTGGTCTCTATGTCGACGGTTTTGGCTTGCGCTTCGCTGATCGTGGCGAAGGTGTTGAGTTGGCGGTTATAGAATCCAGAGTGCTTGCCAAAGGACGCAAGGCCGACGGACGTCGGATCCACGCGATGGAACTTTGCAAGTGTGACTATGGCAGAATGCCACCTTCGGTGAAATCAGAATACGTACGCTGGGAATAAATGAAAAGAGAAGAGACATAAACAAACATTTTAGTTCTGTCTTCCGGCTTGACCTTGGGCAGACTGGGGTCCTCAAAGATACGGCCGTCAAGGAACTCCATGATGTAAAACGCGGTACCAATAACAGCATCATCTTCACAGAGACAATACGCCTTCGGCACAGGGACGTCGGTCTTCTCCAGCGCGTGGATGATGCGATACTCGCGGTCGACCTTGTGCGCCGTCTTGGAGAGCAGCTGACCAGGGGGCTTCTTGCGCAGCACGAACTTGGCCTTGTCGGCGGCGGTCAAGAGATATGTCGGGTTGGATTGTCCATATCCAAACTGCGGGTCCGCGTCAGTCCATGGCTTGACTGCAAAGGCGAGGTCTCAAAATCCTGTTGTGTTTACCCCGTGCTACCTACCTGCTTGACGTCAATAGGCGTCTTGATCTCGGGCACGTTGCGGTCAATGTATTTCTCGAGCGAAGCGACGTCGATTGGCTGCCTGACAGCGCCAGCCATGGTTCGAGACAATGGCTGCTCCCGGTACAATCAAGAAGTGGGTTTGGGTTTAAAGAGCCGCAGAGGCCTTCTTCATGTTGGAGCTGTTGAGGCTGCCATGTGGTCTTTGTGTTCGACGTGCCCGCGGGTGGAGGTCGGACGTGGGTGATCCTGCCGAGGTCCGTGGGTGCGCGAGGGACCAGTCGTGGAGGCGGGGACGGGGAACCCCCATCATCGAACTCAAGTACAAAAACACCGGTGCTGACGCTTGTCCTAATGAGCTTGTTCCAGTCTGAGTTTGGTCTTACAGTTTTTGGTTTTTTTGTATTGGCTTAAAAGCAGAAGTGATGTTGATGAAGTTCTGTTTTATTTCTTGCTGCTCAGGACAAATGCCTCGGACCAAAGCCACTTGGTAATACTAATATAATTTGGATACAAAGACGAAAGCTCGAGGAAAACATTCTTGGGTTCAAAATCTCTTTCCGAATGAAGGAAGAGTTGGTGCGAAGAGCCAAATGCTATCGTGCTTGAATGCTCTCCACGGTTATGTTCTTGGATTTGGTCGTTTTGCGAGATGACCTCATGTGTCCAATTTTTGAAGTCAAGACGTGCGGACACAGGGAGCATACAAGCATCTTGCTGCCTAAAGACTTGGACTTTTAAGCTCGTAGAAAGGAGACTACAGGGAGCATTCAAGCCCACTACCTTGGAGATGACATTTTGGTGATCTCGCTCCTGTAAAAGTGTCAGACCGATGGAGAAGGAATCATGGCGGAGAAGCTTGGGCTCTGGAATTACCCGCCGTTCATTGGACAGCAGGGGCCGGGCGTTGCTCGTATGGTCGACTGTGACGGAAGCCAAGAGTCAATTTACTCTAGCACAGTGGGTGACGAAATGTATATCAACTCGTAGGTTTGGTGTCAAAGTTGCGCCGCAAGCGGCGAATGAATATTCAGATAACCAAACCGGCACCTGTATGTACGGGGAGCATTCAGATAGCTCACCACCCGAAGACTTCAAAATTTGTGTTTGCAGAGGGATATCCACAGGGAGCATTCAAGCACGCATGCCCCAGCCTTGGAGCTGATTTCGAAAGACATGTTGGTAATTGATTCCCGCAAGCGCCCAGCTGCATTACCGCATATGTCGAGCAACCACCATTCTACAACTACAAGACTGCTGCGGAATCTGAAAGCACGAACAAGCAAACGCCTCGCTGTATCCCAGAAAATTCTACCCAATGCCCCGTGCAATGCCAGCTCTTCGAATCATCAAACTCAGCCCTGCCAGGTGACGCCGAAACTTTCGATCCTTGATCATAGATACGTGAAGTGAAAGGTGGAAAGTCGTGGGCTCCTCTTTATCGGCCGATCTTCTTCCGCTCGAGCTTTTTCCGTTTGAGCTCTTCTTCTTCCTTCAATGCCAGCTCATCCTCGCGCCGCGCTATGCGTAGCGCCTCCTGTTCCTCACGATCCACATCGAATACACCTGCTTCCATATCTGACTCCGAGTCGTAGTCCTCTTCGTCATCCATGTCCTCGTCATCCTCGCCATAGTAGCTGTAGCGTTTGGGAGGCGGTCGTGCTCCAAGAGAAGTACTTCGGCTGCGGTCGTAGCTACCACTCCGGCTCTTGAGGGCGGATCCTTTATTCATCGTTCCTTGATAAGTGGAGGGCGATGGACGCATAGTACCCTGGTATCCGAGATCTGCGGGCTTCTTCTTCTCGGGCTCGCTGGGTTTCGAATTCTTGGGCTCCGGACCCTTGGCCTGAGCCTTTGGCGCCGCCCGTGAGGCAGCAGCAGTTCCCTGCTTCGCTTTTGCTTCGGCCTCTTGAGCCAACTTATCCTTCTTTGATAACTTCTCCACGGGCTTGTGTTTGATCGATCCGACGGTACGTGAGGCTTCTTGGGCAGCTTTCGCCCGTGCCATAATCTCTTGGAAAGATCCCTTTTTTGGCGGAGCTGATGAGGCGGATTTGGCAGCGGCTGCCGGTGCTGGCTTGCTCATGGCTGGCTTGGCAGTACCAACGGACGCAGCTGGCTTCGAAGCTGAACTTGCTGCCGAAGGAGCAGCTTTTCGAGCGTTATTTGTTGGAGCCGACGCCTGAGCCGTGCCTCGATACGGAATATTACTGGATGACGACGGGGCAACTGGTTTTGTCGTCGGCCTCGGAAGTGGGGAAGACGTCCCGGTCCGCGATATGGGGCTTGGACGAGCTGGAGCAACAGCTTCTTTCCGTGGGGCCTTTACCCTAGCATTGTCGGCATCGTTTTCGGCCTTCCGCTTGGGCGCGGAGGGTGGTGGAGCACGGTCGGCTGTTCCATTTGTGCGTACAGATTGGGCGGCGGGTCCAGTCGTTGAAGATGTCCTTGTAGGGGCGGGAGGTCGAGACTGTGATGGAGCTTGTGACTGACCGGCGCCGCCGCTGCCGATGGAGGACAGGACGCTGCTGAGAAACTGCGCAAAAGGTCAGAAGTGATGGCACGTCGGCATGAAAGCCTACTCACGCTACTCATGTTGTAGGGAAAGCCCGCTTCACGTTTCCAAGATCACCAACTCCAAGTCGGAGAGCGGGCGTTCATGCTGCAAGGAAAAAATACTGCAGGGACTCGGGGAGGTCCGGGCCGGGCGAACGCGATGACTGGGGCGACCGTCGGCGCGACCGAGGAGACAGGCGGCGGGAGAAAAGGATGGGTGGTTAAGGATGGAATCGTCGTCGAAGGTGACGCTCTTTAAAGCGCAGGCGCCGGCGGGACCTACCCGGAGACAAGCGCCTGCCGACGCTTGTCCCAAACGGGACTAGACCCAACTCACTCGCACAATTGTATTCTGGCCGCCCACCGCCCGCCAAACTTCCTCTTGACACCCCACGACCACCCTCCAGAACTCGACGTCTCAGTCTCCGCCAAAGCGGCTAAATCGATTGAACGCTTGTTCTATTTTCACCTCCTCCAACAGTACGTCTCTCTCCTCAAGCGCTGCGCGCGCCGCCAACATGGGCTGCTCTGGAACCAACGCTAATTTTGCGCAGCAACCGAAAAAATGAAGCACCTTGCGGCCTACCTCCTCCTCGGTCTTGGTGGCAACACCAGCCCCTCTGCTGCCGACGTCAAGGCTGTCCTTGAGTCCGTTGGTGTTGAGGCCGACTCTGAGCGCCTTGACAAGCTCATTGCTGAGCTCGAGGGCAAGGACGTCCAGGAGGTACGAAGAGACAACATTCTGCCAGGATGAGCACGATGCTAACACATTTTGCAGCTGATCTCCCAGGGTTCCGAGAAGCTCGCTTCCATCCCCTCCGGTGGTGCTGCCGCTGGTGCCCCCGCTGCCGCCGCTGGTGGTGCTGCTGCCGCTGAGGAGGCCGCTCCCGCCGCCAAGGAGGAGGAGAAGGAGGAGTCTGACGAGGACATGGGCTTCGGTCTCTTCGACTAAGCGCATCACGATTAAAAGTCTGGTCAATTTCGCACGGGACGGGTTTACAAGGCGCGCGCTCGGCGACGGAAGGCTTACGTGCACCGCGTGGAAATTTTGGGGGATACATGGACTCTGTCATGGGAGTGTCTAACCCGCCTCCATTTTGCGGCGGAAACGTCGTTTGATATCCAATCGAATGCAGTATTCGTGCCCTTCAAACACTGAATCTTGTTTTGCAAAAGTGACCTCAGTGATCAATATGTATGCCTGTACTTTGTCTAATTTTGCCAAACTGTGAGATCATGCGCCAGAATCATTGATTTCACCTCCACTGCACGCGGCGCGTAAAGGCAAGCAGCGCGTCACTGTCAATTTGCGGTCCATTTGCTGCGACTAGATTGGGTGGTGGGCAAAGTCTTGGCATTCTCGCTTATCAAACGCGGCCCACGACGGGCTTTTTGGGGCGAGCGCTGCCGCCCTCTTTCAACCTCGACCCGCGACGACCCTTCGAAGCTTCACAACCACCACTTCGAACACCGCAGAGATGGCTGACCAGGAATACGTGAGTGCTCAAGCTACCAAACGCTGCTCGTTGACTTTACTGACGCGCCTCTACAGAACGCCGAGGAGGCTGCCGGTACGCACTGAAATCCTTTTCGCACGCCCACACCACGCACCCATCGCATCCGCTGCAATGGCGCAAACACCCGCTCAGTCATCGAAACCCGATAGGGTCTAACCCTCGCTGGAACGGGGACGTATGGCTGACAATATGGTGATGCACAGAGCTCAAGAAGAAGAGAGCGTTCCGCAAGTTTTCTTACCGCGGTATCGACCTTGACCAGTATGTACAATCAGGCTATGAAGAGCGCCACAACGCTGGCGAAAGCGCCGGAGATGCTAATAATTCTCAGGCTCCTCGATCTCTCGTCTGAGCAGCTCCGCGATGTCGTCCACGCCCGTGCCCGTCGCCGGTTCAACCGCGGTCTCAAGCGCAAGCCCATGGGCCTGATCAAGAAGCTCCGCAAGGCCAAGCAGGAGGCCAAGCCCAACGAGAAGCCCGACCTCGTCAAGACTCACCTCCGTGACATGATTGTCGTCCCCGAGATGATTGGCAGCGTCATCGGCATCTACTCTGGCAAGGAGTTCAACCAGGTCGAGATCAAGCCTGAGATGGTTGGTCACTACCTCGGCGAGTTCTCCATCTCTTAGTAAGTTGCCTTGTTTGCAAACTCCACAGGCTATGTGCTAACCATCAAACAGCCGCCCCGTCAAGCACGGTAGGCCCGGTATTGGTGCCACCCACTCTTCCCGTTTCATTCCCCTCAAGTAAACGATCTGGGTTCGAGTTTGCGTGGTTGTTGGAGGCTTCTGGAGATTATGGGTCTGACGAAAAAAATACCACAATGGATGACGGTCTCCTCTTACGTTTGATACAATGCGTGATTCTTTCACTAATGCTTGATTTTGCATCATGATGTTAACGTGTCGTTGGGACCTTGACAAGCTCATCACTCAGGATTTGTCGTTTTCTCATTACGCCTCTATCGCCCGAAAACATTCAGTCTCTCGAGCAACCCGCAAGCCGCTTTGCACGCCGTCTCGCAATCAAGGTCGAGCTTGATGCGGGACTCAAACCTGCCAACTCCCGACGCCGGCCTCGCCTACAAACTCCTCACATCCCTACCGCCCCGGGACAAGCCACTGGCGCCGCGTGATGCGCAATCCTTCCAGGCCAAGTCTCGCAGTAGCGAATGTAGGATATGTACAGGGAGTATTCAAGCGCCTCAAAGCCAGAAGACTTGGGCATTACAGCTCGAAGAAGGATACATTCAAGGAGCAATCAAGCGCCTCAGATCTACCTTGAAATTGATGTTCCGACCGTCACCCACTGTACAAGCGCCGCTGGAGCATCATGTCAACGCTCAGCAGTCAAAACCAGGACAGGCCGCGCAGGAGAGTCGTTTTCTTGCCGCTCACGAATCCTGTAGCAGCGTGCCTTCTGCCTCATTCTACGAAATACCTGCGGCGCAATACTCGTCCGTTGAAACAACAGTCTCATCTCATTGGGCCCCAGTGCCTGCGCCCGTACCAGATTGGAGTCGCCCAAGTAGTAGAAACGCCTGTCTTCGAGTTGGAACGTGGTCTGGACAGTAGCTGTCCCCGCAAAATCCTGATGCGGAGAAACAGCAGTGGCGAGAAGCGAGCTCCTTCTATGCCAGATCGCGTCCGGGCCCTGGCATTGGATTTTGTCCGTCTCCAGACACTTCGAGGTGAAGTACGCGTAAGTTGCGCAGTCGACTGAGTCTGCTAGAATCTTGGCCCAGGAGCTCTCCCTCTCACACGGTATCCTCAAGCAACGGGGTTCTCTGTTTGGACGCATCCAGGCGATCGTGAGGTTGCCGGTACAGTCGATTCCGGTCGGACCGAGCCTTTCCAGAATCTGCCGTATTACCTTCTCAAGACACGCCTGTTGCTCTTCTGATCGTTTTCCAAGCCAGACTTGTAGGTCTGGCTCGGTTCGCAGTGCCTCGATGACATTTTCTTCCTCCAATTGGCTCCATTCAAGTGGCACTCGCAGCTGGTTGTGGATGTGGACCCCAACAAGGTCGGCCAAGAGCTCTCGCATTCTGACTCTTCTGGCTATTCCGGTACAAAAACTGACTTGGAGCCCCCAATGGCTTTCTAGGAATGATGTCGTCAGAGGGCTGTGCTGCGAAAGCTGACACTTCTTGATAGTGGCACTAGGCGTTTTGTTCCACGTTTGGGCAAACTGAGGAACCAAGTATTGTCCACCTTGCAGTGCAACTTGGCGTTGGGTTGCCTCCCAAACGTAAGGGTGGGTCCCTAAACTGACGAGAAAGGGATCACATTGACGATAGCGCATGCTCTCATCATTGTTGCAGGACCCGTTGACTTCTATCGGAGCTCCGATCATGATGCGTTGATCTTGTTGTATTGGTTGCCAGCTGGTTTCGGGCAAAGAAACCGTTGTTGGGAAGAAGTGGTAGAGGTTGGTTTGTTCGGGCGCTCTCATGATGGTGCCTCCGCCAATGCGCACACCGCACACGTCAGGATCGTGTTCTGTCCGTCGAAGCAATTTAATGTAGCACCCAGGACCCCAAGTATCCAATAGGTCCTCTGGAGTTGCCAAGAGATTGTATCTTTCCTCAGAAGCCTCGGTGGAGGCATGTTGAAAAACCAGAACTTCGCTCTGGAGCATCTCGTCCATGCATGTCATCCTGAGAGGCCGGAGGGCTATGCTTTTACCAGGAAGACCTGAGCCTGTAAGGACCACTCCTCGAATATCTCTGTCCAAGAAGAATGGCATCAGGGGACTGACGTGAGCTTGTAGGTATGACAATAGTCCAGTCGCGAGGATTTGAACGGCAAGACAAGCGTCCGAGAAATATGAGCTCGTTGATTCCATATCCATCCAGTGGTCTGGCCAAGCTTTCAGTTCTGAGAAGAACTCGCGTGAAACATGACCGATTGCTTCAAACGCACGGCACATGATATTTTCGGCGGATGAAGTCGTCTTCTGGCTGGGAAGGGGGGAATCCAACACCGTAAGATTTTCGCTGAGTGAATCCCAGCTTAAATCTCGAAACAATGCAACTCGGAATTTGGTGATCCATGAGAATGGTATTCGAACCAACTCGCAGCTCTTGGTGTTTCCGTTTCTTTTGTAATGGTTGGTCTCGAATGGGCGAACCAATATCGAAAAGCCGTCGCAGCAAAGGCCATGACCCTGCAAAACAGCAGCCGCACGATGGATATTGTCCAAAGACTTGGCCAATCTCCTGAAGCTCTCTTTCAGACCTGAATCCAGATTCGATTGGGTCCATTCGACTTCTGTGGAGTAAGATACTCGGGCAAGATCATGGTCAAAATGGACAGTTCCGGTCCACTTGCTTCTATCTCGTGATAATGGGGCAACTCCACCAAGTCCGCACAGCCCTTCGACTAAGTTCTTGATGTCATGTTGTTCACTTCTGGTAGATTCCTTCGAGACTGTGCTGTCGTATTGATGAGGAGTCTTTGCATGAGGACAGCCTGGTGAATGAAAATCTTCTTTGACATCTTCATCGCTTACTTGTGATGGCTCAAAGTAAATCCAAGGAGAGTCCACTGATAGCTCTTGGAGCAGCTCCACAACTTCTTGAGTCGAATAGTCCATGTCCAGTAGCTCTTTTATCCAAAGGTATTGGGAGGCGGTACTCTTGTACGGAAATCTCTCTAGAAAGTCTGCTGAACCCCTTAAATCCCCGATCCGCAGTAAGTCCTTTAGATCTGGTGGCACTTCTGTGCCAATGTGATCATCACCTTCTGGTGAAAGACAAGGAGTGATCGCGTTCTGAGGTTTCCGTTCTTCGGCTTTTTCTGGAAGGGTCTCCTGACGACTGAATGGTCTGCTGCCCTTCCAAGAAGCCGGGGATCTAGAAGCCCCTGTGTCAAGATTGTCTTGCTCGAGAGCCCATATATGGCTTGTAGTGGGGTAATACTGAGATTTATGTTCTGGAAGACACATAAACTCCGCTTCTTTGTCGTCACAAAGTCTGCGTCTGCGATGCCGATCCATGTCAAGTTCGGCACGCGCTGCTGTACACAAATTGCCTCGGTGAGGTTTCTTGGCCTCAAATTTGGCTCGCGATGGCCTCCCTTCCCGCCGAGGTTCTTGTTTGATCGCAGTCGTTGTACGAGTTTGGAAAGGTTTTGAGTGCCTTTTCTTTTCCTCTGGCCCTTCTTTCAGGGGCTCAACAGGAGGGGAAGCCCCGAATCTGACGGGGGGATCCTGAGGATCAACCTCAGAGGCTCCCGCGGAATGAGTACTGCGCGCTTCGGTGATGCAGTAAGGCTCGAATGCGACTAGCCACTCGCGTTTTTCTTTTGCTCGGGCTTTAGTTGTTGAAGTCCGCCGCCCAAATGGAATACCAAAGCTTAATCCAGCGTACTCGTAGTCACTGATTATATCTATTTCCCATAAGTGGCGAAGCAGATTTGAGTCAATCCATGGAGCATCCAGACGGTCCGGGAGAGTCAACCGCTTTCCTGTTTTCTGGTGCGTGGCGACGTGAATCATACGGATATCCCAGGCGCGTTGATGGTCCGAATCCTCAAACTTCCAGTCGCAGAACGGGCACGCTACGCTTCGTGGTGGTGGATG
The DNA here is from genome assembly GCF_038381095.1 of Phyllosticta capitalensis. NCBI lineage: Eukaryota > Fungi > Ascomycota > Dothideomycetes > Botryosphaeriales > Phyllostictaceae > Phyllosticta > Phyllosticta capitalensis. The sequence goes on from NW_027117440.1 coordinate 1,253,337, forward strand.
CTGCAAGAAGTGCGACAGGGAGTGCTCCTTCCATTGTGTCTCATCGGAGCCCACATACTTGCAGCCTAGAAAGCTGAATGCACAGTCGTAGTAGACAAGAGGCATTCTCTGGCCCAGCTGTGATTTAGACTGCGAAGCCATGGTACTTTCTTGCGAAGAATGTGATTTTGGTTGCGCATTTTGTCTGAGTGTGTCAATAGGGCTGGATTCGGTCCAAACAATGAAGGGAGTTGAAATCGTTTCTAGTTCCACCTCTTTCCCTGATAAGCTTTCATCCCTGACTAATTCATGGTCGGTAGCATCAGGGGTAAAAGGTTGAACAGGGAACGGTGGCAAGCTTGATGACTTGGAGTCGAGTGATGTTCCATAGTCGAGGAATGGCACCTTGTCAGGCGAAGGCACGTTTGTTTTTATCGAAAGGTGCCCTTCATCGCCACTGGTGAATAAAGTGATGCTAATAAGTCAGTTTGGTGTCAATACAGAGCTGGGTTCGGTTCTCACTGTCTCTCGTATAAATGATTTCTGAAATTTTCTTCGCGACTGAAGGCCCAATTGCAGAAGTGACAGTACCGGACATAGCCACTAGAAATGGATCAATCAGGTGCAGAGTGGAGCGCATGTCGTTTACTGACTGTGTTCTCAGATGCGACCTGAGCTTGCTAAGTGATGTCAAAGATTTATTGCAATCAGGCCAATCACAATCATAAGGCTTGTGCCGATCAAGCCCATATCGTCTGTCAAAGTACGAAGCATGGTTAGAAACCGCATGGGAGACTGTTCGTCACTTTTTTGGCGTTTTGGTACCAGGTAATCCAAGACCTTACCTGTTGCTGAGTGATACAGATGATTTGATTCCATCACGAAGACTGTCATCCGAGAAAGGGCTAAGTGTTCGCGAGCGTATGGGTGATCGCGGAGGCGTGGGAAATTCGAGAACATGCAAGTCGCTTGCATTTTGCGGATTTGGGGTAATCTCTGAGGGCGCTGCGGATTCTTTATTCTTGAGAGGGTTCTTCTCTCTAATACTGTGGTCATGGGAGTACTGTTGCTGCTGTCAATGTATGCAGATCGATGAAAGATAGAATACACTCACAGCTGCTTCCGCCCACCCGTGGTCCGCAGGGGACTCCATGGTGAGTGGAGTATTGGCAACCCTCAACAGGCGAGCACCATGGTAGCGTGAAAGAATTCAGATTAGGCTGGCCTGAGGTGAAAGATAGCTCGCTTATACCGAAGGCCCTGCAGATAGGCTCACAGCCCGCTGCCAACGTGGATGGCTGCAAAGCGGGGGCTGAGCTTCTTCGAAACTGCGGATGCAAGGCTGACGACTTTTGCCATTGGTGCGAACATGATCCGCCACAGACATCAGCCATTTCAAGGCATATTCTTCTTGACGCTTAGAGGTGGCGGAGTGCAGCAGTGCCATATCATGGGAGCCTAGTGGAGGCCGCGCGAAGGCGCACAAAACATAGTGACTGGTCGCCCGCGCAAATTCAGAAGGATCATAACAAAAGTGCGAGCCATCAGAACGCCAAAGGAAAGAACAGGAAGCTGAAAATGAATAGGTATCCAGGAGAAGGTATTGTTGAAAGCTTTCGGTGTTGCGGGCGGAAGGTAAGCCGGCCAACTTTGATCGCTCTCACATGGCTGTCAGCACTATTCCCAATTGATAGCTTTTGCTATTCACAGTTTGCAATGAAATCAAGAAGCCATCCAATCCCCTTGACCCATGCATTTTGGACGAAGGGGTTTCATGCACATCTTTGCGGAAGGGACTGCGAGTATCCAAGCCCTACTTGATACGCACAAGGAGCATTCAAGCACCTTTCCTGGGAAGTCCAGTCGTCGAGACAAGTACTGGTCGCGATGGTGAGTCCATATCCTGCCTCTCGCGAATTTGGCATATGAAACGCTTCTTCATGGCCAACCGTCTCCAATATTTTTCCGCAATCTTCGACTCCGTCACAAGCAGTCTTATCGTATCTCGACTAGACTTGTCGATGCAGACATTGAATCGGTTGATGGGATTCTCCATGTAGTAAGGCCCAGTCTTGCGGAGGAATGCTCCTTGCCCAGTTGAGTCGGAACATGGAGAAACAGCAGTGCTGAGAGCGTAGCTCTTGTTCTGCCAATCAGTCTGCAGTGTCCCGCAAGTGATTGACTCAGTCACCAAGCATTTCGGGGTGAAGTACGCAAAGGTGGCGCAGTCCTCCGAATCCGCCAGGATCTTTGCCCACGAGCTTTCATCCTCACAGGGTATCTTCAAGTAGCGAAAGTCCTGCTGTGGAAGTATCCAGGCGATAGAGAGCACCTTTCCGGTGCGTTCGACTCCAGTGAACTTCAGCAATTCCAGGACATCCCGCATAGTCTCCTCGAGAAACTCTTGTTGCTTCGTTGATCTATCGTTGTACCACTCTTGCAGGTTTGTTGTGCCGCGGAACGCCTCAATAATTTTGTCCTGCTTGAGATCTTTCCATGCCTGAGATCTTTCTCTGTCCTGAAGTTGAATGGATAGGTGGACTGGTATGACGTCCGCCAAAACGTCCCTCATGCGAACCCGTTGAGCAATGCCGGTACAGTAACTGATTTGCAAGCCCCAAGGAGCCTCCAGAAACACCAGATCAAAAGGATTCCTCTTTGACAATTGGAACTTTTTTATCGTTGAGTCTGGCAATTTATTCCAAGTTTGCGTGAATGTGAGATTCGCATACTGGCCCCCTTGAAACCCAGCTTGGCGTTGAGTGACCTCCCAACCACCCGAGTGAGTTCCCAATTTGTTAAGGATGTGATTTTTCTGGCCGTCGTACATTCGCGCTGTACTATCGCATCTACTGTTTAACGAGGCTCCGATCAATACTTGCTCATTTTGGCGGATTGTTCGAGGAGATATTCCCGAGGCACGAATATTGGTCGCAGGGTAAAAGTGGCAGATGCCACGATGATCTGATTCTGCAATTGTCCCTCCGGCGATTCGGACTCCACATATATCTTCGTTGGGATCTCCGTCGATTTCCGGTGGAGCTGTCACGTAGCAACCAGGTCCCCAAGTGTCGAGGATATCTTCCGGGGTACCTAGCAAATGTAGCTCTGGTGGAGTCGTTTCAAAGTCAGCCTGCTGGCTTTGGAATACGAGAACGTGCTTTTGAAGCATTTCGTGCATGCAGGTCAATTTGATAGGCCGGAGAATGATTTGAGGGGGACTTCCAAGAGGTTGGGCACCCAAGAGTGAGATCTGCTCGATATTTGTATCCAAAAAAGATGGCTCCAGTGGGCTGACATGTGCTTGTACATATGACAGAATTCCAGTTGTGAGTACCTGTGTCGCTAAACAAGCAATCGAGAACTCCCCATGCAGAGCTCCTGCGCCAGTTGCATTTGAAGATACTGACTGTGGATGGAGTCCCAGTCGTGATAACACGTCACTAGCGACACGGCTGACTCTTTTCACAGATTGTGATATCCTGTCTCCGAGAGATGGTCTCAGAAAGGAGCCGCGGCTTCTCAGTCCGCTTCTGCGCGAACGGCGTCCCGAGAATCGGTTTTCGTCATCTCTATCGCGGATGTCTAATCCGTGGCCATGGTCATGGCCATGCCCAAAAATGATGTTCATTCGGTGTCTGGGGTCGTCTGTATCACTGACTGTCAATCCGTGTCTGACCTCATCTCCATCACCGACTGTCAATCCGTGTCTGAGGTCTTGATCATCACATATCTCTTGCAGTACAATGCATCTCGTACAGGGTCTCTGGCCATCACACGAATGGCACGCAACGCGACAATTCCGGCAAGCTGGCGTGTTACTGTCGGTGTATCGAATTTGCCGTTGGTCTCCAAGGAGCGCTCTGTGAAGATCTGCGATACAAAGAAGCGGGATATGGATAAGTTCAGTATGGCTGGCGTGGCGAGGGTGGACCAGTATCGTGAACCGATCGCAGCAAATGTCGTGATTTTGGAGGCTGTTGGCGGCACAGTTGAGACCTTTAAGTGCTTCTGCTAAGTTCAGCAGGCGATCCACCATCAGATTTTGTCGTATCGTGATGGCCTCGTCGGTGTTCCAAGGGGAATTCTCAGAGTACGTGATATGAGCGTGCTTGCGGGGAATGTCGATATCAACGAGCCCAATCAATTTCTCCATGTGTCGTGAGGATGGAACAACTCCGCCAAGGCCGCAGTACCCTTCCAACGATCTTTTGACCTCGTTCTTCTGACTTCTTGAAGGAAGAATGCCCTCATTCTCAGGACAAGTAGCCAGATCCTGATTGACGAGCGCCTTGTGGGGGCAGCCCGGGATGTGCCGCACTGGATTAATTTCGATGAGCCCGGTTTGCTGCGGTGGCTCGAAGTATATCCAAGGAGAGTTTGCCCTTTCCTCTAAGAGAAGTTGACCGACCTCTCTGAGTGATAGTCCGATATTGAGAAGCTCTTGAAGCCATTCGTATTTGGATTCTAGCTTTGTTTCGCAAGACTGTTGGATAAGGAGCTCTAGATGGGATTCTAGATGGGGCCAGTCTTTCAATCCAAGAGCCTGATCCAACTCTGGCGGCAAAGCGCCAGACGCTTCTTTACCAAAATGGAAGTTATATGGTGTATCTTCTCCTCCGCGCAGTTGTTCTGTCTCCTGAGAGGGCGACTGATGAGCTCTTGTAGAAGATCCTGAGCTCCGAGAGCTTCCCCGGTTTGGCGACCGATGAGTGTCCTGGGAAAGAATTGGCCGCTGAGAGCTCCCTCGTGTGTACCCTTCGGACCTGTGACTATGTCAAAATTTTGTCATGCTTAATGAGGATAAAAGGGATACTTGCCAGGAAACCCCTAGATGGTAAGGGCCGTCACCACAGTTGCAGCAGAACCACACATCTTCACCTGTGCAGAACTATCATAGAGTTTGTCAATCAAGAGGGCCCAAATACATACGGATACATCTCCGTCTGTGTGGGATGTATGACCTACGCTGCATCTGCGATGAGAGCATGTAACGCAATGATTCATTTTGAGTCAAAGCGAGCGGATCAGCCAAGAAGCAGATATTCAAGGTGGAGTCGGGAAAGCACGCTCGATTCGCATCACAGAACGAAGAATGTCTGAATTGAAAGAAATCTGCTGAAGGGACTTGCAAGGCTGGGGCTCCGCCGCCTGTATGTGTGAATGCTCTCGCGGGCTGCTGACAGGTAACACAAGCAAGCGGAACCCAGTCATCCAACTACGACATTTGCGAGGCTAACGAACGCCTCCAATTTAGTGGGTGATGCAGCTCCGCCACCGGCGCTCATTGCCTCGACTGGCATTATCGACGTGGCCGTGGTGGCGGGGTGAGGCAGAAACGAGAGGTCGATGGCGCGATGCAACGGCCAGTGGGCATCGCGAGATTCATGTAGGCGGCTTGCACCACGATCTGAGTGCGAAAGGAGCAAACTCATTCAGAGTCCTTTGCAGACGAAAGCGGATGGAAAGTTGTCGTTGAAAGAAAGAGGAAACGCGGAGAGAAGGTGTCGGCTCACTAGGGCCGGGCCGTCGCACTTTCCCACATACGGCAAGCGCTAAACCCAATGCTCGTCGACTCGGTCACTGGCAGGCGTTGCATGCTTCGGGTCGAAGATAAGTTGCCAAAACTTCGCGGGTGGGCTGCAAGGGCGCAGTTTATGGTCCTCCGAGGCTTGGTAGCAAGTCCTGACTCCATGCGAGTACGAATCCTCCTCGTACCTACCATTCAAGGAAATTCTCTTGCGCTTGAATGCTCCTTATGAGATCTTTCAAGGACTTGGAGATTTTGGCGGGACTGTCACAGTCCGCGCTCTTTTCGCGACATTAAGGTCTCAAAGTTAATTGCGGTCACTCTTTTGGGTAGATCATAGCTTGCGACTATCTAGCCCTGTTCAAGTGGCGTACTCGTGGTCCTGCCACGAAGATTGCCCACCTGCTGAACTTTTTGTTTGCAGAAAAAAATTGACGTCTCAAATGCAGAGTGTAAACGCCCCCAGTGCCGCGTCTCAAAATTCATAGTGAAGACAGCAAAATCACAAGCGAGCAAGCGCACCAAGAACCCCGCGGGAACATATGTATTGCAAAACTGACACTGGGGGTATAATCGGGAAATTCCAATCCAGTCCGTTCTTCCGTTTGTTCGGTCATCGTTCATCGCGCATTAACAAAATATCGCCACACCAACACGTACCAAAGATCTTTTTTGAACTGTCCGCCGTCTACCACTGCAACTGCCGCGAAACGCCGTGCCATGTCGCGCGCTCGCCTCACGACTTCTCGATCGGCACTTCGTGCGCGACACTGAGGCGATGCTCAATGTCCTCCTTCTGCGCCTGAGTGCCCAGGTGACCGACGGGCAGCATGTTGAGCTCGTCTTCCTGGGCGTCGAGCTTGCGGTAAGTGAACCAGAAGCCGACGCCGCCGACGAAGGAGATGACGGCCATGGAGCCGTAGTTCCAAACGAGCAGCGGGTCCGAGGACAGCGGGTTGAAGGCCTCGCCAATGGCAGACGAGATGGCCGACATGAAAAGGGCGAAGGCGGCGACGAGCGAACGCATGTTCTTTGGGGCCTTGCTGAAACCGTATTCGAGCGAGGTGATGGAGGCGAAGATTTCAGAAATGGCGATGAACACATAAGCGCCGGTTTGCGCCCAAACGTTGATAGAAACGTTGTCGCACGAGGAGGCCTCGTTGCCGCACTCGGAGTCCTTGTAGATGTAGGCTTGGATCACGCACGCCCAAACCATGGCCATGCTGCCCATGAAAAAACCGGCCGTGATCTTCTTGATGGGCGTGAATTTGATTCCCATCTTGCGGAGGCCAGGGTAGATGACCATGTCGCAAATCGGAATCAAAATGATGAGCGCGAAGGGGTCCAGGTTCGAAATAACGTCGTTGGGGACGCCGTGCAGGGCCATGGTCGAGGCCTGCGACGTCAGGTTGTTGTTCAGTTGGTTGTACGTGAGCCAGTACAGGGGGTACCAAAGGAACACCTCGCAAGCCTTCCAACCACGGCCAACTTCATCGACCCAGGCATCATCAAAGACCATCCACTTGGGCCTATTCTCAGGCGCAATGCGAGAGGGCTTCAGGTCGTCCCAAAAGGTGCCGTCATGCAGGCGCTTGTGAAACGTCACTGGGTTCCAGTGGAATCTGGCAGCAGTTCCGCGCATGAGAAGCCGAACGGACAGGCCGAGAACGCTACCCTCAGGGGCGGTGTGTTGATACCAGTTGCGGCAGGAATACAAAATTGGAAGGGCAAAGCAGAAGAAGACAGTGGGGATCAAGTAAGACAGGTAAAATCCCACATATCTCTCCGCGTACGCCATGGAGAGCTGTCCGACCAGAGCGCCAATGTTGATGAACAGGTAGAACCAGTTGTAAACCCTGGCAGTGGTGACGGCCGGGTCGACGAGGACGCGTTCGCCAGACTTCAGCGTTTTGACGTACATTCTCCTCGGAATTTGTTCAGCGACGAGTGGAGAAATGTTGGGCTTAAAGCCACCCGTTCCGATTCCCATAATAATGAGACCAATGCAGAAGCAGGCAAGAGAGTTGTTCGGGTGCTCGAGGACGCTTGGGGCAGCTGATGCCGTGAGGATTGCGTGGCCAATAATTGCCACAACAACAGAAATCCAGATCGTCTTAAATCTTCCCCAATACGAATCCGCGATGTAGGCACCCACTAGAGGCGTCACGTAGCACCAGAACTGGTTCAAAGTAGTGAGTCCGGTTGCGGTTTGTTGTCCTTTTCCAAGTGCACCGGGTTGGGCATCGTCGGAGCTGGGGTTGAGGGCTTTTCCTGTAGCAGTTCCAGGGTTTGGCTGTTGTATGAAGTTTACGAAAACCTGATGACGTCAGCGACTGTCTAACATCATAATAGACCTCAAAGGAAGTGGAAACTCCAATGTGGGGTGCTCGAATGCTCCCCGTGGTTGTGGTTTGGGACTTGGTGGGTGGTGTGGGGAGCATTTTATCACCAAACAATCAAGTCTTGGCGTTGGCCCTTCTTTTGTCGCACACTCCGAAATGACAATTGCAAATGGAAAGAGCGACTCAAACTTACCTGGGTGGTACCGTAGAATGATAGACGCTCCATAAGCTCGACAGTGGCAACCGTATAGGCTTTGAAGGGAATTTTTTCGCTGACACGACGAAGCGTCGTCAAATCCTCGTCGGATGGTTTTTCCAAGTCATGGTCCAACCACTCAGTCTGAGCAACTGCCGCACCGTCGTACATGGGCGGCAATTCGACGCTGTGGTGGACTTGGGACTTTGTCCGCTTGGGGTCACCACTGCCGTCGATCAGGGCAGGGTCCAGCTTGTCGGCCGCATAAGCGTCGGTAGCGTCTCCAGGCATGGTGACTGAGCTGGTGAGACCTTTGGGAAGAGCGTAAAGGGAGTGCGGTGCAAAAACAGATGAACTCAGGCGGAGGTCGAATTAAATATGGTACGGAGTCGGGTGCGCCCGATGGAACGGCGCCTCGCCTCAGAAGAGTCGCCATAGTCCGTATCACGACAGTCTTATCAGGATTTGCGTAGATTAGGAAGGTGAGTACCCCGGGCGAGAAGTGTCCTGGAGGCGACATGTTGCATCCAATCGGCTGTGTCGATTCGGCCAAGCTTTAACCTGGAGATCGGCCTTATTCCACATACAGTGCAGAGACCGCTGCCAATTGAGCTTTGATAGCGTCAAGCTTTTGGGTCATGACTTGCAGGTACCGTCTTTTTTGAGCCTCCAACGATATCCTTTCAACGGCCGTAGGCAAGAAGTGGCATTGGCCTCCTCCAATCCAACGAGACAGAGCACAAGACCTGCGAGGGGCGATGTACGCCGGCAGGAAGAAGAATGCTAGTCGTCTGCAAGGCGCGTTCTCGGTCGGACTGTGCCGCGGGGCCTGTGTCGGCAATTGGACGGGGCGCACCATCCACCTGGTGGTCGCGTGCGTGGAGCCGACATGTGGTTGCAGTCGACGGACATGCGATGTGGTGTCGTTCAGGTCCAGGTTGGATGAGGTGGTATCCCCGCATGGAGTTTGTTTCTAGAAACGCCAAAATCCTGGGACTGGGATGCAAGGCGCGGTTCCTAAGTTGCCATGTCCTGGTCGTAAGCCGGGAGCCGCCGCGCCGCGTCCAGTCCGCCAATCCGGGTTCCTCAAATACAATATCTCGAACCAAAGAGGCAGGCGTAGCCATTCAGCTTTGCCATCGTGTTTTTCAACATCCGTCTTGTGCGACGGCGTAGTAGTCCGCCCGGGGGCGAAATGTGTGGTTTGCCTCAGTGGCTGGCGGCGAGTGAACTGAATCAGGCCTCGTCCCCGGTATTGGAACGACACAGCAGAGGGGGCGCCTCGGACAGCAAAATGGTCCTGGTCGGCCGATTGTATCCGTGTTTTTTGTAGGTGAATTGCGCCATTGACGGCAATTTTCCTGCCGGTCTCGCAGCTGTCGGCCGGTCGCAAAATCCGCGACGACACGAAGGACTGTTTGACATTTTCTTAAGGATCTAGGTTGGAAAGACACAACGGCCTACACGCAGTGCCGTCGAGCCGATTACAGACACGAGAATTTTGAAGTGTTGCAGAAGCGATATCAGAGACAGACCCCTACAGTGTGGACTGTGGGTGCGTGTGTGGAGGACGCCAGTGCCCAGAGAGGAAGCAGCAGCCTCTCAGCCGGTCCGTGCCTCGCTTCCAGTCTGAAGGATCCCGGCGCCAATCATGGTCTTCGACTTTATCATCTTCATCAACAAAACGCGACAACTGTTCTCTCGCCTGGTTATCTCGCCAAAAAAAACAACTTCTGCACGCCATCCCAAAAACGCCGATGATATCCTTCTGCAACCGAACCCGAAGCATGGCTTATGGCTTGCAGGGCTGAGTGCAACCTTCCAGAACGTTGTTCGATTGATACTGAAGAATACCAGACCATAGACTAGCTTTGCGCATCTCCCTCTGCAACAGTGGCGATGGATGGCTCTCCACCCGAAGTTCCACAAGCCCGGCGTCCATGATGCAGCAAAAAGACGTGGAATCGTTGCGACCCACTGGAAGATCGCCCCACAAGGCCAGCGGTCCGCTCTCCGCTATGCCAGTCGTGGTGCGCTGCTGTCCACGGCTGGGCCGCTATTCTTATCGTCGTTTAGCTGCGCCATGAGCTTAAGAGCACTTCATGGTTGTCGCCTTGACTCCGGGCGACGACTTTGGATATTTGTGCCTAAGGCTTTCGCCACTTTCTCCATCTCTATCAATCATCCATTATTTGTCGATTTCTGAAAGAGGATCCAGGTAGGACTTGATTCGATTCTAAGGTAGACATTGTTTACGCCTTTGTGCATGCCCCAATCACGTCGCCCGCGCGTCTCCGAATGCCAGCAATGCTGACGATCGCAACCCGGATTTTATCAGTGATTCAAGGCAGAGCTCAAGGCTTTTTTCTGTCAAGAGCCTCGTGGCGCACTGATTGGTCGCCCTCCGAATGCCGAGGAGGTAGCTGACGCGATTACATTCCAGGTTGGGTAGACTTGTCAGATAGCGCGCGGATTACAGAATGCTCCTTCATGTTCGAGTTTCATCTTTCTTTCTCTTTCTCTTCAAGTCCTCCGGAATGCGCATGCTTGGCTGCCAAGTGTCTACCCCTCGTCCTTTTGCATTGCATGGAAAGCATTTGATTTGTTTGGTGCCTAGAACGAATCACAGGAGCTGTGTGCTGTATAATCAGACTTGCTGTATGCGAGTCCGTCTTTTTCCAGGCTTGTGCCTATATTAGCAGCAGACAACGATGGCTCGAAACGGCATGGTTCGCGGCATGTCGCTATTTTTCTCAGTCAGCGGCAACGTGGATTGGGCGGGGTTGTCAGGTTTGGATTGGTCAAGGGGGGCTGGTGCTGACAGGGGCATGCGGGCTACGTCATCACGTCACCAACCACACACACCCGACTCCCACGGCAGCTTCCCTCCCGCCGCGAACAAGCTCTCGCACGTGAGGACCGTCGTCCATCCTCTCTCTGGCTTCTCCCAGTCTCAACCCTCGGATCCTCAACCTTTCCATCCATCCCGTTGCCTTTCTTGGAGCTGTTTCGGGTTGCCGCCAATGACGCACCATCGCCAGTGACGTTGCCTGCCAACGCCCGGCCGCCCACCTAACCCGACCTGCCGTGTAGCCATGCGAGCCTTGCTCCCGCTTCACCATTCATCTCAACTCAACTCCACGACTCTCACTCCACTGGACATGTAGCTGATGATTCTACGCGACAACATTTAACTCCAAGACCATGGCAGAAATCGCCTCCGTCATCAACGTCGTTGCCTGGGGCACGAGGCTGTCGCTCAGCCTGTACGACTTTGGCATCGCCAATGCTGCCGCCACGCGCCAGGCAAACAAGATTGCAAAGAGCGTCAGTATGCTCACTCTCATGTTGAAACAAGTCGGCACCTTGCTCAAGGAAGACAACACCACTCCCTCCATCGAAGCCGTAGAGACCGTCCAGGATATTGTGCTTCATACAAACAACGCCTTTGCAGCCATCGAGGCTCTCATCCCAGTTAACCCTCCGGTCGAGGCGGCCGCAGTTGAGAGTGAACCGCAAAAACGAAAATGGGACCTTGTTTCTACAGACAACCTCCTTTACCTTCATACCTACGTCGAAACCCTCAATTCTACCCTTTCCGTCATGCTTCAAGCTCTTTACACTGTCAGAGTCATAGCCTGGTCAAGGTAAGCCTTGCTTGGTATTAGTCATCTTTGTGTTTACAGGTCTTCTGACCGGGTCGTAGATCCCGCCAGGACAGACTGCCTGCGTCGGCAGCCGACGCCGTCGCAAATGAGTGCTCACAGCTGGAAGTCCTCATTGTGGAACAGCAGCTCCTTTTGCTTGAGCTCTCTGATGCCTATGCAAATTACCGTCGGAGCTGCGACTTTTCAGATTCTCCCGCAAGCTCGGTGCACTTTGATCAAAAAGACTTTGTCCCTAACCAGGACAAGACACCAACTCCTGGCAGCCTGGACAGATATCGTGACCCTGCCTTGAGCGACGTGGAACCGAATCGACCCCTTCCTGAAATTTCGTCATTGGTCCGGAGGCATTCTCCACGCTTCAGCAATGACATACTCTCAAGATGGACCTTGTTGCAAGAGATTGAGCAGAGACTGGCCGCCCCCGAAGACGAAATTTACAAACCTCTGACGCCGTCGCAACAACGATTCGGAAAGCTCGGACGGAGCAAGAGCTATGAAGTCGATGCATTCGGGGACGAGTCGATTCCCGGTGTCATGCGCACTGGCGCCAGCCATGTTGAATCTCCAAAACCGCAAAGACCTCCGATGAGTCCTGTCGGAGCCATGGAACATGGTGCGCGCCCGATCCCCATCGTCACGCCCCTACCAACTGCCCGAGGTGGGCAGGCCTTCTCTCCCGGATCCTCCAACTCCTTGCCTGCTGGATACTCTGTGCATCCCGGCGGCCCTCGGTCCATGGCCTACTCCCCTGCGTCTCCTCGGACTGGATTCAGCAATTACTACCAACCCCAGCCTCAAGCTCGTCCCACCGCCGTGGCGGAGAACCGCCCAAGCACCGAAGTGATGCTTGGCATTCCATGGCGGCTCTGGCTGCAGAGCTACCACTGGGACTTTACGGATGATAAGGTCATGAACACCAACTCCCAAGTACCACTGGACAAGGCTTACACGGATCGCAACGGCTGGACCGAGCTCATGCAAACCTGGGTCAGACGAGAAGCGATAGAGGAAGCGCGCCTGAGCTTCAATCAGGTACAAAAGGAGGTGCAAGACGGCGGCCGCACGCGGTTCGAGACGTGCTTCTGCATCGGCAAGCCTCTTACCTACGTAAGCCTAATTCGCTCAATCCGCAATAACTTGCAAATATTTGGAAATTGTTGCTGACACAAATTACAGGCTGAAGTCCGTCGCCTCGTCGACCGCTCAATAGAAATCTACCGTGCAACCCAATACCCACCAAGCCTCGCTTCCAACGAATCTGCCGGCACCGGACCCGCCATGCCTTCCGTCTCACTGCCCATTCTCAACGACGCGACTTCTTCCAAGAGCAACCGCCGCGGCCACTCGCGCCACAACTCGTACTACTCAACCGACCCATCCTCGGACGACGACTACTCGGACGATGCGCGCTCCAGCAGTCGCCATCACCGCCGCCGCGGTACCGAGAGCAGGGAGTCCAGTCGCCATTGGGACCGCGATCGAGAGAGGGAACGCGAGCGGAGGAGGAGAAAAGATAAGGGGAGCAGCACGTTTGGTACCTTGGCTCGGTATGGCGGCATCGCCACACTGCTGGAGGGTTTGCCGGAGATTCTGAAGGGGCTGTGAGGGGTGAGCTACGGGGGTTGGATGAAGAGTCAGTTTGGAAAGGGGGAGAATTGCAGAGTGCATTGCTAGAACAATTGGTGTCTGGCGAGAGTGGTGGTTGCCGAGGTAGATCGACCACGGCCGATACCACAGCAGCGGGCGATTGGATACTTCGCCAGGCAGTCGGTCTGGCGGCCATGATCTTTTTCTCTATTCATTTACATACTGGTACACTTTCCTTTCTCATGCCCCTTTTTCTCTGCTTCATTCCACATTAGCGCAGTCACACATTTTTGATACCACTTACCTGCTCTTTGTTTTTCTCTCCTTTTCCATGACACCTGACCCCCTGCTCAACAGCCGAGAGTCGAACTGGTCGGCTGAGCGGCGAGGGCACTTTTTGTATCTAGTTATGATGATGATTATGATTGCGATGCTATGTCTGCATGTCCTCTTGCCTGCCGCACTTTCTCTTGCATGTCAGTTCAGAGGCTACGCGCATCATGACTGAAGATGAGATGACATTATTGATGAGACGATAGAGAAATTCACGTTTTTCCTGGTATGCTGGTCATGAGCTCTTATCAACGTCAACTTGCGCCGCCCTAAGCAACTGTGCTAAGGAGTCCAATCTGTAAAGGGAAATGAAAGAAACTTGAGGACCGTGCGATTCTCCACATTAATCCAGTCTGAGGAAATTTGAACATCCTGCGTCCTCTGATCCTACTCCAAAAGAATCGTCTTGAACTCCCTCTCCGCCTTGATCCAGCTTGTAAGGAGAATCCAACCAGTTGTGATACGATGAGCGTAGGGCCCAGACCACCCAATGGCCATGACATTCACTATTGGAAGGAGAGGCATGTAGTTGCCTTCGCTGTCGAAGAAAGTCAAGTCTCTATGCCGATCAGAAAGAATTTTCAAGTACTCATCCGGTTCAAAGCGGAAGGTCTCCCATGATTCTCTTTTCTCCCATTGCTTCTCATATGAGATTCCAGAAAGGAATTCCAAGACAGAGCCATTCTGGTATTCGAAACCAGTCAGCTGATATCCACTCATGCAGGACAATGACAGAGCAATGAGTTCTACATTGGTCGTATCTTCGTGCATGCTCGATAAAATTTCAGCATCCGCAAGTGGCTCGTAGTACTTTCCGAGATCACCAACAATGCGGCCATCTCTGTCATTGATATGCAGAGGCTCACCAATTCGAAATGGGCCCCATTCGGCAGGTCGGACTACTGTGAAGACAGCAGACTGGACATTTCCAATCAGCACACCAGGCTTCAGGAGCTTCCGAAGTTCTCCGTCTGGGCTATCATCGTTAAGATGGATAGAAGGACTTGGCAATCGGTCGAGCCAGGTCTGAGGATTGGTCTCCAGGTCGCCGAGTAACCTTTTGAGGTCTTTATCCATGGCGTTGAATGTGACCTCAGTTGAGGGATCGAAGGGGTAGCCAGTGTCGATGCATCTGGTCCTCCAAGCAATGGCAACGATGGCATGAATCCACTCTTCCGGTTTCGTGTCTAGGATTCCAAATTTTCGGATTTGTTCCGCGCTTTTTGGGACTGAAGAGTCAGGATCCGACCCGGAGCAGTCAAGATCCGAGCTGGACTTCAGTCTACCGGGGAGTTTTGAACTAGGTTCATCACATACTCTTGCGAATTGAAGCGTTGGTGGTTGAGTTCCTGGTTCCACGAACCCCCAGCGCACAAGAGTCTCCACCCATCTGAAAGTAGTCACCTCGAGCCAATGCTCAGGGAAATTTCTTGAATATCCCCACGACCAGCTAGGACAGTCCCAATAAAATGGTTGCAGGCAAGGTGTGAACATTGGGCCCTTTCTCAATCGCCAGAGCAAACTTTGGTCGAACTCGGTTCTTGGCTGACCGTATAGTGGTCTGTCAGGACATGGAAATAGTTCGTCGGATATGCCAATAAAAGCATTGAAAACGTCCTTTGGGTCGGACAGGAAGCGCTCCCTATAGGCTTGGAGATGCCCGCTCCAATTGGATAAACTTTCAGCACTTCTGAAATCCAGTGTGTCGTGGAAAATCTGCCGGGGTGCTGCGATTCTAATGTCCTCGAAACGGTAGTTGCTTCCGCATCTGAAGTATGCCTGAGTTTGGGTGAAGTAGAGTATCTTCCTGGGCAGGACTCCCTCTTGCAAAGTCCATCCACGCTGGCTCCATAGGCTGTCATACGTCGCGACCACCGGGCATTTTAAAGATGCCATTACTTCGAGGTTGTCGATTGTACATCCGTCGTGGTGACCAATTCTCGAAGAACTTATTCCAGGTATTCCATCGTCTACAGTTCCATCTACAACTGCAATCGTGAATTTTGCGGACCTAAATATGCTGGCCATGGAGTCGATCTGCCGTTGTTTGTCATCTTCATCGTCCTGGATTATACATAAACGATCAGCCCACAAAAAGCGTTCGCCGAGTTGGACGCAGGCTTGCATGGCGTCGAAGATACTCTTTGGGGTTCTCGATTCGACCAAGGCGCCATCCTGCATCAAATTGTGGATGGAGGACCGTGTTGCCGTGAATTTGGTATAATCAGGGTTTTTGCCCCAAACGTAACTCAGGGCCACAAATTGGCATCCAGAGCCCGCCTCTTTGATGCAGCGCTTCCGGACATCAATTACGCGGAAGCCCTTCGCAAGGCTGTGGGTACGCTGTTCCTTGCAACTTGGGTGCCCCAAAGAGCACGATATCATCATCCGCCTGATTCGACCCCAATTGACTGTTGGTTGGAGTCGTGTTGAGACAAACGTCCGGACCGTGGCCAATGGCTGTTCCAAATAAATTCTTCGTGAATGAGAGGTACAGCTTGGGTCACTTCCAAGTTTATTGAATAGGATTTCGGTGGGGATGCTGCTGCGCCCATCGGTTGCGCGGATTTCGATGCTAGCTTCTCGGTCTGTGACCCAGGGCTGGACTTTACCCCCCGGGCCTTCCCCGAAATGGTAAGGAAGCAGAAGATGAGCCCTCGGTGAAGCAAATTGGCCACCATAGATATTTCCGGAGAGAACTCGTTCAATCTCTTCATTGAGTCCTTTGGATACCATACGACAGAGATCGCACGGTTCCTGCAGCATCTTCTCGAGAGGAAGAAAGGGAATTGTGATTCCAAGCGGAAACTCCTTGACAATGATGCCCGTGTTCAGAAGACACAGTAACAAGTGTGGAAGCCGCAGATGTTGACAGTACGGGCAGAGATTCCTCGTTGGACTCCTTTGCGATGCACAGGAAGACGAAGAGCATTCTCCATGGAACCACTCGTGGGCTTTGATCGGATCATCAAAGCCATCTTGCGCAAATGCCAGAATGTATCCACAAAACTCGCAGGAGCTCATGAGGATGCGGCGGAATGATGCCCACCTGAAAGTCGTGATGTTTTGCTTTCTTCAGCCTCGTCCGCGAGACCTGCGTGGCCTCGATTGCTTGTGCACGGTCAGCTGCGACGGCATGCGGAAAGGATCTTCAGCCCCGTTTGCGACATCTCGACGGACCCCAAATCCACGGTGTGACAGCACAGAGGGTCGTATAAGAAATTGTGGGGTGCTCGAATGCTCCTTATGATTTATGTTCAGGTTCTCAGACTTCATCGTTTAGTGAGATGAAAATCAAGATCTGACCAAACAGCGAATGGTCAAACATGAGCTTTGAAAGGGTAGCTACATGGAGCATTCAAGCAACCCGCACCACCTTCGAGTCGCTATTTCTTTTGTACACCCCTGTGACAGACCTTTTCGAAAATGGAGAGATCAGGCTATGTTTCAAAGGCTACGACAAAAGGGCTCGGAAACGAGATGTACGAACACGGACGTGTTGGTAGCCGAATAGCAAAAGTCCGAGTACGAGCGGATGAAAATCGCACACGACTCTCAAGGAACGACCTCGAGAAGTGTCCAATTGTGGTCTTATAGACGCGATATCTCAGAGCAGAATTTAAAAGCACGGCTCGGGTCGGGAGCTGGCATTACCGCTGTTTGCATAAAGGCTTGCATAAACCAAGCTCGGGTCGCATCAGCCGCTCGCCGTCACCACGCGAACACCACGTTTTCTGGAGCCAAGAGCAATGGACGGATAAATGTGCAGGGATGTTGGTTGTGGAGAGTCGGTAATGGTCAATAGCGACGCCATGCCGTCTGTCGTTAATGGGTTTTCTGGCCTCCTTCTTTAAATGGTCGGGCGACGGCTCTGGTGTTTGCCGGCTTCTTTAGATCCGGCTTGTCATTGAAAGAGCATCCATTTCAACGCAGTCTCGTGTCTCAGATGCATTACCTCTCTAATCCCCTTGATCTTGATTCCAACTTGGATATTTCAAGAGTTTGCTCCAGGCACACTCCCACCTCTCGTTCGAGGCGTCAAGCTTTCTTTTGGCTGAAGTCAGAATCTTCCGAGTCTCACAGGATTGGCTGTGCTTCATTTGGCTAACAAAATAAAGTCGCCATGGGCAGTCCGACATCTGATTCGGCCTCAAATGTCAACGACGTCGAAGACGGCAACAAGCCTCCGATTCCTGAAGACTCTCGCCACATCAGTGTAGTCACGAACAGCACAACAGAAGAGAAACAGGATGGGAATACTTTGGACTCTAAGGCGACCAATGAAGCGGGAGCGACGTTACAAAGCCCTGGAAGAGATCTCGAAAAAGGACTAGTCGCTGGTGCCAATCCTAGGGCCCGGGGTGCCATAACCACAACCGAGGATGTTGAAGCAGAACAACAAGCCAAGAAACATGCAGATATCCAACAGGACCCGAATCTCGTGAACTGGGATGGAGAGGATGATCCTGCGAATCCATTGAATTGGCCAGAGACAACAAAATGGAGGAACATTGCCTTGCTTTCCTTTACCACCCTGGTGACTCCGCTGGCCTCGTCCATGTTTGCGCCTGGCGTTCCGCAAATCCTGAAGGCCTTCGGGACCCAAGACAAAATGATAGCCACGTTTGTCGTCTCTGTGTACGTCCTTGGATTCGCATTCGGACCACGTAAGCGCAAGATGGCCAAGCTGAAGATACACCAGGCTGAGCTGACTGCTTCGTAGTGCTCTTCGCCCCGCTTTCTGAAATGTACGGCCGTGTACCAGTGTACCACCTTTGCAACGTTGGATTTTTGATTTTTCTGATAGCATGCGCTGTCGCCGACTCAATGGCCATGCTTGTCGGCTTCAGGTTCTTGGCTGGAATGTTTGGTGCCGCTGTCTTGACGTTGGGAGCGGGCACGATATCAGACCTCATGCCTCCTGAGCAAAGAGGAGGAGCCATGGCTCTTTGGGCCATGGGGCCGCTCCTGGGACCGTAGGGAACCGCATGTCAATGTCGTTCATGAAGATATGCTTACAACGTGCAGGATAATCGGACCCATTGCTGGAGGCTTCCTCGTGGAACATAAAGGATGGAGGTGGGTGTTCTGGTTGCTGGCGATACTGGTGAGTGTCGAGGTCCCAAGACTCCACTCGAAAAGTGATCTGTATCAATCAGCAGCCTTACTAACAAGCACAGGCTGCAGCCATAACCTTGACGTCCCCTTTCATCCTCTGGGAGACTTACGCGCCCGTCCTCGTGGGCCGGAAAACTGCTCGTCTACGCAAGGAAACAGGAAATCCAAACTTGCGCAACGCTCTCGATGAAGGTTTGTCACACAAGGAACGGTTTGCACTTGCCGTCGTACGCCCCACCAAAATGCTGTTTTGCAGCCCAATTGTCGCAATCATGTCGCTTTATACCGCCGTCATTTACGGTACCCTATACCTCCTCTTCACCACCATCACTTTTGTTTTTGAGGACATTTACAAGTTTTCGTCGAGCATGGTCGGTCTTGCATACCTGGGCGTTGGTATTGGCATGCTGTTGGGGCTTCCGATCGCAGGCAAGGGCACAGATCTCATCCTGCAAAGACGCAAAGCAGAAGGTTTGGAACTCAAGCCAGAGCATCGACTCGACAATCGACTTGTCCTGCCTGGAGCATGCGCCGTACCAGTTGGATTGTTCATTTACGGTTGGACAACCAAATACCACGTCCATTGGATTGTGCCGTTGATTGGTACCGCATTCCTGGGATTTGGTATGATTTTATGCACGGTAAGTCGCTTCAATGACAAGTCGAAAACATCGGCCAATCCAGCGCGATGGATGTTGCCCGCCCTGTCGCCCGAATGGCTGTTTCTGACCAGAGCTTTCAGCTGTGTATCACCACATATCTCGTTGATGCCTTTGAGCTATACTCAGCATCTGCCATGGCAGCCAACACGCTTCTGAGATCGCTCTTTGGTGCGCTATTGCCTCTCGGTGGGCTGGACATGTACGATGCGCTTGGTCTGGGTTGGGGAAATAGCTTGATTGCCTTTGTTGCATTCGCTCTGATACCGGTGCCGGTACTCTTCAGGAAGCATGGAGAAAGAATCAGAAGCAGCAGGTGGGGGAATGTAAAGTTTTGATTGAAGAAGAAGGTCGTGGTGTGGTCTGGTTGGAGAAGAAACAAGACGAGCGACCGCTCATCATCGGTCGACCGCTAGCGCATGCTTACTCATCATACTTTTCGCTTACTTGCCTTGATATAGACTAGCTTTGTTGGGCATCCATAGTGACAGATCCTCCATCTCCATTGTCAGTTCTCACGACACTCTTTTTGGAATCTGCCTCTTCTCCTCATTTCTCAGTCTTCAAATATCCTTATGCAGCGGGATCGCTTCGAAACAAAGACGTCGACAGCGTTCCACTATCATGCGGCCCACCCGTCTCCAACTGTTTGTCTTTCAAATGCGAAACATGACTGCGCTTAATGTCGCTCAAACAGATCTTTCATTCATTGAATACCACTTTGGGTTGAATACCTACGCTGAAATCAGCCCAGTTGGGTCACTCAGCAGTCTTCCAACCGCACTTCTGGACGGACAATCTTTCAAGCGCAGCTACACAACGCGCGTTGTCGTCACGCGTGTCCAATGGAGGCGGCTTGGAGTGAAATGAACACCCTTCATCAGCTGGTGACATGGCTCGCTTGCTCTCAATTTGAAAGAAGTCCAAGTTGCGCTGCTAACCATGGAAAGGGAACATGATCACATCATATCCACATCCTTTGGTGTGCCGCTGGGAGATCTCGAAGACCATTTCGCTCATACTTTTGCACCCGCTACCAAGCTCATTTCTTTAGCTCATTGCCGATCCATTGCCTCTAAGGTTGTCACTTTGGCGCAGTGGCAAAACCATGTCCAACGATACGATTGCGGAATGGCGGGACGGGCCGCACATTTTCGAGAAAAGATCTGGAAGAGTTCGCATCTTGTCAGAAGTTGCAGCGTTTCGCTTCGTTTCGCGCAGCGCCGCGCAGCGCCATCATGCGACGTTTGACTTTCCGGCGAGACATTGAAGAGACGGCGAGAGTGCTTCAAAGCGCGGCAACAGCCTCAAGTCCAGAAATCAACATGAGCAAAGGCTGAGCTCGATTTCAAATAGCCCAGACGGCCCATCCCTCTTTCCACCGTTCGATAATGCAGTGACCTCGCCATCCAACTATTGTCAAGAGGCTGAAAAACAGTTGTCAATGGCCGGGACCCTTGGATCCCGCGGCGTTGTTGCGCTTTGATCAACAAAACCCAGCAACAAAACCCAGCAACAAAACCCGAATACCCGGGGCAGTCGAGCGGTCTGAGTCGCAGGCCTTAATTATCTCCGAGAGCCGGAGGTGTTCGCTGGTTCTTGCCTACAGCGGAAGGCAGCACTGGTGAAATGGTGGTTGTCGACGTGCGATCAGCCTGAGGTCTGCGCGGATCTGAATGGTGGCCTGGACTCAAGGCGGGTGTACTGCGGGACAAGTCGAGGCGCACCGATGGCGCAAAACTCAAGCAGCCGCCGATACGAGCGTCGCGCGCATCCTCCGCAATCTGCTGTATCTGCAACTCGTGCAAGCACTGCAAAGAAGCTTGAATCAAATTTTTCGAGTTTAACACAAACTTTGTTGTTCGAATCGTGTGAGTTGGGCGGAAAAGTCCGCCGCCGAGGTCAGCATCTGTTCGGTTTACCCCTTGAGCCCTGGCCGGGCGTTGCCGAAAGTGCACCGCCGGCTCGCCTCGAGTAAACTTTTGGGCCAAGAGCAAATGAAAATCAAACAACCCTTCAGGACACCACGATGCGGCTCAACGCTTGGGGCCCGTTGCTACCAAGCCACGGCGACAATAATGCGCCACGGTCGCGGCGAGAAGGCGGCCGGCCGTTGGGGAGAGGTACTCATTAGACGGACGTAAGGTCGGGGTGTGATGTGAAATGCCCTGGCCCCTTTTCCATTCCCTGCCTTGCAAGGCACACGACTGGCGCGTGATGCCGGCAACCGCACACGGGCGCCTGTCATCCACACGTCTTGCGGGAGCGTGAAGAAGAAGAAAGAAGGAGCTGAAGAAGGAAGGCGCAACGCAGCCTGCGAAGTACAAGGCATCCCTCGGCGGATGGAGACAGCCGGCATGCCCGGCAACGATGGGGGGATAAACAGCAGGTCGAGGCTCTATCGCGCGCATCCAATTTCCCAATCGCCCACCTTCTAACCTCTTGAATCCTTGCGTCGATCACTGTGCCCAGGAATCACTGGCTAAACTACAAAGTCCTCCGCTCTGCTCTCCGACTCGACCTCTTTCCGTTTGCACCTCCGCCGCCCTCTCTCCGCAAATCCGCTCCTTCGAACACTCTCTGTTCCCCTTTGCTGGTTAGCTCCAATCCTACACTTGTCGCTCTTTTCCTCGTGCAGAAACTGTACTTCCTCAGTAGGAGCATTCGTCGCGCCAATCATTCAACGGTCCAATACTCCACCCTGTCGTCACTCGTTCATTTGCTCAGACCAGCTGCTCTGTGTTCGGTGTGGCACGGTACCACTACTACCCTACCTCGCCATAATTTATACATCACCACCGTGGTCCCCGGCTTTTGGCTTTTTGCCTACTTCACTGCAAACCTACCTACTCTCCAAATTCCACTCCTCCAACTATAACAAGATGCGTTACTCGTCCGCCATCCCTCTCGTCTTTGCCGGCCTTACGGCCCTGGCCGCCGCAGCTGAGAACGCCTTCATTGTGGCCACGAGGTAAGTTTCAAAGATCTCCGCGAGTTCTCTTTGCTGATCATGTCTTTCAGCGGCTTCAACCCCACTGCTGGAAAGGACACCACACTTCAGTGGACCCCCACCGCAGGCAAGACGGTCACCCTGAAGCTGCGCCAAGGCGCGAGCAGCAACCTGGGCTCGGGCACAACCATTGCCGGTATGTTGTTTAGTGTTTACTTTAGATCATGCGTTGACATTCCTGCCCCACCCCCTTGCTTCCCCCACACTCTTTTCCGCTTCCGTCGTAACACAAACACCCTTGATTCCAAGGATTGTTCTAACGGCCCTGCAGCCAACATTCCCAACGACGGTTCCTACACCTGGAGCGTGCCCTCCAACACTGTCCGTGGTACCGATTACACCGTTGAAATCATCAACGATGACGACACTTCCGAGACCAACTTCTACCCCTACTTTACGATTGAGAGCACCGTCGTCGTCAGCGCCGCTTCCTCATCTGCCGCTGCCTCGTCCACGGAGTCTGCCGCCAAGACGTCTTCGGCCGGCAAGTCGTCCAAGACTGATGCCTCCGTCACCGCGCTGGATGTCTCGTCTACTGCTTCAGCCTCGGCAACCAAGTCTGGTTCCGCCAGCAGCACGATGAGCACAGCAACTGCCTCCAAGTCTAGCGCCAGCGCCAGCGAGAGCAACGCCGCTAGCTCACCAACCGGTTCGGCTCCCACTAGCGGTGCAAGCTCCATTGCCCGCGGCGGCGTCGCTGCTTTCGTCGTTGCTGCCGCCGGATTCGTTGCCGCCATGTGGTAGAGGATGATAGGTGTTGTTCGGATGAGCGGAGCGACATTTTGTGGTTTTCGGTTTCAGGGCATGCCTATCCGCAATGGATGTCTGCCCCTTTTCACTTTGCTTCTTTTCCATGACGAGTCGTGAGACGCGCGCCATCATCCATTTCACACGCAACCTCCTTTTGTCATTTTGACGTTTCTTGGTTCTACGACTCTTGGTCGTTTCTTTTGATGTTGGGCTTGTTCCACGCTTTGCTTGAAAACAGACGCGGAGGCAAAGGGTGGGACAGACAACCTTTGTACTGATACCCCGATGCGATGCGGTGTGATTCGACGCGGCGGTGCGGAAGTCTGATGCTTTTTTCGAAACCTTTTGCACTGTACGAATCTATCCTGTATGATATCGGCGTTGGTCATGATGCTTGGGTGGATATGATTGGAGGAGAGATAGTTTTGCCGTCGGAGAGGAGAGGAGCGATGGTGGGAAGAGAAAAGATGAAAAAGAATAACACAGCGACATTGCATACTTCTAGTTCCAGGTCGGTAATAATGCTGCTACATTTTCCAAAGTCTGTCCATGTATTTGAAGAAAAGCATGTCAAACGCCCTGGATGACGCGCAGGTAGCCGCAGCAGGGATGCGCTGTCAATGAGCGCCATTCTGAAGCGGAAAAGAAGCTCCGTTGGTCAAAAGAAATGGAATATGAGAGGGAATACATACCAGAGAGTCTTCATATGCACACAAGCCAATGAGTTGATGGAGATGTTCTATTATTGTCGCTGGCAGTTTTTGGGTGGTCAACAGGAATTTGGTCTTGCCTGTCCTTTTGCTTTCCACCGAGGCACCTTGGTAACCTGCAGCCGGAGTTTTGCTACGTTCGATGTTGCGGGCGCGGGCGCTGATTCGTCGCAGCAGGTTGGCCTAGCTTTCTCTGGCTTAGCGCGGCTTCATCCAGCTCCCAGCCATCCGACTTCTTCCAAGCAAACGTCGACCACATCCACCCCTAAACGCGACTTTTCATTGTGTTCATCGCATGATCGACAGCACCGTTCCAGTTGGTATGCAATCCAGGCGCATTGTGCGCGATCCAGGGCACTTGAATGCCTCTCGTTGCACACATGGCAGTGGGCTTCCGAAGATGTTGACTTCGGGGCCGGGTGCTCGAATGCTTCCTGTAGCTGCGATTTCGAGCTTCGCCGTTTTGCGATTCGATCCCATTTTGCCAAATTTTAAAAACACTGAATCTTTGTGCTGACATTTTTTCGCTACCTGTGTCGTTGTGGAACACGGCTCTTTCACGCCAGTTCGGCTTTCGGTTTCCTTTGCACAAGATCGTCAGCGATGGCAGTCAACCAGCGCAGGCACCTATTCGACACCGGACTATGTAAACCAGAGGGTCACAAGAGTCAAGTGTGGAGGGATTATGGGTTGACGGCGCACGAGGCTTTGGTCTGGTTGCCTCCAAGGTCAGTCATTCCTACTTCTTTCGATGGTCACGCAAGATACAGAGCTGGGACGACATTTGAAAATTAACTTGATTTTAGACTAATTATTTCCAGTTGCCATTGAGTCCACGCTCCAAGATTCTTGATTCGACATTCACATCAGACGCTGATTGCCATTGATGCGACGTTGTTGGTTATGTGAGTTCTTCCGGTATTTTTCAAGTCCTGGAGTACTTGAAAATACTGTTGCCGCCTGAGCCGATCCTCCTTTTCGTCAAGCATCGCTTCATGCTCTTTCTGGTCCTCGGGATCTTTCCCGTCGTCTTCATCTTCAATTCCTATCCTCTCCTTGAAGGCGCGGACAAGCCCCTTTCTTGGTCGAAACCGCCGAGGGCCGAGTTCGGGATGCAAATGCCAGCATGAGCTCGGCGTGTGTCCCTTGATGCTGCAAACACCACATTTGTCCTTGTCCTCCTCCAGCTCCAGCCTTCTGCCCCTGTCGCTGCACCATTGACTGTGCAGCTCTCTGGTGACTTCAGAAAGCTCCTGAAGCTCCTTCTCGTCATTAAACGCAATCTTCACCCTTGCCCACGTCTCATACGTGGTGTTGCCGCAGTTACAGACCATGTTGACAAACGTCAAAACTTTGACCTCCTCGGCGATTGGGATCCCTCCGTCGATACAGTTTGCCAGTGCGGTGTACCACTCGCGCAGGAATTTCGAGAGCCCGGTGCCGTCCCACTGTAGCCCTTGCCATCTTTGAAGCAGTACGTACTTGTTGACAGGAATTTTCTCGTAATGCTCAACAATGCTATTGAAAAGGCCATGGGCTGTCGTCGAGTATTCCCCTTCGTAGGCGGTAATGGAAAGGGAGCGTCTGATCATGTTCTTGGCTCTGTTCTCCATGGTCCCCCAGTCGATGATCCAATTTAGATCCTCGGTGTCGTCCAAGGATGGATCGCGTAGGTCCAGGGGACCCTTGTTGCTTTTGACATGCTCTAAGAGACCGTACGCGCTTAGTTTGTTTTCCAGCTTTCGCTTCCACGTCCTGAAGTTTCCTGAGCCTGCCAGTTTTTCGCCATAGTATTTCCGCATGATGGCGTCACGTTTGAATTCCGGTCGAGATCGAGGCTGGAGTTGGTGGCGGACACAGCGGAAACGGTTTTGGCTGCGTCGAACAATGGATCTTGCGTAGGCCTGTCGTCTTGTTGTGCCAATCCAAGCAGCCAGCCTTATCCACGACGTGGAATCTGGGGTGCTCTTATCGACTTCTTGCTGAGAAGTTCTCGGTGTTTCCAGGTCTCCACTTTTGTGGCGCATTTTAAGTCATAAGTGCAGGTCACTGGTGGCCGTAGATCTCGCTCAAAACCCCGATGATCCTCTGCATCAGCACTTCGACACTCGTTGGTCTACTCACCACGGTACTGGCTCGCGATATGGTCCTTCAGCCTGCAAGCAACACGATCCTCCTCCAATTCTCCCCGCTCCATCCCTCCACTTGTGCCTCTCGCTTTCCCAGAGAATTTCGAGCCCATCCTCGATTTCATTCAGCTGCGGGAGTTTCATTGCGTACATGCGCCTGCTTTGCTTGTCGCTCAATGCCTGGGTGGCCCAATCCTCGAATCGACTGTTGCCGCATTTTTTGACGATGTTGACAAAGGTCTGGATCTTATCTCTCTCGTCAATTCCGACTCTGGTGCTGCGAAACTTCATCATAGCGGCATGCCAATCCTCAAGAAAGGATGGAAAATGGATGCCATCCCACTGTTGTCCGTAAAACCCAACCAGGCCGCTCCAAATCGCATGAGCGGTCAGTCCTGGCCTGATGCCACCGGGAAATCCCACGGACATGCGGACCAATCTCTCGACCTTTTGCTCCGTCTTATGCCACTCGTCGTATGGTTTGCAGGCTTCCTCAAATTCGGGGAAGCTGTCGTACGCGGAAGGACCGGGCTGCTTCGGCGGAGGGGTATGGTCATTGACGTGGTCCCAGAGTTTGGCTCTTCTGAGCAGGTGTTCCATGCATTGCCTCCAAGCTCCGAAGTTGTGGGCGCCTTGCAGCCTCGGGTAGTTGCGAGACGTGATGGACATAGCTCGTGTGGTCCAGATTGCGCTTTTGGCTCAGGCGTGTGGTGGAGATGGCAGAGATGGGAAATGGGCGAATAAGCGCTGTCGGATGGCTGCGCGCAGAGGACACAATGTTTCCAGGATGCGATCAAGCGTTATTGGCGTCTGGCTGAGTTGTGTGTCGTTGCTTGGGTCTGAAGTTTTCTCGAGAGATTGAGATTCCATGTGGTAAGTTTACTTATGTCAAGCGCAACAAACCTGGACACCCGAACCCCAAAATCGTTCATCCACCTACCTCTTTCTGACACCATGACAATATCGGGATCTAAATTTGCGAAAATCAGAGTCGCTGTCTCTTCAGCGTGACCACTGCTCCCTCTACAAGACCGCGAGAGAAGTTGCGGTGGCTTTTGTCCAAAAGTCTCGTCAACAAAGTTGGTAAGTAGAAACTCCATGCGAGGGCATATGCTCAATTGTATGCTATTGACAGGATCGCTAGGTCTCTTTCGGAATGACATGCCTCCAGGCCCCCTTTTGTGCTGCTGAACCAAACTCCCAGTTACAATTTCATTCCATGCTGCGCGGAGGACGAGAGAAATACGAACTCCAAAAGGTTTCTTAGCGCAAAGCTAGAATCCAAATTATCAAGTCAAAAGGTATGTCCTGTACACAGGGAGCATTCAAGCGTCTTGCCATCCAACGACGTGGACGTTTAAGCTCGTGAAAGAACAGCTACAGAGAGCATTCAAGCAATCCGGCACACCTCGGGGTTATCATTACTTTTGCGACTCATCCTATCAAGAGACCGTTTTTGTCGCTTTCCATTCTTCGTACTTACTGCATGCGAGGCTCAAGAACTTGACGCCAGAAACAAGAGCTGCGTGCTCTTGCCCTCGCGCTTGCCCTTGGCCTGTCCCTCTCTTCCACATCTTCCACATCGTCTGCATCGACATGCTCCTGATGCTGCTGTCCGACAACGGGCTTTAGGTTCTGGAGCTTTACTTTCTTGCTGCGTCGGCGGCAGACGCTCCACCTCGCGGCCCTTGTCCTTAGTCATGGAGATTCTCCTCGCCTTCTCCTCCTTAGTCTTCGTTCTCTCCTCCTTCTTCTTCACCCTCTCCTGTTCCATTCTCTTGAGGCCTTCCTGAAACATCCGAGACTTCTTCGCCCACTTCTCCTCCTTCTCACTCACCTTACCCTTCTTCTTCTCAGCCTTCTCTTCCTTCTTCTTGGCCTTCTTGGTCGCCTTCTCCTCGTTCTTCTTAGCCTTCTCCTCCTTCTTTGCCTTCTTCTGCTCGACCTTCTTGGGGTTTTCTTCGAGCTCCTTCCTGGTCAAAGGCAGTCGCTGCTCTTCAGATGCCAGCACCATCCTGTCGGGCGTGAATATCATGGCCTCATTGTCAGTGTGTTTCTTCTCGGCCTTAGTCTTGACGCTGCCACTTTCCTTGACGCTTCCATCGTCATTGGTATGAAGACTGCCGTAGACGCTGCCACGGAGGCTGTTGCGAAGGCTTCCCAAGCCGCTGCGAAGAGAGAAAATGCGGCTAATGCTCGTCCAGGACTTCCGCTCCACGTCATTCTTCTCAGTGATGCTCGTTTTTGGCATGGTCGACGTAGATTTGTGGTGCGCAATGGGTACTTCTTCGAGGCAAGTGTCGATACGAAGAGGAGGTTGCGGCTATATCCACGATTTGTTAGGATATCACAACGACAAATGAAGGGATACTTACTGTCTCCAAGGTGATGGCGTGCGGTGTATGATCTTTCAGGTGGGCACCAAGCTTGTACACGGAGGTTGGATTGATTCTGACGACCAAAAAAGCGGGCGGAGATGACGAAGTCGAGAGGGCTACTGTCGGCGACCTGTTTTTGCCCAATGAGCGATCCTCTGGTAAGGTGTCGGCGTTGAGGCTGTGGCTCTGATTGATTTCGACGACAGCTTCATTGAGAGGGAGGTTGATGCTGCCGAAAGCTCAGTGGTGCGAAGTTTACGGTCCTTGCAGCGAGACGTGAACGGCGTTCCAACGAGACATGTACAGGTTTACCAGCGACTTGAGGCTGAAGTGGTGGCTGATTGAAGAAGACCGCAGCGATGGCGGCGAGAAGAGCAGTGATGCTGGTGCGCCGTAGCCGCTGATTTTGAAGAGAGCCAAGCTGCGATTCACCAAATTCGAAACGGTTTGTGGGCGAAAGATGTGGGTGTTATGGTGTGTGGAAAGCGGGAGTGACCTCAACGCACTTGCTCATCACGACCAACGCGCAATCCACATCCATGCAGCACCAGTCTTCAAATCCGCACTTGCCCTGGTTGATCCTCTGGATGAGATACCGAACGATTTCACGGGTTTGCCTTCCCGCTACACTGGCCCATCATGCATCCATCTCCATGAAAGAAAGCTGAAATTAACACCATCACAGCGTAGTAGCACACTAGTATTGTCAAAGTTGAGGAGGGTATGCTTTGTTCAAATATCTGGAGATTCCATTTAGGTATGCAAACTTTTGACGCCCTATCCATGGCCGTTCAATCCACTGGGGCCCCTTGGGCCACTTCAAATCATTCTTCCGGTATGTTATCTCTCCACTCCATGCTCGGCCCTTTCCTATCCTTGACTTGACTGGCTTTTGTGTCTTTAAGAATTCATGATGGAGGCTCCAATGTCGACTACCACACGTAGTGTTTCCGGGCAGAGTTTTTGTGCAGACCGAATAAAGATGTCGTCATGTCCTTGGGATTCGGCCCGTTCTATTCTTGCGCACTCCGAATTGTTCTGGTCCTCCTTGGATACTGCGGTCGTTTGCCGATTTCAAGCCTCTTCTTCGGTGATGCTGATCAATTCCGCAAGCAAAACATGGAGAGGCGAAACCTTATCTTCCTCAAGGTCCCTAAGGACTTGAGACGCCCAAGTATTAACCTCAGCATTCCTTGCTCCTTTGACTGACCAGGCGAGCTGATAGATCTGCCAGACTTCAGAGATGACGATACCAGCTTCCAAGCATTTCGCAAGCCTCTTGGTCCATTCGTCGAGAAAGTCAGACATGTCGGCCGAGCCGTCCCAGAACAGATCCAACCAGTCCTCCATCGTCTCATCGTCATCATGTTTTCCGTAGCGTGCCTGCAACTCGTCAAAGAGAGCCTTGGACGTCGCCCGTTGCTCAGGGCTCAACAAGTTGGCCATCCATCCAGGAAGCGTGTTGGTGATCAGCTTGATCGCCTCGTTGTCGAGTTGTCTCCATTTTGACAACTCGCATTCAAGCGTCATACATTCCGGGTATTCCATGTCGTTGAGTGAAGTGAATCTGAGCTGCTCGGGCATTTCTATTTGCCCGCTGACGAAACCCCACAGGTGAAGCTTCATAAGAGCTTCCGTGATAGCTTTTTCCCACTGTTCGAAGTTCCTGTCGCCCTTGAGCTTCGGAATCTTTGTTCCGCTGGCAGTTTACATCGCTGCTTGTACTTGAGAGTGAAACTTGTCGCTGTGGGTTGACGATTGATTGCCAGATGCTGACAGACGACCTCCGACTAGCTAGTGTGAGGCTCTGGCCGAGATAGGGATGCTGACGGCGGTGGTTCTGGTGCGAAAGGAGGTGAGGTTGGCGAATGAGGCAATGAGAAGTCCCGTAGAGGCGTGGAGTAGCGAGAGAGGTAGATCGTCTAACCTTTGATGAAGGTTGGAAGGCTGATATATGACCCAGGTCCGTCTGGTCGTTCACATTAGGTCTGAGAGATGATGGTGCTTGGTGTTGAGGTGAAAGATAGAGGAAGAGCGGCGAAGATCAAGTTGGCGTCCTTTTATCACTGAAGGCAGGAAGTCAAGTGCGGCTGCAAGAACTGTCCGAGAATCGTTCACGACTACTTGAGTTGCGAGCCGAAGAAAGAGTTGCACTTACCGGCGACTAGAAACACAAGCACCCTCCCGTACCACCCCAGGTTTATCTCTGAGGCTTGGAAGTCCTCCTACGCCGTGCGCTTCGGCTAGCCACTCCAGAAAGCACTTCAAGTACAAAGACGTGTTACTCAAGTATTAACCGCCTAAGCAGCCGCCTGAGCGTCAAGTCCCTCGCAGGGCTGATTGAACGAGAGTCATGATCAGGATCCTGTGTGGAGTTCATAGCCGACGTGGACATGTCATGCAAGCGCGGAGCCCTGTTCGTCCAGAAAGTTGCGTAGATGGGAACAGCGATCTGATTTGAGATCTATCCAGAGGTGGCATGTCGCCGGAGAACGTTCCCGGCCTGTGTTTTCGAGGGTTTCTAGCTGTTCGTGGCAAAAAACCAGCTGATCAAGCGGCACTGTCAATGTCTTGGGCTCCTTTGCTTTCAGCGCAGCGCGCGTGTGAAGCGAATTGAAAGATGAGCAAGCGACGCTTCATCTCAGAAATTAAATGGTCACTGCTCGCCCAGACAAAGAGCCGGCTTTCTGCTTATCAGTCCAGCGGACAATTTGCACTGGTGGAACTTTCAACTGTCGCCGGTGAGCAAACAGGCACAACAGCCAGAAAAACTCGTATTTAAGTATTGAACATCATCATTGAACTTCAAAGTTGCCGATTATCGGCTCTTCGCAGTGGCGCACGTCACTTGACAGGGGTAACAGACTCACAAACTCCAAATCTGAAAACACAAGACTCGGAGCCGGGAGATTACTGATATCTTGTCAAGAGCGGACGAGAAAGAGAAGGGCAGTGAAGAGCGTCTCCATTAGAAAATCTCTCAGCTCAAGGCAAGGATGTGATTCAGCAAAGGTAGTGTTTGAGCGAGCAAGTCAAGGCGCTTTTGTACCTCAGCAGCTCCGCGCAAGTCACGAGACCAGCCGCCGTAGATGTTCAAGTCGTGACCCCGACTTTCCAACTATAACAACAGCGTTCTTGTTCTCTTGGGTCAGTCCAAAGAGCCGTCGGCTTCAAGTCTTGCAACCCGGCATCCACTCCTTGCAATTCTGGGTGTGAGGAGCTACCACTTCTTTGGGAAAGCCGTCTCCGCCGCGAATTTTCCATCAGCGGCGAGGGAGACGGAATTTTTCTTGACAGCGCGTCTGGTGTCTTTATCGTTTTGTGGTAGGACTCTTCACCATCTCTGGTTATTGCCGCGGATCATTGTCAAGACCCAGGGGCTTGAGGCTGACCCCTGAATTTCGCAAGATGACTTCGTGCAAGGAAGGCAGCAAAACAGAGTCGCAAGAGAGAAAGAGTGGTCTTTTATTTCTGCCCGGATCCTCCTCGTGGGTAGGAAGCGGCTTCGAGACGGCAAGTCTGTTGGTGAGCGAGTCACTGCCTTTATACTCGACACAATGACTGAGCGCTTGCCTTGTGAGCGTCTACACTTTACTGTCAGCTGTGAAGGAATCTTAATCTCTCCCGTCTTTTCAGAACGAAACAAGCCTGAGTGAGTCGCAAAGAAAATTTCGACCTCCAGGGGCGGGTGCTTGAATGCTCCCAGTGGTTGTGTACTCGGACAAAGTCGATCAGCGACTTATCCCCTTATACCGAAATTTTGAAGTCAAGACATGTGTACACAGGGAGTGATCAAACACCTTGTTCTCTAAAGACTTAGACGTTTTAGCTTTTGGAAGCAGGGTCACAAGGAGCATTCGAGTACCCAGCCCTGTACTTGCCATTTCCTTCGCGACCCACAGCGAGCTTGGTCTTTTTAGACGGGAAAATACCTCTTTTGGGGTCCTGTCCTTGCCGCAAATTTTTGGTGCAAGCGAAAGACTGAATGAGGGTAGACATCGAAGAAGATCGAAGGGCATCCCGTGATTTCTGATGAATCTCAGGACTCACCATCATTAAACCGCAGTGCTGCATGCCATTGTCGGGGCAGAAGACGACGTTGTTTCCCTAACAATTCAGGTGCAAGGAGCAATGTGTAACGCCTTTCAAGCTCGCCCGGGACGCAAAGAGTGGTCTGACTCGGCTGGCGTGTCTGCACTGTCCGGAGTGGACAGCACTGGTTGAGTGAGAGGAGTCTCGCAGTGGATTTTGGACTTTTATACCCTTTGTAGATCACGAGATGTGCAATGCTGCGCTCGTGATGCTGTCCTCAAGTATCAAAACATCGCTCCAGGCACATCTGCCGTTGACACTCTGGTCAGCTTTTCCCCAAGCAACTTGGACACCACTGTCCAAATCACGTATACTCTTGGTGGGTCGTCTTTACCTCGAATCTGTTCATCACAGCGACCGCGCACGCCGACCAGGCCGAGAAACTTGCGCATGCACACTGCGAGCTCGCTCTACCCTTGTCTTCCAAAGTGATGCCCTTCAACGTATCTCCGTCGCGCTACACGTCAGTGTCGAAGTGGGTTGCGAACATGTATTCCGAGATTGACGGGGCTCCTCCCGGCCCAGAAGCAGAGTCACACTAGTTGTTTCCACTTCTCACACAGTTAGTTCTTCATGACGCATTTCTTTTGCTGATCTGCCGCCCTTCAAAGAGGAAGGCCGCGACTTGAAAAAGACAGGGCTTGTAGTGACCGAGTCGGCGCTTTTATACTCCACGCAGATCACGAGGAGGAATCGATGACTCCTCCGTGATTTTCCACTGCTCCTCGATAAATTGAGGCCCTGTTGTCACCCTGAGTAGACTGCACAGCCGACGGCTTCCTTCTTGCATGGCTAATCAATGGCCTACCTTTCTTTACACTCTGCGGTTGTCATATCGCGGGTAATCCTCTTACAACCCGCATCCCGCGAGTCCGACGGCACCGGAAAAGACGTACTGGTCCATGCGAGAGGACTTCAGTAGGTTTCTTGTTCCAATGATGAAACTCACCATCACACTACATATTATTCTTCTGCCGTATGGAAGAAGCAAGTGTCGAATTTTTGGAATGCAGGCGCGGCCAAGACCATGCTTGCCGGACCCAGCACAGAGAGAAGTCCTCGCCGCCGTACGTGCTTTCTCTTCTTCACAGGGCAGGCAGCTCGCTGGAGAGGGTATATTTCCGTCAAGCGAGGCGGAGGCTTTTATACACCTCCAGATTCAACAGACCATGGATCGCACATGGCGTCCATGTAAGGCTAGTTCAGCAATCACGCGCCAGCCAGCCAGCTCGTGAAGTGCCTGCGTTGATTATGAAAGTCAACCCGATCCTCCTCTTATTCTTCTCCCACACAGCAGCTCTCGTTTCATGTCATTTTGATCTTCCGTTTCACTGTTGGAATTGACTCTTGGAAGCCAACCGTCCCACCTTCTCCCACTCTTGTTTTCGTGGGCTGGTCAATCCATTTCGGTTTCGCCAGGCCCAAGAGTCCGTCGGACACCGGCTATGGAAGAAGGCGGAGACGCAGTTCAAGAGAATGCTGGGCGTCTTTGGTAATTAAATGGACTCGGCATCATTGTCTTTCAATGCCGAGAAACCTCGTGGTAGCGGCTGTGTCTGGAACAGGAAGCCGACGATGAGAAGTCCCCAAGTCCGCACAGCGCCGGAGAAGTCAAAGGCCCTAAACAGCTTCTCTCTTCTGGTGATGTGGCAGGTCGAGCACAGCAAGAATCAGGCCCGCGGTGGAGAGACAAGAAAGAAGCCAAGTCGCCATGGCGCTATATATAGTAGGTGCCGATCCATGTTGCCCTGAAATCCAGATTAAAAGTGACGTCTGCGGTCGCACGTCCCAAGAACATGACCTACATGGTCCATGCAGAGCCACCACCTGCAGCGCGGAACCAGGCGTGCATCTTGTTCCTGCGAAGTGTGGTTGCTGATTGACAGGGAAGGTGACGTGTGGATCAGTGGAGAGACCCTTACCAGGTTGGTCGAGCGACTTGGCTTCGTATTGGAGATCGCCGTTATACATTTGACATGCTATCAATCCATGAGAAAGGAGGGCAATTGATGGGACAGCCCTCATGGACGCAGAACAGGAACAAAGCACGTAGAAAGCTTCCTTTGGGTCTTTGCATGACCTTCCTGTGGTTTGGTCTCCTTTGACGGGAGCTTGCCAAATCAAGGGAATACTTGTGGATGCAGACAAAGCTCAAAGAGAGAAAAGTGATCATCGCGAACAAAGTAGCTTACCTCATGGTCTTGTCGTCACCGCGCATGCCTATCACATGGATGCGCACATGGACGGGCATTGATGCATTCCACACGCATTGCCTAGGCGCATGGCGCTTCAATTCCTCTACACCGACTATTTTGGGGACTTGCCTGGTGATGTCGCGCTAGGCGGAACACAGTTCCAAGCGCCGTATCTTATCTGGACACTTTTACCCCAGGATACCTTTTCCCTCTCGTCGCTTTGGCGCAAGTTCAATGGAATGGATCGCGTTACCAACCTTTGCCTTGACGACGTCGAAGCGAACGGTCATTTTACCGACCTCCTGCTCCAGCCACTGCTTCACGTCCTTCTCGGCAGCAATGTCGGACAGTCCGTCCGGTGGCGCCTCCAGACTCCATGCCAGACTGACATGAAATGCATGGGTCCGGTCGTCTTTGGAAGCCACAAAATCGTTCTTGTGGGACTTGCCGTCGACTTGATCCGCGCCAGCCGCCGAGCCCCAGCTTCCGCTCATGTCAACGCCGTCGCCATGGCCTCTGGCGGTCTGGTTGTAGAGCTTCGGATAGCCAAATGCTTTGGCGGTCTGATTACTTGCGAGAAGCAGCTTATTGAGAATGTCACCGTCGGGCCTTTCGACGCCGAGAACGAGGAACCAGCGCGAACGGTCAAAATTCGGCACCCACTTGAGGCCCGAAAAAGCCGCGTCAAAAGGACGCGCGCCGCTCCCGCGAATCCTGGACGTTAAGGCATCGAGGAACGGTTGGCGTTTCTCGGTTGGCAGAGGCAGTGTTCGACTCAGCGATATATGCAGAGGAGCCCGAGTGGATAGCGGAGTGAGTAGCAACGTGTGAATGTGCTGTTCAGGCGACTTGGTTGACGCGAGGCGTGTAAAGTTTGAAGTCGCAGCTTCGACGCGTTGGAGCAGGGTTGAGAGAATTGATGACTCTGAGGGATTGGGATGCCCTCGAGGCGAGTCAGTCAGCTAAGGGTCTTTCTCAAAACGGAGAAGGGTCCGCCGGGGTGACGAAGCTCGAATGGAGCTCGAATGGAGCTCTCCGCAGCGCGCAAAGTCGATTTACTTACACTCTAGAGAGAGATGCGATGGCCAATGGCCTTCCATGTGGGGAATGGCACGCTTGCGACCAGCGTGGAGAGCGGGATCATCATGAGTAGCAGTGCGAGTGCTGGTTGCGTACAGGTCGTGGAAGGCGGCGGGCAACGGTGGCAAGGATCGCTGGGACAGCTCAGGCTCAGGGTTGGAGACGGGCGGGTGGTGGCGCAGCCGTTTGGCGGGTGGACGGGAGAGGGAGCTTGCGCGGTCGGAATCGGAATCCGAGTCTGAGTAGGCGACCAGGGCCATGGCCGGATTGAGGTTGCGAGGTGGTGCAAGCAGCGGTTGCGGATGACGAGACGAGGGGAGGAGGATGATGATGGACAAGAAGAGTAGCGTTAGACGGTTAGTTTGTCGGGTGGGCTCGTGGTGGGTTCCTCTTTGGCGGGGAAGGGCTAGATCGACGGCCAGCCCACCGCGGTACGTCACTGCCCATGACGCATCCCACCCGCTGATTACAACGACTTTTGCTGCGCCTGCACCGCCAACGACAAGCATCAAAACTCGTCCCTGCCCGTCCGTTTGTACTCCTCTTCTTCAACTCTCCCTCTACATTCCACACCTTCTACCCATTGACATACACAATCCTCCACCATGGAACCACACCAAGCAGACAGCAAAGCCGTATGCATCCGCAGTCACTCCACTCGTTTGTCGCACTGACACCCCACAGGCACAAGAATACCTAATCAACCCGCTGGTCGAGACGGAGCCCAACGAAGAGACTGGTCCTGGCAGCCACTTTCGCTCCACCTTTGCGCCTGCGGAGCCCCTCAACCTCCCCTCTCCACCTAGCTCTGGTCGATCTTCGCATGCCTTTTCCTCCAGGAACCCCTACCGCAAGTCCTCGGGAAGCTCTCATGGAGGCCATGGAGGCAGCCGTGGAAGTCGTGGAAGTCATGGAAGCGTTGGCAGCCACAGCTCCGTAGGCTCCAACTTCATCACACCCCCTTCCTCGGCTAGCCCCAGCCAATCGCGCTTCCCTCATCACCGCGAGAGAGCTGATTCCTACTCCAAGTCTCCTCGTCAACGTCGTGGAAGCTCTTTCTCGCACTCACCCGGCATGCCCTCTGGACGCCCGCGCCGCAGCAGTTCTTTGCGCGAGCGTTACCCAGGAGACAAGTCTGCCCACCCGCTGGACCAGTTGGCTCGTGAGAACAAGCAGGCCCACCGCTCTCACCACCTTAAGAAGCGCCACATTCCAGGCCCCGACACCATCGACAAGCTGGATTCCATCATGAGCAGATATCACCACGAGGGTCCCTATGACGCTACACTTCTTGCCCGCAACACTTCGTGGGAAACCAGTCCAGTCGCTGCCCTTGCCGAATCCAATGCCGAGGCACTCAAGGCAACGCCCTCCGAAAACATTAGAGATGCTTTGGAGAGGCATCGTCCTATTGACGGCGTCGCAGTCGTTCCCCCTGGACACAAGGATCGCTTCGGTCGCGTGTACGACTACAAGGAAGGTGACGACATGATGATTTACAACGGCGGCAACTTCCGACGCTGGCCCGGCATTGTGAGTAACCATGGCTTTCACTCAATGCTATAGCTGACTTGTGATAGGAGTACCATCCCGATGATATTAAGGGTAAAGGGGAGCCATCGTACTCACTTGACGAGGCCATGAAGCGCATGAAGATCCAGGACCGCGATGGCATTGAGATGAGGACGCGTCCGCGCAACAAGACGGTCGGCCATGTCGAGTACCAAGGCGTCTATCCTGGTCCCAGCACCGGCAGCACCAGCAGTTACCGCGATTGGGAGCAGGGAGTGCACCGCAGCAACTCGACCGGCAAGAACATCACTGCCGGTCTACGAAAACGCTTCGGAAGCCTGAAGAGAAAAAACAAGAAGGCTGAGGCTGCCGTCTAAGCCCTGGGCGATCTTTCCTTTGGCTGTATCGAAAAGCAAGCAACGGCTGTGTTTTTTCTGGAGTATGCATAGGGATCATTCACGGCTTCTCTTTCTGGGATCAGGGGGCATCTAAATTGTACTGTACTATAGACTTACGAAGTGACGACAGAAATACCAACGAATATTTTGCAACGGCAGCCGTCTCATGCTCGTCATGCACATGCGCCCGCCCCGTCAATCATGCTTGCTTCGGTTCCTCGATCGCCTTGTCCATGCA
This sequence comes from Phyllosticta capitalensis, assembly GCF_038381095.1. NCBI lineage: Eukaryota > Fungi > Ascomycota > Dothideomycetes > Botryosphaeriales > Phyllostictaceae > Phyllosticta > Phyllosticta capitalensis. Next base: position 1,291,241 of record NW_027117440.1, read on the forward strand.
AGCGAGAGGGATCGTGTTCCTGCCTGCCGCTGACGTCAATGCGGCGTGGATCACCTTTTCTCTCAACAGAGCAGCACATCAGGTTATGGAGTCGTCAGCCGTCCCTGGATGCCCTTATCTGATTCACACTTTTCGCGACTCGATGCGATTCGTCAATGCCGAGCTTGAATGGAAGAAGGAATTTACGGCCGCAGATCCGCTCCGATGCCGATTCATCTCTGCTGCGATTTGCCGGCGAGTCGAACTCAATTCCTCGACTCAGTTACGCGACTGGGCTACTGGGCAGATAATCTTATCTTGTCCGTCGCCTTGTTTTTGAGGAAAATTCCGTGACAAGATGCGGGATGGGCCGGTGTTGCACCTTCGGGCCCTTTAAGTACCTCCGTACTTTCGCGCTTTCTGTACCACGATATGTGCGCCGAGTGCAGACAAGAGCTTTCGGCGGCTTCTTTCTCAACAACGTAATTCTTGTTGTTTTCTGTCTTCGTCGACGGCAATCTCCATCATCTCCTTGTTTGCCTTCGATGAGTCGTGATGGAGCCGCGCAACGCAACGATTCACTGTTGGAATAGAGTGCTGACGGCGTAGTGCTGACTGGATCTCATTGACAGCAGGCTTCTCGGTAGACAACCAGAGAGGATACAGGGCAGGAAAACAACACAGTGTCATTCTTCCCATCAAGTCAAGTATGTGGGCTTGACTCGTTCAGCAGATGTCTCGTCGACAGAGGCAGCGAGCAGAGAAGTGGCAGTCGAATCGTAGGTTTTTATAGCCAAACATCTATGTCGACCAGCTACTGATTCCGCACTTCAGCTTCCACGTGCAGCAATCAGGTGGTCGAGTTCAGTTCGCGACAGCGCAGAGCCCGGGAGGACAAAAAGGCGCGGCTCGCTTGCTCCAAGACTGCAACGAATATCCATTCTTGAATCCTACTTGATAGTGCCACCAAAAAAATGCCCATTTTTAACTTTTTCTTGCTCGTGGACCAGCCTGCTCGCTATTTTCAGCGCGCCTGCGGCTATTACTGGGGATGCCAACTTGTCCGCCGTCGCCGGTTGGTGTCCCTTGTTGCTGAAAACTTCGATTTACGTCTTGATGCTCGCCGGCATCAAGGAACGGTGCAGCCCAGCTTAACAGAGCTTGAAACAGCCTGATGGTAAGCACTTGCCCGGACGAGAAGAATTGACGACACCAAAACCCCAGAAGACCACACAGTCGTCACTTTACTCAGCTTAGCAACTCTGGCCACGACAGATGGATCTTGTGGCAGATGCCCTGCTCACTGATAACGGAAGCAGAGTCATGATGAGAGCGTGGGCTTTTATAGGAGCAAGACACTCCCATGGATCAACTGCGCTTGTCTCTTCTCAGTCTTCTCGTGTCTTATTGAAGCGATCAGGTGGTCTGGCCTGCTCGGACTAGTTTGCCGGAGGCGAGTATAAAAGTGACTGCTCTTTCCAGCTTTCAGGACGGCGGTCCACTTTCATACGGAGAGCCTCTCACTTCTTCGGCCTTTGCGTTGTTGCAGTGGGCTTTCCTTACCGCTGCCGCTGCAGCTCTTCGTTTTCACGGGTGTGCAATCTCATCCTTTGTTTGAGTTGAACTACATGTGTCAATGTCAATGTTCATCGTTGTTTGAAGTTGTCGCGGGTGCGGACAGTCGCGTGTTTGAGAGAATGACTCCCAAAGGATCATCTCAACCGTTGTATAGCTAGGGAAGCCCAAGCAACAAGTAACCGCCAGCGCCTGAGTTGTCGATGAGGGTGAAACACGAGAAGGATGAGGAGAGAAATCAAAGACGATCGCGTCACTTATAAAGGGAGCTTTGGGGAGTTTGCCGCAGATGGTCTGGCCGCATGTGATCACTTGCAAATTCAGGGGCGATACGTGTGTCCGTCCAATTGGAAGATCCTCCAATGGACTAATCCCGTAATGACTGGGCAGCAGAGGTATAAAAGCACCCCCTGGGCATCTTTCTTTCTGCGAAACCAAGGCATGCTTTGGAAGGAATACAACAGCTCTTAACTGTCGCCTTACTCTTTCCGCTTTGCCCTGCTGCATCCAAAAACCGAGTGCGTTTTGCGGAGCGTTTATCCCCTGCTTCAGTGTCCAACTGTCCCCAGCTTCGTTCTCAGAGCATCATTCTTTCCTTATTTCATCACCATTATTCGACGCCATCAGAGCTCTCCAATTTCTGTTGCTACTGCTCAACTGGTTCGGACTAATGTTCAGTTCGAAGTCGACAAACCTTCTGCGAGATAAAATTAAGGGATTCCGAAGGGTCTCACAGCTAGAAGTGACCACTTTGGTGACCGCAACACGGAAGGCTCAACCGATCGTTTTTGGTGTGAACATAGTCTAGTGACGTAAAGTCAAGCTCAGCAGGTGGAGACTGGTGATTCGATAGGAATTTTGTAACTGCAATTGACAGACGGGTCGAATGTGAGACTTTCAAGAGTGGATTCCGCAGTCCATGTGACGCAATGGGTCTCTGGTTGGGGCCCAGTATTCAAAGGGCGGTCTGGCAGCTTAGATCTTTGATTCTTCACAACTGTGCTTCTCAGGAAACGCTGCGGACTATTTCCAAGTACTTCACTTTGAAAAATTCAACAACAGACACTGCCTGATGCGCTCGCTCTGGCCATTGCCTTTGTCCGTGATTTTGGATTTTTTGCAAGCAAGCATCACCTCTGAAGTGAGACAATATTTTTTCTTATACCTCAATGCTTCACACTATCGTTTCCAAACAATGGAGACAAGCAATCCAGACAAAGGGAATTCTCTCCCTAGAATCTTGGATCCTGAGAAGTCGAGGCTCTTGTCCCCCGCAGCCACAAATATCTTCCAGGAGACAAGAAAACACCAGTCGTCGATTGCCCAGAACCATTAGCATGGGTCCAAGCCACTGTGGCTTTGATCCATCGCTTTGATCGATGGACGCGCAGATTACAATTGGTGTCATTATATACTGCCCGAACGAAGACTAGAAGGGCACGTGTGCAGGCCTGGGTCTGGCGGGCAGACCTTCGGCGCGAAGTCAGGTGGTTTAATTTTGAGGCATAAAATCAATCTTTGGAAAGGTGCCAGAAGCCATCTGTCCAGTACTCATAGGATTTCTCGATGAGAGATTCTGAGCTACGACCCACTTCTAAAGAAAACGGGAGATGCGCACTAAGACGGATCCAGCCTTTGCCTTTTTGTTTCAATTTGTTTGTATGTTGTCCAGAATAGATCTAATAGTCCACTGCAGAGAAAAACAACTCTTTGCGTTGTTGACGATCGACATGTTCTATCCCTGAAAATTGAAGTTTACCCCTGAAATCAGATTCGAGCAGCCAGGGAGCGTCCTCGATCCCGGAAGTATGTCATTGTTGACAAGACTCCCTGACGGACTGAGTGAGCTATGGGGAAGCGTCTGCCATGTTCTAACTGTGGTTTTGAAGTAAGTGGTCAATTCAGGAGTAAGGCGAAAAGCAACCAACTCCTTGCATAAGTTAGAGGGGCAATCCTTCCGTCAGCAATACTGGGAGTGATCGTCATTACATGCCCTAACTCACAATCGAAATACAATTGTACTTCAATAATAAGCAACCGAAGAATTTCGGAAGGACGCGAATTGACCATTGTAAGTCGGGATGCAGAAACAACCGACCAGTTGCCATTAGCCGTTGTCGTTTTGAAGGGCGTTGGAGCTCCTTGTCAATGATGGCTTCTGAGACATTGGAAGCAGTGTTTAAATGCCAAAATATCAAAGAGGACGTAACCAATGCTCAAACCACGTGCTAATGATATCACTGCCAATCCGACGCCGGATATACTCCTCACGAGATCCTCCTGCGCCTAGCGAGTGTCAATACGGGCGTGCCGCTCCGGCTGCACATATAAAGCAGAGCGGTCCAGAAGAAGTCCCGTTCCTCAACGCCGGAAAGCCCTGCAGATGCATAAACTCCGACTTGCAAACTTCTGTTTGGGCCCCGAGAAGGAATTTTCACTGCCTCCTTATACCTTGATCCGTCATTGTCCTCTTCTGGTGAGATCTCTGCTAAGGATATCCTCGTGAATGGTCCTCCGCATCACCGTGGAGATTACCATCTTTCTTTTGTACTGACGCTGAATCTTCGCTCCATTTGCCCGATGAACAAAAAGAGGGGTCGCGTCTGACTGCTGTATCGCAGATGCGAGGGTAAGTCCTTCTCCGCGACTGTTTTGGTAGAGTGCTCTCTACTCGCATGAGTTTTGCTCCGCAGCCTGCAAGAAAGCAAAAGACATGAGCTTTAATACTCAGTTTTAGCCTAAGCGCGAGCGAGTAAGCGCAGAAGACCCGTTGCAAGGCGCGCGCTTGCCGCCTGAGTTCTACCACGTGCCGCTATTACGCGCGAAAAGGAGGTAGAACTGGACTATAAAAGACGGGCGCGTCGCACGCCATTTCGCTTCGCAGCAACAACTCTATCGTCTGCCACAAAGACGCCGATTTGTTACTTTTTTGGCAAGTCCACCGTCACTTGGAGGTTTCCCCAAGGAACTTCCATGAGTTTTCCGTTTTTCGCCCGGGCGCGCCTTCAATCCAGCGTTCAGAGTGCCGTTTTCTATGAGCGGGAAAGTGGACCGTGAGGCTTCATCATGCGTTAATGCTGCTGATCGTCATCGAAATTCTCGAAAAGTCGTTCAGATTCTTGAAAGCGCAAAAAGCCCATCGCAATCGGACGCGCCCGCCTCGAGCTCTGCCACGTGCCGCTATTATGCTGGAAAAGGGGGTAGAACTGGATTATAAAAGAGGAGCGCGACTCACATCTCTTGGAGCTCACTGCAGTAGTCAATCCTCTATCACAAAGAGGACCATGGCTCGATTCCAAAATGAAACGACCACTGGTCTCTTCCGCGCGCCCACAGTCGAAATTCAAGATCTTTCTTTGCTTTGTGATTTCAAAGAAGTGGATTAGTCGACTGTCAGACTTGATCACGCGCCAATGCTGCTGATCGTCACTGCAGTTCTTGGACTGTCGTTAACCTGATTTCTACCAGACAATTTGACGGAGCCGCAAGACCAACAGACAAGTGCAATCATCCAGCTTACGTTTTAAGCCGGTGCATGTTCTGCAAGGCGTTTCCTTCTTAGAACAACTCTGAATCTGATAATGGCGACGAAGTAGGAGCGACGGGGGGAAGCTGCCTTTTATAGCCATCTGCAGCAATGCCATATCCTCCCGCAGTCACATGAAAGACCCAAAGTTCATTCTTGGAAGTCTCGTGCTTGGTGCTCCGACTCCGTTGACTGATTTCTCGTGATTTCCTACTCTCCTGAGCAATATCTCCTCCATAAAGAGCCGCCACACCACAGCAAGCAGTCCACGAGCGGAGTTTGATATCGCAAACATTCAGCTCCAAACGAAGAAAGACGAAGAAAGGTACACTGTTCAACTCTGCCAGGCCCTCCGTAATCTCCTCCAAAAACTGCAAAGATGCCTCTGACTCTGACTCTAGCCATCATCTTCCCTCAAGCTACTTCGATGCTGCACATCATCATCATCCGAAAATGCGTTGACCAAGCGCGAGCCACAATGCCATCACAGCACGAATTCAGTAGAACTGGAAAGTGGCAAGTGAGGAAGATTGACGAGAGCCGCCAGGAAAAAGTACGCAGTGAGTCCTTACGCCTTATGTACCCAGTTTTCAAAGATCGTTGTCTGTTTGATTCTTGAATGCAGCAATGCGTAAATACCTATGCGCAGGAAGCGCAAGCGCACTAATAGTAGCTTAGCGATCAGCTGGATATTGAATGAGGTATGAGCCAGTGGCAACCAGAGTCGCAGATCGTCACACGACCAGTCGTCGATTTCATCGTGTTGGGAGGGCTGGCATGTGACCGACAAGTGAAGACTATAAAGCGTGCTCCCCAGCCTCTATTCCTCTCCACCGCAATCCATAGCTCCAGCTTGCAGAGCGAAGGCGGAAGCAATAATGACGCACTGTTGTGGGAGGCACTGACGCAGTCACCAAGAGCATACTCTTCTTGGGGATCTTTCTCGCGACGGATTTTGAGCGGAAGGAACTGTCGAAACAGCGTTACCAACTTGGAATGGAGATTTCCACCGTTGAGCGTTAGTGAAGACCGGAGTCAGCCTGTCTACAAAGAAAGCAGTCTTCGTAAATTAGTGTCCAGCACAATACTCGAAGATGCGCACAACTCCAAAAGTCATACCATACGTGCACATTCCACGTATTGGCACATTCCATGTGCCAAAGCGGCAGCCGAGTGCGAAGGCGTATCGATAGTGGGCTCAAAGGGCGAGCGCACTCGATTTGATTGAGAGATTGGAGAATGTCGACTGAGGTTTTAAATGCCTAGCTGATCATTGGAAAGATGGCACATGCGCTCGTCGCTGCGTCAGCTGGACAAAAGGGCCAGAAACTTGCAGACGTCTAGTGCGTGGCTTGTATAAAAGCGTACCTCTCCTACCACTTTTCTATGCTCATCGCGGTTTCATATACGCTCGTCCTTGGACATAACCCACTGGGTTATCGATTCGAGCAGAACCCCTTGACTTTGTTGTGTTTGCCGCGCTTGCACCAGCCCCTATCCTCAAAATCGTCCACGTTCCGAGGACTTTGAGCTCATGATGAAAGCCCTAGCAAGTGATTCTTGACGGTGGTCGTCTTTGCTTGATAGTGCTGTAAAAGTTGAGTTGCAGCGCGAAGCTGGTGGTAGTCTGAAAGGAAAGACGCCTCTGAGGGACATCCCACAGGCAATCAAGATTCCACCGGCCACCGCGCGAAGAAAGTGTGTCGCCATTATCCGCTTTCTTCCAGAGCACAGCTCACATCAGTGCGTTGAAGTCTCAGGGGTTGTTCACCGAGAGTTGATGAATTTATACCAATTCCAAAGCCGACTCTCAGGCCAGCGAACGGGCTCAAAGCCTTGCACATGACCGACCTCTCTCGTTATAAAAGGTTGCTGTACCATTCTTCTTCTACCACAATCGACTCGCCACGTTCCACTCGTCGCCTGGACAGATGTTATCGACTGTTCCGCGAGTTGCAACAACCTGACATCACTGGGGTGCGGGTGTGGTGTGGTCGCTTTTCTACAGTCCCAGTCCCTGTAGTCTCCAAATCAGGGACAAAGCCCCAACGCGTTCGCTTCATGGTGGGAGTCTTCATCAAGAAGCCATGGCCTTCGTCATCGATCAATCAGACCGCTGAAAGTAGAACTTGGAAGGAGACAAAATGACTAGTCCCTGAGGGAGGGCAAAGCCACTCGCAAACAGCGCAAAGGACATAAAGAGTCAAAGCTCAGTATGTGAACTAAGTTTTTTTGGTTGCACTAACACTCAAGCTCGCATTGATGAAAGCAGTTGGAGGGACAGAATGACCGTTAATTTATGGCCACAGAAAGACACCTGTCAGCTGATCACACCAACGAGGCGAAGAGCCATATGGTGGAAGCTTCGCGTCTATAAAAGGACGCCGTTCCTTCTTTGCAACTCACCAGGAGCTCGGCCTGTCCGAGTGAAATTCATCGGCTTCAAAGTCCACTGTTGCATCAAGATGGCACAAAATTACACTGGGCCGCGCGTGCGTGTGCTGGGCTCGATCTGTTGCTCTCATTTTCTCTCCTTTTGCAAGTCTTGCTTTCAGTCTGAATGTGTTGGCTCCATGCTGACAGACATCGTGACTTGATTCTGGCGGTCTTCGTCACCAATCAGCGATGTCCAACTACAGAGGCGCGGGAGGATACCGCGATGCAAAGTGAAATATGCAGAAATCCTCGAGAGCGAGCGGCAAAAGCGCAACGAAGGAAAGGTCGGCGGACAATCCTCTCAGAGTGCGCAAAAAAGGCAGCGACTTCGAACTCCAGGCCACAACCAGCGAGAAAGCTTCGCAGCAGAGCTGAAAGCAGGAAGGCCGGTAAGTAGCCAACCAGCAAACTCGCACCAAGAAGCCAACAACTCCCACAGAGCAGTGCTCCAATCAAAAATGAGGACGACCTACCGTTCCCAGCGCACGCGTCTACCTACATGAACATCCAACAGCCGCCAAGCGCCCGCACGCCCACAATGCGGAGCGGCAAGAGGGGCCGAAGCCTCAAACTGCAGGAGGCGCCAAAAGGTACGTACGTGCAGCAAGGTAGTTGCATGTACAGTACAGTACAGTACAGTACATTGAGCATGCATGCATGGGCGCATGCAGGCATATATGGGGGCCGGGGTTCGGGGCCGGGGGGTCGTGATTGATGACGTCTAAGTGTCTGTCGTCTGCTGCTGTCTGTCTGTCGGTGCAAGCACGCGTGGCTGGCTGGGTCAGGGGCTCCTCGACAAGCTGCTGGGGCTTGACAGGAACGTCAGACTCAGGGAGACGCAGGAGGTGACAGGGGGAACGACGGCGCAGGGGCGGGAACGTCGAAAGAGGGAACCCGGGGGCCAACAACGCGCATGTTGGATTGTGGACTGGGAGATGTCAGCAAAGCACTAGTAGTATCACAGTAGGTGAAGAAAGAAATACAACCCAGGCCCAGCTTCAAGTCGTCGCACCTTTGGACGCAAGCGCTTGAATGCTCCCTGTAACTGCCCATTAAGAGAAAAATTCTCTCTATGTTGAACGTATTAAGCGCTTGAGAACTCCACGTCTCTACGTGTTTTGACTTGGCGATAAAGATTTTGGGTTTAGCAATTTCTTTTGTCACCCACAGTGGTAGTCAACTAAGGAAGCAACTACAACGGATACATGTAGCGATCGTCACCGTTGCTGTCAACGCCTGTCCGTCGCGGTAGACAGGCAGACAGCCGGCCGCCAAACTTGACAGATCCGCGAGAAATGTCAGCTGTCGTCCTGATCCACGCCAGGAAGCAGGCGCACGGAACCTTGTAGCTCAGGTACGCCAGTAGTGTGTTCGCCAAAAAGTACAGCACACTTCCCCGATTAAGGTTGGCGCTAGTCGATTTAGTGTCTAACCTTAGCACGACGTACATACCTTACGGCACACTCCCGCCGGTCGAGGGGGGGAAAAGTAGATCTCCCGTTCGATCTGCAATCGTCCGACTGCTCGAGATCCGGAATGAGTCGTTGGTGGTCAAAAGTGCCGGCCGGGGGTGCGTCAGAAAGGCTCTGTTGCCGATTCATCCAGCGGCACAAACGTGGTTGAATTGTAGGCGCGTTGTAGCAAGCCACCTCAAACACATCGCCGGCCGTGAGTCATCCCATCACCTTGTCTTTCAGAGTGGCGGGCATCGTACTTCGACACGGGCCAGGTACGTTGGTGGAGTTTGAGGAGCTTTACCTCGTCCCGCTCCACATCCGCATTCGGCAGCGCCACGTCCAAAACGGGCAAACGGGTTAATCAAGGTCGAACGAAAATGGCTTGCTTGGATGCTTGCTTGGTGGGCTCACGATCGCCTGCTGCCTGCTCGTCGTCCGTCTGATACGACGAATGGCCGCTCTCATCTCAAACACGCACAACGTTGGCGATTCGAGTTGATGGCTGGGACGCGCGTGTGGTCTGATTTCGTGTTTGAGATGCATGCACGGCGCGGAGTGATCTAGTGCCCGCTCCTTGGATGGTTCCTACCTGCTGCTTCGGAGTACGAGAATGAAAGGTCAAGGAAGAAGACAGAGATGGGGTTAGGATGACTTAGGTCGCTCAACCTTGGTTGGACGCAATGTCGTCCGAGGGAGTCGGGACATCCAAGCAGGGTGCAGTTGGAGCATTCATACATCTGGGCTGCCGAGATAGGAAGGGTCCTAGTCCCTGACGGTCAGAAGACGGAAAGCATTGAAACTCCTTGAAGGCATACAGGGAGCATTCGAATGCTCGACAGCCAGCGGATGTGAAGAAGTCGAAGTCGTTGTGAGTAGGTATAGGGAGCAGTCATACGCGCCATGAACGGCTTTGGCAGACAGCCGGTCTGTACCTGCAGCAGACATGAGCTTTATACAGACCTCCCTACCTGTCAATGTTCTGGGCCAGCCAGCCAACACGAACGTACGTCCGTACCGCCAAGTCGGGACCAGCCGTTCGCCAGTGATCACCACGACTGATTGACGCCTCGCCGCCGCCGACGATTCCTACGGTACGTACCGAGCGAGCGAGCGAGCGAGAACGCACAGAGGCCAGGCACATCAATCAAAAATACGACGATGGGAAAGATGTGCGCGAAAAAACCAACCACAGATCGCCGCGAGGCAGCAGAACGGCAGGAGCAGAGGTAAATCATCCTCCCGCCGCGCGGAGGCTTCTAGACTCAACGCCATGGACGTGATGGACGTGAGTGATGGACGTGATGGACGGATCTTCGCCCGTCAGCCACGCGCGTCGAGCATTGCTGATGAGCGGCAGCAGCCAGCGCTCTGCAGCTCATCAGCAAGCGTTTTGGCGACGATCGCCACCGCGGCGGGACGGTGGACCTACGAGCAAGCAGTTCCATCCTTGGGGAATGAGAGAAGGAGGAGACGTGCTGGCAGCTTCGCTTGGCTGTGCGCGCGTCTCATTGCTGGCAACGGACGGGACTGCTTTGCCCAACGTTGGACCTGCTGCCATGTAGTGCCGTGTTGCGCCTACTCCAGTGAGTGCAACGATTTCAAAAAAATGTTTGTGGCGACGGCTGGCACCGAGTCTCGAAGCGCGCGCAATCCATCTGTACCGTCGTCCGCCAGTGCGATTTGATGGGACGAGCGAAAACGTGGGTTGGGACGTGGGGAAATTCCAGCGCGAACAAGGGCGACCTTCAACGAACCGCTCGAGCGACTCGACTTCGACTGCCTTGCGTGTCTGTACATTCCCAGCATGTGCTTCTTCCCGCTACAATGGCCAGCCAACATTGACTGTGCATTGTCGACTTGTGCAAGTACCCAAGAATCCAAATGGCCATGTTGGATTCGAAAATTCGGGGGCATCACTTCGACCTTGCAAGACGCAGCAGCCTGCACGAGCACTCGTCCAATACTCGCCCAAAGACGCAGGGATCGGCAGCGCAGCCGAGGAATGCTCGGTGTTCAGCCTTTTTCCTGTTCCCACGTCGAGGCTGCAGCGGTCTGATTCAGCTGAGCCGTTGCCAAAGCGGCAGGCCGTTGTTCTCTTTGGCTCTGCGATGACTCGGGAGAGCGACGTTGACCCGCACCACGCGTCCCAGAGAGGCATCCTTCACCGGCCAGTTCGTCGTCACGCAGCCTTGTCCGAGCCAATCGGCATCCGTGCCTTGGCCTCGATACGAGACGCCAGCAGGGCAGCTGGCAGCCAAAATGAGAAGTTCGTTTTCCCAACTGCAAGCCCCCCCTTTTACCACAACCCCCGTCGGAACCATGGGAGCTCTGAGCTTTTTGCTAGCGCAGCCGGGGACAGGAATTTGTCAATCGGACATACTAATGAGATCGGCGCGTGGGCAAGACATGGAGCGCCGGGGGGTGGAGAAGCAATCGAAGAGTGGACTGGTGTTTATCAAAACACGTCTAACCATCATGTCGGATCAGTCCGAACAATGAGCGCGAGCACAGGGCACTCGAGACCTTTTGAAGCCTGGCCTGACGGGCACATGCCGGACATGCTGGACATTGGCACGTCGAAGCCAAGGTTCGCTCGCGCCGACCGACAGACGACAGGCGTCGGACAAGACGAGGAGGCTTTGTGAAGTTTGTTTTGGCTGCACATTTGTTGTTTTGGATGGACTTGTTCCGGCAAGGCACGCCTTGCCCTTGCCCCTGTCTCTCCACAACCATCCATGCGAGAATTTTCGAGTACCATTCCCGGGCATGAGGACCGGAAAAAATCCATTGCTTCTGCTTTGGGATGGAGCGCGGGCAGGGGACATGGCGTAGCGTGTCACACGGGCATCGATTTCTTTTTGATGACGAGAAACGTGCGGGTGTTTCTTCAAACGCAAACCGACACGGTTGACCTCGTCGCAACAGTCTCTCGCTTCGACATGAGCAACAACAACAAGGCGGCTGTGCCATATCCCTAAGGCTGGCCTCATCACGACATTCTGGGGACGGCCGGCCTCGTCGTGTTTCTGAGATTTGTTCTCGAAGAAGCGAAGACGCTTTCGAAGGGAGTGATCCCTGTGACCGGTAGAGGCAGCGTGATGGAAAAGAAATTCCTGATGGCGGCCTGAGAGGGCAGAGCACGAGGTGAGGACTTGGCAAGCTGGGGAGGTATCATGAGGCGAAGAAGCAGTGGCGTGGCTTCCCTGCAGGCGACGACGCGTCCTGGCGACGGTGGCGGCGGCTTGTCCAAGTGCGGTCCCTGGGCGGGATGGCGGCGCGGGCGGCGGAACAACAAGCAACGAGATAGGGTAAAAGAATCTGATAAACGGGCAAAGCAGGATTGGGTGGACCGCGGCAGCACCGAGCGCATGGTTACAGCACAGGCGGAGGGCACTCCCTGCGTATGTGGGCAGTGGCCAGTTGAAGCTCGTGCAGCTGCGGCGTGCAGAGGGCGAGTCGTGGGAAGCAAACGGGCCGGTCGGTGATGGCGAAGGAATTGACAACAGTGCTGCAGCCGCCAGCCTCGCAGGACGTCGGGGATAGCTTTGGGCGCAAGCACCTTCCGGAATAAGCGGATTGTGGACTCAAAGTGCCGCATCCAGCATTCAGCATGAGCAGCGGCGGGAGATCGGTCAGCACCTCGTGGCGTGCCGTGGGCCAGATAGGCGAAACTGGGATGGCTCTCGTGTTTTTTCCCTGGGCAGAGAGAAAAGACGTCTGTGCCATGGGAACCATCAAGGTGAAGGCGTTGGTTGGCGCGGCGGCGTTGGCGGCAGAAGGTGGAGTGGTGGAGGAGGAGGAGGAGCGGAGAATGGTGTCAACCAATAATTTTTTTTTTCTTTCGTCAGGGCCTGCGCTACGGATGCTGCGCTGCGCTGCGTTGCGTCTGCGTTCCGCCCGTGGCATGCTGCATCGATCCATCGGGCGAGCGGCCGGCCCACTGTCACTTGGGCTCTAGTGAGCAATGAGCATGGCGCGAGGGCCAAACGGCGCTGCTGTGGATGTGGTGGTGGTGGTGGAGGAAGAGGAGCATGAGGCACCGGGCAGCGGCTAAGGTACAGCTAGGCTAGCAGGGCCCTGGACGGCGTCTCCACCCACTATCCACCTCTGTGCATGCCGCTTGACCTGCCTGCGGATGGCGGTGGGCGCATGGGTGGAGCTGGGGAGGGGCACGACTCGGGACGCCGCTTGCGCCAATGATGAGTTTGGTGTCAGAGTACATGTAGCGGTTGCGAGCATACTGTGGCATGTCGGGAGAGAGCCTCAGGCAGTCTGTTGTCTGTTTGAGCCTCGTGCGGCACGGTACATGTTGCAGGAGGGAGGCAGTGAGTGGCTGCAGGGTCCACAGGGATGAGGGATGTAGTGAATTAAGCAGTGGGATATAGAGGTGCTATAGAGAGAATTGCTCTTCTGGGGAGTCGATCGTCACGCCTCGCGCGCAATCGGAGGGCGACATGGCGGTGGTGGTGGTTTGGGAGTGGTGGGTGAATCTGTGACGACATGTCGCTTTGGAAAGTAGCGCCGAGCGTAAGCTTCCGGCAGCTCGCCCGCGCGCCCGGCGCATGTGGCGTCATGGTGCAGGCGGGCTTGGCTTGAAATGACGAACATGGCGACCAGTCGGCCGTCAGCAACAGTCTCAGGGTTCGTCTCTGCGGCCGTGGAGAAGGGGGAGGGGAGACGGAGACGGAGGGAGGGGACAAGAGAAGGGGCGACAGCCAGGGCTAATGCGTGTCCAAAGAACTCACACCGCCATGGCCAAGTTGAGGTGGTCTCGAGAGAGAGAATGGGCAGGAAATGAGGCCTCAGTCCTCACCCTGGCACCCTGTTGAGTTGGGAAGAGCAAGCCATTCCAGGGCTGCGACGCACAGACGGTCGTATAGCGAGCCGGACCCCTGCCGGTCAGGTTGAGCTAAGAGATTGAGATTAAACGGCTCGTGACTACAACCGGGGGCGAGGGCAACAGACGATCAAACGCTGCCGGGAGTCAAGCCATGCGGGAGCCGGGGGACCGTCAGGGGAGCAGCCAGCTTGGAGCTAGGTAGCCAACGGCCAAGCACGAACCAAAGCATAGGGCCGAGCAATACCTTGGGAAGGCGACAATGACGAGCGAGATATCTCTACGAAGAAGTTATTATCTGGTTGCGGTTTTCCAGGAGGACGGGGGAGACACTATGCTCGAAGCGGGTCTGCCGGGGGGTCGTGATTGGTCCGTGGCAATTGAGCGCACGCTGGCGCCTTTATTGTCTCCCCGTCCCCCACACCACTTGGAGTTCTCGATGGTGTTGCGCCTGCCTATTGTCAAGTTCTGACCATGTCCAACTGTATATCGTAGATTCATGGAGCATTCATCCTCCTCTGCGCGCGCACATAGACTCAAGGCATTCCGGGCAAGGAGACGGACATGGACAGGCCCCCTCGGCTGCCGTGTGCTGGGTCAGGGTGGTGGTCTGCACCAGTGCACCTGCGTCCCGCACGGGCCACACACCAACGCAGGCAGTGGCAGGGTCCCCGCAGCGCCGACTGCGGTGGCTTCGACCCTCTTGGTTTTCCCTGCCCGCAGCACCACTCGCTTGTGCTTGTGCTCGGTCCCTACGATGTCATCAGCGACCTGCGACGACGTAAGAAATATGCTGCTGCAGCTGCTCCAAACTGCCCACCACACCCCATCTGTCCTCCCTCCTCTCTCTACTCAAGATCCAAACCTGCCAACTCGGCCCGCTGCAGCATCCCTCCAAGCTTATTATTCTCTCCTCCTCTGCTCTTCCTCTCTTCCTTCCGCTCTCCCCCCTTCCACTCCCTCACACCAGACACGCCTTCCGCCGGCCGCCCTCGATCTGCGCTCCGACCTGCCCTGCGCGTCAAGACAGCTACCACTCTACTACCTCACCACCGCTCGGCCTTGTCCTCGACCCTCAACAACCACACATCACTGCTTTCTTTGTCTTCCGACGCGCATTCCCCACATTCAGGGCCTCTTTCCTGAAACCTTGTCCAATCTCCAACGTCGTCATACCCGTCGCGCCGCCAGCCCTGAGCTTACCCAAACGCGCGGTTGCGTCCGTCGTCCACCTGCCCCAGGATCCGCTCCACCAAAAAGCTCATCACTGCCGCCATAGGCAACCCGCCTCCTGCACCCTCCTTTGACACCTTTCAAAAGCTTCGCTGATCCCGCGTGCTCGACTGCTGTCTCTGCAAGTGATCTCCACGTTTCGCAAGCCTTCCTGGACCTGCGTTTCACCTTGCTACACAGCAACAACTTCATCCCTCTCCTTCTCACACTACCTTCCGCCCTTACCTCGACATGGCAATGGCCGTCGACAACCGGCAACAGCCCCAAGTCAACATGGGCTTCGACTCGATGCGCTATCCCGCTCCTCACTTCACCAACCCTTGGGTTTCTGCCCCTGCGGCACCTCCCCAACTCTTTCCCACCTCGACGCTTGGCTCCAACACCTCTGGCATGGCCGCCACTGCAGCCACGCACCCGCAGACCGCAAGGCCTGCCGTCTCGATGCCCTACTCGAATCTCTCCGTCAGCGCCCCTACGTCTCTTGGAGCAGGTACTAGTCTCTCTGATGGCATGTACGCGTCGCAAAACTCACTCCACCTCCCCCAAGATCTCATGGCATCGCGGCCCTATGGTACCTCGTACGCCGCCTCGGCCTCGCCCACCGCGCCAACATACGCTCCCACCTCGGCCCCCCAGTACTCAATGGACTACTCGACGGCCACGACGGCCGCCAGGCCTGCCACCTACACCTACCAGCAGGACATGGCCCGCCGTTCCTCGCATCCGTCAGTACCCTCCACCAATTTCCTCGGGGCCCCGCTCGATATCCAAAGGCACCGCCAGAGCTCCCTCACTGACTTCACCGCCAGGATGAACTCGGAACAAACCCAGCGCACCAGTTTCAACGACGCTCTCGACGCCAGCCGGGGAATGGTCGCCATGAGCCAGGACATTACGCCCAGGAACATCTATGGCCAAAATCCCCGCAGCTCGGCCGACTCGTACGGATTTCCGGCAACTCACTCGGCCCACTCGTCAATCTCATCCGCCAGCACCTATCCTTCATACTACAACGGGTCCGTAGCTGAATCCTCCGTAACCGACTATAGCTCCGCCTCCGAGTCTGTTGGTGACATGTCTTCAAGAACCCTCCCTAGGCCCACCGCTCTGGTTGGCACCACCAGCCTTCCTCCGGCACCGCAATCCATGATGGGCCAATTCAGCTCCAAGGTGTCGTCGAGTACCCAAAAGAAGCACAAGTGCAAGGTCTGCGACAAGAGGTTCACCCGTCCGAGTTCCTTGCAGACGCACATGTACAGCCATACTGGCGAGAAGCGTAAGTTCCGAAAGCTCTCCATTGAAGACCAAAACTAATCTTGTTATAGCATTTGCTTGCGAGGTCGAGGGCTGTGGCCGCCACTTCTCCGTCGTTTCCAACCTGAGGAGACATCGCAAGGTCCACAAGGGCGAGCGCGACCAACCCTCCCCCGAGGAGTCGTGATACGGCGTAAAAGTCATATCCGGCCAGCACAACGAGCACCTCGGTAATGTTTGAGGCGTACAAAAGTTGCATCCCAGTCGGCTCCCGTCGCTCCACCTTTTTTTTCTTTCTGGCTCAAAACGGTTGCAGTTTCTGTGTTTCCAGTCGAGATATCCCGCCACGTACTGCGCGTTCATCATTGCGTTGTCTCGTATTTCCTCGACTCTGAAGAGAACACTTTTATCTTCTAGACAGTCGCTACTTATACCCCTGGTGTGGTTTTTACTTTTCATTTTCTTGGCTCTACCGGCGTTCCAGGCTGGAGTAGAGCACGGCGTTTTCCTGTGCAGCGGTTTTTATGCAGACTCTTCTCTTCGTTGATGTTGTATTAATATTCTCCATTTGTGGTTTGGGATATTTCCTTTTCCGATTTCCTACCCAATTTTCCTTTGGCTACGGACCTGCTCTCTGGCTTACGGCGGTCACTCGTTTTCATGTCAGCCTTGGCGCTGCTGGGCCGGTTTTTTCCTTTTCCCTGGTTTGTCTCTACGCGGCGGTGCATTCGCGCATTTTCATACGTTTTTTCCTTTTTACACTGTGTGTACGATACGGAGAAAAGAAGGCGGGGGGTTGCATGTTCTATAGGCCAATATGGGCTGGCTACTACCACAAGAAGCAGGAGGAAGGACGGCAAAGCTTACAGTCCGCCAGGTACAGGCGCGTTCATACTACCACTACTACAACAGGCAGGTGAAACTCCTGACCGAACTGACGGCTTACGGGGAACGGAAGGGAAGGGAAAAAGCCGGACATGGCAAGAAAGGAAACGCCACCCACAACTTTGTACTGTGTAAGCTCACGACGCTCGCTATTATTCGTAATATAATGCAAGATACCAAATTCAAAAAATTTGAACTCAATGTGAAGAGAAAATGCTTCGGAACTCAATGTGAATAGTTCGAGTTTGCAATCGAATCAAAAGCCTACAAAAGCCGACTTGATGTCTCGGTGATAGGTACGGCGGCGGCGCATGGAGAGATCGACACTGAGAGAACCCCCCAAACCTGTCCGCGAGAACCCCCTCCCCTCTGACAGGCTGTCGCCGCCATTCCCCTTCCCCGTCCACCCATCGCACGCGTCGCGTCGGACCGGATCTTTGGCCGCCAGCCCGCCGCCGCCGCCACTGCCACTGCCACCGTCCTTTGAATCGCCCAGTCAGTCGCCCAGTAGTCATCGCCCTCAGTCTCAGTCGCCACCACCACCACATCACATGCATTAGTGTCAGATTTGTCCCCGTTCATTCGTGTCGGGCACATGGCCGCCCGGGTCCACAGGTGGTATGCGGCATCTCTCTCTCGCGCCTCTAGCTGCAAAAGCGTCGTTGCCAACAAATTAACTTGCTCAAGCATGCACATGGCATGGCCCCGATTATTATTACTTTTTTGCGTTTCAGATTTGCTTTGCACTGCCTCTCTCTTCCATCGTCTCATCGCTCTCGTTGGCTGCGGGCTCGTCTCGTTGGCCACACGGGTGAGGCAGAGGCTCTGATGGCCCCCAAGCGTTGCGATAAAAATATCTACTTTTCATTTCACTGGATTTCTATGTATGGATGGAGATGAAGAGATGAAAAGAATATGGAGAAGTAGGCGGTGCACATGCAGGGCAAGTAATAAGGTGAGAGGTGAGAGAGGTTTGCAATTTCCTTTTGCGACCCCCACACACCCACGCGTGCAAAAGTAGGTAGGCAAAGCCGTCGACGTCCATGTGTCGTCCGTTCGGGTGGATGCGGCTCTCCTGTGCGCCAGGTGCGGCTCTTCAGTCGGGTTGCTGGTTGGGGGTTTGACGAGATGAGACGTCAGCACAGACAGATGGAGCCGTGAGCGAGCTGGTTGCTGGGGTTATTTGAAATAACGTTTTGGCTCTCCTCCGCCGCGGCCGACGTCATGATGTGTGCATGTGGTGTCTGTGGGTAACCGGGCAAAGTACCAGTGCAGTGGGTGGGGGCTGGCACAGTGGCAGCTGCTTTGCGGTTGTGGGTGTTTAATGAAGGTGGGGACGGGCAGTCAATTGATGGTTTAGTTGTGGTGTGTGTGGATATGGGATGGATAGGAGAACAGTGTGAGGCGAGAGCGTGAGTAAGTGAGAGAGAGAAGGGGGCAAAGAGTCGGGTTGAACTTAGCCGACCATCTCCAACACCTGCAAGCAAATCGTAGACCGTGACGCTTTCCTTATTCCCCATTTCAACCCCCAGCATGTCTTCGTATACCGTACGCGGCTTATCGGGAGAGATTGATAAAAGTCGGACAGAAGGACCGGCCCGCGGAAATGGTAAGCAGTCCTACTGCTGATGGTGCATGAGCTGGCATGTCAGCGCGGGTTTGGTGGACGTGTTGGGTTAGGACTTGGCAGGGACAGAGGGAGCCAGCGGAACCCACGGACGACAACGACGACCAAAACTCCTCTCGGGCTGTCGCCCATCCCGATCCGTACTGATCCGGGCAGGGAGAAACTCCGACTGGTCAATCAGCTGCAGAGAGCGTCCGGTGGTGGGTGGAGAGACAGCGGTTTTGGTGATCAAACAAATTGGTCGCCCGGGAGGGTGCCAGATGGCGGGTTGAGCGTCTTCTTGTCGGCTGTGGACTCTGATGATGCTGCTGCTGACGATTGGATGAGTGATGATGGTTGAAGATGGACCGCGCCGAGCGCGAGGGCGAGGGATTTGAGCGAGGGACGAAAGAGGAAAAAAAGAGATTAGATTGCATAGGACGAGCGAATAATGTGCAAAAGGTTGTGCTTTGGGAGCGTGGGGGCGCGCCGTGGCCTTTTGATGACTGGAGAGACTTGAGGTGAGCTCAGGAAGGAGCGCGCAGGAGTCGGGAAGTCGCAGGTCGAGGTCGGTGAATGACCAAACCACATCTTAGTCCCCTCTCACTCTCTCATGAGAGACACTGTGGTGTTGAGTTCGGGAAATTGCCATTTCCTGCATGACGTCGTCTGTTTCTCTCTTCTCATGCCCCCATCTCCATTCTCGTCTGTTTCTCAACGTCTTCCGACCTCATACCTTCGGCTCCGCCTCAAACAAGACCCATCTGCCTGTTACAAAACAATCGCCACGCAACATGAGGACGCCGACCATGGCGACCACGACCTTGCTTCCTCATGCATGCAGGCAAAATGCACGCCCGCAGCGCAGTGTCGCAGGCATCGCCCACGCCCTCGCGCGCCCATAGCGCTCGCTTCAGTACTCATGCTTCCCATCGCCTAGCTACTAGGGAAACACGTCGCCAACGACGACAGCCGGCGACGAGGAGAAACGTTTACACAAAAGACGATGCAACGGTCGCCAACCAAGCGAGGAGTAGACAGGCCACGAGCGACGGCGGCGCACGGTCTGTGTCATGGCCAGGAGGGTGCAGGAAGCTCAAAGTGAAGGTTTTCAATGCCCACCCAATGTCGTCAGGTCAACGGCAAGAAGCGAGCTCTCTCACTGTACCTCAGGCAAGGCCTCCATCTCCAAGGTCACGACTTAGTCGCCTTGCCTCACATGGCGCAAAAAAACAAGCGAGCGAGCCGAAGTCAAGACCATGTCGCCTCACGAACGATTACGCCACGGAAAGAGAAAAGGGAATTTTGCAGGCACGGCAAGCTACTTAGCTTCGGCATTTGAGAAACAGACGATAGACTCAGTCTGGCAAAGTCTTGCACAAACCGAAAACGAGGATAGCAGGTGCAATGCTGAGGACAACAGAGGTGAGGTTGCGCCGGTAGGCTGCGCGTCAACGTCAGCGGCGTCGCGGGCCCGGCGCCTCCAGCTGCGCAGTGGCGTCAGTGGGCGAGCTTGGCTTTTCGCGCTGATGCTTGGCGTCTTGTTGGCTTCATTTGTTGCTGTGTGGTTCCCAGTCGCTGTCGTGGCCATGGGCCCCCAGCCTCTGTCGTGGGTGATGCTAGGCTGCCGGCGCCGCCTGCCATCACACGCTTTTCCGTACCACGCTGAGCGAAAGGATCGATGAGATGAGGGTCGCGAGGAGATTGTGGTAAGTTGGCGCTCGACATTTCCTCTTATGCTCTCACGCTTCTCTCTGTTTCCGCTGCTCCACAGTCGACGAGGGGAGGGCAAAACATCCCGGCTGCGGAACAACCAGGGTTTTTCTCGTCTTCCGTCATCGTATGAGCTTATATCGGTCTCTATCTTTTTTGTCTGTTGCTGCCCTATGAGAGTAACAGAAGTACGCTAAGGACGTTGACACTGTTGACGGCTCTGTTGATGCACGTCGCGTGGTGGTGGCGCTGACTCGCTCCCTTTCTCTCCCGTCACAGCTTACCGGCGGCGGCGCAGCTCCTCCACATCCCACGGCAGCAAGAGGCAGGACCCTGATCATCATTGCTTCGCCCTTAGCGCACCAGTGCGTCCCTACGTCCGTACGAGCTGTTGTGGGGACGGCACCAAAATGTCGTGCCATGAACTGTGCCTTAGTCGGTGAATGCGCGCCATAGACGTGGTGGTCTTTTCTGCCAGTTTTTATTTCTTGGGCCAATCCCCGTTGCCCGCAGTTTCCAAGACACTACCACACGAACTAAATTTTTTTTTTTTTCATTGGTATACTACCTTCCCTCGTTCCACCACCCTGTTTAGCGCTGCATCCCGTCCAGCGACCCTCTGCCTATCCTCGCTAGGCAGGTTTTCCCAGAACATCTCCAAGATGGGTGCTGGCGCGGTTGCGGTTGTAGTCGCATCAACTATCTACCGCGACTAGTCTCTGCCACGCCCAGTGTTCTCCAAAGGGCACTGTGTGCGATGCAGACAGATCAAGGGAAGACAGATGCGCTTGATTGGTTAGCCACTTTCACACCCTTTTTTTGCAGATGGGTAGCGAAGGAGAAGGCCGATAGGGTGGTACTGCATTCGCCGTGACCACTTCCATAGCGACCACCACCACAACGGCGCAACAGCAGCGGGAGGGCGGGCACAGCAGCTGAGGCTACACCTCACGCACGCAGCAATGCAGGATGACGACACAGAGACTCACGACAACCTCAAGACATTACTCAGGACACGCCCAGTCGTCATTTCGCGATACTCAAGGGACACTACAAACTTGCTATGCGGCTGCTGCAAGACAAGAAAAGAAATAAGACGGCTTTTTTCCTCGGGTCGGTCGGCTACTAAGTTAGCCTCATGTGTGGCTCAAAGCTACACACCTACCCACCGACCTAAAATTCCGCACACCCATCCCTGAGACCTGGGGATATGAGTTACGCAATCTTTGCAGCAAGTCAGTAGGCAAACAGCCGAGCAAGAATAGCACCCGCATGTCAGCTTAGGACGACTTGTTTTCCCGCACGCAGACCACAACCACAACGACAAAGAACGAAAACCACACGCCACAGCCGAAAAAGAGCTTGAGCCTAAAAACAGAAAACACACTCGTCGCGCGGCGGGTGATGATGTCGCGGCTGTCGACGTTGCGGGGATATCTCCTGTCGGTCTCCTGCACGCTGATGTAGTTGTCCAGGAAGACACCACCTACGGGCCTACACTCCTACATTTACTTGCGGGAGTCCACCTGCCATCCCTACCCGCCTACCAACCCCTACCCTACTCCATGCGTCCGCGCGCCAGACCAACCTGGATGGCTTTGCCTGCCGCAGATGGAGGCTGGGAAGCCCTCACCTGCGCTCCCCTCCCTCACGCAGCGGCGCCGCTGCCATGCGGCATTCGGCAGGGTTGACCGCTGGCTTGAAGCTTTCTGCTGCCCGTCGCAGATGCGGGCGTTGAAATGGTTTACTGCTGCCAGCATCCCAGTTGGCGCTTCCCTCCTTCCTCCCGCTGTGCCGCACGCTCTCACGCTACCAGCCTGTTCGCTGTCGGTTCGTTTGTTTTTGGCCCCCTGAAAGACCTTGTAAATTAGCGCAAAATTGCTCCTCTTGTCACTGGACGACCTTTCTCCGCATTGCTCTTTTCCCCACACTCCACACTCCGCGTCCGACTATCTGACCGCGACGCGAGTCGGGTCGGTTGGTTTGAGTTGGCTCGTTGCTGCGATCGCGCGGGATGGGCTGAACTGAGCCGCGGCGCGCTGGGCAGGGCAGCGTTTGAGGGCATGAGTCGCTTGGTTCGTGGCATGCGTCATCACGAAAATTGCCTCCCTACTCAACCCACCACCTATACCTGTTCTGCAGGTCAACGCAACAGCACAAAGAGGCGCCCATCGCAGGGCTGGCTGCGATGCTTTCACCCGTCGTGGCAAGAGATGCGAGGAGCTGAGTAGCCGAGCTGAGCGGCGCGAAACGCCCGTTGAGTCGAAACGCTGGAGGAGCGTCGACAACCAAGATCTGTTTTGGCGCGCATGAACTCATGGCGTCGACGGGGTGGTAAGGTGAGTCGGTCCTCCACACCCTCAAGGATCATGTTTGGATTGGATCGTGCGCGGCGGGCGGGCGGGCGCAGGCGCGAAAAGTATGCGTGACGGGAGTGATGTAATGCGGGAGGGATGAAGGGAGGGATAGGGATGGGATAGGTAGGTGGATGGACGGGATGTACAGGGGAACTTGTACTGAAAGGGCTAAAGCAGAGCAGTCGAAATGCGAATGCAAGCAAGGTATTGGTCATGGACATGGAGGTTTAGGCAAAAGCAGAGGAATGGCTATACGATGCGGATACCTGCCTGCATTGCCAAACTGGATTAACGTGGAGAGAGTGTGGGGAAGACAAATGTCCGTCTCCCCGCCTCTTCACAGAAAATTGGACAAGGCACGCGGCATGAGAGAAGGCGCAAAAGTAGAGTCGCGACGTGATTAGCTACCAACTGGGATAGGGCTTGTTGGAGGGCCGCCATTTCTGTCTCCCACTCACACTTAGCACATGCCGATACACCGTCCTCGTTGCAATTTACTTATCAATCTATCTACACGGTTCACAATCAATCATTCTCTCGGCATGACGTCTGCTTCATCGCTCTCCAAAAGCTTGAACCACAACGTCGACGGGTGAGGGCGTGGTCCGAAATTCGAACAACTTCCTATTCGGGACAATGGAGTCGCTGCAGCCGTTCTAGGTACGGATAATGGTGACTGCTATATTGATTGGATGGCAGGCCTTGATGCTTTCCATTGAGCGATGTGGCGCCATGATTGCGAGAAAGCCGCGTAGCCACCACCAGCATCCAATCGTCTTGCCCACCCTAGCGCTGTTGGCTTGAGGGAATAGGCACAGGGCATTGTGGACGAGCGGACCAGCTGGCTACGCTGGCTTGCGTCTTGGCGCGGCATGTGAGGTGGACGAAAACCACGACGCGACGACGCAGAAGGAAGGTCGAGCGGTTGGTTGGTTTGAGCGCGAAGAGCATATGCCATGCCAACCCAGCCGCCACCACCAACCCACAGACCGGCCTCCTCGTGCAGCCAATCGTGTCGGTTCAGTCGAGCCGAATCGTTCGGGGAACTTGGTTCGCACGAGCAAGGGGGGTTTGCTTGGTTCATGTTCACCCCGGGCTCCCAGACATCAACAACGGCCGCCGCGCTCCACATGTGGCGTCAACGTGTTCGCTGGCGGTGATTCGTCGTCTTCTGCCGCCTCTACACAACGCCGCTGTGAGCACGAGTGGTGGCGAAAAAAGGAGACGGCCTCAGTCCAATGGAGATGGAGGGCATGCTGAGGTGGTGTTTGTTGGTCGGCCCGAGGATCCTGGGCTGGGATCCATGGATGGGATGAGGTGGACAGGATGAAGTCGGCGGCGGAATAATGGGAGGTGCACTTGTCGGCCTGGCATCTTCATTCGTCGCAAGCCGTCAAGCTTCGCTCTGACAGCTCTGCGTCGGCTACCCTGAGTGATGCATCATCTGAACCACCCGGCCGGGTCTCAACGTCCGTCTCGGTCTCATTGCTGACACGCTGCAGAAACCAAAGGAGCTGAAACTGGAGAGTGAAGACGAGATGGTGGACAGTGACAACCCAACACCTTGTTGAAGGCGAAGAGGCAGACGCTCGGCTCAACTCGACGATGGACAGATCATGATCAATACCGCTCCCTCCCCTCCCCTCCGCCCCGCTGCCCAGCACGCACGCGCGTGGGCGCGCCGCGCTATCCTCTGCAATAATCAAACGGCTCCTCTGTCTGCGGGCCTCCCCGCGGTGCATGTGGCTTGCATCATTTCTCGTGTCTGTCCAGCACTGTTCGCACGGTGCGAACTCGGTAGACCCCAACCCAAGAAAGCTGCCTGCCTGCCTGCCCTCCTGTCCTGGGCAAGGCTGCTGCTCCGAAACTCGAGCGTCTCTCGCACACTGCGCCGGGCCCCCTCTCCAAACCCGCCCTGGGCAGAGCATTACCGAGACGAGCTGGTATGTGGTGGCGGGCAGGGGTTGAGGGACGACGTGGAACCGTTTGAGAGCCATCCCCCCCTTCTGTTCCCCTCCCTCCCTCCCTCCCTCCCCAGATCTGCAATTCCACTTGGCAATGTCGGCCACGAGGCGATCGTCAGGAACACCTAATATCGCCGGGTGGATCCCATTTCCTTTGTCGGTTCAAGTGATTCCCCAAAACGGCTTCTCAACGGTCGAGCTTGGATGCTCGCGGGCTTGGTGCTTCTTCCCAGAAAGGGGGGTCCGTCCGCGCACACAATCCCCTCAAGCCCCCGTCATGTGCCCCAGGGGCTGTGCCTCTTGTCGCTGTGGAGTTGTCTCAGATGCCTCATATCCAAAAGGCTGGCTGCGAGATTAGGTCGCCCAAAATGTCTCGTCCAACGGCCCGGATTGCTCTTTGCAGGCGGACCTCGTGGTGGTCTCCCCATCGTGAGGCCATATTCAGTCGTCTTGCAACTTGTTGCCCTTTTGCCATCATGTGCGCTCTGACGCTCAACTTCTTCAGAGCATTTCGTCATCCTCAAGTCCCCTTTTTCGTTATCGCCTCTAGTTATCATGGTACTCCTGGCATCGAGGGAATGTTGCTTTCGTTTTCCGAAATATGCTCCATCCTTCTGCCTCACCGCTACTCTCGTCAATCGGGGTGTCCTTGATGAGACTCGGAGATGGAAAGCACGTGTTGAGTAAAGGGTGTCATAGCTTGTTTTCAGAGCTTCCTGTGGACAGTATTTCCTGGGTATCAATTCAGACCCTGCTCTCGCCATTCCCTTTGAACGCCGCCTGAAAACATTCAACGCCTGCCAATGACGGACTCCCCATATGCTGCTCTTTGAAAAATATCCAACCAACGCCAGTCACGCTCATAGGCGCAATCCAAATTCCACTAGTCCCTGCCATATGTGATTTTCCCTCGTTTTGCTGGCTTTCCATCATCATCCTCTTCTTTGGATGTTCGCTTCTTGTTATTCGGGGCTTTGCTCGTCGTACTTCCTGGCGTTGGATGATTGCTCTCTCGCGCGCTCGGGAAGGACGATGTTGGGGTAGGCGCATGCGAAGGTGTGGTTTGCGCCGATCCTGCGGGGGAGTCCTGCTGCACACATCATTGGCACTCGATCATCTCAAAGATCGACCGTGGATGGCCACGAGCCCAAATGTCCCAGCCAGACGGCTCCAAGATATCGTAATCGCAAACTTACGTTTGCCATGAAGCTGTGTGAGCTCCGACTGAATATTCGGTCTTGATCGCTGATGGGAGCCTTTCTCCGCGCAGCATTTGCACCACCAATGCTGCCCGTTGTTCCTGCTACTGCTCCCTTGATGTAGTTGTCGAATCCCTTGACGATGTTTCCTGCCGTGGTTTCCTCGAGGTAATTCGTTTCCGCGCGGTAGATTGTCTCTTCGAGGTTGTTCTGGATGAAGCGCATTAGCGACTGGATCCAATTGAGTCGAAATAGCACCCACCAGAGCATTGTCAAGTAGCCGTTTCTTCTGCAGGGCATCACGCAAGTCCTTCCGCAGCTTTTCGTAGTACGGCAGACCTCGCGTGGCTTCGGAGTTGGCATTGGCGGCCGGGTCGGCGGGAGGAGCGTTTTCGGCCATGACGGATGACTCGATACAGTTACACAAGATGAGGATATCAGGGCGGACGGCGGTGGGTAGGGATGGCGATGGGTTTGGCGAACACCGGTAGCGACGCGATGGTGTTGAGCGCGACGGCTCGGCGTTCACCGCCTTCGCTAGCGCGTTCCCCGCGGCGGAAGTTGCCTCATCTCCGGCAACGACCAACGTACTTTGTCTGATCAAGGCTTCGGAGCAAAGTTGTCGCATGCACTACAACTCGACTATTCCATACCTCCAATCGGCAAGATGACGATGAACGCCAAAGACGTCAAGGAGCATGGCGATGCCATCCTGAAAGCCTCGGCCGCCGGCGAGCCTAGCGAGTCCTTTATCAAGCTCTTGGACGATTTGCGCAACGGCGTCCAAGCGACGGAGGACATTCTGCGCTCGACGAGAATCGGCATCACGGTCAACAAGCTCAAGACCCACAAGGATCCTGCGGTTGCTAGGAAGGCAAGCGAGCTGGTGTCAAAGTGGCGCGGTGACGTGAAGAAGACTGGAGGTGGCGCGACACCCAAGCAAGTCAATGGCACAAGTTCACCTGCAACCGCTTCACCAGCTCCCGCAGCAAAGCCCAAGCCCAAGCACACGGTCCCCCCCGAAAAGCGCAATGCCAAGGCCGATGGAGTGGACCATAGGGTCACTGGAAATCCGACACGCGACAACTGCTTGAAGCTCATGTACGACGGATTGGCGCTGATGTCCGAGGATCGTAAGTCCTGCGCCATACATGCTTCGTGAAAAATCTTTTCGCTGACTTTGTTCACCTCATCAGTGCCCGCGGTCGTCCTCGGAGTAGCACGCGACGTCGAACTTGCCGCCTTCAACAAGTACCAGCCCGAGACCTCTTCGCAATACAAGGAGCGCATGCGCAGCCTGTATCTCAACCTGAAAAACAAGTCTAACCCAGGCCTGCGCCGCCGCGTGCTCTCTGGCGAGATTCCTCCGACGAAATTCGTGGTCATGACGAGCGAGGAACTGATGTCCGACGAGAAGCGCGCCGAGGCGGAGCGCTTGGAACAGGAAAACATGAACAAGGCCATGGTTGCGCGTGCGGAAAAGAGCATCAGTACGAGCTTGACTTGCGGCAAGTGCGGTCAAAAGAAGGTTTCCTACAGCCAGGCGCAAACCCGGTCCGCCGATGAACCGATGACGACCTTTTGCGAGTGCACCAACTGCGGCAACCGCTGGAAATTCTCATGAGTTTCTTTCTCTTTTCGGACCATGTCCACCAATCCACTAATACCCCTGGAAAAAATGGGAACATCATTTTATCCATCACACAGGCACGTTTGCCTGGCTCTAGAACCGAGTGGCATGTGGCGGAGGCGGCATCGGAGTTTTCGACGAGGCGGAGTCTGGCAGGGTTACGTCCGAGACGATTCACGGCAGCAAAGGTGGAAGTCAGGGAGGTAGAAGTTAGGAGAGTTCTTGCGTTGGTTTCTTTAAAATGAGCTTAGAGCGCGCTTTCATACCACCGGCTAATGTTGCTTGGTCCTTTGCGCATGATCACGCGGTCAATGCCGACAATTCAGAAGTCCTTTCTCCAAGCTTAGCCATTGGCAAGACTTGAAGACCAAAAAATATGATTTTTCGAGTCTGCTTCTTTCCCCGAAGAGAGTGTGATCAGGGTCATTGTCCACTTCAAGTGTTGCTTTCTATGCTGAAGAAGACTGCATGAAATGGAAAACATCCTGGCTCCTATGTAGTCACTCAGAGAATGTGAGCAGCAAATTCCGGAGGCAATATCGCAGAAATCGGTCATGAGCTTGAGAAAGTCATGCATCTGCCCAAATTCCCAAATTCCGCCCAAAGCAGGGTCAACATATTCCTTCAACATCCACTGTACCCGCATTCAGAGTTTGGTACATCAATTCTCCTGTACATTTGCAATCACATAACATTCCAGGATTCTTGGTCTTGGTCTTGATCTTCCATATTCCATTGAAAACTAGAACACCTGATGCCTCCCTTTTTGACAAAAAAATTACACTTACGCGACATCGACAAACGCCCTCTTCTTGCGACCCTTGTCAGCCGCAGCCTCCTCCTGAACATCTTCCAACCTAGCCACCTTGGAGTCATCCGCCTTGGATCCGACAAACTTGACCGCCGCGGCATTGAAGCCCATCATGTCCTTGAGCCCGCCCAACGTGGTCCTCAGATCCTCGCGCATGTCCTCGAGCGTCGTCTTCAGCTCCTTGCTCGCCACAATCTGGCGCTGGTGCGTGCGCAGCATGAAGAAGAGCACGCGGCACACGAGGGGGACGTTCCACTGCCTCCGCACCCAGATGTTGATGAAGCGGAACAGGCCCGGGAGCGTGGAGAAGGGCAGCACGAGTAGCGCGTCGTGAAGCGAGGCCGCTGGGATCTTGGCCACGGTGTTGAGGACGTGCTGCTCGGCGCTGATGCCGCCCAGTGCCATGTATAGAGGGTCGCGCTGCGGCGGCGCCATGTTGACTGACGGGTTGGCTGCCCGTTTGGCTTTCCACTCGTTGACGGTCTCCAGGTCCGCCAGGCCCAGCTCTAGCGCTTCGATGATGCGTTCACCTGCCGTCAGCGTCGCAATCGTTTGCTTCGTGGCGGCGCCGACTTCGTCCTTTTCGCCATCTTCCCCTGTGGCGTCCCCGTCGGCGTCGAGAGAGGTTGCGAGCGTTGACTCATACAGCTCTTCAAGCTCGCGCTCGCGCTCTTCTTCGAGGAAGATGGGCTCGTCACTCTGGTTCCACACCCGGATGCTCTTGTCGTGCGAGGCGGTGACGAAGAAGTCGCCGGTCCGGCTGACGACCATGGCCCAGATCTCGCCGTGGTGGCCGTCGAGCTTTTGGATCTGCTCAAACTTGTCGCCGTCCCACGTCTTGATGGTGCGGTCTTTGGATGCGCTGAAGAAGAAGTGGCCCTCATCTCGCGAGACGGGGTGTGGGACGAAGGAGACTTGCATGATGGAGTCTTGGTGGGCGAAGAACGACTTGTGGCAGTCGCCAAAGTCGAGACCCCAGAGACGCACATTCTTGTCGGCGGAACAAGTTGCGATCAGTTTGCTGTCCGAGGAAATGGACATGTTGAGCACGGGGAGCTTGTGGCCGTAGAGGTTCAAGAAAAGCTTTAGTGAATCAACAAAGAAGACCTTGACCGTGTTGTCCAGAGTCGCGACGGCCAGGAGGCGAGAGTCTGCGGAGAAGCAGAGGCTCAGAATGTCATCATTGACCTTGAGCGTGCGTGAGTGGACGAGCTTGAGCTTGGGAGTCGTGCGCTTCGTTCCAGGAATTTCTTCCTGGACGATTTCAAAAGTCCAAAACTTGGCCGTCTTGTCTGCGCTACCGGTGACGACTGACTTTCCGTCTGGATGGAGATCAAGGGTCCATACGGCGCCGTCGTGCGCCTGAACAGTGTCCACCAGCTGCGATGATGCAATGTCAAACAGCTCGATTTCTCCCGTCTTCGTGCCGACCACCACAATCTTGTCTCCAGGAAGGAAAGCGCAGCAGAGCGCGTAGCCGCACTCGAGAGTGCGCAGACAAGTTTGGGTTTTGACGTTCCAGATCTTGAGACTGCCGCTCGAGGCCGATGCCAACATTCGATCATCAGAACTCAAGGCCATGGCGCGCACATCTGTCCGATGTCCAGGAAGATCGACGGAATATTGACGACTGTACTCTGGCGGCTCCTCCTTTGATGCCTTCTTCGTTCGCTCTTTTGTCGGGATGGTGTAGTCTTCCAGCAGGTTGTTGGTAGTCGCCACGAGCAGTTGTAATGCCTTTGAGCCCCTTCCGGTCCATTCCACAGACCGCACCTTGCCTCCTGTCCGGACGATGACATATGGAGTAAAGATGTCGGCAACACTTACGCTCACGGCGTCGTCTGCGTCCGTCATGTCCACATCGCCTCCCTTCTCCTTGAGCTTTTCCTTTCTTCTCTTCTTCTTTCTGGCTAGGCTTTTTTGAACTTCCTCATCGGATCTTATTCTCCAAATCTCGACGGCCTTTTCTGAACCGTGTATCGCGATGTAGTCGAGTCGGGGATGGAAGCGGATTCCCAGTGTCCGGTCCTTGCCTTGCCGATTTAATGTGCCCCGGTCAATCAAAAATCTGGAGTTTGCAATCTCGTCCACTTGTTTCGACGCGCTGCGGAGGCCCTCTTGGTCAATAGCCCAGATCTTCAGCTCGCCATCGTTTCCAGCCGTGATGCATCCATTGTGGTCGGGAGAGACGCCAAGTGCCCAGCATTCTCCGTTGGTCTGCGCAACGTGTGTTTCGATGCAGTGCTGGGAGTTGACATCCCAAATTTTGATTAATGCATCCTTGCTCGTGGAAAGGAGGAAGACCGGGCCCTCGTCGCTAACGGCAGGCATCTCGTCCTCGTCGCCATTTTCGTCGGGGCTGACGCGAAGAAATTGGAGGCCTGTGATTTGATCCTTGTGGCCGCGAAGCTTGAAAAGACCAACTTCTCCTATGAGGTCCCACACAATGATGTCGGTGTCCTTGGAGCCACTGGCGAGCCGCACTCCAGAGTCGTCGAAGGTCAAGTGTGTGACGGCCGACTTGTGACCGTTGAAGCTGATCAAGAGGGACGAAGTCTTGGAATCCCAGACCCTAATACTGCCATCTGCGTATCCCACGGCGAAAACATCGGGGTCGGTTTTGCTCTGGGCGATGGCAGTGACTTCAGCAGAGCAAGCTCGGTCGTGCCATCTACTGAGAAGGTCGCCCTTCTTCACGTCCCAGCAAAGGACTTCTTCGTTGGCACCGACGTAGGCATGACCAGCGCCAGTCAAACGGTTTGCGCCAGCATCAGGAACCCAGACTGCATTCGAGGTTGCAGAATTTACGACGCCGAAGGTATGCGAATGCTCATACTTTCTATTCAGATTAGCCGGGTTCACGCGACAATATGATGAGCAGACTTGGACACGTACACGTATGATTTGACCATTGCGAAAGGTTGTTGACAGAGGCGCGTCTGCCGTCTCAACTTTTTCGAAGCTCCGAGCGGACTTTTTGGGCGATCCCGCTACCTTTCCGCGCGCCCCACGTCCCAGCGCTTGGCGCCCGTAGGGCGGACCACCGCCTCCAGCTGCACCACGGCTGCCTCGTCACCACCCCCGGATCACGCATCAACAACCTCTATATCCTGCAGCGTCGCCCACGATGTTGCTCTTGGACTACCAGAATGTGCTCATTGAGTCGCTGCTGAACGACCGTCTGTCAGGGTACAGAATGCCCCTGCATTGCCCTCAGATCGAGGAGCTAGCCCCCGCGGAGACCGGAGTAGCTAACAGGACTACAGAGGAGCTCCCCCAGCCTCCATTGACCAGATTGTCTCCGACTTTGACGGCGTCACCTTCCACATCTCCACTCCAGAAACCAAGTCTAAGATTGTCGTCTCGATAGCCGTCCGATGCTTCCAGGAGCTCCTCAAGTACGGTGCCCAGCAGGTGCTTGAGCGCGAATACGGCCCCTACATCATTGCCCCGGAATCAGGCTATGATTTCTCAGTGCAGGTTGACTTGGAGAATTTGCCTGCGGACCAAGGTAGTAGCTCTCTGCCGTGGGTATTGGAAAGGATACTGATTGAGGCACAGAGGCTCGGGATGAGCTGGTTCGCAAGATCTCCCTGCTGAAGCGCAACGCCATGGCTGCTCCTTTCGAGCAGGCTTTCGACGAGTTCGCTGCCCTGCAAGAGGAAGCCTCCAAATACACGTCCGAGTCTGCGCCCCAGGGTGTCCGTGAGGGCGGCGCTGTGCGCGCAATCCACTATCGCGAGGAGGAAGCCATCTACATCAAGGCTGGTCACGACCGAGTGACAGTCATTTTCAGTACGGTCTTCAAGGAGGAGACGGACCGCATTTTTGGCAAAGTCTTCCTGCAGGAGTTCGTCGATGCTCGGAGGAGAGCCATTCAGAACGCCCCACAGGTTCTGTTCAGGAACGACCCGCCTTTGGAACTCCAAGATCAACCAGAGCTTGCACAAGCCAGGGCAGGCGATGTTGGCTACATCACCTTTGGTGAGTTGGTTGCAAGGGGGAGTTGATACCTGTGAGCTAACAGAAGCAGTCCTCTTCCCTAGACACCTGACGCTTCAACGCCGTTACGAGGTCATTTCCCACATCCAGACTTTCCGTGACTACTTCCACTACCATATCAAGGCATCCAAGGCCTACATCCACTCGAGAATGAGGAGACGCACTGCCGACTTTCTGCAAGGTAAGGGATTCGCAGTCAATTTCGAAAAGGGAGATGTTAATGCCATCAAGTTCTGCGCAGAGCCAGACCGGAGACGGAGGAGAAGGAGAGAAAGACTGCCAGTGGACGCACTTTCAAGGTCAACTTCTAATGTGGCGACAAGGAAGCATGTATGTAGAAGAATTGCTTGGGAAGCCGTAACGTGCCAGGGTGCTGCTGTCGTGTGCTGTTTTAGGGAGACGCGTCAAGTGCATGGAGGTCGTGGAACGAACACGTCAGGCCGCACAACGGTTGGTTTGGACACGGTCGGCCAGTCTCCAACGCGAAAAGCAGTATTTGGCTATCTCGCAACTTGTAGAGAATTTCTAACATTTCAACCCCCGTGCCTGTCATACGTCACTCTTGAGCAACCCCGGTCTCCACACCGCCTTCGGCCTCCGACTTGGTCCTAGCGCCGCGCCAGGTCGTAGACTCGTCTCACTCTACGCGCATAAGCACAACACTTCCTCTCTTTACCGCCGCAGACATGCGGTGGCCTTGGTCGAAACAAGATGACGACCAAGAGAGTTTTCTGTCCTGGTCGAAACGGGAGGACGGCAGTGTCGACTGGGACAGTACTCTGACACCGCGAAACTTGGCAACGTCGGCAGCCGTTACTGCGACTTCCCTCCTCCTTATTCGCTTCTACAAATCCTACGTCAGGAGAATACCGAGTGTCAACTACATCAAGCCAACGTACTTCAGGCGCAAGAGTCTATTCGGCAAAGTCACAAGGGTTGGCGACGCTGACAACTTTCACCTATTTCACACACCTGGCGGTAGGCTGACTGGCTGGGGTTGGCTACCATGGAGGAAGGTTCCTACCAGTAAGCAAGGATTGCAGTCAAATACTGTACGTCTCTGCGCGACTGCGCTCTGGTCAAGTCTGACATGAGGGCAGATCCACATTCGCATAGCAGGAGTCGACGCTCCCGAACTCTCGCATTTCGGCAAGCCGGCGCAACCGTATGGACAAGAAGCTTTCGAATGGCTCAAAGACTACATTCTCGACCGACGCGTCCGCGCATACATATATCGCCGCGACCAATATGATCGCGTAGTTGCGACCGTCACTGTTCGACGGGGCCTCTTCCGCAAAGACGTCGGACTCGAGATGCTAAAGAACGGCCTCGCTACCGTTTACGAAGCCAAGACAGGATCAGAATTTGGGGAATTTGAGGACAAGTACCGCGCTGCAGAGGCAAAGGCGAAAGCCAACAAGGTCGGCATGTGGTCTGGACGATCCAAGCTGGCGCAGTTCTTCAACAAGACGAAGAACTCCGCGGAGTTGGAAAGTCCCAGGGCATACAAGGATAGAATGAAGGCTGCAGAACAAAACGCAGCCAAAGATGGAAAAAGCGCCAAGGGAAAGGCAGCTGGTAAAAAGTGAGGTCGGCGCCTTCTAGATCTTCCGTGACACGTTGCGGAGGAGCGGAGGACGAAGCCAATGTAAAGCATAACGATACAGTAAACGCACATGGGAGAGGATCGGGCCGGATCAATAATGCAAGCACTCCATGATGACGAGCATGGATACCGATGTTGGGGAGAAGTGGATCTGGAGATCAGCATGGGTTGGAGTCATCCGGGCAATGGTTCTCTTGATCAATAGAAAATGTAATTGCACACAGCGTGCGGCATCAATTGGGGGGAGGATTTGGGGCTGTAGGGCTAAAACAAAGCCAAAACCCCCACGGGGTCGCTAGTCCCTTGGACGGCAAGATGCGTGTGACAAGCAAAAGTCTGCGTGTTCCGACGGTGCCAGGTGCATTTCCTGGGCTGGCAGCGGGCCGCGGACTTGTGGGAGGGGGAGGGGGAGGGGACTGCGAGTCCGAAAATCGGGCTCGTCAAAAAATTATACAAGCTCGATCTCGCTCTCCACCAGATTGCGCACAACAACACTTGGGCCCTGGATTATTGACTCATCGTCGTCTGGCCGGCCGTATTATTTATTAGCGCGCCCATTGACCCTTTGCTGCAGCTCGAGCAGCCATTTGGTCCCTTGACAGCCGCCGGACAGACGTCACGGTTGTTCCTTGACTTCAATTCTTGTTGACCGCCCGGGCCCCGGTGCCTTATCCTTATCGCGAGGGATCCGCGCTTTAGTTTTTGCTGCGCTTCGAGGTCTAATATCCTCCCCTCATTCCGTCACCCTCCTCTCCACCCAAACAATTCTCTTCTTCCTCGCGAGCTCCTAGCTGAGGGTCGAAGAGGTTCAACCGGCCTTGCTGCCTCTTCCCCAATTCGTTCAGCTACAATGGCTCTCTCAGGGCGGCTCGCGCGCCGCGCGCCCAACCTCCTCCGCTCATGTCGCACCCCCGGAGCTCCTCAGATCTCTACTCGCACCTTTACGGCCAGCGCCTCGTCACCGCTGCTGTCTCTGAGGAAGACTGAGGTTTCCAGGGCTTCGGCTCAGCAGCTGCGCGCCTTTTCGCGCGTCGCTGGCCTCCGCAACAAGAGCGCCGAGGCGTCAGCTACCAAGGCCTTCCTCGACAGCGGCGTCATCTCTGGTGCCCGCGACCTGGTCGATGTGAAGAAGGTGCTTGTCATTGGCTCCGGTGGTCTGAGCATCGGTCAAGCTGGAGAGTTCGACTACTCGGGTGAGTCATGCAATTTTTCTGTGCGGACATGAAAGCTTTGGGGACTGTGCCGCAAAAATTATTTGCTCCAGAAAAAGCAAGATGAGACATGGCAAGCTAATGCGTTGTCTTGACAGGCTCGCAAGCGCTCAAGGCATTGAAGGAGGCCGGCGTGAAGTCGGTGCTCATCAACCCCAACATCGCTACCATCCAGACGTCCCATGTGCTTGCGGACGAGATTTACTACCTCCCCGTCACTCCCGAATATGTTACCCACGTCATTGAAAAGGAAAGGCCCGACGGCATCTTCCTCAGCTTCGGTGGTCAGACTGCCCTCAACCTCGGTGTCAAGCTGAACAAGATGGGCGTCTTTGAGCGCTACAACGTCAAGGTTCTGGGAACGAGCGTCAAGACTCTCGAGACTTCCGAGGACCGTGACCTCTTTGCCCAGGCCCTGAACGAGATCAACATTCCCATTGCCGAGTCTATTGCCGTCAACACCGTCGACGAGGCGCTGGATGCTGCCGACAAGATTGGATACCCCATCATCGTCCGTGCAGCTTACGCCCTGGGAGGTCTTGGTTCCGGTTTTGCCAACAACAGGGAAGAGCTCAGGAACTTGGCTGCTCGGTCTCTGACTCTTTCGCCCCAAATCCTGGTCGAGAAGTCCCTCAGGGGCTGGAAGGAGGCCGAGTATGAGGTCGTCCGTGACGCCAGCGACAACTGCATTACGGTCTGCAACATGGAGAACTTTGACCCTCTTGGTGTCCACACTGGTGACAGTATCGTCGTCTCTCCCAGTCAGACGTTCAGCGACGAGGAGTATCACATGCTCCGCTCTGCCGCGATCAAGATTGTCCGCCACTTGGGTGTCGTCGGAGAGTGCAACGTGCAATATGCTCTGCAGCCCGACGGTCTCGACTACCGTGTGATTGAGGTCAACGCTCGTCTTTCTCGCTCTTCGGCTCTTGCTTCCAAGGCTACTGGTTACCCTCTTGCCTACACCGCTGCCAAGATTGGTCTGGGACACACCCTCCCTGAGCTGCCCAACGCGGTCACCAAGACTACGACGGCCAACTTTGAGCCCTCGCTGGACTACATTGTCACTAAGATGCCCCGCTGGGATCTGAGCAAGTTCCAGAATGTCAAGCGCGACATTGGTTCGTCTATGAAGTCTGTTGGTGAAGTCATGGCCATTGGTCGTACTTTTGAAGAATCTTTCCAGAAGGCTTGCCGTCAGGTCGACCCCAGGTTCCTGGGCTTCCAGGGCGACAAGTTTGAGAACCTGGACGATGTTCTCAAGAACCCCACTGACCGCAGATGGCTCGCCGTCGGTCAGGCCATGTTCCACGAAGGCTACAGCGTCGAGAAGCTCCACGACCTCACCAAGATTGACAAGTGGTTCCTCTACAAGCTGCAAAACATTGTCGACTGCACCAACGACCTCAAGGAGATTGGCAGCCTCTTTGGCCTCAAGAAGGAGATTATCCTCAAGGCCAAGAAGCTTGGTTTCTCGGACAAGCAGATTGCTCTGGCGGTCAACAGCACCGAGGACGAGGTCCGTGCCCGCAGGAAGAGCTTCGGCATCACCCCCTTCGTCAAGAAGATTGATACCCTGGCTGCCGAGTTCCCTGCTGACACCAACTACCTCTACACCACCTACAACGCCTCCTCGCACGACGTCACCTTTGACGACCATGGAGTCGTCGTTCTTGGCAGCGGTGTCTACCGCATTGGTAGCTCTGTCGAGTTCGACTGGTCTGCCGTCATGGCCACTCAGTCCCTGAACAAGCTTGGCAAGAAGACGGTCATGATCAACTACAACCCCGAGACCTACTCGACCGACTTTGACGTTGCTGACAAGCTCTACTTTGAGGAGCTCAGCTACGAGCGTGTCATGGATATTTACGAGCTCGAAACTGCCCAGGGTGTCGTCGTCTCCGTCGGTGGTCAACTCGCCCAGAACATTGCCCTCAAGCTCCAGGAGACTGGCAAGGCCAAGGTCCTCGGTACCGACCCCAAGGACATTGACAAGGCCGAAGACAGGCACAAGTTCTCTCAGATCCTTGACTCTATCGGTGTTGACCAGCCTGCGTGGAAGGAGCTCTCCTCGTACGATGAGGCCAAGAAGTTTGCTTCCTCTGTTGGCTACCCCGTCCTCGTCCGTCCCTCTTACGTCCTTTCCGGTGCCGCCATGACGGTCATTCGCAGCGAGAATGAGCTCGAGGAGAAGCTTACTGCCGCTGCGGACGTTTCTCCCGACCACCCCGTCGTCATTACTCAGTACATTGAGGGTGCTAAGGAGCTTGATGTTGACGCTGTCGCTTCCGGCGGCAAGGTCCTCGTCCACGCCGTCAGCGAGCACGTCGAGGATGCTGGTGTCCACTCTGGTGACGCTACTCTTGTGCTTCCTCCCGTCAACCTCGATGAGAAGACCCTGAACCGCTGCAAGGAGATTGCCGACAAGGTCGCCAAGGCCTGGAACATCACCGGTCCCTTCAACATGCAGATTATCAAGGCTGACGACCCCGAGGGTGGTGACCCCGCTCTCAAGGTCATTGAGTGCAACCTCCGTGCCTCCCGCTCCTTCCCCTTCGTCAGCAAGGTCCTTGGCACCAACTTCATCGACGTTGCCACCAAGGCTCTTGTCGGCCGTGATGTGCCTGAGCCCGTCAACCTGATGGCCGAGAAGCGCGACTACGTCGCTACCAAGGTTCCTCAGTTCTCGTGGACCCGTCTGGCTGGCGCTGACCCCTACCTCGGCGTCGAGATGGCCTCTACGGGTGAGATGGCCTGTTTTGGTAAGGACCTGGTCGAGGCCTACTGGGCTTCGGCGCAGTCGATGATGAACTTCCGTGTTCCTGAGCCTGGTGAGGGTCTTCTGTTCGGCGGTGACATCAACAAGCCCGAGCTCACCAGGATTGTCAACTACCTGGCGCCGCTCGGCTACAAGCTGTACGCGGCCAACAACACTGTCAAGAACCACCTCGAGAAGTCTGCCAACGGCAACGTGACCGTCGAGGTCATTGAGTTCCCCAAGGAGGACAAGCGTGCCCTCAGGGAGGTGTTTGAGAAGTACGACATCCGTGGTGTCTTCAACCTGGCCAAGACCAGGGCGTCGAGCCTGGTTGACGAAGACTACGTCATGAGGAGGAACGCGGTCGACTTCGGTGTGCCGCTGTTCATGGAGCCTAAGGTAAGTCTTTCACTTTGCCCTATTGCGTGAGGCGAGTACTAACGAACGTGACAGACTGCTCAGCTCTTTGCTCAGTGCTGCAGTGAGAAGCTGCCCCGTGCTGAGGGCATCCCCACTGAGGTCAGGAAGTGGAGCGAGTTCGTCGGCAACAAGTCTTTGTAAACGGCGATACCCAAAAGGATTCGAGAGTGAGAGAGGAACGACGAGGAGTGCGGAGGACAACTACCACACATACAAGGAGGCGAAAAATATGGTTGGGACACTGTAAATGATTCCACTTTTGCCATCTTTCCTTTTTCTCCACGAACCAACGATTTGGCTTGAAAAAGAGAAAAGTTTTTTTTGGGGGCGGGCGTTGTTCTATGAATGAATTCCACTTTTTTTTCAATGCTTCTTTCCTGTCTCCGTTTTTCGTTCGCTGTCTTTTGATCTTGTTTGGTTGTCATATCTGTACTTGTATGTACGATCGAGCTCCGTAGCCTCCGACGCAGAGCGCGACGGACGGAGCATACAAAAGCGAAGACCCGCCCCCTAGCGTCATCAATTGATCAAGCACATCAACGAGAGCTATTCCAATAGCATCGATGTCCAAAGCTAAAACAGATCATCTCTATGTCAGAGTTTGCTCAATCGAAACAAGAAAGTGACCTTTTTCTCTGGGCGTTAGTAGGAGCATAAATGTCCTATGACCGTGGAGCTGGAAAAATATTGTAGGGCATCACTTCCTGGGGAGCGCGACGAATTTTCGTACGTGAAGAGTTCATCATGGACTACTGCTTTGTCGGTCCTGTTTTCCTGCCTCAAAAATTAGCTTGATTTTCTCCGCAAACCCCTCCCAGTGGGCCTGGATGATGCAATTCTGGATCCGTTGTAAGAGAACACTGCTTCTTTTCGGCATTTCGAACGAATGTTGAAAAGCTGCATTGGCGCATGGCTACGGTGCTTGAAAAGCTTCTTGTGAGAGGATCCTAGGGAGACTAACAGAGAGAAAGAAGGAAACAACAGGAACCCAAAGTCAATTTGATCTCAGCAAGCATTGGGGTTGCTTCAAGTTCAAGACTGAAGCTGAACTGTTTGTGCCAGAGGAAGAAGGGAACAGGATCGAGGCTTTTATAGGCAATTGTCGGTGCCTGAGCTCAAATTCACATGCCCGTCATTCACTCGACCCCCCCCCCCCAGCGGACGCCTCTGTTACCCCTGACTCACTCACCTCCTGACCACGTGTACATCTGACGCGTGCAGCAGCTGTGAGCAGGCTGTAATTGACTCGAAGATGCTATAAAAGTACCACGAGTCCCCTCTGGCATCGTCGCCGTGCGACAATTCAGCCTTCCTCCAGCAGTGTGTGTACGAAAAAGGTCCGACCAAACTGTGTCTGTCGCTTCTTTCAGCGACACGGGTCAACAGACTGTCTTCCGTCGTTCTGAGATTATCGAAATCCAGGAAAAAATGCAACAGGGGTTTCAATGCTTCAAGGGATGGGCATAATGCTTCTCGGTATCTCTAGTCAATGCTGATTGACTTCACCAAGCCATTGACTTTCCGACCAAACGTACGGTCAGTCTGTCAGTGGCTGATCCGACCAAATGAACAAGCGAAAAGTTGTCCACTCGGGTGGTTGTGACCACGCCAGCCTAGTCCTTATTTTGTGGAAGAAGTGGTTGAGACTGCGGAAGGGCGAGAGGAAAGTAAGCTTTTATATTCGACAAATGCAAGGGCTGCTGCATTTGATCAATCAATGACCTTGTAAGAGCTCAGGAGGAGATTGATCGCGTGACTATCCTTGTTGCCTGGCCCATGTTCTGACCTGCTTATCTAACCGGACAGATGTGGCAAGCATGTCCAACCACCAGAGTATCTGTATAAATTTGCCAATGTCTGTTCCTGAACGCTGCCCGCAAGACAACCTTTCTCTTCCGCTCGGAGTAGAGAGCGATTCCCAGACGGTCGCAGCGGACTCTTTCTGTCTGTTGGTCGAATCCACCGCTAGATTCACTCGTCGCTTGCGCTTTCGTGTTGGAGATATCTTGGCTGCGTTGGCCCGAGTCTGAAGAATCACTGTTGCTTCATCACTCTTTTGCAATGAACGACTTCAATGTGCCCAGGTAGCGTCACTGGTCTGGCGTCTCAAATTACAGTCAAGTCCCTGTGAGTCTGCGGAGACGCTGAGCTGCCGGGCAGAACAAAACAAGAGTGAGGTGTATAACTTCGACCATTCCCACAACAGTCTGGAAATGTTGTAGATGGGATTCCTCGATTTGATGTACCACTGCCTAGAACTATCCTGGACGGGAATGTGGCATCTTTTATACCCGCCCCTTCAGTCTGTGCGTAACTCGACGATGCCTCTCGCTGCGACTGGAGCAACGTATTCAGGAGGCCCATATCACGCGCTATTGCAAGCCGGCTGTGATCAGGAAAGCTCCGAGGCAACAGCCCAACGCGTGTGCGCCACGTCAGTCCCACGTGAAGGCGCACTGATCTGGAAGGATTGCTGGACGGTATAAAGATCGAGGGAGCAGCGAGGTGGATTCTTCTTTCAACCGAGTCTGGAAGCATCGAGAACTCCGGAAAATTTGGCTTCCACGGCAACGGACTTTGTTGGGAGGTCCTGGGAGAGTATTTGGACTGTCTTGGTCGGGGAGTGTCCAGCAAGGCGGTCTCAACAGAATGTTGGCAGAAATAATAGGAGCGGAGCATGATAGCGATGAGCAATATCCATTAACAATGGACTCAACCCATGATCAAACAATGACTCGATCTTCTAAACATCAATTCTGATTGGTGGTCGCTCAGGGGCGACCAGGTCGGAGCTCGAACAGGCCAAGAAAGTGAAGTTGTTTCCTGGCTTGTTCAAGCAGTTAGATGAGGTGAGCCTTTTCTCTTCCAGCACAGTCAAGTGCTTGGGATGGAGACTTGGTGGAGGAATTGGGTGCTCAAGGCAGTCATTTATACCTTGGTACTTAGGAGATGTAAGCCAGCGCACGTGAATGATGTTGCGGGAGCATTCGTGATTCGCTGATTCTTTAACATAGAGAGTTCGACACCTGGTAGCAAAGGTCCTGGCACACGTAGGCACGACTGCTCCCTGTAACACGACATAAAGGACTTAGTGAATTCTAATGTCAAATTCGTAAGGTGCTTGAATGCTCCCTATACGCTTACCTATTAGTATAGAAACTTTCTACTACTCTACGGCCGCTTCTAATTTGTTGCTTTCTCTTAGTCGAGCTCCTATGTGTGCCACGACTTCTGCTACCAAGCCTCGGTTCATTGTGCAAGCCCGTGATGAGAAGGGAGTGTTAGGGCATGGGACGAATTTGGACTAGACATTAGCATTTCAGGTGCTTACGCTCCGCGCAGCGCTGTGGACCTTTCTCGTAGCATCTTTCTAATCAGAGACCCAATTTGTCCCGTCCCAACGGAATTGGAAGCCAAAATTCTGTTCCCTTCAAACGCCCATGCAAACAAGCGGAGAAGCAAGTAGAAAAGTAATTACACAAAACTCAGCTTGAAATGCAGTCTTCACTGATCTCAGCTGGGTATCATGGCTAGAAATAAGTACGTACAGTCAATGACCAACTCTAGAATCTGGTCTTCTCACCGGAAGATCAACCCACTACCCCGTTGGCTCTGGCACCGCGCCTCTCCTACCCAGGCCAAAAGTCAGCGCGCTGACCAGATTCGACGGATTTATGTCGAGCGGTAGCGCGGCTGCGGCCGCCGAAGGGGAGGCAGTGGGATTCGGCTGCGCCGCGGCGGGCGCGGGAGCTTGTGCGGCTGTGACAGAGGCTGCCGAGGCAGGAGGTGGTGGCGGTTGCTGGGCTGCTGGAGGTGGCGGTTGTTGTTGATTTGGAGGTGGATTGTTACCATTTCCGCCGGGAGGAGGAGATGTGGAGGCGGGATTGACGGATGCAGCGCTCACGTTGGCAGGAGGCTGCGGCGCCCCCTGTCCTTGCTCTTGCCCCTGCCCCTGCCCCTGGCCTTGTTGTGGTGGTGCAGCTGGAGGGTCGGTTGTAGGTACTGGTGGCGGAGGAGGTGGAGGTTGTGTCACGGTGACCTGGTAAAGGCGTCAGTTGGAGCTTATGAACGGGCCTAGAGATTCCTAACCGTCATCGTCATCATTTGGATTGACGTCAACTATTGGATGTAAGGAATTTAGCTGCGAGAGAAGTTCGAGGACTGGTTCACCTGCTGGGTCACCACTTGGGTTACGGTGAAGTTTTTAGCAGCGGCGACTGCTGCTGGTGTTCTGACCATCTGTCAGTTGGGTTCACTGCAGCCCAAGTGTTTTGATGCTTACACGGTAGCATTATTCTTTGCTCTCAGGAGATATGGGAATGAGCCATTGACTGTTCTTCGGACGATGTCAGATCCACGTCTGGGGTGCGCTAGATCCGCTGCTATCTAAGATTAATCAGTATCTGATTTCCTCGAACAAGATGTAGAGTATTACCATCTGCCAAAGTGTGCAAAAGACGAATAGTGTAATCAGACTTGTTCGTGTTCTGAAGCGCGTCATTCTGGCGCGCTCCACTCGCAATGAGTATCCAAGGAAAACTTTTCGGAGAGTGTTCTTCAGGCCAGCTGGTGATGGATGTCAAATGCACGGCTAGCAGCACGTCAGCTGTACAAGAAACGCTGCCAATACGACACGGAGAGAAACGCCCGCCTCTTAAAGAATCCAGAGCGCCGAGACCAACAGACAGCTGCCAAGTACGGCAACGGACATATTATGGTCCCTCTCATGTGCCATTCAACGTGGTGGAAACCCGACAGCCTCGTACGATGTCACCAGCCACCCAGGTCACAGTTTTTGCAGAGGCCATGGCGTCGGGAAAGATTTAAGCTTCTTTTGGCAGGTAACCAATCGCAAGTGATCAAATGTCTAGGCAGTGGTCGCATCAAAGTCTCGACGGCTACTGTTGACCTGAAGACGTGACACGGCGCGTCAGGACTTGCAGTTTGAAGTCGAGACGGGTTTCAGCGCGGTATGGGGCTACTGCAGGCGCAGAGTGCCGGGCGGTAGCTGAGGGATCATGCGGGGTGTTGTTGCATTTTTCCGCAAAGACAGCGAGTCAGATGTGGAGGGACTTAAAGAATTACCGAAAGCGTCGAGTAGAGAGAAAAGGCGTGGTGTTGAAAAAGGGTAGGTGGTCGGGTCGCACAGACCACCGGGCCGTTTGTCGATCCATCGATGGACCCCGATGGACAGCGATCCCCGGGCAACATGCAAGCCAAGCGGGCCCTTGGCTCATCCCTCGACGGCATCCTGTCGTCATGCCGCTCACCTTCTTGACATCACTCTCACAGTCTCTTTTGACATGACCACCCGCTCTCTCCCTAAGAGATAATACAAACACAACATCAAAGCATGAGCGCCAGGTATTGCTAGACAACTCCCTGATCAACACCTCCGCCATGGCCGGTCCCGTTCACGTTCTCGACGACTACTACTTGGCAATCACTCTCCTCATCACCGTCGCCTACCAGCTCTTTTTCTTCTCCATCGCCTTCTCCTTCAAGTTCGACAAATTAACCGACTTTGCTGGTGGAACCAATTTCGTCGTTCTCGCTATCATCACCCTCGCTTTTGGCGGAGATCGCGACAATGCGCGCCAAATTGTGGCTTCTATCTTTATCATGCTCTGGGGAGCGCGTCTCTCGGGCTTCTTGCTCTTCCGAATTTTGAAGACTGGCAAAGATGACCGTTTTGACGACAAACGCGACAAGTTCTTTCCCTTCCTCGGCTTCTGGATTTTCCAAATGCTGTAGGCGAATGTCCCGTCCCTCCAAAAGTTCCGTGTCTAACAACATATAGCTGGGTTTGGATAGTATCGTTCCCGGTCACGATCCTCAACTCGCCAAAGGTGACCGCATATCCGCAGCCCAAGTTTGGCACTGGTTGCGATATCGCCGGCGTC
Organism: Phyllosticta capitalensis; assembly: GCF_038381095.1. Classification (NCBI taxonomy): domain Eukaryota; kingdom Fungi; phylum Ascomycota; class Dothideomycetes; order Botryosphaeriales; family Phyllostictaceae; genus Phyllosticta; species Phyllosticta capitalensis. The sequence continues at coordinate 1,335,603 of NW_027117440.1, forward strand.
ATCCTCTTCGCCATTGGCTTCTTTTGCGAATCCGTCTCCGACGTCCAAAAGTACCGTTTCAGGTCACGCCATGGAAGCGACGGCTCCATCTGCAGCATTGGCCTCTTTCACTACTCCCGCCACCCCAATTATTTTGGCGAAATCCTTATTCAGTTCTCGATATTCACAATCGCTGTCGCTCCGGCCGCAAACGGCTACGTCCACGGCGGTGCTCGCGCTGCGCTTTACGCTTCCATACTTGGCCCCATTTTCTTGACAACGTTGCTCATGTTTGTATCGGGCTTGACACTGCAGGAGCGGCCGGGCGCGAAGAAGCGGTACGAGAAGGGTACGCGCTGGGAAGAGTACTCGCGCTACCTCAACAGCACGAGCATCTTGTTCCCATTCCCACCTACGCTCTATGAGAGGATGCCTACGATCCTGAAGAGAACCATCTTCTTGGAGTTCCCGATCTACGTTTTTGATCCCGCAAAGCACTCGGATGTTAAGAGACCTGGAGGCGAGGAGTCCGAGAGGTCTGATCAGAGACCAAGAGGAAGCGAAGATGCGGAGCTGTATGTTTGACGACCTTGTGCATATTTGACGGCTTGTATCTTGGCATTTGGACTTCTTATTATCTGCAGAATTTACAAAAGTAAGTAGCCAGTGACGCAATTCTAATATATTTCACTCAAACATCCCTCGCCCATACTCCGCTTCCGATTGCTGCCTAGGATTATCTTGGCTGAATACCCTTCTCATGCGCCGACGCAAACCCCAGTACTGTAACAAGTCGCCTCTAATTGCCTGACTGAGCGTCCGTGTGAATGCCGAAGGACTGCCGCCTGCCTGGTCTTGATTATCAGATGCGGTAGATTACAAGGACGTCTCGGCAGAGTATACCATGCTACCAAAGTCATGCGCCGCGCGCAGGCTCCAAGCTTTGAAAAACTCGTGACGGAGAGAGGGCCAAAGCGCTGCCACGACTCGATTCACTGACTTCTCTTGGTACATAAGGCCAACAACTTGCCTTGTCTTGGAGGTACATCCGCGTCCATTGGGCCAGCCTGAACAGATCATGGGAAAACATGTCTCCACCGTAGCACTTGCTTGTTTTGCCTTTTGCCTCACTCTGCAACTTCTGTTCACTGGAATTTCAGTTCCCAGCTCCTTGTTGACCACTTTGCCTCAGGCCTTTGCTTCAACACTCCGAAGTGATGTGCTGCGCTTTCAACGAATTCCCTCGCTTATGAGAAGCGCTAAGCTACGGCCCGCAAAACCGTGGGATTGGGAGAGCAAGAGAGAGTCTATGACGGAGGCAGAAAGCCACCCCAAAGTCGAACTTTCCGAAAGTGACTTCTCCCAAGTGTGGTTTTTCACCACTCACTCACGAGGGTTTTTGCTACGTTGGATCCTCAGTCCAGCCTCTTCGTCGCAGCTCGCGCCACTGGCAAGAATCGTGGTAATCGGTGCGCTTTTATAGCTAGACTGCTGATGAGAAAGCACGGAAGATCCAACTCACGCGAACCCTGCCGTCTTGCAAGCACGCGACATGGCCTTAACAAAGCGCCACCCTGGTCGACTGCCAGTCTCTCTTGGTATAAAAGCGGTGGAACTTGAGATACTGACCCGCCCTTCCTCTCGACAAGAAAGGAGTGTCTGGGAAGCGCACGATCAAGTGTGGACCGCACTCGGCACTCTTGGTAGAAATACACCCATGTCCAAGCTTACTCCTGGGTGGATGGACAGCTTTGACAGTGTATGGAAGAAGCTTTTACTTCACGGCATGTGCGCGGCAGTCTTCCCGGGTCAACGTACGAATTCTCCCCGTACTTACACGAAGTCGAGCACCGCCATTCGCGACCGATGACGTGCGTAGTCGGGTTCGACCGGATTAAAACACCACGCCATGGCGTAAAACCGCGTCAGATCAGCGAGGAAAGAGAGACTGAGGAGAAGAAAATGACAAGAGCGACACGACATCTTTGGAAGAGGATCGCTGGCGATCCAACCAACGGTCAGTCCTCTCGATGAAGGTTTTGCGTTAGGTGGCTCCATCTCTGCTGGCAAGAGTCGAAGCTGTGGAATGCTTTTACAGTACTGTTCCTGCAGTTTGAAAGCGTGGACGAAGCACGTGTATTCTACAGATTCACTGCAGCTAGAGCACCGCTATCCGCAGGCCTCTTGTTCCTCTCGTTATAGAAGGTACCCGAACGACTCACTTTCGTCTGCTTCCCTCAACAGCTGTCGGGGTCTGGCAAAACTCTACCGGCAGCGAGCTGAGTATTGACCAGAGAAAGACTGCTGGTTGGAGCCGCTGAGCGAAGAACATACATGATTTTCTTGTCTTGACTTTCCGCCCTTCGACCAAAGGACCTTTCCGCCATCTCACCAGTGTCTGAATTTCGGATCTCTAAGAAATGAGCAAAAGCAGTTGGCAATAATGGAGCACACCTTTCCATATGCTCCTCTGACGATTTCGATCAGGAGCCCCGGATTCCATGACCTGCGTTGAAAGAGTGACGAGACTGCCAAAAAGGGGAGTAAAGCAATTGCACTTTCAAGCAGCGAACGCTGGAGAAACGCCACAAGCAAGTGTAGTTTCCGTCTATGACCCTTTAGTTTTGGTGTTGCCGCTGCAGCTGGAGCAAGTCGAGGAGAGGGAGAGAGGCAAGTTTTTATAGGTATCCGCTTCTGCCTTTTGAGAGCCGATGACTTGGCTAGCGAGCACGTGGATCCTGCTTCAAATCTCATTGGTCGAAGTCTTTGCCCTGGTGAACATCTCGCTGTCTCATGAGTATAAAAGGATCGTTACTTGTCCGGGGCCCTTGGGTCAGCAAGGAGCGGTAGTCCAGAATGCGGAGAGAACAGAAAGCTCTCGACTAACTTGTTTGCCTTGTTGGCCCTCCTGCCAGGAACCAATGTTTCTCCTTCGATCAAGTCGCTGTGAAAGCTCCAGAACGTCAAATGACCAAGCATCAAGGCCCGAAAGTGATGAAGCACATCACTAACAAGCGTTGAACTGGATGTCTAAAAGCTATTGTCAACTACTCATTTAGAATATAAATTGGGAAAGAGGCAGCACCAAGAGTAACCTTGGATGAGTTATTGTCAGAGGAGCCAGAAAAGGCGCATCTCGTCATTAGAATGCCTGAGGTTTGAAGACAGCGCAGGCAGTCTGCTGCTGCTGATTCCAGGACTGGCCAGGGAGGGCGCATTTTATATTCGTAGAAGAGGCCCAAGAGGCGTCAACGCACATGATTAGTCCATCATGTGCCTCACTTAGCTAGAGACGCCTTGACAGATGATTCAAGGACAGTTCAAGCGTTCCCTTACAAACGGCGGGAGTCTTATGGTATAAAAGGAAACCTTCCTTAGTTCCTGCTCTCCCTGAAAGCAAGCGCGAGCAGCTTTACGGGAAAGACTTGAAGTGTTCCTTGACTGTGTCGTTCAATGACGATACTTGCAGACAGCGCTGGGTGGAAGTGTGCTCGGGTTAGCACGATACAATTTGTTTCCTTTGGTTTTGGACCTTTTGGAACATCCTCCCAATAGAAGTATATGCAAATCAGATCACCGCGAACGAACAAAGATGAATGTTGGATTTGAAAATCATGGGAGTCTCCTCTTAAAAAAAACCCCACGTTGATGGGAGTAGCCCACCCGCTCCTTGCAAATTTGGGACAAGAGAAAATGGCATGTATGAGATGCACTGTCAGGCACCGAAAAGTGAAGAGCCTGTATCTTAGATACTGAGCATCCCAAACCCAAGTTTGTTGAATTCTCACTCCATTTAGTAGGTTCTGTTTCTTTGTTGTTGGTCTAAGAGGGTGGAAAAGGGGTCGAGTGTGCCTTATATGGGCGAAAAGGGCTGCAGTCATCAGGACAGTCTTCCAAGACGTGCGACGACCTCGCAATAACGGAGTTAAGCAGAACGTCTCTTTGTTGCGCACTTGTGAAGACGTGACGATGTTCTATAACTGGACAGCTGCCTACCACGATATAAAAGACCTCCCGGGTGAATACGCAAACCCAACCCACACTCCAATCTTTGACTTTGTGCAGCATGAGAAGTCGACAGAAAGACTGACTTCTGTCTTGTTCCCTCTCAACCCTCACTCCGCCAGTGTATTTCTCGCTATTAGTTCTTTTGCAAGCTTTCCCCTGAATACCTCAAGGAATGCGCGTTATCATTCAGTGATACTAAATTCCTCAATAACACACTGTATAGTTTTGACTCGTGCCGCTGCGCATCATTATACCAAAATGCCCCAACGCTTTCAGCAAAGTCATTTCGAACAGACAGGAAATGTGGGATTTGGGAAGCGTCCCAAAGACCAAGTCATACTTCATTGACTTCGATTCCAGCACAAGCCAAAGTCACAAAGGACATAGCCGCCGATCATTGTTGGGCATCCACTTCGCTGCTGATGCTGCGGAGACGAAGCAACACAGAGTGCGGTTTAAATAGGCAGATTGACCACCTCAGGCCAGTCCAAGCGTGACGTTCCCAGCACGTGTAGGCCGGGCCGTTCCTTCCCTATGACACTAGCATCTGCTCAGGTGACAGCTTTGACCGGGCAAACACGCTACTCGTGATCATTGCGTGGAGCACGGACAGACATCGAGCTGTCGCCTGGCTATAAAAGCCAAACGGTTCGCTCAGCACCTCTCTCCTCAACAGCAGCCTTGAATTCCGGCTTCAAGAGGCAGCGTCTATAAGGGCACGCCACTCTCCATTGATCACTGCTTGCGTTTGGCCGTTCCCTATCTGTGGAAGCACGTACTTGCCTGTCCTGGTCCGGATTCCTTCGATTTCGCTGCGGCCGCGCTCCTACTTCCTCGTACATGGCAGATGGGACAACTGTGACGGGGAACAGAGGCAAAACGCTGACCACTAACATCATCAAACAACGCCGACCGCGCCCACTATCTCTTCTCAACCAGCCGCATCATCGGCCCAACTCTCGCATCTCTCGATCGACTTCAAGAAGGAAGTTGGCCGCTGGAGCAGTCCTGGAATCCTCCAAAGTGGGAGAAGGGAGATTTTGAAGATACAGAAGTCGATCTTTCGGAATTGCGCGTCGCGAGAATGCTGCGCTTTGCTGGTGGAGGAGAGAGGAAGTGGGGGAAGAGGTGCGTTTTTATAGGTGATCAAGTTGGGAGCAACGGCCAGTTCGGGGGTTGGAAGGTCACATGGTCTGGAGCGCCCTGTCTTGTGATTGATTTGGGACAGGCCATTAGGGGCGCACTGATGGAAGGTGTGGGACATGAGGAAGGCACAGGGAGCAGTCAAGCCCCCCGGGCCAACCAGAATCGGAAAGACCCAAGTTTTGGTCAAAAGATAGACGGCGTATTTAATCATCCAAGAATGGACACCGACGATCAACACAGCGTCAGAAGAAGCAAGAGCGTCCATTGTTCATCCACGTCTATTCAGCGTAACAAAACACAACAAGAAGACAACTTTTACAGTGACAGTGTACTTTGCTCGCTCTCAGACCCATGGATACGAGGCATATAAACAAGACCCAACCCGCCATCCGTTGCTTTTTTGCGTTCGACTGTGTCAAGATGGTTCGATTCCATCGCACTCCAAGCGACCCCTTACCCTTCGTCCCATTCAGTCGACCTTCGCTTTGCCTGTCTCAATACGCACGACCTGGCTGGATAAACTCGGAAAGAGTGAATGAAAATTTGCCCCCAAAAAACCCCGCTTGGTTAAGAGAGCATGCGCCAAAACACCATCCATCCACCTGTCCGCTATCACCTTGAAACGCGCCTGTTCGCCAACCGACTCCAAAACAAAACCACTTGTCATCGACCCTAAGCCTCTCAAAGCACAATCATCAACTCATGCCTCTCCGTCTCCGGGTCTCCCAACTCGGGGAAATACGGCACCATGGCATCCGCCGCGTGGACGTACGCATCGTTGTAGAGCCGCCAGTACGGCACGCGGACCTTGCGGGCGGGGTGGAAGAGGCCCGACCAGACGTAGTTCATGACGGTGCCCATGCCGACGGCGACGCGGATGGCCTCGATGGCCTCGATGATGCGGTCGATGACGTGGGGCGACGTTTCGAAGATGTTGGGGAAGAGCAGATTGAGCAGGTGCACCATGGCGTCTTCGCAGCCGAGGCCGACGACGCCGAGCGCGACGTGCTTGACGACCGAGGCGGCCGTTTGCCGGTGCACTTGGTCGCGGTCGATGAGGGCGTCTTCCAGAAGCGGTGTCACGGCGTACACGTAGTCTTTGGCCATTTCGCCAATGTACTCGAAGAGGAAGGAGAGGGATTTGAGGACACCGTTTTGAACGTTGAGTTCGGGGACGCGGTATTCGTTCATGAGGGCGGGGAGGACGGTAAAGGGGGCACACGTCTCGGCAACGATACCAATGGCGACGGCTGTACAGACACGGGATTGACGTTCCTGCACGCGGAGGTTGTTGAGAAGGGTGGCGAGGACATCTTGCGGACCAATGGCCTTGGCGATGAAACCAAAGGTGTTGTTGGCGGCACGACGGATGCCCTTTTTGTGGGCCTTGAGCATGTCAAGCAACTCGAAACAGATTCTCATCCATTCGCGTGCGTTGACGCTTTCGGGACCACGATCAGCGATACGACCGACGAGGTCAATAGTGTTTTCCTGGACCTTTTCGTGACGGTTACGAAGAATGGGCGTGAGACGCGGGAGCAGGTCCTTGATGGGCGGTTGCATCTGGTGGATACCAACTACCGTGACGATGGACCTCAGGGCACCAAGTATGGAACCAAGCACTTCGGGGTATTCTTCACCGAGGTATTCGTAGAGAACAGTGCCGAGCTTGCCCATGAGCTGGTCTTCACCACACTGCTTCATGACGAGAGCTATGCGGGAAACCAAGTCGGCCGCTTGTTGTCGCACAGTTGCCGACTTGTTGTTCAACCGCCAGAGAATCGTACTGACAATTTGTGGAAGGTATGGCTTGCAGCGTTGACCGAGAGCGTTGACCACAGTACCGAAGCCGTTGAGCATGACAACGTCTTCAATGCTTTGCTCCTGGAATGAGTGGAGGATACCGTCAATAAGGCGCTCCTCCAATCTTTCGCCAATGTCGGCGGCACCCAAGCTGGCAATGACCTTCTCCAGAGTCTCGACGGTCATCTTGCGGTACGGCTCGCTCTCGTCCTTGAGGTTGTTGACAATCCTCTCGACAATCTCGCTGACGCCGACTTTTTGACCAAGGTCCACTGTCGTCTCTACTACTTGGCGGTAGTTTCTCTTGTCAAGGGCCATACGTCGCACCCAGAAGCTCTTGAAAAAGTCGTTCAAGACGTTCTCTTTGAGATATCCGGCAGTGACACCTTCTGTCTTTGCGCACTGCGATACGACCTTGAGTACGACCTTCTTCATCTCCTCGTCCGGCGAAGAGAACTCTCGCAGCAAAATCTCCATGATTTGGCTTGTGTAGTAGTTGGCGTACTCCTCGTCCATCAGGGGAATAATGTAACCGACAGCCTTGAGGAAACCTGCAAGACCCTTGCCACGCTGCTTGCGGGCGCCAGTCCAGAGCGGATTCAGAATGTCGTCGAAGCTTTCGATACCGTAGGGGTTGGCTGCTTCAGCAAGAGCGGCTATGGCCAGAGCGGTGACTGTCCGGACTTTGACCTGCTCATCGTTCAAATTGTCTCCAATGCAGTCCACCAAGCCCTTGAGGTGAGGCAAGATGGCGCAACCCATGAGAATGGGAATCTGTTGGACAATCTTAACACCTGTGTGACGAGCCTGCCACGACTTCTTGCTGCGACAAACGGCGCGGAGAAAGGGAAGAAGTGCAGGGATACCTAGAGCAGAGGCCACCACAGCAAAGGCCCTGGCTGTCGTGTTCCTCACATACTCGTCTGGGTGATCGATATCCGGTCTCATCGTGCTGATCATGTGCGCGAGACCAGCGGCCTTGGCGAGGTTGGAAATGATTTCACGACCCTCAACACGGGCGTAGTAGTCTTGATCAATGAGCAGGGGCTCAATGACGACCAGAATCTTGTGCACATATGGTCTGACCATGTCGTCAAGCTTGTAGAGGATGCGGTCAATGACCTTGACCAGCAAGTGGCGCTCCTGATCCTCGAGTGTTCTCTCCATGAGCAGCGGAAGAATCTGGTTGAACAGCGGGCCGGCACCAAAGCTGCGCGCATTGTCGGTAAGCTGGCGCAGAGCCGTCTTGCGCATAGGCGGAGTACCGTTCTTGACCTTGAGCAGCAGGCGCATGATTTTACGCTCTTTCATTTCCTCCATGCTCAGCTCATCCTCGTTTTGGCCGTCCATGAGCTTGCCAAAGTATGCCATGTCCTGCTCCTTGAAGAATTGCAGCTCGCCGACACCAGGGATTTCGTTTGGCAGCTGCTTGCCGAGTGCTTTGGCGCTTTCAGGCTCTTGCATCATGAAGCCGCCTGCCAGGCTGCTTGATGGCGCGGGGGTAGCGGCGACCTTTTTGGGGGCAACGCGGAGCAGCGGTTGATATCCAGGAGGATGCGGAACAATAATGTAACCCTCCTTTTCTCCAGGTAGCATGGCATCGAGTTCCTCATCGGAGAGCGGGGCATTGCGGCCGCTCATGTCCATACCAAAGGCGAACGAGACGGGGGTTTGCGACGGGTGCATAGGCGTCGCCATGCCAGCAGAAGCAACTGGAGTCGCAGCTCCCAGAGCAGGTGCTTGATCCCAACGGGATCTCCGCTTCGGGGCGTCGTCTTGACCGGGCACAGGAGTCTCGTCCCATCTGGAGCGCTTCGCGGCGGCAGCACCATTCGCCTCAGCAGCACCGTTGACCCCGTTGGTTTCCTCGGCCGCAGGCTGCTCGCTCGAGACATCCCAACGCTTCTTGCGCTTCCGAGCTCCAGCGGCTGCTGAACCCGAATCACCATTCTCAGCCCCATCTTTCAGGGTGGCTGGGTGCTCCGTGGTCCCATTTTCTCCGTTGGCCTCTTTTTCGGCGATAATCTTCCGTACGCGCTCTTCCTCTTCCTCGAGTTGGCGCTTCTGCATGATTTCCTTGTACGTGAGGCCCTCGTTGTCGCCACGGTCGAAGCGGCGCTTCTGGTAGTCGGTCTCGCGCGAGGCAATCTGAGCCTGCTTCTCCTTGTCCATCAGGATGTCATCCTCCTCAGCCCCGCCGTGGGCAAACTCGTCCATCTGCGCCCTGGTGGCCGTGTATTGCCCGACGAGCCTGCGGCCCTCGTCCTGGTCTTCATCCATCTCGTCATCGTTGGCCGGGATGGATGTGAGGTAGCCGTCATACTTGTTCGATCCATTGCGTTCGTAGAGAGTGGTGTCGAGCGCTTCCGTCAGCGAAGCCTTCGTCGATGTGTCAGTCCTCTGGTTAGCCGGGTCGAAAGTCTTTGAACCTTTCTTCCCTGCAGCGTTGCGCTCCTGCTGCAGACGCTTGATCGTTTCGAAGTCGGCTGCCAGCTTGTCAGTAATGCGCCACTGGATGATATCGCATCAGCTACGTACCGTCGGACATCTTGGCGGTTGGGGGCAATGATGATCCGGAAAGCGCTTCGTACAGAGAGCAATTTAGGCCGCCGACATTTAGGGGCAGATGTTGGACCACGGGTGAGTCGTGGATGGCGGAGTCGATGAGGTGCAGTGAGGTTCTGGGCGGCAGCCAAGCAGCGAGGTCTGCGGGCGAACGGTGCCAAGACCACGCTAGTCCTCTTACATCACCAATTCGGACTCATGATTTTCCATGACATTTTTTTATGCCTCACATCATGTTTGGATCTAGGCTGTTTCTCGTATATTTCAAATCGTGAGCAGTCCTAGGCGTGAAACACCAACATCGAATTGCATAACCAATGCCTACGAATTCTTCGGGCATGCGGCCGAACGAGTCCGCTAGCCTCATCATTACTATCCATCTTTCCAATCTTGTTTCCAAAGGCTCAACGGGTGTTTCTCAGAGCTGCAGCCTGATAGTGGCAACTTCAAACGCCCTGAGTTCAATCTGGACCTTTCCATCCTTGATCTTGAGCTCCTCGCCATCATCCTCGAGCACGTTGGTTCTCACGACCTTGCGCACGGGCAGCTGACCCCAGTCAATGAAGCCCCTGGCCTTGCCACCCATGCTGTCGTAGATTCTGAGCACGATACTCCTGCCCTCGCGAGGCGGAAGCTCTCCACGCGAGACATCCTCATCGTCCTCGCCGCGCTTGACGGTGTCAAGCACGAGGGCCGGAGAGCCGCCGAGGTGGATTGATGAGAGGAACTTGGAGATCTTTTCAGGGGACGGGTGCGAATGCATCTTGAGGGGATTGTTGAAGTTGTAGCCGGCGCGAACTGTCGTAGCAGACAGAGGTCCAGCGTGAGGCAAGATGGCATAGCGGATATGATGCCGTCCTAATCACCTGGTAAGCATATTAAACAGCACTCCATTCGTCTTCACTTACCCATATCAGCATGAGCATCAGGTGCCTTTGGTGCTCTCAACAAGCTCAATCTCATCAAGTTTCCACAGGTGGCAAACCCATACTTGGAGTCGTTCAGAATGCTCACGCCGTATCCGGCTTCGCTCAAATCAGCCCACTTGTGGCAGCAAACCTCGAATTTGGCCATGTCCCAAGTGGTGTTGTAGTGTGTCGGACGTCTGATGATGCCATACTGCGTCTCGTAGTTCGCCTCCGTGTTGACCACGTCAACTGGGAATTCGACCTTGAGGAACTTCATCGTCTCACGCCACTCGACTTCACTCTCCATTTCGACGTAGCTGGGCTGGTCATTGACGACGGCAGCCAGACTGATGGTCGTCTTGACCCAACTCTTCTCACTGATTTTCGTCTCAGTGACGACCGAGACCTTGTGAGGGCCAGTCTCATAGATTGAGCTACGCTCGGGCTTGAGCTCCTGCCTTGATTCCAAGTGGTAAACCTCGACATCCCAGGCTTGCCAGTAGAGCGGCTTGTCATCAAAGATGACGAGTTGGTTTGCCTTCTCTCCTGGAGGGACAACTTCTCTGTCGGCGGAAATATCATAAAGCGACGTAATGATGCCGTTCTCCACACGAACACGGTATTGGTTGTTTGCAAGCACATAAACACCAGGCTCTACCTCCTTGATCGAAGCAGTCGATTCCGTGGCAGCGGTGAGCAAATCGGTCTCCATGATGCCAGTCTTGCCGTTTGCAATGGCATACTGCGGCTTGGAGGACTTGATCGGCAGCTTCGTCAGTTCTTCACGACGCCAGCCAAGCGTGTTCAGGGCAACAGTCCTGCTGGTTGCAGCGGGCTCCTCGTCATCAAAGCCGAGCGTTCTCAAAGCATCCGACAGCAGCTTTTCGCCCGTCTTAAAGACCTTGGCATAGAGCTAAAACGCGTTGTCAGTGAATTTCCACTTGGCGAGCATGTTTCGCCTTACCTCGTCAGAGTCGTCGTAACACATCTCAATGCTGCTTCCAGGCAGACAATCGTGGAACTGGCACAGCAAGACTGATTCCCACATGTCGTCAATCTCTTGCTTCGGATACCGGTAGTTTGAACTTCCGTCGTCTCCGGGAAGGAGGTCCTTCAGTGTCGCCAAGGTAGCAAGGTATTCGAGGTCGTGAAGCATAATCTCTGCTTGGCGATTGTTTCTCTTGTTGTTTGCCTGGGTGGTGTATGTGCCGCGGTGCAGCTCAAAGTACAGCTCGCCGTACCAAGTCACAAACTCGGTTCCTTCCTCGGCCTTCTTCTCAAGTTTCGCAAAGAAGTCATCGACGGAGCCACCCATCTTGAGACGCGGTATGAGCCCAGCATTGTCAGCAACTCCGCGGCAGCGCCTGAGCTTCTCAATGTGCTCCCAAGTGGGACCACCGCCACCGTCGCCTTTGCCAAAAACAAGCAAGGACGATGCATCTTGGTCCATAGACTTGTGCTGGGTGACGCTTCTCTTGACGTCTCCAAAGTGGGCCTCCGCCGTGTAGGTCTCGGCAGGAGTCATGTGGCAGATGACCTGGCTACCATCGAGGGCTACCCAGTTGAAAGTGGTGTGCGGGAAGTTGTTGATGTTGTTCCAACTCAGCTTCTGTGTAAAGAAACGAGTCATACCAGCAAGACGGCAGATCTGGGGTAGCTGGGTCGAATATCCAAAAGTGTCAGGGAGCCAAAAGGTTGAGCATCGCTGACCAAAGCGGCTTTCAAAGAAGCGCTGACCGTAGATGAATTGGCGCACAAGAGACTCGCCGCTAGGCATGTTGGTGTCGTGCTCGACCCAGCTGCCACCGATCGGCTGGAACCTTCCCTCCTTGACCTTGGCCTTGACGCGGTCAAAGGTCGATGGATACAGCTGCTCGAGCCACTTGTACTGCTGCGCCTGAGAGCAACAGAAGCGGAGCTCCGGGTAGCGATCCATGAGATCGCACTGATTGGACCAGGAGCGAGCAATTTTGCGCTTGGTCTCTGCCCATGGCCACAGCCAGCAAGTGTCAATGTGGCAGTGGCCGATTGCGCTGATGAGCGCGTCCTGGTCATCATAGATGCCTGCAGAGTCAATCTTGTCCCCAAGATACGTTTTGGCGATCTTGCGGCACTCCTTGATCGACTCCTTGCTGCCATTTCCTGCAATAAAGGTGTCCATAATCCTGTTGCAGACCTGGAGAGCCTCGTGCTCTTGCCAGGAATCTTGGCCAAACTCGCGAGCGCAGTCTTTGCAAAGTCAGCCTGCCCCGGATCTTACGGGAAGATGTTCTACAAACCTCCGATGATCCAAAAGTCAATGTAAAGTGCTCTGGCGTCCAAATTTATCGCAACGATATCTGCCGTCGAGAGCCGGAAGTACCTGTCGGGATTTGGTGGCTGGATGGTGTCGCCTCCAGTGGGATTTCCAAACATGCCGTTGCATGCCATTTCAATGTAGAAGGTATGCACCTTGCCATCTCTGAAGCTCTGGGGCAAGATCCATTCTGTACGCTCTCCTCCGCCCGTCAGCCCATGAACCGGGTCTCCGTCCTCTGTCCAGATGAGACCCTCATTGTTTGCATCCCAGTGGAACTCGAGGTGCTCCTTGTCCTTCAAGGACGGTGGAACCCTCAAGTGGATGCGGAACCAATGCGTGGCCCAACTCGGACCGAAGGACTCGCCGACTTTGGTAGGCTTGAACTCGTGGGAGGTAGCCTCCTTGAAGGTAGGCCGGGAGAGGTTGGGCGGCGAGTAGACGAAGAGCTCGACGTGTTCGGAGCCAGTTGCGCGTCCTTCGGTGATTTTCCTGTTCCTGAATCAGCAATAGTTGGGCGTGGAGTGGTCGAGGCCGGCCAAATGTAGTCAACCAATGGGCGTAGTGCGTACGGGAGCAGTCCCTTGGATTCGTACTGGCCTCCGCTGGTAAACTGCCTGAGCCGATCGAGGTAGATCTTGTGGATCTGCTTGCCGACAGGGCGTGAAGCAAGTTTTGGGTATTCTTTCTTTGGACCCATGGCGAGATGTGTTTCCCCTCCCATTGTGAGAGGAGCCTTGCAGGTTGAAGGTGTTCTTGGTCTGGGGAATGGTGACGGAAGAGCTGCAGCTGTCCTGCAGCTTTGGGGCAGCAACCAAGGAGCTAAGGAGCTTGGATCAACCTTCCCCGCCTTCCGCGGCGGGAGCCCCAGCCACGCCCAGTGGTCAGTGCACAACCAACCTCACCCCATTCTGAAAAGGACGCGGAACGGGGTTTGAGCTAAAAGCAACGGCTCGCAATTCCTAAATAGGGCAAGGGAGATCGAGGGCGGTTAATCTGCTCGATAGCAGATGCACACAAAGCATTCAAGAGCTAGGAACAGACAATAAAGAGCACCAGGGACTTGAAGAAGACTCGGAGAAGAGCATTCAAACTTCATCTCGCATCAGGGCATGTCACGACCTTAAGCACCAAACCTTGGAACGTTTTGAAAAAGCATAAATCAATCAGTGAAACTACCTATTCAGCTCGTCTTGGCTTCACCGTCCGGAGACAGGCTACTAGTCACCAGCACTGCGTAGAAGTGCGAGCTGTTCGCTGGTGGTCTGTGGAGGAGAAGTCAGCATTGGATTCACAACCTTACCGTTCAAATTAGGTGCTTAAGGTCGACGTCCTGGGCTGCACAAGGTCAGTCGAGTCAAGTTTGTGGCAGTCGAGTTGCGTACCAAGTAAAGGGCAAAGCCCAACCACCATCCAGGTGATACCAAGCCGAATCGGGCAGACTGGAGCGGATTAGCATTGGGACTTCAAGTCGGATTGATCAAGACACTTACCATTTCATGCAAACTTTGCGCCACCATGGTGGTATCAGCTGGCCCAAAGGAGAAATGACCGGGTCTCAAGGGTGTCGGGTCGTTTTCGACGTGGAACTTGTCCCGTTCGAACGCCGCGGAACGTACATACGTTCGGCATTACGCCTAGTTGTTCAAAGGACTCCCGGGCGACACTACGGGGCGAAGACACTCACTGCCGTCCGCTAACCTAGCCCTAGAGTGGTCAACATGATCAAGAGTGTGGTCAGCGATACCAATCAACGTTCATCGTGCACTGCCCTATTGATAAACCGGCCGGAGCTTCGGACGCTGGAAGACAAGTTCGTCGAGAAGGGGTCCCTTCCAATGGTAGTACCACTCGTCGCGGCCGCGGTACTTGTCGACAATCTTGACTTGGACATTGGGATCCCAACGAACCTTCTTCCGGGGAGCGTCGTCCATCTCCATGTCGCCATCCGAGTCGCGTTGTCCGATGTCACGGAGCTCCCGTCTGGCGTGACCGGAGACGAGCTCGCGCATGACTTCGTTTTGCCATTTCGGGTAGAGGTTCCAGTCCATCATGATATTGTCGATAATCTTGACGTGGACCTCGGGGTCGAAATGGACTCGTTTGCGGGCAGGGATCTCGCGAATCTTCGGGACAGGGTCGAAACTGACAGACTTGGCGGGTCTGCCCCGAGATTTGGCGTCGTAGAGGATACTGCGTCCGGGCTTCCACGGCGACTTGGGCGTTGGCGTCCAGGCTGGGATCCTCACATCGACCAGAGCTGCATCAGCCGGAAAGGAGACGGTCTTGGGTTTCCGGTTGACACAAACGTCGGTGTGCTTCTTGAGGATGCGGCGGCCAGGGGTCCATGGTCCAGTCCTGCGTGGGCAAAAGCAACGGTCAGTGTACCCCTTACCTGGCAGCAGAACGAGGTCGGCAAGTCCGAGTGGCGCGGGATCAGGGCGTTTCCAGAGAATCTTGGCGACCGTAAAGGTCCTTCTGGAGAAGTGCGTGAGCGCTGGCAGAACGAAGATCAGCAGCACCAAAACCACAAGTAGGAGAACCGCAGGGCGAGGGGACTGCAGCCAGGGCGGCACCAGGCGCAGTTGCGCAGCAGGGATGCTGGGCGGCTTGAACGAGTATGCCATAAGCAACAGGTAGAGCGGGCCGGTCGAGACATGGTGCTCAGAGCGAAACAGTGAAGTCTTGAAGAAATCCATGGTTCATGAAGAAGAAAGGAAAAGGAAAGGCTTGGTGGGGAGGGAGAAATCTACTTGTACCCGGGCCCGTTGCCATGCGGGCCGTGCGTCGGTTGCTATGGGCCAGTCACTGAGTCGGCGTGAACAAATTTGCAGTCACCTTCACAGAATATTAGGGGAAGTCTTTGGCAAAGGACAGAACAATGATGCGAGACTGTTAATGACCTCTATTTACATGTACTTATGCTCATTGATCAATATTGATAATGTTGGGGCTATTTTGCTTGTATTGATATATTGCAGCAATGCTTGGCGTGGTGTTGCGGCTCTGGCACCGCCACAAGAACAACGCGACGCCCTGGAAAGAGTACGCACTCAGCATGTAAACAAAGGAAACAATTTGCATTGCTGCTTTGTTCCTACCGCGCAAATTTTGTGTTAAATTTATTTTCGCCAAAATTGCGCTTGCAGTGCCTGTGGAGCAGACCTTTCCGGCAGGGTTGACCAGCTTGCACCTTCCACAGTCGGCTATCACATTCAACACCCAAAATTCAAAGACGCACTGCGAAGCCACAGTGGGAGAGGAAAAAAATTGCTAATCCGGGAATCTCTGTCACCAAGTCAAACCACGTAGAGACGTGGAGCTCTCAAGCGCTTGATGCGTTCAACATAGAGAGAATGTTTCTCTTAATGGGATGTCACAGGGAGCATTCAAGCGCTTGCGTCTGAAGGTGGTGCGTCGACTTGACGCTGCGCCTGGGTTGAATTTCTTTCCTCGCCTGCTGTGAAGCGGAGCTTGCATTCGGATAGTCGTCGCCACCTTGGTAGGATATGCAGCCAATGACTGGAAATTCAAGCGAAGCTTCTGCAGTGTCATCTCGGGCAAACCGCCCCGTCACTGACACAGAAATGTCCAAACAGGGACTCAAGAGAACGCACACCCCATTATGCGGCTATTTTACTTTGCTCAGCAGATATTTCAGAGGTCGTAGCCCGAAGCTTCCTGTTCACAAGAGACATTTGATCGCTCTCCGTCCATCCTCCTCCCAAGTGGAAAATTTCCTTGTCCTGACTTCAGGTGCCCGTCACAACTTTTGGCACTGAGCCTTGAGGATTTCGTCGTCGTGCTTTCATAATTACACACGCAAGGCTAATAACTTGCTTGGTAATACATCGGGTACAGGGGGCTTCCGCTGGGGAAGACGGTGGAACTTGCACCATTAGCTGGTATTTTCGCCTCAGGGACATAATCGAGTGGGAGCATTCATTCATTGAGCAGAGCCAGGTCTATATACAAAAAGAAGACCTCTAGTTGGTCTTCTTAGCTTCCTGCTCAGTGTTCTTTGCCTCCGCCTCCTTCGACTCTTCAGCCTCCTCCTTCTCGTCAATGTCCTTGTCGTCCTTGGGGGCAGCCGCCGCCTTGGCAGACTTGCGAGTCTCGAGTTGCTCGTTCTCCTCGTCAATCAGCTCTTGCTGCTCCTTCAGGACCTCGAGACGCTGCTTGTTGGTAGCGGCACCCTCGGCGCTGTGGACCTCGAGCTCAATCTCGTGGAACAGCTCCTCAGGGATGCTAGAGAGCACGGCCTTGAGGGCGTCGATCTGGGAGTCCATCTCGGTGTCCTTGCCCTGGCTATACATGAAAGCGTTGCTGAGGACCAACAGCGTGGAAGGAACACGGTGCTTGAGACGCAGCTCCAGCCAGGTCTGCAAGTCATCCCGCAACCTGCCGGGGCTCATTCCGTGAGTGCGCAGACCGCGGCTTGCGCAAGCGTTTTGCAGCTCCGGAACAGACAGCGATTCAACACCCTCGAGGTAAATCATCTTGTCGTCACGCTTGATCTGGCGCATGCGATGCCTAATCTGGTAGCGCAGAATGTTGTCGGTGCCAAACGTGTTCAAGTTCATGTACCTGCAGATTCCAACCAATTGAGGGCGGGAGAGGTTGTCAAGAGTCAGGTCGTCCTTGAAGATTTGGCAGACCTTGATCACATCGGCCTGGGTTGGCGATTCGCCAGTGGTGCGGATCTAGAAGAAATTAGTCTGCGGATCGGCGCAACTAGAATCGATGGAACGGACCTTGCGGAAGAATTCGGTAAACTCCTCCCGCTGCGCGTTGGCAGCGCTCACTGGCAAGCCGGTCTCTGTTAGGGTCTGGCGAAGGAAATCGCTGACTTCTTTTCGCGTTGCGCGAAGGCTGGTCATCTTGTTGTCCTTGGACTTTTGGCCCTCGTATGTGCTGGGCAGCATGTTGGGGAACAGCTTGAGGGCAACAGGCAGAAGAAGTTCGGCAAATGGTACAATGACAAACATGGAGAAGGGCACCAGCCGACCCAAGTCTTGAACAGTACGGCGAAGCTGTACCGACATTAGACCACACCCATCATTCACTCGTTGCAGAGCTTACCTGTCTGTTCTCGCGCCTGGTCAATTCGTAACCTGCTGCCATTTTCAGAGCCAGCTTGGTACTGATCTTGACTTCGGTTGCCAGCAGCTTTGTGCCATCCCAGTAGTGGCTTGCCTCCTTCTTGACCTTTTGCCAGACGGTGAGCTTCTTGTGTTCCTCGTCCTTTTTTGCAAGCTCCTTGGTTTTTGGTCCGTCGGCGCTGGCCTTTTCCGCGGCGAGCTCCGTCAGACTTTGGTGCTCGGCAGCCATTGTCTTGGGAGATGCAGTGGGCTCGTCCTTGGGTTGCTTGAGGTCTTTCAAGGTCTCTTCATCGACCTGAGCCTTGAGAGGCTTCCCCGATTCCTGCTCATCCTTGGGGAGAGGCTTTTTTGCCTCCTTGGCATTGAAGCCAGGAGGAGGATACTGTCCGCTGGATTGTGATGACGTTGAAGATTCGGTCGAGTATGCCAGGCGCGGAATGAGGATCGCGAGGGCAGAGACTTCACGGGGAAGAGAACGTGGGGTTCTCCGCAGAGGCCTGGAGGCACCTCGAAGGAGGACAGGCGTTATGCGGGATGCGGAGCGATTGAGAGACATGCTGAGCCAGGCTCGAGCAGGAAGGGAGCGAGACGCTGTCGAAGGCGCGGCAAAGCGGTCGCGGAGGAGGATCGATGTTCGAACAAGGGGGTTTAAGCAAAAGGATGGAGTGGTCTTGTGGGATGGAGAAGGGAGGTTGGATGGAAAGAAGAGGAGCAAGGTTACAGAAACGGGCCAGCCGCAAAGATCATCCTCCAGGTACAAGGGACAGACGGCCAGTCGAGCTTGGCGCGTTAGCTTGTTCGTCACGTTTCGAGAAGGGCGGCGATTGGGCGGAGGAGCCACAGGAAGTGTGGCAGTGAGGGAGCAGGTGGCGCTGTCGGAGAATGTCGGTCGCAAAGGACAACCCGACAGCACAGACACTCCGGACGACCGACGACGGGGCCGAGGATGCTCGAAGCTGAGGTGAGGCCAGCAAACAACAACATCACTGAGTTCGACCTCTTGTGATACAAAATACATATCCCGAGGCGACAACGGTCCACGGCATACGCCCGGCTGGCCTGCCCTGCGGCGACCGTTGTGCGGATCCCGTCGTCTGACAAGCCAACACCCACACAGTACCGGGCTGCCGGCGGTTCCCTGGCAATGGATGGCTGATGTGACTGCTTGGCGCCTCAACGCCTTCTCTGGCCTCCCCACCAAAGCCAACACCGAGTCAATCTATCTGCGCTACCTCTCCTCCTAACAACATCGCCCGTTACTTGTCAACCTCCTCGATATGTCTTTCTAGCCAGTTTGCCATCTTTTCCGGAGCACTTGTTCCAACCTCTACAGTTGTCCAATCGCAGCAGGCCGTCGCAGCCAACGCCCGTCGGGCACCCCGCGCCCGTCTCGTCCTCAATCGAATCCCGTATCGCTCTCCTCTCTACAGCCCAAAATGGTCCTCTCCAGAGCCGCGCGCATCATCCTCGTAGGCGCGCCGGGCGCGGGCAAAGGAACTCAGTCCGAGCGTCTTATGAAGCGCTTTCCGCAGTTGAGTTCAATTAGTTCCGGCGACCTGCTGCGCACAAATGTCCGCAACCGCACTCCCCTCGGTAAGTCGCGTCGCGCCCAGCTATGCTCCCCCTCGGCATTGGCTCGCTGCTAACACGTTGCGCAACCACAGGCATCCAGGCCGAGTTGAAGATCAAGACGGGCGCATTGGTTCCTGATGCCATGATGGTGCGCTTGATCATCAACGAGCTGTCAACTCGCGGTTGGCTGGTTCCCGACACCATCAGACCGTATAGCGTAAACTATGCTACGCCCGAGGCCGACATCCCCGCCGACACTGTAGACGATGTATTTATTCCTTCGACTTTCCCCGCTTCCAGGTACAACTACTCTGAATGTCCCACGGCATCTTTCATTCTGGATGGTTTCCCTCGGACCGCCCCGCAGGCCAAACAGATTGACGACATTATTCCCATCAACCTCGTCGTCAACATCAAGACGCCTGCGTCCGTCATTCTTGACCGCATCTGCAACAGATTGGTCCACGAGCCCTCTGGAAGGGTTTACAATACCACCTTTAATCCGCCCAAGGTCGAAGGCAAAGACGACGTCACTGGCGAGCCTCTGACCAGGCGTGCAGACGATTGTCCAGAAGTCTGGGGAACCAGATTGAAGAAGTTTGAGGAAACCAGCGCACCGCTTCTGGAGCATTACGACAAGAAGGGCGTGCTGTGGGAAGTTGAGGGAAACACCAGCGACGAAATCAGCCCGAAGCTGTTCAAAGAATTTGAGAAGCGCTTCTCTGTATAGGCTATGGGCAACGAACTGGCTGTCGTTAAGCTGGGAGTTTGGCGTTGGATCGGCCGCGAAAGCAGGCCTGAACGTTCTCTGTATAAGATGGTTTTTGGCGACTTCTACTGTACAGTATAATTGTTGCGATGATGGCCAGACTGGCTCGCAAATTATTACAATCAATAACCATGGCTACGATGAACGAAAATTGTCTTGATGCGACACAACATGTAATTATTTTGTAGTGCGACAGCTGCTCGTGGCCGCGGCACAGTTGGACGCAGGTTCCTGTTGGAACGGCAGGGCAGAGCACCACCTCCAGGCCCGCCCTCCGTCATCATCCAGCACAGACCACAACCTGCCAGCCCTGGACCCGCAGCTCTCCAGCTTCCGGTTGCTCACCCACCACCTCCACTGCATCGCAACATTCACGTCCAATCATCTTTAAATCACCATGGACGAGACCGACTTCAATGAAGGCCTGCTCGAATGCAATGTCGACAAGCCCCAGAAGGAGAACGACGGCACCAAGGATGCCTACATTTCATATCGCGTCACTACCAGAGTAAGCCTACCCATCAACCGCCCCATCCCGGCTGCCTCACCACTCTGTCTGGGAATACACTGCAAGCTGACGCTGCCCTTAGAGCGACTTTCAGTCATTCCAGCGTTCAGAATTCTCCGTCAGGCGACGCTTCACCGACTTTGTGTTCCTTTGGAAGACGCTCAGCAAAGAGTATCCACAATGCGCCGTCCCGCCGCTGCCAGACAAACACAAGATGGAGTACGTCCGTGGCGATCGCTTCGGGCCTGACTTCACCCAACGGAGAGCAAGCTCGCTGCGGCGCTTTCTCAAGAGGATAACGCTGCACCCGGTGCTGCGCCGCTCGGCGATATTGCTCCTCTTCCTTGAGAGCAGCGACTGGAATAGCACGATGCGCGCGCGACCAACGCGCAGCCTCAGCGGCGCCGGATCAGACCAGGCATCGGGTGGCGTGTTTGATAGCTTCACAGACACACTGATGGGCGCTTTCAGCAAGGTCCACAAGCCCGACAAGCGCTTCCTCGACGTGCGGGACCGCGCGGACAAGCTGGATGAGGACCTGGGGTTGGTGGAAAAAGTGGTGGCCCGCGTCGCGCGGCGTCAAGGCGACATCACGGCCGACTACGCCGACCTGGCCGCGCAATGCCAAAAGCTGGTCGCATTGGAGCAGGGCGTCGAACAGCCGCTCACCAGCTTCGCCAGCAGCGTCGAGATGACGAGCCAAGGGCTGCGCTCGCTGCACAACCACACCGACCAGGACTATCTGGGCTCCCTGCGCGACATGGACGCCTACATTGACGCGGTCAAGGCCCTGCTCAAGACTCGCGAACAAAAGCAGCTCGACTTTGAGTCGCTGACCGACTACCTGACTAAGGCGGCCGCAGACCGCGACACGCTGGCAAGTGCATCATCGACTGCCAGCCTAGGAGCGTCGGGCTTCCTACGAGCCAAGGTGGAGGACATTCGCGGCGTCGATCATGAGCAGAGCCGGCGGGACCGTGTGCGCAAGCTGGAGCTGCAAATCGAAAAGCTCACGACCGAAGTGGAAAACGCAAAGAAGACGACCGAGGCCTTTGACGAGCAAACGGTCAAGGAGGTGGCCGACTTTGAGCGTATCAAGGCGCTCGAATTCAAGGACACGCTCGGCGACTTGGCTGACGCGCACGTCTCCTTTTTCGCAGATACGGTCGAGACGTGGGAAGCATTCTTGAAGCAGATGGAGCAGGAGGAGAGGGAGGCACAGGCAGCGGCTGCTGCTTAGTTGCAGGCTCTGAATGGCTGGCGCTCGCGACACTGTCGAATGTCTGCTCATCTTTCAATTCTTTTACTCTTCAAATTTTTGGGCGTTTGGGACTTGTACGACTGGGACTTGACTACCTCTTTTGCTGGACGGGACTGGCAGCTCGAGGTGCTGCATAGGGTAGGTAGGTAGGTAGCAACATCCAATCGAGTACCGCACGCACTGCTCGGTACCTTGAATTCCATAGGGCCATCTCTTGCCGGTGTAGTGATGTCAATGACCGCCATTATCCAACATCGCTGCCCTTTGGCACCACCAAGTCCCACTGCTCGCTCACAGGGAGTCGTCGGACTACACAGACAATTCCCGCAAACACTCCTCCACAAACAACAGTGAATTGAAAGCAAAAGTCCCCCCACAACAACAGTGAATTAAAAGCAAAAGCCACCCACAACCCCGACAGTGGGGGAATTGAAAAGCATGGCTTTTTGCCTTGCCGGCGCAACGGGGTCCGGACGTTGTCGGTTGTTCTCTCAGACGGAAGAGGGAAGAGAGACACCTCCTTATATCGAAATCCCAAGTGGCCCGTGCGTGCGTCACGATCACTTCCCGTGCGCGCGTGGCTTCTACCTCGAGGCCTCAAAAGGTCCACGCGCGGCAGGTGACTGATGACTCCCCGTGCGCGCGTGGGCGGCTGGCCGGCTGGCCTCTCGAGGCCTGCAAGCGTGTGTATGCGCGCGTGACTGAGGACTCCTCGTGCGCGTGTGCGGCGCGCGCTTGCCGCGTGATAGTGTCTGTGATGGCAACAGTGTGAGTTGATGGTGTTGGTGTTTGACATGAGCACGAGGTGATGGCATGGCCTGTGGTTACAAAAGTCGAGGAGCTGGAGGAGCACGTAAAGAGTGTCCAGCAAGTCAGTGTTGGAAGCACTCGGATCATGCCTCTACACCTCCTGTCAACAACAGAGCAGAGCAAAAAGACCCTGAAGGGAAAGGAAGGTGAAGTGGTTGCAGCAACAGTGACGACAGTGACGACGACAACCTGCACCAGCACCACCGCTGCAGAGCAAAACAGCAGGAAAAAAAAAAGGTCAAAACAGTTCGGACACCAAAGTGTCCTACATCTTCCGAATCCGACCCCACGCTGAGGATCGAACTCGCAACCTACCCGGTAGCGCGTGACAATGGCAGCCTCAGCCATGACCCTCAGGAAAACCCGAAAGGGAAACTGCGTCGTCGAACCGCAAACCACGAGGCCACGGTACCGCTGGTTGATGGGAGGGAGGTGGCGCTTGCAAAATATAAAGTAGACGGGGTCCAGTGGAGGTGGGTGGAGGTTGCTGGGGCTTGTAGGAGTGTGGTAGAGGCGGTTGCGCCTCTTATGCTGTCTATCTGTTGTCTTGGGCTGGGCGTTGGTGTCGGTAACAGCCCACTTCACTTGACATGCACACATTTAGTATCTTAAGTCAGTGGACTTCAGTGTGTTCTGTACGTGCCTGTGGCAGTAGATAGCGCTTCTAGTCTAAGTTGGAGGAATTGAAGCTCAGTGCCAGGCCTTCAAACTCAACCTTGAAGTTCAGTGGCGCATGTACATATGCAGTCCATGACTTGTTACTTCAAGGACAGCTGCAAACTTTACACCTTGACCTTTGCTTTTGCCCTGAGATGGCACAATGTCGGCGTGGTTCAAGTGATCTTGCAAGTGAGTATGATTGTCGTCATCAGACTAGCTATATCTACCTGGGCTTTTGTGTCTGAAATGTTGATGGAAGCAATCGGCTCCGAGCTGATGAGACCTGTAGACCACCGTGCAAAGAAGATGCCACAGCCTAATACATCTAAAGAAAGGACGCCCTAGGACGCAGCAAAGGCATGAACCCGAGTCAAATATCCGCCATCATAGCCATAGATCACGCTCCCGCGTAGGTCGTAGCGCCGTTGGCCATAGACACTCCATGAGCCGACACTTCTGAAAAGAGCAAACTGTAGCAACGCCATCCATCCCATAATCACACATCCCATACCTTTCCGTAACCATGCCCACCTTTTTCGATCACTTCGTCTCCTTCAGCATGCCTTCCAGCACACCAATCTGCTTCTTCAGGCCGGAAGATCTGTTTGAGGTCTCAGCCTCTTGCCTCAACTTCTGCCTCCTCGCCTCATAAAGCTGCTTGTCATTTCGCAGCTTCACACTCATGCGTTCAAGCATGCTCTGGAGCTCTGTCTTTGCCTTGATGACTGTGTCCCGCTCAAGCTCAAACTCTTCCTCGTGCGCTCGCTCCAGTTCGTCAATCAAGTTATTGCCGTCTTGCTGAAACGCCACGACAATATCCTCAATCGCAGTCTCCTGGTCAATTAGGTGACGCACAAGACGCTGTGAAACGCGAGACAGGGCCGAGGCATAATTTTGCTGATGCGGTTTCAGACGCTCCTCCCAGTCCATTTCGTCTGGATGACGGTGCTTCAAGTGAAGATCCTCATCTTCGTCCTCGTCTTCGTCTAGTGTCGAAGCGTTCGACATGTCGGAATCATCGTCTGGAAAATCACCCATGTCGTCGTCATTGACAAGGGTCTTGTCTGGGTCGTCGTTCTCCTCGAGGCGCGCCTTGACAAGGGCTTCCAGCCCAATGGTCTTGCTACCCTGCTTGCCGTCGGCGGATTTGACGCCTTGAGCTTCAGTCTTTCGTCGAAGTCTGGCCGCGAATTTACTCTCTCCATTCTTCAGGGTCTCCGGT
Source organism: Phyllosticta capitalensis (assembly GCF_038381095.1). Taxonomy (NCBI): domain Eukaryota; kingdom Fungi; phylum Ascomycota; class Dothideomycetes; order Botryosphaeriales; family Phyllostictaceae; genus Phyllosticta; species Phyllosticta capitalensis. The sequence goes on from NW_027117440.1 coordinate 1,360,212, forward strand.
GAGGTGAAGGGATTAGCCTCAGGCGGAGCAGGTGTGTTTAGAATCTTGGATTGCTCCAACATGTCCTCTGAAGCATGCTCTGTAATGGCGTTGGAGCTGGCCAATGGAGGATCAGGGACCTTCTTTTTGTTGCTTGACAAGACATTGCGAGAATACGATGGGCTCGGTGCGATTCGCGCGCGTGCCATAGCTGGGGACCTATTCAGATGGCTCTGTGGCCTAGTCTCACTGCTACCGGCAACGTTGAATACAGATCTCTTGGGGTCATTGTAAGGCTCTGGGCTTCCGTCTTCACTGATTCTTGTCGAATTTTTCCTCTGCAGAGGGATAGGTTGCTTGAAGTGTGGAACCGGAGGAGCTGTTGCCTCAGTTTTCTTGAATAGTGGTAGTGCCTTCAAAGATTCCCGATGTGTATTTGAAGGTTGGTGGTCAAATTTCCTTCTCTTGTATGGATCCTCTGGAGTGTCTAGCTCTTTCGAAGCTCCCACAGAGTGGGGAGCAGGCTGAGCCTTTCCATGGCCACTGAAGGATACGCTCTTGGCTAGAAGGTTGCTGAAATCATCCACTCCCTCTTCGTGGCGACGCTTTGTACGATTGGTAGCGGCAGGCGTCGGGACAAAGCTGGATGGAGTGGCCTGAGCAGGAGACGATACGACCTCGGATGCAGGTTTACCATCCAGATGTCTTGGAGAAGGCCCGCTCTTGCTTGGAGCAGACTGTTCAATTTCAGCCAGTGGAACGACTGTGTACTCATGTGCAAATCCCCATTCGGCACCACTCTCCGAGAGGGTTTTCTGGGCGTCGTTCTCAATTTCGGTCTCCATGACTGGAGGATTGATTCCTGGCGAAGTTTCATCATCCGAGGGTGGACAAAATGTGGATCCATCTGCCAAGTCATCTTCGTAGTCACTCTCAGATGGCGGTTTCGATCCGGGTTGGATAGAAATTCCAGGCTCGATAGCAGGAACCTCAACTCCTTGCAGATCCCTACCATTGGGCGAAACAGATGCTCGGGTCTTAGTTGGTGGTGATCGAGAAAGCTCATCCTCAGACTCCAGCTCGGCAGTACCCTCCGAAGGTGTCTTTCGTCTGGTTTTCTCCACTGCAGACTCAACAGCTGGGCCCTCGATTGTCTGGGAATGTCCTAGACTCTTCTTCTTTTCGGGCGGATTGCTTCTATCCGGGCTTGAAAGCATCTCGCCATAGCTGACATGGTCCTGATACGTTCTTTGTGGCCCGGATCCATACTGCCTGGGGAGTCGCACTGGCGTTCTTTTGTTCGACATCTGGTCCATCCGGTGGGAGGCAGTCTTCGTCTGAGTAGCACCAAAGGAATGCGATTGAGGTAAAACTTTGGATCCTCGCGGTGTCTTGCCCTGATTTACAGGACCCGTACGATCAAATTCGATGATTCGGGGCTTTCGATTAGTACGTTCATCTAATGGGGGTCGTTCCGCGTTTTCATCATGAGCCTGTGGCACCTTTTCAATCCCCATCTCGTTGTCTGCAACAATCTCCATGCCGTCGTGGCGAGTCTCTTGAACCTGTTCAATCTCCCTCTCGTCATTCGCGACGTCGATGTTTTCCCGGCGCCTGTCAGCGGAAACAGAACTACTTGGATGTGGCTGGCTGCTGTTGCCAGATGCCGTGTTTTTGGCGAAAACGGACTTCCTTGGGTCTGGCGGGCTGCTCTTTCCAGGGGTCTTTTTGCCGTAACTTGAGCTAGGCTCCCAGATCCTGTCACTGGTCGGCTTCTCGACAGCCTCGTGGCTGGTTTCATCAGGCTGATTTGTTCGTGTTTGCGCCTGTCTTTCTTCTTGGACCAACGCAGGCACAACATTGGTTGCGATTGTGTCCTTCTCCAGCGTTTCCGGTTGCTCTTCTTCTTGTTCCAATGCAGGCACGGAGGAATTGTTTGCCACCGCAGCACGTTCCAGAAGTGCAGGATCGATGAAGCCTTTCATTGGTGGCGCATTTACCGGCGGGAGAATTTCGTGACCAGCGTTGATGGCCATCATTTCTTCTTGCGTCTTTTCTGGTCCCTCGACGGCTTCTGATCTCTCTAAATTCGCGCCTAGATCTGCCTTGGCATTCTCCGTCTGTTCTTCCCGTGGAAAGAGGTGGTCGTCTTCTTCCCAATCGGCTCCAGTGAGATATTGGTCGAAGTCCTCGTGTTCGGCTTCGTTTTCTTGCCTCTCCATGCCTGACTCCCCACGACGAGTCTTCTGTGGTGTGGGATGCACTCTATGGGGAAGGTCGTTTGTTGGTTTGGGGTTAGAGTCAGAAGTCTGTCTTTCTGTGGAGGGCTTTTCCTGCGGACGAGTCTTGTTCGCTGGCTCGGCATCATCTAGCCTAGGAGCATCACTTCCATCTTCGGCCACATGCTCCTGAGACTGTGGCTGCGATAGCTGGTCCCTCAGCTTGGAAGGACCCCTTGTCCGTGATGCTTCCTTGTTTGCCTGAAAGTTCCTCACTCTCGATGATCTTCTCTTGCCCTTTCTATCCGAACTTCTACCTCGGGGACTAGTCCCGCGGAAGTCCTCGTCGCTGCTGTCATCGGGACCGTCACTTTCGGAGGAGGAGGATTCGTGTTCTCTCCGTCTTGTCGCCTCTTGGCTCAAGTGTTGTGTCGATGCCTTTGGCCTGTTTGAGGATCGTGTAGCCGCTGCCTTGCCTTTGCTGTACGGCTGCATCGACGGCTTTGCAGGACCGCTTTTCTTGGGCATTGGCTTCGGAGCACTCGTCTCTGCAGAGCCATCCTCTTCGTCATCAGGGAGGTCATAATGACTGGAGTCGAAGGCATCGTTTTTGGAATGTGTCTTTTGTTTCGCTAGGCGTTCCGCATTGGTCTTCCGTCTCTTGTCGACAACAGGTGCCTTTCGAGTGCTCGTTCCAGTCTCTCTGACATCTCCGGATTTTTCACCAGGCCTTTTGACACCCGTGGTTTGCGTGCCCTTGCCATTCTCTTGTGTGATCTTCTGAGTCTGCGATGCAGTTCCACGCGATCCCGACTTCGGCGCCTCCCTGCCGTGGGTCTTTGCATTTTGAGAATTGCGCCCAGTGTTGGCAGATGAAGCTGCTGCTTCTCGGCCCGGCGACCTCGGAAAGCTGTCAGCTACAATAGCTTCATCGTCTGCAGTTGTCCGCTTGTCTGCGTAAGCCATCTCAGTAGGGATTGATTCGGGTACAAGGACTTGGGGTGGTTTTGCTGGATTCGGTTGGGTCGCACTTGTTGCAGGAGTACTCTCATTCAAAGATCGACCAAGCGAAGAGGAGCTTCCCGAATTTTGCGGCACTCGTTTAGCTCGTCGCCGAGCAAGCGCGGCTGATGCTTCGGACATGGCTCGCAAGTCGTGAACTGGGGTCTTTGGCAAACTATCTATGTCAAGAGTCTCAATGGTAGAGATTTGTCGTTGTCGTGAGCTGTAGTCTGGGGGGCTCGGTATAAAACTCAAGTCAATAGCTTCAGTGGTAGAAAAGCGTTGTGGCAAGCGCGCAGCTTTTGCGATCTTCCAGTGATTCGAGGAGTCCTCAACAGTCCGCAACGCTGCCCCTGCGACGCCTGAAAACCTGAACCTGATTGTCAACTGCCTGGTTCTGACGATTGTCGCATTGATCGTCAAAGGCGTCTTGTCTTCAAAGTGAAGTTTGAGCTGCTGAGCCTCTTTCTCGGAGGCGAGAAGGCTCGAAACTGGAATGTCAAGGAATTGGACATGCGATAGATCGAGATGCAGAGCTACAACAGCCAGTCCATTGGGGACTTCGATGAGCCTCAGCAGCGGTGGATCTCGCGAGGAAAACTCCGGCAGTTCTCCGACAGAAGATAGCGAATATCCCTTCGAGCTGTTCCTGATTAGATTTGTCATGGAGTATGAGCTGCTAAAGAAACCACATACCTTTCCACATCAACCTCGTCAAAGGCGTGCGTGAACTGGTAAAATTTGTCTGCCCACTCACTCCCGTCGTCGATTGGGAAAGACGCAGGGGCCTTATGCCCGGGCCAAAAGACGCGGTGGTCCACTCCGTGATAGACGCAGCTCCTGATGATCAGACCGCTGATCAGCCTGAGATCCTCGTGTCGGCCCTCCTCGAGGATCAAATTGCCTAATCCGAAGGCGAGGGGATGGACTCCGTGTTGCTTTGCGAGGTTTGAAAAGAGGTTTGCGACAGCTGTTGACTTGTGGCAAAATCGGGCGACGAGAATGCCGGCCTACAAGCTATTAGTACGACGAAAGAAGTAATGTGGTAGCCATACCCAACGGCGAAACAGATGCGTGTGGTTATCGGAGAGGAAAGAGAGCAGCAGACGTGGGAGAAATTGTTCTCTTGCAATGAGCTTGTGCGATTCTGCGCTTTCTACCGTACGAAGCTCGTCCTGGAGTGAGTGAGTTGGTGGGTACCAAGACAGAAGGGAATGCAGGGCTCGTACATAGGCGTTGAAGAGATCAACGTGCAAGCGACCGCCAGAGGACAAAGCCCGGGTCAGATGCTCACGGATTGTAGTCAGACGTTGAGAAGTCTCAGTCTGTTCCATGGGCACAGACTCAGGTGAGGTGCGGAAGGTTGGACGAGCAAGGAAGGAGCGACGCGCGCCAACATTGAAGTCGCGCGCGTCAGATTTGGTAACCTCAACGCGGGCAACAAACCTCAAATTTGAGTCGATGAAGGCAGCCGAGCACGGTTGGCAAGAGCTTTCAACGAGAAACGCGTAGAGGAGTGCGAGAAAGGACGGAGCGAATTGGGTGGTGGGAAATGGAGGACGAGATGGTCGGGTCGGTCAAACGCGTAAGAGCGCGAGGTCACGAGACGCCATCGCCCACGTTTGGGCAGGTGCAAATGGCCGACGCAAACTGCTCGACAGATGTTTCAGGCATCGATTACGATCTCCAAAAGGGAGCTGAAGGATTGGAGGTCTTGGATTTGACATCAGAGGCCAAATTCCTCGCCTGGTGTCGACCAATCAATCCTCCGGCGTCTGCAAGCTCTGTAACGCATGCTGAAAATGCTTGCGGCGCATCTTTCGACGGCGGGTTAGGTGCATGCCGCGGAAGCTACAATTTTGCTCGGCCAGCTCGCTCACAACTTCAGTCTGTAGATGAAGCCAGAAGTGCTGTAAGCATGGCTTCGGCAGGCGATGGTGTATATTAGTAAGTTGCTCCCGTGCGTGACAGGGAACAAAGGAGCGGGAAGACAAGACCCGGGAGCACAAGCTGTAAATGCTTCCCAATTGATGTCGAGGGGCTGGGATTTGCCATCTTTTCGGGAGTCTGGAGAGATGGCATTCCGAGTTCCGCGCCCAATTACCAACAATGCCTTGCCCAACTGGTCAACGCTACCTCCGCCTCTTAAAGCCGAGACACAAATGTCAGCTCCACAATTGCATGCCACGCCTTTAAAGCTGAATCGTACTCGCCGATGACGCTCCGAATGATTGCCGTCATCTCGACTGCTTCCGACAACATGCCACCACCTGACGCTCCTGTCAATCGCCCTCAACCATCCAGGGGCCGCCTCTGGAAAACCCGCCAGCGACAAGAAGACGCAGGGGTCCATCCCCTTCCAAAGCCGTCACCAGCCCGCCGCAAAGCCTCCCTAACAGAACGACCGTTGGACCTCAACGATGAAACCATCTCCGGCTTGCTGAGTCCCAACCAAGCAGGCCAGACGGTGCTGTATCTAGCCTATGGCTCGAATCTATGCCGCCGAACCTTTGAAGGCAAACGCGGAGTGAAGCCGTTAACAAAAGTCAACGTCGTCGTCCCAGAGCTTCGGTTGACATTTGATCTACCCGGCATTCCATACGCCGAGCCATGTTTCGCCAATTCCGGACGGAGGAATCCAGATTCAGACCAGACTGCGGAAACAGAGAGCACACCTTTGGTTTCGAAGACTGGCTACAACAAGGATCGCTGGGAAAAGGGTCTCGTTGGCGTTGTGTACGAGGTCACCGCGGCCGACTATGCACAAATAATCGCCACGGAAGGAGGCGCCTCATTCTACCAAGACGTTTTAGTAGAGTGTTTCCCTCTCCTGGATCCTGAAACGGTGCCTGTAGAGCCAGAATCCAAGTCTTTCCGGGCACACACACTATTCTCGCCGCCATCCCAAGGTCTCGAAAAGGGCGGGAGCTTCCAACGACCTGACCCTTCGCATGCTCAGCCCTCTGCTCGCTACTTGAAGCTCATCACAGACGGCGCAGAGGAGAATGACCTGCCCAAGGATTACCAGGAATATCTGCGTGATATCAGGCCGTACACAATCACGACTTTGCGGCAGAAGATCGGGAAGGGAGTCTTTCTGTTGACCTGGATGCCTGTGCTGAGCCTTCTGCTCTCGTTGCAGGAAGTTTTCAAGGACGAGAAGGGCAAAAGTCCAAAATGGCTGGCTTCTTCCGTAAGCTTCGTGTTCAAATCGATATGGGTCACTTACGATGCCTTTTACAAGAAGCTTTTTGGGGATGGGGAGCGCACAATACAGCCTAAGGAGGAGACAGAGAAGAGTTGGGCATGATACAAGAGTTCAAGAATGTGATGGGAAATGGGAGAAAGTCAGTAGTCCAAATGTAAGCTCAAGGAACATGAATATCCCGACCCGGTGGACGGCCTTTTGATTGGACCCTTGGATTATGTAACTACTGCGGCTCCGCAAGAGGCTTGAGCGGGGTGCTAGTCATCCACCGGCTACTTGTGGCGCCCCGCCTCGTCACTCTTCCTACGTCGACAAACTCCGCGGAGAACTCACTGTGGAACACCTTCATATACCGTCATCCGTCATGGCCATCCCCCATGTCACTCTTCAAAGATCACGACGATGGCTCTCGCACGATTGAAAGCAGCATTCCCATGGATCCAGACTCCGCTGGTTGTTGGCGCTCCTATGCGCCTCATCGCGACTGTTCCTCTGACGTTTGAAATATGTCGCGCAGGCGGTATTGGTTTTCTTGGGGCCGGCAGCGACACATCGACCCTCGAGTCTGACCTCCGGACAATTCACGCGCAGTTCATTGAGAGGCCTCCACCGAATGCTTCGTCGCTCGCAACAAATACACTTCCCATCGGGGTCGGCTTTCTCAATTGGGGTGCCAACCTCGAAGCTGCCGTCTCGGCCGTCTCGAAATTTCCTCCGGCTGCCGTCTGGTTTTTCGCGCCCCGGAGCACCAATGATCTCATTGTATGGACTACAAAAATCCGCGAGGCAACAGCCGGAAGGACACAAATCTGGGTGCAAGTCGGGACTGTGACGAATGCAGTCGAGGTCACTCGGGCATGTCGACCAGAGGTTCTGGTCGTTCAAGGCACCGACGCTGGCGGCCACGGCCTTCAACAAGGCGCAAGCATTATTCCTCTCCTTCCAGAGGTTTCGGACGCCATCAGCATTCTTGAAGTTCCTGAAGAGGAGAAACCTATCCTCGTGGCAGCGGGTGGTATCATGGAAGGGCGCGGCGCGGCAGCCGCTTTGACACTCGGTGCCCAGGGTGTCGTTCTGGGAACGCGGTTCCTTGCCTCGCACGAAGCCAACATTGCGGATGGATACCGGAATGAAGTCTTACGAGCATCTGATGGTGGCAAGACAACAATGCGGACTAGCGTCTACGACCGACTCAGGGGAACAACTGACTGGCCGCCAGGCTACAATGCTCGTGGAGTGCTAAATCGTAGCTGGACCGACGCCGAGAATGGGATGGACTGGGAGGAAAATAAGAAATTGTACGAAGATTCTGTGCGGATGGGAGACAAAGGATGGGGCCTTGAAGGCAGGATGACGACCTATGCTGGGACGGGAGTCGGTTTGGTGAAGGAAGTCAAGAAGGCGGGAGAAATTGTTGAAGAAGTCAGGAGTGGGGCCAGAGAGATATTGCAGAGAGCTGCAAGATCGCTTGCTTGAGTGTCAAAGACATCAAAACCTGCACCTTCGACCAGTTCTCGGCCTTTCTCGATCCTTTTCAGTCACACGGGAGCGGCCGTTGCAGTGTTAGCGGCTCAAGTCTCAGCGGATGCCACCCAGTAGGAGGCGAGCAAGCCAGCGCAGTTTGACAAGGAAATCTGCAGGCCCATTCTTTCTTTTGATCCTGGATTTCCAGTGCAATCTTTCAAATCCTCTTTACGCCAATATCAATCCAGCATTCCGATTGAGAACTCTGCGATGAAGAGGTTGCGAATCCAAGCTTTCTCACAATTCAATATAGGATGCACTAAAATCCGGATTAAAGGCAGAAACCACATCACATAAGGGCTCTACTACATCAGCATCTTACTGATGGCCTCCCCCGCATGCCCTGGTCGCTTCAACTGCTCGCTTCAACCAACAGCCAAGAGCCAAGAAAACGTAGTTCCAAACAAGCTTCGTTAAGCTTTCCAACGCTCACAACGACTCAGCAGAAAGCCACGCAAGAAGTCACTTTTGACAAGATCTCGATTATGCCATGATCTCGATTTCGCCGCTTCCTCTCAGCCTCCTTTCACGCATGACTCACAGAGCTCTGGCGAACACCGTCACTGCGGTCATCAACTCCACGTCATTCAACAGGCAGACATCACCTCATGAGCATCGCGCAACCTCTCTCCTGACTCTCAAGAACTTCTGACGCAATGCCCCCTGCATTAGACAAGGGTTCTGCCAGCAAGCAGTTGCACACACATGCTTTCCCCTCCCAACCTAATCTAACGGCTCGCACCCCTTGGCGCAAACCATCCGTCATGCTACCCCTGAGTGCCCTGACTGGCGCGACGTCAAGTTCAAGCTCGCTGACCAAGGCTCATCCCAGCTCGCAACCATAGCACGACTCTTGCGCAGGTTATCTTGAACATGTACGAACGACGCTTTCTTCTGTTCCCTGTACATTCGATGTTCCAGTACAAGCAAAACTGCCGGTCGACGATTGGTTTGCAACGCCTGCGCGTCACTAGAGGTGCTCTGCGATAGCGCCGGTCGTGTCAGCTGTCATATCGTCCATCGCTTTAGTCAGGAGTATCCGCTATGCATCGACCCGTGCGTGCGTGACATACAAAGCAGGGATGACTTTCTGATAGTAGGTACTTGCTCACTTGCGCAGGGTAGGTACCGAGCCGGAAACGTTGCCCAACTTTCAGAGTACAACGACTCAGTCACCACTGCTCGACAATACTCATACCTACGTACCTACCTGTACGGATCGTTCTGTCGCCATCCATTTCACATCAACTACGACCGCGACTTCGCCTGCCACCAAAGCTCCGTGTTCCTGCAACAGGAACACCCGTCCCACCTCCCATGCCCCCTGTCCGACCCCCAAACACCCCACGTTTCGGCCAGGCCAGCGGGTTCCTACTTGCCTGCACGTACCTGCGTGCTACATGCATGCAAGCAGGTGTCCATCAAGTCGGCATTGCTTGAATCTTGCCAAGTACGCAGAAGCGGAGGACGCAAGTTCTGGGCCTGGTGGCAGTGCTTCTTGTCTCTCGCCGCCCAGAACTCGTTGTAGCTGTGTTCACAACACGAGAAGGTGATGCTGTAGGAACATGCGACACCTCGATCCGCCCTACAGCGAAAATAGACACCACTATACGAGAATAGATAGCTACAGCTACTCCACTGAAGCAACTCACCCCCCTGGCCACCTACTCTCTAAACCTATAGCTCCTCCATCCACGAACATCCTCGGCACGCCCGACACCTCGATCCCAGCACACTTACGCAATCACCCGGGTTCTTTCTTTTCGAGCAACCGGCTTCGGCTTGTTGCGAGCAGCGCGTGCAAGGAACCACTGCTCGCGCGCTCCGGGGACGGCCTTCTAGGAGCTTCCTTGGACGAGTTGGGATTTCAGGGCGCGGCAGATGCCGGGCCTGTGCGCGTGCGTGGCTGGCTTGAGGATGGAGGAGTACGATAGGAAGGCAATTGTAAAAGGGGTGGAGTACGAAGGCGAGTTCGAAGACTGTCGATGTCGTATGCGTACTGGTCAGTCTTTTGAAATTGCAACGAGACGTCGACCAGGTGGCCGGCGCTCCATGTCGCTTTCATCGTCGCACTCCCGAAAAGCTGCGGTCTGCTACATGTACAACATGGTAATTACAGTGCTTCCGCCATCCATCCAACCAACCAAATGACCAACCAAACAACCAACACCCCAACACCCGCACGCCCATCTCCCTTACCAAAGCGCCCTGCCCACCACTCTCACTGCGCACCCTCTCATTTCCCCATCCCCACTGCCTTTTCCCCATCACCGACCGGCTCAGTCCGGCCCGGAACAACATACTGTGTACGTTCGGAACCCTCGGTTCGGACAGAGCTAGGCATGGCGCGGGTATGCACGTACCGAGTCTGCTGTCCCTATAGTACCGACCAGTAATAAGCACCGACCACAATCCAACTCTACCACTGTGCTGGCCAGTGCACCATCCAACGTTCATCTCCAACCTTATCTTTATCTTACCTCTTCTCCAGACGCCTTATTTTATGTTTTTTGCGCTTCTCCACACGACGCTCGCGCCTCTTCGCGGTCTATGATGTAGAGTTAGAGAAAGTGAAAATGAAAAGGAGGAAATGCGAGCCAATAACCTTCCAACAGTTTGTCGGGAGCGACCAATGGCACGCATGGAAGAGATGCGGTAGAGAGACAAGACGAGACGGCGGATGGAAATTTTGACAACAGACGGATAGATTAGCATCTCAATCTGCTGTGCTGAGTACAGCGCGCAGAACCAGCAGGAGCGGATACGACGACAAACCCACGACCACGATACGCTGATACGACGAGTGAGCAAGCGAGCGAGCGGGCGGGCGCTGCCGAGGAGTAGGTGGTGCTCCCTGTCTGTCTGGCTGGCTGGTAGCTACCAATCTGCTAACCTGTCGACCTGCGTATGTGCCGAGGCTCAGCATTGCAGACGTGATATAACGTTGTACGTGGATGAAGAGCCAAAGTGAGGCGTAAGTAAGAAATGCCGCCCGCTCGCTCGCTCGCCCTCTGCGCTCCAGATACAGCAGAGTGCGTTGAGGCGCGACGGACGGCAGCCAGCCAGCCAGCCGCGCACCCATCATCATCTCCGCGTCTCTTCTGCGAGACCACCGTCTACCAACGTATCGGGAGCGACTACTGTCAAACGTCAGCCCACAAGTAGCGTGCCTGACAAGAAGTGGACAAAAAAACGCAAGTGCCGAAACCGTCGTCGCTTCGCCAGCGGAGAAGCTAGCCAGCCGGTGGGGTGCAATTTGACATGGCAAAGGACCGCGGCAGCGGCATGGAGTAGGAATTTGATTTGATTCGACATATCTGGGGCTACTACTACTCTCTCTCGCGTTTCAAAAATGCTGCTACAAGCGCGAATGCGCTACCGGGTCGAGAAAGGAGACGCACCACGGACTACGCAAATTCTTCGTTCGCTCGCTGGCGCACCACAACGCGAGCATCACAAAGGGTGATGTAAAAGGGTATATGGAGGGACGTGTACGAACGGACAAGGCAGGGGTTGCAAGGGCAAGGGCAAGCGAGTTTGAATACGACTAACTGGCTGATTGGCTTGCTGGAAAAGGCTAGATTCTCGAATGAAAGAGCAGAAAGAAGAAGAAGCGAGGTCGTGTTCAACCTGATTGGATAGCAAAAAAAAAAGCAGATCGCTCCCGTCGCTCCCAGAAAGCAGAAAAATTGAGAGAAGCCACCCATCACCGTTAAAACTGTGTAAGAAAAGGCCACCCCGTCAAAAATGCATTGTGAAAAGAAAAAGGGGCAAAAAGAATTATGACTACAACTACAAAAAAGGCGTGTTCCATGTGTGTTCCCATGTGCTCCACGAAGTGCAAATGGTGGGTGAGTCGTAAATGGTGAATGCCTCTTTGCTACAAGATAATACGTGCTCGTCGTCGGCAAGAGTGGTTGGGGGTGTGATGCGGAAGACCATCTGGGGTATAGCCGTATGCTGAGAAGACGAATGCGCAAAAGCGTGAAACCAAAATAAAGGTGCCGTGTCTTGAAAAAGCTGTTGAGAATTGAAGGAGGAATGCATATAGGAAGGCTGCCAAGCTTTGCCAATCTTTGCGCCGAGAAGTGGGTTGCAGGACTCGGGCCAGGGTGGCAGCAGAGGCCTGGATTACTCGTAGGCGCCTTCTTCGGCGACCACGGGTGTGTCCTCCCGAAGTCGTTGTCTGCTGTTCTTCTTCGGTGCGCCACTCAATCCCATGAGAAGCATGCTGCTCTCTCGCCTCCTGGTCTTGGCATCCCTGGCGCCACCGGCAGAATTCATGGTACTGTTCCTCAGGCTGAAGGGTGTAGGACCGGTCGCAGCATCCGCTGATAGAGGACCATCCTCGCGTGGAGCCTGCGAGTCATAATTGTGGCTCATTGTCAGGCGCCCGAGACCCTGGCCTTGTGGTGTCTGCTTCTGTGGCGGAGGGAAGGATGTCTGGCTGGGAGTCATCGCGGCAGTGTCGGAAAAGGTGCGAAGGCGAGGAGAGCGAACGGCATCCGGCATGTTGCTACTAGGTACAGTAATCTCCCTCGCGACTGGTCGGGTGTCGTCTCTGGGGGCGCCAAAGATTTGATCGTAATCGTTGATGAAGAAGGATATCAAAGGCCCGGGAATATTCAAGGTTGGCGAGAAGACGATTCCAACTACCACTGATTAGCTACGTCAATGGCCAAGACTGGGTTTACTCACCATTCCGAATATTCATCTTGTTGATGTGGGCATTGTTGATAATGTCAATCAAGAACAAGGAAAGGGCCCTCAGAATATCGTAGTTGCAAGGCGGAAGCTTGTGAACGAGGACGTTGAACGTGTCGATCTTCTGCTGCCTTTCATTCAAATCTGCAACCGGTCAGCGTTCATTCGTGAAAATATTTACAAGTCTGCGTACCAAGAACCCTGAGGAACTCGACGTGCAGTTCCCTGGTGAGAATCGAAGTAGGAAGATCGCGCAAGTAGGACTTGAGCAGCGAAGCAACAGCGTGGACGTCGTAGTACTCGCCCTCGAGCAACTTGATGTCGCCCTCGGTGTTGAAGCGGTCTCTCAATGCCCGAATAACGAGATTCGATCCACTCAACCGGAAGATGCCCTCCTCACGGTGCGCATTCTTGGCCTTGAGGTACTCAAGACAGCGATAGACGACGGCTGGAAGCAGGATATCAACACCAGCAGGCTGCGTGTATTGCACCGCCTCGGAAAGAGGGATGCCCCAGACAGGACGGACAGAGGGTGGAGTCTCCCGTTGCGGCATTGGAGAGTTGTGGTGGATTGGCGGAGCAAGATCGGTGGATGCTCTCGCCCTGTAGGTTGCGAAACCAAAGATGCTGCGCTTCTTATCTTTAATAGGCGTTTGTGCCGGCATAGCCTTGTTTCCCCAAAGTTCGGCGTTTTCGATTTTCATGCCGTTGGTCGGAGCAGAAATCATGCGGTGGTCATGAGCCACGGGATTGAGCTGCGGTGAGGGCATTTCGCTGAGTCCTGGTCCTCTTGTTGGTGCTTCAGCTGCGACCATGTCCTCGTAGCTGGCACCTTGCACCGCTGGAGCCGGTTCGCGCTTTCCCACTGCCGGCGTAGGGCTTTCGACTGCCCGCTTTTCAATAAGCGGAGTGGGGCTTTGTTTGCCTCGTGCTTGCGACACCTCAAACTCTGACTCTTGCACAGCGTCTTCCACAGGCTCAGCTGTTTGCGAGTGCTCAGACTCAGTGGCAGAGGGCGGAGGCGCGGCTGGTTTTGGTGGCTCTGGCGGACGAGGGTTCGGGTCAACGTAGCGCAAAAGCGCTTCAATCCACGAGTCGCGTTCGTCATCGCTTTCGGCGCACAAGATGTGCGAAACTTTGGTCGATGGGTCCTTCTTTTTGGGCTCCAAGATCAGGAACGCGTGCCTCATGTCCTCGTCCTGCGCATTTGCCTTGTTCCGCGGCGTTTGCCTGCCAATCTGCGAGTACTGGATTTTGATTGAACCAAGGAGTGGTCCACCCGGCGATTCGTAGTAACGGAAATCCGTGCTTTCCAAGACAAAGTAACGGGCCTTCCAGCCGCCGAAATTCTTTCCCTTCTTGGTCAAGTATCCTTCTTTGGTAACCTTTTCGGGGGATTGGGACAAACGGCGCGGAGAGGAAAGCGCGCTAGGCTTGGGCGTCTCCTCTTCGGCCCCAAATGCATCGTTGGAGAAGAACTCGCAAATGACCAGCGCAGCTCGCTCGCCCATTGGTGTATCCAGGAGTTTGTCGAAATAGCCGTTCAATGCAGCCCGGCGAGCGTCCATTTTGGAAGGAGCGTGACCACTAAAGAGACTTCGGTCGGGAAGCTGACCGGTGAATTCGCAGAGCTTTTTGATTTGGGAATCGAGGACCGGAAGCGAGTTGAGAGTCTTTTCCACCCTCCAAAGCCGTTTACCGCTAGAACGCGAGTGGATGGACAAGAGGAAAACAGGGTCTTCGTCAATTAAACCAGCAGCCATGACGCTCAAGCGAGAAGGGCGCAAGCGAGAGCTAAACACCTTGACTTGGATTAGTGGGAGGGCATTAGGCGGCAAAAGGAGGTTAGGGTATTGGTCTGAAACGAGCTCTCGACTGATTCCGTCTGGGGCTGCTGGCTGCTCCGACTCGGACCCGCTGCTGCCCCTCTTGTCGGATTCTGAATTTGAGATTGAGGAAGATGGTGGGTTTTGCCGGTCGTGTTCGTTTGCATTCGATGCTTGTTCCTGGTGAGGCTGCGACGGCTGCTCGACACGCGGATGGTGTGGTGACGCGAGCGGCTGCGGCGGCAGCACCACAGGATGACCATCACGAGGTGGACGAGGTGACAGAGGCAATCCGTTTGCACCGCGCGGCGACATCTGAGGCGATGAGAAGTAGTCGGACTTTGGTTGGCGAGGGTGGGGCGCTCCAGGTGGGCGGTCGCCTGGACGGGGACTGACAGGCAAACCTGGGCTCATCAGGGGAGGTGAAACGACGCGCTGGGATGCGGAGCCATCGGACTGGGCTGGGCTCAGCAAAGCGTTGATGGAACCAGGAGCTTGGGCGAGGCGCGGGGAGCTGGGAAGTCCCGTCCCGCCAGGAGCCAAGGGCTTTGGAGATGGAATTCCATCGGCACCTTTGCTTTGGCTTTTACTCTTGCTTTTGCTCTTGCTCTTGTTCGACTGACTCCGAGCCTCTGCCTCCTTTTTCGCCAGGTATTCTCTTTGCAAGTCGTCGTCTTCGCGCGTCTTCTTTCGCCCGCGAGTAAAGACGCCCATTTCTTCCGGGTCCACGTTCAAAACTTCCTCGTAGTCGGAGTCGGATTCTTCGTCTTCGTCCTGCAAATCGCTGGGTCGCTGGGTCTGAGCAAGGTTGAGCGGAGCTGGTGGTGCTTTTCGGTGCGGTCGCTCCTCGGTGGGGCTTGAGAATTCAGTCGAGCTGACTGAAGGTGTCGCGGACGTGAAAGAAAGAGCAGGGGCCTTGTTGTGCGTTTGCAGCGAACCGTCAGGCACCGATGTCTTGGGCGACACGGCGTCGTCCAACCCTTGTGATCCTGCGGCCTCCTCCCTGAGTTGAAGATGGCGAAGTTTTGGGAGAGCTTGAGGAGCGGTAGGTCCAGGAGTGCGATCCGGTGTCTCTAGCGCTGGAACGTTTTGTCCGGCTTGATTGTTCAACGGCGACGGGCCAACGTTAGCTGGAACAGTGTTTGGCTCGACTGGGGCCGGTCCATTATTCGAGCCAGCAGGCCACTGAGATGGAATCGATTGCGAACGGCCAACTTGAGACTGTTGCACAGTCGGCGTCTGCTCCTCTGAAAGCTTTCGGTCAAGGGGCCGAACACTACTGGGGACCACGTCGTTTCCACTGCTCTTCCGACTGCTCGGCGCGGTATCCTGAGGCTCGCTCAGCGCTGGTGACGAGCTCGTCTCACGGTTCAAAGCGTCGATCTTGGCAGCAGTGGATGGCAGTGGAGTTGCTTGAGAAAGATTTTCTTTGAGCTTTTTGCGATAACGCTCCCTGTCCTTCAGGGCTCTCTCCAAATCCTTATTCAGGCCAACCACCATGTCCTTTTGCTTCGTCACGATGCGCCACAGCTGCTGGTTGTGATTCTCCAAGCTCTGCTTCTCCTTCCACATGTTGTACAGGGCGGCCTCTGCAGAGCCTGCAGCCTGGATGAGGGCCGCAAAGTCTGGCTGCTGAGCAGCGGCCGCGTCCTGGGGTGGTCTGTACGATAACGAGCTCACAGCTGCCCTAGGATTTGGCTGCGAGGCATTCGAGGATATCGACGACACGGCCGAGTCGATCGAGGTATTGCGCGGCATGGTCGATCGAAAATCGGGCAGATTCGCCGGCTTCGCTGCGGGCATCATGGTGGTAGGGGTCGCCGGAGGCGAAAGACGAGATGCGTGGAGGGCGCCGGGGAGAAAGCGAAGCTGTGCATACGAATATGGCCTGGACGAGTGGTACGCCGCAGGGCTTTTGTCGGGCAGCGACGACTGTCGACGAGGGCCAGTGGGAGGAAGTTGGTGGGCCTCGATATTTGGCGAGTCGTCGCGCGGAAAAGGTTCAGGACCAGCGGCTAGCAGGCCATCCAACACGTCGTGCGGCGAGCGTGGAGAATCTGGATTGGCCAGGTCCGGGAAGGAATCAGCGGTGCGCGGGTTGCGCGACAGCTGTTGGCCGTCGTCGTCGTCTTTCTCGTCGTGGGTGTAGAAGTTTTGGCCGCTGGCGAAGGGCGAGAAGGAGAATTGGCGGGGGGAGAAGGAGCGATGTAGAGGACTACTGGGAACTGGCCTGCGCCGAGAGTGGCCGGGGTCTGCCTGTCGTGCTGGTTGTGGATGCGGCCTGGCGGAGAGGTCGATTTGATTGGTGTAAAAGGAGTGGTCGGTAGGCGAGGGCTCTGGAGAGTCGCGCAGAGGGTGCAGTTTGGCGGATTGGGAGGGAGAAGGTGAAGAGTGGCAGCTCTCGGGCGGAAAGGTGGCGGTTATGGGGGTGTTGAGCGGAAGAGGGTATCGTGCGGCATGATGGCCAGGATGGTGGCCATGGCGAGCATGCACCATGTCGCTCTCACGGGGTGCTGAGGTGGTGCTCACGGCGGCTCAAAGCTGCCTAGATTCGCAGGGTATAGGGCCGGATCAGGAATGTCGTGCGGCTTTGGCGGGAAAGGATGTGAGGTTGCAGGATGGTTGGCGGTTAGAATGATCAGCGCGACTTGATACGGCCGGGGCCGCTAGAGGGTAGGTGGAACGCTGCTGATTCTCGGATGCCAACAGATGGAGAAGTGAAAACGAGGTGAGGTGTCTTGTAAAGAAAGTGAGAGAAAAGGAGAGGCACAAGCAGCGCACAAATGATGCGGCTTGCAGGTTGGTGGGCGTGGATGCACTAGGGGGCAGCCACCAGCTGCGAGAGGTGAGAGGCCCTGGGGGGTGGTTGTCGACCTAGAAGCTGTGGGCGTCGCTGGACCAGTGCACACAACGCCAACGGGAGAGAGCGAGCAAGTCTGGGCAGGGACGGGCTATCACCATCTAACGGCGAATACACAATACGATTCTCTGCCACTTTGCGCTCACCACGTCTGCAGCTGAAACGGTCGACATTTTGATGCCCCTATTGGCCATCACGACCACCAGCAGCCAGCCAATCTACGCTTTCGGCCCGGGATGTTGAGGTCTCTGGCTGCACGTGTCCATGCGGCAAGACGGGGCATGCCGTCCCCGTTGTCCGTCTCTCTCTCTCTACCTCCTCCTACTGCAGGTACAGGACATGGCATCAGCATAATGGATCCTGCAGACTGGACTGGTGTGACGGCATTTCATCAAGCAGAGTCAGCGTCTCAGCATCAATCCATCCTCTTCTCCAGTGCAGCCAGGCAGCCCGTGTCGACCTTCCTCTCGCGCTTCGCTCGCCTACCGACAAAACCGCTCCAGGGTCACCCATCTCCATCCAAGTTATCTGCTCCTCATGTCTACACCGCTATATCCTCCCCATCAGTCGCCTGACACTCGATATTTTCTCTCGTACTTACACTTTAATCCACCTTCGTCATCTTACTGGCCGCAGCCACCCTTCTTACGCACCTCGTCGCCAAACTCTAACTCTTTTTTTTCTTTTTTTCTTGCATCGCAGCTCCACCCGCAAATAATCTTCACGGTCCGCTCCACCTCGACCTGATCGCCGAGCACGAGTGCAGCCGTGGCTGCTGATCCACACCACGACACAACCCCGAACTGACTCAGTTGCCAATTTTGTGCCTTTCCTGCGTAAACCTCAACTTCTCAGCACCAGCCTCTGCCGAAAAATAGACACTGTCTCACCCTCAGCTACCACTGCTAAACAGCGCCACCACCGCCTCTTGTGCCACGCCGCCGTAGCTCTCGACCGCAACCCGCGGGCCAATGTTGCCTCAGGTCTTGCAAAACCACCTCCTCACTTCCCGTCCTCCCTCATTGTGCTGCAAACTACTGCGAGGTACTACATATGCACGCTGCAAGATTGACGTCTCCACATCTTGCTCCCTTCATCAGCCATCCAACCAGCCACACAGTAGCCAATCCGGCTCTGCCCGTCCTCCGTTCCCCCACTGAACGACGGACCATCCGTACCGCACCACCCGCCACGTTTACAACTCCCTAGCTTACATACACTACTGCACCATTCGCCATGTTTCCAACCTACCGCCTAGGTACCTTCCATGCTCCAACTACTGCACCACGCGCTCCGTGTTTTGTACCTAGGCACAAGTTATATGCACTCCGTGCCAAACAGCAACGGCCGGCACATGAAGGCTTCGACGCCCACGGCGGCCCCACCGCCATCGTCGATGAGCAGTTGCCGAACCCAGGTCGATAGTCACCTCATCACTCCATCGTCAAGATGTTGAGTTGCCGGCCTGACGTCTTTTACCGCTCTCCACCTCCCCATATGTCTCAGTCGTTACGCTCGCTCGCTTCCCAAGCGCAAGTCTGAAGCGTACGCGTGCGCGTCCTCCGTGCTCTCTCGCTCGCTCGGCAATTATCATCTCTCCATGGTATTTACAGTGGACCGTCCGTCTACTACGCATGAATGATGTACCCATTCGCTAGGCACTTCCCGCTCCGAGCGGTCTGTTCGGTTGCGCGTAGGTAGGTCCGTTCGCACCTAATCCTCTCCATCCGGCTTTTTGGCTCGTTCTCGCGCCTTCTCTCACGTAGGTTCGCCATATGACATGATGTGACAATAATCTGGGGACTTTCAATGGGAGTCGGCGACCCGGGGGAACAACATATCCAGAAGTAGTAGCTCCCCAGGGGGCAAAAGATTGTATAAGCAAAATGTCACTGCAAGCGAACAACTCGCGCATCAGTCCCCGTCTCCAGCTAGCTGCTGCCACCTAGCGAGTGCCTCAGGAACGTCAAGTCAGTGCCTCAGGTTTCGTCAGGAAGTCCAAGCCGGCAGATTTCGGTGGTCGTCGGAGCGTCGGCATTCTGCTGGCACTGCTTCTGAGAACGAAAGAAGAGTCTAGGAGTAGATGTCGTATCAGGCTACCTCATGTCATGGCTCTTCCATGCCATTCTCTTCCATGCCATGCCATGCCATGCCATGCCATTCGCATCCATCGCATCCATCGCATCCGCTTCGTACCGGACGGACGGACGGCCTCTCCGTCTCCCTCCCTCCCTTCGACAACAATCTCCCATTCTTCTACTCCCAAGACACCGAGACCCGACCTCTACTTGGTTAGCTCGGCTCGCGCGCCCGCCAGGCCCCACCACCACCACCACCACCACCACCGCCTGCAGGCGTATGTAGGTTCGTCAAAGGCTAAATCCCACATCCCCTGAAGAGAAAAACATGGGCTAGGATCTGTATGCCAGGTACAGTACCAGCACAGCCTCCCCCCAATGAGAGGGAGTGGGGTTATCAGTGTGACGTCGATGGGTGATTGCGACCCTGGCGGGGAGGGTCGGTCGGCACCGCACACTAGTTGATGTGTTTGAGTAGCCAAGTACGCGCATGTGAGGTTTTTTTTTTTTTTTTTTTTTTTTTTGCGAGGAATATGGGTTTATCTATCCGATGGTTTGGAGGAGGTGAGATGGGTAGGTAGGTCTGGCAGGCGACCAGGCCGCAGAATGCGCAGCTAATGTATCCAGACTAGGAACACACAAAAATAGGACTCGCCGATTTCAACCGTCTGCCTCGTTGCGGGGACGGACGGCATTTAGTCCCGCAGGCCGCAGGAGAAAAAAAAAGTCGCTGTGTGAGAACCTGGTGCGCGAAAATGGGCAGAGAGGTGGAAAGAACGGAAGACAGAAGAAAGCCAATCGCCTCACTGTCGACTTTCTCATCGCGCAAAACCTCTGATGGCCGCTTGAAGTGAAATGAAAAGCAGAGAGCCCGAGAGAGGTGCGAGCGAAGATGGGAGAAGAGGCATCCAAAGGCTTTTCGAACCACGTGCTTGGACAGCACCTCACTTGGGAAAGCACCTCACTTGAGTTGCAAATCACAAGAAACAGATGTCGAAACGGACGAAGATGTAGGATTGTAGGAGTCCACCAAGGACCGTCTGTCTGGCTACCGGAGTGTTGAGTATTGCATGAGAGCGAGCTCCAGGTCTCAACAGAGATGATGACCATGAAGCCCCCGTCCAAGTCAGTCTCTCCTCGACGGTCGAGCATCAAGAGTGCCTTGAACGCCAACGTCAACGACAAGTCTTTCTTCCGCTACCTTCCTACATCCTCATACTCGTCGCCAATCACGTTCCAAAAGACCACGAAACCAACGACTGCGCGAGAAAGCCGACAACACCCGTGCCACAATCAGTTCCATCACACGCACTGCAGCCCCGTCTGAATTCATTCTCCAGGTTCCCGTTGAATCAAAGCGCTGCGCCGGAGCCAGGCGTGGGGGGAAGGTCGAACGGAAAAGGAGCTTCATCATCATCGCCCTCGTAGTCGTCGCTTTCGTCGTACCCCGGCTCGTAGTCATCACCATACAGCTCGTCGTCCCACCATTCGGGCTGCTCTCCAATACTGACGCTGAATTCCTTCTCGTTCCAGAGCAAAGCCGCATCGACAACGCGTCCATCGCGAGCAATGACGCTTCTCGTCATTCCATTAGCTGCGTCGAAGCAGCGGCCCTTTCCTTTCTGGCTGGCGCTGCTAGTACACCCGAAACGTCGCTGCTCGCCGTCGACGTCTGATGGTGACTTTGACGCCGACTGGATGCCCCAGCTCACAGCTTGGCCTTTTGCGCTGATGGCCCACACGGTAAGTTCCGGGCTCTCGTTGACTGCAATGTCGACCACGCTGTCGACGTGCCCAAGCAGCGTGCCGTGCAGCACGAGCGGCCAGAGTGGTTCCAGCGACGATGCGGTGGACCCACCGGCGACGCTGCTTGGCGACGAGGGATGAGGGTATGGGGGCAGCGTAAGACCGCTCGGCTGTACGTCTCCTGAAGGGGTTTGCGGGGGCGTGAGCAGCGACGAGGAGGATCGTGGGGACGAGTCGGACGAGGGTAAGAAAGATGATGGTGATTGGGGCCCTGGTAGCAGCGAGGTTGATTCTGCATCCCACCATTCGCGCCACGTGGGCTGCCTGCTGCGAGTGCTGCCGCATGAACTCTCGCATTGGCATGTCTCTGCGTCTGCGGCTGCAGAAGCGCTGCTGCCACGCGCATCGCTGCCACTGCTACGTCCTTGCGAACGTCTTCTGGTGGAATCGTGACATCCACAGCTGGCTATGCCGCATTCGACACGTCCAGTTTCGGCTCGACTGGCCAGAAGTACGTCGGCTGGGATGTTGTACAGCACGATTGCGGAGCCATACGCTGCTGCAACGAGCGCGCCCGTCTCTAAGCTGGCGCCTACTGCATAGGCTGTTGGCGGGAGCAGTTCTGGCGCAAAGAATCTGGGCACAGCTGTCGCAGGCGGAATGAACCGTATTTTGCGCAGCAGCTTCACGCCCCCACCAAGCGGCGCGTCGGAGCCCAGGTACAATGCTGAGCTAATGGGATCCGTAAAAAGGTGGTGGTACCCGTCTGAGAGGGGTACGGCGCGGTAATGATCCGTGGACGGAATTGTGGAGCTCAGTGACAACGGAGACGAGGGGCTGAATGGCGAGTTGTTGTAGTCCTGAGAAGCATTGCGGCCCCTGATTGAGACGCTATGGGGAGGATTCGTGCTTCCTGGATACCATCTGCGCTCGCGGTCTACGGCTCGATAGTCCCACGCAAGAATGTTTGGACTGACTTCTGGGAAGAATCGCAGACGAATTCCTTCGCGATCCTGTGGATGTGCTATGGAGCTTATGATGCGGAGCTTTCGTGCAGAATCCACACCAGGCCGGGGATTTAGGAAGTAGAGAAAGTCAGACGGGGCGCTCAAAGGGAACCAGCGCTGCAAATCTTGCCCAGTCTGCGCGTCAATCCAGTGCAGCTCGATCCCTGAACTGCAACCAAATGCAACGCAGCGGCGTTGTGGACATATGGCGACTGAGCGTGGAGGGTCATCTTCGGAGCAAAGATGTCGGTAAATGGTGTGAGGACCATTCTCCAGGGGCAGCCGGTCACCAGGATGATTACAAAACAGGGTGTGCTTGTGCTTGCGTTGACATCTGCGGGTATGATTCAAGTAGTGAAGATGCAAATTCCACGTTTGATTGATGAGGTTCTCGTTGTGGGCTTCTGGATTGCTAGTTTCGTACAACGTGGAGTTCATGTCACTGTTGCGGACATTGACAGTGTTGAATGCTGGAGGCACCGCCATATGGGTGGCATCTTGCGAGACCGATGTGGACCGAGAGTCGAGGGGGTAAAGACGACTAAGGAAGAGTGAGGAACCTGTTCTCGTGCGATAGCCTGAACTGCTCTCAACGTAGTCTCCGGGGACGACATCTGGAGCATGTTCGCAGATATCAGGCGAAATTTTGAGGTCACAAACCATGCCCATGCGCCCTTCTAGGAGAACGGCAATGGCGAATCGGTGTTCAGACGCGTCCATGCTCATGGCCAGAGCCTTTCGAGGGCAGACAACGTTGGTCAGGAGGCTAATGCTACCTCCTTCCAACGTGTAAATATAAATCATGCTTGATTCGGCGACCATGAGATACTGCCCACAGATGCTGAAAGCAAATATGAGAGAAGGGGCAGGCTTTTGCCCTGTTCCGATGTAACCATGCGAGAGCTCAGAGAAGTCGATCTCGGCCGTTTTGACTAGCGCGCAGGTGGTTTGTGGTGAGACTTTATCGACGCCATTTCCAGTCCAGCCCGAAGACAGCGCACACTGACGAGCAAGGTGTCGACTGAGCAGCCACTCTTCAGAGAAAGGACCATTGGAATGCGCCCAGAGCTCTGCGTGCGCCCCAGACCACCAAGCTCCACGTTGGAGCATGGTTGTAAGAAGGCTTCGATCCAAGCTCGAAAGCATCCACGAGCGACAAGAGTGTCTTGCCGCATTGAAATCTCTGGGGTGGAGGTATGAAAAGATGTCCTGAATGACTTCCATTGGAACTTTTGAGACGGCCGAAGCTGGCAGACAGCTCTTGGAATCCCAGCCTGTTTGGCAGCCAGTGTCCCCACAATACTTACGAGGCGAGTTCATTTCAGTCGAAGGACCGGACTCATTGTCGGCATGTTCCGCGTCCGAGTCGCCAGACTGGTCCGAATCACCACGATGGAGCGATGGACCGTCCCCAGTATAGGACCAAAACTGCTCTTGTGTGCCCTTTGACGCTCTTCGAACGCGAAAGTACTCTTGATCGAACTCATCCGGCGTCCACTGCGGAGACCACTCGTCAGGTGTGCTTATGGACAGATTTTGCAGCTCCGGACTGCTGAACAGAAAGTTTCTTGAACGCAAAAGATCACGAGTGTTGAACGTATGTCGAAAAGCACTCATTTGTTCAATGTTGATGTGCGGGTTGTCTGCGAACTGAGCCATAACAGAGTCTGCCAAGCCCCTTCGAGAAGTGGCATATTGTGCGGATGAGACGGCCTGTGTTGAACAATGTGGATCCGCTGTAAGTTCGAAGGTTTTGGCAGTCTGTGTCCTCAGGCATTCTCGTTCGGGAGGATCCCGAGTCTCTTCGTAGTGACAAGGCAAGTCTCGTACAGATTCCGCGTCCGCGGGCCAACCGGGGATCTCGATTGCCGGCTCGTTGTCTGCAGATCTTCCCAGAAGTCTTTTGCAATAGGCAACGGGTGCAGGTTCGGAAAGAGATGAATCAAGAACCGGGCTGTTGCTCCGGTTTGGAGAGGCTGGGGCGGAGAAGGGCCCAGCAACCCCACGAGATAGAAAGATTGACGAAGACGTTTTGACGGATTTCTCCTGGTGGTGCTTTAGGGCTAGGAATAAGGATATGAGATGCAAGGTTCTCTGCGGCTGGCAAGGATAGACACTAGGACGAGTAAGTCAATAAAGACAGTGGGGCCAGCCGTGCCGACAGTGATAGAATGCAACGTGACTCTGCTGTGTAGGTTTGATTGTTGTAGCAACGGAGTGCAAGATGGATGTGTTTTAGTGATTTGTGTTCAAGGACGGCAGGCACGTCTGGCAAAGCTTCGCACCGCGTGCAGCCATCCAGAGCTCTTGCTGTGCGAGCCCATCGTGGCACTCGCGTTTCCCGGCGGATGCAGGAGAAATCCGCAAGTTGTGATGCTCAGTCGGCCGTAAAAGGCAACAGGTTTTCGTGGATGGAGCCGGCGATGTGGTTGGCCAGTTATTTTGATTTTCCAAGACGCAAACAAAAGCAGGCACAACCCCGCTAATGGCAGAGTACGAGGCCGCCGTTCGGAATATTGCGAAAGGCGCAGATGCGGTGCGTGAGGCCTTTGCTTTTGTTGTTTCGAGGGGCGTCACGGCAGAAGCACGATGAAATCATTGGCTGGGAGGTTTGCAGCGGACGAGTTGCAACGCCGTGGCTTCAACGCTTTCGGCACACGTGAGAAAGTGTCCGGTCAGCTTATCGAGGGCGCGTGGCAGTCTTCATAGTCCCGTGGCCGAGCTGAGCTTATTTCGAGGCCGTGTCGAGGCGGTGCGCGAAGAGAGTGTGGCTGAGGATGGAAGTTAGGTGAGGATGCGAGGGAGGTGAAAAAAAAAAGAGTGGGAGCAGGGTCGCAAAGGGTCTCCGTGCTTGCGGAGCGGCGCGATGCCTGGCGATCGCAGGTGATCCTCTGACGTGTCGGCCAGACCAGCCTGCGCGCCTGCACGCCTACAGCACTGGAGGACCATCTCTTGCTCTTCTCGGGCTCCGCCACACCCACCTTTAGTCCTTTTGCTCTTCGCAACCCTTGCTCTCCGACGGGCAGCCCAATATCCAAATCCAAAACCCACTGTACCAGCATCTTCGCAGTCGATTGCCGCGGACCCGCTCCTCTTCCGCTCCTCGCTCGCCCAATCACATCCCCAGCCTACCCTGCGCCTAGCCGCTCGTCCTGACCTGACCTGAACTACCCCCCGACACTCTTCTCTTTCTCCGCCCTCCAAGCACCACCCACCATGAGCTCCAGGGACGACGAGCCCGCCCGCCGCCGCAAGCATCGCCATTCCGACCTCGACTCGTCCACCCGCACCCGCGACAAAAATCCCGATCGAATCCGCTCCTCCAAGACCTCGCACAAGAAACGCCCAAAATCCAGAGACCGCCTCTACGACGACGCTGAGCGTGATCGCCCTCGTTCGTCACGTTCTCACCAATCCCATTCGACCATGTCGGGCGTCCCAGAGCTTAACCGTCGCCCTGCCAAAGCTTCGCCCTATCCCGAGTTCTCAAAGGCACACAGCAAAGAGTCACTGGAGCCCGACCCAAGGCCTGCTGCCAGAGCTCCGTTTACGCCAGACCCGACCGATCTCGGAAAGAAGACAAGAGATGACCGCGCTTCTCCCAGACCAGCTTCCGCTGCAGCTCGTCATGCTGCTACCGCTCCCCCAAGCCCACCCTTGACCGCCGATGATCCTGATTTGAGAAGACGAGGCAGCGGGAATAGCATGCGGAGGTCTGGCGGTAGCACGAGATCAGGGAGAGAAAGTGGAAGAGCAAGTGCGAATGGTCGACGTAGCGCAGACCCCGAGTCACAGAGGGAAGCAGGCACAAAGACTTCTCATTCGAGTCTGCGCAAAGCCACGACGGTCGACGAAGAATCAGAACTTTCTGGCAGCTCAAAACCTAGCACAGCTGTGCGTGCAAAGGGTGCCAGGTCATCAAACGTCACTCGGTCCGCTGCCGACTCTGATGCTACATCAATCGCTCCAGACCCTCCCAGAGTCCGCAAGGTCAGCAACTCTTCTCCATCCGTCGTGGATTCTTCGCCGCGCACGCCCAACTCGACACACCAACTTTATCCCTCTCCGGATATTGGCCAAAAAGGTACACCAATGGTCGAGGTATTTGCAAGTCCTGCTTCACGAATGTCTGCGGACCATTTTGGCCACGGCGTCGCTCCACCGCCTCCTCCGCCGCCGCCAATGATGCCACCGGATATTCCAAGGGTCGACTACCTTTTGGCCAACGGAGGGCTTTCTCACACAGTACCCAAGGGTCTTATCGTGGCGGCCGACCACTCCTCCCCTAATGGCGTTAGGCCCCCACCATCAGAAACAGTGCAACATATCTTCGCCCCCTTTCGAAATTTATTGGATGATTACAATCAGGTAATGTCTAAGAACGGCTCGATTGCCGTTGCTACAGGATACCGCTCTGTGGCGCGGCGACTACTGGACAGGCTGGAAGCCGTATTTGCTCGCAACATATCCTCAGAAACCTGCCGCTGCGTCATGTGTTGCGCCAATCTGGATCTTCACGCCCCCACCGAGGAAGATACGGGAGTCAGTTGGGGCGAGATATTGGAATTCGTTTCGGGTCGGCGAGAACTGCCTGCGTGGCCGCCTTTTTGCATCGAGACAGACTCGGCTGGCCTCGGCATATCGGGCATGAGCCAGGCTGCACCAATGCAAAAGCTGGACATTGATGTGCCAGAGGAGTACCGCGAGCATTACATCAAACAGAGCAAAAAGACGAAACAGGCTGTGCAGAACTGGCTTGCCAGTCAGCCCCAATTCCCTTCAAGCCCTCCGCAGGCCGTTGACGACGAGACGCTCACATTTGCCATGGTCACGCACCTGGAGCCTGAGAAGAGACCGATTTTCACTGCTCTTCTTCAAGGAAAGGCCACCATCGCTGGGTCTCGCGCGGGAACACCTCTCAACGGAAACAAGCCCAAGTCCGAGATCTTGACCAAGACGGCATTGTCACTTCAAAGGCTCTACCGCCTGGAAAGCGCTCCCAGAGATCCCGAATGCGCCATTTTTCTTCTGAACAACCCAGAGCTCCACGGCGTTCTGGCGACCATGTCTGCCATCAGTCACGGCGAATGGGACATTTTGGTCTCGGGAAGATTCGATGGGTTTTTGTGGAGTGGTGCTGAAGGACCTATCCCGCCCCCCTCTTACGGCACACCGTCCATCTCCGCCTCCCGCGGTCCCTCCCGAGGACCAACAGCGACCCCCCTGTCAAGGACGACGACGCCATTCAGCGCCGGTGCCCCATCCCGTGGGAACACGCCGTTTAGCCCTGGTGCCCGAAACGGAACTCCAGGCTTGGGCCCGGGCTTTGGACGCACCACACCGGGTTTTCCAAGTTCGTTGGGAGCTCCAGTTCAGATGGACGAAGAGGTCGAAATCGCTACATTGGCCGAGGTTGAACGCGAAATCTACCTAGGCATGGAAGCGCTCGAAGACGCTTTTGAAGCCTTGCACTGCAAAGCCGAGCTGGTTCGAAGGGCTTTGCGTGAACGAGGCGCTGGCCTTGCCATTGCAGCTCAGGCTCGTCGTGGCTCCGAAGGTGTCGAAGTGAGGCTCGGCACGCCAGCCTCCAATGCCGGCGGATGGAACGGCCAAGGTTGGGATACCGAGACGGACGACGGCATCGACGACATGGCATCGGAGCTGGCACCGGACGACTCGGCGAGCAACATTAGCTACAACCGCAAGAGGCGTGGCGGCAGACAAAAGGAGAGGAAGACTCCGGCCCCCGTAGTTGAGGAGGATGAGAGCGATTTTACGGCAGAAGTTCCTGGTCGTCGGCGACGTTGATTTAGTTGAGGTCTCACAGGCCTGGAGCATGCATTGATGCGAGTTAGGAGGAGCATGGATATTTTTGGTCGGTGTCTCGTTCTACATTCTTGGATTATGATATGGGCTTGGATGATCTATGAGAAGAACAAGGGCAATGGGCATTCGTGGTTAACTAGCTTTATATCCCGCGGCTCGGTCTCGACGGCCGAGTTCTGGCTGTCTGCAACTGGCTTGTCGTTCAGCGAACGAGGATCTGGTGGTATGTAGAGGAGGATAATGAATGGAGTATGCCAGCGCACCCGCGGAGGCGATGGATGTCGGCGTCTACAAAGAACTGCACAACAGCGGAATGTATGGAAAATGGAGCGTGTGCGACGGCAGTGGAAATGAACGAGGGATGACGGGTGAGACGGCGACGCGGCGAAAAATGGGTGGTTAGCTAGCGTCGCCACAGAATCGGACGGTGCGCAGTTGAGCGTTGGACATGAGACATGGTCAGTGGATGTGAATGCTTGGTGAAGCGCGCGTCTGCACAGTCGGTGTAGTCGCTGGGGGCGAAGACCAGAGGCTGAGAGACGACTCAAGGTGGAGACGGGCAACGGGTTCTTGTGTATATGAAGTCGAGCATTCCGCCAGCAGACAGAGTTTCCGCACAGACGGCTCGGCACCTAGGGAGCAGCCCTCATCTGCACCACCCGTAGTTGATTGAAGTCGAGAGACCGCACACCTTGCTTCTAGGGCGACGATCCAATTCTCGCCTGCTCCAGCTCCCTCTCCAGCTCCTCGTGGTCTTTTTCTTTGGACTCTTCACCTCGCTCGTGGCACTGCCCGTGGTTGTGGGCAGGCGGCGGCACGACGTCTTCGTGTTTGTTTATTTACATCATCCATCACGCTTTGTTGGACCAGGGTGCGCGCGCCCCACCCCTACCTCGTTACCTTGTACCTTCTCGGATCCATCAATCACCATCCCCGCGCCGCGCCCACTCCAGTCGACGAATTGCCGGAGACGTTGCTCTGTGCAAGGGCTGAAAAGGCGGGACACGAGGTGTGCGCGACAATCTATCTACCTAACCTAACCCGCCCGGGCAGGAAATATCAACACCCCACAGCCCACCTACACCACCGTCGCCTGATACCTCCCCGCCTGCGCCTTCCCGTCGTTACAACTTCTTCGCATGTCGTTGTTTGGGCGTTTCGCTGCTCCTCGTCTTTCCGTCGTCGACTTTGCTGCTTGCCTGCGTGATCCTTTGCAAAAGTCCATTCGCTATGTACGGCACCACTGACGGCAGCGTGGACCCCGAAACCATCTACACCAAGCAGAATTGTATTGGCGGAGGTAGCTTTGGCAAAGTCTACAAAGGGTATGCTTCAGGACCATTCGTCCACCCTCCTCTACACTGACTCGCGCGCTAACGAGTGTCCCTAGCGTCGACAAGCGGACAGGCCAGTCCGTGGCCATCAAGGTCATTGACGTCGAAAACGCCGAAGACGAAGTCGAAGACATAATCCAGGAAATCTCCATTCTCTCCGAGCTCCATTCGCCCTATGTAACAAAGTACTATGGCTCCTTTCTCAAGGGCTCCGACCTATGGATCATCATGGAATACTGCTCCGGCGGAAGCTGCGGGGACCTCATGAAGCCCGGCCTGATCCCGGAGGAATACATTACCATAATCATACGGGAGCTGCTCATGGGATTGGAGTATTTGCACGGCGACAACAAGCTGCATCGGGACATCAAGGGTATGTTTGTTTTGCACCGGCTTGCAAAATGCTAACATGGACACAGCCGCAAACATTCTGCTTAGTGCCAATGGACAGGTCAAGCTTGCTGACTTTGGAGTCTCTGGCCAGCTCTCTGCTACCATGACCAAGAAGAATACTTTTGTTGGAACGCCTTTTTGGATGGCCCCAGAAGTGATCAAGCAATCTGGCTATGATCACAAGGCAGATATTTGGTCGCTGGGTATTACCGCCTTGGAGCTCGCCCTCGGAGAACCTCCTTACGCCGATATACACCCCATGAAGGTTTTGTTTTTGATTCCCAAGAACCCGCCGCCGGCGCTGGATGGCAATTTCAGCAGGGCCTTCAAGGACTTTGTGCAGCTATGCTTGAGCAAAGAGCCCCGGGAGAGACCATCGGCAAGGGAGCTCCTGAAGCATCCTTTCGTAAGAAAGGCCAAAAAGACTACGTACCTGACGGAGCTAATTGAGAGGCACGAACGCTGGGTTCTGAAGCATGGCAAGGATGCGGAGGACGAATCTGAGAACGAGTCGGAAAACGAGTCGGAGCCTCGCCCGGCCGCGGATGATGACCTGTGGGACTTTGGTACCATTAGACCTGCTGCAAGGAATCAGGGCCTCAAAGCCATGAATGACGCTGCTACAAATGCCAGATCCAGGGCAGACAGGACGGCCGAATCGAGAGCGCAGCCGTCTCCTTTGAAGACTGCTTTCGGAGGAAATGGGGAAGAGAATACGCCTACTGTCAGGACTGCCAGTCCAACTCGATCCCAGCCGGCACGAGACTTGTCGCCCCCCAAAAGAAATGCCCCTAGACCTCCCATTTCGCCAAGTAAAGTACCACTTCCACCGTCACCGGAAAAGCCGCTCGGACAACGCAGTCCAATGCGTGAGAGCTCGACTTCTTCGGTCATTTCAGTCATCGAGAGGCCCCAAGTGCCGCCATCTCCCGCTCGAGAAAGTTCAACTGCTTCAGTCGTGCCCTCGCCAGGCAAAGTTTACGAAACTCGTTCACCCAATCGGCAGGATTCTGGAGTTTCAAAACCTTTGCCACCTCCCTCTCCACGGGTAGAGACTCATGATTTTGCCGACTATATTGGGAAGTCATTCCAGACAGAAGCGACACCCGGAAGCTTTGCAAATGACAAGCCGTCACAGCCACAAAGCCAGCAGGATAGCCCACAGAAGCAGAGTGCAATGATGCCACCTCCTGGACTACCCAAGAAGCCTGGAAACATGCCTCTGAACTTGCCGTTGCTGCCTCCTTTCCAGTCGCGACGTACTTCGGGCCAGAGCGTATCTGGAAGCCCGACGAGACAGACGCAACAGACGCAACAGACTCCTGCGCTGTCACAGCATCCGCTTCCGTCCTTTGCGCCCCCTCGACCCGGCTCTTCATACCAGCAAAATCAGCAACGCATGGCATCGCCAGAACGTAGACCTGTCCCCCCGCCTCATTCGTCGTCCTCTCCGTCAAAGGATCAAAGCAATCGGCCATCGAGCCGTAGCAGCAACTACCAACCTCAAACGCCGTCGAAGCATGAGCAGCAGCGTCAAACTCAGGAGTCGAAGAAAACGCCGTCGCAAGATAACCAACGCCAGAGACAGCAACAGCAACGTCAATCGCAGGATATGAAGCATCTCCAACATCAGCAGCAGCAGCAGCAGCAGCAACAGAATCGCCAGTCACAATCGCACGATATAAAACAGCCCCAAATGCAGCAACCTCCGCCACGCTCAACTACGACACGATCTCTGAGCCGCAGTTTCAGGAATCCCAACTCCTCCTCGTCTACCGGCCCATCAAACACCAATTCTTCCAACTCGAACAATTCCGACAACGCTGTTGGTTCCAATGGCAACAACGGCACTGTCGAAATCACCGCCCTCTCGGGCGTCGTCATCCCCGCCCTTGAGGCCGCTCTCCACCGCCGCACCTACAACTATAACACGCTGCAAAAACGCGAGAGCGCAAAAGGCAGCGCCGCCGGCACGCCCGCCTCATCCAACAACTCCTCCAGCTCCTCCATAGATGTGAACGACCACCGCCCCTCCACATCGTCCTCTTCGGCGTCGCGCCCTACGTCCAGTTGCTCGTCGACTGGTGGCGCGCCGCCTCCCTTCATACCTCCTGGCACCGCTTCTTCGACCTCTTCCTCAGCAAATCAGCATGCGTCGTCGGTTGCGCGGCGCCGCGAGGTGCACGAGCATATCCGTCGTCTGGTTGGCAAGGCGGCTCGCATCTTTGCGGAGATTGACGCTTGGGATGCTCGAGCCCCGGTTGGAATGGGCGAGGATGTGCAGGGGTTCTTGGAGGGCTTTTTGGAGGAGGTGCTTGTCAGGGTGGAGGCTGAGGACGAGTGAGGGTAGAGCCGTATTTGGCGGTTGCGCAAAGATTGTAGATGAAAAGCGTAAGGCGAGGAACGAGGATGGACGGGAGTGGAGAGAAGGGGGAGAGGAGATGCTAGAGGCTTTTCCTTGCGGTGTTGTTGGTGTCTCTTGCTCTGGGCTTGAGCTCGCGTGGACTGGGACGACGACGTTCCCGTTTTCTGGACGCTATTTGACAGCTTTTGCCCGGAGTGGATGCGGTGGAATGAATACAAGTTCTCTTTTTTTCTTGGCTCTCTGTGTCGTCTCATTCCACCTTCCTCGCTCTCCATTTCTACTCCTCGTTCCTTGGCCTTTTTGCCCCAGACATTTCTGGTGGTGGAAATTTCCACATTTTTTCAGTCTTCTGCCATTTCAGTCTTTTGATGTTGTTCCCTTTCGTCTTTTTTTCACTGGCGTTTTCTTCAGGATGCTTTTTGGCTTAGAGACTCTACGTCTCCCTTTTCTTTTAAGTTTGCTTGGAGTTGGGCCAAGGTAGGATTAAGCTTGTTGTGTTTTGTGTGAATGAGGTGGGTAGATTCGGTCGGTCTGGTGGAGGCAGCAGGGGGAGGGAAATGAGGCAAGCAGGTTTGAGAGGTCATGGAAGCAACGCAACTAGCCCGCACGCAGGTCAAACTCACACCGCCAAACGCCAAACGCCCAATGCGTGGATAAGTTTGTGACATGGAAAAAGGTCTTGCTCGGTGGTGGGGGTGGTAGATGGGATGAAGTGGAAGAGACGATGTAGAAACAACAGGTGGTGGAAAGTAGACCAAACTACATGTATGAAGCAAGGACACGCACGCGACGAATGAATGAGATTGATTGACATAAGGGATACATACTTTTGCACCACGCACGCCTTTTGTTGATTGTCTTCGCTCCCATGTCTATTTTGTCATTTGGCATCTTTTCCGTAAAAGTACAAGTACACGTGCCCTCCTCTCTACAAACACCCCCAGTCAATACAGTCTCTTCAAAACAGTAGCTTCTTGTGCCCATCAGGTCGGTCAATCCTCATTGTTGCTTTTGGTAAAATAAACAACAGTGTTTTGACACTGGTCAGACAAAGTCAGCAAGCTGGGTGTAAGGGAGGGACGTGTTAGGTGTGTGTGTGCACCTACCGCACCGTCAAAGTGTGCGAGCGAGCCTGAATTTGGTTTCCTCTCTGCCGTCTTCTGGTTTCTCCCCCCCTCCCACTTCCCCTCATCGACCTCCGTCTCCCTCACGACCGACAAACCATCCACTCCACGCCCCTCGGCACGCCCTCGACCTCAATCTCGCCACTCCACTCGCCACTCCACTCGCCACTCCTCCTCTCCTCTTCTCTTTTCCCCTCCTCCTCCTCCTCCTTCTTCATTCCCTTCTTCGTCCCCCTGTTCGCCCCCCAAGCCAACGCACCACTCGCCTCAAAATCGACTCCCGGCGGGGCCCGCGGCAACCCCGTCGCCTCATCCCTCTCGTCCACGCTCTGGAACCTCGCCAGGGTTGCCACGCTCGACGCGCTCGTCGTGCGGCGTTGGACGAGCGCGATGCGCGGGCTGAGACTCATGTGGCCCGGTGGTTTGGGCGAGAAGGGGTGCTCGAGCGGGGCGTAGGGGGTGAGGATGTTTGTGCTGGACTGGTTGGGCGTGGGGGATTTGGGACGCGTGGATGGGGTGGGGGAGGAGAGGGCGCTGAGGCTGCGGTAGGGCATGCCTGGTCGGGAGGGGTAGGGGGAGAGGGAGAGGGATTGGGAGGAGGTGTTATTGGGGGAGGCGGAGCGCGAGGGCGGTTGAGGGGCCAGCGGGTGTGTTATCGAGAGGGAGCGGGGATGATGATTTCGTGGTGGCAAAGAGTGTGGGGACAGTGTTAGTGAGCGCGCGTGGTTAGGCATGTGCGGCATTGGCATCGGAGGTGGCCGTTGCTGCTGCTTTGGCGGCTCCTGATAGAGGATGGAAGGAAGCTCCTGCTGTTGCTGCTGGTGCAAGGGCACGAGCGAAGGCCGACGACAATGGTTTTGAGGTGCTGGCGCTTGTGTGCGTGGAGACATGGTGTCGCTGTTGAAGCCAGACGGGTAGTGGTCGCCTCCGTTCGAAGTAGTCTCGTCAGGGGTGAGGGGTAAAGGGGGATGAACCGCCAGGGAAGGGGTACCGACGAAAGGGGTCGCAGTCGGAGTAGTCACATTCGACGTCGACTCAACACGCACATTGGGCCCCTCTTCCATGACCGGACCGGCAACATTGCAGGAGCAAGGCAGTGGCTGATCTGGAAGCGCCTGGATGTTGGTCTTGCTGTCACGACGCGAGAGCTGCTCAGGGGGCACATAAACAGGCTGATACACATATCGGCCCTTGGGCTTGGGCGCCCTGGTAGCCGGTTCTGGCTGTGGCTGCGGCTGTTGGTCAAACCTGATCGAGTCCTGCTGCCCCAAGGTCTGCACGGGAGGAATCTGCGGTGGTGGTGGTGCATGGTGTCCCGTATGCAATGGCGACACAGCAGAGTCGCGGGCCGGGCCCGTAGGTAGCGGCGGCGGTGGTACCTCGTACGCATTGCCCGTCGGATAAGGAGGATTGGTGGCGGCTGCGGATGGTTCCCCGTTGGCCGTAGCGGCCATGCCATGGTGAGGGACAGCATGCGGCGTCGAGGGCGAGGTGGGCGCCGTGTCCGTCATGGCGTGCTCCTCGTCCTTGGTGACGCTGGCAGTACCGAAGCCGCTGGTGCGGAAGAGCGGGCCCGACGGCTGCGTCCCGGCCACATGGTGGTGGTAAGAGTAGGCGAAGAAAAGCAGCGTGGCTAGAAAGAGGAGTCTGGTGGTGGTGCACGTGGTTAGGTTGGAGCAGGGAAGAGTAAGACACGACTACGACGACGTACAGCTCAAATGCAGCAAATACTGCCGCGGCAACACCGCATCTCCAGGCTGTGGCCACGCTGCTTGCGTTGTAGTAGTAGCCAAAGTACTCGCCGTCACCATAGTGGCGTATTCCGCTGTAAATGCGCGTATAACTTGCAAGTGCAGTCAAGCTGGCAAGCCAAAGAATCATGCCAATCGAGTCGAGCGCAAGCGATCCCACAGGATGTAAAACGCCACGCGACCCAGCAAGCGGAAAGGTCAACGGCACAATTGGAAGAATTGTAAAAATGGCCGTGATCAAGGCAAGAATAAGAGCCGGCCGCAGCTGCACGCGCAGAGTAATCAGTCACAATTCTTCCGCGGGCGTCGGCTGCAAATGCTAGTACTCACCACCTGCGCTCCATCAACCGATATACCGTAGCCAGCAAGGCCAAGGACGATGATCGCCAGCATGACTTGCACGCCACGCACGACGCGGAACCAAAACGGCAGCACCACCTTGCCACGGTGCCTCCCGAAAATCTGCACCATTTTGGGATAGAATGCCGGCGAAGCGACGGCGGCAAAAAAGTAGCAGCTCGTAACGGGGCTCAGCAAGCCACGATGTCTGCAAAATAAACCCGTTGGCAGCGCAACAAGCCACCTATGTCAGTTGATGTTGTCGTGAGGCTTGCGGGCGTGCGGGCAAGCAAAGGGAGTCGTACAATTTCACGCGTGAGATAACAATATACTGGTGGAGTGTGCTGCAAGAAGGGAGAGTAGCTGGAGAATTTGGCCGAGCCAATCTCGTCGCTCCCCTGGATTAAATGGCACGCAGAGGGAGACAAAGGTAATTCGAGGCCGCAGCCAGGGCGAACGGATGCGTCGACGTCAGCTCCAACATGATTGATACTGGAGTGCAAGGAGCGGCCGTGACAAAGGTTGTGTGACCGACGCAATGGCTTGGGACCTTGGCATTGAGCGTTTTGTTGATGAACTCGGACATTATAAAAGCAATCGAGCTCGAGTTGAGCGACAGCGGTTTCTGCGTCACGTCAGTTCATAGGCTTTGGACAAAAAGTTGGCTAGATCAGATGACCTACCTGTTCAAGATTTTGCCAAGCGGTTTTGAAGGCGTGAGACAGGCCAGGACTAGAACGCATTTGCTGTCATCAACTCGCGAGAGGAAACTCCAGAAGCGAATGTCACGAGTCCAATTCATCTCGAAACAAGCTAAAATAGGTATCGAACAACTTCAACCAGAGATGCAAAAGGATGACAAAGACGATTGAGCGGCAAAGTAGCAAACATGAACAATGAAATAATCGTACCCCAACCGTAGGACTTGTCCACGCTCCTCGCTGGAATATCCCGACGTAATCCCCCAGAAAAGCCTGATGATGGTGTTGTACAGTGCGATTGTTGTGAGCTCAGCGTGGAAAGCCGCGAGACAAGGACTTTCAGACCTCTCCAGCATGTAGACCCAACTTTTTTCGCAATTCGATGAAAGTGGAGCAGATAAAGAAAAATTCTACTGACGATAGTTGAAAAATGAGACGTCGCGAGAGAAGATTCGACCGCCCTGGTTCGCTCTTGACTGTGAAAACGCCATGTCCGCCTGCTTTCGTGGGTGCTATCGTAACGCTTCAAGAAGACCCATACCCAGTGTTCTCTGCAAAGTCGCCATCGTGTACAGGACTTTGGACAGCACTCCTGACGCCTTGGGCCGATCCGATTTGGATGGATGGTAAAACTCCACCGGCGCCAGCATGATAGTACAACGCGTTATGGAACATGGCCAGGAACATTAAACCACGGCTCCTCCGACCTGTTTGAATTAGCGGCCCTGCTGTTGCGCTGACAGCTGCGCGCGCAGTTGCCCAATTTCTTCTTGCAGTCCAATTATTCGTGCATTAGCTTCCTCCTGGCCCCTCACCATGCGCTGCTCCAAGTTTCGAATGTACTCCCAGAGATCAGGCTCACGGCCGCCAAAGTAGTCGCGCAGGCTTCCACCGCTGCTGGGCCCGTGACTGGACAAGCTGCCCTGGTTCGACGAGCCACCTGACGCAGACATTTGCTGATGGAGCATGCTAGGACCAGGCTGGCCAGATTGCGACGTAGTCTTTTGATGGCCAGTGCCCATCTTATTCACGGCCATGCGCATATCGTTGGAGAGGCCTGGAAGAGAAGGGAGATGGGGGCCAGGAGCATGGGATGTGCCAACTGGAGGCGGGAGGCTCATCGGAGATGATCCCCTTCCAACGCCTCTTTGTTGATACTGTTGATGGGCTTGTTGGGGCATGTTTGGAGAGCGGCCGCCCGGTACAGCACCTTCGAGAATGCCCTGGTGGCGCTGGGCCTCGATTTGGCCGGGCGAGATGGGCTTTGGAGACTCCGTCATCCCGCCGCCTTGGAAAACAGGTGGGGCCTGCTGCTGACCGGCATAATGCACAGAAGATAGACTGCTCCCCATGGTCTTTGGGCTCGGATGACCTGATGGGTCTCT
This sequence comes from Phyllosticta capitalensis, assembly GCF_038381095.1. Taxonomy (NCBI): domain Eukaryota; kingdom Fungi; phylum Ascomycota; class Dothideomycetes; order Botryosphaeriales; family Phyllostictaceae; genus Phyllosticta; species Phyllosticta capitalensis. The sequence continues at coordinate 1,397,583 of NW_027117440.1, forward strand.
TGATGTCGGCGCGGCTGCCGAGCTCGGAGGATACATGGGACGCACATTGTTGCCCGTTGGACGCCCCTGTACTGGAGGATATGTGCTCGAGTGTTGTTGGAATGATGAATGCGAGCCAGAGCGGCCCTTTGAAGATGGCTCACTGACCCTGCGAGGCGAAGGGCCATCCTCGTCCATCCTGTCGTCATCACCGTCGCCGTGATAAACAAGACCATCCATACCCTCTTCGGGTTTTCCTTCACCATCCTCGTCGACGCCAAAACTCGACCGCCTTCCAGCGCAGCCTCCTTGCCCCTTGTTGTGCCTTGCCAAGGCATCGCCGCGCGCAAACTTGCGGCCACACTTGGGGCATGTATGAGGCCGCTCACCAGTGTGAAGCTTTGTATGGCGTTTCAAGTCATGCAATCGGCGAAACCTCGCCTGACATGTAGGGCATTCGTAAGGTTTCTCCTGGCTGTGAGTAAGAAGGTGACTTTTCAGGTTATGATGGCGCGTGAAGTCGGTTGAGCAATAAGGACACTTGTGTCGCTTGGTAGTGCTAGGCGACCTCGGGGTAGTGCTGTTGTTGTAGCCAGCCATTGGCATGCTGAGCACCCTCGTGGGCTGCCGGGGATCGTGATCTGGTGGCGCCGGCACCGGAAAAGTCTGAGAGCGATTGTTGGTGAAGCCTTCACCAGGCTGAGGGCCTGGATTGGCAGCGGCACTCGAATCGTGAGAGCCGTCGGTGACTGGCATGCCTCCAGACCCGAATTGCCCAGCAGGCGCCGTGTCTGTGGCACTGGCCGTCGCGGTCGCAGCAGTTGTGCTATCCAAAGAGCCAAAGCTAGATACACTTACTGGACTCGTCTGCATGTTTTCACCACCAGCCACCGAGTCTGGAATTTGTATGTTTTTGGCCGCCTTGGCGAGGGGTTCACTGAGCGTAGTGGCGGCAGCAGGAGCGTCGCGAGGCTTGCTCATTCCGTTGTCACCCAGGAGGTTTGTCAAGGCACTAATGGCTGGATTGGGAGAAGTCTGGTGGGCACCCTCTCTTCGTCTCTCCTCCCTCAGTCGGCGGTCATCTGCCATGGCCGCCGCGCCAGTGAGCGGCTGAGGAGAAAAGGCAGGGGTGGTTTTGAAGATGGGAGATTTTGGCGTGCGCGTGCTTGTGGTGGGCGAGGGCAGGCTCGGATCCAAGGTTATGGTAGGGTTTGGCGCAGCCTGAGGCTTGAAGGTATTGGCACCGCCGAGCGGCGGGTCAACAGGAGATACGGAGGTGGGCGTATCTGGGTGGGCGCGAGCGGAAGGGAACGGACCGGCGTGCGTCGAGGGCGTGAAGGCTCCTGTAGATGCCATAGGGCGGACGTGGAGGGACAGAGTAGTGGAATGAGCGAGGGCTACAAGTCAACCAGCAGCCGACGAACGAAACCTGACAGGCCATTAGCATTGTGGGCGCGCAGAGAGGCGCGAATCGCGGGGAACGCGGCGCCGACTGAGTTTGTTGCTCGTCTGAAGAAGGCCTTGCGGCTCTCGGTTGTGCTGGGCGCAGTACGGCTACTTACCGAATCTTTGCGGCGCAAGGGTCCAAGCTGTTGCGGACTCGCTGGGGCGCAGTAGGGAGGATTGGAATTTTTTTCTTTTTGCCAAATGTCCCCGATGCTCGTGGTCAAAGGCGGCGCATGTCGTCGCGGACAGCCATCAACGAGTTCGTAGGGTCGGAAGTGCACGGCGCGGGCGGCGAGAGGCGGGCGATGTGCTTGCAGTGTTGCGGCGGGACTTTGTCGAGTCGGCTGTTGTCGCTGATCGCGCAGAGTGCAATTGAACTCGGGGTGGCTCGCGCGCAGAGGCCGGGCCCGGACGACAATGGCCTCGGGACAAAGTCGTGGAGCGCGCCAAACGATGAGGGCGCGAGGGTGGAGGAGTGACTGGTGGCGCTGGGATCAGCTATGGTCGAGGATGTCGAGACATGCAACGGGCGCTGCTGCAAGGCTTTCGTGGGCGGCAGGGAAGCAGCAAGACGGGGGAGCAGACGACCAGGACCGGGACCAGGCCGAGAAGGATTAGGAGCAAAAGGGTGAGGATGAAGGAAGTAATGGAAGAAGGGGAACAATGGTTGTACAGCCACAAACCAAAGGGAGGGAGGGAGACTGAGAGAGGAAGAAAAGATGTCTGGTGGTGGTGGTGATGGCGGCGGTGGTGGCAGAGGCTGGGACGAGGTGAATGATGTTATGGTGGCTGAGGAGCCGGGGCAGACCAACTAACTTACAGCCGGCGGCCAACTCTCAAGCAAGGCACTGGCAACTCGGCGAGTCGTGGGTGAGGAGCAAGTTCGGCGCGCAAAGTGGCGAATAAGATGTAGCGATGAAGTGGATGAGGAGAGGGACGAAGCTGAAGCAGGATTGAGAGGTGAACAGTGGGCAGGTAGGCAGCGCAGCGCAGGCGCAGGCAAATGGTAGGTGGTTCAGGTACTGGCTTGGTGTGCTGAGGCGAAGCAGCTTACTTAAGCCTGGCGGGGAGGGGCCTGCCACTTGGGGGGCTTGCACCACAGCAGCACCGTGACGACAGACGGCGGCGGCGGCGGCGGGCGGGAGGCCTGGCGCCCAAGGTCAGAGTCGACTGGACGTCAGCTTTTCGATTGGATTGCCGCTGGACTACTCCGTACGCATACCTGCTATGGAAACGAAACAGCCTGTCATGACAGGCCAAGGCCACGAAGCGCTTCCAGAGGAGTCAGCAAGCACGAGCTCCCACCCAGTCCACTCCATGTCCTCCACCCATGCTCCCGTCACGCGCCCTCGAGAGGCTGAGAGCCAGGAGCAAACCTGAACAGCCTCACAGCCCGGCCACTCCATGATCAGTGGTCACAGCGTCGCCTCTTCCAACAAAGCTCAAAGCTCCTCTACGCGATCGTCAGGTACACCTTCGCGCCACACCTCACCCATCTGAGCTTCTCTCCTGGAATCCATGCAAGGACCGCTACGCACCATCACCGACATTGTCGACAGGTACGTACACGTGGTGCCTCTTCGTCATCTAAAAACAGCACGAGACGGGAGTAATATCGAGCCAGCTTCGCAGGGGCTCTGCTCTCCCTCCCCGACCACCTCGGCCCCAGCCCCGAAAAGAGTGGCTGGTGTACGTACTGGGGTCATCATCGATACGACCATGTCTTCCATTCCACAATCACAATGAAGAATTGAGGATTGGGAAAATTTCGTGGCACATTCAGTGACCAACTTCATGGAAAGCCAAGCCGTCGACTGTCGCTTTTCCAGTTGCTTGTACCGCCGGGGGCTTTGGTACCTTTGTCAAAGAAGCCATGATAGAACGACCATGTCTTCATGCTCCATCCTCTCGATTCGCCATGTCACGACTTTTCCCCGACGCCTCCTCTCCCACTCGTCACGCCATGGCTGCTCCTTGTTGTGGTCAACGGAGCCTCTGCAGAAATTGATTCCGCATGCAGCTCATCCCAGTCGTTGCCCGCTTCCGCCCGGCAGCGCTTTGCAACGATACTCTGTACTCAACTTGCCGCATCAAAGACCAGACAGCTGTTGCCGGACGGGTACCTACAGAGCAGGCTGAAACCCCACCGCCCAACCTATAGCATGGCCAATGCCTGCTGCAACGCGTTCCCTCGACTTGTGGCTAGGCTAGGGCCACCAAGTTGCGGCGCTCGGCTCGTCCGGAACCGGCCTGTCGTCTGTGGCAGAGTGGCAGTGCGCCCGAGTACCACAACGAAACAGCAGGGCATGATCTGCGCTCTGCCCTTCAGGCGTCCCACGCTGCAAACCCGGCCAAGATAAGCGAAGCTGCTCCAGTGGGTACGACTGCGACTTGCGACGCCGACGCGCGCTGCTCTGTTTCGACGTTTCGTCCATGTCCTTGACCACCAAAATAACGCCCTTACGAGACCCCTACGCGTCCGGGGGCCAAAATGCTGTTGCTACCTACTCGTACCGTCATCGAAAACGCATGGGGGCCACCTCCCGTACTTACGAGCCCGCGAACCAGGGGGCATCGAAGATCATGTCGGAATCATTGACGTGGCCGGCGCTGCCGACGACTCAGCGGCCCTCGGCAGCCGCTTCTGCCTGCCCTTGAGCTCCATGGGGCTTGGGCGCTCTTGGTTTGCCAATGGCGGTGCACACTGGATGAGGGGCTCATGTGGACATCAGGTAACGTGGGCGGCGAAAAAGGAGGCAAACAGGCGGCGAGACGCTCTCGTTGGCTTGTTGCGAGAGCCACTCGTTGCGACTTTGGCGGCCGCCCCGGAAGTGCACGACGATGCTGCGTTGATGTTTTACTGAACACGAACGACACGGACTGCTCTGGAGATTGGGAGTGGCGCATACGCGATGATTGCGCCTGTCTTGATCCGATGCAGAAGCTTGAGGCGGGATATCATATCCGCTACTATTGGATGCAGTCTGATGTGCATAGGACCAGGAACGGATAAAACAGTCGCGGCACGCGGAGGGATGCTGCATGTCGAGCTCCGTCTTCCAGGTAAAGCTGAACATTGAGAGGCTCCGTATCTTGTTCTTCTGGTGTGTTGAGTGGACTTGATGCAAGCAGGCTCGTCTTCCAAAGATCAACACCAAAGCTCACCCCTCGATTTTTCGAAATTTGCTCCTGTTTTCGCATCAAAAGCGAAAAAGAAAGCCATCGTTTGTCTCTCCAGTATTCCTTCGCTCGCTCTCGTTCCCCTTATCAATGTCTGTCCAGCCAAACCCTCATCCCCCGCCGCGGCATCGAGTCATTCTCCTCCACCCGTCGAATAAGCTTAATCGCGCAAACAGCGGCGGAAGAGCATGCCGCCTTCTCGAAAGAAAGCGGAAACGAAACAGAAAAAAAAAAAAAAAAAGACGCTCAAGCCACCAGCTACCCCTCGCACGCCATGCGGCTAAGCTCGAATCCAAATGCTTGAATGGTCAAATCAATTTGCCCATTCGCGGCTCGCTTTCCGCCGTGACCGGAGACGCATGATTGGGCCGCCGTGACGTCGATGGCGAGAACCTTGACGAGAGGTCGAGGTACATGCAGTTGTCGACCTCACATTTGTAAAACTGGGAAAGCCTTCAACATGCAGTATGAAAACCGAGCAAACGGAACAAACAGAAATGGATCCACTTCGAACGCCCCCTGTGACCCCCTCGTTCATCTTTTTGCATAGTGCTCACCAAGTCTTACCGTGTACAGTACCCAAGCACAAACAAGACGACGAGAGACATGCGTATGTACATGCGCCACCACGACGCCTCGCCCCCTCCCTCCATCCCCCTCCCCTGGATAAACCAAAACCAACCCAACGCTACCCAACAAACTTCACGCACCACCATGACGCCTCCCCACTCGACCGAAACCTAACCTATCCCGCTCGTCTCCGGCGATCTCATGGGTGGTGACTGGCGGTGGGTGGGTGATGGGTGGCCGCCGGCCAGCCAGCGGTTCCACGGCCCTTGCCATCAACACTCATTCGCCGTCTGTTCGATGTGGCGTCCGGTTGCCTCTGTGCATATCGCGTCGCGTCGGTGTCGCATCGCCCGTCGCATATCGGGTTCCAGAGGCCCGGGTACGCCACTTCTTGTCTTGTCTTCTTGCGCTGCCCTATGTATGTGAGAAGTCTTGTCGGAGCTCGTAGCGTCCGCGGAGGAGTAGGTTCGCGGACTGCCAGACTGGCTGCTTGGCTGGCGGGCTCGCCTGCACGACCTGCTTAACCCAAAGCGGGACTGGAGTTCTCCTTTCGTCTCTTTTCTTCTTTCCATGAGAACTTGTCTTTGGAACCTAGCTTCCATGTTACTACTTTGCCCACATGCACTTCACAGCGGAGAGTGTCCTCTCCAAAGTGGACCATGCCGTCGACGAAACTTGTTTGCTTGCTTTTTGGCACAAACAAGGTTGGCCACCACCCACCTTGTCCACTTACGTCACCCCCTCCTGTCGTGTCATGGCCTTAGGTAAACTTTTGGCGGGTTTTGTGGTCCACTCCAATTCCAGCATTGGTGCCATGTACCGATGTTGTTATTGTGTAGGAGAGGGGTTCTGAGAGGGATTTGGACGGGTGCGAAAGTGACGGAGGGACGGAGCGAGGTTGGAAGGAGAGGGGGGCTTTTAGAGCCCACTGGTTGATTGCTCCTGGATGCTCAATGTAGCAAGATGGCATCGTCGTGTCAACACACTGTTGCCAGCTGGCGCGGCTCGCAGAGACAGATGCACTCATGGCGGTGAAAGTGATGGGAAGGCCGGCCCACTTGCCCAAAAAACCACACTTCTTTAGGACAGAAGCAAAATCTCCAAGCGATCTACCTCTCCAAGTTATCATTTGACCACCACCACCACCACCACCACCACCGTCCTCCTCCTCCTCCCCAAACCCCTCCCCACCAGACAAATGACAATAGAAGTGCTCGTTGAGCGAATCCATCATTTTACTCCCTTTCCCACTGCTGCCGCCGATGACGCAGATGCTATCTGGGTATCTTAGGTACGGCACCTTCCCCATTCATGATCAGTGTGATGTGAGGACACAGCCACACGGCCCCCGCTGTTTTGAATCCTCTGCGGGGGCTCGCCGAGCGAGGAAAGTGAGGCGGCAAAAGGTGGTGTACGTATATTTATGCAGTCTCGCACCTACTACGATGGAAGGCATCTTGAAAAGGCTGCCGTGGCGCAATGACTCTGGGGCGCTTTTTTGGGAGTTGTTTTGGAGCGAGGGAGACAAGGAGCAGTAGGTAGCAAGTTGCTTTGTAGCCGTGTGCACAGGGAGCATTCGTGTATCTTCGCATGGACTTTGTGTGAATGTGGGCAAATGCGGATGCGGTAGACGATGGTAGTGGGTTCGTGAAGGTGCTGGCGTCGTGGCTCCAGATGACTGCGTTCTCACTCAAAAGGTTTTTCGTTACTTGACAGTCGGCTGATTTTTGATGGTTCGCTGTGTTTTGAAGCATTCGAAGAAGTATTGGAATACCCAGCATCCGTACATGCCGGGTATACTCTCAGTTGGTTTTGTGAAAATGAGAGAGGTAGATTTGAGTTCGGAACGATGTGGGGAGGTGTGGCTCCATAGCAAAATTGGACGTGGCGGTCTAGAGAGTCGCGAGTGGAAAACTTTTGAAATTTTGATATGGACAAGAAGAAATCACACAGGCCACCACCATACGAGGTTTCATCAATCCAAGCGCTCCAAACAATCGCCTCCTTCGCTTTTGTTCTCCAACATCCGCCTGTTCTCCACCGCTCATGCGTTCTCCCCAGCTCAAGCATACATCTCTTCATCTCCCTCCGTCGCATCACCAAACCCACCACCATCATACGTCGTCGTCGCCGTGCCCTTCCCTTTGCCCTTACCCTTGCCATTCGCTCCTCCCTCTGCTGAAGCTGCTGTCGCAGCGCTCCCGTTGATGAGGTGGTCAGTTCGAATGACGTACTCGTCCTCATCGTCATCATCGTCGTCGGCCGACACCTCTCGCACATTGTGGATGATGCCGCCATTGGACGGCTGCTGCGTCGACACAGCGTCAGGAACAGCGGCGGCCTTGCCCTTCCCCTTGCCGTTGCTCACCGCGCTCGGCTGCTGCAGAGGGGGTGACGCAGCTGATATTTTCAGCCCAGGCGTCGGCGCAGCCCCTTGGCGTGCCTCTGCCCCCTGCCCTTTATCGCCACCTTTGCCCTCCTTTCCGCTCTCCTCAAACGTGCGCCTCACGCGTTCATAGTGGCGCAGCTCGTCGACACTGACACTAGGAACGAGCTCGCCCTTGGCGGTGACAAAGTCCTGCTCTGTGACGACGACGGCCGTGTCGGCCTCCTCGGCAAAGTGGTCGAAGAAGTAGGCGGTGGAGATGGGCGGTTTGGCAGGTGTTTCTGCAGCGCGTGAGGCGTTGATGGACGCAACGCGTGCGTCTACGGCGCGTGCTTGCCGCGTGATGGCGTGGAGCATGGCGTCGGAGCAGAGAGCGTAGAGATCGGCTCCGGTGAAGGTGAAGGGGAGGGATGTAGCAACGTTGCGGAGGGATAAACTCGGATCGAGTGTGAATCTAGGAAATGTTAGTCAGGGGCCAAGTGATGTTGGGGATTCGACTAACTTTCGAGTCAACGCCTCCAAGATTGTCAACTGCTTGTCATGAGTGTCGCTGACACCCAGGTACAGCATCTTGTCGAAACGACCTGGTCTCAGCAGCGCCTGGTCGAGCAAGTCCGGCCTGTTGGTCGCGCCAATGACAAACACACCGCCACCACCGCCGTCGCCGTCACTCATGCCATCCAGCTCGGCCAGAAGCTGCGAGACGATGCGGTCCATGACACCACCGCTGTCTCCCTGGTTGCCTCTCTTGGGTGCAACCGAGTCCAGTTCATCAAAGAAGACGACGCACGGCCTCGCGTCCCTGGCGCGCTGAAATACGCGCCGCACGTTTGCCTCCGACTCTCCAATGTACATGTTCAGCAGCTCAGGACCTTTGACGGAGAAGAAGTTGAGCGAAAAGGACGTTGCAATGGCCTTGGCCAGGAGCGTCTTGCCCGTTCCAGGAGGTCCGTAGAACAGAATACCACTTCGTTTCTTCATGCCGCGAGCGAAAAGCTCTGGCCTTGACAACGGCAGCTGGATGGTCTCGGTCACGGCGTCCTTGACATGCTCCAGACCACCCACGTCGCTCCACTGGACGTTGGGAATCTTGGGCGCGCCAATGGCGTCGGCAAAGTTCTTGCGAGCTGCTTCCACTGCCGCAATGAGATCTGTTGAAGTTAGGCTCACAGCTGAAGGACCCCCTGCAACCTCCAAATCTTGGATCGTAATAGGGGTGTCCGAGAGTGTTGAATTCTTGCTTGCAGCGGAGATCAGTGAATCGAGACGGTTGCGCTTCAAGACGAGGGCGCGATCAATGACGTCGACAAGATCGCCGGCGACAAGTGCCGCAGTCTTGACGGCAATATTAGACAAGTCTACGTCTGGAGAAAGTCTTATGCCGGAGTCCTCAACAATACTGTTGAGTATGCCTTCTCTTTCTCCCTCATCTGGAGCAGACATTTCAAGCTCATGTGTAAAGAGTCCGCGGATGCCATCAGGGATCTTGTCCGCTTCGGTGCTTGTTGCGATGAGGACGCGAGAGTCTGACAAGATTTCTTTGAGCGCCGAGACCATGCGGTCCGCGTTCAGGGCGTCGATGTGTTTGATTACAAGAGCAGTGTACCCAGAGCCACATGCGAGCACTCTTTCGGCCCTTGCTTTCAACGTAGTCTCTGTCTTGACATCTCCACCGCCGGCGCCCTCGGTGAGAATATCAAAAGCATCAATCGTGAATGCATGTAAACCCAAATCTTCGCAGGCCTTGGTGACCGTTGTGGCCTTGCCAATGTGGCGCTGTGAAGAGGTGATGAGTAGGGCCAGCGGAGGAAGGCCAAGATGCATGGCTCGCGGGCTAGTTGCGGCCGATACCAGCTCTCGGACGCGCCGACGCAGAGAAGAGACATAAGGTTTGGGTAGGTCTGACATGCTTACAGGCTTGCTCGTGGCTCCACCCGAGGATGCGGGAGTTCGTTTAGCCTTGAGGTAGTACTGCCAGGAATTCGACACTGCCGATGGTACCTTGCCTTGTTCACTGCCGGCCTGCTTCATTTTGGTGTTTGTGGCATCCACAGAGACTACCCCTCCCCAGATGTCATTGGAGAGGTCGCCGCTCTCACGGGCCTCTGCAGAGACTGCTGGCGTGACACTTCCAACTTTGAACCATGCGACACTCTTAAGTCTGCATCCAGCATCCGGTGAAGCGTTATTCAGACCATCGGATTTTGATGTAGAGAGTAGCTCTTCAGATGCCATCTCACCTTCAGGAGTCGAGCTCTGGAAAACAGCCCGTCCCAAATCCTCGTCTACAGCGATTGCAACAAGATCTCCGCTCTTCAAGATCCGACGTTTCTGCTCAAAAAAGTCTTTCAAGCCCGTAAAAAGACTTGGCTGCAGAGACTTCTCCATTGATAGAGGGGTGGAGACCTTGACAATGGTGACTTCAGCAGCGAAGGGAGGCAGTGATGTGGCAGTGATCTTAGGCTGCTTGTTGAACGATTTTGGCAGAGTTGACGTTGGCGACTGGAGAGCAGAAATTCGCAAGTGGGAGGGGTTGCCAAGATTTGTCAGGAGTATGGGAGACAGGTATGCCTGGCCACTCTGACCGGAGTTGGCATAGCTGAATTGTCTTTGGTGTCCGCGATTCACGGGATAGCGCGACCGTTTCTTCGACATGATCTCAGGAAGTCCAAATATCTTGACAGCTCGAAAATCCTTAGATTCGTCTTCGCCTCCGAAAGCATTGCTTAGACCCCAAGAGCTAAGCCCATGACCCCGGGGCTCTTCCGATGGTTCGACACGCACCCAGTCGCCAGAAAAGCAGCCAATTTTGACAAGCATGTTGGTGTCGACAAAGACACGGGCCTCTTCGTCATCGTCAGAGCCGGGCTTGGGATGCAACATCTCCTCCGGAATTTTTTCTAGCAATCCTGTTGCTTTGAACACTCTCCGGCTTCCTCCTCCACGAGCGGTGCCCGAGGTGAATGTGGAATACACTGATGCCGCTCCAGGACTCATGATGCCGTGTGTTGCATCACCAGCTCGTGGGGTAGCTGAAGTCCATGCAGAGAGTACGCCGGAAGACTGCGGCGGCAAACTTGGGGCGCTCAGAGATATCATGTCATCTGAGTCGTCCGAAAGATCATCTGCTTCAGTGCCAGAAGCCTCAGATTCCAGGTTATCAGTAGCAGACGCATCGTCCTCAGATGGGGGAGATGGTCCGGTCGAAAGCCCTTCTTCATTGGCAGAGTAGAAGGAGGTGGTGTCATCGTCATCGCTCGAGCCGCCCAACCTCCGAGGACTAGGTGCAACAGGACGCGATGCTGTAGATGATTTCGTACTGCCCCGTGAATGTAGCACTACTATGCGCGTGCTCGGCAGCAGCAACCCTTGCGCGACAGGCTCACAAGACAGGACTTTGGCAGGTGGGGGTGTTTGATGAGTGATTGGATGTCCAGCAATGGGCAGCGGCAATTGATCTCCCGCATGTACAATGTTTGGCGCCTGTAATGCCATGCGAACTGCATCTTTCCACTCACGCTCTTGTCGCGCAGGATCCGGCTTCTTTGCTCCAGTTCCGTTCGGCTTCCCCGCTCCGAAGCCGCCTCCGTACTTTTCTTTGACCTCGTCCAACTTGCTGAGCGCATTCGAATCAATGCTCACAAACACAGTGTCCAGTCCAAGCGGTACGGCATCCAGAATACGAATTTCAAGCGGGGTATCTTTGCGCGGCATGCGATTCAGAGTCTGGAGGGTGTTCACAAAGGACTGTAGAGCAAGAGACCGAGCGGGAAACTGGAGCGACGAATGGGCGCGCGGAGTGGTGTCGTCTTTCGCGGCAGCGCGGACAGGAAGAATTGTCCAAGAAACTGACGATGGAGAGACGGCGGAAGTGGGCAGCCAGGGCGTGATTGCTACATGGTGTACGCGGTTTTGGCCAGCCTCGGACGCGTCGCCTGACAGGTCAGCAAGAGGAGCATTGCTAAGCTTGAGAACGTACCAGAGGACTTTGCAGCAGCGGGAAAGAGGTCGGCAAAGAGGTCGTCGGACAAGATGCCACCATGTCCCTTGACGCGGTCGTCGAGGACCAAATGGGCGGATATGGAGGGCTTGTCCTGGCGCCTCCTCCTCCGCCGTCTCTTGCGCAGATTAACAGTGGCATTTACAGCCATGTTTGGCGGCGGGAGGAATCAAGAGGTGACGGGTAATCGTTTGCAAGTGTCATCAACGGTCGTCGGGCTGTTGGAGCTCGCGCCGCAACAACGGTGCCGAGGTAAACGATCGATGTGCGCGCCGCCGGGTAGCGGGCGTGCGGCGACCAGCTCTGTGGGGAATGGGGTGTCGTTGCAGGAACCGGAATGGCTCAGTTGGTGCCTGCCTGGTCGCATCGAATAATGCAATGTTCAATGCACAGACGGAGCCTTCAGTCGGATTTGACCTTGTCTTCCCGCGTCGTGCGCGCAACATGGCAACCATCTCGACGACCAAGGTTCAGTAGGGTCATCCAGGCGAGCGGCTTCACATGGATGGCGACGCGGGACGCCCTATGTGCGCCCCCAACATGGGCGCGGATACGTCATCCTCCGCCGTTTTGTTCGTTTCCTGGTCTGTCACGACCTCACATCCTACTGAAACCCTCGTCATCCTGGCACAAGGCTACTTTCCAACCAGCAAAAGCCTATGCGCTGCCAACTTGATCCTTCGTTCACGAAAGCCGTATTTTTCTACGCCACCCCCGGGCCCCTGATGCCAACCGAGCCGCCTGTTGTTGCTGAGATTCATATGACCTCCGCCAGCCATTCCAACTGCCCCTCATTCGACCCGAATCGATAGAGATGCCTTCGGCCACCCTCGTCACCCAGAAACCAAAGCACAAAACACGGCCAATCCACGAGCCCGCCGTCGAATTCGCCCACCAATCCGAGCGCCTTGGCCTCTACACTCACAAGCAGGAAGACGATCAGACGGGTTCCACGCATGCGGTCGAGGCGAGATTTGTGACGGGGCGCGACCCAGTCATAGAGACGGCAAATGGCGGACGCTTGCCTGCAGTGCCAGTCGACGAGGCCGTCAAGCTAAACAATCTCAAGAACCATCTCGAAGAGCACGGCACGCCAGAGGGCAATCGCATCCACGACTGCGCGCAAAATGGACATTCTCATGGCAAAAGTTCAACTGCTGAAAGCATGCATTCCAAGCAGTCTTCAGAGCCAGATGCCCCTCTGAGGCAGGCCATACCCGTGTCCAAAACGCACCCTCTCTTTCCTCCGCTGCCCATGTACGGACCGCCGACCTTGATGAGGAACGTACAGTGCATGGCGCTCCGTATATCGTCGGCCATCTTGTCATTTTGTTTCCTCTATGTCATCTTTCTGGGCGCCATATTCACGAGTCTACCGATAGGTGTCAAATGGGTCTGGAGGACGATGACTTTTCGGGATCCGAACATGTACAGACCGTTCTACCACGAGGAGAAGAAGAGAAAACAGGCTCGTAAAGAGGCCGAGAGGTCATGGAAAAAGAGCATGCACAAGGAAGGTGCGCAAGACAAGATCAATCCTGATAGGGAGGATATGCCCGGCCAAAACAGCGAATATGTGCCTACTGAGGGTGGTCCTGATACCTTTCCGTGCGACGTTGGTTATTATGCGCGTCGCGTAGGGCTAGACTGTGAGACCTTCAAGGTACAGACCGAGGACGGTTTTATCCTAGACCTGTGGCATCTGTACAACCCTCGCGAATATCGCCCGGCAGACTCTCCGACTCGCGCACCCAACTCTCCAGAAATCTTCCGCTCCGAAGACGACAATTCGGCCGGCCAGTTCCCCTTTGGTAAAAGAAGATATCCAGTCCTCATGATCCACGGTCTTTTGCAGTCGGCTGGTGCTTATACCTGCAATGACGAGGAAAGCCTTGCCTTTTATCTAGCAAAAGCGGGCTATGATGTCTGGCTCGGGAACAATCGCTGCGGTTTCTCGCCTGAGCATAGTCTTCTCAGCTATGGCGATCCGCGAATGTGGGCCTGGAACATTCGCCAGGTACGTTGTTTGACACCAATCAGAGGTCCCGATGGTCCTTGTCCTGCTGTCCAGATGAGCTAACAACCTTTTTTTGTCAGATGGGAGTAATGGACTTGCCTGCCCTCGTCAGTCGCGTCCTCCACGAAACCGGATTCCCCAAGCTCGGTCTCATCGCCCACTCGCAAGGTACCACTGAGACCCTCGTGGCGCTAGCAAAAGACCAGCGCCCCGAGCTTGGGGAAAGGATTTCCGTGTTTTGTGGACTTGCCCCTGCCGCGTATGCTGGCCCTTTGGTTGGCAAGATCTACTTCAAATTCATGCAAATTATTAGCCCGGCCATGTTCCGTATCATCTTTGGAATTCACTCCTTTATTCCATTGATGATGTTCATGCACGCCATCTTGCCAGGCAAAATCTACGGCGCCCTTGGATACCGCATCTTCAGCTTCATGTTCGATTGGAGTGATGATCGCTGGGAGAAGGACCTACGCAGCCGTATGTTCCAATGGTCACCTGTCTACGTGTCTGCTGAGAGCATGCGGTGGTGGCTTGGTCGAGAATGCTTCGCCAGGCAAAAGTGCATCTTGGCGACGCGCGAGGAAAAGGAGGCCGAGGAGAAGGAGGACATGCAGGAGGAACAGAATGCTGCTCTCAGAGACTACTACAAGCACGACTCGGCATTCAAGCGACACGAAAACCAACCGTCGTCTTCATCATCGACCAAATCCAACGGGAAGGATACAGGCAACGTTCGTCCTTCCTCACGACGCGCACACCCGTCGCGCAACTATTCGACGTTCAGTCCAGCCCCTGGACATAGCCCATCTCCATCGCCAACACGCACTTCGCCAACTGAACGCAGCCGCTATGCATGGTACGGACCGTCCGCTCCTCCGATGGCCTTTTGGGTTGCTGGCAGCGACGACCTTGTCGACGGACGTCGGCTTCTGCGACGTTTTGAGCGCGGTCGTGAGCCATACGTCGACGTGGTGCACAGCAAAATCATCGAGGGCTATGAGCATCTTGACGTGATTTGGGCCATGGACATGATTGACAAGGTCGGACGCGAGGTAAAGGAGGTGATCTGGCGGACAGCGCCGAACGAATTGAGAGAAGCATGTAGAGTCCCTTCTGGATGCGAAGAAGTTGACTTTTGGATGAGTCGCCAGGAGAGACGAGAGGCTGAGGGTGGTGCGGACACTGAGGAAGCGCGGATGAATGGACGAGTCAGCTCGGTCGAAGTGGCCGCGACAGCTGGAGAGTGGACGGAGCAGATCAAGAGAGCGAGTGAAGAGAGGAAGAATTCGACGACTTCTTGATGAGTTATGGGGAACGAACGGTACTGATGAGGATGACTTGGGTAGAATTTGTTGGACTTTGGCATATCTGGTGTATGGGTACATGATTGCATGGCAATGTTTACGCATAACTACATCTATAGGAATAGGTAATGACCAACTGCATCCAAGCACTTGTCGAGAACAGTGATGAATTGTCCCTGTTCTGGCTTGAAGTGACTTGCGGGAGGCTTGGAGAATGACAGTTTCTGATTCGCTCCCAAATGTCGATCGAAGGTCTTGCCCGTCCCTCCCGTGCCGCCCACAACGTCGTCCCGTTTTACACGCGGCGGCTGGGATCTCCAAACAAACACTGCAACAGCAACTCCAGCAGGATTCCAAAATACGGTGGATGGTCCCGCGTGCCCGCGCCTTTTGGCTTTCTTTGGTCCTTCAGACCACCGACGGGTCTGACACGGATGAAGCTAGACCGTGCCAAAGACTTGGCCGACTAAACTAGGGCGCAGGCTAACGACGGCTTTGCGAGTACGATGGACTGGTTGCTGGTGGATGAATTTACTTGGGTTCGTCGTCCTTTGCTCAGTGGTTGTCCGGCGTATGTGCCGATATGGACAGCGAGATAGAGGTAACCGAGGGACGCGGTAGTCGTTGTCGGTGTGACACAGACAGCTGTAGTGCGCGCAGGCCCAAGTCCGGTACCCACGCGATACGACTGCATTCCCAAGGCGACGACTGGTGCGTGGTGGTGTTAGGGAAGTTTGGGCAAAATATGTTGCCGCCTTGGGTACTGGGAGCCGAGTCGAGCTATGGCTACGTCTTTTCCAGCTCCTCCCCCGCGTTGGCCAGAGACCCCGCTCCCTGGGTGCATCTCTCGCTTCACGGGCCAACCAGTGTGCAACCAACCGCCACCCCCAGATTTCCAATGACGAGAATTGGGGAGGGGTAGCTTGACTGCCGACCCTCGAAACCTCCTGGCGGCTCTCGGCTACTCTACCACAGCTCTTCGGTTTGTAAACCCGGCTCGCCATGCCCACCGCTGATTGGCTCCGCACCATGCGCGTGAGCTCGTCGACACGCCGTCGCCAGCCGCCATGCCTAGCTATAAGGTCTGCCATGTGCGAACCATGACGGCGGTGGATGTTTGAGGAAGAGCTTTCTCTGGCGCGACGACGTCAACGACCACAACGACCCTCAAAAGCGCACGACCACGCTGCGGCGCGGCTTTTCGACTGTTTCTTCCCTCTGATCCTTCAGCTCCGCAGCTCTGGAACTTGGCCCCTCGCCAAAACATTCTGCGGTCCGACTTTCAATTCTTACCAAAACCTCCTCGCTGGGGAACGGTTCGATTCAGCTGTATTCGCAATGATTGTCGACCTCCTCTTTAGTCCCTGGTCGCTTCTGGCGCTGGCCGTCCTCTACTACCTCCTCCCATACATCCGCAACAAGGGCATTCGCGACATCCCCGCTCCGTTCCCTGCCCAGTTTTCCAACCTTTGGTTGCTATGGCAGTGTCGCCAGGGACGTCGCTACCTCGCTGTTCATGACTTGCACAAGAGACTGGGGACGTTTGTGCGGATACAGCCCCATCATGTCTCGATAGCAGATCCTGACGCTATTCCGCTAGTCTATGGACATGGCAATGGCTATCTGAAGAGGTAAGTTGGCGCTCAGGTTCAACCAAAGAAGCATTGCTAATCAACATCCAGCGAATACTACGAAGCATTCGTCTCCATCCAGCGCGGCTTGTTCAGCACCAGAGACCGCGCCGAGCACACGAGAAAACGCAAGACCGTCTCCCACACCTTCAGCGCCAAAAGCGTTGGCCAATTTGAACAATACATGCACAACAATATTGAAGATCTGATTGCCCAATGGGACCGCATGTCAAAATCGGCTGGCGGTGACTACGCACACATGGACGCCCTGCACTGGTTCAACTACCTTGCTTTTGACATCATCGGAGACCTGGCTTTTGGAGCTCCATTTGGCATGCTCAAGGAGGGAAGGGATTACGCTGAAGTTCGAGAAAGCCCGGATGCTCCGCCCAAGGTTGCTCCAGCTATCCAGGTGTTGAACAGGAGGGGTGAGGTGTCTGCGTAAGTGACATCCCTCGACATTGAGAAAATTACTCTGACCATGGTCCAGCGCTCTTGGTTGCATCCCTTGGTTGAAGAAATACGCAAAGCACTTCCCCGACCCCTTTTTCTCCCAGGGCATGGAAGCAATTGAGAACCTGGCTGGAATCGCCATTGCTCGCGTCAAGCAGCGCCTCGACAATGCCGACAAGATTGACCGTGTCGACCTGCTCGCGCGCCTCATGGAAGGCAAAGACGAAACAGGACAGAAGATGGGCCGCGCAGAGCTGACAGCGGAAGCGCAAACGCAGCTCATCGCCGGCTCCGACACGACTAGCAACACGTCGTGCGCCCTGCTCTACCACTGCCTGCGGCATCCAGAGGTGATCAAGAAGCTCCAATCTGAACTCGACAAGGCGATTCCGGACATCGAGACGCTGCCGCAGTTCTCCATGGTCAAGGATCTGCCGTACCTGGACGCCGTCATCAAGGAGACGATGCGCATCCACAGCACGTCATCGCTGGGCCTGCCGCGCATCGTCGCCGCGCCGGGCCTCACCTTTGGCGGCAAGTACTTCCCGCCCGGCACCGTCGTGTCTGTCCCCTCGTACACCATCCACCACTCGACCAAGGTGTGGGGCCCTGATGCCGACGAGTTCCGCCCCGAGCGCTGGGAGACGGTGACCGAGGACCAGAAGGCTGCTTTCATCCCCTTTAGCTATGGCCCGCGCGCCTGCGTCGGCCGCAACGTTGCTGAGATGGAGCTCGCCCTCATCGTGAGCACCGTCTTCCGACGTTACGAGTTTGAGCTTCGCCAGGGCGAGATGGAGACACGTGAGGGCTTTTTGAGGAAGCCGTTGGGACTGGAGGTTGGCATGAGGAAGAGGGCGGCATAGGGCAGGATCACGGAAAGGGTGAGGGGGGGTTGAAAAAATTGTCATCTTGTTGATATTCGAGGCGCTGCGGATGGGCGACCTTCGGTTGTTGATGTTGTATCTATCCAGGGTTTTCACGGGCTTGTCATTTGCGCTGGCTTCTTGCACAGCTAGCTCTTGGTCATGATGGGACGACTGTATGTAGATATTCCATCCTTCTGTCTATACCTGAGTTGGCACCCACAGTCAAACTTATGCAGTGCAAAGACGTCGTCTCTCTCCGTCTGTTCACTTGTGGACTCCGGCGGACAAGATCGGCGGCTACCTGAAAGCCTCGGGCCTTGTTGATGCTCCCACGCTCCCCTCCCTACCTTCCGACTTTCATCGCCGCCTCTCTTCTTTTCCCAGTTCCATCTCCTGTTCCAACCGACGTCGAAATAGACACCAACACAGCTTGGCTCGGCATAGCTTAGCACCCAAAAGTCAAAGCCAAAGTTGGAAGCGAAAGCGAAAGCGAGCACAAGTCAGGCAGGGGTCGCGGAGGAAGTCTGTCGGGGGCAAGATGGCAGACATGACACCAAGTCGAGGCGAGCCGGGGAAAGAAAGGGATTCAATTTCAAGGGGACACGCGTCGAGTGGTGGTGCTGGACCCATGGGTCGTCCCCCTGTCGCCCCCGTCTCCTGTCGCTCAACGTCATGCGTCAACCGCAGTTTGCGGCTCAACCTCCAACCTCCAACCTCTTTTGCTCTTTGTGGAGGCCTGCGACTCGCGCCCCTCCCGCCCCTCCCATTTCCCAACCACGTCAATTGGGATTGGGCGTCGAGAGTCAGTTCTGTATCAATCCCACGAAAGGGTGGGCCAAGCGTGGCGGTTCACTGCGTGTGAGACAAGAGCTGAAATGGTGTTGGAAGACATGAGTATTCTTGGCCTAATACCACGTCACAATCCCTCCAGTTACCACGATCCCAAAAACAGACAGAGTGAAAATCCCCAAGGCGCTTTGGAGAACAGTTGGCGGAGAGGTATAAACGGAAGAAAGGGGTATACAAAAAGCCGCCAGCCATCGCCATCAGCGTCAGCCGCGTGTTTGGTGGGAGGAAAAGCAAAATCAAACAGCTCGAGACAAGAAAAAAAGGAAAACAGAAACAGATGATGCAACAGCTCAACAAACTGCAACTCCACTCATTGCTTTTGCTCCGCTTCCCAACTCTTTCCACTTCCTCGAAGCCCAACACTCTTGGCAAGTTCCCAGCCACCAAAGATTCTTAAGCTTCCATGCAGCTTATCAATTCGTCATCGCTCTTGTCCCAATTGCACCTCGCACTGTACCGGATATTCGCCGTGTAATTGTGCGTTCCCTCGCCTTGCAGGTTGACGTTGACAAGACTATGTTGCAAATCCTGGCTAGCAGCAGGGACGTGGTGGTGGAAGAGCTCCGGGTTGACGCTGAAGCAGCGCAATTCGTGTGCACGGCAGCGTGTGTGCATCCACATGTCCCAGGCCTGCTCTGCGCCCATTTTGAATTCGTCGAGGATGCGTGCAATGGAGCGTGCGTTGACGGCGTAGGCGAAGGTACAAATGGGCCCTGCAGCGTACTGCACCCATCGCGTGTTTGGAGTGTTGCTAAGGCGTTGGTCATATGATGTTACAAATGCGGGAAGCGTCGAGTCGTTGAGTAGAACGTAGTCATCCGTGAACGGATCGTGTTTGCGTTTCGCGCCCACGAGTTTGCGGCGTTTGGGGATTTCCCAAGCACTGTGAATTCGGCCACTGTACAGGTCGTCCTCTTCCTCGTCCGTAGCTCCGGCACCTGGTGTGGCCGTTGGGGGTTCAGGCTCATCTATCTCTTCGGGGAAAGGCAGGCGCTCGCCGCAGTGACCAAGCCAGAGGATGTCCCAATGATTACCCCACGGCCAGCCGGGGGCGGCCGTGGCATTGGCCGGCGTTGAGAGGTTGCGCACAGCGGACGCTACCATCTTGGCCTGGTCGTGAATTTCCACATCCCAGTCCGCATCGTCCTCAAGAATGAGGACCGACGAGTAATTGCCATTGCGTGCCGCATGGAGGACCTGGAGATGACCGAGCCAGGCACGCGCGCTACCCTCATTGAGGGTCCCAGAAAGGCTATTTGCCATGAATGCGTTCACTTCGGGCTGACTTGGAGGGACCTGGGGCGGAATCGCAATGGTCAGATTGGTGCGATTGGCCGCAAACACCAGCCCGTCAGATCGCCAGCTAGCCCATGGCGAGACTGCAAAGATGGCTTCGAACTGTCAAGTGTTCCATCAGCACATGCAGAGTGAGATTGAGATTGCGCAGACATACTCCTAGGGTGGCATTTTCTGTGCCGCCCGGCTGCTTCTTGCCAGCACCGATCGACTCGAGAAGCTTGGATGGAGCGAGAGAGGATGGAGAGAAGTTGGAAATGCTTTTGACCGTGTCTGGGCCCGGTTGTTTCCAGAGTACGAAAAAAATGACAGCCACGAGAACGAATGAAATGAGACCGCTTGAGCGGCGAGAATGAGTGCAAGGCAACATCGAAATAATCGGTACAGTGAGGTCGTTTCTTATAGGTCCATAGTAGCGTAGAACAGGTCGAATGTGGGTGACAAGGCGGAAAGCGGAAGGAGCGGAGGAATCGATAGCCAACTATCTTGCGGGCTTCACCCACCGGCAGCACCTCACAGGGGCCGCGAAACACGAAGAAAGGGCAGATAGAGAGTTAAAAGTGTGTTTGAGGGAGCCGTGGTACTTATTGGACGGCATCGTAGGGCTGCGGGGATAGTGGTACCGAAATAGGAGCGTGCCCAGAGGATGGGGAACGCCTACAAGGTCCCTGTCCTCCGGCAATTGGTCCAGAGTCAAAAAACCTTCAAGCGATTGAGGAAAATGAGATGAAGCGGACCTCCCGCATGGGCTTGGCAGAGCGGCGGAATCGCCCAGGCCCCTTGATTTGCCCGGCCGTGGCGCTTCTGTCAGTGCCAAAGTTTCATGGCGCTCCCAGTAAGCGGATTGATAAACCACCTCAAAATCTCCTCCACCGACCAGATCTCCCGATTAAAGTTGTTGCTTGATGTCCGCGCTTTGATGCGGCGAAGACTTCCTCACATCACACCGTGTTACGCCGCGTTTCGGCCCTCGGCGCTCCCGAGCGCGTAATGCAAGCCGTAAAACACCACATTTCCCGTTGGCCCCTGCGCTCTATCGCCATCCCCACAGACGCTTCTTGGCTGCTCGCTCCGACACTGTCGATCCCGAAATTGTTATACGCGTCTCACGAGATGTGGTTTCCTGACATCTGCCTCGAGTCGTCGCTGACCCCCAACCTTTGACTCGTCGAAGTCGCTAGGACGAGGTTTCTCAGCGGCTCAACACAGCTAACATAGACTGCGTAACGTTGTTCCAACAAGCTGAACGCTCCTTGCCTTCATCCCTGCCTTCGCGTGGTCCGTTGTTGGTGGTCCATGTCGCTGGTAGCCGCAAGCAAGTACTTGCAGCAAATCAAAGTGTCCTTGCACGCTCGCGTCCACGTTTCCTCTTGGTTGAAACTCAGCTTTATACTCTGGTCGCGAATCTTGTCCTTTCGGATTGTGTATGGCAATTTGAAGTTGGTAGATTCGTCGATCTGCCTAAGACACTCCAGGAACGCGACCATGGCGCTGTCAAATCGTCGGTGCAGAAATCCGAGTCCAAGCGGCATGTCTCCGCTGCAATATAGCTCGAGCGTGGTGATTTTGGGCTTCGGTTGATGCGCCGGATCGTCTGTCGAGGCTGATTGCGGGTAGTCGTACTTTTCGATGGTAGAGGTCGAACCCATGGGGCATAGCTTGTAGCCTTTGAATGTGTACTGAATTTTCTCTGCAACCGTTGCAAGCAGCAAACAAGTCTGACCCCATGCGGCGTTGATCTCATCCCAACCAACCATAACGGCTGATGTTCTGCCGAGGCGAAGTCCGTTGATGGTTGCGAAGTTGCCGTCGTGTCCAATAGTGAAGGTGTCATTGTAAACGTTTGTTCGCTGGAGGCGTCGAACTTGCTTGATGTCGTGGTCAAACCGATTGTTGATTCGATCGCGTTCACTCTGGAAGTTTGCCAGTGTGACGGCGAAAGCGTTGCGCTCCCGCCAAAATGCTTCTTCTTCCTTGTCCAGCTCTTGTGCCTCCTCATCGAGCTGGGCGATTTCTTCATCCATGGCCGCCTTTTCCTTTTCCAGCCTTTCCAGTTCCTTGAATGCAGCCTTTTCTTGCTTTTTGATGTCTTCTAGACTTTTCTTGGCTTGTTCTTGTTCCTCGTCGGTAGGTATATCTGCATTCGCTTGTCGTAGATATTCGACGTAGGCGTCTCGCTCCTTTGTTGCGGTGGTCAGGCGTTTCTGCAGCTGCTCGACCAGCAGTTCCGTGCATTCGATGCAGATTGGATGATCGATGTCAGATCGCGCCGACAAGACTTCGAAGAGCCGTTGGACCGTCTCCATCTTATGCGACATGCTCTGATCGAGACTGTCGTGTGCCCCTCCATGACCGTCATTTGGAACTTTGTGTCGTCCTGAGGGGACTACTTGGGACTCGGTGAGCATGACGAAGGACATGGAGGGATGGTGCTTGGATTCGCGACCACTGCGACTCGAGGGAACAGTGCGCTTGAACATTGGCGCTGTGGCCTTAGTTGCGACTCGATCGTAGGCATCGCGGCGGTCTTGTGAATATGTTGGGCGGGACTGATGGAGATATTGAGATCTTTGCTTGACCGAGGGACTGGTAGAATCTGTAGAAGATCAGAACGACAACTGATACATGCGTTGGCGTTGGGGCAACAGACCAGTTATCAACTTGAATGCTGCTGGGTTCAAGTCTTCGAGGGATGGGTCGAGCTTGACCGGAGTCCGGCATTTTTGGCAGTACATGGCGGGCGATGGACTCGAGCGAAGAATGGTTATCGGGAGAAGGTTCTTTGCGGAAGCGAAGTCATGGTGCGGGAGGTGAGTGTGGGGTGGTGAGAAGAATGAGCGTTAGGTGCATGTGGCTGCGGGCAACCACCTCACCAGGGAAGGAGAAGGGCAGCCATCCTCGCAGGTGACGAGGGAGCTTGCGCACGAGCCAGACGGAGAGACTGGCCATCCCCGACGCAGGAACGCGCCCACGGCCTCGCGACTCGACGCGCCCCGCTCACTTTACAAACGCCAACCCGCAGCCGCATTTATTTTCAACCGCACTCTCTCGGCCGTCTCGTTTGCGCCCTCGTCACCCATGCCGCAATGTTTCCGTCCTTCTCCCGCTGGGACGTCGATGTTCCTCCCGATATAGATATCGAGCGACGACAAGAGCGCAACAGGCGGCGCATGAAATCGAGGTTCGAGCGCATTTTCGAACAGTACGAACGCGACTTTACGGGCCACGACGACGAGATAGATTTGGAAACCGGAGAGATCATTGTCAATAATGGCCACTTGGAGGGAATGCCAGACAATGATGGATCGGGAGACTTTGGTGGTCTGTTCAACTTCTTGGGGCACAACGCAGACTCCCAAAACAATCTTTTTGGTCTCGGAGAAGTGAAAAGTACGGGTGATGAGGAGGAAGACGAGCTGGCAGTCCTGTGTCCTGCAGACTCTAAAGACGTATGAAGTCTGTGACCAACGGTCCCGTCTTTTGGCTGACCCTAGACGCTGTGATAGATGGCTCAGCAAGCGCCAAGTCCCACACTTCCAGAATCGCTGCCGACCCCAGCCGAGCTACAATCAAATACCCAGCACGAGACACTCAATGTACAAGCGGACCACGAGACTCCCGGGAATATGGACCAAGTGGCCGAGATGGAGAGACAAATACAGCAAATGTCCCGGCAGCTCCTAGAGCTTCGACAGCTTGTAGCTCAGCCATCAATACAGCCAAGTCCTAAACTAGATGTCCCCAAAGATCCCAAATGGTATGCGCCTCCTTTGCCCGAACTCCCTCGACGACAAGAAAAGTCCAAAGACTCCATCTGGGATGCCCCTCCGTTGCCCGATCTTCCTGCAAGACAATCAAGCCCACGTCTCAGTCCCGCTCGTGGTTTTGATGAAGCAGAGACTTTGAGATCTCCAGAGGCACAGTCACTGGGCTCTGCTATCCGCGCAAACAAAATGAAACGGACGTGGACGGTGGAAGAAAACGACTTGCTCATAAAGCTCCGCGAGCAAAACCTTTGCTTCAGAGAAATTGCCACCCGTTTGCCAGGACGTACCACAGCACAGGCTGTTACACAATGGCATGCCCTGAAGCATCGGATCGGCAAGGAAAACAGAGTCTCGGAGGGGTCTGACAAACACTTAGAAGCCACTGAAGAGGTTTCAAAGTCTGCCACGAGCCGCCATAAGAAACAGCCTCTGGGCAGCGCTGAAGATTCTTCGAAGGTGAATCAAACAGGTCTCTCTCCCGAGACACAGGACATCAGCGCGTCGGGTGGAGCCAACACGGGTGAAAGCGAATCCATTGCCCAGACGACGATTGATGCTCCGTCTGACAACGACCCCGCTCAATGGAAAGTTCGCCGTTCGAGGAGGAAGACTTTCCAGGCAATCCCATTTCTTCCGTCGAATGAAGAGCACCCCGCCGCTCCCCGGTCAGCCTCTCCTATCCAACAATTATCAGTTTCTCATTTGGAAACCACTGGCGAGACAGCGCAACGCACCGTAACTGGAGAACCGCCAGAGTCAGAATCTCGCGCCAAAGAAGTTCGCGAGTGGTGCAAAAGTAAGATTGGCATCACGAGCAGCTCTCCTGTGCCGTATCTCTGCCAGCTCTGTGGCCGTTGTTGGCAAACGGAGGGGAAGGTCTTGGCTCATTTCTCCAAGCCCTCAGGTTGCAAGGCGCTGTTTCTAGGGCACCTAAGAAAGCCTTTGGTCCCGAGGGGACCTTGGACTTGTGTCAGGTGTTGTCAAACGTGGCCGACCAAAAGCAGCGCAGCGGCTCATTGCGCGGACCTGTCCTCCTGCCGGCCTGTGGCTTCGAAACCCTCCACGAGTTCCAGTTCCATCGCCCCTGACGGCGGAGAACATTACCGGCCGAATCCTCGCAGTCCCTTGGTGGTCATTCCGGCAAGGTCGATGAGGTCTCGAGGTTTCATCGACTTCTTGCCAAAAGCGGAGCAACAAATCGAACCAGCCGAGGCGTACAAGTCCGATAATCCAGTCGAGCCACCAGTCGCAAAAGAAATCCTGCAGACTCCCAGCCCAACCCACAAATTTAGAGGCTTTTCTGTCAAAAGGACATTGGAAAAGACGTCGGACCCGTCTTCGGCGACCGACCTCACGTCATCAAGAAAACGCGCTAGAATTGACCCTGGGCCTGATGCGCTCACTGCAGACGAATCAGGACAGCACTCGCCCCCCGAGCCACCGGAAGGGACACCAGGACACGGAGAAGAGTCGGATGTAGCTGAACAGGTTGAGAACGACCTCACCACTGGAACAGTGGTGAGTCAAGAGTCTGCAACGAGCATAGGAGAGGAAGTCAACAACATGCCCAAGGATGGCGATGACGAGTTGCGGAGTCTGTTTGAAGAAGCCATGGCTCCGGAAGCCGCCTCGGAAACTGCTGAAGACAATCCCACCAAGACTGCCGATCAGGTTGAAGGGCGTGACGATACAGCAGAAGAACAGCAGGACGAATCCGAGCCGGAGTGTCACGATACAAGCGAACAGGGAGCTGCTGTAGAGCAAGAGGCAACTCCGTCGCCCGAGCCAGCAGGCGCAGAGACTCCTGTCGCCACTAGTCCTGACGAATCTCCTGAATCCGAGGGCAACGACCTCAACCTCGACGAAGCCGCCATCGAAAGCATGCTCGAAGATCCGGATTCCGTCATCATCGAATCGACAGAAGTCGACCCGGATCCCGCCCAGTTCCAACCGTACCGATCACCCACCAAGTCGGAGAGCGAAGACGAACTACAGAAGGCGTCTTCACCCTGCCCTGTTCTGTCCGAAAATGCCGTCACCATGCCAAAGACTCAGCTGCACGGCAGTCCAGCAGCAAGCCCTCCTTCTGCGCGCCGTCGTCGCTCGCACGTACGCCGACCACTCGCTGTCTCCTTGCTGGAGAAGCAGGTCGCGAGCGCCTCTCCGCGGACTCCACGACAACCGCCTGTGAATAAAGCCGCGGACAAGTCGTCTGCCAAGTCATCGGCGAAATCCTCAGCCAAGTCGATGTCCTCATTCAAAACCCCCGTCAAGCCAGCTTCTGCCTCCAAGCGTAATTCTGCCAGGGAATCGCGCCAGAGCCTTTCGGGCAAGAAGAGCAGCGTCAAGAGTTCGCCTGCGGAAAAGAGCTCGGCGCCGCGGCCGAAGCCGAAGAAGAGCAGACTGAGCGACATGCTGCTTCCGGGCGGTGATTCAGACGACGATTTGTTTTGAAGGGGTTTCGATCGGTGGGATTCAGTGGGCCAGTTGGATGGACAGCATCAAGGGGAGTATGTAGCATCATCGATTTTCTTTGCACAGTGTGTGTGCTGTTCTATCGCAATCAACTTTATTCCCAGCCCAAATCTTGTCCACATTTGAGTCGCAAGAGTACATGCAAGGTACATTCATCCCCAAACGCCAGAAGTGCTCTTTTCCATTTCCATTCTCTAAAAACAAGCCTCTCGCCGCACTCCCCCCTCCAACATCAGACTCCTCCCTACCCTCGTCCATTCACTCCCTTCTCCTCGCCCCTCTCCACCATCCTCACAACAGCCGGCATACCCTGCCTCGGCTTCGCAATGCCAATCCTGACCTGATATGCCTCATCGCCGAGCACGGCGCGCTTGTCCCACGGCCGCTCGCGCGCCCACTGCGTGCCGGCGCCCTCGAGACGGTCCGTCCCGCGGAACGTCGTCGCCACGTCGAAGCGGCGCACCGTCAGCGCGAGGATGATTTTGGTTTCGAGCACCGCCAGGTCCTGCCCGATGCACCGCCGCGGCCCCTTTTCGAAGGGGCGCCAGGCGTTTTTGTTGGTGGGGGCCGGTGGGGAGGGGGATGAAGGGGAGGCCGAGGCGAGGAAGCGCTCGGGTTTGAAGGTGTGCGAGGAGGCGCCCCAGAGCCCGGGACGCCGGTGGCTGGCAAAGTTGTTGAAGTAGACGTTGAAGCCTTCAGTGGGGTATGATTGCCCGGTTGAGCGCGAGTGGACGAAGGCGCTGTGAGACGCTGGTCAGCCGGTCTTTCTGATGGCAGGCACCATGATGTTATTGCGTGGGTGGGTGTCGACACTTACTCCCTGGTCCCCGCACGCAGCGTGCCAGCAGGATTGTATAGCCGCAGTGTCTCCTTTACAACCGCCGTCGTGTACTCCAGTTTGCTTAACAGTTGCGGGTTCTCGCGGATTCTGTCCGCCGTTCCCTCCACGTCGCCCAGGACTGCGTCATGCTCGGCGCGCAGCACCTCCAAGCAGCGCGGGTTGTGATGCAGCAGATGGTAAGCATAGCAGATGGTCGAGCTGGTCGTGTCATGTCCAGCAAACATGAAAGTCTTGATTTGCGTCAAGGCGGTGTCGCGGAAATGTGAAGGGAGCTGCTGCTTGGTTGCTTTGTCCTCGTTCTTGCTCTCAAGGCCGGCGTCCAAGATGATGTCGATGATGTATTTCAGTTGGGCGGTCTTATCTATTGCTTGCTTTTCAGTGGAGGATTTCGATGCCAGTCGAGCATCGACAATTTTTCCAATAAACTCGTTCATGATGGCAGTGTTCTCTTGAATCTTCTGCCGCGTCCACGGGTTAAACCTATCGAACAAGCCGCGGCTGTTGTCATCACCGCATAGTCGTACTTGACTGCGGAATGCAGTGAGCAGCTCGTTGTCGCCATGCTGAGAGTCTAAGTTGACATCACTACCAGTCGGATCAGCAACGATTGCTCTCATTTCATAATAGAGAGGTCAACGCACAGCACAATCTTGCCAATAATGTCAATCGTCAGACGAGTTGCAATCTCCTCCATGCGGAACAGGTCGCCCTTCTTGGCGTGGTCGCGCAGGATGTCGCAAAAGTCGATGGAGCGGTCCACGATTTCGGGGACCAATGTCATGAGGTTGGTCAGTGAGAAGCCGGGGTTCAACATTGTCCGCCAGGTTTTCCAAAGTGGGCCGTTCATGGCGACGAGGCTGTTTTGGCCGACAAGACTGTCGAGCATGTGTTTTATAAGGGGCGATTTGGGTACTTTGGGATTGTTACGCGTGTTAGTAGATTCAGGAGGACACAGACAGAAAAGATGCAAAACAACTGAAACCAACACCAAGAGAGATATATCCAAAAGGAAAGACATGAAAGCCTAACACCATCGCCAGAAATGAAAATCAGAGCACTCACAATTCGTCAAAAGTTGTGCAACACCGGGATCAACGACAACCAACAGCGGGCTAGAAAGCGGCCACGTGTCGAGGTAGAAGAAGTCATCGAAGCCATGCTGCTGCGCGAGCAGAAACATGAGCACCTGGTGGTGAACATTGAACGGCTGCGATGCTGCGAGCTGCGCAACCAAGGGCAGGTGTCCAAGAAGGTACGAATGAGGTGGGCCGGGCTGAGTGGTGGTTTGTTAGCGTGACTTTTCTGGCTTATTTCCTTTCTGTTTCTCTGCTCTTTCTCTTTTCTTTTCTTGCATGATTTTCACGCCATTGGGATTCTGCTGAAGATAGGCAATTTTTTCGAGAAGTAGGCAATGTACGCACCAAAGAGTGGAGCTGCCGTCGGACGCGGATTCCCTTGTACAGGAACCGCGCAACCGCGAGCGCGATTATGGAGACAAGAATTGCTGAAATGCTGATGGCTTCCATGGTTTCCAAAGACAGAGTGTTGAACAGGACATTGAAGAAAAAGAAAGCTTCGTCTCTTCCCTTTTTTCAAGGCGGCGATCCAGGAATGGTGATCTCTATCCCAGCGTCGTTGTGTAACTTGTGGCGGTCGGTCGATCTGTGTGGTGGATTGCAGAGAATGGCCTAATCAAGAGAAAATGCTCGTCTTCAGCAGCATTCGACTCGTCGCTATGGTGAAAGAGGGTAAGCTAGTGAACAAAAGCCGCTGGTGAAGTGTGCGAAGGGACACGCGTAGGTAGTCGACCGGTCGTTAATCTACAGCGACCAGCTTCCTGCTAGTCGCACCGGCAAGTCGACACTAGCCCATCGCACCCATGTAGCGGTAGTCATCAGGTTTTGCAGAGAAAGATCTCGCTCGCATCTGACTGACCTGTTACCAAGGTGGGCTGTGCTGGTTCGGAGGTGCGAGAGACATGGGACGTCCTGTTCAACTGCTGTTTCAACCTTAATTGCCGCCGGCAGGGAAGAGAGCTCCTGGCCCATCTGGGCAACCAGTACGCAACACTGAGGGGGTGGATTGCTTGATGATCAGCGTGTGTGGTGGCATGACGTCAGGCTGAGAATTGCGGAAGGGGTTGTTCGTTGTTGTATTACCCAAAAGGGAGAGCTGTATGCTGCTGGCATGGGCCAAGGTCCATCACCACCTTTGGCGGGCTTCATCAGGGGAAAGTACTGGGAGCCGCAGCAGGAGACCATCAGTTGCGTCGAAAATCATACATCGGTCAAGTGGAAATGAATAATTACTTCTTATTTACAACGCAGTGTGCTCATCCAGAGGAAGAAGCTTCATCACTACGCGTGCAACCCAGACAAAATTTACAACTCCTCCCTATACTCTTCTTGACTTCCTTCGCGATCTTCATCTCCTCCCCTATCTGGCTCCCTCTCCCCCTCATCCCAATCGAACCACTCGAATTCCCACTCCCACTCGTCGTCACTATCGTCAGCTGGAGGAGCAGCATCGTCTTTTTCGTCCTTTTTCTTGGACCCGGAATCTTTGCCAGACTTCTCATTCTTATTTTTGCCAGACGGAACATTTTCCGTGTCAAAATCATCGTCTGTGTCGATGATTCCGCGGAACTCGCGCCCGCGCGGCGTGTCGACCAGTTCCAGCCTCCAAGCCTTATCGCCAGCCATCTTCTTGAGCTTTTTCTTGAGGTCTTCGACGTCACGCGGGTCCTTGATATCCAGCTTGCGCAGTTGCTCGGGCGACATGGTTTTCTCCTTGCCGCGACCGTCAGAAGATGCAACTGTCCCAAGTAGTGTCTCCTTACCGCCGCCCACGACCACTGATTTTTCTATCCGCGATCCCGGCTGCCCAACCAATTGTTTAGCACCTACTACGGTACCACCAACTGTCGGAAGCGGCCGAGACGTGGCTTGTGGGCCTGAGGCGGCGGCCGCCAGGGCTGGCGGGAGTTGGATGGAAGTGTCTTTGACAGGAGCGGGCTTGGCCACCTTTTCGATCGCGGTTTCTCCGTGATGCGCAGTCGAAGGAAGCGTGGCTCCTGAAGGGGAGTCGGAGGAAATTATGGGAGCGCAGGAGATGTCATGAGCACGGTTTTGTTGCGGCGGCAAGAAGGCTACGTCGTTGCAGAGCCGCGGCGTGTAGATTACCATTAGGTAGGAGCACGTAGCGACCTCTTTGATCATGCCAATTTTGTCGGGTGTATTGGGGTGGCAGTGGAACTGACGAGATTAGCCAATGCAATTTATGGAAGAACAAAACTTACCTGCACTTCGATTTTGCGCTCCTTGCCCGTCAGATCGCAAGTCGTGCCACCAGTCAGTTTCTGGACGAGATACCGCGACTCGCCCTTGGTCTCCATGCGCGCAACCGCAGTATCCTCGTCCTTCTTAGGCCCCTTACTATTCCCTTCATCGTCCATGTTAGCCTCTTCCGCCTCAATATCCTTCTTTCCCTTTTTCTTGTCGTCTTCGGGGAATCTTCCAAGAATGTAGCTCGTCACACTCTCGTCCTCGACCGGCGGATAGATTGGGATGCCTCGGCCCGGCGGCAGCTGGTGGAACTGCTTGACGCCGTCATTGTAGCAAAAGCTGTAGCTCCACCATCCACTTAGGAAATATATGCAATTGCCTTGCATGCCCTTGAGCAGTTCCCAGCCCCGATCTGTGGCCCGTATCAATTCCTTCTCCTCATCCGCGGCCGATTGCGTCGCGTTGCTGGCCGTGCGGTTGCCTGTCGTGTCGAGGACCGGGATACGGCAAAGATAAGGGCGCGAGTGGAGGACCAGGCGCTCGTAAGTTGCACTCAGCTCATCATCGTGGTCTTGGTCACGGTGAAAAGGGTCTGTTGCGCCGACAGGAATGCCTGAGTCGTGTTGAGGCTGCTGCGAAATGTCGACATTGGAGGTAACAGCACCCTTTTGCGAGTCGGCGGTCTGCGACGAGAGGTACAGAGACTTTGCATGCTCATCGGAGATGCTACCATCGGAGAACTTGATCTGGTACTGCTTGTCTTTTAGCTGGATTGTATGCGGCGCGTGCGCGCTGTTGCGGCGGAGCGGCGATGAGGCCAGCTTACCTGCGGAAATGCAAGCAGGTCGTCCAAGACACTGAACGAGCCCTGAATTGCAAGGACAACCTGCATGAAAGCAGGCAGCGCCCAAATCTGCTTCATCATCGTGGCTCTTGATCTGGAGGCATCGGTGTGGTGCGTGTCGGAGTGATGTCGCCTTCGACGATCGCGGGGAGTTAACGGAGATGGATGCGGAGCGGAGGACAGCTCGCTTCTTTCTTTCCCTTTCGCTGCCGCCAAGCTGTACTCCACCAACACAACTCACACAAGCACTTCGTTTGCACGTCAATTGGAATAATCGGCTTTCCTGAGCCATGGCTAATGATATTATCCCCAAGATTATCAACCAGCAAGGTATAATGCTGAAAACCAAAAACGAATGATCCGCCGGCGTTCATCAAGCATTGTCCCAATTCCTCCACTGGCATCCGCAACCACCGGTCCCGCCGTCGATACCACCAGGCCCTCCGTCCTCTGTCGACACCGTCACGTTTCCATAAGGCCCACTGGAAGGATTCACAGCTTGGCCGCCAAAATCTCTGTCCTCCAACTGGTACTTGGCGCTGTCCTTTACGTACTTGCCGTCGTCGTCCAAGTTCCAGCAGTAGACCATCTTCTCCGTCACGTTGCCGCCGTGACGATCAATACTGATGGTCACTGGATACGCAAACGAGCCGGGCTGATTGAATTCGGTCCCACTGGATGCCGAGGCTGACGCTGCAGATGCAGTCGACGTTCCGGTAGAGCTTCCTACCAACAAGGACTTTGAGGTTTGGCTGTTGGTCCAAATCTGCACGAGGAAGCGAGTCTGCGCCCAAGTGCAGCGGTACTTGGCTGCCTCTTTGGTGGCACCGCCGTCCTGGTCCGCAGAAAGCTCGCCAGTGTCGCTGGAGTTGACGGCGACGGTATTCTTGAGGAAAATCGAGCGATCGTAGTAGCTGTAAAAGCCGTAGTGCTCGTCCTTCCTGCCGCGGTTGTACAAGCGCAAAGGCTGGTTCTTGGGATAGAAGACGAGATTGGCAGCAGCAGCGGTGCCGTCAGAGTCCGTTGGTGGATCGGGAATGATGTCGGCGATGCTGCCGTTGGAAGACGAAGAAGAAGATGAAGATGAACTGGCGCGCTTGGCCAACCGATACGACACGTGGTCGCCAGAATAGAACGTGATAAAGAATGGCGTTTCCTCCCCGGAAAAGGGTTGGCTGTTGTCATCAGTCGTGTTTCCAAGAAAGTTTTGGTCCTCCAAGCTTGGCGCAGCAGGCGACGCCTCTGGCTCCGAAGATCTCCTCAGCATATCAAGCAGCCGGCGCTTCTGAATCGCAGTCTTCAAAGGAATGGTCGACGAAACGTTGGAGACGGTGCCGTTCACAAATTGAATCTGGAACTTGAAGTTAGGCTGATCAGGGTCGTTCGGCTCGATATCATCCTGCTCATCCTTTGGCACCGAACAACTCCACATTGTGTTTGGAGAAGTGCAGCCATTTTCAGAGTAAAAATTGTCGGGCCTCGCGACAGTCGCCACTCCCGTGGGAATGGGCGGAAATCCCGTCAAATTCAGCCACACTGATGGGATGTCAGGAGCGGGAGCAGTTGAGGAAGAAGATGGATCGCTCGAAGTTGAAGACGAAGACAAACCTCCAGTGCTCGTCGAAGAAGACGAATGGTGGCTTCGAGGAAGGAGTGTGCCGAGCAGCGCAGCCATGATGATCAAGAGGATCAAGAAAATCAGACAGCAGCAGCAACAGCACCTCCTCTTCTTTTTCTTCTTCTTGACGGCAGGGTCTTTAGGATCTTTGGGATCCTGAGGATTCTTGTGCTTCTTCCAAGGCCACAGCGACCAATAACCTCCGGCACCCTTCACTCGAGGCGGCTTGGGTGCCTTTTCGAATTCATGCTTGATCAGAACAGGGTTCTCGGCTTTGTTTTTAGTAAAATGAAAAACGCTGCGAGAGCTGTGCTCTGAAGCGTGAGAGCTGGCATGATTTGGAGGGGGCGGGAAGTAGAGCGCTGTGGCCTGGGGAGCCGTCGAACTCGAGGCAACGGGAGCTTGTCGAGGTTGTTCGGTTCGCTGCTCAGCCTGGAGCATTTTCGGGGAGGGTTCTTCTTCGACAGTGGCATTCATGCTGCGAGGCGTGCTTGCAGGATCGTTGGACTTTTGGACAGCACGAGCAGAGAGCACAGCTCCCAAGGCGGCAACACCAAGAACCGGCGTGGTATCGGTGCTGCGCAGAGTCTCCGTGCGAGCAGGCCGCGGAGGAGGGCCGCCATCCCTATAAAAGGGAACGCCGTTGTAGTGATAGTGGTGGTTGATGTAAACATTGCCGGTTCCCTGCGACTGCGTGGGGTCTGGTTGCCTCTCCCGACCATATCCCTGTCCCCAGGTGGCTGGGGTCCCCCGATCGTCTGGGCTAAAGGTCTCAGATTGCAATGATTGGCTGAGAGGCCTTGGTTGCGATTTTCCTGACGTTTGGTGGCTGCCAACGCCCGTGGAAATACCCAAGTCGTCATGCGTTCGCGGTGACTCATTCGCCGATGAGTGTTCCCAACTGGCAGGGCTGTACATGGCGGGGCTGAAGACGGTCGAAGCCGAGTTTGGTGCTTTGGCTGCCTGGACATGTTCCTTGCTTGTATTGAGGACAGGTGATTGAGCACAAGTGGGGGTTGATGCGTGTTCAGGCAGTGGAGGTGATCTTTCACCCAAAGCAGCCGCAGCAGGTATCATGGGCACATCTGGCGTGGTATTTCCCCTCGAGCTTCCACTCCTTGTGCTGAACCGAAATCTAGGCGTCCGAGGCGTAAAGTCGAATGGCGTCGTAATAATGTTCCACCATCCTCGCGATCTGTGAGGCGTCGGAGGTATGTTGGTGTCGATGTACAGCCCGGTAGGTCCCTTGACGGATTTGGGTGTTGCCGGATTCGAGTCTTCTTCAAATACAGTCGTCCCAGAGGCCATCTTCTCCCTCTTCCTCTGCGGCGTAGTAGACAGATCAACCAAGCCTGGATACTTTTCAGGAGATGGACCAGCATCGTTGGCGTGGAGACTACGCTCAGTGAGTGGCTGCGCTTGCAACTGACCTGCGTAGCTCGACGGTATGGCTGGCACGGCCGGAATCTCGCCGTTCGAATGGTACACCGTGTACGCATTCGTGGCTCGCGAATAAACGCTGGAAGGCGGCCTGGGCCGATTGTTTGGGTTCAACCATCCCGTCCTCTCATATGCCGGAGTCACAATTATCGTTGGTGCATCTCCCGAGGCCGCCGTGTCGGATCTTTGGCGGGTGATGTGCGAAGGGTCGAGAAACTCCCCGTGCGAAGAGACTGGACTCGAGTCGTGTTCGTGGGCTTGCTCTGGAGACACTGAGAACCCGATGGTGATTGGTTGGTCCGAAGGCGAGATGTCGGTAGGAGTCTTTCTGATGGGCCCGAGCTCTTTGGGAGAGTCTGGAGCCTGTCGTGTGACGATGGGGACAG
Source organism: Phyllosticta capitalensis (assembly GCF_038381095.1). Classification (NCBI taxonomy): domain Eukaryota; kingdom Fungi; phylum Ascomycota; class Dothideomycetes; order Botryosphaeriales; family Phyllostictaceae; genus Phyllosticta; species Phyllosticta capitalensis. The sequence continues at coordinate 1,432,215 of NW_027117440.1, forward strand.
GGGGCGGGGGAGGAGTCGGCGGAACGAAAGGCTCTTGCTGGCGTGTCTGTATGGGCTGTGGGCGATTTCGCAGAGTTTTTGTTCTAAAGCCCTGGAAACCGTTGGCATTCGGAGCCGAGCTTTGGAACTGCTGACTCTCCTGCAGCTCATACGTTGGGGCCCTCTCAGGCTCGTCCTTTCTGCCGCCGAACCCAAAGAACCCCCATTTCTTGGACTTGGGCGGTGCTCTCGGTTCTTCAGGAACAGGTATGGGTCTTGGTCCACCAAAAATATTTGCGGTCTTTTCCCGAGGGTAGACTTGTTTCGGCCTGGCGCCACGATGCGTCGAAATGCTTGTGTCGACCCGGATGGTAGGTTTCGCCGGCCTCATGGTCTGGGCAAGGTGCCTTGACTTTCTCTTTGCCTTTTGCCGTGCCGCGTTTCCAAACGATATTCTTTTTTGTTTCGCAAAGGCGTTTCTTGCTGCGGCTCGCGATGCATCGTAGGTCCAGTCCTGCTCTTGTTGTTGTGTGCTTGCGGTGGTGGAGTCGGTCATATAAGAGGGAGGAGGAGTGATCTTCTGGGTCTGGATCGGCAGTTTGTCGACATCTGCTGGCACATGTGCTGGAGACCTAAAATCTGCCCAGGTTGTCATGCGTTGTTCTTTGGAGTCGTTGGCGAGCTGGCCAATGCCAGCGTTGGGGTCGTACGTCGCCGGCTGCAGAGTTGCCATGGCGGGGGAGGTTGTGAGGGGAAAGGATAAAGGAAGCGGAGAAATGGAGAATGGTGTTGAAGGATTGGTCGAGGTCGTTATTTGTCCAAGTATGGATGGTGACGAATGAGAGACATGAATTAGTGGAAAAGCGAGAGAAACATGGTGTTGAATCAAGGCTGAGACTTTTGTGAATCAAGAACAATAGACAGCGAAATTCACAATGAAAAGAGTGTGAAATCAAGTGAAGCAACGCAGCGACTATGGAAAAGAGGCTGGGACGGAAATACGACAGTTTTGACAGCGAAAAGTGGAGTGCTTTGCGCACCACACGCTGGCAGGCTGAGGCTGCTTGGAGGATGCGGGCCAGATGAACCGGAGCCATTCTTTTCTCTTTGTGCAGGACATGTACAGCATGAGCGGCAGCATCGATTGGTGCAAAGTTGATGGTGTTTACGGTCCATGTAGGCGCCGGGGGACGCGTGCAAATGGTTGGCTGTCGAAGCGCCGCATGGTCGAAGATGCCTGTCGGCGATCATGGCCACCATTCCGACCAGAGTTAGCTCCAACGGCAAAACGAACTCGACGGCGAGCCTCATCAGCTATCAATAGAATCGAAGACTTCGAGATGGTATTTTGGTTGGACATGCCCTCGCTCGTCGTCAGCCTCCAAAAACTTGAGCCTCCAAGTCCAGTCGTTGACTTCTTGACCCGGATGACGTCGGTCAGGCCAGCCGGTTCGTGCGTTTCGCGTTGATTGATGTCCATCGCCCCGCGTCGAGTTTCGCGCGGAGAGGCCCAGCATGGAAAAGTCGTCGAAAAGTCCATCGTCACCATCGACAACCGTTGAAGAATAAAGATCTTGGCGCATGGCAGCTGTTTTCTACGAGTGGACAGTTGAAAACTCACTGCCCGTATGTAGGACGCCTGAGATCTACCCGCCATCATAGCTCGGGGGAGCTCTATGCTGTTATGTATCATCACGGTAATTGAAGCGTTGAAAGCTCCCCATCCGACCTTCCAGTCCACTTGCTCTATCGTGTGGTTCGACTTTGGCAACAAGCCGCAGCTGCTGACTCGACCGTTGAGTGGTTGGGAAGTTTAAGTAATTGAGCGGCCGCCGTTGGCCATTTAATTAGTCCAGTCCAAAACCTTCTCCACGTCGTCATTTCGCCCCCTCTTCGGCCCATGCCGCCCCCCATTGACAAGACACGTCGACCTTCGACGGACGCAAGGAGAGAGCTGACGGCCGGTGACAGCTTTGGACGTGAAACGCGGCGGCCAAGGCGTCAGGTAGTGTCCTTCGCCCTCACCTGGCCTTGTTGCCCGCCGCAGGGAACACTCAACATCTCTAGGGCACCGCCAAGCTGCTCAAATTAATCTCCCGCCAAGCGCACATCTTCTGGCTGTAGTCATCACCATCTCAGCTTCTTCATCGCTGACGGTCGACAACAGTGCTGCAAGTCTCAGCTGTGCTTCTCGACGAACTCTTGCGCATCCCGCCCTCGCAGTAGCCAGGCACGCCGCCGCCGCTCATCCCTGTCCTCGAGCCGGACCCTGACATCGTGCTGCCCCAGACCACATCTCAAAATCCTCGACCGCTCCCGCGACGTCTACTCTACAGCTGACGCTTTTCTTAATTTGTCCTCGACAACGGCGGCTACTACTCGCCTACCGTCGCAACAAACGCCAGCCCCAGCCAACCGACTGCGCCATTCCATCGAGTCAGAAACAACCTCTGCGCCAACTATCCCAACGCCGCCGACCTAACCCTACTACCATCCCTCCCTCGAACCAATACATCGTCCGGACGGCGCCCCGGTCCACCACTCGCTCACCCTGGCGACCTCAAATCACACTTCGACCGCCTCCACCCACCGGCGCCGCCGTTCGTCGGTCGCGAGGAGTGCATCTCCACTGAGCGTCGTGATTCCGGAGGACACGCCCGACGCCGCACCACCCGCTCACCTTCAACAACGATTTCGAGATTCACAACCAGGCGCGTCTTCGAGTCTGCCTGAGCGCAGAGGCTTCAGCCAGCCGCTTCCTGCCATTCCCGGCACGCCAGTCTCTCCGGTCGTGTCTGGGCTTGGCAGCAGCGGCGGTCTGCTTCCCACACCCACTACGGCAACCGCGTCCATGTCGCTATCGCGGTCGCCATCCCCACAGCCTGGCGGCGGCTGGTCGAGCCCAGGCCTTACAACACCAATGAGTCCGTACGGGAGCGGCAGCGGGAGCGGCAGTGGCGCGCGTAGCGGAAGCCCGCGGGTCAGCACTTTTGCGACATCAAACGGCGCGCACAATGTTACTTGGAGCTCAGCCAAGGCCAGGAGCGCCGAGGTGCGCGCCTTCTCCCCTCGGAGCAGCAACTTTTTCCAGCGACATTTGCGAAGGATATCCGACGGACTGCCGCTGTTTGCAAACGGCGGCCTACACAAAGCGGAGAGGGAAAAGGCTTCGCAGCCGTGGGCACCACAAAACAGAGCTGGGTATGGAGACTTGCCGACCTGGATATGGCGGCGCGTGCGGATGCTCAAGTTGCGATTTTTACTCGTCTTTTTGGTGCTCATTGTCTACTTTTTATTAAATATACCCCGTAAGCATCTCCTCCAGTTCAGAATTTCAACTGCTAACAAGGAGACAGCAATTGAACGCATGTACAATCGCAGTTTGTGGTTTGGTGGTGGCAAGAAGTTTGTCGTGCTCGTGGCAGCAAATGTCGGCGGAGGAGTGATGGAATGGAAGGGCCCCCGGGAGTGGGCAATCGAGCGTGACAGCGTCAAGAACAAGAAGAAATATGCGCGGAAATGGGGATACGAGCTGGAGATTGTCGACATGAGCACGAAGAAGCGATATGCGCACGAGTGGCGCGAAAGCTGGGAAAAGGTCGACACGATTCGCAACGCGATGCACAAATACCCTGACGCTGAGTGGTAAGAGATCTTCTGAGCAGGCGCTCGCCGCAAGTCCCTTGCTGACCCTGAGCAGGTTTTGGTGGTTAGACCTCAACACCTTCATCATGGAACCCTCCTACTCTCTTCAACGACACGTCTTTTCAGCCTCCGCTCTGGAAGCCCAGACATACCGCGACATCAATGCTTACAATCCGCTCAACATATCACATCCGCTCACCGAACCCTACCTAGACCCTCTATCTCGTTCGGCAACTGGCGATAACAAGACCTCTTCAATCAATCTGATAGTTCCACAGGACTGCTCAGGCTTTAACCTTGGCTCCTTCTTCGTACGGCGATCCACGTGGACGGACAGGCTCCTCGACATTTGGTGGGACCCAGTTGGCTACGAACAGAAGCACATGCAGTGGGAACACAAGGAGCAGGACGCGCTCGAATACCTTTACGCGAACCAGCCATGGGTGCGGTCCAATGTGGCCTTTATCCAGCAGCGCCGTGTCAACGCCTTTCCACCAGGAGCCTGCGCAGCGCCGCCGCGGATAAAGCCCAAGCAGGGCGGCAAGGAGGGCGAGGAAGAGCTTGAAGAAGGCATCGACCCTCTTGTCCACTACTCGGAACACGACCGCGATTTCCTGGTCAACATGGCTGGCTGCGAGTGGGGACGCGACTGCTGGGGTGAGATGTACCGGTACCGCGAGTTGAGTCGCCGCTTGAACCGCACATGGTGGGAGCGGACGAAGGAGACGCTTGGTCGCTGGTGGCGCGGCCCTGGTGATGGTGTAAGAGATCCAGCCGATTGGTTGCTTGTCGAAAACAACGGCGAAGCGAAGAGGTAGCAGGATCTTTTTGGAGTAGGCCACTCCAACCCGTTCTCCTGAAGGGCCTGGTATTTCACCACCGACGTGATCACTGGCTCTCTTACTCTTCTTTTGAATCAACGCCAGCCGGCCACAACAGCAGCCATGAAGAGCCGAACTCAACGAGGCAGGGCTCGAAAGCCGCACTGCCTTCTCCGCGGCTTCCAATTTTGCGTGTGACTGACTTTTTCCCTCGAGAATTCAACAGCGCACAAAGTCTTCCTTGCGCCCTCCTTTTTGCTCGTCGATCGGCCGGATAACATCCGCATGCTTCCCTGAAAGCAACCGACATTATCGTCCGCCCGGTTGCCCTCTGGAGTACGACACGTCTCTTGTTTTCTTTTCACTTTTGTGTCTTCTCTTCTTCAGCTGTCTTACAATTCACACATCTTTTACGTCATGAAATCTTGGTGTTGGGGGCTCAGGAGGGAAAGACATTGTCGGGGGTTTGGTTTGGAGGTGCCGGCGTCGATGATGAGGTTGGCTGTCACTATTGACGGACATTGACCGATGATGGATGAAGATTGAGAGAGAACGGGAAGAAGAGAAAGAAGGGGCGGAGGGGGGGCGGATAGATTGGGTTGAGCAGAGAGCTGCACTTTTGAACTTTTGGAACCAACAGCGCGCCAGGATGACCATGAGGTATGCGACCAATGCTACGGAGAGGAATTTTTTTGGGAGAGAAATGCAAAACCTCAATGCCCCAAAGTTTTTTGCACTCCTTTGCTCTTCTTGGTGACACTCATCATCATTACGCTTACGTTTTACGGAATTTGGATCTTGAGCATCATTGCGCTGATCAGATTAAGGTAGCCTCAACAACTGGCCGAAAGCGAATAATGGCGACACAATGCCAAAGCATCCATCTCCGACGGATAATATACTACTGATGGCCCGATATTGAAGCGGACAAGACAGGAGATGACGGTATAAGGCTGACTACTGACATTTTTTAAATTGTCCGAGACGAACGGACGGACGGACGGCTCGGGACGAAGCGAAGCGAAGCGAAGCGACGGCCCTACCGAGTTCACTCTCACTTTCACTCCCGGCTTTCGAAAAAGGTCTGTCTGAGCGGATGAGATTGGCGTAGATCCAAACATTGTAATCAAGCTGGTGGTTGGTTGTTGAGCCGCGGACAATTCGTAACGCTGATTGCGATCGACGGATTCGGAAATCGGAGGACGGTGTAAGGAGCAAGGAGGAAGGGGTGCGAGGGGAGGGGATGGGGCAGAGGGAGGGTGAGGTGGTGACGTGTGCGCGTGAGGTCTTGGAATGTGTGTGCTCGAGGCAGAGAGCAAATGGAAGGCAGGGCTTCGGAAGGAGGGACGGCCTAGGAGCATTCCTCGCCAAGTCCGATGGATGGATGGATGGTGAGCGAGACTAGGGTTTTGGTGTGGTGACGCAACGGCTCTGAGGGTGTGAGAGCACGGGCTCGAGGCGACCATTCAGCTACGAACGAAGAGGAAGCAATTGAGAGATGTCTATCCAGTAGAATTGTCTGTACAAAGCTTGTATATGGCTCGGGTGATGGTGGTAGATAGATACAACGACGGGTCTTTCTTTGTATTTGTACATTTTCGTGACATGTGTAAAAACGCCCCAACCAAAATATGCCAACAACATGGATGCTTCCAAGTGGGTTTCGCAATGATGCTGATGCTGATGCCGATGCTGATTCTCTGCAACATGCCCGCTCGCTCGCTTGCTCGGGTAGAAAGGAAGAAGGAAAAAAGAATCTCGAAAACACAAAAAGTGGGGGAGGGGGGGTTTTGGTATAAAGCGGGAAAGATGGAAGTAGAAAGACAGGGGGCCAACCAAAAGAACGAGGATGATTGAACAGACGAATGGACAGGCGAACAGGCTACGCAAAGACGCAAAGACGAGAGACGTCCATTAGAGCAGAGCGCAGCAGTCAGTGTGCGCCTGCTTCCGCCGAATTAACCACGTCGCTTGCGTCGCTTGCCTGCCTGCCTGCCTGCCTGCCTGCCGCGGTGTTGGCCGCGTCGGCTCCGCCCTTCTTGAAACTGGCCAGCCAGGATAGGTGAAAGAGTTGAGGCGCGGGCAGGCCAGCCGGCAGGGTAATACCGTTCCCCCCGTCATGATTGTCCCCGTCAGCAGTGTTAGGATTTGGTCAGGGGTTAAGGGGGCAGCTTAAAAGACAGCCAACAGCCAGCCCAAAACACCAACAACCGCACCGCTCACAACGCCCATCTGGACGCCCGCCGCGTGGACAGCGGCACCAGTGCTCGACGCCGAGGGCGTAGCCGAGGATCCCGAGCTGGAGGAACCCGACGAGGAAGAGCTCGAGTCCGAGTCCGAGGTCGAGGAAGCAGACGAGCCGTCCGACGTCTTGCTGCTGCCGTCCGACGTCTTGGTCTTGGTCGACAGGGTCGAGGTGCCGTTGTTGGACGACGACGCGTCAGTCGTCTTGGCGTCCTTGCCCGTCGCCGTCTCGGTTCCGTTCTTGCTGCTGCCGTTGACGTCGTTGGACGACGGCGTACCAGTGGCGGAGCCGGGCGTCTTTGTAGCGGCGCCGTTGGCATTTCCAGGGGTCGTGGCGCTGCCCTTGCCGCCGTCGGGGGTCGCCACAGCCGTTCCGGTGGCCGTGGCAGAAGATTCGCCCGTGGCGGCGTTGGTGGCGGCAACGGTTTTGTAGTTGGGGGTTTCCGTGGGCGTGGCGAACGACGAGCCGCTGTAGGTGTAGCCCTGGGGCATGGTGTCGGCATCAAAGCTGTCCGGGTTGTCTTGGTACGACGAGGCGGCGCGAGCGGCCACGGCGTTTTCGGCGTTGTGGGCCACCTTGTAGAAGTCGAGGGCGGCGACCGGGGCCGTGGCCATCAGGGCGGCCGTGGTGGAGACGAGGATAGCATTGGCGCGCATGGTGATGATTTTCTTGGTGTTGGTTGGAAAAGTGGAAAAAGGTCCCTTTTTTCTTTTGTTCTTTTAACTTGGGTGGGCTGTCCGGGGTGGAATGAAAGTCTTTGTGTGTACAGGAATATGTACAAAGTTGGTGAGCGAGGGGCTGGGTGGTGAGGATTGTCGGATTGACGGGTTGGAGAATGCAGATGGTTGTAAGTGGTAAAGATCGTGAGGCCAGCACCGGGTTGAAGTAGTGAAAGAGGGAAACGTGTGCCAGCAGCCGTGTTTTGTAGAGAGAGAGGGAGGGAGAAGAAAAGGAGAAGAGAAGAAGAGCAAGACAGGAGAGAAGTGGGCTTTTGAGCAGGGTGGATAATGAGGTCTCTGGGGACGTTGAGCCACGTCCGGGTCATAGCAGCGTCGGCCCAGTCTGAAACATGCGTCGGCCCGCCCGATTGGCTGTTTTTGGTGCGTTGAAACTCGTTGCGGGCCGCTGATTGACGCCACGCGAGATGAGCCCTGAAAAAACACCAATTCTCCGTCTCACGCCTCGCCTGCTCTCTGCAGCCACTTCACACGCTCGTCATCCTGTTCCTGCGCTTGACTCGTCTCTTCTCAACTCTGCTCGTGTCCATATTTTTAGCCTCAGGCCTGCGGCATCCAAGCCTGAAATCAGCCACTTTCACCTCCAGGTCCGCCGCGTGGCTCGCGCTCTCCTTATCCATGCCCCGGATATCCTCAGTTGGGCTCCTTAAGGTCGAGACTCTGGGGTGAGAAGCCTCGAGAAACTGGGCCCGCCACCAGAACGAGCCAACTCGTCCGTCTTCTGCGCCACACCTGCTCACCGGCATCCAACTCATTGGCCATGTCTTGCATCTGTCAATAGTCTGGATTCATTACTCCGCTGTCGTCCTTTTTCCGTAGCAATCCCGATGCCACACTACCCAAAAAAAGAAAATCTACATATAAGAAGGAAATCGTTCCGCAATCATCATCATCATATCTCCAGCTTCTCGTCATCACCTCCGTACCCGTTGGCACCCTGCTGCTGTGTCGCCGTTCTCGACTTCTCCAGCGTAGGGATCTGGGGCGTCGCCATCGGCGTCGTCCGCGTAAAGTAGCTGCTAATCTCCTCCGAGAACTCGTCGTCGTCAGAGTTGTAGTCGCCCTTGGCCTCCTCAACCGCCTTGCGCTGCTGCCATGCCTCCCAGTCGCCGCGCAGCTCCTCCACCTTTTGCTGGTAGTCCAGCTCGGCATCGTAGTGCTTGCCCACACCACGCAGGCGCTCCCACACAGACAGATGCTTGGGGTGAATGGCAATGCCGTGGTACTCGTGCTCCCGGCCGGCACGGATGTATGTCCACCGGCGCTCCTGCTCCTTGAGGTCGAGACCAGTCGTGTCGGGGAGGAAAAGCCAGGTCAGGATGGCACCCGCCAGACCGAACCATGGAACGACGTAGAACTTGGTCTGTGTGTCAATGTAGTTGTACAGCACAGCGGCGAGCAGAGCGCCGAGCTTGCCCATGGCGGCGGAGAAACCGTGAGCAGTGGCGCGGATCGGAGTGGGGAACACCTCGGCAGCGACCAAGAAGGTGACCGAGTTGGGACCGAACTGGTTGAAGAAAGATGACAAAAAGTACATGGTCTGGAACTCGTGAATGTGCTCCTTGGACGTGTAGTACTCGTAGTTGAAAGCGGGAACGACGAAGAGGATAAAGTCGAGCATGAAGCCGACAATCATCATCCACTTCCTTCCATCTGTTGCTTGTTAGCGTTTGCTCATTTGGCTGATGGAATTCAAAACTTACAGAGCTTGCTGTCAATGAGGAGCGATGCCATGTAGTAGCCAACCAGGGACACGGCGACGTTGATGAGGTTGTACTCCCAGGTGACCATGACGTCCTTGCTGGTGGTGATGACGCTAATGAACTCACTCTGGAAGAGCTTGTTACCGTAGAAGAAGACGTCGTTGGCGAACCAGGAACCGGCGGTGGCGAGGATGCGAGGGCCAAAGTAGGAGAAGGTGAGGCGGAGAGACTGAGTGTCGTATCCGGTAATGTTCTGCTTCTTCTTCTGAACAGCCAGCTGCTTGCCAGCAGACTTCATCTTGTACGCACGGTAGAAGACGAGCCAAAGCGTGCCGACGGCAGGGATGAAGAACGAGACGCGGTAGGTCCACTGAGCATCACTCTTAGCGTAGGGCGGTCCGCTGTAGCCGTGGGTGATGCGCAGGAGAACCATGAGGATGACAACGTTGATGAACTGACCCCAGCCCTGCATGAGGAAGGCCATGGTCACCTTACGACCACGGTGCAGTCTGTCCTCGCGAGTCGAGACCTTGCCGGATCCGACAGCGTTCTCCATACCCGAAGTGGCCGTCATGGGGTACTCACCGCCCACGCCAATGCCGTAGAAGAAGAGAGCCCAGACGTAACAGATGATCCATCCGTTCTCAGTCAGTCCCCAGGCGGCGGTGAGCATGACGAGACCGATAAACATGATGACGGCGTCCTGAATGAGACCCCATCTGCGGCCGAGCCAGTCACCAATCACACCGACGATGATTTGACCGACAATGATACCGCAGATTTCGAGGTACTCAATGGCCGCGATCCAGGTTTCGCTGCAAATTGCGTAGGTTTTCCAGCATGAAGCGAATGCGTTCTGGAACAATGGCTTAACGTTTCCAATCGAGAACAAGACGTAACTACCTCAAATGTTAGCGCAGTCTCGGCTGATTCGATTGTCGCACGTACCCTTCAAGCAACAAACCCATACCAGGGATGATGCAGTTCTTGAAATAATAGCTCCAGAGAGTGTATGCACCGATAATCCATCCAATTGGGGCCAAAATTCCAGTCCAACGCGCGCCGGCGTCCATGAACATTTGCCAAAACTCGTTCGTCTCCTTCTTCGCCTCGGCCTTGTCGACGCCAAGAACGAATCTGATGCGCTGGGGAATGCTCATGTCGGCCCAGTAGATGCCATTGCTGTCGTAGCTGTCGTCGGGACGGAGCAAAAAGTCGAAGACGCCCTTTTCGGTAGGGTTCATGGTGTAGATGACATCTTGCGTGGCCACGTGTTGACCGCCCATGTTGGGACCGTGAGGAGCGGCCAGACCGTAGTCGCGGAGCGAGCTGTTGGCAGCCATTGCGCCCGTAGCTCAGCGCTGGATGGCCGTGGATTGGGGAGGTTGCTTCAATGGGTGAGATGAAATGCGATGCGGGACGGCAAAAGGTAGAAATAGGCAATAGGTCGCGTGCCTGTGAGCCGGTTTATTTCCAAGGGAGGGGTCAAACGGCTACGTGTGGTCCAAAGTAGAGATTGCAAGCTCGAACTACTGTAGCCAAGGAGAGGCCGGTGGGCGGTGAAGTCAAGCCTTGTTGTAGCGTGTACCGGGGGATGCTTGGTACCGAAGAAGCGTTGGACCGAACACCAAGACCGCGGCGTCGGAATTGTGATGCAAACCAATGCAGGAGGAAGGGGTTGGTTGTCGAGAGGAAAAGAGCAGAGCGTTGGTGGGAAGAGTGAGATTTTAAAAGATAATCGGAGTGGGTAGTAGAGGGCCAAAGGCAGAAGTCAGGCCGACGGCATGCGGTGGAGGAAAACGGGAATTGGGAGCAGGCTGACGGGGGAGAAAAAATAAGGCGAGGGCTGAAGCTTGTCGTCTTGGCCGGGATCCAACGGTGCGGTGGAGCGATGAGCATTGGTTTCGGCGGAGCTGCTGGGCGAAGATTCGCACTTGCCAGAACGAGCACAGAGAGATGGTGAAAACCTGCAACGCCGTAGCCAATCAGAAGCGCCTCGCTCACCTCGTGGGCTCGCAGGCGGGCGCGACTCGACGGCAAAAGGTGGAGCCCCGGCCAACGCCACCAGCCAAGGGTCTGGAGCTCGAGCTGGCCTCGCCGCATAGAGAAACCTCACAACACCACCACTACGACTCTTTGCCAGTTCCTCCGCTGCCACTGATGCCATCCGTCCCACGGCTACGGCGGCACCAGAAGCTTTCTTCAGCCTTGCGCAACCACCATTCTTTTGATCGTGTTCCTTCGTCGTCATGGTCATCCCGACTACCAGGCCATCTCTAACATGCATCAGGCCCCTAGCCTCGCTGCATCATGGCCGACAAGTCCCCATGGAGGAGCTGCATGTCCAAGCGTCCAGTCCACATGGATTTCGGAGACCCTCTTCTTCGTCGACAGACTCCACTGTTGTCCGCGTTATTCCGCCGCATGTGCCATTGTCGCGTAGCACCAGTCCCTTGACTTTGACACTGCGACTTGGTCCTCTGGTTTGATCCGCCGTCTTGGTTCCGCCCATCTGGACCGGCATGTCCTGGGCATCGTCCCGCCCTCGACTTCATCCTGCACTCGTGGCTTGCATTTTGACAGCTGCTCGGGCTCCAAGTGACATGCACACGCCATTCAATCCCACTCGGCAAGCCGTCCCATACCGACTGTAGCAGTCGGAGTCACCCGCTGTCGTCTCAGCGCCCCCGATAATTGCTGAGTGCTTGCGACCACTCTCCTTGTCTGAATCCCCCACGTGGGTCGGCATCTCGTCTCATGTCTTCCCTCGCAAATGTGCGCCGCAGCATCCCTTGACAAATTGCTTTTGCTTCATTCCAAAGCTGACGATCCATCTGCCATGTCCGCGTGTCCAAATGTCCGCTGGTGAACACACGAGTCGCAGGGCCAAGGCTCCAAGACTTGCCCAGAGCACATCCCACGTGTGCGGTTGGTGCGCTGTAGACGCCCAGCCTGCCACAACAGTTTTTCCATCTCACCCGATCCGTTGCCCTGGATTCTTGCAGAAAATGGCTGGCCGTGGGATGAGGCTTGTTTTGCGCCATGGCTGATGCTTTTCCTCAGCCCTGCGAAGCAATGCGATTCAAGTCATGGTGTTTGATTCGACCTCGGGGCAGCTGGCTGGCTGCAGTGCAAAACTCTCCCTCCGCCGCATCGCAACATGTGCCAATCAGCCCTCATTCCAGCCGCGGCTAGTCAGTCGCTTCGAAACGGCCGGGCTAACCGATGGGATCACCTTCGCAGCTTCATGCAGGGTCGTGGGTCGAGACACGCGATCGATCTTCAAGGCTGACCACTCAACGACAAAAGACAAGCGAAGAAAACATGGCGGTAAATGTCGTCCGCTTAAATCCATCATCGGATGGCGGAGCAGTGCTGAAAGAGATGGTCCGTGGTTTGTATTGGAACTTGAAAAGCATGTGCCGACGGGCATATCGGACTTGAGCGGACCAAAGGTAAAGTTGACGTACGAAGAATTGAATTGAGGCTCGCGACGGGCTTCCTGGAGAGTGCCGGACAGAAGAAATATGGAGAAGTGTATATTACCCTCGTGTGGGGAAAAGAGCCGCTTTCCGATGGAGCACTGTGTCTGAGAAACAAGGAGTTGTCATGAGTCGGGACCTAGCTCTTTTCGGAGACTAAGAAGTGAGATCGACTGCGAATTTGAACATGTATAGATAACTTGGATATCATTCTTGCGTTGGAAAGGAGTCGCTTTCTGCTGGAATGCCTCATCTGAAAAATGGAAAGTTGTCGACAGTTGAGAACTAGTTGTTGGGAAGCGCAACTGCTTGCCCAAGTGAAATCAACATCGGAGCTGGAAAACAATCTGAAGTTTCTGAAGTGATTGAGAAAACTGGGAGATAAACATTGAAGTCATGGGCGCAAACGGTGGAACTTCGCAAAGTCCAAAAGTCGCATGCTCGTGAGATGTTGCCTGAGATTCCGGGCACACAGGCTGGTGGTTACCAACGGCTTTCCTCTGAACGGCCGAACGTCATGTCGAGCAACTTGGCAGTTTGCCGTGTCGCTAGGCGCAAAGCTATCGACTGCCTTTGTTGATCTTGCATCATTGTACTTGGCCCTTGCCATTGGTTCAGGCCAGCTGGTGTGCCATTACATGATGCCAATGCTGGGCGCGTCGAGCCGTGGCGAACTGGAAATGTTGCCGTCGTATGTCTGAACGTTGCGTCGTCGCACTGCGCCAACGTACCGTGATGTCAAGGCCGACAGAAGTGTTGATGACGATGGAGAAGGATTCCTGGAGAGCTGAAAGGCGATGGCGTTTCTTCTTCGAAGGCGAAAGCGTGATTACGCGCTTCCGATTTACGCGCCTTGGTCCGTGCATCTTGTGGATGCCTGTCGATTGTCGACTCTGAGCCAACCACGCTCGTCACCGCACATCTACATTTCACCACCTCTCGTCGCGATACCTTGCGCTGATCGGCTCGGGACCGGTTTAGCATGTTCAGAAACCCTCGCGAAAACCGCGCTCTCTCACCCAGCCACCAAGTCACTCCTTCCGTTGGTCGTCCCCCGTCGCCACCCTCGACTCCGGCCGTCGCAAAGGCTCCACTCCAGCAATCGTCGCTCATACCCAACGCGTCTCCTCTCATGGCAACGCGAACGATGCCTTCAAAGTCCTCACGTGCTTCAAAGCCCAAGCAGACCAAGTTGGACTTTAGCAAAGGTGGCGCGAAATCCGGCACTCCGAAGCAAAAAGTCCAACCGAACTCGAGCATTCTCAGCTTCTTCAAAAAGACCGATGGACCATCATACGAGACTGGGCTCTTCATTGAAGGGTCACATTCGAGGAAGCATTTGGAAGACAGCGAGCAGGGCGTAGGATGGGACGAGTCAGAACTCTTTCCCGCGGAGGTGGGTGAAGAATCGCGTTTCAACGAGAGCTCATCCACGGTCAAACGCCGAAAGCTCAGTCGGGACTCGGGGTCGTCGGTTGAGGAGAAATCCCAGCCTACCGACACTCCGCCAACCGACACATCAGAGCAAAGGGCATCACAAGACGCGCCCAAAAAAGCTCCTCCTAAACGACCGGCCGGGCCCTTTCTGGACGACTCGGACAGTGAAGATGATGAACCAGTCCAGCAAAACTTGGCAGCGGCACCACCAACAAACGAAGCAGATGCCCATGGGTCGATAGAGGACGATGCTGGTCATTCTCCACCTATGAAAGAAGAGGTGGGTGAAGAGACTAAATCCGTCGTGCCTTTGGAACCTCCCGTGCTGAAAGAAGAACCGACAAGCCTTCCCGGCGATGACGGATTTGCAGATTTTGAGGGCATCGAGGATTTTGAGGAGTTCGAAGAGGGCGAGGAGCTTGACGAGAGGCTTTTCATGCAAGAACAGCGCCGCCTGGAAATGGCGGAGGCTGGCATTGATGGAGACCTGGATGACTTGGATCTTGACGAGCTTGAAGCCGGAGTGAAGACGGAAATTGGCAACGTGGATGACAGCACCACCTTGGTCTCTGACGCGCCAGTATGCCCGATCTGCAACGCCAGCCTCGAGGGGATAACGGACCAGGACGCCTCGGTACATGTAAACAACTGCCTTGACGGAAACCCAACCCCTGTTCCAAAACCTCAGCCAGTGAAGAAGCCAGAAGATTCAAACAAGGTGGACGGGTCCAAGAAATTTCAGCGACCACCGAAGCCGGCGAAACCAGGACAGGCTAACCCGTTCACCATTGACGGGGGCGGCAATAGCTCTGGCTCTGCGTTTACCAAGTTGATGTCTGGCCACGCCGAGGATGCTGCATGGGCCAATGCCGCGGCTTCTGAAAATGCTTCTCGCGGCAAACCGGCTTATCAGCGTACCTGCCCGTTCTACAAAATCCTGCCGGGATTCTTCATTTGTGTTGATGCCTTTCGATATGGAGCTGTCGAGGGCTGCAACGCGTATTTTCTTAGCCACTTTCACAGTGACCACTACGTTGGACTCACCGCCAGTTGGTCACACGGTCCCATCTACTGCAGCAAAGTGACTGCAAATCTGGTGAAGCAACAGCTTCGAGTCGATCCCAAATATGTCGTGGCATTGGACTGGGACACGGAGACGGAAGTCCCGGGCACTGGAGGCGTCAAGGTCAATATGATTCCTGCCAACCACTGCCCAGGAAGCTCTCTCTATCTTTTTGAAAAGCCCGTCGGGAGCGGCAGAAACCCACGAAAGCAGCGCATCTTGCATTGCGGAGATTTTCGAGCTTGCAGAGCACACATCGAGCATCCGCTTCTACGGCCAGACGTCATGGACGTCGTGACGGGCAAGACGCGGCAGCAAAAGATTGACGTTTGCTACCTCGACACCACGTATCTTAATCCCAAGTTCGCCTTCCCCAGCCAGACGGATGTGATCAAGGCCTGCGCCGACATGTGCGTCAGTCTGAGCAAAGTCCGCGCAGACGATACAGATGGCTGGGAGCAAATGAAGCGCAACCGAGCCGGCGAAGGCATGACCAAATTCGTGCAAAAGGGCGGCGACTCAGATTCTCCAGACAACAAATCCTCCACCTCCGCCAAAGAGCGCGGCAAACTCCTCGTCATCATCGGGACCTACAGCATCGGCAAAGAGCGCGTCTGTCTAGGCATCGCACGCGCGCTGCAATCCAAAATCTTCGCGCCGCCCTCCAAACGGCGCGTCGTGCTCGCCCTCGAGGACCCGGAGCTGACGTCGCTCCTCACGACCAACCCGCGCGAGGCCCAAGTTCACATGACGCCGCTCTTTGAGATCCGCGCCGAGACGCTCGACAACTACCTCGCCGACTACGCCGACACGTTTGCCCGCGCCGTCGGCTTCCGGCCTACCGGTTGGAACTATCGGCCCCCGAGCACGCGCTTCACCGAGGCGCCGCAGGTGTCGACGGTGCTGCACTCGCCCGGCTGGAAGAGCGCGTTTGGCATGCGCGACCTCGTCCCGCAGCGCGGCAGCACGAGCCGCGCGGCGTGTTTCGGCGTGCCGTACTCTGAACACAGCAGCTTTAGAGAGTTGACCGTCTTTTGCACGGCGTTGAGGGTCGAGAAGGTCATTCCGACGGTCAACGTCGGCAGTGCGAAGAGTAGGGAGCGGATGAAGGGGTGGGTGGACAAGTGGGCCGCGGAGAGGAAAAAGAAATTGTACAGGTTGCCGGAGGGGGAGGAGGGGTTGTGAGCAGCGATGTGGGGGAGAGTGTTGTGTTGCCGTCGGGAGATGGTAATTGGGTGCTTGCTTCCTGGTCTCCGTCTCTGGCGTCAAGAGCGGAAAGTTATACATTCTATGACTATTGCTGTTTTTTGCAAACCTCTACCATGATGGTGGAGAGCGCCGAATTAAGCGAGAAAGTGATGATGATAGGACTGATACCTTGGAAATTCTAAGTTGTAAGTCTCTAAAACTTTGCTCATTGCATATATTTACCACGGAAAATTTAAGAGTTTAAAAAGTTACAGAGGAAGAGAAACACGGCTCCCATTCCCTCTTGACATGTTTTTTTTCCGGGCAATGCATATTGCAAGCTTCCAACACTCCAAAGTCTGTTCTGATGCCTGATCGATGCCTTCCTTGCATGCGTCATGCATGCTCCATACTACATGTACGCTGCAGCAGAAACCGAAAACGTACATAGCTAAATACACAGTAGATAGAAGATAGTTTTCCCTCGAAAAAAGCCGCGAGTGTTTGTCCGTCGTCTATAGCGCGCTGTGATGTGCTGAGAAACCAAACACCAGCCCAGCCAGAAACGGCTGGGTGGGGTGGTAGGTAGGTGTGAGGTGTAAAGTGTGAAGTGGGAGATATGCCCAAGCGCCAGAAATGCCAGATTGGTATATGTGGTTGCGAGCAACAAGAGAGAAAAAAACACATTAAACAAAACAGTGTCGAAAGAGGAAAATGCGTCGAATCATCCACGGGGCGTCCATGGGTGCGTCCGCGGGGTCGTGTTGTCGTTCACCGTCTCTCCTCCTTCCCTCTCCCACTCCAGCCAGCGATTGTTCTTTTTCTTCTTTTGCCTTGCTCGTTTTCGCCCCTTCGAATATCATTCGTATTCGATTACGTCTCGTCTAGCCCTCTACGCACTGTGCTTACTCAACCGCTTCTGGCTCGCCGCCTCGGCCTCCTTGCTCTCGCCATCCCCCTCCACCGGCGACGTGAGGACGCTGCTCTCCCTTGCGCTGCTCTGCATCTGGGCCTCAGGGTCTGGCCCCATGTCCTTGTTGTTCGCATTCGCATTCGCGTTCGCCGCCGCCGACGCGCGCCGCGACTCCTGTTGCTGCTCCTGGCGGTCGCGCTGCGTCTTCTGCTCCTCGAGCGCCTCTCTCCTTTTTCTTTCTTCGTTATCCAGCCCCGTCTTCGTCTCGCTGTGCTGCTTGGAGAGCTGGCTCTTCTTGACCAGCAGCGAGACGAGGAGGCCGGCGCCGGCAAACGCCGTGTACATGATCCACATCTTGCTCATCGAGTTGGCGAAGATGCGCGCCGCGATGCCGCGCTGCGGGTTTGGTAGCGAGGCTAGGATCTCGGCGTTGGCGCCGGCGGATGCGCCGCCCAGCACGTTGGCGAGCGAGTCGCCCAGCGCATCGCGCAGCTCGGGCTTGTGGGCCTTCATTTGGTTTTGGAAGACGACGCTGCCGATGACGACGGAGGCCGCCGTGGCCAGGTTGCGCGTGAATCCAAAGGTAGCGGTCGCTGTGGCAATGTCGCGAGGGTTGACGTGGGCTTGCAGCGCGATCAGGGGAGACTGGAAGTTGGGTCCAACGCCGATGCCTGCCACGATTTGGAAGATGATGATCTTGGCCCACGACGTGTGCGAGCCGATCATGATGAACAGGCCGTAGCCGAGCGTCATGACGGTCAGTCCGAACCAGATGCATGGCTGGTAGAGGCCCGTTTTCTTGATGAAGATGCCTGTGCCGGCCGAGACGATTGATAGAGAGACGGCAAAGGCGAGGATGTATACTCCCGACATGATGGGAGAGGCTCCGCGCACGGCTTGGAAGTAGAGCGGGAGATAATAAGTCGCAGAGATGAAGACGAAGCCATGGAAGAAGCAGACGGCGAGCGCGGCGAGGTTGGTTCCCTTCTTGAAGATCCGGATGGGCATGATAGGATAGGCGGGAATCTTCCACTCGATGACGAGGAAGAGACCAATGGTCACGGCTCCAAAAATCAAGAGACAGATTACCGTCGCGCTGTCCCAGGGGAACGAAGCACCACCAAACTCCAGCCCCAAAAGAAGCATCAGAGTGCCTCCAATGACGGTCAGCGCGCCAAGCCAGTCAATGGCCTTGAGTCCTTCTACCAATGGAGTCTTTGGGGTTTCGATATCCAGGAAAAACAAAATAATTCCAAACGCCAATCCATCCAGAGGTAGATTGATGTAGAAGCTATGCAGAGGTTAGCGCAAAGCATTCTGTCGAATCACGTCGTGGGTGGTGGTTTCGCCGCATTATTGCTAGTCCAGACAGACCCCGCCCCGGGACGACTACAGGCCATCCCCGACCACCTCGTGGTCGAGCGGGAAAAATCCATGCCGAAGAGGCGGAACGCGCCTATCTCCGAGGTCGCCTGATGAGTCGTAAAAACGCCTCCGACCAACGTCTCGTGCCAAGACGCATGTTTCGGCAGCCTCATGACGTCGTGGATCTTGGAAAAAGCAGACGCGCGGGACCTCCCTGGCCGGCGAGGAATAAGACAAGGAAAAGGTTGACTTACCACCACCTCCACGAAACATTGGTCGTAAACGCGCCGCCGATGACGGGACCAAGGGCACTCGCTAGTGCCCAAACCATGCCAATGATTCCAAAGTACTGGCCGCGCGTGCGCATGGAGAAAAGATCGGAAATGACAATGTTGACGAGAATAATGAGACCGCCGCCGCCAACACCTTGGATGGCACGGGCGACGATGAGCATGCCAATGTTGATGGACAGGGCAGCAATGAGCGAGCCTATTAGGAAGAAGATGTTAGCGGCCAGCAGCGCAGGCTTGCGGCCGAAGATGTCGCTCAGTTTTCCCCATATGGGCGTGGCAGCTGCGGCGGCGAGATTGAATGCTGAACCGATCCATGTGTAACCAGCGGCGGAGTTGAAGTACTCGGTCACAGTTGGAAGAGCAGTGGTAATGATGGTAATGTCCATGGCAGCGAGGAACACGGCCATCTGATCGAGTGTTAGCAAACAGTCGCAAAAGTTTCATTGGTAAATACTCACACCGAGGGCAAACATGATGATTGCTATTTTGGCCGGTGATCTGGCATTTTCTTGTGGCTCATCATTTGTTTGCTGAGCAGCAGCCTCCGTCTGTGGTTCAACCTGCGCGGACTGCTCTCTTGAGGCATCTTTTTCATGCGGTGCGGCTGGCGCATGGTCGTGGTCAGTCGTTGTCGACATTGCGAGCAGGAGATGCTCGAATGTATGGTACAACGACCTGGCTCAGTAGTCTAGTCAAAGGGCGAAGACGAGATTCGAAAGAATGTCGGTGACGGAGGGAGAAGAATGTGAGAGAAAATATTGTGGGAGAAAAGGACAGAAACAGGACAACAAAGATGCAGATGCAAGACAGGGGTCTAGCGCAAACGGCATCCAGGTACGAAGCGTCAAGTTTGACAGCGAAAGGGCCCTGTGACACCAGACGTGCGAGGCGGACCAGAGGGAGGAAGATATATCACGGTGCAGGCAGCAAAAGGAGAGCATGGATTTTACGGGCAGACATCCGAGTCTTCTTAGGACCGAGCTGTCTGGCTACAACCGCGATGGCGTGCGGGGGGTTGCTGGCCAGAGTGGCCACTGGCTGTGCTTTGAAAAAAGTCCGGTCGGCTACGCCCGATGTTGACTGCAAACGGGCGCCATATCGAGAGATTGCCGCCGGGTGGGCCCTCCAGCCCGCCGCTCGAGCTTCTGGAAATGTTGCTGGAATTGGAAGAGCTTGCGAGATGCTACTATTACTGCGTACGACTGCCATGGCGACCACACTGCCATGATGATGCGACGACAAGGACGACGACGACAGGACGCAAGGGCGCCCAAGGCTGGCCGTCTGATGGACGACAAGGTGGCGTGCGCCGGCGGCAGGGTCATCCACGACCACACGGTAAGACGGCTGAGCGGAAGGGCACCCACCCGTCGAGATTCTGACATGAGCATCAGTAACGGGCGACTGTCGGTGGTGGTTGATTTGTTGCAGGGACAAGAAGTACCAAGAGGTGACTCCCGCTGCGAGTTAGACTACCGAGTTGCGTCAGCCCGTCCAATTAAGCTTTGGGGACCTATAGCAAATTTCAACGTCCTGCCTTGGTATGCCAATGTGGTCCAGAATCCAGCCCGTCTAGCGGGTACAGCCGTTTTTGCAGGGCGGACTGCCTTTCGCTCTCGCATCCACTTCAAAACTTCTGCATGTCATCTCGGACTCTCGGCCTCGGTCATAGTACGTCCGTCACCATGTCCGCGTCCGTGTCCGCCACCGCACCTTACTCGACATGTTCGGTTCCGATCACTCGATCTACCACCGAAGTCTCCTCATGTAGACATCTCGAAACAAAAAAACATCAATGCATAAGCAAGGACTTGATTCAATGCAGTCGGGGACTGATCCTCGTCTTCGCCGTCTTCAATATGTAAGCATGGGCAATCTGAAAACGCCAGACAACTCCATGCTGCTTTGGCAACCCTGACCAGTGCGCCTTGTTCCCAGCCCCTCGTTGATATCCTGCCCGTCTCCTTGGGACACTCCATAGGAGCCTTTTTGGGAGAGAATGGAAAGGAACCAATCAAGTCCCGCCGTGGAGCGAGCGATAAAACCATCATGCCGGAATAGAATAAAGAAGCCTTGCACCCTTGCCCTTCCAAAGGTATCCTTTGAACTCCAGGTCAAATGCATATAACCCCACCCATGCTCAATTTTCGTGTCACGCCCATCTTCTTCAGTCGAGGCGTTGGTAGAGGACTTGTTATTCTCAGGCAAGTCCTCTGCCGATGATGACGCTGGCTCTAGTCATCGCCCCCTTTCAGTGCTCAACACCTTCATGTGTAAGCAAGCTCGAGTTCCAACATCGCCGCTCAAGACTAGTGCTTGACATCGGGATGTTTAGCAGAATCTGCGACAGACTTTAGTTAGATACCCCCGATTAATCATTCTACAAAAGCGGATACTTACTCCGCGCTGTCTTGCACGGTCCGCCTGAGCTTCCTGTTGTAGAGCTTCTTGTCGTCCGCTGATCCCCAAAACAACCTGGACGCTTCGGGGTTGACCAGCGTACGCGGATCATATGCAGGGTGTTCTTCTTGGATTGCTTCGATGATTGCTTCAATGTGGCTGCGCAAATCATCGGGTCTCTTAGCCACGTAGCAGAGAACACCGTCCTTGGAAACCCGATGATGGAAGAGGGGTGTCTCGACTTTGACGCGTGGGTGGACATCGGGAAACCTTGCGGAGATGTAGATGGTGATGCGGAACATGCCGCCATCTAGGTTCGACATGGGCGTGCCGAAGAAGACGAACTGCCAAACAAAGGGGTTCTTGTTGACAAGCTCAAGGTCCAGGTGCATGGAGTCATGTCGCTTGAAGTGCTCTGTCACTTGCTCGTACTGCCGCTGCAGATTGTTGGCGATGCTCAGCTCGCGTCTTGTTGCGTCGATGCCTTCTTTGATCCAGCCTTGTGTCTCCTTGTCTATTGCCTCCTTGATGACCTTGAGCCTCTGCAACAGCTTGTCATACTGGAAGGTCCCCGACATCTCATTGCCTGGTCCCTCGAAGGGCATCTTTTCGAACTTGGTGCCATCCTTGTATTGTTCCTTGCGCTTGTGAATAGATTCCACGTAAGAGTCGTAGTACCACAAGAAACGTCGCTTGCAGAGATCTTGGAAAGGCTCGAAAGGCTCCTCGGCAGCATTGAACTCCTCTTCAGCGTTGTACCGTGTGACCGACTTTTTGTCTTGGGAGGCAATCTTGAAGTAGTCCTCCAGTCGCTCGCAGACAGATACGCGGATGGTCTCGTGGTGGATCTAGAAAGCCATTTCAGCCCTTGAGCATCACCGCCATTGTCGAGGCAATCGCACCTTGGTTGTGTAGGCCAGTTTGAGCTTCTTGTCGTAGTCGGAATTCGCGTCTTCAAAGCCTGGCTCGTTCTCGTAGGGGTCCGGGGACATGAGGCTTTGAATGGATATCAAGATCGACTCGAGGCCTTGAGCTGAAGACCACTCCTCGCCCGGCTCACCGCGCCAAGTGCTATGTACAGTTAAGTGGGATTGCAGTAACAGATGTGTGTCTTTCTTACCCAAGGATGGACCTGTATCACTGTCAGCTGGTTCCAACGTAGTAGCCCAATGGCCCCATTTCGACTCACAGGCAGACTTTGCCCTGGGCATAGATGTTCGGATTGAATCGAGTCCGTCCACCATTAGTTGTGATGCATTGCACAGATGGTGCTTTTGTTGGGTATTCTACGCGTCATGAGTCTCATCGGCGGTTGCACAGTGTAGCGTTGCGTAAATACCTCTGGAGAAGCGCACGGCAAACTACCAAGGTGAGGATCAACATTGAGAAGCAGGACGTAGTGTTGAATGGAGGAACGCGTACCTCGAAGAAGCCAAACTCGTAGGGTGTGTCGGGAGGGCCTATGATCAATGCCCGCACCGAACGAACATCGCTGTCCCGGCATGCAACGGCGAGGGCTGTGATGGTATTAGCAGTGCAACAAACAGACTGAATGCCGGCTCAAATGACGTACAAAGGTCAGAGCCCTTTTGGATTTCACAGAGCTCCTACAGAGTGTCAGTGAATGGGTTGCTGCGCGTCATTTCGGGTGGCCTACGCGTGAAATGCGGAGGATCGACTGGTTCGACATGGCGGGCAGCTCGGCGAACCAGCGCGGGGGCGTGTTGAAGTTCAGAAAGAGTGAGGAGATTCAAAGTCCAGGATGAAGGAAAAGTGGTAATGGGTCATGCGGAAGCGAAGGGTGGGACCGGTCGATTGGTGGGGGAAGAAGTAAGAGAGGGCGTGGAATGGGCTTGTACCTTGGAGGGGAAGTCAGAGGGACGGTGGACGAGGTTAATGGATGCGGTCGACCTGAGTGCGGCGGCGGCGCAGCGGCCCAAGCTCGCAGATCCACCTACCAGTGCCGCCGGCTGTGGCTGGAGCTCCTAACACTGAAGAGGGACTGCCCACCTAAAGGTAGGCGGGAATCATCGCCAACCAACTGCGCCGTCATCCCCGCCGCAACCACCAATTTTCGACGCGACTGGGCGCAAGATTCCAACTCAACGCGGGTGATGGGCCCGCCAATTGCCTGAATACCTCGACGACTTCGCCATGTGCGTGCGCCTCCTCTTCCGCCGCCGCGCCCTCGCTCCCGTCCACCGTAGCTGACCTGCGCCAGGGTCGTCTTCTCGCTCCTTATCATCAACAAGGCCGGGGGTCTCATCTACAACCGCGAATTCCACTCGGGCCTCAACAAGCTCGCCAGCAATGACCTGTTGGTTCTCGCGGGCACATTCCACGGGTATGCCAACCCACGCCCCAACGTCTCCTCCTTCCGCGGCCAATCGCCAACATGCGTACAGCAGCGCTGACCCTCTCGTCACAGCGTCCACGCCATCACTCGCGGGCTGACCCCCGAAGCCCTGCAGCCATCTTCCATAAACCCAACACCCTCTCTCCCTTCCATGCGCCCGCGCGCCTCGGGTCTCGAGGTTTTGGAAACGGCCCGCTTCAGACTTCAGTGCTTCCAGACCCTCACCGGCACAAAGTTCCTGCTCTTCACCGAGCCCGGTCAACCCAACGTCGATACGATTATGAAGAAGATTTACGAGTTGTACGCCGATTTCGTAACCAAAAACCCATTTTACACAGTCGAGATGCCCATCCGATGCGAGAAGTTTGACAGGGGCTTGGATGGATTTGTCAAAAGCAGAGCATGAGTTGGTGGTGACAAAGTGACCGGCATCATGAAAGTGCCGGTTTCCGAACTGTTCAATCAGACGGGAACCACGCCGTCTACAATATTGGAACAACGTTCTGAAGCGGATGATTCAAGATACCACAGAGCATGGCCGAATCACGGCTGTCTTAGAATTTCGAAATACCACGAATCAAAGCACTCTCATGTGAATTCCAGTAGAGCTGGATCTTTCCATTTATCGTGAGCAAATGTCTGCGCCTTGCATGCAACCTTCTATACCCTCTTCACGCCGTATCCATCTTGTCGCCGTCGTCCTTGTCCTTCTTATCAGCGTCCTTGGTGCCGCTGCCAGAGCCACTTGGCTCTCCGCTCTCATCCAACAAGGGCTTGCTTTCTTCGGCGCCCTCTTCCTTGATGCCCTCCAACTCGGTTTTACCGTCCTTGCCCTCCTGAGCCTTCTTCTCGCGCTCCTGTCTCGCTTTCTCTTCCTCAAAGGACATCCTCAGTGCAAGTGCCAATTCTGGGTCCATCGAGGGATCAACGCCAAACTCCCATTCCTGCGAGGCCTCGGCACCTCCAGAACCACCAGCACCGCCGCCAGGGGCAGCCTCCCCGCCTATTATCGGACTTGTGACGATGGCGTCACTGAGCAAGTTCGAGCTCGGGGGGATGACGGTGAGAGACGAGCCATCGCCACCCTTGATGGCTTCGTTGAAAGCCTCCAGCTTCTTCACGTTGTCGTCCGACAGGTCGCCGAAAGCAACAATGTCGATGTTGATGTTGTTCTTCTTCATGCGCTTGGCCAGCTTGACGAGGGACTTCTCATCTTCCGGGAGTGTGCTGCAGGTGAAGACGATGATGCGTTGGCGTTGTGACTTGTTCTGACGGTGCTTAAGTGCGAGCTGTTTGCGAAATGGATTAGTACGTGTCAAGAGTCCCGAAGGCTTGTGAAGCATACCGCGGCAATGTTGATGCCCGTAGAGAAGTGAGGAGATCCTCGTATCTTGGTGCGGTGCAGTCCATCGAGGATCTTGCCCATGTCCGTTGTGAGGGTAGTCAAGACTTCAGGACCGTTGCCGCCCATACTCATCAGGCCGACAGATGACTCCGGGTTGGCCTGGATCTTTGCGGAGAATATGAGGTTGACGGCATCCTCTTGTGCTTCGAATCGAGACGGGCTGTAGAGGTTAGCTCATGCGGCCGGCATCATTTGCTACAAGCTTACACATAATCGCCATTCCTGCTGCTCTCACTGTTGTCCACCCTGCAATCATTGTCAGAACCCGGAGCTTGCGATTACTGGATGAGCTGCGCGTACACTATCATGGACGCCTCCAGCACCATCTTGAGAGTGTTTCGTTGTCAAAGGACGGATTGGTTCGTGTCGAAAAGCGCGGTGGAGAGACAGAATCGGGGCTGTCTGGCAAAGGGATGAGGCGACTGTGGTGGAAGCAAGTTGGTTGATGGCGACGGGATGGACACTGGATCGGAGCTCAGGTCGCTGGCGGCGGTAGGTGAGCTTCAGCGTCGGCGCCGCGAAACTCCGACAGTGCCAAGACGCCTGTTGTGCTGCGGCTCGCCGTTTGTTTACGACGCGTCAGGTCCATAACGAATGCCATCACCGCATCCCTCCAAACTACAGCCCTCATCCCCGACCTCAGCATCGCCCATCTCTGACTTACCATGGCGCCGCAACGCGCTAAGAAGCAGGCCGCTTCGGCATCAAACCTCATTTCTGAATTCCCCGCACCGCCAACGTCGTCGGTTGCCGCCAGCCCGTCCGTTCAAACACCGGAGAGAATGAGCCCATCGAAGAAGACTTTGAAGCTTTCAGACGCACAAAAACAGGCACTCATGGACAACCTCCAACTCGAAGGTAGGACATGGTTACTGGAACAATTGGCGCAATCTGACATAGGCCTTAGTGACCGAGAGGGCACGAAAGCTGCGGGCGCAGTACGCACTCCTTTCCCAAGGACTCCGATCGCGACTCGAAATGCGCGTCAATCGTATTCCTAGCTCGTTGCGCAAGACCAACATTATAGATCTGGTTGAAAAGTACTCGGAACAACCAAATGGCGCGCCCTCGACCCAGACGCGACCTCTTCCCTCCGCAACGCGCAAGACTCCTGGTTTCAGCACTTCTTCTACGCCCGATATCACGCGCGGAAAAAAGCGCCCAAGCGCAGATATCTCTGCTGATAAAGAAAACGCCGTCCATCGTGACATCGACTCCGACCTGGCCTTGCCCAAAAAGCGCAACAAGACTGCCACGACCACCTCCAAGACTCCTGGTACCGGTCCTGCCAAGTCTCGCGCGCGCGTCGTTTCCAACCAAGACGCCCCATCGACAGTCTTATCCCCCAAATCCAGCAACTCCCGCACATACCCCCGCTCGCCAGTAAAGTCCGCCGACGAGAAGACCCTCAAACCGCCTCCTGGTCCCATCGGCACCATCGCCTCTCCCCTTAAAGCTTCAATCATCAGACCGGACACACGCACTGGCGACCGCCCTGGCAGCAGAGGCAAAACGGGAACCACAAGCACCGCGCGTGGCAAAAAGGCCGGCACAACTAAGACGGCCGCATCCTCCACGCGAACGACGCGCGCCAGAATCAGTGATGCTAGCAGCAATGATTCCGCAGCGACGGACGCCACTACAGGCACGACAATAGTCAGGAGAGCGGCTGCTGGAAGCACGGGAACAAAGAAGGCCTCGGCGCGGACAGCAACGACGAAGAGCACAACGGCACGGGCAGCCACGGCGGCTAAGAAGGGGAAGGAGAATGCTCCGGGTGTGGGGGCGACCGGCAGAGTGTTGAGAACGAGGCGGTAGACGGTCACTTGCGGCGCTGGTACCAGCGACTAGTGTATGTGAGTTTTTTGGACTGGTGTCCTCGGGCGTGTTTGATCCGTTTGGCGTTGGAGTTGTTTGACGGAGTTGGGTCAGGGACGAATCCTCAAACGGCATAGACCATCGACTTTTTCTTTCGGAGTTGTCTGAAGCATGCATTATCAAACGGCTGCCCCTGAATTCAATTATTGGAGATTCTGCAGACTCGGACGCGGTCAATTCTCATGGTCTTCTTCGACGATGCAGCTTGATCGAATTCGAACAACTTTGACTTTCCTTTCAGAGAACTTTGCTTCTCTCCGACCCGACGCATTTTCTATTGAATGCACTGAAGAACCTAGGGATTCTGGCATCTCATGTGTCCGCCACTGCTATACACTAAATGTTGGTACGCAGTGCCAATTACCGAAAAGTGAGGCGCAATTCTTCACAGATCCTGCACAAAGACGCGTCCGGTCAGAGCTGTGCCTGAAGTATGGGCTCCCTGAAACCTTCAAGTCCTCTGGAAGGCGAAAGTAGAGGTGTAATAGACAACAGGATCAGCAGAGCCGGAAACGCTTAGTCGGAACAAACTTTGCCGGATTTGGCAGGTTTTGTCCATTCGCATAAAGCCAGCCGACATTCCTCGTCGAATGATGTTGCCAGCGGTAAGCAGCAAGCAACCAGGTGCATCACCAGCTATTGATCTCGGCGTATGCAATGGTTCGGAAACTTGAACGACGACGCAAGATCGGTATTTGGTTTAGCTCGGGATTCATTTTCCCGAGAGTTCGGTCTACGGGATAGCTCGAGGTTCCCGGAAATGCTGATGCAGGAGGAATAGGGGGAGCTGGCGTGTTTGGAGTCGCGTCTAGAAACGATGAAAAGAAAAAGTGCCGGTAAGACGTGGGAAGAATTGAGTTGCGCAACAGCCGGCTTGAGTCTTGGTCGCGGCAAAGTCGTGGCTGAAAACAGTAAGGTCTGTCTTTCACATGTCGTCAGGTTAAAGAATGTAGTCAGCTGGGCGGTAGCATGCACGGTCACGAGAGCGACCCTGACAGCGTCTTGCAGACGACCCAAAGGCTTCACATGCGCTAGAGGAGCAGCCCAACTTGGTGCATTTTGGGGCCGTTTGTTAATTCGGGCGCTGCCATTCGCTCGGCCCTTCAGAATCTGGGGTTGACGCCGACGCCGACCCACCTCTCCCAAGCTCCAGTGCACGGGCGAGTCGCCGAGGTAATGTGGGGGAAGTCGACGGCTCCGTCCCAGCAACAAGTGCGCCTCAGTCCACCTCTCGTACTTAACCTATTCTTCGCCGCTCTAGTCTCTACCTTCTCTTCTCCTTGACTGGTCTCCTCTTCTCAGTTGCATCTTCTTTTCATCTTCTCGCCATCTACCCACTCACTTCCTCCACCATGGCCCCCAGAGTTATTGTTGTCGGCGCCGGCTGTAAGCTTCTCAGACGTCACAGTTCCTTGGCCTGCAGAAACTGACAAACATGCAGTGTCCGGTCTCAGCGCAGCGCACACCATCTACCTGTCCGGCGGCAATGTCGTTCTCCTGGATAAGAACAGTGAGCTCTCTTGATGGCGTGATGGTCAGCCGTTACTTGATGCTTACGGCCGAGCACAGACTTTATGGGTGGAAACTCCACCAAAGCTACCTCGGGAATCAACGGCGCTCTTACGCGAACCCAAACCGACCTCAAGATTGCCGACAGCGTCAAGCAATTCTACGACGACACTTTGAAGTCCGCGCGAGACAAGGCGCGCCCGGACCTGATCAAGGTCTTGACCTACAAGTCCTCGGCGGCAGTGGAGTGGCTACAAGATGTCTTCAACCTCGACCTTACCCTGGTCTCGCGGTTAGGGTTAGTAATCACCCAACCATCACTTTGAGGTGGACACCCAACGCTAACGATGCGACAGAGGCCACTCCCAGCCGCGAACGCACCGTGGCCATGACGCCAAGTTCCCCGGAATGGCCATCACATACGCCCTGATGCAAAGATTCGAGGAGCTGGCCGAGTCCGAGCCGGAGCGCGTCCAACTTGTAAAGAAAGCGAAGGTTACCAAAATCCACAAGGAAGGTAACAAGGCTGTTGGTGTATCATACGAGTTTGACGGCCAAGAGCACAGTGTCGAAGGACCGGTAGTTCTTGCAACCGGTGGCTACGCTGCTGATTTTGGAGACTCGTCGCTGCTGAAGAAGCACCGTCCCGACACTTTCGGTCTGGCAACCACCAACGGCGCCCACGCTACTGGTGATGGCCACAAGATGTTGATGGACATTGGTGCCAACGGCATTGATATGGACAAGGTGCAGGTCCACCCTACTGGTCTGGTAGACCCCAAGGACCCCGGCTCCAAGTGGAAGTTCTTGGCTGCCGAGGCTCTCCGTGGTGAGGGTGGACTGCTCCTCAACGGCAAGGGTCAGCGTTTCTCGGACGAGCTGGGCCACCGTGACTACGTCTCTGGTAAGATGTGGGAGGAGAAGGAGAAGGGCCTGTGGCCCATCCGCCTTGTTCTCAACTCCAAGGCCTCCAACGTCCTTGACTTCCACACCCGTCACTACTCTGGCCGTGGCCTGATGAAGAAGATGACCGGTAAGGAGCTCGCAAAGGAGATTGGCTGTGGTGACGCTGCCCTCCAAAAGACGTTCCAGGGGTACAACGCCATTGCCGAAGGCAAGGTCAAGGACCCCTGGGGTAAGAAGTTCTTCCACAACTTGCCATTTGACATCAACGACACTTTCCACGTTGCCTTGATGGAGCCCGTGCTGCACTTCACCATGGGTGGTATCGAGATCAACGACAAGGCTCAATGCCTGAACCAAGACGGCAAGCCCTTCGACGGTCTTTTCGTCTGCGGTGAGTTGGCTGGTGGTGTCCACGGCGCCAACCGCCTCGGTGGTTCCTCCCTGCTCGGCTGCGTCGTCTACGGTCGTGTGGCTGGTGAGTCTGCCAGCAAGTACCTCTTCCAAGAGCTGCTCAACGGCGGCGCATCATCCGCCGCCCAGCGTCTTGGTCAAATCAGCCTGCACATCGACCCGTCGCAGCCAGGCAAGGTCGCTGTCGAATGGGGCAGCGGCCTCGGCGGCTCCGGCGGCAGCCAGCTCGCTCAGCAAAAGCAACTGTCCGCTGCCCCCGTCTTGGGCGGTGCTGCAGCAGACAGCGCGGACCCGGCCAAGGTGTCGAAGCCCAACGCTCCCAAGAAGTTCTCCGTCCCCGAGGACGAGTTCTCGATTGAGGAGATTGCGAAGCACAACACCAAGGAGGACCTGTGGATTGCCGTCAAGGGCATCGTCCTGAACGTCACCAACTGGGTCGACCAACATCCCGGTGGTCCCCAGGCCTTGTACAACTTCATGGGCCGCGATGCTTCTGAGGAGTTTGAGATGCTGCACGACGACGAAGTGTAAGTGACCCATTTTGCTCCCGATTTGCCAAATTCAGAAATCGCTGACAAAAACGTAGCATCCCCAAGTACGCACCCGAGGTCGTGGTAGGGCGCGTCAAGGGCCAGAAGATCACTCTGGAGTACTAAATTTTTGAGATCTTTGGTGAGATTTGACACAAGATAAAGTTTGGGTGTAGCGGTGGGCATTTTTTGGGTACTGTCTTTTTGTGTTTTTTTGTCTTTCCTTTTGTATTTGGCGGGGCTCCCTCATGATGGACATGGTTGGAATGGCTATTGACATGTGAAATGTACTTCTCCTTGGTACTACCAGCCTAAAGATTCAAGATTTTCTATGCTCATGACGATCTTCTTGGATGAGTGCAGCTCTCATGTGTTTGAGAGATTCGATTTCCTGTGTAAGCTTTACAATATCCACCACCTGTGGTCTCATGGCTCTCATCCGGCTAGCTTCGGCTGTGTTGAATCTACGAGCTACTGGTGACGTGACATGGGGCGTGGTGGTACATCAGAATGAGGCTTGATTGGTCTTTTCTCATGTCTTTGCCAGTAAACAATGACCTGTAGTCTCACATGCGCAGGTGACAGTCCGACCTTCACGTTGGTGGAAGCTGGCGTGCTTTCGCGAATCAAACATCAGATTGGGAATTTTGTGGTTGTACATCTGTCTTTCTTTTTCTCCTTTACGCCTCAGCCTTCTTAGCCTGCTTTTGCGGCGGCTCGGTTGGAGTCATTGATGCGTCGGCCAAAATCTTCTGGACACGGGTAAGGAACTGCGACTGATCCGAGCCGACGTAGCTCCCGTTCTTCTGCAACTGCTGCATCATGATCTCTTCCCAAGGGGCGACCTCGCTGTTCTGGGTGGGCTTGACATCCTTCAAGTCGTACCGTCCCGAGACAATGAGGTCAATCGTCTTCTTCTTGGGCGCCTCGGCCAGCTCCTCGAACTCAATCGTCTTGGGCGCAATCTCGGTGCCCTTCTTGGCCGACAGCTTCGCAGCGATTAGCTCCTGGTGCTGCTGGACCATGGCCAACACTGCCTCGCGCTCGCGCTCGTTTGCGAATTTGACGAACTTGCCCTGCACCAGGCGGCGCGCCAACTCCTGCAGACTCGACGGTAGCATCTCCTTGCGCTCGGACAGGTATCGAATGCGTCCCTCGAGCAGCTGCGCCGCACCATTGGTCTGTCCCAGTGACGCGCTCAGTGCCGCATTGTTGAGCAGCTCGTTCTTCGTCGGCTCCTTCAATTCGTGCACCTTGATCTTGCGCCGCTCGCCCTTCAATTGCACCAGGTACTTGAGCATTGTGTCGGTCAGGCCAAAGTCGTCGGACGTGGTTTTGGGGCCATCGCGGCGCTTGCGGGGCGCGCGGGCTGGCCTCTTTTTCTGCGGACGTTTGCCTCCCATTCCAGGGCGCGCAGGACCAAGCATCCTGCCTCCACCAGCTCGAGGCGGTCCAAGTACTCTGCCTCCAGGTGGTCCAAGGACTCTGCCGCCGGGTCCTGGCCTTGCGCCGCCACGAGGTGGTCCAATGACTCTGCCACCCGGGGGTTGTCTGGCACCAGCTCCTCCAGGTCTTACGCTCGGGATTCCGAATGTTGGTCGCGTTTGCCATTTCATGCCGGGACCGTCTGTCGAAGGTCCTCGTTGTCCATTTTGGAGCCGGCTGAGCTGCGATGCGGCGGCGGCGGAGCGTGCGGCGCGTGAGATGTCCGGGCGACCTAATCATTGAGACATCTGAGCTCTTGCCATTGCAATTGGGCAATAAACATACTGTCGGGAGAGTTTGGATCGGACGGGCCTGAGTCGTCGCAACGGCGGGCAGAGACGTGGAAGAAGCGAATTGATTGGGTGAGGGCGGCCACATCATGGCGACTTGCCCGCCAGAGCGCTGGCGACGGCCGGCAGTGCCGTATGTGCATGTTGGCAGTGTGGATGCGTGGATCTCGAGATGGATGTGCACGGTGTTGAGGTTCCTCTGGACTTTGCCCGAGATTTCTTGGCACGCCTTCCCCGGCGGATGCGCTGGTGCAGGCAAACTGGTTGCCGCGCCATCAGCTCCAACTTCCACAAAACAACCACACCACCACAGCACCGCATTTGGAGCGCTGATTTGGAGTTTGGGTAGTTTCCAGCCAATCTTCTTGTTGTTTTGAAATACCACGATAAAACAAAGGAACTACCACGACGACTGTCACTCAATCATCCAGCATGCTCCGCCGACCTCCCACCGTAATCTCATTGACGGCGAAAGATATCGAGGAATACGAACAGAACAAGCAGAATCGTCAATGGAAGCAGCAACAACAGCGCCAGCAGCAGCTCACTGAAAACCGCCACGACCCCAACGATTCCTACATGACCGATCCCATCCTGTCTCAGTCGCAATCACAATCGCAGTCACAGCTGGGTGGTCCGAGTCAGCAGGACCAGAAGGAGGAGGCAGTGGCAAGAGCACAGCGACAGAGGACTCGAGATGAGAGGATCATGGGCACATCAGGCCGGACATGAGCGATCGAGGGATGGCTGGTTTTGGTTGAGAAGACGCAAGCCCCGGATTGCAAAATGCTTTCCAATGGCTGCGTTCTATTACGTTTGGAAAGAGCCGGCCCACTGGCGTAAGTTCTCAAACAGCTGGTCTGCTGAATGTCATGTAGCTGTAGCCTTGACTTACAAATTGAGTAGTTCATGTTGACTCTGAGGTTGTACCAATGACGACCATGTCCGAGGGCGCAGCCAAGTTGGTTTGATCATGGGAAGACCAGCCTCATTTTCCGGGGATCAAAGGATTCCCCATGTCTCAAGGGGTGTTGTTGACAGGAGGCTGCCACATTCCTTGCTTCGCGGAGCAACCCCTCGTTCGTTGACAGAAGAGACACCACGTGGAGCAATGCTGTTTCTGCGAAGCAGTCTGCAGGTTATTACCTGAGGAAAAGCCTCTTCTATTGTGAACCGAGACAGCAAGTCACATCTGATCGACCCGTATGCTGCAGGTTCAGTCACGAGGTCTTCAACCAACTTTCGCATTCCATGTGCACCAATTGCTTGCTATTCCCGGACATCTTCATTTCCATTCGTTCGACTGTGCCGGAAAGCAAGGGGAATGGTGAGTTCCTCCTTACGCTTGGCCGTTGCGTGTATAATTCTTGGGTGGCTTGCGAAGAAAGCGCGAAATACATTCTTGCCTTCTCCCCAGCACGCCGTGGCTGTCTCATGTCTCTATATGCCGTCCTCTTCGCGCAGTTGATGTGGCTCGCCAATGTACTTTCTAAACCAGCAAACATGCCTCAGTATCGCTTCAGCCCGGTACGGGCAGCACCATTGATTTTACTCGCCACATTGCTAGCTCCAGCGTCCGCCGATTACGTTCTCGTTGATGATTATGAGCCTTCAAATTTCTTTGACAAGTTCGACTTTTTCACTGTATGGTCCAAAATCCCAACACCCATAGCAACAGCTGGCTAGAGGCTAACAATTTAATCAGTTGACTGATCCCACAGAAGGGTTTGTGGATTACGTGAACCAGACGTATGCACAAGAGGATGGATTGATTTCCAACACGAGCGATCGCGTCTACATTGGTGTCGACACCACGCACACATACAATGTTTACTCGGATCGAGGAAGGCCTAGCGTTCGCCTGCAAAGCTCGCAAAGCTATACTCATGGTCTTTTTATCCTCGACCTAAACCACATGCCCTATGGCTGTGGGACATGGCCGGCTTGGTGGACGGTCGGAGACATCAACACATGGCCATCGGATGGAGAAATCGGTATGCCATTGAGTTCTCAAACTTGTGTTGGCGAGCTAACAATGCCCGAGACATCATCGAGGGCGTCAACGTCAACCAAAATAATACCAACAAAATCTACACCTCAAACCACGGGTGCACAATCACAGGCAAAGGCCAAACAGCGATTGCAGACGCATTCGACTGCACAGATGGTTGTGGTTCGGTATCTACGAACCCCTTCAGCTATGGCGCAGGCTTTAGCATGGTATCAGGCGGAGTTTACGCCATGGAGTGGACTTCCGACTACATTCGCGTGTGGTTCTTTGATCGGGCAAACATTCCACGCAGCATCGCGACGGGCCAGCCAGACTCGAGCGAATTCGGCATGCCCATGTCTAACTTCCAAGGCGGGTGCGATATTGACCGGTATTTCAGAAACCACAAAATCGTCTTCGACATTACTTTCTGCGGACAATGGGCGGGCCCAGCGTTCAATGCGTCGTCGTCCTGCCCACAGACCCCTGGATACGATGCTTGGGACAGCTGCAAGTTTTATGTCGCCGGCAACCCTTCGGCTTTTAACAATGCGTACTGGGACATCAACTCGATGAAGGTTTACCAAGATGACGGAGGATCGTCGTCTGTTGCCCCATCATCGTCCGCATTCCCCTCGACCCCAGTGTCTGCGGCCGGGTCCTCCTTTGGGGGCTCATCCAGTGGCTATCTTGGTCTTGGTCAATCCAGTCCAACGAGCAGCGCAATCATGCTCCCAAGTAGTCTCATGGCTACACCTTCTGGGTTCTCCGTCGTGCAAACATCAGGTAGGTTTGGGACCTCAACGCAGATGTCACCCGTAAACTGACATTTCGTAGCGGCATTGAGCCTGCCTCTGACTCCAACATCGGCGGCGGCTGGGTCTTCGCCCTCTTCCCAATTCCAAGTTGCATCGATCCAACCATGCTCTCCAATGTCTGCTTACCTCGGTCCAAACCATGGCTTCCGCACCGGCATTGGCGATATCTCTGGTGGACTCACCATGTGCGAGACTACCTGCGCACGGAAAGGCAACTGCACCGATGTCTTGTACGTCCACTACGAAGCGGATTTCAGCAGTCCCTTGGGCTACTGGGACTGCTGGTACGGCCCCATTCAAGTCGGCAGTGTGGTGTGTGCTCAGCCCACATCAATGAAGAATAAGAGAGGAATGGAACTACTTGAAAAGGAAGTGCAACCAGGGTCACAGAAACTCGAGAAGGCGCTGGCTCTCGGGAACTCCAGGATCCTGCGGAGACAGTATGGAAGACTCGACAGTCCCAACCTGGGATACCGAACAGAGGATTACCAGGTCTATGTCCAGTCATCCGGTCGCAACATGACTTCCAGCTTGACCTTCCCAACCCCATTCGCCTCGAACTCTTCAGTGCTCTCGACCGCGTACTCAACCCCTGCGTCGGAATTTTCGAGTCTCTTGTCTTTCTCGTCCATTTCCTCGACAACCGACCAAATGTTTTCCATCCTCCCGATCTCGGTCACTTCCGAAGACTCATTCCCAGCTTCAACTCCTCTTGCATCGGATATCGCGCCAAATCAGACATCTGAGCAAAATTTCTCCATCCTGCCGATTTCAGTCACGTCGACGGACTCCTTCCCTACTTCGGAGGGATCGAGTGCTGCGTCGACTGAGACTTCCGACCAGATATTTTCCATCCTGCCATTCTCATTCCCGACTTCATCGCCAGCCGCATCAGGGTCGGGCATATCCAATGCCATTATCCCGGCCACTTATACTCCATTCCCGTCGGTCCAGTCTTCGCTGCCCTCAAGTGAATCAAGCCCAACCTCGCAATCAAGCGGACCGTCGATTGCCCCTTCAGTTGCCACTCCTTCCAGCGATGTCATATATACTTACCCACTCCTGACCCCTGTGCCTCTCTCTGAAGAGACCACAAGCATATCCACTGCAGCTAGTCTCAGTTCTTCTCAACTGGACATCTTGTCAACACCAGCCTACAACTATCCCGGGGGAAGTTCTGTCGCCACTGTCTCCTCATCGGTCGTTGTGACGTACCTGGAGCCTCCAGCGGCTTCCCGTCTTTTCAGACCACTGATCTTAGGAACTCCTATCGTCGACACTCCATCGTCGCTTGTCGCCCCTTCATCATCTTCAATGAACGCTACGACCGCTCTTCCGCTTCTCTCCTCTGGAGGCCATCCATTTGGCATTCTGCCGCCCATCTCCGAGGCCTCCGCCATCCTCGCCTCGCGCGCCTCGGAATCCGCAGCATCAGCAGCGCTGGCAACGCCTCCGTCTTCTGACACCAACGCCATTCAGGCAACTTATGAGCCTCCCTACGTAGCCTCTCCCTCCTCAAACGGCATTCAAGCCACGTATGAGCCTCCCTACGTAGCCTCTCCCTCCTCGAATGCCGTTCAAGCAACTTACGAGCCTCCCTACGTGGCTTCTACCTCCTCAAACGCCATCCAAGCCACCTACGAGCCTCCCTACGTGGCTTCCCCCTCATCGGCCGCCATCCAAGCAACTTACGAACCTCCCCACGTGGCTTCCTCCTCATCGGCCGCCATCCAAGCCACCTACGAGCCTCCCTACGTGGCTTCCCCCTCATCGGCCGCCATCCAAGCAACCTACGAGCCTCCTTACATGACGGCCTCGCCGCCTTCCTCCACGACGCCGGGCAGCATCATCATCGGCCCCAACACACCCGTCGCACCGCCCTCAACGCAACTCTCCTCGCTCATCGCCTCCATCAGCGCGTCGCTCAGCGCGCAGATCAGCTCATCCATGGCCTCCTCGGCCGCCATTGCTGCGTCCTCGACAGCAGCGGAAAGATTCGTCTCCCTGCCCTCGTCGCTGTCAGTGCCGGCTGGCTGCCCCGTACCTGATCGTGTTACCGTCACGGTGTATGGGAGCATGCCGCCGCCGTCGTCCACTTCTTTCTAGGTTTTGCGTCGATTGTTTGATTGCTGGGGCATGATGCGTTTGTTTGAGTTGGAGGGGCGAGAGCGAGAGGGGGAGAGAGGAAGGAAGAGGCAGGCACGCTACAACGCAATGACGCGACCAAGACTGAACGGTACGACTGACGACACGGCCGCACGTTCTTCACGTCACTTCTTGCATGCATGTCGTCGCAACATGATCGTTTTGAGACGAGTGGGATTTTCTTGGTTCATACATATTTTGGGGAGAAGTAGGGTTGAGTGGACTTGGGGGGGAGGAAAGACGAAAGAAACGAAACATTGCATGGTGTTTGTCTTCTGTTCTCATTTACTTGTTTCACTACACTCTCGCGA
Source organism: Phyllosticta capitalensis (assembly GCF_038381095.1). Classification (NCBI taxonomy): domain Eukaryota; kingdom Fungi; phylum Ascomycota; class Dothideomycetes; order Botryosphaeriales; family Phyllostictaceae; genus Phyllosticta; species Phyllosticta capitalensis. Next base: position 1,469,520 of record NW_027117440.1, read on the forward strand.
GCTAGATAGGTTTAATCGATGACTGGATCCTCAATGATCAATTTGGGGTTTACCATGAAGGCCAAGTTACTTGATCAGATGTTGTCATTACGTCTACGTGAAGTCCATACTTCTACTTTATTACGTTCAACATCAAGGGCTTACTGCGCCGCCGCTGCAGCCTTCCTCCTCCTGATCAACTCGCCCAATGGCACGTCGTCCTCGTCATAAAACTCGGCATCCTGATCGACGCCAAAGTCCTTCAAAGTCTCGCCTTCGGAGTTCCTCCATGCTTCCTCGCCATCCGCTTCAGCACGGTCATTTCCAAAGTCGACATCGCTCCCCTCTTCTTCTGAATCGTCTTCGCTTTCGACGTCTGAAGGAACGAGGGTACCGCTGCTGTCGAATCGTTCGTGGAAGGGTCGGCGCCTCTGCAGGGTGCCATCGCCAGCGCCGTTCTGGCTGCTACTCTGCCACCTCTTCAAGTCTTCCTCCTGACGTTTCCTAAACGCTTCAATGTTAATGCCATTCTTCGCAGAAAGCTCATCGCCCCGGTGTGTAAAGGCCTCCTCTGGGTTGAACGTTCGTCTGATCCTGGGCATGCGGTCCGGGTCCGGCGGGGGCCAGGCAACTGACGCGTCCTCGAAGCCATTAACCTCGAAATTCAGGCCGCGACGCGCAGGTGGCGTGGCGGCAAAAGGCCAAAACCACGCGAGCGGGTTGGCAGTACCAAAGGCCTGCACCAGGTTCGGCCACACACCGATGTCGTAGGGGAACTCGACGCGGCGGATGCGCACGCGCGCGCCGTCCGGCCCCGCCAGATACCCGCCTAGGTACTTGGCTCGGTGTACGAGGGTGTCATGTCGCTCAATCTCCCACGTCTCGATCGTGGTGACGTTTTCGAAGAGCATCTTCCCGAAGCGCAGAAACATCAGTCCTACCGTGACGAGGGTGAGCGTGTTGACCAGCGTCAGCGCGAAGAGGTGGAGGAGCTGCGGTGCAGTTGGGCCAAGGTAGCTGGGCAGCCGTCGGTTTTCCCAGAGATATTGGAGACGCAGCCAGATGTGGTATTCGTTGTACCAGAGGGCGGCTGTGCCATAGAGCAGTATGCGGTAGAAGTGCGGGTAGGTGGTATAGGAGACGCAGTTCGCAATCCACGGACAGTGATGGTCCATCTTGGGTATGCATCTGGGCAGATCATTAGCCATTGGTCCTCCAACTCCTCCTCATGATGGATGCTGAGGCCTTGCTCACCTCCCACACGTCTTGCAGTGGTGCGCACGCGGAGGCTTCGGCGCATCACATTTGCTGCACCACCGATTCCCTCCTTGTGGCACCTCCTGCTTGTCCGTCTTTGGCTTCTCGCCGTAAACGCGTACCGGCTCAGGTGTCCAGCCTGGCGGCACGCGTCCCGGGTCCGTCATCCATGCCCGGATGTGACTGATCGAAACGCCAAATATGAGCACGTTGAGCTTGATGTACTGATCGCGGGTGAAAGGTGCCGGATCGATATAAAGGAAGAGGTACTGCGAGGTCGCGAGGAAAGCTATGAGGGCGAGTACAGAGGGTGCGGCGAGGGACGCGGGGGAGAATTGGGAAACCATGGCGGAGATCTTGGATGGATCGGAAAACGTTGAGCCTAGCGAGGGTGGATGCTTTGCAGTCGCATTTTCAGCGATTGATAGAGTGGATGCCAGGGCGCGTGGGCAGCTCGAGAAGCATGGAAGAAAGGTACTGAGGCGGACGCGACGGGAGCAACCAAAGTTGTGGAGACGGGAGGATGACGCAGGGGTGCGAGGTTTCATGCGCAGGCGCGTAGGACAGATCGACGACTTGGGTGCCGAAGCTCTTTGCAGCTTCACCACCAAACCACCCGACGTGACTTCTCCTCGCCGTGGAGGAAAATGACCAGTCGGCAAGATGAATCCAATTCTTGGTTAGTTGACACACACATTTCTGATGGCGAAGCGCATCTTGACACCTCTTAGAGTCTTTCATCACGCTTATCCTTCCAACTGTCATTTTGATACACCTTTTTTGGGCTCCTTTCACCAAAGTCGAGGAATCTTTCAACATTCAAGCTATCCACGACATCTTGGCTCATGGAATCCCTCTACGAAATTCCGACGAAGAGATTGCTACAAAGTTTGATCATTTCTCCTTTCCTGGATCTGTGCCCCGAACCTTTGTTGGTGCCTTGCTGGTCTCTGGCCTATCATGGCCTTGGAGAAACTACATAAGGTCTCCTGCACAGACTCAAATGCTAGCCCGTATGGTCCTTGGACTATACAATGCATTCACGCTCCTCTCTTTGCGTTCGACCGTGTCGAAGGTTTTTGGCAAGACCGCTGGGATCTGGTTCGTCTTGTTCCATGCCACCCAGTTCCACATCATGTATTATGCCTCTCGGACTCTTCCAAACATGTACGCTTTGGGATTGAGTAAGTCTTCAGTCTATATAAATACCATTCAGAAACTAATATCAATCAAGGCAACCTGGCGCTCCGGTTCTACTTGGACTCCAGCACTACCGCAGATACGCGTGCTTCGAACCGTAATTTGCGTCTGTCATTCTACCTTTTAACTATTGCTGGCATCATTTTCCGGTCTGAGCTTGCTCTTTACTTGGCTACGCTTGCTTTGCATCAACTCCTTAAAAGGGTGCGCTCCTCGGGTCTCTCAGGTCTGGCCCCCTATCTCCGTGTGGTCATACCAGCGGGCCTCTCAGGAGCAGTGGTTGCTCTTGCCATCACCATTCCGGTGGATACTTTTTTCTGGCGCACATATCCAGCAATCCTCTGGCCCGAATGGGTTGCTTTTACCTACAACACGATTCAAGGACATGCCTCGGACTGGGGCGTATCGCCATGGCACTATTACCTGTTCAACGCGCTACCGCGTCTCCTCCTCAATCCGTTGATTCCAACCTTCCTGTTGCCCTTCTCTCTGCTCAATCCAGCAACTCGCGGTCCGTCATTCCACCTCGTCGCCCCCAGCGTCGCCTTTGTGGCTCTGTACAGCGCCCTCCCTCACAAGGAATGGCGCTTCGTCATTTACGTGGTGCCAGCCCTGACAGCTTCTGCCGCGGCTTCTGCAAGCTACCTATGGACGCGTCGCGCCAAGTCCCTACTGTACCGCGCCCTGAGTCTCGCACTCGTAGGATCGCTTGCGTTTTCTGCAGTGGCCTCGACCGCCCTGCTCGCCATTTCTTCAACAAACTATCCTGGTGGCGCAGCGCTCACTCGCCTGGGACCGCTCGCCGCCGCTTCGACGCCTGACTCGACTACACTCGGCACATCATTTGCGATAGCGGAGCCCGAAAATGGTGACAGTGGCGACCAGCCTCATGTAAAGCGCGCTGTTCAAGTTCACCTTGACAACCTCGTCTGTCAGACGGGTGCGACGCAATTCTTGTCGGACACGGCGGCGAGAATTTTGCTTCCACCATTGCCTCTCTCAGCCCCTGAGAAATGGGCAGGGAAACTGGAGATGGGGCTCGAGACGGCGATCTGGCATTTTGACAAGACAAACAACGCTACGGCTTTGCTTGACCCTGCCTTTTGGGATGCATTTGACTTTGCGCTGGTGGAGAACATTGAAACGGCCATTGGTAAGTGGGAGGTTGTTGATGTGATTGAAGCGTTTGGCGGGGTTGCGATTGTGAGGCCAAATGATGAGTTTGGTGGTGCAGATGATGCATCAGAGAAGGTCAAGCTTGATCAAGAAGGGAACGGCAAGGGTGATACGAGCCGAGTAAGAGGGTTCGGTCAAGTGCTTTTTGGAGAGGAAAGCTGGATTGGGGATATGGAGAAGCTAGTCAGGGGCAGGTTGACCAAGGGGTGGTGGATTGGTGTGAAGATGGTGCCGAAGGTGAGGATCTTGAGGAGGGTGAGAGGATAAGGGTAGATAACTACTGTATCACTCCAGACAGCGGAGAGTTTCATGATTGGGCGTGGTGGTGAGTTCCACAGGCTGTGGGGAGTCTGTGCAGTTGCAGCCAATGACTCGTTGGCGCCATGCGGGTGCCTGCCTGCCGGGCAACCGTCGCTGTCGCCGTCGCCGTCGCCGTCGCCGTCGAACTACACACTCGACAACACCACGCCGTGCCACGGCCGCTTAGTCGCCATTGGTCCTGCCTACGCCCATCGAGACCCTTCGCCTCGACCGTCTCCATTTCCATCTTTCTTCCCATCACTCCTTGCGCCCTCCGACCATCTCCATCCTCCGCCGTCCCTCTGCCTCGTCGCCATTGACACCACAGTCGTCGCGTAGCACCCACACTGCCCATTTTATATCGAACGATTCCAAGTCTTCTTGCGCCGATTCCTGCCATCGTTCAGCCTCGAAAAACGCGTCCAAACACGTAATTCTCCCGCTGCCTGTAGCGCGCCGACCGACTGCGATTTATATCTTGGCCTCGTCACCGTCGCTGGGAACAACCGGAAGGGTGCCCGGAGGCCTTTACCAAGCCGAAGTCGGGCGGCAGGAACACTCCTTGTCTGCTTCCGTCTACCTTGGGTTCTGCCTACTTGCTCGTCCTGCCTACGGTGCATGCGCTCGTTCTGCTATTTGCTGCGATAGCTCCGTACATTTCCCGTTGACACGGACGATTCTCTGCCACCATCCGTCTTTCCCGCGGATCGAATGGACAGATTTGGCCCAAAAAGTCAAGAACTGAGCTAAGCCTATCGCTGTGTCTCGGTGCTGCCTGGTACCCATCGCCATTTCCGCATCAGGTACGTGACTCCTCAATTGGTCGAGAGGAAGTCTTGGCCTCCTAGTCTTTATACCGCGAGATCACAAAATTTCCATCTCCAATTCCCCTTTGACGTTCGTTCCCTGCCATACAGCTCTGACCTTGTGACGATCCAGAAAAAAGCATGGTGTCACCCGAATGGTTACAACCGGACGCCACCGGCAGGGCGTTGCCAGACCCCGCCACTGAATTGGCTGGTGATGACCAGACACAGCCTCTAACGCAACCGCTACTTGATCCGCGCCGTCTCGGACAAGACACATTTGGACTGGACGACGACGAGGTGTCGGATGTATTCTGCATACTGACACCGGCAGCACCAGCCGCCTATTACATTGTCAAGTACAATGCTGAGCACTCTCCGCAACACATCCTTCAGACTTCAGTCGCCCGCGGGGCCATTCCAATAGAACCTAGTCAGTCTGTCGAAGAGGCTGACACCTTCGTCGTCGACTCTTCCGGCTGCGTTTGTGACCTCGCGTTGCGGTTCTCCTCTGAACTTAAACAGACGCATCAACAATTTTTGTTCGGTCGTTCCCTCGAAAAATGCGACATCGTCTTCCAGACTGGACCAGAAGTCTCGAAACGCGTCAGTAACACTCATTTCCGCATCTACATCAATGAGTGGGGTGTCCTCATGCTCGAGGATCTGTCAACCAACGGAACCATGGTTGATGACAAACTGCTCAAATGCAAGAGCAGACATCGCTCATCGCCGGTGACGACAATGCTCAATTCCGGATCCATAATCTCCATCTTGTCTCCGAAGAACGATGAGGTTATCAGATTCCATGTCAAAATTCCAGCAAAAGACGGAAATGAGGAGCGATGGCGAGATCACTTTCTAGCTTATCTCAACAAAGTCAACATCGCCAAGGAAAAGTACTTTGCACAGTTGGAGATGGACCGTAATGGTGGTGATCTGGGGCCACAAGCGGCCACTCGTGGAGGTCCAGTTGTGCCTGTCATGTCTTCTGGCCAAACCTACGGCATGCGATGGAACGGCAAACCCGATTACAACGTGGTGGATCAGCTTGGTAAAGGAGCCTTTGCGACTGTGTACAAGCTCGCTACCGTTATGAACGGAGAGCCATTTGCTGCAAAAGAGCTCGAGAAGAAGCGTTTCATCAAGAACGGCCAGATGGACAAGAAGCTCGACAACGAGATGAGAATCATGAAGGATCTGGATCATCCCAATGTTGTGCGGTTCATTGATTGCGTGGACAGGGACAAATATCTCTACATCATCATGGAGTTTGTGCCTTGCGGAAACTTGTCGGAATGGCTGAACAGGCACGAGCTGCTCCCGGAACCGGCGGCTCAAAGAGTCGCATGTCAAATCTTCAGCTCGCTGGCATATCTCCACTCCAGGAAAATAACGCATCGCGACATCAAACCCGACAACATTCTCATCGCCTCTGAAGATCCCTTCAACGTCAAGTTGTCGGACTTCGGACTGTCCAAGGTTGTGAGCGACAATCAGACGTTTCTCAAAACTTTTTGTGGCACACTTCTCTACTGCGCACCCGAGGTATTTCCACACTACGACGGCAATTCCAAGGGCCAGAAGCGCCGGAAACCTGGTGAATCGAAGAAGACTTTCCATTCGTACAGTCAATCCGTCGACATATGGTCATTTGGCGCGGTCCTCTGGTTTGCACTCTGTGGCAGTCCGCCATTCGAGGGCGTGTTGGACAACACGGGAAAGGGCATGTTCAACAAAATCATGGGCACTGCTTTGGATACGACACCTTTGCAAGAGCGCGGTGTGTCGCCAGAGGCCATCGATCTACTGACATCGATGCTCAACACTGATCCAGCGCAGAGACCAACCGACACAGAGTGCCTGCGTCATCCTTGGCTGGTCAAAGTTGCTAGAGAAATTTTCCCGGACGCCGTCGGTCCTGACTTGGAAGACATTCCAGAAGAGGACGAGGAGGACGAGGAGGCTGTATTCCAGGTCTCAGAAGACAGGTTCTCGCAACTAAGCCTCAGCGAAAGGAAGGCTGGCTACAGTGCGCCGGACTACAGTGAAGAGGAAGACGACGACGATGAAGAGGAGTCTGAGCCAGAGGAGGAGCCTTTGGAGATTCACAAGTCCAAGCGCATCAAGCATGACCAATTGCATTCACGTTTTCAGTATCGTGGCGCCTCTGAATCTGACTCTAGTCCTGAGGTCTCTTACGCATCGCGCAGGTCAGCGGCAAATGGTGGCAACTACACAGTTTCACAGCGCGCCCCTGCAGCGAGATCTCGACTTTTCGGCGAGATAGGTCAGTCGGCCCTACAAGGCTCCGTGGCCTTGGACCGACGGACCCATCAAGCTTTGTTCCCTGAGGACGAGTCGGAATTCAGCGGACAAGATGCCACAGACAGTAAGAGTCCCAGAGCAAACCAGTCCGCTAAGCGTTGTAACACGTTGTCAATGGAGAACCTGACAACCCCAATGAAGGATTCCAACAGTAACTGCCCTTCCGACAGTCTCCTTGGCACCGAGTCCATGGTTCGAGATTTGCACATGGACTCTCCGAGATCCCCAAATTCGCCTGAAGGAGACCAGAATGAGCCGACCACTCCTCGAACACCTGACATATCTCAACGGCATAGCTTGCAGGTCTCGGATACATCAACTCCACGCGTTGCGCCCGCCCAGAAAATCTCTTTTGTCAAGGATCCTTCACAGCCATCTCAAGAGTCGACTCCAAAGCAAAGGAGTGGATTCAGCCGACAGATTCAATTGCCTGTAACAGCATCATTCTTTTGGGATGCAAAAGACGAATCCACCCATAACAACGAATATTCTTCCAAAGTCAGCGGCATTGACTTTAGTCGAGGTCCCGTTTACGTCGATCGAAAAAAACTCCTCTCCATGCCTTCGACACTCGTTCCTTCTGACACAAGCGAAGACGAGACGGACAGCAGCACGAATCGGAGGGGGAGCGAAGACGTCCCAGACACCACTGCTGGCGCATTACAATCCTATTCTTCCGTTGACGGCGAATTCCGTCGCCCAAAGCCGCGCTTGGGCAATCTCACCACCACCCCTGATTCCTTCTTCCACACAGTGCTTCGTCTTGAGAACAGGGTCGAGGCATTCGGCCGCAATCCAGAATGTACACTTACTTACCCGGACATACAAGATACGCGCGTCGGCAAGAATGCTTTCACGCTATGGCATCACGCCCGCGGCATCGAAGAAGCAATCGCCTCCAACAAGGACTGGACCAAAATGGACGGCCTCAATGTCCAAATCCACACAATCTGCCGCCGTGGCGTCGAAGTCAATGGCGTCCATCTGCCTCCTCCGCCGCCAGGCGGCCGCGTTCAGTACGGCATCCTGTACACGGGCGACGTGATCACCGTCTTCAATAACTCCAAGGGCGAGGTCCTCAATTTCGTTTGCGAATTCTTCCACGGCGTGTCGGCCAATCGTAGGCCTGCTGATAAGCCTTTTAAGCCGCTGATGTCGACTTGCACCGCTACGTTTGACGCAGGGCATTCTTTGAAAAGCTAGAGTCAAGCTGGCCGTTTTCCACATTGTCGTTTCCCCCCTTTTTCCTCATCTTGCTAAGCCATGCCAAGATACCGGTTTTCTTTCTTCCCATGCAGTCTTTTCAGACACCTTTGTAAAAGCAGATTTTTTTTTTTCTTTTCTTTTGGGAACACCAAAGGTGCAAGCGGCGGTATGGGATTTCAGGGGGGACTACCGCACCTGCACGGATTGCTCGTATTGCGAGGTTGAGTTACTACTGCCAGGATAGAGATACCACACCCTCCACCGAACTTTAGCATTTGCTGCTCAATTTGCCAGGGATTGGCCCTCTCTTCTCCCCTTTTTTCTTTTTTGCTTTTGCACCTACCTACCTACCAATGGAGACAGATAGAAATCTTGATTCCAGAATTATTTACAACGGTCCATGGTACAAGTGATGAATATGTGAGCATTCATACCATGAGAGGAGTGGATGTGGATCGTTTTAAGGTCTTGTGGGTGAGGTCAGGGAGCATTCGGGTGGCGTGAACGGCCTCGGCCTGCTTGTGGGAGCACATCAGGCGGACACAGGCAGTAATCACATAGGATTCTCCTCATGTCAAATCAAGGCTTCAAAATTCCTGCTCCCCAGTCTTGCACATGGCAAAATTTATGCATTTCACTTTCCATCGTCATTCATTCCAAGCCTGCCTAATTCACCGCACCACCTGTTCGCTATCCGTTCGTCGCTTGCCAAATACCACAAAATGGACTTTTCTCCTCCTTCGTCTCTATGCCACCGAAATGCTGACAATCTTGATATCCTCCTTCGGCTTCTCCTTGTGCGTCGACGTCTTCTCAATCGCATGAATGACATCCCACCCATCAATCGCCTTGCCGAAGACCGTATGCTTGCCGTCGAGCCAGGGGGTATCGGCCGTGGTGATGAAAAACTGCGAGCCATTGGTATTCGGGCCCGCATTCGCCATGCTCAGCGAGTACTTCTTGTGCTTAGCCTCGGGGCTGATTTCGTTCTCGAAGACGCCGCCCCAGATGCTCTCGCCGCCGGTGCCGTCGCCCAGCGGGTCGCCCGTCTGGATCATGAAGCTCTTGATGACGCGGTGGAAGATGACGTTGTCGTAGTAGCCGTTGCGCGCGTGCGTGACGAAGTTTTCGACGGCTTTGGGCGCGATGGAAGGGAAGAGCCGCAGCACAATGTCGCCCAGCGTCGTGTGCAGCGTGGCGACGGCGCCGCTGCGCACCTCGTTGGCTTGGGCGGGCGCGTCGGGCCCGGATGCTCCCACGTTGCGCGCTTTCTCGTTGTGCACGTCGCGCTCGGATTTGCTGATTCTGTGTGGTAAAGGGCGTCAGCATCAAGATTTTCTACGCCGGCTCGGGAGAAGGGGGCACGTACGGTTCGTCGTTGCTGAACATGTAGAAGCGCGGCTTCGCAGAACCGGTGCTAATCAGCAACGCGTCTCTTGCCTCGGCCTCCTTCAGCAGTGGGTTGTCACTGGCGGCCATCTCGACCGTCGTCACAGCCTTTCTGTCCGGCTGGCCTTGGTATAGCGCGAGATTCAGGGGGCGGAACGGCTCCGTCTTGCCATACACCTTGACGATGCGGTTCTCAAATGTGTTGAGGACTTTGACGCCCACGATTGACCCGTACAGCACAAAGTGGCCTGTCTCGTCAAATACCACGTTCATCCGAGGACGCGTGAATTCATTGTCGAGATCGCGCTCGACGGCGAGACGGCGTCCAAACTCTAGCTCTTCGAATTTGTGGTATGCAGTCCCTGCTTGCTGCATCTCGATGGCCGTGTTGATCGACTCGTCATAGCAGCGATGCAGCTTGCCAGAAGCAAAATCGAATATGCGCACCTGCCGGTCCGGGAATGAGAATGTGGCAAACTGCTTGCCGTCTGGTGATATTGTCAAGGATGAAGGCACGCTCTTTTCCTTTTTGAACAGGTAGAGGCTGGTTTGGCTTTTGAGCTTGAAGACATTCTCAGGCAGGTTGAAGGGCTCTTGTGGCGCCCAGTATTCCAGCATGCCTCCCACATCACAGGAGATGACGCAGTCGTACTCATTGTTGAACGACATCAACGAGACTGGCTGTCTGTGCATGCGCTTCAGCGTGTGCAGCGGCTCCTTGTTCTCGCCCCGCCCGTCGTATATCCTGATGAAGCTGTCGCTCTCGAGCGCAACGGCAAGAAGCGGGAGCGGTGCGCCTCTCCTGTGGATCCAGCAGACACACTTGGGCACCGACTCAAATTCCAGCATCGTAAGTAGATCGAACGTGACCACGTCAAAGATCTTGACCGTCTTGTCTGCGCCGGCCGTCGCGAAGCTGCGCCCGTCTGCGCTGACGCTGACCGACATGATGGTCTTGCCACCATGTGCGCTGTACTCCTTGACAAACTCGATGCCTCCCTTATTCTTCTTCCAGAATTTAACCACCCCATCGATTGAAGTTGTGATGAGGAAGTCCGTCAACGGTGTAAACGTCGTGTAGCACAATTGGTCCCTGTGCATCAAAGACCGCGAATACCGCTCGGCAGCAGGCAGCGCGGCGACATAGAGATTGGCATAAGGGAGCTTTCGTTTCCGTTTCTTGGGGGCGTGCGAAGGTAGCGCTGGGCCAAAGTCGTCATCGTCGTCCGAGGATGAATCTGCGTGATGTTGTTAGCCTGGCGCGTTGGACATGATACTGGAGCTTACCGTCGCCATTGGCGGCTGCTGGAGCATCTTGCGTCTCGTCAAAAGTGCGCTTTCGCGCGCGCGACGCCTCCGACTCTTGATCACTCATGTTGTGGTGGCGCAAAAGATGGGATGCATTCTTGGTGTATGGCCTCGCGGTCGGGAGACGCGACTGCACGGGATCGGCCCGACCCCAGATATTGACCTGGCTTCCGGTCCGGGTTGCCCGTCCACCTTCGGCTTCGTCGACCTTTTGCGGTAAAATCACAACATTACGTCATGGGAATTTCGAAGAGCTATCTTTCTTTCATTCTCACACATTATCGGTGCAATCACTATGGCATATCATGCGTGGGAACTTTGAAAGGCAAGCTGGTCCAAAATCGCGGCATGACTGCTGTGTTCGAAAGGACACCTCGACCCGTCCTCATCAAGCCGCACCTGATTGGATATAACGTCTTTTACCACCGGGCATTCTCAGCCTTGGAGTTTACTAATAGGTCTAGGCTCGCTTGGTCGAAGGATGCCCATTATCTTTGGCCTGGGAACCTCGCGCGACGAAGATCGAAAGACACCCTTCTGGACGGAAGATATCCTCCCCGCCTCGACGACACCTTTGGGCTTTGCTTTGACGACTTGTTGGAAAAGAGCACCTGTAAGATGTCGGTCCAAACTAGGACCAAGCGGAAAATTCTATTGACTGAGCACGAGGAGAATCCGACCTCGCAGCGGCATGGCAGCCCGCTATCAAGATTGAAGAAGCCTGCTGATTCCTGGACACCTTCGACCGCTTACTCGATGTCCATGGGCGACAGAGCGAATTCTATTTTCTTGAGCCATGGAACTCGTTCATCTGCTCTAGCGCTGTGTCATCCCCAAGGTTGAACGCGGCTTCCAGAAACGAGATCAGAGCCACGACCCCGACCCCGAATGTGGCAGCACGTAGTCAACCTCCTCTCATCTACCCACTTAATGCACAAGTAGTTGGGTAGAATCAAGAGACGTGGACTGTCAATGCTAGCCTACTGTTGTTCAAGGGCATTCAATTACGCGCCCCTTGCGATCCTTCATGCCAAGAAGTTTAGAAGATATCGAGTTGGCCACCGTCCAATATCATCGGAATATTCCAGCGGTCTGCAGCGCAATTCGTAATCTAGAAGAAAAAATCGGGTCATTCCCACTTTGTTCCCACACCAACTCGGTACTGGGGAGGCCAACGACGACGCCTGAAGAGCCACGAGCCATCCCGGATTGCGATGACCCGTCACCGACTGCAGCACGAGTAATCAAGCCAGTCTTCCGCCAAAACAATCCCGGATAGTGGCAAAGAGGAGTTTCCCCTCATGGGAGATCATATCCTCTCACGTCCAATAGTCCGCGCAAACCTCAGGTATTTGGTAGGCTTCTTGCGTACTGGAAAACGATATCCACAGCATGAGCTTAATTCGAAAAGAGCTTGAGCGGTTTACAACGGTACCATTCGAAGAAGGGGTACTCCCAGACTACTCAGATTGGCAACCACGAGGTCATTGGACCACTTCAGAGTCCCCCGTCTCTTCAGACACGTAAAAATGGCTTGGACATCTAGACTTCGGCACAAACACCCGTCGTGTGTTCAGCACCCGAGCACGTCCCACGGGAGCCGGAGCGAGAGTTTGGATTCCTAGCATGCATTGCGATCATCCAAGGCGAGCCGAATCAAATGCCTCGTTTAGGAAAGGCTGCCGTAGGGAGACCGCTTCCCCGCAAGCCCAATCCCGCTTGTTGAGAACGACGCCCTGTTGTCTTCATCACCGCCAGACTGCGCCTTGCGATTTGCACGTACGCGAGCGCAGACGTATGTATGTGATGAGCCTGCATTAAGCGGGTTCATCTCCGCGGACGTAGGACTGGGGTTCGTGCCGTGCCGAAAGGATAGACACGCCAGGGTGGTAAGTTGTCATGAATAACCTGTCCATGCTCGCATTATGTTGGAGCTACGTACCCTCTCTGTGACAGGGCCAAAGACATTGACTGGATGTCTCGGGTTGTTGATAGACCTAGCGTTTCAGAACCCCGGCTTCGATTGTTGAGTTCACCAACTTACACAGCTTGTCGATTGAGCACATCGAGATCAGTCTCCACTCATGCGGCATTCGGAAGTGGCTCGCTTGCATCAAACAATTCGGCCAGTCAGATATGAGAATGTTCAACAGATAAGCACTGTTCTGAAAGGAGACGTGGCTTGGGAAATGGTTCTAGAGGATCAAACGACGAGAGGACATTCGCTCTCAGTTTTCCGGGTACGGACGGTAAGCCAAGGAAATCGAACATCAAGAATAAGGGACGAAGCTCGTCGAGGTCTCGAGAGGCAAAGAATCAGAAGAATTCAGCCGCCTGACTACTGCGGAGCAACCAGTCACGTTGACCGCCAAGACACCTCTTCAATGAGCCTCAAGTGGAGCATTTTCGCTTGCCTAAGGAGTCATGAGTTTGAGGTCGAATAACTTCTTACGTACAGTGAAATCACCAAGAGAGCCTCTGTAATATTGCTCGGTTCTTTGAGTCCTTCGAATTCTTTGAAGTTCGAACAACACTTTACCCCGTGACAACAACAAAAAGGCTTTGACGAGTCTCTCAGTCCTTTGCAGTTCTGCCCCATCGCAAACTTTGTTCAGTCGAGAATTCCTTCTATAATCATCCCCGACGTTGATTTTTGACCCGGAAAGGTCCCTTGCGTCAGTCATCCTGTGGCTGAGCGTCACTTTTAGTCATCGATGTTCCTCCTTGAACGCTCGAGTAAGTATAAGAGGACTTTGGAAATCAAGTTCCAAGAGACCCGAGACTTGAGAGTCATGCTACGCAAAGAGAGGAGGCATCCGCCGCAGCCCTCCAACGTGGTCACTGCCGCTGTCAGTAAATGCCCATCAGCCACCAACGGACGGGCAACACAAACACTGAGGATCGCACTTCGACATTCCATGCTGAATCATTGGTGGGTAAATCCCGTAGAACAAAGATCTCGCCTCATAACGGGACGAGCAGACTGATGTGGTAGGGTCGGAAAGTAACAGCCACTCGACATCCGTCCTCATGATCTACCCATTTCCCAAAGCTCAGAGCTTCAAGTAATCCTCGACGCCATCCGTACCCTTCTGCGCCTTGCGTCCACCGTGTGTTGATGATCGCGAACCCGAACTCGGAAAAACATGGCTTTGCTTCACCGACATCGACGGACAGCTGAGGCACTCGGGGCCACGCCGGTGAAATAGGCACACGGTCTCGTAAGTCGAGCATCAAAGAGCACAGTCGCCAGCGGAAAATCATGATCAAGGCGACAGTGAACGACTTGTGCGTCGAAAGGGGTGTTTGAAAAGACGACAGCCCCTTATCGAATGATGACCGCTCGAAGCCTTGGGACCAAAACCACCGGTCAACTGAACCACAGATCCTTGTTTGATCAAGGCTTGTATCATGAGCCATGGTTGCCGGACGAGGTGGTCTCGACTCTCTAGGGCGAAGTGCCTTGTGAGCCTGGGTCTGTGCCAGGGGGTCAAAGGGTGACAGGGGAGCAACGACCACCGCGCCCGCCAAGAACACTTTCATGTTGTCACGGAAGCTGAACGTGCCGTCGATTGAGATTTTTCGCTGTTGGGCTCCCGTTTTCGTCTGGTCAGGCGCCTGGAGTTGACCGCCCTCTGGTAGCCGGGGAGATGTCCGCCGGACAGATGGACTGGGCCGCCGCCGCTGCGGGTCAAACCTCACCACCACACGCGCCATACACGCCTTCACGACCACTGCTCGTTTAGATGCTGTCGGATACCGCACTGACAAGGTTGATGACTTGCAAAAGCGCTTAACGGAAGAGCTGTTGCTCGCAACTCAAGGCTGTACGAAATTGGTTCGTAAGTTGACGTCGGAACTAGCCTTGCGTGAGAAGCGTCGCGTCCATGAATCTGGGCACGCCTTAAAGAGTATCCAGCGCCAGAGAACAAAAGAAACACATCTCATTGGCTCAAACGAATCTCTGGCGCAAAGTAGCAACTACAATTCCTCGAGACTTCGAACTATGGCGCTTCCATCCATCAAAATAAGATGAGTAATCAACAACCATTGCGACGAGCTCACTTTAAGGGATGTTGACGGTCAAGGATAGATTGCGCCATTTCTGCAGTATACCGATGTCTGCACGCGATACAGACCCTGCTTCACTATTACCCAGCGCCTCGACCTGCCTCGTCTTGCGAGCAAGGTGAGATGCGGTCGGTAGAATCCCCGCGTCGTCGGAACTGCCTTGAATCTCGAGATGGTTGCCCGGGAATTATGAGACCACTCGCAGAATATGTTCGCAGAGCTCTCCACACTGTCTCGTAGATGTTGTTGGATCTCTTGGACCTTCCTCTCGCTGTCGGTTGCCTGCTGGATGAAACCGCTGTCATGAACAGAGTTGGAGGAGTAGGATGTGGTCCAAATGGGATTCTTCCCTTGGACAATTGCTCCACCATGCCGAGCAAAGAAAGCGGTCGAGACCTCCATCACCGAGTCTGCTTCCGACAGCCCTGTGAGCCGACCGGATCCGCCTACAGCGGGGAGCATGTCTGCCTTCCGCTTCAGGCAGCAGTAAGCCCTCAAAACCAGCGCAAGGGCAGACGGATAGAGTCAGACGGGCGGTGAGGTAGAGGAGGTCGAGGCATTTCCAGCGCAACCATGGGCAACCATGAAGATGACGTGAGGCAATAAGAGAGGAGTTATAGACACGCCCCCTTTTTGGCCCCCACGTCGCCCCCTCGTCCGACTTTCCTCCACAAGATCTCCACGTCACCTCCACACAAACGAACCGGAAGGTCGCAGGCACGTGGGATCCGCATCCGCAGCATCCACGGCTGCCACGAGGCTCCAGGATACGCAACAAGGAGCACCTTGCCTGGAAGCGGCCGAGCTCAGCCCGCTGTGCAGCACACCCGGACCAGACCGAGCGAGTGAGAGGCAGAACGACACCATGTCATCAGATTTTGGGCGAGTGTGAGCGAGGCATGCACGACAACGGCCACGCGACAAACGTCGTCGACCGCCAGAACCGCCCGTCGGCGACCAGAGGCCCGACGGCAGTCAGAGAAAGCAGCGTCAAGTCAAAAACTCTACCCTACCCCCCCTCTGCCCAAAAAGCTAAAACAGTCTCACCTGCCGTCCCACACAACAAAAAAACCCTACCGCTCCGTCCCGTCTCCCTCGCTCTCCGTCTCGAGACACCCGCTGCGTATCCAAAATAAAAAATCTCGCATGTCATGCCACGACGCATTCCACGGTCAAGGAAGAGGAAAAAGCAAAAAATCGACAGAGATGGAAAAATTCCGCCTGCGGATCCAACTGCTTGCTGTCCACTGTCGGATCCGTCATCCTATCGCCCTCCCTGTCTCAATGCCATCCACCCATCCACTGCGTCGGGACCGGGGCCCCCGCGCGCTGATGCTGTATGCCGTTGGACGACATGCATGCTGTGCAATGATGTCTGCATATTCGCATCGTGTCTCCCACGTTTGCGCGGCGTCAAAGGGGGGCAGGGGCCTGCGACTGTGCTCGGAACCCAGCCAATTGCCTGCGGCGCCGACCGACGGAATCGACACACGGCATTTTGCAAGTTGTTGGTCGTGGCACATGGCGCGGCAGATGGGAGAGACGAGCAGAGTCGATGGGCGTGGATGGAGGAGCTGCGGGCGCGGAGAAGTCCGTTCTCTGATGGGGAGCAAGCTAAGAGAGAGAAGACGTGCATCCAGCCTCCCACAAGGTGAAGAGACGAGCAAACCTGATTACCGCCTCACAGCGATTTCAGCCAGCCAGAGGACGGTTGCACAGGGGGTCGCAAAAGAAATGGCGACTTCGGGCGGGGTACTTGAATGCTCCGAGTTATCTTCTCAGATGTTGGCGTTTTGCGAGTGAAAAGTCAAGATATGTATACAGGGAGTGATCAAACACCTGGCTTCCCAAAGACTCAGACACTTGAGCTCCTTGAAGGATAGTTCCAGGGAGCATTCAAGCACTCCACGCCGCTTTGGAGTCGCTGTTTCTTTTGCGACCCACTGTGGTTGCGTGTGTCACAACCTCTGCTTCAAGCACGCTCCGCAACCATCTGCCTGCCATGCCTCCATACAGACGTTGACAGATGAGCGCTGTACGCATGATATAGCTCAACCCAGCGCTGTGGATGTAAAAAGTGGTTCCTTGTTGCTCGGCTGACTTAGTACGAGCCGATGCTCTTCTTGCTTACATACCTGGCCACGTTCCATGACGCCCGTCAAATCGCACGACATGAGCAGCAGGCAAGTAATTGCGCGCGCGAAGAAATGAGAGAACCGCCAAGCTGCAGCGCTCGACATGTCGGAAATCCCGATGGTTGTTGAGAAACAAACCACTCAATTGCCAAGCAGAGGCACTAGGAGGAAAAAAGAATTCGAACAGGAGTCTATTCCGCCTCTCCTGTGCGGACACATTCCCCCTACCCCCTATCACTCCATGCTTCTATCCGCTCCTAATTTTCCAACCCCGTCCCCCACAGCACATCCGCCCTCTCCCCGCCCGCCTTCTCCCCGGCCGGCGGCCATCGGCTTTTTCGATCCATGCGTCGCATGATTCCCATTCCTCATCCCATCCCCCATGGCTTATTCCATCCTCTCTGCTGGCTGGCTGCAAGCCCCCCCATGCCATGCCAAAGCGACCCTTACCATTGCATGCATCCCTACCCGATCGCCAGCCAGCCAAGCACGCAAGCCGGCAGTCAAGCAAGGCCAAGACAGCGCAGTTTCCGCCATGACCTTCCCGAGCGAACCCGGCGCTGCGGCGCGCGCGGCCTTTTGACTGGTCGCCGTTGGCTGCTGTCGTTGGTCGTCGTCTTCCTTGCCTAGGCTGTGTTTTTGAGGCGCATGCTGCCTGCTTGCTGCTTGCGCCTTGTTGCTATCCATCATGGTTGCTGCTCTTGCTCTGCTGCAACATGTAGTCAGAGAGATTGCGCGGTGCTGCGCCCACGTGTGCTGCGTGTATCTATGCGTGCGTGCGTGCGTTTTTGTCCTTCTGCCGACATCTCCCCACACGCGACATGTCCGCAGCCAGGCAAATCATGCTTACACGTGCGCGGTGCTGCTGTTGGAGTAGCTGTCGTGCGCTGCGTAAGTACGACAGACACAGACAGTAAGAAAAACGTGCTCCTCGTCGTCCTTGCACCTCGCGTGCCGCGCAAATGGGCTCGGATCGCCTCGCCCTCACCCTTGCGCATGGGTGAGCGTTGGGTTTGGGTCGGGGGGGAGGGGGAGGTTGGGTTTGCTGCGGTTGAGTTACGGTTAGCATCAAAGTTCAAAGCCTCGTCTGCGTCGTCCCTTCGACGTCGAGTCGACGACCCCCAACCCGAAGCAAGCAATGATCGGCATCTCGTCTGGTGGTTTAGAGTTGGGCAAAGTCGCGTCTGTCTTTTCGCTCGTGTCGAGGCTACTATTACGAACACACGGGCGGGACAGCAGGCAGGCAAGTCGAGATGCTGGTCGCGTGTTTGCATGGTGGTTGGTCGAGAGCCACTGCGAACCCTCGACGGACGGGAAGTTTGCTGCTGGCTGCGCGAATTCGTCTCGTTCGTGCCGTCTCGTCTCGAGGTGCGCCCTGCTTGCGCGTGTGGGTGGATGGCTGGCGGGCTGAATTGAGTGGGAGGAGGATGCGTGGATGGATGGATGACGAGTGGAGTCCAAGTGGAGAAGGTCGTAGGGATGTTTGAAGCATATCGTGTAAACGGGACGGTGGGCAGAGGGCCGAAGGCGGGCTTCTGTCTGCTTGCGAGGGGGATGTTGGTTCGGCGGTTTGTCCACCGCGTGGCTGGAGTGGGTCCCCCCATTTGACTGTGAATCAGGGGGTGCTAGGGATGGCAGGGGAGATGTGTCGTTGAGGCGGCCGCTGCTCTGTGGGAGTGAGTCCGTTGTCAGTGGCAAAAAATCTTGATCGTACAGGTCAGTCTGGCATGTGCAGAGGGCCTAGTGATCGATAGACAATCATCAATGGGTGTGTAGATACACGTTGGTGTTGAGAAAAGTGTAGAGTGACCTCATCAATTCATAGCAACCTAGCCGACATGGACGCCACGATTTTGCGCTGCCCTACGACGACTAAAAATGCGCTTAATGTGCTTGGACCTGACACGAGGCGTAGGGAAGGGAGAGGAGCGAAGGCAGAAAAAGGCGTGCAGAGGTGCGGTGGTGCGTGACGAGGCACAGTAATTGGGGGTCCGGAGGGACAAATTGCCTGTTTGGGTATACCGCCTCCCCGCACGTCAACCACATGGCAGCGCTTCCGACGCGGGTGATGATCATCAGCGTTTGCTTGCGTATGAAGGAGTCAGCATTGATGTTTGATGTCTTGCAATCGCGTGAGTGAAAAAAAAAACTGCTAGCTTTGCCATTGGCTACACTTCGAGTGAGCTGCTGGTGAGAATAATGGTCTTGAATCATGCAGACTGTTTTGTGTTTTGGTGATGCGGGAAGAACAGCTGGCGTTGGATGGAAAACTTCCAGAAGCGGCGCAGCAGATTGGAGCAAGATAGGCTTGCTTTCGCAGTTCTCAGCGGGGTCTGGCCTTTGGTTTGGCATTTTGGGGGCCATCTTGGCGCTATTCCCGCAGGCAAACAACCACGTAGAGTTTGGACGAGTTTGATGACGGGATTCACACATCTTGAAACCCGATCCTTTGCAGATCCCACTCATGGCGAAACTCGAGCGAAAGAGAAACGAGAGAGAATGAGCTCATAGCTATGCAGCTGGCTGGCGTCTTCCGCGGACATGAAGAGAACGTGCCCGCTGAACCCTGGTCCGAAGGATTGATTGGCGTTGCGGCGCTGGGCAGCAGGAGCACCTACGCTGCCACAGTGTGGCGTGGTTTGCGTGGGGAAAGGCATTTTGATCTGGATGCTCGTCATAATCAGCATAGCCAAGCGAGCTAGCTACGTAGCTGGCGAACGATGGCAGGCGAGACAGACTCGTAAACTTCTTCTGGAAGAATGTAGCGAAGGAGGGATATCAAGACAATCCTACCCATCCTGGCAGGTTGAGCCGCTGCTGCCAGCGACATGACGAACAGAGGGACCATTTTAAAAAAAGTGCAGCCGAGAATCCTACTGTCCTGCCAGCGGAGTTGGCCGCGTGGAGGTCACTTGGGAGGTTGAGGATCGACAAAAGGACTTGGGTCACAACCAAAAATTTTTGCAGTGGGCATTTGACTGCTACCGTCTCCAAAGATCCTGATGGCTTGTTGATGATTTTTCCATGCTGCAGATTGGTACTCCCTCGGAGCATTTGGAGCACCCGTTGTTGCGTTCCACGACTTGCCTGGTACTGTGTTGCCGCGGAGGTGGTGGACGACAACAACGGCAAGCGCCAGCACACGGCACGCATGTCTCAGACTTTCCAGTTTCGATCCACCGGTCAGCTCAACGGCGGTTGGAAGTGCAGGAGTCTGGAATCCACGCGCCAGCTTGTGTAGCATCCAATCTCTCGAGTTTGGATTCCTCGAGACGGCGGGGACGCGATACCGGGACGATGAGAAGCACCAGGAGCATCCCTTGCGCCCCCCAAAACACCCGTGGCGAAGGAACCAGCGTGTGTGAGTGTGTCGTGCAGACGCCGGTAGCAGTGGCAGAGCCAGGATTCCGGCTACTGGCGCATCTGTTTGTTCCCGGCAGGCTTTTGCGGGAACGGAGTTCCTTCGCTGGCGGCGTGGCGGCTGCCTGTCAACCACGAGGAAGCGCGGGTCACCTATGTCGCAGCGAGTGTCACAGCATGGCAGCAGGCGTGGTGTTTCTGCGGCGGCATCCAGACTTGCTCAACGACTCGCCCTTGCTGGGCCCTGTCTCATCCGCGCGAGAGAAAAAACGGATAAGCATCGGAACAGTGGCAACACAGTTGCACGGCAGTGACCGTGTGAATTCGCCCCCTGACGAAGTCGCGCTTGGACGTGGACGTGGTCGAGCGCGAGAGGAAAAAAAAAGAGGGCCAAAGCGGTGGGTGCAAATTTGACCGCGGAGGGTCTTCGCTGGCGTTGGCTTTTGCAGTTGGCTGTGCAGCCACGCGCGCTCTGACGAAGACGATGTGGGATAAAGGTGCGCTCGACCAACAGCGGAAACGACGAAACATCTTTTAGCCGTGTCTCGCTTGGAGCAACGACGGTCGAAGTTGGAGGAGTCGAAGCGAAGTCGCTGCGCTTTGCTGCAAAGGGCAAAAAGCGAGAGTGTGCTATGGCCTGTGTTGTTTTGGCGGTGGCTAGAGCCCGGCATGTTCCCTGGGCTAAGGGAGACGTGCCTGTATTCGGCATAATGGAACTCCACAACACGGCGCAACGGGCGGGTAATAATACCGTCATCAGGTCATGAAGGAAGTGGGCTGATTCAAAAAGAGAGGCCGGCGGCCAGAGCAGAGCCGGCGGGCAGTTCAGACTCAGGCTTAGGCGTAGGGTCAAGGAAATGTCGTGGCATGGGCCAAGACAAAGACAAAGACTGCTAGGGAGCACCAGCCGACGCCGGCAACAAGAGACCGGGCCGGGCGAGGTACAAGGAAGTCAGAAGGGGGTGGGAAAAAGAAAAAGGGAGACAACCAGGAGGGCATGGCTGCCACGTGTTGGCCATCGGCGTCGGGCGTCGACGTCTTGAACCCGGCAGGTGCAGCTGCAGAGAGGGTGCAGGTGCAGGGCAGGGAGACAGGGCAGTTGCAGGGCAGTGTTTGCAGGGTTGACGTGTGTGACGCAGCCCCTGGAGGCAAACTGGAAATGGCAGCCGTCAACGCCACTCGTCTTGACCGGCCGTGTGGCAGCCCTAGATGAGAGGTTTGGAGGTGGTGCAAAGCAGCATTGCGCGACCATGTTTTGCTGCGAGAGGCTGTTCTGAGATGAGAAGAGGCAGCAGACGACTTGTTGAGAGCGAGCGCCGGCCAAGCGCACAGATATGACACAATGTCCAAGACGTTATGAAGGCCGGATTTAAAGTCTCGTCCCGGCGCCGAGACTGCTAGGCCGGAACTGGCCACCATGGCTTTTGCTGCCCACTGCTGGGATAAAACACAATGCCATTGCAGGGATGTTGGACTCGTACCAGCACCAGCACCAGCACCAGCACTTTTATCAAAAAGACAGGTCGGTCGGAGATTTTAAAGGTCGATGGACATTATTGACGAGATGGAAAGGACGGTAAGGAAGAAGTGGTGGCCTTGGAGGCGTCTTGTCTTTTTTCCCAAGACGTGAGCCGCGGAGCAGCCCGGCCGGCCGCCAAAGAAAACGTGGTCTGGGTGCGGGGAGGCACGTGGAATGCATGGGAGGCAGCCAAAAGGAAAATGGAGATCTTGGAGATCCCCACCGCAAACGCGAACCGCCTGCCTCTCGGTCAGCGGTGAGCGATGCGTGCGACTCGTCATTATGAGATTTGAACGTTGGCTTGCTGCAGCTCTGAAACCCGGGACGCCGCCAGTCGTCGGCGCTTGAAGCTGCAGCGCTTGAAGAAAACGTCTTGTCGTCGGTGTGGAACCAAGGGAGAGAGATCGCAAGCGGATCCAATGCTTCGCCAGTCCTTCTGGAATCTCGTTTGAACGTCTGTGATGATGCAACTGAGGTGGCCAGCGACCGTGACAACAATACGAAGTCCACTTATCTTGTGACAGACTCGATCTTGCAAGGATTACCGCGTGGGAGCCACAGGGGCCCAGGGATGCGGTCGGGGCTGCTTTTTGCGATGGGCGCACGCCGTACGATCATCCTAAGGCCCGCGTCGTGCGTGCTGTGCTAAGCTAGGTGAGCTCAATCAGTCAAGTTAAACCCCGAGCTGGCCTAGTACTAGTCGTAGTCAGCCCACACCCTTGATCCAAAAGGCGCATGCTACTGCTCCCTCGCTCGCTCTTCACCTACCTTACACTAACTGCTGCCCTCTCCAACGACCTCCACCTCCACCACCACCACCACCACAGCTCTCACACTTGCTTTTCCACTGCCTCCCTAGGTCCCGCCGAGCCCTCCTCCAGGAACTCATCAATTCTCTCGCCCGACCGGGGGTTGAAAAGGCAGCATCTGCGCGCCCGCACACGCAAGCAGCAAGCACAGCGAAGCGTCATCTCGCCCACATCCCACTGTTCCGCTGCACGCCGCCCTGCTCGGACGCCGCAAATCGCTGATCAGGAACCACGCGACTTTCCCGGCAACCCGTATTCGCAATCTGTGGACCTGCTGCCACAGACGCATACAAATCCCAACGCGGAAACCCCGTCTCACAATCCCTCGAGGCCAAGCCCGGCTCCAACGACTCGTTGCCCAGCCTTTGAGCAACCCACTCGGTACCAGCCTGCTTGTCGACACTTCTGAAGCGCCATCTTCTCTATAAACCCCCCTACGCTCCCCGCTCAGATCTTTCCAAAAGACCCTCGCCGGCAACATCCTTCAAAATGCATCAAACTTCCTCGAGACTGCTTCGCATGACCGACGATGACCGTCCCTTCACCAAGGTATGATATTTTTTCGTTTTTTTACATCTCGCAGTTTCTTTCCTGCCAACTCGTCAAGACGGAACCAATGGATCAAGAAAGGGGGAAATTTTGGTTGCGCTGGAGCTTCTGCGGAGCTTTTTCGCTGCTGGAAGGGCCCAGCGGAAGCTATCCGTGGTAACCCCTCCGACGCGTTGGTCTCACAAATGCTGCCGGATCTCCGATGGTCTACAGCAGCATCATCAGCGCTCCTTAACCTGGTTTTGTCACTCGAGACAAGACATGCAGCAAGTCGCGAGCCGCAAACGTGCTCGAAGTGGCGATCCGTCCCGACCCCTCTTTTTCTGCCCGTGTTTTGTTTCTTTTGCCTCCTTTTCGCCAACGCTTTGGTTGTGCAGGGCTGACACCTTGCGCGTAGGACTTCAATGACCTCTTTGCGACGCTGATGGTGAGTCTGCCATTGACGCCGCACCGTGTTCGATGGCAGAAAATCGACCACAGTTTCACGTCCGAAGAGGCCATGACCAACCTTGGTTCGCTCAAATTTTCCCAATCCAACCGCATGCCGGATCCCAAGGACCCCTCTAGGATTGTGACCACGACCACCACTACCACCTTCTCAATGGCAAAGGAGATGGCTCGCTCGGTATGTCAAAAGTTTTTGGAGGCACGATTCATCGAATCGGCCGAGGGCAAGTCGGATTTCATGTCGAAGACGGCGGTATGGCAAATGACTCCCAAGGGTCTGCACGTGCTCCAGAGATTTTGCCAGCGTAACGGCATCAACCAAAAGCATGTCTATGAGGTGTTGGACTCGCCACGCAATGTCATGCATCTGGTCATTCTGGAGCGTGAGATTGACTCCGACAAGCTGAACCACGACCAAGCCACAATCGAGGTCGTCTTCAGGCGCTTCGCTGGTTCTGATGGCCCCAATGCCAAGGCGAGCGCTGCTCAAGCAGACAACGACTCGATGGCTGAATACTCCACCGGCATGATCGGTGTCAAAATGGCAAAAGAGAGGAAAATTGGCGACAAGGTGTACCAGAACACTTTTACTGGAAAAGCTGCGGTGGACTGGCTTATGGACTGCAGCTCTATGGTTGACAAGCGGGAGGCATTCGAGATGTGTTCTCTATTCGTCGAGTTCGGTTTGATGGCCCCCGTAGACTCGGCACACGTCCGCTTCCAAGCCTCGAAAGGTGCCATCTACTTTGTTACCGACAAAGGTCAAAGAGTAACTGGCTGGATCCATAACCCCGCGAACGCGCAGAACGGCACCGAGGGCACCACCAACAACAACAGACCGCGCGAAGGCACAACAAGGGACTCCAACGCGAATAGGATGACTGTTATTATTCGCGACCCGGCCCTCCGTCTGTTGTTCAGAGAATTTTTGCGCGAGACTCACTGCGAAGAGAACTTGTCCTTTTACCTGGACGTTAGCGAGTTTCTTGGTAGCTACAAGGCAGCAAAGAGGGCGAACCCGACACCCAAGCTGGAAATCATCCGGGAGACGCTCGCTGCAGCCTACAGTACGTTGCTTCATTCACACCTCCAGGACGAAACTGACAGGCACAGGCCTTTACAACGCTTTCCTTGCCCCTGGCTCCCCCTGTGAGCTGAACATTGATCACACGTTGCGCACGGCACTTGCAGCAAGGATGACCCGCGCTGTCGGCGACGATGAGGCTATGGTCAGGAGTCTAGACGAGGTCGCGACACTCTTCGATCAGGCACAGAACTCGGTCTTCAAGCTCATGGCTAGCGTAAGTCGAAACTTGGCAAGGTATAAAGCGCCATCACTAATCGACCCAGGACTCTGTGCCCAAGTTCATGCGGGAACCCAAGTACGCGACTACCATCCGGGAACGCAACCTCGACTCGGCTGCGCACGGCGCCCTCGCTGCCGCATAGATGACAAGCGTGAAAAGCCTGTACCTTACGGCCACGTGCCACACTACCAGCACCCCTCCACGTCTTCGACCGCGCATCGGAACAGCGGCACCGCCATCGCTCCAGGATGACCAATTCCACCCAGCCAGAACAAGGCCTTTGCGCATGACGGCCTTCCCAGCCGCGTCGAAGAGGAGGACACTCGAGGAAGGGAGAGTTGAAGCCAGCAATACTACATCAGCGACGGAGTTGATTGGATGCATCATTATACGGGGTGATTTTTCATTTCTTATGCCACACATTTGCGGGGCAGCTTGGCTTTTGTCCAACCCGCGCGTGGTTGCGCGGTTTGGATCTCTCACGCTCCACAGTGTTTTGAATGTCGAGGGTCTTGGGAGCAAATGTTCACGACAAGTGAGCTAGACCGGCGTTCTGGGGATTCGTTTCCAAAAACGAAGATTTGTTTTGCTTTCTCTGGTCTGGCTGGTGTCGTCGGCCATGTTTGTTTCCTTGTCAGTCTAAAGGCTTCTTCTCTTTGTTGTTTCGTTTGTGCAGCGCATGCTGGATAGCGCTCAAGGTCCGGGCCGGGGTGGGCGATTGGCATGGGGAAGCAGAAGTCTCAGGGGAGGGAAATATTCGCGGTAGTAAGGGAGACACCGGAATGTACACTACCAGACTAGCATAGGATAACAAACCATGTTAGAAAACAAAGCGGCTCGGCCAGTCGGCTTGTGAAGCGTTACCGCCTGAATGCCCGACGGCTGCCTGCATCTTGGCTCCAGATCGGGAAG
Organism: Phyllosticta capitalensis; assembly: GCF_038381095.1. NCBI lineage: Eukaryota > Fungi > Ascomycota > Dothideomycetes > Botryosphaeriales > Phyllostictaceae > Phyllosticta > Phyllosticta capitalensis. The sequence goes on from NW_027117440.1 coordinate 1,495,578, forward strand.
GATTCCCCTTACACTTGTGTTTGCTCCACGTGACTTCATGACGCGACGCGTGCGCGACCTCTTGCCGCCTCGACCGCTTGCCACAGCAACACCAGGCATGCAGTTGTTCTGATTGCACAGATTCTCGTTGCTCTTGAATTATCCGCTGCTCTCTCACCTCTCACCATGGGTCCACTACCCAGTGTAAGTTGTCCTCACCGGTTGCGACGTTGCGCGCGCGCAACCCACACGTCAAGACCCACTTGAGCCGCGCTGACCCAACTTCTACTGCAGTCTCAAGCGGCCCCAATCCCAAAAGATCTGCCGTTCCGAGTTGTCTCCAAGACCATCGGCCAAGGCGCATATGCATTGTTGGTGTCTTCCCTGCCCGTCGCATAAAAGTCGACAGCTAACTGTGGCGCTCAGTATCCGTAAAGCAGTCCCTCCAACCGCTTCAAACCCAGTCATTGCGGTCAAGTTCATAAACAAGGACCATGCATACCGTACAGGTCGCCTTAAGCCCAGCCAAATTCAGCACGAAGTGACACTCCACAGCTACCTTGGCAGGCATCACAATGTGATCCAGTACTTTAGCCATGGCGAGGATAAGCTCTACACCTGGATTGCCATGGAGCTGGCCGAAGGTGGTGATTTGTTTGACAAGATTGAAGCAGACGAGGGCGTGAGTGAGGACGTTGCCCATCTTTACTTCACCCAGCTCATCAATGCCGTTGGATACATGCATTCCAAAGGCGTCGCACATCGTGATATCAAGCCGGAAAACCTGCTCCTATCAATTGACGGAGACCTCAAACTCTCCGACTTTGGTCTTGCGGCCTTGTTTTCCAATCACGGCAAAAAGAGGCTCTGCACTAGCATCTGCGGAAGCCCGCCGTACATTGCGCCAGAGATTGTGGCCATTCGCAAATCCAAGGCCAGCAAATCGCCAGTTCAGGGCTACGAGCCCAATGTTTCCGACATTTGGAGCTGTGGCATCGTGCTCTTCGTACTCCTGGTCGGCAATACGCCTTGGGATGAGCCTACGAATAACAGCTATGAATTCAACGAATACATTCAGACAAATGGCCGGACGACAGATGAGCTGTGGAGGAAGATTCCCCCTGATATTTGCTCTCTGCTTCGAGGCATGCTCAAACTCGACCCCAAAGAGCGCTTCACACTCGATGAAATCCGTACCCACCCTTGGTACACCCGTGCAAACCCACATCTGGCTACTTCTGGTCGCATCGACAACCCCATCCGCCTCGCAACACAGATGCTCGAGGCTCTTCACATCGACTTTGATACCAGTGTGCCGGCATCTCAAGGGGAGCCCACAGGCGCGTCTGACCCAATGGACGTGGACAGCGGCATCGAATTCGCCTCGACGCAGCCCGAAACCGCAGGCATTTCCGATGTCGACTTTGACTGGGAGCGCCCTCCACGCCTCGCCATCACTGACGGCATGTCCGCCTCTCAACCCACGGACTTTGGCGCCCGTCCGTCCATTAGGGCCGCTGCAAACAATCACATCGCCAGCGCCGCCCAGCGCGCCTCGCAAAACCTCGTTGCCCACCTGGCCGACTCGCCGTCGCTGACGCAATTCTCTTCCACGCCCTCCGTGCCCATCTCACTCACGCAAGCCGCGCGCCGCTTTGGCGACATTGTGCCGCCGTACAGTCTGACGCGCTTCTTCTCGCCCCTCTCCTTCTCGCTGCTGCTGCCGCTCCTCACCGAAGCGCTGCACCGGCTCGGCGTCCCCGTCCCACCGCTGCCGGCGTCGGCACTTGAGGGCAAAGACTCGGAGACGTGGATCCGGGTCAAGACGGTCGACGGGCGCCAACAGGGCCTCAATGGCGTCATTGCAGTGGAGCGGATTGGCGCCGCTGATGTTGGTGATGATCTGGAGGCCGATGTCTGCGAGGTTCGCTTTGTCAAGGTGAGAGGCGATCCTCTCGAGTGGCGCCGCTTCTTCAAAAAGTGCGTCGTCCTCTGCAAGGAGGGCGTCGTGGTGCCGAATTGAGTTGCCTATCTTGGTGACGATGGCGGTGGCCGTTGTGGTTTGAGTGCACGACGGTCTCTTGGAGTTGGCAATGCTGTTGGATGATGCCGCTCTAACGCGGCTTCTTCCTCCTCCCCTCAATCCAACTGATTCACCCAACCTGTCCACTGGGTTCGAGACGGGACGGCATGATAAACCGTTGCACTGACGGACGAGAGCATTTTGCATTTGGCATTGGCATCTGCCGTTCTTGGGATAGACGAGTTTTTTTGGACCCTCGACTTTTTCTACTCCTTTCCTTCCCTTCTCATGCAGCTTCAAGCATCATAATACCTTCCCGTCGCCGAACCATGGCATTAGATAGATTCCTCTTCCTTTCACTTTCCCATGCCCTTCTCCTTTTCCCCTTCCTCCCTCACCACTTTCTCGCGCCTCACCCAGCAGGCGAGCGACCATGAGCGAGGACATCATGCACACGTCCTGCATGCACACTTTTGCCCGGCTTTCAGCGAGCACATCTTAGCTTAACATACATACCCACTCCCCGGCCGTTGTTGCGGCTGGGAGAGCAAAGATTTTGATGGATAATTAGTTGTTGGTTCGATGATGGTCAGCTGGTTGGCGTAGAAGACAAGAAGAAAATTAAGAATTTTGGTTGTTGACTTGATCTGATTTGGTGATTTGATGACTCCTGCAGAACCTGCTCCGAGAGTGATTGTAAAGACACAAGCACCAATTTGCCTTGCCCATCTCCCCCCTACTGCCCCTGAACGAACCAATCTTTGCAAGCGCAAGGTAGGTACCCTGAACATCCACCATATAACCCCCGACAACAACCTCAATCGCCGGACACATAGAGGGCGTTTCCTAGGCTAGGGGCTAGCCCAGGAAACGCCCTCCATGTGTCTTTTTTTGCTTGACATTATCACTCGGTCCTAAAAGGGTAAGTGGAGGGATGGGCGTTCGAGTCCACGACTGCGCACTCTACTGGTGTCGTTTCTTAAGTTTAGGGGTCGTGGGGTGGTGGTTTCGTTGGGGCATTAGCAGTAGTAGGGGTAGGTACGTAGGTGGGCATCAGAGAGCAAGGTCAATTATAATGCGTTGAAACACAAAACAAGCTTCAACTTGTACACTACCCAAAGTATAACCTCTATTATCTTACCCACCCACTGACTGCTCACCCACTAAATCACCTCCTAAGCCAACCCCCCTGAGCACAGATACATTCAATATATATACCGCACGCGCAACCTCAATTGTCGGATGTGACAGGCGCGTGTTTGGGCTGGTCAAACAGCTAGACTTGCACCCGTCACATCTTTTTTTTTCCTTCTTCTCAGTATCACTCAGGCCTAAAAGGGTAAGCAGAGTGACGGGCGTTCGAGTCCACAACTGCGCACTCTTCTTGTGTCACTTTTTTAAGTTTAGGGGCTGGTGGGGTGGTGGTTTGGATTTGGAGGGTGACTAGACGTGATTAGGGTGTTAGTTGGTTAATCTGTCTACTAGAGGTAGGTAAATAGGTGGACATCAGAGTAAGGATTCTAGTAGTAAGGTGTCGATAACTCCCAAGACATCTCACCTGAGCACAGATCCATTCAACATATATACCGCACATGTAGTCACAACTGCCGGATACGTCGAGGGTGTGTCTAGGCTAGTTAAATAGCTGGACTTGCTCTCGACGTACCTTTTTTCTTCCTTTAGTAGTTCTTAGGCCTGAAAGGGCAGGTGGAGGGACGGGCGTTCGAGACTATTAGTGCGCTCTGCGTGCTTGTTTTTACTCTTTTGGCTTGGGATTTGGAATTGCCGATGTGAACTGTAAAGTTAGGTGACTAACTGCAAGTCTTATAGTCACCTACAGGGAGTGATCGTCTGCAAGAAGTGGTCATCTTGAAAGGACGACTACTTGACTGCCTTTCTCTAGGATCAGCATCTACTTTTCAGTCCGTAATCGAGATCATCGCGGTGCCTCATTTCTTTCTGTCTTCTTCCAAGTGGTTGACGATGTTGGTTCTGTTTGTACACGGGTCAGGATGGGATCAGGCAGGTCACAAGCTACAAGGCACTGTGGATCCGAAGGGTGTTCCAACTCGTCTTTTGTCTTCCCTCTATGGATCAAGGAGAACCTCAATAAAAACGTGTGCGCCGAGGGGAATCGTGCTTTCATATCCGCCGCCGCCGCCAGCCATGCTGCCCTGCTCGCCACTCGTCGTCCAAACACGCTTTTTGTCTCCGTCCTGTTGACCTGCTTGCTTCCCCTCTGTCCTCCTCCATGTTGGTCAAAGCGGAGAAATTGAAAAAGATTCATTCATGTCCAAGTCCGTCAAACACGCCGCATGTTGGACTTTTTGTCACGCTTCATTCCCTCCGCCTAGAAATTCCTTTGATCGTGACGGCGTAACGACGCTACCACTGCCTCTGTGTCTCTCCCTCTTTCCTGACCCCGCCCGTCCAGCGACCTCAAAACCAACGAGTCTGTGGGTATTTTCGTTGCTGCTCACTGCTCAGAGCGGTTCTGGTTGCCCTTGCCTCCCTTGCCGCGGCCTTGGCCCTTCTTCTCACCATCGCCGCCGCCCAGGGCGTCGCCGCCGCCGAGCGTGAGAGCCGCTGTTGCTAATCTGTTGGACAGGTCGATCTGGGTGCGGATGGTGTTGGCGAGGTAGGAAACGAGCAGGACGTCCTGGATGTGTTTGTTGCTGTGGAATCAAGTTAGCTTGGCGATTCTTCTGATTGTTTATATGCAAGGAGAAAGTGGTGGCGTACAAGTCGCGCTCAATGTCTGCAGCATCGACCTTGGGAGCAAGGGACAGGGCGTTCATGAGGAATTGGCCGAGTGCGCTCGACGGCTGTGCCTCCTCGTCCAGCACGTTGTTGACGTAATTCGACACGCGCTCGAGCAGCTCCAAGACCTGCTCCGTCGAGCGCTCCAGGGCCTCAATGTCCGTCAGCACGACCTGGCTCCGGTCCTCGCGGTCCTTGGCGCTCGAAATCAACTCCAGGCCACTCTTCTCCGCCTCGCCGTACTTGATGTCGTAGGGAACGGGGATGAAGGAGCAGCTGTCGGCGGCGCGCTCGGCGGTGACGCCAATCGGGGCAGAAATGTAGGCACGGGTCTCGATGTCCTGGCCGGGGATGTTGGAGACGGTCAAGTGAACGGCGGGGTATGGCCAGGTGCCCTCGCCCTGCTGAGAGTAAAAGTTCTGGATGAGGGCGGAGAAGGTGTTGAGCTCGGCGCTGGTCGCGTACCAGCCGACGAGCACCTCGCGCGGGTTGGCGCGCAGGTGCAGCGCCAGCATCTGCTTCTGGTAGTCCATGTCGACCTCGACTTGCTCTTGCGTCTCCGTGTGCGGCACGGCGTAGCAGTTGCGGATCTCAACTTCGGTGCCATCCTCGCTGCGTACACCCAGCAGAGTTCCGATGACGCGCTCTTGTTCGGGATTGCGGCGAAGCGAGTGGTCGAGGATGGAGAAGAGGGCCTGATCAATTCATCTTTGCGTCAGCGACGGTTGTTCTTTGGTGGGCTGCGACTTTTCTTTCAACACCAATGGGGCCAACGGGTACGCACTTGAGGCTGGATCACGACGTTGAGTGGGGCAGTCGAGGGCTGGGCTCCGATGTGCGCAGGACCAAGGGGCCGGGCGAGGTGGAGGAAAGAGTCGGTGTCGGCCATGGTGGGCGATGTAGCTACGGGAGCTATGCGGAGAGAGATGGAGGTTGGGGCGGACGAGGTGGAGGTGCGGCGGGCGTGGGCGAGGAGCTGAGCTTTCTTTGGGATTATCTTCTTTGTACCCGGCGTTGGCCCGCGCGAAAGAAAGGTGTTGTTGATATTCCGGTGCCGTCAAAGTGCGCGAAATCTCAAGCGATTAGATAAGTACGGCCGTCCATTACATCCAAAGCCGCAGAAACTTTTTAGGCTGGCCACGACTTTACGCTCGTTCACTTTCAACAACATTCTACCAAAAAATCATGGCGCCATTCCGAGGACGAGGTCAAGGACGAGGACGAGGCAGAGGACGCGGCGCAAGGGGTGGCCGCGCGCCTGGTCGGGATACCTTTACAAAATCCAGAATCGAGGATTCCGAGAGCGAGTCTGAAAGTCCCGAAGTTGCAGATGAGCCCATGGACTCTGGCTCCGAGGACGACGACCAAATTTCAGAAAATGATGCGGACGAGGAGCCCGCACCCGCCGCGAAGCCCTATTCTGCCTTGCTCCAATCTCTCCAGTCAGAGCACCAGGAAGAACCAAGAAAAAAGAGGAGAAAACTTGATCACCCAACTACCTCCGAATCAGCTGCCGATGCTCCGTCTGCAGAAGCTGAGGATGATGAAGAAGCCGAGGACCAGGAAAATCCAGATTCGGACGATGAAGCAGACGACGATGATGATGAGGACCTCTCTGATCCATTTGAATCGCACTTTTCTCGGCCAGATGAGAAGGAGTTGCCCAGGAGACTCAAAGCTATCGAAGACACCCAATGGGAGACCAAAAAAGCCGAGATTCCTGGCATTGGGAGATGCACTACCATGTCAGTGGGCGCATCAGAGACCTCGAAAAAGATATCCTCCTCTCCGGACCAATTGAAGATCAAGAAGAAACTGAGTCCGAAGGCGAAGGAGATGATGCCTGAATTCAACGACGCCCAAAAAGCTATCGTAAACCCTCTCTCCAGCTACCAGGATATTCTCTTCGGAGGCCGGACAGTAAAAAATGCTGAGTCTCTCCGCGAACTTGCCTGTCTGCATGCTTTGAACCACATCTTCAAGACGCGAGACAGGGTGTTGAAGAACAACGCCCGTCTAGCCAGGGAGCAAGACAACGACGACGTAGAACTTCGAGACCAGGGCTTCACGAGGCCCAAGGTTTTGATGCTACTCGAGACCAGACAAGCATGCGTTAGGGCAGTGGACACGCTGATGAAGCTGTGCGAGCCGGAGCAGCAGGAAAACAAGAAGCGCTTTCACGACACGTTCGATCAAGTCGAGGAGCGTTTCGGAGAAGAGAAACCCGAAGACTTTCGGGAGCTGTTTGAAGGCAATGACGACAATGACTATCGCATGGGTCTCAAATTCACTCGCAAGACTGTCAAGTACTTTTCCCAGTTCTACAACTCTGACATCATTTTTGCAAGTCCTCTGGGTTTGCGCCGGGCAATCGAAAAGGGTGGAGAGTAAGTCGTGGACAAAGGTTATAGATCACGATTTGATGCTGACCAGTGGACAGTAAAAAGAAAACAGACTACGACTTCCTCAGCTCGATTGAGCTCGTCGTCGTCGACCAAGCCGATGCCATGCTCATGCAAAACTGGGAGCACGTAGAATACATCTTCTCTCATCTGAACCTCCAACCAAAGGACGCCCACGGCTGCGACTTCAGCCGTGTGCGGACCTGGTATCTCGACAACAAGGCATCGCATTTCCGGCAAACAGTTGTGCTCTCTGCCTACCTCACACCCGAGCTTAACTCGCTTTTCAACAAGCACATGCGCAACATTGCCGGCAAGGTCAAGATCCAGCCCACGTATGAAGGCGCCATGCTCGATATTGGCCTGTCGATCAAGCAGACATTCAACCGCTACGACTCGCCATCGCCAGCCAACGACCCGGACGCGCGCTTCAAGTACTTCACCAGCGCCATCGTACCAGCCCTGACCCGGCTGCCCAAGCCCGAAGAAGGTGGCAAAGGCATCCTCGTCTTCATCCCGTCGTACCTCGACTTCGTCCGCGTCCGCAATTACTTTGCCACGTCCAGCGCCACGCAAAACGTGTCGTTCGGTGCCGTGTCTGAATACGCGGAGCAGGCTGAGGTGAGCCGCGCGCGCTCGTACTTCCTCAGCGGCCGCCATTCGGTGCTGTTGTACACTGGTCGCGCGCACCACTTCCGTCGCAACTTGATCAAGGGCGCCAAGAGAGTCATCATGTACGCGCTCCCAGAGAACCCGTTGTTCTACAAGGAGATTGTCGGCAACTTTTTGGGAGAGAGCATTGCCCATGGCAAGCTGGATCCCAGCGAGGCCACAGTGCGATGTGTCTTCTCAAAGTGGGATGGACTGCGTCTGGAGCGCATTGTGGGCACGAAGCGCGTGGGTAGCATGTTGAGAGAGAAGAGCGGCGATACATTTGACTTTATCTGAGTCGCTGCGCATGGACGGCGTCAATTGAATTGAGATGGGCATTTGAAAAAGGAGTTTACTTCAAAAGTGTTTTGCAGTTGATCGTGGCTTGAAGGACGTTGTGGCACATACTAAATAATTGGATGTTCAAATTCAAAATGTTTATTTCAACCCCTATCACGCTCCCGGGAGGTCTGGTTTCAATCCTCGCGCAAATGCTCCTCACAATCCTGAATCCCGCCATCGTGTGTCCCTGCTCCTTCACAGCTGCAAGACCTGACCAGAAGACCTCTCCGCCCAAATCCCAACTAACGCACCAGTAGCCTCAACCCTACAAACCAACCAATCACAACCCCGCCCTCCCTCATCAACATCATCCAACATCATCCATCGCACGCACCACGTCCAAAGTTATACTCCAACGCCGCCTTACCCCTCCCAGCGATTTGCAGCGCAGCCGCACCAATCGAACCACCACCCCAGCCCCGGCCCGGCCCCCGTGCACCATGCACCGTCATCCTCACCAGCAGCAAGGCATCCAATTGCGCCGCGGTGTTTGCTTACCTAGATGTATATATGTACTCACCTCCAGCCTTTCGTTGCGCAAACAAGGCCAACGAACAGCCGTCTCGGGTCATGCTGCCGGGTCTGCTTCCATTCCCTGCCTGTCGACACTCGACTGTGCTTCCAATGGATGGCACGAGAAGGCGCCCACGTTGGACGAAAAGGGCAGGAGCCAAGGCCGGTGCAGCAATTGGCTCGGAATCGACTGCCGTCGCCCAGTCTCGCCCGCCCCGCTCCACGTGTGCTAGTGGACGCGTGCGTAGCAGGTAGGCAAGGCCGTAGCCCGAAAGCCGGTCGGCAGGCTGGATAACGCGCGTAGCGATGCGGGCACGCTGGACAGCGTGTTTTCTTCACATGCGCGAGCGGGCGGGCGGTGGTCTTGGCGGCATCGCGTTTGATTGCTCCTTCCTGGTGCGGAGCGAACGGACGAGGCGAATCGGGAAGTGGAGTTGCGAGGACGTGTTGGGGATGGGATTTCAAAAGGCACATTTCAAGAGCCTGAATCGTCCTAGGAAGTTTGGGTTGGGAGATGTTTTCCACAGCTTCTGGTGCTAGTAGCGAAGCCATCTTTTTCTCATTGAATAATTTGCATGGGAAGAGGAGATGCACAAAACGACAAAGGGGCGCTGATAGACACACGCATGATGCATTTCCACGAGGCTTGCTTGCTTGTCGTCCAAATGTCAACTCGCCTACCCGGTCATACCTCGCCCAGCGCATGTCCAGCCCATTCGATGCGTCTAAGTATTGCGACGAACCAGAGTGTTGAAAATTGGGGGAACAGCAGTGAACAACACCCAAAAAGGAGAAGAGACTCCATGCTCCACATATTAAAACACAATCTATGCAGACAGAAGAAGTAGCCCCGCACTGCGCAGGCAGGCGGGGAGGAGAACCAAAAAGGGGAGAGGAAAAGCAATTAAAAGGCAAGGAAGCAGGGAGTGAAGAAGATTGTAAACTCCTACCGTGATGCCTTCAACCAGTCATTGCTCAACGTTCCACGCATGCTATCATTCCTTCGTAGTTTTCTCATTGTTGAGCTTCGGCTGCAACTTGGCTTGGGGAGATCAAGCCGACCCTGTAGGTTCGCCGAGTCTCAGTGCAAGCAAAGCACGCAGGTCGGTGACGTGCTGCAAGCCCTCGAGCAGCGGTACCAAGTGCAGCAAATCGTTATCGGTTGGATCACTGATCCAGCCTTCAATCGGAATAGCGTTGTCTGTGCAATGATTAGCAGATGGCGGTGAACGAGCAGACGAGTCGACTCACCTTCGTGGAAGATGTAGCTCATCGGACTGTTATCCACAATCATCACCTTACTCAGATCTGGCTCCACTTGAGCAAGGTCTTTGATGTACGCGCCGTTCCTGAATGTGCAGTGTTGCCGGTAAAAGCGGCCAGCAAAGTACTTTCGCTCCAACTCAAGCCAGTCAATGACGGGGTCCGCGTACTCTTGAACAGAAGCAGTAAAAATGACAAGGTTGTACCACTTGGAAACTTTTCGCAAAAAGTCGTCACAGTAGGGCCGCTTGTGCACATAGTACAAAATGGGGACTTGAGGTCCAACAACCTGCCCAGCAGCTCCAACGGGCTGGTTCAACTTCACCTCGACCATGTGACCGGTGGTGTAGCGGCCGCCTTTGGCCATGCTGTGAATCAGAGTCTCGTCGAGATCCAAGATCAGGGTCTTTTGGTGCGGGCCAAACTGAGAAGGCGCACTGGTTGCGTATGAGGGCTGCCGACGCGGAACAAGAGGTCGCGGAGGTCCTGGAGCGCGAGGGAACTTGAGTTTCGAAGATGGGCCCGGGCTGGTGGGTGATTTCAAAGCAGCTGCGGCATCTGGAGAGGAGGAAGCATTGTCGGCTTGCTTGGTGATACTCGCCGTCCGACTCTTCCTCTGTTTGCGGTTGCGCAAGGTCTCCTCATTGTGAAGCTTTATACGAATGGAACGCCTTGCCGGCGCAATCTCGTCGCCAGAAAGCGAAGACCTTGATCTTGTATGTTTTGCAGGGCCGTCATCATCGCGAGTTGGTGGTCTCTCGCTTTCTGATTCTGATGTTATTGCAACCGAGCTTGTTGTTGAAGATACCGACGGTGATCTCTTGGGTGATTTGCGTGGTAGGCCTTTGCCGGAACCACTTCTCCGCCGCGGATACTCCTCGCCAGTCTCGGCCATTGCATCGCCCTCAGCCCTGGTTTCGCCATTGCTTATCCGTCGTCTCTTCTTTCGGGGAAATTTGCGACCAATTCTGTAAAGCGGCATGAGGGTGCTAAAGTATCCGGCGTCGTCGTAAAAGCAAGAGACCAGGTATATCGCAGGTGCAGCGGCTACTGTCAAGACTGCTTTGAGCCCGCCAACCACAGCGGTGGCTATCCGCTTGGGCATTAGCCATCCACTCCATTTCTTGGAGTCGCCAAATGTCTCGACCTCTTGCTGGTCTAACAGTGGAGTCTTCTCATCGGTCGAGTTGGAGCTCCACTGGTCTTCCGCGGCTGTCCCTCCACCCTTTTCACTCTGAAAACTTGTGTCCTTTGAGTAAACATCGTCCGTGTATGCTCGACTACGAGGGAGGGTCGAGGTGGCGGTCCTTGAGATGTCGCTTTCTGAACCAGCACGAGAGCGCGATGGACTTGGTGGAGGTGTAGCGCCAATTCCCGAGAGGATGTTGAGGGAGTTCATAGTCCGCGGCAAGCCATGAACGAGTGTTTGTCGTGCCAGAGGAAGGTTGCTTGGGGCGCCCGCACTCTGAGGTGGTCGGAAGCTGCCTGTGCGCTGCTCGGTGGGAGAGCCGTTGGCTCCGCGCAAGTTGAGCAGTTGACCACAGTTCAACGATGAAAGCGGCGGAATTGGGCAAGCGTAGGAGAGAGCGGCAGCGTTGAGATGTAAAGGGCGAATTCCGCCTCGTGGCGGAAAGTGTTGGCGGTAAACGTGACAGCGGTGATGGTTTGGGGTAAGTGATGGGGAGGATTTGGGAGAGCTACGATCGCTGCGTATGACGAGCGCCGCGCCCGGGCTCTTCTGATCCCAACCACCAACCGCGAGACGCGGGACAGCAACAGTCGAGAGCAAAGATTGTGTCGACGAAGTCAGTTGTGTTTTTGCCTGACAAAAGCAGTCGAAGTTGACGCGACCTTTTGGCTGCAGCGCAATTGTCTGGTCGTGCGACGCAACACAATTGTCAAGGTCCCTGTCTGCAGCACCGCGGACTAGGCCTGCCACCAAAGAATATCTCTCCCACCACCGTCATTGTCCACCACCGACCACCTCGTTTCCACTCCACCGCGCGGCACCACCCACACCCCGAAACGCACCACCCCTGCCGGCCGCCGAGTCTATCCACTGCCCACTATGGCTCCTGCTACCGGCCCCAATAATCCGGGCTTGCCCATGTTCTTGAAATCACTCAAGCAGAACCCTGTAGAGTCATCCATCGAGCAACTCATATCGTGAGTCCACTCAACCGAAAGCTCACCTGCGCATGCCCACTAACCCACATCCAAAGACTTCTCAAACGCCGTCAGATTCGCAACTCGAGACCATGCGCCATCGCGACGACACAACTTTTGCGCCGGGTCGTTCAGGATTTTAAAATTCGGGATGTCGCGCAGCTGATGCGGCGGATCAAAGATGTTGGAACCCGGCTGGAGGAAGCACAACCGCGGGAGATTGTTGTGGGCAACATGGTGCGCCGAGTCTTGGGCGTTGTGCGAGAGATTGCAGAAGAGGGTGATGGTGTCGCGAGCGAAGCAGGCGCAAATACACCTCAAAGACCAGGCCTGAGCTCTACCATTTCGACATTCCTCAAGCCCAGCGCTACCTTCTCGGGCGACTTGAGTGTACACAACGATGCCGCCAGCGACTCTACAGACCTCTCCCACCGCCCAGCCTTGACCAGCTCTCACACCTTCCACGGCGGTAGCCTCTTTGGACTCTTTTCTCAGGCAGAGACACCCAAAACCCCTTCGCAAAGCACGACGCCAGCCGGTGCCAGATCACCTGGTATAGGACCACTCACTCCTTCCAACCTGGCGAACCTGGACAACTCGGTCAAGAAAGAGGATCTCAAAGCTGAGGTTTTGGAGGGCATCAATGAGCTTCTGGACGAGTTGGACCAAGTTGACGAGCAAATCGCCGAATACGCACTCCAACACATCCACAGCGATGAAATCATCCTCACTCACACCTCGAGCACCACAGTGCAGCGATTTCTACTGGCCGCAGCGAAGAAGCGCAAGTTCACCGTCATCCATGCCGAAGCATTTCCCAACGACAGCGACAATACCCACGCAAGAATTCTGACCGGCGGCAAGACCAACCACAGTAGGGACAGTGATGACGATGATGAAGATGACGGCTTCAAGCCTCTGACTGCTGCCGGCATCACTGTCATCTTGATTCCCGAGTCAGCCGTCTTCGCCATCATGTCTCGCGTCAACAAAGTCATCCTCGCCACCCATGCCGTATTGGCCAACGGCGCTCTAGTTGCTGCTGTCGGCGCACGATCCATCGCGCAAGCTGCTCAGATGCACAAGACGCCCGTCATGGTCGTCAGCGGTGTCTACAAACTTTCCCCGCTTTACCACTTCAACGCTCACGAATTGATCGAGTTTGGCGATTCAGGCGCTGTCGTGCCTTACCAAAATGGCGAATTTGTTGAGACTACAGACGTTGTCAACCCCCTCTACGACTTCGTCCCTGCCTCTCTCGTGGAGATGTACGTTACCAATCTGGGAGGACACTCGCCAAGCTCCCTCTACCGGATTGTCTTGGACCACTACTCGACTCACGACATTGGCGTGAAGTCTTAGTTGGACACATCGAGAGCATTTTGATTTCTCGCGGGTGGCTGCGTCCGCCAACCCTATCGAGGTTTGCTAGCATCTGAGTCTGGATTCCTCCCTGGATTTGTAAAATAGACTGTGTACGACCACAAGACACGGAAGAGCCTTGGAACAAAACCGACAGGACGGAGTGGATAGCTACGGATTGACCAGGACTGACAATGAAAATTTGATGCTATGTGTACGCCTTTGGAAAGGCATTTCCTTTCTGCTGTGAGACTATGACTTAACGGAGCTCGCCATGCGCCAACCACGAGGAATGCCTCGACGACTATCGAAGCGCAGTTTCTCTCCAAATCTTGTCGAGGTAAGTCTCCAGAATCTGCATCATGTTGACCTTTTCTCCAGCCTCCAGCACAAAATTGGCAAGCTGGGGAAAGCGCGCATCAATATTTCGCCCATTTCTTGCCTCATTGACCTTAGCCAGCCAACATCCTTGCGTAGTGCGATTGCGCATCCGAGGTTGTCAAAGCGGGTTTCCCCTTCTTGTATGCGACTACAGATGTCAAGTTTCCGCAGCTTGCAGTCGTCAACAACGAAAAACGGAGTCTTTCACTTCACTGGAGGCCGATCTCGGATCCAGATTAATCAATGGAATTTGAGATGGGTCTTGATCGATAAGGTGAGGTCAGTGAGCAGATTTGAAATTCAAAAAGCTGGACTAATTGACGGGACTGATACTCGAAAGGGTTTGGTTTGCAGGGCTCCCCAGAAGCTTCTGGTGTGCGGTTCGAGACCCCTCTGCGCTGCCCTGTCCCGTAGCCGTCGTGACGTGCGTGGTTGTTGTAAGGCTGACAGTCAGGCTGACCGCTCGGCTACATGCTCAGCAGAGTTGTTATCTTCCCAGCTGTCCAAATCCCAACGGCCTCTGTTGCATTGCAAGCAGGACGTTGCTGTTGTGCTCATCGACCATTCTTTGTCATAGACTTCTCCGGCTCTTTGGACGGCATCGTCGAGAAGTTTCTTGTCTCTGTTAAGTCTAAATCTACCAAAGAAACTTGACTGTGACAAGCATCTCAATGGGAGCCTTGACTTCCGGGCGATTACTCTGCTGACTGCTTTTAGGCTCGCTGGCGGTCTCCACTCAGTTGCAAGAATGTTCTCAAGATCCAAGAAATGGGGCAGTCACGACTAATGGTTTACCCAGGCTTCGCACTCATAGCGGGAAAGATTGTTAAACACATGGCGGACCAATCAAAAAATGTTTTGATCAACGGTCGACCATCGGCTATAGGTGCGGATCATGGAAATCGCTGGACACCTGACTTTCTTCATCGACTGATACTGCCGGCTTCCCGTTGGCTTGAGGGCTGCGGTGTTTCGGACTCTGGATTCTCTTCCGTGAAGGAATTGGCAACCGGTCGCAAACAACGGCGATCAAACGGAACAGCATTTCTCAGCCATCAAGACCGCTTATCACTGGACGAAGAGACGCGGAAGGGCAAAAACCTACGCGCGATAGCAGTCGGTGGATTTGACTTCTTCTGCGTTTGGAGACGGAGCGCTGCATCAAGCCACCGATATCACTCCTCAGAAAGCCGCAGAGATCTCCTCTGTGCCAAGCAGGAACCAAACTCAATTACACCTCCATCAGCGACCACGGAAAGAACGGAGACCTCGTGGGTCCGCACACCAGCCACAGACCATTAACCAAGATTCCTCCAACAACTCATCTGTTCTTCGCTTTTGTTGCGTTGCTCGCGATGCAATCCATTCCCAGGTTTGCGATCCCCTGTCGTGAATACCCGTCTGTATACAAGGCGGTATTAAAGCCGGTCGTTCTTGCCAAGATAGGAAGTCGACTCATTTTAGAAGGTTGCGGGGGTGTGGCGGTCCGCCATGCATGTACCTTGTACTTCCCGTCAGGAACATCTCGACCACCACTAGTCGAAAATCATTCTTTATAATAACTTGAGCGCAAAACAACGGGTTCTCTCGATTATACGAAGTCAAGCGATGGAGTGATTCTCAAAAGATCGCACCGATAGTCGCGCGATGGAAGTCAATGTCCTTACTAACAGGAAGCACTACGGAGCGACTACAAAAGATCGGTGTTCAGCCCACGTTCCATGTTTGATTAAGGAAACAAGGAGCCTTAAGATCACGCTTTACCCGAGATTCGTCCCATTCGTGGCTATGCCTTCCTGAGCATTGCGTCACATTGTACCTGACTGTCAAGCATGCTGCCATGGCTGCTGCTGAAACAAGGTCGAGTAATGCACGAACTTGAGAGTTGAGAGGTCCAGCAGCCGGGCGAACAGAATCCGTCCACCTGTAGGGAGACATCGGTTGTCCCTGTTCTAAGGCTCTTTTGCTCAGGTAAGGTTTTATGGGGCATTCTGGTCTATAAAGCATTCTCTACTACTCTTCATCTCCTCCTCACCCACCGTCCTCAGGCACAAGTCTCTCCTTCATTTGTTGATTGGCTGATTTTCGGTCTTGTCATTCTTTCACAATGCATTCCTCCACGATCCTTACATTGTTCTTGTGCTGCCTCTTCCTCATGGTGAAGGCGAGTCCCGTGCCGGACCCCCTTCCCGAGGCAATCCCTGGCGATGAGCAAGCTCTCGCTTGTCAACCACCCCCTGATTACAATGGAAACCAGCAACCTGAAGAGGGAGGAGGAGGTGGAGAAGAGAAGCCCGAGGAAAAGCAAAGGAAGAAACAGCAGGAAGAGGACGAGAAACGTATGAAGAAGGAGAAGGAGCGTGAGCAGAAAGACGCCGAGCGAGCAAAGGCTGACGAAGAGCGAGCTCGAAAAGAGAGCAACCAGAAGCCCCCACCGCCTGGAAACAACCAGGGCGGTGGCGGAGGTGGTGGTGGTGAAGGTGGCGTGCGCGGCGGCACTGAGAACCCTCCTCCACCTCCTCCCAAGCAAGAGAACCCCCCTCCGAAGCAAGGCGGCGGAAATCAAGGAGGCGGCGGCGGCGGCGGCGGCGGCGGCGGCGGTGGTGGTGGAGGGGGTGGTCAGGGAGGTGGTGGTGGCCAGCAGAAGCCTCCGACTGGAACGACACCTCCCCCGCCAGTCACCTCTCCTGTTGGTGGCAAGACGTTTACCGGCCCGGCTACTTTCTATGGTGGTAACTTGCAAGGCGGCAATTGTATGATGCAAGGCTACTCCCTGCCCCCTGGTGTATACGGAGCGGCCATCGGAGGAAACAATTGGGAAAACTCGGGCAACTGCGGTGCTTGCGGCGAGATCAAGGGTCCAGGCGGCAAGTCAGTCACCGTCATGTTTGTCGACAAATGCCCAGAGTGCGGCGACGGCGTGGACTTGTTCCCCGATGCCTTCAAGCAGCTCAACGACCCCTCCGTCGGCCGGTTCACGGTCACTTGGAGCTTCGTCACTTGCCCGGTTCAAGGCCCCATCAAGATCAAGGACAAGGAGGGCACGAACGAGTACTACGTTTCGATGCAAGTTCAGAACGGCAAGGAAGCCACGCAGAGCCTCGAAATCAGCGCCGACGGTGGAAAGACCTACAAGATGGGCCAGCGTGAGGACTCTAACCACTTCGTCTTCAACGGTCAAGTTGGTGCTCAGAATGTCGATGTCCGGGTAACGAGCAAGAGCGGGAAGAAGGTTGTGGTCCCTGGCGTTCCCGTCTCTGGCGCCCAGAAGGAAGCCCCTCAGAACTACGAGTAAGCGCTACCGAGCGGTTTTTACGACGACATGGGGTGGTCTCGGGAATTGGTGACGAACATTTGTCTTCTTTGCGACGATACATTTTTGGTGTTGGTGGTGGAGGATTCCTTTTTGACTCGTTGGCGACCATTCATGTTTATCTTTCGACAGCTGGCTGTATTTACGACCGACGGCTTGGTGGATGTGGCTTCGTTACCTACCCCAGCCACGTCAAAAGTCATGTTAGACGTTGCTCCATCATGAAGAACTCTTGAAACCTTTCTTCGCTTCTTGCGTTGGGCTTGGCGATTCGTGATGGCTCGACAGGGTTCAACGGTCTTCAGACCCTTTGTTTCAAATGCGACCGCTGTTGCGGTTGGAGCCGGATACCTACTATGCGACTCGATTCTTTCTCTTCGCGCATCAGATGTCTCAGAGCTTTTGTGTGTTACACACGCAAACTCTTCCCATATATTGTCGCAGCCTTCTTTTTCTTGGAAAGACAGTTCAGATACGCTATCGGTGCGCGCTCCTCCCAGAATCGAACTAGGGACCTTTCGATGGCATTGAATTCCATTACAGTCGAACGTGATAAACCAACTTCACAAAGAGGAGTAAGGACAATTCGCTGTCTTGGTTGGGCAAAAACTTTGGTGTTCGTCTAAGGCGCACACACCAGCCCTTTTCGGAGTCCCTGTTACGCGACACCAGTGCGACCCGTGGCCATCACTGAGGTCTCTGGCGCTCCTTGACGGTTGCGCACGCAGAATCAGATGATGCTCCTTCCTCTCGACCTGCTCCAAGAAATTGGCAATGAACAAGGTGATAGTTCCCCTGAAAAATCACTATTCGTATAACACTTTACTTGTGGTTACTGAATTAGGCTTAGCATGGGCCCCAAACAGCAAATCAGGGTCACTTATCTAATCAAGTCAAAATCAGAAGGTGCGATCCTGTCGTACCTTCCCCATCTACTGCAAAATATAATGCACACAATTTTCCCGTTTCTGCAACCAAGAGAACAGTCAACTGTTCTTACTCCTCTTGGTGTAGTTGGTTTATCACGTTCGACTGTAATGGAATTCAATGCCATCGAAAGGTCCCTAGTTCGATTCTGGGAGGGGAGAAACCACAATGTTTTGCCAAATCTTTTGCTCATGTTTGCCCTGGCTCATTGAACAAACAAACCACCAGGGCAAGAGAGCTGACTGTTTTCTTCTTTTACCCCATTGATCTCGGATTCCTAAAGATCGTTCGTCGAAGGTGATAACTAGATGTGGAATCTACACGTGAATGACAAAGGCCGAAAGCTGTGCAACCAACAATGACAAAAAAACTTCGAGATGGAAAATGCCGCGCTGACTCTGCTGATAGCCGTGGCTTTGAGTTGACGCAGCATGCCGTTGGGCTTTGAGATGACGCAGGTTTGACAGCTTTGAAGGAATCGAGGGTACATGATCGATTGTATATAGTAGCCAGACCCAGAAATGCAGAGTCAGCTCGAGGCGCATTGGTCCGGGGCTGCAGGAACACTTGGATGGTTGCAGCCGACAGCTCAGCGAAAGAGTCAGCGAGGCCAAGCAAATGTGCGTCTCGCCACTTGCGGATGAGATGACCATGTGGGAGGTGGTGTGTTGGAGAAGATGGGAGCCAGTGGGGCGGCGGGAACGTCTGCAGGCGGCGCTAAGCGACGCAACTCCAAAACCTACAAAGCCAATCACAACGTCCGCTTCCACTTCATCCCCCTGCTCGTCACCCTCGACCTCGACCAGCGCGAAGCCGAGCTCTTCAATTGGACATCATTCTCCATCCATGCATCTCCATCATGTATCCACGGCGCTTCCACCGCGCCCAAACTTTCTGCGAGACACGTTGGCCGCTGCCTTCAACCTTTTTTTTCATCGCGTCTGCCTCTTCCCTCCGGCCTCATATGCGGCCGTCGCGCAGCTCTATTCTGTGTTCCTCCACAGCTCCAGCTTCTCCGCGCTGACGGCAGCACAACACCGTCAGCTTCGCCCCAGAAATCTCCAATTGGACAGCCAAAGCCTCGTTGACGGCCACCTGCTCATGCCGACTGCCCACGAAACCTCCCGCGCGTCTATTTCTGGACATCAGCCACTCCAACACTGAACCACCTATCAGCAATTCTTTAGCCTGGTCAGTTCCCGGATACATTCCCATTTGTGCCCCTCTCCGCTACGCATCCTGTACTCTCTGCAAGTGCCGCTGCAGCGTGCCCGCCAATCCGTGCTCCCGCTTGCAAGCGCCCGTCTACTTCCCAAACATAAGCCCGCATCTCCTCCCCTCTCCAAAATCTCCTTTGTCCTTTCTCCAGCAGGCCTCAGTATCACCGCGCACCATCATTACCTGTTTTCGTTCCATTCCATGTTCTACGGCTTGGCCTTCGTCTAGCTGGACTTAGCGAAGCTACTTGCCTATTGCCATTTCTTTCTCCGCATCGATTTCTCACGTCATCTCAAATCCTGACGACGAAATGCCAGCCGACGACAACCATTTTGCCAGAGTGGACATAGGCAACTATCGACGGCCTTCGACAGACTCCCACGCAACCTCAAAGACCCCAAGAGCAGCTCGCTTTGCAGAGGCAACAGCAGTGTATTCGCCAATCGAACCACCAGAACCTCCGACAAATCACTACACTCCCCAGCCTCAGCCTTCCGACCTGGGCTTTGGATACCTCAACAGTCGCACTTCAGGACACGAGTCGTGGTCGGGCGTCGAGATGGAGGAAACAGACAACAAATATTTGCCGCCGGCAACCCCTAAGAGCCCCCTGAAGAGTGCACTCAAGTCGCCAGGAGCGCCACCGCGGAACATGAGCCAAGTTCTCAGCCCCACTTTCAAGCACGAGCAGATTCTGGAGAAGCTAGAAGGAGAGACCGAGCAAGAACAAGCACGAGACTTGGTGAGTTGTGTTGGTTATCCGTAATCGCCTCTGCTAACACGGCCAGAAAATTAAATTCCGCGTGCGCGTCGCAAAGTTTTTCCTGCGAGGCATCAACTTTAGCTGCAGTTTGATTGTCCTTTCCATGCTTGCGGCTACCTTTACAATCTTCAACGCCACCAAGAATCTTCCATCACGTGGCGGCTTGACCGCATGGTCGTCAAACACCAACCCCTGGCCGCAGATTGTGCTTCTCGTCATTGCCTGCATTTCCCTCTTCATGGCCATTGTCATCCTGATTGCATACTGCCGCAAAGGAGGGCACAAGAAAGCTGAGAAGTTGTCAACGTACTACAGCTTTTTTGCTGTCGGCTTCTTTGTCTTCAGCATCGTCTTGTGGGCGATGGGTGCTGCAATCCTCAACGAATCCAAGAGGACTGGAAATGGCAAGGACGTGTGGGGCTGGGCCTGTAAGGACGGAAAGCGCCACGACCTCTACGAGAATGATGTGCAATATGATCTGGTTTGCCGTCTTCAGGTATGTCAATGATCCCTACTCCTTAAGAAAATCAACTGACCTTGTCTAGGACTGGTCCCTTGTCTGCTGCATTATCGAGGTCGTCGTCGAAGTCCTCTCAATTATCATCTACGGAATTGTCTTCTACCGCTTCTGGTCGAAGCGCAAGCTCCGCAAGAGCATGGCCCACCGCGACCGCGCGCGCTCCGACCTGTATCTCGCACACCTCCGCTCGCAATCTGCTCCCAACACCCCCGGCTTCGGACCACCCCCGCTTACCCCTGGTGATGGATGGAAGCCCCCGCCAGGACACCCGCGCTACAGGGGCCCTCCCAAGTCGCCTGGCGCGATCAGCACCTACGACGCGGCCTCCGCAGCCGAGAATGGCGAGGCACCAGGCCAGACGGTCCAGTACCCTCGTGGCTTCGCCGAGCCTAAGCCCTTCCAATTGCAAGCGCCACCGATCCGTGTTCAAGGCGCCACCCCGAAGATGCAGCAAAATGGCTTCGACGGCGCTCCTATCTCCCCAATCGAACAACCCGAGACTTCTGACAACGCGGCCCGAGCTCCGAGCCCGCAACAGCAGCCTGCTCAACAGCACTTTGTGCAAGAACACGTGCCTGCAGCCCCTGGCGAACATCAGTACGACGCGGTGCCCATTCCTGGCGCGTACTCGGGCCCGATGGCCAGTCCTCAGGGGTTTGACTTTGGACCTGAAGTCACGGGGCAGAGGCATTAGAAATTAAAAATGCTGTTGAGCCGTGAAGAGTCTTTCGTTTTGTTGTACAGCGACAAGGGTCGGCCGAAGACAAAGTTGACCAGTCTTCTCATGTTTTGTCATCTCTGAATTTGTTCTTTTACTCCTTTTATGCTTCTTGCTCACTCGCTGATACCTGTTTCAACATATTCCGTTTTCTCCTTTTCTCCTTTGCAAGCTGGGCAGAACAGATACCTTGGGTTGGATATGGGTCTCTTTTTCAGAACGAGGGGTGTTGCCGATTCCGTCAGCAGATGATCGGGTCGACAGTCGTGGCACGGTTGAGGACACAGCGATCAGTCGTGTCAGGGGTGTGTCGTTGCACGTGCTAATTCGGTCGGGAGATGACATTACACTCAATCAAATTCGACGTTGGTGCGCGGAATTGCTCTTTCTCCTCGGTCATTGCCGTGTGATCAATTATTCCCCGTGACGTACTCACTCCCTTCTTACCGTAGTATAAAAGGCCTCCCAGCCACAGTTCTCGAGCGACATTGCTTCTCTGCAAGCTCCGAAGGGCCTAACTCCCTCTGCGCATGGCAACGACTCCGACGCTCTCACTACTGCTTTCCACAACTGGAATCTGTGTCCTTTCTGTCATGAAAAGTCGGAAGAAGATGTCCACAGCCAATATGTTGTTGCGTTGTTCGACGTCATGATTGGTCGATGGTGCTGATATTGATTATAGCCAAGCCGACGCTGATAATGAACGACTGATTGCTCTGAAACATGCAAGCAAAGCCCAGTCGAGGGCTTGGTTGCGATGCTTGTCCAAAGACGGCCAAGAGTATAGCACATTCTCGATACCTGTACCGCTCACTGAAGGCGCGGGGAGTGCGTTGAAACGACACTGCCTGCGAGAGTCGAGAGGTTTTTATATCTCTCGATTTTTCGCATGTGCGCGAGCGGAAGATTTAGTACCCAATCTGTGACAGTCATATCGACCAAAGGAATCACCTGAGCAGAGGCCTGCGCTGTCCCCGTGTCTGGTCAGTCTCGGGCTCGTTTGCGGTGTTGACTGTATAAAAGTACCGCGTGCTTTTCCTTGCTGCTCCAAGCAATGCTGTAGACCAAGTTCCATTGCCGCCTCGATGTATTTGGATGCACAAAGATGCCCCAATACTACTGCGGGCTTCTGTCTTCCTTCGCCTGGTCGTCCTCGCGCTTCCAAGACCACTCACTTTAACTGCCACAGTGGGTGATGAAAGAAACTGCTAATCCGGGAATCTCTGTTGCCAAGTTAAAACACGTAGAGATGTGGAGTTATTAAGCGCTTAATGCATTCAACATAGAGAAAAATTTCCTCTTAATAGGTAGTCACAGGGAGTATTTAAGCGCTCGCGTCTGTGAAGGTGCGACGACTTGAAGCTGGGCCTAAGTTGAAATCCTTTCCTCACCCACTGTGCTGCTTTGATGCTGTCTGCGCCGCGGATTCTGAGATTGCAATATTATTAATCGTCATTTACTCATTACGCTGATCCTTGGAATGATGTTGTAGTATTTCGAAGCATCATTTTAGCATCACATCTTTCAATGAGTGACGAAAGTCCAAACACGGAGGGAGAGACTGCGGAACTTCACATAACACCCACTGAAAAAGTTAAATGCCCAATTGATCCTACAGAAACGAAGACGCAGTTGTTCATCAATTCAGGCTAGCTTTTTGTGTTCTTTCTTTGCGCTGGCAGATTTCTGACACCCCGATTTGAATTTTTGACGACCCTCTGGAGGAAGTCTGATTGACCGTGGCTAACTCTGAACTTCCCAACTTGGCACTCACTTTCTGCTTTCGTCCATGCCCAAACCCATACGTCAGCGTGCAAATACTACCCCCTACACGCGACCACAGCGTCCTCTAGCGCCAGCAGCTGACGACTCCTTGAATGTTCAGTCAACAGGTATTTACTCTGGCGCGCAACTTCCATAGACATTATCGGCTCAAGAGGCACGGGTATGGGTGTAGGCACAAGCGACTCATAACCGGTAGAGATCAAGGCCACTGAACCGAAGGTTACTGCAAAATTGATCGTCGCAAGCCGAATGATGGGTTTCTGTGTGGTGCGTAGTCAGAGGAGGATGTCAAAATTTCAAAATGGGGTGTCAGAAACCAACCGGACTTTCTCTGACACACTTAACGAATTCGATCGCCTGGAATGCGTTCAAGGTATCCAAAATCACGGGTGAAGGTCTCGGAGGCGTCTATCCGACGCTCATCTCGGGACAAAATACGCTTGATGATCTTCTTAGATTCGAATGCCTCAGGAGGGGCGACATGGTTGTGATCTTCGAAAATTCGTATGCAAGTCCTTGCACACTCTGCTATTGTTTCCCAGTTCTGAGGTAGGTTGATGTTATCTTGGAGGAGTTCATGAATATCAAAGAAGACGTGATAAGGCCATTCATGCTCAAAGTAAGTAGCAGCGTCCCGGTTAGAGACTTGCTGTACAAGGCATTCGCATAGTCCCTTGATCGAGCGATGAAGCTGCAAGTCAATCGCGCATTCACCGACGTCGCTTGGGTCTTGATCAGTCTCTGGTTTTGTGGAAGTGCTTCCTCTCTCTGAAGATCCCTCGGAAGTCATCGAGGATCCAGATTTTGTTGAAGATTTGGCTTCTGTCGAGCTCCTCGGGTCTGTCAAAGTTTGGGTCTTGGATCCCTCAGCAAGACTCAAAACTTGAAGATAAGACCAACGCAGAAATTTTTTTGCCTCGCGAAATTTATTCTCTTTCAGGAACCGCTCTCCACCATCCAGTGTAGTGCTCAACACCTGCCCTGATGGTAGCAATTGGCGAGAAAAAAGTGCGGGTATGATACAGCTTAGTGCGTCCTGGCGGTCACCGAGTCCAGTAACTGGAAAAATGTCGCAAAGTGTTTCAATCTTTGTGTTGTCTAGCAAAAGCACATCCGGAGTGAGCTGTGTCAGACCGCCAATGTCCAGCACAGTTTGCAATAATGCCCGGAAGAATGCAGTATATATCTCCTGAGCACAAATTACTGTTGCGTTCTGCAAACTGGCCGAAAATAGAAGAGGTCTATCATCATCTCCATCATCGTTCGGACGGTTCGAAGTCAAAAGGTCCAAGGAATTATTGCGGAATATCCAGCAGGGCTTGCCATCTGATGCGTGACCAAAAATCGGCTCGTACTTTGTTGATCCATATGAAAATTGCCGATAGCCAGAAGCATTTGGGAAATCAAACCACGGCTCGAGATTGAAAAAGGCATCCTCGCTTTTGGAAGAAATGATTCGATAACACTGTAGGTCTTCAGGATCAAGTTTGGCATTCGTTGAATTCCCCGAGTCGTCGATTGTCGTTGGCAATGAATGTCTTAGAGACCAGACCCACATGCTCAAGACAGCCTCTAAATCAAACAAGTCTGTTTCCCATAGGTCTGTCCTAAGGCCGGCAAACTGTCTCGTACGATTCATCTTGAAAAAGAAAGCATCCTGCAAACTCCTTTTGCAGTCATTTCTCGGATGAGTGTTGCTCTTCATGATTTTGCAATCCAACGACCAAAATATGGCATGGATGTGTTTCCAACCATCCCTAAACAAAGTCGGATTCGGACAGTCGAAAAAAAATAGAGTATCTGCAGTTTCCTCGATAGCTCTCTTCAGAGCGATTGCAGATTGCCTGGTTGGAGCATGTTTTTCGTCCCAGGCCAATGTCATTTCAGACAACCTGGCCCTACTGAGAATGATTCGTGGAATAGCTCGTGGGATTTTCTCCCCTTTCGCTTCGTGTAAATTCAGTCGACAATCTTTGATCATCATCTTCTGATCGATTTCGTCCTGACTTGGACGTACATCTGACGTATTTGAAAGATTGTAGAAAAGTCCTAATAGTGAGTCCTGGTTTCCGTCTTCTCTTGTGGCAATGGAAAGGCACTGGACTTCGATTTGTTCACTGGATTCCCAGGACCATTCCCAATCATGGTGAACTGGATCTTTGAAGACATCTGCCCTAACAGGATTTGGATGCCCGTTGACCTGAAAAATTGATCCCAAGTCTCCATCGGCCTGGAATTCAGACTCCGATTTGGTTTTGGCAGGATTGTCGCCCGAACCCGAAAGAGCGCCCTGTCTTCCCATCTCGATGGCAACCCAATCTAATTCATGGCCCTCGTACAACTCCGGATCTTGACTCATGGGACTCTCTTCAATGTCCAGACGGCGAGTTCGCAAACCTGCTCGTACAGCGCTCATGACAATCATAATACCAAGCTGCGCAACGGAAACGGAGGAGTGAAGTGCTCGAAGGCCAAGGAACTGTAGGATAAAACCCGATAGAGTGAGAGTAATGGAGAACCACACCAGGATCGAGCGTGATGTCTTTCGGCTCTGCGTCCTTTTCCACTTGGTCGCATATTCGTTTATCGGGGATTCCTGTCTTTCAATGAACGCAAACGAGTCAAAGACTTGATCCCCGATGACTTGATTGCCCGGCTGGACCCAGAAAAGACGGCAGGAAGAATTGGGCTGCTTTCTGAACACCCGTTGCTGCGAGGTCCTTGTCACCACGTAGCCACAGAGACCTATACCTAGGCCGAGAGATATTGTTCCCGTCAAAGTGCAAGGGAATGCGTAGTCAGCGACGTAAGCATCATCTTTCTTGAACTGATCCTGAAATTGATATGTCGTCAATGCGGCGAAAACAAGGACTGTGGACTGGAGTAAAAAACCAAACAGCGCGGCGGCTATAAACCACAGAAATGATGGTCTTTTGATCCCGATATTTAACGTCAAATTAGGATTCGGAGCAAAGCCTGAGGGCGTATCCACTTTTTGAGAGCCAAGCGCCTTGCGATAGCGCAGCGTGTTGTCGTGCGTCGTCTCTTTCCAATCTCTCTGACCTCGTTCGTTCTGCACATAATCCTTGGAAAGATAGAGGCCTGCAGTCTTGCGGTAATAGAAATCGTCGTTTGTCGCGCGCATGTCTTGGACAACTTCGATGATTTTCGGTCTACCAAAGACACGTGAAATGCCACCGTCGTTGTAGACCTCGCATACGTCGCGACTGGTTGACGACGACAACTCGATTTCGACACTTGCTCTTCCTTCTTGGGCACGTCCGATGAACGCGCGGAGCGAGGACTTCCCGCCAGCTCTGATGGCGGATACAACAGCCGTCAGAACGCCAATTGGTGCCATGGAAAAGATGAAGAGATCTGTGAGAGTTGTGCTTTCCGAGAGAAATTGCTTCGTTGGTTGCTCGCCAAAGAGCGAGATAAGCGGCGTCAAGTCCGTGGCAAGATTGTTCGAGAAGTCATCCCAACCGCCTGTCACCATTTTGTTTAGTAGCGATGAGTGCCGTCAATAGTGACGGCGTCCTTGGTTCCGTTGGCCAGATGAGAGAGCGAGGGAGAAATGCGCAGGAACCTTTTGCTCTTTCAGCCTTGGGATGAGATCTACCTCTCGTTCACGAGGGCGCTTGCAGGCTGTCATCCAGCCTATGATGATATCCGACCCCAAACATTTGTCGGTGAACCAATTGAAAGAGATAAGTTTATCAAACAACTCTGTTGATCGTTACGATCTTTTGGACCCCATTCTGTTGAGGTTGCTTCTGCCCCGCCTCTAGGAGAGCCGCAAAGGGGTAACTGCCCAACTGGAGCCACAGTAGGTGAGGAAAGAAATTCAACCCATGCCCAGCTTCAAGTCGTCGCACCACCTTCAGACGCAAGCGCTTGAATGCTCCCTTTGACTACCCATCAAGAGAAAAATTCTCTTTAGGTTGAACGCATTAAGCGCTTGAGAACTCCACGTCTCTACGCGTTTTAACTTGGCGACAGAGATTCCCGGATTAGCAATCTCTTTCGTCACCCACTGTGGAGCCTGGCAGCCGCTTACCCTTTCCGATTGGATTCTCGCCGCGACTTCAATCGCGAAATGTATCCATATTTTCAAACCGTCAGCCTCATCAGGCAAGCGGGTGTCTGCACTCCATCCAGTCCTATCCCGCCCCTGGAAAAACTAACCCCTGCCCCTGACAAAGCGAGCAGACCAGTGGCCAACCGCACAACGGTCAGTCAAGCCGGTTCGCCTTGTGGATTTGGAGCCTCAGGGAGCTAGCCAGCGAAGCCTAGTCGTCGCCCACTCTTGCAAGCACCTACCCCTGGCCCAAGAATCAGTCAGCCACTGCAGCAAAGCGAATCCGCCAGCGACAGAGCAACTAGTCAAAAGCTGACCCAACTCGCGCATTCGAGATATCGATCAGCCAGTCAGCCAGCAAAGCGGAGTCGTCGCTTACCCCTGCCCCTGAATCAGCCAGCAGACCAGTCCGCGGACGAAACCGCAGCCAGTCAAAGACCGAAGCCACTTGCAACTCGCGGACATGCAGAATCCAACCCACCAGTCAGCAAACAAACCCATGTCCGCTCAATAATCGGCGGGCTCCGTCACCCGACCCGTCGAAGAAAAAGCAACGCGACCAAACGGAATCCCTCGCGCGACACCATGCCGAGACTGCGTCTCGGGCGGAGTATTGCGGGCAGACAGACAGAGATACCTCTCCAATGATTCCAGTCTTTTGCGCCGTGCTGTGCTGTGCTGGCCGGCGCCTCCAAACCGCCATTTTCCTGTAAAAAGGTCTACGTGTACGACGACGCCAGCTGCACGCGCTCGCTTTGGAGCCCGTGACGTCAGCCCGCATGCGCGCTGAATGAATCGATGCTTCAGGTTTGCTCTCCAGTCCTCCACCTCGAACAACACAGCCAAATCGGCACCGCCGTCAGCGCCGACCGACCGTCCCTCGCAGAACATGATCCGGGATAGCAGAGGCCGATGAAGAAGAGAAAAGAAAAAGCAAACCAAACCGGCACAGCGGCAACAGACGCGACATCGGCGTCGCCCGTCCAGACGGCTCCACCATCGACTTTAAACTCTGCAGGCCAGCCCAATGGCAGCGCCGCAATGCGCGAAGAAGACGCCCTGCATAGACATATCCATGCAATATCTGCAGGTGCTCCTTTTTGTGCCCGGGACGGGTGCGATGGGTGGGTGGTGCCAGTAGTCAGTAGTGCTGCTAAATTTTGCGGATGCGCGTGGGATGGGCAGCGCTTGAGGTGCAGTGTGCAGCGGCACAGCGCATTCGCATTATGCGTTGAGGGTGCCGGTGGGCCAACTGGGTGTCGTGCCTACTTCTTGCCCTCGGTAAGTAGGCGCCTGCAGGAAGACGCCACATGCCATGACACGACACGACAGCAAGTCAGTCAGTCGGCTGGCCAGCCAATTCGACCGCCAGCGCAGCGCAGCGCCGCGGAGCGAGAGACAACTGCCACCGGAGCCGAGATGCGATGAGACGGGGCTGCGCGTCCAAGGCGGCGCAGCGGAGTCTTGACTTTTGGTGCAAAACGTCCGTAAACCAAAGAACGGCGGCCGTTGAAAGCGACAAGAGCGGCTCCGGAGCAAGAAGGGGGCGATGCAGAATGAGCCGCGGTCTTGTCGACGTCAGAATCAGCTGTTGCGGGTGGTCGCAACGTTAATCTGTTGAGATGCAAAAGCGCGAAGCATTGACTTACATGCCATACCGCATCGCCGGGCCTCTGCAGCTGTCGAGCAAAAAAGTTACCAGTCACATATCCAGGACGTTAAGTTACCGGATGGCAGTGGCGGCAGAAAGCTTAGGTTGTTTGTCGGCTCTTACCTGCGTACGTACTGCTACAATGAGAGGTTGACTGTGTCCCGCTCCGTCGCCATCTTGCGCGCGCACGCGCGGCTGGCAGAAGCAATAGTCGATGCGCCACGCGTATACCCCTCCGACAGAAAAGAAGAAAAGAAGCAGTAGCAGTGCTAGCGCACCCTCCCACCGACGGCTGGAGCACCGTATGAGCGAGTGAGTGAGAAAGGGTCTTCCGGAAAGTCCTCTCCGCTCGCGGCCAATGGATGTGCGGTGTGCCGTGCGTGTGGTAGCTTGACCAGAATGTTGGGAATGGGCGGCAGGGATATTGGAGGGATCTGGAAGGGTCATCCCTTCGACAAGCTGAGGTTAATGGTGGACGTGGGGAGAAAGTGGGCCTTGCTGGATGGGCGATGGTGGTCGCAAGTGGGTGCGTGCTGGAAAAGAGGAGAAGTAACCGTGGGAGGAGGGGAGAAGAGAAGGTGTATTGAGGGGATGGTGGATGCAAATGGCGGATGGATGAAGCGGAGCGGCCCTCACTTTCTGCGGAGTGGCAGACTTTGTCCACACCGGGGACAGAAATGCTTGCAACATCCGAGAATCAAGTCAGACGTCTGCATACCCTGCTGTCTGATCTGGCAATTGAGCACCGCCAGGTATTTGTCTGCTGAAAATTTGGGGGGCCGTAAGTGATTTGCATGGTCGTTTGCTGCACAGCCTGCGCGGTCGATGTCTTGTACAGTTTTCGAGCGCAAGCAAACTTTTCTTCCGGTCAATCGAGGTTAGCAGCTAAGGCTGAGGCTGAAAGCAAATTGACAAGGTACACGTACATAGTGTGTGTGGCACAGCACAGCGAATCTCACGTAGCTTGACGTCAAAGGCTGCAGCTCAATCTGTGTGCCTTGGACAATGATGTCAGACGGTGCTACGACAAAGTCGATACAATGGCGTCGGTTGTGCTACGAGGAGTTTGAGATACAGGTAGATGCGTGGGTGGGAGCGGTGTTACGAACCGCTCCGATGCTCATCGTGGCTGGCTGGATGCGCGACATCAGGCCGGATGCCTTCTCACCACTCATCAGGAGGTTCGCGGAGCAATGTTTCAGGAGATAGTCATCTTATTTTGAACCGATAGAGAGTAGACAGATAGATGCCCAACGCCTCCTTCGCTTGCGCTTCGCTTCATGCGTGCGTCATTTCGCTTTGAATCGTTTTGGAGCCAGCCGGCCCAGCCCGGCCGGTGAAACCGCAGAGAAAACTCGATGAGGAAATAAAGAGACGCCCCGGAAC
Organism: Phyllosticta capitalensis; assembly: GCF_038381095.1. Lineage (NCBI taxonomy): Eukaryota > Fungi > Ascomycota > Dothideomycetes > Botryosphaeriales > Phyllostictaceae > Phyllosticta > Phyllosticta capitalensis. The sequence continues at coordinate 1,525,782 of NW_027117440.1, forward strand.
GCCATTCAACTCCACCCGTCCAGTTTAATCCTCCCAATTAAGTGTTGTCCCGAAGCCCGTGGGTTGCATCTGCGTTGCGGGGCGTTGCGCCACTGGGAATAGCAGCAGTCGCGCCAGTCGAAAGAAAAAAGAAAGAAAAAAGAGAAAAGAAAAGAAGAGAAGAGAAAAGCAAACTACGCGTACATGCGTCTAATAGTTTGCGTAGCGTAGATGGATCTGTCGACGCAGCGCAGCACCAATTACTCGTGGCATCGTAAGCAAACAGCTATATGAAAAACAAGGAAAGGTACAAACGAAGAAACAGGTCAAGGCAGCAGATAGCCACCCGGGTAAAACACAGCCTGTCTTCGTCGCTTGCGCCTGTGCCCCGGAGTAAAGAGGGTGTCGCTCGCCCGCGCTCGCTTTGACTAACGAAACATCAACCGACAAACAGAGCAACGTCAACTGACCCAAATGACGGAGCGGTCGATCACTGATCTGATAGGCACCAGGTGTGATGGACGACGCGTACACGCAGAAATGTTTCCTGCCCTGCAGTTCAAAACGCTGAAGCGGTGAGAAATCGGAGGGGGCTTGCTGTATGGAGAGCGACACGCGAGGGGAGGGGCACACGTACGTACAGGCAACCAGTTGGTGCGTTGGCAGGAAGGCGGACGAGCATTTCCCATTGCACTCGTTGCGTCCTGACAACCCTGCCAGCTGCTTACCCATTGGCAGTGTGGGGGGCCGCCTCGGCGTCTGTCGAGGATTACGGGCTGACGATGATATGCGCCACAACCGCAACCGAAGGAGAAAATCCGAAAATACAGACGGAGAAGATGGAAACAAAAGCGAAAACCCATGCAGCTTAGAGCTGCACGGCTGGGAAGAAAAAATGGAAGAAATGCCGACAGATTCAACTTTGCTTAAACAGCGAAGTAGCCGGTAAAGTCTCCCGTGGGAGGTGCCATTGAGGTGTTTGTGACATCATAAGCCTGCTGCGTCTGCAGGTAGGGATGTTGTTGCGGATGGTTTGGAAACTGCATCTGATGTTGTTGACCGTCAGTCCCCATGTCCAGGGGGAAGGGTGTCGTTTCGGCTGACGAAACATCGCCAGACATGGGAGCAAAGGCGTCGAGGACGTTGTAATCGGAGACGACGGGACCACCGAGATGCATGGATGTAGTAGCGGTCGGAGTGGTGGTGTAGTTTGTCGAGTCAAAAGCGGTGGTCGGGTCGAAGGCTGGGTGGGGGTGCGCAAGTCCCCCGTGGGGAGCGGTGTGGAGGTTCATGGACGAGACGTGGTCCAAGCTGCTGAGCGAGGTTTGAGGCATTTGGTACGTCGCAACGGGGCTCGCGTGACTGCTCTCCATGGCCGAAGCTGGTACGCCGTCGCGGTTGACGCCGTATTCGTGGACCCGTCTAACTGGCTCGTCGTCGTCACCTTCCATGTCGCCGCCCATGACCTCGGCGCCAGCCGCATTCTCGGGGACGTACTCTTCCACCTCTTTCATCCAAAACTGCTTGAGTACGTCCATCGGCGGGTGATCTCCACCGCCTTTGCCGCCCCGTCGCTCGTCACCCTTGGCCTTGCGTCCGCGTTTCCTCGGGTTAAAGTGTGCGCGTCGCAAGTGTGCCGCCGCGTTGTAGTAGGCTCCGTACTTTTTACCGTTGCGACATGCTTTGCAGTGAGCAAGGAACTGCTTGTTTTGACTAGCGTCCACAGTTACCCAGACCTTTCGAATCGCTGCGTGGACTCGCTCCGTGTGTCGGCGCAGTTCGTGTTCGCCGCGAAAGCCCTCGGGATGCTCGTTGCACTTTGCGCACATGATTTTGGGGTGGACCGGCCGAATGTAGGGTGCCTTTGAGATGGCTGCAACCGACTTGGTGCCAGAGCCATCTCTGGCAGGGATCTTGATGACGGAGGACTGACTGTTTTCTGCAGACTCCGAGGCCTTGGGTGCAAGGGGACGAGCGCTTGAGGGCGTCTGCTCGATCAGACGATGGTTTCCCTGAGATTGATTCGATGTAATCGAGTGGTCGCTCTCTATCGATCTCGAGCGGACCATGTTGGTGGTCTGGTTCCCAGCGACGAAGCGACGAGGCTGAGAAGGTGCAGAAGAGCTAGCAACAGCAGGAACAGAAGAAGAGATAGGAAATTGCGTTGATGGGGAAGACACATCAGCGCAGGATGTAGGAAACAGCGAAAAGTCACCTTCAATGGACTTGTCCAGCGAAGGTGAGTGTGTGAAGAAGGGGTCGTTAGGAAAAACAGACTCTGAAACGTTGGAAAAGTTGGATTGCACTCGCATCATGTCCAACTGGTTTGCAAAGTAGGTGCTGGAACTGCTCTGCCGACTCATCTTGTCGCTTGCCGCTGTGGACCCTACCGTCAGCTCCCCGACGGAAGTGCTTGGTGATATCGAACCGTCGGGACTGGGGAATGGTTGCTGGAACGGGTAAGATGATGGATGGCCGATTTCTGATTGAAATGGGTTGGCGTGTCTGCCAAATCTGGCGGGAAGGCTCGAGGACTGTGCTTCAAAGGTTGCAATATACTCCGAAGGGTCGTAGACGTTGACCTCGTCAAGACGAGGCATGGGCTGATGAACAGACCTTGTTCGGACAAGGCTGGGTTTCTGGTCGGCGGTGGACTGCAGAGAGGCGTAGTTCTGGAAGCCTTGGCTGCACTGAAAAGTAGCCGGAGCAGAGTGGATGGGTGCCCCGTCCCGGATCATGGGCACGGGGATATCAAGTGCCTGAGCAGCATGATTAGAAAAGAAGGGGGAATGAGGACCAAAAAGTAGTCAATGTCGTACAGGAGTAGAGCCAGAAGTACAGCGGTTGGCGGCGGTGAAGCAGTTTAATTCAGAGTTGGCTTCCCAGGTGGTGGTGGAGTGCCTTGTGTAGAGCGGATCAGCGGGGGATAGGGGGCCGGCCATTGAGTCGGGACGGCGGTGGAAGAGATGAGGATCTAGAGACAGCAATGGAGGAGCATGAATGGGGGGGAGTAGCAACTGGATATGCGGGCAAGGCTGGCCTTTTGATTGTGGATGCAGAGGACATGGATGGTCATGGCGTGTGCTGGCGGGCCGGGGGCCCCTGTCGTGGTCGTCACCGACGGCAGTTGCAGGGAAGAGTGGAGCTGACTGTTCAGTTTCGTCCAACGCCCGCAGCGACGCGAGAGACGATTCGCCGCCTCGCCTCTCCCATCACGACTCGACTCGACAGGATCCCTTCTGCGAACAACCACACCACCACCCATCGCTCTGCTGTGCAACCATGACACTCCATGTCCGTCCCCGTCGACCACCGCTGCGCCCGCTTCACCCATCAACACGACGAAACGCTTGAGCCTCAGCGCCATGTTTTGGTTCCCCTCGCTCCCCCTTCACTCAACCGCTACGTCTCCACGCTCTCTCCATGGGGGCGCAGGTCGCGGATCGCCGGCTCCGCTCGTCGTTGGTGGCCGAGATTAAACCCGTCAACTGTCAAGTCAACTGTCACCGTCACCGCATCACGTGTCGCCGTGGTCTAGCCCCTTTGGGCTCCTGTTCCTCTCATTCTTGCTCTGGCTATCAAGACGTCTCAGGACGCACTGGCCGCAGCTATTCAATGACCTCATTCATGGCCGAAATTACCGCTCGTGCCCCGTACCACCTCCCTCAGCTGCATCCAGCCTGAACGAGTGGGCATTGCACACAAGAAGTCGAAGCACTGCCACTGCGTCCCAAAAACATGTCAACAATACAACAAAGCCACGGCCAATTTCCTTTGCTTCACCAAGACAAACACCCATTGTTGCAGAATCTCCAAGACTAGCTCCACAAGATGAAAGTCTAGCCTCCAGTTTACTGACAGTGGGAAATTATTTAGAAATGCCTACGTCTCATGACACAGTCTCAGGCACAAAGGCCTTCAGACCGCTAGTCCTCTTTTTGATGATTTGGAACTAATATTTCATCCTCACAACAACAGTTTGGCCAATCCTGCCTCCAAGACCTGGATGCCTTGCCAAAATACAAACGCCAAGCTGTTATACGCACTGAGCATGGAAACTCGGACGTTGGCTGTCATGTCCTTTTGGGAGAAGATTGTTCTCAACAACAAAGGGCGCCAATCGGCGCATCTCATTCCGTTCAACACCACCATTGCGAGTTTCCAGCTGCCATCCTTCACTCCGGAAAAACACATACAATGTCAAAATTTCACTGTTGCCAGCAGCTGTTTCGGTCCGGGCCGCCGCCAACAACAAATCTCACGGTGCTGTGGCGACGGCTGCCCACGCGAGTACTACAGTAGTACGACGAGCCGCTACTTCTACTAACCGAGCGGCGGCGGTCTTCGACAGTGGCCGAAGTTGGGCAGTCGAAGGTTGATCGCCTCGGCGCTCATTTTCGAAGAGGGCGTATTCGACTCGATGTCTCGCTTTCGTCGCGTGCCGAAACAGAGTTAGTGCCACAGGCGCTACCAAAAAGACCATCAACACCATCAAAAAGGCTAGCTCCCTACCCAATCGTCTCTCTCAACGGCCGGCTATTTCTACCGCCGTAGTATCCGCTTGTCTAACCCTGGCAAAACTGCGCGTCCTTCATTGTTTGGGCCTGGCTCGGATGCACTGTTGCCTGTGGAGGCCGACGTTCCAGAAATTCTTCGAGAGCCTCCGTCTGTTACAGACCAGCGTGTCGAAATTCTCTCGGCAAGCAACCGGCTCGGCCCGCTCCAATTGACAGTGACGCGCCGGCGTCCATAAGGGTTAGGGCTCGGTACCTCAGGATCTTGCCCGAGTCCGGGGTGCCATGCCTTTTTGACAGTCCTCGTCATCTCGTGGACGAGCCTTAGCCAATGGACGGAGTGTTGAATGTGTTTTCCCTTGGTGTTGATCTACATGGCGGAGTAGGTCCACCACCATCATCACAACCACCACGACCAGGCCCGCAGTCACACTATTTTGCGTAGGTCGTTTGCCTTCGTCAGCCAGAAATGTCATGGGGCCTTTTCTCTGACAGTCACCGCGTCGGTGAAAAGCTCTCCCCTCGCTCCGACGTCGTAGGGAATTGCCCTAAACCGCGGCCCCCTCTCTGCACCAAATCACATAGGATCGTTTCATGTTCCGGCAACAAACACGCGCACGAGGTCGGATGAACGCACTCCGCAAGTGTGGGCACTTTCTCAATTCTGCTACAGAGTCCCAGGAATGCGCTTTTTTCTCTAAGCCAATGGTATCATAAAGCACTCGCCTCGAAATTGCCAGTTCTCGACATGCACAAAACACGAAAATGCGTACGTACGCACGCAGAAATAGTGCACACCCTCCTACAGAATGCCACCTGCGCTCATGACCAACCGCCGCAACCTGGTTCGCTGTCCCTCAGACCCCCGCGACTTGTGCTTCTTCTCCGTCGACCCTGGAGCGTTGCTGCTGTTCTTGCTCCTGAGGCTAGGGCTTCTCCTCAAACTGATGCGGCTTGATCTCTTACTCGACGACGCGTCCTCGTCACGCAACTCGACTTCGACCGCACCCATGCCCCCGCTCACAACGCTCAGACGGTTGGCCGCAAACGAGCTCGCAGTAGTGCCGGTCGAATATCTGTCCGACATAGAAATCGCTCCAGCCCCTTCTTTTCCGGCCTCAGGCGGGCCTCCGTGCCACTCTGGGCCCACGCTGCTGCGGTTGGACTTGCTGACCGAGCCCTCGTCATCCGAGGTCCCGAGCCAAAAAGAGTCAATTGTGTCTTTTTCGCATTCCGTGGTGGGGATGCCCCAATCTTCGAAATACTGCACCAAATCGTCCAGAGCGCTGTCGTCACTTGCCCGCCGCTCAAACGTCGCTTTTTCGTCAAGGCTGTCGAGTGCGTCTTGGAATGCATCCAGTGACGCGATACCATCAGGCTTGCTAGGGGCCCTGTGCCATGTGAGCCTCTCGACCTCGCTCTTGGCAATGGCTTCGAGATCGTCGGCGTTGGCCGTGGTTTTCCTCTGGAACGCATTGAGACGAATAGGGCCTGCCACATACACGGTCCGCTGCCACGCCGTTTGCTCGGGCGGGATGACCGTGACAACGGACCCGCTGCGCAGCCGAATCGACGTCGCTGACACGCTGCTCGAGCGTGACGACTGCGCTGCTCGACGCCTAGCCTTGTTGAGAGACGAATGCGAGGCTCGAGCACGTGGTGCCGGAGCACGAGGGTTTTGAGCTCGTGATGTGGTGGGCGATAATTCGTCAAAGTCGGCAATTACCGACAACGCGCCAAGGTCCAGGGCGATGGGCGTGATCGGGAAGTCGGTGATTCTGCTGGCCATCGAAGGAAATGGATTGGCCAGTGGTTCCAAACTGGGCCTCCATGGCTCGCTCGAGGCTGAGGGCACCCTTCTACCAGGCGTCACGGCAGCCTTCGGACTCGGGTTCTCGCTCCTTTCGCCCCTCGGAGGGTAGTACTCCCGCGGAGTCGGCAGCATGCTCGACGGCCTCGCCGGAAGCCGCCTGTCTTTGAAGGCAGCAACATCTCTCGGTGGGCTGCTCGTCCGTATCGTCTCCATCTGCTTGCTCTCCAGCATCTTCTTTACTCGGGATCGTTCTCCAAAACCAGCACTAGGCTTCCTCATAGACGTGCTACTGTACTCGCCCTGCTTTCCTCTTTCTGCTCCCTTGCCCGTCGAGCTTCTCTTCCGCGTGTCAACTACTCTGACCCCACCGCTCGCTCGTGCGCTGATTGCCCTCTTTGGTGCCTCGATGATGACACTTCCCAAGCCTTCGAGGCGCAAGAAGCGTGCCGGTGCGGAGTCTGTCCGATACAGGTAGGATGGTCTCCGCCCCTCAATTGGCCTGGATCTGCCCCTTTCGCTCTCTACACTTCCTGCACTGTTTCTCTTTCTGCCGCTTCCTCTTCTACTGCTGCCTTCAGCAAAAGCGACGCCTCCCTCTCTACGCACAAATGTCGCACTGCGAGGCGAGCGTCGTAGTGAATGATGGGGCCAGTGTCCGGAGTTGAGGGTCGTCGCCTGTTCCCGTTCTTCCTCACTCTCGCTGTCCTGCTGACTGCTGCCCTCGTCTGCGTCTTCGTACTCGTCGCTTTCGCTTTCTTCGCTGTCGCTCACCAAAAACGCTCCAGGCGTGACCGGAGTATTCGGTGGCTCACCAGGGTTCTGAACTAGAACAGAAAGAGCTGTTTGGTCGAACAGCGGGAGAGGAAGAGGCAGGCCTGCAGAGATGGGTGGAGTTGGAGGTGGTGAGTGTGCCGATTGAGGATTGGCAAGGTGCGAAGAGGTAGGTGCTGGTTGCAAATGAACCGTGACAGGCGGAGTGGAGGTGGCGGTAGATGTAGGGGTGGTCGAAGGAGCATTCAGGGGAGGACTGACGCTCGAAGACCTCGATGGAACGTTTGAGGTGAGTTCCTCTTGATTCGGATGCAATTGATCTTGGCGGTGTTGTTGGTGATGTTGTTGGTGATGTTGTTGGTGATGTTGGGAGTGCGGTAAGTTTTGGTGTGGCCATGAGGTCGAGTTTGTGGGTGAGGCTTGCCTCGAGGGCGAGTGTGACTGTGCGCATTGTGGAGATGGCGACAGTCTTGTATGGCTTGAAGGGTCCATTGTGGAGGGGCTCGTGATCCAAGGTAAGTCGGTGGCAGGGCGTTTGTTCCAGCGGCTTTGTCTCGTCTCAAAGAAAGGAATGCGGCCGCAGACGTAAAAAAGATTGTTGCAGCAGCCCCAACGACGCGGATCAAAGGTAGGATCTTCTGGGGCGATGATGTCAAAGGACAGTCTCAATGATTGGCGGGGTAGTGTTGAAGAGGCCCGTCGTCTCGTAGTCGCGCCTCTTTCGTCGTGTGCCCCGAAAGGAATAGTCCTTTGATGGAGCAAAAAGAGGACAGGCTAACAATGGCGATCAGGTACAAGCAGGGTCGACCAAAAGCTTGATTCTTTCAGTTGGACGACCTTTTCCGCGGCTTGATTGTTTAAGAGGTCTGCAGGGCAGCTGGCTTGCCTTTCGTCTTCTGGCACCAAATTGCCGCGGGCTCGAGAGCGTTGGATGGCGCAATGGTGGGAAGAGGCGGCAAAAGCTGGCTGAAGGCGCTGCTGCAGCCGTCCGCGACCGTCGTCGAGAGTACAGACTCGATTCTTACGGACGGGACCAGGCGGGGACCGTGTAGTAGCTGCGGGTGCGGCGGTGCGCACCAGGCTGCTTGGTGGCGCTCTTCCAGGCGTGATGACGAAGCCCAGCTCGCTGCCACTCGTCGTCGATTGCGTGCACCTGGAGCGAGCAACTGTGGAACGCCAAAATGAAGGGAACTGTGGAAAAAAGGGGGAGCCCAGGAGCGATCGGCGCCGCTCGCGGAATTGATGGACGGCGGAGAAAGAACTGGTCAAGTCTCAAGGGACCGACTACCTTATTATCGTCGTCCGTCTTGAGACTCCACTGCACCATCTGAGACGAGAGGCGCTGGTGGTGTGGAGGAGAGAGCAAAAGGGAACTCTTTCTCCTCCACAGGAAAGACAAGACACCATCTTCTGGGGTCCGCCCACAGCGTCCGCTTGCAGCAACCAGGAACGACATACCCTATAGTCTAGGAGTAGCAGTGCCGGCGCAGTGGTACCTTGAGCGCGACTCGATTCGAGCTACCGTATTTCCGCCCCGCCTGTCTGCCGCCCTCTCTCACTTCACGATTCCTCTCCACCCTTGGCGCGCTCGGTGTCGCCGTTTGGCGCCCTAAAGACGCACCCACAGGCTGACATTCATTGTGAGTTATTGCTTGGGGATGCGCCTGCGTCTGTCTTACCGGGACGGGCTCTCGCGCCTCGCGCCGCTCAAGGTACTGCTCCTCTCCTCCCATCCATCTCTGCCTTTCTACCTTTTTGCCATCTTGGCCCAATTTTCTCCGACGGCTGGCTCCGTTCCCATTGTCGCTTGTGGAGCGTCTCAAGAGCCCTCGAACAATCTGTGCCCGATCCTGCTCCGCTCCTCTCCCTCTACTCTCCAGGTCTCGCGTCTTCCCCGGCTGCTTGGCACGCGGTGCAAACATGAACCCTCCAACCAGTTGAGCCATGACGACCGCATCCGGCTAGCTCATCTCGCTTGAGACGCACTCTATCGGCTTGGAATGCACTTGCCGCGTTCCTGGCCACGGGCACCCGAGTCTGTTCTGGGCATGGCTGGCGGCGCCGTTCTGGGCGAGCGCTGGGCGTGTTTGACGGACGCATTGGCGTGAATGCAAGCTAGCCCTTGGTTGACTTGAACGGGACGCGTGCAAACTGACAGCTTGGCGCGTTGGCGCACTAAAATGCTTTGCTGCGATACCCAGTCGGCATCGCAGACTTCTTTGGTGTTTTGGGTCTGCCCAAAACGTCTCGTCAGGAGGATTTCTCAGTGGTGATGCGGCTTGTCGTACGCGTACGAGTGACTGCGCGCTGTCTGGCTCTGCTTGTCACACAGTACCTGCATATGCGCATGCCATTCTCTCACCCCCTTGTCATCCCTCGCCCCACTCCTCTTCTCCTCACCCCGGTGACACCATCAAGGAATGGACGTGCGATGCGAACCACGGGATTGGAACAATGACTGATGACATAGATCTCAAGCGCGTCTCCCCCGTCACCTCCCTGTCGATCACCTTATCGCGCGCCTACTCTTCTTGTCCTTGACTGGATTCTGCCGTCTTCAGTCAAGCGCAAAACGTCTCATCATGTCATGTCTATTTCTGGGCCAGTGATGCCGACGCTTCGGGCTTGGAGAGGTGGGGGCAGAAGAGCTGTCGGTCGTACACGGCGGCGCCGGCGAGGAGTTGAGGAGGAGCTTGTTGTTGGAGTGCATGCTCCAGGAATAGGCTCGCTTCTTTGAGCAGCCCCGAGTCGATGGTTTGTTATCTTCCTTCCCATTTTCTCAGCTTCCCTCGGCGTGTCCGGTCGGTTATGGCATCGCTCGCGTGATGGAAGCCGGCAAAAACAGGAGTGAGTAGGGAATCGGCTAACAACAAAGAAGCGCTTGAAGCGGAGTAAAGAAGCGAGAGGATGGAGGCTACTCGCAAAAGCACGACCCTTTGGTGTTGGAGAGGGAGCGCTGAGCTAATCTCCTACTCGCCTCCTGGACCTCTGCCCCGACCCTGCCCTATCCGCCACACGGATGCTCCCACTCATCAATAACGGGCAATTCATTAGAGGCAGCCGGCTTGTCTACTACCTCTTGCCTGGCCCGGTAGGTAACGTGTCTCGTGCGTTTCTCCTTCGTTCGGCTCTTATATTACCCACCTTTGACGGTTGCGTGCGCCCATCAACCAAGCGGCAGTTGCAATCAGCTGAGTTCGAGATGGCCAGTTGACCGGGAAGGAAGACAGACCCTTGGGCCAGTGGAAAGACTGAGCGACACGCATGGAGCCTCGAGAAAGAAAAAAAAATTACAGCTCATTCATCCACGCGCACCGCAACGGCGCCAACGCTCCTCCCGCTTCCCATCGCTCGAGCTCAATAGGGAAATTTGCATTCAAGCTTGGACACCAAAAAAGCACCTGAATGGAAGCGAACGCGAAAAGCCAGCGCTACAGCCAAATGCCCTACCTACTTTAGCACCGCTCAAATACCTGGATGCGCTTGCCACGCTGGCTCCCGGCCTTTAGCAGCGCTTGAAAAATCCTCCGCGCGCATGGCCTGATTTTTTCTCATTTGACGGTAGCGAGGGATGCTCCCGCCATCACCCACTCTTTCGTTGTTGGATCTCTTGAGTGGGAGATGTGTGTGATTCGGTCGAATCGAGAAGCCGACGTTTGCTTTTGTCAATCGTCGATCGACGGTCGACGGGACGATCCAGCCTGCTGCTTCTTGGTAAGAGTTTGAGGCCGCTAGTGACTGTTTGGTTGACAACGCTCTTGGTGCTTGGTTATCTCGTGGGTCGAGATGGGCGCGGCTGATTCACGAGGCTCACTATCGCTCGGACTTTCGCGGAGCCTTATATGGATGCGACGTTGCTTGATGCGAGGACCTGAGTGAGTATATCTCGTCGCCCCCTGACCGGAGCGGACGAGAACGAAGCAGGCAGCAGAAGCGTTCATCTTGCTCATCTTCAGCGTGAGAGGGATTTGTGGAAGTCCTCCATGCGCGTCGATCACGGTCATTTTTGCACCAATCCTTCGCTGATGCTTCTCGATGACTCGGAACCGAAACAGCACCTCAGCGTTTGGGACCTGATCCGCCGCGCTGAAGACGGATGAAAATTTTGGACATCTTCTGGAAGATGTCACCCAAGGGCTGCGGTGTTGTGGCACAAACAATTCAAATCATGCCGCCACACCGCCCTCCCGAACCACAACCAGACTTTTTGCGCTGTCAGATCCGGCGACGGAGAGCGCCAGCCAATCAGATGCTGACTCAGTCTGTCTGACAAACAATTCGCAGGATTGATAGAGTTCTGCTTCTTTGATGTGAGCAAACAATTGACCAAGCGGTTTCGCAAGCAAACATGGAAAGTGTCCAGAAGGTAGGAGTGGCAACGGATGCAAAAGTCCAACAGACTCATGTCAAGCCCGACGTTCGACATCAAACCCCGGTCCATCATTAATATGGACCGTAGATGGATTGGTGCAAGAATCCATCTAAACACCCCCGGCAAGGTTGCGCAAGACTCACCAAGCCGGAGGAGGAGGCAGGGACGGAGAACTGGACCATATTGGCGCGGCGGTTATCGTCGCGTTAGTTGTTGTCAGTTTGGCTATTATTGCGCTGGTTTGTCACACTGGTTATCGTCACGCTGGTTATCGTCGCGCTGGTTGTCGTCGCGCTGAGGGCCTCCCTAATGCTCACCACTCACGTGCAGACTTCCTTTTGCTGACTAAAACCAAACTTGATTGATTCCTATTTGGGTTTAGCGCGTCACATTTTCCACCTCTACCGGCGAACCCCCCACCCAAAGCCCCCCTTCTGCAGCACCTAATTTCCCGTCCGCCTTCGGAAGGCTCGACGGCACGTCGCTGCCATGACCCTACGCTTCGCTCCGAGACGGCGCGCCGTACCATCTCACCTTCCTCCGGCTCGCCGGGGGACCATGATCCATTCGTCTGTCTAAATCTCTGCAACTCAACCTCATTCAACAACATCACAACATGCCGTCCTCATCATGTCCCCAACAACCATGCCGATGCACTTGCAATTTTCCACTGTCGCACCAAGCTCAGTTCAGGTGCGAAGTTAACCTCAGCCATCTGCTGTACGTGTCGCTCTCGACTGTGGAGCAGGAAATCGCGACACTGAGGCAGGCTGGAGGGCTTTGAGAGGATGCGTAAGTTGTGCATGCACAGGACTCGGCTTGAGCATTCTGGGAGCATTTATTTGGGTCAGAGATAACAAGACTGATTGTGATGGTGTGGTAGTGAGGGAGGTGGAAGGAAGGGTGAGTGACAAATCAGCGCAACCGCAGACAGACCCTTGACGTCAATTCCACCATCCGAACCCCCTCTCAACACCTCATCACATTTACTTCGCAGTCCTACATATCCCTTACCACCATCACCCACCGAGATGGCACCAACAGACCCACCACCAAAGAAGAAATGGCAGCCATGGTGGCGACGGCAGCAGCAGCAGCAGCAACAGGAGCAATCTACCAACTCCGAAATGACGCCCACCAAAGCCGCCTGTATCATCAAGTTGCGCCACTCCGACGACATGTCCTTTGCAGAAATCGGCGAGTGGGCGAAAGTGTCCGAGGAGGCTGCGCGCGAGGTCGGGGCCAGAGCAGAGGCCTTTTGCAGGGAGAGGCATGGCGAGAGGGAGTGGACTTCGCGCGAGATGATTGAGATGTGTGAGATTGAGGATGAGGAGTTGAAGAGGAAGGAGCGCGAGGCGGCGGAGAGGCGGAGGTGTGTCGTTCTCTAATGTAGGTGCCTCCGCCATGGACATCTCTTGATTTGATGTCCCTTCCATGTCTGCCTGACAGTTCTGCTTTCGGCTTTTTGTAATGAGGACTGTGCAGTGCGTCGGGTTTCTCAGCAAGTGAGTCTCTTCGCAACTGTTCGGCCCACTTTGTCAAAGATTTCAAACAGCGGGAATATCTTCTACCCATTTCAACCTCCATGTTGTCTTCGATTCACCGAGTATTTGATCAACGCATCGTCTTCCCCATAATCTTATCGAACCTCCTCACCCTCCCATCCTCTCCCGTCTTACAAAGGTCTCTCCAGTCCAGCCCATTGAGACCACTCCAAACCCCCGTCGCACGACGCAACCGCAAATGCAGCTGAACTAGCCCAACTCGCCAGCGCATGCAAGTGCGGGAGGGATCGACGGGAAGGATTAGCGGGAAGACCGGGGGGTCGACGGGTATGCATGCTTGTATGCAGGTACGGATCGACGGCGCGGAATGAAAGATAGACGGCGTTTGTAGATGGGCGATAGGCTCGTAGGGCAGATAAGGTAGGGCGAGGGAGACGCGGCGGTGAGTCGCCACTGGCGCGGGACGCCGGTGGGGAGGGTTGGAATGGATGTGCGATTGGGGGATGAGTGGGGTGGGACTGGTGATCGATGAGGAGAAGGCAGTGGGGGTGAGGTTTTCCGTCTTTGAAGAGATCAATCGTCTCTTGCTTTGGTTGTCTCCCTCTGTTGTTTCCAAATGGAGAATGGAAGATAAGCAATGAGGTGAGGTGAGTTCAAGAAATATGCAGGGACAACAAGCTTCCTGCAACGGCGATCATCGTCGCAAGGGAGAGACGGAGGTGACCAAGTCGCCAGACCGTTGTACTCCAGCTTCTACTAGCGTATTCGACAATCCTCATCATTATCACTTGATGATGGAGAGCATCATGATGAGGAAATGAAGCATCCATTCATTAAAGAGCATTGATGATCAGCATCGCTCGACTATCGCAAAAGAAAGAGTAAAAAACCACTGTTTTTGGGTATGGCGCCCTGCTCGCCCTGCCGAAGAGAAAGAAGAAGAAGCAGGACAGCAGGCATGCGCATGTGGTACGCTAACCAGAAACGCCATCGCTAAGAGCCCATCCCATACCGTTGCCGACAAGAGAATGCCGCCATCCCGTATCCCGGTCGTCCCGATGATCCCAACCTAACGAAGGTATGTGCTCATATCGCCCGCCGCCGTCGCCGTTGTTATCGCCAGCCCTGTAGGTGTGGGGCTCGCCGTTGTCGCCTCGACTGACTGCCACCCCGGTTTTGGACTCCGTGGGAAGTCGAAGGAAGGAGATCTAAAGTGAAGGAGAGAGAAAGAGGGAGAATTAAAGAAAGACATTATTCCGCCGACCGACCGCCCGTATTTGCTCGCGCTGTAGCGTACGCACCGAAACGAAAAACAGGAATGTAAGAAAAGAACGGACTGGGGTATTAGTGAAACGACGTGGGTATTCTCAAAGCAAAGAAAAAGAAGGAAAAGCAAGGAATGCTTGCCACCTGTACCGGTATGTAAAGGAAGTCGTGGTAGAGTCCAGCATGTCGCACCAGATCGACGGCCTAGCTCACTTGGGACTGCTCGCTGCAATCAATGCATGCTGCGCGGCAGATGGTTGATGCCCCATGGGCGCAGAGAAGCACGAATCCTTTCGGTTGTCGATGCTTCTGCCTCGAGGCTTTTGCGAAGAAAGGTTCGAGCAATCGCTGAACTGCGAAACTGCGCATGAGCTGCGCTGACCACGCGCGTCGATTCGCTGGATGCTGGTCGTGGCTCGTCGACCAGGTGAGAACGTACCGAGCCCAGAGTCCTTGCGCCGTGCTCCTGACTGCTTCTCGGATGCGTCCGCCGGCTGTGACCATAGGTTGGTCGGAGAGGGAGAGTCGCCGCATGAGACCGAGAGTTTGGTTTCTGCGGTAGAAGTGTTTGTGAGGGGCTCCAAGGATGAGCTTGATTCGGTACGAGTCGCGGTGGTGGATGCGTTGGACAGCGTGGAGTCTTGCGACTTGGTGGCCTTCAAGCCCGGGCGGCGCGGCGTAGTCCTCTTAGGCTTCGCCTTGTCTGCCGCCGACGGGACTCTTCGCCTGAATTGCATCCTAGACGTCTCCAATGGTGGTAGGTTGGCAGGAGAAATCGAATCCGGAGGAGTCTGAGGAGTCTCCATATGCGTTTGCGAACTCGCAAATTGTGCAGAGAGAAGACTCATAGGTGACGAAGAAGGTAGAATTGCAAGAGGCTCTCCTGGCACCTGCTCTTCCTGCGGTTGAAGGGTCTCTGTTTCCTCGGTGCTAGGCGCCAGGGCCTCTCCACGAGATGGCTTGCGAACAAACGACTTCATTCTCTTGAGGTTTCCGCTCACCGTCGACAAGCTTGCAACCGCAACAGATCCCGAGCCCTCGTCCGACTCCGAGCCAGCCATAATACGGCACTCTGCAGGAGGTTGCACACGAGCGGCCTTGTCATAGCGACCAGTAACGGCTGGCTGTTCAGGCGGTATTCCAGACATGCCGGGCATCTGGAGACATTTGTGGCCAGCAAATTTACCACTGAAAAAGTCGGCAATCTGAGGATCCTCCTCTTCCATTCGAGCGGCCAATGGTCCGTCGGCGGCGAGACTCTCGCGTACTACCACAGCCTCGCCATTTTCGGCGGGTGCAGAAGCCCCAAGCACGGTCCGGTCAGTCTGGCCTGCGCGTGCACATCCCCTCAGCAAGATGTGTTTAGGGTGGCCTCTTTCCCACAGGTCGAGCTCTTTGATTGTCGCACCTCGGTAGGCGTTGAACATGCGCTCGCGGGCAGTAAAGTGGAAGGTTGGGAAAGGGAACCAGTGGTCATCTCCTCGCTCAAGAGGGGTCGGCACGAATTCAAAGCGTGAGGCGTGGGTGCGCTCAAGAGATTGGGCCAAGCCCTTCCAGATGTCTCTCATGAGGGGCGGCTTTCGTGTAGACGGTGGCGCGTAAGTCGGGTCGACATTGTCTTTGAAGTGAACGGGCCATCCGTTGGTGATTTCCGATAGCTTCTCGAGCTCTGCGCAACTCACCACAATACTGAAACCGGTGTGCCACTTTCCCTTGACCTCGTCGAATTCTTTGGTCGGCTCCTCATAACGATGCGAGAAGACTTCTTGTACATGGAGCCAGTGTTGACGCTGATACGTGGGACCAAAGCTTTGCAGGTCCTTGGAGGACAGCCATTGAACTCTGATGTCGCGCTTGTTCATAGCGCGGAGGTAAGTCGCATACTGCGTCTTTGCGCGATCGATGCGCTGAAGCAGTTCGGCTTGTGTCGCTTGCCTTGCGTGCTGTTTTTGTTTGGTGAGGATCAAGGTAGTGACGAATTGCTCAAGTTCGTCGTCGGTGAGCGGGCGAGCAATGTAATCGGCCAAAGCACGCGAGGCGCGAGGGTGGTGGGCGGCAACGGCGGGGGACAAGAGTTCGAGCAGGTGCTGGCGCTTGATGCAATCCCTAAAAGTGGTGAGCCCGGGAGTATTCGACAGACGGGGCGAGGGCCTTTGTACATTTTGGCGGAGAGGTCAATGGGAAAGAGCTCAGTAGGTGTGCTGTTTAAGCTGTCGACATGGTAGAATGGCGGAGGTTCGATGTGCGGAAGAGCGTTTGTGGAGGGGAGAGAGAAAAGGTCATGGTGGAAAAAGCAGAGGGTTGAGGTCGTGGGGAGTGCCGGCGGAGCAGCCAGCGAGCGCGGCGCAGCGCGAGCGACGATGTAGCGATATATTAGAGGCAGCCCACCACCAGACTGGCAATGCCTCAGCGACGGATCCGTGGTACGGCTGCCGGCGGCGCGAGGAATGGAGAGGTGAAGGTTAAGTAGCCGGCAGCACCATTCTTTTGCAATCAATAAAGCGGCAGCAGCGACATGGTGGTCAGGAGCAGAGGGGTAGAGTCCACGTAGTTATTGAGAGCAACAAAGGCTTCTCGACTCTGTATGGCGCCGTATGTACGACATGTGTCGTCGACATGAGGGCAAGCGAGGGAGTACCGATTGCATGTGAGCGTCGAGGGTTTAGGTCGAGTTTGGCCTCGCCCTTTGGCATCGTCTGCGGTGGATTCCAGACTTTGCGAGCGGGGCCCGTTGGGCGACCGCTCATTCCTCTCCTTGAAAACGTGCCCTCTCCACCTTCCCCGGATTCCGCTAAGACGCGACGCTGAGCGTGTGCTCGGGGTCTCTGTCGTCTTCTCCAGTCTTCCGTAAATGGCAAGTCGCTTCCATCCCCGGCTGCATGCGACGACACTTTGCCACGCCAGCCTCCTCCCAACTAGAATAGCGTAGGAGAGACGTTTTTTTTTAAAAAAAATTTGAAACCATGTTATTTGAAACCATGGGACAGCGCAGACGAAAGTGCAAGTATTTGGTGTAGCAAAATCCAAGTCCATCATGATGCATGGACGTGGTGTTGCGTCCAGATACGGATTAGGGCGGTCAACACCATGTGCGCAGCCGACTCAGGCATCGATGGTGCCTCAGGCCAACATGGAGAAATTGTGATGGTGATGCGCGGTGCTCTGGTCCAGCTGACATTTGGAGTGGTGACTGCCTGTCAAGTGCGCGAGCTGCTGCCCGAGTCGCGTCGCGACTGTCTTCTCGGCCAACTCGTCCCACGCACTTCAGTTGTTTTTGGCACCTCTTCAACAACTCGACTCTTCCTCGTCCAATCCAACCAGATCTTGACTCTGCTCGACTGAAACTCGGCCCAGCTTCGACGGAATTGACTGATTCTTGACTCTTTCTCGCCTGAATCTCAGATCATCCTCTTCCCAACTGGTCCTCGTCGGGCACACACGACTGCTCCTCGTGCTGCCTCAATCACCTCTTTCAGGACTTGTCTCGACTTGATTGAAAACATCGCCGCCTCTCCCCACTCCACTTCGCCCTGTCAACAACCTCCGCACAACCTCCGCTCAAGCGAGCATCGCCATCATGCCGAGGCTCAAGGACATCAAATGCAGCATTGAGCTGCCACCCGAGAACGAGCCGCTCCCCGAGTACCACTCCGTCTACACTGACGGCCTCGTCGAGACTTATGTCGACATCCCTCAAGAGCCCAGAGCATTCAATATCCATGTCACCTCCGAAGGTTTCATCGCGCGCGGCCTCGCTGTCTTCGTCTTCATAGACGGCGTTTACCAATGCATGCGTTTCAGAGGTGACCTGGTAGAAGAGGACTATGGCTCTCAACCTCAAGATACAGAGGTGGATTTCCGATTCCGTCAGAAGGAAGAAAAGGTCAAGGACGACCGTTTCATCGCACGTGAATGGCGCTTTGACAAACTCAACGTCGGTGGGTATTTCAGACTTGCGTGACCACCGAATGCTTGCTAACACAAGATAGCTGCCACCGATGCAAAGGCTCATCGTACCGATGAGATAGGCACCATCGAGGTCGTCGTGCTGCGCTTGCGTGGCATGGAAGCCCCTGCGGAAGTACGCGCCATGTACAGCGGATACGATGGAGCAGATGATGACAGTGATGAGGAATCTGAAGACAACTTTGGTGCTGCCTTCGATGGCCCATCAGACTTCCGCGAGAACAAAAGACCTCCAAGGGACAAGGAGTCTCTTGTGGTTGCGCCAAGCAGCACGACTGGAACCTCCACTGCGACTCGCGACCTGGTACCCGGCGATGGTTACTACAACCTCTACCGACCTTATGGCAGACGCAATAGTGCCACACCATCCGAGCTCGCTGATCAGGCAGCTCGAAGGCGATTCAGACCAGGTGTGGATTATCGTGATGGCAAGGTTTTCTGGACGAGACCTAAGGATTTGTTCACCGTCCCCGCGGAGACGATGAATGGCTCGGGTAAGTCTTCATACATTCCGACGTTTTTGCAGGCTGGCCTTGCAAGTCCTACGTGTGAGATGACCATTCTGACCCATCTCAGATTCGCCCAGAGGGTCTTTAGTTTCGGAAGCGAACCGCCGTCCTGCGCAAGACCGTGAGAGAGGTCGCAATGTAAGTCATCCTGCTTCCACTTGTCCTTCGGTTTCTAAGTCTGGTTGGCACCGGTCAGTCGGGTGCTCACTCTGTTCGGGAGCGTCACGTAAACTTCCAGGATGGTTTCCCGCAGAATCCCTTTGCGTACGCTGCAGAGCCTTGGGCTTTGGGAAGAAGCCAGTCCCGTGGTCGCGAAAACCACCGACCCCTGTGGAGACGTGACGAACCTGACTCTGACCTTGCGAGCACTGTGACTTTCCGCGGCTGCGAAAGACCATCGTTTCTTGATTCCAAGCATAGGTATGATCCTCGTTATGCTAATGACCCGCAGCGCTCTCGCAGGGGTACCAAAGTTGGCGCGGCGGACGCGAAGGATTCCACCGAGCAGCCGGCAACCACTTGGGACAATAACGCAGATGTTGCCCAGCCTGGTCCATGGGACGGAAATGGAGACACCAAGTCCCAAAAGAGCAAGAGCTCCAAAAGTAGCCAAAAGAACGATGATGCCAACTTCAACAGTGCCGGGTGGGACAATCCCGTGGACACCGAAAATGCTCAGGGGGATACTGGAAACGCTGCCGATGACAACGCAAAGGACGATAACGCCAATGCCAACGAATGGGACAACAACAACGTCAATACCAGTGCATGGCCAGACAACAACGTCGACACCAGCGGCGACTGGAACAAGGACAACGGCAGCAAGAAAGACGAACAGGCCGCTGTTGAACCATCTGTAAAGGACAATGGTTCACACAAGACCAAGTCTCGCAGATCAAGCAAGGCGCCGAGCTCCATTTCTTACATGCACGTGCCCTCGATTCCTGAAGAGCCCGTCTTCAAGTCATACTGGAAGGACTGGCACAAGCGTCCGGCAGAACAGAAGAGCAGAATTCAGAAATATGTGGAAAATGCGCCTTCGGATTTCACCGTCGCCCCAACTGAGGTACCGGAGCAAGTCCCTGAGCGCGTAGCCAAGAAGCGTGGATTGGACCATCAGGTGTATGCTGGCAAGGCTACGCACTATCATCACCGTCTGGGCGTGCCGGTATACAAAGATACCATGGAGCATCCCTACGCCGTCTTCAGGTACAAATATCGATCCAGGGAGACGCTCGAAAAGATGCTTGGACCAAAGATTTTGGAGAAGGTCAAGAAGCAAGAGAAGCAGCAGAAGCTGATGAACATGAGCAAGGAGGAACTTGTCGAGCAGTTGATGAAGAAGACCAGCATTTCCGGAAAGAGCGGTTCGGCCAACCCGTCTGTCAAGGCTCCTGAAGCCGCAGAAGCCACACGCACCACGTCATGGGTCGAAGAACAGGCCAAAGTTCCCAGCGAGTCCAGGCCAAAGTCTAGATCATCGAAGGAGCCGGTCATCTGCGACAAGTGTGACACCAAGATGAAGAAGGACGACTCATGGTGGCACTGCGAGCCATGCGATCAGGACCTCTGCCGCGGATGCGTCAAGAAGGACGTCTGGTGCAAAGATGATGATCACCAGCTTGAGAGGTGGGCGATTTTATCCGACGGCGAACCGGGGGGAAAAAGCGAATGGATCCAGCCAAAGAAGAAGAGCAAGAATGGCGGTTCCCAGAACGGAAAGTCCTCTGGCAACGGCGGCGGCGGCTCGCAGAAGGCCAAGTCTGATAGCAAGAGCAACAGCGGTGGTGGCTCACAGAAGGCCAAGTCTACTAGCAAGCACGGCAGCTCCAAAGGAAGCAAGAATGGAGGTTCTCAGGCGGGCGACCAGTGGAAGAACGCTGGCTGGGACAACCAGGACGCATCAGGCGGACAAGAAGGCAACTGGAATAACGACGAAAAGAAGGACGACAAGAAGGAGACTTCAAGCAACTGCGCCGCATGGGATGCAGGTGGCCAGTGGTGAGGTCGATACCTCCTTGATTCCACTGCCGCGGCCTTTGCTCTTTCAACTGTTCTTTTCATTTGCGGCATGATACATCCAGAGGAGGCACATTTTCTCTTACTCGTCCAACAATTGACGGAGATTCAAGGGACGATTCGATGCGGATAACAAGGGGTCTGGATTGCGTGATAGAGATGGACCAAAAAGACGGTGATGGCGCGGTGAGCCCAAGGTTGAATAATGGTGTTGACAAGACGTCGTTCGGAAAACGGAGGCGGGACACGGGCTAGCGCCGGGAGTGATCAATAACGGCTACGGTAGTTAATGAAATGACATCACCTTATCTCTGGCCCTTGGACCCCTGCAATCGCCTTCTGCGTCGGACAAATGGCGATGGCTAAACAGAACGCGCCCACGAAGCCGACTTGCCCTTTGTAGCGTTCTTCTCTTTCATCGCGCGCCGGTCGATGGCTGGCGATTGAAGAGCTGTCACCTCACCTTACTCGTGAGCATCCGCCTACCATGTCATGGCCGTGGCTGCGCATTGGATGGACAACCCCGACCATGGCGCCTTACGTCACGCGCGCGCGGTGAGCTCTTTCAAGCTTCTTGTCCCGCCGCCGCGTTGGCTTGGTATTTGAACTGTACGATGTCCTGCGCCTGCTTACCTTACTTCGTTCGCTTGTACTCGTGAATCCTGCGACTACGTTTCCAGCTCGAGCTTCTAGTATTCAAGCAAGACCTCCGCAATCGACCAATCTAGAGCAAACAAACAGACAATAGCTTTGTCGCGACAGACCATGTCTTCCAACGACCCGATCGTGTCGACTGGCCGCGGAGGTACGTTCTTTCTGCCCCTCTTCCCCTCCATCACGACGACCCAAAGCTCTCTCCTCTCCTCTCCGCCATCCCTACAACCAAGATATCACCATGTCAGCAATGCGCTGACAAGAAGCTACCGCAGGCGCCGGCAACATCGGCCACGACCCGAACGTGTACACCGATGGCGCCATTGTGCGCGAGGGCATCCAGGGCGAGTCGAGCGAGCCCGAGTACTCGACTGGGGTACGTTCCTGCCGCTTCTTTTGATTTCTTTGCACTTTGGCCCCGCTCCGTTCCATGGGATTCTTTTTGTACGGCGATCGCTTAATCTGCTCGCTCTTTGAGCTCGTTGTGGGAGAGATGTCGACCCCGAGACTTGGTGAAAGGAATTGGGGAACATACAAGTCGCCAAACGACCAAGTCCGAGAGGACGACTACAAGGAGCATTCAAGCACCCCGCCTCCGAGTCAGCCTCTGGAGCAGCATCTTCTTAAACCTCGCAAGACCACGACTAACAAACACCCGCAGCGCGGCGGCGCCGGCAACATCTCGACCCCTCGCCACGGGACTCCCGATCCCACCTCTCACTCGCATGCACCGCACGCGCCTCACCTCACCTCCGCCCACGCGCCCTCAAGCGGCCGCAGCAGCACAGACGTGATCCCGGAGCCCGCGCTGCGCAACCCGGGTCCGGAGTACGCGAACTTCCACACGGGGCGCGGCGGCGAAGGAAACGTGCACCGCGCCGAGTTTGGCGGGCACAGCGGACCGCAGAAGGAGCATAAGCACCATGAGGGGGAGGGGGAGGGGAAGAAGGCCGGGTTGGGGGAGAAGGTCAAGCATTTGTTGCATATGGATGGTCACGGTAAGGAGAAGAAGGAGAAGGAGGCGAGTCGCGAGGGTACGCCGGGTGCTTAGGGCATGTTGAGTGTGGGGTGATGGGAGGGTTGAGAGAAGATGATACCACGGATTTGACTGCGAGGGCTGTTTGGAAATGATTACTTGATTTTGGATATGGAAAGATCGGCTTCATGGTGATTGAGTATTCATCGCCTACAATGCTGCCTTTGCTGCTTGGAGTCCCTTCGACAAGCATTCGACAGCGACCTGTGCGAAGCATCTCCCTCAGCACGATCACTCAGCACGATCTCGAACAAAGGCCGGGTGTCTCCGTGCTCCGCCGACGCGTGTAGGTATTGACTCCAATCTCGGGTTCTGTGGATAGCAATGCCTGTAAGGCATGATGGTCGACTTCCAAGCGTCTGAGTCTCTTCAGGACACATCCATGGGCTCTGCTCCGGTAGAATCCTTAGCCTTGCCTGCTTCTGGGTTAGCCTTCGCCTGCCCTTCCAAGCGTGCCTTCAACTTTTGTCGTTTCAGTTCCCGTTTCGATGGCGCCTTGTTCTGTTCCGACGAAGCATCTCCATCCTCGGCCTTGCGCTTCTGGTTTTCTTGCTTCTGCTTTCCCTTTGCTTGTCCCTTCTTTTCCTGTGGTTCCTTCTTTGCAGGTATCTCGCCTCCATACACCACATCAACGACGCCCCGGTAGCTTGTGCGCTTCATTTGCGCGCTGACCGTCACAGCACGCGCCTCTTTTACCAAGGCCTCGTGTCCCCGTTCTTGACCCAGTCCCCACACCGCAGCCAGGTTGATCACGTCCCATGGTCCGCGGCATCCCATGGCCGACTTGGCCTCACTGCTCACTATCAGTCCGCGCCCCCGAGACGCGCGAATCAGTTGCGTCGCGTTGGTGATGAGGTTTCTCCGCGCGGAACTGTCTCGCGCCAGAACGCCCGGCGCGTAGCAAATCTCGAATTTGATGCCGCGCTCGATGGCCTGGGAGAGCATTTTGAATTTGAAGAAGAACGGTAGCCGTTGCGTCATGTCGATGGAGATGATGTCGCAGTCGAGGGTCTGGCAGGCTTGTTGCAGCGTCTTCTCGTCATTTGGTCGCACGGCAACGATGTCGTACGTGGATGCGAGATTATTTATGCGGTGGTTGTGGGCTGGGTCGTTGAGGACGAGGGTGCAGCGGCGGAGGATGCGCATCTTGGGCGGCGTTTGGAAAGGTAGTGGATTGGGTATCGGACATGTCTGCGCAAGGTCAGAACTGGCTCTAAGAAATTTGAGAGCCTCATACCAGGTCGTTGGGCAATTTTCCGGAAAGCGTATGGGTCAGCGCGACCACATTGTATCCCACTGCGAGACGTCAGAAGCGTCAACGCAGGAAGGGCGAGCGCGGCTCACATTCGTCGAGAAAGGCCAGAGTCCGCTGGAGCTCGACGTCCTTTGCGGACCAGGGCACATTGAGATCGTGAAACATTGGGGCTGGCTTTTGTGGTGGATGGTGGGGGAGGCGTTGAAAAAGTCCAGAAAAGTCCAGGTCCAGAAATGTGGTAGCGCGTGGGAGAGAACCTTGGGATGGCTCCCGGATGAACCGCGCGATTTGACGGGATAGGGTATAAGGGACGAGCTGGAGTGCGGACACGAAAAGTGACAGTTCCACGCGTCGTCGTGAAGGAGGTGAATGGTATGGTTGTCCAAGACAAAGTGTCGCAGTCGCAGTCGAGGTCAGTCAAACAGTTCCCGCAGAGGCAGAAGGCGGCCTGAGGCTCAAAAAAGGCGACAGGGATGCCGTCGATCGTCGCGGCCACTCTGGAAACCGCCCCGCCGACGAAACCACCACCCGCGCAGCTGGCAACCCGACCCAGCCTGCACACAAACCCCAGCCTCGCTTCATCACAACCTTTGCGCACCGCTGGTTGCACCCCACACTCTTTGGAGCCCTCCTTGCGGTCCTGATCGCTGTCGTGCTCGTCGCCTCCCGGAATCCTCTCCAAAACACCGCCGAAGTGTCGGACATACGGGTGGAAAACCTGCAGTCACGAGCGCCAAGTATGGCGCGTGTCTACGCAGGTCTGTCTTATTCGTACCCTATTGCGCTGGCCGAGACACTGATGGAGACGCAGATGTGAACGCGAACATGCCGCGGTCCTACTGGGACTATGACTCTGTCAACATCTCATGGGGCGTCTTGGAGAACTACGAGGTCGTCCGCAAGATCGGTGAGCCTGCTCGAATCGACCGACACACTGCTCAAGATGCGCATGCTAATGGTTTACGCTTGCAGGCCGTGGAAAATATTCCGAGGTCTTCGAAGGCATCAACGTCGTCAACTACCAGCAATGCGTAATCAAGGTCCTCAAGCCCGTTAAGAAGAAGAAGATAAAGCGCGAGATCAAGATTCTGCAAAATCTGAGCGGGGGACCTAATATCGTGGCTCTTCTTGATGTGGTCAGGGACAACCAGGTAAGGCAAACCCGCGCCTCTTATTGCGCTTTTCTATCCAAGAGAACTGTGGCTGACGGTTGATAGAGCAAGACACCATCTCTCATTTTTGAATACGTCAACAACACCGACTTCAGAAGCCTATACCCCAAGTTCCAGGATTACGACGTCCGATTCTATATTTTTGAGCTTTTGAAGGTATGCGCCTGTGGACATTGCGCCAAGACATGAGCGCTAACATGGCTAGGCGCTTGATTTTTGTCACAGCAAGGGTATTATGCACCGCGATGTCAAACCCCACAACGTAATGATCGACCACGAGAAGCGCAAGCTGAGGCTCATTGATTGGGGCCTTGCTGAGCTCTACCACGCTGGCACAGAGTATAATGTGCGCGTTGCGTCTCGCTACTTCAAGGGCCCCGAACTGCTCGTCGACTTCCAGGAGTACGACTACTCGCTCGACATGTGGTCTCTTGGCGCCATGTTTGCCTCCATGATCTTCCGCAAGGAACCCTTCTTCCACGGAAACAGCAATGCGGATCAGCTGGTCAAGATTGCAAAGGTTCTCGGCACTGAGGACCTTTTCGACTACCTTGACAAGTACGACATTGAGCTCGATGCTCAGTATGACGACATTCTCGGCCGCTTCCCCAAGAAGAGCTGGCACAGCTTCATCAACGCAGAGAACCAGAGGTTCGTCAGCAACGATGCTATTGATTTCCTGGACAAGCTTCTGCGTTATGACCATCAGGTACGTTGGTTTTGCAATCGAAAGCCTTGGATTTATTTAACGATTTGCAGGAGCGTTTGACAGCCAAGGAGGCCATGGCCCATCCCTACTTCAACCCTGTTCGCCAGGACTGCCTTCGCAACAACACAAACTCTGCATGATGGTTTGATTTGCGTGGCCTTGCATTATGAATCGAGCGGAATTTTCGGGATCAGCAAATCCATCTCACCGCGCCCTTGGCGGTCCAGGAACAGAAAAGCAAATGCCGAGTCGACAGGAGAATGAAGAGTCCTCAGCCTTCTGTTGGCGGGGAGCTTTACGCAATAACTGAAGTCATGACCAAGAAAAAAGGCGGACCAGGCAAGAAAGACGTCCAAGGAAGCCAAAGATGAATTGGATGGAGATGGGAGGAGGCGACGGGGTTGGGTTTCTTAGCGTTAATTGTGGATACCATCAAATTCATGTCTTCTGACTCCAATTTTGATATCGATGTGATGTTCAGATGTGTTTTCCAAGCTCCACGCGAGTAGCGCGAAACAAACAGCGAGTGGGTTGTGGTAGTGGTCAAAGCTTACATAAGACCCGGACCCGCCAAGATCCCGCGCTGCTGTCCCGCCTCCAGAAAGTTGGAGTCACATTTCAATTGTTCTTTTCTTTGCCTCCAATTCCACAGCCCAGCGGGCATATCATTCAAAACGCTATCCAGAGCGCTCCTCCGACGCTCGCCCTTGCTTGTCACCTCTCGCCTGTTGCAAATTCGCGCTTCGTCCAAAATGGCGCACAACCACGCTTCTCACAATCCCAGTATGCACTTCCGCTATAATTGTTCTCGTGCCGCTAGGCTAATTTTCAAATTTTGACGTAGCCGGAGAATCAACTGGCCCTGCCTCTGGCCCCCCGCCTCCCGTCTCCAGCGAGACTGCGGCCGCTGCCGTCGAGTCATCCAAGCAGGACCCCACCGGCCAACAAGCTCCAGGCAAGGATGGCGAAGTAAAGGCGGAGGGCGCTGCTAAGCCCAAGACCCCGAAAGAGCGTATGGACATCCGATAAGACATGATTGGCGTGCGGACTCGCGCTAGGAAGAACCTTCGCCCAGTCGCGCCGTCAGGTCAAGTCTGAGTACGTTCGGAAAGCTGATTCTGCGATGCAGTCGAGAAGGAGCGTCAGAAGGCTGAAAAGGCAAAGAAGTTTGCTGAAAAGCAGGCGAAGAAGGCTGCTCTCGCCGAGAACACCACCAAAAACGCGAGCAAGAAGAAGGCGGCCAAGCAAGAGCTGGCACCGTACGTTGAGGAAACGCCCAAGGGCCAGAAGAAGAGTTTGGCAATCCTAGGATCCTTCCATGGCAGGAGTTACTAACTGGTGAAATAGTCCTCAAGTCGCTTGACGATGACTACCACAAGGCATACATTCCTTCCGTCGTCGAGTCTGCATGGTACGACTGGTGGGAGAAGGAGGGCTACTTTCAGCCAGAGTTTGGCCCCGACGGCAACGTCAAGCCCGCCGGCTACTTTGTCATTTCTGAGCCTCCGCCAAACGTCACTGGTGCTCTCCACGTCGGCCACGCCCTCGCTACTTCGCTGCAAGATACGATGATAAGATGGAACCGCATGAGGGGCAAGACTGTGCTTTACGTTCCCGGATGCGACCACGCCGGTATTTCGACCCAGAGCGTTGTCGAGAAGATGCTGTGGAGAAGAGAACAGAAGACGAGGCACGACCTCGGCCGCCAGGCCATGGTCCAGAGGATCTGGGACTGGAAGGGAGAATACCACCAGCGCATCAACAATGTGCTCAAGAGAATGGGTGGCTCCTTTGACTGGTCCAGGGAGGCCTTTACCATGGATGAGAACCTTTCCCAGGCCGTCACGGAGACTTTCGTCAAGCTGCACGAGGAGGGTCTGATCTACAGGTCGAACCGTCTTGTCAACTGGTGCACAACTTTGAGAACGGCACTGTCCAACCTCGAGGTCGACAACAAGGACATTGAGGGCCGCACTCTTCTGGACGTTCCTGGATATGACAAGAAGGTCGAGTTCGGTGTCATTACGCACTTCAAGTACCCCATCGAGGGCACTGAAGAGACCATTGAAGTTGCTACCACGCGTCCCGAGACCATGCTTGGTGACTCTGGTATCGCCGTCCACCCCGACGACAAGCGCTACAAGCACCTCGTTGGCAAGAAGGCCAAGCACCCCTTTGTCGACCGCCTGCTCCCTATTGTCGCGGATACCTACGTCGACCCCGAATTCGGTACCGGTGCCGTCAAGATTACCCCCGCTCACGACCCGAACGATTTCAGCCTTGGCCAGCGCCACGACCTCGACTTTATCAACGTTCTCACCGACGATGGCCTGCTCAACCAGAACGGTGGCATGTTTGCCGGCCAGAAGCGTTTCGACGTGCGTTACTCTGTCGTTGAGGAGCTTACGAAGCTCGGTCTGTACGTCAAGAAGGAGAACAACCCCATGAGGATTCCTCTTTGCCAGAGGACCAAGGATGTCATTGAGCCCGTCGTCAAGCCTCAGTGGTGGATGCGCATGAAGAGCCTGGCCGAACCGGCCATCAAGGCTGTTCGTGACGGCGATATCAAGATTCGACCTGCAACTGCCGAGGCCGATTACTTTAGGTGGCTTGAGAACATTCAAGACTGGTGCTTGTCCAGACAGCTTTGGTGGGGTCACCAGGCTCCTGCCTACTTCATCCAGATTGAGGGCGAGAACAACAGCGACGCGGATGACCAGTACTGGGTTGTTGGTCGTGACGAGGCCGAGGCAAAGGAGAAGGCGGCCAAGAAGTTCCCTGGCAAGAGCTTTACTCTTCGCCGTGACGATGATGTGCTTGACACCTGGTTCTCTTCTGGCCTGTGGCCTTTCTCGACCCTTGGCTGGCCGAAGGAGACCCCCGACATGGCGAAGCTGTACCCGACTAGCATCCTCGAGACCGGTTGGGATATTCTCTTCTTCTGGGTTGCTCGTATGATTATGCTTGGTCTCAAGCTTACCGGCCAGGTGCCCTTCCGGGAGGTCTACTGCCACTCTCTAATCCGTGACTCTGAAGGTCGCAAGATGTCCAAGTCTCTCGGCAACGTCGTTGACCCCATCGACATTATGGAGGGTATTCGCCTCGACCAGCTCCACGCCAAGCTTTTGGAGGGTAACCTCGACCCCAAGGAGCTCAAGGTCGCCACCAAGTACCAGCAGACTGCCTTCCCGCAGGGTATCCCCGACTGCGGTGCTGACGCGCTGCGTTTCTCCCTTGTCCAGTACACGACTGGCGGTGGTGACATCAACTTTGACGTGAAGGTCATGCACGCTTACCGCCGCTTCTGCAACAAGGTCTACCAGGCTACCAAGTTCGTGCTTGGTGGCATTGATGCCGACTTTGTTCCTCGCGAGACCGCTGACAAGACCGGCAAGGAGTCTCTGGCCGAGCGCTGGATTCTGCACAAGCTTAGCATCGCGTCAAGGGAAGTCAACAAGGCCCTCGAGGACCGCGAGTTTGCCAAGAGCACGCAGATTGCCTGGCACTACTTCCACGATGACCTTTGCGACGTCTTCATTGTAAGTCTCATGTAATGATCCGATTGTTGATGGTTACTAACAACGTTAAACAGGAGGCTTCCAAGCCCCTCATCTATGGCGAAAACGCGGAGGCGCGCCGCTCTGCCGTTGACACCCTTTACACTGCTCTCGAGGGCGGTCTGACCATGCTGCACCCTTACATGCCTTTCTTGACCGAGGAGCTTTGGCAACGTCTTGCTCGCCGCCCCGGTGACAAGACTCCCTCCATTATGCGCGCCGCTTACCCTGAGTACCGCCCCGACTTCGAAGACGCCGCCGGCGTGGCGAGCTACGAGATCATCCTCGACGCCGCCGCCGGCGCGCGCTCTCTTATTGCGAAGCACAACGTCAAGGGCGCCAAGAGCAAGGTCAAGCTCGCGAAGGAGGACCCCGCTGCCACGGCTTCGCTCGAGGACATCAAGACGCTGTCCATCAAGGGCTTGAGCGAGGTCGAGCTCTGGAGCAGCGAGGAGGGCCCGCAGGGCAACTGGGACAGCCTTACGACCGAGGCTGGCGCCAAGGTGTGGTTGGAGGTTCCTGAGAGGCCGGCCACCAAGGCCAAGGAAGTTGCGGACTTGGAGAAGAAGATGGAGAAGACTAAGGTCTAAAAGGTGGATTCTCTCGCCAGTTCTAGTTGGAATAAAAAAGAAGAGGTAGCATCAAAAGATGAAAGCGCATTTCATGCAAAGATAAGCTGAGTCCTACCACGAAGAAATGCGGGTCTATTTGGTTCCGATTGGTCGATGTGGATAGCTCGCGAAGGCAACAGCCCTAATCGGGTTAGTGCCGCACGCTGAGCATATATGTTTTCTGGACGCGCTTCACCCCTTCTCTTGAACTTCACCTCATTTCTCGCAACAGCCTCGAGTCATCGACCCGTCCCTAATCGCTGGCTATTGCGTCACCTTCACTACATAACCCATTGCATGATCCTTCGCCCAGAATCTGTCATCGGCAAGCTTCAAAAAGCAGGTTCGTATTTATCGAATCCCCGACTCTTTCTGCGTCACAATGGGCTGCCAAAGAGATCTCAACTCTCAAGTGAAGCAGAGATGCATGCTCCCTGCATGTGTGCATTTCGACTTGGTGCAAGGTGATTTATCAAACTTCTCAAATCACCAAGTCGGAATGCATGTGTACTAGGAGTGTTCAAGCACTCGTGGCCTACTTTGGAGTTGGAATTTCTTTTGCGACTCAGCCATTACTGACATTCATAAATTTCAGCAGTCGTCATGGAACCGGGAGAAGGAGGAGCTGATGCTCCTGTTCCATCATATTCTTGCGAAGTCGCCAAACAAAGGACCAGGCCAGCAGCTTCGCCCCTTATGGACATTCCCATGGAGCTCAAACTCAGAATCGCGTCTTACCTGGACATTGGCGACCTCGGATGCCTGCGCGCAACATGCAAACACCTGGATCGAAGCCTTTACGACCACTTCGTCGATCGTTTCGCCGAAATCCCCCGCTTTAGCGAATGGTTGAGCCATCCGCATGGACGACTTCGCATGATTTGGACCGAAGATGGACTTGGTTGGGCTGTTTTCGTGCTACAGAACAAATCCATCGCTGCACACGTCAGGGAATTGTTGATTATCAATACAGGATTTTTCAACTACCCTTCCTCTGGACAATATTTGGACAATAAGGACCTAATGCAGCGACCGGAAAAGGCTGCATTTTCGGTGCAGCGTGAGCATCTGGGAAAGATGGAGCCCCGCCACCGTGAATTACTGGAAACCATTTGGAAAGCCACCAACGCCCGTTTCGTAGGCTTGAAAACGAATTACGAGTTGCCCGACTGGTTGTTGACCATGCACACGGAGCCAAAACATCGCCTACATGTTCCATCTGGCTATGTCAGCAGCCACGATCAGTATGAATCTGGATGGGTCCACGAAGAATCGAATTCAGAGCAAGCAAAGCTCGTATCAGCACGCATCATGCAAGCCTCAAGCGTGTTGTTGAGCGTAATTGAAAAGGACATCAAGAGTGTTGACACCCTGCGCATTTCTGGAGGTGAATCAGTCATGAAAACATCTGTCTGCCAGGAGTTATCTGTGGAAGCGTTGGAACATGCCCTTGCTAAATTTTCGTCGAACCTCGGTTCGTCCTTGGCATGTTTGCGCGTCCTTGCTCTCTCGCTGGATTCTGTCGACTTCACGTTCTCATACAAAAGCCTACGGTCTGCCGATAGGCCTTGCTCGAACATATCGTATTTCTTTGGCAACTTGGCTCAACTCGAAGAGCTTGAATTTGGGTCGTCGCTTTACAACACAATTCCACCTACAGTGGTGGATTCTGCGCTTTCAGCGCTTCCCTCTAAACGTCTGGCTAGAATTCACCTTAACAGTGTCATCATCCGCAAGGAAACAGTTTCAAGATTGCTCAGATATTTTTCAAACAGCCTCAAGCGTCTAAATCTGTACAACATATCGCTGCTCGATGGAACATGGGAACCACTCCTCAAAAAGATATCTCAGGAGACAACAATGATCCTCGGATCCTACCGCCTTACCGAATTATGCACAAACGGGATTTACATGGCGTTCTTCATGGACGACAGCGGTTTCGATATTCTCAAGCCAGGCTGGCCGATGAGATCGAGCGTTCGCGTCTCCAAATCATTCAGGTTCGAGTGGGGTGCTGATGGGGACCCTGACTGCAAATCCAAGTGGGCCAGAGTAAGTCAATGTGTTCTCAGGATCACAAATGTGCCAGTCTACAATTGAAGCTAATTCCAAACCTCAGAACCTAGAGCAAATGATCGTAAGCCGGGCGGCGATACTTTGGGCTGGTGTTCACTTCGCCGCTCAACACGACCGGATCCTCAGCGATACTCGAGAGATAAGGACCTGGGATTGAGCAACATCAAGGGCGATTGAAGTTCCAATGAGCCGAATGAGGGTTTCAGGGAGTCTTGAAAGCTCGGTATTATGAATGGACCAGACCGGAGGAATTGGGGCAGTCTTTTGACGATGGCCAGGATTTGAATGGCAGAAAAATACGGTCTAGTGACACTGTTGTCTTTTTCGGCTTCTACTGCATCTTTTCAAGTCAGTGCGGGGTTCGTGATTGGAGCACTGCTCTGCTCAAGTGTCTGCCTTGGGTGATTCCATCGCTGGGTAGGTGCGGACAAACAATCAACCCGAATAGGGTAAGTGCGACGAGATCGAGCACCTCCACGCACCTCGTCCGCGCGCTCGTCTTCACCTGCTTCTTGACAGCGCCTCGCCAGCAACCTCGAATCCAGCCTGCTCTGATCAAGCTCAACACCTCCCATCTCAATCCTCCTCGCCGTCGAAACATCGCCGCCCCCGTTCTCCGCCTCAGCCATTTCGAAGCAGCTCGCTGCACCCTCATCATATCTGAGCGTCGTTCACGTCAAGCCCCCCGTCTTCTGCTACTCTCAACATGGACTTGGATCCGACCGAACCTCTGCCTTCTGCCGGTGAAGCGACCTCGGTTGGATTACGTCGAACTGCGACGGACGCCTCTCCGGATCTCTTGGGCATTCCACTGGAGCTTCAGCTCGAAATTGCATCCTATCTGGAGAGTTCCAGCATCGGCAGACTTCGTGCCACATGCAGACAGCTTGACTATAACTTCTACGACCTCTTCATCAAGCACTTTCTCCACAGTCGCCAATACGACTTGTGGAGGACTTCAGAAAGCCCCTGTCTCGAAATATACTGGACCGAGAATGGACTTCACTGGGCTAATTTCCTGTTGAGCATCAAAAATCTGTCAAAGGACGTCAGAGAGCTGGTGTTCAAAGTCGGGTTCGACGTTTCCTTCAGGGAAATTGGTAGAAGCACAACCAGAACCCAATTTCGTTACCCAGGAGAAGATACCCAGCGAGAGATGAATATTGTCGACAAAAGAAAGGAGATGATAGAGAGAAAATGGCGCGTTGCCGAGCTTCTGGAATCGATCTGGATGAGCACTCCGAGAGTGAAGAGTGTTCGAATAATATGCGAGTGCGACTTCCCGGAAACCCATAGATTCGAAACCCATGAATCCACAGGATTACGCTTTGCCCAGGCATTGACGTTGTTGACGGACCAAATTACAACAATCGACAAAGGTATCGAGGCGTTGGATATCAAATCACCGCCTGGAATAGTCATCGACAGCAAGTGGGACACGATAGATTACGACCCCACCCGAGTATTCTCCAATCTCGACAAAGTGTCAGAAAAGCTGCTCAAAGTTACCTTCTTTGCAAAGACCATTGATAGTAACTACTGGGAAAATGCTGTCAAAGGACCGGACAGATTTTCTCCATGCCTCTCAAGCTATTTCGGCGCAATGACTCATGTCGAGGAACTTACGCTTCAAGCAACCACTGAAGACGATGCGATGACCCCCAAATTCGTTCACTCTATCCTGTCAACGTTCTCTTCGACATCACTTCGCTCATTGCGCCTTGAAAGTCTCATTATCCGTCAATCAACCCTCGCAAAATTTCTTAGTGTCCGTGGCCAGAGACTCCAGGAATTATATTTGGACAAAATCTTCCTTGTCCATGGAGGTTAGAGACCCATACTTGAAGTTCTGCGTCAGAACGTGGATTTGGAAGCCGTGGTGGAGTCCATTTTCGAGGCAACGATGAATGGAAATTTCGCGATTATGTTCACGAACTGGGTTGATTATGCTGGCGTGCAGCAGTCCATCCCTAAATCGGTGATATACCTTCCACAGGACCGCAGCTTCCGAGCCCATAGACTCGAATTTGGTCCTTACTGCCAAGGAATTGGTAGGGCTGCTGAGGAAGCGTGGGTAAGCCTTACTGCCTTTTGCTGGGACTTGGTGAATTTGTGCAGTGCGCTGACTGAGCTTTCAGGCACATTCAGACCATGGTCCCGAGATGGGACCGACAGCGTTTCTTTGGGTTGGAGCTTACCTTGGAAGATGGAATGACATCTTTCTCGAGTACACGAGGGATATCAGAAACTGGGACGAGGACGCGAATACCATGTGACATGGATCAAAAGGCTGGCCGTGAATGCTGGAAGACTCTGAGTGGTGGAGTAAGTCGGAGCTCAGGATGTTAGGAACTTGAAGGACATAAAGGAGGAATCTGGAAGTGTCTAGCGATTGACAGCTTCGCACCAATGGGATGACCGACGAACAAGGTGGAAGGCCCTCGCGAAGAGCATTCTACTCGGCAAACACAGGCAACTTACAACTTAGTACCTGATGCATTTCATAGACGCCTTGGGACAGAAGCAGGGAAATGTTATTCTAAGACTGTCGCTAGAGCCATTTGACAGGCACCGTGGCTTTGCAGCAAAAATAATGACACAGGCCAAAGGAGGGTGGGTATTTTTAGGGACATTGGAAAAATTCCATCTTGACAGCCGCGCAACCAGGGAGCATGCAAGGTCCCATACCTGTATGTAGAGTCATAGGGATCATTGAAACCCGTTCAACAAGAAAAGTTCTCGGCCTTGTTACAGTTACGCGGTACCGAAGCGGGCAGTCACAACTCCAATGTTGAGTGAGCTAGGGGGAGCACTGCACAGACCATCAATCGCGAACCATAAAGGCAATACCTACCTACTGCGCACTTATAAAAGCTGGACTTCTCCCACCGTCAATTTCTTTACCACGACTTCTTTTGCTCTTAGCGACTTCTTCCGAACTCCTCGCCCTAGTCAGCTCCCATCGTAACCACGCACAATCCACACAAGCAAAGAAGCTTCGCACGACCATCGCTTTCTCATCCTCATCACTCCGACGCTCTGTCTACTTACACATCCCAACATGAAGCGAAAAGCAGATATCCAAAGGTCCAGTGCAGGGCTCTCTGCAAAGGCTCCAAGACGACTAGCCGCTCCTGCTCCCCTTACCTTTCAGAGTCTTCCACTTGAGCTTAAACATCAAATCGCTACAAACCTGAGCATTTCCGACGTCGGAAGTCTTCGAGCGACTTGCAGGCAGTCTGACTATGAGTTTTACGACTTTTTCGTTAAGCGACTTCTCGGAACTCCCAAATTCGCCAAATGGTTCGCAACCACGAGGGACGATCGAGTCTTCCGAATCAACTGGACGGATGCTGGTCTCCAATGGGCCACCTTCGTCTTGGGAAACAAAAAAGTATCCGAGCACGTTACACATTTGATTTTCCCGACAAGAGACTTCAAAATCACTTGGTACGCAGACTGTGTCTTGTACTCCTACAGCTTCGTCCCGCACACTGCGGACTGGTCCATTGAACGAAAGCTGCTGGAGCAGAACGAAGCACGGTATGCTGAATACCTGGAACGAATCTTGAGCAACAGCCCCAACGCTCATGACATATCCTTGCAAACTAGTGCATTGTGGCCAATGGATACAGGGGACCTCGCGGAGTGCACAGAGCGCTGGTCAGATGTTCAAGAACTGCATGAGTACATGAGTTCGGAAGAGGCCATGTACGACGCGGAAAGTATTGCGCAAGCATTTACTACGCTCATGATCGTCCTCGCAAAGATTGGCAAACGTGTGGATTCCTTAAAAATCCACTCCGACTATGATTACCGCCAGGTTTCGTTTGCAACTGTAGAGGAGGCTATGGCACATGTTCTCCCAGCTCCTCTGCAGAAGCTCACCAAGCTCCGTTCCCTAGAGCTTTCAATGGAACAAGTGGAGTATTCCTTGACCTACGAGACTTTGTCCGCGGCCGACAGAGCTTGTCCCAACCTCTCGGAGTTCTTCGGCAGAAGCACTCAAATCGAAGACCTGACTTTAGAGTCAACATTTGATGGCTTCATCCCTCCAAAAGTCATGGATTCCATGCTCTTATCGATGCACTCTCAGAGCCTTACGAGGGTGACTCTTATGAATCTGCTCGCGCATCAAAAAACACTAGCAAGCTTTCTCAAGTCCCACACAACCGTTCGACGGCTGGCTTTGTCTGCAGTATCTGTTGTCCATGGAACTTGGAAACCTCTGCTCGAAGACTTACTTGAGCGTGTGGCGAGGGCAGAGCTCCACATGTCATGTCGCACACTTTTCGAACTGACGCCAAACGGACACTACGTCGTAGCTTTCTCGAGCAATACCCTATTTCGAGATATTTCCTACGACTCAAGAATTTCCGGCTACCCCGAAATCCTCAGGTTTGAGGACGGCTTATTTGAGTGGTTCAGTAGGCCCTCACAAATCCACGTAAGTTCCTTGCCCTTCGAGTCAAACAAATATGAAGTCACAAGACTGACATAAGAGGAAGATCGAGTCTGCCAGTTTGAGCATTGGAGCAGCGCTCTGGGCCGGAATCTACTTTGCGAAGCAGAACGATGCGCTCCTTGAGTATACACGAGAGATTAGGACTTGGGATTGAGCTTTGGTAGATTGATGCGTTTTTACGATAGTCGCTGTAGCTATCCTGGGGATCAAATGGCAATATTTCGGTCTGAGACCTTCGAATGCTCCTCATCCATCCCACTCTGGCGGTTTGATTGCTTCCAGGACAGTTGAACGCCTCCATCTTCCTTTGCAAAGTGGTAGAAGTCGCGACCCCTTTACTTGCGTGATGTGGACAATGCTGTGGTAGGCGGGTGTAGTCAGGAGCAAAAAAAGGACAAAAGAGTTCAGGGGCCAGGGCCCCCTAATCTCTGCCGAATTTCGAAAGAATCCGAGTCCCCCGAAGGGAAATCGAACTCACAACCCCCGGGAAATGTTACCGGAATGGCTAGTGGATCACCTGCAAGGCGTAGGCGGGGGAGCATCACCACTGAGCCACGCGGCCCGGCTCCCGGGGGTTGATGGTGTTGAGGTCGCTTTTGCAAAATATAAAGTGCCATTTGTTTGGTTACAGTTTGGAGAGGAGAAGAAGAAGAAGCGCCAGCCGTTCTGCCAAAGCGTTGAAGTGATGACGGCGCAAGTTCAGCCATGAAGCCTCACTTATCCAGCGGCTCTTCAAGAAAGCAAAGCTTGCTACACAGCAAGAATTTAGCAAAATAACTCTCTTGCAAAACACAAATTCGGAACTCACGCACTCTTTCTACCTCCTTCGAATCTTGATGAGGCCATCCTTCGACAGGTGATCGACGAGCTTGAAAGTAAATGCCTCGCAGCTCTCCGGCTTCGTCTTGGCGATGACAGGATACCGGAACTGGGCATCGTCCAGCTGCTTCCTGAGGTGCCGGTACGCGTCAAACTCGCTGTCGTAGACGAGCTTCCAGGCAACAACTTTCATGGCGCGGACAACGTACAAGCGAACGGCGCCTGGATGAGTTGTTAGTTGCGGATTATCGTGTAGGGGGTATGCCTTGCCCTCGATGTGCGGCCCCGCGAGAAGCCCGTCTTGGTCCATTGGTCTACGAGGAAAACCGAGTTGAGCGAGCGCGTAACAATGGTAGAGACGCGGATGGGGAGGTTGCAAGTCGTTTCTTCGACTTGAAGTTCTCTAATAGTGAATCAAAGACCTGCGCAGATAGTCCTTTGGAATGGGACTGTTAAAGGACGTCTGCTCTGAAATTGAAGTAAGAAATGTATGCCGATGCAGAGCAATAACGTTCGCGACTCATTCTTATGAAGTCGTCCACGACAAAGAAGTGGTTGAGCGCTTGCCCGCCTGAGACTGTCTCACATTTTTTGGAGCCCCAGGACTGTGGCCACCTTCTTTCTGGCAACGTCTACACCTTCGAAACCTCTCCTGAGACAAGATTTTGTGATGTATATGTATTCCTTCCTTCGTCTTCTGGAGCGCACGCGCACATCATGCTGAGAATTTCTCACGGCGATCGCCCCTAGTCTCTGGTACCCGTCAGCGTCTGGAAATTGCCGGAGCGATCAGGCGCAAATGCCTTTTTCCCGGGTACGTATCTGTCCTATTCGGAGTAAGTACACCCAAGCATTGTTCGGTTTGTCAAAAGCATGAAACAAGGACCGTTGGGCGAATGTCACTCCTTTTATGTCTGAGGAAACATTTGGAACATAGCAGAAAGAACAAATTTGATTGTGATCTTGTAAGTAAAGACAGAAGCATGTCCTTTTCAGTGACCGACCACATGATTTTCTGATTTCATATGCCTCAGAGATAAACCCTCGGATTGGTGCATTTGACCCCAAAGCTACTTCGGAATCATGACAATGGAAGCCGCCATTTCGGTGGCTGAGGGAGTCTGCCAGGACTCGACAGAGTATTTCGTCTGCGTCGGGTTCAACTGCTTGTCCACGACGCGCAAGCGAATGGTCGACGTCTGATCAGCATATACGAAGCGTCTGAGGCCTGGCACGGATTGCATTGGAACCTTGTGTGAAGCGCTGACCATCACAGATTTCGTGAACATGTTGGGGAACGTAGCCGTTGCCGCCCCGGTGCTGAGACCAAGGTTCTCGCTGGGCAGGAAGGCGATGAAGTTGACGCGGGCGGATGGCATTCCTGCCACAGCGGAAGTTGGCTTCTTGACCGAAACGACGACGCCTTTCTCGCCTTTTTCATTGGTCCCGACGCGTGCACCGACCTCAGCACCCACGGCTCCTCGACGCTTGGAGTTGTCGATGGAGAGGCCTGTGAGCCATGTGACGACGGTCGGGTTCCCACTGGTTCCAAGATTGGTTTTGCCGTGCAATTCCTTGAATGGGAGGACTGCAGAATTGAGAGACAAGCCATCAGCCGATTTGGAACTCTTCATGTGCGCCGAGTCGAAACTGCCCATGACGATGTTTTTGTGCTTTTCGTTGTCGGGAATCTCGACCCAGACAGTTTCAAGTTGCCAGAGCTTCGAGCTTTCAACATTGACAACAAGATCGAATCCGGTGGTTGTCACGTTCCGAGCTTCCTGGTAAAAGCTTGGGTTGGAGTTGACCTCAAAGTCGAGAGTGGCGAAGCCAAGGAAGATCCGAGGCGGCTTGTCATGGGCTTTGGCAAATCTGACATGCTCGGTGTAGCTACCGATACCGGAGCCCCAGTAGTTGAACGTCGATTTGCTGTAGCGTCCAATGTTGATGAAGTCTGGGTTTTCTGTTGACGTGACGTCAGCATCGTCCTAGGAGAACTTTGTGATGTAAAGGATTGGATATACCTTTGACTACCGGCTTCGAAGGCTTCTGAACTGCTGGTGCTGCCGAAGGCTTCTTTGGACTAACAGTCTCCTCTGGCTTTGACGGTGCTTGAACCGCTGGTGCTGTCGAAGGGGCTTTTGGAGTGGCAACTTCTTCTGGCTTTGAAGGCGCCTGAACTGCCGGTGCTGTTGAATTGCCGTTTGGATGTGAAGCGTCATCTGGCTTTTTGGAAGCGCCGTTGGATGCTGGATGAGAGCTTCCATTTGTCCCATTCGACTCTGGAACACCTCCGTTCTGTTTGTTTCCATTGGATTCCGCGACATTGTTGGTAGTCTGAGCTCCGTTTGGCTTTGATCCATCGGTAGAGACTTCTTCTGGTTCTTCCGAGGTCAAGTTCCCAGTGGCCGGCTCGCCGTCGCCCACAGAAAGATCGCCAGAAGCCGCAGCTTCATCGCCAGTAGGCCCCTCATCTTCCGTCGTGAGGTCGCCAGTTGCAGCGGGCCCATCGACTGCCAGGTCGCCACTTGCATCTGCACCGTCGGTCGCATCGGGTCCATCAACGGCTAGGTCGCCGCTCGCATCTTTACCTTCAGCTGCAGAGGGCTCATCGACTGCCAGGTCAACGCTTGCATCGTGACCGTCAGCGGAAGCAGGCTCATCGACTGTCATGTCCCCGCTTGCATCCTCGTCATCGTGGACTGTCAAGTCTCCGTTTGCTTCCTCCGAAGCATGAGCTCCAGCAGCGATATCCGGAACCGCAGCGTCCGCATCGGGCTTGACTCCGTTGGGTACTTTTGAGTCCGCTTCTGGCTTCTCTTGATCGGCTTGAAGCAGTTTGTTGTCCGAAACAGGAGTGACCCCTTTAGGACCCTTGAGGTACTGCTTCATGAGGGCATTGAACACTGCATTCAAGTCTCTGCCTTCGGTGACTGGAACCAGCGGAGGCATATATACGCCTTTTCCGTAGCCTTCGAAGTGGACCTTCCAAGCTGTTGCACTGTGGTTAGCGCCTCTTGGAAAACCAAGGTCGAGAGTACTTACTTGTGGGATCAAATGTCAACCATGACCAGCCATCATTGAGGTAGCATCTCTCAGTTCCAACCTGGATGTTCTTCAAGCTACCCATGTCGCCAGGGGCTGGTCGAAGGTTCTTGAGACCGGCCACCGCCTTGATGAGCGAGGAAACAACACTCAAAGTCACCTCCCTGCCAAGACAAGTGTGTGGGCCGGCTCCAAAGTGCAAGTAAGCGCTGGCTGGACGGTCGAGTTTGAATTTCTCGGGCTCCGGGACAGCCTCTGGGTCCATGCCAGCAGGACCCTGGGAGACGTTAGCATCAAGATTGGGGCTTTTGAACAGATATCTGCTTACAAAAAGACAAACAACCATATCACCGGCGTTGATCGCTTGTCCGTTGACATTGGTCGCACTCGTGCAGACTCGAGCATTGCGCAATTTGCTGCTGAAACGCTGTGCTTCGAGAATGTATTGGCGCAAGGTCTTATCCGCCGCTTCATTGCTTGAGTCGGCGGCAAGACCCTGTATCTTTTCCCAGTGGTGAATATTGTCTCGCTGGAAGAAGAAGTTCATGACGTCGGCAAACTGTTAGGTCAGTTGAGTATCCTAGCAAATATTCACGGGAGCTTACCATCGAGATGGGTGCACCGACGCCAGCAACACCGGTGAGCCAACAGATGTCTGCCGTCTCCTCGAGATTTTTGCCCGCAGCAATGATCTCTCGAACAACATTTGACCCGTACCAGCGTAGGGAGCCGCTGGCTGATGGCTTTTTCACCAAAGAGCCAATGATTGGCAGCTTCGACGCGGCGTCGTTGACTGAGTCTCCGATTTTGCCAAATAGACCTGGCGATTGAGAGCTTTCTTGGATGGACTTCACTGTGGTTTCCGTGAGCAATGTCGCGCCCTCGCGAGCCCAGTTCCTACGACGCCATGACATTGCGGGATCATTATCGTTGAAGCCGAATGTGCGAACGTCCATCAACGCTTTGTACAGAGCTGCGGTGCCCAGAGTACCCTTGGGATTCTCTTCAGTCCGCAGGTCAAGAGTGAAGAGATCGGCAAGGATCCTGGTCAGAACGGGGATCGCGACACTGTTCGCTTGTGTGAGCAAGGTTTAACCAAAATAATGGACGGTGAAGGAGTCTTACTCTCTGATGATGTCAATCTGGTCCAATTTCTTGCCTAAAGAAAGTGTTTCCTTTTTGAGGTAGGACTTGGTGTGCGCCAAAGTTGTCTCGGAGAGCAATTTCTTGAATTCGGCGGGGGTGTAGAGCACGTCGCCAACCAAATTCCTCTGAGCAGTGTTTTCAGGCTTGTCGCCGCCCAGCATGAAGCTTGAGTAGTCCTTCTTGCCAGGGAACATTTCGTTCAGCGGCTTAGCCCAAGGCACCGCAAAATGAGTACTGTCTGCCAGAACTTTGGTGATGGTAGAGTGCTTCGTCAGTATAACGGGTCTACGCGGCGGCGATGGGCCCTCGAGCGTGTACTGATCGATGGTGCCAATCTCCCGCGCAATTTGCTCGTTCATCTTGCGAGTGAACATGGGCTGCATGATGTGGAGAGAGTTGTAG
Organism: Phyllosticta capitalensis; assembly: GCF_038381095.1. NCBI lineage: Eukaryota > Fungi > Ascomycota > Dothideomycetes > Botryosphaeriales > Phyllostictaceae > Phyllosticta > Phyllosticta capitalensis. The sequence continues at coordinate 1,567,443 of NW_027117440.1, forward strand.
GGGAACCAATTCGGCAGTGCGCGTTGGATAAGCTTGTAAAACATGGAGCCGCCCATCACATTGAGATCTTGCGTGACTTCAGTCATACCCCAGTTGGTGAGGTGTGAGGTCGTAAAGTCCAGTGTGTAGAAGCGATCAGAACGAACGAGGGTCACAGCGTCGCTGAATACAGCCCGCCCGACGGTGTATGGGGGACAACCGCCGCATCCAGGATCCATTCGAGGCTTTGCGTCTTCCAGAAACAAACCAGGGTACATCTCGACAAGGTCAGGGTGGTCGTATAACTTGCGGAGTAGATCGGCAATCTCGGGGTCCGGATTCAGATCCTCAAAGCTCGTGTGACGCTGTAACTTGAAGAAGTCACGCATCTCGTTCAACGAAGCTAGATTCCACTTCCGCGCGGTAAGGATGCCAGCAATTTCGACCATACGAAGTGCCTTTGGGACCATACGCGGCCCAAACAAACCAGCAGGATCTTCCATACTCTCTTTGAGTACGTTCACGAGATCAGCGTCGTTGAATTTGCCGTCGGCGTTGCGCTTGAGGCCTCCGAATTCGCGCTTGCCCGGGTCTTTGTCGATGCTCTGTTCAAAGCGGAAAAGGCCTTGGACAAATTCCATTGGAGTGAGTTGATCTAGAGGTTTGTCCAGTCCTGGAAAGAGGTCTGAGAAGAATTTGTTGATCCATTTCTCGTCCCGTTGCGAAATCGTGGAGTGGAATCGGTACATGAGATTGAATTCGGCAGAAACTTGATTGCCAACGCCTCGAGGGACGCCGTCAGCATCAAAAAGTCGATTCACGGCGACGCGCGGGTCAAGTGTCCAGTCGCTCGCCGAGTGATGGGTGTTCGTAAGCCCGCGGAGGTAATCGTGGAGGCATATGTTGATGTAAAGACCTCCGACAACGCTACAGGGAGTTTTCATGAGTCTCTGTAGCGTCATAGAAAGCAGATGTTACTCACAGCCTAGCAGTCTGAAAGAGATCATTGTCTTGCTTCTCAAGGGCAGCTTTGCGTTCTTTTTCCGTCTCTGTGGGTGGCAAAGTGAACCTTCCGCCTTCATTGATTCTGAGCAGCATCTCTGCCACATAATTGTGGAAGCGGCTATACATGATGAGGATCACATTGATTCCGGGTGGTTGGCCAATGAGCCTCCGCTCGTGGAAAGTGTCGGGCTTCAACAAGCCTCGTTCCATGGTCCGAATTGCTAGTTGATCTTCGAGGCTGGAGCCGTAAAGCGGAGCAAGGTCAAGGTATGACGAAGTGTCGGATTTATTGTTGTCGAATCGGTTCGTTCGGAAAATGTCCGCAAAGATTGTCAGCCAAAAGTCGCCCCAAGTCTCGATCCATGTTTTGAAGCCTTACCATGAATAATGATGGAAGCATGATAAAAGAGCATAGACGAGACGCCAGCTGGATTCTCCTTGAATGTCTCGGGGCTGCGGGCCATGAGGACTAAAAATTATATGTTAGCGAACTATGCACAGTAGATGGTGTGCAGGAGACTTGCGGTCAAAGAGCAGGCCGGGGTCAGGGGGAACTCCGTGGCCACTTTTGAGCTTCGGAACAGTTCTGGCGTAGGGACTACCAGCCTTTCCAAGGTCCGGATTGAGTGGATTCTGCGGCAAAGTAAGCATGAAGCATTATTGGGAGCACGGAAGTACCAACGTTGAAGCTGCCATCTGGCGTTCGGTACGAGAACTTATCGCCCATGTAGCTCATTGGAGGGTGTTGAAGACTGGTCCAAAGGGTGTCGATGACGATTCCTGTCAGCTTCTTGCGCGTAGTAGAGTTGCGGGGAAGTGATGCTGTGAGAGCAATCATTTTTTCCATCTGGAGTCTTGTCAAAAAAGGAGCCCCAAACTAGTAATCGAGGACGTACCGTCATCTCCCGATCTTTCACCGGCTTGCCCTTGGACTTGAACACTTCAATCAGAGTCTGGAGGTCTCTTGTTGCAGCGTTCAATCCAATGGCCTGGAGATCTTCTTTGAGAGAAGAGGACACAGCGACTGGGTCACCATAAGGCTCTCCCGCCTGGAACTTCTCATCGTCAATCCGCTTGGCAACTCCCCGGCCATTGAAGAACTTGCTTTGGAAGGGATTAAGTTTCGACAACCTGCTGGGTGCATAGCCGCTAATGCTTGAAAGAGCTGCGACGGTACCCTTTGGTATCAATGTTGTTGATCTGGTGAGCCAGGTGAGGATGCTCCCGATGAATGGAATCTTGTCAAGATGGAGGAACTTGAACAACACGGTCCTCAGGCGCGATGATGGGAACATTCGCTTCAAAAGCGACGTAGGAAAGAAAGAGCTCAAAAAAGATGGAGGAGAGAGCCATCCCAGGCCCGGTGGTTTACCAAGCTGGAGTGCAGGCAAATTGGGCTTCTCGAGGTGAAGACTGGGTATCTGGGGCTTTCTGAGATGCAGCGGATTGAATGAGTCGTTCGCCGTGGGTGCTTTCTTTTCGGGTGCCTTCTTGGAAAATTTTGAATACAGAGCGTATGCAAGAAGAGCAAACAGAATCCCCAAAAGGACTGGGAGAGAGGCCAAAGAACGCAACCAGCCAAAAGCAATCTGTGCCCATGTCTGCGACTTTGGTCGGAAGATGGAAGGAGTCCAGAAATGACCACGACTTTTGGCAACTGAAAGAGATGGAACAGCTTTGGCAACAACGCCCTTTTGTCCGAGTCGGAGCACGCTCCAGCGGGACTCCGAATTGGAGGAAAACGGTAGGCGCACCATGGCGTCTACTGTTTGAAGAAGATTTGGGAAGATGAGACGGTCAGCCCAAAAGAATCGAGTTGGCTGGGGTGTTTGATGGGAAGAGATCAAGGGAAGTAGAAGCACACGTGGAGTAGTTATACCACAGTCGCTAGTCTACAATTCCCCCGCAAGGTAAGGTTGCAGGTACAATTCAAGCACAGCATCATACTCATATGATAATGACCTGTAGGCTTGCACGATGATGGACCTCTGCGTCGGAACGATCAATGTGTTGTGAAAGTGGACAGGGGTAAGTACAGCCAGCCACTTTCGTAGGCCCAGCTCTACTCGTCACAATTTGGAGGCAACGAATACCAATCAATTGCTCAACATACATGCGTGTCGTATCGATCGATTGTATGTTGTGTCGACGTTGGAGGCGCTAAGGAATGCGAGTACGCGGAGATGGTCCGTTCCATATTGTTGAAGTCGTGTAGCTTGGTGAAAGTTAAACATTGGTGCCGTGTACCATCGACGATGTGGACGTCGAGAAGCTGGGGAGTGATCCGCGGATTGCGCAGATTCCAAGGCAAAATGGCGACTGTGCAAGTTAGATGTGCCAAGTAGTACAATGCCGCCCGTACAGCCCGAGAGAGGACAAAATGCAATTGACCACTTACCTGAGCCGCTACCCCAGCCAATCATTGGCTCCCCAATTCTATTTCATCCTGTCAATGATCAACTCAAGCCATTGGGTCCTCTGATTGTGGGTCGTGAAGTGATGCAATACTGCAAGCGCCAACACATTGTGGAGAGAGGGCTGCTGCATGTAGTGTTCTCCACGCACTCGCCGAGCACGGTCCCGACATGATGGCAGTCAGTCTCCAGCCTGCGTCACTTATCTGCTAGACAGAAGAGTTGGCCTCGGCCTGACCGATGAATGGCTTGAACAAGCAATTTGTGCCACGAAGACCCGAACGGAGAAAGCTCCAAAGTGGCTCCTGCATGCCTGTCGCACTGCAAAGGGGCGCGTAGCAGAGTCGAGCGGGGGAAGTCGCAACGCCCACGGAGCAACGACTCTAAAGTCTGCCTCTCTCGTCATTTCCTTCTCATCTGAGTTTCCAGAGACATCCTTTGTTGGTCTTTTTCAAACCTAATTGCAGAAGCCTCCCGTCCCTAAACGCCACCATGCCTCATGCTACAGCAGATGAGAAGACCACTGGTCCCCGTCGCCTGGTCCTCTGCTTTGACGGGACAGGAAACTCTTTTTTGGGCGATGTCAGCGACACAAACATTGTCAAATTGTACCAAATGATGGAAAGAAACACACCTGGCCAGTTTCACTACTATCAACGTGAGTGAAAAGCTAGTGACCACGGAAAGCTATGCTAACAAAACTCAGCGGGAATCGGCACATACGTTCGGGGCCAATCCAAGACCCAGAAGTTCTGGCCAGCCTTCAGATCGAAAGTCATATCCGCCGTCGATCAAGCGGTTGGGACCTCCTTCGAGGACCACCTGCTTGCGGGATACAAGTTCGTCATGCGGCATTTCATCCCAGGCGACCACATCTACATTTTTGGCTTCTCTCGCGGCGCCTACACTGCTCGTTTCCTCGCCGAGATGCTTCATGAGCTAGGCTTGTTGTCAATGGGAAACGAGGAAATGGTTCAGTTCGCCTGGGAGACGTTTAGCAACTTCCAGAATTCCCGATACAACGACCCACAGACCGAGAAGGACCAGGAGTTGAAGCGGTACATGGACAAGTTCAAGCAGACGTTTTGCCGGCCAGGGGTCAGTGTCCATTTTCTCGGTCTCTTCGATTGTGTTGCCAGTGTTGGCCAGTTCGAGATACCCTTCCACCGCAAATCGTACAAGTACATAGCGACTCCGGCGGCAAGGCATATCCGGCACGCTGTGTCCATCCACGAGAGGCGTCTCAAGTTCAAACCTGCTTTGTTCCTCCTCAACGATGACAGTGTCGACCTCAAGGAAGTGTACTTTGCGGGGAACCACGCAGGCAAGTAAACTTCACCATTTTCAAGCCAATCAACAACTGACTCAAGTAAGATATCGGCGGCGGGTGGAACCTTCAAGCAGGGCAAAAGCATCTTTTGTCAGACACCCCCTTGAACTGGATGATTCAGGAGGTCTTGAACTTGCCAGGATCAACAAGTACATTGTCATTTCAAACTTTGAACGTGGAGGATGTGGTGAAGGCAGAAAACGCGTTCCCTGGTAAAGAGGAGCCGGGCACGACTGCATTCGACGTCCGCCGACGCACCAACCAGCCGCATGATATGCTTCGTTTCGGCGGCGGGGTCGGATGGCTTTCAGTACTGTGCTGGTGGATCATAGGTATGTTCTGCTTTGCCCCGGGATGGTACGACTGCTGAAAATTGCAGAATGTCTACCCATATTCATGCGACTCGAGCTTGAGCATGGCGAATGGGTCCCTCGCCATTGGCCGCCTAACTTGGGCGCTCCTCGTGATATTCCTCACGATGGGAAGATCCATGAGAGCGTGGACGAGATGGTGAAGGCTGGGATTCTTGACCCCTCGTCTATCCCGAAGAAGGGCGGCGACAATCCGCATTTGCCAAGTGTTGCCACCGTAATGGGACAGTGGAATCAGAGACGCAAAGTTGCTAACAAAGAAGATAGTTCGACAGACACTCGCGTTGACGGGGTTTCCGGCTCGAGAGCTTGGGAACATGGGCAGGCGGTGTTGGCAAAGGCCTGGTCTTGATGGCGAACGTGTCGGTCGGATTCGGGAATTGAAGTGGCGGCGAACCCTCCAACTGTCTTCCATCCTTTGCACTTGGTCCTACGTAAACCTATTGCTATTTTCATGTTGCGTCAGAAGAAACTCGAAGTTGCATGATGTTGTCCCTCAAGGAACTCGCGGGGTCCGCTGTCGTGTTTCTTGTCCTGCCAATCGGTAAACAGCTGCCGTGTGCGAGTGAGACAGGCACAGGTCGGGCCGCCCGTGATGCGGCATGCCGAAAAACCAATAGAAAACAAAGAGACCGATAAATCATCTGAGGCTAGGTGATTTAGTGGCACCAACGTCAGAGGCGCGAGTACAGACGTGCCTTCAGCTGTCTCCAGACTTGAGCAACGTTGATCGCGCAGGATAGTAGCACGAGAACTCCGCATGAGATGGTAGCACAGTTGCTTCTCTGCACTTGTGTAGCTGTGGACGTGTCCGCGACCGACAGCTCGCCACATTTCAGGGCAATTTCAATCGACCCAAGCGTGATTGGCGCTGCTCTTTCGGTAGCACGGGAAGTAGTTGGCGAGGCCGACACACGCAATGGACCGTTTTGTGGCCATCTTCGGCGGGGTCAATCTGCCAGTGTGTCTGTCCTTGGGTTCCGGTCAAGAAAAAAGTCGGCGACAACGGTACCGTCGAAATGATTGGAGGAGAGTAATCCTGTAGACCAAGGTTCCTTAAGGGCTGGCAGACTTGCGCAACTTGGGCGCAAAAGACGAAAACGCCTGGGCATCAAGCCTCCTCAGGATGGCGCATTGAATGATCGGCACTGTTGTTTGGGTGGAATCAGGGCCCACAAAGGACAAAGTCTGATGCGAATATGCTGAAATGTCGAGTTTTCAAGAGGCGCTGGAGTTGATGGTTGGTCAACGCGAGAGGTCGCGAACGCGACGCACCTCTTAGTGCGGCTTGATTAGTCATTCATTCTCGTTTTCCGGAAATCGCAGGCGCGAACCACCTTCATTGAAGACATTACAGAACCAACATCGCGATGCCAGTGTCTATCTACGACAAGGAAATCTAGAACTAATACGCTCCCTATACGCAGTATCTACACATATTCCTGCACCTAGACTGACCACGTCACAGTACTCGAGCTGCACCCTCTCTTCGCGCACCCGTGCTACACAGTGTCATGTGTAGGATGATCTACCGTCGACTTCCAAGCTCGATCATCTCCTGAGTTTTGGAACGCGATCAGGAGAGCTTTCAGGGCTTCTGTGGCTAGCTGCTGTGCCTCTATCGACGCCACCAGTGCTTTCTCGAAGCAGTCCCGTTGTGTCTCCGTCGGCTGCGATCCCGCATTCTTGCACAGCAGGTTGTTTCTTGCGCGTTCGACAGCAGCGGTTGCAGATTCCAGTGAGCTCCTAGGTGCTTCTCGTTGAGCATAGCCTTCCAAATCGCCTCGAAAGCTTCCCGGCCTTGCGGCTCTCTGATCGGCGCTCCGCACCGAATGCAAAGGAAGATCGGAAACGCTCGACGGCACCGTTGTCATCTCTGATGAATTGCTGAAATCAGAATGCTTCCGCTGATATTTTATCCGCCGCTCCTCTGATGATTCGAGCATTTTGAGGACGACGGGCACTGCCAGGATGAGCACCCCGAGCGAAGCCGTGACGATGTACAGAATCATGACCCTGAAGGCTTCCGCTGGGCTGGCAAAATTGTCGAGCTTCCGTACCCACGAGCTTACGACGTAGACGCCGAGACCAGCCAAGAAGGATACGACAGAGTAGTAGAGCAGTAAACCTGGAACGTTGATGATGAAGACTGCGCTGATAGACGCTCTCTTTTTCGATCCTTTTCCGAACGACCGGCTGTGACCCGCTACTCGCGTGTCTATGCCAGCTTCGGAGTCGCAATTTGGCACGTCGTTAGGACAGCGGCTTAGCCATTTCTTCAAATCATCTGGCCCGACAAAGCTGTTGATCCTCTGTTGCAAGAGGCATGAATGAACCACAGTCAGGGCGCCTGTCACTAATGCAACTGCGAAGGCGCCAGTGGCTGTCCAATGGGTAGAGTCCAAGCGTGCCAAATCGAGAGCCGTCATGGCTACCTGGGCCAGAATGGCACCCTTTCATTGTATATCAGCAAGTGTTCTCGTCACGTGGAATCTGACTTACTGCAACAGCAAGCATATCGAAATCCTTGACTAGGCTCCTCTTCACTTCTGCAACTTCTTCGGTGCTTGCGCTGATTACATTTTCCTCTACTCTTCGGAGGATGCCAGATGCACTGGGGAGGATAAGGAGTAAAAAAAGACTTTGAATTGTGGTGTAGCGCTTCTTCAATTCTCGATAAGATTCGCGTATGCCCGCGAATGTCACCACCTCCCAGATTTTGAACAACGGCGGAGACTTCAATACAGCTTGGGGAGGAGGCGTGAGCAACGACATGGATGATAATGACGAACATCTTCTTCTCGTGGTAACCATGGTGAAGAATGGATTGAGAGGTTTCCGGTGGCACTTTTCTGGTCGGTGCTGATTCTGTCGGATATTGATGCAGTCGAACCAGCCGAGAACATATGGTCCCAATACAAGGCATTTAAGCGCAAGCAAATCAGGTAGAATAGATAAGGCTGGACCCAAAATTATTGCAGGTGAAACCACCAAAAGGCTGTGCCCATGGCTGAGGGAGCCCACCAATACTGCAAAAAAGGGTCTTATTGGGCAGTAGATCTCGCGGCTTGGATTACGTGCATAACGATTGATGAACAATCAAGCTGACGTGCAGATTAGCTCCCGCCAAACCAGCTAAATTTTGACTGATGGGGCCGTGAAGAAAAGCCACCAGCCCAAGAGCCTTGCCACTCAAATTGTGGGGGCCATGGAGTTGAGACTGGGACGAATAATCGGAGGCATCCGACCCCCCTCTCGCCATGAAAAGAACAGGAGGCATGAGAATGTCTTCTCTTTTGCAGAGGCTATGCGTCAAGCCTGCAACCGGGGGTGGCACACTCTAGAGGCTCAAGAGACTTTCAAGTTCAGGGGGGTTGACATTGAGGTACTCAAGGTCCACCTAGAGCATAAGCTATTTCCGGGAGCAAATTACCCGCGTTTCGTGGTGTTCGGAGTACATCAGACAAGTCGAGGCAGTGTGATTGGCCATGGAACTCGCGTCATAGAGGCTGCGGAGTGTGCTCACCTACCTCTTCATCTTTGAGAAGGACTGTCCTCGACTTGGAGAGTCGAAGTCCGGTGGTAGGCCCACAGCCAGGACTGGCAACAGCCTTAGAATCTTTACTGTGCTTTGTGATACAGATGCAGACCTCATGTAGTCGTGATCGGCATACACACTGACAGAAACGTGGTGGCAAAGACTTGAATTCCTTTTTCCCAGCCCTACGCCTACTCCATCCCCAAAGTTAGAGTGTCTCCCTTCGATCCTCGTCTGACTTCGCAACAACCAATCTCTCATGAATCTGAGGCAGCTTACACCTTTCTGCCCAGATCACCCTTCCGATTCTGCCACGCCTCGCTGCGCAGCTGCTTGGCGTAGCTGCTCTGCTCGCTGTAAGTTGGTAGGCCGACATGTTTGTTGATAAAGTCCAAGACGGCCGTGTGCCACAAGAGGGAATTCTCAGGCTTTAGCACCCAGTGATTCTCATTCGGAAAAGAAAGGAATTCGCTCTCGATCCCGCGCTGCTGGAGCACATTGAAAGCGGCGAGGCCCTCGGCAATTGTTAGGCGGTAGTCGAGCTCATTGTGGATGATGAGGTGCGGCGTGCTCCAGTTCGCAGTGTGTGCCGAGGGGTCCCACTTCAGCCAGCTCGACGGGTTCTTCCAGTATGGTCCCTCTAGATCATGATCGGGGAACCACTGCTCTTCCGAGGCAAGTTGGCTGACCATGCTGAAGACGCCATCGTGAGTGACAAGAGCCTTGAACTTGCGGCCAAGATCGTGGCCCTGGATCCAGTTGGTCATGTAGCCTGCAGTTTCCATAGTTAGCAATGTTGTGTGGATCTGCTCGAAAATGTACTTGTTTACCTCCGTAAGAAGCGCCAAGCTCAACGGCCCTGCTTGTGTCGACATAGTCGAGATTTTCTTCAATGTACTGAAAGCCCAAGACAATGTCTTCATATGGAAGGCCGCCCCACTCTCCTTGGATGGCGTCAGTGAGTCCTTGTCCGTAACCGGTGCTGCCAGTAGGGTTGGGCGCAACAACGACATATCCCTGCTCGGCAAACACAGCCGGGTTCCATCGAGTGCTCCAGCTATCCTCCCAGCTGCCTTGGGGTCCACCGTGGATGAGATATGCGAGGGGGTACTTCTGAGTGGCCGAGAAATTGGACGGCTTGACGACCCAAGCGTGGATTTGAGTGCCTTCAGCAGCGCCAGGGTACCAGATCTCAGAGATCTGGCTGCGTGAAAGCCCAAATACAGTGCCGTTCTTTGCGTTCGAGGAGAGCACATTGGACTTTCCGCTCGTAGAGTCGTAGTGGAAGTAGATGCTGTTGTCAACAAGGTTGCTGCTGGAAATGAAGACATCGCCGTTCGACAGCGGATAAGCGGAAGAGATCGCGCCATCGTAAAACACCTTCTTGGGAAGACTGCTGGAGTTTGCGGTGACCGACGGGGGTTCGAGCGTGAAGAGAGCTACACGGCCGTGCTCCTCGGCAGTGAGGTAAAGAGTCTTGCCATCGGGGCTCCAGAACACAGAGGACGGGCTGCGGTCCCAGGCACCTTTCTGATCCGCAGTCGGAAGAGCGTTGATGGCCGAGTTGGGCTCCGCAACATCTGTGAGAACGAACAGTTGGAGCTTGTCAGACTCGTACTGAACGCTCTTCCGTCGGAGAAAAGCGAGCTGTTTTCCATCAGGTGAGAAGACCGGAGAAGTGGCTTGCCCGTTGAAGCCAGACGTCTGAATCTGGATAGGCGAAGGAGGACTTGCGACAGTAAAATCTGTCAAGGGGACAAAGTAGGCGTTAATTTTGGTAAAAATCGCCGGTTGAAGAACTGGGTCCTTTGACACAAAGGCAATTCCACTGCTGCTGACGTCAAAGTTGTCCGTGGATCCGAACTGAGGAACGGGACTTTCGAGGTTGGTACCCTTCAGAACATTTACCACCTTGGAAAGAGCATATTGAGATCCGTCCTTCTTCAAGGATCCGTAGAAGATGGTTTGTCTTTGAGGAGTGATGTAGGAGTCCCAGTGGCGAACAAAAATTGCACCGTAGAGCCTGCCGGTAGTTTGGGAAGTGATAGCCTCTTCAGAATTGTAGATGCTGCCATCTGGGTTGGAGTTGCCCGTGACGGTGAATGCGTACGAGCCATTGCCAAGGAAAGCAATCTTTACTCCACTCACAGAGCCACCAATGTTACCAGCGGTATAGTTGCTAGGCCTCGTTAGCATAAACTGCCAGTGAACAAATCGCCATCTGAATAAATCCAATTCCATCTTGTCTTGCTTTGGTAGCTTCTCACCCCTCAAAAATGACGAGCGGACAGGGAGTTGCCATGCGCATGAGGTTTGTCTTTGCATTTCAACATGGCAATCCACTCGATTCTCTGGCCCTATTCCGTGTTCATTTTCTGCGGGTCAACTTGGGCATACCAAGCTTCTCGCGAGATCACTCCCCAGAGATGAGAGAAACAAAGCAAAAATCGCCTTTTCCTCAATGATCTTGTGCAAAGTTTTTTTTAAATTGATAGACTCATTTGATTGGGAGAAAAGAAATGTGAATTTGGGCCTACCTGGTTGAGAAGCTGTCATGCGGTCCCACAAGCACGTCCGTCGTCCCATTCGATCCAGGTGCCAGAATCAAGATGTCACCATTGTCCAACCAGGTGGGGTCAGAAGCATCGGCGTTGTCTGTGACCAGCGTAGACTTCTTCGACGCAACATCCAGAACGCGGATTTCTGACGATTGGGAGTGCTCCTCGAAGCTGTAGGTAGAGACAGAGTAGAGGACCTTGGAGCCATCTGAATTGGGGACACCGTCTCCGCGCCGAGGAGCGCTCAGGAGCACCTCAGGCGTGAATTTTTGTGCCTTGATGGTCATGGTGAAGGCGAGGAAGAAGAAGAGTAAAGAGTGGAGGAAGGAAGGGGAACAAGAGCGGGAGGTAACTGTTGCCGCCATTGGTTTCAAGTCAGCCCGCGTGCTGCTGCTTACAGTACCAGGAGGAATCTAGCAGGACAACAAGCAGAGCACCAGCGGCCAGGCCAAGGAAGAAGCGTAGAAATAGCAGAGACAACGCATGTCTGCTCTGCCTCGAGCAGCACGCCATGTCCGCGGCCATCGCCTCTTCGCCGTGCCAAGACCTTAATTGATGATCGCCTGGAGCCACTGATATGCAGGAAGCAGCGGCCATTGGGCGGCCGACTGTAGAGTTCGGGGAGCACAGAGACAATGAGAAGGAGTCCTTACCTGCGAGACCTCACACGATGCGGGGTTGGTGGATCGGCCTTGCTCGTTACGGCAGCTGTATCTGACCACGCCGACTCGGCTAGTTCAGGCGGCCGAAATCCTTTGACGTCGGACTGCAGACGATGGTTGATAAAGCGGGAGACGGCGAAAGTCACGGATGGTTGATGGTGATGGCAGGGAACGCACGAGTCGATTGTCCGCAACGGGCAGGTCCTTGGAAATGCCCGTCCCCGCTTTTGGCCTTTCGCCGCGCCGCCGGCATGCACCCTTGTCTTCAGCCACCGCTGTGCATTTCATTCTCGGGTTGCCCAGCCATACTCTAGACCCTTGAAAAATTCCAGAATGAACCAGGTCTCTTCAGGAACAGGAATAGAGGAAATCGGTTGGATTGAATTTGGGCCGAATTGTCGTTCACGCTCCAATGGACCCATCACGATGTATGCATGCTGTCAGCGCAAATGAATTGTACCGTCTCCGAACGCCAAACGATGCTCCGGTAAACGCTCCTTTTTGGCCGCTTCTCTTCGTATCACGGGCCATTTCCTTTTCCTCGTCTCCACAACCTGTCCCTGATGAAAGATAGGCAGAAGCCGGTTTGTCACAAAGTATTGTTGAGAAGGTCAATTTCAAGCCCTTTCTCCCGTGGACCTGCTACAACCTTCTGGAGCGCGGAGTGACTGTGTGCCTTGTTCAATGTCAACCAGTTCCCTGGGGCGACAAGAGCCTTTGCTCAATGCTTCGTGAAGGAGTCTTCGTCCTTTGGAGAGTCTCTGAATTAATATGACGATAATGTCAATTGCAGCGGCCGAGTATAACGACAATCGTACACGCTAGACTCAAGGCATGCTCCTGACGCCTGCCCGGGTATCAAAACACAAAACTTTGGACCTGAAAAAATTACTCGACAAAGTCGCCATCCTCAGGCAGTTCCGCAATGACGTCTTGCACGATCTTGATCAACTCATCGATGTCCGGTCTCTCAGAGGGCTCGACGCGGAGACATTTCCTCACCACTTCCTTCACAGGCTCGGTGATGCTGCCCTCCTGCGGCGCAGCGGGCTGCGAAACGGGCTGTTTTCCACGCTTCTGCGCTGTGCCTTCGTCAGGGAAGCGCCAGTCGCCGCCGAGCACGCAGAGGCTGAGACTGCCTCCAGTCTCCTCGGACCGCGCCTCGAAAGGAGATTTGCCGACCAGGCACGCATACAGGGTGCAGCCCAAGGACCAAATGTCAACCTTCGTGTCAATCACTGTGTCGGTCTTAACGTCAAACAGCTCAGGCGCGCGATATGGCATTGTGCTGTGTTCCGCTGCCGTGTCCTGGACTTGCAGAGCGAGCGAGCGTGACGTAATCGGAATTGGGGATGGTGCGAGAGAACCCAGATCCATGAGAATGGGAGTTTTGCCGTCGTCGCCGATCATGATGTTGCCTGTATCCAAGTTAGCCAACAACTTGCGCAGTTTTGCGCAAACACTGACCTGGCTTGATATCCCTATGCGCATATGCCCTTAGCTCGCCCGGGCCAACACCTTCTTGCGCGGCGGTGACCTCATCCTCCATCAGAGGTTCTGCCTCGTCCTCATCGCTATCCTGACTCCTGTTCTTGCCTTTGCCAGTGAATGCGCCTGCTTCTTCCGCAGCTTCGGCGTCCGCCCTTTCGGCTTCTTGCCTAATCCGCTTCGCATTGCCTTGCGCTGATGCGCCTCCTGGTCCACTCTTGACCTTGTACTGATGCATCGCTTTCAATGCTTTGCAAACACCGAGGAACAGGACCATAAGCCTGCGCTCGGGAAATCGAGTGTGGTTGACCAGGTTTGCGTTGATCATATCCTGCAGATTGCCCCTTCTGTAGTATGGCAGCAGGATATAAACAGTCTTGGCGCCGGGATCAGATCTGTCTGATGCAATGCTGTGGTCGATGCAATGGATGATGTTCGGATGCGGCACGAATAAGCTGTAGGCCTCGACTTCCTTGAGGGCTTGCGAGACGGACTCCTGGCCGAAGGGACACCTAATCTTCTTCAAGGCGTAGAGATTTGAGCCTGATTTGTCTTGGACGAGATAGACATATGAAAAGCCACCCTAGATATTCAATTCCAGGTCAGAAATCCTGCTTGCCTCTTCATCCAAGCCGGTCCTGGGGAAAGCTTACCTCTCCTAGCAAACGCAGAATCTTGAAGCTCCGGCTGTTGATCTTGAGTTGCGGCGTTCCGGGGAAACATGACATGCAATTGGTCAAGGAGTAGACCAGGTCGAAGAGGTAAGAAGCGAGTGAAGACATGCTGAATCGCGATGTGGCGCCTCCCGGGTAGGAAGACTCTCCAGAGGAAGGAAGGCTAGCGGGGAATTCGGGATGGTAACCACTACGGTGAACTCGCGATAGCTCCAGCTTGGCGGTTGGCAAAGGTGTTCAAAAGAGAGAAGTCCAAGGATTACGGTGTCAAAGAATAAGCTGGTGGTGTTTACGTGGAGAGTTGGGGCTTTGCTGCTGCGGCAGCGACTTACGTAGGTCGGTGCTCGGCGTGGATGCCTCAGACATCAGGCAACACATCGATTCAAGCCTGAACGCCTTGCAGACTCCTGGCTTTCTCCACTCCACACCATCCAGGCTATTTGACCTTATTTGGTTACCCCTCCCAATGCTTGTTCCTGAGCCAATGCGGCCTAACCTTATTTGCGACCTAAATTGGCAGTATAAGAGCTGGTGAAGAAGATGCGAACTACCCTCGTATTCGCACCCGAGACTTGAATTACAACATACATTCCTTGCCACTTGACGAACGCCGCTCTGTGCTTGGGACTATCAATGTTGAGGCTTCTTTGCGACAGCACGAAGTCTTACATATCCAATCCACCAGCTTCCATCTTCCTCTCGCTGACAGCTAGACCTCAACACCTCCACAACCCACCTCACGACTTCCGCTCTCGTGAGCTCACTCACCGTCTCCAGAAGCTGAGCCCCGAAAAGCCTCACCCATCCTTCCAGCCCACCCTCATCATGGTCGGTCAGCCTCGTCGGTCTGTACTCCAACTCCACCCGCTCGACCTGGAAACCCACGTCTTCAAGCATCGCCGACATCCACTTTTCCGAGGGAAAGAACCAGGGATCCGCTTTCCGAGCCTCATCTAGCAGGACTCCATGCATCGCAAGTGCCGCGATAATGGTGGACCGGACTTCTGCTACGTTTCCTGCTCCTCCCATCTCAAAGACGAGAGAGCCACCGGGCTTGAGTGCTTTGAACGCATCCGAAAAGACGTCCTTCCGGGTCTCTGGATTCCGCAGGATCCAATGATAGGCGGCGTTGGAGAAGACCTTGTCGAAGCTGCCATCAAGGACTTCTGGGACTTCTTTCGATAGCTTGGTGCAATCGGCAACCTGGAAGATCAGATTGGGGTGTTTGGAAGGCGCGTAGTCTTTTTGGGCAGTCTGGATCATGGATGGAGAGGCATCCAGGCCGAGAACTCGGCCTGATGAAACGGCGCCCGCGATTTGAGCGGTGAGAGGCCCATCCCCACAGCCAATGTCGAGAATACTATCAGTTGGCTGGGGGTCAAGGTAGGAGTAGACAGTAGTAGCAAGTTTTGGTACGAAGGACGCAGAGGTGTTGTAGGCCTATCAATTGATCAGAAAGATTTCCAAGAGTTGGAAAAGCAACAGCAAGAATCAACTAGCTAGCAAATAAGAAGTGCGTCATCTGCTACTTCTAGTCGCCAGGTAGCTTATCGCGTCTTCTTACTGATAGGAGATGATGCAGAAATGATTGTAGCTACCTTTGAAGACCAATGGTCCTTCTTTGAATTCTGAGTGACTGTCATTGTCTGATGCAACAAGTCCGAGGTAGAAAAGTGGTTCTTTCGTGTGGGCGGCTGGTGAGTATGTCTCACGTCAGTATTTAAGGTCGCATTTCCGAATCAGGAAAGCCGACGTCGGAAGTCGGACGTATCCACATCCTACACCAAATCCGAGAATGATAGGTCGATTTGGACGATGCTGCCGAACATAGCCCCGAAACCGGCGCTTATCGTCGTGCTATACCATCTTGCCGTATCAAAAGACTTGAATCAGATTCAACGGCACAACCAGAATTCGGAGACATGCAACTGGATTGATAGAAGTAACAGATCAAAATGATAGCCCGTCAAGCACTGATCCTCGCTGGGATCCCCAGAAAATGCCGTCGAAATGCACAAGTTTGACGGTGACAACCCCTGCTTATGCTCCTTGTAAAACGCCTCAAAACACCGGCACCATCGCTATGCATACACAGAGAGAATTCGACCAAACTCAAGAGGTGCTCATTAAACTCCGTACCACCTCATCCAGCCCTTCTCGGCAGCACGGGCAGCCTCCCTCTCCATCTCGACCTGCTTCTCTATCCGGGCAATGGCAAGGTCGACTTGCTTTTTGGATTCCTCGATAGGGGTATCGCAGCCCCTAAGACCGATGAACTTGCCGAGTTTGCGACGTTTGATGGCAATGCGGTCCTCAGCACTGAGCGCAGGGTCGGCGAGGAACTCGACATCCCAGTGCATTGGACAGGGATAAAGCTCTGTCCACTGGTTGGGGGACGATTGGTGATAGTAGGCCGCTATGCTGTCGAGCTGCTCTTCGTTCAACAGCCAGAAGTGCAAAAGACTCTTCGGAAAGTCCGGGTGTGGTGGGCCGCATGGCATAGGGTAGAGAGGGCACAGCTTGAGCCTGAGTTTGTCGACCTTTTGCGCGAACTCGGAAGAGCTTCTAGTCGTTGAGTTGGCCATGCCGTTGTTGGGGAGTTGAGCACTCTCTTGTCTGTGTGTCGCGTCCATGACTTCAGATTGTTCTCTTGACGGAGGTATGGGTGTGGAGGTACCACGGGCTAGCCGCGCGTTGAAATATCCGAATAGAGGTAGTCTTCGGGACCGACAAGCCAGTGTCGCTAGAATTGAGAGAATTCGCTAATGATCAGCTACGACCAGCGTAGAAAAAGTAAGGTGGTCGAAAGAAAGTGGTGGATTAGAAGAGCGGGTCAAGGAAGGCCAACAGAGTGGGACGCAATCTCAATATATGCTGTATGGGTTCTTTGTATGGCGAGCTCTTTCAAGGACGTGCCAGAATTAGCGTCATGAGAAAAGAAAAGACAAGGGAGAGACAAAGAGGTGCGCCGAGGACAATCGGGGTTATTCTTATTCTTTGGTCTTTGAGCGGCAAACAAAGACAGTCCCCAACTTTGACTCGCAAGACACGTGGAATGGGCAGTCGGAAGCTGGGTGCTTTGTTGGTGTCAGCCTCGTTTCACTGTAGACATCCTCACTGGGTCCGCTGGGATAGGAAATGGGACAGCGCGTAGGTTGCCAATGACGGATCAGAAAGACATGCGATCAAGCCAATGGCAGCGGTGAATAGCCACATCGAGGTCCAAGCGCGCAAGCATCTCACACGCCTGCCCAGTCTACAGAGGGTACCGTTTATGTGTAGGGGCGTCCTCTCGTTAATACAGCATGCCAGTCGCTGCCCAGACCATGTGTTGTCGTGAGCTGAATGGTGATGTGCAAGGCTCCAAGTTGAACAGGCGTCAACTCAACGTGTCCAGAGGGGTTGTTGGTCTTGCTTGCAGGAGCTTGAAAGAAGGCGCACTGATTGATGGCGCCGTGCGGATAACAAGTTGGCATCTTGAGGTTGTTGGTGGGAGTTGTGGTTGGGTAATGTCGTTGGCCTTCGGTGGGCTTGCCAGATTCCCGCGGTTAGTCAGCAAATTAGCGGTTGTCGACGCGACGCGACCGCGAGATCCCCGACGCGTCACAGCTTAAAATCCCCAGCAGTGTCGTTGTTCAATTCACCGTCCACCATACCCAACCCACCAAGCGTCTCTGTTTCGTCTTTCCTCCTCTCCTGATACCCCAATTCTCGCGTTTAATACACCCCTTGCAAAGAGTGAGCTCGGTCGACTGCAACGCGCGCGCTGACATGGACTAACTTGCTGCAGTGTTGGAGGCCAAGCTCTCGCAGCCTATGCTGCTCAAGAAGGTCTGCATTGCTTCTACAGCTCCGTTGGTTTATGCTGACCCAGGCACAGATCGTCGATGCGATCAAGAACCTCGTTCAAGACTGCAACTTCGACTGCAATGAGTCCGGTATGGCGCTGCAAGCCATGGACAACTCGCACGTCGCCCTCGTCTCCATGGTGCTGAAGACGGAGCTGTTCAACCGGTGGCGTTGCGACAGGAACCTCGCTCTGGGAATCAACCTCACGTCGCTCAACAAGGTCCTCAAGTCGTTGCAGAGCGACGATCTGCTGTCCATCACCGCTGAAGATACCCCGGATGTCATAAGCTTTGCATTTGAGAGCACGGAGAGCGACAGGTTCAGCCAGTATGACCTCAAGCTCATGGACATTGACCAAGAACACCTTGGTATTCCCGACACGGAGTACGCCGCGGTGGTCAAGATGCCTTCGTCCGAGTTCCAGAGAATCACCAGGGACTTGATGCAGCTCTCTGAGTCAGGTATGACACTACAACGAGCAGGCAATGGCGCCGGCTAACAGGAAACAGTCGCGATCGAGTGCACCAAGGAGGGCATCAAGTTCTCTTGCCAGGGTGAAATCGGTTCCGGTTCCATTACCCTGAGGCAGCACAAGGAGGTCGACAACCCCGAGAACAGCGTGGAAATCACTCTCTCTGAGCCCGTCTCCCTCACCTTCTCCCTCAAGTACCTTTCCAACTTCACTGCTGCGACCGGCCTGTCTTCGACTGTCAGGCTTTCTCTGTCCAACGAGGTGCCGCTGATGGTCGAGTACCCTCTCGTCGACCCCAATGCGACGGAGAGCAACAGTCACTTGAAGTTCTACCTCGCTCCCAAGGTATGCTTGCACTACTCGCTGTGGATCTCAATTTGGATGCTGACGTCTTTGCAGATTGGCGACGAAGAATAGACGAAGCGCAGCGCATTGCTTACGAACGACCAACGATTTCTTCAACGTGTAGGAATACAATCACAACGTACATGATGCGGGAGCAAACAAGTCTGGGCGGGTTTCAGAGACATCGTGACATGGGGGGCCTGTATTGCGATTCTGGGTGGTTTTGATGCGGAAAAATCGGCGCGATTTTCAAGGCACGCCCGGTTCATCGACCGCGGGGTTGATGTCCAGGCACGCGGCCCCACACGTCACTGCGCCGCGGCTTCGCTCGCAGATAAGGTAGAAGAAATTCCATCACTGCGACACTTACACTTTCTGCTTCAATCTCTTCCCTCGTGCAATCATGTCCGACGACCATACGATACCAGAAACGCGCGTTCTTGCCATTGCGAGCCATGTAGGTGCCTCTGCAGAATCATCGGACACCGGCTGATCGCGCGACAGGTTGCTCATGGGTGAGTCAACCTCAACGCGCAGTGCTTCTTTGCTAAAGACTCGCAAATGCAGCTACGTTGGAAACACGATGGCGACATTCATCATGCAAGCGCTCGGGTGCGAAGTATCAGCCATCAACACGGTGCACTACAGTCAGACTTCTACGCCACATACATTTGCTCGGAACAACCACCAACTCACCGGCTGCGCGAACACTAGGCAATCATACCGCATACAAGCAAGTCAAGGGACGCAAGACCACGGCGGACGAAATTCTTGAGTTATATGACGGTCTGAAGCAATCCTTCCTCAACACCTTCGATGTCCTTCTTTCCGGATACATGCCCAGCGCGGAAGCCGTGCAGGCCGTGGGCAAGATTGGCAGGGACTTGAGATTCAATGCATCCGGGAGGCCAGGGTCCTTTTTCTGGGGTGGGTAGGCGTCTCCCAGGATGCGGCCATGATACCTAGTGGAGAGAAGGGACTGATTTCTCTCAGCACTTGATCCGGTCATGGGCGATCAAGGCCGCTGTTACGTCCCGGAAAACGAGATTCCAGAGTACAAGGCGCTCTTGCGCGAGGCCGACCTGATCTTGCCCAACCAATTTGAGGCCGAGTAAGTGAAGATACTAGGCCGTCCTCGGTGTCATCTTGACCTTCGCACGTTCACAGTCTGGGTCTTACAGAGCACCGCTAATTTGGCTTTCAGGTTGCTCTCCTCCACCAAAATCAGGAACATCCCGACCCTCGCTACCGCCATCGAGACCCTCCACCGAACCTACCAGATCCCACACATTATCATCACCAGCCTCCGCCTTTCCCCAATTGATGGCACCATAACACCAGACGCCGAAACCAATCCCACGCACCTGACCATCATTGGCAGCACCGCCCGCGCGGATCATTCTCCCCGCTTATTCCGTGTTGATGTTCCTGCCCTTCCTCTTTTCTTCTCTGGGACCGGCGACATGTTTGCGGCCCTCACCGTGGCTCGTTTGCGGGAAGCAAGCGCCCATGCAGGCCTCCTGGACACAGCATCATGGCGTAGTCCTGACGACGTACAGGCAGGAGATTTGCCGCTTGCACGTGCCGTTGAGCGTGTCTTGGAGAGTATGCAAGCAGTTTTGAAGAAAACTATGTTGGCGTATGAGAAAGAGATGGAAATGCTCGAGGCAGAGGATGAGAGAGCTGGGCTGAGCGCTAACAGCGAAGGAGAGCTGGATCGTGAGGCCAAGAGACATCTGAGGCGGATGAGGGCCAGCGAGGTGAGGGTCGTGAGAAACGTAGGGGACTTGCTGTTGCGGGAGACTGGAGAAGAAAGGGAGAAATTTCCCGCAGCAGAGGTTCTGGTAGATGCCAGCGTCAGCGAGCCGTCGACTTGAGCTGCATCTTTTGCGAGAGAAAAGGCGATAAGATTCTTGGAGTTACTGACATAGAGAAGACAGTGTCCAAATGAAGACTTTGATGATTCAGGGGACTTCCTTACAGAAATTCGAAAGTACTGCGAGAAAGAACATGAAGTTGTTGGAATACCAATGGCCTTCTTTGTCCACTAGCTTTTACCAACAACAGGTAGGAGGATATCCATCAGTGTTCTACAGACCACGACAATCGACTGTTCCTGATCTTTCATTGAGTCATCGTCCAGCAGCACTCTCATGAAAGGATTCTAGCACAACAACAACATTACCGTTCGTCTTGGCTGCTCCGTCCATCTTTTCCTTGGTTCTCGACCTGCATTGGCCATGAAGAAGCGGAGTAAACGCCAGAAGAAGGGAAAGGTCTGAAGCCATATATTCAAACGATGGATAGTCACTGATTAGGGAGATCCTAGGGTCGATCGCGCGAAAACATACGCCAGCTTGATCTCGTCGACTGTAACAATTCCGGTCCTAGCAGTCCAACGAGGAAGGGCTTTCTCGACCTGCCCGGCGAGGTCCGGAATAAAATCTACGAGTTCCTGTTGACGTTCGACGGTTGCTCGGATTTGACTTGCAACCGGACGAGATTTAGGATTACAGCTGACCTTGGTCGTGGCCTTCTACTTGCAAACAAGCAGCTTTACCACGAAGCTTTTTCGATTTTGATCGGCCAGAACGCAGTGGTGCTGGGATGGGTTCAGCTGACCGATCTCTTTCGTCGACGTCGTTTCCATTTCAATTGCATACAGTTCCTTGAGCTGGATTACCTGTGGCTGAACTTCCAATTCTCTCGGCCACAGACCGGAGAATCGCCAGAGCGCTGGATTGCAATCATCACATCGCTACCAAAACTTCGGAAACTTCACGTGGACGTTTTCGAGATGTTATTTTACGACCGGATCTCATCGCATGGTCCCGGTTACATTGCGAATGACTGTTTCAGGGACTGGATGGAACAGAAGCAGGAGGTAGCGGCTTGTCAGAAGTTGGAGGAGCAACACAAAAAGCTGATGGGCTTCGAATTCAAAATGACTGAGATGGTTATAGTTTGTCAAGAACATATTCACTTCACAGCCGGAGGTACGCACACAGAGTTGCCGACCAGCCTGCCGCAGCTTTTTCGTTTGGTCGCAGAAATGCTTCATGGCGACGACACTTCGTGAGGAACAAGAAGCCACGGACGCACCCAGCGACAACGGAGTATCGGAACATTGAGCTGTCTTTGGAATCGCACGCTGCCCGAGAGATGGAGAGAAGGATAGCAAGGCGTCAAGAGATCAGAAAGCAATCTGGCGCGGATCTAGTCTTGTGAGCAGTTGATTGGTGGGTCAAAATACAAGAATCCCTTCACACATGCTGAGCCCGTCTTCGTCTTGGCATGGTGAGGAGAGTGCATTTATGGCTGCCTGGGGCTGTGGTGCAGCATCCCTCTGCAGGTGGTTTTGACCTGAGCAACTAGTCACTCGCAAGTAGCTTGAGCTTTGCTTGAACTTCTTCTATGGTGATTTTGGTGCTGAAAAGACGTCAACGAGTCGCTGCTGCGATCCATACCGGACAGGTTGGTTGTCCCGGGCATGGAAGCGACAGCATGTGTCTTTCAAACCTGGCCTTTGCAAGAGAGGTATTCTCCACATGCTAGGAGATCTTGTTTTTCATGCGCCGTAGCTGCCAAATTTGGTCCTTGCTGGCTTTCACGCCTGCTGAACGCGCAAGATTCAGTGCTATCGAAAGACCTTCCTGGCCGATCTCTCCAGCCTTTGTAACGTCACACTCTAGACCTCTGCCACCTCCCACTGCAATTCAAGTCGTCTCTCCTCAATGGTTTACGAGGAAGCCGAGTGCTTCTGTGCCTGGTGCTGACGCGCACTCTGTCATTCAGCAAACGCAGGTGAGAGTACGTCCCGCGAAAGGAGGCGAGTGGATTGTTCCGTGCAGCGTTTTAGAAAGGTGCTGTAGAATCCAGGTGCATTGGAAGCGCAGGTGAGATTCTCTGCTCTGCGCTGTTGAAGGGCGACGCTGACCATGCCCGGTGTGGGCGCGCCTTCCAGTTTCCATCCGCTCTGCTGGAAGTGTTGCGTCTCCCATCTTCCTCCCACGAAACCTCTCCACTTCTTTCTACGCACCTGGAAACCACAACGCCACAACGCGCTCCTCTCACAAGGCCTCAGAGCCTCCAAGGGCCGCACAGCTGTTTGGGTCGCTATTCCGCTTCACTCAACATCGTCTTCAGCTCTCCGCGAACGCAACGAGTACCGATCGCCGCGAAGCCCACAGACTTTCGAGAAAAAGTACATATTGAACGACATTACGACTTCTGCTATGTTGCGCTTCTACCCATGAAATCGTTACCCTGAGTCAGAACAACATGGCCGACCAAGAGGAGGCTGGCGGTGCATCCGAAGAGACCAGAAGTTCCCCGGCGATCCTCGTCAGCAAACCCACGGTAAGAGAAGCGAAATGTTCTGCATAACTTTGCCAAGGGCTGACAATTTTAGGCGACAAAAAATGAAGGCAGCAAAAGTGGTATCTCCAACAAGCAAATGCCCCCGCCAGTGGTGAAGATTGCAAACCAGGTGGGACAACAACACGCAGCGGTAAGTAATTGCCCTCGCTGTAAATCAACGATTACACACTGAGCATCGGGGTAGAAATTGCGGAATGGCGTCTATCGTCAGTTTGTCATGTTCGAGTCGACTGTACCCTTCAGCGTTCAGACCATGGTAAGCCGTTGATGTTGCTTCTGCAGACTAGGTGCTGATCCTGTCCAGATGAATATCGACGATGGCCCGATGACTGGCTGCGAAGCTATGATTGTCAAACCCTTGAAAGGTTTTCGGTTTCTGGAACTCCCTCGCGAAATTCGAGACAGGATATACACATTCGCCATCCGCTCGGAACGAACCACAAACTTCTACAAAAAGCTGGATCATCCCCTACCCGCCATAAGTCCTTATGATACTGAAACCTGTGACCTGGATTTTCAGCACCAAAAAGCTTCCACTCCAGGCCTCCTTCAAGTCAGTCGCCAGGTCCATGCAGAGACAATGCCGATCTTGTATGGCCAGACTCGATTCATATTGCATGAGGACTATCTGGAAGCATTCCTGGAAACACTTGGAAGGGCATCCAAGTTTGTGAAAAGCTTGAGGCTCTGTGGAACACTTGCTGGGTTCTACAAGTTCGCAAGCCTACTGTTGAGGCTAGTCAACCTGAAGCGCCTTGAGCTCGACCTGCGGTTTCGTGGGGAAGATCTGGCAGACGCAGACTGGGAACCTGATTTTGCGGCTGCGGAGTTCTACAACATTGCCACTAGCTGGATCCTCGCGGTAGGACGCATCAATGAAAACCGATACGCGGCGGCGGACATTGTTGTGCCCAATTCTGACATGACACTCAACACTCCTGAGTGGAATGCGAAGTTCCGATCCGCATTGAGAACAAACATAACGAACAAGTTTGAACGTTCGTTCCCGTTATTGAAGTTGCCTCGGAATGTTCGCCTGATGATATACGAGTTTGCTATGACAGACCGATTCCCAAAGACATGTGCATTTCTTACGGGACTGGGCGAGCCACGAACAGGAATAGTGGCATTTTTGGACTTTCGGCTCAAGATCGATGGAACGAGGGTCGTCAAGCGTTCATTCTATGGCGGACCGGAACTGGACCGTCAAAGAGATGAGTCTCTGACTCCGGGTCTCCTTCGAACTAGTCGCTTGATCTACCACGAGTCTCTTCCGATTCTCTATTCAAGAAACACATTTTTCTTCTACGGCGACGAGGATCATGACATCCCCGAGATCGAAGAGTTGCTGGAAGTTTTCTTCAATCAAATCGGGAGGTCTGCATCATACATCCAGCGCTTTGGATTCGAGCGCTATATGCCAGGATTGAAATATCTCGCAACACTCCTTCAGCTTCGAGAGTTGTTTGTGCCCCTTTCGGAGGGTGCCTACGATGATGAGAACCCTGAAAATGCTGCAAAGAACTTCTATGAGCGAGAGCGACAGTGGATCGAAGGCGTCTCCACCTTGCGCAGGGACAGACTGGCAGTCTTGCGCATCATCTCACCAACTATTGGAGATGGCATGCATTTGATATCAACGGCAGATAATGGGGGCTGGATGCCGCAGTTTCGAGCAGAACTCCAAAGGCTTTTGCTTCAAGATGAACCTGGCTACTAGGAAGCCTAAAGATGATATCTTTATGGCACGTAACAGGTCTGGCGCAGTACATTCGTTGATAGAAAGGGATGACGGCGACAAGTATTGCTGAGAGGTCGATTGCTGGGCGGTAGACACTTCCATGAGCGAGCAAAATAGCATACATGATCTCGGCTCAAGCACTCGAAGACCTGAATTCATGGAAATGGAGCAATGAAAATGGATGAGATTGATCATCGTCTACACGCAAGCTTGTACTGATATCTCGATGATTCGCATGAAGAGAAGATGCGAGCTCTGTATTTGGCGCCAATGTGTCTGTGTACTGACATGAGCTGGTGCGAGGCAAGCAGATTAGCATATGAAGCTCATTCTAAATCCTGTGACTTCTGAAGGACGACTAATATCCGTCGTGACACTTTTCTGTCAGATTGGGAAGAAGAGGATGGCGGTACAGCCACCCAGTTTTTGGTTGGTCTGGCCGACAGGGTCCATGGCTGCTTCTATCAATCCGTGAGAAACCTCCCGCCCAGCTGGATTTAGAATTGCGGTTGGTCCAATCCTGCCAGAGGTCAGGGATTTGCACTTTGTCACTCCCGCCTTAAGTTTCAAGTTTGACTTATAAACGACTCGTCCCTCTTGCTGTGCGTGAGGCCGCAAAAGCAATTTCTTTTCCACTTGAACAGTCGTCAATCATTGGAAATGGAGCAAGACTTGGACCCCACTGCCTTGGTCGAATCTGACAACTTGGACGATCCGAATGAGTCTGATGATTCTGATCAAGCCCTCTTTGTACCCGCGGCCGAGACACCACATATCGAGGCTCCCGATCAGGTTGGAAGCCAAAGCTCAGATGACGACGATGACGATGATTGGAAGATAGTGGAGGGAATCGAACTTGCACACGACGTGCCATCCATCAAGCTTCTTTCAGTGTCACAAACTGCACACGTGGTTAGATATGTTTCCGCTCAATTGGGCGCAGAAGTTGCTAAATCAAGTACAGAACTTACAGAACAACGCAAGATCTTACAAGATCAGTATCGAGGCTTCTTCAGCCTTCCCAATCGCCATTGGAGGGATCGAGCAAATGGTGAGCAACACAACTGTGGAACCCGTCGCACCAGCTAAATTTGAGTCAGAATCGCGCTCGTGGCGGGCGAGCTGGAACCTCCGTCGTTCGCCTAGTAACACAGCATTATTTGTCTCATTTTTGGAAACTTTCCATTGAGCTGAGGGAATTGATATACCGATACGCTATGATGAGCGATTCTCCAATCGGAATCGGCGCGTATGGCACTCGCTGGGACTCCCCGAATGCAAAAAGCGAGCGGACTGCACAAATTGTGCGTAAACAGGGGAAGTTCTCCGAATTATGGACACGGGCACGAGGCGAAACCTTGACTTTAGGCCTTTTGACTGCCAACAAACAGCTGTATACAGAGGCAATCGGTGTCCTTTACAGCGCAAACATTTTTTCCGTGCATGTCAGAGGCTTGAAGACGTTTCTCGACAAAGCCGGCGGAAAAGTAGATCGCCACATCCGCAGACTGAGGCTTGAATTGCTAGACAGAGGGCCCGGTTCCGGAGACTACCTTCGCGCTTTCAACGAGATATCGTGCCTCAGCAGGCTTCCAAATTTGAAAGAGCTCCAGCTCGACTTCTCCTTGATGGGTTGGAAAATCGTGCAGCTCTTTGCAGCAAAGGACTTTTTCAGACACGCCCATCGGTGGATTGCCGAAGTCGCAAAAAAACACGACGACAAATTTGCCGCAGTAAAGCTCATCAAAGCAGTCTCCAAACCACCCTCGGGGGTACCGAGGTACAGGAACAAGCCCGAACCAGTTTCGAAGGAATATCGGAAAGAGGCCACTTCACACTTCTCGGTGGATCTGAAAAAGTTCATCGAAAATCCAAGTCTGGCAAGGAAAGATGAGTTGGATCGCTTTTTTGAGTCAGGATATATTCCCAGGTCCTATTTCGGTTTCGAATGGAACCGCTGGCGTATTCTTGACGATGTCCGGAGTAGACAGCAAGCCGAGGGAGGCGCAAATGCTACGACAGACATAGAACTTGAAACGGGTTGGCCAGTAGATGACGATGATGATGACTAGGGCGCATCTCATGGTTTAGGGTTTCCGGCTGAGTTGCGTTCGAGTACTTTCGTTGCACAAGTAGGAAGAGGCCGTTAATTGTTGGATGAGGGCTATTAGGGAAGCAGAAAATGTCAGGACCATGCGAATTTGACCAACAGGTGGATGCTCCTCGATAGACAGGATGAACAAAGTCATTTCCTTGAGGTCTGGATGTTGTGCTGACGGGCTGCACGCGTGATTGGTGCCTGTGGTCGATGGGAATGTGATTGTAATGGAGTTTCGACTCTGTTGTGAACAGCTAATGGATACGCCAATTGGCAGTCATTAGTGAAGTTGGTTGCTCATTCTCCAGCGCGCGCCTGCAACGGCACGAATGATCGACGCCGTGGTGGCATGACTCCACTGCCGCGCTACCAAAGTAGCAATCAAGCCAACCAACAGTTGCAAACTTACATAGATCTTGATCCTCTCATTTGTGATCTGAGTTGGCCTTCTGCTCATGCTCACGTTGGTGTTGTGGCGTTGGTTGGCAGGTGGAAGCGCCGCAGCGGATGCCTCGAGCGGCACGTGATTGGTCACTTAGGCGAGGCTAGTCGGGTCCGAGCCGCCGCACAATCAACTTCCATTGCGACATTTCTCGCGGAGCTCAACACCTGCAGCGGACCTTCGACAATCCCACCACCAACAAGAAATCATGGCGGAACAACTTGTGCTGCGGGGCACCCTTGAGGGCCACAACGGATGGGTCACCTCGCTCGCCACGTCCCTCGAGAAGTACGTCAAGAGCAAGATGCGAAAACGGGCGCGGTTTGAGCGGAGAACTGAGGCTAATGGACCATCGACAGCCCGAACATGCTCCTTTCTGGTTCCCGCGACAAGTCCCTGATCATCTGGAACCTCACCCGCGATGAGCAGGCCTACGGTTACCCCAAGCGCCGCTTGAATGGCCACTCCCACATCGTTTCCGACTGTGTACGTGCGACCGCGGCTCCGAACATCAAAATTCGAGTGTGAAGGAGCGACGCGAACAATGGGCTAATAGAGCGCTGCAGGTCATCTCCTCGGACGGTGCCTACGCTCTCTCTTCGTCCTGGGACAAGACCCTCCGCCTGTGGGAGCTCTCCACCGGTGCCACCACCAGGCGCTTCGTTGGCCACACCAACGATGTCCTCTCGGTCTCCTTCTCCGCCGACAACCGCCAGATTGTCTCCGGTTCGCGCGACAGGTCCATCAAGCTCTGGAACACCCTCGGTGACTGCAAGTACACCATCACCGACAAGGGCCACACCGAGTGGGTCTCCTGCGTCCGCTTCTCCCCCAACCCCCAGAACCCCGTCATCGTCTCGGCTGGTTGGGACAAGTATGTCAAGGTACGTAAAAAAAAACCCCGTTGCCCATATCGCTTTCACATGATGCTTTGCATAAAAAGTATTTGCTACTTCAGAGTCTTCTGGCTATGAGACAAACAATCACCAATGCCCTGATCCACCACAAAACCCTCGATTTTGTCACCCACAAAGTCTTGGAAATTCGCTGACCCGCGCAGGTTTGGGAGCTCGCCTCGTGCCGCATCCAGACCGACCACATCGGCCACACCGGCTACATCAACACCGTCACCATCTCGCCCGACGGTTCCCTCTGCGCCTCCGGTGGCAAGGACGGCACCACCATGCTCTGGGACCTGAACGAGTCCAAGCACCTCTACTCTCTCACCGCCGGCGACGAGATCCACGCCCTCGTCTTCTCCCCCAACCGCTACTGGCTCTGCGCTGCCACCGCCAGCAGCATCATCATCTTCGACCTCGAGAAGAAGAGCAAGGTCGACGAGCTCAAGCCCGAGTACGTCGAGGTTGGCAAGAAGTCCAGGGAGCCCGAGTGTATCTCTCTGGCCTGGTCCGCGGACGGCCAGACCCTCTTCGCTGGTTACACCGACAACAAGGTGCGTAGAATGGAAAGGAATCCGAGACATTGGCTGGAAGCTAACGAGGTTTTAGATCCGTGCTTGGGGTGTCATGAGCAGGGCTTAAGGTGCAGGTTGATTTCTGTTGGTGGTTGCGAATCATGCTGGAACAGGCATGACGGATACGAAAGGGCAGCCGTGGGGTATCGGGCTTTTACCTCACTTTTTCATGGGCATTGTACTACACGGCGCTCAGAGAGAATCCAAAAATTTCCAATGCACGGGATTGATCACGAGTCAAGAACATCTGGGTTGAAGAACAGGTGCTGGAAACTTGATACACCGTACGGTGCGCGCAGAATGTCGAGCCCGTGCGGCATTCGAGGCAGATCACACCCGCCCAAGATCAAGCATACCGAGAGCTCAAGCAATCTATACTTCGAGTCCAATCGTCTGATCCTCACAGCAAATCCTGAACAGCGTTAAGCCCATGTGACTGAGTGTCCTGCACAACGAGTTTTGCGTCTGCTGTGCCTTCAGGCTGCTGCGCTTCTAAGCAACTCTACGCCACATGCAAGTGCGCCCGGAAGGGCAAGAGTGAGGGGAACCAATAGGACGCTGATGAACCGCTAATGATGGGATATTCAACTGATCTCAAAGCGCATCTACAACCAGGTATCTGCTTCTACAACTTCTCAAACGTCGGCTTCCTCTTCTGCAACCCGCTCAGCAGAGCTCTCTTGACATCATCAGTCTGCACCATGCCCATGTTCCAAATAGCCGTGTACCTCAGTCCCTCCTCCGTTGGTCTATCCCTGCTGTAATTCACCAATTCCTTCGTCCCAACAACAGCAACCGGGCTCTTGGTCGCAACCAATTTACACAGCTCGAGTCCCTTTGCAACCGCCTCCTCCTTCGTCGGCAGAACATACGAAAGCAATCCGGCATTGAGAGCCTCGGCCGGAGTAAACGGACGCGCCGTTAGCGCAATCTCCTTGGCAAACGACGCATGGCCAGTGACCTTGGGCAGGCGGGTCAAGACGCCAATGTCGGCAGCGATACCGATATCGACCTCCTTGATGGAAAAGGCCGTGGTGGCCGCCGCGACGCGCATGTCGGCGCAAAGCGCAATGTCGAGGCCCAATCCGTAGGTGTGGCCGTGCATGGCGGCCACGACTGGCTTCTCGCACTTCTCGATGGCCGTCACGCATGCTTGGAACTCTTCGATATGGCGTTTGACGTAAAGCGACTTGCGCGCAAAGTCATCTTTGCTGCCGTCGGAAGAGTCGCCCAGCACGCCGGATTGGGAGGCGGCTTGCACGTCCAGTCCGGCTGTGAAGGCGCGGGGGCCTGCGCCGGTGAGTAGGACGGCGCGGACATTTGGGTCGTGAGAGAGGCGTGTGAAGATGGCTCCGAGGTTGAGCCACATGCTTTTGGAGGTCAGTTGCGGTTTAGGGGTTGGGATGGAGGGCATATATTTTTCTTTTCTTTTTCCCAAAATTGCCGTACACGGTTTTTGGTGTAGGTCTTTTTTGTTTGGAGGAAGCCGGGTCATGATAGACAGCCAGAGGATGAGGAGAATGAAGAGGTCAGCACATACACTTCTATAAAAGCATTCAGCTTTTCTGGCCGGTTGATCTCGACGTGTGCTACATATTCGGACGGAAACGTAACGTTGAAGTACTGATATGAGTATGGCTCAATAGAGCTTTTGGAGGGATCTTTGAGAGAGCCCATTTTTCGAAAATCGCGGTGACAGACTCTATGTTTTTGGTGGCGATGAATATAAAAGTTGCGGAGGTGATGACGAGGAGATGCCGGCTCAGGGCACATGCCTCGGCTCATGGTGCATGGCGCAGGCGGGTGTTTGACAAAGAAGCAAACAGGCGGCGGACTAATGCGCAAGCTCTCCCAAGCTCCCGTCTCCGACAGCTCCATCGAAAAACATCGTCAAGCTCCCTGCTCGCCGAACAATTCACCCTGTTTGCGACCGTTGCTCTTGGCAGCTGACAGACAGTCGCTCTCTGGCTGTGCGCCTTTCCACCCTTCCCCCGCGTCGGCCAGCCATGATTCAGCTTCCGTAACTGCAACCGCAACCTTCCCTGTCCACCACAGACCCGCTCAGGCCCCGACCACCACCAGCCATGTTGACCCCAAATTTTCCCAAGCATTCGGCCGCCGCGACACCACCGCAGTCCGGCTCGCACCAGCACCATCAAAACCAACACCTTGGTGCCTTCTCGCCACCCGCTCCCCGCAGTGTGCCCTCTCCAGCCGCCCAACGTTCCTCCCATCACGCTGCAAAGTCGCCCTTCAACGCCTCTGCCGCCCAGATGGCGCACAATCACCCCACCGTCAGCTCTGCCAGCGGCAGTAAGACTCTTATTGGGAGCTCGCCGGCTGGTGGTGGCCTCAATCTCGACTCACCGGGCGCGCTGAATCTCGGATTGGGTGTGCTCGGCGGCCTCGAAGGCGGCGTTGGAATGGGCATCAGCATGAGTGGCATGAGCGGATTGGGGCTCGGCATGGGACTGGGAAGCTCGATGGGTGGCCGGCCAGACGACACGGAGCAGCGCAAACGCCTGGAGAGCATCATTGCGACGCTAAAGGCGCGTCCAGGGCGCGTCAGCAAAGAGGGTGTCGAGCGCCTGGCAAAGCAGGTTGGCATGAGCAGTGAGGTACTGTCCGACGCGGCGGGCGAACAATTGCTGCTGGCGCACACGAGTATATTGCTGGATGTCACCTTCCGCGACGACCTGGTTAGCAACGTAGGCGCTTCGTTCGGTGCCCTTTCCGAAGCGGTCCAAAAGCACGAGAACTCTGCGGCGCGTGTCCTAAAAGACGATCTTACACCTGAGCGCGGGCTGCCCAGCATCAATCTCTCATTGGATAGGTTCGCCAAAAATTTGGAGAAACTTGCGAGACATGATACCCTCAGTATATTCAAGGATGGAAAGCCGGAGGTCAGCTGCTTCGAAGCTATCAATGGCGTATACATCAGTCTACAAAGGCTTTTCGAGCATGAGAAGAAGGCGGCCCTGCACTTGCTGGACGTATCGAGGCCAAACGCAAGAGAACGAGCGGCGCGCCAAGTGCTATGCAAGAAAAGTGGCAGGCCAAGGATGAACGCAAATAAGCAGGTCGGGCTGTCACTCGAATATTGGATGGAGAGGAGATGCGTCTTTAGTCGGCCAGAGCAGACAGGCAACGGAGCCATTGGCTCACCCATGGACGTGGACGGGGACGAGTCGTACGATGAGTCTCTGACCAAGATATACTCCCTCACGCTTGAATGTGAATCGTCTCCCGCACAACTTTATCCCTCGATACGCGTCAGCGACCAATGGATATCAGAATCAGTGGAAAAGCCCTCAGATCCCAACGACCTCTTTGCATCACCTGTCATCGACTGGTTGGATCCACCACCGACGTATTCAGGGGCTTCCGACTCGCAGAACGACCCCATGGTACTAGACGGCAACGGCTTGGGCAAAGTCCCAGATGTTCGTTTCGTCGCCAAACTGAACCCCCCTCTGGCGCTTCCGTTGAACGTGGCGCAAAGCATTCTAGCCTCTGTCAACGTGCAGCTCAATCAGGAATCAATAAAGTGGTCGACATCATTAGAATCGCTAGTAATGAGACCGGATGAGGAGATGGGACAGAACGCTCTCGCCGCCGATTTCAACAAGACCAAGGAGTTTACCAGCTCGCGGAATGTGCTGGTGATTGATAAAGAGGGCAAAGAGCAGGACCGGCAGCACTGGACGACGCTGTTTGCTCACAAGGCTGAAGTGGCATGTATACTGGAAGAAATACCATTCCACCATCCTAGGCAGCTGATTCAGGTACTTCCAGTAAGTTCTAGTCTCTTGTCTGAGCCCTTTCAATGTTACCAGGCTAACATCTGCTAGGTTCTCCGTCAGTACGCCCACCTCAGCACTCTTCTGCAATCCCCATTCCAGCACCCTTTATCCCAGGAGGCGTCGATTTCCAACGACTCTCCGCCAGCACTGCCGCCTCTTGCCCTGAACATATCCCTCAACACCCAACTCGACCCCTCGGGCGCTCCATCTCCCACTCTTTACGTCTCCTACCCCCGCAATCTCTCCGAATCTCAGATCTCATTTAGATCGGCGCCAGGTCTCTCGAACGGCAATGCACAACAGAGCGCCGTCGATTCTCTCGATGCCCTTTTTGCCGACGCAAACTTGACCGCTCCGGCTTCCACCGACCCCAACGCCATGGACCTGGACGGCTTGCTCTCGGGTGGCGCAGTGGGTGGCGCCGATCCACCCACGGTTCTGCTCGCGGTCTCCATCCTGCCAAACGCAGACGTCACAATCGCCTCCCAGGACTTGCTCCCTGATGCCATCATCGCTTCTGAAGAGAGTGGAAAGACATCTTCAACAGGGATCAAGAAGGAAGAGGATAACGGTGCAACTGGACCGAAGAGTGAGAAGCAAAGACAAGAAGAGGAGAGCCGCAAGTTCCGCGTGCTAGGGAAATGGGGCAAGGCGCTGGAGCTTGCGGGAGATGTTGGTTTGTGGGTCGAGTGGGTGAAGAAGTTCGCCGAGCAGAAGAATGGTCGGGAGGGATCCATGCCGCAGTAGGTCGACGTGGGGATAAGACTGTGGATACAAGGGGTCCTACTACGACATCGCAGTCATTGGACGCAATCAATGGGGGAGAGCATTGCTAAGGAGTCAGAAAAAGGTAAATGGATACCCATCCGAGCATCAATAGACGCCCAGATTCTATGCATTCTTTCTACCAACGAGATGTACTCATGCAAACGCCCGCTGAGGAGAGATTTCTTGAATCGTACACATTCGTATTTTCTTTCATCCCAGGGTACTTTTTCTCTGGCACCTACCTGCCTACCCTCTTCTCCGTGCCAGCTTAGGTGTCCAGGCCTCTGGCTCCCACTCTTGCGCCGGCTTCAAGCCGTCCCATGGTGACGGCTCTTTGGCCTTCTTGAGCTTCTCCTTCCCTCGCCTCTCCCTCCGTTGTGTCTGAACCTGTTCGCCAGGCGGCTCCTGTGAGGTCGCCACACTTTCAGCCTCTCTTGATTCCAGCACTTGTTTCTCTTCTTGTTGCTTCTGGGCCATTGGATCATGAGGTTGGAGCACCATGACGGGTTGGTCGCGCGACGGAGGATCCAGAGCACTCGGCTTCGCAGCCCAGCGAGCGTCGGCCTCTGCAGCGAGCTGCTTCATGCGGAGTTGTCTTGCTTGCTCCATTTGTTGCTCAGGAAGGCTTGGAGGATCAGCGCGGGCGTGTCGTAGCCATTGCATCCACACCGGCGGCACCTTGACCTCGCTGTAGTGCGTCTTGCCGGTGTACTTGACGATGCGCCGCCATCGCTGCGCGTTGTGCACGTTCTTGAATTCCCAAAACGTGTTGCCGGCTAAGTCGAAACCTGAGTTGGGCTCGTCAGCAGAATGTCGCGCGTTGTTTGAAGTGGGTTAGATTTGAAGGGCCGAGGGTCGAAGACGGGCTGATGCGGCGACAGAATTGGTTTCGTTGCTTACCTCGCAGGACCTTCTTCCGCCAGGGCAGCTCGAGGGCTTTCCATTTGTACCACCATTGCTTGATCTGTCCCGGTTGAGGCATTGCGGAAGCACTGCGGAGGAGGGACTGGGAACTGGGAGCACGGGCGACAGTTCTGGACTTCGGTTGACGCAGTAATGAGGAATTCCCAGCCCTTGACTGGACAAGCTCGAGCAATGCCTGATGACGAAATTTGTTGTTGCCGCTCCAAAGCGCGGGCCTGCTCATTCCAGCCGGCAACCGTCCCCATTGCTGTGCGGCTAGCGGCCCGGCGGGCGTTGGCCCCAGCCACGATCTCCGCCTGCTCATCAATCTACACCCCTCTCCTATAATTCTACCCACCCTCCTAGTCCACTTTCCTCTCTTTCTCGAGTTTTTCTCTCTCTTTACTTCGCCATGGCGTCCGTCACGAGTTTGGACCAAGACATGAAGCGGTTGCGCCTGGGAAAGGCCAACCCGCAAGCCAGCAATGAGGCGCGCACTTGGATAGAGAGCACCTTGGGTCAAAAGCTGCCGCCTGGAGACCTCATGGATGCTTTGAAAGATGGCACTGCGCTTTGCCAGTATGTCCACCCTCACCCATTTTGAGAAAATCTACCTCCCCGTCGCCGTCGCCATTGCCGTCGTCATCACTTCCACAATGCGCCGATTACCGGATAAGCTGACGATGGAGCCTACAGACTTGCTAATCTCGCCCTACCACCTCCGGGAATCAAGTTCAAGAAGTCGGCGATGCCTTTTATGCAAATGGAGAACATTTCGCATTTCCTGAAAGCATGCGAACAACCGCCGTTCAACCTCCACGCGCACGACCGCTTCCTCACCGTTGACCTCTACGAGAAGAAGGATCCCGCGCAAGTACTACAATGCATCGGCGCCTTCAGCCGCGTCGCCCATGCCGCCAATCCGTTCAAGTTCCCGACCTGCATCGGCCCCAAAAAGAGCGGCATGAGCCCTGCGACTACCGGGAACGGTGGCTTGACGGCCGGCGGATACTCGTCGAGCGGCTTTGGGCGGAACCGCGGTCTCAGCAATGTCAGCACTGGTAGCTCATCCACGACTCCGGGAGCAAAGTTTGCACCGATTAAGCCCTTGAGCCCGTCTGTCACCGGCGGATCCGCTTCGTCAAGCAACGGCACAAAGAGTCCGGGTCCAGTGAGCACGTGGAGCAAGAGGAGCGACCAGGGCGTCACGGCACCGGCATGGAACATTGCCCAATATGGTGAGTAGTCTTGTATCTTGAGCGAGCGAAATAATAATGAAATTAGGGTACATGGGAGGCGCGAATCAGGGGAGTCAAGGTGTCGCATTTGGCGCCAGACGGCAAATCACCTCCGCAGCACCCCACGTCCCGAGTCTCGCAGAAAAGGAGCGCAAGCGCAAAGAGCAGGAGGCTGAAGCTGAGCGACTGCGTCTTCAGGCAGAGGAAGCGGAGCACAAGATACGGGTCGAGCGGGAAGCAGAGGAAGAGCAGGCAAGGATAGAAGAAGACAGGAGATGGGAAGAGGAAACTCGCCGGCGGCGCGAAGAAGAGAAGCGTAAGGTCGAACAGCAAAAGCGCGAATGGGAAGACCAAGAGCGAAGGTGGAAAGAGGAGGATGAGAGAAAGATGCGGGAAGAAAAGGAGGCACAACAGAAGCTCGAGACGGAGACTCACCGTCCACGGGGTGCCAGCAATGCGGCGCTTCGGGGACAGTACTTGAGCGACTACCAAGCTCAGCAGGGAATCAAACCACGCAGCCGTCAAGTCAGCCGCAACGACCCCGAACTCGAAGCCGAACGCACGCGAGTAGCAGAGCTGGAGCGCCAACTCGCGGAAGCCAAGGAGCGCGAGCGCCAATATCAGCGTGAGCGTGAAGGACGCGCGCGCCCCGAGAGCAGTGCTGCGGCCGCCGCACCTGCACGTCCTCCTTCGCCGCCAGACAGCAACGTCTCCTGGGCCGGCGACGAGCGCGAATACCTTCGTTCACAATGGCAGCAAAACCAACAGAGGACGAGTCGGCCACTTCCCGAGCCCAAGGCGGTACCAGCGCTCCCATCACGCCCCCTTCCCGAGCAACCTTCAGCCGCAATAGCAGCTTCACCTCCAACATCACCTCGTCCGCTTCCGAACCCTCCGTCCGTCGCCTCTCCCAAGTCTCCCGCCTCGGCACGCTCCATGCCTCTCTCGCCTGTTCCGAAGCAATCACCCTCCAGTATCCACACTTCCCCAGCACAAGCACAGCAGAAGAAGCCCGGCAGCGGATGGGCATCCAAGTCGCTACTCGAACGCGAGATGGAACGCGAACGCGAGCGGCAACGTGAGTGGGAGGAAGGTCAAAAGCGAGTCGCAAGTGCAGCGCGCGACGTTGGCGAGGGTAGTGGGCCCGGTCAGTCCTGGGACGTTCATCAGTACGGGTATGTGGGCGGGGACAGCCAAAACAAAGTCGGCACGGGCATCAATTTCGGCGGTCGTCGGCAGATACTGGGACCAAGAAACATGCCTCCGCCTTAGATGACACACTCCCATTCCTATTCCCTTGCCCACTGTAGCTAGACTGGCTGGATTGGGTTGAGGGACAGGGCCGCGTGGTGGCGTGTTCTGCATGAAGCATGCACCCACGACGAACGAGACGCCAGCCCAGACTTTCTGGAGGGGAGCCAACGCAATGGAAGCCAGGCCACCTTGACGGAGATGTATTTTTTCTTCTTCTTTCCTTATTTCATACGTCTCCTTTGAACGCCACGATCTTCGTCGGCCGGCCTGAAGCGAAGCAAGCAAAGGGACCCACGGAAAGAGAAACCCGTCGAGAGTGCGCGTGGCTAATGAGATTTTGCGTTTGTTCGCCTTCCTACAGGACTTCGTCTTCTTCCCTTTCGCACGTTGCCGTCGACTTTTCTGCTTCTTCTGCGTCTGCTTCTCCTTCTCCCGCTGCTGCCCCTGCTGGCAAGACACCACCAACAAGCCAACTCCACGACCGGACGACCCCCGACTCCTCCCAGGACCTGTCCTCCCTCTCCACCAACCAAACCCACCACCCCTACGCCGTC
Organism: Phyllosticta capitalensis; assembly: GCF_038381095.1. Classification (NCBI taxonomy): domain Eukaryota; kingdom Fungi; phylum Ascomycota; class Dothideomycetes; order Botryosphaeriales; family Phyllostictaceae; genus Phyllosticta; species Phyllosticta capitalensis. Next base: position 1,604,783 of record NW_027117440.1, read on the forward strand.
CAAGCCATCGCCATGGCCTCGTCGTCGTCCACCGGCACGCCCTCGACGACGCCCGCCACGCCGGCCACGCCCGCCTCCGACGCCGCCGGCTCGTCGTACTGGGACGCCATCGACCCGGACAACGACGCCTACCCCGACTCGTGTGTCGACTACGTCGACGACTCGTTCTGCAACAACACCGTCTCGGAACTCGACCTCAACGACGTTGGTGATGCGGGGTTGTACGGGTATGGGGATGAAGACCAGGAGGATGAGGATGATGATGATGATGCGGGCTGGTGGGATCAGCTTGCTGATGATGACGAGTACTGGCGCGATTCGACGCCCGCGCCGACGGTGGCGGAGGTAAGGTGTGCCGCTTGATTGGTATGCCTGGGAGGGAGAAGATGGTGTTGCTTCTTTGTTAATTGGGTCGGTTGGTTGGCTGCTGGGTTGGTAATTTCAAGAGCGCAGAGGGTATGGAGTAATCGATTTGGAGGAGGTAAAAAGAGGCAAAGGCCGACGAGAAAAGGAGGGGGAAAGAAAAGAAGACTCTTTTTTTTTTTTTTGCGAGAGCCAGCCGCCTCGTCTCGTCTGGTGTTTTTCAGACCATCTTATCGTTTGTTGTACTCCTACTCTTGTGTATTGGATTGGCTGGTCGATTGGTTGGTTTGGTTGGTTTGGTCGCCGTCTGTCTGGAGGTTATCTTGCTCTGTTGGCATCTTTTCCAAAGAAATTCCTTTTCGGTTGGTGGGTCATTTTCTTGTGTCGGTCACTCGTTGGTCTGCTGCATTTTGGTCGGTCGTTATTGCACATCATCAAGAGCAAGGAAGGGGAGGTTGGTGGTAGTATCATCGTAGAGCAGAGGAGAGAGGAGAGGAGAAAAGCTAATCAAAAGACTACCGTAATCAATAGTCTCAAGTCAATGTTCAATCGACTTTTTGAATAGATACGGTCCTACACGGATGAAGATGATTTGTCTTGGACTTTGTTATGCGGTGCAGTACCTGCGCTGCGCGTGGTCAGATCCAAAACGATGGTACTCCCAGAACTCAGACGAGACTTGCCGAATGGATCGATCCGATGATAATCACGATCCAAACCTGTGAGCATCACAATCCGGATGTGTGAGAGGAGTGAGTCTTTGATTCCGATCTTTATTTGTTTAGGTGCAGTGTCTGACGTTCTTGCTCTATACTACTCACCACCACCAGTGCGTACTCCTTTGTCTACACCCCCACAACCCATACCCACCGTTGATCGCTTTCTTCTTTCTGCTTTCTGTATGTGGGAGGGAAAAAAAAAATCTCAAATCTCTAAGTTTTTCTTCTTTTCAAATCAAAGACGAACTCCAACCTGAAAAGGCTCTTCGCTCCCTGCTTCCACGACGACCCCCGATACCAACGCAACAGAAACCAAGCTGCGACCACGCTACTACTCAGCCTTGGGCTTCTTTGACTGGCTGACCGGATGACTCATGAAGAAGCTGCGCTCGGCCAGCTTGAGCACCTCATCGATGAGGATGATGGGCGCCGAGAAGCCGACGACGGCCCACCACTCAGCCTTGTTGAGGGGGACGATGGAGAACAGGCCCTGCAGCCAGGGGACGTAGAGCAGGGCAAAGTGGAGGGCCATGCTGAGGGCGATGGCGTAGACGAGCATCATGTTGCGCCAGAGGGGCAGCGTCAGGAGCGACTCGGAGCTGCTGAGGGCGTTCATGGCGTTGAACATTTCGATGACGACGAGGATGGAGAGCGACACGGTCGACGCCGCCTTGGCCTGGTTGTCGGCGAACATGCTGCAGCCAATCTCGGGGAAGTGCGACGGGCAGCGGTGGAAGTGCGTCAGCTGGTAAAAGGAGATTTGCGGGCCGGCCGAGTAGTACATGAACCACCAGGCGTAGCCGGCGACGGTGGCGACGCCGACGTATGTGCCGATGACCATGTAGCGGAAGAAGAGCCAGCCACCGACCAGCGGCTCGTCACGCTTGCGAGGGGGCCGGCGCATAACGTCGTGGTCGGGCGGATTGAAGGACAGAGCGGTTGCAGGCAGACCGTCGGTGACGAGGTTGACCCACAGGAGTTGGACGGGAATCAGGGCCTCGGGCATGCCGATAGCTGCAGTGAGGAAAATGGAAACGACTTCGCCAATGTTTGACGAGATGAGGTAGCGGATAAATTGCTGAGTGTTGTTGTAAATTGAGCGGCCCTCTTCAACTGCGGCTTCAATGGTGGCAAAGTTGTCGTCGGCAAGAATCATGTCAGCGGCGAGACGCGCAACGTCAGTTCCCGAACCCATGGCAACTCCAATGTCGGCCTTCTTGAGAGCAGGTGCGTCGTTCACACCGTCACCGGTCATAGCAACGACTTCACCATTGGACTGGAGCAGATCGACGAGCTTCGACTTGTGGCCGGGTTCCGTGCGAGAGAAGAGAGACGCGGTACGAGCAGCGTCAAGCTTCTGCGAGTCGCTGAGATCTTCGAATTCGCGGCCAGTGTAGCTCTTCCCTGTAAGATCCTCATCTTGTCCAAAGACGCCAATTGAGCGGCAGATGGACTCAGCCGTGTTCTTGTTGTCTCCAGTAATGACGATGACGCGGATACCAGCGTTGCGGCACTGGCGAATCGACTCGGCGACCTCAGGGCGGGGAGGGTCCAGCATAGTGACGAGACCAACCAGGGTAAGGCCCTGCTCGAGTTGAGTGTATTCCTTTGTCGTCTTCGCAGTCTTGAAAAGGGGATTCGATTGGGTTTGGACATCCTCCTTGATGGCAAGGGCAATGACACGCAGACCACGGTTACCATACTTGACGACTTCACTGGCAATCAAGCTAGAGAGTTTGCCATTCAGCGGGACCTTGGTACCATTCTGGCCAACCACGACGTGAGTGCAGCGGTCCAAGACTGACTCTGGCGCGCCCTTGACAAAGAGCTTCTCCGTGCCTTCGTAATGACCCAAAACAGACATGCTCTTGCGGTCTCTTGAGAATTCATAAGTTGCAATGTGCTTTCCCTGGCCCTCGTACCACTTGCTAGCCCAGTGGATGCGTTCAGCGAGAGGAACAGCGCTCCTCTTGGCGTTGAGCGAGCCGTCGGGAGTGCCAATCTTTTCAGCCAGAACGCGCAAAGCACCTTCGGTGGGTTCGCCAACGAGACTGTAGTTGCCGGTCTTTGCATCGTAAGCAAGCTTGGCTTCATTGCAGAGCGCTGCGATTTGGGTGATCTGGGTCAGGGTCCGAGAGCCAACAGCTGGGTCCAACATTGGCTGGCCCTTGTACGTCAAGGCTCCCTCAGGTGCCAAGTTGGTGCCCTCGACATCAATTTCTTCAAGACTTGCCGCACTGTCGCCGAAAAAGACGACCTTGTTCACACTCATCTGGTTCGTAGTCAGAGTACCAGTCTTGTCCGAGCAGATGACGCTGCAGCTTCCAAGGGTCTCGACGGAGGGCAGACTGCGGACGACGGCGTTTTTGGCTGCCATTTTGCGGGTGCCAAGGGCAAGACATGTGGTGATGACGACGGCGAGACCTTCGGGAATGGCGGCGACACCAAGAGAGACAGCAATCTACATCGTGTCAGCCCAGGCTCAGCATATATAAGCAAGTTACTCACCTTCAAATAGTAGATAGCACCCCTCAGCATGCCTCCATGGGCAGGCTCGCTAAAGTTCCGAATGTTGATGACCCAAACCAGGACGCAAATGGCGGAAATGACCTTGGCCAACATGTCACCAAAGTCATTCAGCTTCTCCTTGAGCGGCGTCGGGGCAGAGATTTGCGCCGTGATGCTCTCATGAATGTCACCAATGGCAGTGCTACCGCCAGTCAGGACGACAACCGCAGTCGCATGGCCCGTTACGACCGTCGTGCCCGAAAACAGCATGTTGACCTGGTCCTGCTTGACAGCATCCTTGTCCTTGATCGCCTCGACGCGCTTTCCGACGCTCTCGCTCTCGCCCGTGAGGATCGACTGGTCGACGCTGAAGCTGTTGGACTGGAAAGACAGAACGCGGCAGTCGGCGGGGATGCGGTCTCCGACCGAGATGGAGATGATGTCGCCGGGAACGAGCTCGTCGGCCTTGATGCGCCTGAGCTTGCCGTTGCGAACAACCTTTGCGTCGAGGGCAGAGTATTCCTGGAGAGCGGCAATGGCCTTTTCGGCGCTGGATTCTTGGGACACGCCAACGACGGCATTGAGGATGAGGATGGTGAGGATCTGTATTCGAGCTGGTGAGCGGTGATTTTTCCCCGAGTATCGAGCAGGCTGTACGTACAACAACGGGGTCAACAAACGCAGTCCAGTCATCGCCTTCTTCGAACAAAGCCAGGACGAAGGAGACGGCGGCCGAAGCGAGCAGAATCAGGACGAGTTGGTCCTTGAATTGCTCGAGGACCAGCTCCCATAGCGGGGTAGGAGGATCTTCAGGAAGGGCTTTGGAGCGCGCGGTTAGCTCGAGAAGGTGGACGAGAGGTTTCCATGGGCCACAAACCATTCTTGCCAAACTTGGACAGCTGCTGCTGGACGCGCGAGTCCGAGAGACCAGATTGCTCGTCGACGTCGAAATGGCGCAGGACGTCCTGAGCCGATTTGACGTAGGCAGACTCCATGGTGGTGTAGAGACTGGACTGGAGTACTGTAGTGCGGCGCAAGGAAGAGCGCAGCGTGGATTGGTAAGGTAGCACAGAGCTCGGCGGACGTGCTTTGGGCGGACCAAGCTTCTGGAGCGATGATGTAGAGGCCGACTGGGGTCTTCAGGAACCCGAGCGAAGAGGACAGATTTCACAAGTCGGGTCAACCCAGACCGTCACGACCAAACACAGTCAGCCGTCGCCGTGTTCCAAAAGTCGAATCCCTCACCACTCTTGAAGCTCTGGCGGCATGCAGGTCCTCGCTCTCACTCCCGTCGTCGAATCCGGCGCCAGACCAGCCCTGGTCTTCGGCCGCTTGGCAACCTTGCCGCAGAATCATATCTTCAACTCCCCATTTGTCATTGGAGGGCCAAAAGTCTGTACAAGACATGTGTCATTTTCCATGTCCATCACCTGGACGTTTGCTATTTTTCTTGATATCTGCGCGCCAGGAGCTGTCGTCACATCGAAGCGCGGGTGCTCGCCTAGATCCGTCGCCGTCGCTTGCCTGCCCCAATTCAAGACCCTCCGATCCATACCATGCCCAATCCGTCTCATGCGTACATGCCGATACATTCGCATCCGACCTCTCGAATTCATTTCGTCCCAAATCTTTGTCCTTTGAACGCCAGTCTGCCGCAAACCTTTCTCCAAGAAAATAAGAGAATAAACAGGATGCCGATCCAGCCGCTATGCTATCCACTTTGTACACAAGAAGAGGAAAAGTATTATGTAGATTGCCCGGTAGATCTTGTGCCCTGCGGCCCTGTACCCCACCGGCTCCAGTGGTCGGGCCCAGGGTCTCGCCCTGACGTGCACATCTTTTGCGTGCCTGAAGTCTGCAAGTCGCCAACGCTTGCCGGCGGTGCCTGGCGCGGTCCACTTCAAACCGCAACAATGGCCTCGTCTTCGTCGTCGCCGAGCGTGGATTCGTGCTCTGCCTGAGTGCAGTACTCCACTATGAGCTTTTCTAGGTCTTGCAGCTTGAATGGCTTCGTCATCAGCCCCTTCATGCCGGATTCTGCAGCCTCCTTCATGGCCCGCTCCGTCACGTCTGCCGTCACGGCTAGGATCGTCGGGCTCTTGATCCCCAGCTCTTGTGTTGCCAAAATATGTCGTGCAGCCTGCGCACCGTCCATCAATGGCATCCACAAATCCATCAATATTACGTCCACTTGCTCTTGTTGTTCGCGTGCTACGGCCATCTGCCGCAAGACGTCGACCCCGTTGTAGGCCTGGCGGATATTTCTGTACCCCAGTTTCTGCAGCATGTTGACGAGAAGCTTGCGGTTGATCATGTTGTCATCGGCGACAAGGATGTTGAGCGGATGCCGCTTCGCCAGTTCTCGGTCAAAGGTAATGGTTTTGAGTGAAGTCCTTCTGCTCCTGGGCTTTGGTCTCGGTGGAGGAGGATCTCTCACTGGGTCACTTTTTGGCGACACTGACTCCAAACGGTCCTGCGGAGAGTCTGCCGTGAAGCGTGCCTTACCCGATGGCACCATGGGACTGGGTGCTCTTGACTTGTCCACTTGGCCGGCTTCGCCGTCCTGTCGGGGCTTCCGAGGTCGTAGAGATGGAGATCTTGACGACAAGGGGGTGGCAGAACGGCTAACAGGATCACCAGGCGTGATCGGAATTCGCATTTCAAATTCGGATCCTCTATTTGGTCCACTGGTATCCGACCTTACGCAATGAATGTCGCCACCAAGTTTCCGGGCCAACCCTCTTGCTACTAGGAGACCGAGTCCCAGGCCCTCACTCCGACGTGTTAAAGAATCATCTTCTCGCGAAAATGGCTTGAACAAGTGCGCCAGGAAATCCGCAGGAATGCCGGTCCCTTGATCTTCCACTCTGAGCACAATGTACTTGTGTCTTGGGGTCGTGTTGAGCCTGGCCTTGAGGCGGATCCGTCCTTCGTCCGTGAATTTGAGAGCGTTCAAAAAGACACATGAAATCATCTTGGCCAAGTCTCTCTCGTCGACTGCTTTTTGTTAGCAATGCCAGCGAAGATTTTGACAACAGTACTCACTGAGAATTGTCTGAGGGATATCATGGTCTACAGACCATTCTATCGTCTTAATCCTTGGTGACCCGCTGGGACTGTTCATGTGTACTTCGATAATCTCCCCGCCATCTGTCTGCCTGGCAACCGCTGACTCTGGCCTTCCTCCCAGTTTGAGTGCGTCGTTGATGACGTACTGGATAACGTCGCGTACACCAGTATGCCGTAGACCCGGGGCGACTGTACTTTCCGAGGCAAAGTTTGGCATTGGTGGAGTCGTCTTCCTTTCTTTTGATGCGCTGGCGGAACTCGCAATCGAGGCCAAGTCGCTGTGTCTTTTCCGCCTTCTGCCACGACTTGTTGACGCGTCGTCCAAACTTCGCTGCGACTTCCAGACTTCGTCCGTCACTTGCTGCTTTGGGCTGCTTCCAGCCTCCCAGGGATTGCTTTCTCTTCTCCGCTTGTGTCTTTGAAGTCCAAGTGTCATTTGGTTTCCCGCAACGACGATGTCCGGCTTTTTATCTTCGTCTTGAATGTCTTCTTCGTCGCTGGGTGATGATGTTGGTGATTCAGGTACGCCCATGTTCATGTCGTAAGCATGGACCACGTTATCGGCGGCCTCGACTGCTCGTCTCGAACTGTCTTGGGAACGTTAGCCTTGTGGACCCTGCCAAGGAGGCGAATGACATACCTTGAACCATTTCGATGTTTTCTTTGAGACTTTGAAAAACTTCGCGGAGAGCTCCATCGCCGTGGCCTTCGACGGCCTCTTGGACAGTGGCGTACATGACGTCGAGCATACCGACGACACCTTGCATGGGCGTTCGTAACTCGTGTGAGAGACTTCGGGCATACGGCTTCAAGGATTGTGCCACGGTGACGGCTTCGTGGGGAACGACCTTGGTGGGTCTGTCTGGGGATTGTCGCGACGGCGATGGAATCTCTCCAGCCATCTTGACACCTTCTAGAATACGATCTAAAATCATGTCCTCGAGAGAATGGAACAACATTTCGAGATATCCCCAGGACAAATTTCTCTTGGCTGCGCCTTCCGGAGACCACATGACCCCAAAATGGGCAAAGCACTTTCCTTCTGCCCACAACGGAACTCCCAGGTACGCCTCGACAGGGACCGGGAGATCATTAGCATTATTTTGAAGAAACTCATTCAGCCTGCCTGGAATGACAAAGGTCTTGTCATGTTTCATATACGCGCAAGGACAAGACCAGGCGTGATACTTGAAGTTTTTGATGCTCTGCTTGATGTCTTTGCCGTCGTTGACGTAAAATCCAACAGCCATCAGACATGAACCTGGTTCGCCGATGGGGGGCATTTCGACGGGAACATTTTGATCATCGACCACGATCCGTTTGGAAATGAAAGCGTACTGGGCGCCGACGATGGTGGCCAAGCCTTCGGCCAGTTCGCAGAAAAATTCCTCGCTCTTGATTTGACGCAAGCGCGCCTTCAGCTTTACCATTTGCTCGGTAGCGTTGCTCTCGGCGGGGTCGAAGAGTTGGGACAAGCCTTGGCGGAAACCCGGTTGGCCAGAATGCAGGACTACGCCCGGCTGAGGACAAGCGAAGCACAGCGAGTCGCGGTCGATGAGACCCTTGGGCTCGTCGGGCGCCGCCGGGACAGCATCGCTCATCCTCGAACAGAATTCAGGCGGACAAGATGATGCAAAGGTGCCGGGGCAGGCGAGACAGGAAGCCAAGGTGAATGACGGCGAGCAAAGATGGACCAAGAAAGGCGAAGGAGTCGGGACATGCGGCCCTCGATGGTGGGCACAGTGGAGAGCAACCTATAGATGGTGATGGTTGGCACGTGCGGCGGTGCGGCGCGACGGGACTGGACGTCAGACGTGTGATGTGATGGACTCAGCGTCGGACTCGGGAGCAGCGGAGTCAGCGGCGGAAGAAGCAACAACGTCTGAGAGGGAAGAGGAAGAGAAGAGAGACAGAGAGACGGAGAGGAGGACGGACTGGAGGAGCAGCAGCGGGGGCGGAGAGGGCAAGGCGCAAGGGGGGTTGGAAAAGGAATGTAGGGTAGGTAGGTACACCTCAGGTATTGCTGGGCTTTGAAGACGAGTAAGAGGTTGGAGCAAGAGCAGGAGGCTAGGGCTTGGCCAGCGGTCTCGACCTGCAGATCGACAAAGGCTTGGCCGGGCTGCTCGCAAGTGCGGGACTCGTGCAAGACTGCGATTCCCGGACTGCAAAGTGCGGCGTATCGGTCCAGACCGTTGGTTGACAAGCCACTTGTTGCTGACGCACCACCCGAACAACAATGAGCACGGCACGGGAACAGCGGTGACGTGACGTGAAGATGTTTGAGAGGAGCATGAATGACTTGCTGCTTGATACATGTAGTCTACTGTATAGCAACTCTTGAAGAGGTGCAGTGCAGGGCCTAGGCACCCTCAAGCTCAGAGCCCAGAAGGCCCCCAACGCCGCCCGCCAGATCGCCCAATGCAAGCGCAGGGATGGCCACATCCGCATACGGAAGCCATGGGAAGCAGCAAATCGTCAACCGTCTGGGCAGGCCGGCCGTTAACTCTAGATGAATTCTGGAATCCCGCTTCCAAAAGCCAATCCAGACCAAGGGGCCGTTGCTCTAAGAGCACATGGCAACAGATCATCTGCTGCTCTCCCTACTGTACTTCTCGCACACCACCACACTACTGTACAAAACTTTGTTTCCTCCCGCCCAGGTATCCCTCTCTGCTGCGTCATTGCCGGTCAGCCGAGTCTCTGTGCTGGCTAGCTTTGGTTGTCGCACCATTCGCCATCCCAACGCTGCGGAGCCGAACGGGATCTCCCCTTTTCCATGGTCCATCTCCACCTCGTCATCGTTTCCCGTCCAGGAGCTCCCTCCGCTGCTTACTCCATGTCTGTCCTCGTCCCGTCGAAGCCCAACGCGTCCTTTGTTGTTTCCCTTGCTCTCGGAACTCTCCATTCGTTGCTCTCAAGCACTTGACTTCGCCTGCCCGCCGCACTTGACCTCCTCCACTCCCGGTTCTGGCCAGATGCTTTACTGCCATGCCAAAAATAGGTAGTTCGCGTCCGTCTCTGACTCTCAACCACGTCGACTCTGGCCAGACTGTCCAAGATTTTCCCACAAACAAGGTTGACCAATTTCCATTCCAGCCAACAGCAACTGCTCATCTGCTCCAATTCTGGCCCGTCTCCAATTTTGATTGGCGATCCATTATTCAAGAGAACAGATGGACTGTGCGCGTCAAACCAAACGTCGTCCTGCCGGCTCAGAATTCAGCCTGCTATTACTGCATGCCGCGCACAATCACTCGTGGCACAGCCAGGCCAGATGCTGCTGTCGACTGCACGACCCCCTCGTGAAACGCGCCACTCCTGCGCGGCATGCACTCCGATCGACTTTAACGAGCCCATCGCACTCTGGTAAAAACCCATCTTCGCTCAATCTGCCAGACCCACTTGGAGATCCTCGTGGTTTGCGGCCCGTCCTCTCACGTCGCGTTTGACAGCATAGGGCTCTCGCTTGTCCAAGCTCTTAGACCTCCAAGGAAACAAACATGCCACACCGCTCCATCCACCGGACGCTAGGAGCTAAATGTCGCACTCTCACACTAACTAGCACGCTCTGCTGACAATCAGGCCGTCTTTTGGTGCAACCGGACATGCCAAGTCCGGTCTTTGTGACTTCTCCATCCCTTTGCTTGGACAAAGAGCCGCTGCTGTCTCTTTTTCTGCATCTCGGACCATGGTATACGAACACGAGGGACTCTTTTCTTTTACAGGCGCATCAGGTTCAGCATTGGGATGTGATCTGCAAAATGCCATGCGGAAATCTGCATGCATGGGGCGAAGTCGATGGCAGCCACAACCTGCAGAGCACACCCAAAACTATTTGGAATGACTTTGGACACAGCAGATTGGGTTGGCCGATATATTGCCCCAGGCATGGCAACTTGAACGCACGTTGCCTGTCGGCACGGCAGTCGTCAACTACCGACTCCAAGAAATTGGCGGACAAGGCCGCTCCCGTGTTTCTCTTTGGAGTCGTCCACCACACGATTATGATGTCATAGATCGCGACCGCTTCCACGCGCATCCCATGCGCCAAGCCCATATGAATACAAACTCGCCCCATAAGCTTACTTTTCATCCCTGATCCAAATCTCGTCCTTCCACCTCTGCTTCGAGGCCCTTCTGTCCAGCACCAGACTCGCACCTGTGTCACGACGAGTACAGGCCAGCAAGACGAACCAGCCAGCGACACTCGGATTGGCTTGCATAGTCGAAAGTGCGCGCCGCTTCCATCACCTTCGTTGCGACGTTAGCAAGGGCGTGGCTGGCATTGTGCCATTGCTTGCTCTATCCAGCCGAGCATGTCTTTGTCGTCTTTGTGGAGTCGGTCAACGTACCATGGGTATGCCATTGCTGAGGGAACAAACTAATCTCATTGATCAGACCACTGAAGCGTTTGCCTTTTGGCAGGGCGATGAAAAGAAGACGCTCCGCGCTCCTGCTCTGGGAATGGGAAAAGATATCTTGCTCACGCTCATCTATCCGTGCAGCTATACGCGATCGCGACCCTGAGCAAGTCCTGCCAACCGGACGTCGGCACAAAGATGATGCATCATCTCGTGTACTACCAGCCTTATTCCTCACGGACCGCTGCATCGTACGGGCTGACCGCACGTCAACACATCAAACACTTTTGAGTCCCCGTGCATTGACCTCTGTCTTGGAGGGATCTTGTCATGCTGCTGCATGCCTGAGCAAAGAATTGACAGGTGCGCTTGTTTGTCAGTCTTTAACAAATGCACGTTGATTCTGCAATGGCGGCGCAGCAAAGGATTCCACCCTTCATGAGGAGGATCGAGCGAAGCTCGAAGCCGCAGTGCGTGGACAGAGGAGGGATGGTTTTGACAAATCAGTGTGCTGGGCAGACATGGAGAAGAGTGTTGACATGCGGATCCAAGCAGCTAGAATTACAACTTGGGTCTTCACACTCGGTGTCTTCAAAAATGATGGCCATGCTGGCCGCCAGAGTGACGCCAGTTCCCATGTTTTGCTTAATGCATATCACTGCTCCCACCAGGGGAAGTGGCTGAAAGGGGCAATCGCGGAAGCTGCAACATCGAACGTCTGCATCTTCAAAACCCCAGCGAAAACCTCAATCAAAACCTCAATCAAAACCTCAATCAAAACCTCAATCAAAACCTCAATCAAAACCTCAATCAAAACCTCAATCAAAACCTCTATTAAAACCTCAACCAAAACCTGAGTGAAAACTCCCCCTAGACTTTTAACGATGAACGGCAGGGCGAAGCCCGATTACCCTTTTTGGCGTTGCGAACCTAAAGGGTAATGGTGGGCTTGATCCAACGTCAAACGTCTGGGTGTTGATGGAAGCTCTGCTGAAACCTGAGCCAAAACCTGAAGAGAAACCTGAGCCAAAACCTCAGCAGAAACCCGAGCGAAAAACCAGACTCAGACGTCCGACGATAAGCAATGGAGGTCCAGTTACCCTTTTCGGCCTTGCCGACTTAAAAGGGCAATGGCTCTCTTCAACGTCGAACGTCTTGATGGAAGTGGGGTAAGGCGGCTTCCTCAGCGGAACGGTGGAGGACTCTTGGTAGACCTTCATCGTTCGCGAAGAATGAAGTGAGCATGCTTCTCGCGAGGATTGGACGACGGCATCAATTATTGAAGTGGTAGATGCAAAGTGTGACATGCTTTCGCAGTCGGATGCTGAGTCTCCTTGCGTGTGCTCAATGGTTGCTCAGATTTATCTGCAGGCAAGTTCCTCCGCTGTCGTTGGCTGGGTTTGAACTTTAATTGAACTCTACAGTCCTCCAGTGGAGTTTCTGTTGATTAATTTGACGGGTCTACTTGCCCCTTACAAATGTTTGGACTATCTGACAGCCGCAAGGCGCAAATCTCTGCTTCAACAACCAAGTTGGACCGGAACGAACTTGTAATGTCCAAACGCATTGCATGACACTTGTTTGGCCTCAAAATGTAATCTCACGTTGAACTTCTCGTGTCTTTAGTTGGCCAGCTTCAGCCAGCTTGACACCTAGCCGAACTAAAGACTGGTACATTCAACCGAGCCAAAAAAGTATCTGAGACGCTCGAAGACACAACACCAAACGTCGCTTGCTGTTTTTAGCTGGGTCTATCCGACCTGACAGTCAACTGACAAACATTTCGGCCAAAAACAGCATCGAGACGTCAGAAGGTAGGTGATGGACTGGCACTTGCACCCTCAACATCCAACGTCAAACGCCTTGTACTTCGAGCAGCTGTTTGGAACTCAGCGTATGGCCACTGTCTGCATGACATTCAATTAATACTAGGGCATCAACTCTCCGCGCATTTTTGAGACTTATTTGTTTGCTGGTCTAATGAAGCGTGGATCCATGTTGGCCTACTTTTAGAGTTGAGTGACCGTCTTCGGGGGAGAATCGAAGCCCAATACACGCGTCAATATTTGAAACTCATGATTTTGGTCGGTGGCCCCTTTGGTAATCCAAACACATTGGCTTGACATTCACGCTTGAGGAGCACTTTTGATGTACCGGAATTTTCCTATTATTTCGAGAGAGTTCCCACTCGGTGCTGGCGCTGCATGCGGCGGCCATCCAGACGGCATGTAGGCTGCCTCATATTGAGGCATTCGGATCAGGCTTCCTCTCAAAAACGGCTGGCCATTGGCAACTTTGGCCAATGTGCTGATCCATTGCCAAGGTGATGGCCTGCTGCTGCTCTCATCACTCTCGGCATGGCGGGTTCCAATGGAATGGGAACCTTTTTTTATTTTTCGAAGAGAGACTGCCCGGTCTCAACCACTCAAGCTCCAGAAGGGCCCTCTCCACCAGGAATGAGCTGCCAAAGTATCAGCACCCTGGCGGCAAAGTCGAGGTCAGCTGGGGAATTTACCATGCAAATGTTGTTTCCGTTGAGTAAGATCTTCGACAGCTTGGTCTGGTTGCCGGAGTAGTCACTGCAGCGGCTATTAGGCTCCTTGATTCGTAAACGTAAAGGCGCAGCAGCTTACAATTCCGTCACATCCTCGAGGACCATGTCTGGAGGTCATGTGAGCTCAAGTCCCGGTGTTTCCTCTTGGGTGCGGCAGCCACTTACTAACATAGTCATCGAAGCCGAGCAAAGTCCCGCTGAATTCTGGAAAGCGGTCAGTCGATGAGCGGAACCCATGAGTCTGGCAGAATTCACCCTTGTCGCCCTTCATCACGACCCAAATCTTCGAACCGACGCACTTGTCAATCAATTCTGCGACCTGATCAGCGCCGCTCAGCGTCGAGCGTGTCATCAAACTTACCCAGAGGCAACAGTTGCGACGCCATGATGGAGGCTGTGTAAGGCGCGCAAAGTTGTAGATGTCTTCCAGGTTGTTTGGCAGATGCTGGAGTAAGGCAGGCGGTCAAGTGACACGGACGAAGAGCTGGGCGAAGCTCGGGCCATTCTACACGTGAGGCTCCGTTTCTTGGCGCGTGGAACGCTAGGTGCCTGAGGCGACAACGAGAATCTCGTTAGGATCCATGTCGAGCGCACTCGATTTTCTCACACCGTGAACGCGGAAGTACGTCACGCAAGCTGTCTCGCCTACCACTCGTCAACGCCAAAAGGTCATTATTGGCGAAAGCTCAGCCTCAACCGTCATCTCACGCGGGCCGCAACCTTCGGCTTGTGGGCCTTTCTCCGCGATTCCCGGAAACCCTTTGCCTTTCTTGACTGCAGTCAAACAACACCGACGGCGCTGATGGCGCTGAGGGACATGGCCGCATCTCGGGCCCTCATCAAACGACGAGACGGCTTCCGCCGCTCGCCTACACTTCGCTCTGTCCGCCTAGCTCCCTGATGATTCTAGGTGTTTTTCTCGGTAGAGTCTCATTGGAACTGTCCGCGGAGACCAAATCTATCGACCCGCAACTATGCGACTGATGCTTTGGTTCAGCTTTCCAAAAGTCGGCAAGCGTGAGTTTGAAAATATCGGACTGCAAGGACTACGGGCCACGAATGTCACGTTGCAGGTCTCCTGGAAAGCTCATAGGTTGTCAGAGGAAGATTTTGACTTTCGACTCGTATACTGCCTTACAACAAGGCTGTCAAAAGCAACCCGAGTGCAACGTTTACTGAGCTCAACCCATGGTGTCAGTGCAAGAATATTGAGGCTAGTGGTCAATTGCAACCGTCCGGACAGGCTTGCACCCTGGCAGTGCGGCTTGAATCCATGCAAGTTGGAAACAGCCCGTCCACGGAAGAGGAAGGAGTGATGAAGATGTTCTGGCAACCACGGAGGTTTACCAGTAGAAAGGCAAGAGCTTGGAACTGTCAGGCAATGACTGAATCGACAGCATGCTCCTGCGTCACGCTCAGCTCAACAATTTATGAAGAGGGACTTTTCAAGACTGGAAGCAGCCTGGTAGCGCACAATTCCTGACTCGGATGCCGCTACCGATCTCTGGTTGGTTGGCTACGTTGGTCATCACGTGAGAGAAGATAGGAAAGGAAGCACCTGGCCAATCGCGTCTCACCATGACAATGACACCCAAGGACGAAGGGAAAAGCCTGAGTACGTTTCCAATTTGCCTCGCTTGTCAAGCAGGTCGTCAAAGAGGAAGGATTACCGGATTTCCGAATCATTGACGAAAATTCGTTGGATCCTTTCGCGGCGTGGCGATGCAGAGCAGAATAAACGGCGCTACCAAGCCTAACAAAGGCCGTAACTTGGACCTTGTATACCTCGCGTCGTCTTGGCCTGATTCGATAAGAGCATGTGTTGGCACGGATAAGCGTCGAAGAGCCTCCTGTGGCTGCTAGGAGGACCTTGCCTCCGCCATCGGTGCACAAAACTCACTGTCAGCCCTGTAAATTCAGGTGCATGGATCGGTACAACCGCCATTAACCGCTGCTACATGGACCTCGAACAATACACAAGGCTGCGGATTGCGGAGGGCGGCTGATGGTGAGCGGAGGAACATCCCCAGAAGCGTGTGGTGGTGGCCGCGGCTTATCTCTGCTCGGACACCTACCCCACACCTGTCGTATCTCCTTCCTACAGCATACACCCTCAACGCCAGCCGCCAAGCACAGCTCTAGTTGCATGACACAACGCTCTTGAAAATCCAACCTAGTGTCAGCGGATATTTGCCAGCCAAGCTGATTAGGCCAGCCTTACCGCCCCCAAAGCTGCCGCTAACCACGCACTCCGCTTGCTTCGTCGCTACTTAATCGCCATTATGCCCGTGCCCCGTCCAGACAGGGAGACGCGTATCTTATCGCTCTCAATCCCTCCCCAAAAAAATTTGGCGCAGTAAATGGCGACACCTGAAGAAGGGGTGAGCTTTTAAACATCGTTGATTCCCTCGTTCTGGTCTGCCAGAAGCAACCACTTCCACAATCGCACTCCTTGCGCAGTCAGTGCAAGATGGCAAGCATCGAAAAGGCTGGTAGCAACGATTTGCCTTCCTACGATGGATCGCACACCAAACCATCAGGGACTGATGTCCTTGCCGGGGAGGTCTTTGAGGGAGAGGAGCAGGCAACTCAGCGTGTACGTTTCCAATTTTCTTTTCCTTCCTGTCCAAGTCTTCGTGATATCCAGATTTGCTGGGAATGAGCAAGTCCATCTCATTTGCTTTTCTTGTAAACTATGAACTCCGCCAAGTCAATGGCTGACATATCCCAGGGCCTCAAATCGAGACATGCTCAAATGATCGTACGAATACTGTAATTGCTTTGCCCGTGTCGAAGCTTACAAACCGATAGGCGCTCGGAGGCACCATTGGAACAGGTCTCTTTGTAGGATCCGGACAGACGCTCGCCAGAGGTGGACCAGCCTTCATCTTGGGCAGCTACATTTTCCTCTCGTTCCTCGTTTACTGCGTCATTACGGCTATCATCGAGGTTGCGGCCTACCTACCGACCCCCGGATCTTCCATGAACCTCTTCGCATATCGCTATGTCTCGAAATCCCTCGGCTTCGCTCTTGGCTACCTGTACTTCTACTCTCTCGGAATCCTGGTGCCTTACGAGCTCACGGCCGCTGGACTTGTGATCGACTATTGGAATTCGCCGGTGAACATCGGCGTTTGGATCACGGTCATGATGATCGTCGTCGTCGGCCTCAACTGTTTACCCGTGCGGTTTTATGGCGAAACGGAGTTCTGGTTCGCGGCCACCAAGGTAATCATGATGCTTGGACTGCTCATGGTTTCCATAATCCTCTTCTTCGGCGGTGGTCCTTCGCACGACCGTCTCGGATTCCGGTACTGGCAAGATCCGGGTGCGGCAAACACGTACATGGCGGGAGGAAACCTCGGGCGATTTATCGCTCTCCTTTCGACTTTCGTCATGTCCTCGTTTCCGTGAGTTGACCCACTTCGTATACGCCACACGGACCACTCCCCAAAATCAACATCAAGCCTTCACGATACTTCCAATACTGACTGGTTGATAGCTTCGCCTTCGCCCCAGAGCTCCTCGTGGTCACTGGTGGCGAGATGGAGAGTCCTCGTCGTAATCTCCCAATCGCAGCCCGTCGCTACATCTACCGCCTGATTTTCTTCTACGTCGGATGCGTCCTCGCCATTGGAATCATTGTCCCCAGCGATGACCCAGCACTCACCTACGGCGGAGAAGGAGCTGGAAGTTCGCCATTCGTCATTGGAATGAAGCGCAATGGAATCAAGGTGCTCGACTCGATTGTGAATGCTGGCATTCTCATCTCCGCGTGGTCTTCCGCCAACGGTTTCTTCTATCTCTCGAGCCGTTCTCTGTATGCGCTTTCCCTGCAAGGATCGGCACCAAAAATCTTCAGCAAGTGCACCAAGACCGGCATCCCTTACATGTCTGTTGCGGCCACCAGCTGCTTTTGCTTTTTGGCGTACCTCAACGTGGGCAATTCTGCGTCGGTTGTCTTCAACTGGGTAAGCACTGTTCATATTTGAACAATCAGGAATTTTACTGACTTTGCGCTAGTTTGTCAACATCACCAACACTTCATCCTACATCTCATGGATTTGCTGTGGCATCATCTACCTCCGCTTCCGCAAGGCCTGCATGGCACAGAACGTTACCGACCAACTTCCGTACCGCACCAAGATCCAGCCATACGGTTCTTACATCTTGATTGTTTGCTTCTCGTTCCTCTTGCTCATCAACGGCTTCACCGTATTCTGGCCAGCGAACTGGTCCGCCAGCGCCTTCCTGACTTCGTACATCGGCATCCCCATTTTTCTGGCCATCTACTTCGGTCACCGCATCAAGCGCAGGGGCGATGAGTGGGCGCGCAAACCGCATGAGGTGGACCTTGTCACAGGATTGGAGCGTGTGTTGGCGGAAGAGAAGCCACCAAAGACGAGAAACAGCAAGTGGGCCAGGGCTGCCATGTTCCTCTGGGAGTAGGCCAGGTGGCCATGGTTTGTTTGACGTTATGTTTGACGTGCTAAAAAGACGATGATTTCCCTAGATGATAGAAGCGGGCAACTTGCGTCCGAGGAACCAAAAAAATAGAGGAAAGATAAGGTCAAACAGCCCTATGCGACCCATGATCCGATCCAGTGAAGGCATCTGACCAAAATTACACCAATCATTTGTAGAAGGCAGCATTCTTCGTCACCAACCGACGTTGGAACATAAAAGAGTCCAGAAGGATCAATCAACGAATAAATGTGCCAGGTATTCCAGTAGACTTTCTATCGATCCATTTAGGAGGCCGGGCTCCAAACTCCTAGCTTACAGGATTGTTACAAAGGTACAAGACAAAGGATCATTAATCAATTGCACTACTAGTTCCAAACAGCTCAAGCTCCGTCTTGAGACTCTTTCTCCATCTTTAACAAGCTCGACACCATGTCGACAACACTCGCCTTCAAGGTCTTAGTCGGAACACCCAGCTCTTTCTTTGCCTTCGAGCTGTCGTACTTCCAGAGCTCCCCCGCAGGTCTCGCCGCCGTATTCTCCAACCGCTTGTTTTTCAATTGCGGAAAGTTTTTGATGATCATGTAAGCGGTGCGATCACCAGTCGCCGGCCCGTTGACCACCAAATATCGCTTGTTCCCTCCCTCGTTGCCAGCTTCCAACGCCTTGACATGCGCTTCGGCGAGGTCTCTCACATCGGTGAAGTACGGCACGCCGACTTGTCCTGTGCTGCGCATGACATTCTTGATCAAATACCAGATTCCCTGGACGGATGGCGACAAGTGGTCCATGTTCTCGATGTTGTTGGTGACGGGCCCCAGGAGTGCTGACGGCACCAGCGTCGTCACGTGGAAGCTTGTGTTGTTCTTCTCGACAAAGTCGTGTGCGGCGCGCTCCGCGATTTCTTTGGCAGCGATGAAGCCTTTCAGCGCATCTGTGCTTTCAGCCGCCTCGTCCCAATCGGCTTTGCTCCAGTCCTCTTCGGTGAAGATCTTGCCGCCAGGCACGGTCCCTGCAAAGGGAATCGTGGCTTGGATGCAGGAAGTGCAGACGATGCGCTTGATCTCTTTATTGTGCTTGTGTGCTGACTCCAGGATCGAGGTTGCACCTTTGAAAGCGGGATCCAGTTGCTCGTCCAAGTTGTTTGAAATGCTGGGTGACAGGCGCATCACCGGATTGGCCACGTGAATGATGCCATGGATGTCCTTGACAGCGTCGTCGAAGGCTCCGGCTACGGTGATGTGTGGAACAACGACGGTGCTCAGTTTGGACGAGTGGTCGGAGTGAGCCTTTCTGACGCGCTCAGCGGAGTCTTCTGATCGCACAACTGCCCGGGCATTGTATCCTTTGCTAAAAAGGTTGTTGATGACATGAGCACCAACAAATCCGGATGCTCCTGTCACCAGAATGGTCTGAGACGATGTGTCGGCCATTGGAAGTGTGGAGCGAGATATTCGAACGCAAACGGTGAGTCAACTGGGGAGAGTAAAAAGGTCGTAGACGGCGTCGATTGAGCAAGTAAGCATGTGCCAAACTTCTCTATCAAGTACTAGTCTTCAAGCCAAGCTTTCAAGGTGTTCAGATTCAAATTGAGCGCTCCGCTATGGTGAAACGCTTTCAACTTGTCTGATTGGGCTCGTCGATGCCTTCTTCATCTATCCCGTGCGAACGTCACTTCTCGATGTTCTCGAAAAGACCTCGGCGCACGTGTGCCCCTGACCTGCCCTGTCTAGCTTCCGCTAGTCCGCCGTGGAGTTGATACTCATGTATACCTGAAACAGAGTAGTTGTGTGTCCACAAACGCTGTCCTCTCCACCTCTTCGCTGTTTGTTGTGATGAATACATTGGGAACAAGATTTCCGTGTTGTTCACGAAGAATTTGTGCAGCAGGTTGTCTTGAAACTTGCGTCGTCCAAGCCGAACAAGTCCAAGTGAATGGTATGTGTGTCTTTCGGCATGTTTCCTCCGGACGGATGATGTTACAACTGGACTTAAAAAGTTGACATATCGACTGAGTACAGAGTTTCGGGGCATGAGAAGACCGTTGAGTCCAATTACAGCGGGCGCCCGGTGGTCCGCGGTTGGGATCCGTCAAACAGACACCCTGGTGTTGCGAATCGGTGCGATGCCTGTTTCGGTTAGATTTGGATCAATCGGGAAAGAATGACGCAGTTCTGGAAAAGCTTGATCCCTGCACTTTCAAAGCTCAACCTGTCCCCTCAACACACCACCTATCTGAAGTTGTACGTTTGATAGCGGTAAGTCGATGCGCCCAATTAGATGATCAGAGAAACAGCGCACCAATTGTGCAGGCTAATTTCTTGATGCTGAAGCTCACAAATCAAGCACTCGATTGCTGTAACCATCTATCTTTGGGGTATATGCTATGGAACTTGACAGATCACAAAATGTGACTGTCCTACTGAAAGAAGAATTTTAAGCCCCAGTCCCCCTAGTACCCCCTATGAAAGTTGAAGTGAGAATTCTAAAACCCCCTCGACGATACGCTTCCACGGTGCGTGCCCAAATCCAATTTGGTCCCATAATGATAGAGCGCTTAAGCCTCTGGCTCTTCCTCTGCTTCGATAATAGTCTCGACCATGCCATCCACCCCATCATTGTACTCCTCCTTTGTTACCCATCCGTTGTCGCTTAGCACCTTCAAGGCTTTCTCGATCCACGTTTGGCAGTTGAATTCGGAATCGTCGTTGTCGACTGAGACTGTCTCCATCATGCTGATCACCTCTTGCTTCGTCACTGCTTTGCGCAGCTTTCCTACGGTAATGTCTCGCACCAAAGTGCGGTTTGGGTCGCGCCGAGGTTCGTATTCAATTGCCTGTTGCTCGTACTCTTGAGAAGCCCCAATCACATGGATGATGAGGGGCGCGGGAGGAGCTTGTGCTGATGTCTCGTTGCCGCTAGAGGAATTGCGGCGCCGCCGCCGTGGTGATGGTGTGGGAGGCGGAGAGGGAGAGGATGAGGCTGGGCGGAAACAGAGTGCTGTGTGGCGGTAGCGCTGCCAGTCGATGGGGTCGCCTTTGAATACGAGGACGGAAAGGTTGAAGGTGTCCGGAACCATTGCTGCTGCTGTGGCTGCCGCCATCGTCGGGGGTGATTCGTCGTCGGGGTTGGTGGGTTGCAGAGGACAGAGACGAGACAAATGCCGTGTACGAATAGCGAGGACTTCAAGTCTATGACTGAGGTAATTGTAAGTGTCCATGATGAGAGTTGATGTTTTGCAGAGGAGAATTTACAGATGGTTGAGTTGGACTTGAAAAGTCAAAGACAGGATGGTCCACAATCGCTCCTGCTGAAATCTTCCTGCTGGTCCTTTTCAATGCGCTAGGTGCTCTTTCCGAAAGAGTTTCGGGTCGTCGATAAAGTCAAGTGTGCGTAGAAGGTAGGACTGGATCACTGGCCACGTGGGGTTTCTGGTTTTGGAATCAGCATCGGGTTCGTTGCAGCAACAAGCTATATACAAGCTTGAATTGGCTGCATACCCCGGTCCCATGAACAAATATAGCTTTGCCAGTCGGGCTCTTTGGGGGCAACCGAGTGGTCACTGCAGTCATTTTCTTCCTTTTAACCTTTCTGGGCGGCACGGTCCGTTCCGATGCTTGACCGCCACGAGGGATCCGTCCGAGCGGACCACCGTCTCTGCGGTTCTTTCGGCTCGCACAGATAAAGTTGAGCACGCGCTGACCTGTGGCTCTATTGCGAAATACCCTTGTCACTGAACATGACACCTCCAGACATGTACGTGTTCGTGGTTCGGTAGGTACGCTCAAGGCTTCCTACCATGAACAAGCTGCGGCCGAAGAATTCGGTACCTCAACGTCATTGGAAGCCAAGCCGGACGAAAAGCCTGTGCCGCACACGTCAACCATTGGATGAGCCGTGAAAAGATTAGCGTTCGCAATTTACCGATTAGCGAAAGTGCAAATTGGCAAAGATGGACAGGTTGATCGGTGCGAGGTCTAAGGAGAGGAAGATTATGGTTGGTGAGTGTGGCCAAGCTTGCAGGAGTTGAGGGGTCTGGTGACCAAGAAGTATTGAATGCTACTCCAAACGGCAGCTTGCAGGGCCCTGATCTGCAGCTTGGGCAGTCAGCCATCCGAAGTTCCGATTTCTCGGGTTTCGGGCTCGCTGATACGCTCGCCTTCTTTGTTCGTTCGCGGAACATTCCTGCATGACGGCTTCTACATGTGTAAGCTCAACTGTGACCGGAAACAGAAAATTTTCCTTCGCTGACCTCGTCCAAGAAGGCTCTTGCGAGCAACAGTCATTAATTGATTGAGCATAGCGAGCCTTGAAGAGGAGGGACCATCGAATGACGAAGGGATAGCAAGAAATAAGAATAGAAACAAATGCATCATGCGGGGTAAACGTCAGGGGTACCAGTCCCCTGTTGATCAATCAAACGCCATACAAAATGGAATGTTTTTGCCTGGCCATTGCCAAATACTCAAGCTTTCCAAAAATTGTCAGTGACATCATGATAGGACGCGTTGGCGACATCTGCGCGCAGAATTCTACAAATAGATCATGGGGGTAAAGCGATCAAAATTTGTGATGGCAAAAGTCGAAGATGTCCAGCATACCTACACGAGAGGTGTTACGCGTCGTCTCTTATCCACAGCCACATCGACTCCCAGCACGCTCCAGTTCGAGGTTCTTGGCAGACGCTTTCATTTTCGTCATGCAGGTTTGGTTGAAGGAATGATATCAGGCCTCAGCCATCGAGGGATAATGATAAGGAATTTTCCATCTTGTGAAGATAAATAGGGATAGTTTGGAACCTTCGAAACGGTGCTGATGTATGTGCGCCAACACCGAGTCTTCACCCGGCTTACTCGGATTGAAAGTACTTTGTTTCGATAGAGGTGGAAAATCAAAGGTAAGCTTACCATCTTTTTCGATCTTCTACCTCTAATCTGGACTCATGTCCGTCTAAATCCAGCGAGTGCAATAGACTCCTATGCAGAAACAAGCGCATGAAGTTCTTGCGCCTCCATATAGTGTTGCGATGATCCGAAGCTTGCTCACTAGTGAACCCACAGCTTGATAGAATCTTTTGGTCTTTGCCGCTAAGTCATGTCGGTCTTCTGACCTTACAACTTCTCGTTCTTGTTCCAATGTGTTGCCGGCTGGAACTCGGAGGCCGGATCATCGGCTGACATCGATGTGCCGTGAGATGCCGAACTGGGAATCGAAGCGAATGTCCCCAAAGAGGGAGTCAATGGTGAAATTTTTGCCTGTGCCTTAGGCAAGAGGACGTGAAGATTACAAGCCCCCGCAACGAGCTGGTAAATCGAGTCGTCGATTCTTCCCTCTGCCAACATGGAGATGGCAAGCATCAATGCTGTTGACGAGGTGACGATTGCGAAACTCTTCGACTTTTGGAGAACAGACATCAGAATGTCTCATACCTCCTAGCAAGGTCGAGCGGTATGGCTTTAGATTGCCTCCGCGATCCCCTTGCCAGAGACACAGCCTCATTTCAAAGCGCCTGGCTTTGGCACCACCAAGACATCCAACTTGCACGGGGCAACGGGATGTCGCAATTCGTCCGTGAGACTGGTCGTGGCTCTGCGCCGTCTACAAATAGGCAACCAAAGTGGTCCGCTAGTCGAGCAGAACTCGGGTGTTGTTGGCGCGACTTGATTGTTCCGTTGTCGTTTAAGCTCTTTTCTCGTAGATTCTCCGTGAGGAGAAAAAATCCGCTCTGGTGTCATGTATCATCCAACGGCAGCAATAAAAGAGCGTGTTGTCATCGTTGCCCGGGGATGGATAGCCAGTGCTTTAAGAGGGCGTTTGTCGGTGCAATGGACTGGTGATTGCTTGCCGTAGGTGTTGAGTGTGCCAGGATAGATCCTAGGTGCGGGGTATCTGGTTACTGATGTAGGAATAGCTCCCGCTGAATCATCCCATCATCCTTGACAACAGCCTTCGTCTACCCGCATGCCCCTGGTGCTCCTTGTGAACTCGAGACACTTACATGACTCCCGAGTATGCCTTCATTGATCAATTGACGGCGGCCTGGCGCTGATGCAGGAGACGATTCATGCCGTGATCGTGTATATCATGGACAGTAAAGCCTGCCTACTTGCGCCCGAGTTTCACCATCTTGAAGACTGCACGCGGCATTTGAACTTGGTGCTTTTTGAGGTCGCCCGCGTTCGTATGCGCGGATCACAATTTGACCTATCTCCTTCGCTTCCGCCGGCCTCCTACGTCAAGTCCCGAAAGAGGACTATTATAGACAACATCCAGAGTCTAAGGCATGATCCGGTCGACCTCGAGCTCCTGCGGGCTTCTCGTCTCGAAAATTAGCCAGGGATAGACGACGGGGTTTTGTCAAAAATCGCAGAACCGGAACTTGACGAGCAAACAGATCGACGCGTGGCGTAACCGGTTGATAGTGACAGGCGGCCGGGCCCCCTATCCAGACCGAAGACCCGCAGTGAGCCCGCTCTTGCAGGACTACTTATCGATAAACCGCCGAAGGGCTCCTTCCCTGCATTCACTTTGTTCCACAGCTCGCCCGCTCCACCACCGCCGCCCAACTTTTCCTCGAATCTCTCCAACTTCTTCTCATACGCCTTTTACCCAAGGCTACCCGAAAACGCTGCTAGCACACCAGCTTCGCAGCGGCCATCCGCTCTTCTCCGCCTAAAACCGAGCCCCTTACCTGTCAATCGCTCCGATCCACCATGGCGACCGATCTTAGGAAGTGGGACAGCGACCAAACGCTGTACCTGTTTACGTCTTTGACTGCCGGTTCTTCGCACATCATCACGGCGACCTCGCGCATGGAGACCATTCTCAAGGCGAATCGCATTCCCTTTACCTACATTGACACGGCTACCAACGAAGAAGCGAAGAAGCTCTTTCAGCGCAGGGCTGGAGGGAAGAAGCTGCCGCTTTTGGTGAAGGAGGGCTATGTCCTTGGTGTAAGTGTCGGATAGGCGATCAAGTCCTCTGCCAGAGATTAGCCCAAGCCAATCTCGGCACCCAACCACTGCGGATTCGGAGCGCTGCTCCAATCAATCGCATGGTCATTTGGCTTACCAATGTCGCAGGACATCGCCGAGATTGAAGAGTTGAACGAATTTGGTGAGCTTCCGGACGTCATTGGCCCTGCGCCTACGGTAGCAACTTCCATCACCACGGCGGCTCAAAACCGCGATTTCAAAGCGCCCTACGGCAACGCCGCGCCGCCCAAGGAAGGCGCTTCGTCTGCTGCCTCTGTCACGTCTGCGTCAAAGGAGAAGGAGAATGAACCGTCACTGTCGGTTGAGGCGCAAGAGGCCATGGCTCGCGCAAGTAGTGAGGTCGCGTCCATCGCTGCTAGCAAGAAGAGTGCACCTTCCATCAAGGTAGCGGAGACTGAGTGAGTGGCTCATTGCGCTCCTCACGGTTCGAGGTTTCTGATGTCTGAATAGGGCACCAGCAGATAGGACTAGCACGGACAAACCTCGTTCTTCCATTGATTCGGCTGCCATCTCTGTCAAGTCTTCCATCGCCCCTATGCCCGACACTCCGGCCACTGCGACTTCTGGCGAACATCTGGCGGGTCAAGCAGATCACAAGAAACACCGTGGATCCTCCATGTCCGAGGCTGCAGAGGAGGACATCAAAAAGGTTGAAGAGGCAACAACAATACCTGAGGACAAGGAATACCAGCCCAAGGATGCTACCGTGGACACAACGACTGCAGAACCATCTGTGGCATCTGCCTCGCGCCCGCCAACCACGTACGGTGATGACGAAACTTTGCACAAGGCCTCGTTCGAGTCTACCGGTGCAGCCATGGCTGACGCTGAGAAGGACTTGCTCAGGGAACTAGAGCGAGGAATCACACACACGTCAATCGAGGACCATCCCAAACCCGAGAGCTCGACACACGCCCCGGCAATTTCAGAGGAGCCCGCAGTCACCGAGGCGGCAGAGGAGGAGCCAGAGAAGGGCAAGCAGAAAGCGGCGGATAACAGCGCGCAGGATGGTGAGAGCGAGGCTTAATCTTGTTCAGCACTTTTGACATTGATCCTTTTCTGCATTCGTCGTCGTTGATCGCTATATTGCCTGCCAATGGATGAGAGCGGAAAGTTAATACATTGCCATTGTGCCACAGTCATAGCCCCGCATCACCAGCAAGAGACGCGCGCGTCACTCGGGCCAAAGCCAAAATCCCAGCAACCGGTCGCGACGGCGGCGTCGTCATTCCGAGCCTCATTGGCCAGCCTCTTCACTGCATGCTTTGCGGGCCGCGCGACGTCTAAAACGACGGCGGCGGCGGACTCGCGGCGCGCAAGCGTGTAAGGGGTAGGGTTGCCATGAGGTAAGGTTGGCAGCGCAGCAGCGTGGAATTGGCACGAGATCGAAAAGGGGTGCGCTCCACGCGAGCAACTTGTCGCACCTTGCCTACCGCACCGCGCTGTCTCTGCCCCGCGCCCCCGGAGCCACGACCAACGACGCAACCAACGACGACGAAACCCCCTTGATACGAATTTTACCAATCACCCGCCCTGTAGTGCGAACCCCGACTCGAATCACCCACTTTGAGCGGACGAGCGAACGAAGAAGCGAATGACCACCAACGAACGAAACCTCAAACCTCAAACCACCTTGCAAGGCGAGCGAAACTCGTCTTCTTTTCACTACTGACCCATTCGCATACCAACACATCACCGGCCCTACATTTGATTTTTTATCCCCGTCCACTCTGCTGCTTGTTCAACAGCGGCCCTTCTCCTTCCGCCCCGCCTCCGCCGTCACCCATCAACTGTCTTGCTTCCGGTCGTGTTATGCGGTAGCCAAGGCAAGTCGGTGCTGGCATACCCGTCGTCACACCAACAACGGACGCCAAGTGCTGCGACAAGAGACAGGCTTCGGCGCGCGTTCTAGCTCATCTCTCTGCGTCCCTATTTCTCCCGTACTGGGGAGCGTGCGTACGTACGTACGGATGGACAATGAAGATCTGGGCAAAGGGCACCCTATTTCTCCATCACCCTTTTCCCCTCCCCCCTTGCACATAGCACCCTATACCCCTGCACATAGCTTTTAGTTTCTCCTCTCTCCCCCGGTCGCCGCCAAAACTTCGAACTTCGAACTTGAGATGGCCTCGTCGCTTCTAGGCGTCATCGAATCGTTCGTCGACCTATCACCAAAACAAAAAAAGATCGGCCGTACGCCAGAATATCTACACAGCCACGCCCGCGCCGCTGTCTGTACAAACTATATACGAGCGAACTTAAGAGCTTATTCCCGGCGTTGGCGGCCATTCGACGAAACGGTAGACGGCGAAGTAGCTCTTTCTGTAGCTCTGACTGTTGATGGTGGCTTTGCATTTCTTCCTCTCTTTCTTGGCAGGCGCATCTCCTGCCTCTTCCAGCTTGTTGGCTTTTTTTCTTGATTTACTTTGATTCCCCCCCTGACCCGATCGATGTGTCGGATCAATAGTTTTTTTAGTGGTTTGATCTTTTCCTTCCTCCAATTTCTCTTTCACACTGCGCATACATTTTTGTCTACATAGGTGTGGATGTATGTGCCGTTTCATCCATGTACAGAAAGAATGTGTAAAAGGAGAAGGCAAAAAAGTTCAAAAAGATTTGTAGCATGGCAGAAGGGCGGTAATGTACAGAAGAAAGAGATGGAGCCATGTTGTGATGCTGTAGGTACTTTTGAAGGGACAAGCATGTATATGTATGGACGTAGTAAATAGTTGCCGGTGGGAGCGCGGTTTTATACCTTTGTACCCATCACTCTCGCTGTATTAGTAGTATATCTATTGTAGTTATATTCTTGTTCCATCTGAATGAAACCCATGCGACCTAGTTTTTTTTTATGGCGCCGAGTTCCAGGGTGGCGAGGAATCCCACCAGTTGTTGCTCAAGCTGATCAATCGACTTGATGATCAACGCAACGCTTCACTCCCATCCAGACTTCTTTGATTTGTCCAACGCAACTCAATCCGCCATGAGTTGACGAGTGGGCCAAGATCTTGGTATCAAAGAGTTTTTACGACCTCTACCCAATGGGCAACAAGGCTCTCGACATTCCCCAGCTTGAGCTACTCGCACTCACGCAAGCCTGCCTGTCAATGGACGTGTGTGTAATCAGTAATTCGTGACTTCATTCATATGGTCATCAAATTTCTCCCAAAGCTTTCCGTCCGACACCCAGTCGTCCCTTTTTCCCTTTTTCCCTCTTCCCTCTCAAGTTCGACAACTTCCGAGTTTAGCTAAATCGCCTTTGCTTTTTCCTCGTTTCTCCGCGAGTCAAGATCGTCCAGTCCAATCCGCGGCACCAACCGACACAAAGGCAGCAACAATATTTATATGAGTGAAGAAATGGAAGGAATGATCGAGGTACGAAGAATTTGGGGCCGCGCCGACCGTTGCGCTTGCGCGCGTTTGTTTAGGTTTGAAAGCTCGAAAAGGCAAAAAAGGGGTTATTAATGAGAGTCGAGAAGTGAAGGGAGCAAAAAGGACAGAATGCTTAGACACCGCACCAGATGGGTAGCAAAGTTTGACAAATTCAATGAGGAAATCCCGCATCCGCAACACCGTCGCCGGTTCCAGTGGGGTCATACGCCATTCTACGCCTATCTCACCAATCCCATCCGACCTTTGCACCAATGGAAAGAAAGTCTTGGAACAAACCTCAAAGGAGCATTCGGACTCAACGACACTTCGCTGCTCAAGCAGACGACGCAGAAGAGTACGAGACGGGCTGCTGGCCTTTGGCGGCCAGGACATTGCTGAGAGCGTCGCGGACCTCAAATTCCTCGATGACGGCGCCGAAGCTGTTTGCGGAGAAGAGGGCGAGAGTCAGTCTTACGTTGTCTTTGGTCTCTTGTTGACGTTGTTGTTGCGTGGTGGTTCGACTGATTCGTGAATGGATAGGAGACAAGACTGAGATGGACGAAAGCAAAGCACGTCGTCGAAAGAGAAGAAAATGAAGAAATATAGGGGATATGGAGATGAGGCTACAGAGGCTATCAAAGTTCTCATGCCTGATATCATAAAGGACAAGGAACCACCCCAGGAAAAGGAAAAAGGTTGGTGTGTTGATGTTGATGATTTGAAGAATTGTCGGAGAAATCGCAAGTCAAACATACCCATAGCACCGCACCTTGGCCAAAAGGTCCTCCTTCATGTGTGCAAAGTCGTCGGAGGTGAGCTCTGCCAAACGCGGATGGGTGAGGATGCTCGCCCACGCCATGACTGGCGTCATTTCGCCCTCCATGACCGGGAGTCGATTGCTGAGGTCGAGCAGCTTCATGAGGTCGCCGGTGCCCACGTCGGGCATTTTGTGGGGATATTGCTCCTTGGGCGTGTTCGCAATGTGCGAGTGCGGCGGGCACGTTGTCATCAGGGCATGGCCCGACACTTCGGCCTCGCTATCCTGGCTGCGTACCAGCAGGAACTGCATGTGGTCCATGCACGGCTTCTCGAGCCTGCCGGTGCGCGACGAGACGTTAGATCAGTGATTTCCAGAGACTTGGTGGATTTGACTTTGCTTCGCCCGACAGAGAACCGCCATTGAGGGCCCGAGAAGCACAAGAGGTCCGTTACCTACCTGCCTGAGGTAGGTGCGCGGAACTGGTCTGCTGACCGTGCTACTGAGGTGGTGGAGAAAGATAGGGTGTGCGGTCGTACGTTAAGACAAAGTCAATGCCAATCTGGTCATAGTTCATCCCGTTGTTTTGCGGGAGGGCGCCGGGATGAGAGGGCGCCATTCCTGGCATGGCCATGTTTGCTGCGCCGCGTTGAGGTATCGAGGGCGGCGGGGATGTGTAACCGGTCGAGGCAGAGCCAGTGTGGTAGCTTCCCGAAACGCTTCCTCTTGAACTCCCGTCGTAGCTCGATGTACCGCCCATCCGAAACCCACCACTGGGGCTGTTGGCGTCGTAGGCTATGCCATGAGCAGCCAAGAGTTCCTTCAGCCTTCGATTTTCTTCGGCAATCGCATCTCGCTCTTGTGCTGTGGCCGCGAAGAGGTCTTTTAAGCGCAGTACTTCCTGCTCCAAGGCTTTGATGTACATTTCTTTGCGCTCTCGGTGGGTGCTATTCAGCGCATAAGAGAGAGGTTGGGAGCCAGAAGCAGACTACATACCGCTGTGCTTGGCGATTGAGCTCTTGTCTGCGCGTCAAGGCAGGTTTGCTGTCAGGCTTGGGGCCGCGTCTCTTTGGAGGTTGGCCATCTGCCAAGTTTAGTCGAGCTTTTGGTTGCAATCGCGGAGAGCAAACCTCGCGTCATCT
Organism: Phyllosticta capitalensis; assembly: GCF_038381095.1. NCBI lineage: Eukaryota > Fungi > Ascomycota > Dothideomycetes > Botryosphaeriales > Phyllostictaceae > Phyllosticta > Phyllosticta capitalensis. The sequence continues at coordinate 1,635,087 of NW_027117440.1, forward strand.
TCTTGTCGCCAAATTTTCCGAAAAAGGGAAAGCTTGAGAGTGGATGTTTGGACGAGGTGTCGGTTTCTGTTACGGCATACGGCGGTTGGCACTCCACCGCGTCCACGAGGCATGTCGAGGCATCGGTGTTGCACGAAATTCCCTCAGTGGGAGGAGCGGGAAAATGGGCATGACCGACGCCTTCGACGGCCTGGTGAGGTGGAGAGCCATGGCCGTGAGCGATTAGCGGAGTCTCCCAATTGGTGTCGGAAGCTTGAATCATTTTGCGACGCTAAGGCGGGGTCGAAGGAGAGTAGAAGGTGGGGAGAAGGTTGGTAGAAAAGCAAACGAATCCTTTGGGCATTGAAAGAATGGCATGAAGGGACAAGAGGCTAGATTCAAACAGAAGGAGGAGCCGGTCAGACTATTGCCAGACAATGCCGCAGGGCTGGTCATCTGGCGGGTAGCCGTCTGAGGCTAGAGTGGATCGCGACGAATTTGGAACGCTAAGAAAATGACAGGGCCGTAAACCAAAGGGCTGGAGTGGAAGGTACAGGCGGATGGATTCCAGAGAAAATGAGAGGGAGACTTACCGAAAGCGTTGGAGGTTTGGTGATAGTGCTGGTCCATGTTTTCAGGAGAGAGGGCAGCCATGATGGGTCAATTGGTGCATGAGATGGTAGGATTTTGATTGCGGGAAGGATGAGCGCGATGGTGTGTGTGTTGGGAAGGATTCTGGAAGAGCCGGAGCGCTGTTTAATAGCTGGCGGTGATGTCGCATGAAGCTCTGATCACAGGGTGCGACGGGTGGACAAGAGCAGAGAGGTATGTTGCGGATACAGACGTCTGACAGATGAGGCGCAGAGAGGGACAGGTCAGAGAGAAGCGAGGCTGGTGTCTGTTCTGGCGGATGACAAAAAGGGCGTCACGTCGAGAGATGTTAACGTTTCGACGCTCGGACGCAAGAGGACGGAGGAGCGTATTTGGAATGGCGCGAGGACGACGAGGCTTCGGGGCATGGATCTGGAGCGGGCCGTGTCCAAGCGGGAGGATGCTTGAAGCTTGGGTGGTGGATGCTTGGAGCTTGGTACGCGGTGCTTGGAGAGGAGGGCGAGGGGAGAGAAATGTCGAGTGTTTGGAGGAGCAGACGAGCGTCGTTAGTCAGGCGCAGGGTAGGCAGCTGGCGGGCCGGCACTCAGCTGGACCTTGCCATGTCGCCGTCCGTCGCCGTCACACAGTCTCAGGCACGGCCCGGAATAGACATCTCTCTCTCTCTCTCTCTCTTCTCCACCATTATGGCGGCCAAGCCTCCCCTCTTCTCCGCACCCCTCAGGGCCCTGCGCGCCGTTGCCCTCGTGCTCCCCTGGCTGGCCTATCTGCTGCTCGTCGACGCCCTCCTGTCTCTCCTGCTGCCCTTCAAGCTCTTCGCCCCGACGGCCGTCTTCAACGCTTCGTCTGTGCTCGCTGAATCAGTCTGGGCGTGGATCCAAGCCATCTTCACGCGCTTCAATCGCGCCCGCATCCTCGTCTCCGCAAACTGCCAGCTGCCCCGTGCTGAATCGGCCATTGTCATTTCCAACCATGTTGCCTGGAGCGATTTCTACATGATCCAGCAGCTCGCCTCCCAGCAGGGCATGCTTGGTAGATGCCGTTGGTTTGCCAAGCGCTCGTTGCGCTGGGTGCCCTTCCTCGGCTGGGGGCTCTGGGCCATGGGCATGCCCCTCGTGAGCAGACGATGGACCACCGACCGCGTCGAGTTGGACAAAGTCTTCCGCGGTATCATCACTCGACGCTGGCCCATCTGTACGTATCCTACCTGTCGCATTGACCTTCCGCGCCATTTTCCCTGGAACGCCGCCGGTTGGCACGAATCCGCCCCCTCGTGTGCCCCATGCCATGTACCTGTCCGTTTTTGGAAACAAGCACACAACCACAAGATCTGCCATCTCACATAACACGACAAAGCCCACTTGCTTCTATTTTGTTTTCCACCTGCTAACCCAATCCCCAGGGCTCATATCCTACAGTGAAGGCACACGCTTCACCTCGGCAGCCCATGCTGCTGCTGTTGCCTACTCCAAGTCGCATTCGCGGCCCGCTCCGATCCACACCTTGCTCCCGCGGCCCAAAGGCTTCGTTGCTGCCGTCACGGCCCTACGAGCTGCGCCTCAGGTCCGCGCCGTTTACGACGTTACGATAGCCTATGCTAAGGCTGGCTCTCCACTTCGCTTCCAGGCTGCCGGCGCCCCGTCTTTTTGGCAAACGCTCGTGACCCCGGACTTTTTTGGTTCCGGCTGGCGCACCTTTGTCCATGTCGACCGTTTTGAAGTAAACCAGTTGCCAGAAGACGAAGAGGGCTTGGCTGCCTGGTTAGACGGGAGATGGGTGGCAAAGGGGCAGCGGCTTGAGGGCTTGAGAGAAGGTTTGGCCAAGGGCGAGTCGTGGGTCGACAAGGAAGGCCTAGGAGGCGTCGTGGTAGGCAACTGAATTTTGCATTTTCTCTTTCTTTGTTCATCATCTTTTCTACATCATCGCATTCTGCCTGCATGCCTGCATATTGGACCTGCCTGTTCCAGCGTAGCAGTAGGTTAGTCAAGCATCACCACATCACTGACAACCGACGTCATCAGCATCAAACCATCGTCTTTTTTCAACTTGTTTGTCCCTGTCTTTTTTTAATTCTCACCTCAATCACGTCTAATTCGTTCATTTTGGCGCCTAATCGTCCAATGAATCCTCCTGGTGCACACCATCACGAGGCTAGACCAATGCATCAAACAGACAAAACCTCCACCCGCCGCAGAAGGGTGCACCAGGCGCCGCTATCCGTTATCAAAGAGGTACAAGTCGGCTGCCCGCTTGTGGTTTGATCGAGGTCGGTCCCTCGACGACAAACCGTCCCCAAGTCACGGCTGCTCTCTCAACCCAGCCACCCCTCGCGGCCTCTTCACTGGCTTCCTCAGCCTTACCCTTTCTCCCGTTGTTCCCCCCGTTAGCATGCGGGTCTCCCGAGCGTGGTCGTAGGGGGCTCAGCCGGCGCCGACCACGCCCGACTGCCTACCTAGCCACCAGCGACCCATGCTCCTCCACACTTACATAACCCCAAATATAGCACTTCACACGTCTTCGTGGGACATCAAACGAATCATGACTCAACGACCTGCCTCGGTGTGTATCTTCAAGATCGTGAATTGACTCAGTCCCGCCTACTTGGGGTTGATGGCACTGACCATGTCGTTCAATACTCCGTCACTTCCATGGATGTTCCGCGGCACCAGACACGGACTGCCTCGGACCATATGTAGGTTTGAGCAAGTCTAGATGATTGTTCGCCGACATGATGAAGCAGAACAACCATCGTGACCTGTTTAGTTGATATTATATTCCATGCATCCCTTTGCCATATCGACCAGGCTAACCACAGATCGACAGTCCCCAACTCCCATTCCCTTCACTGCAACTTGATTCTGTCTGACCAAGTGCATGCCTATATGCGATCTTCAAGACATGTCAAGTCCATCCTGAAACCGTACGTACGCGCCCCCTGCTCGACCTGCTCATCCGGGACCAGTGAGCTCAAACACGTACAGTGTTGGCCCCTCTGTTGCTCTGACTTGGTACCCAGAGACTTGGATGCCCAGGCTGTCAACGGACCAAAGTTCCCCGCCTCATAGCTTCACCTGTCAAACAAGACCACAGCCACTTGACACCATGCCCTCCACGGCGTTGATACAAACTCATCTCCCCCACCATACACGCCAGCCGGTTGTTCGCGTCTGGTTTCCTTTTCCATTCCCGTCGGTCCAACCGTCTCTCCGTCTGCCATCCATCCTTCCCGTCCGTCTTCCCTCCAACTACCCGTCGTCCGTCTTTGACCTTGCATTCACGCGAGGAACGGCTTCTCAAACCTCCAGCCTACCAAACACCAGCGGACCTATCCACGCGACGCTCCCGGATCAGCGCATCCGCCCGTCAGTTGCATCGGCCCCGTTCCTCCCTTCGTCCACACCCACCCGACCCGACCCGACTCGGGGTCCCGTCAGTCAGTCAGACGGTCTTTCGGTCAGTCCGTTCGGTTTTCGGCCTCGTCATCGGCCTCGCTGCCACAGACCCGAGGCAGGAACACACAAGGCATTCCTTCTTATATCTTGCTTCGCACTCACTCGCCCACTTATATGCCCACCGTAACGAGATGCGGCCGTGGAACTCGGTCTGCGCGCCGCATCCACCCGCCTGCGCCCGTTGTTGCGGCCGACCCCGTCTGCGGGTGGGAGAGGGAGTGACAAGGAGGAAGGGACGGAGCGACGGAGCGGTTCGGTGCGAGAGGCTTGAATGAAGGTGCTATTTTTGATGTGGGCCCAGGCAGGAGCTCTTGTTGGCTGGTTTGACTGTGAATACCATGCGCTCTCAACTCGATTGAAGTGTTCTACTAGGAGAGACGCGTGGAGACTGTTTGAGGGCTGTTGGCATGAGCATGTAGACGGGGAAGGTGGTGATTTCCCTGATTAGTGGAGCGAGTGAGAGCGCGAGATGGGCCCGGATGTGTGCCAGACCAACTGCCGAGTCTCATCACCTTCGCCGGAACTGAACATTCTCCTTTCCGAGTTGACGGCATTTCCGCATACCAAAGCCGCATGAGCATTCGCGAGCGCCCACGAGGGCAAGCACAGGATGATGTGCATGCGAGAAGCGGCATGTTCTCAAGGGTTCTGGACGTCGCTGACCATCGACAGAAGTAGCATAAACACCAAGAAGGATTCGATTCGAGCCTTCCACATGGCCTTTGGGCACCTTCAGCTCGGTTTCCCTCGCTCTGCACGTTGCGTTCCGAAACATGAAAAAACGCGCCTGTACGGGCTCCCTCTAATTTCTCTTGGAAACGTTTGTCTTGCACACTCGCCTCTCGCCGCCCTACACTTCTCCATGCCCAATGCCTTCGCTTGTTGCGTCATATCACTGACTCCCTCTCCCTTTGCCCTGTGCTTCTCCATGCGGTGTGAGCAAAGCAGACAAGTGATCAAGCAAGACAGCCGAGGAACCATGATGGTCAGGAGGGGAAGGCGCCAGGGACAGCAGTGAGCCATGCAGCCAGCCATGCAGGATCTGTTCAACACATCGAAGCATCTTAGGAGTCCTCCAGCGGTGGGATGCTCTCGCACCCTGCGCATGAGCAGACTGGTCGCGTACTTCCTCGGTAGCGGTGATGATCATCCAAAGAGGGAAGGAAAACGTCATGGTCAGTCATCCGGACAACCACGAACACCATATCATCACGATTCCCGGTTTCAGGCTGTTGGCAAAGTGGCTGAGCGAACGGCGCGGTACGGTCCGCAACGTTGGAATCACAGGCACAAGCACAGTTACAGAGCATTGAGCTCTCTCTTTGGTCCGTAGGCACGCCAGGTACAGAGAGTTGAGCTCCAAGCTCTCTCGTTGGCCTGCACGCACGCCTCTTGTATCCTTTCTGTACTATTGCAACGTTTGGCGACAGGAACACGTACACACGAGGAGAGTCAGGAAGGAAGAAGCCGTGTTCTAAATGTAGGTACATAGTACCCATGTGCCTGGCGAGATAAGGGAGCGTCCTGACTGCTTCGTTCAGAAGTAGTTACTGGAGCCAGCGTAGTCTGTCCGCGTGCCGGGAAAGGCTCCGATAGGATCGCCCTCGTTGTCCTCGTCGGCGCTGTCGTCCTCGTCACCGGCGAAAGCCGAGTCACTCGGATCAGGTGGCGCGCGCATACGTGTGACGACGGCCTCGTCGAGACAAGGCATCTTGAAGGGCTTGGGTGTGTGATACTCGCGTCCGGACGGCATGGTGGCCAGCAAAGGCTCGCAGGGAGGAATAGTCTCCATTCCAACCTGTTGACATCATTAGCGAAACCATGCTCACATCAGACGAGAAGACCAGGAGAGACGTAGAAGGGCTCCTACCGTGTCGTTCATCTTGACCCATTTCTTCTCCAGCATCTCGACCACCCTGCCCTCTTCAAACCGCCCTGCGTCGGTGCCCCAATCCACACCCTTTTCGATTTTCTTGTCTTCACGTTTCTCTCCCCACTCCTTTTTGAGCTTCGCTCGGAAGCTGCTTGCCTTTTTCTCCTCATCTCCGCTCGTCCCCAGAAATCCCAGCTCCTTCCTAGCACCTCTCAACCACGCAATGCCTTCGCCCGTCTTGTTGGACAGCTCCGCATCGATCCCGAAAAACCGACATGCCTTTCCTCGTGCCGTTCTCTTGAGATCATCCAGATACTTCGGCAGTGCCTCATCCACCTTGCTCGCCCGCCCAACCGTCCCTTGTCCGCGCGCAGCATGCTCTGCTGCTGCGAGGCACAGCCGCGCAAACAGATGCGCCCGCACCTTTGGAATATCTGGCGCCTTGAACATCCAGTCCTTGGACTGCTTGTTCCGGTCCTCGGCCACGACGGCAGGATATGGGTCATCCTTGGAGACGGCGATGAGGGTTGCTTCTGCAAGAGACAATTCAGCCAGCGCGTTGAGCACCGGCGCGCTAATATCTCCAACGACAGCCGGGCTACTCCACTGCCCCGAACGTTGTACCAGGTAGGCGTGGATCGAGTGCGCATCTAGAAACGAGCGCATCGCAGACGAGATGGTGGCGGTGCGCTGCTCCGGAGTCGGCAGCGCGGCGGGGCTCTGCAGCGAGTGCAGCTGTGCGCGCGCGAGGAGCGAGTGGACGAACGCCAGCGTAGATAGCACGAAGAATATTTCGGCTTCGAGGCTTTGAAGCTTGACGCGCGGAGGGTCGCGTCCCGGCAGCGTTGCCGTGAGGGTTGCGCGCCATTCGACTTGGAGCTCCTTGACAAGGACCATGTCCACCTCTTCGCCTCCAATGCTCTTGCCGCTCAGCCCAGTGTCGAGGGCGGACAGATATGGGATATATTCGTTCAACGCTGAGAGCACCGTAGGCAGATTGGCCGCTTGGGACGAGGGCGGAAGCCGCTTGTGCCTCTTTAGCGCGTCCCGGAGCACTCCTCGACATGTCGTTGCGGCGAGCGGGAGCGACGGGTGCGTGTTGCTATTCAGGTAATCTGCAAAGGAGAGCGAGCCCGTGGTGGGCAGCTGAAAGGGAAACGGCATCTTGGATAGCTGGGCCAGGCGTTGAGGTTGGAGTGACGTCGAGCGCGTACTGAAGGATTGATGCTCCCCACTGCTGCTGGTGTCAGCGCCTCAGCCTGGCTTGGCTGTCTCTCGATGCTTCAGGACTCGCGCTTGGCGGCAGATCAGCGATATGCCGCCTCGCATTGTTTTTTGATGGGCGATGATGGGTCTTCGGGTATCGTGGGTGGTGGTCGAGCGTCGTAGGAAACGCCGAAACTCAGCTATGGCAGGGAACCTGAGCTCCTCAGCTGAGAGCTGCCGCCCGCAGCAGCACGTAGCACGTCGACATCATGAGACATCTGCTTCAGCTTCAATCTTTGCAATGCTGCCATTACTGGTATCATACACGAGCCAAAGCTCAACATTTTTTCGCTCGCAAAAGAATTGACAGACTCGCAATGGCCGCACCGATGTTCCATTCCTCTATTTCGGTGTTCTAACCGTACTGGCCGTGTAATTGACCGTAGCCGCGCCCGTGCCAGATCCAGCCAGACAATCCGTCTACCACGCAGCACCAGTGTTGATTCAGTTGGGGTCGCCGGGGTACTTGTATCCCTCGGGAGGCAGGTGCTTCATCTCCCACAGGTGTCCTTTGATCTTGCAGTGCTTCATGAGCTCGAAGTATCTCTCTGCGAGTCGGAGCGATGTTAGCCTGCGCAGTCCAAAGCATGGCCCGGGTGTATCCATTGCCTCCTCTCCATCCAAGCTTGGAGCTCCCCGCGAAGGCGTGCTGCAAGAACAAAGCCAACTGACCTCTCAGGTGTCCGCAGTTCTGCAAGTGGTTGACGCCCTCCCTGCGATAGCATTTGCCCATCTCCTCGCGCACGAGCCGCGCCATCATGAGCTTGACCCATTGTTCACGGATAATGGCATCTTGCGCCTTCTTGATTCCCTCGTCGTCCTCGTAGGTGATGCCATGGAAACTGGGCGGGACCGTGGGCTTCTTCTTGAGAAACGCTTCAGACTCGGGGATGGGCATGGCGAAATGCGGGTCGCGGGCGAATGAGTGTGGATTTGATTCAGCGTGACAGAGCACTCGCGAGCGATTGAAGGCGCTCGCAGAGGCAGAGGGTGGGAGCGGGGAGTGTGGAGTGGTGAATGGTTGATGAAGCTGGAGCTCCCGGATAGTAATGGGCAGGCTGTCGTTCGTCCAGTTGCCCCGGGGCTGTTGCAGGTCGTGCGCCGAGCGGGAGTGCCCAACCTGGGGCTCCGCGCCAAGATCACCCTCTCCTCCGCGCTTCTACTTTGGACTCGCCGCGCTGCTCACTCTTAATCCGGCTTTGATCCTCCCAAGTCGTCCTTTGGGAGGCTTTCCACTGCCAGCCGCATTCTCGCCTCCCCACGTCTTCCACGCATTTTGCTCCGCATGTCGACTCTGGTACTGCATACGCCACTTCCAGTCCTCGAACCGCACCTCCCCGCCTCGCGTTTCCGCCTCTTCGAGCAGCACGTCGCGCCGCTGTCGACAAGGCCAGCAAAGAGAGTAGACTTTCTTGGTCTGAAAGGGATGTGATTGGGGATAACAGGAGTCGGAGTACCCAATGGCTGCGTCATACGACGACTCGGAGCATAGGAGCAGCGGTTTTGGTTGCCAGAATGAATGGCCACACGTTTGAAAGATGCACAGTTTATAGAAACACATTTTGTAAAGAGGAGCCGGATGGTGCGTATCATAGAGATGGACTCGCTTCTACTTATGGTGTCGAAGAGCTCGATGGGCGATTCCTTTCAAGCAGCCAGGTTAGCAAGACTCTTTGTCTCGTGGTCCCCAACAGGTCATCCAGAAACCATAGCCACGCCCGTGTCTTTGTTGCGATTGCGTGTACAAGGCTACTTCACGCGTCCGTGACAAAAGGCAAGTGGAAAGATCTGAAGGTCATTCTGGGCCGTCCAAAAACGGCATGCAAGTCAATCTTGTCGGCATTCGGTATTGTATCAAAATGCTCTTGTTCCAAGCTCGAGAGTTTCTTTGAGACTTGGAGCATGCCCGGCCGTACCTATCCTGTGATGTGAGCAACACTGTCTCCAATGGCTCTGCATTTGGCAAAATGAGAGCAACTTTACAAGGGACAATGTTCACTGATGGACGGGGTGGACAATTGGTAAGGTTGGATTCGCTTCATTTCATGCGTTGGCAGCTACAGTCATTCTTCCTTTCCGTATCTCCTCCTCTGGGTAGCAACAGCTTCCTCATATCGCACTCCCGATGGTAGCTATCTCTCATATCTCTCAAATCGTGTTGACCAGTGGCAGACTTTCCTCACTCATCATGTCCGCCGTTGGCATTTAGTCGTCATTCGTATAGCAATGGCTGATGGAGTACATCCTTACAGCCTTGGTTTCACCTTTCTCGTCGAGTTCCTGTTTTGAGTCGTCAGTAAAAGTCACAGCAGCCTCAAGGTTCCACGATCGACGACTTACAGAACACCACTCACCTCTCGCGAGCGAAGGTCTTGGCAGGCTCGGGCTTGTTGTCGAGAATCTTCTCAATCTCCTCCATGACCTCCGGGGTGAGCTTGGGGAGGAGCTTGAGAGCACCGACGTTCTCATCAATCTGCTGAGGCTTGGATGCTCCAAGGATGACGGTGCTGACGTTCTTGTTCTTGGCACACCACGCAAGAGCGAGCTGGCCAACGGAGCCACCGAGTCTCTCAGCAACAGCGGTGAGCTTCTTGACCTTCTCGATCTTGGCCTGGCCCTCGGGGGACTTGAGCTCCTTCACGGTGTTCTCGAAGAAAGCCTTGTTGTTGGCGAAACGAGAGTCCTCGGGGATGCCGTTGTTGTACTTGCCGGTCAAGAGACCAGAGGCAAGAGGGCTCCAGATGGTAGTTCCGTATTCGAACTGCTCGAACAGAGGAGCGAACTCGACCTCGAAGCGCTCACGGTGGAAAGCGTTGTACTGCGGCTGCTCAACAACGGGAGCAATCAAGTTGTACTGCGAGAACGTCAGCGGCGAATGTCAATGTGAGTTCGGAGCACATACCTTCTCGGCAATGAGAGTAGCCTCGGTGATCTGGGTGGCGCTCCACTCCGAGGTTCCCCAGTAGTAGGCAAGGTTCAGGTTGCGGATGACCTGGGTGAAGCCCTCGACAATCTCCTTCATGGGAGTACTGATGCATTGTTAGTGGCAAACGTCAATGTGGAAGAAGACAACATACCCAACGTCAGGACGGTGAGCAAAGACAATGTCGACGTAGGGCTGCTGAAGACGCTCCAAGCAGCTCTTGAGACCTTCAACGACGTGCTTGCGAGAAAGACCACGCGTGTTGGGCTCCTTCCTGCCGGTGCCGAAGAAGACCTGTGACAAAGGTGAGTGGGTGAGGTTCGGTGAAGGTGAGGAAAAGCACATACCTTGGTGGACAGGACGTACTCGTCCCTGGGCCAGTTGAGCTCCTTGAAGGCCTCTCCCATCTCAATTTCGCACTGGCCATTGGAGTAGACCTCGGCGGTGTCGAAGAAGTTGATGCCATGGTTCCAAGCGGTTTCCATGCACTCCTTGACAATGTTGCCCTTCTGGGTGCCACCGTAGGTGACTGGTCAAGCTGTCAGCATCTTCAACTGAGCCAATGAGAGGGTCGCCACTCACGCCAACCTCCCAAGCTCAGAACAGAGACCTTGAGACCGGTAGGGCCAAGGTACTTGAAGGTCATGTCCTTGGGGTCGAAAGCTGAACGAACTGCCATTGTTGCTGAGGTTCTGCTCAATGCAGGCTTGAGGAGAGAGGGAAGATGGAGAGAGAGCGGGCGCTGCAAATGACGGGACATGGGTAAGGTAAAAAAGTAACGTGGGGTGTGGGTAGTTTGCAACGGCGCGGAGGCCAAACCAACCGCGACACAAGATGACGCGATCAAGCAGCCAGTGTGGCCGGAGTTAGTGTATCTCCGATCCCCGCACTGCTGTCTTCTCGCCTTCCTTTTGGGGTGTTCTTCCTCGGGAATTTCATCATAGGGGATGCTAGTCATCACTTTTCATTACTTCACTACAAAATGGCTCACTGTTGGTTGCAATGGGTTCAAAAGCTTCAATCCGACATCTTCACCCTTCTCTCATCAGTGGGGAGCTCTCGACGCGCTACCCGTGCTTCAGGAGCTTGGGCCCACGGCGCGGTGGTCCGACGGGCGGAATCGGCCCGCCGTCTCGGAAGTCCCTCGCACAGGGGGTCCGTCTCCTCCAACACCATCACCTTGTTGTCTGATTGTCTTGACAGTGACGTAACTTTTACCGCCAGGTCTCAAGTTCAATGGCGCGATTGGATCCTTTGTCTCCAAAGTGTTGGACCCCCTTTTTCACTTCAAATTTCCATCATTGCGTTCCTTCGTATTGTGCGACTTAGGTTGATTGAAAATCACGCGTTGCCGGCTTCATCGGTCTTCTCCGAAGCGTCGATAAATCAGTGCTTCCCGAGGAAGCCACTTATCAATCGGGCATCGGTGGATGACAGTCAAGTACTCAACACGACTAGACTTCGAAACGCAATACCTACTAGTCGCCTCCGTCGCAGAGAAAATCTAGTTCTTAGTCGCGCCGGTCTGTCGCTGCAAGAAATTTGCATCGAAGTATTATGCGACATTCGGGTCAGGGGTAACGGCACCGGCATCCTCCAGAGCTTTCATCACTGTCACATTGACTTCCAGTCTTCACTTCTTTGTCATTCTACCCCGAGCTCAGGATAGACATGCAAAGAGAGTCGCCGATGTCCAGGGGTGACTTCTCGCAAACCAAACCCCTACTTGATGCCGACCCCTCTTTATTCAGCTCACGAATCCAGAATCCTTCATATTCAGCAGATGGAACTGAAAATCGCGAAACCACCACTGAATCAGACGACCGGTTCATCAACTGCTCTATAATGCGGAACGAAATTTTTTTTTGGGAAGAAGAGTGGGTTGCCGGACAGGTGCACGCTCTCTTGTCTCGGGTCCGCCGACTTTCCAACACCGGACACGACGACTTCAGTGCACACGTACAGCTCAATTCAAGATTCCTCGTCGTCCTCAAGAACCGCAGAAGATTCCACGGCTGCGGCTCCACACGCCGCAAAGACCTGAGGAGATCGCAATGAACAGAATCGAGTGTCCGCCTGGAGATTCCTAACAACGCCTGCCCCTCTTCGCAATACTTCTGCATCTCCGCCTCGTATAACCAGAGCTGGACCACGTGGACCTGGAAATCGCTGTGGGCCGCGGGAGAGACGGGCTTCGTCCGCCCCTGCGGTCTCGCTGAGAGATTGAGATCGCGTAGATGCCAAACGTCTTTGCCTTGCGCGTCGACGTGGACGAGGAAGAACCAGTCGTCCCATGCTGATGTGTTGCGGAGGATGTTGGCGCTGTTGTGGAGGATATCCACGGCAAGAGAAATGCTAATACAACCATGAAATGAAAAGAGCGTCCTTGATTCCTACCGGCATTTCTCCCTTACTGTCCAGAGCAGCTTCCATGGCGGACAGAAGAAACCATCAAACACCTCGTAGCAAATGAAGAAACGAGGTACTTTTTAATCCTCGAGCAAATCTCGAGTTTACTCGCCAGACCACGGAAAACTGCCGCAACCTACTTCCGGTCTCTTCCATCAAAAGATCAAATATATGGATGCTTCGGAGCACGACCCCTTGGGCAACATGGTCTGGCGACCTCATCCGTCGGCATGTACACGACAAAAGAGAGCGCACGTGCTTGTAGCATGAGATTGCACACGGCCGAACGGCTGGCTCTGCTGCGGTACCTATGCTGCAGCGCTCAAGCCTACTCAGACTCGCCGTGAGATCTTTTCCACTTTGACTCGCGGTTGCCGTGCTTCTCTCACTCACCCACCCCACCCTTCGAGCCCTCTGCCTCAGCTCGTGCCGCAAGCAGAATTCTGGCTAACAGAAAATCTCAAATCACGGAAGGTCACTCTTACATCGAGCCAAGTCACCGTCGTTATGAGCCACTATACGTTCGACATGGTTGTATTATTTGGTGTATGTATCTCGTGTGTGCCTATTGTACAGCGAGCTACTCGCACATAGGCGAGCGTCTCAGCAAGGGAAAAGAAAACAGCGCGCATAGTACACCCGGATCTCGTGCCTCGTCCGTCCGTCCGTCGTTTGATACATCGTCGTTCGTTGAGTCAATCGTGAGTCGGTATCCAAGAGATTGTCAGGGGAGAGGTGGAAAGTAGGGGAAACAGCCAACAGCGATTGTACAGGTAGATAAGGAGACAAGGAGACAGGGAGACAGGTAGACATCGACCGGAAGAGTAGGAGGAGGGGGGTAGGATGGATGAGCTCACTGCCCGCACGCTCTCCAGTTTACACTTGCGGGAGGACAGTCAATCCACCCACTCCCCAGCCTCATCTTCCTCCCCTAAAACCTCTCCGTAAACCTCGTCTCCCTGACCGGACTGCCACTAACAATGCGACTCCTCCGAATCTCCGCTATCGACGAGGGCTTGCTGCCGCCACCCTCGCCAGCAGCACCGTTACTGCCATGACTGGCGCCGCGCTCTCTACTCCGATTGCTCGCACCAGGGACACCGCCGCTCAAGCTGTCGGCCTCGCCACTCCTCGTCGCGCTGGCGTTGCTCATGCTGCCGACGTCGCCGTCGACGTCGAACCGGTCGCGCGCCTCCTCGAAGAAGTCGTTGTCTTCGCCTTCGCCCGACAGACTGCTGACGTTGCTGTTGCTGGTGGGTCGGCGCGGGAGGCGGCCGCGCGCTGCTGCTGCGCTGGTGCCCGTTCCGGTCGGTGCATCTCCGACACTGGACAGGCTGCTCACGCTGACGTCTGCCGCGGGCCTGGAGCCAAAGTGCAGTGTATGGCGGTGATGAGCCGGCGGCCGAACTGGAGCACCGCCGGCACTGCTCGACGGACGCGTGCGACCCAAGACAGCGGAGAAGAGACCTGGGGCGCGGTGCCCACTGCTCGACGTGCGCTTGCGGCTGTTGTCTCTGTTGTGGCTGCCGCCGGGGTTGGGTGTCAAGCTGGGAGAAGAGCCTGACGAGGCGTGAGATCCTGCATACGAAAGACGGTTCTGCGACGCACTGCGGCTGCCCGCGAGAGCAGCGCCGCCAATGAAGGACGCTGGGCGCTGGCGGTTGGTGCTGGCGAGTTTGGGGCGCGCAAATGAGTTGGTTGCTGCCGAAGTGCCTTGAGACGTGGTGGGACGGTTAGGTGCGGTGCCTGAGGCGCTGTCTGTCCAAGGCCGAGAAATTTTTAGATGCGTGAGGAGAGACTTGAAGCGATGGGACTTGGTAGGTTCGGGTGCTGGTTGTTTGGGCTCTGCGGCTTGTTGGTCGGGCGCCGCGAACTTGGGCGTTGGAGGAACGGGGGATGTAGGAGCAAAAGGAGGTAGGGGTGATTTTTGAGGCGCCGAGGAGGTGGTGTCTTCTGCTTTCGTGGCAGCTGTCGTGGTTGAAGGGCGGGCGTCGTTGTCTGCTTGGTCTGCTATTTGTGGAAGGGGTATCGTGTTGCCTGGAGTCTCGTCTTCACCTTCGGATGAGCTAACGTCGGCAATGGCGTCGACTTCTGAGCGGTAGCTGGGAACGGTCACTGGTGCCGGACGCGAGGTACGTCCGCGTTCGGTGGCAGAGCCAGATGTTGTAGGACGTGATTCGGAAGCAGGTTTTGGAGCATCAGTGACGCCAGTCGATTCAGCCTTCTGCTCGTCTCTGGAGACATCCTTCGACTTGCGATTTGCGGCTTTCTTAAGGCGCGATTCCTCCTTTTTGAGGGCCTTGTCAGCTTCTTTTTTGGTCTTCGCCAAAGCCTTTTCCTCTGCTTTGCGGGTCTTTTCAGACGCTTTTTCCTCGTCTAGAGCAAGTTAGTGAAAATAGAAAACAGGATTGACATTTCGCATACTTCGAATTCTCTTCTCCTCGGCCTTCCTCTCCGCTTCCCTTTCCTTTTCTAGCTTCTCCATCCTCTTCTTCTCCGCCTCGTCCAACCGCTTCTCCTCATCTCTGGCTCTCTGCGCTTCTGCCGCCTCGCCAATTTCCAGCAGGGTCGGGTGTACTCGCTCCGCTGCAATCTCGTCAATGTCCTTTTGGTCCAGGAATTTGCCTCCACCAACGTGCACTTTTCCATGGTTTTCCATTCGCTGTTCGCTTTCTTGGGCCGCCTTTGCTCTTGCCTTGGTCTCCCACTCCTCCATCATGGATGTGCTCACTTTACCCGTCTCCTGAAAGACCTTCTCGTCGATGCTGTGCATTTGCGCGTGGACTTTGCGTTCGGCTGCAGCAAGCAGGCTTTCGCGATCCTTTTGCCTCTTCTTCATGTCCACTTCGGCCAACTGCTTGTTAAATGCCGACATTTGATTCCTCACTCGCTGCGCTTGCGCCTCATCGTCCGAGTCTTTGATGTCTCCTTCGCTCGCCGCACGTCGACGTCGGCGAATGGACAGGCGTTTGCGGGGTGGCGCGCCGCCATAGCCGTAGTAGTTGCGGTAATCCGATGGCTTTTCCGAATCGATTTTAGACAGACGCTCCGACGCCAACTTTTGAGCTTGTTCCTGCAGGTTGAGGTACTGCAAGGCTTCCGTTCTAATGTCTGGACTAGAGTTGGGGCTGCTTATCATGGAGCGAGGCCTATTGGAGCTAACTCGTGCAGCAGTCTCGCCAGGATTCGTGATGCCGGCTGCTTCACCTGCAGCAGCTTGCTTTTGACTGTCATACATCTTGTTTGCCATTGAAATTGCCGAAGCGCGAAGCGCATCCTGTCGGCGCTTCTCTTCGACTTCGAGCGAGACTGGTGGTGACGAGGAATACATTTCCCTGGGGATGTTGTTACCAATGTGCGCGACGCGCGACGACTGCAGGGCGTCCGACTCGGGACGGCGCTTTGGACCTTCCTCTTTCTTCTTTGTCGACGGCGCATGCGCAAGCGCGGCAGCGCTAAGTGAGCTTTGCGCAGAGTTGGCAGCATCAGGATACGGCGGATGAGGTGAGACGGGCGCCTCAGACTTTTTCCTATTCTCCGCAGCAAATGCGCCTGTTGCTGCGGTGAGAGCATTCATCTTTCCGGCTTCAGGAAAGCCATAGTTCCATTGCGCGCTCAATCCTTTGCTCCGCATGGCGATGCCTGCTGCCGAGTTGCCATCGGAACTGGACTCTTGTGTGCGCTTGTTGTCCGGCTTGCCGCTGTCCCTATGCGCGAGCAAGGCAGCCTTGGAACCGGCTGCGCTCAGTTCTGGTTTCCATGAGGGAGCCATTTTTTGATCGTGGGCGAGCAAAGCAGCTTTGAGGGCGTTGTCGGGGGTGCCGTCTGGTTTCCACCATTCGATTTTGGTCTTGTTGCCAGCAGCGAGCAAGGCGGCGGTGCCAGCGGAATTGGCGGCGTCGATGCCTACAATCGGAAAGCTTGGTAGGTCTGCAGGACGAGCATGCTTTAGAGAGGCTGCGGCACCTGCGGGGATGGTCAGCGACAAGGCGGAGTGGCATTATTCAAGGTGGCGCATTTACTTGCGGACGAAATGTCCTGATTTTGGTCGCGGTCGTTTGTCAAGCGTTCGGGGCTGGTGACGTAGAGGGCTGCTGTCGAGGCTTGCTCTTGCAACTTTCTGTCTTTCTCGTCGTTGTCGTGAGCGGCCGGGTCGGGACAAGGGACTTGGACATCAGCTGGACCAAGGCCACGGCCGGCGTGGTCGGTGTGGGCGGCAGCCATGGTATGTCTGGATATAGATTGGAACAGAAATGGAAAGCTGGTTGGACGGGGTCGGGGGCGGCATAGGGTGTAGAGGGAGGCGGACTGTGTCAGATCAGAAGGCGAGGGGACAGGTAGTTAGATATGTAGCAAGGATAGAAGAGAGGACAGCTGGAGGATGGGAGGCTTGGACTAGAAACTAGGAGGACTAGGAGATGGTGGCCGTCCGGGAGAGTAGCTAGGTGGTAGCTAGCTGTCAAGGACACAAGGGTGTTGACATCATGGCTCATTGACAGACAGCCACAAGCAGGATACAGGTACATGGCATGGGCATGGCATGGCATGGCATGGGTGCAGCAGCGCCTTGCAGGTGCAACCATCCGCCAGACCACTCACTTGCTCTCGTCTCCTCACTCTGAAAACTCACATTCCTTGACACAGGCACAGTCGCATCGTCGAGCTCCACTCCACTCGACCCAAGGCCAGGGCGCCCGCCGCACTAGTGGGACCTGATCGCTGCAGGGAAAACCTATCCACACCTGACAAGTCCACTACTCCCAACTTCACCTTCTTCCGCTCTTGGAATCAGCTCCCCCTAGCCTCCCGTCGACACCACGGGTCAAACCTTGACTATTCCTGGCCTCGACGTCGCCGCCCGGCAATTTTTAGCTCTGGTACCTGGCTAAGCCCGTTCCCGCGCTTCATCGCTCAAACGAGATAAGAAAGAGCTTGGAAATAGATACAGACAGTCTCATCAACATGGCTACTACATCGGTGGCCAACTTTGAGAAATTGCTCAATTTTCGCGACGTCACGTCGCTGCTCTCCCAACCCACCAAGCTGAAACCCGGCATGCTGTTCCGCAGCGCGAGACCGGTAGGTCCCAAACACCCACCCACCTCACCTCCTGCTCCCGTCCTTCACCTCATGCGGAAAATTGAAGCAGTCAATAATGAACCCATCCAGGACGAAACCACACCCGCCGACCAATCGCTCCTGACATCGCACTACGGCATCCGCAGCGTCATCGACCTGCGCTCCCCCACCGAGCACGCCCAACAGCTCAGCAAACTGTCGCCCGACCCCTCTCGGCCGCTGGCCGCGCTGCCTACCGTCGCTGGCGCTTCGTACCACCATGTCAACCTCAACGGCAGCGCCTTCACGCGCGCCCTGACCTCCTCTCTCTCGTGGCCGTCCTATCTGTACCTGCTTTCGCTGTACACGCTAGGCTACCGCACCGAGACGGTGCGCCTCATGGCCGAGAAGGTCATGAACCCAATGGGCGTCCCGGGACTGATGCTTCTGACGCTGCGCGCGAGTGCAGCTTCCGTGGGCTCGGCGTTTACTGACATCCTCGCTCGTCCCGAGTCCTATCCTGTTTTGCTCCACTGCACGCAGGGCAAGGACCGCACCGGCCTTATGGTCATGTTGGTCCTGTTCCTTCTGGGCGAGGATCCTGCTGGCATCAAGCGGGACTACGAAGCCAGCGCCGAGGGGCTGGCGGGCGAGCGAGAGGAGCGTCTGAGGCAGATCAGGGAGATTGGCTTGATGGAAGAGTGGGCCGATGTGTGGATTGGCCTCGTCGAAGAAGTTGACGCGTGGTTGAAGAGCGAGTGGGGCGGCGTCGAGGGCTACCTGGAGTACGCCGGTGTCAGTAGGGAGGTGCAGGACCAGGTAAAGAAGATTCTGTCGGCATAGTGTATGAGATGAGGCACGAGGACACGAGGAAACGACCATGTCCGTTTGCTTTGAACATTGCATCAGTTGGAATTTTGTGGAGTCAAGGCGAGAGATACCACTAGCATTGAAATGATTGATGACCGGCACTTTATTCGTAATATATCATCAATTCGTCTTTTTACTAGTATGGACGCCAGCTTTGCATGTGCGAGGAATCCGGGTGCAACTCTTCCTAAGCCCCAAAACTATTCTCTGCATCCAGAGCAGAGGATGGTTTATGCAATCAGAGATTCCATCTTCGCCTCCAATGACGTTCGAGCTCTTCCTGCCTCTCCCCTTCTATTTGGGCTTTGTCGTTCCCTTTTGGGCCATCCCAAGAACTCAACATGATGCAGCTCTATCCCAAGCTCATCATATTGGGATAGGATGAGCAACGTGCACGTCGTCCTCTCCGGGGCGAGCTGGGTTCCAAGACCGCCCATGTGAGATTTCGTCTCGGAAAAGCGTGCAACCAAGCATCGCTTTGGTGCTTCGATAATGATACCTCATGATGCCATTTGCTTTTGCAAGACTCACGAGTTGCTCTTCCTGCAGCCCTCTCTGCAGGGACTCATGTGATTGACCAAGATTGTCAAATTTCCTTCATTTCTTCAAGACGCCGCCAAAGTCCAACTTGCGAGCCACCTTGTCCGGAGGCCTGCTATCCTCACCTGGCAGCTCGCCACCCCTCCTCTTGAGATCCTCACCCATCTTCTGCTCACCCTCGATCTTGTTCTTTTTGGGATTGGGCAGCTGGTCCTTGGGCGTCGGTCTCGGATCCGCCGTCCACCACGCATGCTCGAGGACCTGCTTTGCCGTGAGGCGCTTGTGCGGGTTCAGCGCCAGCATCGAGCGCAGCAGCGAGATGCCCAGCGGACCGATGAGGCCGAAGCTCGTGTCCCAGTAGTCGCGGGGAAGGCCGCGCTTGACCTCTCCTTCTCCCGGTTTTATGTAGCCCTCCAGCTTCGACACGCCCGGCCAGTTATCCTCGGTGGGCGTGCCGAATGTGTCGCAGATGAGTTGGAGCTGGCCCAAGTCCGTGTCACCGGGCAGCCAGAAGCGGCGGAGGACGAGCTCGGCGAAGACGACGCCGACGGACCAGATGTCGACGGCTCCCGAATAGTGGCGAGCGCGGTAGAGCAGCTCGGGCGGCCGGTACCAGCGCGTAATCACGTTGAAGGTCATCTCGGTGTATGGGTCTGCAAAGGTGCGCGCAAGACCGAAATCGGCAATCTTGACAGACCCGTCTGCCGCAATGAGCAAGTTGTTGAGCTTGATATCGCGGTGCAGGACGAAGTTGGCGTGGCACCACCAGATCCCTCGACAAACCATGCCCATCCATGCCTTGACGTCTGCTGCACCGTATGTGACGCTGTCGCTTGCGCGCATGAGGTCTTCGAGATCGCCGAGCGGGAGGAGTTCGAGCACGATGTTGAGGTTCTGCGACTTGGAGCTGTAGACAGCGTGCAGCTTGATGATGTTGGGGTGCGACAGCTCCTGCAGATGCTTGATTTCGCGGATAGCGTCCATGGCGATGCCATCCTTGAACTCGGCATTGATCTTGATCTTCTTGATGGCGACGAATGTGCCAGGTTTGTCCACCACTTCACCCTTAAACACGATGGCGTATGTACCTTCACCAAGCTTCGTGGCTGTCCGGAGGAGCGTCAGCTAGCAGGACAAGCGGGCGCCAGATGAGGGTGCGCACTCTTTTTATATCTGTTCTTGACCTCTTGGTTCAATGCTTCGGAGAGATCTTGGGGCGCATCTGCCGCTGAAGAGCTTGCAGTCCGAGGTGATGCTGCTTTCTTCGCATTGTGAAGGACCGTAAGCGCTTTCGCTTTGGCAGTGGTAATATCACTATTGGCAGAGGCCTGGTATGGGTTCGCCGGAGAGACTGCCATGATGAGCCGCGTAGGTGACAATGAGTCCCTAGAAATGGGACACAAAGTCGTTTATTGCGCGTTGTGGCTTTGGACAGTCAATCGCGGTAGTGAGCGTACTCGGGACGCCTCCGCAATAGTGGAGCTTCACTTGGGCTCGGGTGACCAAGACGCTTGCGTTTGCTGTAGACGCCCGAGAATGGGAGCTCGACCGGGCATGGACTACCTCGTTCTCGGAGAAGTTGGCATTTGGCGCGCTTCTGCGACACAGACGAGTGTCGGTGTTGATGGGTATCTTCGTTAGCTAGGAGGGCAGGAGGTTGGATGTTTCGGCGAGTCGTTCGCCGACGAAAAGTTGCCGCGGAGCGCACCTCCACCGGCATCACCAACTGCGCTCCGCAGACCACCGCTCCCAATTTCGCGCCTAGGGCACCATTGCATCTGGGCAGGACATTCAGGTAGCACTTTTCACCATCGCTCTAGTTCTCAATGCTAATCAATCTTAATGAGACAGTCCACAAACACCACACGCGCCCACCATGATCCGCCGGCCACAGCTCTTCCAACCCGCACGAGTCACCTCGACGACGACACAATGCCTGCGCTCCCTCCACATGAAGTACCGCGAGAGGCCAGTTCCTGAGCCGACAGCCTTCGTCCCGGACGTGTCCACATTCTTGACTTTGATCGGCCGTAAGGTCAGCCAACATGCCGACAAGATACCAACGTGGAAAGACCTCTTCAGCATGACATCGGAGCAAATGCGTGAAGCAGGTGTCGAGCCGGCGCGCAGCCGCCGCTACATTATGAATTGGCGCGAGAAGTTCCGCAACGGCGAGTACGGCGTCGGCGGTGACGCGAAATGGGCAAAGGACGGCGTTGCGCAGATCAAGGTCGTTGAGAAGCCGGTCAAGAAATTGCCAGACAACGCCAAAGCAGCTGCGAGGAGGGAATTGCCATTGTTTAGAAAGCTTCGTCCCCGCCTGAGTGCTTTCGCCCGGCTACAGAAGCAGGAGGAGGCGCCCAAATTCGTGGGCCAGCTCGCTACCGTCAACACCAACGCCGGCCGCAAGAAGATCATCGTCTCTACCAAACCTGACTCGAAGACGACGGCAACGACACCGATGAAGTCTTTGAAGGTGATGGGTGCGGGCAAGATTAGGGGGACTGGTGTGGAGCTTGTCAAGGGCTCCAACGGCACGCTGGGGCAAATCAAGGTCAAGGAGGGTCTCTGGGAGGACAGGAGAGGACACAAGGTTGATGGTGGTGAGAGAAGACGCGCAGAGGTCAGGGCAAAGAAGCGGGCGGCGGCGAACAGGGAGTAAACTGATACCACGTTGTGCATAAACAACCGCCCTATATTCAAGTCTGGTATCATGTATTTTCTTGGTATGTCATTGGCATGGCGTGACTGGTGTAAAAACAATTGCAGCGAATCTCTCAGACACTTTTCTCCTTTTAATGCAAGCCAAGAGGCCCAGTCTTGCCAACGATAGAATCAGATTTGCTGTTTCTCTTCAGGTACACCAATCTGCTTTTCTCTAAGTCCTGCCATTCCGCTGCACTTGAAACTGACTTGAGCCCGATATGTCCGCAAAGTAGCATGCTTCTCGGCTACGCAGGACAATCCAAGAGGATCCAGATGGGCTTATTCTGGTCATGCAGCAGCCCAGAGGACATTTTCAACCCTTGGCCCATGATGTTCTCCTCGCTTGTAAGCTCAACTATTAGAAAGAGACATTTAGGCGACCTCATTGGGCTCTACTACCATTCGCCATCGCTTCAACGCGTCAGGTACGCCTCTTCTCACGGATAAAGATGATACACCAGTCACACTGGATAATCGGGAGAAGACGGGGCTCGGGATTTCTGCTTCAGGTTCCTGCCCCTTTTCTGCTGGAGAGAAACAATGTTTTGGGCTGCCGCGAGCACGCATAAATGTTGCCTGGCTCAGTGTTGCTGGTAGCGAGGAATTCCGGCATTTGATGTCAGACTTGTTCGTGTTCGCGAACCTGACTGGACAGTCCTTAATTTCGGGTTGTCATGGTTTTTTGTTGTTCTGAGGCACGATTTCGAGGCTGAAGTTGTTTGGGTTGGTCAATGTTGCCGTCTGTTGATGCTCTTGCTGTAATGATAGGCTTGGGTGAATTCGTGTCTTGATGCATTGCTGTCCGGCAGACCAGTAGTCGCAGACGTCGTGGCATTCGCTTTGGACAACGATGCGGTCTGTCGTATTTTCCGTAGAGGTCTTTTGACATGGTTGAAAGCTCTTTTCGCTTGCTGGCTGCAAGGTGCATGAAGAGCGTCACTAGGAATCGTTGTCAGAATGTGTCTTCTCGTTTCTTTACGTCAAGACCTAGTGGAACTTCTCGGGCGATTTGGACAGAGTCAGAGAGAGCTGCAATGATCCTCGAGCATCAG
This sequence comes from Phyllosticta capitalensis, assembly GCF_038381095.1. Taxonomy (NCBI): domain Eukaryota; kingdom Fungi; phylum Ascomycota; class Dothideomycetes; order Botryosphaeriales; family Phyllostictaceae; genus Phyllosticta; species Phyllosticta capitalensis. Next base: position 1,657,824 of record NW_027117440.1, read on the forward strand.
TCTGCATCGGTGTTTGTTGACTCCGTTGGGAAGGTCGTGAGCTCATAGGCGAATCCCGTAGAAACAGACGACTGGTGGTCTACGCGTACCTGACCGGCCTTGACCACTAACTTGGCAGTCACAGGATGTTGCCAGCATCAAGTATTTAGTGATCGAAACCTTGCCCGTGCACGCCAATCTCATGGTTTCAAGCTCAATCTACCGCATGGTTGGTTTATTCTGGCGTCCCTTGCGATACGTCCCTGGACAGCTCTTCGGACCTTTTTGTTGGCAGCGTGGATTCCAGTCGACCAAGCTTCTTTAATTGATGCGGGTGATTTGCTCTCTAGAAATGCAAAGTATCACGGAGCTGGCGCCGGGGTAGATGGATGATTGTCGTATTTGCCGAGCTTGACGGTGGGTGTTCAGGTCCATGCGTGGGGAATAGGTGTGCTGATGCAGAAGCACGGCTACTGGCCCGTTGGACATGACGATCTGGAGCAGATGGCAGCGAGGCAGCCTGCTGATGGAAGACAGAATCACGCTATACCTACAGCTCTCATGACTCGAAAGGTCTGACCAACGCTCTGGAATGACTCTGTGGCAGGGATCCAACATGGCCGTACGAAACCTTGGTCCTGCCTCGAAATCGCCATGCAGACAATGCAGAGATCGAGAAAAAGCAAAAGACTGACCATTTTCCCATGATCGCAGACTCGAAATCGCCGTGGAGGGGCTGTGCGGCTCAAAAATCTGGCGAATGGTGTCTGAGAAGAAGCCCGGGTGGAAGAATTCAGACGGGCTTAAAGTTTGTTATGACGGCAGCGGCTTCAGCTGACTTGGCAGCATGATCAAAAAAGCAAGATCCGGATAGCTGCCGAGCGCAAAGTAAGACGATTGTCGAGACGCGAGCTTCGAAAAAATGCCACTCAACTTCTGGTTCGCTCGTTGTTTCGCATGGCTTGAGCTGCCCATTAATGAAAGAGACGTTACCGAGAGCGGTGGTATTTCGGAAGCGTCTCCGCTGCAAATGCTCCAGAAGTGGTGCCAAAGTCAATGAGTAAGTCAACCAGTCGCGCAGCGCCTGATCCGGGAATACGAAGGGGTTTAGGCAAGGCGGTTCCAAGCGGAGCGGCATGAAGCCGCTGGCGGATGTAGTAGGCGGGCGGAGGCATGTGGACGTGGTCTTGAGCACAGGAGAAGTTGTAACGTCGAAAGAAAAGTCTCCGGTAAAGGTGCAGTTTGACGGCAAGGGCGTCTGATGTCCCAATGGGGCGGCACGGCATGACTGGTGAGCGGAGCGGACCTCTCCGTGTCCTCAAGTAAACTGTCAGAGACTCGGATTTTCCATTGTCCATGAGCTTGTGTGCCGCATCCGTCGTTTTCTTTCCAATTCACTCGGGCGACAGGGTCAGAACTACATCAGCGGGTTGCTCTGATGCTTATCGTGCATAGGCTTAGGTTAGCCATTCGACATGTAGCGGCTCTGCGTTGGATCAAGCATGTTTGGTCGCGACAGTCCAGACAGCAAATTTCACAGAGGGAGACGACGATGCCGCACAATTCCGGTCGACGTTTCTACCTACCGTGGACGATTTCTAGTGTTGGACGCGAATTGTGGTGGAGGCCTTGTCCCTGCTGGTGCCGACATGGATCGAAGATGGCCTCTCGGCACGCTACCCAAAGCGGCAACAGAGGGCAGAGGGAGGCTGTCGCTGCGCGCAGAGAACGAAGTAAGATGACGGCCTAAGGAGTGTAAGGACTATCTTGTGACTCTCCATCTTTTTCATCATAATGGTGCAAGTTGTAAAGGCAGTAAGTGTCAACTCAAGGCCAAGCAAAAGACGTAGCCAGGGCCATGGCCGTACCGCGACCAGGGGCAGGGGCAGAGGCCAGGTTGGTGGTTCATGCAGCTCCCTGATCTCGATTGTGACTTCAAGGCTTTCGCATATGGTGTTTTTTCGAGTCGCCACTGTTCGGCATTTTAAACTTGACTGGCGTTGGAGCGCGGCATGCCGTCATCGGCTTTGAACCAGGTCGGCTGGGCTTATAGCTAGCGGTGTGGGTGCGTGCGTGCAAAAGTGCGATCTCACGCCTCACAGTCGATTTCGGCTGCCTCCCCGGCGAGTAATTGATCGTCTTGACTTACCTCAGGTCGTCAATGCCCACCTGCACCTGCACACCAACGTCCACCAGGTGCCTGGACCAGCATTATTTGGTGTCGTTTGTGTGGCCCCGATGCGCCCGCTGCCCCGGTCCACACAACGCGTGCTGCTGCTGAGCTCTCTCGCTCTCTGTTCGACTCTTCATCAACCTCACAACTGCCGCCGCCGCCACCACTACCATCATCACGACCTCGACGCGCTCCCCCGCCCGACTCCATGTCCATGCTACCTCACGCCTCCTAGTCCGACTTTCCTCCCAACCAAGACCGTTGCCGACTGGAGCCCGCCCATGGTCTGGTATCCAGTCTTCTCTGCCGACTTTGCCCTACTGGACGTGTCGGGCTAGCATTACTTCCTCGGAGGCGACGCCGTCTCCCCTGCTGCTCCGGACTGGACAAGCCTCATCGCCTGGGACAACTTTCTCGTCCACTTCTACGCCTTCATCAATGCTCCGCTTTTGTTCACTTCGCGGTGCCCATCGGTCCTATCTTGACGGCCAGCCAGTATTCAACTTTGCGCGCAGTCCGCTCCTGCCACCCCGGTTGAGTCAGCTCGCCGTCTACTCTACAACGGTTGCATAACACCAGCTCCAATATTTTCGACACTGTCACTGCTTATGGACTGAGCTCTTCCTGCATTCTTCATACGAGCCATTCTCTTCGCTGCTAGCGTCTTTGCCTCTGCACCATTTGCTCTCTTGTACCTTTTTGGTCTACCTTATTTTTTTTCCAGGTGGTGTTCGAGCGTTCGAGGCTAGACCCGGGCCGCCGCGCTCATACCGGTTCCGACTTTTTTCCACATCACCACTACACGCATCCAAGGGCGCATCTGGGACTCCGGCCGCCAAATCCAAAGCTGCAGAAAGCTGTTTGCCGTGGTCCAATCTTATCCTGGATTCGGCGTGGCAGTCGCACGCCCAAATTTCTTCAGCGCACGTGCGCGTGGTTGCGGCGCGGAGTTCGCCGCACCAAGGCTGAGAAAATCGACATCTTCACTAATTGATCCGCCAAAAACTCTACTTTCCTTCATGACCGACCTGAGACAGAAATTGGAGCAACTGGGCCTGACGCAGTACTTTGAGATCTTTGTCACCGAGGGGTTCGACACGTGGGAGACCGTCTTGGACATCAGAGAGTCCGATCTGTAAGATTGTCTCCTGTCAGTCGTTGCCTCGCTTGCTTACCAATTTCGTGCAGAGACTCTCTGAATGTTAAACTTGGTCACCGCAGAGTAAGTGCTCAAACATTACTAAATTCGTTGGTACCGATTTTTTGCAAGATCAGGGCTAAAACTATTGCAGAAGCTTCAACGCGCCATTGCCGAGACACGAGGTATTCCATTAGAGCGACTCGACCGTCCGTTACCACATTTGCAAGCAGCCTCGAGTGTGGATGGTTCATATCGCAGCGATGATTCAGCATCTGAATCAAAATCAGGCACCAAACGCGCAAACCCTCCCTCCAACAATACGGGAAACAATCCAAAACGCAAATATCGTCGCCACCCCAAACCGGACGAAAATGCTCCTGAGCGTCCGGCATCGGCTTACGTCATATTCTCAAACCGTGAGTACCCTGCGCAGTTGGCGTAGAAGCATCTCACTGATGGATTCGAAGAAATGAGAGAAACTTTGAAGGGGCAAGAGCTTACCTTCACGGAGATTGCCAAGTTGGTAGGCGAGAGGTGGCAGACTCTTTCCCCTAACTCGCGAGAAGCATGCGAGCGCCAAGCTGCAACCGCCAAGGAAAAGTACTATGCGGAGCTCTCCGAGTACAAAAAGACTCCCGAGTACGCCAAATATCAAGAGTACCTTGCCGACTTCAAGGCAAAACATAGCCTGCCCCAGTCAAGTACCGGTCAGTCCGCATGACTGAACGATTGAGCTGCTGCTGACTGGACTTTAGAATTAAAGCGCCCCAAGGCGGACGACAACACAAAACCAGCACGCAGCACCAGTAATGAGCTTTTCGACAAATCCGCCAGAAGAAGGGACAGCGACGCCTATTTCACCCAGAGCACGTTATTGCATCGTCGCTCCGGATCCAGCCCACCGCCTGGCCCACACCCACGCCCCGGTGGACGGCAGCTTGCGTCCAAGTCGACGTCACCTGCAGGTTTCAGTCATTCAGGTATAGGATCTCCAGGCCTGGCCGGACATTATTCTCCCATGTCGGCGTCTCCCACCTCAGCAACTGTGTTCAAAGAACCAGAATATTCGCACCCCTCCACTCCCACGCAACCTGAAGTGCGCGACAGGCCCCAGGAAGCTCCTTATTCATCTTTACATAACTACGCGTTCCCTCGAGGAACCGCTCCGTCATTGACCTCAGTCTACGCAGGGTCCGCTCCCGGCGACCGGGATCCCTCTTCGCGACGTATCCGCCGCGAGTCCTCGTCGTTGCCCTCCTTGGTGCACGACGACACCACCGCCACCACTTTATCGTCCGAGAGTGGTGGTGGTAGTGTTGGTGGTTACCCTCCCAACAACAGCAATCCGTCCTTGCCTCCCCCACAAACAACCTTATTACCACTTCCAGATGTTCAGAAAGCGCATCGTGTCCTACCACAACCAATTCCCTCATCTCTTGCAATCGTACATTCGCCACTTGACGCCCCGCGACAAACAACTATCGGTGCTCCTCCGCCACCGAAACCACCGGCTGCATTTCCCCCGCCTTCGCAACAGTCTCAGCCGCACGATACTCGGCAGAGCTCTTTGGCAGTTCTCCTTCGTGCCGGCGAGATGGCGCGAGACGCAGATCCTGCGCCTCCTGGTGGCAAGGAGTATCCACCGTAGTATCTACATGGCAGAATCAACCTAGTGAGCAAGGTCGTTCAGGTATAGCGGAAGGTCTCGGTCGAGACCTCAGAATCTTTTCTTTGGTTCAATCGATTTTGAAAGAAAAAAAAAACTACATTACGCATTTCATCCAGATGATTCGCGGTTACGAGAAGGTGAGCTGGAACCTGCGGTGAGGGAACCAGGTATAGCAAGACGGGAGTCGTCATTCAATTCGGCGCTTTTGCATCAACTTTCAGTTATTGGAAATGAAGCAGCTACAGGACTTTGATTCGGATTAAGGTCTAGCACGACAGGTACAGCAGTTTTTGCTGCTCAACATGAGACATCTTCGACAAATCTCATGGGTTTAACGATTACGAGAAGGCGGAAACAGAAGGTTCAAGACTGCATCAAAAAGAAGATTCAATTCAGGCACACATGAAATGCTCGAAGTTTGCGACTGGGGGGGATTTTTCGCTTGCCGTGGTCTCTGGCTCGAACATCTGGAAAGCATCCACTTTTCGCGGTCGACCGGCACAAATTCAGACCTCAAGACGCGGGCAGTTTCCATGTCGGGTAATTGATAGTGCTTCAAGTCGCCTGCGGGCTCGCTGTCGCCACAGTAGCAGATCCCACGTGGCACGTCGCACGCCAAACGTTATCGATCGATACTGGGGGTGTCTTGGGGTGTCCAAATCAGAACAGCGTCTGCGCTGAAACTGAGGTTGGCACCTTTGCGTCGGGTATTTGCCACCCTCTGACGCCAGAATGAACCATCTGGAAACACCCCTGGTCGACGCCCGGACCAATCACAGGGAGGAATTCACGGACACGACAATTTTTCCCATCGCGGCGCCGGACACCAAGGCCGAGGTACCAGCCAATTGACGAGGCGATCGGTCGAACTTTTCTTTTCGCCTCGAATTTTCCATCCCCCACGCAATCTCAACGGGGTCGTCGTCGCCACGACGGCCTCCACCACGACTGCAGCATTACTTCGCCGCCTCTGCGCCAATCTTTTTTTCTCTTTTCTCTTTTCTCTTTCTTTTTTCTTTTTTTCTTTGGCATCACCAGGTATTGTCTGAATTATAGACCAAGCCGTCTGGTTCTATCACTCAGCCGGACTGACTTCTCGCTCATCCACTACCGTCTCGTACTGTGATGCAAATGGGGATGGCGGGAGCCAGTGGTCCGGAACCACCGGGGCGGACCGAGCCGAGAGGAGGCCCCGGTCAAGAGGTGATAGTCGGACGGACCAGACGGCTGGTGAGAAGGCAATTGGAAGAAATGACTGAGCACGTGCAACACATCCTACAAGCAAGCGACACTTTGCGCCCGCCAGCCAGCGCGTCCTCCATCGAGGGGATAACAAGAGGAGGACGAAATACGCATTTGGGAAATTCATTCCGGACAGCCTACCTATCAACGACAACAACGTCCATCGTGCCGACACGTCGATCGGACGGACGAATCCCTCATCATACACCTACACTGTCCGCTTTTGGTTCCTGCGTCGAGCGTGCGCACAAGCTGAATTTTGATTATTTAGACCTCAGCGGTGGGAGCGGGAAGAGCCTTTGGTCTCTGCCCTCGTGGGTAGGGATGAAAGTGGGGGTTGACTAGTTGGGTAGGGGAGCATCTTGTTGGTTCGTGGAGGGTCTTCGGCTTGTGCTCCCTCCCCTCGTCTCTCTCCCCCCTCCTCTTCTTTGCTCTTCCTCTCCTGCCGGATCGATGGTCGCTTCGCCTTTCCCCGCCCCTCTCTCGCCTCTTGCTTTCTTGCACTTCCCTTTTCCGAAACAGGTTGGACTGGGGGCTCGCGAAAGAAGGATCCAGAGTGTCGAAAGAAAGGGCGGGGACGAGAGCAAGGCACCTCGTCATCACAAACGAACAAGAGAAGCGAAAGAGTGAAGAGTATTGGAAATATTATTTGTTTAACTGGGTCTCACGACTCAAACAACCGTGCCGTCCGTGCTCGCGGGTTGCCGGTGGTATCGGCTGAGCCACTGCGGTCTTCCTCCGCTCTGGCTTAGTCGAGATCAACGCTGCTCCGGGACCGGACGGTGACTGTTGGCAGAATCAGCCAGGTATTTGATTCTTGTCCGGGGAGGGGGAGAGAGGAGGGAGCAGCAAGAGGGAGCAGGGGATTTGAAAGAGCATGGAGCCGGATGAAGACGTTGGAATCAACGGCAAGGGGGACTGGAGACGCCCCTCGGACGAACGGGAAGGGGGGATTAGAATTGAAAGCAAAAAAGGGGGGATTTGAGTGGGTTACGGGACAGCCGACAACCACTTCTTCCGCGTTTCCACCACGCCTCCGGATTGAGCTTCGACAACGACCGACAACGATAGTCTCGTTCAGCCGTCATCCAACATGACAATTTCCTGGATCAACAACCAACCCACCATCCTCGGCGCTTGCTTGGTCGGCCCTCAAGAAAAGCAAAAGAGTTCGGATTTGGATACGACCTTTCGCCCCATCATTATCACGATGCCGGACATCCGACTCGGGCCACCATGCAAGCTGCGGGCGGAGCGTGCAGACAACGTAGACGACAATTTCTATTCTGGCCATCGCACGCGTGGCGCCCTGCTTGGGTTCTGCATGGTGGCGCTCCTCAGCCCACATGCGTGCGTCGTTGCACTTGTGTTCCCGTGCCGGAAGCGCTGGGTTGGGGTTTGGGCTGGACGCCGCGAACTGCGAATGCCGAGCCGAAGGCCCGGCGCGCGGACAGTCGGGACGGATTTTGCGAGCTGGAGCGCTTTCGTGGTCGTCAAAGAACGAGGATGGGGTATGGAAGTCGTCCTGCGGGAGGTTGGAAGGGCAGGTGGAAAGGGTCTGGCCAAAAGAGGCGGTGATAGGGGTTGCAGACGCGAAGGCCTCGGGTGAGGCAGGATATGGCGCCATGATAGAGGGGGCTGCCATGATGACGGCTGCGGCAGCGTCGTCGGGAAGAGCTGGGCCATGCATCCTTTGCTGCGGTCATGAACGGTTGTTTTTCTGTTTCTCTTCCACGACTTGGGGACATTTTGGGGGGTCTTCTGCGCATTACACATTCTGGAGACGACATTTTCTGGCTTTTGTTTTTTCTTGTCCGCGGTTACGACATGACATCTCGATTTGCGATGACGGTTTTGCATACCCACGGCCATGATGAGAGCGGATCGGATTCAAAAAGGAAGGGAGGCTTCCATTCTTGGTTTCTAGTTCTAGCGTCGCTTGGTTTTGTTTGACTTGATTATCACCTTTTCTAGACTTCATTTGGCAGAGGCAGAGCACTTTTCGGTATCATCAGCACGTTGTATTCGACTTCATCTTTTTTCTTCGATGAGGAGGCGATTCCCCTGCTATGATTAAGAGACGGCCAACACACGACAGAGGGAAAAGGAACGAGACTCTACGCTCTTCGTTCGGGATGAGACTTTCTGTGGTGTCACCAAAAGATACCTTGAAAAACACTTAATCCAGCTCTGGCAAGCACAGTCCGTCGCCGTTGATGGTGGCGCTGACGTTGTGATTCGGTGCAAGGAATATGTCTCGCGTATCGCGGACAAGGTTGTTGCCGCCCGCCCTCTCACACCTTGATCAGGTGGCACTCTTACCGCGGGCGTAGCACAGAACATACATCATATCCGTATCTGCTTGCGCTCTGACAAGCCTGGCTGGCCTCTCCACTGGCCTCTCCACTGTGACGCCCTGGATCTTTCATGGTCATCGGGCTCCTGTCTTTTTTTCGCCAACATGACGTCGGAGTGGGAGAGACACAGACCGGTCTCGACAAAGCTTGGAGCCGTGTCGAGCTCTTGAGGTTACATGTGGGACATGTGGGATTCGGGAAACATGAGGAACCGCTTTTCTGCATCGCATCGACCGATTCCCATGTCCAAAACTGGATTCCTCGTTCCCCAGGCCACGGTCCGCGGATCTTGGTGGGCGCGATGGAGCGAGGGGGCGCCAGCCCGCTGGGGGCTTCCTTGGGATCTCGGTCGTTTGGCCTGATTCTGTGGCAAACACAAACAAGCTTCAATCACAAGGTCGGTGAGCATTCGGAATCGCTGACGACGTTCTGGATGATGCTCTATCGTCTCCTAAGCTGCAGGCGTCCCTGTGTGGCGTGAGCGAGCAAAGCCTCTCAAGTCAGCAACGGAGTGGCATCCGGTACGTATTTGAAGACAAGAGTACAAAGACGCGAAGAGCTCGCCCACGCGGACTGACAGTCAAGGACGGGAGCTCGTTCCCCTGCAGCCTGCAGTGCCATTGTCGACTGCTGCTGTGTGAGCACTGAGACGAGGCTGACGACCTGAGCACATGCTAGCTGATATATGCTGTGGAAATGCGCTAGATTGCCCAATGTATGCCGGCGCTCACCGCCACGAGGTTTATCTTAAAGAGCTTTTGGTCAAAGGTCTGCTGTGAACGAAGCTATTGCGATGTGCCGCCCAAGAGGTGAGAGGGGCGATGAAAATGAAGAGTAAGTTGAAAGATGTGGATCTTTTGCGGTAGGAGTACTTTCATGACTCGTGTAGAAATACACGGCTTCCCGATGAAGCGCGTGCCCGCCTTGGCCGTTGGCGCAGTTTGTGCTCCCGGCCGGCGGTAACTGTACATCTCATGTGCAGATTCGACCTTGGCTTCACTTTGGCTTCGCCCTCACCCTTCAGCTCGTCATGGACCATTCGGAGAGCTTCCCCGCCTCGAGCTGCTGCGTCTTCCTCATGGCCTCCCGCGTCTCTCATCTCCGGTCGCGCCTCAGAACGGGCTGCCGCTCCGCGCCCCCGCCGATGACTGCTTCTCGCGACATGGTGGCCCACTGACAGCGGGGGCAACTCTCATTATCTCGTCGGAACCTGCAAATTAAAGACCTCTTGAGCTCCTCTATAACAGCTGCTTTCGGCTCTGCTGACGCAGATGCCGTTTCGCATCCTCTCTAGCGAACTTGTCGTCGCGTTGACTTGATCTGTGCCTCGAACCCTGCCTATTCTTATACCCACGGCCAAGCTCGATGATGATTTAGCTCGATTGAAAACTGACCTTTCTGCGCTCCCTCGAGTTTTCGACGGGAGAGACCACCATGGCTCATGCTTCACCGAGTCGCCTACTGCGCTTGCGCGCCCTCAAATCGCAGGACCTGCCGCCTCACCCCATCATACGACCGACCTCTTCGAATTCCGTCGACCTCTTCCAGTTCATAAGAGATGTCCTTGACGACGGCGTCAAGTTCGCCGAAGAAGTCGTGCCTGAGACGTTTAAAGAGGGCGCCGAGAAAACGGCTGCGCCGGCCACCGCCAAGGTGCGGATACTGGCGCGAGACATGAAGAAGGACGAGCTGCCTCACCTGGATGCCAAGGGCGAAACTTGGTTTGCGCGGCTCAGCATCCACGAGAACAAGGCGGCGGAGGGAACGGCAACCATCGACGAATTCGAACTTGGACTGCGGCAACAACATGCGACGAATGAGATGATTTACACGCCGACGATTTACGACGCGCATTTGGTCGCGGATTGGAGTGATTTGATGAACGTCGCTGGCCGCAGTGTGGGCGGTGGCTATACCGACATAACCATGCAAAGTGAGTGGAATCTTTCCTTGTGGCTTCTGAATAATTTCGACACATTACTGACGTCATTGCAGTCTACGAAATGGCCCATCAACTCCCATTCCCTCTGGCAAACCGCGCCTTCGCCCAGCTCATAATCACGGCCAACACCTCTTCCGACTCTTTTGTTGTTGTGCAGATACCAGTCGACGTATCAGACCTTCCTGAAGCTGAAGTGCTCTACATCAACGGCCGAAATAGGCGAGATGGAGAAAGCTCGTTGAAGAAGAAAAAGACCGTTCACGGTGAATACGTCAGCGTCGAGCGCGTCAAAAAGACTGAATCAGGCGATATCTCGTGGCTCATGGCGGCGTCAAGTGATGCGAAAGGAGCAGTCCCGCTTGCTGTGCAAAAGTGGAAATTGCCGGACGAGATCACCAAAGATGTCGGGGTGTTTATCAAGCATTGCGCTGAACAGAGAGCGAAGTAGCTGTCGACTGTGAAGCCTGTGAGCGGGGGCTTCTGAGGCGTGCGACAGAGGAGACATTAGGCAAGTTTGCGCCTGGAAGTCTGAGCATTATTTCTTTCCATTTTCATCGAGATACCACTTGAATACATTCACGGCCGCACATGTTGGACACGGCCGTCAAAACAAGCAACAGACCCTGATTATGCGTTTTCCCGTCAGCAAAAAGTAGACCCTTGGCCTGATGAACTGTTTGCTGTCAATCATGAAGTTGAGTTTGGAAGAGAGGGTGTGATTTTCAGCCGCAAGCAATTGACAGCTGAGCTGGTTTCACCATTGCTGAATGCCGCACAGTGATTGGCTCATGAGGCAAGGGCGGAAAGACTGCCGCCAGCCCGGAAGCCTGGCGGAGATGAGGGACAACGGCGCAGCTTGACAACTTGGCTTGAACAAAAAGGGCAGCCGTTACAGCTTCGTAGAGTTCCAACAGTCTGCGGCTCAGCGCTTCAGCTCACCGTTGAGCATTACTATTTTTCTGAGTCGCGGTACCCGCGGCCAAGAGGACGGTAGCATCAAGAAGGTTGGTCTAACATCCCGCCCGCGTGCTGCGCGCTAAGGTACGTCACCTGCCGCTGACTTTTGCGGACAGGACGGGAGCTATCTTGCCAACTTCCTGCCGTTTTCATTCTTCGCCTTATTCGGTCCAAGTTCTATCTCTGTCTCCGTTGGTTGATGTTGGGTCGTCGCTTGTTGTCTCTGTGCTTTCCTTTCTGAGCATCGACTCGCTACAGCTTCCTGTGTCGTTTGCGAAGAACCTCCCCGCATTAGCTCGCTCGCCCTACCTGTGAGGCTGGACCAGTCGGCGCTCTTGTCGCTGTCGAGATGCAACCTTTTTATGGAAGTGTACCAACTACAGATCAACAGCCGATGGCTCCTTTTTCCAATATGCGGACTGCTACAGTCGCCGGCAGCGGAGGTGGGTACATCATCGCAAAACGTTGCGCTCCGAGCTCCCAAGTCCACCAGACTCATCATCTCAAAAGGTCCAATTCAGGATCCCTACCATGGGCAAAGTCCACATGCACGAGGAGGGCGAACTGATTTTCCACCTCCACCTCCAGTCCCGCCTCCACCACCACATCCTCCGAATCACCACGCGGGTCCGCCGCCGGTATACAATGCGACAAAATATCGACAAGGCTCTCTCAAACAGCCCGCCCCACAAGCTCCGGTAAGACCGCGCAAATCCAAATTGAGAAATATGACTGAGTCCAAGTCTGTACATTTAGCATCCCGTGCCTCCCTACTCTGCACAAGCAGGCAATTGGAATAGAGCAAGCGGCGCCGGTAGTCAACCCTTTCGACAGAGTCCACCGACGGGCGCGAATTATCCACCACCACCTCCTTATCCACCAGCAAGATCTCAGACCCTGAATCAATCGGCGCATCCTGCTGCGATTACAAATGCACCAGCTTCTCAGCAACATCAAGCGTACCCTCAGGCCTTTAATGGACCTGCCGCACCGCATAGGCAGTCCACGATGCAGCATCAGCCATCGCCGTATAACTCTGAGATTGCAAGCAACACAAATCCTTACTACAATTCCGATACATCTCCTCAGGGGGCGCCTACGCAATTCCAACCACCAAAACCGCCTCTTCCGCAACGCAGCAAATCCAAATATGTTCCGGAATATGCTCAGCCTGGTCAAGCTCCCTCTGCCTCGGAGTATGCCGTGAGTTCGCCTATCGACGTTGCTGGTCCTGGACGGCTTGCTCACCGAGCGGGCTCGAACAACTCAAATTCGAATACGTCACATAATCACTGGCATCACTCGAGCGCCAGTCATTCATCTGGTTCAAATGGGGCCCACTCGGCCAAGCCACAGCAAATTCTTGCGAATCCGCCTGCTTCGCAGCAGAATAGCTACCCTCGCCACGGCTCCATGTCGATCTCATCATCTTCTCCCAACACGACTGCCACGAGTTCCAACTCTCTGCCGTATCCGGAGACGTCCACTTTTCCAAACCCAGCGGCATGGAGAGTTCAAGAGTACGATGGGCGGCCTTCTTCGTCTCCTGAACAGAGGCGACAGAGTTTTGGGGCACCCAGCTTTGGATCATCTGGCATGTCGCCAAATCTTCCAAGACGGCGCAAGAGTCTGTCCAATTCAAATCGACCGGTCTCGCCCTTGGTAGATTCGCCAACGCCGTTTTCTCTGAAGAAGGGTCTGGCCAGGGGTAGCAGCGTGTCCAGTGTGTCCAGCGAAAAGTCTCAGAGAACTTCGTCAATAGCAACGGAAGGAAGGACGAGTGCTTCAGCTCTCGGCGGAGGTGCTCCTTCGGACTGGGAATACTACGCGCCAACAACCCCGGCTGATGAGGTCGATGACAAGGGGCCTATTGAACTCCCCGCCAACGACTATTTTGGCAAAATCAAGCCTACAGGTGGCAGCAAGGATGAGGTCATGCACGAACTTCCAGCTGAGCCAATCACCAACGGACCAACTCAGAGGCACGAGTCGCTTTCAAACTCTCAGAAGACACAGCCTTCGAATCCGAAGACGAAAGCTCAAGCGCCGGGAATGATGGATTCCAAGCCAAATCCGACAGACAAAGGCAATTCATTGGGTGCGAGCGCCAAACCAGTAGCCAGTGGAGAGCCGAGCAAGCTTGCGCCAGGCATTGGGTTGTCGTCGAAGTCAACGATTGCTTCTCTCGCTGCGGCCAGGGACGAGGCCTCGCGAAGTCCCAGACCAAAGCAGCCTTTGTCGAGCTCGAAACCGCCATTAGCTCCAAAGCTCCGTGCTAAAGATATCATCCCCGATCTTGACGACTGGTACCAAGATTCTCTCGACATTTTCATCCAGGCATTGAGAGATGAGTCTTTTGCGCCAGACGGTCCAGACAAGAGAAAGGCCTTTATCGAGTTTGTCATGTACGAGTCGGAGCTTCGCAACCTTCCTATTCCCTGGGAGGAGTCTCTAAGATTTGACGACGGCTCGGAAGTAGGGCACACTGAGACGCGCTCTCATGAAAGTGAGGTGGTGAAGAATTCTTTTCATGGACAGCGCGGTCCCAAAACGACTCTCGAGATACCCACGACACCGATTGAGCGGATCGACGAAGACGATGAGGAGTACAGTCCGGGCGGAAGGCCCATCATACCTCGACCTCCTTTTGGAGCCAATAGACCAAGTGAGCCTTCTAAGTCGACTGGAAATAATGACAACTCTGCTGCCAACAGCGAGACTTCGAGCCAGCCCCCTATCGCAACGCCAACGAGCTCCAAATTTGATGAATCCTCGACTGTCGCTCCGTCCCCGCTCAAATACAAGGCATTTCAGTCAGACACTTCCGAGCAAAGTTCAAATCAACCATCACTTCGCGCATTTGTGGCTTCCCCAGAGACTATGGATGCGGACACCAGTAATATGTTCCCAATGCCGCTGGCTCCGCGACCGAAATCGTCGACACCGGGCCCTTCTTCGAAGCCGCCAAATGCTACGGCCACAGCAGAGACGACCATTTCGCGTCTCAAGTCGCTGCTGGAGAATTTGCCAGTGAGCCAAAACGCCGGTGATCATCCTCTTGTTCATCATGTCAACTCGACTCTGGCTGCCATTCCAGACTCTGAGCCCTACTTGAGATCTATTCGGCTCGCCTTTGGGTCTCAGGAGAGAGACAAACGTGAAAAATTTGAAGCAGAGAGGCAAGAGCGGCAAGACCAAGCCTCGCGTCTCAACGACGAACTCTTTGATGACAATGAAATCACGTTTGCTCAACTCAAAGAACGCGAGAGAAACGAGAAGGAGGCGGAGGCGGCGAAGGCCAAGGCTGAGGAGCATGATCTTTACGAGGAGTACGCCACGCAAGTCTTTGACAAGTCATACGCCCGGCTGCATGACGATATCGGCGTGGCCATGCAACTGCTCGAGGAGCTGGATGCCGCTGCTACAGCTGCCGAGCAGCGTCTGAAAAACGACTCGTGTGCGGCCGAAACGTCGTCCTCATCAACATCGGCAGATTCATACTCGGCGAATCCACCGACTCTTGCTACTTGCGCCAAAATCTTGTGCTCGATTCACGCCTTCCTCGCGGCTCGCCATGCCCTCGTTGCTGCCGCTGTTTCTGCCCGCGACGCTCGGTATGCGCGTGCGGCTTTTGCTCCAGCGACGGCGGCGGGTGATCAAGCCAAATTGAAAGCGCTTGAGTCACACTTTGGTCATGCGCAGGCGGAGGCATCGTTGCGCGCATCCAAGGAAGCATTCGATCTGGCCAATGGAATAGAGAAGCGTTGCGCCGCTTGGACTGACCTATGCCAAATCAAGGGCGAAGAGTGGATGACCGCCGTCGCCAGCGCTCTTGAGGAATTGGCTCGGGAGAAGGTTTCTCGCGGAGACATTGACTCCAAGGTCTTGGAAAACATAACCAAGGGCATCCAGGCCTGGACACAAGAGTTGGTCACGCTGATTCGCAAGAGCGGCGAGGTGACGAGAGAAGTCCGGCGCAAAGAGGGCGTCATGAAAGTGGACAAGGCAGCCGTCGACGGTCTCGCGAAAGAGGAAAAGAAGGAACTCGAGGAGCATGCCAAGAAGGGTGTTGATGCCGTCGAGGCTGAAGTCGACCAAAAGGTGGACGACGCAGTCCGCTTTGATGGCGTCAGACAGCGCATCGCCAGGGCTTTGGATGGAGTCGGTGGAGGAAATCACGTCAAGAGGGCCAACTCGGTCCTGGCAGAGCCCAGGAGTTGGATCGGGAAGTAGACTCGGGCATGGGTTTGAGTCTGGTTCGAAGAACAGTGGACGAGGTCCTGCCTTCCACATGCTCTCCCCTGATTTTCTTCCTGTTCCTATTTGAGCGCGCTGGTCGCCGATGATTGTTGCAGCGTTCAGCGAGTTTTCTTTCCTTATGACATAGGTAGTCGCTTTCTTCTGTCTCTACACATGTATGACAAATGGCGGATCATTCGGCGTTGGCAAAAGGGTATTTGGTTTGGGTCACAAAGATGGGAGAGGACAAGGGTCAATTTGCACACGTCATTCACTGGGCAAAGAAGCGGCTGGGATATCGCTCATTACACGACTTCTTAAATAAATACGATTGGCACAACACCAATAATTTCGAGCTTTGTGCATGGGGTGTGTCGTGGTTTCTTCCTGCCATTTTGGGAACTCACGGTGTGGTAGCGAGCTCGGATATTCGCCCCCGCTCCGCCATCGGCCCGAGGTGCCTGCTGTTCGAATTTTTGAGGCCTGCCGAACACTCCATCATCGCCGTTCTTGAAACTTTCCTGCATCTAGATGCTGTGCGATGAGTTGCTTCTCAGGGGAAAATTTTGAGGTATATAAACGCATTAAGCTTTCTTTCTTTCGTCCTTGGTTCTATAGTGTAGTGGCTAGCACATGGGATTCTGAGCTCATCAGGACATTCCCATAACCCCGGTTCGATCCCGGGTAGGACCTTTCGTGGATTCCTTTTGCCAGGAGGCTCTTTGGGGATTCATAATGATGTACTGAGGGGGTCAGGGGTGTGGTGTTGAGATGGGAATATTTTTGTGATGTGAGAGGGAGGCGCGATGGGCAGGGGCGGTTGCCGAGGCAGGAACGATGGGAACACCACAACATTATCACGCGTGTTGACTGGCTATTTGGATTCTCCTGATTGCTCCTTCCTTTTTTGGGTTCGTACTTTGGAAACAAGGTGAAGAAGCATCAGGGGGAGAAGTGGCATTGCAAGTGCGATTTGTGTTACACCAGAGTTCCTGTGGAACGAAGAAAACAAGAGACCGCTCTCTGTTCGAGCAAGCTACGACAAGAGTCTTGTTGTTGAATTCCTCGCTATGGAAGAATGAAGTTGTGAATTTGGTCGTGAGAGAAAGCAAGAAATGCTCAAGGAGAGGCTAGGTGGCCGCTCATTGGTCGCCGCCGATTGGCTACGTCACCAACAACGTACTGACCGCTGCTGCCTTCATCAACACCTTCACGCTCCATCATACGAACAACACCTTACACCTACAAGATCATCACAATGTCGACGCCACTGGATCGGCTCACACAGTCAAGAGTATCTCCCCCCGCCGACCAACTCCCATCATCCCAGCTGACGCGTGATCTCAGGGCGCATTCCTAAGTACTTTCAATAATCTTGGCCACTCAAAACACAAGCATTTCCAGCTAACGCGTTCACGAAGCATTCGCGGGCATCATCACCGCTGCCACGGCATGGACGATTTGGGGCGGCGACATGTTCCCCCGCGAGCCTGATCCGACTGGAGGTAACTTCTGACGTCTCCATCCGTGGCCGGTCCCCAACTCAATATTCAACAAATGTTTTCTTCATGATCAAAGAAAAATCTCTGCTGACATTTGATCTTTCAAGACCCTGAAAACTGGACCGCCACGGAACTGAAGAGGTGGTTGAACAATGTACGGTCAACACTTCCGCTTCCATGTGTCTGTGATTATTGACGCCATATCTAGCGGAACTTGATGCCAAACCACAATGCGTCGAGGGCCGAGCTGGTGGAGCGTGTCAAGGCAAACATGCGGCTGCCGCCTCGGCAGTGAGGGAAACGTCGAAACGGGTGGTCAAAGTTCGGATCCAGAGCTCCGTCATCAAAATGGATTGTGTACGTCTTGGCTCCCATATCGAAACATGCTCGTGCCTGTGGAATGTTGTCATGATGTTTTATCTCGAAACATTGTCCGCGTGCGTCATAGGCGTCTGGAGCGTCCCCATCGAATGCCCCGAGACAAGGTTGGAAGGCATCCAATAGCCTTGGATCTTCGAGCCACTCATGATGGACGGTTTCTGCGGCTCGCGGATCCTCAAACGTCCTCGTCGGCTTGGCCACGTGCGGAATCCGGAAAGGACGTCAGATGGTCATCACTCGTGTCGTGTATTGGATTTCGAGGCGATCGGCTGGGCAGGCGAATGCCGAGTGTTGCCATGTTTGTTCTCGAGGAATCAAGATGATCGATGGTACGACGAGGCGGTGCAGTAGTAATATTGCAACTCGAGGTCGAGCATTTTCTCCAAGGAGAGAGAGGACAAAAATAGACCAGCACCGCCACACGGGATGCCGAACGACTTTGCGGCCAGACGGCCCGAGCTCCTTCCGCGTCTCTCCCTCCCTGTCGCACACGAGCCACGAAATCGTGTGCCCGCCTCGGACCTTCGACTTCTTTGCTCCACGCCCATCGTATTCGGCGGGCATGCAAATCCCCACAGCCGATCTTCTGTGTGCTTCCACTTCTGCACCCTTCGAAAATCACTGCTTCGGTCGCCTGGTGACGACCGAATGACCCCAGACCCGCCCGAATTGTGACTGCAAAGTGCAACCGCCGCACCGGTTTCCGCTTCATGTCCCGAAGGAGAACCTCGGCCGTAGTCCTCGTGACTGTAAAGAGACGGTGTGCTGTGTGGATCAAAGAGCAGAGGGACTTTTGGAACCATGCAAACGCGCAGCTGGAGCAGGCATGAGAGCGAGCGCTTGGCGGAAGCGGAGAGTCCTGTTGGCAGAGCAGGTCCTGCGCGAAAATTGCTCCGCTCGCTACTCCGCACCGTGATTGCGCGCAATGGCCAGTCAATCTATAGAGCGGAGCCTCGTGGAATGAGAAAGGGCTCGCGGGCGGCTCTGTCACTTGCTGGCGAACATGCAGCAGCCAGCAACGAACCGGGAAAAATCAGTCCATGGCCCCGCCGCGCTTTCTGTGTTCAAGACGAACGCGCGGTTTGCTTGTGCTTGCGACACGCCGCCGTTTCAAAGCTTTACTGCCGTGCCTGTCTCGTCTTCACCGCGAACCCAGCTCAAAGTTTAACAGTATGAGTCGGTGGATTCGAGATGAGAAACACGATGAGGCTGAGACCGCAATGTCCAGCAGCAAACCGACAAAATTGGGTCTCCTACAACGATGGCGCCAAGAGCGTCAAAAGGCTTCTTTCTCCATCATGTCCGCTATGGTCGTTTCGTGGCAGAGTCCACAGCTGCCCGAGAGCCGGTCTCATGGCCAGCTCGCGCTCCCCACGTCAAACATGGAGCAAAACAGCGACGCAAGCTGCTGGCAGGGCGAAACAAGACAGGACGAGACGACAGCGGGAGAAACAACTTGGCCAGACAGGGGGAGAGCCGGAAGAGACCCGAATAGGGAGCGGGACTCAAAATGGCCAACACCAGCTCATCGCCCGCGGCATTGCTTGCACCCTTGCCAGCTACCGCAACAGAGTTGCCCGATGAAACGCATCCTGGGCTACAAAAAAAAAAAAAGTGCCCACTTCTTGCGGACGAAAAGCGCCGGCAGACCCTCCATCGTCGAGCGGCGTTTTCAACCAGGCGGACTTTGCGAGAATCGAGATGCAAAAATAAGCGCAGCTCGTACGACCCTTTTCGCGTGAAAGGAAAGTGCATGCACTCCAACTCCACTCGTGAGAAGCGCAGCCCCGTGCACTGTTCCAAGGCCAAACCCTGCACGTCCAGTCCAAGGGCGTCCTGCCATCAAGGTGCCCATGGCGCCAAGGAGAGAATCGAACCAGCCTTCCCCCTGTTCGCTTGCCGTCCCACTCTGCTGGGTGTCCCTGGACCCTTGTGGGTTTGTTTGCCAGCACATCGCTACTTGGCCAAGAGGAGTTTTTTTTTTCTCGCCCTCACCACCTTTAGCGAGGTCGCAGGAAGCACATCACCACTCGCAATCCTGACGACGCTGGCGACATTGTGGCATCACCGCTGTGTTCTCGTTTTCGAAGCATTGACGGCTGGCTCGCTCCCCTCGACCGACAGTGGTGGCCACCTGTGATCTTTCTGGGTCGACACACTGTGTGGGACAACATGAACAATTTTGGAACATGAGTGATGCCCTTTGCTGCCCTGGTTATTTCAACCACGTCTTGTGCGTACCACGCGACGACAAGCCAACACTCACTGTATGGTACTTCTGCCCGACCATGAGCACCAGGCACGTAGCCTCCGCTAGCTCTAATCGATGACCAGGAAGTACCAAGATCCGCTCCGCGGCGGACGATGGCGCCACTGCAAACATAAACTCGTCTCCGGCACGGTGTTGCGACCAGCACTCGTAAAGTGTAAGAGGATTGCAGTGTTGGAACTTCCACGAAGCGCAGCATCCAATTGCAATGAGCTCAATGGCTGCAGCATTCGTCTCTAAAGCGCATTCAAATCACGACGCGAACTTTCTAGTCGCGTTGGCTTGCTGCAAAACGTCCAATAGCTCCAACAACATCGCCGCATCGACGACAGCAGAGATGACGACGACGACCGGCGCACATCATCGCGGCCTCGCGCGATCAAACCAACACGTCTTTGGAGCCTTGCGCAAGATGTACCTACTTTGCACATCTTTCGTCTCCTAAGACGCCGTGTGTGTGTGTGTGTATGCAGAGCGGACGGAACCAAGATTGGACCGACCCGTGCACGCCAAACGCCAGTCGCCGCATGACGGGCATCATCCACCGAGCGCGCGCTCGCGAGAGAGAGCCAGTATAGCACATCGCGGTCAGTCGGAGCCGCGGAAAGCCAAAAAGGCGTCCAAAAGGAGGAAGAGGCACGGCAACTTCTAGTGGTGCGCGCGGGCGCTTCCGTCTCCCCGCGGGTGCGCGCCGAGTAGTGAGAGACTGACTGACTGACTGACTGGCGGACGCCGCGCGCGCCAACCCCGCCCCCGCTCTCTGCTGTCGACACCGAGAGAAAAAGAAGACGACGGGAGAGCAGCAGGCTGGCTGGCGGGAGGCGGGGGGCTGGCTGCAAAAGTTAAGGTTGAGAGAGTGTTCGGCTTTCTGGCTTTGCGGGAACGCGGGAAGTGAACACTGTGGGTACGTACTTATTAGGGTTGTGGAGCGGGCAAAGCTCAGAAGACCTGCTCAAATGAGTAGAATGCCAAAAAGGTAAGTCGAGATATGCTTTTGGTGGTGTTGAATGTCGTGTCGTGCATCGTGACGTGACCGATCGACTTGCTATTTTCGGACATGGGTCTGTTCGACTTCGTCTTCACTCGACAAGTCGTCTCTCAACATCGTCAATGCCATGGATCGTCTGAGCATCTGATTGGGCTGCCACCAGCGTGCCATTGGTACCTACCGTCGCTTGTAGCCGCTTCGCCAGCAGAATCCGCGGTGGCAGGTAAAGTTGGCTGGGCCGGGCAGACGGGCAGTTTGGTCTCGCTCTACCAGGAGCACCGCTGGAGCTCGAAGCCGCAAAATCTTGGCGGGCAGCGTGCGCTTCCCAAACGTGCCCAACTGATTGGTCGGTGGATTCTGCGGTTGGGTAGCAAGTACCTTTTTGGGAGAGAAAGTAGTAGCTGTTGTCTGTATAGTAGCAGACCGGGTGGAATAGATGGAGACAGGGAAGAGGTGGTTGGCGTCGACGGGCGGGCAGACGGTCTGGGACGCGCCGAACGTATGTACATGGAGTACATGAATCTACCTGGATCGTGGCATGCAGTTCGTTTATTTGCTCACGCAACATCAGAGCCAAGGAAGGGGGCCGTTCGCCCGTCTGTGAGAGGGCGGTCTCTGGTCTTTCTGCAGGCCATTGCAGGCAAGCTGGTTGAGTTGTACAGGTACTTGCGTCTTTGTACCTACTGCCCATTAGCAAGCATACGTCAGCAATCTGTAGGTAGGTACAGTAGATACGCGGGGCCATATCAGCAAGGTCTTTTATCACTGAAGTTTCTCAATTCTCGTGATACCTCCCCCTTACGTCGACAACACAGCAATCTCACGTCGCACACACATCCCAACATCAAACACCCACCCACCCTTGAAGAAAACGTGCGTGACGCCGTCTCCCAATCGTTCGTTGCACGCGCCCGCCCTCCTCACTTGCTTGCCTTCCCCACTCCCCAGTTCCCACACTGCAGGATGGATACGTACTGTACTGCGGGGTACATGCATAACCAACCCAAAAAACCCCTCGACTCACCTCTTCCCCTCTACACTCTTGCCGAACGTTCGTCCTCGGATGTGTGTTCAACCATTTCAAAAGCAAAAGGCTCATTCCGATGCCAAGCAGAAGATGGACGTCTCCATCCATCGCATATCATGCAGGACGCAGCGCAAGGCAAAAAGGGGCAGGTGGGAGTCAATTGCACACCCAGAAGGAGAAGGAGGTAGGTAGGTAGGTAGGCCGTCTTTGCGACTGCAATGCTACATGTGTAGCCCGCCCGCTGGATCCCAGCGAATGAAGTCGTCCAGTCCATCCGGGCCCAAGCGTCACTTGCACGTGCGAAAGCAGGAGGCTTACCTGGGTTGGAAGGAGTACCAGCAAAGTACTTTTACCCGGGCGAAGTTCGTCTGGTACGCACTCCACAACAGCAGCAGCCAGCGCGACGCGGACGCCGGCGCGCGCGTTCGGCGTCGTCGTCTTCGTTCGCTCGTCACCG
Source organism: Phyllosticta capitalensis (assembly GCF_038381095.1). Classification (NCBI taxonomy): domain Eukaryota; kingdom Fungi; phylum Ascomycota; class Dothideomycetes; order Botryosphaeriales; family Phyllostictaceae; genus Phyllosticta; species Phyllosticta capitalensis. The sequence goes on from NW_027117440.1 coordinate 1,680,147, forward strand.
GTTCAATTCTCCTCTCTGGTCCGGTACCGCTGTCCTGGTACGGGATACGTGGAGAGGAGAAGGACGGCGCTGGCGGCGGCGTTGACGACGGCGGATGGCGTGCCCAGCTGGATGTGTTTTTGACAGGCGGCGGTGCAATTTCACAAGGCTACGTACACTCCTCGCTTCTAGAAGGCCTGGGAAGGCATGGCGAACTTCGGGGAGGGGTAGATTTGAAGACGATTGTACTCAGTACAATGGCCCCAGGTTCCGCGACGAGTGGTGGTTGGTGTTGAAGGTGCAGAAAGTCGATGCCCGCAAATCCCACTGCGATGGCTGCCTTGTGGCGTCAGCCATACGTTGCAGCAGAGGGAGGCGTTGGCTGCAGGGCGCTGGATGGGGATCGACGGAGCACATTGGCTGCCTTTCTGTAGCCGGTGTTGGCTGTGGGTGGGCGGTGCAGCGGCGACACAGCAACCAGGCGCAAAAGGCAAAGCAGATGGATGGCTCGATGGCTGGCTGGCAGGAGAAATCCGTCAAACGGCGTGTGACGCGCCCGTCTCCGATCGAGGGCGAGAACCGACGGGAGCCGTGGAAAAGGGGAGAGGTGATGGTGTGTGGATGCAGCGCCGTGAGAAAAAGGGAGTGGCTGGCAGCCAAGGGCGGAAGAGGCTGGGTGGCGGCGCCCAGGCGAGTGTCGAGTCTGGTGATGGCTTTTTTTTTTTTTTTCCTTCGTCTTTTCTTCGACCGTCTTCGATTGCAATGTTTGCATGCCCGTGGTCGAGTCAGGTTTGATGGAAGGACAAAGGGCAATGCGAAATTTGTCGTGTGTCGTTTGGAGGCCTTGAAGCCAGCGAGCGAGCTCAGCCCTCTGTATAGCTTTACTTTCATGACTGGTGCTCAGCTCCGCAACAGCGCGCCTCGCGCTCGATTGACGCAACCTTTCACCCGGTACCTTTTTTGCGCCGTCAACCTAACACGATGATGGAGCTTCCTTAGGACCGCTTGATCGATTCGATCATCACCATCATGATGGTTGCGTATGTTCCTAGATGGTGGCCAGCATGTCAGCCGCCATGATCCATCCCGTTTGGCAGACACGCAGGTCCAAAGGAAGGACTAATCCTTCCACCAACCAGCCAACCAGCTGCGGCCAAGGCACCACACCTCTCGTCGTCGTCATCGTCTTCCTTCTCATCCATCCCGCGCACATGTCGACGTCTCCCGGCCCCTGCAACTCAAAATCCAACGTCAACAACGTCAACTGTCTGTCCCGGTGACTGGACCGGTCCGTCTCACCACATTGTCCTCTGCCAGCCTGGCAGCCGTAGGATCTGGCCGCGGGATGCACTCGGGCAATCACGTACGTAGGCAGCCTGCCCGCAACCGTCAAACGTGCGAATTCGCCTACTGGCAGAAAAATAAGCAGGGGCAGGGAGCACGCACTCGACGCATCCTGGGACTTGCATGTTGAATGGTCTATTTGCTCCGCGGCGCTGCGCTGCCCCCGGCCCGCTGTTGGCCGTTGGATAACCGCCAGTAGCGGCGCTCTTCTTCTCTCTGCTGACATGTCATAATGACTGTACAGCTTGCCAGGCACACGCACGCTGCCCGCCAGCTGACGGACGGTTGGACGGGCGACGCGCCAGGCACGGACGAGTAGGAGCGCGTCCGTAGAGCCACATGGGCAAGGGGAAGCAGAGAAAAAATGCGCGCGCGGCGTAGCGCTGCGCTGCGCACCATCTCATTCGCACCTCAGACCATCAATCGCAGAAAGGGTGCGGGAAAACCACACGCCGAAATACAGTCAGTACGTAGCTGTGTCGTCCATGCCCACTTGGCGCCTGTGCTCTCCGTTGTAGGTAGATGGGGTGCAGGGATGCGCCAATATAACGGTCTGTCCGTGAGCAATGAGCTCCAAGCTCCAATACTTCGCCGTTTGAGCTCGAGCTCGAGCCTCAGCACGAGAAATGTATTGCGCGTTCGCTTTGCCCCGTCGCCAACTACGGTAGCTGCTGTGACACTCACTGCCTGGGTGGGTAGGCAGAGACGGGGACACATGGCGAAAATCGAATTCCGGGCGCGCTCCTCAAATCATTAAGCGTTGCCGCTGCGTTGGGAGCGCGGCGCAGCAGCGCGGGGGCGCGCGGAGAGAGGGAGAAGACATGGAGAGGAGCACGTTCTCCGCGTCTGTGTCTGGCAGAGGCCGCGCCCGCGGGGCTGTGGAGATTGCGAGCGACGGCCATGTGTATGTTGTGTGAAGGAGATGCTGGAGCGGGACATTGCTGCAGTAGACAGACCACGGGGAGCTAGATGATGGTGGGGGCGGAGAACAACATGTCGTGGTACTGTGAAAAGAAGGCGATCTACATGCCCGCATTTCAGCGCCGCGCACTCTCGGTCTTTGACAGCTGCTACCTTCGTCATGTCCGAATGTGCGCCCTGCCGTCGTCGGCCTTTGGTTGTGGCTTCAACATTATGAACATCATGAGTGAAGTTGTGGTCAAATAATGCGTGCTTCACCTCGAATTTACTACCACTACCTCTCCAAACGCGGATTACATACAAGCACACCGACAACTAAACTCGCCCCTCTTTTGCCAAATCACCAGAATTTGCTTCAATTGCTCTCTGCTCCCCGCATCCGCCTTCCTCCGGCCAGACAATTCAGCTCCCGAGTCGATCAGGCCTGGAGAGAGAATTATACCCCATGTGAGCCCGCTTGCATGCAGCTTTGGCCAATCAGAAACCCACTTCACAATCCAGACGCAGAATGCAAATTCCCGTCTTCCCCGCAATGTCTCTTCGCTCCACCAATTGCTGCCAAATCTATACTCTCCTCACTACCACACCAACATCTGCCAAATCATGTTTTTCAACTCTCAAGGAAACAAACAAGGCAGGGGTAAAATGAAGGGAGCGGGGCGACTCAGTAACCACGCTTGACTGCTTGATGTCTATAGACAAGAAAAAAGGGCCCTCGAGGGCTCAATGAGAGATAGAGAATGACCATGACTGAGATCCCGTCGCTGCCACGTACAACAAAGAAGAACGCGCTCTATAAGACCGCAATTAATGGTTCGCAGAAACATGCCCCTGCTCTGCAAAACCAAGAGGTCCGAGGATATGCAAATTACGGAGTCTGAAGGGGGCAGCGGCAGACTTGCAGATAGGAAATCGAGGTTTGGGTTGTGAGATGGATGATAAAATGAAGAAAATTTGAATGGCATCCGGAACCATAAACTCCTCCCGAAAATATAACGTGTGCCTTGTAGAAGTGCAATCATCCACCTCATTTTTTGTTCAACCTCCTCCATTCCCTTCCATGATGCCTCGATTAAAACCACCCGAGTAATGCAGAGAAAGACGGAGAGGAAAGACCAACTGGGTCCTGACGGGGCAGACTGAAGGACCAGGGAAGCGCAACCATGAACCTGATGCTCTGGTATCAAACAACTCGCAAGCAAACGAAAGGAAATCGAATTTTGAAAGCGCTTCAATCCGCGGGGCTGATGCTCAGCCTGAAATCGCGGTCCCAAAAAATCGACTTTCGAAACGTAGGAAAGGGTGAAGGGGTGCGTGTCGTTCAACGGGAGGAAATCGTTCGCGTCATCTCGTTAGCGGGGTATCGGTGTTTGCTCACTCGTCAGCGGAGAAGGTCAGCTCGGGCAGCTGTTGGTTCTCCTTGTCCTTTGATTTCGCAGCCCACTTCTTTGCTTTTGGAGAGGTCCAGCCCTCGTCGTCGTCCTCGGTCGGGGTCCTGGCCGGCTTGGGCTTGACCCGGATAGTCAGGCGCTCGGGAGACGGCTGTTGAAAGCTCGCCTGCTGCGCCGGCGCCGGTTGAACAGTGGTTTGGGACATGACTGTGGAACTACCGTCATGGATCTGCTGGGACACGGGTCTGTAGCGTGCAGACTTGCCTATATTGCTGCGCTCCGAAGGCGCAAGGGATGGAGCGTATCCAGTTGCAAGATGAGACCCAAAGCGTTGGCCCATCGAGCTCATGTTCATGGTCGAGGTGCGTCCCGCCGGGTTGAAGACGCTGGTGGGCCGTGGACCGTTGCCCATGGACATGGCGCGCTGACCTTGGTTAGGAGTCAAAAAGTTGGACTGGGGCATTTGGGGAGGCATCTGGGGCATCATTCCGGGCTGCATCATGGGCGATTGCATCATGGGCTGCGGGATCATGCTGGCCTGCTGCTGCTGCAACATGTTCTGCATCTGCTGCTGCAAGTTGGCCATTTGCTGCATTTGCTGCATCTGGATTTGCATCTGCTGGATACCCATGTTCATGGGCGGCATGAGCATTTGCTGCTGCATCTGTTGTTGAGGCATGAATGACATGGGCTGCATGGGCATCATGCCCATGTTTTGCTGCGGCATTTGCATTTGCGGCTGCGGCTGCTGCGTCGTTTGAGGAATCCGCTGACCAAAGGTGCTGTTGCCAAACGTGTTGCTGCCGTAGATTTTCGAGGATCCTCCACGGCGGGCTTCCTTGGCTTGTTCGGCGTCGGCAATCATGTTGACCAGAGTCGGTTGGGAAGCTCCCACTCCGCTGTTGGATCCGCCGTACGCAGAGCCGGGACCCATGGGGCCGGGACCAATGGCTCCAAATCCGAGCGATTCGCGTGCGGATTGCTGGACGAGGTTTGCTCCGTAGTATGGCTCCTGGGGGACATCGGCCGGGAGGTTCCTGGCAAATGGAGGGAGGGAGCCCCGGTGGTCACCGTCCATGGCAGACCCGGGACGGAAGCCTTGGGCAGAAGCCGAGCGCAGGTTAGAGTGGGAACTGGCGTGCGACAAGCGATTTCCTAGCTTGGGAAAGTTGTGCTCTTTCAGGATTCCCAGTGGGATGTCATCCGAGTCGTCCTCGGCATTTTCGAATGCGGCAGAGGCGTGGTAGCCGAGAAGTTCGGACGAGCTAAGGCTGCTCCGGTTCAGGCCCGGCCGCTCTCCGCTCAGCGGGCGATTCATGCCTCCAGTCGTCTTCTTCATCATTTCGCGATGAGCATTCATCTTTTCCTGCTGCTCCTGTCGAATTTTTCTCATCTCTTCCATCTTCTTGCGCTCTTCTTCCTCCTGGTCGTCATCAATGTATTCATCCGCCTCCGACTCGGACTCGTCACTCTGCGGCTCGCGAAGGTGCTGTCGCTTGAGTCGTGCAAACTCGGCCTGCGTCATGCGAGGCTTGGGCTTGGTCTCCTCAAACCGAACACCCGGCCGACCGTTGGGTGAAGTCGACTTGTTCCACGACGTCCTGTTGAAGAGCGGCTGCTCTTCCTCATTTTGGGCTCGGGCACGAGGAGTCGAGTCGTCCATGAATTCGGGCGAGGGCGGAGAAGGGGGCTGATGTTGATGAATGCTCGATTCCCCGGAAGAGAACGAAGCGGATTTGGTCGACACATCGGAAGAATGCGGCTCATCGTCCTGGTTCCTTTTCGCAGTTTGTGCCGCCGATGCTCTTTCGAGCTCGCGAGACTCGCGGCTTTTTCTAAACGAGTCCCGCACCATACGCGCGTCCTCGTCCTCAAAGGCCTTGGGTCTCTTGGTGAGTCCGTTGGAACCAAACTTCCGCTCGTAAACGGGGCTGGTCGAAGTTGCGCGAGGCTGAGGTGGGGGTGGAGGCTCGGTGGCAGGGGCTGGCGGGAGAGTTTCGACACGAGGTGGTGTTGGTGCGGGCGGCGAAGAGGACATCAACGCCTCGTTCGAGTCTTGACTGTGCCATGAATAAGGCGATCCTATCATGTCTGGTCTTTTTACCACACGAACTGGCGATGCAGGAGCAGGTGGTACGGCAGGAACAAGAGCCTTTGGCGGAGGCGGCAGTGCCGAGTCAGAACCCTGGTCGCAGCCTTAGTCAGCGTGGAGCAGCAGCAGTGTCCAAATGTGTCGACTTACCGATCTCACAGAGAGCGGCGGCGGGGGAAGGGCGAAAGCAGAGTCTTCTAATGGAGCACTCCTTCGGTCGTTGGCAAAAGATCCAAAGAGGTCGGACAGGTCGTTGCCAAAGTCAGCCTTGGGCAGGTCCTCCAGCTTGGGAGGATGCGCCGTGCTAGCGGAGCTGCTGGCTGTCAAAGCACGGTCTCTGCCGCTCATTGGATCTGGCATCGGCTCGGGTTCGAATAATTTAGGTGGTTCCGACTTCAAGTCCTTGTGCGACTTTTTCTTGCCAAACGGGAGGCGAGTGAAACTGGTGAAGGAGGAGGTGCGGCCCCCATCACCAGGAGTGGGAACCTTTTTTGTAAAGAGATTTTCCTCCTCAATGTCGGTAGAGGAAGGGAGGGTGGAGCTGGAGGAGTAGCGTTGCGAAGAACCCGTATCGTAGAAGCGAGAGGAATTGCCAGCACTGCTGCCATTGCTGCCCCTAAGGACTATTTAGACCACGTCCGAGCGTTACACGAGCATCTAGACTTACCGGTTGCCTATGTTTCGGATACCGTCGTCATAGGACGGTTGGCGCGTGTGCTGGACCGGGGAGACGATTGGCCGCGGCTCGAAAGAACTCACGGGGCGCGCAGCGACAGTTCGCCTGACAGTAAACGAGGGACTGGCAGAATCCTGCACCTCGTTTCGGGGCATGACCCGAAAAGAAGATGTACCTGTGGGCTTTTCGAGAAGATCCTCCATGGCATTGCCAGCGGATTTGCGGCGTTGAAACGCCTTGGGCACAAAGTTTGGCATGGCGGCGGCTCTGAACGAGTGGTGTTTACGTCTTTTGAAAATGAAGCAAGCAGCCTCAAGCCGAACCGATGATAGCAATGCGTTGCCGACTCAGATTGGCATCGAAACCGTCCAATGCTGCCCCAAAACAATGTGGATATGACTGGGAAGCGACCAAATGTTGGTGGACGTTGGGAGGAGGAGGAAAGGGCGGCGTTGGGTGGTCGAGTCAAAAAAGAGTGGCGCGACACGACTGTATGCGAAACAGCTCAATTAGCGTCGTGAATTGTTTTGAGCTGCAAAAGGAGATGCAAAAGAAGCGATGTGTATGAGCCCGGCAGCGCGGCTAGGGGCGAGTCTCGTTGGAAGTAGGTGAGGCAGGGACGAGTGGCTGAGCGGCGTAGGCGTTCCTGAGGCGCCGACGGGTGATTCGAAGAGCGCTCAGCGGCTGCGACGAGTGTGTGGAGATGGAGCGAAGGCGAAGCAGCGTGCTCAAAGCTGCTTGAGGAGAGTCGAGGTGCAGACGTTGGAGTCGAAGGAGGATTGGGTTGAGGAGGTGGTGGGAAGCTGGGCGGTACGTCGTTGGAGGCCCTAGACGGGCGGCGGTTCTCCTAGATGGGGCCGGGGTGCCGGGGAAGGGAGAAGAAGCAACCCTGAACACACGTACCTTTTTTGGGAAGACGGCAACGCAAAGCCCAGCTCGGTGGAATTCGAGGTGGAGCAACGCTGGAGGGAAGTGGAAAACGAAGGACGTGTTTTTTAGCGAGAGCAGGTGAGAAAAGGCTCTATGGATGTCGCAACGGGAGGTGGTGGTTTAGGACGGTCGAAGCCAGTGCCGGGTCAGGAGTTTGGTGGCGTCACGTCGCCTAATACGAGGCCGGCAGCGCTAGGTAAGGTAAGCAGCCTAAGGAACGAGGAGCATGAAAAGGCCTGCGTCAGGGATCCCTCAGCCGGTCGTTATTTTAGAAGTCAGATGGCGGCCGACGGGCAGCGGGCAATGGGCAATGGGTGCCATGGGCATGGATGCGATGTGCGTCGATCACTTTCACTGGTAAAGATACTTCACTCCGGACTGAGCGTGCCCTCACCTACGCAAGGGAGTCGAGCGTCGTAAGAGCCGCTGCGTGCGTCGGCTGCCTCTGCTACAAACGCTCACCAAGAAAAGAGACGTCTGCAAGCAGTTGGTCAGTTGCAGGGAGCGGTCGGGCGTTGACGGGTTAGCTCCACCCCTGTCCTGGTTGACCTGGCAGTGGCACTGAATATGGGCGCAGGCCCAAAGTTGCCATGCCCCCGAGCCGTGTTAGGGTTCCACATGGGCCCACCCACACACGGCCACGGCCACCGCGCACCGCCCCGCATGCTACCACTACCACCACCACCAGGTCACTGCAAACGGACGGCCAGTCGACGGGCCATCAGGCCTCAGTCAATGCCCGGATTCTCTCTTGACAATAATAACAACACTGCTGCCCACTCGCCACGCTGCGACGCCACAGCCCAGCCTCCTTGGCTTCTCTCTCACCACCTGCACCAGCGCGCCTCCTGCATCACGCATCGTCTAGCTGCCAGTATGTACAAATATCCTGCGACACCCCCTCCTCACCCGGCCAGCGTGCCGCGACCAGCGACCAGCGACCGCCCTTCCTCGAACCGGCGTACCAGCTACAATGCCTTTTTCTTTGTTGCCGCTGTTGGCTGTAGGCCGTTTTCGTTTCGGCCATGCGCCGGCCCCCCTCCTCGCTCGCACACTCAACTCGACTCCTCACCGCACCTCTGCTGTCTCTCTTCTCTTGTGTACTGTACCTCTCTCACCTTTTTGCTCCCGCGCGCATTGACCCCACACATTGTCCTCTTCTGCTCCTTTGGGATCATGCACGATGCGGCCCGGGCCTCTGTCTGTACATCACAAGGCCCAGAGCGTCATCAATTCATCACCCTCTCCCTTGTATCACCCTTCCCACTTCCACGCGCGCAATATGCAAGGTGTGTCGTCGCCCATGGTCGTACGCTGTAGGTAGCCATTTTCACCTCGTCCTCGACGCAAAGGACTGTCCCGTCGAGTTGCAACAGGCCACAGGAGGCTTTGCAAGAACTGTCAATTGCGAGCGGTGTGCTCTAACACTCCTGGAGCCAATCTTCAACACTTTGGAATTTGAAATTGTCTAGGACGAATGAGCTCGAATGCTCCTCCGATGCTCCCCCTTTTGGACACTTGGTCCTGGAGTTGTCATTTTTCTTGCGCTCCGCTGTGACTTTTTCCTGTCCTCATGCTTCAACAGCCATGTAGGACAACACGCAGTCGAAACCTAGCGTCGACGCGCAGCGTCGTCTCGTGTCACTTAGCACGCCATGGCTTTGGTTCCGAAAGGGTCCAGTCTGCCAGTACTGTCGGGCAGTCGTTGTACCCGGCCCCTCCTGTCACCATCAAACCTTGCAGTGTTGTGGTGGCATGCATAGCTCCCGCTCTCGTAGCAGATGCCGCAGAGTGTAAAAGGCTGATGTTGTCTCAGAAGTGTCTTTATTCTTCGGCAGCATGTCTGGATAGGCTTGATTCATCATCCGATGGCCATATGTCCGCACATATGAGGCTTTCTGGGGTAAGTTTGTTGCTTTTTCTTTCTAGACTCTCAGTCAGCACGGTCACGACGAGTCCCGCATCAACTTTCTGTTCTCGTCCGGACGCAGCCTGCCGATGACGTCTCAACACGAGGTCTTGGACCACGGAAAACATTCCACGCGAACTCTTGTGCAAGTTGGGGAGCTGATTCCGACTTGGCGCGGGATTTCGAGTTTCCTCAATACAGCCAGCTGTAGCTGCGCTCATGGAAGAGGCTTCGGCATGGCCGCCTGAGCAACGACAACAGTCTCAGAAAATCACCAAGACCTTCGCCAAGGTATCCTAACGGCCGTGTTCCAGCTGCAAGACGACGAGTCCTTTGCCGACCGACGTCGGCTTTGCGTGCCATGTCATTTTCGAGCCTCTTGCTCCTTCGTCAGAACTTTGATGGTCAGGGCAAATGGTCCCTGCGCTTGCATCCATCCCCTGGGGAACATCAGAGTAAGCGCACGCTTGTACAGACTAGTCAGCCGAAGACAAAAACCCCAAACCTCTTACTTGCTTGGCAGACATGACGACGACGTGTGAAAAGTCTCCATGCGATGGAAAGCGCGTCAGCTTAAGTGCCCGCGACTGATGCCATCACGTCGACATTGGGCTTCGACTGCATCACTTTCGAGACCGGGAAGCTCTACGAACCACTGCCGGCATGCCCGTGGTCCACGCGCTACCCAAATGTGAATCAACAAGCCCAGTGCCTCGTGCGCGCTCGACCTGAGCCCACGGTTTCCAGAACAGGCGGCTCCCCCCGCCAAGATAGGCCAACGGCCCAACACCACCAACAACACCTTTGCAAAAAGACTTCCACAAACATTGATACAACGGCACCGACCGACGGCGCTGCGCCAGAGCAAGCTCGACTCGGCAGTCAACACAGGCGCCGTCGACGGCATGACATCCACAATTCTCGTATTCCCAGCCACGCCTGTACTCACATCCTGCCACATGCGGACGTGCGCTCCTGATTGGGCGACTCGCCTATCCCATCGCGTACAAATTCCGCAAAAAGCCAGCCAAAAGGAAAGCAAAGCGAGAAAAGAACATGAAGAATCGTATCCGCGTTGGTTGCGGGCGCTGCTTGACACTTTTGACGACCAATGTTTGCCGCCACGGCCGCCGCCAGCTCGACCGTAAAACGGTACCGACACTACTACGCACGCAAGCTGGCGGCTAGCCCAAATTGGCAAACCACAAAAAATTAGACCATTCTTCCTTCTACACGCCATTGACGAAACCACTTTTGCCATTCGCTGCGCTTGCACAACTGAAGCAGAATCGACGAGGCCTATACAGCCAGCCACACAGCCCGACACCTCGACTCTCCGACAAGGACCAAGACCAACAAAACAACGAACGGACGCCTCGCCTCGGCGCGGCCGGCCGGCTGGCGGCGCTCCCGTCAATGTTTCCACTTTTTTGGACCGTTTGTGTTTCGCATTATCTCTCTCTTTCTTCTCCCACACACCACGCTAGACGGACGGATATCCGAAACATCAATGCCGCTGGCCGGTGCGGAAAGGACGAGACGAGACAAGCCGGGCTGAGCTGGATGGCCGCAGCAAGGTGCGTACCTGTCTGGAGAGTCAACGAAAGCGAGACGCTGGACTGGCCTTGGCAGGCACCACGTTTCTTGCGCTGCTGAATGGCTTGGCGACGCATCGCGGAGTCTTGCAGGTGCAAGTGATTTCTGCTTCTTTGTGTCTGCTCATGGAAAGATGGATGGCGGGTCGCCACGCCGATGTCGTCTTGCAAAATCGTGGATCGGCGCAATGAGGAGATGAGGTCGAGAAAAAGCAGGCGCCGTGACAGGCACAAGAGCGCATGTTGCCCAAGTTGTAGACAGCCCAAGCTGGCCTTGCCCTGCCTTGTTCTGGACATCAAACCCATCACACCCATCAACCAAGCCAACCAGCCAGCCCTGACACATCACGCCCTGACTAGGCACGACTCAACCCAACGCGGGAGCTAGAACACCCATCTCGCCCAACTGGCCAGCACGACTACCAAGCAAGCAGTCAGACGGAGTGAGCCCGTGGCTTCACTCAGGGGCAGCAGAACAGCGTTGTCAAACACTGGGCCGAACGAGATAGACGACGGCGACAACGATAACGACAACGACAACGATAACGACAACGACAACAACAAAGGTTTGTATGTGTGGAGAGTTTCGTCTCGTCTTGTCTGACATCGGCTTGGGCTTCCTGACTGACTGTCGCGCCCTTGAGTCCTTCTTGGGTCTTGGTCAACACCTCATCAAGCGTTGGAGGTCCGTGGCTGCGAGACGAGAGCTGGGCATCGCCAGTCAGGGGAAATGGTCTATTCCGACGCCGTTGCTTGCTTGGCTGGTTGGCTGTACACTATGCCTGGCTCAGGCACTGGCTGCGATGATGGCTCGTCGTTCGGCTGCTTCAACCGTGTGCGGCGATAGATGTGGAAGCTTTCCATCTAGAAAAAAATGTGCTCTTTGGGAGTATGAAAGCTCTCCACCCTAATACTTTTCTTCATTACCAGTCGAACTCTTGTCTACAGACACAAAAGTCAGCCCTCGTAGCTCCTCCTCACTCTTTGCCCCCCCCCCCAAATCTCACCTCCCATTTGAAAACTCGATGCTTCAGATCCGCTGTGATGGCAAACAATGTCTCAACGGCAGCAGCATGACGACTGGAATCAGTCCGCACTACCAGTTTCATCTTCACCAGCCAGACTGCGTTCCCTGGAGGCACCACAATTCAAAGCCGCCGCGACGACGATGAGGAAGTTGTCGCACCTGTCCGGTTTGGATCGACAGCAAACATACATACCAGGCGACTATTGCTTCAGCAGCGTGCGCGCGCACAGTAGGAGGCGGCGGTGGAGTTGCCGCGGAAGCAGGCGAAAAGCCCAATCTGCCGTCTGAGCGACAACTCCAAAAATCCCGGGGCATCAGATTCAGATGCAAATAGATCTTTGCGCATCCAGGCAAAGGGCTCGACAGTCACAAATGCGTCAAGATGGGGGGCGCATCCAAGTCTACGGGAGGTCGGCCAAAGCAGATTTTCTTTTCACATCCACACTGAGAGCGAGATATTGGTGCTTGTCACAATAACTAGAGGTGATGAAAATTTGTTGTTTGTGATTTCATTTTTCATTTTTTGAACTATTCCTGATACATTTGGACTTGAATCTTGTATATTCGGTTTGAGTATCGAGGCATCCAGCTGCCCTGATTGCTTCCGGCTACATGCTTTTAGTGCCACTGCAGCGGGGTCTTGGTTGCAATCTTGGAGAACAGGACCGTGGGGTTCTCTTCTCTTCGTGCTGCTCATGTTGTTTTCAAGCAAGAAACTGATCGTTATGGGCTATCCAGGACGCAGAGAACCTCGGAGCTCGTTTCCAAACGTCGCACGGTCGAGAGTTGAGGTGGATGTATGTCCGCCTCCATACATTTTACTAGGGGAGAAATCTTGATCAGGTCGTCCCATCCTTCTGGCAACTCACAGTAGATATCCTCATCCACCATGGCATGAAGGAACGCATTGGTAATGTCGAGCTGCAGGGTTTCCAGGTCGAATGCGGCAGTGATAGCCATGAGGAAGCGGAAGACCCGTGCAGCGAGCGTGGCGGCGTACGTGTCGGCGTAGGTAATTTGCTCGTCGCCGCGTACGCAGAGATGTGCTTTGCACTTGATGAGGTATCCATCCTCATCGAACTTGTAAGCAAAGACCCAAAGCAATGGGATTGGCTTGCCTCTCGCCTCACGGCGCCTGATCCTCCTCCACACCTTCCGGTTTGTCATTTGTGAGGACATTGGTTGGGAATTCTGCGATGTACGCAACGTCCTTGAGCGTGATTCTCCCCTTGCTTCCTCCGTCTGGGAGGTTGACTACGCAGGTTGCTGAAATTTGCGTGTTGGATCATCGTCCTTACAGAGGATGAGGCTAATCCTCTCGGCATGGCCGTTCTGGGCGTGAGTGTATGGTGCTGACGGTTCATAGGTGACTCCCCGTCTTGTGGAAGGTTTTGCAGTACTTCAGCATCAGCATGACCCCGCCGTCCTCGATGAACACGTTGCGACTCTCAGTGCACGTGTTGCCGTACTTAAGCGTCAGCAGCTCGCTCGCTCTCGGTGGCTGCCCGCCGGTCATGTGGATTGCGACGTAGAGGAGGTCGAGAAAGTCGAACACGTCCTGGAGGTACCGCTCCACCGACGCACGCGCTTGGTCAAAATCGTCGGCCACAATCGGCAGCTGACGCCCATCGCCCAGCGTGCTGACGCGCTTGAGCAGCAATTCTTGCCTGTTGCCGACGTGGAGTTCCGGGTGTCCGCTGGCCTTATTGTCGAGGAAGCAGTATCCAGGTCGCGCCTCCATCAGGTCGTCGCGGAGGGCCGGCCAGGGCACCTTTTGGATTTCCTTCCGGATCTCCCCGCCCTCATCGCCGCCGCAAAACAGGAGCCTCGAGTACAACAAATGGTCCGCCCTGTCGATGACCATCCGTATCATGTGCCGCAGCTGAGACAGGGAAAAGGGCCCCATACCCGTCTGCTGGTTGTCACAATGAACTTTGACTGGGTGGCCAGGGTCAAACTTGATCAGCTTGAAGACTCGCTCCCACCACATTACCTCCTTGGCAGTGTGAGTGAGAGCAAGGAGCTCGGTCTCAGTGGTTGACAGTCTTCTGTTACATCGTGGCCGTAATCGACAACTCGGAGGAGTACGACTTTCAGGTGGACACTGAGCGCGGATCAAGTCCAGCTGCGAGCCTAGCAAGGCAAGCAAATGCCTGTTCGGTGTACGCCTCGAGTGCCTTGCCGATGGAGAGGAACAATTCGTAAATGAGCTCCCGCTCCATGGTTCGTCGCTTCGTCCTTGCCCTACTTGCTGCGTCCTCGTTTGCTGCTCTCTTTGCCGCGAAGCGAGGCACTGCCGGCGCTCCTCGCACACTCGACGACGCTGCTTCAGGTGTTCGTATTGCTCTTGTTCCAACTGCAGTCGTCTCGATTGTGGAGTAGATGGATCCTCCGCAGTTTGATTGCCCCGACGAGGGGAACGGCGAGGCGTGGCTTCCGGCGGCTGCGGTAACGTGGAGTAGGTGTCCTGGTCTGAGACGTGCCATCCACTCAAGTACTCTGTCAGAGTTGCTTGCGAATCGTCTCTTCATCGCTTTGATGATCTGTCTCGGTGTTGGCTGAACTTCCCTAATGAAGCTGTAGTTCTCTCTTGAGATTGAGGACACCAGGAAACGCTGCATTCGGTCTAGTCCAGCTGCGACTTTAGCAAGGCAAGTAATCGACGATTCGGCGTACGCCTTGATCGCCTGGCTGGTGTCGACGAAGGAGTCGTAGACGAGCTCCTGCTCAACCGTTCGTCCCTTCGACCTTGCTCTGCTTGCTGCGTCCTCGCTTGATGCTCTCTTTGCCGCGAAGCATAGCGCGGACGGCGCTCCTCCCACACTCGACGGCGTTGCTCCAGGTGTTCGCTGTGGACGTCGCCTGAGAAGTCCCTGTACACGGAGAAGTCGTGCATCCCGTCGCTGTCGACGTCGACCTCAAAACAACAATCATTGTCTGCTACGCTTGTCAACACATGATTCAAGAGCATGGGAATCATGACGTACTGATGGTGTTTGATACTCCGCAAGCTGTTCCAATCCGGCCCTGGTCAATGGGTGCCCTCAATTGCGAAGCCGAGCCCAAAGCCCAAAGGTCCTTACCCTTTTACGCGTTCGTGTGCATGTGGTCCCATATAGTTTCGAGGATAATCGCTCGGGACTCCACATGAGCGCGTTGTTGTCTCTCTTCCCAGGTCTTGCTGGGTTATCTGTTCAGCCTCTTGTGCAGAGGCACTTCTGTAGCATCCATCTGGTCCATCGTCCGCTTTACCAGACGGGATTCCTTTCTCCTTTGACAGAGCATCTTTTCTGCAATCCTCTTCCTCTCGGCAGAAAGCTCTTTGTACGGCAGTTGACCTGACGGAAGGGAAGGGCGTCCATCTCGGCCAAATATCCTCCTGTTTTCGTGGTCAATCTTATGAATTCTTGCTTGCTCAAGTCGAGTAAACCGGATGCAAGATTGGCCATACTTCTCCAAATGATAGAGTCATTCGTCCCTCCAGCAACAATCTCAAGAATTGGCTCTTGAGTTACAGACAGGACTTCTCCTACAGGGTTCAAATATTCGAATGCTGTACCCTCTGGGGAACCACGTAGGGTGTCTGACGGACGTAAGTATCAGTATCTGCCTGCGTTGGAATGACTTCAAGGAGTGCTTACCAATGCCGGCTTCTATCGAGTGTAGTGTGAGCAGGAAGAAAAATTCAAACTATGCATACAGTCAGCGAAAAAGGTCAGGGGATGGTATACCTCCAGGAATAATCGTGAAAGTCCCAACGATACGCTCTCCATCACTGCAAGACTCAGTATCCATACATCTCCAAACCCCAATCAACCACAACCATCACCACCACCAGGAGAAGAAGGAGAGAAAAGGGCAAATGAACCAAGAAAAAGTCGGTGCCCAAACAATCCAGCAAGAGAGGACCGAATTATAAACTACGCAAATCAGCCTCCCAATACTCGGCTCTCGGATGCATGTAGGTAGTTGGTCGAATTCCACGGCTCTGGGGCATTCCCGCCCACGAATTCCTCAAGCGTTTCTGCCGCACGCAGGCAGCTCCCGAAGACAGCTAACAGTGAGCCTCAAAGTTTCAATTGCAAGATAGGGTTCTCAATTTTCCCCTGCAGTTGGTTTTTTTTTGGGACTCAGTCGTTCAGCATTTCGTGTGCCTGCAACACCATTTCTTGCAGTTGACATCTTCTTCCGATACCCACGGCAGCTGGCTCACTCGCTTGGGCTGTCTGCTTGAACTGGCAGCAAGAAGGCACAGAACACCGTTTTCGGATCTGCGCTGCGAACGGCAATTGCATCATGTGCTTTCCATATTTGCTGCTCCTTTCCCCAGAGTCTCTGTAGGTCAGTCGGCACATCATAGTGTCTCAATGATGACGGAAAGAAAAAGGACAGAAAGAAAAAAAAAAGCAGTCGACGCAACATGACGGCAGTGGCAGCAGCGTTGCTGACGCTCTCCTCAGCCAGCGAGCCAACCAGGCGAAGAAATTGGCACGCTTGCTCGGGGCGGGCCGCTGCATAACAGGCACCGGGCGGGGAATGCATCGACGTCCCCTCGTGGCGTTGGATTGCGGATCTGACTGCTGACGGACTGCTGGTGGGCTCCACGAGACACGTACCTGCCTGCCATTGCAAGCGGAGCGACGGTGGTGATTGGAGAAAAGGCGACGGGGACTGACTGGACAGACCAGACGCAGCCAGAATGAGCGGTGGCTTTGGTCGCTCACCTCGTCGTCCCTTGCCGTCCAGTCCCAACATTGAGAGAGAGCCAGACTCCAGGTCGGCCAACGCGACACGAGAGTGGGAAGATGTCGCATGTGGGCGCACGCGTGCGACGCTCGTACAACGCAGGCCACGCCACTTTGACCTCACCAAACCATGTGGACGACCAAAGAAAGGTCAACTCCAGGTTCTTGTGCCCAAAGTCGGGCGGCACACGTGATCGAGATGCGTCCAGTGAATGAGGAGCATTGAACCAAAACACTTTCCTGCCTTGGGGTGGGCTTTTTTTTCTCCGTACCACCTTCCTGCTTCTCGTCGCCTTCGAATGTCTCTCTTCCTCGAGTCTCAAGCATCACAAGGCCTTCAAGATCCAGAAGTGGGCTGATCTGGCCAGACTCGACTCGAAATCAAGCAGTTTCCCTTCCCTTGCATGTCATCGCTCTCATCCGCGTCCAGACCTGTACCCATCAACATCAACCTCGGCGCCGTCTCTTTCTCGATTTACCACGACCACACCATCGCACGACAAGCATCCCCTGCCAAACCACCTCCACCGGCCGACGTGGTCAAGTGCATTGAAACGCCCGGTCCATCCAACGTCACCGTTTCCAGCTCAACGACAACGACGACGATGACGACGGCGAAACGGCTGCGCCGCTACGCTGCCGTTGCGCAGATGCTGGGGTGTGGGATGTAAGGTAGCGCGCACGCATGGGTAGGTAGGTAGCGCGCATGAAATTCATTCATGCAGGGCCGCCGCATCGCATCGCGTCGCATGGCCGCACGGATGGGGAGGGATGACGGAGAGAGGGTCGATGAAACGGCCGCAACGGACCTGACGGATGGCTGGACGGGAGGACGACGACGATTCAACTGACTGCCGTGACAACGACAGAAGGACTTGACAGCCGTGATGCATCATCCGCAGTGTACGCGCAACGCATCGCCACTCCGGCCGCAAGCACGCCGCAGCTGATGTGCTCAGCCTTGTAGGTGTTTGGTCTGGCAACGACCTTGCTCGCATCCAACTCGCATCTGCAAAAGCAAGCCAAGCAGTTTGCGCAACACATCAAAGCCATCGCCACCACCGTGCAACCAAATTTTGAAGACTGTGTAATGTTCAATGATACCTTTTTCATTTCTGTATTCTGCCTATGGATCCCATGCTTCCACCAGCCCGTTGTGCGTGCGCATCATGCTTTCCGCCGCCATTTGCCGTTCCCAATCAAGCCCCATTCATCCCATCTAACCCTATGCCCCTTCTACGTAAAAAAGGCCGAATCGACCAGTACTCGAAAGGGCAAGACGTGTGTGCTACTAGAAATTACATGAAAAGTGCTCAAAAAGGGAGGACAAGAAGCCACTGACTGAAGTGGATTGGGGTAGAAAAGAAAAGAAGCGCCAGGTCGCCGCATGTGCGAGACGAAATGGAAGACTGACTCACAAACTCCAGCGATCGGGAGTCATCGGCACCTCAGCTGTTGCCTTTGTGGCGCCGAATCTCGATTCTCTCAACTTTTGTGCGTCAACGCCAACCCTTCTGTACGTCGACTACCGAACCCATTTGATCCATCCGAACATCCTTGCGTCATCGCGACGGCCCGGCCGCTGCCAAGCACGCACGCGTGCCGCTCGTCTCCCATGCTTCCAGTGCCGGTGGGGTGTGAAAAGTCTTGGAATCGTGAAAATTGAATTACTTCCTCCCATGCAAAGCAAACATGACCAGGAACAGCGAGATAATACAAGCGTCAAATAACGCACTCAAGCGCAGCACAGCTCTTGAATCTGCTGGTAGTTTACTGCAGGAAGACGATGGCAGCGAAGATGCCGAAGACCAGGCTGAAGGACGACGTGGCCATGGAGACGGCGCCGCTGGTAGGAGCCCTGCCGGTACCGGTTGCACCCTGGTTGCCAGTGCCAAGAGGACCAGTGGTAGCAGCTCCGCCGCCGGGGGTGGTGGGGGTGACGGGAGTGCGGACGGTCGAGTTGTTGATGGGAGTGCGAATGGGCGTGGCGGTGGCATTGAAAGGGGTCATGGGCGTCATAGGCGTCTTGATCGTCGAGTTGTTGAAGATGGTCGACATGGACGTGGGGGTCATGATGGGAGTGGTGCCAGAGACAGGAGTAGAGCCAACGGCCTCAGACTTGACGGTGAATTGACCGGAGTAGTTGATCTGGCTGCCCTGCTGGATCTGGAAAGCGTAGTCCTTACCAGCAACGAGGTTCGAGTCCGCCTTCCATTCGTAGGAGCCGCCAACAGCATTGGCTGGGCACATTAGCTGTTGCTCAAGGCGTGGAAGCTTTGGAGAAACTTACTGGTGATGGTAGCAACGGTGGACAGGTCGTTGGGGTCGCCACGGCGAAGAGTGAGGGTGCAAGGCTGGGACATTGTTAGCATGGCTCTTTGGCTGGGTGTGTGTTTTGAAAGCTCACCTTGCTGAGATCAGTGGCCGTGTACTTGATGGTGTACGTCTGACCAGCCTGAACGTTCGAAGGGTACTCGGTGAGAGACACGTCGGCAGACTGGGCGACAGCAGAGGCGACAAGCGCGAGAGCGCCGACGATGGAGGCGAAGAAGCGCATTGTGGAAGTCGTAGTATGCAATACGGATTGAGTCTTGAGAGTGGTTTGTGATGGCGAGCGTAAGATGCTGGTTGACTGGCGATGGACTGTGTGGAGGAAAAGAGAGTAGAGGTAGGGCGAAGACGCGGTGGTTATTTACTCTCGCGGCAATGACCGTGCACTGTTTTGATACCGAGTAGGAAGGTAGGTTGGTGAGAGAAGGTAGAAAAAGGTGCGGCCTGGGCAGCACTATATGGTGGAATGCGTGCAAGAGTCGCGGCCAGGAATGCGGCTTGGGCTGGGTCCACAAATAGAGGCTTGGGCAAAGGCAATTTCTGCTCACGAAGATGGTGGCGGTGGAGGTCCAATGGGCTCCCTCTTTTGCATCCAGGCACATCCCGGGCCCAATGCGGCTAGTGGTGCTTAAGGTTGCCTGTAGCCTCCCGCGGGGAAAAGGGGCTGCCAGGCCTGTCACCGTGGAGTCCAGGTGGTTGCGATGCGCTGACGTTGCCTCGTTTCCGTGTCTTCTGTTCCCGTCGGCCCCAACCCCCGCAACCACCACCTACCTACCTACCTACCTTACCCTCTGTCGACACGACCTCTTTTGGGCATCACGTCGCTCTCTCCTCAGGCATCGTCTCTGGTGATCGAATCGTCGCTCGCGGCGCTGCCTCTTGTGGCTCGCAATTTCCGGATAACCTTGTGCGCATTTTGCATAGCGCCACCAGGGCGGCGGCCGTTGGAGCAGGCGTCTGCCTGCCTTCCCTCGTCCGAAGCTTGACCTCGCGCTGTTCCTACTCCCGTCGGCATCCACCCAGCGCCCGCCTCCAGCCATGCTTCTTTCGACTCTGCGCCATGGCAGGATTCGTTGCGCCTCTGCTGCTGCGCTGCTCCTTCGACGACGCCCTGGAGACGTCGCTCGTCGCTGTGGATGCGCGGTGCGACGCTGACACTGTTCCTTGCAGATTGACATGGGTCCGGCCAAACGCCAACCCAATCTTTAGCGTCCACTCACCTGACGGCCGAAAGAAACTTCTCGTTCCCGGTTCAGATCTCGACATGATGTGCTTGCCGAATGCTATTCTTGTCCTTCGACATGCAGGGCCGAAAAGATTTTTGTCGCGTCCCTTGTGTCAGTGCTACCCGCGACTTCTCATGTATATTCGTCGACCAACCTCTTCATTGGCCAAAAAGGGATCAAATCGATCATCGTCGACTTCGGTTCTTGACGGCAAAATGCCTGTCGGCGGCGGCGGCTTCCGACTAGACGCACAAAATCCCAAGCCAAGCTTTCTTGTCCCGAGCATCAACGGGGGTCTTCTGGCCTACATCCTCGTCCAAGACACTCGATGCGACTTGACGACCGTTCTGGATGCTCATCTTCAAGTCTGTAGTCACGGTGACAACTGCGCAACCAGCCTAGCCTCGAGGTCGATGTCGCGATCGACACTCAACAATAATGTAAGCTTAAAGCTTTGATGTTTCACTCCACCTTTTGAAACCGTCAAACTTTGGGGGTGAGGCGTTCAAGTCCCATGGTTTGCATGAAACGGTTATGAACATGCACATTTCCTCCATCATGGCCAACATGTGCTCGAGCTTGGCGTGACGAAATACCGCTCCTACCCATCTCCTTGCTCGCCTCCCGTCGCATCGTCCTCAGCCTTACCAACCGCCGCCGCCTCCGCCGTCACCTCAACCTGAATGCGTTAGACTCGGATCGTGAAGGAACTTTTGTCTGCCATTGAAGAGGATAGCCCGAGCTTATGTCAGTTGCCGCAACACTCACTGAACTTCTGCTGCAGTGTTCTGGGGTGGCTGGGAAGAGCCGACAGGATCATGTCCGACGATGACTTCAACAGTGGCGACGACGGCGAGAAGATACTGAGCCGTGCAGCTGACGATGGGAGTGACGACGGTTGGGGCTGTGCGGTCGTCGGATTCCGGCTGTGGATTTTGTTCCGTTCATCCTGTTGTAGGCAGCAGTATTTGAACAAACCTTGGCGCAACGACAGCTGTGGTCCGGAGGTTCTCTTTCCCTCGAAAGACACTTCTCGAACTGCTCCCTCAGAGCTGGAAAGATGGCAAACGAGGACTCCTATCGAGGAAAATCCCTTTCAGGTGACAAATGCGAACGGCTGTTAGCTAACCGCTGAGCGGAGTCGTAATCGAGGTTTGTCCAACTCTTAAATGCATCGCGAGTCTGCCAAGCAATTTGGACAGGTCTTGGGAAACAATCCAGAAGGATGGTCTTGGCCGTCGGCGGTTCGGTCAGACGGTGAGTGAAAACAGAGGAAGCTTTCGAACAAGTTGAGGCTCTTGCGCATCAAGGTTGAGCGTTTCAGAAAACTCTCCGTCAGACCTTGTCCGCACTGAGAAAGCTTTGAGTTCAACCCGATCGTCGAGCACTCTACGGTTTGCAAAGCGTCTCAAACGTCGCCTCTCCTCAAAGGAAAATGTTAATGAGTTCAAGGTTGCTTGCGAGTCGGGCCGACTTTCCGTGCACTATCCAAGCGGCAGGCCAACAAAATAGACCACATTGCCGACAGCCGACAATTCTGCAAAGCGGTGTCAGTTGCTTCACACCAGCCTGCTCCAACATGTTGAGACGGCAAGCCGGGGGGTCTACGGAATAGACCACGGTGCCGACAGCCGACAATCTGCAAGGAGATGTCAGTTTGCTTTACAAACTGCTGAGACGGTCAGTCGGCAGCAACTTTCCGAGTCGTGCTTTCTCTCTTTGGGCAAAATGCAAGTCGACGGCTCCCGGCTCCGGTTGCGGACATTTCTCGCAGAAGGATCAAAAACGCGCAACGTTTGAAGTGACAGTCTTATGCGAGATGATCCCAAGCTCCCCTAGACCATCTGACATGGCGGTTAGCAATGGTCATGATGGCCGCGTCACTGCGAGATGTTGGGGAAGAAGAGCGAAAAGGGGGCCGGCTCGTAATATTCCCCGGATCGACCAGTGAAAAGTGTCAGGCCTACATCGTGGGATTGGATCAACACTCTGGCAGACGACGGGTAAGGTAGGTAGGTCCCGCTTTTCGGGCCCGCTACGCGCCCCCGCTTGGGGATGGCGTAAGAGAAATCTGGAAATCTGGGGAAAGACGAACGCGCACGGTCATGTGATGCAACAATGTGTCCTGGCTGCTCCAAGCTCTTCTAGATGGGACCATGTTTTCTAGGCAGGGCGTCATGCCATGCTAGTCGTGGCCGGAAACAATGAGTAACAAAAACGGCCTTCCCCGCATTTCCAGCCTTGCCTTGACGGTTTTGGACTTGGCCAAACTGGCGGCTCTCCGCTTCCTGGCTGGGCGCTGGCGTATAGACCGTTTGTATGTGTCAAGTGATGCAAGGAAGGTTTGGTCAAAGAGGAGTCGGATGCGGAGGCTGGCCCTGCTGACGGGCGACGACTTGAGCCATGTCGGAAACGGCTTTGTCTCTTGAGGCTGACGGCGCGTTTGCTGCTCCTCCGACGTCCCAGATTGTGGGGTAAGGTACCTGGCGGTCCGCGGAGATGCCCTTCTCCTGGCGCATGCATGCAGCCACTGTCCTACCTGACGAGAATCCGTTGCTCAGGGACCGCATCTCAGACTGGACGAGTCGAGGTTTTCGTTTGCTAACAAATTGCGCGCGCACGAGGAGGTATCGAATGATGAGGCACGAACATGGTCGCTGCGTCGCAGTGATTGAAAGTGGACAGGCGACACCGAGCGGGCTTGGTCCACGAGGATCTGACGACAGTTGATGGTGGTGAGCTGGTGATGGAAAGTTTTGTCTGAATGACGCAAAGCCAAGGAGGAGCGAGAGACGCGGCCAGATCCGAGATTTTTCCCAACCAGGAGCAGCGCTGAGTCATCCCCCGTACGGAGAGAAGGCCCTCCAGGCGTCCTCGAGCTTGAACCTCACGGCATCGGCTTCTTCGGCGACGTCTGGTTTTTTTCATTGCAAAAATTTCTTCTCGCAGTCCCGACGCGCCGTACACGCTGCCGGAGCCTTGCCACTTTGCAATTGTCAACACGAATCACGCTGCCATTGCCAGGTGTCTGGACAGCTCAGGATGGTGCATTCGATGGGGTAATAGCGCCATGGATGTTGCCGCTTTGGGAATTTCCTGGGGGTAAGCAGAATTCCGTGACAAGAGGCCTCAGACGCCTCGCTGCACCTTGTGATCACCCCGTACCGTTCGAAGCTGGCCTCTCATGTGTCGGTCCCGAACCAGGCCCGTCCACGAGCCCTGTCGAAGCGAAGGATTGATGCCATGATGCTCCCGCAGCTTCACATCATACCGAACCACTTCGGATCGGACCTTGCTCTTCATCGTCCACGAGCCCTGACAAGGTCCTTTCGTTCGACATTGCCCATGGCTGACCAATCGGCTCCATATGAGCTCATCCATCAATCCTGCCGTGGGCCTGGTTGCGGTGACTAAGATGGCGCCCCGAGCACGCGGAAACGCTGTCTCACGTTCTCCCTCAACCTACTTTCTCTCTCCGATATAAAGAACCTCTGGCGCCTGACTGTGACTCTACAAAAATTTTGCTCCTCTTTGTTCACACCCGCACCCACGAGGTCTAGCTTCCCCACCTTGGCGCCACGACTTCTTTACATAGAAGAAGGCATCCGAGTCGACCTTCCTATCTTCACTCAGAGCAAACACTCCAATGCAACTCAACGAGTTCCCCTACGAGATCCTATCCACCATCCTCGAGGAGTCTACCAAACTAAACGAAAGGGATGGCGTCACCTTTACCTTTGGCCTCTCTCAGGCGCCCGGCCTAGTGGCAAAGCCCACCCTTCAGAAATATGTCCGGGGTCCATTGCCGCCGGACATTCTCAGGTGGGATGCCGCTGCTGCAATTAGGGCGGTTTGCAAGAAATGGCATGCGTGGGCTCTCGAGTATGCCATGAGAGACGTGTACATCCGAAAGTGGAAAGGCGCAGAGCGTTGGGCTGAACTACCGATGAAGCGCGGTAAGCCATCGTCACCGAAATTCCTCGATAGCTCGATTCAATTCTGACGGTGACAATAGATTCGTATGGTGCCTACGAACTTATCGAAAGGCCCATGGGCGCTTCAGTCTATCGCGACCCGTTTTGCAACCTGAAGCAGACTGTGAAGCTCTTGAACCAGTACCCCGACGTGGCCGACAACATTCGCCGCATGTGGTTCAACGGCTTCTACGTGGCCGAAACCAACGCACGAATCTTCAGCGCGCTCAAGTGCTGTTCCAACCTGACATCCCTCAGCATCCCTTGGACTATGGCGCGCCATCTGAACGCCGACCAATGGTGCCAAATCCTGCGTCCCGACTCTCTCCACCCTCTTGAAAATTTGGAACTTCAGGCCACCATCTTGACCAAGATGCAGGCCAGGGACACGGACAATCAGGTGGATCACCGGCCATTCCACTCCGACAAAGTTGACTTTGGCAAGCTCAAGAAGCTAAAGCTGTTTGGAAACACGACTTTCATGCCCATCAATGATGGTGACTTGTTCGCAATTGCGCAAACAGCTACCGCGCTGGAAGAGTTTCATCTCACGTGCCTCGACACTGTTTCCATTGATGGTATGGTACCTGATTGATTTTGAGGGAATGCGCTGACTTCTCCAGGTGTCATGGCTATTGTCAAGTCTTCACACCGCACTCTGCGCGTCCTGGAACACTCCCCTCGTTCTGCGTTTGGTTTTTACCACCCTCATCCCGGCTCCCCTTCTTCCAACGAACATCTCTGCGAAGTCCTCGCCGCCTGCCCACGCCTCGTCACCCTCTCCATCTCCATTCCGTCCATGTGCTCCGCCCTCTTCAGCAACAGATCCGTTCGCTGGTCAGGCGACTGTCAAGTGAGGGCACTTCGCCTTTGCGACCATGACTACAGCACCCTCGGAGCGTCTAGCTCGCGCATCGTCGAGCCTCTCGCTCAGCTGCTTGGTGATGCCAGGGACTTGACGCAACTGAGGCGCAGGAGCACGCTAGGTAGAGAGCTGTCAGTCGAGCTCTTTTTCGGAGGCTTTATCTTCGAGCCTCACGTCAACGCTGTCCACGGCGATATGCAGATCCCAGAGATTGAAGCCGGCGGCGCGTGGCCTGGACAACGAGAGGTCAGTAGAAAGGGCCCTTACGGCAGCACCGGACTCTACGGCAAGGACGAGGAAGGTGTATTCGAGCGCGTGGACGAGGGAGTCTTCCTAGAGGGCGTCAGGAGGGGCTGGGTGAGGTGCGGAGCTTAATAGCCGCGCCTCATCGACCGCCTTCTCCCTCTCTCCTCTCTCCACCTTTCTCCAAAGCTTTGACATCCTTCAGCTGCATCACTGCGCCAAAAGTCTGCTCTTTTGGCGACTCCACTCTATTTTCTTCACGACTTATGATTCCACGGCCACTTGTACGCTACCCTTTTTCCTAAAAAATACCCAGGGTATGGCGAGGTCAGTCTATTCTTCAAAAGTCAATTCTGTTTTTCTGGAAATTAAAAAGTATGCGCTTCTGTCAAAACTAGGCTATCGCTTTTGCGCTGCCATCATTGCGATGGCGTCTCTGTTGATGTTGCACTCGAATTGATGATACTTTTCTCTCTCGATTTGTCTCGTTTTTAGTCTTCTTCTGCAGCTTGATCAGTCGCTGAAAACCGATTTGATGCGTCCGTCTTCTTTCGCTTCTGTTTCTTTTTATTACTCGCAGCTTTTGCTGCGACATGTCCGCGCTTAAAGTGTATCGTGCATTCTTCGCTCGAATCTTGGAGATGATGCGCAGTACTGCAACAGCTATCACAAGCAAATCGTTGATTCTTCGCCTTTAAGATGCGCGGACGAGAAACCTATTCGATCGCGGGTTTTGAAAAAGACGGCCTGACAGCTTCCAATCCGAGAACTTCGTGATCGCTGTGGCAAACCCTATCTTTGGCGATGAAGGCGTTTGAATGCCCCTTGTGAGTCTCCATTAAGGACTTGGTCACGCATTATTCTACATGTGTAGAGTGCTTGAATGCTCCCTATCGACACGCCTTCCAAAAAGGATAAGTTTGCTGCCTCTACAGTCACGACTCACCAACCCTCTTCAGTTGGCCACGACTTTGCGACCAAGCCTCGATCCATTGCAGTGGCAAAAATACAGAGACATGCAACGGTGAGAGCTGATTGGCCAGACACCCTTGCTGCATACCCGTCCGTTAGCGCTAAAAAAAGACCTCAAAAACCTTCCGTCTCGACGACACGCGTTGGCAGAGGATGACCTCCACTATCCAGCAAACCCCGACAACACCACTCACGGCTGGCTTTCCCGTCATTCGCATTCGTAATTCGTCTGTAACGAGATCCCATGATGTTTCCGATGCGGCTAACGCGGCGGTCGAGTGCGGCAGGGGACGAAACAATGACGCGTGACTGATGCTGCCCAAGGCCTCCTTACCTTGCCGCATCAATTGCCATGTCTCTTGAATGGGAATGTGCGATTTGATCCAGGATGATGAGTGCGTCTTTGGAGTCTACTACGCAACGTCGCTGATCAAGCCATACTGGTGTAGCGGGGTGAAGAAAGGGGTAAAAGCATTAGTTGATGCTTGATTTTGTAGCAAGACAGTTGGTACGCCGTCCACGTGTACCTTTTGTACAGCGACGATGATCTTCCCGCGATCGAAAAAGGGGTCAAAAGTCATATTCCCAGCCTTGGGGGTTTGGGAGCAAGAGTAAACACCAGTCATGTCGACCCCCGCTGGGGCAGGTCCGGGAGCATCAATAATTACGTCCAAACAATTTGCCGCTTCATTCTACGATGAACCGTCTCATAGCCTCCAAACGCTACCGACTGAGCTCATCGAGCACATCACCTCATTTCTTCCTGGCTTTATTCCAACAGTCCAGGAGGTGGCGGAACCTCCGCACGACATTTTCAACTTGCGCCTCGTATGTCGAGATCTCGAGGGCAAATTGCGGTACTGGTTTGTTTACAAACATGTTCTCTCGAAGGACAGCGAGTTTTGTCAAAAAGGCCGCATCTTCGTCGAGCCGCACTATGAATCTTTCCGGACGTTTCATCATCTGACAGCCATCGAGCCAATCGCCAAAACCATCCGAAGCCTCTTCGTGAACACGATGGCGCTCAACGAGGACCGGCTCTCGCGATGCATTGAGAGCCTCGGCAAAACTCAGGACATGTTCCTCGAGTGGGAGGAGAATCTTCCTATTCTTGCAAAAAGGGACACCCGCCTCGTGGACTCCGTCGCCAAAGACGTGGCGCAAATACGCTCGCGCTGCTATCGCTGCTACTACGACCAGCAGTGGATGTTTGCGTCCAAGGAAGACCGAAAGCTTCTCGATGAGGCGTTGAGCCGCGTGGGGTCTCTCAAGGAGCTACAAATCTGCTCTCACGACTACTCGTACCTGTGGAGTACGACAGGCGGCATTGGCTTCATCAGGGATTACACGGGAATCTTCAAAGATGCCGTCACGACGGCAGACAATGAGTCTTTGGACCACCGCACCGCCACTTTGCTCTCCCTCGTTGTCAAGAACAATGTCTCTGTCAAGAAGCTCATCGTCTCCCACAGCGAGGGCGTCGCTGCATGGGTCCTTGATGTGCCGACCCACCACTTTCGCCAAATGGATACCACCAAGCTCCTTGTGCGTCTCTCGAATGGGGAGAAGCGCAGCGATGCGCCAGAAGGGTGGGAGTCGCAGAAGGGCTACGATACCTTCTTGCGCATCCTCACGGCATTGTCGTCCAAGCTCCGCGCGCTGAGCTTCGCCCCGGCCGACTCGACATTCTTTGACCCATCCTTTGTCTCCCGCGTCCTACGCTGCTGTCCCACCACCCTGACCAAACTCCACCTCTACGACCTCGTTGTGCGCCCGCAGGATCTTTCGCGCCTCCTGGCCTCCCTCCGGCCGTCGCTGAAGCGCCTCAGCCTCTCCAAGCTGCACCTGATCGAGGCATCATGGCAGCGCGTTGTGCGGTACATCCTCCTCGACGAGCTCGACCACTTCCCACATCTTCGGCGCCTGCGGCTGGGCCCGTCGTACGACCTGCAAAAAGAAGGCTACTACTGCATCGAGTTTCCGCGCGCCGAGGAGCGCCGTGGCTACGAGTACCAGCGCGAGGGCCACTGGGCCGACGGCTTCTGGTTCTGTCCGGTCGATTCGCGGTACTCGGTCGACGTTGTGGGTGCGGCGGCGGGGGCTGGTTCTGAGGCGGCGGGTGGCCTGCGCGCTGCGTTGGTGGAGGTCCTGGCGACGGCGGTTAGCGTGCGCTGTGAATATGACCAGGTTGCTGATTGGCCTTGTGTGAGTTTTGCTGTTTGTAAGAGGCGGTTGGTGTGGTTTGCTTGCTGACAGATTGCTGTAGGATTTCAAACATATCGATGCAAAGACGGCGACGTGGGCGAAGGACTTTTTTGGTGGCAATGCGAAGCTTGATACTGCGGTCGCTGAGGAGCCTTGATGGTATGTCGAACAAGCTGCGTCGACTGGCAGCGCGATCTTTTGCTCACATGGCAGGCTCGATGCTTTGTTCCTTCCGAAAACTACCCAGTCAGCGACTAGGCCCGATGGTTTCTAGGCCGTGTGATTTCTTTGCCTTCACGTACCTTCTTGCAAACATCTTCTTTGTCCAGTATCGCGGGGCGGTGTTCGGAGTCTCTTTACAGATTGGCGGGTCCCTGGAAATGCGTTGTCTGCACGATGCTGCGGGCGATAGCAGACACGAAGTATGTATTCAGAAGCTGTCTTTTGGGGTGAGAAATTCCAACTTCAAGGCTTAACATTGCGCCAATCCAGGGGGAATTCAGAGTACCAAGGCTGATTTGTGCGCCCAGGGAGTATTCGAGTGCCTTGTGGCAAGAATGTTGGGGCATTACAACTTGGAAAAGGACAACCCCAAGGAACATTCAAGCACCACTGGTATGTCTTGGACTATTATTGGCTTTAACACCTCAAGTCTACTGTGAACACTGGTAGAGGTCCACTGGTAGAGGTCCAGCTGACATGTTATTGGATGATGGCATGTGCGCGGTGCTGCGTGGTGGTCCCGTCAACACCAACTCCTCTCTTCCATCTTCGACTCCCTTTCCTCAACAATGAGCAGATCCGATCCGGGCTCATATAAATTACCATCGAAGGGGATCTCGACTTGCGGACTTCAAACCACCATGGATTGTTCCGAAACCAGCGATTCGCGCCCGCCGCGAGGCACAGCTTCAGACCAAGCTGCCCTTGACTTGATGCCGGCCGAGATATTCGAACAGATCACTGACTACTTGGACTTGACCGACATCCTCAGCCTTCGTCAAGTCTCCAAAAGTGCTGAGCGTCTATGCATTCCGCGCTTCGCTCGAAGCTGCATCGACAGTATGGGCTGGGCTCCCGACAGTATATGGGAAGAGGACGATGACATGCTCCTTTGGATAGACGTGTACAGGAGCACAGTCATGGAAGTTGTCGCCACACCGAGGGGCCTTCAAAAGATGCGGCGACTTCCCAGGATCCAAGAAATTCTCGCAACCATCAAGACACTCTCCATACACATATACGCCGGAGCAGATGAAGACGGTCTGGAATACTGGCACAGTGTAGTCAGAGAAGAATGCAAATCGCAGGAGGAACCCACCACTGACACACTTCTCTCCTTGCAAGACTATATGGACGATATTGCAATTCAAGAGAGCGAGTTGGCTGCTATTGAGTCGCACTCAGACGTTGAATGCTTCCGAGAGGCTTTTGAGATGTTCGAGAATCTCGAAACGGTGAAGATCGAAAATCTCAGGGTTCGGAATGCCAAGGACCTACGCTGGGAGACTTGGAGGTACTACTCAGCAGCCTCAATCTCAAGAGAAATTTCAAGGGTCTCGTCTGCGGTGTTGACTGCCATGGCGCAGACCAACAACAAGATTTCCTCCCTTACATTTGGCGACCTCCAATTGTGGCATACCGCAAGCCGGAGCGGTTCGCAGTTTTGCAAATGGATCTGCGACTCTTTCTTGATGAGATGGACTGAAGAATTTGGCGCTTGCGAGCCTGCTGCATTCGATTTCCTCCCGGCCTGCATTTCGGAAGTTCCCTCGAATTTCACGACCTTTACATCTCTTCGCTCTCTCAGAGCAACCATTTCCGGCACTGATGGCGAATCCCTTGGCTCCCTTGGCAAAGGTCCGATTCAGAACCTACAAGGGTTGGGAAAGCTCCTGCGGGCTTGTCCAAACCTTACGAAGCTTCACCTCGATGCGCTCAAACGGACTGTTTGCATTGAAGCTAGCAGCCTTGTCAAAAAACAGATTTGCAACGAGGGAATTCTTCACCCGACGACAGCCTTCCTAGGACCCTCGGCAATATCAGAACTAGCCCAATCATTCCGTCATGGGCAGCTGGAGCATTTGTACGTTTCCGATTTCGTCGCCCACCCCCGCGACTTCGCCAAGTTGCTCGACTCGCAAAAACCAAGTCTGCGGATGTTAAAAGTCAGCAACGGCCATCTCATTGAAGGAGAATGGGCTCACTGCTACAAGCAGCTACTCGACGGGTTTTCCTTAAAGGAATTGCTCCTGGGTCCTTTGTTTCAGTTGAATCGCGACCACTACAAAAGGTCGTTATTGTGCGATCCTCCAGAATGGTACCGCACCTACGCAGAAAACTGCTGGTTCGTTCATGACAACACGCAGGGAGTGGAGGAGCAATTTGGAGAATCTCGGCCAGACCCGCAGGAAGCTCTTTCTGCACTCCTGGAGAATGAGAAGTTTGACGTTGGATACTACCCTTCTCTATCAGACCTTCTTAACACGACAGCCCTCGGTTTTCCCATGGACCCCACAGATCCTGACGCCCTTTCAGCTCTGGTCCGGCAGTTTTCTGAGGACTATTTTGGCATCGACACGTCCTACGACTTATCATGGCTCTTTGGCCAAGAAGTACTGAGCTACGTTAAGGACTGGAAGGAGGATCCAACATGGCAGCACGATTGGTGGTGATACCTCTTAGTTGCATAAATGGAAAGAGGGATGGAGTTTGATCGATTAAGACGGAGACTTGAAGATCGAGTGCGGCAGAATGGGCTGGATTAAAAGCATTGGGCGCGGGCAGAGATTGGTTTTGAGACTGCGGGCATACAACTGAGACGGATGAACTGCAAGCCACTCATCAGTGGCAGCTGAGCGATGGGTTTTGAGAGATTCAAGCGTGGCTTTTACACCAGAATAGTTGTATTGGGATCCCCCTTTTAATTGGAGGCTTCCAGATACTTCCATTCCCCAGTGATTTGTACACGTGCTCATCAGCGACACTATCCAAATGTCGTCGCCTGGATGCATGATAGACTTATGAAATTCGGAGCTAGAAGACAAATCTCTTGTGCGGTAAAGATGAATACACAGAATCCCTTGAAAATCCCGGATCGAGTTTTTGCCTGGAGGTGATTCTCGAGCACCTACTGAATCAAGTTCAGTCACCACAAATCAAGTATGAATGTGCATCACCCAAACGACGCGTCGCGTAGTGTTACTAATGCCGAAAAAAACATCAGCTGCAGGCAGCGCTTAGCAGGCGTGCATGAATGCTCCCTGTGCGTATTCTGCTACCAAATTCAGTGTCGAGAAGCCGTTGGGCGCACACCTCTCAAATTCGTGACTCGATTACTCGCCGTGTCGCTGCAAGCCTTTGGCACCAGCCTAAGCCTTCGAGTTGCAGCGCACCGTGCGGAGACCTTTTCGCTTCGACGCGCCGCTCCACCTCCTTCTTCTCAACCCTCTGCAACCTCTTTGTCTGCAACACCCAAACGCCTCCTCCTACTCTCTTGATCGATCAGAAGTTGCAGCCTACTGTGCAGAGACCTCCGCTCCACCGCGCCTCCCCAACTCTTTCCTCATCGACCCTCCGCAACCTTTTTTCTGCACCAACCTCCAAACGTCTTCTTCCAGCATCTGGCTCGAATTTGGCATCACTATCACAATCTTGACCAACATGGTCGATCCAGGACCTCACACCAACATTCGACCGAAAAGCAATGATGACAGTGGCGCCTCTCTGGACAAAATGCCCGTCGAGATTTTCAAGTACATCACCGATTACCTGGACTTCAATACGATCTGCAACCTTCGCCGGGTCTCTAGGGTCATGGATCATCTATGTATCTCACGTTTTGGCGAAACACTCTGGACCAAGATGACGGAAACGAGCATTTGGGAATACAGACTGGTGGACCCCGAAGTCACGCGCGTACGGATGTACGAGGGCGAGGGCAAACCAGGCGCAATGAAGGTACTATCTTCTCCATCCGTTCTCCAGCATATGCGCATGACACCCAAAATTCGGGAATTTGCCACGAAGATCAAGAAAATCGTCGTGGTTGTCTACATCGGCGCAGACGAAGAAGGCCGAGAGTACTTTCGCAATCTCGTTCGCAACGCCGACCTATACAAAGACCCTGAATGGCACAGAAAGAGAGGAGAGGCATACGAGCGACAGATTCAATACCAAGAGAGGCGAATTGCCGCCATTCACTCGTACTCCGATGCTGGTTGCTTCCAAGAGGCTCTTGAGACCATGGAAAACCTTGAAGAAGTAGATGTCAAAGACGTTATGATTTGGGAAGGAACGCCAAATGTTCCTGAAAGCTACTACTCAGCGACCGCGATGTCCAACGAGGTCACAAAGATCGCATCTATCATCATGACCGCAATGGCCCGGGTCAAAAATCAAATCTCTTCACTCAACTTTGGCTCTCTACTGCTGGAAAATTTCATGGCCAACGTTTGTGGCAGTGACTGCGTATGCGATGTCTCGAAATGGGCCAACAAAATGGGATCGTGTCGTTTATCAGCATTCGACATTTCTGAGCTCCGCCAAACGGATTCTCTCCCCACTCCTGTTGTGTTCCACTCGCTCTGCTCGCTCCACGCAACTATCTCAAGCATGAAAGATTGCCGCCCGGGCGAAAACGAATCTGAAGACACGCGAGCCTTCGGAAGGTTCCTGCAAGCTTGTCCAAATCTGAGAAAGCTTAGTCTGGATGCACTCACACGCTGGGAATGCGGCGAGTGTGGTCCCGAACACAGAAGCTTCCATCCACAAGCATTCTTCTTCCCGCCTTCCTTCATACTTGGACTCACTAGAATCCTTCAGTGTTTGCAGCTGAAGGCTTTGGGGCTCGCAGATTTTGTTACGACGCCTGGAGATTTTGGCACGCTCCTAGACTCGCAGAAGGGAAGTATACGAACTCTGGAAATCAAGAGCGGTCATCTCCTCGACGGACAATGGGCGTTCTGTTACAAAAAGCTACTGGACGACTTCAACCTCAAAGACTTGCATCTTGGTCCCTTGTTCCAGCTACATCCTGATCAATACAAGCGATCAGGACTGTTTTACGACAGCGATGACGATGACTTCTACCACATCCATGACCGGTACCCAGTGGACTCCTGGGACGCCAAGAAAGACATAGGTCCCAGAGAAGCACTCTCATTGCTTCTGGAGCGCGAATGGTTTGACATTGGAGACTATCCAATCTTAGCAGACAGTCTCAATGATGCTGCAGATGGCACTCCAATGTATTGTTTTGACAGCAACACTCTCTCGCCACTCGTACGCCACTTCGCTGAGGATCACTTCGGAATCGACACGACTTACGACCTATCATGGCTCTTCGAACTGGAGATGGTAGAAAGTGTGAAGCGCTGGGAGGAGGAGGATGGCCCAATATATTTGGAATAATGGCAAGCCTTCCCTGGTCGTAATCCTTGAAATCTGGCTTACGAGAGGAATGGTCACGGTTGACATCGAGACCGGCAGCAAAGGAAACTAAGCATCAGCAGTTTTCGGTGGATTCGCTTGATATGAAGGGGAGGGCCGAGGGCATGCTGCGAATCGATAGCCCAAACAAGTACACATTTGTATGTCTTCTTCTGGGTAAAGGTGCCAAAGAGATAGTGCGTAGAATGAGAATGAGAATACACGCCCCTGATCTGCGGACACTTTCAACAAGTGCGCGCTTGGCAAGCCAATGTACTCCTACACCTGCGACAGTCTTTCACCCGTATTCTGGGACTTCTTCGAACACTGCTTCCGTATCGACACGCCTTTGGACTTGTCCTGGCTCTCCAATCCAGAGATGCGGTCTTTCGGCGAAAGTTGGAGCCGAGAGAAGCACGTCAACGAGCGGCCGAATTGTATCCTTCAGCTTTGGGAATTCCGTTTGTGAGGCGCAGAATTATCATAGTGGCTTTAGGAACACCGGGTGGATAATTTGGTACCAAAGACGAGGCGTGGTGCCGTGATTTTGGTTGGCCTGGACGCGTTGGCTGCGGGAGGATTAGAGCGGTTCCAGGTTTTGGGCCTCAGGGAAGCTTCAAACACCAGCACAGAATTCTAGAGTGTTCCCTGGAGTATCATTTCTAGACATAGTGGTTTGGTGATTTGCAATGAAAGAAAGATGTTGCAAGCCGCAGTGAGGGGCGTCAAAGGTGACTGGTGTAAATAGGAGGCTGAGCAAAGTAAAACGTTTTCTAGCCTGCAACGACTGGCTCAAAGAGTACCTCACATATGAAGTGAAGTGAGTGGGCTTGTACTTGTGCTTATGACGTCAGTGCGCCTAAGGCCAAATTATTTGGTGGTTGTCATCTTTGACGATGCATCACAACAAACCCTTGAACCTCGTCACCTTTGAGCTTCTCCACAGCGCCGAGACTCCAACCCTCCTCACCATGGACTCCGATACCTATGACGACTCAGCAACCTCTACCAAAGAAGCACGCTCGGTTAGCGGGCTCGAACGCATGCCGGTCGAGATTCTCAACCACATCATCGAGGACCTCTCCTTCGACGATTTTTGCAAACTGCGAATAGTGTCTCGAAAGCTAGACTGGTTGACGTTCGAGACTTTTGTCAGACACACCAAGATACGGGCTTCACAACAAGGGGGCAAATTGCGCAATAAGGGACGCAGTCTCCGTCTGGTCGCCAGCTCGCGCCAGCTCAAGTCACTTCACGCCATCACAAGAATCAACGAAATCAGCCGACCAATCACTCATCTGCATATCTGCTATAGCCTTTTACACGAAGAGGCACTCGGAGACTACACTCTGCCAGAGTTTCCTAACAATTTGAGGATTGGCCTTTCACCCTACGCGGAAACACAATTGGAGCTATTTGAGCAACTGTGCTACAAATACGCGCAGAATCCCGGCTTGCTGACAGAGATGCGAGCATCCGACAAAGACATCTTGTACATGAAAGAGGTTCTGAAATCCATGGAAGACCCCCAGGAAATCGACCTTGAAGGTCTGGAGCTGCCGACATGCTGGTGGAGACATCCGTTCAACGAGGTATCCGTTTCGGACGCTATCACGAGAGCTTCGACCATTTTGCTTTCTAGCATTTTCCAGTCCAGAATCCAGATTCGCCGCCTCAAAATTGCCAGAATCTCCCCGTCCAGATTCATAAATGACACGGCGGTCTTTCTTGGCGCATGCCGACCTTCGGCCTTCGAAATCCCAGAGACACTTCACAACAATCCTAGCATACAGCTAGAAAAACTAGCTTCGCTTCGAGTTACGCTCTGGGATGGAGCTACTGATGATGGAAGAGCTTTCGGTCGGTTTCTGGCAGCATGCCCTAACCTGCAGGGGTTGACTGTCAGCGGTCTCGCATACGAGGGCCGGCGTGTCTGCTTAGGACCAAACCTCCTACAGCAAATTGCTGCCTCCATCCCCCAGAATCGCCTGGAAATACTTGGCCTTAACAGTTTCTTGGTGCATCCCAAGGATCTATGGTTGCTTCTTGACAGGCAAACGAATACCTTGGATTCAATCACTTTGCGCGACGGCTACCTGATAGATGGACAGTGGGATACCATCTTCCGCCGAGTACTTTCGAGCCTTGCCTCTTGCCGTGTTGACTTGGACCTTTTCTTTGAATTGCGTGTCAATGGCTACATCAGATGGAAACCGAACGATTTGTGGGATTGCTTTCAGCCGGAGCTCGCACGCACTCCTACTGGAAGACCGGAAGGCGATAAATTCAAATCTGGAGACTACTCAAAGTTGGTGGACTACACGAATTTTGATGAGAACGGCAACAGAAGGTTCAGACCGTCTGCTCGCGAGAATCTTGCTCCAGACATTCGACACTGGGCCGAAGACTTCTTTCAGCTTGATACATCACTGGACCTGTCATGGTTGTTTTTCGAGGAAAATTGATGAACTCCGCTCCTTTGAGATTCAAGCTGGTCAAGATCGAAAATGGACATTTCGGAATTTCCCTCGCAGCCGGCAAAAGCAGGATTTCCACAACACTCGATTAAGTCGACGTCAACGGACCGAACGCTCCTGGATTTGTGAAAATCTTCCACAGTCATTCCAACACAAGTCAATGCTCTTGGTCATTGCAAACAAATTCTCTCTGCAGAGGTCGCGCGGTGCGATGCGTCGCCGAACCAATTGATAGACAAAAACAGTGCGTCATCGCAGCTCGATTCCATGCATGGATTTTGCGTGAGCGGAATGTGCCGTTAATGTGTGCTTTCGAGAATGGTCCAAGAATTGTTCCCGGTGTGACATCCCTCCTAGCGGATCCGCCTTGATTGTACTACATTGTTCGCTGTTTCAAAACAATGATCTGGTCTGCAGTAATGTACCAAAGCTTTGGAAAGCGATCGGGATGAAGCCAGGTTTGTTACCAAAGGAACTTCTTTTGTTCGTGAATCTGGATGTCGGCGGAAGCAGATCCCGACGACAGCGCAAAGATCCTCGATGCCCCCCCCCCCCTGGTGAAGCCATCCATGCCTGGATGCCTGCTGCCGTCGATATCCGGCTCAGTCATCGCACCCGTCACGAAATCTGACCGTGGAAAACCATTGTCAGGCGATTGGATGGGTTGAAACGGAACGCCCGAGACAATTCACCAAAAG
This sequence comes from Phyllosticta capitalensis, assembly GCF_038381095.1. NCBI lineage: Eukaryota > Fungi > Ascomycota > Dothideomycetes > Botryosphaeriales > Phyllostictaceae > Phyllosticta > Phyllosticta capitalensis. Next base: position 1,717,177 of record NW_027117440.1, read on the forward strand.
CGATTGTTTTTTGCACTTCTGGGTCTTGATTGGTCTTTTTCTTTGCCAACGACAACGAGCAGTTGTCAGGCCATGTCTTTTCGTAGATGAAAATTGTACGCTGTCAACGTGTTGAGCATGAGATGTTGCGGGGACGCAGGACTGCTGTCCTGTAAGAGCACCATCCTCGCCAGGAAGTTAATGTGGAAGAATCCAGGACAATCATCGACCGATTTGGCGATCGCAAGTTTAACGAGAGGCGTTTTGTCTGAAATCTTCCCTTTTGGAGCACTCTGTCGCCGCTGACCGAAGACCAACACCACGCGTGCCAGATTTGTTGGATGCCTCAGGAACCGGACAACGGCTTCGACTTTAGCCGTTGAGCAGAGCACACTGTGGCTGGGTCAAAGTACGAGTAGGCAAGCCACGTTTAGAGACGCCAAAAGCCGTGTTTCGACGAGGCGGGGAAACTGCCGAGGCCTGCTCAGCAACCAAATCCCAGCTCGAAACATTAAAGTGTGGCATGTCGGCGAAGTTGCGGCCGCCCTACCTGACAGGATGTTAGCTACTCTCAACCAATCATGAGGCCCTGTCCGGGAGCTGCTCCAATAACGCCTGGGTTTGACGCTAAGCTTTTCTACCCGTTAGTCAATTGCGAAAGCGACGACAGGCAAGACAGGTCGACGAGTAGTGATATCCGGGACGTGATCCCCTGATGTTGCAGGAAGGTCCTCCACTGATGAGCTCACATCGCCTTCCGGTACAATGGAGGTAATATACAACACACACGCGTCTACAGGGTCCATCTTCGCAAGGTGAGAGAAGTGGACACCTCCAGAGAATTGATGGCCAGAACAGAACTGGAGACCAGGCCTTCGTGCCAACAGGAAGCTGCAAGGCTTCGGCAACATCATATTGTGGTACGTGTTGTAGCCGCACACCTCATTCGGAAAGTCCATTTACTCGACACTGCTCTTTTGGAGATAGTGTGGTCCCTATGATCGCTTTAGCTAGTTGCTAGTTTGTATATAAGTCGTTCTTGGTCCCGAGGCGGTGCATCTTTAGAGCGTAAATCAATATCTCGCACGTGGGAAGTAGCCAAATAGTCGCAACTTTACCAGGTACGTTCGTCCGCAGTTGAGGATGAGGTCATTTGCTAACAGAAACGAGTAGTCACTCCTTGAACGTCCAGCTATTCATGTATGGTGCCCTTGGCAGAAGCGTTTGGATATTGAGGAACTGACGCTAGAGCTTATAGTCACTATGCGTTTCTCTACGATTGCTGTCCTCGGCCTCGCTGGCGTGGCTATGGGACAAGGCGCCGGTACAGACGGGGTTCGTTGACACACCGTTTGTTATTCTGGATTTTGACCTCTCTCGCTGACAAAAGAATCAGTGCTTTAAGCCATGTTTCGCGAAAGCGGGGTGTGACAACCTCCAATGCTTTTGTAAGAATCAGGTGGCATTGGACAAGGCTTCTTGCTGTGTCTCCAAGGTCTGTTCGCCGGAAGTGCAATCTATTATCGGAGTTGTGTCCAACTTGGTTTGTCCCAATGGGCCTGCGAAGATTCCTGATCGCCAGGGTGATTCGTGCAAGGACCCAGCCGCTGGAGGGAAGCGTGCTATGATGTTCTGAGTTGACCTCGGAGTATCAGACTGTTAGAAACGAGTCTTTTGGTGCGGTGTGTTTTTCCTGTATATAAGTATATGAAATCAGGCGGCCCCAAGTGGAGTCAACCACAAACATGGTTTGACGCATAAAGCCGTGTGTTCTTGGTTTGCAGTCATAAGTGTGTTGCTCGGATGCTACTCTTCCGGTAGTGTGGGGCATGTTCGATATGAATTCTGAGCACCGTTTTTGATGTTCCGAGCACCGAGAGAGGAGCTCTGTTTTGGTGCAGACATCTACGTTGGCACGTGCAGAACTAATGTATAACATTGGTGCTCGTACGAAACCTATTAGCAGCCTACGCGAGAGGTCCTGGTAGAATAATAGCGCGGACGGCACGAAAATAGCAAGCGTGACGTTGGAACCCGTTGAACTGCCGCCAGAAGCGCATGGTTGGTAAGTCCCAGTATACTATACCATCCTACTTCGCGCATGTACCTCGGATGACTGTCGTCGCACGGTGGACTTAGTGTTGCGGTAGTTGGACGGCCCGAGATGATCTAAAGTTTAGAGATTACGGCAATGAGCCAGGCGACCTCGGCAGTGGTTGAGCGTCACCAAAACATCGCTCACCTGGACCTGTCGATTGCAATCAATTCGAAGTCGCAGGCGAGTTGAGTTCGATTGTCTCTCCGCAGTACATGTTTCTGTGGGTAGTAGCTGTAGCTCTGTGGTAAACATGTCTTCCTATTTAAGACGCTCTGGTTTTCGCGACTTTCTTTCCGAATCCATCGAGCTAGTCTGTGTCTCCATCTTTGTGTACACTCCAGCTTTCAACCTCAAGGTAAGTCTTTGGCGACTAAAGGGAGAGGCTTGTCTCAGTTGCTGACGGCTTTTGAAGTCATTCTCTAGTTTTCAACAGTCACACTCATGTATGAGTCTCATTTCAACCATTCTCAAGTCTCGAAGCTGACCCTAAGCAGTTCAATATGCGTTTCTCGTCGATCGCTCTCTTCGCCGTCGTCGGCTCTGCTGTTGCCCAAGTGGGCGGAGGTCCCGGTGACAAGGGTCTCAGCACCAGCCCAGACTCCGATGGATGTAAGGCAATCCTGGTCGACAAAATATTTCATAGGGTGTAAATTGACTTGATAAGGCTTTGAGAGCTGCTTCAGGAAGTCTGGTTGCCCTGCTGGAGACGAGACTTGCTTCTGCAACAACCAGGCTGCCATTGATAAGTCTGCTTGCTGCGTCTCCAAGGAGTGTTCCCCTGAGGCTCAGAAGATCATTGGTATCTTCGCCCACCTGATCTGTCAGAAGGGAACCGGCAAGATTCCTCAGAGACAGTCTGACGGTTGCAAGAAGTCTGGAGGATCCAGGATGATCAAGGGTTAAGTGAACCCTTGAGAGGTTTTCTGGATGGTTTGGTTGACCAGAGCACATGGGCTGGGCCCTGGCCGTGAGCACATACGTTGTACAGTTAGGCATATACCTTCGTCAGCAAAGCTTTTTCCTCTACTCTCCCATTTCTGCATATGAGTTGTGCTCCTCCGAATTGTCGCCACAGCCGTCTGCTGAATTGAGCATGTTAGACGCTCGGACGCAACAAACAATGCCCAAAGATGTATTCTCGCTTCGCTGCGCGACATAGTGAAGGGTGGGAGGCATTCATGCAAAAGCGAGCACACAGCGAATGTCGTATTGTCATGTTTTCCCTGCTCAGACGCGCGGTAAGCTGAGCAGGGACAGTATTATTCTGTGACCCAAGTGCCGCTCGCTTATGCTTAAACATCTGTGGCGCATGCGATCGATCTGCGCCTGGACCCCTGAAGTCAAACACTCGTCGCAAAACCACACCTGCGACGTACTTGGCAAAACTTTACTTCTCTGCGCTCTTCTCCTCATCACTTTTCGTTTGCTGATCTCGACCTTCCGCTTTTAACTTTTCGTCGTCCGCACGGTTGAGGGTGATCTGAGGCATTAAGACCAATGCGGCAAAGAACGCAACAGCGGCAAGTGCTGCCATCACACAGAACAAGGTTCTGAACCCGCTGCGGTAGGCGCGCAGTAGCGTCTGTTCGATTTGAGCCGCGCCGTCACCGCTATACGAGTCAAGGAACTTGTTGGGGCTTTTCAGGATCTGCCGCAGCTCAGCTTGGGATAGACCCATGGGCGCCAGAGCGGAGCGGAGCGAGTTGTTCCTACAAGCGGTTAGCTCGCGGAAATCGTTGCTTCTTTGGGTTGCTGACATGATTGTTCCTGAGATGGCTAATCCAAGGGTTGCACCTAGATTCCGGATAAAGCTTTCACTGCCGTCAGCCACAGTATGGGTGTTGTGGTGGCGTCTCCTACTTGCGAAAAGAAGTGACGACAGCCATGTCTCGACGGTCAACTCCAGCTTGTATGGCAATCAAGGATCTTTGTTCCGAGGTTAGCAGTGCCGAATTCGAACGTACTCTCTATGATGCTTACGGTTGAAGTGTTTGTCCCACGCCAAAGCCAGTCAGGACAGCGAATCCGACTTGTTTTCCAAGACCTGAATTCTCGTTCAAGGTTGAGAAGAGGCCAAGACCGATGGACCAGGTAATCCAGCCGATCAGAATGTTTTCCTGATCTCTGTCAGAATGATGTTCCCTACAGTCAAGATGAGACATACACGGTACCGACCCGTCCAGCTCACAATCAAGCCAGAAAGGGTGCTACTGAAAGCTGCTATAATTAGATGCGATCTTCACGAAGTCTATGTCGAACGTACTTTGAACGAGCGTGATGGGGAGCAGAAGGGCCCCGGATTTGGTGGCTGAGTATCCATACACCAGCTGATAGAAGGTGGGGATGTAGTAAACCTGAACCACGAAGTTCCAGCCATTGATGAACATGGTTAGACACGCTCCATCTACGACTTTGCTCTTGAAGATGTGTACTTGATACAGTTAGCTGACTGTGGGAACCAGAAGCGCAACAGACTTACAAGGCACCAAGGGCACAGATGTGCCTCTCCACTGCCACAAGACGAAGAAGACACAGAAAAGAAATCCAACGATAAGGGTTGCGATGACATGAGCAGAGTTCCATTCGTATTCGGAACCGGCCCAAGTCAAGGCCAACTGTGACGTAGTCAGTGGCGGTTCTCCCGTTGCGCAGCTTCTGGTACGTACCACAAGCACAGTCGAACCACCGAGGGCAAGCGCTGCTCCAAAGAAGTCGATCGCTTTGATTTTACTGGCAAAGAGTAAGCTGTTGTCCTTGATGAGTTTTACAGACTCACATTTTCCAATCACCCTCGACCTTTTTCAGGGGCATAAAGAAGACGACACAGCCTACCATAATCACACTCAGGGGTAGGTTGAGTCGGAAGATCCATCGCCTGCAAAGTTTAGCCAGTGGTTCTACACCAGGAAGAGGACCCTTACCAAGAGTCGTGGCTTTGGGATGCCAGAGCTCCGCCGATAACAGGACCGACGCCATTTCCTAAGGCTACGAAAGCTCCCTTCCCACAGATACCGGTCAGCTGCGATTTCTTTTGCATATGAGGTTTCACTGACCAGTATACCCTGATACTTGCCCCTCTCCCGCAATGGGACAACGTCACTGACAATCATCTGCGCAACGGTCATGAGTCCACCGCCTCCCACGCCAGTGAAGGCGCGGAAGATGATCAGTTGCACAACATTTTGCGCAAGTGATGCGGCCAAGGAGCCAAAGAAGAAGATCGCAATTCCAATCAGGAGGATGATTTTGCGAGACCAGATGTCTGACAGTCTCCCGTACAAAAGTTGACACGCGGTAGAAGTACTTGGAGCGCATTAGCACGTTCCTTGGTATTTTGGTTCCTGGTGCACTACAGACACAAAGTAGCCTCCTGAGAGCCAGGAGCTCTGGTCGCTGGCGTCAAGCGCACTGCCGATTATGGACAAACTTGCTGCCAGACTTGTTTGATCCAAGAGCGCCGCAAAATCTATGCTTGCGCACGCCAGGAAGACCTGTTTTCGTCAGTCCTGCGAGCGAAGGAGCAACAGGAGCCGATTTGATTCTGTCACTTACCGTTATGATTTTGCTCTTTGGCAAATAGTTTGTCTGCTCGTTGAAGATAGGAGCGGTCCCGACCGCTTCGACGTCGGCTTCTGCGACAACCTTGACATCAGGCTGCGACCGTACCTGAATTTCATCGTTGTTCTCAGCCATGCCGCAGCTTGGATTGGTTCCGGCAGTGCGTGGCGCAGAGAGATTCTAGACGACAGTTAAAGATGGGAATGAAACGCAACTGGCAATACGAAGCCCAGGCTGCACGCCCCTTCAGGCACAGATCAAAATGTTCTCAAAATTGCTGAGCGAGTATTCAGGAAGTGGAGAAGGTGGAGAGCCGAGCGCGCCTCCAGAGTCCCAGTCGCGATGCTCCAGTCGCAGTCAGCCAAGACTTGCTGAGTATGTGATGGGCGCCTGTAAATCCGCTTTTATCGCCAATGGGAACTTAGGATCGCATTAGATCCAGCATGTGGTTAACCCGTTTCAGGAATGTTGTGCACGGCGCCCAAGCTATCACCAGATGGTGGAGGATCACCGAGCCGCTTGGACCACACCGCTTATTTGCGCATAAGTGCTCAGAGAGTCGGCCGTTTGACAGTCTTCCAGAACAGCAGGTAGCATCTGCAGTCCATCTGCAATAATTGAATTGCGCCCCGATGTTTGAGCCCCTTCCGTCCCCATGGTCCGGTCCGGATTCGCTGTTAGCATTGCCTTCAGCCTGGAAAGAGGCCGAAAGGTCCACCCACGAGACCCATCAAACGGAGTTCCTACGCCATCAGGGTATAAGGGCACGGCCGGCCTTGAGCGACGTATAGGGAAAGTCTGCAAAGTGATCTCTTGTCCAAAAGTCATGTTTCGTTACCTTGTTTGAAGTATTAAAGGTTTTCTCGTCCTCACTTGACAAGAAACGCTTCGCTGTCGCTTCCGATAAAATCTTTCTCATCAAGGTGCTTCCTCAACCATGGGCGACTCCAATCCGCTGAACATCTATACGGGAGAGGATTCGTTGAAGAAGTACTACGATCCTGACCAACAACCTCCTCTTCCGCTTGTCGAGATTCCGGCTTCACTGAATCCGTATCGTAAAGATGGAGTCCGCATTTACGCAAAGATGATGACGATGCTGCCTGCAAATAACGTCAAAGCACTTCCAGGTAAGAACCTATGCTCAACAGCTTTTGGTTGACTTTTCTGACGATTCTCAAGCTCGGGGGCTGCTCGAAAAGACGGTGGACCCAGGGAGGACCAAGACAATCATCGAGTACAGTTCAGGCTCAACCGTCATTTCCATGTCGCTGCTCGGTCGAGTTTACCATGGAATCGACGATACCAGAGCGTACCTCAGCAATAAGACCAGTGACACGAAGCTGAAGCTCATGCAGTTTTTCGGACTGAACATGTGAGCAGGACCAGGCGATGGCGGAAGTATTTCTAACAAGCTTTTAGAAAGCTCCACGGTGGTCCTTCGCAGCCAGAGCCACTGGATGAGAGGGGCGGTATCCAAGCAGCACGCCGCAAAGCCCAGACGGACGAGACCGTTGCCAATCCAAATCAGTACGAGAATGATGCGGTAACTAAGCCCTGCCAATGAAGTCAAGCATTCGACTAACGCAAGGAAGAATTGGCAGGCACATTACCGTTGGACTGGTCCCCAGATACTGAAGCAACTGCCGCATATCAACATCCTGTGTGCCGGTATGGGTACCTCTGGAACCATGACTGGACTGGGGACGTACTTCAATGATGCCAAACCATCAGTCCTCAAAGTCGGGTGAGTTTCTTTCGAGTCGTTGACGGTGCGCGGCTGACTTTTGAGCAGTGTTTGCACAGCTGCCGGCGATCGCGTTCCAGGCCCCCGGTCTCTTGCTTTGATGTCGCCAGTTGAATTCCCTTGGAGAAAAGCAATTGATGCGCTCGAGGAGGTGGGGTCGGTTGACTCTTATGCTCTCTCGCTCGCACTTACTCGTCAAGGCCTCATTTGTGGCCCGTCTTCTGGATTCAATCTAAAGGGTAAGCGATGCTTTCAGGGTGGTAGGGTGCCGGCTAAACCATAGTAGGATTGTACCAGTTCCTCGAGAAGCGAAAGCAGGAAGGCACGCTCAAGGACCTCGCAAACGAGGATGGTGAAATCCACTGCGTCTTCTTGTGCTGCGACTTGCCGTATCAATACGTCGGCGAGTACTTTGAGAAGCTGGACAGCAGTCATTTCCACCCCATCGTGGACGCGGTATGCTCACTGCGGTTACTAAACAGAACATGGCTGACATTTGACAGCGGCTTGGCGCAGTCGACAAGTATCGCTACGACGAGGCATGGGAGTTGACAATCGAGGACGCTCTGAACCGCTTCTTTGACGTTCGCATGACAGTCGGACATGCAGCGGCGGAGGACCTTCCCTGGAACCTGGAGCCGAGAGCGACGACTGCGGTGCTCGACATGCGTCGCCCTCAAGACTACCACAAATGGCATCTCCCGGGAGCCGTCAACGTACCCATGCGGTCGGTAAAGGCCGAGACGCCATCGGTGTTTTTCGACAGCGCTGCGCTGGAGGAGCAATGGCTGGAGATGGAGGCATTCTTCACGCCGCAGTGTCAGGCCTGCACAATTCCGGGAGTACTCAGGCTGCAAGACAGGCAGATTCTCTTGGTGTGTTACAATGGTGACACTGCGCGGGTAGCGACCAGCATCCTCCGCGCCAAAGGTATCCAGGCTGACAGCGTCGCGGGCGGAGCCGGCGCTATGCTCAACTGGAGGCCTAAGGCAGAAGGCAAGTGGGAGAGCTGCAGCAGTAGTGAGAAGGATAAGACCAAGGCCAACATTGTGGAGACGGTGACAATGATAAGTTCGGATGATGCGGCATAGCGAGGGCGTTTGGGCGGGTTTTGCATGCGATAGATTCAAGCGAAAAGAATTGACTGGTTCCACTCTCTGCAACTTTGGTAGGCGCTTGCGAGATGCGCGTCGTTAGACTTGCCTGAAACGGTACTAACATGCTCAATCATGCGCAACACCCACAACCAGCTCGATATTGCGCCGCCCCCGACTGCAATTGTACCTCACCAGCCAGCCAGGCCGACCGCGTTTGATAGATCGCCCCGAAGCTGGCTGACTGGCAGCCTGCTGCCGAATCAAAGCCATTACAATTCTCTCACTGCGTTTCTCCCTGTCTTGTCAGCTTTTCGGTATATGATCCGCAGACTTGCTGTGCTCACCTTCAACATCTGAGCATAGCGTTCCATTCGTTTTTTGTTTTGCTGCCAGCCCAGAGGTCGGCACGTTGACATTCACCATGGGAGCTCCCTGGCTTGACTCGCCAGTGATGCTGCATTCCTCGCGGATGGACCACTGCAAGCTGAACCCTGAGCAATGCGCATATAGGAACGGCTTTTGGAGATACTGGTAAGTTTGGCGGTGGAGACGGGAGCTAATCGCCTTGCTAATGTATGCTTAATCGATATGCAGGTACCAGGCGGACCATCGATTTGCCCTCACCACGGTATACTTTGTTATAGGCGCCATTGGTCTAGTCACCATTGGAAATATCCTGTCGAGGATATCGACAAAACCGCGGGCTACCAACTCACCTACAAGACGACTGGTCGCCATACTTCGATACTTCACATATCGCAGCTTTCGACTCCCATGGCTAGGCTCGTATACCTCGCCCCTGAGTTACCTTCTCCTCGGTGCTGCTGGCACGATATTTTTCTTCGGTTAGTTGGATCGGCTTTTACATGCAAAGAATGAAGAGGAAGACTAATGCGACATCGCAGGCATGACTTTGGGACCCAAGCCCTACTACTGGCCAGACACAGCTTCCTTTGGCGGCTCACCCCCAATTGCGACGAGGACTGGCTGGATGGCAGTCGCATTGCTGCCATTTGTTCTGTGAGTCAGCACGCCTTGAATGAGTTTTGCTCTAGCTAATTCTAGACAGAGCCCTGGCTGCAAAAGCAAACTTGATCACAGTCGTGACTGGAATATCCCATGAGAGACTTCAGGTCGGTCCAATTATAACAGAACACACAACTAGCTTCTGACTTGTCTGTTCAGATCTTCCATCAGTGGGCTTCGTACGCCATGTTTGTCCTGGCGCTTATCCACACCTTTCCCTTCATCGTATACAACATCAAAGAGGGCACCATGGTGGAAGAGTGGAATTCCTCTGTTTGCTATTGGACCGGAGTGGTTGCGATCCTCGCGCAAGCATACCTGACGGTCTTTTCCATCCGACCAATCCGGTACTTTTCCCTCGAAAAGGGGCACCCCTGAATCTCGACTAACGATGAACAGGGCACGCTTCTACGAGTTCTTCAAGTCAACCCATTACTTGGCCGCTCTGATCTTTGTCCTATTCTTCTTCTTCCACTGCGACTTCAGACTGACATCATGGGACTACTTCATCGCCGCCGGCGTCATCTACATATCCAGCCTCCTCTACGCCAACATCCGAACCTTCCTCAGCTACGGCGTCTGCCACATCGCGCGCCTCTCGATCCTGCCCGGCGGCTTCGTCGAAGCCATCATCCCCATCCACCACCACCAGGCGGCCCAAAGGGCCATCCCCACAGGCTTCACCTGGACCCCTGGCCAGCACGTGTTCCTCCGCTTCATGGGCCTCGGAATCCATAGCCTCTCCAGCCATCCGTTCACCATCTGCTCCATACCCCCTGAGCGGCCCGAGATCGAACCACACCTGCGCTTCATCATCAAGCCGGCACGCGGGCTGACAGGGCACCTGGCGCAGCTCGCCGAAACGGCACCCAAAGAGGCGTCATCATTCCCCGTCTTGCTAGACGGTCCATACGGCGACGTAGGCGCAGCGGGCCTGTTCGAGCACGACAGCGTGATCCTCATCGCCGGCGGTTCAGGCGTCGGCTTCGCGTTTCCACTCCTCGAATACGGGATCCGGCGGAACCTGCAGCTGCTCTCGGCATCAAACAAGGAGGACGCAGAGTCCCGACGATACCAACGCACGCAGATCCAGATGGTCATGACGACCCGCGTGCCGGACGTCAAGGAGTGGTTCATCGCCGAGGTCGAGCACATGCTCAAGACGTACGGCGTCACGGACGAAGACGTTGCGGTCCAGGCACACGCTCATCTTACCCAGCGGAACCAGTCGGCGGATATGGAGGCTGTGGCGAAGGAGTCGCGGGTCGAGGCAAACTATGTCGATGTGACGAGGGCGCGGCCGGACGTGCGGGCCATTGTTCGCGCTGCCTCGCAAGAGCAAGGCCGCTCGGTTGCCGTGGTCGTTTGCGGTCCGTCGGAGCTGCTGTATTATGTGAGGAATGCGACTGCGGAGGCGCAGCTTGAAGTCGTCAGGGGAAGTGGTGCTCAGGAGGTCTATCTCCACAGTGAGCACTTTTCGTAAGTCTCTTTCCCCCAATCGTGTTATGTTCATACTGACAAGAGAAACAGGTGGTAGAATTTTGATGATAGCGTAGATACTGCACATACCCAATCACAATGTTCATACAATCATCGGTCAGCCAGTAGACAGTGAAGTCATGCCCGCTTTTGTCCAATGCCTGTTTCACCTCAATGACCCGTTTCCATTTCTACGCTTTGGGAGTGATCTCGCCAGCACGTAGACGGCGGGATGAAAGAAACCATTATATTCATAGCTAGTGCTGACAAGACCTGGCTTCTTTCCATTTTCGAAACCGTCATTTTACTCCAATTTCCACGCCGCGTGGAGTCTCATATTTCTCCCTGGCCAGCACTTCTTCACAAATGCTCCTGAAAAGGACACTCTTTCCACAGGGCCAACTGTCAAGGGACACAGGGGCAAGAAACCAGCCCAACAAGGTACACGTCCCTTGACTGGCCAAGGCAGCCGCGTAATTCTCAATTCTCCCACTCAATTTCTTCGTCACTCTTCTTCTTCATCCTCCTAATCCTCCGCAACAGCCACGAACTGCCAGTCGCACGGTTGCGGCCCGCAGGCACACCGTTGCCCTCCCCACCAGCGTGACGCGGCGCCGGCGAAGGCGAGTACTCGCCAGCACCGCCATCGCTCATAGTGAACGGATGATGACCGATGTCGCTGCTGGGCAGGCGTGCGCCGCCCGACATGTGAAGGTTGTCGGCTGCGGCATCGTAGCCGTACGCGTAACCGTGCTCCCGACGCTGATGGTAGGGCTCGGGCGTCACAACCTGGTAGTCGCGCGGCGACAGCGTCATGGGAGAGGACGTGGCGCGGACGTCGAGGTGGATGGGCGGGTCAGGGGGCGGGACCTCCGCGACATAGCCGGTGTTGCTGTGGATTGAGGGCGGTACTGCGGCGGCTGAGTTCGCAGCTGGCTGGAAAACAGCGGGGTCGGGCTGGATAGCAGTCGCGTCGAGGTGATTGTCGAAGACTGACAGAATAGGAGCAGTCGGATCGAGGTTGTCGTCAGCGACTGCCGGAATTGGAGCAGCCATCTCTTCGTTGACAGGAGGGCGGGTGACGGGCTGATGCGCATTCATGGATGCGCCGCCGTGGCAGGTGCTGCCGTGGGCGCTGTTGAAGTAACGGGGAGCTTGCAGATGGATGGTTGGATTGTGGAGTTCGCCGTCGATGACGGTGATGGAACCTTCGCCGGCGCCTGGAGGTCTTCTGGAGGGAGCACAACCGGCAGCTGCGTTTTCCTCGCCATGTCCTTGCTTGCAGTGGCAGACGGACCGCGAGAGGCCGCCGGTGATGGACACATTGCGAGTGCCAGAGAAGTACGTGGTCTGCTGAGGCTCAGTACTCAGGAAAGTCGGAGGCTGACCCGAGCCTGGGCCCAGACTCAAATGCTGGACGTCGCCGACGATGATCAAAGGCGAAGAAGAGTTGAGGTGGTCAAAGTAGCCTCCAGTAGAGCCACCAGCGCGAGCTTGATCGGTTGGGCGCGACTGCTGCGGAAGCCTGCGCGAGACTCCTTCCAAGATTCTCTCCCGCAGACAACTCTTCGACGCGCCGCGCTTCTTCTGGCTATCACAGCCATCGGCACGACGGTTTTGGGGAGGATCAGCCATCTGACAATGTCAATTCGATGGAACGGAAACTGTGAGGTTGAAATTCAGATTGACAAAATACTTACAGTTGAAAGAAGACGTAAATTCCACCAAGAACGCCCGCGAAGGTGGTGGAAAGAAGCAAACAGTAAACAAAATCCCGACAAGTTTCCCAAATCACCAAGCAAACCCAACGCCAAACACCAGTCACCCGTCCCACACAATCCCCTATGCCCTTCCCATTCACCTCGACCACGGCTCCCTCAGAGTCTCCATTTCCGGCTGGTTGTCAGGTTGTCGTGCCAGAAGAAAAGACTGGCCCCGGAACCATCTACCCATTTTTTGGCGCCGACTCCGGACCCTGATCCTCTTTATCGACGGCGGCGACGAAAGTCCGTCCGTGGGCCTCCGCAGTTCCCCGGCATGACGAGGTGCTCAAATCCAGGGGGGCATCCAGGATCCATGCGGTGCATCGCCGGGACCCTGGACCTGAGCCAAGGGTCGATGTGCCCCTCCAGGCCAGGAGGCAGTCGTGGCGCACGACCCCTTCTGGCGATCAGGTCCGCGTCTCCCCCTGAGCCGGGCCAGCCTTCTCCGGGGGCAGTGTAGACGGCACCGCCGCCATTGGGGTTCAGTTGGGCGGGTTGCCTGCCCGTGGCCATCGGGTTGTTGTATCCCGATGGGCCCGCGAAGTTGCCAGGGGCGCTCTGGCCAGGGGTGATTTGGGCTAATGGGGAGCCCCGACTGCTGTACCCCGAGTCGTTGTGGACAGGGGGTAATTGGGCAGCTGGCGCCTCCAAGCTGCTGTACGCCGAGTCGTTGCGGATGGGGGCATGTTGGGTGAACGGCATCCGCCGACTTCTGTGCCCCGACGGGCCGGCCTCGCCACCTCCACGAGTGAATCTGGAGGTGATGGCATCACCCCCACGGTAGGACGGGGGTGAGGGATCTCCCCTCGCGTGAGGATGCCGGTACCGCGGAACGGCACTGCTACTGCCCTCGCCAGTGGGATTTGACGGGGCGAGGGCAGTGGCCGCAGCCGTCATGCCGCTGGGCATGAAAGCCGCCGACGTCGGGTTCATCCCAGGGAGTCTTGCGGGCTGGGGGCGTGGAGTCTTCTCTCCAGGGGCATCCCCATCTTCAGAGGCAAGTCCTTCGCAGAAGGGAAAGTCTCTGCAGAAGTCACAACAGGCCCTTTCCGACTGCGGGCGCAGGGTCTCCTCAGAGCCATCTTCTTCTCCTTCGGGAGAAGACGCCGTCTCCAGTGCCTGGGGCGCTGGCTCGAAGTTCATGGAGCTCCCCAGCGTTCTGTTGGGGATTTGAGACCCGTTGGTCTCCCGCCGGTTCAAGGAGGGCTGCTCCCACATGGACTGAGCCGGGTATCCTAGGAGAAGGTCAGTCAGTCGCTCGACATCTTTGTCTGGCAATTGCAGAAACTTACGACGGTACACGGGTCCCCAAATAGGGAACGTTATTCCCAGGTCACTAAGGGGGCCTGGGAGAAGGTCAGTCATCCGGTATCATTGTCTGATCCTTAGAGAAACTTACGACGCAGCGGTTCACCGTCGAGTTCCTCTTCCGTCAGGTCACGGGAAGAGTCGTGCGCGGAATCCCTTCGTTCTCCCGATGGCTGCGAAGAGCCTTGCTTCTTTGGGGGTCCGATTGGCGACAACATTTTCAAGATTGGCTGAAGTCAACAACGACGCTATGCGAGAAGCAGATCTTGAAAATTGCTCGAGAACGAGAGACAAGAGAGGAGATGTCAGAGATGCTTGAGAAAGAAGAAACAAACAAACGCGAGAAGTCAAGGACTTTTTATACGTCTCCTCGTCCCCAACATCTTCAACTCTGGTACCACACTTACCCAAAAGAGTCGCGTTCTCTAGACAACGTTTCGACCCAGTCTAAACTTCAACACCAAGAGCCATACTTTCTACGCTGCCTCTCTCGGGTCCTTCCCTTCCTCCGAGTGCTCAAAACGAGTGCGAGTGCCATGGGCGACACCCCTGCAAGCCAAGCGGAAGGAGGAAGTGTCGAGGGATGAATGAGCCTCACAGGATTGGCTGTAGATCGATGCGTGTTTACTTTCCCCCCTTTGATACCTGCTTTCCTCGAAAGAGACGACGGTCGTGGCCATGCGACACGCGTCGTGGAAAGCAGGGCGAAATCAGAAATTCGTCATTCACTTCTTGGCCTTTTGACCGTGGGAAACTCTTTGGGGGAAAATTGACTGCCGGCGCTTGGCTCTGACACATCGAACTTGCGAGGTGCGACCTGGCCACCAAACAAGTCGGCATCTGCTCATGCTACTGGTCCGGTGGCTGATAGAGAAGTCTCACGGCGAAAAGAAGTGAAGCTGGGCCGCCATTACTGTATTAAGGGCGGGACAAGTTGGCAGACGGGGGACAATTCCGCGAGTATCTGTGCCCTAGCTAACATCCCTTCAGCAAGATTTTGGAACATGGTAACTCTACTGACAGCGATCTTGACTTACCGCAACTTGGCACGCCGAATGGTGGTAGCTAGGTCTTTTGACGCCGCCAGTAACTCTTTTTCTCGAGCGATGGCAGCGGGCGACAATTCCAGACAATGAGATACGCTAAACGAGCTAGATAGGTAGGATAGGTATTAGGAGACAAAGGAAAGAGGAAGGAAAAAGACCCACACGCGCTCGAAAACACCCAAGAACGCCTTTCCTCATGACTGATGCCTGGCTAACTGCCGCGTCCCTTTGCTCCCTCCCACCACCCAGGGACGACGATACTCCCCACTGCGCCTAGTAATGTTTGGATGTGGCGTTCACCACGTCTCCAACAACAAGTCTATCAATGCTCCAATGCACTTCCCTCGACCTAGGCAATGCTGCCTTTCGTGACTTCCTGCCCACCAGTTCGTCTAAATTTGTGCAAGGATGCTTCCATGCATTAGACCGTGGTCGCTTTTGAGCCACGCCTGTGCCCAACCCCTTCGATGAGCAGCCCCTGCTTGAGAGCAAAAACTTCTTATGGTGCCGGCGATGTTGCCTGTCGATTAGTGTGCGCTGAATGGCAACACCACAGATTCGACGGCCTCGTTTCTGATGTTTCAGACATGCAATTCAACAAATTCTGCATCTGCCATTGTTGCTCAGCAAAGTCCTCAAGACCTTATCTGCGTGACTCGAACAGACACGCTCATGAATGACGTCGAGCCAACTGACCTCGCGGATTCTTTCACGAGACCCTGACGGCGTCCGCAAGCCTCAGCCGCCTCAGACCCAGCCCGGAACCAGCGACGCCACCACCTCTGGCCAATACCTCGCCGCCGCATCCGCCCGCGATACCACCGGCGTTGCCGCCCAACTCACCCAACATCTCGACTTCTGCCCTACCGGCGTCGCGTCCTACGACGTAGCCAGCGCTGAAGCTGAGTGCCGACACGAGCACAACTACGCCGGCGGAGACGACCCAGGTCAGGAGGGTCGGAGAGAGGGATGATGAGTCGTCAAGAGAGGCCATGGATGTGGAAGACATGGTCCGGCGGGCCTTCTTGGTAGAGCCACGACGGTCGCGGGAATGGCGGCGCTTGTGCTTGTCTGCGGAGGATGAACGTGACTGTGCAGCGGCCTTGGAAGTCGTCGTCCCGGTGCGCAAGGTCGATGCCTTGGTCGTTGTGGTGCGCGGAGCAGGGGGCGAGGGGGGAGACGAGGAGGGCAGGGCGGATTCGGGAACCATGCGGAGAGTTGATGGATCAACGCGGTTCGAGGGGGATGGTGCAGGGGCTGTCCTGGAGGACTGGGATTTGGGCAGACCACGTGCGGCAGCGGCACAGGAGAGAAGTGTCGAAAGGGATGCGCGCAGCGCGGCATCGTGGTCCGCTTGATGCGTGGGCGAAATCATATTGTAGGGTGTGTGAGACTGTTGCGAAGGGAATGAGTGGCGCTGACTGGATCCTCTTCTTGCGCGAGGACGCTCAAAGTACGATGTTTGTTGCTGGGCTGGCGTGTTGCGATAGACTGGAGCAGAGCCCGAGTGCGTGAAGGCGTTGGGCTGGGGAGTGAAGCTTGGCCCGGAAGCTGCGCGGTTGTATCCAACAGCCGTCGAGTTCTCATCCTCGTCGTCTTCGGCGTCGGATGCGTGGTCCGACATCGCATACTGCATTCGGCCTGACCGGTGCGGTGGAAGTCCCTCGTTCGATGATGAGAGCACTTGGTCTGACTCGCTTTCGCTTTCTTCATACTCTTCCTGACTGCTTGTTCCGGCGCTGGAGCCCCGATAGCCCAAGTCGTCAAGATGCAGACGACCCGCGGCGCGTTGCCCGTGGCGGCGCCTTTGGCGATTAAGGTTTGAGTCGTGTTGGACGCGAAGGCCGGTCGTGATGATTTCATCGTTTGCCGAAGATAGCGACGAGGACGAGGGCGCTGAAGACACCTCGATCCACGAATCTGAAAAGATCTTGTAAGTCCAAAAGTCTTGTAGAAAGTCGTCCATGGCGGTTGTAGTTGCGGTGAGTGTATGCAAGGAGCAAGAACAGGAAGGAGATGGGCGCAACGGTGGAAGTACCGTAGGCGTAGAGAGAAAGAGTCATAGGAGCCTACGTCACAGGAATAGAATACCTACCATCTGACCGCGACCTGGTACCAGCAGGTGCGGAGGTGTTGAGGTTGGAGGCTGGGGCATGACCGCGGCTCTGCTGGGCTGTCTCGCGGAGCGCGCCGGTGGCTCGGCCGTGACCTTGCAAGTCCATGTCTGAGGGCGACATTGTGCGAACGTTATGGGCTCAAAGCAGTGACAGAAATGACTGTGGGAGAAGACGCGGTGGAGGCAGAAGGCGTAAGAGTGTCGCGACGCCGAAAGCGGACTGCCAGGGACCTTGGTCGGAGGGAGCCGAGCCGGGCGTCTTTGTCCCGATTAGATGAGCTGGCAACAGCGGGGGAGGAAAGGTCGAGGAAGATGAAGCTGTGAGTTGAAATGGAGCTTCAAGCTCAGCGCGCGGCGAAGAGCAGAGGCAGCGGTTCTTGAGGAGGAGCGTGGCAGGGTCAGGTGTGTGCGACTTGTCTCTGGTCTCGCGGGCAGGTGACGGGTGATGGCGTCCAAGTCCAGCGGGGGCCGGGTTGGATGACGCTACCACAACGATAAGGTAGAGGATCCCTGCGCGTAGAGAGGGAGGATTGGAGCGAGGGTTGGAACAGCGGGATTTGGGATGCTGGAGGCGCGAGAAAGGAGAAGAGGAGAGGTGAAGAGGCAAGCAGTCGAGGTAGCGGTGGAGGTATACTACCAGTCGGCCCAGGCGCGGCAGCTCAGGGTCCTCTTTGGGGCGGCTGGTAGGTAGCGCTGCTCCTCATAGATAGCGGCCTATCACGACCAGGACTACAACACCTTCAGCACGTGGTCGCAAGTTGTGCCTCCACGCGCACCAGTCAGTCTTCTCTCCCTTTGACCCCTCCCACGTCATTCTTCTGCTGTCCTTCATTGTTGTGACCCGACCCCTTGCATCCTCTGCCTAACACGCACCCGACTCGTGTGCTGGACCTGCGGGACTCCATCACCTCACCACCACATCACCCTCTCATGACTTGGGGACCTATATCGCCGTTATCACTGTCGTCACAAATGCCTCGCACGCCCCTCCATCACCCCGGATCCAGGTCATTAAATGTGGGGACTGTCGGCAGCGGATCTACACCCTGCGCGCTGCTGCTTGATCGACGCGCCGCCGCCCGTCGTGGCGTGAGCTTCGTCTCCGTCCTTTTCGCTTCCTCGACCTCTCGTGTCTTCATGTCTCTTGTATATCCGTCTCCTGCTAGTCTTCCGGTGCGGGGTGTTGCACTCGGCGCCGTGTCTAGGTTGTCTCTAGTCCAACCGTCGGCCGAGTCGTCGGAACCACTCGACGCTACTTTCGGATTTTATTTGGCAGGAACTGCTGTTATTGGCTGCTCCTCCCACAATTTATGTATGTCCATGTAGCTCTGTGTTGGCCACTCCTTGGCGTCCAGGCATGCAATGCGCGAAGGATTCGTGTTCGGTACATGGCGAGTTGCGCTCCAATCGTAATCTTCATGCCGCTTGAAACATCAGACGCTGTAAATCTCCTCAAGAAAAGGCCTGTTTCTCCCTCTCCAAGAGTCTCTTACGTCAAGTCTTATGGGTTCTACTTTTGGTAATCTACACCTTCCCGCGCGTGAGCACGACCATCGCGATGACTGTCTCCAAGACTAAGAAATCTCCGCAGGCAACGCGCCGCAGAATGAGAAGCAAAGTGAAGAAAAGGAATCCCTAACCCACAACGGTCAAAGGGAGCACTTCTTCTCGAAAGTCCCCGCAACTGGGGAATAAAATACCAAACACCAAGCGCGGCCAGCCATGGATATATCGTTCACATTAATCGTTGCCAAAAGAGACGGCAGTCGTGAGTGGAGCTCGCTACAAGCCCGTCTTCTCCAACTTGGCTGCAAGATCGTCGACCTCTTTCTCGTCTGCCTTCTCGTCTTCGTCCTCTTCTTCCTCCTCATCCTCGTCTTCTTCGTCATCCAGCTCGTCCAGCTCATCAAGACCGTACTCCTCATCTTCCTTGAGCTTCTTGACGAATTCTGGGTCCGCTGCCTCCTTGCGCTGGTCAAAGGCCTCCGTGAGACGCTCGATGCTCTCGTCATCTTCACTAAACTTGTTGCCGTTGACCTCAAAGCGACGCAGCTTGGGGAGGGCCTTCTCAGTCGCGTTGGCGAATGACTCGAGACCTTTGGCGTCCATGTCGTTGTACTGCATGCGCAGAACCTCCAGATCAGGATTCTTGCCCTCCGCGAGTGCCTTGCTCAGCATCAATGCTCCGCGCTTTTGCAGGTAGCAGTCCGAGATGCCAAGCTCGCGCAGGTGCTTCCAGCCGCCAACGGCATCAGCAAGAGCCCGCGCACCAGTGGTTGTAAAGGTGTTGTCCTGCAGGTCGAGGGTCCGCAGCTCGTCTTGATGCGCAAGACCATTCTTCAGCAGGTGGGTAATACCCTCTTGGCGAATGCCGTTTTGCACCATCTTGATCTCGCGCAGCTTGTCGTGCTTGCCGAATGCCTTTGCGAAAGCCTCCATCGAGCCATTCTCCAAGCGGTTGCGTCCGCAAATGATTGTTTCGAGGTTGGGGACCTGGGCGCTCGCGTCGGCGGCGCGCGCTGCAGCCTTCTTGTCGGCGAGGTTCGAGAGAGCGTTGGCAATCAGGGTGCCTGCAGCGGGACCAAGGCCATTGTTGTTGAGAATGAGGTGCTGAAGAGGAGTGTGTTCGGAGAGGAAGGCGACGAGGGGTGCTTGGGTGTTGAGGCCGAAAGCGTTGTCGGAGAGGTTGACGGTGTTGAGGTTGGGGAGCTTCAGTAGCGCCTGCAGCAGGCTGTCGAGTGCAGGAGGAATCTCGGAGAGCAGACGCGACGTGAAGATGTCGGCAAGGTTGGCGACCTGTGTACAAGGGGAGTCAGTTTTGCGGCTCTATGCGTTGTTTACAGTTTCGTAGCGGGTCCCATGGTGCAAACAACGCATCCCGTCGCCCGCCGGGGAACCCCAGACTTACCTTCAAGTTCTTCTTGGTTTCCAAAACCTTGGCCAGAGCCTCAGAGGCACCTATTCCCAAAGTGTTTCCGACAAGGACGACTTCCTCGACATCTGGATTGTCCTTAAGAGCCTGGAGGTGGGGCTCAATGTCTTCGGCGGTGGTGAGCTTCAAGCCCTTGCCCTCGAGGCTGAAAACTTTGGGGTTTGCCATGGCAGGCGACGTGTAGAATCAAGCCGCGCTTCTAAGAATGGGCGTGGTGTGGTGATGATCGGCGAAGGTGTTGTGGAGGGGCGCAACCAAAGTCTCGTTTTCCCAAGCGGCAGACGAAGGACGAGACCCTTGCACTGCGGCTTCCCGCCGCATGCATTTTCTCGACTGCCGTGACCGCCATGTGCGCCCCCCGTCCTCTTGGCAGCTTTCCAATGCCAATGAGGTAAGCAGTCTGCCGTCCAAACCTCCGAACTTCCACATTGCGCCATCCAACACCTTTCCTCTTCAACCCGTCAAAATGAGTTCAGCACAAGCCAGTGAGTTGCGCCGTGTCGCGTCGCCTCTGTGCCCCTCTGACATTCCACAGCAGTGCCAACCAACCTCGCCAACGACGTCAAGCCTGCAGGCGACGCCGCCGCAAAGCCAAAGGTCCGCTCCGCTCAATCCTCCCCAGCCTTTGCGCCACGCTGATCCGATCGATATAGCCATGCTGCGTTTGCAAGGACGAAAAGGCCGCGCGTGACGAGTGCATGCTCTTCTCCAAGAGCGACAACCCTCAACAAGAGTGCAAGGACTTGGTCTCCAAGTACAAGACCTGCATGGCTGGATTTGGTTTCAACATATAGAATTGTTCCGAGGCAACAAGACATGGGTCAATGAAAAGCATTGGGAGGCGTTGAAAAGGCATTAAAGGCTCTTGAGAGTCTTGTACAACATGAAGGACTTTTGTATTATTAATGAAGAATAGACTCCACTCCTCAGACTCCTGACATGGCAGCCATGGGTATCTTGTGCAAGGTTTTGAAATCGCGACTCTTCAACTACTGCATCTTCTTCGATCGCTCAATCTTCCAAATCCGCTTGAAAACATCAATGAGATTGTAAAGACACCACAGCCAGCAAATGTAAAAGCCGGGGGCACCGACAAGAACATTGGCAACGACCCACAAATCTGGCTTGTCTCCTGGCGTAGGAACAAAGGCGTCCAGGAAATGCCAAAATATCATAGCGGCGTAGAATCCTGCATGGATGAGCTTCTCGAGCGCATTCAGTTGCTGAGAGGGGACATTGCTGCGGAAAATCGAAAGTGACGTCGGCGGAAGTCCAAGCAGGTATGCCCAGAGCAAGGTAAGGACATAGTATGGAACGCTCAACTCATCCCTTTTAAGAAGTGGGTACATCGTCCAAGCCCCGAGCATATTCGCCAAACCAACCCAAGCGCGGACGTACGGGCTGAGTCCTGTGCTGGATCCGAGTAGCAGCGTCATGGGCAGGAGAGGGAGCATGACATTCTTCTCGTGGACCTGATATGAGAAGAGGAAGAATGCCCAGGACGTGGACGCAAAGGCATAAGGCAAAAGCTCTTTCCTGGGCTTGAAAAACAAGACCAGGCAAGGTGTTGCAATGTGCGCGCCAGTCAGGACAAGAGACGCGAATTGGAGATCGGCCGTAGGATACTTGTGGAGTTTGTGAAACGTGTGGATGGCACACCACACGTTGGCGACTTTGTCCTCAAAAAGTCCTCGCGCAAAGGGAAAGATACGGTGGACTGACTGTGCCACTTCCAGAATGACCGCATAGTACCAAGATTCTTTGTCGAGAATGATGGGCAACTTTGATAGGAGTTCTGGCTCTGGCAAATTGCTGATTGGTAGACCGTTGTACCAGTCATTGACCGTTCCCAGAATAAGTGGCGCATAAAGAAGGCCAAAAGAAGCGACTGTGACGAGAGCGATCCCGATGAAGCGTAGAATGTTGACGCGCGGGAACAAGCAGCTGCCAAGCAAATATGCGAAGACAGCAGGAGCATAGAAGAGCGCCATTTGCTTGAAACCGAGAGCTGCGACGAAAAATACGCAGCTCCAGAAGTAGCGGCCAGCAATCAAAGAGTACATGGTTGCCGCCACAAATCCAAGCATCACAGTATTGTACTGAAAGTGGCCGTGATCAATCAGAATTGTTGCCGGTTGCATCAAGACGGCGACCAAGGCAATTGCAAACTCCCAGGTATTAACTTCCTGTACCCGTGCATATCGGCGGAGACAAAAGATGACGGCGGGGACGTAGACGAGGTACTCTGACGCAAGAGCTGTGGCGCGCATGAAGATCTTGAGATTCGGGTCGTCCAGGCCACGGGAGGTGTGGAGGGCGAACCATGCCGGCTCGATGTAGTTGCCACTGCTCCAGTCAGTGACATGATACTATGTGATGGCGACGCTTGGTAGGAAAGACTGTGGTGCATGGAGCAGTATAGAGGGGAAGCTTGCGCTTTGGGGTGGTTGGATTTTAACCAGGGGCAAGGGGTAAGGAGCCCTTGGACCGACCATGTCCTCCATTCGGGAGAGATTGTGTCTAGGCCTTTTCCACCCAGTATTATTTTCACTCACATTTTCCCAAGAAGCCAGCTGTGGTAGGCGGTCAATGGAGGGTAGTCCAGGCCCCACCATTGAAGATCATGAAAGTACCATTGGGTGATGGGCAGGTTTGCGGTGATTTCGAGCCAGTGCCGCTGAGCTTCAAAGTCTCCATGCATAGGAGGTTTTTGAAATCCTTTGACTCGTCAACACACTTTCATTAGAGTTTAAGTTTATGGAAATACCAGAATAGCCCCAGAACGCAGTAGACCATCGGAACAGGCCAACGGCCATGAGAATCAAAGGCAATACGAGCCATTGGGAGACGTTGCCAATCGCAGGCCAGAGGAAAGCTACGAGCGGGAAAGCTGGTTTCGTGACGTTGCCATTGGGATCCAGATAGACTGTGCCCTTGTTGGTACGGGCAAGGATGGCGCTATCGCCTTTTCTCTTCTTTCGAGGCTTGTGGGCGGGTGATGCCGGTGCCATGTTGGATGATGGGGAGTTGCTTTGGCGGAGCGGAGAAGAACCGCGGATTCGGTGACGCGAGGGAACGGAAGTGCCACCTCAAAGCACCGAGCGGACGGACCCGGTAGCAAAAGTCGTGGCGCACAACAGGTCAATAACTGTTTTATGTGACTCTTGGAAGGATTGGTAGATTTCATTCACAAGTGCGTTAGGTGTTTGAATGCTCCCTATGCGCATCTTGCTGAAATATTGAGATGGAAATTCTTATGCTTCTGTGGGTGCTTGCTTGTGCTTGTGCGTACAACTTTTGGAAGCCTCGGTCGGGAGCTCCTGCACCCCAGGACGGCGCTAGGCTGCAACGGTTGGGCGGTGGCCCCTTGGCGCACGGGCTGGGCAAAAATTCTGGTCCGAGCTCGAAATTTTTAAAGCCGTCGCGTCGCATCGTCCGCAGGTTTTTCTTCCCACCGCACTCTTTGCCTTTCCAAAATCACAGCACTCGTCCAAGACTCTTTTTGCGGGCTTCAGCATCTTTGAGGGGCATCTTACCGTCAGCATACGGTATATTTGAGAGACATCAACAGACACTTTCAGTCTATTCGGTTCGTTGGCTACTTTCCATCCTGACGGCTTATCGCGCTTTTTCAGTGGGCGCGCAAGAGATTCTTCTCTTCTGTGGGCTTGTGACTTCAGTGGGCTTTTGAGTTAGCGACTGCTTCTCGGCCTTTGTGGGGACACTCCGCCTTGAACGTCGTTCTGTGGGCTTGTGGGCTTGAGGGCTAATCCGCCTTGAGCGGACTCGAGGGCTGTGGGCTTTGCGCACGTTTGAGAGATCCTGATGAAAAGCTAGGAGCACTGCTCCCCCAATTTTGCACTGTTGCCATTGCCACTGGAGGGTCGCTGGCTTCCGCGCGTTCACCCGCGCCATCCCGTCGCCTGTCACCTCTGATTGACCTTTGCTAATTGCTTCTCTTCAGACAGTAACCTTTCACAATGGGCAAGGACAAGACCACCAAGCCTAGCAAGGCCGCCGCTTCCAAGAAGGCCGAGACTCCCGTCAAGAGCAAGGCTCTCTCCGCCGTCAAGGACGGTCGCGTGACCAAGAAGTCCCAGACTCCCAAGTCGAAGGCTAAGGAGACCGCGAAGGAGGTTGCCTCCAAGGCCTCCAAGGACAAGAAGTCGAAGAAGAGCAAGAAGGAGCCTACTCCTGAGCCCGAGTCCGACAGCGACGAGGAGATGGACAGCGACAGCTCTGCCAGCAGCGAGAGCGAGTCCGACTCTGAGTCATCCGCTTCCGAGGTCGAGACCAAGAAGGCCGCGCCCAAGACCAACGGTGCCGCTAAGAAGGACGACTCCTCTTCTGAGTCTGACTCATCCAGCGACAGCGAGGAGGCCGCCCCTGCCAAGGCTGGTGCTTCTGAGTCTTCGGATGAGAGCGACAGCTCCAGCGAGTCCGAGGATGAGAAGCCTGCCGCAAAGAAGGCCAAGGCTACTCCTGCTAAGAAGGCCGAGTCCTCCGACGACAGCTCCAGCGACAGCGACTCTTCCGAGGATGAGAAGCCTGCTGCTAAGAAGGCCGACTCTTCTGACAGCGAGAGTGACAGCGACAGCGAGTCGGAAGATGAGAAGCCTGCTGCCAAGAAGGAGTCGAAGAAGGAGGCGAAGAAGGACGACGTAAGTTTTGTCCACCAGAATACAAGATCGGTGCTAACCAACCACAGTCTTCTGACGAGGACTCTGACGACGAATCGTCCGACTCTGACTCCGACTCTGAGGAGACCGAGGAGTCTGAGGAATCTGCTCCTCCCTCCAAGAAGCGCAAGGCCGAGGACGAGGAGAAGCCTGTTGCCAAGAAGAGCAAGGCCAACGTCCCCGCCAACGCTTCCGCCAACCTGTTCGTCGGCAACCTCAGCTGGAATGTTGACGAGGAGTGGTTGGGTCGTGAGTTTGCCGAGTTTGGTGAGGTCACTGGCTGCCGCATCGTGACCGACAGGGCGAGTGGCAGGTCCAAGGGGTAAGGACTTTCTGCACATGCATCCTCAACAACCGCTAACCCTTTGTCCAGTTTCGGCTACGTCGAGTATGCCAATGTCGAGGATGCTGTCAAGGCCCTCGAGGCCAGGAAGGGCTACGAGCTTGATGGGCGTGCCCTGAACGTCGACTACAGCACTCCCCGTCCTGCCGGCGACAACAACGGCAGGGACCGTGCCAACGCCCGCGCTGACAGGTTCGGTGATGTTCCCAAGCAGCCCAGCGACACTCTGTTCGTTGGCAACCTGTCCTTCGAGGCCACCGCCGACCAGGTTTCTGAGATGTTTGCCGAGTACGGAACCATCACTCGCGTCTCCCTCCCCACCGACCCCGACAGCGGTTCCCTCAAGGGCTTCGGCTACGTCGGTTTCTCTTCCATCGACGAGGCCAAGGCTGCCTACGACGGCTGCTTCGGTGCCGAGATTGCTGGACGCAACATCCGTCTCGACTATGCTACTCCTCGTGACAACAACGGCGGCGGTGGACGTGGTGGATTTGGCGGTCGCGGTGGTGGCCGCGGTGGTTTCGGCGGCCGTGGTGGACAGCGTGGTGGTGGCCGCGGCGGCTTCGGTGGCCGTGGCGGTGGACGTGGTGGCTCGTTCAACCGTGGTGGCTTCGGCGACTTCAAGGGCAAGAAGACCACCTTTGACTAATTTCGTCTCATTTGAAAAGTGGTAAGTTCTGGGGACAAAATGGTAAGGACTACAGGTCAGGATGGGAAGGGAAAAACAAAAAAAGGGTGAGGCGTTCGCGGGTCGGGTTTTCTCAAGGATAACGTCGTGGTCATCGCATTGTTCACGCGGTCAGAGTAGTAGGCTTTTGATATCCAAATAATGCTCCTTTTAACTGTCAAAACTACGGTCTCATGTGAAAAATTGCGGTCGTAACGCAGGCCCTTAGGAATCCAAATCGACTTTTTTCTTTACCCGCACAACATTTCCATCAGCCTTGAAGCTATCACAGAGAATACACACGTATGATACTCGCCAGAGGTAGTGCTTCGTGGCGTGACATGAAAATTGGAATGACTGAGGTGACGTCTATGTGCACGGACCACGAGACCATCGAAAAAGTTGGGGTGAATTTCAAAAACGAAGCTGTGCGTAGCTCCTGCTTCCAACACACGCTCAGCACCTGCCCTCCAATTTCAAGATGCCTAGTACTAAGCGCAAGGCCGAAGATTCCGCGCCAGTTATTGGCAAAAGCAAGAAGCGCGCTCTTCCAGACGACGAGGCGCGCACCAACTTTCGCGCGGGCCTGTTTGACACCAAGGTGCTCAGTCAGTACAAGCAGGAATACGCAGAGTCGCAGCCGTAAAGCAGTCCTGTTTTTATGGCAATTCTTCAGCTAATGTGTACTCAGTTACAAACATGCTGTTATCCGCGACCTGATCGACCCGTCTCTCCTCCGCGCTGTGCGCGACGAAATCCGCCAGAACATCGTCTTCACCCCCAAGGAAACCGACATTTACAAGATCCACCAGTCCGGCGATTTGGCAAACTTGGACGGCCTTGATGACTCCTCTCTGGCTAAGCTGCCGTCTCTCCTGCGGCTTCGCGACGCGATGTACAGCTCGGCGTTCCGCAAATACATTTCCGCCATCGCAGGCTCTGGACCGCTGTCGGGTGTGAAGACAGACTTGGCAATCAACGTGTACACTCCTGGATGCCATCTACTATGCCACGACGACGTGATTGGTAGCAGGCGTGTCAGCTACATTCTGTACCTGCTGGACCCTGACAAGCCTTGGAAGCCGGAGTGGGGTGGCGCTTTGCGCTTGTTCCCGACGGAGGACCTCAAGAACGAGGACGGCGAAGACGTGAAGCTGCCTCAGCCAGATCCCACTGTCGTCATCCCCCCTGCTTTCAACCAATTGAGCTTCTTCACCGTCCAGCCCGGAGAGAGCTTCCACGACGTCGAGGAGGTCTACAAGCGCGGCGAGGGTGAGACTGAAGAGGAGGATGGAGGTCGCGTTCGGATGGCGATAAGTGGCTGGTTCCACATCCCACAAGAAGGCGAGGAGGGCTACGAGCCTGGCCTGGAAGAGAAGCTGGCCGAGAAGAGTTCGCTGCAGCAACTCGAAGCCGGCAAGGCCGACAAGCTCGACATGCCGCAAAAGGCGTGGCATGAATACCCAGAGCAAGAGAAGCAAAAGAAGGAAGATAAAAAGGGCAAGAAGCAGGCAGAG
The DNA here is from genome assembly GCF_038381095.1 of Phyllosticta capitalensis. Taxonomy (NCBI): domain Eukaryota; kingdom Fungi; phylum Ascomycota; class Dothideomycetes; order Botryosphaeriales; family Phyllostictaceae; genus Phyllosticta; species Phyllosticta capitalensis. Next base: position 1,744,532 of record NW_027117440.1, read on the forward strand.
GAAGAGGAAGAGGAAGAGGTCGAGCTTACGGAGGCCGACTTTGACTTTTTGATCAAGTACATGACGCCCCACTACCTCTCCCCCGACACCGTCGACGAGCTCAAGGAATTGTTCGAGGAGGAATCGTCCCTGCGCCTTTCGCAATTCCTGTCCCGTTCGTTCTCTGCCCGCCTCAAGGCTTTCCTCGAGGAGGCCGACAAGACGCCCGAAATGCCTGCCGCGGGCTCGAAGAAGAAGAACTGCGGAGTCGCACGGCCACCCCATAAGCATCGCTATCTTTACAGATACCCTGAGCGCAAGGAGGCTGCTGCGCAAGACGGCGAGGAGCTGAGCCCATACGACGAGCTTGTCGACGTCTTCGTTCCCAGCCTGGCATTCAAGAAGTGGCTGAGTATCACAACTAGCCTGTCACTTCGGAAGAGCAGTCTCCTCGCACGCCGCTTCCGCCGCGGTATGGACTACACCCTTGCGACCTCATACGAGGAGGAGAACCCGCAACTCGAAGTTACGCTCGGTATCACACCGAGCAAGGGATGGGGCGACGACGACGTGGAAGAAGCTGCGGACGCGCAGAATGGTGCCGAGGCCGATGACGACGATGAAGAGGATGAGGAGAAGACACCCAAGACTAATGGCAAGGCCAGCAATGGCGAGAAGAAGTCGAAGCCCAATGGAATGACCGAGGACGAGGACGAGAAGATGGCTGACGCCCCTGCCGCCCCAGCAAACGCTGAGGACATGCCCGGCGGCTACGAGATGTACATGGCGGCCGACGATGACGACGATGACGATGACGACGAGACGGGCTCGAACGACGGCGTCGAGGTTCCCGCCGGCTCAAAGAACAAGGGCGGCGCCGAGACGTCGCAGACGGGTGCTGGCAAGAGGCGCAAAGCGGACCCGGCGGTGTACAAAGCCAGCGCCAACGATGAGGACGACGGCGTGCTGTTCAGCATGCCCGCTGGCTGGAACCAGATGAGCATCGTGTTGCGCGACATGGGCTCGTTGCGCTTCGTCAAGTACGTCAGTCAAGCGGCCAAGGGAGACCGCTGGGATGTCTGCGCCGATTACGAGGTGGAGTTTGACGAGGAGGACGAAGAGGACGATGAGGAGTAGGGCTGTGTTGATATACCGGAGATGTAATGATTATTTAGGCGTTGAAAAGGATTAAAAGTCTAGTACAACCTATGATACACCATTTCGGTCTTTGGATCTACCTTCTCCAGTGTGTCATATGTGGAAATCCTCGCTGCCCAGAAGAACCGATGCGCCGCAGATTGCAAGAAAGGCAATTCATCTTTGAAATCTAGCCATAATCTTTGCGTTGGACTGCTCCTACTCTTGCGTGTCAAGCTTCTCGTCCATGGCAATCAACACCTTCATCACCCTCTCGTACGTCCACATAGTCACGGCGCTTGTCGGAGCCGCCTTGATCAGACTGACCGTCAAGCCCCTATACAAGCCTCTCGGGCCCTCTCGTCTCAAGATCTGCTTAATCGTCCGATAGACGCCCTCATAAACAGGAATGTTCTTGTGAATATATTTTGCCCTCGTCGGCCCCTGTACCTGGAGCCGCTTCCTGACCGTGTCCAACGGAAATACTGCCGTCTTGCTAAAGACGCTCGCCGTGATACCGGCCGCCGCGTCCGTCGACCCATACGGCAGCGGCAGCGGCGCGTACACTGGCTTCAGCGTCTCGTAGGACAGGAAGAAGAGCCCCATGTACGGCACAATTTGGCTCACGCCGGCGCCCAAGCCGCGGAAGAAGCCCCGCGGCCCTTCCGAGTCGTATATGTCGCGTACGGAGGCAGCCAGCGAAGTGTACACGCGCTCGCTGCCTTGGGCGGCGAAGCGCGTGCGCAAGAGGTCCAGCGGGTACGTCGCCGTTGTTGCAAATGTGCCGGCAGTCGCGCCGGCCAGGAAGCTGACGGCAGCATCGGGGGGCGTGTAGGGCGCTGGTATACCTGCGAGGAAGGACGAGACGGTGCGGTAGGAGAGGAACTGCACGCCGCCGTAGCAGAGGTACATGGCCTCGGCGGGGACATTGCCCTTCCACAAACCGGGGATGCCTTCTTCGCGCACGATACGCTTGAAGGTATTGAGTGTGCCTTTGTAGGTGGGGCCGCCCTGGGCCGAGGCGATGGAGAGCGGGTCGCTGAGCGAGTGGATTTGGAGCTGCAGGCGGATCTTGATGACGTCGAGGGGCGCGACGACGAATCTGGTGCCATTGCTCGCGTTAGACAGTTTGCGTGGGAAATGAGTGGAAAGAAGGGTGGCGGTACCTGGAGACCAGACCGGCAATGGCGCCAGCACTCACGACTTGCCAGCGTGTGCCCTATGTCGTGTGTCAGTTTTTTGAACTCGCAGCTTTGAATAATGCTGAGGTTCCCATGGGGAGAATGTTCTAGCATACCTCATCCTTCAGCTGCTCGACTTTGCCAGACATACATCCAGCAGGTGAGGCGGCTGTGCGGCGCAAAAGGAAATGCAATTGTTGCTATGCAGGGCGAAGTCGGAGGTGTTGAGGAGAGGTGATACAGAAGCTTTGGCCCCCGGATTCAATGCCTGTCAGCAGCACAAAAAAAGGCTGCATTTTGATTGGCTGTGTCGACCATATCGTCTTCCACTGATTTTGAAACTCCGACCAGTGGTTATCAGAGTTCCAATTGCGAGTCATTGAATCTACGTATCAGACAGTCGTTCCTTAAAAACTAGGTCTCCTCTCGAACGCGGAGTGATGAATTTCTTTCGTCTTCATCATGGTCTTCGGCAGATGACTCTGCCTTCGTGTCCCGATTCTTGCCACTACTCCATCTTGTCCATATATGTCCTTGCTATATAACATATCCAGAAAATGCCAGAGATGATTTGTTTCTGGTGAAGCACGAGCTTGCTGGGTTTGGTCATGAATTCCACATCCTTGAAGATGACATGTCTAGTCTAGGTTGACCGAAGACGTTCAGATATTCATGAGGCACTGAAGAAATCGGAGAATCCAAGCAACAACTTACGACGCTGTGCCACTGGATTGAAGAACTGGGTTTCAGCATATTGCTGATGGATTGTTGACGGTTGACAGCTCCAATTTCCTTTTCCGTCAGCGGGCCGCGGTACATGGTCCCCCCTGCCGAGTCCCGCTGGCCCGAGGCCCCTCCACATCAACGCAACTGTAACAAGATGACTTTGCCCTTTCTCTAAATCCTAAGTCCAAGCTGTCAATTTCCAAAATGTTTCGCTCTACATTCAAGACTGGGGCAAGAGGTGCTCTTAAGCCTCTGCGTCATTCCAAGAATTCGGCATATCAAACCAACCTAGTCCAGCTACGCCGATATGCATCAGCAAACGCAGCACAAGCATCTGCAGAAAATCCGGAACCAGATACAAAGAATCCACCAGGAGGTCTTCCAGGGAATCTGCCCGAGTCCGAAGAAGCTCTCACTCGCCTGGTATGGAAATTGAATGCCAAGCAGGTCCGTGACAGCTGCACATGTCCGCAGTGCGTGGATCCATCAAGCAGTCAAAAGAGCTACCACACCACCGATATTCCGGACAACATCAAGCCAACGGCTCGACTTTCCAAGAAAGATCCCAGAGTGTTTGAGGTCGAGTGGGAGAATGACATTGCCGACTGGTCGAAAGACCATGTCACGCAATTCTACCGCAACGACCATGTCCAACCAAGAGACACACCGTATCACCCAATCGCGCCCGTGAAGAAGCGCATTTGGAATGCCAAACACGTGCGGCAAGTGTCGGAGAAGAAAGCGTTTGTCGACTTCAACGACTACGTAAACAAAGACGACGCGCTCCACGCGACACTGGAGCAAATCGGCTGCTGGGGGATCGTCTTTCTGGAGAACGTGCCCGACTCGGAAAAGGCCATTGAGGAGATCACTGGCCGGATTGGACTGCTCAAGGAGACGTTTTACGGGCGGACGTGGGACGTCAAGTCGATTCCGCAGGCAAAGAACATTGCCTACACGCACCAGTATCTCGGTCTGCACCAGGACCTCATGTACGTCAGCAACCCGCCGCACTTGCAGATACTCCATTCGCTGCGAGCGCGCGCGCCGGGCGGCGAGTCCATGTTTTCGGATGGGTTCTGGGCCGCCTTTGAACTTCTTAGACAAGACAGGAAGGCTTTTGATGTGTTGACGAAGTACCGCGTCCCGTTCCACTACCGCAACGACTCGCAGTCCTACGTCAAGTGGCGACCAACCATTGAGCTGGGTGCCATGGCGAACCCCACGACGCCAATCACCCATCCAGAGCAGCAGCTGGAAGAATTCAGCGCCGACACGGCCACAGGCTTCGGCATCCATGCCATCAACTACTCGCCTCCCTTCCAAGCACCCTGGATAGGCACGCACATGAGTAACGACATGTTCCCCTCAGCGCGGCACGAACCGCTCTCGAGATCTCAATTCGACGAGCTCTTCTCCGCGCTGGCCCACTTCCGCCGCATCCTCGAGGACCCGGCCAACATGCTCGAGTTGCGCCTCGAAGAGGGCCAGGCCGTCATCTTTGATAACCGACGTGTGTTGCATGCCCGCCGCGAGTTTGATAACATGAAGGGCGAGCGCTGGCTCAAGGGTGCCTATGTTGATGACGATGTCTTTTACAGTCGTTGGCGTGTTTTGGCTGCCAAGTTTTCCGGCTTGGAACGTGAAGAGGGCGTTATGAAGGAGGTGCTGTATGGCGCACAGCAGAAGTAGAACAGAAGCGCATGGTGATGGTGGGTTGTGCTGCGTGAAACCAGTCCTTCTACTGCATCTTTTGTATATACATACGTCTGCCATTTTCACCAATTTTCGAAGCGTCTCGGAGACCATTTTCTGTTTCTCCTATCTCTAGGACCATGAACTCGTAATCACTCCATGGCCATCAACAATTGCATACAAGCTTGCCGACAGGGACAACAACACCTGGCCACACCTTTCCATTCCCCTCGATGACCCGCACAACGCCAAGCAGAAGCAAGCTACAACCCAAAAGTGCATCCTCCCCAGCTTGGTCCATTCCAGTCCAGTCGCATCCGGACCGACCTCTCGACGTTCAATCTTGAGGCGTCGTCCAATCCATACTTTCCCCCGCCACTCGACATGTGACTGTCCGTCCATGCATTTGCCACAAGCAGACAAGCAGGCAGGCGCCAGCCACTGGGCGTCTAGACTAGACGTCAGGCAGTGCAAGACGGGGCGGCCAGTCGGCAGATCCCGTCGGTGGCGAGTCTGTCTGTGATCAGTGTGGGATGGAGGCGGGTCCATCCGGTCGAGGCAGGAAGTACAGATGGCTGGGTGAAGGAAGCGAGCAGCGGTGAGCGATATGGGTAAGTATGCAAGTGAGGGAGGATGGGAAAGGATGGAAGATGGTCGTGTGAGCGGCATCAGCGGCGTCAGCGGGAGAAAGAATGGATGGGAATCCCATCGTGGAAATGATGTCTGCGTCTGAAATCAGATGCTTTCAGATGCTTGTGGCGCCAAAAAGGAAGGAAGCAGTGGGGGCAAGACATGACGAGGCTGAGCGTGAAGGAGAGTGGCGTCGTTTGTTTGGGGGGTTGGTGGGGAGATGCAGTCTCTGATGGATCAGGGGTACGGTGGGATGGTTAAACCGGGTAAGTGAAGAGCAGTGTCCTGGACTTTGGGAGAATTGCGGTGGCACGAGATGCTCGCCATTGTACGTTCTTGGTGTTGGAGTGTGGGACCTTTCTCCTTCCTCTCGAAACCAGAATAGAGCACTGGAGGGCAGGTTAACGTGAATACGCCCTGGACAATAACGAAAGATGTCCATAACGGAGCCTGATGTCGAGATTTCTTTGGGCTAGGCCAGGCCCATCAGGATTACGCAATCTGTAAACAACGGAGGGCCGCACAAGTGCGGAGTGCCGCGGCGGTGCACCCAAACCAGGCAGAAGACGAGAGACAGATTGGAGTGTCGCAGTCAATCAATCGCAGCAAGTAACCATAGCTGGGCGTTTCCCCGCGCACTCTGAATGGCGCTGAGTGAGCCAGCTGCCTGTCCGTTGCGTCTGATGTGGCCGGCCAGATAGTCTGATTGGTTGTGAAGCGTCGTCGGACCTGCCAGCAAAAGTCCGTGCGTGTCCGGCGCTGCGCGACGATGCGAAGCGGGCTGGAGCGTCTCGTACAGTGTCTTCGTGAAAGGAGACACGGACGTTGTTGCCTGCCTCCATGCAGTGTGTATGTGTGCGGTCTGTGTCGGTAGAAGTGGAAGGGGTTGATAGAAGAGAGACCTTGGTCACTTGGTCGGATTGGGTGACACGACAGGTCTAGTTGTGTCGCATGATTGGTCCAATGTAGCGAGGACATGGATATTGATGACTGAAACGGGCGACAACATGCCTCGTCGGGTGAGATGTCGTTGGGACAGGGGAAGCGGTAAGATGAAGTCCGGACATCTTCATTTCTGTCCAGGTGTCACTTTGTGCTGGCGCTGCCTTGAAAATTGATACATAGCTCCGCGTGCGAAACACGGTTCCGTCTGTTGTGCGGTTAGCTTTGACCAATATTGATGGTTGGGAGTACCAATGGGAACACAAGACTGGCTGGGCTGCCACGCGCTTGGCTGCGCCTCTTGCTCGACTTTTTGGATCGACAGATTCAACGCTGCGCTCGCAGCTGAGACATGCGGTAAGGCAGGCAAAAAGCAAGGATGCGTACAACTTTGACGAGCGTCGATCTGTGCAACCATCACATGCGGGTAATTTTGCAAGAAGGCGGAGGCAAAAATGGCCTGTGACACTCGAGAGAAAGTTTGACAGCAGACGAAAAGACCCGGGACTATCTCTTTTGAACATGTCTTGAAAATTGCCCGTCTGGCATGTCCAATGTCGCTGTAAACGGATGACTGGAACGCAGGTGCAATTTGAAGCAGCCGAAAGCAATGAAAATCATGGGGAGCATCATCTGATGCCGATATTGCGCGAGCATTCTCATTCTAGTACCTTACACTCCTGGTCAGCCGGAAATGCCCGAGGATGTGTCGTGCTTCTCCAGTCGAGAAACCGCTCGTCGCAGTGAAATTTTGCAAGCCCAACTTCTGGCTTTGGGCAATCTCATTGGTGAGACGGCTCCTATCGAGCCGGATTTCGAAGACTTGGACACGCCTGAGAAGGAAATTCCCTCTCTTTCCAAAAAATCCCTTGGTATCCTACAATTTGGTAAAGATAGACGGAAATGAAATTTGCCCATTGGCAGTCGTAAGCGTCTCCTCTTGCGGTGGCTCGTATGCCGGAGAAGTCGTGCAGTCCCTGGAAGATGCAGTCGAAATTGGGGCGGATTCTCGTGGCGCCGCAGCGCAGCGATGTGGTTTAGAAGTCGGCTCCGCCATTGCCATTGTGATGGCCGACAGTGTAGCCAAAGGCGGTGTTGTCGTTCTCGGAGCCGTCGCCGCTCAATAAGTTGTTGTCGTTGGAACCCTCGGCATACGCGGCGGAGGCATTTGCACCACCTGACGCGCTGCCACTGCTGCCGGCAGCGGCATTGCCCTGTTGATTGAAGCCAACGGCGGGCTTGTTCTGATTTTGGAGGAGGGTCTCGAGGCACCAATCAATACCAATAGTTCAGATCATTCGTCTTCTGCCAGGTTTTCGGCAACAAACGAAAAGGGGAGGGGCAGCTTACTTCGCGGTAGCGCGATAGGTAGATTTTGAGCGCTTCGGCATAGTTCTCGAAGCCAAGTGAAGTCATGGCGAACAGAATGTCCTCCCCGTTGACCGTTTTGCGCTTTTCCTGCTGGCATTTCTCGGATGCTGTTCATTCGTGAGCTTCTGAAGCTGGACCAGGCGCATTGGCGCGTACCTTCGCTGGTTATGAACGAGATGAACTCGCTCACGCACTCTTGCATGCACTCCTTTGCTTCCTTTGCTATTTTTGCATTTTCGGGGAGGGCCGTCTTCATGATGCGAGCGACTGGAGCAAAGTTGCGAATGTTAGCATCTGAAGCAAAACCATCGGACTTGCTTTTGGACGAATTGAGAGGCGGCGACGAGGATGACGGAGGAGATGCAGACGACATGATTCAGGCCGCCTGCCGACCGGCTTGCGGACGAGGCTCGCTGGAAGAACGCTGATTCGGTGGCAGAGCGGTCGAAACGCGCGACTATGTGTGGAGGTGTGCTTGTCGCGACGCCAGGCGTAGCATTTGTCGACTTGCAGCATGTGGTTGAGGGAGCACGCAAATCAGACGAGGGAGAGGTGCATGCTGGGGGACGTACCGTTGGCAATGGGCAGCCATCGATCTTGCTCCTTGACCTCGAACTCGTAGCCGAGTCCTTGCGCTTGTGTATCCTGAGCTTCTCTGTCCATAAGCGGCTCCGAACTTTCGTCAGGCGACTGCGCTCCAGGTTCCACGTCCGTCTTCTTCGGGGGGGTGGCCGACATGTTTATTCGGCCAGCTGCAGGCCCTTTCGGGACTGCAGAAGGAGTCTGTGACGTGGACTGCCAGCGAATAGGTCTGCGAACAGCCAGCGCAGAGGCACGACGAGCCGGCCGGATATGCGACCTTGGTGATGTGCGTCAAGGGCAGCCGGGGCTTGTGCGACTGCGGCCTGGGCAGGCAGACAGGGCAGGCGGCACCGCAGATGCCAGGAAAGCTTCCGGGTCGAGCGCTAAGGTACAATTGTATCGACTTGCAGCAGAAGACGACTGGGATGCTGGAGGGGGAGGGGGGCCGGTTGTTGTGGCGCGTCAGAGAAGAGGGCGATTGGGGAGAGGTGGTGCCGTCGAGAGTGCGACGCGGCTCCGTCTGCGTCTGGCTGCAGGCGCGCGATCTGCGATTTGTGTGTTACTGGCCAGTTGCTGCGCGCTCTCGAGCGAGGCTTTAAGGTCTGAACGGCTGCTCTGCTTTTGAGCTCTGCCAGGCGCGACTTACCTCCGTACACGTTAACCGGGCAGCAGAGGTCGCGTGGTATGTACAGTGACGGATGTGTCCAGCGAGACAAGGCGTGTCTGGGAGCGGGGACGCGATGGTTGGTCGAGAGGGTGAGGTGCTGAGGAATGGCGGGTGTTCTCACAGCGATGGAGACTGGAAAGAGGTACTGACTGAGGTTGGACCTCTTCCGCTTCTCAAAGCTTCGACTTCGGCGCCGCCGCGACGAGACAACAACACCACACACCACAACCTCAACTTCTTCCTATCCACACCAACACACCAACGCCAATGCGGCGCAGCCAATGCGCCGCCGGTCAGCCGCCAATTGCGAAACGCTGTTGCCGCTGCGCTGCACCGCGCAATGTTGCTGCTGCTGAGCTGCGTGGGCTGCCCTGCGCTGCGCTGCTGCTGCTGAGTCGGCGGCGGGCGACGACCTGACAAGCGCTGGCTGCAGTGACGACAGCGGGCAGTTGCGGGCTGAGAGCTCGAGGCTGGGCTGACAGAGGGGACGTGGTGACCAGCAGTGGAGCAGCGAACGGGAATGCAGCAAACAAGACGGCTTTGAGACAAGCACGATCCAATGAAGAGGAGGAGGAGGGGAAGAAGTGCGACCTACTCGTCCTGACCTGACCTTTCATCTGCTGCCCCCAGCCCGGGTTTAGGCGACGGCTAAAGACTGCCTCCGCCTGCGCGTCCGCATCCACCAAGAGGTATCCATGACCTACCAACCTGGTTGTCCCGGTCCAGGTCGAGCTCCCCCACCCCCCGGCGTCTATCAGAAAACGGCCTGAGCTTGTCTTTGCCCGTGGGGTCCGCCTCCTTATTGGTCACCACCTGCGAATGCTTCCACTATCCCTCTTCACCCCCAGGACCCTCTGGACCAGCCAACCTAATCTCGCGTGGACACACTTGCGGGACGAGGCAACGGCCCATTCCGTGATACATGCGCGGCATCAGGCATGCACACCGGAATGTCACTCGACTCGCCCTCTGCTTCCAGCCAATGGCATACCGCAGCCGCGCTTTCATAGCACACCATCGGCAGGATGATGTGCTGTCCACGCCCTGCTGTAAGATTTATGATCCCACCTTGTGCTTATACTCTACGTGTATGGGTAGCAGCGCATGCCCCATCATGGCCCACGAGGTGGCTGAGACAACAGCCTTGTCCTGCTTCACCACTCGTGTCCGGCTCCATGTTGGTCCCTACTCTTTGCGAGCATCGCTATTGGGGTACCTGATTGCCGCTGCGATCTCTGGGTATCCTATTGTCTAGACGCCCATGCTCGCGGGACTGCTTCTCCATGTCAGGCGTCGATCCAGCTTTGGACCCAGCTCCGCGCCAACACATCCTGCAGAAAGCAACCCACGGCGTCAAGCCACCAAGGCTCAGCCTCGTTACGAAGGATGCAGTTGAGAGCCTAGCACCGCGCCGACCCATGACGTTGTTCCAACGCTTCCTCCGGGCCTTGGCTGTCGTGGACATTTCATCGTCCTCGGACAATCTCATGTTGCAAATGTGATGGATTCTATAACTAAACGTAAGTTTGAACGCCTGCCTTGGATGCACATGACCTGAGCGTATTCTTCCTATCCCGAACCATGCATCATGTACAGCTCATCCTCTGCGAGCTCTCATCTGGGGCCTCACATCACCCGTTGCTCAAAATAGCCAATAAAGCGCCCCATCTTCAAGTTGCATGGCCCACTCTGCTCGGGGATCAGTTTTGACACGAGGTCGGGGAATCTTCAGACGTCCGTTTTTCATAACTCTTTGAAATGTGGATTGGAAAGTGGATTGCTTTGGTGAGCACTTCCGCGCAGCGGCCAGGGAAGCAATGCGTGTCCCAGGAATTGCGTAATGGTCGGCCGTCTTTCATCGGCATCGCGTGGGGTGGCCCGGTGCTACAATCTTGATTGTTGAACCATTCTATTGCTGCACGACCTGGATGTTGTTCTTTTTCTGCAGTGACATGACGCATTAGCAACCTAGCCAGACCTTGGTCAAAGCAACATGTGGTATGCGCCTGGACCAATTTCCCCGTCTCAAGACACACCTTCCACTTGTCCATTTCATCCTGCTTCGACTTGTACTGCTTCAGCAAGTCGTCCAAGACCTTCTTCAAGCCTTCCGAATTCGTCTTGAGCGCCGGCACAACCTCCTGGACTGTCCGCTCCACCAAAACGCCATTGATCATGCGGAAGCACTTCCGCTCGCCGGAGAGGGGCTCCAAAGTCTCAAGCACGAGCCTGTGGTTCAAAATGAGCGGGCGGCCGAGGCAGACGGGGGCGAGAGGCGGTGAGGAGAAAAGTAAAGAGACAGGAGGGGGTTTCTCTCGAGCGGAACGTTTAGGTGTGTGGGGGTTTGGGTAAGGTTGCGCGTCGAGGTCGTAATATCGTACTTGTGCTCTTCAGCTTCCTGCTCGACATCGCCGATCTTTTGCGCAAGCTGTTGGAGAATGTTCTTGTAGTTGGAATATTGGATTTGCAGCTCTGGCGGACATTGGTTAGCTTGCTGCTAGCTGCCACTTGGGCCGGATCGCGTTGATGTCGACGCACCTTGCTGCTTCTTGGAGTTGACAGCTTGCTGCGACATGGTGTCGAATGTTGCGCGTCGACCAGGCCGTGGAGTGGTTCAACTGAGAAGAAACGCGAGCGATGATGCAGTGGGTGTTGGCGGGGACCTAAACCACCGCTAGGGACCGCCAGCGCGGATCCAAGAGCACAGACTCCCTCTCCCGGCCCGCCACTGGAAGGCCGCTCTCACGACTTCTACTACAACTTTATTCACACCACCTCGACTCAAGTCTTCCTCTCAGACGCTCACTACCAACTACCACTCCCAGCTCGTGGGTTCAGACCATCACCATGCATCCTCACCTGCACACCAAGGACAGCGCACGTAAGTCGCCAGACTCCCCGGCGCATACCCGCGGCCGCCGCTAACTTGACCACCAGCCTGCGAAGAACTCGCAAACGCCCTCGAAGAATGCAGCGCCAGGGGCTTCCTCTGGCGCTGTGCCGGCATGTGTACCAAGCCCAAGCACGCTCTCAACATGTGCCTGCGCGCCACGCGCCTCGAGCGCACCGCAAAGAATCGCGACGAGGCCAAGCTGAAGCGCGAGGAGATTAAGAAGACGTGGGCAGACATCGACGCCAATTCGTAGGAGTCGATCTACCGCGTACTATTCTGGCCGAATTCTCTCACGAGATGACGACTCTACTCCTCGTTGTACGTCAGTCACTACACCGTGGCGGAAAAGAAATCGGGAATATTATGGCGTTTGGATTTATTGGGCTGCTTGATTTTTGTGGGAAGCGAAAACTCGATGTTGCATTTGCGGAGTTCGAAGAGCGTCAACTTCACCGTTGTATACTATTATCGAGGGAGTAAGCGTCCAAGAATCATGGGTTGAAGAGCAGAGCAAGCCAGCCCTCCGCCCTGCGTCTAATCACGCGTGGTGCATCCGCTCTTCCTCTCTGCATTCCCGCGACTCCTCCTGGCACAGCCTGCCTATCCCGTCGGGCTTTGGCGAGGCACATTTGGAAATGGGAAATATCAGAAGAAAGACCTGCCTTTCCCGCAAAGGCTATGGACGTCAATCAAACCATCTTCACTCTTCAAATTCCAGATTCTTCGAACATCTTCCATGACTCTGAGCACTCCATTACCAGTCTCGGCGAACACACATCTCAGCAATGGTCCGGAGATCAGACCTGTCGCCGTGAGAAAATCCACCAACTCGCCATCTGTCCAGCCGTCTACAATACCTCGCCCGAAGTTTCTAATAAGCTACCGTGAGTGATGAATAGCACGGTTTGAGTCTTCCATGACAAAGCACTCGCTTGCTCCCCAAAACTAGCATCCAAGATACTCTCCATATTCAAGCGATCAGGAGTCTGAGGTCTTCCCGACGGCCTGCGACCTTCCTCATCACCGGGGGCCCTCGGAGTAGCCCATCAATGTTCACATCATGATACAAGGCTCCCTAGATTTGAGGCAAAGCAGCAGCTTTCCTCAAATATACGGAACTCAACAAAGCTGCTCCGTGCTTTGATGATTTTGCCAACACAGATCAAAACTGCCGCTCTTGCCGCTTCCTTCGGCATTGCCCTCCAACTTGACGGCGGCTTGAGCAGCACTCAGAAAGGAGCTTTGCCCTTGAAATCAGAACAGAATACCCTCTCTCAAGGCCCGAATGCCCGTTTCTTGTAATTTAAAACAGCGTCGGACTAGGGGATGAGGAGCCTTTTGGAGGAGGAGTATACAAACGCAGTTCTGATAGCCTCCTCCTTTCTGCCCAATGCATCCGACAACTGAGTTGCTCCATCCGTGTGCTTCTTTTGGCATCTCTTGCCTCTCTGGCTTCTGAAAATAAAGACATGAACACCGAAATTGGTTGACATTTGCCCTTTCACTTTTGTCTAGATACCACGCCCGCTAGTTGGCGGTCAGTCACTCTCTCCGCATGAGTAGCCAAATACTTAGGAATGTCTTGAAACAGATCTGATCAGGAGCGGGAAAGGCAATAGGAGAACTGAGCGCATGCGTTGGAAAAGTCGATGTCACTTTCCTCGACTACTTGCTCACGCAGCAGCCAAGTGGAAATGAAACGGTTCCCAGTGCATTCCGAAGAGAGACTAATCTTTCTCCGCCAGACCGGCGACTAGGCACGTGTCGCATAGCGTAGTCTCAATGTCATGCAAGAGCGCCAAAGCGGTTGGTTTCAAGGATGCTGATTAGATCTGTGGTAGGCAGTAGCAAAGGAAGAAGAGTGTCTAGGGATCTGGCCAACGACCACACCACGCGGTCCCCTTCACCGGGTAGGCCATCCCGGGGCGCATTCACTCTTGATTTCACTGGGACGCCCGCAACCATTCACTAATGCTCGGCTTGCACGACCAGATGAAATCGTTAGGGTGGTGATAATGCAGCTGCGAATACGTACAGCCACCACCATTAGAAGCTCGAGAGCAGTCATTCCAATTCAACCCCGAGACCTCTACCATCTTCTCCATTCGCCTCGTCATGATCTCTCCTCCAATTGCAATCAAGTTTCGCCGAGAAAGATGGCGCGGTTCAGCCTCCGTGTGTGCTGCTTTGCACCGCGGGTCCAGTGGTCCGGCTAAGGGGCAGTCATCAAGTGGGAAATGGGCCAAAGGTGAGCTGGATCGGGAGTAGGTGTAGCGCACTGATTTACGCTTGGCGGACGATTTCTTTTGGCGATCAATACAACCCCGTGTCAGTGTTGGCTGAAATGGAGTTGAACAGGAAGAGGGACTGGGCACCTGTGAGGAACTCTTCGCTGTTTCCGGGAGCGAGTTGGCGCAATGATTAGCCTGTGTGTAACTCATAGTCGAGGGAAGAACAAAGGATAAAGGAGAGAGCTTCTGGGAGGATCCAAGTCATGGGAACCTTCCACCCATCCCTGGCAAGGAAGTGAGACGGAGGGTCAAGTGGACACAACTTACAAGCTCATCGTGATGTAACCGTCGCGGTCCTCGTCGTACTTCTTGAATACATCCGTCATGCGCTTGAGACTGATGCACGCCTGTACGAACAAGTCGAAGGAGATCTCGTTCTCGTTGCGCCGGTCATAAGTGCGGAACAGCAATGACACAAACTGCGGGCTCAGGCGGTATCCAAACGCCGTCAACGCATCCGAGAACTCGTTGTAAGAAATCTTGCCGCTGCGATCTGTGTCGAAGCGGTCGAAGAGCGTGCGCCACGCCGCGAGGAAGGCCCAAAGACCGCTGCAGCGCGTAAGCACGTGTTCTTAGCCAGCCTTCCTTCCGTTCTAGCGCAGCCAAATGTCGCCGCAACAGCCTAGGGAGTGTATGAAGGATGGAGTGGCACGTACCAGAATTCCTCAAAGTTGATGGTCCCGGAACGATCCGTGTCAAACATTCTGCGCAGTCCATGTCAGCTCCACATTCGACGAATCAACCACAGCCACAGCCACGTCAAACGACGATCTACCCGTAGTTTCCGCCCATTTTCTTTTTGCGACATCCAACCACGGAGCCGCAAAAGAACGTCAACTTCAAAGCAGAGCAGGGTTGCTCGAATGCTGCCCGTAGATTTCCTGCCACGAGCTCAAATGCCCAAGTCTTTTGGCCAAGGCACTTGAACGCGCCCCGTGTGCCGCGCGAGGTTTTGGCACCAGGCGTTGAAGTTGACCTTTCTTTTGCGGCCCGTAGGGCGACAGCTCTTTTGCTCATCTTTTTCGTGATCTGCAAGCCGAGAGACGTCCTCACCTGATCATCATGCGCACAGTATGCGAATCGAAAGCCGACCAGTCTCCATTCACGAGCGCACTGCCCAGCTCCCTCTCGCTCAGCTGTCCACTACGGTTCTTGTCCACGGCTCCGAACAACCGCCACAGCGCATCGCGGTCATTGGCATCGCGCGGCGGGGCCGGCGTCGGCGGAGGTCGGGCATGCTGACCCAAGGGTTGACGTCCATGTTGAAAGTTCGAGGGTGCGGGCGCTGCTCCATAATTCTGGGGCGGGGGTGATGCGTATCCGTGGGAGGGTGTTGGAGCAGCGCCTCCGTATCGCGGAGAGTGTCGGCCGTCGTAGCTGCTTGCGCCGCCGTGGTATGCACCTGGGGGCGGGGGCCGACCAGCGTAGGGGTCGCGATAGCGATCGTCGCGCGGCGTGGGTGGGACTGGTTTGGTAGCGTACGCATCCGGGCGAGCAGAAGAGTATGCTGGACGCGGCGACACGCGCGATTGCTGCTGCGAGAGAGCAGCAGCGGCCTGTGAAGTACCAGTCAGCCGCATGTTCAAAACAAACGTTGGAAGACGCGGAAGCAGACCTGGTCCGGCTCAGCGTGCGCGGGCAAGGCGTCAGGATTGTATCCCTTGTTGTAGGCCATGATTGTGATATCCAAAGGCGGAGAAAGAAGTTGACTGGACCGGCAGGCAGCAGGCAGCTTTTGTATCACTGTGAGAAAGCAGCGGACGAGTCGCTTGTTCACAGCCCCCGTGAGGCTGAAGGTCGAGGTTTGCGGCGTTCTGAGGAGGAACTAGTCACACAGTCGAGGCTGGATGTGTTGGTTGCTTGGACGCGACAGTGACAACGAGCGAAGACAAACGGCGTCAGGCGATCCTTTTGAGAGTTGACAGGTGGATGATCAGGGATAGGTCGTCGTGGCGGCGGCGGCAGCTGTTGAGGTATGGTGGGGTCGGGCAAGGGTTGGGCACGTTTTTGCCTTGGCCAGTCTTCGCCGTTCAGAATGTTGTCGACTTCTTGGCCTTTTCTCTTCGTCCTGTTCATCCAAGATCCGCAAACCGAGTACGATATTCCCATAGATGCGCACGGGGTTTATAGATATATCGAAAGCACAGCCCCTCGCGTACAAGGCCGGTACCAACCTGACTGTGGTGGATACTTGACTCGGAATGATGTCACGCCCGCCGACTCCATAGAGCCGACTTGAACAACATCAATCCTCTCCAAACTGCCGTGCCTAGGTAGGCTCTTCTTGTCCATGTGAACACTTTTAAACCTCAACTCTTGACTAAGCATTGGCACCAAGGAAGGGATTCCTTGGGAAACACGCACCCCTGCAGTAGACCCCGCCGCGCCGAGCAAAAAGGAAGCACCGAGATTTTGAGAAGCAGCTGTGTGGGTACGGTCCGAACGAAAAATGCCTGTTGCTTAATGATTTGTTGGTATCACAATGGGTGATGAAAGAAATTGCCAATCCCAAGACCTCCTCTAGTGCTAAGTAAGAACACATAGAGACAGGGAGTCCTCAAGCTCCTGGTGCCTTGGAGATAGAGAGTATCTTCTCTCTCAATGGATGGCCACAAGGAGCATTCAAGCGTTTGGGTCTGAGAGTGCGACGGCTTGAGACAATACACAGGTTGAATTTTTTTCGTCACTTGCTGTGGTATCGCCTACGTCGTTCGCAAGACAGACGAGGAGTTATCAGTCTATGCCAGTTCATCATCACCAATTCGGTCTTGTAGATATTATGTACAACTCATTTTCAAACTGCGTCGACGCATGCAATCAACTTCAGCCTCCAAAATATACTCGAATCGAAGGTCGAGAAAAGCAAAGTCTCGACGACCACCAACTCCACACCTTGCCTACCAACACCCATCCAGCAACAAAGACCGGTTTTGTCTCGCCATGAATGAACGACCTGTCGCTAAGAACCAGAAAGGGATGCGCTGCAACAGCCGTGTAGGATTTGAAATGAGCGGAGCGGTGCTGAAACCCCTGGGTATCCTCTGAGACTAGACCACACCGATGTATCCGCAAAGATGACCGAACATACGAAAAGATCCAAGTAAGGAGAGAGCTAAAATGACTAAGAGCAAGAGGGTATGTGGAGAAGGGGCTTCAGCAAGGAAATGAGACCGCATAGAAACAAACCAGCTCCCCCCATAACTTCCAGTCTATGACTCAACACCAAACAAGCACCTATCACCGATTTCCGTTATAGAGCGTCAATACAAAGAAAAAACTGCTGGCAGAGGAACAACCCTGCTCCGACATGCGGTTGACATTGTGGCCCTGTGCTGACAAAATGTAGTCGCGTGTCCTTGCATCCGGCTTCGAAGATGACAGCATCCTGCATCTTGCACTTATTGGAAGAATGGCAACTCATCATGTTTTGACCTTTTTGCTCTGGCCTCCATCTGAGCCTTCCTCTGATGTTTTCCGCTTTCTGCTCTCATCGGGGTCATCTCGGAAACTTGGCCCGTTTTGCACAACGGGCGTTTGAAAGGTCAAAGGGCTTGGCAGCATATTTGAATTGCTGTTGTAGTCCCATGCAGGGTAGAAACTGGAGGGCGAAGGGAGCAAGTCTCCTAGATACCGGCTTGGAAGTGCTGAGATGGGCGTCTCCGTTTTCTCGCCCGAGTGGTTGGTACTGCTGTGATTCATGGGCGGAGCCGGGCGAGCAAAAGGATTCGGTGGACCAGTCGCGCCGGCGCTGAGCAATGCACTTGCACTCGGAGAAGGCGGTGGAAGTACAACACCTGACGAGTGAGATGCTTCTGTACTCGTCCTAGCCGGAGTAGCGCCAGTAGTGCTTGCGTCCTTGGGTGATCCGGAGGCCTGGGTATTTTCGGCTTCGGAATGTTCATCAGGGATCTGTACTTTGAGACGAGGCCTCTTTGCCTCGGAATTGACACTGCCAACGCGTGCGGGCGGCGGAATCGTTGGCAAAGACGAGGTAGACACAGTTCGATGAGGATGATGGGGAGCGTTCCGGGGCGGTTGAAGAGGAGCCGTTCCATTGTGCTGCTGTTTGGTGACCTGTGCCACATCGATAGACTGGGGCCTAGGAGGCTCAAAAGTGGGCGGGTGCTCTACTTTGATCTCTGTCTGGGTAGTGCTTGGTCCCCAGTGTTGAGCAAGCACAGACCTGCTGTCATCGATGGGCGTAAAAATGCTCGAATTCTTCGCCGCCGCTGGCAGTGGTTTGGGCTGCTGTGGAAGCGGCGGGCTCGTGAAGTTGTGCTGCTCGGGTCTCGGTGATGGCACGACAGACTGCTGACGCTGCAAATGCTCCGGTTGCGAAAGTGGTTGCGAGAGCGGCTGCGGTTGCGGTTGTGTCATGGGTGGCGGATGGGACTGTGGATGAGGCAACGGTTGCGGTGGAGCTTGCTGAGCAAACTGGGGCGGCATAGATTGTCTTCGTGGTTCCTGCATGTAAACTTGCTGACCTTGAGGATGGGCAGGAAGCGCCGGGTGCGGGTAAGCCTGTGGTGGCTGCGGAGGCGGTCCTGGAGGTGCTTGCTGGGGCATGGGCTGCGGAGGATAAAACGGTGGATTGGGTCTGTAATTGTACGTGGGCGCGGGAGGTTGCGGCGGCGGATACTGCTGGGGAGGTGCGAGGTTCGAGCTTGGTCTGCGGACGTGGGTTCGAGAGCTGGGACGAGAGAGATTCTGAGGGGGCTGCGGGGACACATGTCGCTGGTGGAACTGCACGCCATTCGGCACAGGAGGTGACCCAGAAGGCGTGGTATGTCTGATGTGTTGAAACTGCTGGCCTTGTAGATGGGGAGGCATCAGCATATGGGGTTCCGGTGGTGAGTGAGAGCCTGGCGGCGGCTGTCCCGCATCATCGGCATCCTCATCTTCCTCATCCCCCTCTTGCTTGCCCATAAAGTCTTCTGGACCCTTGTGTTCGTGCGCAGCGCCATACTATGATGCTATTAGCTCATAGCTTAAAGTCTGATAAAGGGACCATACCTGGCGAACGTATTGATACCGGCCGATGGTCTCGGTGATGTCTCCCGACGAGAATTCATACAGCTTCTTGTTGTGGCCAAATATGATAACGGCGACGTCGACGGAGCAGAGGACGGATAGTTCGTGTGCCTTTTTGAAAAGACCACCTTTGCGCTTCAAAAAAGTGCTGAGCGAGGCGAACAACTGGTCAGCTTTGGTTCTTTGAAACATGTGTCGCACGACGAGCCCCTCGGCACAACGACATTATCGACTCACACTGATCTGTTGCGGTCGTCTTTGATCGCCTTGATTTCGATCTTTCTTCTGCCCATGATGATGCGACTAGGCTCGGAGCGGGAGCATCGAATGCAGGGCAGCGCGTGGTGGTGGAATGCTTCTGAGAAATGCCGGCTAGGACTCGGCGACGGGCGCGAGGCGCTTGGCTGGCGGGTCAGGGAACAGCAGGCGCTTTGTTGAATTTGAAAGCTGTCAAAGCGCACGGAGGATAAGTGGATATCGGAAGTTTTGGCGCAGTAATGTTGCGAATAATTCGAGGGTGTGATTTGGGTCGTGGGAGCGGTGGGATGCGGCTCTTGAACAAACGGCAGACGGAGCGCGTGTGTCGTCCCTCGACGAGAGCGCGGATGTGGACTGAACTATGTACTAAAAATGGATTTCTACGCTAGACCAGGGTATAATCAAGGGTGTGATGCCTTTATCCCTGTCCATTCGGCTCAAAACGCACCTATTAGCCACCCTGGCTCCCAAAGAGGTGCTTTTAGGCTCACTTCTCCTGCAGAGAAGAATCTACTCCTTCAAGCACCAACTCAGCACCACGGCATCTCTGTTTCCTACGTCGACTCCAGACGGGACCCTCGTTCGCCACTGATGCCCGTTGAAGTGGCATCCCAAGTCGTCTCCAGCCACCAGCCACTACCGCCCTACAAGGTACAGGCCGACTCTCTTGCATTTGCCAGTTACAGCCTACTGCCCGCCTCGTTGGACGTGCGGAACCTGAAGAGTACACTTGCCCGAATGGAAGATGGAAATGATGATGCACGCGCGACGGTTCCACGACCCCTGAGTGACCAAAACCGACCCCTGAGTGACCAAACCGAAGACAACGATGAACAAAAGCTGTAACATCGCCGACAGATGCGGGTGCCGCCTCATGCGCCTTCGGCTGCTCTTCGCCGCAACTGCAATGAGCTGACTCGATTCCTTCTCAGTCATCACAAAACAGAAAGTGATTGCGCTAACTGTGAAGCTTTTTGGACTACATATCCACCACCTTCACTTCGCAGCTGAACACCAGCAACATACCAGCAACATCATTTAGGGTTGCCATGTTCTGAAATACATATTGTACCTATGCAGTCTGCAGGAACGCGGTGGTACGTGCAACCGCGAGCTCAGGCCTGACGTCGGCAGCCCCGTTTTCGCCGGATGGCCGGACGATTGATGAAACGGATTGTCCTGCTCACGCTGCTCACGACGTAAAAAACCAACCATGAGCGTGGCATTTGCGACGCCGCCATACGGAGACATCGAAAATTCCGCGAGCCCGGCAGCTGTCTTGGATCAGGCTAGCGTCTGGCTGCGGTCAAGCCGGCGAGCGGGACCCGGACAGCGATCCCTGTGGTTCTCCACGATCCATCCACCACGCGGGCCGCTGTGGCTGGCGCTCTATTTTTTGCTATTTTTGGCCACCATGTTTCTTGCTAAGTTGCTGCAGGGCAAGCGACACCCTCCGCCCATCATCATGACATTTTTCGCGCTTATCCCACGTGTTTGTTGGCTGGCTGGCTAGGCTTGCACCAATTGACATGCATCTCAGGAGACGGCTCGCGATTCACGACAGACATGGCAGTTGACCCGTTGTGCGTGTAGTACACTACCGCTATCAGTCGACTTGCCAGCAGCGTTGTGCCTGCTCTCTCTGACGCAAGCCATTCCGTTTGGCTCGGGCAGTGCTTGGTCGCCTTTTCAGTTGTCCCTCAGCTCTTGGCGCTGGGCGTCGACAACGAGACACGCCTGGCCTTCTCAACATCCCTACCGAGTTATCCGTCAACGTGCTGCACGGAATTGGAATCCGGGCAACCGTCTTTACGGCGTACAAATCCTGGCTCCAACTCTTCCAGCTCCGCCACAATGACGAAAGTTTGGAGCGCGCTGTAGACGTGAAGGCGGCGGCTTACCGAGTCCCCCTTCTCAGCCAACGCCCAACACCGAGCGTCATCTACCTAGGAATGTACCACGACGCACCACGCCAGCTAGCTCATGAAGCCCCCCTGGTCCAGCCCTGTCCCTGACAGACGGTCCCGCAGCGAAGGTCATGTCTCACCGCCACGCTGCGGCATGCAGTGTCATGAACGCGACACGCCTTCATGCCCAAGATATGTACCCAACAAGCCACCAGGGACTCGTCTGGTCCTGCGTTCTGGACCCCTTGGACAAACAAGATTGGCACGCGCAACGGCTTGCGCGTTGCTCGACTTGGTAATTGGGGTAGATTTTGTCTCCGGATCTCGATATGATGTCTCGATGTGGATCTCATGCCACGATATTCTGGCAATCCGTTCCTGGAAAATGACGATGCGTGTCTGCCAATCCTCTCCAGATTTCGAGGACGTCCTCGATCAATGAAAACATCAGCACATGATAAGTCGAATTTTTACTTTACTTGTATATACCACTTCGGCCATCTCTTGACTCTTCGACGCCGCCGCCTCCATCCCGCATTTGAAAGTTGAAACACTTTGATACGAAACAATTTCCATATTGGATGCTGGGTCCCGTCTTTAATTGATGAGTGGTGATAGTCCTCTCCAACATGTCTGCCCCTTCTTTGGTTGATGATAGTCCTATTCGACAAGCCCCCTTCATTCATTTTGAAGTCTCCGCCACAACATTTGATTTTACACGACAGAGGTCTCCATCGTGGTATCACTCTCTCACTAGCCCCCAACCCACAAGAAGCCACATTGTAACCTGTGTACGCCTTCCTCTTCCTAACCTTGCTTTCTCTTCACTGTGTCTCATCTCTCGCATTAAGGCCTAGTCGCCACCGTCACAATGGAGCCGTCACTGTATCAAGTTTCCAACATGTACTCCCTAGGCGCAAAAATGAAGGATGAGTCTTGTCGACTAAACGATACAGGTCACGAACGCAATCCGTCGACATGACAGACTCTGGTCTCTCCCCTCGAGTTGCGGGGAACAGTCAAGCGCATCATCCCACCATCTTGCACAACCAATAGACTGTGCTAGAAATCCCCAACGTGGAGGCTTGACATGGCATCTGGATGATAGGAGGCCAGTCATTGTTGCTGGTGGTCAACTGCACCAAATGGCAGAAAGACGAGACGCGCAAGCGACCACGACATCCAACCAGGAAGTCACACCTATGAGCACTTTGGGTGTTGGAGCGAAAAACAACATCATCCGCATTGCTTGAGCTCCTTCCTTACAAGTTAATTGACCAAGCACTAACCCGTTCAACCAACCGCCATAATTCCACACCCATTCCCTCCTACTCCTATCTCCCCTCCCCCTTTTCCAGCCCTCTCCCTCAGGCCGCAACGGCAAACCGAATCCCACGTGCATGCATACCGACATGCAAGCCGCCCGCCCGGTCTGCCGGCCGGCAGCGGCGGCAGGCGCAGGAACTTTGCGCGTGCTGCTGCCGCTGCCCTGCCCTGCCCTCACTTTCCGTTCCTACAGCAGATAGAGTGCAAGCGCAAGCCAGCCCGACCGTTGACCCGTCCCGCATCCGTCCGTGCCGGCCACCAACCGCCGTTTTGTTCGTGTTGTGCGGTGAAGGCGGAGTCGTGTGTGATGGCGATGCGACTGGTTGCTTTGTGGGTAGCGAATGGGGAAGATGGAGGTGTGAAATGAGTGAAGGCTTGGTCATTGGTGTCTCCGTTCCGCATGAAGCATTGGCAGTGGGCAAGACAGCTTACGCAATCGCAGCCGGCAAAGGCAGCTAGTAGAGCAGGTCTAGGGCTGGGCGTGATGTGGGAGAAGTAGCAAGATAGGCAGGTGGAAGACTTGATTGGCAGGTCAAGAGGGTGGTTGAGTTTTGGATAGATGACAAAAGAGCAGCATTGGCAGCGGGAAAGTCGACCATTGGCCGGAGTAAGTATACCTATTTTGCTAATGACCCTGGAGAATCGCGCATGGGTTTTGGGAAAGGCTGGAAGTGCGGTTGGATCCTGAGGCATTTCTTGCCGAAAAAAACTCGAGATGATGTGCAGGATGAATGGTGATGGTCCCGGTACTGTACCTACATATACCTGCAATGTAGAAGGAGGCGGAGCATAACCATTGAGTCATGATGCTTTTGCGGTTCCGCCTGCCAATTGAGCGAGTACGGGAACGAGACAAGCACTTGGTCTCCCCGCATTGGACGAAATTGATGACGATGTCATCGAGAGAATTGCAAGAGCATGAGGTAATTGCGAGACATGAGACTGCCGGCTTGCAAGACGGAGTGCGGGGTTCATCACCAACAGAAGCAGCAACAACAGCATTTTCGAGGCGGCCATAGAAATGGATTGTCCAAAGCGCAAGGCAAATCGGTAGATTGAAAGCAAGCCTTATGCGCATTGAAGTGTGGCAGAAAAACTGAAACCGATATTCCGGGTCGGCGGCAGCGGCGGTGGGTGGCGGCAGCGCGGCCGCCGGTCGTGTGGGTGGAGGTCGGATCATCCGCGAAGATCAGATCTGGGGGGGGAGGGGGAACGAGATCTGACAATGGCTTGGTTGGCGAGATCTGCTCCAGATTGGCGGAAACGTAGAGGCCTGAATTCGCGTCGCTGGGTCCTGGTCAATGGCCTGAGGCAAGGCTCGATTCGAGTCGGGTTATGTACTAAGCAAATGTACTGTTAAGTGGGCAACGGTTGTGAGGGAAGTCGCGTAGCGCGATTGCTGTAGGGTCAAAGCAATTGGATGTCTAGGTAAGACTTGCAAAGATCAGAAGCATGTGAATAGTGCTGTGGTTGGTGTCGACATGATGGCGAATGCGAATTCGAATACCTGCGGCGAGATGGACCAAGGCATGATATTGGGTCTTCATGGCCTCTGTTTGCAAGGAAGCTCTTGATGTTCTCTAGAAGTAAGCGCCCACAAACATATTGCATCCATGTTAGTCTACTCCAAAAATGCAAGTCGCTGCGGGCAATCAATCCAACTTGCGCCCCGCCGACTCGGACTGCCCTCTGAAACCGCGCCATGGATTCATGCAGCCAGTGGTTATTTGACATGGGATCCGAAAATTTGTAAATAAGGCAGGATTTGACGTGCTTCTAGCGGATTCGTCTTACGCCTTCTGTGCGTCGTGCCCCCAGTTCTTCAAGCTCCTGATGATTCTATGCGTCAACGGTTTTCCCACGACGCGAGCCACCACCACACACTACTTACCTGTAAGATTTGCTGTCGGGATTCTTCTTTGCGTGCTCTTCTTGGGCAAGGTGACGCTTGCAATACGCGACGACTCTCCTCATGTGGTCGACGTCATCCTCGTCGTACTTTTCAGGGTCCTTTCGAGGATTCTTTTCTAGAATCTCGATGATTCTGCGGCCGCTGCGAGATTGTTGGTCGGAATTCACCCTATATCCAAGTTCATGTATTTACCTTTCGTGGCCAACGGTTTCCCCCGAGCTTGGACGCAGCAACGTTAGTTACCCAGCAGCCATGCAAGGTAGAAGGCGGTTGAGCATGCCATACCCATCATCCTTGCCCCAGCCAGACCCTGTCGACTCTTCGGTGCCGAGCCAATCCTTTAGTTCGCTGGGGGTCATGTTGACGAGTTCGTTAAACTCTCTAAGGGATGGGTCAGCATGGCAAGGGAATCTCGCCCAATGCGGAGGCATTTACTGAATGACTGTTTCAATGTCTTTGACCATTTTGGACGATGTTGGGAGGGAGTTTGGAGATGAGAACTGGTACGAATTGGGATGTAGAGAATGGCATCGTCGTCGTCCTGGTGAGCTGATATAAGAGTGCCTTTGCTAGACCATGATGGTACGGTAGAGTATATGACGACATTGGCGACTGGATTGGGCTGGGCCAGATGCGGTTGCACGTGCACGACAGGCGGAGGAGCTTAGATCCATGGCGAGACGTCGGACTAGGGCGGCCGCTAAAGGCACGCGCCTGCAGTGAATTTTTGCTGCTGTGCGAATAGAAAAAGCAAGGGCGCGCAGAATCGGGATAGAAAAATGATGATAGGACCGCGATGGGCGAGGCCAGGAAATGAAGCCGAGTCAAGGCTCGCGCAGGTTGACGTTGGCGGCAGCGGCAGCCGGGCATCCGATCCAGGACTTTTCTGGGAGAGCAAAAGGGTTGATCCTCGTCGCGGCTGACGGTATGCAGGCGGCCGTTTTGACCGAGTCGCTGGTCACCTAGCGCGTCCCTTGCGACGAGGCAGTGTGGTGTAGTGCCTGCTTTGGGCAGTCCGGCAGAGTCGAGGTGGTGTGGCATTTGTTCCTGCAGGGCTGCTCCTATTGACAGCGCACATGTCGGCAACGGCCATCGGAGAGATTCCAAATGGGATGTGATATGTGACAAGAAAGTGGATGCGGCAGCTCCCGCAACTTTGCGAGCCAGCAGTGGGTCCTCGTCACGGTCACTGTCGATTGGGTGTTTTGGCGTGGCGTCGCTGGGACAAGTGGTGGCAAGGTCGTCGTCGGTCGCTGGTCGCTGGGCACCGGGATGGTCGAAGCATACCGCTGTCTGTCTCAGAGCCAGAGCCAGTGCGGGTGCGGGTGCGGCGGAGGAGGAGAGGGCTTCCAGGTGGTGTGCTGGCACCGCACCGCATCTTGGTTGTTCACATTCGACTGACTGGGAGCGTGGGGAGCTCAGCGAATTGAAGCCGCGGCCTGTGCGGCCAAACGGGGAAGATGGATCACTGATGCTCTCCTTAAAATTAAAGCCCACGCCCACGCCCACACCGCGTTTCCGACGTTGCCCTCGGAGTATCCCTCTCTTGCATGTCCCTCCGCCAGTCCAGACATTTTTTCATCGTTTGGCATTGCTGCTCGAGCTCCGCAACCACGTCACAGCTCACGTTGGGCTCACCTCCTGCACCTTGACGCGCCCCCTGTCGCTTGTCGCGCGCTTCACCACGCGAATCCACTCCCGCACTCCCATCTGCTCTCTGCTCCATCTCATGTCCACTCCACCGCCGCGACGAAACTAGTCCTGCTCACTGTTGTATCCGAGCGTCGCGCCCCTTGCGCTGTCCATCTCCCACGCCGCACCGTAAACAAACCACCTCGTCCATCAACCATCTCCAAGGCATTCGATGCGCCCGTCTCAGCCCTGACGTAGTGCGCTCGCTCCAACATGCCCTTCTTCTCCAAGGTCTTCAAGCCCAAGGACGGAGCCAAGGCCAAGGGCGGCAAGTATGGCAACTTCAACGATGGTACCGCCGACCTCCCGCCTAAACCGCGCTGGCAAGAGGCCTGGACATGGAAAGAGGTTGCGCCGGACCAGGTGCAAGAGTTGATTCATGTCTGCACTCAAGAGCTCAAGTCGAGAGGTACGTTTGCTCCCCGCGGCGCGCGGCTGATGTTCATTCTCTAACTTCGAGATAGCTCTTGACACTCCGTTCCTTCTGCTGCCCTTCCGCCCCGGCGCAGACTCCACCTCTGCCCGTCACTTGGTCACAAATTTCTTCAAGGATATGGACCAAGGAGGATCAATGTGCTATGGCGACGGTCTTCGGAATGAGTTGCGCTTGACGGAGCCAATGGTGAGAAATCTTTGAGCAACCGTCTCGCTGCCATTTACTTGGCTCGGGCGATTTTGGCCGCGCGCCACCTGTGCTACGTGCCTCGGTGCTGACCTTGTCCCAGGTACTTTGTAGCATTATGAAGTGGTGCTGGAGTAGGCTCCCCGGTGGAGTGGTGACGTGGGACGCCTACGAGTTGTTCCGCGTCGGAGAGCAAGGTGTGTATTTCATGAAAGGTTGGCAAGGCTCGAGCTAACTTTTGCAGACTCGGGCATGGCTAAGCACTCATTTGACACATTCATCCCTTTGAGCGTCGAGTCGGAAGCGCGCCGCCAAATTATCATGGACTTCTTCGATTTGCTGGCTGCCATTGCTGCTCGCGGCAAGGCGAACGGATTGGGCGGCAGAAAGCTCTCGAGAATGGCCGGCTGGTGGGCTTTCGAGCACGCTGATCTGGGCAAAGGATTTGAAGGAGGTTACAAGACTTGGGCGCAGGCCGCAGACGCAACCAGTCACCTCTTCTTCGCCTACCTGCGCTCTCTGGCCCCAGAGGACAAAATCATTACCGGCATTTCCAACCTACCTCGCTCCCTCCAGGCCCTTCTCAGTCAGACCGAATATCCCCCCGAAACCCCGAGCTTGATGCTCACGGCAACCACCAAGGTGGTCCTCATTGTCGATTCGGTATCCCCGACACCTTTTGCGCTACTCCGAAGAGCCAAGAACTTTGAATATCGGGAGTCTGATCGAGTGCTCCGCGAGTTTGCTTACTACGACGACCCTGTCCTGGCCTTGTCTGATGAATGTCGGCGCGTGTTGAAAGCTATCTCCACCGCCAATGGAGCGACCGTCGAGGTCAACGGCTCATCTGATCCATCGTGGTCCAAATTTGAAGATTTGGGATTCGGCTTTCTGGATGACATGTCGATTGGCAGCGGAACTGGAGCTTCTTCCAACTCCAGCAACGGTGGTTTGAGGACCACGCCACGCTCCATGGCAAATGAGCTCGGTAGGCCTACAACACCTTCGTGGGCAGACTTTCTGTCCTCTGGTTTTGCTGACGAGAAAGCCACGGCCGCACGGCCAACCATGCTGCTTCCTCCCGACAAGCAACTGCCTCCCATCGGCGAAGTGACCCGTGTGCAAAGTTCACAGTCACACGTGAGGCACATCGAAACCGCCGAGAACTTGGAGCCTGGCGAGGTGGCTAGCATCAACAAATTTGATCTGGACGAGACTTTTTTCTGGGTTTGGATCACGAGCTTGGCGCCTGAGGAGCCCAACGAGCGAAAGGCTGTTTTTGGTCGATGCGCGCTTGTTGAGACCAAGCTGGCGGGAGGGAAATGGCTGGTTGTGGAAGAGCAGCTCAAGGGTGCTTCTGACGGCCCTGAAGAAGGTGCTCACATTGTGGAAAAGAAGAGCAAGTTCAGCTTTGGGAGACGCAAGCGCAGAAAATCGACTGGCAAGAAACCCGTCAAGGAGCCTTACGACCGCAAGCAAAGCGAGACTCCCATGAGCAAGACGAGCATCGGACCGGATCAACACGCCAAAATCCAAGCAGCGGCTGCCAACCTCGCTTTCCAGCAGAGGCAACAAGACTCTTCGGATTCTGCTCAGCGCCGCGGTAGAGACGATGCTACTTCAACCAAGACAAACAGCGTTATGACTTTGCAGCCGTTGGTTGCATCTGAGGCCGGGCCGGCCATGAAGTGGGCTAGGAACTTTGACAAGGAAGCACTCCGCGCTCAGTACCTCGGAGACACCGCAGCAGGCACTGGCAAGGGATTGTTCCACGAGAATTTCTCATCTGCCAACATCTCCAACGGTGCCATCTCGTCCCCAGAACCTCAAGCATCGCGCAAAGACACTCCTGAGCCAAACAAGTCAAAGGATCTGCCGCGAAAGCCTGTCCAGTCAAATAGAGACTCATGGTATGTTGTATTTTTCTTTTTTCTCCCGACCGAAACCTAACTCTTGCAGGCCAATGCCTTACACTCATTATAGTCCCAGTAGCCCTGCCCGCCCTTCGCACGAACAACCCGTCGCCGTGGAAAATACTCAGCCCGACAAGGACCAGGCTGCCCAGCGTACCGACAAAGCCGCACCCGCGCCCACGGCCCTGGCAGAGAGGCGCAAGAAGTTTGAGCAGCCCGACCCTGCTACTCTTGCTGCTCAAAAGGCCTTTGAGCAAGGCCGTACAAGCCCCGAAGCTGAGAGAAAGAAGCTTAAGAAGCAGAACCAGAACACGGGAGGTGGCTTCAAGAGATTGTTTACGAAGAGGCAAAAGGAGAACCCTCTGCACCGCAACAAGACTCCCGAGTCGAATGCTGCCGACACTGGCGCCGGCTTCGAGGCCCAACACCGCGAAAGCACATCGCGCCCAAACTCGAACCAACGCCAAGTCGCGGCTACCCCTGAGCAACCGGCCCACGCGCCGCCGCCCCCTCCGCCGGAACCTGTTCACAAGGAGCCTGAGAGAATCAACGAGGAACCTACGATGCGCCAGGATGCCATCATGTACGATCACGATCGTCCCATGCCCGTCTCGCGAGTCCACACCAAGGAGCAGGAAGAGGCCGACCAGCAATTCTCCCGCTTTGACCAGGGACCAGACGACAACTCGCACGGGTACGGCACCGATTACGAGGACGAGGAACCATCGCCGCCCACGCCTCCTGCTCACCAAAGCTCCTACAAGTACGGAAACCGGCCCGCCCAAGCACAGCACGCAACCGCGGGATACGATGCCTCTCAGGCCGAGAGCTCTGAGTACGCGTCGTCTGAAGCATCCATGCACGATGCCCAGCAGTCTGTACCCCCTACGCAAGATCGTTGGGCGCAAATCCGCAAGAATGCGGCTGAGAGGGCTATGCGCGTTAGCGAGGATCGATCGACCAGGCCGCGCCACAGCGAGAGCGTGAGCATGAGGACCGAAGATGGCGAAACTTCTGGCGAGGAAACTATCGAAGACCGCGTTGCCAGGATCAAGGCGCGCGTTGCAGAGCTGACGGGCAACATGGACTCGTCCGGCAAGATTGTCACCGGTGCCCGCCGCTGAGCAGGGGCACATGTTGCGTTGGAGCCAGCATCAAGCACAGGATACCCCCGGATACCAACACACGTCGTTTGGCAGCCCTAAGATAGTTGCCCTTTCCCACCCTTTCACCAACCGAGTGAGCGCGCCGGACTCGTTACGCTTCGATACGATGCAATCTCTGACGTCCGGCGTGTCTTGCCATTTCATTGCGTCGACCGCTTCCCCCACACATTTCCCTAGCGATTTCGATTCTTCTCCTATACCTTGAACCCCTTCTTCTTGCGCATGATGATGATGGACTCTGGTCTGCTCATTATCTTTAATACCCGCGCCTCGGCATGAGCGCAGCACCGCCCCTCAAACTACACAAGCCAATCGTTTTTCACGAAGCGCTGTCGTCGGAATACCATTGAGATACCAAATTGCCCTCGAGCCTTTATAGACTTGCCTGGTTCACATACTGAGCGGCTTTTTTCCTTTGTATTCCCTTGTCTCCTTCTACTTTTGCTGCGATCTTCTTTTCTCGTTGTGATTCCCATTTCCTTGTTTCTTTTGCCTCATCTGCTTGTGCTGTTTTCACCGTCATCGTTCTGTCGTTTTTGTGTAACCCCCATCTCGCTCAAATAGACCATGGAGCGAAGCTGTGTAGTTTGGTTTGGTCAGCGCCGAGCTGGGCGGTGGTTTGCTGTGCGTCGTCGGACGCTTTTGACATCAAGACAAGGAAAAAAGCTAAATAACTCATTCGATTCTCTTCTTCGCAACCTTTGAATGTCCCCTCTCGTATTTCATGTGTCGTCCTCGTCTACCGTCCACATTGATATAACACAACCCCAGCGGCTGCTGACCAAGCTTTGCGTTTCAGACCTTGAGCAATTGAAAATTTTCCGAGATGCCAATCGACGCTTGGTTCTTGTTATACACCACAGGCGCCTAGGGTCGAGCGCGCTTTGTCCTGGGCTCCCGCGGCTGTACCGGTGTACTACATTCCCGTCGTTATTCCGCTATTCGGACCAGTCAGCGCGGCTTCAAAGATTGAGCATCTATCGGGTCCAGGACGCATTTTCAAGACGGCGCAGTGTCTTGCGACAGCAGCCCAAGTCCTCGTGGTTGCTTTATCCCGCGCCGCCGCAACAATTCAATTTGCTCTTCCTGGAAACAATCAGACGCAAGCCCGCTGGACGACTTTGGACATGTCACTAGCCTCTTCCTACTCGCCAGGAAAAATGGACAGTGATTTTGCCCCGTCTTGCCAGTCGGTCGGCTGTCCAATATATATGCACCTGCACCCTGTCTCGCACTGCACCTGTCAGGCGAGCGAAACGCGGATGTCAGTAGGGAGGTGTAGATTTCCTCTGCTTAGGTACCTGCCCTCCCTCGCTAGTGTGTACTCCTACCGCACCGCAGTAACCCTTCCTAACAGCTGCAATTGCAGTACAAAGAACATAAGGGTAGACTCCATCAATACCAGGGAGAGCACTGGGTGGGAACCACGAGCAGTGGAAGCAAGGCACATGACAACAACACTACGCTTTTACGACCCTAAGAAGCTTTCCTTTCCACCACGACAGGGCGTCGTAAATAAGACCTTCGACCTCAACGACGACAACTCGACCGACCGCCCCGCCCCACGACAAGATTTCATTGCCCTGAATTCATTCCTACAGTCGCATTGATTGACTAAACCCATTCTATGTTTGATCTGATGGAAACGATCACCATGCCCGGCGGCAAAGGTAAAAGCGGTGGAAAGACTGGTGGAAAAGGCGAAGACTCGCAACAGAAGACAGCCAAGTCGCACTCCGCAAAAGCTGGACTCCAGTTCCCCTGCGGTCGTATCAAGCGTCACCTCCGCAACGTTACGCGCCAGCGCCATGGCCGCCATCTTCTGACCTCTGTCCTCGAGTACCTTATTGCCGAAGTCCTCGAGCTGGCAGGAAACCCCGCCAAAGATCTCAAAGGCAAGCGCATCACGCCACGCCACTTGCAACTGGCCATTCGCGGAGACGAGGAACTTGATGCGCTGGTCCATGCCACCGTCGCCCTTGGAGGTGTCCTGCCACACATTAACCGCGCGCTGCTTCTCAAGGTCGAGCAAAAGAAGGGAAAGAAGGCCGGCCACCTGTCAAGCCAAAGTATAAAACAAATAGACCACGCGAGGAATCGCGCGGGTCCTGCGTTTTACTCAGTGGTTGATACCATCGTCTCCGATATCCTCTCCTCAATCCTTTCACTTTCACCTCACATCTTCCACTCCACTCAACCATCCCTTGACCATCTTCTGGCCATCATCTAGCAACCCCTAGGGCCAAGCTTGACCGAGCATCTTTTCAGGTATACAGCATCACCGGCGCGTCCGCGATTGCGCCGCCCGCCGACATTCTCACCTTCAAAAGATCTATAGCCACTCTGGCGATTCCAACAGGCTCTGAATGAGTTCTAGCTACAACTGGCCACTCTCACCGTCTACCGACGCGTCCGCCACCAAGCCGCCTGTCCGCATCCTCGCCGGTCAAACAGCTCGGCAGCCACACTGGCCTCTACAGATGGCATCCTACGACCCAACATGACAGCAACAGCACATGACAACAATAAAGACACCCTTCTTGTTGCACTCTCTCAAGTACCTACTCGCCGTTTCATTTCCAAACCCTCTTTTTAAACAACCAGGACATTTAGACCTTCAATTTATCTGCATTCATAATTTCCTTTGGCAACACCTTCTTCCACGTACGACCATAGCACGTAGAGAATTCGGAACCCCGTCCGCTCTTCCATAGACAAGCTACGTTGCGGGCGATTAGTAGTTGCGTGGGTGACCAGCAGCGAATCCCGCCTGTTGTACGTTTTGCCTTTTTTGCAGTTTCTTTTCCCGGGTGGTGGTGGTGTAGTTGTGATCCGTGCGTGGTTGCATTTTGTGGGTCTAGGACCGAATCCAGAGATGAATGCACGACTGAACATCACCTATTACCATGTTGGTCTTGACTACTTTTTATACTACTGATAGGAAGTATAGTGCGGGCTTAGCAGCCCTTGCGAATCGCTGAGACAAAATCCGTGCCCACAGGGAGTCATCATACCCTCGGCCTCTTGCCATTGATATTTTCGTTTCCTGGACTCTCTCCGTTTCCTTCGTTTCGACTTCCTCCAATTCCTCCGTTTCCGCTACCATTATCTCCATTGTTGCCTCCTGTGGCTCCATCGCCAATGCTGCCTCGACTACTCCGATTCCTCTGATGTCCTCTACCACTTCCACCACCTCCAGGGCCAGCAACAGGACCACCGCCAGCAAGACCGGCAACAGGGTTGCCATCAAAGCGCGCATGCAGCAAGGCCCACATGCCCGCGCTCGACGACTCCCTGGACAGCTCCAACGCGAGGTCGACAGAAACGGTAGCCAGGATCAACAGGCGGGCCTGGGCATCGCGGGCCTTCCACTCGTCAAAGGGCCTGTAGTCGGCGACGTAGCGCGCCTCGTCGAAGATTTCCATGTGCGTCGTGCTGCGCGGCACGCCGTACAGGGAGCAGCCGGCCGCCGTGATCACCTTTTCGTGTCTGAAGTAGTCCTGTTTGATTGGCTCGCGCGGGTGGATTCCCGGGTCTGAAACGACGCGCCAGAGGTTGTGGGCTGTTAGATAGAGCTCCAGGTTGCTGCGCCAGGCGGGCCAGTGCTCGTGGCCGTTGAGCTCGAGGACTGGTGTTGAGCGGCAGATCCGGTCGAGGGTGAAGAGGTTGGCGGCCATGGCAAAGGGGTGACGGCGACGGCGCACGTTCACTCCTTGGATGTCTGTCAGTGTCAAAGGTGGATATGCCATTGCACTGATACGCGAAAGACATACCAGTAGAGACGACCTCAAGTGAAGCGGATCGATGTAGACAGGAAGCCGAGCGCTTGAGAGTGATCAAGAGAGCAGAATGTGCTTGTGCTTGGTTCCAGAGGTGTCGAGGGAGCGTTCGTATGGCTGGATGGTTCGGCGTCGTGTTCGCGGTTTGCTCTAGAGGTGCCCTGGCCATTGGACGATGCGTATCTTGCCTCTAGTCCCTTCCTGATTCTACAGTGCCCTTCCTATCCGGTAACTTCTTCCTTCCTCTACCTCACGCTACATTGACCCAGCTAGCTGTATGAGAGTAGAAGGGACGACCAGACACTTCCGCGCAAAAGAGCAAGAAAATGAGTCACTCAGACACAGAGAGGCGGAGGCACAAGAAGAGTAGACACAAAATTGAATTTACAGTTCAATACAGAATGCTGAATCCATCTCCTTTGGCCTCGATCCAGAAGTGACATGTCGAGATGGCTGGACGGGATCCTTGTAGTATGCGTAGGCGTAGGGAGTTGTCGGACTACCGCGGGTGCGATTTAGGAAGTCGAGGGTGGAATGGAGTTGCATAGGGTAGCAACTCTTTTCAATCAACGTCCTCAGAAGCCGCGCCCCCCAAATGGGCGAATCTGCCCACGACCACCTCTTCCTCTTCTTCCTCCTCGTCCTCTTCCTCTTCCTGCTCTTCATCGGCAGTCTCGCCCTCGGCCATCTTCTTGACAAGTCGGATGAGCAACTCAGCGGACTCCTGCGAGTTGAAGATTTCCGACAGCTTCGGAGCATAGCCGTGGTTGCACAGCCCCTCCATCGCAATCAGACGGACGCGCAGATGCTGTTCGGGCGGTAGGACGACGGCCGCTTGATCCAACTCCTGCGCGTCGAAAATTTCCGACGGCTTCGGGCCATGGCCGTGGTCGTATAACCACTGCGACGCGACCAGAAGCACATGGATCGTCATGGCGGGGACTGCGGCTTCAGTTTGTTCTTGTTCTCCGTAAGAACCCATCTACATACACATCATCAGGTCACTTCTCAAATTGAAGTCGATGCCGAAGAGTACAAGGAGGTAACGTACGTTCGATGATTTGATTGAACTTGTATAAAGTTGTTTGTTTGTTTGTTGTTGTTGTTGTTGTTTGAGTAGTCGATTGTGTGACTGGAGGCGAGAAGGCGTCGTCGTTTTATACCGGAGTGGTTTGAGGACCTGAGTGGTTCTGTGTGATGCTGTGGAGTGAACGAGAGAGCGCGACCTTATATATTGAATCTGGGATTCTGCTTCTGACCATGGCCTAATGTTGAGACCTGAGCAGTTCCAAGCGCAGCAAACGTGGAGTCCTCGTACCTCTCTTGGTCGGCTAACCACAACCATACCGCGGCACGACGAAGAGATGACTCGAACACGTCCCATTCGACAAACTTGGTCTTGGCCGAACAAGAAGGGCCAACGGCATTGTTGAGCTCGCAAAGGGTATGTGGAGCATTCAAGCTCCCAGTGCCTTGAACATAGAGAGAATTTCCTCTCTAGATGGGGGGTTACAAGGAGCATTCAAGCGCTCGCGTCTGTGTGTGCTACAACTCGGAGCCAAGCTCGGATTGAAGTTCTCTCGCCACCCACCCCCTGTACCGTGTTGCAAGGAAACATACATTGCGGGATGGGGTTGGAACAAACGCATTGAATGTCACGATTGATGAAAGACTTCCGATGGCAGGTCGAAGTGAGTCATCGGATGTGCGTCTTTTGATACTCACTTCGAACTGCCATTCAACCACCCCTACAAAATCGGTGTTTGGAAACGAACTGAGGCTTAGTAGCGAGACTGCTTGCTCCATGGGAGTTTGTCTGACCCGTTGTGCAGACGGTCGCTCCATCCAGGGTTCGCCGTGGGGCGATTGTACCAAAGAAACGTCAACTCAAAGACGGGGCAGGGCAGGGTTGCTTAGACGCTCCCCACCACCTACACACACCCCAACCAAAAAACACTTGGTACTTGCCGCGTCCCATGGGAAGTTGGCACTCGATTTGTTGCTTACCATTTACAGCGATTGAGAGGCGACGGCCCAACAGACGGCACAGCACTGGTTGAACGGTCGAGTTGCCTTGAAATTTGTATTTGTATTTGCATTTATATCTTTCAAACGGAAATGGACTGGTCCAATTCCGCGCCCGAGAGTGCTCTCTGGAATACAGTCTCGCCATATGTGAAGCTAGCGCTGATGGAAGAAGTTATGTATGCCGGTGTGCCCCAAAATGGTAGGAGTAGTAGAAAGAAGAGTAGAAGAGAATAGCCAGGTAGAGAGATGGGAGGCTACAAGAATAAGAGAAAAGTGGGGGTGAGAATGCAGTTGATCGAATGATGTAGGGGATGGATGAGGACGATGATGTCGTTGTATACAGCCAGGTAATGAAACTTTTGATGGACATGTCGAGTTCGAGTCGGGTCGAGCGAAGCTCGCAGACTCGCTGTCATATGCGTGTAATGTGTGCGGTGGGAGATGAATGACGAAACGCTACCGTTGCTCTCCTGACAGTGCTGATTATCCAAGGAAACAAAGATCGCCGAAAAATCTCGCTCGCTTCAACGGGACTGATGCGGAAGAAATCTAAAAACATGAAACGAATTGACAAGTGTAACAAAGCTCGCCGCTGGCGGCAGCGTCGTAGATGCAAGAAAGGGTGGAGGTCACACCAGTGACCAGGCCGTGGTCCCTTGAGAAGAGGGACTGGGCATTCAGTGCCGGGGAAAAGAAGGGACACCGGGCAACAAAAAGGCGCGCGCAATGAGCGAGCCGTCGGATCGCAACGGTCGACCGAAATGGGTATAATGGTAAAGTCAAATGCCCATGGCAAGACCAGAAGAGTGTGTGCGACAAGGCAAGGAAGTAGCCCGGCACGGCATACTCTCTCGCCAACCACTGGGCGCTGGCGTCAGCTGTTGGTGTGACAAGCTGTGATGCCAGCAGGAAGACACAAGCTCGTCCAACTTGTGCTCTACCACCTGCTCCAGTCCACATCCGCTCCATCTCTCGTGAGCATGCGAAGCCTGTGAGAAATCATCCAACCTCCCCCTCCGTAAGTACTGGGCCGGTAGTTTTCCAGCATGGCGCTTTTTCTCTCATCCGAGCCGGCCGCTTGACTGGATGGAGACCTTGTACAGCGGAGGCAAAAACAGCGGGTGTTTCGCAGACCTCGCTCGATTGGCTGCGTTCGACCTTTAAATGGACGACGTCCCTCGGCCAGAACTTCACTCTCGCGAAAGCCTCATCTAGCGGGCGCGCCCCATCGGACTCGGGCTGTTCTCGACACCGTTGGCGTCGACCTTGCCAGCGTTTCTGACTCCACGCATGAAGGCATCTTCATCGGCAACATCCCAGCAGTCTGGTGCTCTCCATCCGAGCAACTCCAAGACCTCTTGTTTTTCGCCGTACAGCCTGCTTTCCAGGGCATCGAGCACGCCGACCGCAGCACGTACGAGAGCCTTGTCGCCTTCAAAAACGTAGACGTCCCAGATGCGGCTGGCAATATCGAGACCTGCGCCGCGACAACAGAACAACGTGCGGAAGATGGGGTCGAGAAACTCTTCTGGCGCAAGGGCAAGTGTCTTGGTGAGATGCGTGTGGAGGCGGGGCAGCTTGTAAGCAAGAGTTCGCAAAACGAGGTCATGGGCGCGACGCATTGCGTTCGTATCGTGGACCAGAAACGCCATTGGTAGGGGGCGGTTGAGGATGTTGGCAAGAGCGATGAAGGCGTCACTTGGAGAAAGATTGAGAATCAGGAGCGCTGCAGTAAGCTGCAAGAAGTAAGTAAGTTGTCACGAACAGCAAGAAAGGGGGCTTACATGAGTGCCGTGAACGTAGCCCACGTCGGAGCGATACATCGAGTACGCCATGAGCACATCAATCAGGGTTTGATGGAGCGGACCGCCATCCTGGAAGATCTTGAGTTCTGGAAAGGCCTCGTTGGCATCTCGTCGAATTCCCTCAAACCAGACGGCTTCCCGGGCGCTGCTCTGATTCGAGCCAAGCTTCGCCAGTTTCGCATCAAGCTTCTTTGCCCTCTCCAATGCCGCGTTAAAACCGGTCTCCGATAATCCCAGGTCGTTTCCAATGGCTCGCTTCCACACCTCGCAACGACTGCGAGGAGTGATTCCGCGCCACCAAAGCTCGCGAGTTCGGGGTTCAGCAATGACAGAGTCCCAGTTGGGGATGACGTACTGCTCCCAGATCTGGAAGAGCGAGTTTTGTTGGGTGTCGCGCTGTTGATTAAGCTCCTGTTGCTTGGCAGCCATCCGCTTTTCTGTTTTGAGTCAGCTTCCTCTTCGAGTCGCTCCGTCACGTCCTCACTCACCAGCTTCTTGCGCATGAGCCATCATTTTCTGGTATTCTTTCAAATGCTTTCTCTCTTCTTTCTGACTCTTGGGCGGCAGCCAGCTCGGCCGTGTCCTGCTCAAAACCTTCTCCTTCTCCTTGCTGATTGGCAGGGGATCTATCATGATGTTTCCTTTTTGAACGGGAGGCAGTTGGATCGCAGACGGTCTGGTCGTGTTCTTTTCCACCGAAGGCCTTGCTGATGCTGCGCCACTTTGGATTCTGGCCTCCTGTTGCTTCTCAGACTCTCCAGCAAACTCCTCCAAAGCCTCAGTCAACTCCCTGGCCTCCTTGGACATGTCTGATATCGCGTCCGTCCATGACTTGGTTCGGCAAATGTTAAGTTCGCCATCTTCAGGGATGCTGCTGTGAGTCGAACCGGCGTACGATCCCGTGGTCGACCTGCTCGGGGACCTGGTCCGCGAACCTTCGCCAAGCACCGAAGGCGCAGAAGCATGTTGCTTCTCGGAGATTGTGCTTTCCGCAACCGAAGACATTGAAGGTGAGCGCGACATTCTTTGATGCGGTGGGCGCGGCGACATGGGCACATTCCACATGACGGCATCGTCGGGCAGATCCTCATCAGAATCGTGGTACTCGGCTTCCAATTCTTCGACAGTCTTGCGTCCCGGTTGCCATGACTGGCGACGCACCGTGGGCATGGCACCGGGTTTGAAGTCTAGGTCGGAGCGCGAGCGACTGGTCGGAGAGACGGGAGGGGCAGTGTACCGGTGGCGCGGAGAACGAGTGGACCGCGAAGAAGAAGCTCCCGGGGACGGCGTTCTCGGCGGGCGCCCAGGGGAGAGAAGCGAAGGTCCAGTGGTCGTCGTGATGCTTCGGCGGGGGGCTTTGCGACTGGGTAGACTGAGAGTTGAAGAAGGGGTCTTGGTTGCGCCATTGACTTGAGCTTGTAACGCCGGAAACTTTGGTTTCGAAGCGTTTGTCAAATCCCGGATGGCGCCAGTTCCCACGGCTCCGTTTGCTCGCGGCTGGCTACCAGGAAGACCCATTGGACTGCGCATAGCAAAAGCCTTGGCCGAGTCTCTCTTGTCTCCAGCGGCAGAGGGGTTGTCATAACGTGGGAGCGACTTCACGTCATCGAGGGTGATTTCTTCAAAGTGGGAGTTGTCCTGCGGGCCGTTCAGGTCGGAAAGACTGGGAGAGCGAAGTGACGACGACTTGGACGACTTGGAGTCGGTCAAGTCGGGCGGCGAGTCGGGAGCCGGGGACTGAGTTGCGGCGAATGAGTGCATGGTTGGTGGGAGCCTCGAGGCTGTTGTTGCAGGCATTGGTTTCAGGAGAGAGCGGAGTCGGGGGCGGCCGTGGTGGTTGGCGGCGGAGCCAGTGGCAGCGGAAAAGTGGAAGGGCAAGAACGAGAGTGGGTGGGAGGATTGCAAACGAGTGTGGCCGTCGGAGGGCTTTAGCGGGTAAAGGAAATCATGGTGTTGAGAAGAATCGGGCGTCGAGGATGCTAAAATGCTGGCGAGACTGGGCCAGGAGGAGTCGGAGTCGTCGCCTGCGAAACGGGGGGGATAGAGGTACAATGGGGCGTCTGTCGAGCAGGAAGTTGCGGGCATGGTGAAGGGGCACCCCCCGGTCGCTTCTCAGAGGGCGTAACCGCTTTCGGCGTCGAGGATCCTTAATAATGGCTGGCGAGCAAAAAGCACGGCCGCCGGTGAGATGGGGGCAGCGCGCGCGCAGGTCGACGGACGTGCAGGCGGAGCGAAGAGGGTCGAGAGCGTCGTCGAGAAGGGGCGAGGAAATTGCAGAAATTAATAGTACACTGAGCTACTACATGTACTTTGTCCTTTGTGTTGGCGGGCGGCACTTGAAGCTGGGAACGCGCTGCTAATCAAGACCCCCAAAAGCCGGGGGCAGGAAGAAGGAATAGAACAAGAGGCTGGGCTCACTGCTAAACCGAACCGCATGCGTACCGTCATCCATGAAGCTACACCTATCTACCAACGGCCTGCCCGCCAGGTACCCGGTAGCCGCCACCGCCCAGCCAATGCCCACGACTCATGATCAGTTATTCCAACAACACCACTCGCTCCAACAATGCGCAGTCGGCGCGCGACGTAGGACGCGCCTGTGCCAAGTTGGCGCGCAGCCAGCCGACGAAAGCGGCGTAGTTTGTCTGGCGCGGGCGAAACACTCGGTCAAAGGCACGGCACGCCAGCCTGCGAAAAAACAACCCATCAGCACGCCAAACGACAATCGAAACTTGGAACCGACGAAACAACTCACCATCGCCCGTGACGTCGGCTGACGTCGCACCGGTACGGGCCCCTCCGCTCTTCCTGCCTCCGCCTTTGCCTCCCCATCATCATGCCCGCCGCCAGCACGCACACGTCGTCGACCGTCTCTACAATCGTCATCCTCGCGTTAGCGCTGCTCTTCTCGTATCCATCGAACATCCTCCCACACTCCCCACTGCTGCTGATCACCCGCCGCGTGCGAAAAAACACGAGCAGTGATCAACCGCGCTAGCCTGGCGATCCAAATCCGCCCTCGACCAAAATATTCTGCAAAAGTGGACTTTTCAAAAAAAGGCTGCTTACTGATGAGAAGTTCATTGCTCCTGCGTCGGCCGCTTCCCGGCAGGCTCTTGACATATTCAAAGCTTCTTTGCGCTGCGTCCAGGAAGCATTGGAACAGATTTGCCAAAACCGTCGCCAATTCATTGAAGCACGTGTCGAGAAACATGCCGTGAAGCTGTATCTTCAACGCACTAATTGTCCATCATGCTATCATTAGCAAGCTTCTCCTAGCCACACTAAACCGCCCTGGATGACTTACTTGAGTGTCTTGCGGTGAAACGTCTGCCCTGGCAGTCTGGAGAATTCCACAGTCAAGCCATCTTGCACCTCTGCAATTGCGTCAGCCCCTGTCTCGACCACTGTGAAACAAACCTTACCGCGCCGGGTCTTTGGCTTTGCCTCCTTTCTAAGGTTGAGGCTCTCCGTGTCGATCATGGTGCCGCAAAAAGGGAAACTTGTCTTGAACGGCACCCTTGGCACTAGGGTCCCGTCT
Organism: Phyllosticta capitalensis; assembly: GCF_038381095.1. NCBI lineage: Eukaryota > Fungi > Ascomycota > Dothideomycetes > Botryosphaeriales > Phyllostictaceae > Phyllosticta > Phyllosticta capitalensis. Next base: position 1,785,606 of record NW_027117440.1, read on the forward strand.
ACAACCATGTCGAAATTCACTAGCGTCTTTTCCTTCTTGATGCCGACCCCATAGTCCGCATTGCCAGCGTACATGATTCGCAAAAACTGCTCGGCATGCTCGCGCCTTCTTGTGATGAGCAGGGAATCGTCAATCAAGCGGAGCAGCACGTCGTCGTCTGACAAGAAGCCGAGAAGCTTCATCTCCATGTCGGCGTAGAAAAAATTGCACAAGAGGCTGGAAAGGACGGATCCCTGCGGAATGCCCTGCTTCTGCCGATAGTACTTTTTACCAATCTTGACAATGTTGCGGTTGACGTGTTCAGCCAAAAGCTGGAGTATGGCATTCCTGCGCGGCGACTGTTCGACAACCATGTCTACAAACACCGTATTCGCACGGCCGAGACTCTTGTCACACTTTAGGCTGTCCTCGAAGCTGCATGTTTCACCAGCTGCCTTGCCTTTTGACACGTACTTCTTGACAGGCTTGACCGTCGATGAAACGTTACCCGAATATCTGTACGGCGCTGCCGGTTGTACTGCGCAATGTTTGGCAACGCGATACTCTTCCAGCCGCAGAATTTTCTCCACGAGCTCTACCAACTTTTTCTGGGGAATCGAGTCGAAGCAAGACTTGACGTCAATCTTTGCAAAATAGAGGGGGCTTTCTGCCAAGCCCCTTTCTTCTAGAGAGGTCCGAAACGCTTTGATGCGGGGGAAGATATCACCGACGGAGAACATGGACGAGCCAAGGAGATGCGGCTGTGCAGACTGTCGATCGCGAGTCAATATTTTGCAAACGAAACCGATTCCATGGTGGACCGAGTTGAGATTGTTCAGCAGGCGTCTTCACCTGCATCGCGGATACGGCTCCAGTCAACTTACCTTTTCAAAGTTCAACACATCGAAGACCGGCTTCAGAATGGAATTGTTGCTGCGACCAAGCATCGTTCTTCCGTTTACAGAAAATTGCATGCGCCTCCGCAGGTTGGTGATCGGCCGAGCCCCAAATCTTTTGGGCAGCAGCCTTACCTGACTGTATCCAAGTTGTGTCCTGGCTGGCAAACGAGACGGCGCTTTAGTCTTGACCTCTTCGAGCATGCTACCTTTGATGTTCGAAATGGCTGGCTCCGCGAGCATCTTCCAAACGTCATGACGAAAGTAATAAAGATGGTTCTTGTCGACGTTGGACTCGGTAACGTGGAAGTTGGAACGAATCAGGAGAATGAGGAATGAATCGAAGAGGTAGTAGATGAATTCTTGGAAAATTTCTCGTCGTTTGTCAAAGTCCGTCTTGGACATCTTCTCTCCAACAGGCACTTGGGGCGGACGAAGCCAGCCAATGTCAGAGATCTACAGATTTCAGCATCGAGTTCATTGCCCAACCGTTGAACATACCTTCATGTCCTGCAATACTTCGTGCAGTGTTAGGCTTTCATTACGGCGGATGCTCACAAATCTGTCGACATGCTTCAAGAAGATGCGCTTGTTGTGCTCTTGCACGTCGCCGTCTCCCCAAAACTGATTGGGAACAACATTCTTCATCACAGCCCGGCAAAATGCTGATACCTGAGAGGTTGAGGTTGCAAAGGTGGTAAAACAAACCTTGTCAATGGAGCTCGCGTTGATTGGCCTAGAAAGTGCGCGGTCGGGTAGAGTTGCTTTACTTGAGCTTGAAAGGCCATTGCTGTAGCCTTCTTCCACGGATGGAACCGTGGAATTCTTTGCAACGTCGAGCAAAGCAATGCCCTCCTGCGGCGCATCGAACAGACTGCTTGGGCAATAATGGCGCAGCAACTCGACGTACGCGCATCGATTGTGCAGCGTTCTCAGTCTACGAACGAGATCAATTGCTTGACCTCGGAGTCTCTTTGGAATCGCATCTCGTGCTTTGTCCGTGGCTGTGTCGAGCTTCGTAATCTTGCTCAGCCGGGCATATGCAATTTCTTTTTCTCGTAACGTGTAGTCTTTGAATGGATGAGATGTCTCCCTGTGGTCGGTCTTGGACGTGAAGACGTTGTGGAGGCCAAATTGCCGAGGAAAGATGTATTTCATCACATGAATTGTCTGCGCAAAGGACGCGTGATCCGGGAGCCTGTTGAAGACGTCTGCAAGACTTAGTCGGATTCGCAAAAGAAGAAGTACAGGTCGTACGGATATGGCGGAGCCCGAATCTCACTCGACCCCTCGCGTTCAAAGCTGCTCTCGCATACAAGATTCGGCTTCTGACAAATCTGATGGTTGTCAGGTTGTCCCTTGCTTTGCCTATCCGCTTAGCTCCCGCTTCGGCAGCAGGGTTGGAGGACTTGTCCTGCCCACAATGGTTTTGAAGAGCGCTGGCGGGAGTGGTTGGGTCAATGTCGGCCAGCGGCGTTCCTGTCGCGGTCTCAGACATGCGCCACATGTTTCCCGTCGTACTACTCACCGCTTAGCTGGTAGCAATTTCCACACGAGCCTTGTAGCACAATGAAAATTCCACAGCTCATCAAGAGCTCAATCATGAGAGAATCACCGCCGTGACCCAGGGCTACGAGCAGGTCGGACCACGGCGCGCCCTTGAGCGTCTCTACATGCTGATTATGGTGGAGAGAAGTGATGCCTGAAAACCCCGGCGGTGCATCACTCGTGGTGAAAGAAGCACATTGAAATCCATGGCACAGGAGATGTGGAGGACGCTTGTGGTTGGAGTACTTTTTAAACAACGAGCGGATGACGAAGTTCACAATCTAGAGCAGCTGTCAGAGGGAAGGCTTGAGGATGAAGCATGATTTGTTAGACGACGGGACGGTTCCGTCGCAGGGGGCATTTCATGTTTTCCCAGATGTTCAAACGGCTTCCGGAGCATGGGCTTCAAACAGGCCGAGGCGATCTTTTTCCTTGTACGAGCTGGGTTGAAGCAAGGCAGCATTATGCGGACTCACCTCCGACTGGAGCTCGGGATAGACGGTGCTCCCACTGCTTGATGAAGGAACATCTTGTGAAAACTGGTCCCAGTCGCGATTGAGAGCCGACTGTGCCTCTGGGGTGAGGGCTGGACCGCAACCGACCCAGGTGCCGTCGAGAAGCGCGCACAGGGCGGGCTCGTCGCCGTGGGTCAAGCCTAGGTGTGCAACTTTGCGGTGTTTTCGGTTGGACGTGGCGGCAAGCTTGACGAGTAGATACTGGCGCAAGGTGAGCACGGCGGGATAGAATTGTTGCAGGAGCGGATGTGCGACAGGGGGCGAGGGGGCCGTCTCGGTCGACGATGGGGCTGGGGCTGAGCGGCGCGTTGGGGAGGGCTGATCGTCGTCGTGGGCGCGGGTAGCCTTGCGCTTGGAGGTCATGGCATGGGTGTGGAAACTTGGAAATAATCGAGTGCCCAGCGCGTCGTGGTGCGGGTGTTTACGCGGTCGCCGGAGCAATTGTTGTTGCGTGGGCGCTAGGGTACCGGGCCTCAATGGTTGACCAGTTGGCGGACCGACGGCAATAGGGTCCTGTCAGTGTCAGGTCGCAAGACAGGGAGACAGGAAGAGAGGGTCAAAGGGGGAGAAAAAGGAGAAGAAGGGCGCTTCAGGAGGAGGTCGAAAGTGGCGCACCCTGGACACATGTGGAGTTGTGGGCTACCGCTTGCATGTGTTGGATTTGGAGCAGCTTGGCGCCACGGGGTTCCTGTGAGAGTATACGAGCAAAAGAGGAGGGAAAAAACCAGCAGGTAGTGTAGTAAATTCCACAGTCCAGACGTCAGGCCAGCTAAATTGTTCGTCATCTCACGCCCAATCTCGTGGCTGATTGGCCCGTTCTCACGCCCATCTCCCGCGTCCGCTCGCTGCGTTGCCCAGCAGCTGTCGTCCGTATGCGAGACTGACTGCTCCCTGTGCCTGTGCCTACGCCTACGCTGCGGTACGGTACGGTACCTTCTCTCTCCGCTCGCTCGCCGCTTTTTGCCGCTTGGCTGGACGACGAGTCCGTCTGTTCCTCTCCACCTACATCCTCTCATCATCCTCACCTCCCTCTCCTCCAACGTCTCCACTACTTGGACCTTACACTACCTGCGCACGTACTGCTTGCCGCCTTCCCGTCTCAGCTCATCCGTCGCCCGCGCAGCGCAGCGCAGCGCAGCCCCACTCGCGGCCAACGTCTTTTCTTGTGCCCTCGATTTGTCCAAGCACCTCCACGACAACGACCAAAACGTCTCTCGGGCCACGCCCATCAACCCAGACCTGGCTAGCCTGTCCGTCCGGCCGCAGTCGCCCGAAATCGATATACCGCTGCCGCTCGCCAGCATCGCACCGCCCGCCAGCCCTGGTCGTGAAACAACTCACACCTCCTGCTAGGCCACGCGGCTGCTGATTCGCTCCCTCTGCTGTGCGATTCCCTGAGCTCCACCATCATTTGCTTGCGCCCAGGACCACGACACACTCGCTTTACTCACTTACGCTCCTCCGCCCTCTCCATTGGCCCCGGTCTCGCTCAACCTCGACGGCCATTCTGCCCAACGCCGCACCCTTTGCTACGTAGCTGTCATCGCTCGCCTACACACCCTCCCGCCTTCCGAGCCACCCTGTCTCTGCCTGGAGCCCCCGGCGTCTGGCGTGGCCCGGCACGGAGACTATGAACGATGCAGGAAGAGGAGATCGAATCATGGCCGCCTTCGAGCTATCTCGAACAGACAGAAGAATGCCGAGCCGCCTATCTGTCGAATGGATCCCTACCCCACGACAACGACTCGCTTAATGCTCCGTCAGACGTCCGTGACCCAGACGACTTCTATCGTCAGGGTCCCTTCTTCTCTCCAACTTCGTCCTCTCAGTCGGACAACCTCGTCAACGGTGGCGCCATGGCCACCGTCTCTTCGCGCCCAAATCCTCCTCCCCACCGCGTCTCTCACGATACAAAAACGCCCTCTCCTGCCATCAGATCCGCGCGCCAGAACCTCCGTTCTGTCTCAAATCCCACTTCTTCAATACCTGTTGCGAATGGCTCCAACACGGGCGTCGTCTCTACAAACACCCATCGCCCTGCTGTCAAAAACCTCGTCAGCAAGTTCAACCAACCTGCGACGGCAAACGACGGCTCGGGACCCTCCAAGCTTCGCAAACCCGCTCCCACTTTCCGTCCGACACCTCGTCACGCTAGCTCGCCTGCGTCGACGCCATCTCACAAAGCTGCTTCTATACCTGAGAAAGACGTCAGTCAGACAAGCCCAGCCGGGTCTGCAAACACAGACCCGTCTACTGGCAGCAGTGTGTTGAACGGCGGAGTAAGCTCAAGAAGTACGCCCAAACGGGACGGGAAGCCACTATCGCGGCACCATACTTCAGAGTCGGTGAGCAGCATTCATTCGATTTCAAACTTTTCGGGACAGCCGCTTTTGTTTGGCGAATTGCCGCCAGACGCGCAAGCATCCGATTCTCCAGGATACGGAATCAACGCCGCAGCGCGTCATCGCAGTGGCTCATGGGATGGGGGCGCGCTTGGACCTGGGCCCCGGTTTCTAACCGCGCAGGATTATACTGCGTACGGGTCACCAGAGTCTTTTAAGACAGCTGAGACGACAATTCAGGACCGTCCTGTGTCAGCTTCAGCGCATCGGAAATCTAAGAGTGATCTGAGCGGCTTGCCCCTGTCACTTGCAACCGAGGCACAGATCAATGCGAACTCCATTGACCAGTACGATGAACAGATGTCCTCTTCAACGGAGCGAATTCGATCTCCTACTTTCTCCAAGATACCCCTTCCCACCTCCCGACGAACCTCTTTGACTTCCGAATCGAATCCGTCCCCTCTTCACTCCAGAGCGAACTCGAGAATGAGTGATCGCAGATATCAACCTGCGTCGCCATCACTGCACAAAGGATCCCAAGGAAAAGAAAATACGCCTTCGAGCGCTCACAGACATGGCACTGCGAAGAGGGGCTCAGTTGATGGACCGAAAGTTCCAGTTCAAGTCAAAGTCCCTCCATTGCCGTCCTCTCCTGTCCTCCGCAGTTCTCGACCCAGACAAACCGTGTCCTCCGCCTCAACCGCCGCCTCGAGGGCCAAAGCCTCTGAAAAGTCAAAAATTCCTAGCTCAACCTCGGGCTCAACACCTAAACATGCTGCGTCGTCGAAGTTGAAGACAAAAGAGCCGGGATGGACTCCTCGCATGAGCTGCGCTGGCCCGAGCATTGCTGATCGCCGTGCTGCTATCGAAAAATCGATGAGAGCTCGTGGAGTCAAGGCTCAGCCTCCGCGCGCCACCTCTAAAACGCGCGTGCAGGTGGAGTCTCGGCCCGTGAGCCCCACTTCACCAGCCCCAGATGCGCAGCCACAGCAGATACCAGAACCAGAAGAGACTGAGGACGGGAACCGAGAAGATGAAGCAGAGGTTGAGCCTAGAGGCAGAAGTCTTTCACTACAAACCACCGACATTCCACCACTCGCAGAAGAAGAAGAAGATCAACCTCCGCCGACGGCCGTTACAGAAATCGAGAACGACGAGTCGCCAGTATTGGGAGTTTTAGCTCCCCCTCTTGTCCCACAGCCAGAGTCGAAATTTGAAGACACGTCCACATCCGAGTCCGACTCTGACTTGTTGCAAACCAAGGCAGGAACAGACGAGCATGATGGTAATGAGGTCAACTCCGCTCATGGGCTCGCCATTGATGACAATTCCAACGTCCTCGATTCGGTGATGCACTTGCGCCAATCACGCGTGAGCAACACGCCAACCGAGTTCACTGATGAAAGCTCTTCCGAACAACAAAATACTGGCTCTATTGACATCATGCTTGGTCCGACGTCTTCTCTTGAGGATGCGCCGCCGGCATGGTCGATACAGGGTCCGACTTTGGAGGAGCATACCATCCGTTGGCAGGGCAACGAGCTGAGCAACAACCGGGAGTCTCTTGACGGCGATCGGTATTCTTCTGTTGCACCGGAAGATTCAACCGGTATGGCTGTGGGCAATAATATTTACGACCCTAGCGATGACCCGCGGTCTGCTGACTGGACCCCGCACATTCACCATCCTGCAGAGAACCGGTTTACACTGGATAGCGAGGGATATACCAAGGTTCGCGAGATACTTGATTCCTACCATGGATCCAGTCCTGTCACCCCGGAAATGGCCTATGGATTCCAGCAGCAGTTCCAAACTGTCTCTCCAAACCTTGCACATCTTCACACCGAATGGAGCTCTGCAGAAAAGACCCAACGCTTCTTATCTGAGCTACTTGGCGCCAGAGACCAAACCGACCGAAAGTCACCTTCTCCCGAGGAAACCCCGAAGCAGAGTAAGCGGCATCAGGTTAGATCTGACTTTCTTGACGAATACGAGCAGAGTCTGGCACCAGAAGGAGATTATAGCGGCACGGCGATAGTCTATAGCTCAACCAAGCTCTACTCCAAGCCTGAGGATGACGAGTCCGACGCGGACCCACACGATGCCATGGAGCCGCCCGCACCTCCACCGAAAGACTGGCGGTACTCTCCACTTCCCCGGCCCCCGGTCGAAACCCACGCGAGCAGCGGCGCGATCACTCCATTCGATACGGATTCCCGCTTGTCCAGCCCGTTCCAATCGGCATTACCGGAGAATCCCGCAAGAGATGGCCTTGGCCTCTCCTTCGACGGACGCTCAGCAAACGGCAAAAAGTCAAGAAATTCAAGTTCAAGTCGCAGCCCAGAAAAGTTCCACTCGCCGTCCTCGAGGGGAGTGAAAGACGCAGTTGGCGGCATGGCCTCTCCTGCGTCAACGCACGCACGCAGCCGACGATTCGTTTCAGACTCGCCGACCGCTGCGCAGGCTGAGGCCGGATTCACTCGGAGTACCTCCACGGACAGGACATCTGATTCTGGTGGAAGTGCCCTGACTCAGATGACCTCGCGTGTCCCTGGCAAGAGGTCTATCGACACAACGTCTGAATCCCCAGAGCATCTGAGCCCCGAAGTCGAAAAGCGCCTCAAACTTCGCCGGAACGTGGTAAAGGAACTCATTGACACTGAATTGTTCTACTTTCAAGACATGAAGGTTGTCGAGGATATTTACAAGGGCACTTCTTTCGCAATCCATGAAGTCACCGATGAGGACCGCCGCATTTTATTTGGAAACACCAACGAACTGGTCTCGTTTTCTCTCCAATTTCTCGACTCTCTTCGTCCTGCGGCCGAAGGTATCTACAAGATGAATCGTCATGGAAGATGGTCAAATATACGCCAAAGCGTTGGCACAAATAACAGCAACGCCACCGTGGATTCCAACGATGCCATGGATTCGCCGCTGAGCGAAGCTGCCGACAAACAGACACGCATCGGAGCGATATTCTTGGAGCAGCTCACGGATATGGAGCGCGTCTACAGCGTGTACGTGCAAAACCATAGTGCGGCCAATACACGTTTGTCGAAGATGCAAGAAAACAAGCAAGTCAACATTTGGCTTGCCGAATGCCACAAGTACGCGAGCGACATCACGACAGCCTGGGACTTGGACGCTCTCATTGTCAAGCCAACTCAAAGATTTCTCAAGTACTCCATGCTTCTCGATCAGATCATTCAAGCCACTCCCTCTGACCATCCCGACTACGACAACCTTAAAGCGGCGTTCGATGGAATGAAGTCAATGAGCGCGCGCATCAACGAGACCAAGGGCCGTAAAGAAATCGTTGAGAAGATTGTCACTCGCAAGCGGGAGAAATCGGATGGAGGATCCATGGCCTTTTCTCTAAAAGCGTTTGGACGCCGAACCGAAAAGATTAAGCAGCAGGTCGGTCTTGCGGACGCTGTCGATGACCAGGAGTACGACGCCATATCGCAAAAGTTTGGCGGCCATTTTTTCCAATTGCAGATCGTCATGCGAGACGTGGAAAAGTATCTCGAAGATTTGCAAAAGCTCGTTGACCAGAACAACATGGTTGCAAATGAGTTGGAGAGCTGGCTTGACATCAGCTTCCCCCTGCACATGGAGATTGAGAGCAAGTGGCGGCAGTATGTCATGGTTATCCGCGAAATCACTGCGTATGGATTGATCGCTCATGTGAGTATTCCCATCCCCATCTCAGGCGCCTCAACCTAATATACAGCAGCGAGATGAAGTTCGCAAATCGGTCATCAAGCCAATCCAGATTCTGTGGGAACTGCATGGGAAGCCGCAGAAGCTTATGCAAAAGCGCAAGAAGCGCCTTCCAGAGTATGCCAAGTTCAAGGTCGCCAAGGAAAACGGCACAACTATAGAGAAGAAGCTGAAGGAGGTGGCCGACGAGTTCGTCGCTATCAATGGCGCTCTGAAGGACGAACTTCCTCTGCTCTACTCCAAGACTAAAGTGCTCATTGAGAATTGCCAGAGAAACCTGATCGACTCACAGAAACGATGGTTCCAAATTTTCGCCACCAAGCTCACCCAGGTCTTGGCCATCAGCGAGGATATAGACAAACCGCCTCAAGACAACTCGGAGCTCGTTTCCATCTTCAATAGAGACCACCGGCGAGTCCAAGAGGAATTGGAACGGATAGAAGGAGTGATGCGCAACCTGCGCGAAATGGCGACCTTCTCCCCGGTTGCCACGTTCATGACCGATTCAGACTTTTCCATCAAACGACCCTCGACTTTTTCGAGCTCTCGGCGCACCCAGTCCGTTGCCAGTGACCAGTCAATCGTTGTTGGCTCGCCAGAAGCGGGTCAAAGCAAGCGCACCAGCGGCAACTTCAATCAAGTGCCCGAATTCGGAACTCCGCTCCTCTCAGAGCCCCCTCAGATGTCGCCGACTTCCTCAACCCCAGGACGGGTACGTACGGGTTCCACCATGTCTAGCCGCGACCACTCGGCTCCTCATTCTTTTGCTCTCCCTCCCGTTACTTCGGCCGCTCACTTTTCCCCAAGGCCGTCAACCTCGTCTGGTCGTAACGCGGACGCTCTACCCATGGGGTTTGGCCCTCGTCTGAGTTCAGAAAACGCAGATCAGGGGCGCACTTCGGGACAGTCCTCATTCTCGACTCAAACTGCGGTGTCACAACACACCCGGACTTCTTCCATCTTCTCGTCCGCGATGCCAATGTCGGAGTTTCCTCATGACCCTCGCGATGAGCTTCCAGATGCCGAAGTTGGACCCAAATCTGACAAAGTCCTGTTCCTCGCCGCAAGTCTTTTTGAATTCAATATTGCACATGATCGTCGCGAAGCCGGATTCCCCTACTTGGTATATGTGCCTGGCGAGGTAAGATTTTGAACCACGCGTTGACCGATGTTATCGACTAACGCGGGACCATCTAGGTTTTTGATGTCCTCGCAATGAGAGGCGAGCTTTGGCTTGCTAGAAATCAAGACGACCCCAATCGCACCGTTGGCTGGATCTGGGAGAAACATTTCGCGACCCTCTCCGAACAGTAACCCGCTGCCCTTTGGTTTCGATTGTCACAAAACTTTCGCTCGCTGGTGACTGTTTACGCCGTAATCACCAACACGCAAAGACACGAGTTTTCTTTTGTCACAGGACAACAGTTCATGGTCCCTCATGGTCATTCGGCATCACGGAGTCGGAGTTCAGACGGATCTGTGGACGGACGGTACCCATCATGCCATGGACAAACGGTCCATGGCCCAGGCGCATTGGAAATCATTCCATTCCTGCAATGTATAAAAAGCTGTTTTGGTTCTTGGCGGATTCTAGAAGTCTTGCATCTGCGCTCCTCGGCGGAGATTCATTTTCCTTCCTTCTCAACAGCGCCGGCGATTCCCCAATTCTGCTTCGATTTTGATTGCTTTTTTCTCCGTACAGCGCGGTGGGCAAGCTGCACGGACTGTTTGTCGGCATAATTTCCTCTTTTTGGCCTTTTTCCCACATGGCAGATTTTTTTCATTGCTTCAATCATTCGGGTTGAAGAGGCATATGGGTCGACTGGTCGGTCGCGAGGACTTGGGCTTCGGACTGTAGACGGCGTCCTTTCATGGTTTGACTTGTCAACCAAATGACGTGGGTTTCTTGAATAGCGACATGGGATCCGTAGTTGCAAGCATCTTGTTTCGAAGCGATAGTTTCTCGAGAGTGGCCTGAAGCAGCAAAATTCACACCAAATCTAACTTCAAAAATATTGCAAAAATCACTTTGACGTGCATGTGCCAAGACGCGTCTTGCTGACCCGACGACCGACGCGCCGTGCACCACCTGCCCCACCGATCCAGCAGGCACAACTACCTAACGCGACACACCGCCAGCAACCTCAACTCTTCACACCCCTCCCTACGCAACCATCATTTCTCCATCACACGCGTCGGCACACACGTTGGCTCCTCCACAAGCATCATGTCGCTTGTATCTGGACCAGGGAGGGGTGGCGCCAAGGGTGACCAGCAGCCTGAAGAGCTCCAACTCCACGCCGACAAGCACGTCGCGTACATCCAAAGCCTCGACACAGTGCGTGTCACTTGAGGCACTTACCCCAGCTAACCGTCCAAACTAACAACTGCCATCGCAACATGTAGCGCAAAGATGAACTGGAATACTGGCTAACCGAGCACCTGCGTCTGAACGGTCTGTATTGGGGCCTTACGGCGCTGCATCTTCTCGGCGCTCCAGATGCCCTGCCCCGCAGCGAGGTGATTGACTTCGTACTGAGTTGCATGGCTGAGAGTGGAGGATTTGGCGCCGCGCCAGGCCATGACGCGCACATGCTCTACACAGTGTCGTCGGTGCAGATTTTGGCGACGCTGGACGCATTCGACGAATTGGAGGCTAAAGTGCCTGGGGGTCGGGAGAAGATTGGAAAATGTACGTCTGCCTGCGGAACTCCTCCGAATCCTGGCTGGGATTTTGTGGAGGACGACACATGCTGACCAGACCCCGTGTCTCGACAGTTATCGCAAACCTACAAGATCCTGCTACCGGTACCTTCTACGGCGACGAATGGGGAGAAGCTGACACCCGCTTCCTCTACGGTGCCTTCAACGCGCTCTCTCTACTCGGTCTCCTTCATACCGTTGACGTGGATAAGGCTGTTGCGCATGTACAGGCTTGCGCCAATTTTGACGGTGGCTTTGGTACCTCGCCTGGGGCCGAGAGTCATTCGGGCCAAGTTTTTACATGCGTTGGCGCTTTGACAATCGCGGGGAGGCTGGACCTGGTGGACAGGGACAAGTTGGGGGCATGGTTGAGCGAAAGGCAGCTGCCGAATGGTGGGCTCAATGGCAGGCCGGAGAAGCTCGAGGATGTCTGTTATAGCTGGTGGGTGATGAGCGCGATGGCGATGATTGACAGACTGCACTGGATCGATGGGAAGAAGCTAGCCAACTTCATCCTGAGATGCCAGGACCCAGAGCTAGGGGGGTTTGCAGACAGGCCAGGCGATGCGGTAGACGTTTTTCATACGGTCTTCGCCCTGGCGGGGCTTAGCCTTGTCAAGCATCCGGGGCTTCAGGAGGTAGACCCCGTGTAGTGAGTACCAGCCCGACAGCACGTTGCAAAAGTCTTTAGATGCTGATCATGCACAGCTGCATGCCAAAAACAGTTACAGAGCGGGTGCTCAAGGCTCATCAGTAGACTTTCGGGTAGATCAAAGCCGTCGCAGCTGCGATGGTTGCATGCTAGATTTATTCATCTTACCGCACCACCCCCTTAAAAGTCTATGGTGAATTCTTAGCACACCTCTTGCGATCTAATAACCCGCTTCTCCTTGCCATGGGATGCGGGATACAAGGCAAGAGAAGAGGGATGCTGTCTTTGTTGTGGTACTTGGCTTCGAGTACCCTCGAGTCGAGTTGCAACACCTCAGCTACATGCGCTTTTGTGTACACCATAGTACGGATCGCAACATCAACCCAACCACCACAACCAGTTCGATCGATGCGCTTTTTACGTTACTGGATCGCGTACACTGGCGCAATCGAATACAGCAATTTATTTTAACTGAATTGACGCCGTCGAATCGGCGCATTGCTATGCGCAACTGAATGTGGTTATACGTACGGGATGCGCCTAGGTAGACTGCGCGCCAAATCTCACTCGCAGTGCCCTTTCCCCCCTATTTTCGGTTTTGCGCAATGCATAACGGTGTATCTAGACAATTCTGGCCATTTTATGCGCGCTTAGTCGTCGTGGTGGTATTGTGTCGAGTACCTAGGTGGTGTACATGCGTGGCCCCAGCTCTGCGCTTGGCCAGATAAAACCGTACCTTTCGCTTTCACACCTCTCCCAACGGAAACAACCACCATGAACCTTCTTCGCGCCCATTGATCGAGCCTGCATTCATTTCTGACGGTCGTTGAACATCGCCCTCGCCCTCCTGGCAAGCAGAGAGCTCTTCATCTCGTCTCTTCTTTCTCCTCAACCTCGTCTCTGCACATCAGCTCGACCGCTCCTTTCCCGGCCTTCAGCTCCTCGCTGTTGCTCGCACTGCTCGTTCCACCTTTGGTCCATTTGGACGGTTTGCTTCGTTGCTTCCAGCCTGACAGAACGTCCTTACAATGACGTCGTCGACGCAGCCGCCAACCATCCCTCTACACTGCTCCATCTGCCCAAAAAAGCCAACCTTCAGCGATGTCTCCCACCTACTCACGCACGTTGCCTCCAAGGGACACTTGTCGCACTACTACAAGATCAAGGTCAAGGCTGCTGGAGAGCCAGAATGTCAGACGCAGATCGAGGCCTACGACCGCTGGTACTCTGAGTGGGGCGTCGAAGAGCTCATGTCTGAGCGAATGAACCTCAAGGAGAAGAAAAGGACCCGTACGCGTGCTACGAGTGAGCTCTTCCCTCAAACTACCCCGCTATTTCAAGTGCTAACCTTTACAGGTGCTCGAGTGAAGCAATCGTCAACCCCGGCTCCTGACCAACTTCGCCGAAAGGCCACCATCCCTTATGACCCTCGTCTCTCCGAGCACCTCGTCAAGCACGAACATAGTCCTACCCCTCCTCCGGGATTCCACGGTGGTCAATTCGCAACCTCGTTCCCTTCGAAGATGCAGACTTGGGCCAGCCCCCTCACCACGAACACCAACTACAGTTCTCTGTATGGACATGACTACGACAGCTCGGAGATGTTCACAACGAAGTCGGAGTCGGTCTCGGGAACCTTCACGCCCCCACCCATGCCTGATCCCAACCTTCCTATCAACTTGAGTCTGGACAACGACATGACTGTCAGCGAGGCGTCCAAGCTCAAGGGCGTCTACTGGCCCGGCATGGACATCTTCGATTCGGCAACTCCAGAGATGAAACGGAAGAGGAACCAGAAGAAGGATGTCTCTGTCCTCGAGCAGCTGGAGAACAACTCTCTGGGAGTGGAAGCAACTGAGCTGGTCTGGACGCCCTTTGGCTCGTTCAAGAAGCAGAAGCCCATCTCTGGCTCTGTCACCGATAGCTCTCCCATCAAGCTCGACGGCTCTCCCAAGCACAACTTTTTGGATCGTGCCGCTTTGGCTGACCTTGATCCCAATGCCCCTCGCCGCCGCCGCCGTTCGCCCAGGAAGCGTGCTGCCCAGGCTTTGTACGACGACGACGAAGCTGACTTCCAAGAGTACCTGGCCCACGACAGGCGCACCAGGAAGAAGACCTTCGATGTCTACAAAGAAACCAACGAAGTCTCCTTCGCCAACCCTTCGACTCTCAGCACCATCAATTCTGACTACCAGCCCTTGCAGCAGACCGTCCAGGGTGACAGCACCTCTACCAACCTTGACTTCGGAAAGATGCACAATGATCCCTTCCAGACGTCGTATGACGGCTTCCACTTTGACTACCAGGCCCCACAGTCTCACAACTACTTTGGCGGAAACCTGTCCTACCAGTCCCAGCTTCCCACCTACAACAATCACTCTGTCTTCCAGAATGATATGTCTGGACTGTTTGGTCTCTCCAACGCCGCTGTGGCCCAGTCCAACACCGGCTGGATGAACGGCAACTCTGTGAGTGGACCTTCGATGGGCAACAACTCCCTGGGTAACAATTCTTTGAGCGACAACTCTCTGGGCGGCAACTCTTTGAGCAACAACTCACTGAGCAACAACTCTCTGGGCAACAACTCCCTGGGCAACAACTCTCTGGGTAACAACTCTCTGGGTAACAACTCTCTGGGCGGCAACTCCTATGGCAACAACTCTCTCAGCAACACCCCTCTTGGCAGCAATTCGCTGAGCGGAAGCTCGTACCAGTCTGCCGACGACCCTTTCAAGCAGACGCCTGTCCAAACCAACATCCACACTCACATCAAGGCTGATGACGACAACAAGACCGTCACCGCGCTTGAATCCCCCACTCCACGTCAGATCGAATGAGTTCACCTTTACCCCTTTTGGTGGCACCGCCAAGGCCTTTCTCCACGCTTTCCATTCATTTCACCAAAAGTTCCCCCACGAATTGAAGTACGTTGCGACAAGGAGTGCAACTTGGCTCTCCACAACACTTATCACCAAGAGCATGGCTACAAGTCGTTGCTCGTTTGGACGCTTTCCCCAATTTCTTCACACCGACTGCCTCGATCACGCGTATCCGGCAACCATTGACAGGCCCGTGCTCGAATTGGCTCTTTTTACACATGGCTATCCGTTGTGCTCCCTTCTCATTACAGCATTGGCCTGAAAAAACATGATTGATTGACCGAGCCAGAGTTTTATGGCACGAAGACCATGAGCCACGACAGCGCACGAAGGCAACGACAAAAAACATTGCAGAACACAAATGGCAGAGGACACGAGCGGGTTTCATGAAGGCGAGGGCAATGACGCAGCGACTCCAGCATCTGGACAGTGGGTTTCGTTGCCTTTGCCGCAGCTTCTTGGACTTTGCTTTTCTCAGCCGGATAAGGCTGTGCCTCTTCCTTCTCTTTTCCTTTTTCTCCTCGGCACCATAGTTAGACGCCTAGCTACGGAGCTTTTTACACAAAAAGCATAGTCTAGGTAGGACACGAATATGAAAAAAAAGTTTTTGCTATGAATGGTGTCTTCAGGACGTGGACTTGGTGGTTGTCGAGGCTGGACGCTCGACAGGCATGTTCAACGTGTTTGACAAAAGCGACTGACCGATACAGGTACCACAGATCATGCTTGTCGTTGAAGGTCAGCATTCCATCAGCAGTGATGGTCATCTCAACATGCGTGGATGAACTGGAGGTGAGTTGAGTAATTCGGCGTTCCATCACACATGGCCGAGGCAACGAACCCGGGAGACGCTGCTGATCCACTTGCCAGATTGAGCATAGATGGCTCTCACCGACATAGATTAGCCTGGCTTTTATCCATGGTGCGTCGTGAGTCGCGACGTCTGAGAAGGTGTAGCAGTTGGAACAACTGTGTGGAGCTACGGGGATGGATGGACCTAATCCCTAGTGGGTAAGCCTGCAACGCGACGAAGGTACAAAGGCACAGTGATCAGCAGTCGAAACCCGCTGTCGTGGATTTTTGACAGCGGCACATGAGTAAAGGAACATGGAGGTTGTCGGGCGGCGTTTCTGCACCATCCCGCCGCCGCAGCAAAAACATGGACGACGACGACGTCGGCCGCCATGGAGCTCGAGCATCCCGGTTCCGCATGCAGAATGGTCCGACAACGGGCAGCAGCGGCCGTAGACAAGAACGACTGCTCAGCTGGGCAAGCCTGGAATGGAGCGGGACAGGTTTAGTGCAGGAGGGAGGCCGGGGGTGTGTTGGGGTAGGGTACCAAGCAGACCGTCTCGACCGAAGCTTCTTAATCCAACGACCATTTCACAGCACTGGCTGGCGACCGAGTTGCATCTCAACCTCCTCATGACTAGCCTCATCTCAGCCTTCATTCTTGAGCCCGTCGTCCGCCAAGCTCGTGCTTTCTCTGCCGCCTCCAGTCATGTCGAACGCCCTCGTCCTGCGCTTTCGGCCATCCCTGGAGTTCAAGTTTCCCAGCCATCACGTGCAACCGACTGCGCTGCTGCCGGTGCAGCTGTAAGAATCGGAACAGCGCCCCGCAACTCGACAAGCTCCTCCGCCAGCGACACCTCTGCCAGCTCCAGCATATTCAGTCCTTCCGCAGTCGCTGGCGATGCGTTCGTGCCCACCGACAATCCCGACGTCGCCACATGTCAGGAGCCGACCGTCGTATCCACCGAAGAACCTCCTAAGTCCACCGCCGCTCATGGTCATGCCAATCTCACGCAATCGACAACGAGGATAATTCCTCCTTCCTCTGCCCTCCACTGTCCCTTCGAGGCCGAATACCCACCTCACCCTGTCCACTGTATCACCGAGCCCATGTGCTCAACTGCCGCCACGGACGAGAGACTCCCAGGTCCTCCCCCGCGGGGCAACGAGAGCACAGTCGTCCAGTTGCACCGAAATCCCGACCGCGGATCCTCCTACACCACCCCAAACACCTGCGGTGCTGTCATCATGTCTGAGTCGTTGCCCGCCGACGATGGCATGCGCCTGCTGCGCTCCAGGATACACGAGATCCGCAAGCTCAGAGTGCCGAGCGAGGAAAAGGCCCAGCGCATGCACAGCCTGATGACGGAAAAGTACCGCGCGTCTCAGGAGCATTTGGACGTCCAGCGGCCATGGTCTCCGTCCAGCACTCTCTCCCAGGAGCGCCCATTCACTCCAAGCTCCGCCGTGTCTTTTGCAGACGTGGATATTCCTCTCTCTTCGCCTGCGTCCGTGTCCTCTTCCTTTGATATCGAAAACCCCTATAATTTGACTCCGGAAGACCTACAACCCACATACTTCCCGCCCGAAAGACATGTGGATCTCTCCGCAAGCGCGGGCAGCATTGCCGTCGAAGAAGAGGAACCGACGTTAGGGTGCAAGCATTACAAGAGAAACGTGAAGATCCAGTGCTTTGATTGCCACCGGTGGCACACGTGCCGTCATTGCCATGACCAACGAGAAGATCACCACCTGAACCGCAGAAAGACGAGGACTATGCTGTGCATGCTCTGCTCTACGCCGCAGCCCGCGGCGGAATTTTGCAGACATTGCCAGGTCAGAGCGGCATGGCATTACTGCGACATTTGCAAGCTTTGGGACAATGATAGCACAAGGAGCATATATCATTGTCCCGACTGCGGTATCTGCCGGCGTGGAGAAGGTCTGGGGAAGGATTTTATTCATTGCAAGGTATGTTTATATTGTGGCTGTCAAGTGTCCTGCGCTGACGTCGTTTCAGAGGTGCAACGTCTGCATTAGCATCAAATATGCCGAGGACCACCGGTGTATCGAACGCGCTACCGATGCTGATTGCCCCATATGCAAGGACTACATGTTTACTTCCTCCACCGACGTTGTCTCCATGAAATGCGGTCACTATATGCATCGCGACTGCTATGACGCGTACATGCAAATTGACTACAAGTGTCCGATGTGCAAGAAGAGCGCAGTCAACATGGAGCTTCAATGGCGCAAGCTGAAAGACGCCGTCATCAGCCAACCGATGCCTGCTCAATTCGCCGACACGCGAGTTGTGATTCATTGCAATGACTGCTCCGTCAAGTCAACAGCTGCCTACCACTGGCTTGGCAACCAGTGCGCACATTGCGAATCCTTCAACACCAGCGAACTTCGTCTCCTCGGGACAAATGAAACCGCTGAAGACCTCGGGCCAGATAGCCCTGCACAACAGGCCACAACGCCGACGTCGCCTCGATCCTGTTTAGCTCCGAATCCGCGACCAGTAGACCGACGGTCTTCTGGCTCATACTTCCTCCTTGCCGAGAGAGAAGAGCGTGAGGCACGCGAGAGGGAACGAGAGGCAAGGAGACCTCTATCTGCAGACGGGTCGCACTTTTCGCCGTTTGAGATGCTGCAGCGAGTGCGTTCGTTGTCTCCCGTCCGCCGCCTGCTTGGAGGCTCGGATGAGGAGAAGGAGGACAACGAGGATGACGATAGCGACGACGATAGCGCAGACGAGGACGAAGATGCGGAAGAGGAAGAAGAGGAACTCGAAGAAAAAGGCTTTGACATGCTAGAGGGGCTCGAGCTGATTGGTCATCGCTGAACTAAGGCTGTTCGATTGCGAAGCATGAGCGCTGGTCTCGGATGAGTTTTCGTCATTCCCTCTTCTTCCTGGGACTATAAACGAAGGCCGGATTGGATGAGAAGGAACAAGGTTGCGCATGGGCATAATTGGATCGTTCGGAGTTGATTGGGCTGGCTTTCATTCATTCTTCTTCGGGTACTGGACGGTGGCTTTGGTTGGACGGACACGAAAGGAGTCACGAGGGCAAGGCTGGTTTGGTGGGATTGGGTGGGAGGCGTGCATTGCTTGGGGAATACCTGGCACAACCTGGAGCCGTGTAAATCCTATTGTGAAATTGTATATCTTTACCTGTCCATCTGGATACTGCTGCTGGAGGTCGTGAGCAAATGCAGTGGTTGAAACTGCGCCACGCCTAGCGCCACATGTGGCTGAACAAAGCGAGAAGACGCCGAGGTAATCCCGCCGGAAGCGAGCAATCCCACACTCCTCGCCCGCAGACTGCGAACTTTTCGAACATCGCGACGACCAACTGGACAATTACCCCAGGCCACCCTCCAAAGACAACTCCGTAAGTCAGCGACGAGCGAGACTCTCTCGATATCCGGCAATCGGTCGATTTCAACAGCGCTGACCTCCAGTTCGTTACGCAGAAAAATGCCCAACCAAGCCAAGTCCAACAAGCCCGCTGCTGGCAAGACCCAGCGCAGCGCCATCGCCGACGTCGTTGCGCGCGAGTACACCATCCACCTGCACAAGCGTGTACGTTGAGAGAACCCGCAAAACAAAAAAAATCAGTTTGGTGAAGTCCAGAAATGGTCACCGACAAGTGGCATTGGGCGGAAGACTGATTCGGATATTTCGATACAATAGGTCCACGGTGTTTCGTTCAAGAAGAGGGCTCCCCGCGCCATCAAGGAGATCAGGGACTTTGCCACCAAGGCCATGGTACGTTTGCGCCGCTCTGCCCGCTGCTTTAGGATTTGCAATGGAGCGAGAAGAAAGGAGACGTGGCTAACGCGTGGATTCTTGCAGGGCACCCACGACGTCCGCCTCGACCCCCAGCTCAACAAGAAGGTCTGGGAGTCCGGCATCAAGGGCGTTCCCTTCCGCCTGCGCGTCCGCATCTCGCGCAAGCGTAACGACGAGGAGGGCGCCAAGGAGAAGCTCTACTCGTACGTCCAGGCCGTCAACGTCAAGGACCCCAAGGGCCTGACCACGGCCGTCGTCGAGGAGTAAACGCACACCTTCGATCCGCGTCTTGATTGATTGAGCATTGCTTGCGCTTTCACGGTTCGAGGAGGGTTCGGCCCGGGCTTCGCTCGTCTAGGTGGGCTTGTCACGTCTATAGACAGACAGCAGGCAGACAACAACAAAAAAGTTTTTTACCCCCACGCTCATATGGTTCGGTCGGTCGGTTGATTGGTCGGCGTCGAGATGGACTTGATACCACGTCCCCGTGGCTCTGCCTCGGATACACTATCTATGAGCAATGAAAATATTCGGCCGTGAGGTCGTTGACGCTCCACTCATGGAAAGAAGATGTGAAAGATGGCGGCTGAAGTTCCCTGAGGTGTCGCGTGATGTGATGCCTAGTACGGCTTGCTGGTTCTCGGTCTTGGGCTGCCCTACTACAAAATTACTCCAGGAAAGTCAAAACTTGAGAACACTGCTGCGGCACCACCGAAATTGGCAAACTGCTAACAAGCAAAGGCGCATGCCGTTACTGACATCGTATACGCGTCCCGAATTTGACACCCAGTTGCTGACTGCCTGTTTGACAATGCGGAAGCGATCAAGAGGAAGAAAGTCGCGGCAGGAGCATCCAACGGCCTATCAAGTCATGCTGCGAGGAAGCAACGAGGGAGCAACGCCCCAGAGGTACAAGACAGGACAACAGACGCTCGCAGGCCATCCTCAGACTCATCCACAGCATACACATCCAGCCAATCATTGTCATTCAACGACCATTCATTGAATCAAAGACACCAGCCCGTTCATCATTCTTTCTATCTACCCAAGTCCGACATTGTCGATCGGGAAGCAGTCTTTATTCATCAACACAATATTCACAATCAGTCGACCTGATACCACGGTCTAGACACATTCGACACAATGCCGCCCCGGGTCCGCTCCAATTCGTCGAACCTGCTACAGCGATCAAGGTCGTCTGCGGGACGATTCATCGACAAGTTGTGTCGGAACACGCCGTCATCACGGAATCGTCGTTCGGCCTCTACTCTCGAGGATCTGATGGGTCCCCGATCCAACGATGCTCCACAGCAAGGTGCAAGAGAAACGGATGAGGCAAGAGCGAGAAGAGAGGCAAGGGAAGAAGCAGCAGCAGTGGCAGAGGAAGTTCAAGCCGGGGAAGCAACACAGTGGCAGGAGGAGGCTTGCCTCATGCAACGAGCCTTGGCCATGCGGCCGTATCTGAGCCCTCCCCATGTCGATTCGGCCAGGTTCGAGACCTTCGTGGTTCTGCGCGATCGCCTCGTCGAGTGTAGACGCCGCATCACCTCTTACCAGACAAAGTTGCGCGTTTTCAACGTCATGCATCAGCGGCTCCACATGAGTTCGTACCAACGCACATGGCTGGTCGAGGATGTGGAGAAGTTGATCTGGCGATACGTGCGGGAAGTTAACTTGATTACCTACCAAAACGACAAGTTCATGCGGGACATGGGAGCAATCGCTTACCGCGAGGGCTACAACAGCCAGGAGGTAGTCAGCTCGGACACGGTTTTGAAGCATTGGATGCAGTATTGCAGACGTCGACACCTATACCTCCACGTGGACGCGATCAAAGACTTCAGCGAGTTTGCAAGCACGTGGCGGACAAGCAATGGGAGGCACAAACGACTGTTTGACTAGGAGGAAGCAGCATACCGTCTATATCGGTCTGCGAGAGAGACCATACCTCACTTCAGCGCGGCCGCATACCGCTGCTTCTTGTCCGAACGCTACCACAAGCGCAGCAATATCAGCGTTGCTCACATAATTTCGCCGGCGTTTGGGGACAACAGCGCACGATATCTCTTTGGACCCACGGACGACCCAGCTGGACACATCTGGAGTCTCGACAATGGCATCCCGATGCACCGAGACCTCAAGACACTGTGGGACATGGGCGGCTTCACCTTTGTCCCTTACGGCAGGGGGCTCAAGGTGGTCTTGACGCGCAACATCGATCAACACATGTACAGCCAGGTGGCCGTCGGAACCTCAACCTTGACCTACCAGCAGCTGCACAACCGACAGTTGAACAATTGGAAGCCCCGAGTCTACCAGTGGCCCTACCTCTACTTCCACATGGTCATGGCGTGCTTCCGTCGATCCAGGAACGGGGAATGGTCTAGACTGCAGGTCTGGTCGGATCCTGTGAACTGGGAACTTACT
The DNA here is from genome assembly GCF_038381095.1 of Phyllosticta capitalensis. Classification (NCBI taxonomy): domain Eukaryota; kingdom Fungi; phylum Ascomycota; class Dothideomycetes; order Botryosphaeriales; family Phyllostictaceae; genus Phyllosticta; species Phyllosticta capitalensis. The sequence goes on from NW_027117440.1 coordinate 1,807,864, forward strand.
GGAAACGCTACGTCTGAATTTCGATGGCCCGGCGCCGGGTTCGGGCGTGGCTACCTCAGGAGGTCTGCCATGATGGCCATTACCAAGCGCATGGTGGGTACTGGCGCTCGTTTATTCTTTTGGAATCCCGCCTTTTGGAAGGATTGGTCCCATGGGTCAAATGAGCAGGACGAGATTGCGGCTGACGATGCGTACTTGGCCCTTTATGCGTATGAGAGACAATTGGAGATTGTCAATGGCTAAACGAGCTCCGAGTGGGTCGAGTGCTTCTTGGGAGTTCCACGTGTTCTTATTTGTATTCGGTATGGTTTTTTGGACTTCTTGCATTGCTGCTGTAGTCCCAGTTTTCAGGGGCTTGTGCACTCTGTTTGATAGTTATGCTGCTGCCGATGCTCTTAAAATCCCATGGGAACTCCACATTGATACAATCGTTCTTTTTTGACCATGTCCGTGAAACATTACTCGTCCCTCAATACCGACGCTTCCTTCCTCCTCCTTTCAATCAGGCGCTTGGCGAATTCAAACTTTTCCTCGCGTATGCGAATGTATGCCTGTAGAAATTGTCAGCACCTGGCCACACACCATTTATCTCTTCTGATCGACCCCAGACATACCCAGAACCACATTGTACACTCAAAGAAACCCCAAGCAAAGACGACCCTGTTCTTCAAAAAGTCTCCCGGGCTGGGGGCAAAGGACAGTCCGGGCTTGAAAAAGTACGAATAGCTCGTCAGGCCGAAGAGGAAGAGCAGGCGCGTCGGAATCTGGTTGGCCCAGTAGGGAAATGCTATTTCCTCGTCCATGGACACGGCGAGCAGGTCCGAGACGCCGAGGAGCGCCAGGAAGATTGCGGCGAAGGCGGTTGCGGAGCTGGGTTTGGCGAAGGCGGTGGGCTCGGACTGAAGGTGGGGGGAGAGAGGCGTTAGTGGTATGATCGTGCTGGGAGAAGGAGTAAAGATCTGGAGAGAGCAGCGTCTTACAATGCGCATGGCTTCGCCCAGCAGAAACACGAGATTCTGGTCGGCAATGGCGCGCGGGGCGCTCAGCATGTAGTAGGCCAGCGTCATGTGGAAGAGGCTCATGCCTCGAATGAGGTTGAAGGCCGAAAAGACGGCCATGTTGGACGAGGGGAGCAGCAGCACTGGGTCCTGGTGTTGTGTGTTGTTGACAGGAGGACAGCTCTCTCAAGCTCCGGGACCACCGCGAAGTGTTTCCGCCATTATTGATCGACGTCAGGGACCTCGACGGACGCACGGATCCTGTTCCGTCACCTCGCCCTAATTCCGCAATCCCCGAGCCAGCTCGATAGCTATATCCATGCTGTGTTCCGCTGGCCAAGAGTGGTGGAAAACCTCCGCTCTTGCCGCTACCTCAAATAAACCTCCAAGCGTGCCGTTATGCTTCGTATGTCCATTTCTCTTCCAATGTTCCTCTAATTTGCACACGTCGACCATGCCAACTGAGAAATCCGAAGTGAAAACGAAACAGGCGGGCGCGACGCCGTCCGAGAAACGTCATGCGCTTCAGAGAGCGGCTCGCTCGCCTCTGAGCCTTATCTTCAACTTCATCGTGTTCCCAGCGTTCGTTGTGGGTGCTATATATCTCCAATTCTCGAACCATAACTTTATCAATTGCTTGCTGCGGGAAGACTGCTCGACGATTGAGTATCGCGCGCAGAAAATATTGAGGGAGAACCCGTTGATAGGTTGATCACCGCTTTCATGACGTGTGCTTGAATGGACCTGGAGCTTGTTCTGACAATCAGCAGATGGCCACAATGATCTCTTCATTGTCCTCCGCGCTCTCTATGGCAATCATGTCTACGGCGACAGCTTCAAAGACAAGTTTGAGAACGGCGGCTTGGAGCAGCACACCGACATTCCTAGACTCGAGGCTGGATTGAGCGGCGGCGCTTTTTGGAGTGCTTTTGAACCGTGTCCGGCCAATGGCTCTGATTTCTCTGATGCAAACTACGCTCCTAGTATGTGTGGTATTTCTATCTGTGTTCAATTGCCAATGCGTCGCAATTCCGCAAGTCTGCTGGTGATATGGATTGAACGTTGACTTGCATGCACAGTCGTCAAAGCGACCCTCGAACAGCTTGATCTGTACCATCGCCTCGGCCAGGCCTATCCGAAATACTTTACACCAACCCTGACCGCTGCGGATGCCCGCCGCTCCTTCAAGGAGAGAGGCTTCATCTCTCCGGTCATCATCGAAGGCCTGCACCAAATCGGCAACTCAATCTCGACGCTGCGCCTCTTCCACCAACTCGGCGTCCGCTACGCGACGCTGACGTGGAACTGCCACAACATCTTCGCTGACGCCGCCATCACCATCAATGAAAAGAACAAGGGAGTCAAAAGCTCGCCCAAATGGGGTGGCGTGTCCGAAGCCGGCCGCGTCCTCATCGAAGAGATGAACCGGTTGGGCATGATTGTCGACCTCTCGCACGTCAGCGTCGACACCATGGCCGACGTCTTGAGCGGCACCAAGGACGGCGAGTGGGCAGGTAGCATCGCGCCCCCCATCTTCAGCCACAGCTCGGCCTACGCGCTGTGCCCGCATCCGCGCAATGTGCCGGATGAGATTTTGCAACTGGTCAAGTTGCGCAAGGCCGTCGTGCTCGTCAACTTCAACCCAGACTTCATCTCCTGCACGCCGTCCAACGACGGCACTGGCATTCCCGAGTTGTACAAGCCCAACAACACACTGAACCAGGTCGTTCGCCACATCAGACACATTGGCGAGCTGATTGGCTATGACTACGTTGGTCTCGGCACCGACTACGATGGTATCGAGGGTACGCCAGAGGGACTGGAAGACGTGAGCAAGTTCCCTGACTTGGTGGCCGAGCTTCTCAGGCAGGGCGTGAGCGATGCGGATGTGGCCAAGATTGTTGGATTGAACGTTTTGCGCGTCTGGGATGAAGTCGATGCTGTGGCCGAGAAGCTGCAAAAGGAGAGGCTACCCGCGGAAGATGAGATTGTGATTTTCCCCGAGGGCACTTCTGAGATGCATGTTTGAGGTGGTGCTCGAACGAACAGCAGCGGGTGACTCGAAATTGGCGAGACGTGCGAGAAAACTCACAGTCGTTCTTGGATAGGGTTAGGAGAATCTGGATTGAGCACGCGGCATGGGTTGATTAAGGGCCCCAGTATCCAATAATTGACACCTGAGACGTTAGAGACGTTGTTACGAGCTTGATGAGGATGTAGGCCTGGGAGGCATGTGCGATTGACATTGAAAATTTACAACTTTTGACAGGCCACCGGCCCTGGGTGATCCACTAAACCACGGATAACTCGAGTGGAGAAAGCTTTTACATTCGGACCATATACTTTTCAAGTCTCGACGATTTTGGGGAACAACATGACCTTCATCGGATCAACAATTGGGACACCATAGTCTTGGTCCGCGCCAGGATAGGCATCCTTCAGGGTCCTCCTTTCCTCTGCGACGCCCAGCACGTCAAGCAAAGTCTTCATCTTCTCCGGCATGTACGGCTGGAGCATGATGCCCGTGATGCGCAGAGTCTCTGCGCAGTGATAGATGGTGCGATACACATGCGGCAAGTTACGGTGCTTGATATAGTGCTTCGGTGGCAAGTCCTCCCCCGAATCAAGGACAGGCTTCTCCTTTAACACAAAGGTCCATGGTTCAGCCTCCTGGAGATAGCGATTTGCCTCATAGATGGCTTCCATGGTGGTCCTGAGGGCACCGCTGACGTCGTATTGTCCCATCTTTGCATCTACATTCTCTGCGAGGCTTTCGAGCATCCTCCAATGCCGACGTGCTGCGGCTTGGTGCTCGCGATTTTCCTTGGGCCTAATCCGGCGGGACGTCTCGACTGCTGCTCGAATATCGAAGCCTTTGCCCCTAGTGATCCGTTGGGTCAGGTTGCCCAGGCCGTTTTGCAGGCTCTTTTTGTAATGCATGATGACCCAGTGGTTGCTGTAGTTGGAGTCGTCATTGATACTGCCCTCATGCGCAAGATAAAAGCGCATCGCGTCCGGTCCGAAGCGTTCAAGGACAGAAAAGGGGTTGACGACATTTCCAAGTGACTTTGACATCTTTTGTTTGCCCATGATCCAATGGCTCGTGGCGAGGATTTTTTTCGGCAGTGGAAGACCAAGAGCCATACAAAAAGCCGGCCAGTAAACGCAGTGAAACCGCATGATGTCTTTCCCAATGACATGACAGTCTGGCGGCCAGCCTCGAGCTGTTATCTCCGAGGGCGCAATCTTGTACTGGTCAACCATACTAGCTCTTATTTCGGCGTCAGAATCAGCTTCCTGGTTCGCCTCGGAAACACTTTCCGGAGTGTCATTGGAGTCACTTGTGTTCCTATCGTCTTTTTCTTGATCAACAGGCGTCTCGTTTGCTGCCTCTAGATCTGCCGACCATGGGTATCCAATGGTGGTTGCATAGTTGAGCAGAGCGTCCAGCCAAACGTAGATTCTTTGCTGCTCATCAGTCGGGACTCGGATTGCCCACTTCAACCGAGAACCGGGTCTTGAAATCGACAGGTCTTGGAGACCCTCAGTGACCGACCGGACAACTTCATCCATACGAAACCGCGGCACGATCCATTCCGGGTTCTCTTTGTAGAATTCCAACAGTTTATCCCGAAAGGCCGACAGTTGAAAGTGGTAGTTCGTTTCGGTCGTCCATTCGACTTCTTTGCCGGTTTCCTTAGATACCTGTAGGTTATTAGCGAAAATCCATTTTGGGGTGCATCCAAATACAACATACCATCATCTTCTTTCCCGTCGCCGGATCAAGGATCAAATGGACTTGGGAGGCAGGATAGAACGTTTCGTCGCTGACAGAGTACCATCCTTCATGCTTGGACAAGTATATGTATCCACGACCTTTCAGGATTTTCTGTGCCACGTGAGCATATTTCCCAGTATTGAGACTGTAGATGTGTCCATCGTACCCATGCGAATTTCACACCATCTATATGCTCTTGGCTGGTTGTCCGGACGAAATGGTCGTTGGATATGTGGCCACGCGCTGCCAGGTTCTTGAAGACTTCGGCGCCTTTGTCGCAGAATATTTGTCCAGGCATGTCAGCCTTCGCAGCTGCTTGTTGGACCTTGAGTCCATGTTCGTCGGTGCCGGTGCACAACAGAGCTGTCTTCCCTCTCAGGATTTGCCAGCGCTTGATGATGTCCGCGAGGACCATGGTATAGAGATGACCGACATGAGGAGCTGAATTTAAGCTATGAGCTACTGAGGAAGAGCGATTACGAGGGGGAAATACCAGCATTGACGTAGAATATGGGCGTGGTGATGAAGTACTTCTTCTCATTGCTTGATGTCGTTGCAGTCGCAAAGCTTCTTCTGGGACGTGAAATGAGCCTGCATTGCTTACAGACCCATGTAGAGCGACTGTTGATAGCCGCGCGCCTCGTAGCGCTGGAAAGTAGAGAGCGCATGGCGCGAACAACGATTGAACGCGATTTCAATCGACGCGTTCTCCGTCGGGTGACGACACCTCGGGCACTGAGCGGACCGCCGAGGGTCCGTGCTCAGCCCTGTCTCCTCCGACCACTCGACAACAACTGCTATCACCGCTCGACTACAAACCTCTACCCCACGCGACAATTTTCAATCTCACTCCTCAAACCTTGCCTGTTTGTACTGTTGTGAAGGCGGAACTGCCGCTTCGATGCGTCTTCAACAGCTCCCTAGCAGAAGCATTGGGGACGGGCTTTGACATCATCTCAAAATTTGGATATTATGCTTGTCCTGGAGCATGGCATCAAAGATGAAGAGCTTGGAAGAACTGGACCAACTGCGAGACCTGGATGGTTGTGCTTTCTGCCCCATATTGGGCATAACCGATTTGAGCAGAATGGCAGCACATGGACAAGAACCGAAACGCTCAAAGACGAGTACAACCAACCGGCGGAACAAGCCGTCGGCCTCTCTGACACACTGCCAAACTGAGATCGAGGCCATCCAAAGTCCTCTTGTTTTATCTCCCGCCAACGGCCAGAATCGAACTGGTTGTCAATTTGCTACTGGGCGAAGCGTCCGCACTAACCCGATTGGGGACCATTGGCCTATTGAGAACCACTTCCGTCCAGTGCACTTCCAACATCCTTTCTGGCCACGCGATCTACACCAAGCCCTTGGGAATCTCAGGATAGCTTTTCGAAGCTTGATCTACAGCAAATACGCGTCAGCCGGCCCCGCTGATCAGCTGTCTTGACACGATCTCGAATACTTGTATTGCCGCTAAGGGTACGCAGGTGTGTACTGAGACGATACACGAGAGCTTGTTTCCAATCTCTGTAAACTTCTCAGTCCAGGTTTTTGTTGAGCATCACCTGTCGCCTTCCGAGTCCTACCCCTCCAGATGCAATAGTCCGGTCGGTGTAGATATTTGCCCGTTGTAAAGCTGACATGTCTTTCGAGTTCTATCAATAACCTTGAATGCTCAACAGATCTCTTTGCACTCTATATCTAAGCCTTTGGCTGATCACTCTTTGTCCAGCTTTCATCCTATTGAGGTTGCAGCAGTCTATTGAGACCTACAGACGGCAGCACCAACTCAACACCTCCACGGTCATGGATGTATAAATCTTGGGCTCGAGCAGGCCAAATCCGACTTTTCTTCTTCACCAACGGTCTATTCATTCACTATGTATACAAAACCCACTCCGCAAAAATGAAGGTTACCTCCGTTCTCTTCGCTGGTGCTCTCACCATTGCCGGTGCCTCCGCGGCTGCCGCTCCCAATGCCCAGGCTTTCTGCCAGATGCCTGGTCAGGCTTGCTCCAAGTTGAAGCGTGCTGCTGACGCTGCCGCCAACGCTCTGGCCTACGCCAACCCCGACGCCAGCCCCGAGGCCGAGGCCAAGAAGAGGAAGGGCCTCCACTTCTGCTACTTCCCCGGTGAGCCTTGCTCCAAGGCCAAGCGTCACGCCTCCACTTCTGCTACTTCCCCGGTGAGCCTTGCTCCAAGGCCAAGCGTCACGCCGACGCCATCGCCGACGCCGTTGCCGACGCCTACGCCGCGGCCGGTGTTGTTGGCACCGACATCGGTAAGTTTCAATCTTGAATCCGAGATTGGACTCGCCTGGCTAACAAGTGACAGCTCTTGAGCACTTCCGCAGCAAGCGCTCCGCTGAGGCCGAGCCCGAGGCTGACGCCGCCGCTGTGGCCGACCCCGCGAAGAAGAGGAAGGGTCTCCACTTCTGCTACTTCCCCGGTGAGCCTTGCTCCAAGGTCAAGCGTGCCGCCGAGGCCGTCACCGAGGCCCTCGCTCTCCCCGAGCCTGAGGCTGAGGCCACGAAGACCAAGGGTCTCCACTTCTGCTACTTCCCCGGTGAGCCCTGCTCCAAGGCCAAGCGTGCCGCCGACGCTCTCGCCGATGCCGTCAACGCCGCCGGCCTCGACCTCGGCTTCTAAGCGCATTGTCGAACACCTCATGAAGAGAATGTTGCTCGGAATCCTTCCGACGACGACCTGAATCAAGCACCCCTTAGGAACCTTCACGACTGGCAGTAGATGCGCGACGACAAGAACCCAACTTCGGTTCTCGACTCTCGACGGGACTGAAGCCCATCGCCATCTCTCTGCTCTTCCAGTACACGACCGTTCTCCTCTTTCTCGTACATAAAAGTTTACCAAAAAAATTCTCTTCGGTTGCTACATGGTTGGAATCACCAGGCTCTGGCGTTCCTCTGGTCTTCTTTTTTACATGGGAGCACCCTCCACGTCTTCTGTCATCCCTCTTGGGAAGGCGGGGGCGCTGGGCTATAGGGTTACGCGGAGCGAGGCTGCTGTGCTGAGGTCCTCCTGGCATGTCACGCCTTTTTTCTCTTGTCTAGTCGCGTATCAATACAAAACGGTTGCGGCTCCCCTTGTGGTTCTGATGCTGATTTGTGTCCTGTGAATATGATTTGTGTTGAACGTGATTACTGGTCGTGCAAACCGAATGCAAAGGGGAAGATGGCGGGCTATTCGGTGCCCCTGACTTTGCTTTTTTCGAGCATTCCTACCACTATTTAGCATAATATCAGCGGTATGGTGGTCCAACAAAGAGAACCTTTGAAGAGAGTCATTCAGAAAAAGCGGCATATATGGCGTAGGCTACTGAAGGGGATTCAGTTCGTTCCTGACGCTGCGACGGTATCTGCGCACAGCCTTGAAGCGGTACACAATGTGCGACATCTGCCCGTAGTTGAATTTGAAACCTGGTCGCATTACAATGTTTGCATTTTGAGCGCAGATTCACCGGCGGTTAGAGTGCAACCAGCACTCATGCAGATGGTCGGACTCATTTCGCAAATCGGGGCGATCTGTGACCAGAAATGTCGGCATCACGGAACTAGGGCAGGTTGGGCAATACCACGCATCATGGGAATCTCTCATTGACCCTATCGCAACCACTGCTGTCGCTCGCCAAAGCGCTTTGATTTGTACATGAACACAAGATCCCCAAAACTCCAATTCCAATGGCCCGTGAGCGCAAACTGAACAAAGAATTTATTTGACATTCCACGAGGATTTACTGCTGCTTCTTTTGGGCCGCGGGACCCATCTCCTTGCTAAAAGCGTAGTAGGAGACTTCGAGCCCAGCAACAGCGCTGATACCAACGTAAAGGATAAGGAAGAGAATGAGACCCGTGAAAAGGCCCATGAAGATACCTGCAGAAAGTCAGCATGTTCATTCTATCATAGGATGACAAAGTGACATACCAGGAGACAGGAACTGGTACTTCTCGAACAACGCAACGTCGTTGGAAGCCTTGGGCCGAGTTCGGGTCTCACGCCTCATCTCGGTGTGCAGACCGTAGGAGTCCTCCATCTCGTATTGGACCTCGTGCTCCTTTGGTACGGGAATCTGACCGCCAGTCGGGGGTGTTGTGGTGAAGATGAGCGTGTAGCTCTTGTCTTGAACTTTGGCCATGACGGCGTCAAGAAAAGCGTCGCTCTCGAGCAGCGCTGAAGCTCTATCCTCAGACTTCACCGGAGGCGCCGAAAAGTCGACCTTGATGACTCGCGGCGTAGTGTCTTCGAGCGAAATGTAGCCACTCGAGGCATCCACCTCTGCGCGCGCCGCATTGCAATGCTCGGCAACATATTTCGAAACATTTTCAGCGTCAAGACCATCAATAACCTCGTTGATTGTCGCAGTCGTGATGTGTTTGTCGTTCGATTGGAATCGTTTTCTCAGCCATGGAGCGGACCACTTGTTGTCGTAGTCGGCCACTGAGACGCCGGGTTGGTTGACCACGATGTAGGAGTCGGACGGGCAGCCGGAGATGAGCTTTTCGACGGATTGCGAGGCGGAGGACGAAGTGACAAGACTTTTGCTCTCGAATTGAGGAAGCTCGCTACGACGAGTTAGCAGTCAAGCTGGCATGTACGGTGTTTCAGACTCACCTTGACGACGAAACAACGAAAAGAGGAGAAGCTCCCTGGAATGCGGCGGCCGCAGAAATGGAAAGAGCTACAGCACCCACAGTTCGGAGAGCCATGATGCAGATGGACCAGATGCGGTGATGCGGCGATGCTCTGCTCTGATAGCTCGGGGAGAGGTGACGTCCGGGAGCCTACGTGCACGGTCCATGTCTATTCGGATCTTGGCCCGGAGTTGCTCCGGCTGAAGTTCTGCCGCTCTTCACCGCCCATGGCGATAAGATCAAACGAGCCGAGCAAGTCGAGCAGGGATCATTGTCCCGCCACGCAAACAATCACAGTCTCTCGCCCTGGGACACGAGGACGTGTTGCACTCGAAATTCATCCACTGCAGGTAAGAATTTCCACGCGGCTTTGCTTTGCGATTTTTGGCCCTCTCGCCCCCCTCAGCCTCCAGTTCATGTCCGCTCATTCTTACTCATAGAGCACGGACCTACCCGCGTCATAGGTCTCGACGCTTGACTGGGTGTGTATCGTACTTTCTTAAAAGTGCGCCTCTTTGGCACAGCGAAGCCAGCCTTATTGTCGCCACGTCTCCGCTTCGACTCACAAAGGAGTCGCCCTTTGGCTGCTGCTGCCACGACTTTGCTCTATTCAATCGTTCATCTAGGCTGTTTTTTTGAAGCCTACAAACTTTCTCTTTTCCACTGGCGCACTCGTTCGCAACGCACCCGCTTCCCGCCACACTTGCTCGCCACCACCTTCAGTACTCGAACCTGGCACCTCTCACGATTCAGTCCTCTGGCCTGGGCTCCGCAGTTGCTTCAACCGTCATGTCTGCCGACATCACAAGCTCAGCTGCGGCTGCGCCTGGACCTGAAACCAATGCTTCACGGCGAAACAGAAACAGAGGACAACGCCCGAGGAACAATGCGCAGTCTGAGGTCACCGGAGATTCTGGTCAGCCAATTCAACCACAACAGCCACAGCAACAACAGACAACAGCCAGGAGGGGCGGAAGAGCTGGAAGAGGAGGTCGTGGCAATCGAAGTTCGGGACAGCCAGCGCGCCAATCTGCTCCAGCAGCATCTCCAAATCCAGGAGTGCATGAACCGGTCCAAACTCCCCAAGAAACCGTGAATACAACGTCCGATCATGCTGGTGCCACCCCGGATGGAAATAACGCGGGTCGTGGCGGGCGAAGCCGGCGCGGTGGACAACAAGGACGAGGTGGCGCCCAGAACCGCCGTGGACAGAACCAAGGTCGTGGAGGGTCACAAGCCAGTCGAGGACAGAACATCAGGACTTTTCAGGGGCGGACATTTGGTGGGCAATTGACCGCGACCGACGCGGTAGACCCATCGCCAGGATCAGCTTTGCAGCCAGATGCACCGGATTTTCAACCTGGCCAACCGCCCCGGAGTAGAAATGTCGCGCAAACTCGGCCTCGCAAACGTAGGGCGTCAAGATCGAAAGCCCCGGACATCACAACTCGCGTCCACGAGGACATCGACAATGGTCACTATGAATGTGCCATCTGCACCAACGAGGTGCACAGGAATTCCAGGATGTGGTCATGCAGGACGTGTTGGACCGTCTTCCACTTGAAGTGTATCGGCGAGTGGGCTTCGAATTCACTGAAGGAACACAGCGATCGCCCATGGAGATGTCCTGGGTGCAACCTCCCACAAGAGAAAGTCCCGAAGCACTTCAACTGCTGGTGTCAGAAGGAGCAAGATCCAAAGTCGATTCCCGGCATGCCTCCATTCTCATGTGGTCAAACATGTGGGAGAAAAAGAGCCGTCCCCAAATCTTGCCCGCATCCGTGCCCGGAAATCTGCCACGCTGGTCCTTGTCCTCCGTGCGGCCAAATGGGTCCGACTCAGTCATGCTTTTGCGGAAAAGAAACCAAAACTCAAAAGTGCCTCAACACCGACTACGAGAACGGGTTCAGCTGCGGCCAAGTATGTGGAGAGCTGATGCCTTGCGGTGAACACTTTTGCGAGCGTCCGTGTCACGAAGGACTTTGCGGCGCCTGTGAAGTACTCGTCGAAGCCCGCTGTTATTGCGGCCAGGAAGAGAAGCCGATGATGTGCGCTGACCGAGCGGACGAAAAAGACAGTAAAAGGACCTATAATCGCGACAATGGAGAAAAATTTGTGGAGGAATGGACGGGCGTCTTTGAATGCGCCAAGACTTGTGCTCGATACTTCGACTGTGGCAAGCACCAGTGCCAGAAACCTTGCCATGCGCAAGAGCAGCCAGTCTCCCACTGTCCTCGATCTCCGGAATTGGTGTTCTTCTGTCCTTGCGGCAAGACTCCACTCAATCAAATCACCGACAAGACCCGTACAAGTTGCGAGGATCCAATTCCAAACTGCAACCAGCGCTGCAATAAGCCATTGGCTTGCGGTCATGTTTGTTTGCAAGTCTGCCATTCCGGCGACTGTGACAGACTTCCGTGTCTGCAAAAAACACCAATTTCCTGCCGATGTGGCAAGACGACTCTCACAACCATATGCCACCAGGGCATGGTAGAGCAACCTTACTGCATGAGAACCTGTCGCGTCACAATGAACTGCGGTCGTCACACCTGTGGAGAACGCTGTTGTCCCGGTGAGAAAAAGGCGGCAGAAAGAACCTCGAAACGTCCAACCAGACGCCGGCCTCATGAGCTCGGAGAGGCTGTACCAGTGGAGATGGTTGAGGCTGAGCACGTCTGTGTCGAGCGTTGCGGCCGTCTACTCAAGTGTGGCAACCACCAGTGCGAAGAGCTCTGCCACAAGGGACCATGTCGAAGCTGTCGTGACGCCGTATTTGAGGAAATATCATGCGCATGTGGTCGCACTGTCCTCGAGCCTCCACTTCCTTGCGGAACAAGACCACCTCCCTGTCGCTATGAGTGCGAAAGACCCAAAGCATGTGGCCATCCTCAAGTTACCCACAATTGCCATCAAGATGAGGAGGCTTGCCCCAAGTGTCCGTATTTGACAGTCAAGGAGTGCATGTGTGGCAAAAACATACTCAAAAATCAGCCTTGTTGGCTCCAGGAGGCGAGATGCGGCGAGATATGTGGAAAGAAGCTCAGATGCGGAGCTCACAGGTGCAGAAAGCCTTGCCACAAGCCCGGAGACTGTGAAGACTCGGGAGCAGTCTGCAAACAAGAGTGCGGCAAAGAAAAGACTTGCGGACATCCTTGCTCAATCCCTTGTCATTCGCCGTACGCTTGTGACGAGAGCAAACCCTGCCAGTACAAGATTCACATCACCTGCCCTTGCCAGCGCAGCAAGCAGGAGGCCAAGTGCCTGGCGACGAAGGATAGCCAAGGCAATCTCGAAAAGACCTTGAAATGCGACGACGAATGCGCACGACTTGAGCGGAATCGCAAGCTAGCCCTCGCGCTCAATGTCAATGCAGATGCCAACAAGGACGACCACATTCCATACTCTGCCGAGACGCTTTCGCTTTATCAGAACAGTGTTCAATGGGCTCAGACCCAGGAACGCGAGTTCCGCGTCTTTGCTAGCAGCCCCGAAGAAAAGCGTCTCCGGTTCAAGCCCATGTCGACGCAGCAGCGGGCATTCATACATGCTCTTGCCGAAGACTTTGGTCTCGATCATGAGAGCATGGACCCACCGCCCCATCGTCACGTTCTAATCTACAAGACGCCTCGCTTCGTGAGCGCTCCCGCCAAAACAGTTGGCGAATGCGTCCGCATCCGCTACAACCAACGAGTCGCCCAGCCCAAGGCCTCTTCGGACACTTCGAAGCTCAAATCCAGCAATCTGCTGGGCGACCCGTTCAACAGTTTCCTCCTCGGTTCGCCCCGTTTCGGTCTCACAATTGAGGATTTACGGGCCTGTGTCCGGCCCGTCCTCGATTCCGTTCCTGGAATACCCTTTGACATTTCGTTCTTGCCGTCCGACGAGGTCGTTCTGAAAGCAAATCCACCCGCCACCATGGGCTCGCGCGAAGTCGAGACCGCGCTGAAGAATATCAAAGCCGCGCTCGCCCGCGAAGCCCGTAAACACAGTCTCGGCTCTATCCAACTCTGCCGCACCGACGCCAGCCTCAACGTTCTTAACCGCGAGACAGATCAAGCAGATAATGGCGGCTGGAGTCAAGTGGCAGCGAAAGCAGCGGCGCCAGTACGCAGGCCGGCTGCGGCCCACGGTAGCGGGTCGAGCACTCCAACTAGCAGTAATGGATATACTATCCTAGCCACCTCGACAATGAAGGGCAAGAAGAAGGCCGTAGAGAAAATGCGTGAGGAGGCGGTCGACGATTGGGAAGCCGCCGAGGCGGAAGCAGAAGAGAGGGAGAGGGGTGAGAGTGGTGGCGCGAGCAGAGTAGAGAGCGAGGACGAGACCACTGGCAAAGACCTACCATCCACTGCAGCTCCTGAGGAAGTCAAGGCTGGGGATCAGACGCAAGGCGAACCTCTCGATCTCGAGGCCTTGTCGGCATCGCTTCCGAGCCTTGCTACTCGCGAAGGCGGCGGCCTGAGCTGGGCTGATTCGTTGGATGAGGCTGATGCTTAGTGTTGCTTAGTGGGTAGCTGAAGCAGCTTTGGAAGAGGTTGGCCGAAGACTACTCAAGGCTGTGGCCCGAATGCCTGTTTTGGCAAGTGCGCCTTGGGCATGGATGCATCACTGACGGAGTCACCCCAGTCCATATTGCCGGGCTCTCAATGTAGAGAAATGACTAGACAGAATAGATAAAAGCGAAAAACAATTGGAAATGTTCACTATTGCAATCCCAGTTGCCAAAATTCGTGGAAAACCTTCTCAAACAGAGCGTCCGCGGAGCATCCGAGAATCCCAGGCTTGGTATTAGTAAATGCCATCGCACTCATGTCGAAGACTTCTCCATGTAACTCCACTTGATGATTAGTGAACTTCAGTCCCAAGTGCCCAAGGGGCTTGGAGGCCCCATAGTTGGACAGTTTTTGAGATATGTGCCATGACTTTTACTACCAAGCTTCAGCCATTGATGGCACCAACTCGTACGTGCATGGCCGGCCCGCTCATAGAACAGTCAAAGCAGGCAATGGCAGGTAAACAGAGACCTCGCGGCCAATCAGCACCTACAGCAACCGACAGTCCAGAAGTTCAGACGTAGCAAGTCTGATCACTAAACAAGGCAACAAAGCAGCGAGGCCTGAAGTGCATGTCTGACAACAACGACGCGTGAGGGCAAGCATTCGAGTCTATTCACTCCAGCGAATCAGCAACAGCATCCCGCAACTTCAGACGTAGCAATCGTATATCGCGAAGCACCTACCGCATTCGTCGACGCAATCCAGGGGGGATAGAGGGAAAGTGGCGTCAGAAAATTGCCAGAAGAGGAACGAGGTGTGATGTCGGTGAGAGAGGCAAGCTTCAGGATGGCAAATCAACATCAGTAATCCACAACTTCAGACGTAGGAATCGAAAGTCGCCGTGCGACTACCGTATTCGTACATGCGTATCAAGGGGTGGTGTGAGGATAAGAGGTGTAGGAATGTCCAAGAATAGAGCAAACGCATGATGTTGGTGTAAGAGATGGGCTGGGGACAGCGAATCAACAGCCGCACGCACAACTTCAGACGTAGCGGTTCTACGCCGCGAAGAACCTACCGCATTTTTTCGGGGGGTATGGCAGAGGAAGGAGATGTGGTCGTTGGAAAATATCCAAAAAGGGAACGAGGTGAGCAGGTCGGTGTGAGGGAGCAAGCCTGCGGACAACAAATCAACAGCGAGACAAACAACTTCAGACGTAGCGGTTGGACATCGCCGTGGCACTACCGCTTTTGTCGACACACCACAAGGGCGATGGAGCAAGAGAGGCGTGATAGCAAGCCTTAGGCCAGCGAATCAACAACAACACTGACAACTTCAGACGTGGCGACTGAAAGTCGCCGTGGGACTACCGCATTCGTCCACACCTACCCCAGGTCTTGACACAGGTACACATCCAACAATAGCGCAAAGGAAATGCGCCAACTTGATCAGCGACGTCAGGTCGGTGTGAGAGGCGAAACCCGAAGACGAATGCGGCAGCGAATCATCAGCAAAACGCCCGCAACTTCAAACGTAAGAAGTGGAGGTCGCAGCTCACCTACCGCATTTGTCGGGACGAGCAAACACGTCCGAAGCGAACGAATGGGGAATGACTGCCGTTTTGAGTAGCGATGCGGCGACGCGACGGTTAGGTTGGGCGGGAGCTTGGCTTGCTAAGCTACATTGGCAAAGAAGTAGCGTGACGGGTCGGGCCGCGGGAGGCCTTCCTTGACATGTGCCAAGTTTGCCATCGAGTGGGTCGTGAAAGAGTGTTTGAAGACTGTCTGTAGAGATTTGTAATGCTTAGTCTGAAGCATTATGCTGTCTCTGCCCTTGTGGGAGTTTGGGGACATGCGTGGGCGGACGGGTGATCTTCATGATAGTCAGTTGATGGCGCAAGAAGACCATTCTAGCATTTGGACACTCGAACTCTAATGCCGAGAGAAGACAGGGAGCATTCAAGCTTTGTAAAATGACAAATACGAATGAGGAGCATTATGTGTGCATTCCCCCTCTGGCCTCCTACCTCTACATGTGGTTTTGGTGATGTGACGTTTTACAAGGCTAGTATCAAACAAGAAAGATGCATACTCTACAGTGAAGTAGCCAAAAGGTGCTATGTACGTGCATGTGTGGCGAGATCTTTTCTAGGCGGATGCCGGGTAAAAACGATGGTGTAAGGGGGTATCTGTGAACAAGACGAAGACGACGACCATCTATCATCTAGACGCACGTGGTCCTCTTGTCCAAGAATGAAGAGAGAAAAATCGAGGTATGCAGTTAGAGGACTCGGTCGACCTTGAGCTCGGCAGGCGCGTCACCTTCAAGGGCAACGAAGCCGCGGCTCTCGATCATCTTCTTCCATCTATTGGCCTCAGACCGCGCCGTGATGACGGTCATCCTGAGCGCCGGCTCTCCGCCCGTCTGTGGCGTCGAAAGGCCCGAGTCTGTCGGCGCAGGCGTCACGTTGCCCGAAGACTGGGGGCTTGTCTCTAGTTGGGTAGAGCTGGCGGATACGGCAGTGTAGGTCCAACGGCCAAAGGCCCAGTTCAGGATATATCGTGCCGGTTCCTTTGATGAAGGAGGCGCAGCAACTTCCCCGGTGGATGATGCCGGAGGGGTAGATGCAAGTAGGACGGCCTTGATGCGGTAGATTTCATCCTTGGTCGCACTGAGAAGAAGGTCGGAAAGCTTCTCAACATCGACGCCATGCGATTCGCCAGCAGGAGTCAGCGTGATGGACAAGACTTCAACCTCGCTGGAGTGGTTGTGGTCATGGTCATGGCTGTGCTCCGTAACACCTGCGCTCTTTGCCAACTTGGCATCCAAGCCAAACACAATGTCCTTGTCCACGCGACCCTTTGTGCTCTTGACAATAGGCGTGGGTACCTCGAGCTCGAGGTCCCGAATCTTGTCTTCGACGTCCTCGACCCTGCGCTCGCTGACCAATTCGCACTTGTTGAGCACAATCAGGTCGGTGTATTGCGCCTGTACCTTGGCGCTGTAGCTCGTGTCCTCGTAGCCCTGCCAATTTTCGACGTCAACGACGCTCATGACGCCGTCGAGCACAAAGTTTCCGGTTTCGCGCGCAAGGCGATTGACTTCCATGGCCAGGGTGGCCGGAAAGGCGCTGCCGCTCGTCTCGATGACGACGCGGTCCGGGTTTGCGGTTGTGCGCAGTTCTTCGAGGGCTTCGCCGAGCTGGCCCGTCAGGTTGCAACAGATACAGCCGTTGAGAAGCTCCTGGACGCCAGAAATGGCGGCCGAGGAGGCCAGCTGGGAATCTATGGCGACATCGCCGAACTCGTTCTTGAGCAGCGCAAGCTTGTAGTCGGCGGGCAGTTGTGGGATCAGGTTGAGGATGAGGGTGGTCTTGCCGGAGCCGAGGAAGCCGGTGATGATTGTGATGGGTATGGGGGCCATTTTAGAGGAGAAAGAGTGAAGTGTAAAAGTTGTCGAGGTGGTGGACTGAGGGCGTGATGTCGTCGGGATGAAATTGGCGACTCAGAGAAGTGGCATGGCGGGGCATGCACGACGTCATTCGAGGGTTTTGTGGCTGTGGCAGTTCTCGACGTGCCGGACCTCCCGCTCCAACCGTTGAAACAAACTCGCTCGTCTGCCTCAACTTTCAGCTCTCACCGCTGCTTCGCGCTCTCCGGACCAACAGACTCCTCTCGTCGCCTCTCGGCGCCGCAGCCCCAACTTGGCATCTCCACCCTGCGTCTAGATCTCACACGCCTTGGCACCGCCACGTTCTGTATACGGTCATAGAGGGGCTCATCGTGGCCCGGGCAAGAGCCACCACGGGGCACGACGTCCACTGGTTTCCTCCGCGAGACGTCTAAGCCTCAGGGATTGACAGCGGGTGCACGACTTGGGTGGAGACACGTCACGGATAAAGCTACTTATACAAATACCAAAGCTTCGAGCTCTTCCTCTTGCTTTCCTACCATTCTCTCACCTTGACAATTCACCTACATCTTTGTGAAACCTAACACCAATTACCTTCACCCTTCTTGAACCATCCAACATGGACTTCTTCAACAAATTCTCCAACAACGACAAGGAGGAGGCCGAGAAGAGAGCCGAAGAGCACCGCCACCAAGAGGAGCTCGACGCCTCTAGGGTCCACCCCGCCGCTGAGCACGAACGCAAATCCTCCAACAGCTTCCTCGACAAGCTTACCGGCCGCGAAGAGCAACATGAATCACCCGAGGTCGAGAACAAGAAGTACCACGAGGAAGCCGAGCACGAGAAGCACAACTTCCTCGACCGGATAACCGGCAAGGCCGAGCGCGAAGAGGCAGAGGAGCGTCGACGCCGCGAGATTGAGGAGCGTGAGCGGGAGCTCGAACGCCTCCGCCGCGAGGAGGAGGAGCGCAACAAGAACGTTTTCGAGAAGCTTGGAGACAAGTTCTCGGGCCACCACATTGACGACAAGGAGCGTGAGGAGTCGTCAGAGCACCACAAGGAGAAGGCAGAGGATCCCAGTTTCTTCGACAAGATCACCGGCAAGGCTGCACGCGAGGAAGAGGAGCGCCGTCGCCGGGAGGAGGAAGAGCGGAACAAGTCCACGTGGGACAAGATGGGCGACAAGTTCAACGAGAAGCTGGGCGGCGGCCGCAAAGCCGAGCAGGAGGAAGACAAGCTGGACAAAGGTGCGCACCTTTTTGCTTTTGCCCCCTGACCCCCTTCCCCACCCCTGACCCCCACTTACCGTCTTCCCGAACCTTCCACATTGATGTTTCTTTCCCGCGCGCCTAGTCCTCTTCATCGTCTTTTTGCTCCGAATGAGTGTCTTTTTCTTGCTGACAGCCGTCATTGCAGGCATTGACTTTGTGCAAGAGCACATCCTTAAACAAGGTCCGCAGGACGATGAGAGTGCATTCGAGCAACGCAAAGACAAGATGATTGCCGACGCCATCCGCTCCGGCTACAAGAGCTCAACTGGCCATGAGTTCTTCCTCAAGGAGAAGAAGGAGAAGGAGGAAGAAGAGGAGAAGGAAAAGAAACATCATTGGGGCTTGTAAGCAAGGAGCCTCACTTGATGCGGGGGAGACTCTGTAAATTGTTCGACGGCGAGCTTTTGGACAAGCCTGTATGAAATGAGTTGATATGGGTATGATTATCAATATACATCTAAGTCCTTTGCAGTAGTCACGGGGGCCATTCAGAATGCCTTGACTAAGAACACAAGGAGCAGTTGTAGTCGAGTGAATGTACCACGCGTGTTGCTAACTAATTCTCGGTATCTCGATTGTACCACTTCTGATGACTGGCATATTCTAAGGGTATCCTTGGGAAATCTTCTCTTGACATTTCTCCAACAATCGACTGTACAAGCACATTTCCTCGGTCCGAGAATTTAGTGCCTCCACGTCCGCACCGCCTTATCCTTACCACCACTAGCAACCCCCTTTCCATCAGTGCTCCAATCCACAGCGTATACCTCGTCCTGGTGCCCGGGCAGGTCCACCGACAGCTTCCCCTTGGCTACATCCCACACCTTGAGCGTCGTGTCCTTGCTCGCGCTGACCAGCAGCCTCGAGTCAGCCGAGAAGCAGCATTGGTATACGGGGGCAACGTGACCCCTGAGCGTGGTGATGAAAGCGCCCGTCGTGGCATTCCACAGCTTGAGCGAGTTGTCGAAGGACGCGCTGGCAATGTAGAGTCCATCCGGAGAGAAAGTTACGTGGTTGACTTGCTTTGCGTGTCCGGTCAGACGCGCCAGAGGCTTTGTTGGTGATGACGACCCGAGCGGAGACCAGAGGTACATGGTGAAGTCGTCAGAGGCGGTGACGAGACGCTCCACGATGGCGCCGTTGATTGTGGCAGCTTTCTCGAAGCGCTTCTTTGCGAGGGCCAGCTTCTCTGCTTCGTTGGTAGGCTTGGGGACGTTGGGGCTGTGGTCGTAGTAGGCAGTGCGGAGAACGAAGTCGGTGGACAGGGCCAGGTGGTTCACCCAGTGCGCGTGCGCGTTGAGGGTATGTTTGAGGGTGCCGTCGGCTGCATTCCACACTTTGACCGTCTTGTCGTGAGAGGCAGTGTAGATGAGGCCGGTTCCTCCCCATCTTACGCAACTGACAGTGCTCTTGTGACCGCTGAGACTTATGTCGGCCTTGTGTCCAACAGCATCCCAGATCCGCACGGTTGCATCCTTCGAAGAAGAGGCAAAACGAGGACGTCCCGGTTGCTGAAGGTGGTATGGCTCCCAGGATATGCTCGTAATCCATTTTGTGTGCCCTTTCAAAGGCTGTCCCAGCGCCGCTCCGGTCTTGGGGTTCCAGAGGCGGACGGTCTGGTCCATTGATCCAGTCGCAATCATGTCCCCTGTCGGCGACCAGCTAACAACCAACACCCAGCTGCTGTGGCCCTTGAGCGTGTGCCTTGGAGTATTGGTATTGCAATCCCATATCCTCGCTGTGCCGTCTCCAGACCCGCTTGCCATTATCGAGCTATCCACTGGTGAAAACTGGGTCGCGAGAATTGGTTGTCCATGACCGGACATGGATGCTGCGCACCGAGTCACTGCTCGGACTCGAAATACCGCCTGAGGAGCATATTGCAGAACAATCTCTTGTTCGGTTGTTGCCTTTCCATCTTTGATCAAGGAATTCCACAAGTCCGCGTTGTCGCCCAAAGCTTCTCCTCTTTCGCCTTCTTTTTGCTCTTCGTCGCCTGCGCCGCCGTAGAAGAAGCGGTAAGGTATTTGGTCTGCGGCATCTTCGTGTCCTTGGAGTTCGTTGAGGAGGGTTTCGAGGTTCTTGACTTGAGCTTGTTGCAGCGGTATGCTCACGACGGGCAGGTCATTCGATTCTCCGGTCGCTTGGTCAATGAACTTGACTCGTACGCTCCCTGAGGGGATTTCGGGGACAGCAGCTTGTTGGCTCGCAAGCGCCGCGGCGGCGGTTTTTTGGCGCTTGCTTGGTGGAGGTGGAAGTGTCGCCATGGTCGGGTTTTAGTCAAGGCAAAACGAGGAATCGGAGAGGAATTTAGTGTAGGTGAGAGTTGCCGTTCATGCGAAGGATCTTTTGCAAGACGGCGTTGTGTGGAGGGTGAACTTTTTGGGTGGAGCGCAACTTTCTGAGCCCTAACAAAACGCTCGGGCCATCTGGAATGACGGCGGAACCCAGCCCTCTGCCCTCTGCCTCTCTTGACGAGCATCCTTCTCCCCCTCTCCCTCTCTCACCTCGCTATTCCTGGCACACTTTCTCCAAACTTGTCGACTAGGATTCGCCGTTGACCTGATCGGATCCTTCTGATGAGTCAATTGACCTGCCGCAATAATGGCACAACGCAGGCGCCCATCGACCACGTCCACTTCAGCTTCGGCTTCGTATCCATTTTATGCCTTTGAGAATGACACAACGACTCACTCGCGCCCAAAGACAAGTCGGACTAGTCGCGAAAAACCCACCACCCGCGGTACGCGGCCAGCGATTGCAGCTTCTACCATAGCAAGAATCGAGAATCAACATGTCGTCTGTGCAGTCAGCGAAAGTCGAGGCATCTCTCCTACTGTAGGACTTGCGTTCATCAATCTGGACACCGGAGAGGCAGTCTTGTGCCAAATTTGTGACAGTCAGACCTATGTGCGCACGATCCACAAGCTCCACGTATATGCTCCTACCGACATCCTGGTTGTTCAAACGGCGTCGAATCCAAAGTCCAAACTCTTTTCAATCATCGAGGAAAACCTTGACGAAATTGGAGGTGGAATCACCCTAGCTGACCGTGGATTTTGGTCCGAGTCGGCTGGAATGGAACATCTCCAGCATTTTGCTTTCACAGAAGACGTCGAGGCCATAAAATTGGCTCTGGAGGGCAACTACTTTGCTGTTTGTTGCTTTGCAGCAGTAGTGTCCCTCTTCGTTCCGTCGCTCCTAGTCGCTTACCATGATATAGGTTCTCAAATACATCGAATTGGGTCTTTCAAAGACGTTCCCTTTTCATTCGCTCCGAATCAAATACGAGCCTTCCGAAGGAAGCATGATGATAGACATCTCAACAATTCGTGCCCTTGAGCTCATCCAGAACCTCGAGAACCCAAAATCCCGAGATTGCCTCTTTGGCCTTTTGAATTCGACCCAGACTCCAATGGGAGCAAGACTCCTCCGCAGCAATGTTCTGCAGCCTCTCACTGACATTGACACACTAAACACCCGATATGATGCCCTGGAAGAGCTGTCGACAAAAGAAGAAATGTTCTTTGCCACAAGACAAGGTAATGCCGCAGAGTTTTACTCTTTCTGGAAATTGCTGATCGGCTTGACAGCTCTCAAAGCGTTCCTTGACGTCGACAAAATCCTCACAGAGGTTTGAATGCTTCTTGAATACCCTGCATTCTGCTCACGTCGTTCTAGCTCATCATCGTCCCAGCTAAAACGTCTGCACAGACAATGGAGCAGGCCATCAACCAAGTGTTGATGCTGAAACAATTCGTCGGCTGCGTTGAACCAGTCTACAGTGCTCTGACAGGTGTACGGAGTACAATGCTCACTGAGATTCGAGAGGTAATCTTAAAACGAAAGAAATGCTGACTTTGACTGACCGTTCCAGCTGTGCAACCCCAATAACGTTTCTCATGTGCAGAACCTCATCAATGATGTCATAAACGAAGATACGATATTTGCCTGGAAACCCATTGACTTGAGGAACCAGCACACCTACGCTGTCAAGGTCTGATCGTCCATCAATGTCTTCTGATTAGCCCGACTAATTTGAAAAGTCTGGAACCAATGGTCTTCTCGATGTTGCGCGACAAGCGTATAGAGAGGCCAGCGACGATGTTTATCACCATGTGAGGGAACTAGCTGGTAATTCACACGACGACTTGACTTTGGCTCAACTGACGAAAATTAGAGACCCACGAGCTCGCACTGGATATCAAATACGATACGGCTCGACAATTCTACATCCAGTTCGACATCAGCGACATGGAGAATCGCGCAATGCCTGCCACATTCACCAACATCCACAAGAAGAAGAACAAGGTCGAATGCCAGACTGTGGAAATGATGAAACGAAATCAAAAAGTCGTCGACGCCCACTATGAAGTGATTCTTCTGAGCAATAAGGCTGTCCAGAGATTGATCGAGGCAGTGAGAGGCCACATGGCGACTCTGTTCAAAGTCTGTGAGAGTATTGGAATGCTGGACATGATTTCTGGATTTGCCTTCCAGGTAACAAGCCAAGAGTACGTTCGTCCAATCTTGACAGAAACGCTAGCGATCAAGTCTGGTCGTCATCCGATTCGTGAAAAGATACAGTCGACACAATTCATACCGAATGACTTTTACGCCACGCAGCAAAAACGCTTCCAGATCATCACTGGATGCAACATGTCGGGGAAAAGCACCTACATCCGCTCTGTGGCTCTTATGGCTGTCATGGCCCAAGTCGGCATGTTTGTGCCAGCGCAGTATGCATCCTTTCCGGTCTTGCATCAATTATTCGCTCGCGTATCCTTGGATGACAACATCGAAGCCAATATGTCGACTTTTGCCGCAGAAATGCGAGAGACGGCATTCATCCTTCGGAACGTGGATAAGCGCAGCATGGCCATCATCGACGAACTCGGCCGGGGCACAAGCACTCGGGATGGCCTCGCAATTGCTCTTGCCATTGCAGAAGCGCTTGTTGGCTCCAGGGCTCTGGTCTGGTTCGCCACACATTTTCGCGACCTGGCAAATATTATGGCCGAAAGGAATGGAGTTGTCAACCTGCACCTTTCGGTGGACATGCGGGACAGCGATAACATGAGGATGCTTTACAAAGTCGCCGAAGGCCCTGTACAAGAGCGCAATTACGGCCTTGCTTTGGCCAAAGTCGTGCCTCTCCCCGAGGATGTTCACGAAACGGCAACAGATGTCGCCACGCGTCTGATGCAAAATCTCGAAGAGAAGAAAAGGACGTCCACGGCAGTCTTCCACGAACGACGACGCAAACTAATCCTCAACTTGAAGGAGCATCTGATGCAGGCCCAAGCTGGAAAGATGGAAGGAGAGACGCTCAAAGGCTGGTTGAAAGAATTACAGAGAGAGTTCATCGTACGGATGTCTGCCATTGATGCTCAGTCCCGGCAAGCTGAAGACGAGGAGTCGGGAAATGCGTGGACGAAGACCGAGACGCCTACTCAGACGCGTACTGAGGCTGATGAGGCCGATGAGTTCGAGGACTCCGATGTCTTGATGGATTCTGCCCTTGATGAAGTCTTGTATCGCACATACCAACCACGACCAACATCGATAACCTACACTGCTAGTCTGCCGCCTCGCGCGCCTCGACCCGAAACTGCCATCACCATTTCAAGCGCACACACCTCGAGTACAATTGGACCGTCGGAAATTGATGGTCGTGGCTAAGTACTGGCCTGTCAGCGTCGTTAGTGTGCCAAAGCTTCTTTGAAAGACTTTCTTGCTGCTCCCATATTTCTTAACCCTTTATCTAGGCGCTCACCAACTGATTTACGACATCAAAGTGGCACCGTTTATTGCTTTACAGGAGGGAAATGCTGTAGGTCGAATTCGGAATGTCTAGCTCACCATGCAGGAATAACTCTGCGCTGCTCAACTTTACTGCCGTAGCAACACAATGCATCCTCTTTTCTAAAGCACTCATGCCGCAACATCAAATTAAATCCAAAAAACTTGGATGAGGAGTGGCACTAGAGCTTTCTCTTGCTTTGTTTTTGGTGATCACGCTTGCACCCTTCGACTGTTTGTGCAGTGTCCACAGAGAGAGCGCTTTTGTGTGCTACGACTCGCTCTAAGCCTCGGTATGAAGATGGTAGCTTCCTCTTTGGGAAGTCGGCAAGGTCATGCAACTAAGCCTCGAACGGTGGTAGGAACGCAGAAGCACGTTTAGCTGCCGTCTACCCCTCATCCCGGTCAATCATGCCGGTCAGGTGAAATGGACTGGATTTCCCTTTCAAAACCAATCGTTTCAATAGTTGCGGCGGTCTAGTTCCGCGAGCACCTTTTGCGCACGGAATTGACGCTGCAATTTCGACTTGGCCCTCTATAAGCGGCCTTGGCTACGACCAGCTCTCCTCGATGGGCTCCGCAATCTGCCTAATTTTTGAACTGTCCTACTTTCGCCTACCTAGTTTGGCTGCTGCTGCAGATCTCTGGCGGTCGCTCTGTAATGGACCACAAAGTCGTCTACTACATAAAAGAGCGTAAAGTGAGAAATTTTGAGCAATCAGTTCTATCGTGCCGCGATACTCAATTCTAGCATCACATTTTGTCTTGAACGTCTCAACATGTGGTCTGCGTGTATATGGTCACTCTTCGTGGTCTTTTTGAATACGGGGTGGGTTGATGGAGCTCTTGCATGTTCAAACACCACCCAAGAGCTTCCCATCATCACTCTTCCGTACGCCAGAGTCCGCGCAAGCAGCTACGACGAGCAGTTTGATGTAAGTGTCCATCATCCGAGAATTTCGATGCTCTGATTTTTGCATTGGCTAAAAGTTGTCAAGATCTACACTTTTAAAAACATTCCCTTTGCAGCCCCGCCGATTGGAGAGAATAGATGGCGGCGTCCACAACCGCCGGTCGACAATGACGCGCTGATTGATGGATCTTACGGGCCCAGCTGTATCCAGGGGCAGAATGTTGTCTCTCGCCCAGGTACGTGTGTGTTTGCTTGACTGATCGAGGATTGGTAGCAAAAGTCGTGTCACACTTGCAACTACTTTTCGTTTAATTCTGACAATTTTTGAAAGGAAACTCGTCCACCAACTCTACCACAATGATGGGTCCTCAGTCAGAAGACTGCTTGTACCTGGACATGATAGTTCCGGGGAAGGCCGTCAGAGATCCGAGGAGCCATCGTCTGCCAGTCGTGCAGTATGTCTATGGGGTATGTCGCAGCTCCAAGACACATCAAGCAAGCTTCAGAGCAGCCGCTAACAAACCACTAGGGTTCCTACTACGTCGGCAGTAAGGACCGCAATGACGGTTCCGGCATCGTCAAATCCAGCGGTGGCAACGTCATCTACGTCGCAGCCAACTACCGCGTCGGCGCATATGGATTCTTGGCTGGCGACACCATGGAGAAGGAGGCGACGCCCAATGCCGGTCTGCATGACATTCACGCCGCATTCAAGTGGACCCGCAGGCACATCCGTCGCGTTGGAGGCGACAAACGTCGCGTCTCTGCGTGGGGAGAATCGGCCGGCGCTGGTGCCCTTTTCGCCCTCTTGACTGCGCATGGAGGCACGAAGAACCCCCTTTTCAAGAGTGCCGTTCTTCAAAGCCCAGCCATTGACTTTGCGTGGGATCGTCGTGGAACGTTGGAGACGCGCTTCCGTCAGTTTGCTGATGCCGCTGGATGTGCCGGACAGGGCGTGGAGTGTCTTCGAAAGGCATCCCCTGAGGCGCTCGTCGAGGCCAACAAAGCGCCAGCGAAGGCTTTCCCATTCACTGGGCGCACACCGTGGGCGCCAGCCGCTGATGGCAAATTCATCAGGCAAATGCCGCGGCTGGAGTTCATGACCGGCAACTACTGGAAGAAGCTGAAGGCACTGGTCGTCTCGCACACGGCCGACGAGAGCAAAGTGTTCCTCGACGCCAGCGTCAACAACGAGACGCGCTTCAACGACTACGTCGACTTCTTCTTCCCCGTCCCCAGCGTGGCGGACAAGATCAAGTCGCGCTTCACCCAGCTCCTGCCAAACGAGCCGCTGGGTCGTGTCGCCAAAATCATCGAGCAGGGCCGCATCAACTGCAATGCCCGCCTCTTGGTCGACCACTTCGCCACCGCCGGTGGAAATACGAGCGTCTACAACATGGTCTATGCGCGCGGCGCTGGCCTGCACGGCAGCGACGTGGCGCCCACGTTTGCCTCTCCTGATCCGACTCGCGACGTCCAGGGCGCGGACGTCAGCTACCAGAGCTACCTCATCTCGCTGGCGCGGTCGCGCGATCCAAACATGTTCCGCGCCGAGTCTTGCTCGGCTGAGCCGCCCACGATGGAGTGGAAGAAGGTCGACGCAGGGGAGACGGAGGCGGAGCGCTACGAGCGCGTTTTGAGGGTTGTCGATGGAGAGTACAAGATGGATGTGGACGAGACGAATGTCAAAGACGACTGCGCTTTTTGGAGCGAGGTTGCTGGCGCACTGACGAATGTTGGTGGGTATGCGCCGCCGGGTGCTGTTGCCATGCAGAATCTTGTTCCGCAAGGGGATGCGAGCGAGAATTTCTTGAATTCTGATGAAACGTGTGAGTAAGAGGCAGTGGTTGCTTTATCATCGGAGGAGGACAGTTGCCAAAATCAGAGAGCGGTAAAGATAAAGCAAAAAAAAAAGGGGGGGGGGGGCGGGGGGGAGTTCAGTGACATGGACGAAAGGAAGCTTTCAGATCCAGAAAGGGGGGAAGAGAAGCCTAGGAATTCTCGAAAAGTCATTGACCAATTTTTAAACAGCGCATGACCACATTGAACTGCAAAATAATTGTCAACTTCAATGCTTGGTGCTAAGAGTTAACACAATGTGTGGGGAGGGGAGCATTCAAGCTCCCCTGCCCTGTCTTAGATCTAGCAATGAAGAGATGCAATCATGATGAGTTTGACGTTCGACCCAGAGAGCCTCTTGTGCCTCTTAGCTCAACTCCAGCAGCACGGCTTGAGCTTGTTGCAACTCAAAGGCGACGACGCCTCCTGCTCCAACTTGCACACTCTCTTCTTCTTCCTCGCCAATCTTCGTTCCGGTCGCCATATCAAAAGTCACGCTCGAGACGTTGACATCCGACTTTGCGTTGGTGCCTGGTCCGTTCAAGCGCAGCATGCTCAGCTCGGCGCCCTCTTCCCACGGCGTAGTCACGCGCATGTCGTTGACGGGTCGCGTCCCGTTGCTGACGTAGGTCGAGTCGGTCACGCTCAGCGTCGACGGGTTGGACAGGCCGGTGCTCGCATTCCAAATGCCCAGATCCACAAACACCAGCTTCTTCAGCGCGTTGCTCGCATCAAAAACGCCGTATCCGCTAAAGTCGGACTCGTTGGCCGTCGGCAGCGCCGCAATGTTCCAGTCGCTGCTGCCCTTGACGACATGGGCAACAAAGTAGTGACCGTAGAATGGGGCGCGGATGCCAGCCTCCAGGCTCTCGTTCTTGTACTCGTACGGCACCGGTGTGAAGGAGCTATACTCGCTCTGGGCGCCGAGATGGAACGCCAGCTTCTGCACGCCGATTGACGCCGCCAGCAGCGCGTAGTCGACGCCCCACAGCGCGGCGCCAAACGTGTCGCTTATGCCGCTGCGGCCGCTGCACGAGATTGAGTTTGTCTCGCCGAGGACGAAGACTGCGCCTGCCGCCTCCGCCGCCGCAACCTCCGGAATGTACTGCGAGACATTGGTCCACAGCACGGCGTGGTTCGAGAGAAGCTCGAGCCGCATGCGCAGCCATCGCACCGCCTCGCATGTCGACTGCGGATACAGGTGCATCGCGTATGTGGCTATCAGGTCTGGATCGACCAGTCCAGCTCCCGTCACGTTGACAATGTCAAAGTCGTCTTGGTCGACTTGTTGGTCAGGGAGCGAAGGTGGATCAGCAAACACGCCGGCCTGGATCTTTGGCGGCGTCGTTGCGTTGCGGTACCAGGCCGACGACGTGATTTGCGACGTCAGGTTGGCGAACTGCGCTATGTACTCCGTGACACCCCAGCCCGGTCCTCGCCAGGATTTGGACTGGTAGTGGTCGAGTTCATTGCCGAGTTCAAAAAGAGTCAATTTGCTACCCAGAGCGGCGTGGACGGCTTCGGCTTCAGCGACGGCTGTGGCGAAGTTGCTCGTGTTGGAAGCCAAGTTGAGCGTGTAAATGAGATCCGTCCCGACAGGAAAGTAATTGGCCCATGTGTCGTACCAGGCTGGCGTTATGTTGAATGTTTCGGCATTCGTGGGATCAGGATAGGCTATTGAGGTGACATTTTGATCGGGATGAAGGTATGTTTGGTCGGCCGTGTTGCCACCAACTCGGAACGGTGCCGGCTTCTGTGTGATGTTGGCAATCGCGTGCATTAAGCTGGACATTATCAGTTTTGCATGAGCACAGTGTGATGTGAGCTGTGCTGCAGAAACATAACTCAAATCAAAGTCGTGAACTGGAATCTGCTTACTTTGATGCGATATCCGACTTGAGATAGTCATCCACCCAAACAGGTTCCATCGAGTAACCGTATACATCTGGAACAAGCACTCGGGTAGACAAGTTTGACGGGATGGAAATGTTTGTCGAATGACCTGCTACTTTGATGCTCGCAATTACGAGTAGAAAGAGCTCATGTCTCGCCATCATGATCACCAATTGCCAGTGGCACCAGAAGCTTCTGTCCGCAGGCACAACTGAAGAGCGCGCACATCATGGGCGCTGGTACATGGCCACACATTTGTACTGCTGGGACAGTGATCAAATTTTCCGGTGGCTATTTTTCTAGCTCGGTTCGAGTGAAGTTCCTGCGGGGTTACGAAATACCTGGCAAGCTAGCGATGCAAGACTCGAATGCGGGGCCGATATTGACTCCGAAAGACAGCGAAAAGCGTGGTACAGGCTCAATGATGTCGTCGTATACGAGAACAGTGTCATTGTGATGAAATCTGATCCTCTCTAATTTGATGTCCCGAGATGACTTGCATCCTTCCTGCGCCTACTTTTCTAGCCGAAGCGAACAATGGACCTCAGGGAAAGGTCAACTCCCCGGCGGGGCGCTCGAGGATTCCCTGTTGTCACTCTCTCGGACTCGATTATTGGTGATTTGAAGCCCGGCCAAATCTTGGGGACCAAGTCTTGGAGTTGATGTTTCCTTTGTCATCCAAGTACACGGTCAGAGGATGTGTTGCAATTCCTGGGTATACTGCAATATCTTTCCAGAGTGTGTAGAATCGATTCAACGAGAAATAGGACGTCCTTTATCGAAGGACTTGTTCAGTGCCAACGTTGCTGAGATGCAAAAGACCATTCCAGTCCCTTTCCATGCGCTGTGGTCTTTGTCCTCAACTACCAACCCTCTGGCTTCTTTTGAATGGCATGAGTCTTTTGACTGGCTTGATCCTGGTTCTCCTTGGATAATAGTAGTCGTTCCAAATGTGAGTCAAGCCGGCACAAGTGGTACTAGTCGCCCAATAGAGCAACATTCCTGCAGGAACCTTCAAAATGAGAGGAAACATAATGACCGATGCAGAAAGAAGTGATCTCCGCAGGATTCGTGCACTTTTGGCCTCTTCCTCGCCGTCAGGTACCTTTGAGCCGCGCCAGACTGCGAAGAATGTCGCGCTGGACACGATCAACGGCAGCGTCAAAGTGGGATCCGCGGCCGTCAGATCTGTGAACCATAGCATGCCTTCAGTAGTCATGCTGGGCTCAATCCATGACCACGATGCCCCGTCTGGCACATTGAGAGCAGCAGACACGTTTTCCGCCACGGTGGTTTCGACCGCCTTCGAGGTCGCAGCCTCCGAGGCGAGAGGAGCTGCAGCATCTTCAGGTGCGCTTAACACGAGGCCCATGATTCCTTTGTGTGATCCAGTCATTCTCCGAATGGTCTCTGCGAAGGAAAGAAAAATGGGCAACGCAAGGAATGGCTGCATTTGTCTCAAGAAGCCGAACTTCCAGCGCTTCTTGATCGCTTCATTGTAAGAACGCAGCTGCGTCTGCGCATACTTCTTGGAGGCTTCGGGGCCTTCCTGCATCATCTTCTTGCGGGAGAGTGATTTCGTGATGCTCTCAAAAGCTTGTACGTGGGCCCTCGCATCTGCGCCTCTCAGTTGAGCTCGGCGCGCTGGTGCGTACAGGAGCGGGTAGATGATGGCCAATCGCACAATAATTGCAGCGACGGGTATAGCTAGACCCCATGAAAGACCGACACCATGAGCTGCTTGGAGGAGTGTCCACCCAGATGTGCATGCTGCATCGTATATGGCGGCGGAGGTAAAGCTCTGGTTTCGCGCGGGAATAGCGACGATGAGATTAGGACTGCGGTCGTGACGGAGGCTTGGGCGCAGCTGTGAGGACAGTGTCAATAGTGAGCGCCCATTGAGCCTCGGCGGTGGTCTGAGAAGGACCATGGTGTTGGAAATGAGGATGGAAATGGAGGACCGGGACCTGGGGGAAAGATGAGCTTGTTGCGACGGCTCGGGCCGAGTGTTGTCGGCGTGCCGAAAGCTCCGTCTGCTGAGGCTGCGAATTTACAATTCAGAAATCGGTCCGCCAGGCGACGACATTGAATGTCATGCAGGGCTGTTGTGTAGGTTCATTGGACGGAGAGTCACGTAGAGTCGATGACGCGTAGTCTTTTTTTGGCTTCCTGATGGACCAGAAAGAGTTGTTGCGCACGCCGCCAAGTAGCGACCCGGCGGCTTTGCTGCCTGCACTTCGCAAATGCGTTTGTCCTGGAAACAACGCTGAAAGTTAAAACAATTGAAGCATCTTCCGTGTATCGCGACAATGGCTATAGTGGTCGGGCTAGCCGGATTGGCGTAGTCGTAACTTGTGACGCGGAGCTGAGTGGGCAGGACCGGGAGAGCTTGAGCCACATGATGCCAGTCACAATCACGTACCCCGGCACTGGCTCAGAACACCTAACACTCACCAACTCCAAACATCCGACCTCGCTGTCCCTCAATGGTCTGAAAAGCTCGCCCACCCGCCGGATGAAAGGGTGACACAACAACATGATTCCGGCAGCTGCCATTTTCGCCGTCCTCCCCATCCTGCTCATCCGCGCTGGCCATCCCGCTGGCGTCGCGGTCGCCAGACTATGCACCGTTATTTACATTGCTATCCGGATACTACCATTCTTCGTACGCGCATCCGGAATCGCCGTTGGCCACCATGTACGAGCCAAGACTCTGAACAGACGGGAGCTGTTGCTGGCCAAGGTAGAGGCTGAAGAGAAGGAATTCGCGTCGAAGCAGAAAGGCGGACAAAAAGCTGAGGATGAGGACTGGGACAAGTTGGAAAGCGAGTCTGCCGGTGGATCAACGACTGGTGAAGCTGCAGACAAGAACTGGAAAGGTGTCATTGGCTTCTTCCACCCTTTCTGGTAAGCAATTTGGACTCGCTGGATGCAACCAGGTTCTAACCAAGCTCGCAGCAACGCCGGAGGCGGCGGCGAAAGAGTGCTGTGGGCAGCCATCCGCGCGACCCAGAAACGTTACCCCCGCGCTGTATGCGTAGTCTACACGGGAGACCACGACGTCGACAAGAATACCATAGTCTCAAAAGTTCAGGTACTGGCGGCTGCCCCTCTCAAGCGGGGTCGATCTAACGCGTAGCAGGAACGCTTCAACATCCACCTTCATCCACCAACAATTCACTTCCTCTACCTGACGACACGGCACTACGTGCTGAGCAATACATGGCCTCATTTTACTCTTTTGGGCCAATCCCTCGGTTCTCTTATTCTTGCCCACGATGCCTTCAGCCTTCTTGTTCCAGACATTTTTGTCGACACAATGGGATATGCCTTTGCGCTCGCCCTGTCCAAATTCTATTTCCCACTGGTGCCCACCGGAGCATATGTTCATTACCCGACCATCTCGACAGACATGCTCAGCTCGCTTTCGGCAGTGTCTGAGGAGGGCGAGGGGCAGACGCAAGGTCTCAATGCCGGCGCTGGGCAGGGGCTCAAGGGCAATTTAAAGAGGTGGTACTGGGTGCTCTTTGCAAAGCTGTACAGCTGGGTCGGAAGCTTCGTCGACGTGGTCATGACCAACTCGACGTGGACGCAGAACCACATTCAGCAGCTCTGGGGACCTCGGCCAAAAAAGGTGCGATGCGTAGACTCACTCATTCTCTCGTACCAGCTGTCGCGCCAAGGAGCGCCGACGGAACATGCGCGCTACCCGATCGAGGTGGTGTTCCCACCGGTCGCAGTGGAAGAACTCGAGGAGCAGATTGAGGTGTCGGAGGCGACTGAAAAGGAGCGAGGACCTTACCTCCTGTACATTGCGCAGTTCCGGCCCGAGAAGAATCACCAGTTGATTCTGCATGCCTTTGCGGAGCTCGTTCAATCCTGGCCCAAGAATTCCGAAAAAGAGGTGCCCAAGCTGGTGCTGATTGGGTCGGTGCGCAATCCAGAGGATGCTACGAGGGTGTATAGACTACGGCTTCTGGCACACGAACTCAAGATCAAGGAATCGGTCGAGTTCATTTGCGACGCCACATGGCCGCAGATTCTCGACTGGCTCCGGCGGGCAAGCGTCGGGGTCAACGGCATGTGGAATGAGCACTTTGGCATTGGTGTGGTCGAGTACCAGGCGGCAGGACTCATCAGTGTGGTGAATGACAGCGGAGGACCGAAGCTGGACATTGTGGTTGAAATGCCGGACGGGGCTACAGGTGTGTGGTTTCACGGCGCGGGCAAAAGATTGTTTGCTAACAGTGGGATTAACAGGGTTCCATGCCACGACGGCGACGCAGTTTGCGCAGGGGTTCAAGGCGGCGCTCGATCTATCGACGCAGGAGAAAGTGGCGATGCGAGTGCGGGCGCGGGAGAGCGCAGGGCGGTTCACGGAGTCGGTGTTTGCTCGCAAATGGCTGGTGCAGATGCAAAGGCTAGTGGAGCTGCAGCGCACCTTGCACGCCGCCAGCTGAGGCGGCAGACGATGTGGGATGAGTGGAGTTGCGGAGAGGCAGGCGCAATCGCAATCATTCCGCAGCGGATGGATGGCTGCAAGGACTGGAATGAGAAGCGCATGCACGGCGGAGGACTGGCGAGGTTGTGAGGGGGCAGGGATGGCGACTCATGTATTATTGTACAGGCGCTCAGCCTTATTCTCTCGATTGAGTGGGGTGTGCAGATGCAACAGCGGCGACAGAAGCAATATGGGACGAGGCGTGACAGATGCGGAGTAGGCGGAGAGTGGCTGGCAGGCACTAAACGAAAGGCCCAAAGCGGCATTTGCAAAGACAGGCAGAGAGAGCGCAAGCAGCAGACATGTTGCAAGTGAGCACGCGGCGTTGGACGGTGGTTCGTTTGCGCGCCACACGATGCACGCAGCCGGCGGGCCTGGAGAGGTGCAAAGGTGGAAGAGCGAGTTCAGGCCGGCTGGCGACATGGATAGTATTGATGGATGCGGTGGGATAGTCATAGTCATAGAGATGGACACTGGAGGCGGCCAGCGCAAAAAATGAGGCGGAATGCAAGGCGCCGGCTGCTGGCTCTGGCGCTTGAGGGCAGAGAGCACTGACTGACAATGGCTTTTACTAGAGAGAGGTACGTGTTGGCCGGTAGGCAGGGAGGCAGACATGTCGCTAGAGAGGTGGTTGGTATTTGGCGGGCTAGCTCGTGGTGAAGCCGGGGCATCCATCACGCATCCCTCGACAACAGACAACATGCCCATTGCCCACCTCATTGCTGCGACGACGACGACGACCATGTCTTTGAAGTCGTGGCGGCCGGGCGTCGGGCCAGCACCTCGCGGGGAGCGCATGGTGGTAGTGTCCCTCCGCCCGGCCAGGCCAACCGCTCGCAGACGTCTTGATGTCCAGGAGTAGTCAGCTTTGGTGCGCCTGCCATGCCCTGCCCTTTGAACCAGCTGCATGCAAGCGGGATCCTTGCATCCAACACCACGGCGGAATCGTCCAATTCCTGACCCTTACTCGCCTTATTCTGGCCACGACTGTGATGCAAAACAACTCATTGTATCTTCTACTGACCTCTCCTCTCTCCTCTTCCTCCACCACTTCCTCCCCTTCTCCTTTTGGCCATCTCCCACCGCAACCTCCGCCGCCCTCGCTCCCCTCCCCCGGCACCAAGCCGCAAACAGCTCCTCGTCCCACGCCTGCTTTATACCAAATGTCTCTCAGCTCCCGTCGCCCCATGTGAAGGTATCACCTATCCTCCCCCTTCTCCCTGACTCGGCCTCCGTTTGCCTGCTGCGTTCATGCAGCTTGCCGACCCGCCGACACGTCCTTTTCCCCCAAGTCCCACACGACTCTTGTGCTCGACAAACCCGACGACTGCCAAATCCGCTCATCCAACTGACGCCGTCTCAGTCATCCTTCCACGGCCTTTGTTGCATCCAAACCTGTGCGAGCCATCCAACTAATAGCTTGCCTTTCAATATTACCTTCCTGGTCCTCCCCACCTCCACTACCACCTCCTCGCTAATTCCACCACTCTTCTTCACCTCCCTTCCACTCGGCCTCTTTCCCCCGGGTTTGGTCCTTGTCTCTTGATTTCTCTGCCACCCTGTTGGTAAACTTTCCAACCAACTATTTTGCGAATGACAGCCGTCGACCGGAAAGAGCTAGAAAACCAAGGAACGACGCCTGGCCGCTCGAAGCAAAACATGGCTTCGCAAACCCAGGACAAGTCTCGTCGCGGCTCTTCCATGGGCTCTAGCTATGAGCCCACGGATCAAAACTCGCTCCGCTACTCGTCCGTTTCGACTGCAACCCCGGATCGGTCAGCACGTCAGGTCGTCAAGCAACCTTCCACCGCAACCACCGCCGCCCCAACCGCCGCCGCCAGCACTGGGGAGAAATATCATCGTCGACCGGAGCTCATGGGCGTCCGCCGCAAAAGAAGCGGCTCGGAATTTCGAGAAGACAACTCCGACGGATTCCTGGACCAGGAGCAAGATGACGACGCACGCAAGGCTATTGCACTGGAAGTGGGGAAGAAGCACATTACGGATGCGGAAATTCTGGCGGATCTGTGCCAGTGGATAGAAAAGCAGACGGGTGGCTCCAAAGGGACGAGGTTGGCGCAGAGCTTTGCTCAGGCTAGCTTATATCCACCCATCACCAAGCACTCCCTAAGCGAGCTCGACATTGGCGCCATCATCAACAATCCGAAGCTTCGGCACGACGTGAATTTTGACAGGGAGCTGCACTTTCGACCAAATTTTGACGGCTCCAAGGGCAAGTTCAAGCTCAAGACAGCCGAAGAATACTGGGGCGCCCTGGCTGCGGAACTGGATCTCTACACCTTTCTATTCCACAGCACTTCTCACTCGACACGCGAGGACGTATCATGGGCGCGGACGGTCAAGATTGCCCAGAGGCGGATTCCTCACATGTTCGATGCTCTACGGGAAATCATCAAGAGCTTGGTTCCGGAGCAAGATCAATCAAGAGTGGATGAGCAGTTGGACACCAAGATGCTCATGCAGCAGATCGAAAAGGGCGTGTGTGATCTGGTCAGTCTGGCCAAGTGGCTCTCGCACCTTCTCAAAGCTCACTGCGCTCCTGTGAGAGACGAGTGGGTGGACAAGATGGTGGAGCAGATTGACCTGGGGTCGCGCGTTGGCTCAGGCAGATCCTTGGTCAACGGTCTTCGGGAACTCTTGGGTATCCTGGAAGCAATGAAACTGGTGAGTTGTTGATCAACAATGTTTCTGATATTGTCCCTGCTTGACACGTCAGAATGGCGCCAAAGCTAATTCGGGAGCCGAGCAGGACGTCGCCAACCACCAAATTCGGCATTTGCGCGCCTTACTCATCGAGGACACGGTCAATTTCGAGCAAAAGTACCACTTGGATCGCATTGCTCGACGACGGATCCTGGTCCAGCGCAGCCAGTGCTGGTTTGCCCAACACGCCATTACCTGCCGCAGCATAGCAACCGATCGCAGAGCCAAGGATCGCGGCCTCCGGGTCATTGTTAGAGGGTTGCTGTCGTTACTGACCTCTTCGGACAGTCAAGGGTCTTTTCCCGAGACGCTCTACCTCGACTTCGATCGCCTACGAGTTCTTCGGGCAGAATTTCGCGACCAGGTGTACTTGGGGGCTTGCACAGAGACATACAAGTCCCTGCTCAGGAGGATAGGCTACACAGCAACCGCCCCAACAGAAAACCTCCAGACACTCCGAGAGGCCATTTCCGCCATTGTGGTGGCAAACGAAGTTGCTGGGACAAACAGCAATCAGCATTGGTTGGTAAACATTGACAACGTTGCCATTGAGCTGGTCCGGCATGCCCTGTCACTGTACGGGTCCAGCTCCAGCTATGACCCCGACCTCGTCGAAGCCACCACCTCGCGCTTACGCCATCTCATTCGCCCCGAGTTTGGCATGGTATTCCACGAACAAGCTGGGGGCATGCGCGAGGCCCTCACGGCACGGGTCATTCGCAACACCGACGCCGTTGCCAACTCGTCTTCTATTGACATTTTCAATTCGCTCATCAACTCCAAGCCTTCGGGCTCGCCGGTCCTGAGCCCAACTGCAACGTCACCCCCTAGCCAAGAACAACAACGCTGCCCGAACGGGAGTGGCATCGGCAGTGGCTTGGTCCCTGATGACGAAACAATCGCTCTTTCTTCGGAATACCTCGACGACCTTGCCCGCCGCACTACTCACATTGCTGTCCTACATTGGCGCATTTGGGGGCCAATCGTGTTCTCACAGACCACGGCCTTTGGTGCCCTGATGCGTAACAGCTCCTCGGAAACACACTTGGACCACAGCGAGACAACGGAGGCAACGTGGACCGAGGATGGCGGCGTGTCAGGTTCAACTTCTCAACACCAGCACACTCGCAGTCGACGGTGGTCGAGTGCCAATGAGCGAAAGTCAGGACCTGTCAGCAGCGCAAGTGCTACCGAGGTGGCACTGAGCGAAACAGACCCATCTGCAGACGCTGGCGGAGGCGGCTTGCCGTCGTCGCTGGTATACAGGCAACGATGAAGTTGATCTGACATGACTCGCCTCTGGACCCTGGACCTTCACCAGGACGCTCAACGCGGTTTTCAATCATCAGGCTGCTTTTCAACCTACTCTCGCAAACGCCAACCCGTTTATTTCAATTTTCAGTCGCTTCCAACGCAATCCTTTGATACCACGCACGCAATCACATTTTGCTTCACCCTCTCACCAACTTAATCTTCTGTAATGTTATTGTCTCCGTCCACACGGGACATATTTCGGGAGGTTTCAAGTTCAGCTTTCTTCAGCGTCTTCATTTTGAGTTTCTTCTTTAGCGGCATTGTATACCCGGTTCCTTTTCTCCTTAGTCCCCCAACCTCCCCCTTTTCTCTCTCTCACAATGTCCCTCCCTCATGTCCCAACCACCCAACCAACCACCCCGTCCTCTCTCAAATTTCCTTTGTCTTGTTTCGTTTGCCGTGTTTGCTGTTTTACTAGAGCGCTCGCCGCGATCGTCGCTGCATCGCATCGCGGGCGCTCGCTGTGTCTGTACTTATCCCAGCTTCCCGCCGCCCCGTCTGCTCCCCTGCCGCTGGGGTCGGCGATCGGCGGACCGGCGTGTCCTGTCCGTTTACCCTGTTCGTCTTCATTCTCTGTCTGCTATTCCCTCGGTACACGGTGTAAAATGGGCGAGCCAGCCTGGGCTGCACCAGGCGTTCTCTATGTTTCCGACTCTAGCAAAGCAAGTTGGGTTTGATTGTTTTGAAATGATTTCCCCCCCTCGCACGCGTACTACCCTGTCTGTTTTCTGTGGTTTTCTGTGGTTTTGTTTTTTCGACACCCCATTTCGGATTCTGAAGAAGGGGTGCTATGGAGTGGAGCTGATGAGGAGGGAAGCAAAAAATTGAGCTGACAGAAGATACAAGCGCGCGGTCACTTCTCCCGTAGCAAGTAGGGGGAGGGACGTGCTCTCTTTGCGTTTCGAAACCAGACAGGAGGGCAGTGGCAGTCGTAGTAGTAGCAGCAGTCGAAATTGAGACGAATATCTGAGAACCTACGCCATGACATTCGCGCGAATTCTGTACCGATAAAAATGCCGCTGGGTTTATTACTCGCTTTTCCAGGATTTGGTAGGAGTGAACTATCGAGGATGCGAGGTACCTAGGTATAGTTTTGAGGGGAGGCTGGGTGGTGGTGGGGTGGGAGCGGGAGGAAGCAGGGGTCGATGACAGGGGTGCATTAGGTTTGCAGTCAGGGGTAGCTTTGACATCACTTCACGCAGAACTCGACTGCAGGTCGACTGCTCCCTGTCAACTTCTTGGGTTTCTGTGCCAGCAAGCTCACAGCAAGCGAAATAGTCGAGAAATAAACAGTACATGTTGCCTTGTAAACATCAGCAGGTGATCAAACGATGGAATATTGTCGCCTTTTCTAGTCATCAGAACCGGCTCTCAACCTTGTCCAATGTGTCCTGCAGCGCCCACTCGCTCCTCGCCTTCTTGCTCCTGACGCGATCGACCTGCTCGCGAGTGAAGCCCTTGGCCTGGGTCGCCGGATTGTACCCCAAGCCGGTGAGCTTCGCAACCTCGTCATCCGCGACTTGGGCGTTGGCCTTGCCATCGGGGCGCACGTAGACGGAGACGACGGCCGCGCCGCCGAGGCCGAGGTTGTGCTGGAGGGCGACGTCGCCGGGCGCGACGGGGGCGAGGCGGTTGTTGGCCCAGCCGCGCAGCTGCCAGACGAGCTCGGCGCACTGGGCCAGACCCGTCGCGCCCAGGGGGTGCCCCTTTGAGATGAGGCCGCCGCTGGGGTTGACGAGCACGCGGCCGCCGTGCGTAATGTCGCCCTTGCGGACCATCTCGTGCGCTTTGCCCTCGCCCCCCGACAGCCCCAGCGCGTCCAGCGTCACCATCTCGTTGGCGCTGAAGCAGTCGTGCAGCTCGCACACCTTGACCCGCTCGATGCTGGTGCCCGCCTCGGCGAGCGCCGCCGCCGCCGCGTTGGCCCCCATGCCGTAGCCCACCAGCTCGATGGCGGATTGGTTGAACAGACGCGGCGAGTCCGTCGCCAGCGCTTGCCCGGCGATGCGCACGGCGTGGGCGCGCAGGTGCGGGCGCGCGGCGAGGAAGTCCTCCGACACGAGCACGGCGGCGGCGGCGCCGTCGGATGTTGGGCAGCACTGGAGCTTGGTGAGCGGCGCGTGGATGGTCGGCGACTTGAGGATTTGGTCCAGCGTGTAGACGTCTTGGAACTGCGAGTACGGGTTTGCGGCCGAGTGCGCGTGGTTGATGCGCGCGATTTCGGCAAAGTCGGCGGCGGTGGCGCCATATCTGCAAAGGTGTTAGTCGATGGATGTTGGATGTCGGTCGACAGAAGTTGGACACAGTGGGTGACGAAAGAAATTGTTAATCCAAGAATCTCTATTACCAAGTCAGGACACGTAGAGATATGGAGTGTTCAAGCGCTTGATGCATTCAACATAGAGAGAATTCTCCCTATTGTGGATAGTCACAAGGAGCCTCCAAGCGCTTGCGTCTAAGTGTGCGATGACGTGAAGTTGAGCCTTGGTTGAATTTCTTTCGTCACCCACTGTGTGGAGAAGGCGCGGCAAGGGGTTGCTGTTCAGGGGTAGGTCATCGAGACGTACTTCTCCATGTACTCCCTCCCCGCATTACCAAACAGCTGCGCAGCACCTGGCGCATTCGTGACGCCGCGAGTCTGCTGAAGCACCAAGTTGGTGGTGGCCGTAGGGTTGGTGCGGTCCTGGAAAAAGGTCTGCAGGCTGCCCGGGAACACTGATGGACAATCAGCGACTGACACCGAGGCGCAGTGGAAGGATAGGGTTTCCTACTTTTTTCAAAGCCAATCACCATGACGCAGTCGGAGGCGCCGCTGGCGACCATCGTCTTGCCCGCGTACAGCCCCGTCGACCCCGTGCTGCAGTTGTTGTTGACGTTGTAGATTGGGATCCCCGTCATGCCCAGTTGGTAGAACACGCGCTGTCCGCACGTGCTGTCGCCGTAGCAGTAGCATGCGAAGCCTGGTGTTCACGGCCGTCGGTCAGTCGGGACCCCTTTCTCGCTGTTTTGGTAGTGAATTCTGTCGTTCACTTGCCTTGCTCGACGTCATCGTAGTTGATTTGAGCGTCCAGCAGCGCCTTGACACCGGCCTCGAAGCCCAGCTCGTTGTAGTCGACCTTGCCGCGCGGCTTGATGAACTTGGTCATGCCCACGCCGAGGACGTAGCATGGCTGCGAGTTCTTCTTGGGCGCCATGTCTCACGTGTAAGCCTGGTGTCGTTTTTGTTTAGTTGTGCGTCTCTTATCGGGTGGTGGTGGTGGTGGTGGTGGTGGGGAATCTCATTCAGGAGACGAACAAGGCAACGATCAAAAAAGATCTTTCACCAGATATAAGCTGGATGGTTTAGAAAATGCGGAGTCTCTGACGGAGTGCCTGCAGCGCTTAACCGACGGTCTTCCGACAGGGTCACTCCTCGGCCCAGTGTCAAAAGTGTTTGCTTCGACTGCTGGTTGCATTGCCCTTGTGGCACCGCCCAGCGGTGTGGAGAACCGAGGTGCCCGCTTTGTCCTCCCCGCATTCTGTGGAGTTGTGGCACCACTAATCCCCGCCCTATTTCCGACCTCGACCACGGCCAGCGACCATAAGCGAAGAGTATAATTCGAATGCGCCAATCATGGCGCGCGACTCAAAGCTTGACAAGAAGCATGATCCGACAACATTATGGTAGACTCTTTGTCAATACGAACAGTCGCGCGGCTCTGAGCTCGGTGCATTACCCGGCGCGAATTTGATGTCCCGAGTCGTCAGGCGCGTCTGCTGAAAAGGGTGTTGAGAGCTCCCAGTACTGTACTTCGACTGAGGCAAGTCTTTATCCTTGCTTTTGAAAGTTTTCTTCTATGCTAAGACCGACCAACATGTAAGGAAAAAGGGGTATCTCTCGCTTTGCTTGGCAATACCTTGACTCCTTCTCATGCACTCCACTCTAATCTATCAGCTCTCTCGTATTATTCCATCTCTTGAAGACACTCAAAATCCAGGCTTAAAAGCCCTTCGCCAGCTTACTCCTCTTCCTCAACCACGGACCGAAAAAGTACAGCAGGTAAACCAGTGCAACGATCCCAAGAGAAATAAAGGCAAGACAGGCCATTGCCCATGTCGTACCGAGGTTGTCGAACATGATGATTCCAAGATGCGCAAACGCCGCGGCCAGCGTGAAGGACGGAATCAAGAAGGCTGCAATCGCGGAAGCGGCCACATTTG
Organism: Phyllosticta capitalensis; assembly: GCF_038381095.1. Classification (NCBI taxonomy): domain Eukaryota; kingdom Fungi; phylum Ascomycota; class Dothideomycetes; order Botryosphaeriales; family Phyllostictaceae; genus Phyllosticta; species Phyllosticta capitalensis. The sequence goes on from NW_027117440.1 coordinate 1,849,653, forward strand.
GGTATGCATCTGGGAAAAAGTAGAAGATCAGTACACTTTGCGTGCCCCTGGGAGAAAAGAAATTCGCTTACCAGCGATGTAGTTGAGCATCCCGAGATAGAGCAGCGGATCGGCGAAACCAAGCAAGGCGCCAGCAATGATGGGAGACCAGTAGCTGGTATTGCCATCACTGGTGAACGCGAACCAAAACAAGGAAATCGGGAATCCCCAGACGCAGACCAAGCTCGTCAGAAATCGGGCTTCGGGACGGCCCTTGCCTCCATTGCGTTCACGGTCGCGCGTGTAGAACCAAGTCTGCACTGGCAAGAAGCAAAACATGATGGAGACACCGACGACGAAGTTGAGGTAGGTCAGGTCTGCGCCGATGTAGCTCAGTCCGTTGTTGTCGACAAAGACATCGAAGACGCCGTCGAGGTAAAGGAAGAGGAGGCCGTAGGCGAAACCGTTGTAGACGGCAAGGAACGTGACAATTGGCTCGAGTGCCATGATCCGGATGGCCATGGTGAAGACGAATCGGATTTCCTGGAATACGTTTACTTTCGTTTCGGCAATTGCGACTTCATCAGGGTCCACGGCTTCGCCGCGCTTGGCCGCTCTCGCAATGACGACGCGGGGGAGAGTTTCGGGGATCAAAGTCATCAGCGCAGAAAACCCACCGCCAATGATGACGCTGTGGAGATGGGTCAGCCAATTCTTCCACTTTCTCTGCTACCCCACAACCCCAGATCCGGGGCTGTGGTTTGGAATCCACCGAGTGGGGACGGCCTACTTGATCCAGAAGATCCATCTCCACGAACCGGGATTGTAAAAGGACAGCCATTCGCCCACAGGAGAGCCAAGGGAGGCGCCGATGTTCGCAGAGGCCACAAAGAGGCCCATCGCCTGAGCCGCGTTGTCGGCATCGGCGAAGAGGTCCGCAATGGTTCCCGCGACGTTGGAAAGGGCGGTGCTACCCGCCGCGCCGCAGAGGAATTGGAAGACGATGAGCATGGGCAGGTTGCGCGCCAATGCGGTGGCCTTGATCCCCCCATCTCGAGTCAGCCAGCGCCAAGGCAGCATGAATGATCCTCGTTCACTACGCGCTTAGACTTACAATGTTCAGCAGCGCATAAATGGCAATGGACACGACGTAGACCCATTTGCGTCCTCCGATGTCACTAGAAGATGAGGCTCAGTTTAGTGTGCGTCTTTCACTTCTACGCCCGCATTTGCTTACGACAGCGGTCCCAGAAAGGCCGGCCCAACTGCGTTGCCGACAATAAACATGGACTGGCCGAGCGTTGCGACCTGGGTGCTCCCGCCAAAATCCTCCTGAATCGCTGTCTCCGCCGAGACGTATGAGGTCGTGGTCAATGTGACAAACACCTGCAGCAGACAGTAGACACTGATGATGACCCAGCGCTTCCACGTGGACCAAAATCGCGGGTGGTGTTGGTCGTGCTCTTTCACCAGGTCCAGCGCCTTGAGCGCAGACGCCTCGCGCTGCTGGTGCTGCTGCACGTGGTGGTCCGCGCCGTTCTCGACGTCATGGTCGGCTGCCATGTCTTTCGCTTCCGCTTCCTTTGTGGGCACCGCGTCGTCGACGGGCGAGTCGGAATGGGCCATGGGACAGGAGGCTGGCTGGGGAAGCAGCTGGCGGCGGGCGGAGGCGGCCGATGGAGAGGAAGAGCAAGAGGTGTTTGAGAGCAAAGAAGCGCGCACGCTTGAACGGGAAGCGTCGGTGGATGAGTAAAAATAATCTTACGCCGTCACGGCTCGCGTGCCCACTTGAATGCCTCAAGGGTCCCGAGATAAATAGTGGAGATGCCGTCCGGTGCGAGCACCTGATAAGACGCCGTATTTTCCAGCTGTTCATCGTCATCCTCTGTGGGTTCGTCAATCTTTCAAATCACTCGGTTGATAAGCCCTAAGCGGAAGATTGTGTTCAGCACAGAATCAAGCACTTGATTGGTGACGCCAACTCGAACATCTGCTGGAAGACGGATTCGTGAGCGCGAGACTTTCGCCCGACTCGTAGCCGTTCATCCATGCTCTTTTCTTTGCAGTTACGATGCTGAGGTTCGCGGCTGACCAGTGCGGCTCAAAGGGCCGATTTGTGGTAGGGCTCGTGGGCGTTTTTCGAGCGACGTCTGCAGAGAAAAGTGGATGACGCAACGGCGCCTCATCCCTGCATTTATGGAATCACGTCGTTGGGAGCGCTGAATTACGCGTCTCCAACGCGTTGGTAGTTGAAAACACGCGATGGTGTCGACTTGCTGTCGCAGGTTGTTGAAATTTGCTTAGTTGCGGCTGTCTTGCCTTACCTTCTTTTTTGTCCGCGGTCAAGCAAAAGATGCTAAGTCGTCTGCGCGGTAGCCCGGAAGCTGAAGTATCCGTGGTGTGATATCAGGGGATGGCTACATGTTGCCTTTGCGAAACTTTCCCCCAAGTCATGCAACTTCGGCGTGTCGGGATTTGTTGCGCAGTGCGTGACGAAAGAGATGTTAACTCACAGGTCTGGCGCCAAAGTCGCGCGGCACACAGCGAGGCTGGCAATTCAAGACGTGCGTGCATGGAAAAGATGCAAGAAGCTCGAACGTTCTGTGTGCCACTTGATGGCTCCAAGCCCCTTCCCAAAAAGCATCACATTGGCTGCAACCAACTTCGCACGCGCAAAAGACAAGAATAAGTCAAAAAACGCATAACTTCCTACACCACTAATGCTCAAAGCCTACTCTAACACGTAAATCCAGAGCAGACACCTTGAAAATGTGGAACAGGTGCTAGCACGTAAGCTAGCAGTAGTGCCATCGACGAGAAGAAGGCAAGAAAGAAGCCAACAGCATCCATGGCAGTAGGAACGAAGAAGACATGCGCCTCCATATCAAAGCGCCTCTGTACCTTGGCGATTCCCATGTACAATGACCGTATTAAGAGGGCGCGAATTAATGGCGCGGCATGGCGCGAAGACGGACGGCAAGAACGCTCCAGTCCAAATGCCCCTTCCCAAGAAGGAAAATGGACCATCCCCATAGAAACAAAGCCCATGCTATACCTGCTTCACGAGACACAAATACACCTAGCCTGCGCAAATCAGTCGAACGATCTTCTAGCAATCAAATCAAGCAAGCAGAAAACAATCAACTCTTACCGCGACACGCAAACGAAGGGAGAAAGGATCAAAATCAGAGACTAGGAATACGGGTATAAGGTACGCGCGCAAACAAAAACTGACCGACGCCCATAACCCACGAGCAATACCATTGTTTGCTCGTTGTTGTAAAGATGCTGTGATTGCTCATCGCCCTCTTGCAAATCTTGCAAGTCTTTTCACTCGCCCGACTGTCCCCTTCTTGAGTGATGATTGGCGTGAGACAACATCGTTCGACGCCGCACTCTTCCCGTCGTTCGAGACGATGCCGTGCTAAAGCATGTCTTCAAACGGACAAGCGGTGGCGTCGTGCCCATCACGCTCGCACAATGCACACCACTTGCCTGGGTCTGGTGCCTTCTGGTCGCTGCCTGCAACCAGATCCGTTGAGTATGGATTAGGTAGTGAGGCCTCGGGAGCAGGTCCAGGAGAGGGTGCGTGGGCGGGACTGGCCGGCGGTTTGGGAGAGTTGGTCTTGGAGATGTTGAGGCCACGAATGGAGTTTGACATTTCCTCGCCAGATTCCCGTGACGCTGTCAGGTGCAGCTCATTGTGGTGCTGGTTGCTGCGCGGGCGGTTCTGATGGTTGGCCGAGGGAGAGGAATGCCCAAGATCACCTGCAGTCTCGTTGTGACAGCTGAGGATGTCATGGCCCGGAGTCTCGCAAATCTCGCAAAATAGTTCACTCGCGCCACCTTCGGAGGACTCGGGAAGGTCTTCGCCATCCATGGACTCAGCGTTGGTACGCTGCGAGCGCGGCGTGCTACTTTGGTTGTGGCTGCCGTGTGAGCCGGGCTGCAGATGCTGCTGCTGCGGTTTATTGCGTTGTTGGCTGCGCCAACTGACCACAGTGCTTTCGGAGCCCCTCGGTGTAGAATTCTCCTGGCTGATGAGGCTGACGCGAGGGGGCTCGCCTGTCAGGGCGCTCTGGGTACGCATACGTTCCAGCTCGCGCTCCAATTCCTCCTCGCGGAAAGATTTGCGCTCAATGAGGCCGCGAAGTTCCTCCTTCTCGCGTTCAGCACGCTCAAGCTGGCCACGAAGCTCTGTCATTCCGGCTTCGTTCTGGACAGATGAGCGCTTCTCAAGACCAGGGCTTGCGAGATCGCCACCCGAGCTCAGTGAGTGAATAATGGCCTTGAGACCTCGGATTTCGTCGTCACGTTGCTCGACTTCACGAGAGGAATCCATCGCTTGGGCACCCTTCAATGCCGCGGCCGCCTTTTCCCTTTCGCGCCGCAGTTCACTACGTCCCCGCTCAACCTCGCCTCGCAGGAATTCGACTTCGGCACGAGCCTCAGCTTCCCCTCGTCTTGCGTCCTCTAAACCTTCTTCCAGCTCTTGGACAAGCTCCTCCAGCTGCTTGAGTTGTTCTGCAACACTGTCCACATCCTCGCTGCGCTCATGGAGTTCGTTCAATTCTGCCATGAGTTCTTCAATTCGATGCTCGTAGACGCGGACCGTTTCGGATGAGGCCATTTCCAAAGTATCGATTGTGCTGCGGAAGTCGGCGCGATGCATGTCAAACTCTGCGGTAAGCACGCCAATCTTTTCGTTCTTCTCACGAAGCAACATTCGCAGGCGCTGGGCATCCGCGTCTTCGTACTCGGGAATCGGAGGTGGCATGTCTGCTGGAAGCATGCTCTGAATCTCCTGCAAAGCCGATTCCATTTCTGCGAGGCTGGATGCTTGCTCTTTGAGCTGTTTGTCCCTCTCCTCAAGAGACTTTTGGAGCCTGATGACTTCTTGCTCGGTCGGGTTGTTTGACGCGAATCTGCTGACTTCGCTCATAGACGTCACCACGGACTCGGTTTCGGCATCTTCATCGTGGCCATTCGTGGCCCTGGAGCCCGCCCGTGAGGGAGTTTTTCTAGCCGAATGCAGACCGCCCTTGGCCGTCCTCTGCGGACCCGGGCTGGGAGAGAACCGAGGTGGCGCGCCACCAACGCTCTGCGAGAATCCTCCAGGGCGAGGCATTGACGACTTCCTCCCTGCTGTTGGCGCCAGATTTGGCTTGTTCTTGTATGGAGACTCGGGACGTGGCAATGATGGCCTCTTCGTTTTGCCTGGAGAGCCGCGGCCAGGACCTACAGACTGGGAGAACTTCTTGCCAGGAGTCTTGGGCGAGCCATCTGGTCCGTCTCGCTCAGAGGCCCCAAAGCCAGGCGTCAAAGGTGTGGGAGGAAGATGATCATTGTTCAAGGTGCCCGAGGCGCGTTTCGACGCTCGATGGAGCGGCAAGAAGATGCCAGCGCCGGGAATTGATGTGTTGAAATAATAGGTGCTGATCATGTTAGCGAGCGCGCTGACAGCAGTTAGCTCTCAACTAGAACTTACCCATCAACGTTGCCGTCGTTCTTGCCGCGACTAGCGAATTCCTTGGAGAGCTCGACTCCCACAAAGGTTCCGTTCTTGGCTTTGACAGCGCCGATGAACTTGACGGTGCCGTGCATTTGGCCGGGCACGTCGACAATGTCACCGACGGTCAGGGGCTGGCCGTCCCCTCCGAGGTTGGCAGGGCCAGACATGTCTGGGGAGCGCAGAGGAGGGACGGCTAGCGCATTCAAGGAGGCTTTGCGATCGAAGGTGGTCTTGTTGGAGGGCCTGAGGACAGGAGTGGAAGCGGTGTTGATGCCCGGTCTTGCCAGCGAGGGCCTGGTGTTTGTACGGCGGGGCGTTTGTAGTATTGACATGGTGAGGTGCCTTTGTACGACGGGAGCCCTAAACCTTGGTGACGAGGCGGGCCTGGACAGCGCCCGAGGTGCAGTTTGGGATGACGCTGGATGCGGGACCTAGTGGTTGGCTGTGCGGGCGGCGTTCCCTGCTAGACCAGTGTCGCGGATGCCTCATTGAAAGGGCAGAACTGAGAGCGAAGCGGCGCGACGAGACTGTGTTTATGGGATAGCCTTGTCTTTGATATGTCGTAGCGAACAGGGGCCCGTGGGGTTGCAGCCGGTTGCCACTGCAGCGAAAGCAAAGACTCGGACTCGGACCACCTGCGCCTGCGACCCCCAGCCCGGCGAGTCGGCGCTGCTCTTCCGGCTCTGGCGCGTGGAGCGTCGACGCGAGACTGCTGCGACGCGTCTTCCTTCCCCCGCCTGTCACCCATCCTCTCTTACAACAATCGACCTAGGTGCGCATCCATCCTCAGCCTCTTCAATTCCCCTAGAAATGTCAGAATCTATTCCTACTGCGACCCCTTCCCACCACGACCCGCCCTCGCAGCCCTCGTCGCCGGTACGGCCGCCTCCATTCCATTGCGCCGCCGCCTGTGACGCCTGCTTGATCGCACAACGGGGTAGATGGCTTCTATTGACAGAGGTCAGATTGGCACTAGCCATGAAGCCCATCTCCTCGTTGCGACGAGAGCTCCACGTCCCTTTGCGTTCTGACTTGACCATTTCAAACCATGCTAACCTGGACGCAGCCCCCCAAGCGCACCAAGCACGTCGATCCTGAGCCCTCCTCTGCCCTCGCACAACCCTCAGGAAACGCCACGCCTACTCCCGCAAACATCACAATGGCCGCCGCCGCGATGGAGATGCTGCAGGTGCAGCTCGTTTCCAAGACTGCCCAGCTCCCCAAGAAGGGATCGGCCTTTGCTGCCGGTTACGACCTTTTCAGCTCAGAGGCTGTTACGCTTCCCAAGCGTGGCCGTGGCTTGGTCCCTACAGGCATTAGGATTGCTCTTCCTGCTGGCACCTGTGGGTACTCATAATGGTTGTTTCTGTCCGGCTGCTGACCCTCTTCAGACGGCCGCATTGCTCCTCGCTCTGGACTGGCAGCTAAGCACGGCATCGACACTCTCGCTGGTGTCATTGATGCCGACTACCGCGGCGACGTTGGTGTTCTCCTCGCCAATCTCTCGGACGAGGACTTTGAGGTCAAGCCTGGTGACCGCATCGCACAGCTCGTCGTGGAGAGAATCGCCCTCCCTGAAGTCGTGGCGGTAGAGCAGCTTGATGAGACTGTCCGTGGTGCTGGTGGCTTTGGCAGTACTGGTGGCTTCGGTGTCGCTGCCGCCGCGGTGGAGGCTGGTGCTGAGAAAGTTGCCGCTTGAGGTCTGTGACAGGGAGACCATTTTTCAAAATGAAGATTGATGTTTATGGCGTTTAAGAGGGCTCGAGAAAGGCAAAAGGACAGGCAAGGGTCAAAAGCGAAGCCAAATGGCTTTAGATATATCAAGACAATTCACAAATCAACCTGAGATACAAATGTATTGACGCTGGTCCGCAATGTGAAGGTGCTTCTCGTGTGGTTTATCAAAGCAGTCGCTCGAATGCTCCCACTGACCCCATAGAGGACTTAGCGCTTCCCTAGGTGAACGTTGTCTTAGCGGTAGCAAAGTAAGCAAAAGCGACGAAACAGCAAGTCGCCGGGGATCGCAACTACCAGCGGCAGCTCAGCATAATACACTAACGCGCATGGTCAGGAGTTGACGCAATATGGTTGAAGTGTTTTCAAAACGCAGCAGCGGCACAGAGGAGGCGGGCGGCAACACCAGATTGTGGACGACAAAACAATAGCATCGTGGACGATGTCAAATATCAAAGGGGCAGGTTTTGGGACTATCAGAGGTAGCAGGGTGCGACAAAGAGGTGACTGGGCGACGAAGTTGGCAAACAGCAGCAGCTGAGGCGTAGGTGACTGCAACACCAGAGGAGGTCACGAAGCGGCAGGGTCCAAACGACCACAACACCACGGGCAAGGTGAGTGGACGCAGCCAGGTGCAGTACTGAAAGAGCTCAGTGGGCAAGGAACGGACCGGACAGTGTGCTGATCATAGACCCTCTGCCCAAACCTGCGCCGAACCACTTTTACTTTATCAATTGTTCGAGCGGCAGTCCTTCCAATCCTCCTCGTGCCTTTGGCCGGGGGGGAGGAGTCGAAGGGGACAATATGGCGGCGCAGTAGTGCGAGAGTGCCGCCGGTTCGAGTCTGGTCTGCGCCGCCATATATTCCCTTCGATGGAAAACCAGGTCATGCTGGTTTGATAGCCTGTCTCTTCGGGGGCAGGTGAAGTTTTGCTCTTTTGCTCTTCCTTCCTCGGTCCTCTCGCTCCCTTCTTGCTCTCTTCTCTCTGTGTTGGCTTTCTTTTTGCTCTTGTGCTGCGGCTTGATGGAATTTCTTTTCCTTTGTGTGTTCGCTTCTGGAGAGTCAAAGCGAGGATCCAAAGCTTGGTTCGTTGCCACGGCGCCGACACTGAACCACAACTTCCGCACCTTGAAGCTTGGATCCTCTCTGAGTCATACGGTATGCCTTTAGGACCATGAAGACTCCAAAACTGCGTTCAATTGAATGAGCAATACTTCTCTGGCCCTCATACCCGTCATAGAAGGTTGCGAAGAAAATGGCAACTTGGGGGTGGGGTGCTCGAATGCTCCTTGTAGTTATGTTTTTGGACTTCGTCATTTGGCGAGTTGAAAATGGATAGACATATATATAAGGAGTGATCAAGTACCTCGCTCCCGGAAGACTTCGACGTTTGAGCTTGTGAAAAGGGTAGCTTAGGGAGCATTCAAGCACACCCCGCCTTGCGGCCATGTCTCCTCCTCAAACTTTTGTCACACCACTAACTTGAATGCCGACAATGTCCTGGACATACGGGCCCTCGATCGCTTCCAACTGCTCACCCGCAAGAGCTTCAAAGCCCAACCGCCTCTCGTCCAACGCAAAAGCGCCACAAAACCGGCACAAAGCCCAGTAGACCACACTACTGACGACGCACGTCAGCAGCCAACCTATCTCATACAGATGCACAGCACCCGCGCTGACGCTGCATCCGAAGCTCGCACTGAAGCCGGGAATGGGCAGCACGACGGCGACGAGGTATGCGACGACGGCACGCCAGCTCACGCCCGCGCGATACCAGTACACGCCGGCGGGATCGTACAGGTCGGGGACGCGCACGTTGCCGTTGCGGACGACCAGGTAGTCGGTCAGGAAGATGCCGACGAAGGGCCCGAGGAAGATGGAGTAGCCGCCTAGGAAGCGCAGGAAGGAGGTTGCGCTGTTGAGGATGTTCCAGGGGCAGATGACGAGGCCGAGGATGTAGGAGATGTACATGCCGCGGCGGATGTTGATGAAGCGCGGGAGGAGGATGGTCGTGTCGGCGCCCCAGGGGATGACGTTTGCGCTGTTGTGAGGTTTGTCAGTGTTGGTTTCCAAAGGAAGGTGGCACGGACTCACCCCAGGTTGCTGCCGAAGATGGAAAACATGAAGCCTAGCGAAACAACAGCGACCCCAGCTCTGGCGCCAGCCGTCCAGTAACGGTCGAGAATAGCATCGGAAAGATCCCACGGATTCCAAATCTCCTCTCCCCAGGCAGCGTTGATGGCACTGGTGCCAAAGATTCCCAGGGTCGCGCAAAGTGTGTTGCCGATTGGCAGCGCGAGCAGCTGCGACCACATGGGCGCCGTCTTGGTGCGCGCGTAGCGAGCCAGGTCGGGCTGGTTGACGACGCAGGTGCTCGTCTTGCCCATGACACTATTGATGCCGCCCAGCATGGCCCAGGCGAGCGTTGCGCCGTGCATGGGGCCGCTGCTGGATGCGGACGAGAAGTTGCCGGGGCTGTAGTTGTGCGCGCGACCCTGCAGAATGCAGAAGACGAAGAGCCCAATTACGACGGGCGGGAGAACGACTGACTTGATGGTGTAGATGATCCGGACGCGTGGGATTGGGACGCTCAGAATTGGTAAAGTGACGACCCTTGAATTGTTGGTTAGTCACATGGTCAAAGTCCAAAGCTGATTCAACAAAGCATACCAAAAGACAAGCATTCCAATCAACTGCTGGACGGTGATTTCAGAACTTGCTGGAATCGTATTCTTCAGGTTGTGGAAGGTCTTTCCAAACACGGCGCGGAAAAGCACCGCAGTAAAATAGCCCCCCTGGACAAGCTGGATTCCGATCCAAATGGTTCCAACGAGGACTCTCACAAAGACGGGGAAGAAGGCGCCGCGCAATCCCCAGACTATTCTACTAGCGACTGGGAAGCCGAAGTGATATGTTGCTGCTGAGCGCGAATGCATGGCCATTCCAATTGCACCGAGCAAGTGGGATATGAAGATGCAAATGATAGCTATGGAGACTCCTTGTCAGCTTCATCACTTGTTTCTCTACATTATCCACTGACCTTGCCACCAAGTCAGCCCGATCGAAACGAGCGAAGAGCCGGCAGCCCAAACACCGGTTGAAAATCCTGCGCATAGTAAGAGTCTGATCATTCGTTGCGTGGAAAAGGCAGTATACCATAAGACCACCAGAAAGCCGCATAGTCCCACCAAGCCCACGTCCAGTCTTTCTTGGGACTAATGTCGAGATCCTCGTTGCTCCATGGGTTGCGGCACTCGAGCCTTCCTCGTGCAGACTCTTTCGTCTCCACTGCAGCAACGAAGTTGGATGGGCTCGAGAAGACCGCTCTGACCTTGTTGAGTCTGGAGACTAGCATGCTGAAACACCTTGCTCTTCGCAAAATCTTCTGGTCCGAAGTGGAATCTCATTTTGCGGCACTCTTTTCCTTTTGTTCGCATGGCTCAGTATGGATTTTTCGAGGCGATAAGCCCCGCTGATTGCCACGATAAAGACATTCAAGACCGGGGAATTTGGAAGCTGGTGGTTGGCTTTCGGTCACTCCACATGTTGGATTCGTTGAGCATCTCTTCCGTTTTTGACCCGAGCGTGGTACACAAGTCCATCCTGTTCCGACGTCAGCATATTGAATCATTCGAGAATGGCAATGTTCTACCCAAACCAGAAATGAGAGGCACTAGGTAGCCAATCGACACCAAATAATCATAGCTGACAGAACGTTGGTTGTCGCTTTCTTTACAGGAAGTTGTTCGGCAAATGGCAGAAGTGCCGGGATATCGGAGAGTGGGGTGGGGTGGTCTTTACCCCCTGCAACACCAACAGTTGACGGTTGATAAGGGCACCACAACTCCATCTCGATGTTCTTATTCCCGAATCCTACCTTTAAGAGCTCAGGAACCGCTCGGGTCTCCATCAGTCTTTCAAGACTAGTCTTCCGGTTCCCAGTCGCTGCGATCACCGTCAGCTCGAATATCCAAAGCAGCCAGAGCCTACCCAGATAGATCTCCCAGAATGGCACCAGGCGTCCTCGCAACAGATGTCTCACCGGCACCCGAACCGATTGGAGAGACAGTAACCTTCCACGCTGGCAAGGGAAAAGGAGTGCGGCATTTCATACCAGGCTCGAAACCCACGTTCACGAGCATCCCAACCGTCGACTTCAGCCTGGCCACCTCGTCCAACCTCACAGACCGACAATCCGTCGCCAACGCTGTTGGCCGCGCCTTCACGGAGACTGGCTTCATGTACGCAGTAAACCACGGCATCCCGCCCGAGCTACTCAGCGAGGCGCCAGCACGCGTGGTACGCGACTTCTTCGCACTGCCGTCGGAGAAAAAGATGGACATCCACATCAACAAGAGCCCCGCGATCCGCGGGTACGAAGCCCTGTACGAGACGCGGCTCAACCAGAAGACCATGGGCGACATGAAGGAAGCCTTCAACTGCGCCGACGACCCGTGGGAGCCCGAGCAGCACGCGCCTGCAGACCTCGACACCACTTACTCGCACTACCCGCCGAACCCAGAGGGCAAGATTCTCAACCAGTGGCCGGACGACGTGCTGCCGGCTTTCCGTCAGACGCTGACCACGTACCGCGACGCCGTGTCTGCGTTTGCGAAGACGATCCTGCGGATGGTTGCGTTGTCACTAGGGGAAGAGGAGACGTACTTTGAGTCCATGTGCAAGTTTCCCATGGCCGGCTTGCGTGCTCTGCGGTATCCGCCTGCTGCCCCGATTCCAGAGGGATCAGAGGCGACGGAGACGATTGGCATTGGAGCGCATGCTGATTACAGCTTCATCACGCTCGTCAACCAGCTCTCAGGAGATGCCAACGCCCAAGGAGGCCTCGAAGTGCTGACACCTTCGGGGCACTGGATTGCTGCGCCGCCCGTCCCAGGCAGTCTGGTCGTGAATGTCGGAGATTTCTTGGAGAGGGCGACCAATGACCGCTTCACTAGCACTGTTCACAGGGTGCGGAACTGCGTAGGATCTGAGAGGCATAGCTTGGCGTATTTCTTTAGCCCAAGCAGCGATTCCATCATCAAGACTGTGCCGAGCTGTGTGGTTGAAGGCGAAGAGGACAAGTACGAGGAGATCAGGGCCGGAGACTGGCAACTGCAGAGGTTGCTGCGCGCGAGGTATAAGCACCCGGCGAGCGTGAAGGCGAGGGAGAATGGCGAAATCTAGATGAAGCCGCATCTTTCTTTCACTCAGCGAGAGACGAAGCATTCGTTGACAACGTCCATTGGTTCACGCTCTCCATTCTCGAAACGAATCTAGCCAGTATTAGTTCTTTCAGGGTCGACTCGACTCCATTGTGAACGTGACTTGCCTTGTTTGTAGCGCCTCTTTATGAAGAGGTCCTCATCGACTCTCATGTTGCGATAGGGCAAGACTACAGATTCAGTGATCTCTGGATTGAAGAGTTGAGACAAGAAATAGGCATTATCCTGTACCACTACTAAGCTCAAAGCCGAACACATACATGACGACTACCACACACAAAACAAGATTTTTTTCGATTTTTTGTCGCTGGAGCTTCAAAGCCTTCAGCTTTCATCAAGCGGCGAGTCTCCAGAAGCTACCCAGGCCTCGTATCCTTCTGGAATAACCAAACATGTCTATCATCAATCTGTCAACGGCCGTCATATCCGTCTCATAAAGTTCTCCACCGCACTGGGCCAGCGAAGTGACCTGGCACCAATCCAGGAAGACACCATCACCAGACTCAGATTTTCATCAGTGCCGAGATCTCAACAAAGGAGAGAAGAAGAAACCAAACAACCGAACGCGGGCCTGTCCCTGCCTGTCTCATCCTCTGACTCCGTCGCTTGAAACCAAACAATCAACAATCTGAGGACAAACCAAAGGAAAAAGAAGGTAGGAAAAAGGAGTAGGGTATCAGAGTCGTCATGGGCTAAGTATGCTGCAGTTGATGCTTTTGTCGTCATACATAAGATGTGAATGCGGACAGGAGTGTCGTGGAGTAGTGAATAGAGATGACGGATGAAGAGAAACGGGCAATGACAATGTGGAAGCGGTATCAAGCGAGAGGGCGACAGACAACACTAAACAAGCAGAATCAGGCTCTCTCCAAGAAAAGCAAACAACGCTTGAACGATGCAAAAGACAAGTCGAACAGGTGGTCGCGTGTCAACCGCCAGCGCAAAGGATGACGGATGACAAAACAACGAGAGAGTCGAAATTGTCGCTGATGAAACAATGGTCGACATCTCTCAGAAAGATCAGTCTTTCGATCTGCCAGAGTAAGGAGAAGGCAGAAAGACGAAGCAAAGAGAAAAGTTCCCCCTCTCAAATAACCCCCGAGACAGCAAAAACTCCCGCCAAATGCAGGAGAGAAAACGCATGCCTCCAGAAAGACCCTTTCCAAGGAAAGTGTGGTGATCTACGGCAATCACGGCACACAGCGCGCAACTGGCTCGCCCAATCTCCGCCAAAGCTCGTTACATTACAGCGCATCCGTCATTCGGACTGCCTTGGGCATGCGAATGACCACCACTGCCATGTGGAGTTGACGAAGAAGGAGCACCAGGTGCGACTGGAACGACTGCCGCAGGTGAACCACCGGTAGGGCTTTCAGGTTTTTTTGCCCCTTTTCCCGACTGCCCAGGCCTACCCTGGGATCCCGCCATCCAACGCAAAAGACCAAAGTTGGGCGCCGGCGCGGGTTTTTTGGGTGGTTTTGGAGCTGCTGGACCCGAAGGTCCTATTCCAGGGTCCAGTACCTCGACGATAGGTGAAGGAACAGGCGCCTTGGGTGACTTTTTGGTGCTCTTTTCCCGGCCGAGGAATTTGTCAGTCTTGCTAGGACCATTAGGGCGCCCTCCACCTTTCTTTGGACCTGCCCCTGGTGGCGGACCCAATTGAATCCAATCGTGTTCCATAGGAAAGTGGTTTGGTGGTGGTGGTGGCATTGGTCCTCCAGGAAAGGGCGACATGGGCTTGGGCAGAGGTTCGGGTTCCTCCATTGGCCACATGTGCATCGTAACGGTCCAGTCGGGTTGAACAACAGTCTCCCAGACCTGTGGGAGGATAATCTCACCATCCGGCCCCACCAAGTCGTAATGACCGTCGTGGACATGCTGTCCTATGACGTCCACATGTAGAAAAGCCTGCTTAATGAGCTCTGACATGCCCTTCCACGTGTTGCACAGATGCCATGGGAAGCTGAACTTCCGACCGACAGCGTCTTTGAACTTGATGGGCGGCTTTTTCTCTTCGGGCTTGGGAGCAGCGGCCTCCGCTGCTTTCTTTTCAGCCTCCTCCTTTGCCTTTGCTTCCTCTTCGGCCTTTTTCTCTGCCTCCTCTTTGGCCTTTTGCAGCGCATCGGCCGCAGTCTTTGCCTCAGCCATGGCCTTCTCGTTGGCGGCCTTCTCTTCGGCCAAGGCCTTTTCATGGGCTTCCTTGGCTGCTTGCGCATCAGCTGCCGCTTTAGCCTCGGCCTCTTCACGAGCTTTCTTCGCAGCTTCAAGCAACTTCTTGGCCTCTTCAGCTGCCTTTTGTTTCTCAGCAGCAGCCTTGGCAGCATTGGCGTCGGCTTCTGCTTTTTCCGCGGCGCGCTGAGCTTCCAAAGCCTTCTCGCGGGCAATCTGTTCATCGCGCGATGCAATGATGAGCTCATGGATCTTGAGAAGCCGATCTTCTTCGCTCCGTCTCTTCTCCTCTTCAGCCGCTTTCTTTGCTTCTTCAGCCTCTTTCTGTCGTTTGGCCTCCTTGTCGATCTTGGCCTGCATCTGCGCTTGGAGAAGATCCTCGAGTTTCCTCAACCTCTCAGCAGCTTCCTTTTCCGCAGGCGTCGGTTCCGGAGGCGCTGGGGGCGGGACTGGCACCAAGGCGGCGGAAGGGGCTGGCACAGGAGCCGGAGGCGCAGGAGCCGGTGGGGGATCCTCCGCGGGTGGAGTTGGAGACTTCGGTGGGCGTCTCCTCGATGGAGGAGGAGAGGGCTCCGGATGGTAATGCGGTGGATAGCGATAAGGCATCATGGGTGGGTACGCTTCGTAGCCTTGGTAGTAAGGCATCATGGCTCCAGCAGGCGCAACCCCTGGTTGGCCAGGTAGTCCACCGCCATGCATGGAGTGCCTTTGACGCGGCGCCAAACCAGGTCGCGGCTGCATGGCACCGGGATCATAGTAAGGGCCCACCATGCTCTGAGGCGGAGGTGTCGCAAACGGATTGCCTGGATTCGGCGCAAAAGGGTTTTGGTGGTAACCACCATAAGGATCGTGCGCAGACATTTGAACCAGCGCTCCAGGGTCGTAGTGATTAGGTGGGTAGCCCGAGAGCATAGTACTTGTAGCAAAACCTGGTGGAACTGGTTGCTGGGGGACGTGAGCCCATGAGCTATGCGGGTGGTGAAGCGGTGGGCCACGCGGTTGGTGATCAAAGCCCGGGTAATCTTCTTCCTGGAAATCCACGCTGTCTAGGTCGTCGACGGAAGTTGGCCGTCGACGGGGGGCGCTGTGCTCGCTGCGGTCTCTGTGGTAGCGCCGCTCAGTCCTCCGACGGCGCACAGGCTCTTCGACGTGGACTGTTTGACGACGGACGTTGGGCGGACGAGACTGTGGCGGGGCCCGACGTCTGTCCGGTGCTGGTTGACGAGACGCTGATTCAGACGGATCGATATCGTCGTCGTCGATGTCGTCGACGAAGTCGATATCGTCGTCCTCAAACGAGTCGTCCGAGTAGTCTTGTTGACTGCGCCGAGCAGAGGGTATTTGCACACCAGAAGATTCCTCGTCCGACGTCGACGGTTGCTCCGAGCCGGAAGACTGGACGATGATTGTCCTGCTGGGTGGAGCGAGCGTTAGTAAGTCGCGGCGGATAAGAAAACCAGAGGCATGTGAGCCAGCCCGTCACTCAGTACCGCTGCCCCCAACAGAGAGATTCGATGCGCCAGGAATGGATGCGGGCGAAGGAGTCGCGATGCGGGAAGGACACGGAGGGCTTACCGCATAGGGAAGAGAGTAGGGAAGGGAAGTAATCGCACGATGCCTTTCTTCTAGAGATAGGCTGAGTTTGAGTAGCCCTGGCACTTGGTTTGGATTGCGATGGGTGGCGGACACCAGAATTCTAGTCTCGACTTGGATTGGACGGCGGCCGCTGTCGGTGCTCAGCTGACGCGGGGTCGTTGTAATGTTGGTAAACAACGATCAAGTACAGACGAGGAATGACGGCGATGCGAGCGCAAGCGAAGACGATGCAGGGAGGGTGTAAGGGATGGCTCAGCAATGCGGGCGTGCTGCAAGAGAAGTCCGACGAGATAGGCAAAAGGGACTGTCGATGGAGCGGCGCGGTAAGGCTGGTGGACGCTGAAGCAAGCCGAAGCAGGATGCGGCGGTGGTGTGCAACGCAAGTGTCGCAGCAGAGAGGGTTGGCACGCTCGCCGATTCTAGGAGTGGAATGACGGGGCGCGCCTGGGACCACGAACGCCGACGGTTTGCGGGAGCGGGATGGCGGTGATAAAGTAAGCAGGCGTGTAACCGGGTTGGTGCTGGGAGAAAGGCTGTCAGAGCCGCGCTACTGCAGTCTGCTTGTCAGCGCAAAGAGTTCATGACCGGTCAAATGCGCCGCTATTGGACGACGCAATCGGTCCTCGGGCAGCATTGTGCGGTGCGGGTGACGATGGCGGGAGAGGCCTGAAGAAGGAGAATCAAAAGGAAAAACGTACCTGGTGATAAGGAAGATGGAAGCTCGGTGGCTCTGTTGTCGGGGCAGGATGAAGAACGTGCGGGCGTTGCTGGAGGAGAGAAGTCTGGGGAACGCTGATCCCGAGTTATGGGCCGAGCAGTTGGAGGTTTAGACGTCGTCTTGGTCTGCGCAAGAATATGTAGCTTCGGTTGAGGGCGGAGTGCAACATTGAGAGAAGTGCGCCTGTCTCGGAAGTGGGGACGACGTTTGCTGTCTGACTGACGATGATTTGAATCGAATTGAGTCTGTGTGCGCGCGCGGAAGCTGTGTGACGGCGGGCTGCCGAGACGAGAAGCAAGCACTTCAACAACACCTTGCACCGTCGTCGTCCAGCTGAAGTTGATAGGACTTGGGCAGGAATGGCTCCTCCCGCTCAAATATACTCGCGCCTGGCCCCTTTGCCGCGAGGAGTCATGGCAAGAAAACCTTGCATTTCCGCCGACATGTCTCGACACAATGTCCATTAGCGCTGTTGGACGTTGGTCTGACACGTATTCGCCTGCGAGAGGACCGCCATGACGCCAGGGGCCACGCGCTGTCTGCCCCAATCTTCTCTCTCACTGCCTCCATCTCCAACCACAATCTCCACAGGGGAGACGCTGTTGGGCCCCGCGAGCCCGCCCGTCGCTACGGCACGCCGCTCGAGCTCGGCTCGGCCCATAACGAGCCTCCTATCAAGCCATCGCACGCCTCTTCTGCTCATGTATGCTTTGCTCATCGACGCAGCCCAAGACGTCTCGGGCACCACTCTGCATCCAGGCCACTCTGTACGCAAGCCTTCAATGCCCAACTGTCGATGCAGCTTGCCACGCTACATGTCCACTCCGTCCACACGTACGGGAACGTGCCTCTCCTTGACCAATCTTGCCCACTGCTTTGCCGGGAGAAATCGGCCGTTCCATCCAAACAGCACTGCTGTTTGTGCCATGCTCCAAGGCAACCGTTGTTGCTGACCGGTGTCGAAGAAAACGTCTTGTCCTTGGCCAGGATCCGGACGTGGGCACATTCGGCGTTGCTGCAAGTAGAACTGACTGTATGACATGATGCAGTGCATATTTCTGGCTGCATCAACTCAGCGGCCGCCCAAGCTGATCCGGTCTCCGCACTTCTGCCTACTGATGCAAGAGTATGTGCCGGGAGATCATCCGGCATCCGGGAGAGTATACTGCAAATAACTAGAGCCTTGTTCATAGTCTATACTTGCTGTCAGTGACCTGTCACACCTGTTTCCATTTTTGAGTCCGTTTCAGCAGCCCCTTTTTCAGTTCTTGCCATCGTCTTCTTCCTCGCTTGCTGATTAAGAGTCCTCCGTCAACAATTTTTCAAGAGCATCCAGAAGTGTCTCCAACGCAACTGGGTTAGAGTAAGTGTGTCTCGCAAGCGCCTTAAGAGGTAATCGTCGTAGAGCCCGACCGCTCATGCCTTCGCATTTCTCCGAGAACCTCCACAGTCTGATTGCCGGGCTTCGGGTGGTTCCATCATTCTCCTCATCCTCCCATCCAGAGCAGAGGAGCAGCTGTGCTGCCGAAGGAAAGGAGAGCTCCCCATCTCCGAAAAACTCCTCGTCTTGACCCTGGACTACGAGCGGCTCGAGGATTTCTTTTTGGATCAGCTTGTTGATGCAGGACCGAAGAATTTCATAGATTGCCCTCGGCTCTGGATTAGGTACCAACTGTTTGATGTCGACGCGATCAAGGAAAGCCGAGTCCTGTATTTATGAGCGAGGATCAAATCTGGTTTCTGGAATACGTACTAGTGCGTCTATCAGATTGCTTGTGCAGAGGACAACAATGTTCGAGCGGTGCCTCAGACGGTCGAGAGCCGTGAGGAGCTGGTTCGTCGCCTGAATTACACCTTGGTCAGTCTTTGAGTCTCCATACTAGGGTGCGTGTCCCTGACCCTCATAGCGTCCCCACACTCTGACCCACTCATGGATCTCTCTCGGGATCCAGTCAATGTCTCCACCTCGTCGATCATGACGCATATGAACGACATTTCGTCGAGAGCCATTGCCTCTAGCTTTTCGAATATTTTGCTCACCAGCTTTCCACTCTCGCCGAACCATTTGCTAAGAAGCGATTGTGCGCAAATCTCAACAAGCTTGCCGCGAGCGAAGTAGCTTCCCAAGCGGATGGTCAGCTTCTGGGCCAATCCGCGGCTTTTACCACATCAGTATATCGTACGCTTTGGGGATGCAGAATTTACCAAAGTGTTGTTTTTCCAGAGCCTGGCGGTCCGTACAGAAGCATAAGCCCATTCCAATTCATGTCAGTGGTGGTATCGAGCCCCATTTGCATTATCGAGACTGCACAGATTGTGGTAAGTACGAGAAAATGAGACCGTGACTGTACTTTCTGCGAGACTCACGCATTCGAGTAATGCTATGTAGTAGTTGAGTGTGCAGAGGCTTTGTAAAAACTAACCTAGGAGAAGTTAGTACCTTTCGTGTCTTGGTACGAGCAGAGATCCATACGATTCCCAGTGTCTCTCAAGTGAAATGTTTGGAAGGTCGGTGACGTGCAGCTGTAGATCTTCAGGCTTTTCTTCGTCGTCTTCGAGCCCAAGATCTGCCATTGAAATGTCGCCCCGTCCATGAAGTTCGTAGGCTTGGACATCGAGTTGAACGTCTTCCAAATCGCAAACCTTTTGCGTATCGTTTTCCTCGGCATCTGTGCGTGTGTACTCGACGGCGTTCACTGACTCAATGTTTTCCGCGTGCATCAATCCCTCTGTCAGACAAAGCCTCAGTCAGCAGAGTTCCCGGGAGCTCGATGTGATTCTTACCATAGCCTGTAATCTCTTGGCCGATGACGATTGCGCTGTACTTTTGACGGAGCCAGATGGACACCTCATCTCGAATCTGCACTCATAAGCAAACTGTCGCTCGTCAGAGGTGTTGGCGTACCAAGTCGGTGCGGAGGAAGCCTTGTTCGGTATTTTTTAGGCGCACTTCGACATGGAGCAATGGCTTTTGCGCGGCCGATGATCGAATTCTCGTCATTGCATCAAGAGGATTCCGGGCCAGTGATGGTGAAGGCTGTGGTGAAGAGCGTAATGTTGTCGAATCGAGGTTGTTGGTTGCTGAGGTCGTGAGATTGTGAGGAAACGCGACTGGCAGGTGGCAGACCGCGCCTGCCTCCCAAGTTGAGAACCGAATGAGCAGCCAACAACCAAGGCACCCAAGAGACGTTGAGACCCCATGCTAGGCGCTACTTCAACTTGACGACCCTTGAGTGCCACGAACTCGGAAGCGCCTCACGCACCTGACGATGGAATTCACCAAGTCCTTTGCGTCGAGTTACAAGGAGCAGTCGTAAAGTCAACCATGAAATTCTATTAAGGTTTCTTGTGGCTCAAACCGCCATCTTTCGTGTTTACCTAGCATGTGACCAGTCTTTGTTTGCTCATGAAAAGTGAAATTTGAGCTCTTCGCCTCAATGCTCCAAAAAGTCATATACCGGCAAATACTCAAGTCCTCTATCAGTCCAAATCTCCCAGTGCGTGTAGCTTCGATCAAGCAACGCCCACTTTTGCGAATTCATTTCGTTGAAATCTGCGAGGGCGTCTGCTTCGCTCCAACCAATCATCCGCCTGCGCAAAGCCTCTGCGAAGAGGATATGCAGTTGAGTGACGATCAAAGTGTTCCGATCGGAATAGTATAGGTAATTTTCGAGATACCATAACCTCAATTCGATAGAGATTTCAGGCAGGCGGGCTTTTCGATGCGCAGCTGTAGTTTCGGCATCGTTGGTTGCTTGTTGAGTAGTGGCAAAGGCCAGGATGGCTTGAGCCCAATGTTGAGAAAGGTCGATACGGACGGGCAGTTCTCGGATGAAGAGCCTGATTCTTAGATCATACAGGTTCGTGAGTTTCTCTGCAGCCTTCTGCATTACATCGATCCACTTCTGGTCGTGACGGTCTTTGGAAAACTCGCTCACTTCACTGCATGCCTCACGACGTGTGCAGTGGGCAATGAACACATGCTTGATGTGCTCGAGATTCTCGGGGCGAACAGTTTTGAGAAAGTGGTCGAGCGCGTTTGGCGAAGAGAACTTGAAAACAGGCCTTGAGTAGAGGAAAGATGCTGCCTCCTGGTGGACTTGGTGACAAGTTTCGAGTAGACCACCGCACAAAACTCTTGTCCAGTCCGGTTCCCTGGGGCGTCGTTTACCAGACGCCTTGGTTCTAGGAGTGGGAGTAGCTCGCCGGACATTGATCTTGAGCATGGATCCAGCCTCGCACTTAGGTGGTGGCCGAACTTTCGAGTCTTGATAGATACCCATGAGCACATCACTCGCTTCCGGAGACAGCGTTTCGTCTGGAATGTGACTGGCGTCAGGATTAAAGTCGATCTCGACAGCCTTGTCGGAAGGGAATATTTCTTCGTAAATGGCGTTTCGAATCTCGCCGGGGAGATCAAGAAATCCCAGTCTCTTTTTCTCTGATTGGTTGTCCATGGCGGTGATGATGGCGGGATTGCGTTTGACTCTTGTTTTGAATGATCGACGTAACAGCAGCTTTTGTAGGAGCCAAGATTGAGTTGTGCTGTCGGTGGACGAGGAGGTTCGGACAATTCAAGATACGGCTGAATGCTGTAGTGCTTTGTGTGCGGATGAGGTGTTGTTGTGTGGTGCAATGTAGAAGTGCAGTGCTCTTGATTGCTCCTCAAGTCGCAGGTGGGCGTCTTTTATACCATATCATCCGTTTATTTGGGGGGCCGGAACAGCCAGCACCGTTCCTGTCTACCACGGGTCGCCAGTTCAAACTGCAATACCATGAATCTCAAGAAGTCAACAGAGTCACCACGGAGACGCCCAACCAATTCAATCCAGTCAAAAATAAAAGGCTTAGTGATGGAAATTTTCTTGGCTGTTGCTACAAGGGTCGTCAAGTGGAAAGAGTCTGATCTTCTCCTTTCGTTCACAGTGAGAGACGAAAGAAATTGCGAATCTGAGAATTTCTGCCGCCAAGTTAAAACACGTGGAGACGTGGAGATCTCAAGCGCTTCGTACTTTCGACATACAGAGATATTTTCTCTTGGTGGGCAGTCACAGGGAGCATTCAAGCGCTTGCGTCAGAATGTGCGACGATGTGAAGCTGAGCCTAGGTTGAATTTCTTTCCTCGCCTCCTGTGGTTGGCTTTCGTCTTTGAGTCATCTGCCCACATTACCATTCATTTTTGTCAACCCTGAATAAGACCCTTGTAGGCCCATAGCCGCACCAACATTGTGGCAACTCTCGTTCAACATAACAGATAAGCCAGGCAATTGATTGAGCATTTCTGCTTGTATGCAGACTTGATGCAGCCGAATCACAGTCAAAAGAACGTTGGGCCTGAAATGCTTGGAAGAAGAGACACCATAGTTTCTGAAACTCACAAATCCATATTTTCCCACATCTTTTCGAATGATTGGTTCTTCCAACGAAACACATTATTCCTCGATCAGATGGCTTCTACGAGCGAAAAGCTTCGGACGCGACCGAGGCATGATGGAAATGACGATGAGACCAAACGGATGTTATGGGAGAACCCGAGAGAGAGTGCAAATTCTCCATACTGCAAAAGAAGTCGAACAGAGAGCACATTTTCTCGATAGATGCACAGTGAGCATTCGGGCTTCATGAAGTGAGGTGTTGAAGACTGGACGGGAGAGTCCGGGGCGGACAAGCCACCGTGGCGGTTATTTCACGGCCCGACCCACCACGTTTCAGTGGTCGGACTGCTGATGGCTGCCAATCTCGAACGCCCTGGGCAGAGGCGCCCTATTCTGAACCCCTCGCCCCTCAATCATGATCACCTCCAAACCCTCTCGTCTCCTTGCAGGAAGCCCCTCAGCCCTTACTACTCCTCCCGCAGTCCGTCAATTCTCCCACAGCTCTTCACTCGCTCGCCAAGTCCCTGGTCGTCCACGCAACTCGCAGTACAGCCCTATTCGCATTCTGCCATTCGTCGCCATCCTCCTCGGCGGCACCTTTTTGTTCACCAGGATCGTAAATCAAAGACGAGGAACAGCTCCTCCATCAAACAGCACCAGTCGACCTCTATCTTAAAGTCGGAAGACGTTGCCACCTTACCATGTCGGCCCAAGAACTCCTCAGCCGCACCCAACCGATCTTCGACCCGGCCAACATCACCGTCATCTTTGTCCTGGGTGGTCCTGGTGCTGGAAAGGGAACACAATGCGCCAACCTGGTGCGCGACTATGGCTTCAAGCACCTCTCCGCGGGTGACTTGCTGCGTGAGGAGCAAGACCGGCCGGGAAGCGAGTTTGGCGAAATGATCAAGACCTACATTCGCGAGGGCAAGATCGTACCCATGGAGGTCACCATCAAGCTGCTTGAAAATGCTATGCTGGCGGCCATGGACAAGGAGGACAAGAAGAAGTTCTTGATCGATGGTAAGCTATATGTTGGGTCATTGCAAGGCTGTCGCTAAAGTGTTCCGTAGGATTCCCCCGCAAGCTGGACCAAGCACATGCCTTCGAACGCGCTGTATGCCCTTCCAAATTCACGCTTTTCTTCGACTGTCCCGAGAGCGTCATGGAAGAGCGTCTGCTCAACCGCGGCAAGACATCTGGACGTGCCGACGACAACGAGGAAAGCATCCGCAAGCGCTTCAAGACTTTCGTCGAGACTTCTATGCCCGTTGTGGATGAGTTCGCGTCCCAGGGCCGTGTTGTCAAGGTCGAGGCTATCAAGACACCCGAGGGAGTGTATGAGGAGGTCAAGGTCAAGCTCGCTGAGAGGGGCATCCAGTTCGCATAAGGAGCATTGAAGCACTGTTCGACACGATGATCAACGATAAATGGGCATTATCCGAAGGGGGGTAGACTGCAGTAGAGGCTAGAGGGCAGACGCACCAAAGCATGTTATTTTTCTACCATCACTTGTGACTGTGGACTATGATGTGTCGCTGTGCTTTGCGTGTCTATGAAGCCAGCCTATTCTCATAGGAATTAGACCTCCCGTTCTTCGTCGCATGAATTACTTCGTAGGGTGCACCAGCGATGCCAAGAGCGAGATAAGATTAGATTTGAAGCTCGGGCCTCACACCAGCTACGCGCAGCTCGGAGGAAGCCTTGGAGCTCCGTTGACAACCACATCCGCATCATCGTCCACGCCTTCCAACCTTCTCATCCTCTACCAACACCTTCGCCAGCCCGTCAAGAGGCAAATTTCCCAGCAACTTCGCAAAGCCGCTCTGCAGACATGGTACTCCTCCGTGAATGCTCAATTTGAGGTTTACGCTAACGTGTCGCGGCGCGACAGACGTCGATAGGTACCGGCTACGATCTCTCCAACTCCGTCTTCTCGCCCGACGGCCGCAATTTCCAGGTACAGCGACCATCGATCTCGATCTTCTCTCCCATCTACTCACTGTCGTTCAGGTGGAATATGCGACCAAGGCCGTGGAGAACGGAGGCACTGCCGTCGGCTTAAGATGCAAGGACGGAGTTGTGCTGGCTCTTGAGAAGATTGTCACCAGCAAGCTGCTGAAGAAGGGTGCCAACAAGCGCATAGCAACGGTGGACCGTAATGTCGGCATTGTGAGGCTCCTCAACACCAATCACTCCCCAGAGGACGCGGGCTGACAGCTGTTGTTCAGGTTTCCTCCGGTCTCGTTCCTGACGGACGTCATTTCGTATCACGGGCTCGCGACGAGGCGGCGGAATGGAGAAGGATGTACAAGGCCCCCATCAAGACGGCAGCGCTTGCTGGCCGCATGGGCAGCTTCGTCCAGGCCTACACGCTCGTCTCCTCCGCACGGCCCTTCGGTGTCACATCTATCATCGGTGGCTGGGATAGCGAGGCGGAGGTCCCAGTCGACGGTCAGGTCGGCTCTGGCCCAACAATCGGATCTGGTGGCAAGAAGGAGGGCGTGACGCACGGCGGACCGTACCTCTACATGGTCGAGCCAAGCGGCCTGTACTGGGTGAGTGCCTCGCTGGCGAGTCTGTCAAATGTAGTAGCTGATGTTTGCAGGGATACTACGGTGCTGCCACTGGCAAGGGCAGACAAGCTGCCAAGGCTGAGTTGGAGAAGCTCAACCTCCACGAGAGCAACCTTTCACTTGAGCAGGGTGTCAAGGAGGCTGCGCGCATCATCTACTTTGCCCACGAAGACAGCAAGGACAAGGAATTCGAGTTGGAGATGACCTGGATCAGCTCGCTGGACGGTCCGACCAAGGGACGTCACGAGGAGGTGCCCAAGGCTTTGAGGGAGGAAGCTGAGAGGTTGGCGAAGAAGGCTCTTGAGGGTGACGACGACGAGGAAGAGGAGACCAGGGCCGAGGGTGACAGGATGGAGGAGTAAGACTCGAGCAGCGATAAGTTAAAGAAAGACGGGGGCAGCAGCGACCTGCCCAGATCGAATTATGAATGAATGCATAATAGATGGTTCAGTACAGCTCGGACGGCCCTCCCAGAATCATTCATCATGATGACCTGCTTTCAACTGTCAAAAACAACTGAAGTAATAGATGCCGCAAGATACAAAACTCCGATGCAGAGCACGCATGCCTGAATGTTCCCTGTAAATATCCTTCTACAAGCTCAAACGTCTAAGTCTTTGGGCGTTGAGGCATTTGAGTGCTCCTTGTACATGCTGTTTTCAACTTAGTGAATTGAATACTCGTTTCTTTCGTCGCCCACTGCGGTGCTGAAAAGGGCAACATTACGGACGATGGGGAAATCGAAGGTAAGCGCCCCTAGTCAGTGGGCATGAAGTATGACTCAGCGCGTTGCATTGCACCTGAAGGAGAGGAAGCTTTTTCGGAACCCTTCAACAGCGCCTTTTTAAATTTTTCTGGATGAGCACCGTTTGATTGTTTCTTGTCGAAACTCTTATTTGGAACAGCAGCAGCAGCTCAAGCCACGAGGTCCGCCTGCCAGTCTGGGTCGCTCTTTCCACCCCACCATCTCAGCCTTACAACACGGTTTTGCATCTAGTCTTCCAACCACATTTTGGATCACATCTCCAGCTCCTAGAAGCTCCACAAGAACGAAACAACGCCATGCCGCCGGTCATCGTACTTTGCAGACATAGCGAAGCAGAGCATAATGCTAGCCAGAGTGAGTTCTCATGATCAACCTCCATCAACATGTCATCGGGCTTCGTGCGTCCAAACATACAATCTCAGACTTCAATCCGATGCATCTGCAGAGGCTTCTTGAGTGCCCCGAGTCGAACTTGCCCTTCCCTGTCTCTAGATGTTTCAAAGCCAGCCGCCTTCCCAGCCGCAACCCCTAATCCAACCCCCTTCCTGGCCTTACCCCTACCTTTCACCCTACACTGCGAAAACCAACCAGCTAATTTGTGAAATATCGCAGACTATTCGTTGCCTGACCCGCCACTGACGGCGCTCGGAGAACAGCAATCCGTACAGCTGGGCGAGCATCTGCGTGCCAATCTGCCGCTGGCTGAACAGGCCGAGCTCATTGTCGTTAGCCCGATGGTGCGCACCTTGCAGACGGCGACTTTGGCCCTGGACTGGCTGATCAAGAGGGGTACGCCAGTACGGTTGGATGCGGGATGGCAAGGTAGGTTTCAAGTTTCTTTTATTCCTCGATTTTACATGGTCTTGTCCTGCGGGAGTTCTTTTTGTGCTTTTTGCCCGCTCATCGTCTTTCTCTTCCATCATTCTCCATTCTTGCCTATCATTAATAGAAGGCGCTTGCAAAATGTCGTCAAGTGTGCAGGCTTGTAAAACAACCATCTAAGAGCAGGCACCACGGGCTGTCCCTTCGAGCTTTACGACATTGGACTTACTCAGGGGAGATCAAAGATGCGGGTTCTGTTCGGCTTCCTGTTTTGACCCTGCCCTTCATGCGCATGACGTTGCGCTTCCCAGTCAGATTCGGAGACGACTCCCCGCCACACAACATCAAGATCAACACAGCACGACCATTCAGCTAACCATTGCGGCACCAGAGAATAGTGACAAGCCCTGCGATACTGGCTCACCCCTGCCGACCGTGAAGGCGCTTTTCCCGTCGCTCGACTTCTCCGCTGTCGACCCATCCTACCCTGACAAGACGTCACCAAACAATCCTTACGCCTTCACTCGCCGCGCCGTGCTAGCCCGTGGTCAAGCTTGTCTGCGCTGGCTGCACGCCCGGCCCGAGAAGGTCATCATCGTCGTCAGCCACTCGGGTTTCCTGCGCACCGCCGTTAGCCAACGTCGCTACGCCAACGCCGACTACCGCGTCTTTGAGTTCGACGACGACGTGATTGACGGCAAGGGCGAGAAGCTGTTGCGGTTGCGTGAGTGGGAGCAAACCGAATCGCTTGGCGGCGGCATGGGCCGGAGCGAGAAAGGGGTTGCAACCGTTCTGCCAAGAGATTTCCCCAGGGATGCTGCCGAGGACGAGAAGGTTGTCGAGAATGAGGCGACGAGTGAGGTGCCGAACTAGCACAGGCGGCTACCGTGGACCATGTCGGACTTGGTTGGTTCATCCGAGATTCTGATGTTGAGATGAGCGATTGGAGTTTGTTGCATGGGCACATTGGGTGAATTGGTCGAGACTAGCACTTGGCGCAAATCTTAGTAGAACGACGAGTTGGTGATTCCAGAGACGGCTTCGTAGAAATAGAGTAGAGTACCGGCACACGTGTTGATGCACGTGGTGGCCGATTAGAAAGACGACGAGTAGCGGCCAGTCCAAAATTCCAACCACACGAACCAACATCCCAGCCTCCTGCGGACAAGCTCCGCGATCTGCCCACACGGGGTCGCAAAAGAAATGGCGACTCCACGGCGGTGCGGGGTGCTTGAATGCTCCCTGTAGCTGTCCTTTCATGAGCTCAAATATCCAAGCCTTTAGGGAGCAAGGCATTCGACCACTCCCTATACACACACATCTTGACTTCAAAATTTGGGCACACAAGACGAGGTCAACTCATCAAACGACCAAGTCCAAGAACACAAATACAAGAAGCATTCGAGCACCCCGCACCGGCTTGGAGTCGTCGCCATTTCTTTTGCGACCCACCGAGCGCCCCAAAATTGCAATGAGAGACGTGAGCGACACGCCCAGGCCGCTCCAGAAACAAAATCGAAACCTCGCCCGCCTGCCCGTCGCCACCTCCACCACGGACAAGCAGCATGTGGCAGAAGGGAGCACGAGCACACGGGCCACGCTCCTCGTCTGTGGTGTGGCAAAAAAAGAGACAGACGAGCACTGACTCCTTATATTGATTGACAGGCAATACCAAGGCTTGATCAATACGTGTGCCACGGCGAGCTGCTGCTGCTTAAACCTGCGCCTCTTTCTCCTGTCTCGTTTTTCACATAACCGGTAAAACTGGAGAGTGGTAACGCAGCTACCTCCTGGGATGGGAGCGGAGAAGTCTAACGCTTCGGAGATATACGTTTCGCAGATCCGATTCGTATTTCGTCTCGTCCGATCAGTAGTTCGCCCGCCTGCTCACATTGCACACTGCGCCCTCCAATATGTTGGTTGGGGACTATTTTTGGGGGGAGGAATATGGCGGCGAGAGGCTGATGAGGATGATCTTCTGACGGATGATTGATCATGTCGATGTATTAAGGAGGACAGAGTGAATACGGGAGACATGGCTATAGAACAAAGTCGAGAACAAAAGCATGTGGCGGCGGCCGGAAGCGCGCGCGGTGGACTGAGACTGAGCTAAGGTACCCGTCAGCTTTTCGCCTCTTCGTTACGAGCGGGTGCACGACTGGCCGGCAAACTTCCGAATGTCAGAAGTCTGGCAGTCAGCTACTACTCCTACAGCGCTGCAAGAGCCCGTCACACAGAAACAACAAGGCAAGCTTTCTTTGTGTTGAATAAGGTAGTTCGTGAGACGGCATGACGTGCGTTCAAGCCTTCAAGGTTGGGCGGGAGGCAAAGCTAAACCGCAAAGAGGGGCTGGGACAATGCCTGGAGCCGAGTTGCTTTTTTGGTTTCTTGGTCCTGAAGCATGTCGGCGACGTCATTTCATTGATGAGACGAAAAAGGGCAATGGTCGTGATAGGCTCGTCTGCTCAACGAGACCCCCTTTTTTTTTTGTTGGAGACCATTTTTCCCGCGCTCAGGGTTCAAGACATGTCGTTGCAGAACTAGCAAAAAAGGTTGCGGGCGAAGGACCCGCGGCGGCGTGCGGCTGGCTGGGCTTGGGGGACACTACTGACGGTGAGGTAGGGCTCTGGGTGCCGTGGTGGCTGAAACCCCCAACAGCTCACGACTTGCTGCGGTGCAACTGGTTGTTCGGTGAGATTGAGAGGGAGGTGAGGCCGCGGAAAGGGCCGCTTTTGGTCGACAAAGAGAAGAGTCGAAGGAAAATAGGACGCCGTTTGGGAGGGCCTCCGGGGATGATCCATTGGCAGCAACCGTTTTCGCTCGGCCCCCACGACTGGGAGACCCTTGGGGCCTCGGGGTGGGCGGGTTGCTGCAGATACCTACTGCTTTTCAAAGACTGAGCACCGTAGGGCTTAGCGACCATGAAGCTTAAGCGCGGCGCTGATTCGCCCTGCTGGCGCTGCTCCGCGTGCGGCTGACCTGACCTTGAGCTCGTGATGCATGCGCAGTGCAGAGGTACCGTAACTAGTGCAGGCAGGCTAAAGGGGAGACGAGAGGGACGACACGTTCGGCAGGTCAGAGGAGAAAAGGTGCATCTTGACTCTTGGCTCTGTAGGCCTGCTCGAAGCGATGGACTCGCCATGGAACCTAGTCCGCCCGCCCGACGCGAATCGTGATTCCATCTTTGGACCGACGGATGATCGTCCGAGGCTGCGCTGGAGGGTGATCCGTCTGTTCGTCGACCGTGAGCTCGCAGGACGTGGCTCTTTTGGTGTTTTCCAACAAGCTGCCAGGCACAAGGGCAGCGGGCGGTCAGATGCAGCGCTGGAGCACCATGGCATGCCGTGGCTATTGGTCAATCGTCGTCGAGGGCGATTCAATGGTTGCGGTGGTGGTGGCTATTCTTGGAACTCGGTGGTGCTGCGCCCCTCTCCACCACCACACCCATGTGCAGAGCATTCGCTGAGCAGGCCGACCGACGAGAAAACGAGAAAGAAAAAAAAAAGAGGAAAAGGGAGGGCGGGCAGCCTCAGCCAGCGCGCGCAAGGACCCAAGGGCGTGAGTGGCTGACAAGCCAGCCTGCGAGTGGGAGCCCAGGAGACAAGCATCGTGATCCCTGACTCTCCACGTCGCTGGAAACGGGCCAAGGGGCGCTGGGGCGCGGTGTTTGGCCTATCCGTCCCTATTAAAGTATCCGCACGCCGACCACCTTTTCCACCTTCCACACTCCTCTCAACCCCCCCAACAACACCTCACTCCACCCACAAAGCTCCCCGTCTCCCTCCTTCGACGCCCATCGTCTCCGTCTCTCCAAATCCCCCTCGCAATCGTTATACCCGAGCTCCCAGCTGCTCCAATCCACTACTCTCATTTGTTTTCTACCCTTTAACAAAACACCATGTGGTACGCCTGACCTCTCACCAGCTTCCCACCGCCTCTCAGGAGACTGACCCTTTGTACACAGTGGCATCTTTGGTTACGTCAACTACTTGGTCGAGAAGGACCGCAAGTACATCCTCAGCACTCTCGTCAATGGCACGTTGCCCCTCCAGAGCTACCCCTCACCCCTGCGTTCTTCAGCCCCGCGCTAACACACCCCCTAGGCCTCTCTCGCCTAGAGTACCGCGGATACGACTCGGCCGGTCTCGCCGTCGACGGTGACAAGAAGAATGAGGTCTTTGCATTCAAGGAGGTTGGCAAGGTCGCCAAGCTGAAGGAGCTCATTGAGGAGCAAAAGCCCGACCTGACCAAGGTCTTTGACTCGCACGCCGGTATTGCCCACACCAGGTGGGCAACTCACGGTGTGCCCTCGCGCGTCAACTGCCATCCCCACAGGTAAGCCAGCTCCATCTCCAACCACGCTTCCTGAGCAAACGATTAACCAAGTTGCCAACCCATAGGTCCGACCCAACCTGGGAATTCTCCGTCGTCCACAATGGTATCATTACCAACTACAAGGAGCTTAAGGCGCTCCTCGAGGGCAAGGGCTACAAGTTCGAGACGGAGACGGATACCGAGGCCATCGCTAAGCTGGCCAAGTACATCTACACCAGTCACCCTGACATCGACTTCCCCGTCCTTGCCAAGGCTGTCATCAAGGAGCTGCAGGGTGCCTTTGGTCTTCTCCTGAAGTCCGTCCACTACCCCCACGAGGTGATTGCTGCCCGCAAGGGTTCGCCCCTCGTCATCGGTGTGCGGACGCAGAAGAAGATGAAGGTCGACTTCGTTGACGTCGAGTTCTCCGACGCCGACGCCCTCCCCGCCGAGCTTGCTTCGCAGAACGTTGCCCTCAAGAAGTCCAACAGCCTCCTCGCTCCCCCCGACAAGTCTCTCCTCCACCGCTCGCAGTCGCGTGCTTTCCTCTCGGACGACGGTGCGCCCATGCCCACCGAGTTCTTCCTCTCCTCCGACCCCTCGGCCATTGTCGAGCACACCAAGAAGGTCCTTTACCTCGAGGACGACGACATTGCCCACATCCACGAGGGCCAGCTCAACATCCACCGTCTGAACAAGGAGGACGGCGCTAGCAACGTCCGTGCCATCCAGACCCTGGAGATTGAGCTCCAGGAGATCATGAAGGGTCGGTTCGACCACTTCATGCAGAAGGAGATTTTCGAGCAGCCCGAGTCGGTCGTCAACGCCATGCGTGGTCGTCTCGACATTGCCAACAAGAGGGTCACCCTTGGTGGCCTGCGCCAGTACATTACTACCATCAGGCGTTGCAGGCGCATCATCTTCATTGCTTGCGGTACTTCGTACCACTCTTGCATGGCTGTCCGTGGTATCTTCGAGGAGCTTACCGAGATTCCCATCTCGGTCGAGCTGGCCTCGGACTTCCTCGACCGTCAGGCACCCGTCTTCCGTGACGACACCTGCGTGTTCGTCTCCCAGTCTGGTGAGACTGCCGACTCCCTCATGGCGCTGCGCTACTGCTTGGAGCGCGGTGCTCTGACCGTCGGTATCGTCAACGTCGTCGGTTCCTCCATCTCCCTCCTCACCCACTGCGGTGTCCACATCAACGCCGGTCCCGAAATCGGTGTTGCCTCCACCAAGGCCTACACCTCCCAGTTCGTCTGCATGGTCATGTTTGCGCTGTCGCTTAGCGAGGACAGGGCATCAAAGCAGCACAGGCGCGAGGAGATCATGGAGGGTCTCGGCCAGGTATCGGACCAGTTCCGTCAAATCCTCAAGCTCGACCAGAGCATCAAGGAGCTTTGCCAGAAGTTCAAGAACCAGAAGTCGCTTCTGCTCCTCGGCCGTGGCGCCCAACACGCCACTGCCCTCGAAGGTGCCCTGAAGATCAAGGAAATCTCCTACCTTCACTGCGAGGCTGTCATGTCTGGTGAGCTCAAGCACGGTGTGCTTGCGCTGGTTGACGAGAACCTCCCCATCGTCATGATCCTGACCCGTGACGACATTTTCGCCAAGTCTCTCAACGCCTACCAACAGGTCATCGCCCGTGGCGGTCGTCCCATCATCATCTGCAACGAGAACGACGAGGAGTTCCCCGCAGACAAGACGGAGAAGATCGAGGTGCCTCGCACCGTTGACGCTCTGCAGGGTCTCCTCAACGTCATTCCCCTCCAGCTGATGGCCTACTGGCTGGCCGTTGGCGAGGGTCTGAACGTCGACTTCCCCAGGAACCTGGCAAAGTCCGTCACCGTCGAGTAAGCATGCCGACGGTGGCCAGACGGAGCCGGAATAGAGGAAAAGGCGTACGGAAAAAGCGTTTGTGAATGGTCATGCTCAGCTGGATATGGGCCCCTCGGACAGCATGGGTTTTGCTGACTTCGGATTGTATTGTATGGTTCTCTTTTTGCATTGGATTAGGGATGGAGAGGAAAACGCAGTGAGGAGGCAGATACCAGGCTGTGTGAGGAAAGGAAATAACGCGCCATTACAGTAGATGAGACTACTGGTAGATGAGGCCACTTGATGTAGTAATACGATCGACGAGTTTCAAGCATAAGATTTCCCTGCTCCATTGGTGAAGTGGATCATGATTGTAGTTATCACATGCAGAAGGTGTGGACTCGAAGGAAGACGACGGGACGAATTGAGTCGAGGGGCATTTCTGGTCCATGCGTGCTGCGCGCTCCCCGCCGGCGGCCGCGCTTGCTCATCGCGGGGCTGATGCATCGTACCTGTCCAATCCTCGTTTGTTTGCTCAACACCTCTCACACATCCCGCCACATACAATTCTTGCATCAATTCAGCCCTTCGAAATACCCGTTATCGTTCGCACCGACATCTCTGCAACCTACTCAATCATGGCGCCACTTAAGGGACCCGGTGAAGCTCGCACTTATGACGGTAAGATGTCCACTCCCGCAAGCTCCCCTCGACTTTGCTCGCGCAACATTCTGACATCTACCATAGGCTCCAACTTGCGCATCGGCATCCTCCATGCGAGATGGAACACCAAAATCATTGATGCGCTCTTGGCCGGCGCAAAGAAGGAGCTGGCGGCGGCTGGTGTCAAGAGCGAGAACATTGTCATTCAGGATGTGCCAGGGAGCTATGAGCTGCCATTCGCTGTGCAGCGGTATGTCGCCGGAGCTTGTGCTATCCAATGCTTCACCTAGAGGGCTGGATACGAGAGACTGACTGCGGATTTGCAACAGGATGTATGCTTCTTCCCAGATCCAGGCCTCTTCATCGTCTGGCGGCGGCGCTCTTGTCAGCGCCGCAACCGACCTGCTTGGAGCCTCGTCCTCCCAAACCGACCTGACCACCCTCGCCTCGTCCAAGGGCGACAAAGCCTCGACCGCTCCCTTCGATGCCATCATCGCCATCGGCGTCCTCATCAAGGGCGAGACGATGCACTTTGAATACATTGCCGATGCGGTCAGCCACGGCCTGATGCGCGTGCAGCTCGACTCGAACGTGCCGGTTGTGTTTGGTCTCTTGACGGTGCTGAACGAGCAGCAAGGACTCTACAGGGCAGGCATCGCGGGCAATGGCACTGAGGGTCACAATCACGGCGAGGACTGGGGTAAGGCAGCTGTAGAGCTGGCCGTGAAGAGGCGGGGCTGGGCTGAGGGCAAGTTTGAGGAGTAGAGATGGACACCGGAGCAAAATAAATCGTGTCTGATGCTGGCACTGGTGGACGAGCTACAGTATTTGGATAGCATCGTGTTGGGAGCATTGAATTTCAATTCAAGACGTGAAAGGTCTACAGAAACTTGACGGGCTCAGCGGGAAGCCAGCGGTACAAACCATCTGGTCTCGATGTCCACCAGGAGGCGTGCATAAAGCATGGCCAGCACGAAGTCCTCAGCCCAGAGCCACGGGACACTGATACTATGCCGTCGCTCGCCGAGACCGTTCACATCCTTTGTTGTTTCATTCCTTGCCTAACTTCCCAAATCCGAAAGCAGGGATGGCGCGCTAATTGACGCGCAGTATGCCGGAGTGTCAAACAATGCCCAACTATTCAGCTACTTCCCAAGCGCAAGATCTTGTCTTTAGCAATGTTGTAGCAATCCAAAGGTCCGCGGTTGACGCCCCGATTCCGTCTTGGAAGTTAGCGGCCGGCAGAGTTGCTGGTACCCAGGCACGGCACCAAGGGCTCACGTGAGCGCATCCTGCTGTAGCCCAATGCACGTCTTGATGTCAAATATATCTTCAGATGGTTCGATGCGATGCTCGAAGCATGATGGGGTTCGTCAAATATGCGCGGCGTAGCGTTATGTGGTCGAGAATCGGGTGCGCAGGGTATAACACATCAATCGTCGACTGCGGATATGCGCAAGCTGCATCAATATCATTGAAGCTCAGATAAAGCCGAAATGCGCGCAACAACATGTGTAGTTGAATCTGAAGGCGTCCGAGGTGGTCATTGACGAGTTGTTGTCGAGGTCTTGGGCATGGAGGAGACGGACCAGATTGCGCTGGCTGAACCAAGGGGAGGCCGCGCTAATCCTCAGTTGCCAAAACGTTCGACCTCCCCGCCGCCACGACACCATACCGACCTTCTCCTCTGTCCACGGGTGCTGCTCTCTGCCGTAGCCTGTTTTGCGTCAGACGAGGGCAAATCTTTCTTTTCGCTCCATCCACACCCACTCGGCGCCTCCGAGGGAACCTCGAGTCAGCGATCAGCCTCTCGTGTGCATTTCGCGCTCGACCTTGCCGCGTCTCCAACCCTCGCGCTCAACACTTACTGCCGCTGCCACGGCTCGGGTCCCATCCTCATCTCCATCGTCCGCTAATATCCAACACCCCCGACAGCGCGATGGTTGCACAGTGGGCCGGTTCGTGGTGAAATGTCTCGCGCGTCAGCGGGCTTTGCGGACTTCTTCCCTAATGCGCCTTCGGTTTTGAAGGACAAGCGCAAGAAGCCTTCACCAGGATCTCACCAGGGCGACGGAGAAACGGATCCCTCGCGATCTCCCTTTCAACCGGACGCAGACGAAAGCGCCAGCCATTCCCCAGCTGGGCGGCACAAGAACGAAAGCGCAGGTGCCAAGAGGTACCAACACCAACAACCTCAAGAAGACGATGAGGAATCGCAACAAGCTGAATCTGGCGACCCACTGATTGGCGTCGGCTCGGCAAGTTCACTCTCCAGTGCCACTTCCTCAGTCTTCAGCTCCCACAACACAAGCCGGCAGACGATGTCATATCCAGGGACGAATTCTTCCATTCACGCCCTTACACCTCTTACAAATACCGAATCCTCGCCTCCAGAAAAGGCACATAGTCCTAGACCACCGAAGAGCTCCATCGAGCCAATGTCTTCGACGCACGTTGCCGCATTGAGCGCGCCGCCGCCGGCTGCTTCACGGGATCCTGCTACGACCGATGCGATCACGCCAGCAACCACACCTCCCCAATCTCGGAGACAAGCAAGACCAGGCCCTGGAGAAGACAAAGGTTTCACGACCGTCTACGACCCTCATCTCGACCCAAAACTCTCAAAAGATGATAAACACAAGCGCAAGGCGGCTCACCGACCAATACCTCGAGATGTACGTTCGGTTGCCTTGTTTCCGCATACTTGCATACTATAATCTGTGGAGTAATTCTGGTCGTGTACCTGGCTAATGCTATTGATTGAGTAGGACACCGCGGCACCCCCAGATCCTCGTCTGGCTATAGCCGGGTACACGACCGGAGCCCACAGCGCAACGCGGGCGGTGAATAAGGCCAAGCTTAGACTTGCGCCTTACAACGTAAAGCCGTACGCTACCGACAAGAACACCGTTGGTCCTGGTCCATCAACGCGCATTCTCGTCACAGGCCTCGACCCGTTCACGCCTGAAACGCAAATTCGCACGACCTTTGGCAGCTATGGAGAGATTGCCGAGTTTGACAATAAGATTGATCCCGCGACTGGGAGCTTTCTCGGCATATGCTCAATTCGTTACAGAGATAGCAAGCCACTGCGAGGGCAACCAGTTCCTGCTGCTACCTCGGCAAAATTGGCTGTGGAGCAAGGCAATGGCCAGAGAATCCAGCTTCGTCAGATCAAAGTCGAGCTGGATCGTGAAGGACGTCGCTGCAAGAGGCTGGTCGACGATGTAGTCAAGCGTGCTAGGGCAAAAGAGCAAAAGGAAGAGGCAGCCACGGCAAAAGTTGCGCCTCCAGCGACTCCCAGCACACCCGCCGTCGTTCCCTCGTCCGAACCACCACCAAACGCACCCAAAGGACCCTCCGGCAAGGGCGCGAGGCCGCCCTTCGCTGCGCCTTACCCCGGAATCGCCCAGAAGCCGATGCGCCCTGAGCATGCTCTTCTCGAAAAAGAGCCCATCGTCGATTCGATTTCACGAAAACCGTACATTTTCATTGCACACTGCTACGTCCCGGTTCTCGGCACAACGATACCCCATTTGAAGAAGCGGTTAAAGATGTACGCCTGGACGGAGGTGCGCCTGGATCGGACAGGTTACTACATAATTTTCGAGGACTCCAAGCGTGGCCAGGACGAGTGCTACCGCTGCTTTGTTGGATGCAACATGCAGGCGCTATTCACTTACGTCATGAACATGGAATGCAACAAATATGGTAACCCGAACTACGTTCGTAGTCCAAGCCCGGAGCGTGTTCTGGCCGAGAAGCGTCAAAAGGAGATTGAACAGGAGATCCGACGGGAGGAAGAGATGGATCTCGAGGAAGAGAAGAGGGAGCGCGCGGATAATTTGGACCCGGTGAGAGCCGCACGCGAGAAGTTGGAGACGGAGCTGGTGGAGCAAGTAATGAGCGACATCAAGACCAGGATTGCTGCACACGCAATCTACGACTTCCTGGATCCAGCACGACATACCCAGAAGCGAAAGGAGATGGGTATTCGGGAACCTACGACCACGGAGACAAAGGCTCCAGCCATGATTTTCAGCACGGTGGACAATTTTGTTCCTCACAAGAAGTTTGGCAAGAACAAATCATTGCGCAAGAGTCTAGCACACAACTTTGGTCACGGCCCACGAGGCCGCAAGGGCCAGGAGGTGAATGCTTTCGCAGACGAACGCCGCAGAAAGCCGCCGCCGAAAAAGCCTGGCCACGCCGCCTTTAGGAATCTGCATCGGCAAATGCAGAGCTTCGAAGACGAAGACTCCGACGATGAACAGAGCACCTTTACAAAGGACACGGAGGAGCAGGACAGCAGATCCATCAGTCGGCTGTCTTCGGCGGCGCCAGAGGACGAAGACGAAATCATCCAGCTGCGGCCATCCAAGCGTCGGAAGCTTGAGCCTTTGTGGAGCGACGACTCGGATGCGCAAGCCCGCAAACTGTTTCCCCATCTTGTCAACAAGGATCCTGGTGAGATGGCAGATGGCGAGCTTGACCAAGTCGTCCACGCGTTTCCTCACACTTCTGAAATCTTTAAACGCTGCAAGAAGGAGCTCAAGTACCGCAAGATCATACGCGACGCCGAAACCATGTTTGCCGAGGACGAAGAAGAGTCTAGAGCCGGCAGTGTGCTTCCATCTACCGAAGCAGCGACGACACCCGATCGCTTCGAAGAAGAGGCTGTCGTGGAAACTCCAGAACCCGAGGCTCAGCTGGCCAAGAAGAAGCCTTCTAAAACGAAAAAGAAGTCTAAGAAGCAGCAGCTGGAGGAAGAGGTGAAGCCCTCGCCACTCAAATCGGAGGTTGAAGAAGTCGTCGCAGACGAGCCGGAGCCTGAACCTGTCGAAGAGCCAAAGAAGCCGGCTCTCGTTCTTGAGGATCTTCCCCGTGACCCGATCTGGGGTGTCTCGATTGATCACCCGCGACCCACGATTGAGGAGAAGCTGGACTACGTCTTTGACATTGATGGAGTCCAGCACACCATCAAGGACGCTGAGGATCTCACATTCCTTGCAGTGGCGCTCGAGAATGTACGACAATCTTCTGTCAGCGACATCAATCTTTTTGCCTTCAAGGAGAAGCTTGTCAAGAAGCTCAACACTGGCTTCGAAGGCGTTTCTTACAAGGAAGTCAAGATTGAGGAATACTACAAGCCCAATCCGACTGGATGCGCAAGGACAGAGGGTGTCAAGAAGATTCTGGAGGCAGAAAAGTCAAAATACCTTCCTCACCGTATTCGCGTTCAAAAGGCACGGGAAGAGCGCGAGGCACTGGCAAAGAGCAATCCTGCCGCAGCCGCTGCTATGATGGCCAAAGCAGCAGCAGCAAGCAAACCAGCCCCAGTAACAAACTCGCGGTCTACTCGTGTCAACAACCGTCGTTTGGTCAACGAGATCAGTACCCAGAAACAAGCACTATCTTCCGATGGCGATCAAATCTCTATTCGCTTCAATCAGCTCAAGAAGCGCAAGAAGCTCGTCAAGTTCGACCGATCTGCCATTCACAACTGGGGTCTCTACGCGCAGGAAGACATTTCTGCCAACGATATGATCATCGAGTACGTGGGAGAAAAGGTCCGCCAAAAGGTCGCCGACATGAGAGAATACAAGTACGACAAGCAAGGCGTTGGCAGCAGCTACCTCTTCCGGATAGATGAGGACACAGTCATCGATGCCACCAAAAAGGGTGGCATTGCGAGATTCATCAACCACAGCTGTACGCCCAACTGCACGGCAAAGATTATCAAGGTTGATGGCACAAAACGAATCGTCATCTACGCCCTGAGGGATATCAAGATGAGTAAGTTTTACCCAGCTTGACGCTCGAGATTTGGATACTGACAAGCGTAGACGAGGAACTTACATACGACTACAAGTTCGAACGCGAACTTGGTAGCGATGACCGCATCCCCTGTCTCTGTGGATCAGTGAATTGCAAGGGCTTCCTCAATTAGTCTCCATCCCTTGGGTCTTGTGCCAGTGCTTGCTGCTGCGCATCTTCTCGAAACCACTCACACTCCTGCTGCCGAGCACACTGAATTTCGGGAACAAGCGCGTCTGCTTTGGGCCCGGCGCCCCCTTGCCGTAGCTTCGTCTGATTTTCAATCTTCAATGCGTGTGACCACAACACTTTTTTTCTGCTTCATTGATGCGACTTAATTCTCTTTTTGATTCTTTGATTGAAACAAAACGGGGTGGAAAAGTCTGCATTGGATGCGGCGCATACTCCAAGGGGGCTCTTGGGGAGGTTGCGCGAGAGGCGACACACAGCAGCCCAACCCCGTAATGGATTCCGGAGGTTTACTGTCATGGGGAGCGATGGCAAGCACACTGGCCTGCCTTGTCTTGTTTCAGTAGTAGGTACACATTGGAGAGCAGAGGACAAACGAAAAAAACAAGGCGACGGAGGCGGCAAGGACCAGGCCTGACGGGGACGATCTCCCGCGCGCACATCAATCAGCCTTATCATTAGAGAAATGACGTTGTTGTGCGTGTCCTGGGGCGGTCGCGACCTGTAGTTTTTGTACAAATTAGATACCGCTGGAGACGAGATGATGGAATGCCAATGGATGCGGCCAGAGATGTTTGGTCGGCACCTCGATCTTTTGTTGGTTGGCTCTTCGAAATTGAAGCTTGAGCCTTTGACTCGATCCTTTCCAGATGCTATCGAATGCACAAGGTTTCCCTCTTTGAGTTCCATGGCCGAACGACGGCCCGACTCCTTGATAGTGGCTTCGTCTCTCACCTGCTTTCGCGTCTCATTCGTGTCACGGCGTCCTTCTTCATCCCACATCCTCGCCATTATCCTCCTATCGCCAACCATGCCATTCGACACCCAGCCAGAATCAGCCCTGGCAGCGTCTCCTCCGCAGCCATCGCCCACCGACATCTCAACCCACAAATCCGACATCCGCGCACAAATCTGGCGCCAACTGCGCGCCGTCGCCTTCCCGGACTCGCGCTTCGACTTCGACTTTTCCTCCTTCATCGCCGACTTTGACGGCTCGCCTGCGGCCACGGACCGGCTCACTTCTCTGCCTGCCTACAAGCGCGCACGTACGGTCTTCGTCGCGCCGGACAATTGTCTCGAGCAATTGCGGCATGGGGCGTTGCGCGACGGGAAAAAGGTACTCGTCACGACGTACGGGATCCGGCGCGGGTTCTGGCTGCTGGAGCCGGAGAGGATTGGCGAGGGGAGGTGGGAGTACGCGGCGACGTTGGACGGGATGGAGCGCGTGGGACGGCGGGTTGGGTTGGCGGAGATGATGGCGCTAGTGGAGAAGGAGAAGGAGAAGGGGGTGGGGACCGGCGTGGTCGATCTCCTCGTCACCGGCACCGGCACCATCAACAGCAGCGGCGTGCGCTTCGGCAAGGGCCATGGCTTCTTTGATCTCGAGTGGGCGCTGCTGTATTCGATTGGCGCTGTCAATGTCGACACACCTGCTGTTGCGGTCGTCCATGACTGTCAGATCGTGCCGGATGATGTGCCCCTGACTCCGGACGTGTTTGATACGGTGGTTGATTTTGTCGTCACGCCGACGAGAACGCTGGAAGTGGAAAGTCCGCAGAAGCCGACGGTGGGGATCCTGTGGGAGAGGTTGCAGGAGGGCATGTTAGAGGGAATACCGCCATTACAAGAGTTGAGGGACTTGATGTGGCAGAAGGGGTGCGAGAGGAGTGTGGAGTTGAGGAATTGAAAGGCAGGTCTATGGTGGGTTGCCAAAGAAACAATATCAACTCCAAGGCGGGCAGGGTCACTTGAATGCTCCCTGTAGCAAACCTACTCGGTGTTTAACCATCTAAGTCCTTGGACGCTTGGGCGCTCGAATGCTCTCTGTATGTGTACGTGTACGTGTACATCTTTACTGATATATGCTGTACGTACTAAACCAGGCAACTTTGGAACCAAACCTTGGGGTTGGTCTCTCCTTCTTCTCTCACTGGAGTCCCAGCTCATTAACGTCATGCGAGCGCAAAGCACTGAGTGACGTCAGTCTGCTGAGCGTGGACGAACACGTCTGGTGCACTGCCCTGCTGATTACGGCAGTCAAGGCTCCAATGCTAGATGCGTCCCTATGAAAAGCATCGCCTTGACCTCTCCACCCGATGAATTAATCCATAGTCGATAATCGACTCATGTCCATCTTCTGGCACCAAGCGAAAGGACACTGTCTGCTCCAGGTTTTCTTGCCAATTAAGCCGACAAAACCTCCATAGCGACAAGAGATTTGCTTTGATGACAACACTACAGAGTAATGGTGAGTCCCACATTCAGCATCTCAACGACGTTCCACATCATCCTCATCCTTTCAGAATCTCATCATGTTGAGCCGTCAGTCAACAGTCAGCCAGTCCACCAATCCTCTGAGAACTTGGGAACACCTTCCCCGACTTCCCACCAGTCCAGTGGAATTGACAAAGCCATTTACGCGGTACTGCTTGCAGGTAAGGCGATAGATGCTGATCTTGAAAGTTTGAAGGCGGAGGACTCGCGAGAGTTTTATACACGAGGAAGAAGCAGTTGAGGGGAATGGCGCAAGGGCATGTGACAGGGTCGGAGTGAATCGAGCCATGCCATGCGGGCGTTCGGTCCACATGATTAGGCTGCGTGTCATAGCTACTCGCTGCATCTTTTTGGTCTCGCTGGGCAGGGGACTGACTGTAAGGGCATAAAAGCATCTCTACCTCCTCACTCCTGCATCAGCCAAAGCAGTGCGCATGAGTCAACTCGGATACCTGCTCCTGGTTTTGAAGGACAGGTCTGAGTTGAACAGGACATCAGTGACTCCGTCTCTCTCGTTCCTCTCTTTTTGTGCACATAAAATCATCTTGGCCGTCACTTCTCAAATCTTGATTTGCCCCCTGAAGAGCATTTATCCAAGCTGTGGAATCAGGAAATCCACACTAAGGTAATCTCCTTCATCACACCAAAATGCCGCCCTTCTCCTTAGCAATCTAGTCTCGGTATAAAAGGCGCAACGAAACCATCCTACAGCTTTCCTCTGTATGCGGGATAATTGATATACTTTGTCTAGTGCCAAAAGTCATGATAGCCTCGACACGCCTGAGGCAACATTAGCTGTGGATGGATGCGCTTGTGAGTTGTATCCGCAGGCAAGAGTGACCGCATTTATAGCACAAAAAACAGCTCGGGGTAAGACGTAAGTTGAGCGCGGGACCTGCTAGCAGACGACGACGTTAGGGCATGACGTCTTTGCTGAGCTGGCCAGGCTCAACTACGCGTGAATCCAATGATTGAGAGCCTTGGTTGTGAATGTGGGACTTACGGACTTGCCGACAAATGTCTGTTGGTCCATGTAAGCCAAGGGTC
This sequence comes from Phyllosticta capitalensis, assembly GCF_038381095.1. Classification (NCBI taxonomy): domain Eukaryota; kingdom Fungi; phylum Ascomycota; class Dothideomycetes; order Botryosphaeriales; family Phyllostictaceae; genus Phyllosticta; species Phyllosticta capitalensis. The sequence continues at coordinate 1,892,244 of NW_027117440.1, forward strand.
AAGGCAAGGTCCGTCTGCATGAGAATTTCAGTTGGCTGGCTTTTCGAAGGTGATGAGAGAAGCGTAAGAGCAGTGTTCTTCATAAGTCTACAATAATTAGCCCAAATCGAATCATCCCTATCCGTACACCCGGCCGAAATCAAGGGGACCGCATCTTTGGGTTGAAGAGAGAAAAAGGAGGCTGCAGCATGCTACAACGTCAAAGCGTCATGACGACAGTTGTGAATAAGTAGCAAAAGCCAGGGGCTACAAGTCCCTTTACAAAGCTTCATGGGAAGGGTCGCGCAGGCACCCTGGCGTTCCAAAGCTCCTCTGTTGCCCAAATTTCCGAGTAGAGAAACTCCAAAAAAGCAGTCCAACGCCAACCAATGTTTAGCTAATCCTGACACACACCGGCAGCCGCTTCTTCGCTTAAGTTGTTTCAGCCGTTGGTCGTTGTTCAATCCGTGAGTCTGTCTTTATTTCCCTGAACACCTGCATCCAACCAGTCTTTCATTATTCACACCTTGTCATCATGGAAGTAGAAGCTGATGTCGCGCGGGCGCTGCGTGTTGCGTCGCACAAAGTCGTCGTCACCTGGCGGCCGCTCGGCCTGCGTGTTGCCAGCCAGCATGCTCTGTAGGCTCATGCACACGCTCTGGACATTGTGGACCGGCGACCAGCCTTGTTTGTCTAGTAGATCGAGGCAGATGATGCCGTTGCTGTAGATGTGCGGGTGCAGGGGAATCTCGATCGAAAGGGAAGGTACGCGGGCGAAGACGACTTCGGGGGCTTCTAATAAGCGAGATCAGTTAGCTTGGACAAGGCTCTGGTGTCTCGAAAGGACGTGTCCGCGATGGGGCGAGCGTACCGATGGGGTATGAGTTGCTGAAGCGGAACTTGAGGCGGTAGGTCTGTCCTGCGTAGATGGGGTGGCTTTCGTCCAGCACGGCAATGTCCATGAGCCATTCTTGAAAGTTCTCGGCCTCGACCAGTGTGATGCCAGGAGGTAAGCCTTCTTGAATCTGCAAGTTTCCAATGTCAGCACTGTCCGACGCTCGTTGGGCTTGGATCAGCAGTGGTGTGTATCTAGCTCGTTGGTCCTTTGATCGAAAGTAGTCGACGTGGAAGCGAGAGGGGCGGGTCGAAGTAGAGCAACAGCTCTTCTGAGGGCCGAGAGGCAGCAACGGGTTTTAGGGAAGTGGAGAGGCTTACTTTGGTGAGCTCCTGGAAAAGGCGTCAGTAAGGTTTCAGTAAGAACAAAGAAGGAGCATGTCCAAGGGGACAAGGCTTACCTTGGCGAGCCTCTTGGAAGCAAGCATGATGTTGGTGTGTTAATACGGGGAGGAGGAGGAGGGTGCGGGAGCCTTGCGGTCAACGAGTCGAGAGATCAGCCCAGATCTCGCCGGGACTGGCGGGATTCCGTCGAAGTCTAGGAGCAGCAGGGTGGAGGGAAAGATGGAGCGTGAACTGCCCACGGTAAAGGTTTGCAGGTGGCAGAGCGGGAGCTATGGGGATGACAGCGACGGTGGTAAAGTTAATGTTGCTGGTAGGAGAGCTGGGGGGAGAGGCTCCAATGGAAGCTTAAACAAGCTGCGGCAGATGCGCACGACCAACGTAGGGCTGATGACGTCCGTGCGTGCCTGGGGAATCCATCTGCAGTGCACCTCATCCCCGCATCACGTGTGCTACACCATGCTGAATTCTTGATAGAGACGAGCCAGGAAGAAAGTCGCTGTCCGTAATCAAAACTAGTACTGCCGTGATCGAAATCATTACTGTCGGGACCCTCTCTGTCCATAAGGATCCGCACGACCCATGTTTCGCATACCAATCCGAGATTCTCTTCCCTGTATCCCAGGTGCCCAGGTTGGCCAATCAAAGTCAAATTTTGGTACTATTCCCATGCCAACACTTTCGAATGCCACAGGTCTTGGAACTCATACCAACAAAACGAAAAAGACCGTAAAAGTTTTGGCGACATCGCTAGTCAAATGAAGTAAGCGCGACTTTGCACCAAACGCCGCCCGCCCCTGCCATAATCAAAGAGAAAGAAAATGTGGTCTCTTGCGAGATATGTCATCAAGTCCGCTCTCTACATCAAGTAGACTGTCGTCTTTGATCAAGACGTGATCAATCTACGAGCGGAACATGCCCTTTTGAAAGCTGTCAATGCCAATGTCATTGGCCTTGCCTTGCACCGCCGGAACAGGTTGTTGCTCCTTGGCCTCAGGTACCTTTGCTGCGGTTGCCGATGTCATGGTCTGCGTGCGGCTCCCACTACCGCTACTGGTCATGGTTTGCGCGCGGCTGTGGATTGGACTCCCAGCCTGACTCGCGCTCTGAATCTGCGCTGGTACCTTCCTCTGAATCGGCTCGAGGTAGGGACTGGGGAGATATCCCATGCGGCCATCTCTGGCACGGCAGCGCCACCATTCCGACGGGTTTCCAAGCGGATCCGTCTTGCTAATGATTGCAACAAGATCACCTTTCTTGACGGCCAGGTCAACGCCCTGGACAGCGTTGGAGTTGGAGTCGGGAGTAAAGTCGTAAACGACGCGGCAGAACTCGCACTTGCTGGGGTCGAGCTGCTCCTCTGGGGCCACAAGCTGGCCGTTGGCCTCCAGCCGGCGGCGCTCTTCCTCTTCTTGGGACCGCGCCATGGCCTTGATCAGTTTGCCCATGAGGTAGGGCAGGCCGAACACAGCCAGCATGAAGATGATGAATGGCTTCTTGGATGGGCGCGCGGGCGCAGGAGAGCCATCTGGATTGCGACCTGTGAATGACGCAAAATTGGACGGGGTGAGTTCCTTGGACGATGCAGGCGGAGGTCGGCCGGTGAGTTTTGCAATGGCGGTTCGGAACCACCGCATGAGCGTGAAGATACCGAGTACGGATCCAAGGGTCTGCCTCAAGTTGCCAAACTGCTCGGCAACAGACACCATCGCTGCGCATTGTCAGAGGCTATACACTTGGTCGCAAATGATCTGACTTACCGAAAAACGACGAGTGTGTCGCCATATACGTGCTCTCCAACATTTGCGCAAAACCGCCAAACGCACCGACGATGCTTTCGATCATCTGGAACGTCGCCGCCGTGCTCTGACTGAAGGACTGAGTCAAACCCTGGGGGTTGTTTGGATCTCCGGGCATGCCTCCCATGCCGCCATACATGCCGCCTCCCATTCCGTATCCTCCGTATCCTCCACCGTACATGCCACTGCCATACATGGAGCCCATGGTCCCCATGGAGCCGTAGCCGCCATATCCTCCATATCCACCCATGCGCGAGTACGGGGACGAGTAAGAGCTGTACGAGGAACCATATCCATACGGGCGATTCGCGTTCATGTTCATGCTAGAGTAGGCCGACGCGTTTTGGTTGACGGACGAGGCAAGAGAGTTTGGTCGCGAGGGCAGAGCGGGTGGTTCAGACGACGAGACGGCATTCGCGGTGCCAGCAACGGCGGGACCGCCGCTCGAGATTGGCGCTGTGCCTGAGAAGGAGTTAGTCGAGCCAAAGGATGATTTTGAGTCGACGCTTTGGACCCCGCTCTTGTTGTGATTCCCAACGACAGGCCGTCGCACTGCAGGTAGGCGGATGGGTGGCGGGAACGTACCGGTCGAAGTGCCTCCCGCTCCTGATCTTTCCCAGGGCTTCGGAGGGGAAGCCATCTCCTCTCAGCGACGAGCAGGTGTGTCTGACATGCGTCTTGAGACAAAGAGGACTTGAATATGGGGTGGGTGGAACGAGACGCACGGAGGGTGATGCGGTGATGTCAAAGAAGCGTTGGTAAGTCAAGCGGAGGTGCCGACGGTAATCAAGGCGCCCGAGCGGGCCTAGGCAAATAAGCGAGCACGAGACAAGTCCCCAGCCGCAAGTCTCGACCGCAAGTTTGAGCCAAAAACTCTGCCAAAATTCCAGGGACAGAAGCAAAGAATAGAAATCTGGTCGGGATGCTGCCTGAGGGTAGGTGAGCACGGATTTATAGATTGTTTGCAACTTCAGCATACAGCAGTGTCGAAGCGTTGATGTAAACGGCCGTCGTGTGGGCCTTATGCTCGCGGCCGAAAGCCTGTGCCTCGGCTATCCGCAACTTACCAAGACCACCGCCTCGTTCACGATGCGCATCGCGGGGACAGCAAATTATTCTGTAGAAGTCGTTGAATTGGTACATTACTGGAAGATGGCTAGCCACGGCCTCACCAGCCCGAATTTGATGAAGCTACTGTACAATGTCCTCCGCAGGCACGGGAAAATGATTAGAAAGCAAACCACGTCGATCAGACCCGCTGATGGGTATCCGCTCATGTCGCTCGTCGTCGTCGTGTATAGAAGCCAGAACTGCAAGCCTTGCGCCAGACGTCCCCTGCGCTCAGAGAATGACTTAAACCTTTTGAAACGCCAGAATCCTCCACCGGTCAAGTGCCAGTGGTCCAGCGGCCTGCGATATGCAATCCTTATTTACAAAGCGAAGAGAATGGAGCTGATGCAGGTGAATGTCGCTCACGCGGCAACTTCGAAGACGGCGAGTTTGCCTTCGATATTGATGATCGTCTCGTCGTCGGAGCCCATGATGGACGAGAGGAGATCCTGTGTAAGGCTGTCTGGAGCGACGGTGTTGGGTTCAACAACTTTGAGGACCATCTTGTCCTCATCCATGATGACCCAAGCAGACATCCAGCTATCGGTGGGGCGTTTGATGTAATGCGAGTCTCCTCCACTGAAGCCGGACTTGCCGTGAATGGTTGACTTGAGCCGGTAGTTGCCGGGATTCATGATTTCGAAAAAGTCAATCTCGCCGCAGCCACTTTCGTGGCAATTGCATCCATACTGGTTCGTCATAACTCGGGAGTTGAGAGACCAAATGGCGGGCATATTGTCTGCGACGTATTTACTCGCCATCTCTCCAACGGTCGCGTGCGTGCCAGTGTCAGGCATCAGAAACTCGAAAAAGAAGGCCTTCTTGGTGCCGCCATATCCATCTGCAAAATTAGCACGACGAGCAAATGCGATGGCAATACGAGAACTTACGATAAGCTTTGTCGCCCTCCTTGAAGTATGGGCATTCTGTGCCGATGTCTTCGGAACAGGGCTTGTCGGTATTGATGAACATTTCGCCGGCGTTCTTGAGCTCGCCATTGAACAGGGTTGGCTCATTTGCAGAGCTGGTACCATCAGGTCCAGCGTATGAAATGGAATTGGTCCAATCCGGGTGGGTTAAGAACGTGAGGCCTTCTTTGACTCTGACTTCGGAGTTGTAGTAAGAAACTCTGTCCCAAGCTTGGCATGTACCCGAGGGTGCAGGCTTCGGCTGAACAGACGGTGGGAATTCGGGAGGTGGAGGAGGTGGAGGAAGTGGAAACGAAGTAGGGCTGGCCGATGGACTGCTCACAGCAGGAGGCTGAACAGCAGGAGGCTCAGGAGCAGGAGGCTGAGGCGCGGGAGTGCCGCCGTAGGTGTTAATCCAGGAGACCAACTCGCCGTCAATTTCAGCGACAACCACGTCGCCAAGGCCGCGCTTCTTTTTCTCAGCTTCATCATGAAGATGCTGGTGGGCGTGGTGCGCGTGGTGGTTGTGACGACGCTCATGCGCAGCGGCATGCGATCGCTTGTTGAGGCTGGATCCCTGGCAGGTGGCATTGAGGACGTACGCGGCAAACTGGCGAATTTTGAGGGGACCTCGGAGGATGATGGTTATCTAGCCAAGGGGGTCAGTCACGGAGATGTTGCGCGTTGTAGGAAGGTGCAAACCTCTTCATTGTAGGGTGCAAGTGGGCCGCTATATGGAATGTCGATGAAGTCCACGCACGAGTCCGAACCTTCAATAAGAGAAGGAGTCTTGTATGTGCCAGAGCCGGAGATATTGACGTATTTGATCGTGTTGACAGCGGGCTCGCAGTAGTAGTTTCCCGACTCATCCATGGCAGCATCAGCGCAGCCATTGCGCATAGCGCCAGTGATGGAGAGGTGCGCAAAGAGCGCAAGAAGAAAAAGGGGTATATTCATGTTGGCGACGGGGCGAAAAGGGGTAAGGGGTGTTTGAACGTCGCCGAGAGAATTCTGATCGATCAGAAGAGAGGAACGCGGACGTGGTGGTGAAGATGGAGAGAGGATCGTGGTGTTGCAAGAGGCAGGAACTGGTAGGCAACCAGAGACCGGATAAAATTCGGCGATTTACCGCAGCGGGATGTAAATGAGCGACCGTCTGCAGAGTAGCAAAAACGAATGACTTGGTGAGGGGAAAGTGTGAGAGAAAAAGAGACAGTGATGGAGTTGATATGCCGGCCGGCGACCATTACGGCCACATCAGGCCTAGCCAGGCACGGAGCACCGATCAAAGCCGCTACCCGCGCCGCCAATCACCCCGCTCCCCGCGGTGTGCCAATCCATTGCCAACACCAACCCCAAGAGTTGCCGTGTTGCCAGTGTCTCATGCTCCGCCACATCTGGTTGGCTGGCTTGTTGTTTCATCAAAACTTCGCTGACTCTGTGCCCCTAATCTTGCTGTCACACGCAACTCTAGGGTACCTGGACGTTCCCTCCCCCTAGGTGGTACCTGCACAGTGCCACGGCGTAGAAACGACTGAATCCGCACGCTTGCGCAGGAGCAAACAAGCAGCCTCCTGGGGATGTTGACAGTGTTCCATGCTCTTCGGCCCAGGCCGCCGAGGTTCTTATTCATGATTTCCAAATTGGGATCGTCTCCTGTCCTATGGGACTGTCAGTTGCCCCCTACTCCTCGATCTTTGAGGGTTCCCCGGTTCTGAATAGCATCCAGATCCCTTCTACTCATGCTTACTCTTGCATCACCTCTCACGCCATCTTGTGATGAGCGGTTGACTAGTAGTCTCGATTGGCTATGGAGGGAATGTGGTTGGATCGGGCACAGCCATAACTTCCAATTGCTCAGCTGCCTTTTCCTCAGCCGAGTTGGGCGGAGCGGGCCTAGGTGGCTGGGCATTCGTTGGCAAACCTCAGAAAGCTGTGCTACCAGCGTGATCAACGGCGCCTTTCAGGCCGGCCACGTCTGGCGGCTGGCCTGTGAACGGCTTTCAATGCGCGGCCGCGACACACTGGACACGATGCGTTCGGGGAAGACACTTGTGTTGCCCAAGTCGGGATGCCGACTGCACTGACACCACAACGATAGGCAACGCTCCTGGCTGATCGAGGCTAGCAAACATTAGCGATAGCTGCTATCAACAAGGGCCGGAACGACAACATAGACGGACAGGCTTTTTTGTTCGGGTATAGGTCCGGTGCGATATTGGTTTTCTGTGAAGATATTCAGGGGTCTTCGATTTTGATGTCTTGGCCGGCGTCTTCACGGTCTGGGCAGACTGGTGAACGTCCGCATGGGCTCCTCAACGGTCTCGCCACAGTGTTTCGCAGCAATTGAGCGGAATGCAGAATCAAGACGAGATAGACATTTTGAAACTAAAAGTGCAGGTGGGTTGTACAAGATGTCCAGGAAATGATGCATTACAAGCAGCTGGACGTGACCACAAAAAAACAAAGTCCGGGGGCCAAGACGGCAGTCTTCCACGGCGGCCAAAGATATCGTGCGCGCCAGACAATGGTTCCTCAATTGTGTTGCCAAACCTGCTAACTTGATGTCAGCAAAAGTGCGCTGAACAATGGGTACAACTTCAAAAAGCGAGTCGAAGGAAATTTTCAGAAGTCCTTAGAGATCATCGAAGCAAGCAGCTCTTCCCGCAGGAAGAGACCACAGGCTCCTAGCAGTAGAGGTGCCAGTTTGAACTTTATGGATGTTTGCTCATCACAAAGGGGAGAATCGGGGAAGATATGGAAGAGATGGAAGAGACGTACCTCGAATGTGGTGCCTGTAGAGGCTGGCTGCTGTTAGCAATCGCGGGTCGTTGTCCTTGTTTCTGTCGCCCTTTCCATTTCAGTCCTGCTCAAGCAAAGAACGGCGCATGTGTTCTTTGCGTGCGGCGTGATGGATGCAGCATTTGTTGTGGATGTTGAAGAGAGGCCGGGGTTGACGAAGTGCTGTCTTTGAAAACTCAGCGTGGTGCCTGAGTGGTGCCGTTAAGCGAGGGCCGGGGGCCGCCGCCCACGACGGGCCATCTGAGGTCGAACTTCCACCTTCGCTCTCCAGTACGACATCTTCGACCGCCGAATCTAACCACCACACAGTCAACATGGGTCGCCTTCACTCCAAGGTACGAAGATCCTTTCATCGATTCAGCGGACAAATTCTCTCGGAACAACGGTGCTGACGAGCGTGGGAATTTTGCAGGGCAAGGGCATTTCGTCCTCCGCCATCCCGTACTCCAGGTAATTTTGACACCACGGCTCGCTTTCGATTACGACCAAGGACAACATCGCTAACACCGCGAAGGAGCGTTCCTGCGTGGTTGAAGACCACCCCCGACCAGGTATGACGAACCTCTGCGACATGTTGGATATCGAGGCACTTGGTGTTCTGTCGAGCAAAATTGGCGGCTCTCATCCCGGCCACCCACACGCGCAATTTCGAACCCCCCTCCCAGCACCGGTTGCGAGGGAATCTACAAGGGAATCATCCGGCTGCGAGGTTCGAGATTTGGGGACATTGAACCCGCCGATATTGTTGCTCGCAGGACACCAAGATGTCCTGCATACCGGAATCATGTCTTTTGCCAAAAATGACGGTCGGCGCTGACAGCCAATCTCCAGGTTGTTGACCAGATCTGCAAGCTCGCCAGGAAGGGTGCCACTCCTTCCCAGGTATGTGGATGAGATTCCCCAGATTCGAAAAAGCTAAGCTCATACCCTACTTTCAGATCGGCATCATCCTCCGTGACTCCCACGGTGTTGCCCAGGTCAAGGTCGTCACCGGTAACAAGATCCTCCGCATCCTCAAGTCCAACGGCCTTGCTCCCGAGATCCCCGAGGACCTGTACATGCTTATCAAGAAGGTGCGCACAACAAACTCGAATCCAACAGCGCCCGCTTTTCTAACGCCCTACACAGGCTGTCCAAGTCCGCAAGCACCTGTCCACCAACCGCAAGGACAAGGACGGCAAGTTCCGCCTCATTCTGATCGAGTCCCGTATCCACCGTCTCTCGCGCTACTACAAGACCGTCGGTGTCCTCCCCCCCACCTGGAGGTACGAGAGCGCCACCGCCTCCACCCTTGTCTCGTAAGCGACTCAGGATGTGGTTGCTGTGTGGGTTTTGATGGGAGCTGGCTGGACGTTATGGGAAAAAAGGGAATACCCTCTGGCGTGATCGGCGACCATGAGCATTGGTGGGAACGTGGTGTCCTAGAGGCTCTACGGCCGGGTTATCATGACCACCAATTGAGATGACTCGAATTGCATTGTTTCTGGTTCTGGGCATGTGATGTTTCCGATTTCAAGTTTGATTGACCATTTTGAACGCCGCCGCTATGCAAGATGTAGTCGAGGATACCATTAAATCCACATTCATCCCCCTACGTTCTCCAAACGCCCAAGACCTTGCTCGACTTCTCGACTCCTAGCCCGAGCTCGCGCCGTTGCCAGCGCCTGTGCCCTCGACCTCTTTACTCTTCTCCGCCAGGAATTTAGACAGCCATTCTAGCGGCTTCTCGGGCCTGTCCTCGAGTTAGCAAACAGGAACTCGCAAAAGCATCCGGACAACTCACTCAACTGCCACAAGCTTCTTCATAGCCTCAAGCAAATGTGGCGTGACGTGGGTGTTCAAGTACACGCGTGTGGGAGCGCCATGCGGCAACGCTTCGCGCGGGAGCTGCTGCTGTTGCGCCTGTTGTCCCGGACGTGGCGAGCCGGTGCGCGTCGCGCTATCAGCGCGATGATCGCGAGGCGGCATTGTGGGCGCTGTTGATGTAGGCGTCGAGGCGGAGGTTGCAGGAGCGGCGAGTGGAATAGTCGTGGAAGCGGACTGCGCGGGTGGTGGTGAGGTTGTGGGCGCGGCGGCAGAGGGTACAGCTGCTTGCGGTGACGGCGGTTGCGCCTGAAACTGGGTAGGAGGCGTGGAGGTAGCGGTCGTGGTGGTGTTGGTTGGAGTGTCGATTGAGGTTGAAGTCGTAGCTGTGTTTTGCGCCGGCGGTACATTTGCTGGAGCGAGGTTTGACTGTGGGTGAATTGATTAGTCGTCCAATTGGGGATCGAGTGATGACCTGTGCCTACCTCGACGGGCTCTTCCTTCATCTCAACGTCCATGCTGTCTGCGGTGCCATTTGTCGCGGGTGCTTCTTGCGGCATGGGCGCGTCAGGAAGCTGGCCCTCCAGGTGTTGTGCTTCTCCATTTCCGTGATTTGCGGGCGCAGTTGGTTCGGACATCTTCACAATGATATACAAGACGCGTAGTGAAGTGGGCGTGTGCGATAAAGCAGCGTGTTCCTTGAGATGGAAGGAAACTCGATGCACTTTGCGCAGAAGACGCGGACCTGGAGAATCCTGGTCAAAGCTCTCGAGCCGGCAATTATTCGGCATCAGGAATGACGCTAAATTCACAACTCCATCGAGACCTAAATCAGACCTTTTCTCTCCTCTATTCCCAGAACTGTTCGACTGACAAAATAATCGCAAGCATGAAGCCCGTGGCAACTTGAACTGGAGACCCTGAGACTCCGCTCTCCCTTCAGCGAGCGACAGGTCGCGGAAACCTAACACTGGCTATTGAAGCCCCCGTCTTAGCTGTCAATTGTTCAAGAACGTCCCACCGAGAACCCGACAAATCCAAATCTTCGCGCTTGATGATATCAACGTATGCAATGTCATCCAGCTCGTCCCATTCTGCGAGTTCTGGGCACTCTATGAACCTTTTCAAATGGGTTTTGAAAGCCTCTGCAAACACTGCGCATTCTTCCGGGTCCATTGGGTTAGTCTCGAATTTGGGCGATTCCTCTGCGAAATCCAGAGTTATTCGATTGAACGCAGCAAGCTTGTCGCAATTATTGAGCCGAGCGACTTCGTCGACCCACGGATGAATCTCTCGAAACAGTACCTTGGGACCATAGAGCCGGGCGTACTTTCTCATATTTCCAGGATATCCTATATCCAGCCGCAGCTGTGTCAAATGCCGCAGCTTGGTCAACGTATGGGCCCAGAGATTGATTCCAGACGAATGTCGAGAAGGAATCATCATCAAGAGCAATGTGAGATGACGAAGATGGCAACATGACCTCTCACCGACTATTGCCAGAAAATAAGCGAGACGAGATCCCGAGAGGTTGAAATTATTCTCTTTGTAAAAGATTGCTATGGCCTCTTCATATACTTGTCTGCTGACAGTAAGAAGACCAAAGGTGAATGTTGGCGGCTGTGACTTATCCTCGGCGATCGTTGGACAGAGTTCGACGCGATTTGGAACGAGAAGGCGGTAAATTTCGTCGCGGAGCTCTCGTGGCAGGTCTAGGAATCTGAAAGACTGGGATTTGGGAGAGGCATCATCGCTCACGACCTCCGAATGACACTGCAAACTGTCCTGTTTGAAGGCCGATTAGCGTTTGCTGGGCCCGAACTGAAAGTGAGTGGATTCGTCCGCGTATTGGATTGGTGAAATGGCAAAGGACCAAATGGGACCTACCATTCGTCGCCTAACAGCAAGGCCTTTGCCGGATGGACTCTTCATGTTGAATGCTACTTGAGCGGAGGTGGTACAACTCTCCTGCTTGTCGTCAGTCGGCCAGACTTCGAACATCAATGAGAGCGGGGTCTCTTACCACCGCTTCCGAATCCTCTGCGCTTTGAGAACCAATTCTGTCGCCGCATTCGACGTTTTCATCCCAACCGTGGTCCATGGATAAAAGCTATCAATGGGCAAAGAGCGACGGATGCGCTCGCGGCAGAGTCCTTAGGACAAGAATCTGAAGTAGATATGAAGTACGAGAAGGTTGGGGTTTGACATTTTAAAGGGTATCTGCGCGGGTCCTCATGGAAGGCAGTTGATTGGACTCGCCTACATGGGTCATCCAGGACGCTCGAACTTGATTGCAATGGAACCCTTCCGGCTTGACGCCAAAACCCAAAGATCCCCGCCATCCTATACAGTCCCTTTTCGGCTATTATAGAGAGACAAGGTGAAATTGACCAGATCAATCCATTAAAGCCATTCTTTCCCTTTCCAAGTATTCTCTTATCGCTTGCCGGAATCGATCATCAACATCCCCACAATGCTCGCTCCCAGGAATGTAGTACCTGGCTGAAAGCACGTTCAATCCGGCAAATGCATTGCCCCGTAGCCGCGCAACTCCGTCCAACCACCCCGAAAGGACCAGGGGGAAATGTGCCACACCAACATATTGGCAGAAGTCTTCGTAGGTCGCGTGGTCAAAAGTGAACAGTAGATGGGTCAATTGCGGCAGCCTCCATAGATGTTCACTTAGAGCAAGAAGTGAATCGTCGTCGTCAATGGACAAGGGGATTTCGAGACGACGGAGCCGACGGAGGCTTTTCTCGCTCAAGCCTTGCCACAATTCGGGGAGTTGGACGTTTAAAAAAAGAAACGTATTTTCGCCATAAAGGACATCCATAGCCTCTTCGTGGACCTGTTTGCTGACAGTCAGGAGCGCTGGTGTCAACGTTGACGTTGGATCATCTCGTGAGACAGCGTCGATAAGCACGATTGGTTCGTCGCTAGTCGTCGCAAACCGGTATATCCTATTCCGCAACTCACGCGGCAGCTCGAGGAACCTGGTGAATTGATACTGGGTTTTGACGTACAGGGCATGATGTCCAATCCTTGGGCCTTCGCTCACGCGGCCCTGAAGAATGATCAGTAGGCCTGGACAGGTTGCTTGGATCTCTGGCTTACGTTGCTGACGACCTCCAATGGATAAGTGGACGACAAACGAATGTCAAGGGTGTTTTGGTTCGGTTGCTGTGGTGCGCTCTAACCTAACGTCAGAAAATTTTTCTCGTGTGACACGACGGAGAAGCCTCAACTGGAGAGAGCGAAGGAGCACTGTCGAGAGAATCAGGGGTGCCAGGAGGTAGCTTTTGCAACAGGTCGTCTAGGGCTGCCCCGAGCCACTCTCTGCGGCCTGTTCCCTCACGAGGACAGTCGTCGACAATGTGCTCCAGCGCATCGATGAGGCAATTCCGCTTTTCTTGTCGCTCGCGGCTACTGCAAGCTCGCTGCTGCTGTTGCACATCGAAGTCGGACTTTTGAACTCATCAGCATTGAAACTTTGGCAATTGGATCAGACAGCGCACCACTACTCCTAATTGCACTTTGTGGTCAACATCGTCGAGCCAACGGTACATTCTGTGCCTAGGCGCCATTGGTCGAGACATCGTTGTGGTTTTTTGGAAGCAAAAGACCGTAAAGCCTTGCAAAGTCGTTGTTGACGGGGGGCAGTGTGCACTGTGGAGGGTGCATCTCATCTCTCTTCCCGGTTGGCGGCGGGCGGTAGCGAGACTAACCTGAATTGGCAAGGATTACATCTGTGTGTACATCATGGTCACTTGGGCCCGACAGATGGGCTACTGCGTGCGTCCGAAAAGACGAGAATCTGCGTTGGCTACTGTACCTGCAGCAGTTGTTGTTATTTTCCTGGACACATGAGTTGCCTCGCAGTTCCTCTGGCCCCAAGGATCTTTTTGACCTCACATCACAGTGGGTCGCAAAAGGATTGGCAACTCGGAGGCAGCGCGGGGTGCTTGGATAAATGCTCCCCGTGGCTATCTTTTTGCATGCTTGACGTCCAATTCCTTAAGTATCGAGGTATTTGATCACTCCTTGACACACATCTTCGTGGGGCTAACTCGCCGCCAAACAACCAAGTCTGAGAACACAACTCAAGGGACTACTCAACCACCCCGACCCAGAGTTGGCATGTCTTTTGCGACCCACCGTGATACTTCGAAGCCTCTATTGAGCTCGGCTTTTGCGCATCGGCTTTTCGTTCTCGAAGCTGCGATTATTCATAAGATTTGTCCAAATTGGGATCTCGTTGTCCATGTTAAATCATGAAGAAAATGGAATTCTACAAATTCTGAGACAGACTCCATCTCGACTGAGGGAAGAAAGTCATCGCCAACCACAAGCTCCGACTTGTCCTCAAGTGCATCGTTCCATCAATCTTTTCAAAGCTTGCAGAAAATCCTTTTCTTCTTCATCTGCTGGCCTCGACGGCGTGCCAACGGGAAAAAATTTGCACGATATCAATTTCAAAGCAGCGAACTTGTCACCGCGAAGCTTCGCCACCTCGAGAACCCAAGGTCGAATTTTTGAAAATATATCCTCCACCCATGGAAGCTCAGTACGGAAGTAGCAAAATTCGAAGGTGCATTTGTAGAATTCCAAGTGGAGATGGTTTAAGCGGGCCAATCGGTCTAGATGAACATCTATATATTCATCAATATAAAGACTGGGCGAAAACAAATCGTCGCAGTATTCAATGACCTCTTGAGTTTCAACGTCCTCGAAGACCTTCAAATGGATGCAACGAAGATGGCGACTAGCCTTGTCACCGTAACGGTCCAAAAACTGTGTGATGGTCCACCCCGGTATTGCGAATGTATTATTGCTCCAGAGCACCGGAACTGACTCTTCGTATACTTGTTTGCTGACTGTTAGAAGCCCCGGAGTAAGTGTTCCACATTCAAAGTGCGAGGTGGTGCGACAGCATAAGTAGTCGAAATTGATGCTCGAGTCCCCTGTTATTGCAAAGCCGTAGATTCTGTCCCTCAGTTCTCGTGCCAGGTCCAGGAACATTGGGAATGAATAGTGAGACTGGATGCTCAGGACATTGTACCCGATCCTTGGACCGTGGGATACACGGGCCTCCGAAGTATTAGATCAAGCATGAATCGAATCTCCATCGACTTACAACATCGACGACCTCCAGCGGGTGATGAGATGATAGGGTGAGCTCATGACTGTTTCCGGATATCTGTTGCTAGTAGCAGTAGTCAGCATCGAGTAGTTCGCCTTCACTGGACGCAAGACTCAACTGGAAGCTTTGTGAAAAGGTCTCCAAAAGATCTTGCGAGCTCTGGTTGGTTTTCCAGAATCTCTTCGAGTGTCGCACCAAGCCATTCTTTGCAATCAGATGTACGACGCGGGTATCCTTCCAGGGCTTGCACCAACATGTCCAAGAACCGCGTTCGACTGTCGGCTCGCTCTTGCAAGCTCATCGGCCTCCGTTCGCTAATGTGGAAGTTGGGCTTTGCAAATCAGTCAGCATTCCTGCTTCTTTGATGAGGCTGGACTGAACCACTTACCACGACGCCACGCTGCACCTTTTCTTTTTCTTCGTCTTCAGATGTGTCCATGATCAAGATGACTCAACAGAGCAACCCCGAGCGCTGTTGCAGACGAAGATGGAGCAACAAAACCAGAGCGGAAGGTTGGAAAGGTTGTTGACGGATAGGGAAACTTGCGGGCACCTGTGAGATATTTATGTTGCTAACGTCGACAGGAAGCGTTGGTCTGCAAGGATCATCCTGAATCTTGGAGGCCTGGGATGGCAGAGTTAACCTTTGGGTTCGCGCACTTCACGGAATTCTTTTTGGGCATTCGCGTGGAACATCAGTGATATCAATTCCTGGTCTTCTGCTTAGTCAATTTGGGAAGTCAATTTGTCAAATGGCTTGACGGTACCTGAGTCGCAGCTTTCATCGCATTCTCCACTGGCGCAGAACGGAGAACCCGAAGCTTGATCTTGATATCAACTCGCAACGCCAGCAACTCGTCTAGCATCAAGCACGTGTGCACTCTAAAGACTGTCCTCCCAGGGTTGGTGTCGAGAGACCTTTGAAAGTGTTGAAATCCTAGCACTTGTGAACCATAAGCCAATGGTAAGCACTCAATTTGAATGTGTCTGGCCGGAAGTCAGAAAGCACGCCTCTACGCCTGCCGGACGCCTGAGAAGAGATTGTTCCTGCGAACGCGAGTGTCGGGCGTTCGCTCAATTAAAGCCGTTCATTTGAGGAAAACTGCCGTAGGTCCTGAAATGCTCAAGAGCTTCCCACCGAGAAACTTCCCACGGAATTTGCTTCCCTTTCACCCATTTCCGAGGGTCAGCAAAATCGTCCAACTCATCCCAGAGCGCGAGGGCTGGATCGTTGATAAACTTTCCCAAATCTGCTTGGAAACTCCCCTTAATGACCTTCAGATTCTCTTCTCTCACCCATAAACCCCTTTCAAGAATGGAATCTGCGGTGATCAGCTTGAGCACATCGTACCCTTGACCACGAAGTTGCGCAACTTCTGCAAGCCAACGACGAGCTTGCCGAAAGAAAAGCTTCGCGGCGAATATGCGATAATAGTTGAAGCAGGGCTCAATCTGGAAGACGAGTCGCAATTCCTTCAAATGAGGTAGCTTCGCCAAGCTATCACTGTGTAAAGCCAGATGCGTGCTGGGGTCTTCAGCGACCAAAGCCTCGTCATCCATCCACAACTCGAGGTGACGGATGCAGGCATGAGCATTCCCACCAAGTCTCGTGACAAAAGTTTCGAGGTGCGCACAATTTGTAGTGAAGAAGTTTTTCTCGTAAAGGATCTCGATGGCCTCGTCGTGAACTTGTTTGTTGACTGTAAGAAGTCCCGGGGTAAGTGTCTCCGGTCGAGTCTCTCCAAACTTCTTGTCCAAACTGACACCGCGACGGCCAGCTTTGTTGATGAATATTTTCGAGTCACGTTTCATGACAAACGTGTATATCATGTTCCTGATTTCCCGTGACAGTTCCAGAAATTTTGAGAACTGGGGAAAGGTCTTGATGTATAGAGCATGATATCCAGCCATCGGGCCATGGCGAATGCGCTCCTAGACACATGTTGGCCAATGTCGAATTCGGTCCCCCTTTACTTACAATGTGCGAGACCTCCAATGGCTGGCAAGACGACAAAGTAAGCCCTAGATCGTGAATTTGAGTGTTTTTCTGTTCAACCTGGCCGCAAGTTAATAAAAATACTCCATGAATGGCAATGCGGTTCCCACAGGAGATGACGTGCAACGATAATGAATAGTGTTTACATGATCGACTAAAAAACTGAACATCTCCTCGTGCGTCTTCAAACTCTGATGTTGGCGTAATTCAAAGTCATCACTCTCAGTGTGATAGCCCAAGTAGCTCCACAAATGATCCCACAGCCAAATTCTGTCGATTGTTCGCTCGTGCTTGCAGAACTCTTTGAGCTGATTTGGAGCTGTTAGCACTGATACTGAGTCTGAATTACTTCAACCTACTGCTGTCTCTAGGACTGGTTTCTCGCGTTCAACCGGCGGAGGCTCAAACCCATCATCATCAGGATCACCGTTGATGATGTAACGGGTATCCATCGGCGAAGGCAAATGACCTGTGACAGTTGGAGGTCGTGCAACTTTTCGAACAAAGAGAGAGAACCAAACGTGGTCTGAAGATCCGGACGGTATCCATTTCGTCAATCGTGGTGCCCAAGGCGGGTTTATATATCGCTCCGGTCGACGTGGGAGACACAAAGTCAACTCTGCATGGATCATCCCAGAATCTTGGACCATGTAAGAGCAAAGTCTAAACTCGTAGTTCGCGCACATGTCGACTCTCGACACTTTCTGTTGTTGCACACTGACTTGGTTGGGGAGACGCTTGATGGTTTCAAGATGCCTTCTTACATGATCGATCCGTGTCGCTTTCGGTGATGCTGCACACCTTTGCGTAGTATCCATGTCGCTTTTGCTGAATGCGTGGAACTTGGCCTTGTAGGAAGGCTATTGATAATCGAAGCTGGAGTCATCGAATTGGCGATCTCTGATTGGTTTGGCTGGCCCATTGACCAAGCAGATGGTAAAGTCAGAGCTTACGACGGTTTTGTCCCTGCTGTGGTTCAGATATCAGCGCACTCCAACCAATGGCGCAGAGCGTGGAGCGCGGGACTCGGAAGGTCGAGCTTAAGGTTAGCTTGCGTTTCTTTCTTTCGCTGAGCTCCTGGCGCTCGGATTGGTGGTGGCATATCCTTCTCAACGGCCGAAGACATGATAGTTGCACACAGAAAACCTCCTATGCAGTTGCAGACGTGGAATGCGTAGAAACTTTGAAGCTGATTGTTGGAATCCATATTTGGCACACTCAAATAGTCGAATGTCCGTAGATCTCACCCGTCCCTCCGCAGAACTGCCCCCCAAGCAACGGTCGCGAGGTGACCTCTACCTCGCATCTGCCAGAAGCGGCGGGAGTTTGGCGAAGCCCGAATCCAAATAGTCGGTGGCGAAGCAAACATCCACTCCAAAACGAGAAGCACGCACGGCGCTTGAAAGGTCAGATGTGAGACCTCAATAAAGAAGAGAATCCGTGTCTCAACCGCCAGGGCCTTACACCGTTAACCCCGAGACAGGGCTGATGAAACGGAGACCATGTGGATTCAAGATACGCGGAGCCGCCTGGCGTGGTGACAAGAACAAGATGGTCGACTCCGGGAACCAGCTCACTCACGACCTCGGATTCCTGGAGGAATGAGGATGGAATGAAATTTCGGTATACGCATGCTGCGCTACTGAGCCTCCGACCTCGTAATCAGACATCGATATTGTCCTCGGGGTTTCGAATGGCATCCTTGAGAACCTGGGGCATTGTTAGCTTTACGAAGAAAGAGTGGGTCAGAATACGCACTTCGTTCAGTCTCCTTTTGAGCTCGGGCAGTCTATCGCTCTTGATGACCAGGGTCTCGTCGTCAAGGTCCTCGATGATGAAGTCGTTGCGCTCCGAGTCAATCTTGACGATGATGGTCTTGATGGACTCGTCGCACTGGACGAGGACACCTGTGAATGAGTCAGCGAACCGTTTGGAGGCGTTGATGGCTGCTGCTTTTTTGCAAACCGGGGAAAGCTCGTGGCATGGTGGTGAAGAATGGGGACTGAGGCAGGACGGGGGGCAACACGGGAGAGGTACCTCGCAAGGCTCTGGGCATGGCGGCGGCTGGTGCGACGATCAGAAAGTCGTGATGATGCTGTGGGGAGTGGATCCGGTAGGATCTCCGGCGCAGGCCCAGGGCTGGAAATGACAGGACGTGCTGCAGAGAGGTTCACGTCTCTCCCCCAGACAAAGTCCAAAGAGGCAAGATCAGAGGAAGCGGTGGGGGCGGGCCGGGGAGAGCGAAGCGGGAGAGACAGCGATCCTGAAGGACGAGCAGCTGGAGGCACAGGAGTCGTCAGGAACAGGAATGGCAGCTTTGATTGAGGCGTATTGAGCGTCGTGGTTGGGTGGTGCAGAGAGTCAAGTCGGTGGTGACGACGTTCCAAGGCCGCCCGGGTCGCGGGCCCCAAAAATAATCTTGGGGGCATCCAGAACACCGAACAGCAACGGGCATATCATCAGGGCTCTCTTCTTGAGCAGCACCGCCTCAATCCACACCTCTCTCATCATTCCATTCTTTTTCGTCCTGCGCCTGTGCTTCCCGTCGTGATCCGTTCAACCTCTCGTTTCAACTCGTTCAGGTCCCTTTGAGTTGCTTGCCTGTCTCTTGCCTGCGCCTGCCTGCTTGCCTACTCTTGCCGCCACATTCCCTCCCACACCTCTCGACATCTCCTTCCCTCTCACCAACCTCCAGTCTTTACCAGCTCGCAGTCAATTACCATGACAAGATGAAGCCCAATGGCCGCCCGCCCAGCCTTCGTCGCCGCTCCATCTCCATCATCCCGGACCAATCGCACTGCTTCCGCCAGCGGCACCATGCCCTGCGACACCCGTCAACCTCCCAGGGTCCTCTGAGCCTTGCCCTCCTCTGGACCCTTTTTCCCACCAAATCGCTCGCTCGACCGCATCCCCAACCGCAAGATTCTGGTGCGCCGCCGCCATCCGATGGCAGCTCGGGGAGCAGCTCCAACTCGAGCTCCGGCTCATCCTATTCGAGCTCCTCGCTGCTCAACCTCTACTTCCTCTTCATCGCCATCGCCATCCTACTCCTCCTAGTCGCTCTCTTCCTACTGCATCGCCGTAAGAAGCGCCGCAAAGCATTCCTCCGCGACTCGTCCAACCAAGCCCTTGCCCAGGACATTCACGGCAACCAGTACGCGCCCGGCGGAAACCCCAATGCTGTCCCGCTAAACCGCACGCCCTGGCGCTGGCTCAATGGCAACGGCCGCCCGCCCGTCACTCGCCATGAAGAGGGCTTCAACGAGCACGGCGAGGCCCCGCCTCCATACGGCGCACCGCCTGGTAACATCACGCCACCCGCAACAGCTGCCACTCCTGGCGGACCTGGCTTGCATCCAGCGGGGGGTTACTGGGCTCCAGGACCGCCGGTTGTCGTACCAGGTGCCATTCCCATGCGGCCGCTGTCGAGAGACTCGCAGGGCAGGAAGCCGCCCGAGTATGAAGACAGTGGCCCCGAGGGCGCGCACAGCGCGAACAGCTCGACGGGGAATCTGATGAGAGGGCAGCAACCACAGCAGCCGCGGTACTTTTAGATGATTGGACGCTCCCGCCGCGATGGTGGTGTGGATGGATAAGAAATCGAAGGAACGGACATTACGGAATGAGGTTAGGAATGGGTACCGGTATGGTTATGGGACAGGACCAGGAATGTGAACAGGGACCTCTTCTTTCGGACATATTTATCTTCTTGGCTGGCGGGCATTGCATCTGCACAGAATCAACCGTACTTCAGCATCCTTTTCTACAATGGACGGGGATCATCAGTGAGAGAAAATGAAGCGAGACCGTCATCGAGCGCTGTTACTTCCTTGAGCCGCATACGGTGATTTCCCCCTTTCCTTCCACTCTGGCGCTACTAGTCGTAGAAAGGACGGGCGTATAATGGGCGGATTGGAGATTATTTTCTCAGTCATCCAAATGAGACTAGACAGAGAATCTAGCGTTTGGTACTTGAACGTAAAGACGTGTCCTGGGAGGCGAATCAATGAGATTTGCGGCAGTGACGGGACGAAAAGCCAGCCAGCTACACGTGTTAACCGACCTCAGACCAAATGCAGCTGAGCACTTCGCTCTACTCCAGGGAGCGGACTTCAATTAACGCGAAATGTGAGAGAACCAACGACGAGTGCGAACAAAAAGCAACCCGCCTAAGTGACCACCTGCGCTCGCGGGTCGTCCTCGTCCATCCTGGGAAGGGCATCGTAGAAGTGTAGATGGTCATTGGAGAGGTGGAGATAAACACAGGAGCTTCTGCCATCTTTGAGACGTGCATGTACACGTGGGGGAGTGTTGAAGACGAAGACGGAGACGAGGATGAGGACAAAACTTTGAGCCCTCTCAAAACTAAGTAGAGACAAGTTCTCGTCTCAAAGTGGATAGCAACAGGTCGTTCCAGATCTCGTACCTATTCACTCAGAGACGGAGGCTACGCGCTACGTCTAGTTTTCTCCATCTGCTTTGAGACGGTATCTATGGACGATTAAAGTTACAGATGCTTCCACTTTGGGTTCGCTCAAAAGGGCAATGGCGATGCAACTTTGCGCGTCTGGAGATGTGCGTCTCGAGCCAGGTCCACTCCAGGTCTTGTCCGTTCCTCCTGCCTTTCGAGACCGAAATCAAAGGTGTTTGAGAGTAAAGGCATTGCCGTTCTTGGTTGCCCAAAAGGGAATACAGTTTACAACATTGAACGTCGGTGGAAGCTTTGTTGTCTCTAGAGGTGTGCAGATGGAGACGAGTGGATGGAGACGAGTGGGCGGAGACAAGTGAGCGAGGACGAGTGGGCGGAGACAAGTGAGCGAGGACGAGTGGATTGAGACCAGTGGGCGGAGACGCATGGATGAGGATGAGTGGATTGGGACGAGTGTACTCCGAGACGAGTGTACCCAGAGACGAGTGTACCTAAAGACAAGTGTGCTTGAAGATCTACACTGGGTTTAAGTACCCAAGGGCTGGGGACCCTACGATCGACCAGGACTGGCTTGAAAGGAGACCGAGACAGAATAGGACAGGACCTTGAATCGTCTCTGAGTATATGGAGATACATCTGTCGTGATTAAACCGAGACACACCTACCAAGCTGAATGGGCCAACGCCTTCTTCGCGCTCCTGATATTCGAAGGCCGGCGAGCGTTATTTACAGTCAGCCGATCGTATGATGCTGGAGCTGCTACTGCTGCGACAGCACCTTCTCTTTCCATCCCCCCGTTTGGGCTGACTCTGCTTAGCAACCAAAGCAGAACATGCTTGGCAGCGCTGTGGTGAGCTCTGAGGAAAATAAGACGGGGTTGGAATCTGCAAGGCCGGCTATTCTTTGATTGCCATTGCCATCCGCTTGTGCGTTTGTCTCTAACAGTTTCAACATCAGTATAGGCAACTTGACACCCGTGTCTTTGTTTATTCAAGCTACCGCGAACGCAAGTTGGACAGCGTGGGAAAATCAGACATGGTTAGAGACCTGGCACCATTAAGACTACGAAAGCGCCTGGCAATTTCCTCGCCTTGATTGGGAAAATTCATTTCCTTCGACATACGAAAACAAGTCCAATAGGGAAGAGAAGTGTAAATCGAAGTGCGTTGCAGCTTTGGCTACGTAGCTGAAGGAGCGGCAATGGTATGGTATTCGAAATCCGAAGGCTGAAGACGGAAAGACTGAAGGAGGTAAAGATAGTAGGGAATCAAGGAGTTTTGTGCCTCCAAAATGAGTTGTCAATGGCATCTCTTAGTAGTATGCAACTCAGACATCAGTGGAATACATCTTGACCTACCTTCTCCTCCCTGCTAGCTGTGAGTGCACGTGTCTCCTGATTGGCTCCCGCTCGTGGCGATAGCCCGATAAGAGATATTGCTCAGCTTGGTTACTCACAGGGAACCAAAGACGAGAGCTGGACTTGGAAAATCGTAAGAAGGGCGGTCTTGATGACTGAAAGCCATGGTGAGACTGCAAGACATCGTCCTATGCGTGAAATCAGTGTGGGGTTTGGGTTACCCAAGCTGCTGAAGCAGGCCAAATAACGGT
The DNA here is from genome assembly GCF_038381095.1 of Phyllosticta capitalensis. Lineage (NCBI taxonomy): Eukaryota > Fungi > Ascomycota > Dothideomycetes > Botryosphaeriales > Phyllostictaceae > Phyllosticta > Phyllosticta capitalensis. The sequence goes on from NW_027117440.1 coordinate 1,915,054, forward strand.
CCAGCTGGGCCAGCCCAGGAAGAGACAAGGATCAAAGCCGATATCTTTGGACAAGCATCTGTTTGGCGTCTTGTCATGTCTTGTCGTTGGCACATGCGTTCGCAACCTCGAGTCGTGCGAGGATCGACGACTGCCCACAGGCCAATTCTTCAACCTCGACGTTGACGACGCCGCTGAGCAAGCCACACGCATTGAGCCGGAGACAGCTGCCTGAGGACCATATCTTGACTGGACCAGCCCCAACAATGACTGCGGAATCTTCCAGACAGGGCCTGAGGGCAAAGGAAAAAAATTTTCCTCGTCCAATTGAACGACGCAAAAGCGCAGCGGCTGATAAAAGAGAGCACGCTGGGGTAGACGAGAGCTTATAAGAGCGAGTGTACGCACAAAGACGCCACGTTGGGCAGGATTCGCGCGTTCAGCACGAAGTGTTCTACGAACTGCGGGAGGACCCCTGGTTGGCAAACCTCACCACCCGCCTGGATCTGGACGCACGAACCCCACGCGACCGAGGAAACGGCACGTCCGGTGGCTGCAGAGCGAGGAGATGGGAGACGCGGGAAAGGCTTGCCAAGGGTGTCTCCTCGAGTAAGGGTTTTTTGGGCAGAGCCCGGATATCAACTCACCTCTGAGGACTGCGATTTCGGCGATGAAAAAAATGGAAAATGCTACGAGCAGAGAGATTTTGGAGTTGACGCAAAGTCTGACGAGACGGAGATTTTTACAAATCTGACATCTCGAGGACCAATGGCTGCAAAGCTGGTGTTGACAAATTTTCCGTCGAAGCGACGGCCGGTCCCGGGGCGGGAGAGCAGCGCTTCTGCAGCGAAGCATCTCCACCTGGCAGGTCGAACGCGGGGGAGGGCTTGGCGCTGGGGATGGCCTCTACCCTGGTCACGGCCAAAAAGGGAGAGTGGATTAGAAGAAAATCTGGGGAGAGAGTCGAAAATTGGTGGGAGGAGTCGCGGGAGTGCCGCAGGTCAGCGGGAGTTTGCGGGATAGTGCCGTGTTGGTGTGGAGAGGAGCGACTTGCAGGCTCCGGGGCCTTTTCGTGGAGGCGGACCGTGAGCGGCGGAGACGGCCGGGGCGAGCCTCGAGGGGTGGTCTTTAAAGCAGACGCCTCCCCCCGAATGATGCAGCATATGCCGTCCTTTGACACACGGCGCAGAAAAACCACGCACAGAATTTTCACATCCTTGATGTTGGGGACTTTGGGGCGATGATCTTGCACTCTTGCGAAAAGCAGTGCGCTGCAAACTCGGACCTGAGGTGGCTCGTGGGCCTCTCACCAGGTACCGGTAAGGTCTCTGGGGACGCCACTCTGGGCCAGTGGCCCGTATGGCGGCGGCCCCCTTTTAGAACTGGCGGCGGTCTCGTCCAGACTGCTGAGAAACGAAAAGCTGGATAGGAGGCGCAAAAGGAAAAGGGGTCGAGGGTCTCGCGATGGCGATGCTGCTGACGGTGGCGTGTACAGCGGTGGTAGTGTCTTGATCCCGGAACGGCAGGCAAGATACAGGGCGGATTCGGGGAAAGTCTTGAGCGTCTTGGCCGACAGTAGCCGAAAAGCCGTTGTTCTTAGTTGGATCAGTTACCCCATCGCCGTCGGCTGGCGGCTTTCATTGGCCGAGGGTTCGTGATAAGCCCCTGCGCTTGGCAACTGAGCCCGACGTCGCAGTCTTGAAGAAGTGACTCCAAAAAACATGCTGGGCCTAGTCGCCTCGTGCTGTGGGCCTGGCACCGCCCTGGGCTTGCTGGCTTGCCGACGATGCGGCCAGTGCGCGCCCGCTCCATGGTGTTGACCGCGACGGCTGCTGATGGTTGACCAGAGTCTCACGGCCGCCGCCTCCCACGCCCAGCTCCACGGATGCTGCCCGACTCGCCTGGCCAACGTCCCGCCTGCATGGAGCATCCGATGAATGCGAGGGGTTCGCAAGTGTCCTGCATGGAAGGATGGATGGGATGTGGGATGGATGCATCCAAAGTCGTTATCGTCTAGGCAGTAGGGTCGTCTTCGGCTGCCGTGGCGCGGGCTGACACGGACCCAATAACCGTCTGGGAAAAGGCGCAGAGAGGCTGAGAGGGTTGTGCTTGTGCTTGTGCGTGGTGATGATGGGCTTTGTCTCTTTTGCAGCAGATGCGGGGCTATTCTGGGAACTGCACTGCGCAATGCTCATGAGACGGCGGCCGCTATGGTCGACTATCAAACTGGGCATGCTGCAGGTCCCAGTCTCTCAGAGAAGTTGAAGTCTCGACGAAAACAGTGTGCAGACCCCGATAGATAGCGCAGGCCACGCGATGGGACCGACAAATAGCAAAACGGCCATTGGCGGGCATGCCGGCGGAGCGGGCGAGGTCGATTCAACAATGGGCGGATGTCTAGCCCGAAGCCCTGGAAACATGCGTGCATGTGTGGATCCTGGTCGGTTGCTGGTGGGCACTGGGCGGGTCGTTCAGGTCGTGGGTGCTGCTGAACAAGCGGAACCCTGACGCCGCCCAAAGACTGACGAGACTGCCGTGAGTCCTTAAAATATCGTCCGCCCCAAGCATTTTCCGGTTGCATTCATCCATTCTACCTTTCCATCCCTCCATCCGTCCACCCGTACTCCTCCCGTCCATCTCCCAGGACATCATCTCACGCGACAACCTCCATCCATCCCTCGTCTCACCCCATTGAACTCCATCCAACCTCCGCACATTCGTCAACATGGTAAGTTGGTGCCCAGCCAAGCTCCCCCGCGCGCCGCTAACTCTATCCCTCCAGAGCGAAGCAACTCTCGTCTCCAACACGGCCAACGTGAGCACTCACTGGCGTAGCGAGGATTGATGCGTCCTTGCAGCGTGCTAATATATCCATTCAGCTTGAGAAGTACCTCAGGTTGCCGCAAAAGGGCTCCGTCATCGCCGAGTACGTCTGGATTGACGGCAGCAACAACGTCCGTTCAAAGTGCAAGGTGCGTCTAGTCCACTTCATTCCTTGTTTCTGCGCCATTGGCGGCGGCCAGTGCCAGCAGCAGCTCCACCAGCCCGCCGCTTATCACGCCCGCCGCCGATAAGGCTGCGCGCCACACTCGCGACGATCGACATTGCGTGTCCACCCCACACACTTGCTGATCCAAAATCCGCAGACTCTCGCCAAGAAGCCCTCGAGTGTCGAAGAACTGCCAGAATGGAACTTTGACGGCTCCTCGACTGGCCAGGCTCCGGGTGACAACTCGGATGTCTACCTGCGCCCCGTTGCCATGTACGCCGACCCCTTCCGCCTCGGCGACAACATTCTCGTCATGTGCGAGACCTGGGGCGGCGACAACAAGCCCAACGCCTACAACTTCCGCCACGACGCCGCCGTCGTAATCAAGGCCCACGAGGCTCACGAATTCTGGTTCGGTCTCGAGCAAGAGTACACCCTCCTCGACCCCTCGGGCTGGCCCTACGGCTGGCCCAAGAACGGCTTCCCTGCCCCTCAGGGTCCCTACTACTGTGGTGTTGGTACCGGCAAGGTCATGTGCCGTGACCTTGTCGAGGCTCACTACAAGGCCTGCTTGTACGCTGGTATCCAAATTTCCGGCACCAACGCCGAAGTCATGCCTGCGCAGTGGGAATACCAGGTTGGCCCGTGCGAGGGTATTGCCAGTACGTGATTGATTTTCCCCACCCCCGATTTTTGCTTTTTCTGACCCAACGCAGTGGGTGACCAGCTCTGGATGTCCCGCTTCATTCTCCACCGTGTCGCCGAGGAGTTCGGCGTCAAGGTTACCTTCAACCCCAAGCCCATCCCCGGCGACTGGAACGGTGCCGGTCTCCACACCAACGTCTCCACCAAGGAGATGCGCGCCGAGGGCGGCATCAAGCACATCGAGGCCGCCATGGAGAAGCTCGCAGCCAGGCAAAGGGAGCACATGGAGGTCTACGGCGAGGACAACCAGCTGCGCATGACTGGCAAGCACGAGACTGCCTCGTACGATAAGTTCACCTGGGGTGTCGCCAACCGTGGCGCCTCGGTTCGTGTCAACCGCGCCGTCGCTGAGGAGGGCAAGGGTTACTTCGAGGACCGCCGCCCTGCCTCCAACGCCGACCCCTACCAGATCACCGGCATTGTCGTCGAGACCCTCTGCGGCAAGGTCGAGGGTGCGGATATGACCAAGAAGGTCCGCGAGGCACCCGAGGTTGTTCAGGAGATGGTCGTCCCCGTCTCCAAGCCGTAAGGCCCTTTTCTCCTAGACCTCGATGACGATTTTGCGAGGGTTCATTTCCTTTACATCGTTCGGGCAGCTATGCCTCTGAAGCCACATGTGGTTGTACGCTGATGGACCGTCGCTACCACCACCACCATTACCAATACCCCCCAACCTCACCCCGCACACACAAATCGCTCAACTCTAATCCTCCTCTTACTGCCGCTCTCGAGCCATCCTTGGACGATTCCCCCACACCTTAGCACCTTCTCCACTTCTTGCCCTTTCTCCTTGATTTCCTCTTTTCGCGTCGCTTCTAGCTAGTGCTGCTAGTTGCCTGGGTTTAGTTTTTGATTTTCCGCCAGATGCGGATGGACGGATATGGATCGGATGGGAAAGTAGAACGGATGGACTGATCCCGAGAAGGGATGCGGCGGCGGATGAAATGAAATTTCCTCTTTGCGCTCTTCAAACTCACGCCTCTTGACTTTCTCGCGCAGAGACCTTGGACTCGTGAACAATCAACGGTGGACTTGAGGTTGCTGGGCAGCCTTGCCAATGGCACACGACGCCATCATGCCTTCCCCACACTTGCCCCTGCCGATCCCTCCCGGGCTGCCTGTCCACGTCCCGTCGTACCCGCTCTCCCGCGTCCGCTACCGCTCATGCACATCACTGCTGTCTTGTCTTAGTGTTCCACCCGTTGCCCGTGGGGTGGGTGCCGCTCGCACGCGAGCAAACCACATGGCCAGCCAGCCTGTTAACTTGGCCTAGATCTCCCACCCGCGATGAGGCTAGCTAGGTGCGGCAAGTAAGACAGTCGATGAGTGCTATACATAGATGGACGGCACTGCCACACGTGGGCGTCCGTCCGCCGGGCTGGCTGCACGAACGCTCGTCGTACCTACTCCTCCCCCCTTCCGCGCTTCCGCTCCGCTCCGCTTGCCTAAGGCGTCTGCTATCCTGTCAACTGACTCCACTGACCTCTGATTACTGGCCATTGAGTTGACAATTCAACCTATCCACCAGTCCATCAGTCCACTACCCGCCCAACGTCAACCCCCTCATCCGCCGGGCAACCACCTCAACCACCATCATCAACGGTGCTCTACCCGACACCCACCAATATCCCACCCAATCACTCCCACCGACTGCCCTTCCTTCTCCCACTCACAGCACGCCTTACAAACCCAACCTGCGCCATTGGCCCTCTCCTCTTCTCTCCCGTCCCCCTCGAAATACGTTGCTGACTTCGCACTCGCATTCGGAATCGCGGCAGCGCTCCCGCTCCCGCTCGCCGTTCGCCGTTCACCCCGGCCGGCCGACCGACCGGCCACGCACCGGCAGTTCGTCCCTGTTCTTTACTTTTTACCTGTTTTTCTTTTCCTTCCCCGGCGCGCCTGATGGCCTGCCTAGTGGATGGGTCGGTTGGCCTAATGGGGTTTGTCGATCCTCCACTTCACCGCACGGAGAGTGAGTAAGGCGAGGAGGGAGTGCGGTGAGAGATGGCGCGCTCTTCGATCCGGTTTGGGACGTGGCTGGGAAGGGTGTTTGTGCCGCCAGCCGGCCCTTTTTGGAGGGGTTTGGTTCTTGGGGGGGCGCGGGTCCGGGGATCGGGGGCTGATTGTCATGGTGAGGAGATGGTTTGGATGGGTGTGGACTGCAGTGGAGGGGTATTACTGGCGGGCTGGCTTGATGGTCGAATAGAAGATGATGAATGTGACGAGAGTGGAAGGCTATGTAGGTATGGGTGGAAGTAAATGTTGCTGAGCGCTTGACACTGATCACGGAATGAGTGGTTGGGAAGCGTTCGAGTCCCAATATCAAGAAGAGGGTGCTTGGCGAACAGTCGAGGAGCTGTGCGTTGGAACTGTCACAGTGACATTCCTCCCACACACGCGCTTCTCTACAGTAATCACTTCATTCTTCATAATAACAGTACTCACAAGCCACTCGTACGTCCAGTTCCTCCACGTCGGCTTCATAAATCTCATTTCTAACCCATGTCAATCTCCGGCGTCTCTTCATCACTTGGGACGCTTGAAAGATCCAGATCTGAGCTCGTCTGAAAGTCGACGATTACTGGTCCTGCGGAAGGCTCAGAGACGAGGTTCTTCGGGCGCGAGGGACGTTGGTCGGATGAGACATTTGCGTCTACAGGCAAAGAGTGAGCGACGTACACAAAGGAGGGAAAGGAGGGAGCCAGGGGGAGAAGGGACACGTACCGTCTTCGATCCATCCTGCCAACATCAACAACGCGCTCTCACTGTCCCTCAGAACTTCCTCCGCATTGCGATCACCTCGGCCTTGATTTCTGCCCCTTGCTCTCCCACTTATCTTGCCAGCTTCAATCTTGTCCCGCCTCGCTTTCACGCCCCCTACAACCGCCTCGACCCAGCTCCTTCGCCAGGTAATGTCCGGAAGCGAGACCTGCACGATAGAGCGCAGCAAGAAGCTGACCTTGGCGTTGTCACTGACCTTTGGCGACGAAGCGGCGATGGGCAGGAAAAAGACCTCCCATTCATCTTGGCTGGGGGCGACGTGGTCGAACGCCGGCGGGGAGTTGGCGACGAGCGGGAGCAAAGTGTTGGCAGCGAGGATGCAAAAGGTCGCAGGAGGAAGATGCGCTGCCAGAGCGGACACCATCGTCGTGAATGAGGCGATTGGGAGGGGCCGCAGGTGCTCGGTGTATGTGTCGAACATTTGATGCCGGGTTGTAATGTCGTTGGGGAGAGTGAGGGTAATGTCGCTGATGAGAGAGAGGAGACGGACACGGAGCGCGAGAGCAGCTGGGGGACCAAATGGTTCAGAGACTGGAGCGGTGGCATTGTCTGGTGGCGTGGATTCCTCGGATGAGTTGATGGACACGATCGAGGCACGTCGGTCTGCTTTGGCTGCGGATCGTGAAGACTTGCGTGCTGGCGGGGTGGTCTCCTCGATCAAATCCTCATCCTCATCGGGGTCGAGAGCATCGAGATCGGCCAAATCGCCCGTCTTAAAATCCGCAACATTGATCGTCTCGGCAGTCTTCGCTTTTGCACGCTCACGAAGTTCGTCTTTGAACACCTCCTTGAACTCAGCGAGAGGTTTCTCGCTACCGTCGGCGAGGATGGCGCGAAGTATGCGTCTCCTTGAAGACAGAGCATAGGCATCGCAATTGGCCAGATGTGTAGCCATGATGCTCTGCTTCAACAACGTCAGACTGGAAACTCCCTTCTCCTCGAGCTCTTGCTTGTAAGTCTTGTGCCTGTCCTTCCAATCTTGCTCCATGATTTCGAGCATGACTTCCAGCCAAACTTGCCACCTCGACCACCTGGCCTTTTGCTTGACCGAGCAGTTGAATGCCCAGCCGACAATATGCCAAAAGTCTTCGGCGTGCGCCCAGATCCCGCCATCATTTGCAAGCGCGCTGTTCAGAGGCCTCGAATCAGCCGTGTTCTTCCCGTCGTCTCGCGAATCATTATTATGCGATTCGAAGAAGCCCCTCCTTCTACTCCGTCCCTTGTTCGAACCAGGTGCTGGGAACGTAAAAGCATTGGCGAAGCCAGCATTGATGGGGCCCACTATCCGGTTGACTGCGCGCAGGTACAACAGAGCGTCATTCGCGGCGCGTAATTTGGCGACGCTCGAAGAACGTGTTGTAGTGGAGGGGTGTACTGCGAGGGTGGCGGCGAGCTCGAAAATTTGGGTCGGAGGAATAAAGGCAGGGCGCGAATTTGAAGGCGAAGAGGCAGAGCCGCCAGAGGTCAGAAGAGATTTGAGGAGCCCGAGGCCCTCGCTGTCTTGGGAGAGTTAGATGGGAGTGAGGGCTAAGAGCGGAAGGCGCACATTGTCCAGATGCAAGGAAGATACAAGCATGGCTAGAGAGTTCGAATGACAGTTGCTTTGGCGGACGGTAGAAGTGCGGATAGTGGAGTAGCGGCTCTGCAGTGGCGGTGCGTGGAGTATGAGAGGTTGGCGGTGGGGTCAGATAGAGGGTATCGTCGCCTTCCTGGGCGGTGATGAAAGAGTTGGGCGAATCGGTAGACATGACGAGTGTGGGGGGAGAGTTGTAGATGGACGACGCGCGTGGGTTCGCGGTTCGCAGCGATATCGCGTAGGCACGTGTCAGGCGCCAGGGCGGACGGGAGCTATTCCGGTTTTGACGTAATTAACGAGCTTAAATTCTGAGGCGGCGCCTTGCGTAATCGCAGAGCTCTCCGCCTGGCGGCGGGTGACTCGCAGCCAACGACACCTGAGATAACAGCACCGCTGCATCTTGCGCATGACTGCCAGATGGTGGGGGTGACAGCAAATCATCGACTAATCCCGCGGACTTGGTTCCACTGTCAGAGCCATGTATAAGACCCTTATTCCTTTGCTTTAATCCAGCCCTGCTCCCCTTCTGTAAAGAAAAGAAAAAATCCCGTCTCTTGGCTCTCGTCAACACCATGCCGGCCGCTCTCTCTCATCTCCGCCGCATAACCCAACACAACTACACCTCGTTCAAGAATGCCCCCGTCAGCGAGCTCTCAGGCTCCCTGGGAGACCTGGGCACATTGCTGCCGCTCCTCGTCGCCATGACCCTGTCAGGTTCCATCAACCTGCCCTCGACCCTCATTTTCACCGGTCTGGCCAACATTATAACCGGCGCAATGTTTGGCATCCCGCTCCCGGTCCAGCCCATGAAAGCTATTGCCTCGATAGCCATTGCGCGGTCGTACTCGCTGCAAGAAACCGCTGCCGCTGGCCTTGGTGTCGCTGCCGTTGTATTCGTTATAAGTGTTACCGGCTTGCTGCAGTGGGTGACGCGGATTGTTCCCATTCCCGTGGTCAAAGGCATCCAGGTTGGCGCGGGCTTGTCGCTTGTGCTCTCCGCCGGTGAGAAGCTTCTCAAGCCTCTTGGATGGACGACTCCCTCGCCCGTCGACAATCTCTGCTGGGCCATCGGCGCTGCGCTTGCGCTTCTGGCCTGCACGCGCGCACCGAAAGTCCCCTACGCCATCCTCATCTTCGTCCTCGGGCTTGTCTTTGCCGGTATCCAGTTGCATGCCGCGTCTGTCGCCAGCGAGAGCACAATCATCTCGTCCATCCCAATCGTCGTGCCGTCCTGGGCAACTTTTGGCCATACGTTCGTCACGGCCTCGCTGGGCCAACTGCCGCTGACGACGCTCAACTCCATCATCGCCGTCACGCACCTGTCGGCCGACCTCCTCCCGCACGTCCCCGTCCCCTCCGTCACCGAAATTGGAACCTCCGTTGCCATTATGAACCTCGTCTCGTGCTGGTTCGGCGCGATGCCCGCGTGCCACGGCTCTGGCGGCCTCGCGGCCCAGCACCGCTTCGGCGCTCGCAGCGGCGCCTCCGTCATCATCCTGGGCTTTGCGAAACTCTTTCTCGGCATCTTCGGCGGCGATGCCTTTGTCTCCCTGCTGGCCCAGTTCCCAAAGAGTCTCCTTGGCATCATGGTGCTGGCGGCGGGCATCGAACTGGCCAAGGTTGGCGAGTCGTTGAATGCTGGCGCAAGGGATCTCTGGGAGGAGGCCGAGATGGAGGCGGCGCACGCGCCGCTGCCTTTTGGCAAGATTCTTCGAGAGCCGGATGAGCGCGAGCGCAGGGAGCGCTGGGCCGTCATGATGGTGACGGTTGCCGGCCTGCTCGCCTTCAGGAACGATGCTGTTGGCTTCGTGGCGGGTATGCTTTGGCACTGGGGCCTCAAGGCCGAAGCTCCGGCCTTCGTGCAGCGTTGGCGACTGCGGAGGATGGGCATCAGCAGTGAGGAGACGCAGAGGCTGATTCCTGCAAGTCACTAAGTGACGGATAGAAAGAGGCGGGATTGTTCATTCTGAAAGTTTGGCAAAGGAAAGATACCATGTCTGTTCTCGTTTGGAGACGACGCGAGTGTACTGTGTGGATTTGGGGCCGCGTTGGGACTTTGGGTGGTCATTGCACCAGGCACTTGGGTACCAATAGACAGAGCGGAGCATACAGGGATTGTCGCGGTATTGCTTCATTGCCTATCCTAGACTAGCAACCAAACCTTTCAACGTCACAAAAAATCAAACATTTCTAGATTTCAACTTCTTCGCTTCTGAATCAAGGTCCCTCCATCTTTTCGTGAGGTACAGTCCAGATTCAAACGGCCCGGTGCCTTGACAACGGAGGGCTCACCGGGTTGGCGGTAAAGGTAAATCGGAATAAACAGGAAACTCTATCTTCTCCAGATCTTTTCGGGAACGGAAAGATATCGCAAGCGTGCAACCCGAGACCACGTTGCCTGCTGATTGGCCTTAGTTCTGACCGACTGCCATCGTGACCACTGATTCTCTCTTATCTTCGACGGCACTAGAGACGCACTAGTCGCAGTAGCATCCGAGGTCCAGTTCGAAAAGTGAGGACGAAAGAGATATGAGGTTGTTGAGCTTGAAGCAGAGCCAAAAGTAAGCAATTCTACTGTGGAAGAATTAATAGCAGGAGTTGAGTCCGGGAGGTAACATAAAGGATTTACTTATAGACCTGTGTTTAAGCATGCAGTGACAGTTCGACTATCACCATGTAAGCTTCAATACAGTCTCTTCGTCATCATCACACACATTGACTTTGATGAAGGAAGATGCGGAGATACTGGTGCAAGAGACAAGGGAGAAAAGCACCTGAAGTGCCATGATGGGAGTAGGTTCAAAGTGGCGGTCGAGAAACGGCGACCTGAGATACAAGCCACGTGGATTCCCTATAGACGCTAGTGGCTGAACTTGATAATGGTTAGTGTCAAGCTTCCCATAGTGAAGGAAGCCACTGTCAAGACTGTCGATTATTCTCCGACGATGCGGGAAAGGCGGAATGTAGTCAGTCTGGAAATAAGAGCAGGACGTCCAAGGATCAGACGGCTCGCCGATATGTGATAACCAAGTGGCTAGTCCTGCGCCTCATTAGCCACCAGCCTTCAGAGTCTCTCCTTGGCGGGTGGTTGAGATGACCGTTGCCAAAGTGACAATTTTAGCACGTTGTGGCGCAAGCTTGACGCCTGGTGTGGTGTGCGATGGTGTTGAGGATGCACGTGAAGCGCGCGCCACAGAGACGCCCGACTTGGTTGAAAACATGACTCTGGAATCCTGAGCTCCAGGCTGGAACCTATGTTGTTGTTGGATTTCTGACTTGAAACATCGACTTGCGACATGAAATGCTGAAGCTAAATTACTATCGAAATGCTGTTAAGCGGTTGTAAACTGAGGCTTTCGGATAGCAGCGGTTGTTGGTGAATTCGAATGGCTAGGAATGTGGCTCCGTCTTAAACACTCTCCTTGGCAACGGGAGCCCGTTGCAGGGTAAGATGCAAGATCTGTTCCTGAGTCGTGTTCGCGGCTCGCCCCAGGCACTCAGTTGTTACAGGTTCAACTTTGATTGGCCACCTCTTTATTCAACTGATCAACACCATGATGATCAGCTTCGAGGTCGCGGGATCTTTCAGCCATCTACGTGAAAGGCCTGGATGGTTGGTGACAGGGCATTTTCATGCGCTTGCTTCCACAGGCACCCCAGATCAGCTGAACGGGAGCCTTGATCGATATTGCAAAAGACTGCGGGTTGAGTAGCGGTGTGAATAGTGGCAAAGCGAGGCCACCAAAGAATGAATAAGCGCGCAGACCGAACGGAAGACGAACTGGTTGCAGGCCGTCCATGTCGAGTGATTACGAGAAGTCAGTTGAAGATTTCAAAGATCCCACGGTTATCAGGTGTCAGACTACTCGATGGAGTAAAAGATGAGAAAGCGGGCATAAAAAGCAGCTCAGTGATAGACGCTCCCGGCAAAGAACCGTGATAGAAAAAGCAAGCTGCTCTTGAGGAGAGTTCGTGATATCATAGTACTTGGCGCGGGAGGAGCATTCCTTGTCTAGCTGAAGTAGACTTTCCGAAGAGTCCAGACTTCGGACAAGGAAACTCATCTCGCAGTGGAGAAACGACGCGCATCCGCGGAGACTAGAACGTCCGACTGCATGGCTTCCGTCGAATCTTTACTCTTCGGGGCATCTGCAGGCCCCGCCTGCATACGCAGCAGACGCGGGCTGATGGGCCTTGCAGTGGACAAAATGTTGAGTGGGCGGGGCAAAAGGAATAAGAGCCGGATGGCGACAGAAAAGTGGCTTGTTTCCGGGGGAGAAGGTACCGATAGATCGAGACGATAGTTTGAGAGGGATGACTCGCGGGAGCAAAGGAAGCTGGAGTCTAGGTTGCGGTGGAGTGGTGATGTGATGTTTGTTGATTGCCCCACTGCTAGGACGGGTGGGCGGATCATTGTAGATCCGGCTATGCAGCTCTGGGACAGGTCGACCGGCGTGGTCCAAACATCACCAGCGAACAACTCATCCTCGAGGCGAGTTTCTTCATCAACTCGTTTCATCCAAAGAACAGAGCCAGCCTCCAACGATGCGGGACCTACAGGCGCGTCCCGAGGCCGCTTGCTTCAGGCCAGTGCCCAGCCTTGTTGGACCAGCCATGGCATTGAATGGATTGCAGCTCTTCGTTGCCCCGGCTACTGCGGGAACGCCATGCGACGGGGTGCCCCCATGCTGCCCACCGCGCGGCCTGTAGGGCTCGGTCTCTCTGTTCTGGTGCCATTGGCCGTCATCAATTCCTTCTTGGTCACACGTGGAATCGCTGCTGAAGGGTCAAGAAGAAGCGCGACTCGATCATGGCCAAGGTGGCTGGGGGTTGCATGCGCTTGTTTACAATCCGGCCCATTTGGTGGCCGTGCTACCATCTGCCCAGCCTGCCCACTTTCTCCCCATCGCATCATTTTGCTCTTCCAAAGCTGACCTGCCTGCCTTTTGCAACCGTGGTTTTCCGTCTCTGTCTCCGACTTGATCTTCCCGTCTTTTCTTCTCTTTTGGTCGTCGCTCCAAGACGCTGGTGCTGCACTTCCGCTACCATGCTCCATTGAACGCATCAACCTACCTGACGCCTCGTTTCGACAATATGCTTGACAGTCCACGGCTGTTCCAGCTTCCCGTCGGCCTACTGCTTCTCGTACGCGCTGTCCATGTTTCCGCCCAACTCCCGTACGATCCTACGCGCATAATACCGGCCCCGAAAAACAGCGATCTCGTCTACATCTTTCGTCCGGCCCCAGGCGCCGCGAATAGTGCTCAGTTGCTTTCGCTCGATGTAACGTCGAAACTGTCTTCGAACAACCTCCAATTCAATGTGCTTGATGCGACGCTGCCATTTTCTACCTCGGACTCCGCTGCATACACCGTTGTTTCTGAAGAGAATGGAGATTTAAGAGTTTACTCGGGGAACTGTGCTGATGGGGCCGACTCGGCGAAGATTTGGAAATTCAGTGTGGACGACAATTCAAAAGAGGGCAATGGGACTTGGATTGAGGAGGAGGTTGCGTCACAAAATGGAAAAGCTGGGAGTTCAATGGCGCCAATGTTCCTAAGTACAGGGATATCCTTTAGCAGTAATGTTGGAGGACAAGACCCGTCCTTGTACTTCTTTGGAGGCATGTGCCCTTCCGAGAATGCGACCCAGGATGACTGGCAATCTGCCGCCTCATATTCGAACTACGTGGTCCAGGCCGAGGCGAACAATTCGACAAATCTTTCCCTATCTGTGGACGAGACTCAGGGTCCACCCGTAGCGGAGGCCGGGTTCGCACTGGTTCCTCTACCGCCTACATATTCGAACACTAGCGACGGGTCCCAGGACCAGCAGCAAAATTTTGTCCTGGTTGGTGGCCATACGAAATCAGCCTTCATCAACATGTCCCAAATCGCGTTGTACTCTCTGCCGCAAAAGTCCTGGACTTACCTTGGCGTCGAGCAACCGGGCGACGGCCACACAGACCTCGTGAAGCGTGATTCAACGACTGTCGAGCCAAGATCGGGCCACACCGCTGTACTTTCAGAGGATGGGACCAAAATCATCGTGTTTGGAGGCTGGGTTGGTGACGTCAACACACCGGCCGAGCCTCAGCTGGCAGTTCTTCACGTCGGCGAGGGCTATGGTGGAAATGGCGCATGGAGTTGGTCTACCCCCTCTACTTCTGGATCTGGAATCGCCAGTGGATCTGGAATATATGGCCATGGTGCGACTCTTCTCTCCGGAAATGTGTTGATGGTGGCCGGTGGCTTTTCAATCACGACGTCCTCTGCTCGCTTCATGCCACGCTCTGCATTGAAGGAGAATAGCCAGTCTTACTTTTTCAACATTTCCTCAAACACTTGGATTGCGGAATATGATGCCTCTCAAGCTGCGAGTTCAAACTCCACGTCGGGCGCAAACACTGCATCCGGCACGTCCAAAGTAGGTCTGGGCGCAGGTTTGGGTATCGGCCTTGCCGCAGTTCTTGCCATGACCGTCTTTTACTTTTGGTACAAACGGCACCTCAAAAAGCATCGCCAACTGCGGGAAAAAGAGATTGCAACAATGTCACGTGCGGCCCATCGTTACCATGGCCTTCACTCGTATGATGACGAATTTCAGAACGACTACATGAACGATGACGCAGCAGCACTGGCCCCCGATCCCTGGTTCAATGGACGTCAAGGATGGAAAGGTCGGGCACCTTTTGAGGCAGAGCGAACGGGGTTGCTAGTTGAAATACCCAGTCCTACAAGAGGTCTACGCCGAAACATGGGAGGACGACAACATCAACCACCACCGCCGCCACGACTCGACGAAGGGTACAACAGAGGATCAGGGCATATTCCTCCAATCGATGAGCTAGAAGAAGATGATGTCGAGGCCAATGGACGTACCGGAATGCCAGAAATGAGCGAAAGAACAGTTCAAAAGCGCTTGTCTCTGTCAAACCCACCCGTCTTGGATCCTTTCTCCGACCCAGAGCCGCTCAGAAGTCACCCTGTCTATTTCCCACCGACAGCGGGAAGTCCTGGAAAAAAGCCAGTGGTAGAAGCCGGACCGTCCACATTGCCTGCGAGTCACGTCGCCGAATTTCGAACAGGGTCGCCCAACTGGGAAGTAATAGGCGGACCAAACTCCCAATCTACGACCAGCCGCTCAGGTCAACCATCCCCAGAGAAGTCCGATCGCACCGAGTCAAACTTGAGCGACCAGAGCGGGAAGTCCGGTCGATCCAAAATGTCTTCTAGCACTAGTGCTGGCAGCGTTGTCCGCACCTTGTCAAATGCGTCTGCAGCTCTCATCGCAAGTTTCACAAACCCTTTTTCTCATGACCGACAACAGCTGTCTCTTCAAATTCCGCCGCCGATTCCCCCAACTATTCCTCGTGAGTCGGGGGATAGCATCGCTGGTAGTGGCAGAGCTGATGCCGATTCATTCACTACGGCCAGGAGCTCCCTTGGAGGTCCCCAATCCGAAGGCGACGCATTGTTGGGAGGGCGCTCTGATGAGGTGCCCACTACGCCGATGCTTCCACGCCAGCAAACACCCTCTCCGGACCAGGACTTGACAGAGCAATTGCAGCAAACGCCGACTAGCTTCTACAACCCTCCGACTTTTGCCCAGAACCAAACACCTCCACTGCCAAAGAGGAGGCAAGAGCTTGTATCAGAGAGTAGCAGCAGCATAAGCCCTGGAAAGATCCCTCATTACCCTTCGAGCGACACTTTGGAATTGCATACGCCCATTGACAACTCATTTGCCACCAAAGACAGGTCAAAGTCGTGGATCGGCTCCGTTCGACTTGCCCTTGCCCGGGTACCGTCATCTCGCGATCGTTCTCAATCTCTGACCTCTGGATACCATCGCCGGAGAAGGTATCTTTATGATGAAGGGGGCAAGCTGGTGAGCAGCGATGGTGCTATCATTCCCAAGCGAAACCGCAGCCGCAGCCGCAGTCCCAAGAGACGCAGACACCTTCAAAAACGCGCAGTCTCTGGATTTGATGAGAGCAACAGAGCCAGTACTGCAGGTCCGTCAATCGCGTCTCCTTCTGCGACCGATCCACCACGTCGTGCAGCCAGCGACGCCTCGTTCTGGCGCTCAAAGGGTCGGAAAGCGTGGGCTGAAGACACATCATCCCCGCTCTTCTCGACACCACGTGGGAACCAAGTGCTCGACGAGCGAGATTGGGCCGTTGCAACCCCTGATCCTGAGGCGGCTCGCGAAACCCTCTTCACTGGCCCCGACGGAGCAATCTTGCGGCCAGCAGAAGGCGATGACAGCGAGTGGGATATCGAAGCCGCGTCTGAGAATCGTCTCGTGCAAATGCTCTTCACTGTCCCAAGGCAGCGTCTCCGGGTAGTCAACGCTGACATAGGGGATGGCAGCACTACCATCTCTCGAAGCCGTGGCGCGTCAGGAGAGACGTCACTCCGCTCCCTGCGCATTGCCTCTGGTGAAGCAAGCAATGGCAGCGGGCAACGGATATCTTCGCATGCCAGTGGGAAGAGCGGCAGCTTACGGCGCGTCTCTAGTGCAGATCCAGACTTGGGAAGTTCCGGGCTTCGTAGCCGTGTCTTGTCGTCATCGACGCTCAAGTCTGCCGATGTTGGTCCCCTGACTGGCGCTACTGGCAGCAGCGGGGCAGACGATGGTCGCTACAAGGTTGGTGGTGGCAGTGGAGCTCCCTTTTCAAGCGATAAAGCCCTCCCGGCCCCGCCGTCTCCTGAACTTGTCAAGCAAAAGCGCAAGGAAAAGGGTAAGGGAAGAGCTGTCAGTGGCAGCGCTAGTCCAGCAGCAAGCTCTTCCTCTCCGAGCAATCACAGTCTTGGTGATTCCGTCAACGCGAGCCGAGAAAGCCTTGCGGCAGCAGGGGGAGGACTGCCCTTGCGAATGGGAGTTCCAGTGGGCTCGGCAGTAGGAGGATACCTCTCAGGCGGTGACTCCTCAGCAGCAGCCATTCAATTGTCATCGCAGACTCGGACTCGAAACATTTCCAACCAACAAAATTTCAACCTCCTCCCGTCTCCCGCATTCGGCCAGCCTTTCCACCTACCTCCTCCTCGTGGCACTCCCTCGGCCTCGCCCTCCCCCACGTCTCCATCACATCCCTCACACAGCCACTCCCAAGCCCAGACATCAACTCAAGCTCCAAGTCAAACTCAAATTTCCTTTGGGGATAACCTTTCGCCTTCGCCGCCTTCCTCAGACCTTCCGTCTCTCGCACCATCGCCCGGCCGCTTGACTCCCGATTCCCCTCGGGCTCCTCCACCGCTTAGCGTTTCGACTACCTCCCTGCCTCTCAGCTTCCGTACAGCGCGCTCCAGTCGTCTCCACGTCACTGAGTCAGTCGAGGACTCGGATCCCTCGACGCCAGAAGACGACTACAGCGGTTGGGCAGCTCTGACGCCAAGCAGTACCGGAGGGGATGTGGCAAACGCGTCTCCACTCCATGCCCCGCGCATACCGGCTCGCAGTCCCTTGCGAGACAGCCGAGGAAGTCCTGTGCGTGGTGGAGGGCCAGGAGGCAGTCCCCTAAAAGAGCACTGGACGTTGCCCAGCCCAGGGCCTCTTACCCCCAGCCCTCTGACCCCAAGGAGTCCCAGGAGTAATACTGGTGGCAGAGAGAGTGCCGATGAGGGAAGCTCTAGTCCAACGAGACCCAGCCGGGCAGCGAGAACTGGTAGGCCAACGCAGGCAAGAAGTCCAGTGCGAGGCAATCCGCTACGGGAACGATTTGAAGGGCTTGCGCGAAGCGGACTTGATGTTGGAAGGGGATCGCTTTCGCCGTCGCCAATAACCAGCATCACGGGCACCGCCGGCACTGGCACGACAAACACCGGAGCCGCAGCAACCACCTCTTCAGAAACAGCCACAGAGCCATCCTCCACTTTGCTCTCCTCTCCTCTCCCGACATCACCTAAGCAACTCACGCTCAAGGAGGCCAAAGCAGCCGCGGCGCGCATCTCACCTTCGCCATCCTCGCCCTTCTTTACACCTCTGGAGCCGCCGCCACGCTTGGATTTCCTCTCACCAGGAGCCGATGCGTCGAAGCCGCGATCGCGGTCACCTTCGCCATCCAAGGCGGGTGAACGTGGCAGGTTGAGAGAAAGGCTTGAAGGTGGCAGTCGAGGCGTAAGCAATGCCGGCAGCAAGAGCCCGGCGGGCTCGGCCAAGAGCGGACGCAGCGTCAACAGTGTCAAGGACCGGATCGCGCAGTTTGAGAAACGCGTAGGTGCTTGATTGAACTTTGGTGCTGCGTCAAACGAATCGGCCACCCAGTTGTGTTTTGTTTGTTGGGTTGATACCACGCTTTTATCTTTCCTTTGCGATTTCTGCATTTCTGTTGCACTGTAGTTACAAGCATGTTTTGCCCTTGAATTATCCCGCTTACCAGTCGCTTCCATCTCCTTTGTTGGCTTCCTTTCTTGCGAGCGCGCGAGCGCGAGACGCGTTTGATTTGAACTACCGCCACGCCTTTGCTGCCTGCAGCAAGATTTCACGTTTGATACGGATACGAGGGACGACACAAGTACGACGACGATGGAGACGATGTTGAGGGAGGATGGGTTTGAGAAAGATTGCCAGAACAAGCATTGATAACCGTCACGCTCGCGATGACGATCCAAGACCTCGACGACAACGCAAGAATGAGTCGATGTACGTACGGGAGGGAGAGATGGCCACGATTGATTGATCACGTCTGATGCTTGTTTTGCTCAACAGACAGCCTGTCAGCTTTTTGTTGTTTTGAAGTTTCAGTCCTTCGTTGCCATTTGTGCTTTTCAGAGCGAGCGTGAGCAAGCGAACCTGTCTTTCTAATGTGCCTACCATTACTTGATACAGTCGAGATTGTTGGAACAACAAGGGAAAGGAAGGAAGCGTTTTGTTGTGTACAGCGAGCAAGCAGGTGGAATCGTCCTCTTTTTGTCATTTTGTCATGTGTGAACAGCATGCCTAATATTCTCTTCTCTACCTTGTTTAACCAGATAATTAATTCATTTGGATTTTGCACTCGCAGCGTCTACACGGTAATTTGGGTCATGGCCGCCACTGACAACCAGCACATAGCGTGTCTGCAATCTGCCCTGAGACTACCACAAGCGGCGCAAAAGACAATCGAACCGGTCTTTGGAAAGCCGGTCTCTGACAAACCGCTCGCTTGGCTCCGACGCGAGGCAGCAAGTCGCAGCACACAAGACCAATCGACTGCTGCTGCGGCTGCTCGGACATATCCTCCCGCAGACTCGGAATGTTTCCTTCACCGCAAATGAGCACGTGCGGGAGACGAGCAAGCACCAGTGCCAATGCCATCTGATAGTCACCTCCCTATACAGAGCACTGGTAGGCAGATGGACGAAGCGCGGTGATTATTTTGGAGGATGTGATTGGCTGTGTGGTCAGACCACCAGCAATGAGCCTGAGTTGGTTGCAGATCTCTACCATAACATTGCTGGCTCCAGTAACCATACCGAGAGCTGTCTGTAGTAGAGGATCTGACAGAATCCTTACTAGAAAAAGCAGGAAGAGTAATATCGAATGGCAATCATCACCCCCGCATTCGTACAATATTAGAATCATGTATCGCCCGCTGCTGCTTCAACGCAACAATGCATGAGAAGTGCTATGCCGCAGCTGCACCACCTCTAGCCTTCTTGCGACCACCTCTGGATCCGGTGCCACCTCCTCCTCCTCCGCCGCCTTCGCCATCCTCCCTCTTCCTCTTCGCCCGGCCGCTTCCTCCCTTTGGTCTGTAAGCGTCATCATCCTTATTGCTCCGCTTGCCTCGACCGCTGCCCGTCTCTGGAACGAATCCGTACTCTTCTTGTGCCTCTTCCTGATCAGGCTTCGAAGGTGTCGCGACAACATTTGGAGCGCCACCTCCACGCTTTCCACCACGACCATTGCCTCCTCCCCTTCCTGAAGCCGGTTTCTCTGGATGGTCGTTCTCTTTGTCTTGTAGGAACACTTGAGGTTGATGCTTGCGCAGCCAGTTGTAGACAGAGTCGGGATTTCGGATCTGAAGCTCTTTGTCGCTAGGAATGTCGCGGGCGGGAAGACGGATTGGTCGGCCTGAGGTGTCGTTGGGGTCATAGGTAGAGGGATCGGCAAGCGCAAGGTCGAGCTCTTTTAGGTATTCCTCCTCGTGATTGGGACTCAGATAGCCTGTCGGGTGTTCGCCAGACACCTCTTCGGGCAATGGCATGTCCGGTGTATAGCGCGAATGAGGTGTTTGGAGCAGTGACGCCAAAGCCTTGGGGCCGATTTCCGGTTGGAGGCTGGTGATCTTGTCTTCGAGCTCGACGAATTCAACGGGATTAATTTTCCCAGCAGCGAGCGCCGCTCTTGCTTCTTGCAGCTTCTGGGCGATGGTTTCGGGGTCTTGTTTTGGTTGCGGAAGGGGACCGTCGTCGGTCAAATCGAAGCGGAGATCAAGCGGAATCTTTGGGGTCTCGTTGATGTCAAGGAGTAGGTCCATCAATTGGCTGAAGTCGAGTTAGCGGGTCTCCATGAGGTCAGTCAGACTGATGCGCGTACTCGTTCTGTTCCTGCAGCCTCTTGACCAATGCTGTGGCCTTTTGCTCCTCTCTGAATAGCGAGTTGCTCTCACGCATTCGCTCGTCGAAGCGCATGCGCATCTTGCGATACTTCTTCCTGTGAGCGGGGAGTTAGGCGGCGCGATCGCAGAGGGCTCTTTGACTGGCAGCTCACCTCCACGACTTGAACGCGGGCCGCGCAGCAGCATCGGTCGTCTCGTTGACGGGCGGAGGCCTTGGAAGTGAAGGGTCCTCACGCATGTGCGAGGATTCCTCGTCGATAGAGGCCATGATGTAGAAGATGGGAGGAAAAGGCGTTGGTTGAGGAGGGAGGGAAGCGTGAGGTGAAGCGTGTCTGGTAAGTACCGTAGAGGCTGGCTGGCTCTGGATGGTGGTGTTCCCGGTTGGGGCTAGCGCTAGGGTTCTTGGACATACCCCGGGCATTCACGCAATAATGCAAGTGCTCCGCCGCTTCGTCGTCACCAGCGCCGCCCTGCCCTGGCCTCTACCTAACCTCAAACCCCCCGGCCTACGGATACCCTTCCGACTTTCAACTTGCCTCTCCACCAAGCCTTCCAACTAGGCTGATTATCACTCCATATTCGCGACCGCGCGCGCCCTTCTTTAGACCTATCCACTACATCTCACTGCCGGCCAGTCACACCGCACTCGACTTGCGTCCTTTGTCCAACCATCCATCTACTCGACCGTCGATCCCGCACTTTTCCCACCCACCCCCCGTCCAACCGCCAAAGTGTCTTCCATACTCTTGAACAGGACCACCTCTTTCCAGGTGGATCCTCACCCAGGACATTTGACTGCTGCCGCCGCAGAGACAAGAATGAGTCCCGAGAAGTCAGGGAGGAGGAGGCGCTCCTCGAGCCTCATGTACACGGAACCCCCGGAGTCCCTGGAGCACATCAGCGACCAAGCTGCTCTCCCCAACCTGAATGCTCAGTGGGTCAACGCGAAGGGTAAGCAGTCGCTCAAGCCGAAGCCCCTTGGTCGACTTCAACACCATCTCGGATGATCAAAGCTGACACGTACGCTGTTTGCACAGGCGCTTGGGCTATCCATTTCGTCCTCATACTCTGCTTGAAGGTCCTTTTCGACATCATTCCCGGCGTTTCTCAAGAGACATCCTGGACCCTCACCAACATCTCCTACATGTTCGGCTCATATCTCATGTTCCACTGGGTCCGCGGTGTGCCCTTTGATTTTAACGCTGGAGCCTACGACAACCTCAACATGTGGGA
The DNA here is from genome assembly GCF_038381095.1 of Phyllosticta capitalensis. Taxonomy (NCBI): domain Eukaryota; kingdom Fungi; phylum Ascomycota; class Dothideomycetes; order Botryosphaeriales; family Phyllostictaceae; genus Phyllosticta; species Phyllosticta capitalensis. The sequence continues at coordinate 1,936,864 of NW_027117440.1, forward strand.
ACAGATCGACAATGGTGACCAGTACACACCGGCGAAGAAGTTTCTGCTTAGTGTTCCCATCGTTCTCTTTCTCATAAGCACCCACTACACACACTACGACCTCACATTCTTCCTCATCAATTTCATGGCCACCATTGCCGTCGTAATTCCGAAGCTTCCAGCGGTAAGCCAAGCCTTGTCGATTGAACCCCCGGGGATAACATCACTGACATGGTTCAGCTACATCGGTTGCGCTTGGGTATCTTTTCAGACCCACCGGAGGAAAGCTAGCCGGTTGAACAGCCGATCCTAGGTCTCCTTGCAACTGTATTTCATTCACTTTCTAGAGGCGCTGTCACTATCAGCGGTCGCAGCATTGCATTCCTTACCATTGCCCTCTGCCACAATACCCTGGATGTCGAGACAAAATTGGGTTCCGGAGTTCCTTGGCCTTCTTCTCCTACTAGCATTTCCCAAGTAATTGCGCTCAATTTGCGCTATTCATAGAAAGGCGTTGCTGACGGGCCAAGGATTTGGAGCCGAAGATCTGCCTCCTCACTGCGGAAGTAGAACCAGCAAATCCATCTTCCACGTTCCATTCCTGTGCCTCATTCTTTCATTCATTGGTGAACAGTTGGAGCCTCGCCACTCTCATCACACGTCTGTCGTATCGGGAGCTCCAAAATCCTATCTTGGCTATCAGCCACCTAATGATCTTCAGTGCCCGCTAATCTGGAACTGTTTTTGGGCCGTGTGTAAACGAAGCGATAACGAAGCGACATCAGGAGCCAGCAGCAAGCCAGCGCAGCTGAGTGGGTCACCTCGACACTCCATGCGGACATTCAGACAATTCAAGCCCAAGCGATGGGGAATTTCGAGGACCACTAACTGAATTGACTTTGCCGCAAAAGCTGGTGCAACTCAAGAGCTGATTTCTAGGTACAGCCTCGTCATCAACTACCATTTAAACCGGGAGAAAGGTTCGCGGGATGGCCCGCAGACGCGCGGCGAAAAGGGTTCTTTATACTTCAGCCCATCAGCAACTTGGCGTCAGGGCGGCTTGTCAAGAAAAAGGAGTCGTTGCCAATTCGTCCGTGCTGCAAAAGGGGCTCACAGGTGAATTCATCGCTCTCTGTCTATTCTCTGGCTTATTGAGTGTTGATCACAAGCTGCAGTTGTATGTGCCAGTATAGGTCTCTTAGATCAGTGCACGCTCTTGTCGCGCGCCGCAACTTTGCTCAATCCAACAGGAAACTAATGTAAGCAGTAATGTAGACGGCACGGCGTATGAATGCACGTCATGCAAAGGCATGCGAGAGCGCGGGCTGGCTCTGACCTCATTTTCCAATGGAATCAGCAACGTGTGGAGTGTGGACAGCATGAAAGCGAGGTCGGTAGGTACCTTTCCGTGGAGTAAGTCTGAGCACAGCTGAGCCCTGCTTGTGCAACGCAACGAGCACTGCGAATCGGCTATCCAAACTCTCTCTCAAGCGATTTTCAAGAACACACACGTTTTTCAGCCTCGAACTGTTCGTTTTCCCAGGAAGCTGACCAATCGACTGCATGGGTCGAGTTTGGGCTAATCGCCCAGCGTCGTTGTATTGTACATACAACCTTTGAATGCCACTGGCTGTCGGATGTCCCGCTTCCCTAGCCTACATCGAACATGCCATTCTTTGGGTATAATCTCCTTTCAGTCGCTAGGATTTCAGCACGCAGCCAGATTGAATGTGCTGTTCCCCGCCTGGGCATGGTTGCACAGACTGCGCTTTCCCGTTTGGATCCAGCCCACAGTCCCTGCGTGAGAGGCAGGCAAACTGCGTTTTCAATCAGACAGTGTCACTCGTCTGCAGCATACATCCATGCTAGGATGGGTTGCTGTCAATGTCTTGCCAGGCCTGTCCAAACGGTGAGTCTGCGGTTTGCTGACTGCATATATCGTGTCCATTGTGCAGCACACGCATGTCTCCAACGAGCTTGCTAGAGCACACACCCGACCTACATAAAATGCCAGCGAGCGCATCGGTGAAATGCGGCGCATTTGTGTACTCACCCACCATCGTCCTTGACATTCTTCGCTCGAACGCTCTCGGGATACTCACCTCGTCTACGGAAAGATGAATCACGGAGAGCCAGCCCCTGTGTTCAGGACATTCATTCGTCCCGTCTGGTTTATACGACGCGACAATGGAAACTACGTCCCTGTCCTTGCAGCGGACGAGCTGCCCAGTGAGGTCCACCTTGAAGGTGTTCCCCGCAGCATCAACCTTGACGATGCGCAAGGCATGAAGTTCCTTGGGAACTTGTGCCACACGGGGCAGACCTACTCTCTTGTGGTATGAATTCTTCAAATGCTACTGCGAACCAGATGCAAAGTCTAACCAGCTGAGCAGCCGCGGGACCAGAAGATTGCTGAAGCGCCGACTGCGAACTGTGCACCGCCAAAGCCAGCGCAGACCCAGCAGCCAGAGCACCACATGGGAGTGCAGTCAAGGGCTTCCGACAAGCAAGAGACAGTGGCAGCAGATGGGAAGCCCCTGGTGAGCAAAGATTCTCTTCGACAAATCTGTCTGCTAACATGTTCCTTGCAAAAGTTTGCAGTCAACGATGCGATCGTCAAAGCCTTGCCAGAAGTGGTTGGTCGCTTCAACTACACCGGACAGCCTCCACTCCCTCCGTCTGGAAAGCAGCCCGATCAGACGAAGAAGGAGTATTGCACCTACTGGATCAAGACTGGGGGTTGCGATTTCACGCAGCAGGGGTGCATGTTCAAGCACGAGATGCCTGATCCCAAGACGTTGCGCGAGAAGGTTGGCATCAACTACATTCCCAAGTGGTGGACCGACAAGCATCCGAGTTGTAACCCACTGCCACCGACTTGGATGAAGGAGCGCATTCGATACCAAGACGCAGCGTCCACAAAGCTGCCCCCCTTTCAGCACACGGAAAACGGCGACGACGCAGATGTGAGCTCCAGCAGTGAGCATGAGCAGTCCAGGCCGAGCAACGTCCCTCACAATGCTACTGATGTCGCCGGTGCATTTCATTCCTCGTCTTTCAAGGCCCCGGACGCGGATCACAACCAGAAGGCGAAAGATGATGGTCCTTGTGGCCGTTCTCAAGAGCCATCTTCAGACCCCGAGCTCAACTACGTCCACGTGCCTCTCTTAGATGGCCAAAAGAGTCACAGAGCACTCGAACGGGCCTTTCGAACTTCGAATCCAAGTCGTCATGCCACCGGTCCGGTTGGCGAGGCGAAAGCCGGACCAGCAACTTTCGATCCTCATCGCCGCTTCCCAAGCTACCCTGGTCCCCGTGACCCAGCTGGCCGCTCTCCTCCGAAGAAAGAAGTCAACAACTTTTTCAAGTACGTTCGCACGAGCAGCGCTCCGCCTCCCCCCAACTCCCCTGTTCTTGCTCCCGAGTCGAGCGTCCCGCAAGGCCCGAGGACGGTCCACCAGGCTGTACATCGTCCAACTCCAACAGCCGCCAGTACAGCGACCACAGATGCTTCTCAGCCAGCGGACCATTTTGATGCCGGCACTCTCAAGCCCAAGCCCCTCGCAATCGTCTCCAAGCTTGTCAAGTCTGGTCCGGATTCTTCCAGGGACCTGGCCGCCCAAGGAGGTCGTCTCTCCTCGCGCCATGCTTCCCACCTCACATCTTCCGACGGGTCTCGCGCACATACGCAGGAGCACCTCCTTGATCTTGAAATTGATGACGTTGACCACGGCCCGCTCGTAAAAAGCTCCACCTCAGCCTCACACAGCGGACACTGCGTCACCCCAATTGAAGCGCACTACGTCATCGACAACGAAGCCGACTTTGAAGAACTCATGCTGGTGAGCGAGCACGACTCCAGCTCCTCCATCAACTCTGGCTCCATCACCAGCGGCAATGACGGCCGTGGCACTCGCACTCGCAGCTCATCGCTTGACTGGGACAGCGAAGTGCCGAGCTTCGAGCCTTCGAGAGTCGTTGAGTCTGCCAGGCGCATGGAGAAAAGCCCGAAGACTGGCCACGTTGCACCCCGGGGCAAATTCGAGAAAATGGTATCTAGGCAGAAGCCTGTTGGTGGCTCAAGCCCTCACTCTGGATCCAGCGCCGGCGCCACTACCCCTGCTGCCCCGCGCGAACGCAAACACTCGGGCGGTGCTCGCGGAGGCTTGCGTCCGGCAAAGATGAGAAGGCCCGCCGTCGCTGAGACCGATATCGTTGGACCCAGCGCTGGACCTCTCACTGGACCCAAGAGTGAGGCACAAAGGAGGGAAGGAAAGGTTGTGCCGATCAAGATCCGGCGCACCAAGATGGTCAACCACGGCCAAGGTGGCCAAGGCATGAAGATGCAGCAGGTCAGGGTGGAGGTGAAGCAGCAGAAAGAGGTCTGAATTATTGGACTCTTGGAAGATTTGGTGATCTGTGGATTAGGCTTTGTTGGGTGACGGAGGCGATGGGACGCGTCTTTGTCATGACATTTTGTGTCTGCTTTCCTTTTGCTGTGTGTTTGGAGTCGTCTTTGAATCTGGATACATGACGAGAAAATCTAGGATTGGTGTTTCACGACGCGACTTTGTTGGGAGTTGGCCATGCAATCTCATTTTCTTTGGATTCATCTCTGGGCCCAGGGTTGGCTGTTTTTTGAACAATGAGCCTATCGACGTCCCTCTCCCGTAAACACACCTCAATAGCTTCCATCCGCCGGAAAAGTCGCTCAATAGATCCACTCTGCAAAAATCAACGAAGCTTCTATCAGACCAAAATCCTATAAATCCACGTCTCCGCCGACCCCAGAGTGACTTTTTTTCTTCACCAACACACTTCGGTACCAAATTTCCAACTACTTTCTACAGTCGTTACTACCACTCCACATTTCAAAATGGCCAAGTCTCCCAACCCCTTTGCCAACGGCGCCAGCCTCTACTGCACCGTCATGTAAAGTGCCTCTTCCAAGGTACTCTACTGACGCTCAGCTCTGCGACACCGACCACGACGCCACATCGTGCGCGCTCATCGACTTTGGCGAATCAGACACTTCCGGGGGGCAAGGGAGAGTAGCAATGGGTTCGACGCGCTACCTCCTCTTTTCTTCTTGAGGTCGCAGGGTGGCACTATTCTTCTGGAAACCGCACCTTTTTTTCGAATAAAAAACTTCATAAAATATGGTGGTTAAAGTTTGTACACTAGTTGGTCAAGGTGCTTCGGCTTCCGGCGCCATCTGGATAAAAAGATAGAAAATCCAAAAACCGGCTTCATGCCGCAAAAAAAAAAAAAACTCTGGTTCCATTCTGCGCATGTGGTGATGTGACAAAGACAAAGCTGAGAAAGTACTGACCGCGCAAGTAGGACATCCTCGGCCGACAACAGTGATTCGTAGCACTCATCTCGAAAATCTTCTTCGAGGTTGACTTTCAAGTGACAGGTCGACGTTGGGGCGACAGTGTCGATGCGGCGAGGGCATGGCCGGCGGGCGACAGAGTTATCAACACCACGGCAGCCATGGCTGGAAGACACGGTTTTATGCTGAAATGGAACCCAGAAGTACGGCGATACAATTGCACAAAGAAACGTGAGAGAGTGCATGTGTCGGAGACGTGAGGGTGAGACGACGACGGCGACAGCTCGACGACAACACCAAGGCGAATATCACGAGACAGCGACACCGAGTACGGCCAGCCGAGGATACCAGAGGTGGAGGTGAGCCGCACCAGGCAGACAAAAGGTTAGGATGAGCTAAGGCCAGACAAAATAATGAGGATTGAAGGGAAGGAGTGGCAGCCTTCAAGAAGGCAAAAAGAAACGCCATGTACAGTACCTTGGAACGACCCGGCCATCAGGAGTCTGATAGAAATCATAATCCCTTGAGACGTCCCGGAATCGAACCGTGGCTTAGACGATGCACCCTATGCTCACACACCTGCGGGTTTTATTCTTCAGGTGTTGGTGGCAGTGACGTTGAGACGGATCCTATTCCACTGCGCTAACCAGCTTGTTGGATGACAACCGGCATTCGCCAATTATAAAGTGATCGAGGCGCTGGCCTTGGGCTGTGGCAGTGGTGATGGAGCGCAGTAGCTCTGCCTACACCAAGCAGGTGCCTTTGAGCCCGATTCGGCAGCTACTGGGAGTTGACAGCAATGCCCCCGTTGCCGAACAGTTGGCCTCATTTTGCGCTCTTCTTTTCTTGCTGCTACCACTACTTGTGCGGTCTACTGCCAACCGCTGCTTACTTACTGTACTCTTTTTTCTATCTTGGATTTCGCAGCTCTCAGGGCGGCTGATTGACGTCCTATTCTTTTGACTCAATTGGCTTGTCCGCGGTGCTCAATGTCAGCTCAGCCACACAAGCAGTGTTGACACGAACGACGGGCCAATAAATTGGTGCTGAAGGCCATGCACTAATTAGGATTCTGGAGATAAAGAAGCATTTGAACTCTAGAGAAGTTGCGCGGCTGTCTTGATACGCGGAGCAGCAATGAGCTAGTACAACGGGATCTCTGCTGAATTCATTTCACACCAAGGACCAGAAGGTATGAGTCACTATTGATTGATCTTCGTGTCTATCTGATTCGCAATTGAACTTTTGTGAGATATTAGATGCCTCGCCAACCGACGCCGTGGCCAAATCACCACCTCCAACTCCAGCGCGCAGGTGAGCCACCATGCCGCATGTCAAGTTAGCGCTCGCAAGCTAGCTTGAGTGCTTCAGAGGGAAATGTGGGGAATAACCAAGGGAAACGCCCAAAAGCAAAAAGTGAGCAAAAAAGGGCACCTTATTCATGATGCCGCGATCTAAGTCGATCCACCGTGACCCACCCAAAAACCGTGCTGTGGGAACCTGGAGCAAAAAAAAAAAAAAAAATAGAATATGTGCAGAGAAGGGGTTGGAAAGCAAGGAAATGATGAAGAAAGCATATCAAGTGGTGGCAGGGGGCTTGTCCTGCGCATGAAGATAACCAGTCAAAGCGGCCGCAACGGCTCCATCATCAGAGGTTTGCTGAGCTCCAGGGGCTGGCTGAACTCGTGGGTCGTGACCAGACATGGAGGGCCGGTAGGGGCTCGCGGACTGTTGGTTTGCCGATTGCGAGGGGACCAGCAATCCTCTTCCCCAAGTGTTTGGGTCATTCGCATTCGGGTTCTGGTATGCACTAATGTGTCCATGGGGAGGATTATTCGTGTGTCCTTGATGGTTGTTTGCGTGTCTATGAGGATTACTCATGTGTCCATTGGTGTTGATGGCAGAAGCATTCTGTGCCAGGGCTGCGCGCTTCTCTGCTTGCTGTTTCTTCTTTTGGACCAACGTGCCTTTGACTCCGCGGAGATACTTTGTGGCTGCTTCAACAATGTGGCGTGGCTCAGGGCTGTGCTTGAGAGCATTAAGCATCTCGCGCACTTGAGTTTCCGAGTTGATGTGCGGACATGACCGGGCTATTCCGAAATGCGCCAGGCCACATAGATTGCAAAACTCAGGACCAGCAATCTTAAGCGGACATGCGCCAATGTGGTGGGATCGCTGGCAGGCTACACAGTGACGAGTATAGCCTGGAGGGGCTGCAAGGTGAGATGGATGAACAGGGGGGAACTGAGGATCGGCGGCGCGCTCGAATGGCTTTCGCTCGACTCGCTTCTTGACTGCTGCCATGGGTTAGAATAATAGTCGCAATGACATGAACCAAGGCTGCTCAGAGCGAAAAGCAACTCAATCAATAACTATGACCAACTTACTAGTCGTCAACAACTTTCGCTCTGGACCAGCAGCGATGCCACTAATTTTATTGTTCTGAGAACTTGAGGCAAGATCAAGAGCATCCTCTGGCTGTTGCTCTTCCGGCGGGATGCTCTCGTCGTCCGAGTCATCGGCTTGGAAGTCCGTATCGCTCTCGTTGGGTTGCTTCTTGCGGCGGCGCTTGTTGTCAGTCTTGGGGGGAGGTTGGTCCTCTGCGGCATCGTCGACCGCGTCCTTGTAGTCATAGTTCTGTGACATGTCAGTAAAAGATGAAGATTGGATTTTTGAACATCTCCTACCCCGCGTGCGCGTTTGCCGCGCCCAAAGGTCTCGTCCTTCTTGGCTGCCTCCGCAGCTGCAACTTTGGCGCGATCTTGCAGAATTTTGTCCCAAACAGAGGGGTCAGGGGGAGCCTCCTCCTCTCCGTTGTCATCCAGAGCGTCTTGCAACGACCCTGAATCATTCGCCCAGACACGAGCAAAGCTGAACTGGCTCTCAGCAGAGGCATCTGCACCGGTTCTTGACTCTTCGATCTGGCTCCGGTCGAGCAACTTTTCGATCGATGCTTCGTCGTACTTGATGTCATGGCCAGAATTGTCTTCCGCAAAAAGCTCCGCAGCACCGTGCTTGAGAATCGACTGCACGTCCTTCTCCTCTAAATCATCAGCGTCCATCGACTCGACCACTACATGATCCAAAGCCATTTTCTTCCGACCAATCTGGACGATTCTTTCTTCCACACTGGCGCGAGTCATCAGCTGGAAGCAGAGGACCTTGTTCTTTTGGCCAATTCGGTGCGCCCGGGAGAGTGCTTGGATATCCTGATGCGGATTGAAGTCTGGGTCCAGAATGATGACGGTATCGGCAGTAGCGAGGTTGATTCCGACGCCACCAGCGCGAGTGGAAAGCAGGAATGCAAAAAGCGGGGAACCAGGAGCATTGAATTCATCGATGCGCTTTTGCTTCTCAAGAGAGCCAATGGTGCCATCCAGTCGACCGTAACCCATTTCCATGCCGTCCAAGAAGTCTTCAATCATGTTGAGCATGTCCAAGAATTGACTGAAGATGAGGACTCGGTGTCCGGCAGCCTTGAGCTTGGGCAGCATAAGCTCGAGGAACTGCAGTTTTGCTGAGGCCTCGACTAGGTTACGATGTGACACTGCTGCCACGTCTGTGCGCTCCTCGATTTCCTGGCTGTAGACGAAAGGATGGCACAGACATTTGCGAAGCTGCATGAGAATGTTGTTCAGACTCGATCGCTCTTTGATTTGAAGATCCCTGTTGGCCGAGAAAAGAAGTTTGAGCAACTCCGGATTCTTGGCCAGGATGGACTTGTAGAGTTCCTTCTGAAGAACGCTCATCGATATAGGGACAATGATCTGTGCCATTGGGGGCAGGAATGTGAGCACCTGGGCTTTCGTCCTCCGCAAGATGAACGGGCGAATCAAGTCATGAAGTTGCCTGATCTTCTCGTTTGTCATTTCCTCGTACTCCTGTTCCAACTGGGTGGCGTCGATGGAGTCGTCTAGGAACTGAAGCAGATTGAAGAGTTCTCTTGCATTGTTTTGCAGAGGCGTGCCGGTCAGCAAGACCCTGAATGGAACCTTGAGTCCATTGAGTGCGTTGTAGAGGATGCTCTTATCGCTCTTGAGGCGCTGGCCTTCATCGACAACCAACCCGGCCCAAGAAACGCCCTTGAAGAACTTCTTGCATGAGTCATCAGCGGCGGCCTCATAAGAGGTCACCACAATGTGGCAACGAAGATCTTTGCTATTCTCGGGGAACATTTCATACTGAAATGCCATGTTCCGAGCCATTGCGGAGCCGAAGTACGTAACAACCCTAAGAGACGGCGCCCACTGCTTGATCTCGCGTCTCCAGTTGGCGCAGGTGGAGTTCGGGACGACTACCAGAAATGGGAAACAATTGTGATCCTGGATCAAGGTTGCAAGGAAGGCGATGATTTGGATGGTCTTTCCAAGACCCATTTCGTCAGCCAGGATGCCGTTCTTCTTGGAGTACCATTGATAGTAGAGCCAATTGAGTCCGTCGATTTGGTACTTCATTAGCTCCATACCAGACTGCAAATTGTCTGGCTGCTTTTGCTTTTCGAGTTTCGTAAAAGGTTGAGACCGGGCCTTCTCGATGCGCGCTTGGAGCGGGGACTTTTTAGGAACGTGGGTGTAGCGACCAAGGACCCAGTCATTGTAGGCAGTGACAAAATCAAGCCAGCGATCATCATCTTCGGGCGTGGGGACTTTCTCCCACACAGCATCCTCGTAGCCGAGACCCTTATACTTGATGAGTGCCTCGTCCACCTCCTTAATTCTTGCCTTGTCGATTTCCTCCGTGCGGACGTCGATCACATTGGTGTACTTAACATCAAGAACGATGTCGATTCGGAGGAATTCTTCGGGGATGGCATCCTCGGTCCTCATCTTCGGGCCTTGCTCTCTTTTGAAGAAGGCTTTCCTCATGCTGGCTGCAGTGACTCCCCATGTCCACGCTCCTGGCATCCAGGCAGCTCGGAAATATGAAAGCTTTTCCCACTTGATCAGGTAAGCCTTGTCGTCCTCTTCGACATTCTCACAAGCGGACCCTGGGATGAAGGACTCCTCATCGGTTGGCTTCCAGGCAATAATGCCTCCAACTTTGGCCGGCATCTCAATGCAGTCTTTGCACTTCCACGATTGTGAATACTCTGCGAATCGGCGCTCAGAAGTCTCATGCTCTTCCTCATCAACGTCCATGTGATGAGCTGTCTTGGGTGGTAGATGATGAAAGTGATAGGCCCTCCAGCATGACACGCAGCGGAAAAGGACGTTGAATGGGTTGTTGACAACACCTTCAGGAAGTGTAGTGATCGGATCTTCCCCAGCGTTGTCCTCACGCTCCTTTTGCTCTTGCATGGCAGTCTTGCGCTGACGGAATGGTCGACATGCTGTGCCAGGCTGTCGACAAACTTGACACTTGTCAAGGTCAGGTGCGAGAATGTCGCGCTTCTTGTGAGCGTTGATGCATCGACGGCATTGAAGCACAAACTCTTCTTTCGCAACCTTCGTGGCTAGGTGCTCTCGTCCATTACGATGTCCAATGCAGCCCTTGTGGTACGAAAGCTGGCAGCCCTGACAGTAGATGAGTGATCCGACAGTTGGTCCATCTCCGCAGGTATCACATTGCTGAATGTGACGAAGGCGGAAGGGATCTGTACGCGGGAGCTGCTTGAAGCTTTCTTTAGCCCCAGAGGCTTTTGGCGCGGCCGGACGTGCGGGCTCCTCTTTGCGATACAGATCATCATCCAGACCTGGATCCTCCATATTATCCTGGTGCCTCGTGGTACGATCCGAGCGCCGCGTGCCCAATCGAGGCATCTTCGAGGGAGCATTGCCGCGCGGGCTCCGCTTGCGCTTCCTGGGGACGACGTCCGAACGAAGGCGCGGAATGCCGTCTGAGTCCGAATCGCTTTCAGACTCTGAGCTATCTGAGATGGTGATCTGGCGACGTGACTGCCTGGTGACTCGGGACTTCGAGGCTGCTTGCTTTTTGGGTTGGGCCACACGGCGAGTGCTTCGACGCAGTGACAAGGCCGGCGTGTCGCTATCCGATTCCTCGTCGATGGGCTCATCTTCAGATGAGGAGCTGGGGAAGTCTCCGCTGGTGTATCGCAGGCCGCGGTTGTTCTGTTGACGTGTGGATCTCCTCACTTCCTGATCCGAGGTGAAGTCATCTTCTGAGTCTGGGTCACTGACCCGAAGCCGCAGCCTCATGTCGTCGCCACTGTCGTTCAACTCGTCCGCACTAGTGTCAAGGTCACCCTGCTGTTGAAATTGCTCAAGTGCTGAGTTTCCGTTGTTCAATTGGATAAGATTATGAAACGGGACCTGAGGGTAGATCAAGTTAGATTAGTTGGCGGAGGTTGGAAAGTTCAGATCAAGAAAGAGGTTGTGGGTAGACTGTTGCTGTGAAGTGAAAAGAAAAGAGAGGCTTCAGAGTGGTTGCTCGGAGCATTCACATGGTCGCAAGGAGGACGGTAGCAGTGAGTAGGTGCGATGCCACTTACGGTCTCTGTATGCGCATCGCCGAATCGCACAACATACTGAACCTCATCCACATCCTCCACCTCTCGCAAGACCTTCTCGACCCTCTCCAATCTTTCGTCCCACTCATATTCATCCTTATTGAGCAAAGGCGACGGAACGACGGATACGCGGTGGATGTCCCACGGCACATGCTGATTGCGCGAAGTGGTCATCCTGCTGTGGGTAGAAGAGCGTGGATCTATGATTTCGATGTCGGACTCGTCGTCCATGATGGCAGATTTCTATGTATGCGGAAGTCGTTGCTCTGCGCCTGAACGATCGTGAAAGGCCGGGGAGGCTATCGAAGGTCGCGACAGCGCGACTTCATGTATCCGAGACGAGCATCAGCAAGTCGCGATGCGGCCGATGGTGGTTTCGCAGTAGGTGCGTTCGTAGGAAATTCCAGAAAGGCGCGAGGAAATAACAAGCGAGAGCGACGGCGGACGGATCATGCGGATTCTTGGTTTGGATCGCAGTCCGTAAAGTTTGGTTGAGGCGCGTACGAACTGTACCGAATTACGGGGACGCGTCGCCGCGGTTTGGCGGGGAGCTCCAGCGTAGGTAATCCCAGTCGCCGAAGGCGGTGAGCGTGGGCGCGAATCTACCATCGCGCTTTCGTCGCGGGAAAAGCCCCACACTTACCAAAAGCATTGCGATGCCTCCAACTGTCCTGACGACTATTCGATCATGGCCAGGACTCTGTGCCTCGTGTCTCTTGCGCACCCAACGAACCGCAAACCGATCCATAACCACCATATCCGCCATTCATCATGGCATTCGCGGGGACAAAATGAAGTCCCGCAATATGAAGTCCCGAATATCCGCGTACGAAGCAAAACAAAAGGCAGCGAGATCTAAAGACGATGGGGAGTATGAGAGCACAGAAAGTGGGCAGGGTCAGAAACGGTTTCTACAAATAACCTCGAACTTGACTAACTGGTTGTAGATGACCGAAAGTCTCGAATCCAGGACAAATCAGAAGGGACCTATGGTTCTGTCTCTGTCCCGCACACCACGGCCGCCTCCAAGTTTATCTACGGCTATTCAAGTGTTCTTGCAGCTCTGAAGGCGAAGCAAAGAAGAATTTATAAGCTGTATTACCATCCAAGAGCAAGAAGACGAGCTTCTTCCCCCCTACAAAAAGAGAACGAGCAAAAAGAGCAAGATACGATACTTGCTCTGGCTTCTGAACAAGGCCAGACAGTCCAGATCAAACAGGTCGATGATGATTTCTTGCGCGTCATGGATAAAATTAGCGAAGACAGACCTCACAATGTAAGTAAAAGCTGTCTGGCAGCAGTCGTGGCGATCCTCCAATGACCATCCCAAGGGTATTGTTCTCGAGACCTCGCCTCTACCATTCAAGCCAGTCGAACATTTCGGTCCTGTCACCCGTCTCAAACCTTGGTTTATCGCGCAACTCAGAGGCCAGAGCCCCGAGCAAAAGATGATCAACGGCACTGACGATCGAATACGTTTCGAAAGCCATGGGTGGAGATATCCCATCGTACTCTTCTTGCACAACATCACCGATTCTGGAAACCTTGGTGCCATAATAAGATCAGCACATTACCTGGGGGTTGATGCCATAGCAATGGCGACCCGAAACACCGCTTCGGTCGATGATCCAGTGGTCATCAAGGCATCTGCCGGGGCCACTGAGGCAACGCGAATCCTGCAAATCCCCAACCCATTCAAATTCCTCAGCGATAGCGGCAACAACGGATGGCGTGTTTATGCGGCCGAAGCACCTCCACCACTTGCTGAAAATCTCTCCTTTACGGAAGATATTACACCAGCGGCCCTTGACGCAAAGAACACGTCGCCGCTCGTCAGCTTCCGTCGAACGCTTCCAAACATCCCGGTGTACAACCACAATCCTCTTGCTCGTCATCCAACGATTCTCATGATGGGTGGAGAGCACTCAGGCATAGACGCAAAGCTGAAAACCAGGGCTCACTACCAGGTCGGAGTCCGAGGAGTCCAGACTCTGGATGTTGGCGTTGACAGCTTGAATGTCAGCGTTGCTTCTGCACTCATCATGCTGGAGATGTTGAAGAAGCCTGCGAACGTAAAGGCGGCAAAAAAAGACCCGAAGGCTGGTGCCAACTTTTTGTTCTGAGAGCCTTTGCGAGAGCGGAAACTTCCGTTACGACGATTGCAACCGGAGACCTAAATACCGAAGACCTAAATACCGAAGACGAAAATCAATCTCCATTTCATCAGCTGTTCTTTCGAGCAGGAGACTTTGAATTTCCCTCTTAGCGTCTGAGCGCCCGCGTGTTGTTGTTTGCACCATTTCTTGAGTGCCCACGGAAGCGCAACAGCCTCAAGCGTCGTCTAAGTTCTATTTGCGCTGTCATATTCTCCAAGATACCCCATTACACTTCATGGACTTTGTAAATTGGTCTGTAATCACATCGCCACTCTTCCTGTTCAGACTCGAGTCATGCATAAGCACATAGGAACAAAACAAGACATCACAACCACTCTTCAAGAACCTTTGACGCTTTAAACATGCTCTGTTTCATCTCTCTCCTCATTTCCCACTACCACTCCATCCTTCGTAATCCGCATCCCCCACGCACCTCTATCAGTCATGCCTGCTACACCCTCCCTGACCTCCCTCGCCCACCCATCAGCACCCCATCCATCGACCGAAACCCTGACGCGGCCCTGTTCTACAACAGCCTGCCTCTGCGCCCTCTCTCTTAGTGCTTCCTGCACACTCATCGCCGGGGGGAATGCAGGCACGATCTCCCTCGTTACCGCAAGCCGGACTGTTGCAAAAGAGGTAAAGGCAGGCGGGAGGAGCGGACGGAGCGTCGGAAAGGGCGAGTTGCCGCCGTCGAGCTTGGAGACGGACAGCGAGCTCGTGGTCGTGATGACGGCGCAGTGTAACTGTCGTTGGAGGCTGCGCAGTTCGCGGACGAGGGCGGCGTAGGCTTCAGACGTTGTGTTGCTGGCGATAGTGGTGCTGGCAATTGCTGGGCCATTGTATTGCGCTTGAGGGATGCTGGCATGCTCTTCAGCTGCTTTGAGCGGGTGGAAGAAGGCGCTGGCGCTGTCGAGGATGATTGAGTGCAGAGGCCGATGGAAAGATTTGTGCGCCGAGGCGTCGAATAGGTAGGTTGGGAGTTGGGTCAGCGTCGAGATGAGAGCGGCATAGGATTGCGGCTGGAGGATATGGACGTGATCAAGGGCGTGGGATATTATAGAGGTCTGTTCCGTCTCGTCGATGGCCACTTCATGTACTTCTGGTCCGGCTTCGTTGGAGGTCGTCTTGCGATTGTGCTGTTGGATGCGCTGGCCCATGTGGGACTTCATTACTTGGACGAGGCGCTCGACCGAAAATCGCCCATCTGCGTCAATGAAAATGACTGCGCTGCTTCGACCTTGAATCTCAATGCCTCCATGTGCTTCTGGGAGGATGGCAAGGGCGGTGATTAGGTAGAGCAGATGAGTCTTTCCAGCGCCAGGACCCAGGGAGGTGAGCTCAATGACCGGCGTCCGAGTATTCAGGCTATCTTTCTGTGTTTGCTTCGATTTCCGTTCCACAGATGGGGAAGTTGGTGGCTTTCGCTGAGCCGCGAGCGATGCAGCATGTTGTTCAAAAACTCCGAGCAGGCTGTCCAGCGGCGGAATTCCGAAACGCGACGAGATTTCCGGCTCCGCCAGAGACTTTACAGATTTGAGAATCTTGATTAGAATATTAGCTTAAGTTATGTTGGAATTTGGTTTGCAAAAGGGGACATTGGAGAAGAATATTAAACACGAAAGACCAACCTCATCCAAGCCCGCTTCCTCAACCTCTCCCAGCAACCTCCGACCCAGGTCCTCCGCGCTCATCGCCCTCCTGCAGCAGTGCGGACCCTTTCCTTTCCAGTCACGGCTGCTACCTGTGCGCTCCCATTCCCAGCTCTTCAGGTCTCAGAATCCAGCGCATGGCCTCGCGAGTAAGTGGCTGACTGATGAGGCAGACGGGCGTCGGCAAAGGCTGCGGCGGCGGCGGCGGCGAGACAACTTGACAACACACGGACTGAAGCAATGGCACCACCAATCGAGCACTTCCACCCAGAAGAGTTGGAGGCGCGCGTGCAGTACAAAACCGACGGCCGCTATCGCAAGGGCGGGGTCGACCTGGAGAAGTGCAAGTTGATGGAGATGGTGCAGTATGACTGCTGGCCCGAAAGGCGCGGTAGCGGCTCCGTGGTCAAGTGCAAGCCGCTCGTCAGGTTGTTCCGAAAGTACGTTGTCGCGTCCCTGCTGCTTGAAGACTTCTCGAGAATTGAACTGACGCGTGGCCGAGCTGTAGGTGCGCAAATGGGTTGACGGTCGAGACGACGTCGTGGGAGTATTTGGAGTCGCGGTGGTGAAGCAGAGGTCTGTCTGCTGCTCGCACTGGCAGCTCAGCAATTGCGGATGACCGACGTCACAGAGTAGCATGCATAAAGAATACAAATCAAGATAAAATAGTGATAGCTTCATTTTCTCATCGCTTCAATCACAAAAAACAGCAGGGGTATAATTTCGCTAACACGGCAGGACTGGCCCCTCCGCCTCTGCTAGCATGTCTCTGAACCAGATGCCTTTTAGATGGATGACCCCTCAGACTGTTTTCCCCTGACAAGGCTTGACGCGGCTCATCCAAGGTAGAGGTCATACTTCTGACGACCATCGTGATATCGTCAAGCAGGCGCGTTGGCCTACGGTTCCTGAACACACTCATGAACATCTGCTCCCATGCCCATAGCCCAATATGGCGCCAGAGCCCTCGCTTTCCCATGAGCGAGATCTTGCCCTTCTCCAAGGAAATCATCTCCATGCCCCCGCCTGTGCGCCCTTCCTCCAGTACTTTTGGTCATAATTGACCAGCAGTCCAGCGTCCACCACCGCATTATTCTCATCCTCCTTCACCCGTCCTGAAGCATTCATTTCCGTGTTGAATGGGTCAAGTGAGTCCATCTCAAACCCTCTTGAAAATTTGCTTTTCGCCGCCTCCTCTTGCATGACTTCCTTCATGGCTTCCTCCCAAACCTCGCTGGCCTGTGGTATGGCCGATTTCTCCTTGGCGGCGTCACTGTTGGCTGTAATCCTTGGTCGCTTTGCCGCGCCACCTCGACCGGCCGCCATCAGCTTCCTCAACGCCTGCTCTGCCAGTATGCCTTCCTGTGCGGCTCGTTCGCGTATTTTCCACGGATCTGTTTCGCGATTGGGGTATTGCGGGGTCGACTGCCATGTATGCCTACTCGGGAAGGCGGGTAAATGACCTGGAATCCACGGGCGTGTTGCCTTTTCGCTAACACCAGACAGCTCCTTGCCTAACAATTCTTCTAGCTTGGGTGGAGGCGACTCTGCCCGAGGGGGCGGTGGTAACGGCGGCTGGGTAACTTCTGGCGGAATTTGTAGATGTAGCTGAGGTTCGAGGTCGGAAGATGTGTAGCCTGTATGCGCGAGGGCGAGGGCGAAGTCTCCTGGGAGTGGAGTGGTGCGGCGGGCGAGTTGCATGGAGGCTCTCACGTCGGCGAGGAAGTGCAGCATGACTGCGGAATATTAGCCCACCGAAGTCCTCAGGCGCAAAGAAAAGCAATGGCCGTACATTCTTCAATTTGCCCTCTGAACATTTCCAAGGCAGAGGGCATTGCGCCGTCAAAACCAACGGCGCCCAGCGTGAGTGAGATTGCGCGCAACATCTGACTGCCAAACACCTTCTCGTCCTGAGGCGTGAGCGTCGGGTCCACCTCCCACGGCTGTTTGTGTTTGATATGGTGCACTATGCGCCGTCGCTTTGCTATTTGGGAGTCATGGGCGTCAAAGTCGGAGGCTGATCGTTTAATGCCGGCGGCATAGTTGTGTTGTGAAGCTTCAGGATATCGCAGACCGGGCATCATCGCGGGTGGAGGGGAGAGATTGGGGCCTCGGCGTGGTCGTGGTGTTAGAATGGGGGACGCGAGGTCATGGGAGTTGGTGATGCTGAAGTCTGGTGTTGCGTAAACCAAGGTACTCCAGCCGCCCGCCCGCGTTGGTCCCGTCGGCGCTGGAATCGGCATGGCTCGGCGGAGACGCTCCGAAAGGCTTGGCGCCCGCTGCCGCTTCTTCGATTCAGCGGACATGCATGACGCCCGTCAGACCACCATCCAAGACGCTACCTCTGTCGCAAACACCCACTCCACTCGAAAACCCGCCGTCACCATGGCCATTAAGCCCATCACCGGCGTAGGTGCCTCCTTTGCGCCAGTGCAACCGGCGCTTCCGCGACGTGCAAAGCTGACTTGGCTCCCTTCCAGATGCTCCGCAGAGGCCTCGTCCTCGACCTTTCCCTCGCCTTTGGTGCGTAGAAGCCTCTCAAACGCGCGCTTCACATTTCGAAAACCGTCAATCGCATCCGTTGGACCGCTTTTCAAGCCGCCCCGAAGCCCTGGCCGCGCGAGTCTTCGCCAATTCGCAGATCAGAATTACTAACAGGAGCTTCCCTACAGGTCTCGGCACCTCCATGGGCTACTTCTGGTGGTACGGTACGTAGAAGCTTGTTCACCTGTCCAGCCTCTTGCTTCAAGTGCAACGGGATTGACGTCGAAACCAGGCTACCACGTCCCCACCGTCCGTCACCGTGACGCTTTCTACTCCAAGATTGAGGAGGAGCGCGCCAAGGCCCTGGGACAGAACTAAGTCCTTCGACAACTTCGACACGGCGACAATGGCAGGCGTAGATAAGTTGGGGAGTCTATGGATCCGGATTTGAGACGGTTGGGTTGTACTATAGAGCAGCCCGGCCCGATGCAAACGAGAAAGAAGGATTCTTGACATCCTCCAAGTGCATCAATTCATACCCACTCTTGCACTGTTTTTCTCTTCACCAAAGCGAGCATCAACAGAATCATGTGAGACGCGAACCTTTCTCCCTTAGGCAAAAATCATGGTTTTGCAAATGCGATGTCTCCCATTGGTCTACAATAATGTACAATACAAACCCAGCTTGACATAGGGGGGAAGAAAGCTGTGTTTGATCTTTTGCGCGATTTTCTACCCAATGAGTCTGAGCCCAAGTCTTTCTACACTGTTCCGCTAACATCTGACCTCAACTCCGTCCTTACTAGCCGTCAAGTACTTGACCCCCTTGTATGGCTGTACACCAGCTCCTAGCCCCCTGCTCTTCCGATGATCCAAATTGAGACTTTCAACCTTGACTCCACTCGCCAGCCAGCCCTTAACCTGGAAACTGAGTGATGCACTGCTTGGCATCAACAGCCGGTTTGCGCGTCTCTTCTTCTCCGCTTTAGCGTCCATCTCAGGCGAGCGTGTCCGGCTGATGCCGCCGCTGCCATGTCCGCTACCGCCGTTGGTGGGTTCCAGCGAGTTGGATTGATACCCTGCATCTGCAGCTGGGATGGGTGAGGCGGCGCCGCCCTCGTCGTAGTCATAGCGGTTTACGCTGAGCACATTGTCCCCAGCCCCGCCGTCCAACTCTTCGTCCTCGTCCAGGGCACCGACGACGCTGCAGCGTAGTGTTGCGCTGGCGCCCATGCCGAGTTGCAGCAAGGCGGAGACATCTTTGGTGGGAACGCGCCATTCGAGCGACGAGTCGCCTGGAGCGTACTGAACTTCGCCGCGGGAGGGCCGCAGCTCCGAAAGATTCCGTACACCACGCGGTAACGGTACACGAACAACGACATCGCTCAGTTGCGGCGCAGCTGACGTGCCTGAGTGCGAGCCTCCAATGCCAAAGCCGCTGCCTGTCCGCGCTCCTAGGCCTGCCCCTGGTCGACCAGAGCTTGCAGAGGAGATGCCGCCACTGGTCCCTGATGACCTGAAGCGCGATGATAGCTGCAGGCGAACTTCAAATTCAGCGCCAGTTGATCCCAAACTCGTCTTGACTTCGCAAGTGGCTGGGATGTTCAGGTTTGCGGCACTGCTGCTGCCAGGTTTGAGGTTGGCTGGGTTCAGGAGGTAATCTGGTCCGAGTAGATCGACTTCGTAACCCGCAAGCACGAAGCGCCCGTCTGGTGGAACGAAGCTCATCTCCCCTGGCCGTTCGCGCCAGCGGGCGAGGCGCACGCATGGGTGGAACACTGGGAGTGAAACAACGTTGCCCACGCCACCAGGAGCTTCAATTCGAAGAACGAGGTCGGGGACTCCAGACACCTTGGCAGTGAAAGCGATGGAGCCATTTGCGAAAGCTGAAATTGGGCGACCGGATGGCGACATGGTTACGGAAAGGGTCTCGACTAGATCTACGTAGAGTTCGTTGCTCGTGTGCCGTACATTTGTTCGTCGCCATGGAACGGGAGAGGCGGTGGGAGAGGTTCCAGGAGGTGTGAGGGCGGAACGTCCGGAGCCAGAGAGAGAGGGTGATGAGCTTCAGCAGTCCGTCAGCACCTTATTACAATTACTTGCCAACTTGTAGGAAAGATTGATTGTGGCGTATATACCTTGGCAATCCGACGTTGCCCAACAAGTTCTTCATAAAGCTTGGAGCCTCGACTGAATCCCGCAAAGCATTGTTCTCCGTATTCGCTATGATCCCCGCATCGCACATTTCTCCCAACAGCTGCGCGACGACATCGTAATGGGCTTCTATTCTGCTCGCCAGCAGCGGCGAGCCTAGGAAATCTTCTATCGCATCGGCGACTCGGTGGAGGAATTCTAGGACGAGGAGAGGCTCGGTATCGACGGAGGAGGGTGATAAGAAGAGCAAGCGGTCTTGGATGATGCTGTGGACGAGAGTAGGTGGATTGGTCGACGGGAGATATATCAGAGACGGTCGAGGATCTGGATGCGCAAGGTACAGCGGGAGGAGCACGCTAGCAGAGGGAGGTCGCGCGCAATAGACGTGCTCGAGTATGAGATTGCTAGGTCATGTCAGCGGCCAATTTTCCAATCTCAAATGACTGCGAAGGCCAGGCGCATTGTGGTGGTGAGTGTGGTGGTGAGGTGTAAAGCTGGACTGACTTGTGCTCATCAAAGATGTAGAGAGCTTCCACTTGGCTCATGGCTGATTCTGAGGTACTTTCACAGCTGACTGCCCATACGACAGCGAGAGCAAAGGTGCTGGGACAGCTTCGAAGGAATAGAGGATGGGTGAAAGACGGCCAAGTTTACGGTAACGCGATGACGCGGGACCCTGGTGGTGGGCCCGCGGGCGGATGGCTCGTGCCGTGCGTGTTGCACTTCATTCTGTGGTTCGCCGGAGCGTGATCGTCCAACACCGTCAATCTACCATTCCATCTTCGATCTTACAGATTCCAGCACCTCATTCTTTTCAGTCTTCTCAGTGAGATTTGTTCCGGACGAAAATGGCGAAGGACGAAGTCAAGGACGAGGCGCTCATGTCACCGGTCGAGTTGAAAGAAAAGAAGAGGCAAGAGAAGATGGAAGCACACGCCGACTGCTCATGGTGCAGACTAATGGGTATGTTTGTATATTCTACTTCTGGATCATTTGCAAATATCTATCCTGCAAGCAATTTTTGCGAGTAGCTCAATTTCAGCCTTTTTCCTATTTCTACTCGTCCTCGCATCCCACCCATCTAGGCTACCTAGATTTCTTCACATTTCCTATCGAACCACTCTGACGCGCTCAACTACTCATACTAAGGACTCAATCAGGAACCGGTGTCTTTGTTGGTCTCGGAGTCTATACCTACATCAAAGGACACGAGCAACTGCACAAGGAGCTTGCCAAAGGCCGCAAAATGGCCCGATGGGAAAGCGTCCTCCGCCGGGGAAGCATCAACACTACCGCCCTTCTCTGCTTGTCCATCGGCGCCTACAGGTGGTACATGAAATGATCGACCACAGGCCAGAGCATGGCAAGAAGGCGACATGATTCATCTATATCTCCACTCCCAACTTCGACTCGACCCCTGGTGCTTCACGCGGACTTGTCGGCCTCAGAGCACTTGACTTGAAAACTCCTTGAAGTGTCAACAAAAGAGACGCATAAAGGACACACCAATTACATTAGTCTCCCAACGACATCCTCTCAACTTCGTACCTATCGAATCCAACCTATTGGAAATCGGAAGAGAAAAGAAGGGCTACCACTCCTCTGATGGCATGCCAACATCATGTATATTACCCATCCAAACACTCAAAAGCAAATCACTCTGTCTTCGCTCCACTTCTTCCATTTGTATTATCCCATCCCACTCATCCCCATCGGCCTGTTCCCGTTTCTCACCGTGCCAAAACGCACCGCCTTCCCCGGTCACGAAGTGTCAACCCCTGACACTGCTTGCGCAAAGGACCTTCGTATTGTGCATCATCTCGCCGACATATGCCCTTGATAAGCGGCCAAGCCTCGCACAGCCTGACTGCCAGCCTGGCGCCCAGCCAGCGCCGCACGGATGGGGAAAATCGCGGGAGCTGGAGGAGCTGGAGCCACGATGCGATCCACACGGCGAGTCTAACGACCACAGCTCTCGTTGGAGGGGGCTCTTGATGTGCTCTCAGGGCTGGAGGATAACCAAGAAGCCATGCATTGAAGTCAGCGTCTCTCATTAATCATACAACGACGACATTGCACCTGCTCGCTGGAGCCTTCTTTGCACAATGCAGGCACTTCGAAACTTGATCAACAAATGATTCGCGATTCCATCAATCCATACCTACAAGATACCATCTCGGTACCTCCGTCGTCTATTAAGTATATACGATTCAAAACACTTACTCCCCACCAGGCCACGCCAGGCAATGACACTCCGTATCAAACAGTTAACCAGAGCACTACCTACAAAGTGGTCAAACACACGTGCGCGCACACGTGTGGACAGGTGTAATGGAAGGGAAAGGGGGGAAGGGAGCAAAGTTGATGAAGAAAGCCTGGACGCCAAAATGGCCGATTCTCTGTAGAAACGCAGAAATGGCAGCATGATGAGGATTCAAAGGAAAACGTCGTCGACATGGCGTCGTCGTGTCCAGACAGACATTGCTCTCAGCGCCACGCGCACCTCGCTACGCCACGCCACGTTTTCGTATCGCTATGCTCGCTTCCAGAGGGGCTGTCCCGCCCCGCCGCATATCCAGACAAGGCTGAAAAGACTTGATCGGCGGCAGGGGTTTGACGATACTCTAGAATTGCGCGCAACGATTCGTGCTGCTCCTCTGATATTAAAGACGAATTGGTGCAGACTTGGTGAGGGGAGAGCGGCGGGCGCAGGTGGAAAGCGGGGCAACACCATTATCATAAGCAGCGGCTGCAGCAGTGGCGGCAGCAGGAGACGCGGTATCGGTAGGACGACAGCGGCGACGAGATGACAACGACTTATTAGTTAGATAGCTGGCGATCACATGCGGCCTTCGGGTATCAATTCGTAGTCGCCTTCTTCGGGGAGGACAATAGCGGCGGCGATGAGGCCCGTAGCAATCATCAGACTGAAGCACCACGAAACCGTGTTCAGGATGAAAGAGCTGTCAAGGCGCCAGCCGGGCGGGAAGAAGCGCTCGTCGTTGTCGTACAAAAACGCCTTTGCCACCGGTCAGCTTGCTGATTTCTTACTCGCGAATCCAACGACAACCGATTGGAAGACCAATTCCGGGTTTGCGGATATTGTGAGAGGAGATGAGGGTAGTGAGGGGCCATGGGAATAAGTCTCGACGTACCACAATGGACATGGCGGCGCACTGCACGATGCCAGCAATAATCATGAGGCCAGAGACAACCTTCCAGCCTTTGTCACGCTTTTGCTTGCCGCCGATGATAACGACGCCGTAACCGATGATGGCAGCCAACTGTATGATGACGGAAAAGCTCATGAGGAAGCCAACGCTCCGCCAGCGGCTGCAAAAGCTCCAGTTGTCTCCATGGCAGTCTTCATATTCCGGAAAGTCGTTGCAGGTGCCGGAAACGCTGTCGCAGCGTGAGTGTAGACCGTACGATATCTTGACCGGTTTCGCGTGCTTGCCATGCTGAGGAAATGGTGTCAGTGAGTGTATGAAATGTGCAGGGTGCCTGGTTGGAGACGCCCGCGGTGGACATTGGGACGGAAACCTACGCCTTCAACTTCGTATGCGAGCCAGTTGGGCTTCACAATGGACGCGATGGTCATTGCTACGACTGTTCGAGGCGCGCCGTTGAGCGCTTGGAGTTAGCGACCATACGAACAAGTGACGCAAGCTGCCATGACGTCTCGATTAAACATGTTTCGAGCCAAGCAAAGTAGCGGCGTTTAGAGATGAAGGGCGTGAATGGGATCTTGATGCGTACCAGCAACGGTCGCCCAAAGGGCAATGCCATAGACGATTCTCCGCGTCATTGTCTATGGTTGTGGTTGGGGATTGGAATGGTGGTGGAGTGAGCTGTGGGCGACTAGCGCTGACAGCTGTGGTTTGGAGATCAAGGCGTCGGAGGTCGGAAGAGGCTGGTAGCAGTTCGAGTACGAATCCGGCAACGCAAAGATTTGTTCGAGTAAGAGAGACAAAAGTTGTGGTGAGCAGCAGAGAGGTTGTAAAGAAGACAAGAAGTCGGGCACTGGCGTGACCGGCAGCAGCGCAAGAGCCTGGGGACGATTTGCTGGGGGCCTGGCTGGCTTAGGAACGGGCGGGGGGTTACCGCAAGGCAAGATGCAGAGTGACTGGCACCTGGTTACAGACACAAGCAAGATTGTCGTGCCCAGCAGAATTTGCTTGGAGAGTGCCCGAGTGGTGACTTCGAGTAGAGCAGGGCAAGCTGCCGTGCCCGCACTCTGACGTCGATGCTCTCACCGCTCACTGAGTCGCAGGCCAGCAGCAAGGGCAAGAGCTTCAGCATCCAAGGTCACACGCCAACCTAACTCTACATGAGAGATTTTTTGGCCCTCACGCCCACGTCGCACAAGTTGCCGGGCTGCTTATCGTATTTTGTTTCTGCATGCTAAAAAGACGCGTTTCTTGATTTCCCCACCACCTCATAGCCGCACCAATACCTTGGCCGCTCCATCAGATCTGCTCGATCGCTCGCGAATCCCATCAATCGGCTTGTGCGACATTTGGACACGACAGTTTCTGCCCTTCTCTGGTCTTATTTGCATGGCCTTTCTTCACTCCTCGACTTCTGCAATGTTGATAGGCGCGGGAATTCATGGAGCACACCGAGTGCGTGATGGATCTTGTAAAACCTTGAATTTGACTGTCATTCGCTACCGAGAATTTCCATCGCGCCATTCCACTAGCGGCGACCAGCTGCGTGACCTGTGAAACTGGAACCTCTCCAGTACTGCTTTGAGTAGCCGCTGACATCCCACCAGAAGACGACGGGGCCACGACAATAGACCAAGAACCCATCGCTTGCCCAATACTCCGTCCCCATCATCATCCCTTTCGTTGTCGGTCGGAAAGCCTGGAGCCAAAGCCAGCATTCTGACCGAAAATCATTACACATTAGTGCCAACTCATGTCGCGTGGAAAATCAGCAAGCAAAAAACCGTTGTCGTAGCTTCGTCGAGGGGTATTGTTGCCGTAAACGCCGTCCATGCTGCAAAATCTTTCGTCGTCCTTACCTCCTAGGCTTGGGGTAGAAGATCTTGGTGCTTCGGACCATGTTGGCTTTGACAAGACGTTGAATGTCGGCTGCAACTTCTGAAGACCAAAAGGCCACGCCGAGCTCCTGGCTCGTGTACCAGCTGGCTCTGTCCATGTTGCCACTGCCCAACACCACAAATTCCTCGTCGACCATGGTCAACTTGAGATGTGACTGCACCGGGCCTGCGGCATCAGCATCGGCAGGGGGTTCGAAGTAGTTGATTGACAGTCTTCCGGGCTGGTGGTTGGCCGTGCCGCCGTTCTCCACTTCGGTGGGTCCCGCCAACTTGAGTAACTTTTGATACTTCCTGACGAGCTTCTTCATTTCCCTGGAGGTGGTGGTTGCCGCGGTGCCAAGCTGCTCCAGTACCATCAAGCGCTCGCTTGTCAAAATGCAGACATCGACGCCACGGTCCAGGGCGGCCAAGAGAGCCTCAAGCACGACCGGACATGTGAGATTGGGCGTCTGAATGTAGATCTCGAAATTGGCTCTCTCAAACAACTTCTCCAAAAAGACGTTGAGCGGGGTCGTCGGAGGTCGCGGGGCCTTGAGACCGGGAATCGGCTGGAATCTAGGGTTGGCGTGGTGTGGCGAGGGGAGGAACACGGTCGGGATCTCGACTCCAATGCTGTTTGTGAAGTAGGACATCCACACAGGTGTCTCTTGAACAACACTCAAACGTCGATGGAGAGCCATGGCGGGCACATCTTCAGTGACGTGAGAGCCGATTGCGGGGAGACCTCCGCGGTCTCGGTTCCAGAACTTGTACCAGAACTGGACAAAGTTGCCGACGATGGGTCCAGACATGGCAAGACAGCCCTCAAACCAGTTTTCCCAAGAGACGTTGCAGCTAGGCAGAAATACCAGCTGGCGGTCGATGATGACAAACTTGGGATGCATGACCGAAAAGGGCTTGACGAAGATGCTTTTGATTTCGAGATCCAAGCCGGTAAGTTCGCTCTGATCAGGAAGGCCAAGTTTCGTAGACCATTCTGACGGGCTGTAGACGTGTCCTTCGACGGAGTTGGTGTGAAGCAATTTCTGACAAATTGAACGGGAGGAAAAGCCAATGCGTACGCGAATCTTGGACGAGCCTTGATTGGAGTTGCGGAGGGACTTGCTGGACAGCGCCTTCAACGACTTTGACAGTTTGTCAAGCGAAGATGACTTGGCCCAGAAGCATGTGACGAAGATGACTTCAAAGCGCGCGTTCTCAATGCGACTGAGGGTCTGCTCAAAGATGCTCTCGCCGGTGCCAACCTGCATTGAGTGGATGAAGCTAGTCGTTACCAAGCCGAAAGGATCTTTGAGGTAGTAGTTTGGCATGTCATTTTCAGTTTGAGACAAGTTGGCAGCAAGAGCTCGAGCCCAGTCGCCGGCAAGGCCCGTGAAATTGTTGCGCTCGCTGCCGGTCAAGACGTCGCCACTGTCCGGGTTGCGATGAAGCGCCGGCCGGCCAGAGTTTGTGTCGTTGTCCTCCATGCTGTAAGCACGTTGACCAGGTGGAAAACTGAGAGATGACCGACAGTAACTTCTTCTGAAGAATTCTGCATTTTACCGGCATTAACTGAACGACTGGAGAAAAAGAGCAAACGGTCACGCGGGAGGATAATGGTTTACCAATGAGGGAATGAGCGAATTGAGAGAGAAATCAGAGCCCAAGCGGCATTCAAAGCAACGCGCCGCAATGCGCGCTCGAGCAAAAACGCAAAATGAACGACACTGGATATTGCTGAAGGTGATGAAGCGGGATGGTTTGAGCCAAAACATGGACGCCAGTGGAGTAGCACTAACACGCGGACCTGAGCGGACCGTGCACAAACCGGCTAATATTCGGCCCGTCTTTAGCGTCATTCTCTCGAAAAGTGTCCGCCAAACGACGAGGGCCTGTTGCTCTACCTTGAGCTTTGTGCCGTTTACCAGCTGCTCCTCTACGCCCAAAGTTTTTGCGACAAGATGCCGATTACAATTCTCCCGCCCGCAGCTTCTGTGCCTGCTTATCCTCGGCCATCTACCGCAGATGATGGCGAGGAATTCGATTCTGATGGTGACGTCGACATGGAGGCAACTAGCAGGGCGTCAAAGCGCGCAAGAAAAGACATTGTCACTCCTGGAGAGGTTGTGACAGATGATCCGCAATGGATGAGGTGAGGCTGTTGTCGAACTTTGCACAGATGAGTTCTGACAGCGGATTAGAGGTCACGGAACCTACGTACCTGACGGAAGCACCGAAATCCTCTCGACTGTCGCCGGCACCGTCCTCAAGACGAACAAGCTCCTTTCTATCACCCCTTTGCGCGCAAGATATATCCCCGAAATTGGTGACCTTGTCGTGGGTCGGATTGTCGAAGTGCAGTCGCGACGCTGGCGCGTGGACATTGCAGCACCCCAACTGGCCGGTCTGCCCTTGTCCGCAATCAACCTCCCTGGAGGTATCCTTCGGAAACGTACTGCCGTGGACGAGCTCAACATACGGACATTTTTCACCGAAGGCGATCTGCTTGTGGCCGAGGTTCAGAGCATTCATGGAGACGGGACCGCTTCGCTACACACGCGCAGTTTGAAGTACGGAAAGTTGCGGAATGGATACTTTCTGTCGCTGACAGGAACTGGAGGTGGCGGCGGTCAGCGTGGAGGTGTTGCTCGGTCTAGACGCCAAGTCTTCACGCTCACGACGTCGCGCGGTGGAGAAATTGACATCATCCTTGGCGTCAATGGATACATCTGGATATCGAAACACGTGCAGCCTCCGGAAACGAATGTCAGCATTACCCGGATCGAGGAGAGCGTATCGAAGGAGGTGTACTCCAGCCAGAACGACGACATCGAGGTGGAGACGCGAAGAGAGATTGCAAGAGTGGCGGGAGTGATAAGAGCGCTGGTGGAATCTGGTGTCAAGGTGGATGAAGAGACGGTTGTAAGGGGATTTGAAGCTGCTGCGGAGCTGGACTTTGAGGAAGCTTCCGACGGGAAGCAGTCTGCAGAGGGTGCGGACTACTTGGGCGGCGACAAGGGAAAGAGAATTGCGGAGATCGTCATTGGCTCGTAGCGGACAAAAACTCGCTACTTCATTGGACAGGCAAGCACAAAAGATATCGAAAGCAAACGGGGAATCCACCAGGACCAGGACCTTCCATGAATGGGATTGCCGAGCAAAGACTAGAAGCAGTCCACACTATGGTTGGACATTCCTGAAGTGCCAGATGAAAGAGCTTCGGAGGCGCAACCCTTTACGTCATTATTTCAAGAATTGAAACGAGCGGGTCCACAGTCCACGAGGCGTGTTGTTGCCGGCCAGACGCTCATCAGAGGTGATGCGTGGGACAGCGGATCTGTGTTCCGATCAGAATGGCCATCTTCCTGCCCTGACTTCGTTATTTCTGCCATGGTAGGCAGCCGCAGCGCCTACCAAAATGCGCTTTGGCCTTTTGTTTCTCGGAATCCTCTGCTTACGCAGAAGCGAGGCCTTGTCCGCTTTCCCCGGGCCCCCTGTATGGTCAGCCTTGTATCGATACCTAACGTCTCTGATTGCACGCTTACCCGTTCCACGTATCTCACGAATGCGTTGTCGCCCGGCAATCTGTAGATCGCTTGTCGATGCGGCCAGCAATCTCAAACGGACCCTGGCTCACAATTTTCTCATCCACATGTTCTTGTACTCACTAGCCAACAGGAATACATCCTTCGCCTCGCTCCGGCCCGCAGCATCTGCTTCCCCGTCTCATGCTGGTATTATCCAACGAGAACGGCCCGCATGTTTGGGACGATGAACAGATGAAGCCTGACCCAACCACCCGGTAATCTTTTGACTGGCAGCGGTTCATCGGCTGTGGCGCTCGCGGATGGTACACTAGTACATCCGCTGTTATGACTTTTGTGAATTGCGATCCTAGAAGACCCTGGCGCTTGCATGTCTTCGCAAGTACAATGAGGCTGTAGTCACGGTGAGATCTTCTCGGAAATGTAGACATCCCTCTTTCTTTCCAGCAATGCCCATATCTTCGTCCAATCCTCTTACTTTCAACGTCACCGTCGTGCATGCAGAGGTTTCTTTGCGTCGTTCAACCAACCGAAAGACAAGCCCCCTGGCACGCTTTCCGTGAGGCCCTTTGTTTCTTTTTGCCCGGACAAGCTGCGTCCGTACCCAACCGGAAGCCATCCCTGTAGTGGAGTACTCCAGAACCAGCTCGCTTTTCACTCCAACTACAATGCAGACGTACCGTTGCCTGCCATCTTGGCATCAGAGCCGCGCACGAATGCTCTTGGACCCTCTGCGCGTCAGTGAGACGTTTGGGCTGCCATGTCACCGTACTGCAAACAACATGACCATCAAACACATCAGCAGTTGGCAGCGGGCGATATAAAAGACTGCTCCCCATAATCCTGCAGAAGCCACCCCCAGCAGAGAAAGCATCAGCTGTCAGAATCACTGGACTGCGACACGAATTTCGTTGAGAGCCGGACAACCAGTCAAACATGTCATCGAACGGACGTACGAACGCTCCACACTGATCCCATCCCATCTCTACCTACTGACAAAACATAGAGAAGTCTCGGCGTGACTCTACCCACTCGCCCAACGATGGCAATGTCAAAAACGACTCAAGCAACTCTACTCGCCGCAATTCCGTCTCAAACCCCCGGTCTCCACCCAGGTCTCCAGGAACTTCTTCCCGCCACACAGAATCCCTGAACCGCGTCGACCGTAGTCCCACTCTGCGTTATGCATCCAGCTCGACCATGGCAACGGCGGGCTCGAGCTCGAACGCGAGTTCGGGTTGGTCTAGGACGGCGGAGGAGTCCTCTAGGACTGCTAGCTACTCTTCTGCGAGCGGCAATCAAGGAAGCGGAGGGGGAGAAGGGGGAGGGCTCTTCAATCAGAGGAGGAGCAGTGCTGCCGGTGCTGCTGCTGGTGGTGGCGAGAGGCCTCGGGAGCGGGATGATGAGGAGCGCAGGCGTCGACAAGATGCGGACTTGAGGGGTGTAGGCGGTTGGGCGGACGACGAGCATGTCCAGGGAAAGAAGAAGTAGGAGGTATGTTTGATGGATAGGGTCAGAGCGGAATTTCAAACTTACGAATGGCGTTTCAATTGCACCTCAAACTATTTTGGCTACCCTCGTCCATGCTGAGTGCTACTCGTGGTAGACATGCACTTTCAAAACTGGGGCATTTGGCATGAAATGAGACGCAAGAGACTACAGCCTCGCTCATTGACCATGATTAGTTCTGACTATCATTCTGTGAATCTGAAGCCATTAACTCCTCTTGAGAGACTTGCTAATATCGAAGTGTCCTGTCACTCTGACGCCTGTCGTTCATCTAGGTCTGCCCAGTACTCTGTGTCCGAATGAAAAAACCAAATAGCCATGACGCCCAGTTGAAGTACTTTCGCCTCTCCTGTAGAATGATCAAATCTCCGATCTTTTAATAAAGCAATTGAGAGACGCACTGAATCAGCTATCCGTGCTTTTCGGCGTCCCTAGTATATCAAGCTCTTGATTTTCGGCCCTCTTTTGACGCCTGCAAGACTCTTAGCTGTGGGGCATCTCTTTGTCAGAGAACCCCGTATCGCATGCGATGGAAGCGTCTCCACTGTCGCCTTTCTGGGCGAGCTCATGAAGATGTACCCGGTAGCACGCTGAGCTTTCCATGTTCGTAAGTTCTGCCGATGTAGGAACATAGCTCGCGATGAAATATCATCAGAGTGCAAGCTGATTTATGCACCCACTAGTCGCCAGTAAGGTCCACGGTTTCGATTTCGGAATTTTTCTTATGGCGCTTCGCTTGACGGTCTTCAGTGATCGCAAGATCATCGCCATCTTCCCAACTTCCTTGGTAGCCTGAGTCCCGCTTCAGCTGGGTAGTCTCGTTTCGGGACTCCTTTTTGATGGTGGTGGCTCTGTCCAATTGCTCCTGAAGTCGTGTCAATGAGTTTGTGCCATGGTGCTAAGTACAGATGACTCACCTTCTGACGGCGGAGCAGCTCCCTCATTTCCTCTGCAGTCAGGTCCTCGATTGGGCGATCCTCAAGAGGTATCGGCTCAGGCGTGCGGGGGATCAGGTACATGCTCTGTAGTGCCTCTTTCGACCTGTATCGAAAACTGTACAGGGCCAAGGGCGCGTGCTCCGGATCAATGTTGTGGGTAGTGACTGATTTGTAGGATCTACCGGCTTGAAGTTGTCCCAGCCTGCGTGATTACTGGTCAGTTCTGGGATCAGGTAGCAGGCAATGGTGCAATATTTACTTTGCCTGGTGCGAGACCGCGCGACCCTTGAGGGCTTTTTCGGGCACCTTGGCATCTCTCTTCTGCTTCTCAAAATCCTTCATTTCATCTCCCTTTGGCTGCTCCGCTGTGGAAGTGACTTTGACCCTGAATAGCTTGACCGAAATCTCGCCTAATGCATCGATTGATTTCTTCTTGTTCGCGTTGAATTTCTCGCCACTCTCATCTGGAATAAAGAACCAAAAATTAGTCGAAATTAACTTTACAGAACGCAGAGGCCAATAGCCGACCACTTACCAATCACCAATTCGGCGAAAGTGAAGTTTCTCTCCCAGAACCGCCCATCCTTGAAGGATCTTGAAGCTGTTATCTCGCCATGGGGACGTTCAGCGTAGGTATGAAAGTCTTCCTTGTGGAGTACGGCGTCGTAAGCTCGATGGCCGTCCAGATAGACCGACAGGAGGATGTCATAATTCTGGTACTTAAAGCTGTGGTCGAACTTGTGTGCGACTGTGAAGTGGGCGCCTGATTCGGCGACGATGTACTTGACGACAGTCCTTGGTGGATTCTCATCGTCTTCATCAACGTATTCCTTGAGACGCTGGCCATTGACTCTGATGTGGATATCCACACCGTCCATCAGATCACCCATAATAGCGAAAAGTCTCGGAACCCTGGGATTGTGGCGGCCAAGCTCATTCACAGCATTAAGAGCCGGTCGAGAACCAGTTCCTCAGCTGCACCTTTTGCACGAGAGAGTTTCGAGGGCACAATGGCTTCAGAAGTGAGGTTTTGGCAGCGGGCACGTTTCCAGGTGAGGTGAGACGCGTCGCAGTCAGGCGCGCAAAACGCGTCTCACGTGAATCCGGAAGGTCGCGTCGGAGATGAGATGAGCGGGATCGAATTGGCTTGAGGGCCGATACAAGCGATTGGACGGTCGTATGAGCTGTGCGCATTGATGGAGTCTGGGCGGATGTGGAGGGATGGCGCAGGGTGGAGTTGAGAAAGGAAGGTGGTACGGACGGTTGTGGTGTGAGGTTTGGCGCACTGGCGTAGCGTGGACGACCTAGGTAGTACAGAAACACCGACCCGCGTCCGACTCGCAGGCGCAAAGATTGTTTGAAAGTGGAAACAGCACGTAGGCGCGGAAAAGTGATCTAGCACTGTCACTTTTCTTGTAAACCATTCTTATAGATCCTAGATCTGAGATTGAATCGATTGACCGCTTTGACTCGCTCTGAGAAATTTGCCAATAAGCAAAGCAACCTGTTCACCTGGAGTCTCCATTTCCCTTTGCCACCCTTAATACTCCGCACCGATATGAGAAAGCAAACAACGACTGCCAGCCGTAAAACCTTGTGACCTCTCCCGTGGAGTCCCGTAGTCCTTTTGTCCTTGGCGAAAACAGTCCAGAAACGCCCCAAACCATAGGAGCTGGATTGATTCCTCCAGTGTTGAAAACCTCCGCTCCTCAATCCTTTGGGCCCATCGATATCCGTAGCTCTGAAGATTCCATCCGCTCGAGTATCACGAGCAATGGAAAGTCCCCTCTCCTCTTGCTCCATTTTGTGTTCTGTACGAAACCACTTCGCGGTTCCGATACCAAGTCGCTGACTGAACTTTTCAGGCGAGTCCGCCTCCAAAGAAGGGTTTTTAATCTACCAGCGCCTTTGATGTCAGCCGGACAGCCTGGTTCCAGAGTCTCCTAGTCACCAGTAAGGTCCAGAGTCTCAATCGGTCCACCAAAGTTGTCTTTGTGACGCTTCGCTGGGCGTTCTTCGATGATAGCAAGATCATCACCATCTTCCCACTGGCTTTGAAATCCCGGCTCCCGCTTCAGCTGGTCTATCTCACTCTTAATCTCTCTCTTGATGGTACCGGCCCTTGCAGATCGCTCCTAAAGGCTCGTCAGCGCACGTGTGAGACATCGATAGTGGGGAACTAACGCTTTGCCGACGAAGCAGCTCCCTCGTTTCCTCAAGCGTAAGCTCTTCGATTGGCCGCTCCTCAAGAGGAATCGGCTTAGGGGTCTGAGGAATCAGGCCCATGCTCTTCAGCGCCTTGGCGGACCTGTACCGGAACTTGTACACAGCAAAGGGTCTGTCCGAAGGGTCGATGTTCTTAGTTTTGGTGACCTTGAATTTGCTGATTGGTACAGCCTGAGCCAGACTACACATTGAGTGTTAGTGCGAAGGAATTTGAGATGTTCCCGGAGTGAAAATACCCTGCCTGATGCGAAACATCCCGACCTTTGATTGCTTTTTCAGCAACCGACAATACCTGACCGTAGTCTATCAAGTTCTTCGATCTAGGCTGGATACCAGGGGAGATGATCGTCGCCCTATGAAATTTGACCGTGATCTCGCCCAACGCGTCGATGGCTTTCTGGTTGGTGCCAGGTGTCTCTCCGCTCACATCTTATGTAGTTGAACAAGGATCAGTTTATGCCATGTCAATCGCAGACAGCTGAAGACGGGGGAGTTGTTTACCTATAGCTAGATCGGAAAAGATGAAGCTCTGTTTGAAGTAGTTTCCATCTTTGCAAACTCTTCTGGCTTTCCTTTCTTGCAAGGTTGAAGGTCGGCGCTTGGAAGCTTTCAGTAGAGACTTCTCAACGCGATTTCCGTCCAGAAAGATTATGCAGCGGATATCGTTGTCCATGTACGCAAAGCTGGGATCGAATTGTAATGCGACAGAGAAGTTCGCGCCCGATGTTGCCACTACGTACTTTGTGATGGTCTGCGGCGGGTCTTCCTCACTTTCATCGGAGTATTCTTCCAGGCGCTGGTTATTGACCCTGATGTGGACATCCAAGCCGTCCATGGCTGCGCGCGGCGTCTGTACTTTGCAGCTATGTCTAGCTCACCAAGGTTTTTGTGATTGGGTTACTCCGGGTGAGAACTTTGGCGCGACAGGACACTTTGTTTGGCCGCCGTCTAAATTCGTGAAGAACAGAACTGATGGAAGCCTGCTGTTGGTGGAGGACGCGTTTTTTTGGTAGGGTGAAACGCGTCGAGGGTAGGTTGGCACGCCAAACGCGTGTCACGTGAATTCGGAAGTTCGCGTCAAGGCGGGTGAGGTGAGAAGACTGAAACCGATTGATCTGAGAGAAGATGCAAGCAAGCTGATGGTCGCATCAACTCGTGATGGTGTGCAGGGATGGCGTTGGGGTGGACGTGGAGGGACGGAGTATAGTGGAGTTGAGAAAGGAAGGTGGTACTGTTGTGGTTTGAGGTTGGGCGGGTAGCCGGGCCCGGACAAGAAGAAACGCTGACTCGCCTCCGAGACGCAGGAAGCGTACCACAGAAACATGCCCGGCAATATAGGCCAATGGTAAGTCGGGCAATCTTCTCTTCTTTTCTACTGTACTCTCGTTGTATCCGTAGTAGTCCCTTCCCGAACGCCAGAAGCAGGATGCGGGCCGAACCGCATGCCTGCTTAGCCGAGTGCCATGAAGTCAAGTTTGGTCTGCTTGAATTTTCTCCTAATCAGTCCTTGCGAACCACTTGACTTGTCATGGCATGTGATGTTCTACTTCCTCCCTGTTGCACCTAACCACATTTTCGACTAGCACACTGTCTGCTGCTCCTCGTTTGCCTCTCAGAGCCGTCGACGCCGTCAGGCATAGTTTCCGCGCCCCACGACTTGAACCATGGGAATTGAAAGAGCTTGGAAAGATGCGAAGCGGCAACTCTCAGCACAGGCTCGCAACGCGCGCGTTGCTCGAAATCGGACCCGCAACTTGTCGACTTGAAGAGCCAGAGAGTCTGTCGATTTTCTGTCTGATACACAGCCGAACTCATTCATTTCAACGACTGATTCGGCCATCGTCTTGCCTTCCAAGTGCAAGCTTGAAACGGTCCACGCGTGAAATCCGGTCGCGCACTAACGTGGAGGCGCGAATAACAGTCTCTCGCCTGAAAGTCCGGTTCCAATTGTTGTATGAGCAAAGCAACACACGCTGCATGCCACCCTGCTGGCCGCATATTATGAAACTCGTCGGCGGTCTCTTTGCTCGAAACGGTGTCGCCTTCATGGTAAAGGTGTCGATGAGTGTGAAAAGCCGCATACCATATTTGTCCGGGCTGTTGTGTCCTACTACATGACCCGTTGTGTGCTCAGCAGAAGCATTCCACTTCGGGCGTCCGAGGCTGTCAAAGTCGACGCTGCTCCCGTTTGTATCCCACTTGAGTCGGTTGTTGTTTAACCCAAACAGATAACTCTCTGCAACGCCCAAGTCAAGGCGCCCCTCGACCCCTATGAGCCTTGCTTCAGTACACCGGATCTTGAGTCCATAAATGTGCAAGAGGGTTGCCGGGCCTGCGACGGTAGTTATGAGAAAAATGCTTAGCTTGATGCAGCCCAAGGCAAAGAAGATGGAAATGCCTATGAAAAGCTGTAGAGGAAGCCCATTCAGATTCGGAAGGTCGCGGAAAGGGTTTCCCTTTAGCTCGCTGTCCAGCGTCCCGTACACGAACGTGCTGAAAGAGGTAAAGATAAGTCCGAAAAAGAGCCAGAAGGGCGCGGAGAGTAGAGAGGTAAAGATAAGTCCGAAAAAGAGCCAGAAGGGCGCGGAGAGTAGAGTCGACGCAGCGAATGCCAGCGCCGACGTCGGTTGTATGAAGAAAGCCGGAGGCTTCATCTCGTCCCACTCGATTGTTGCCCCATACGCTCCTTCTAGGCTGACCGTCTCATTTCCAAGTATCTCCCCAATCTGCACGGTAGGCTCGATATCCCAGAGCCTGGCCCCCCAAACATCTCGAATATGGAACCACGCCGCGTCTTGCTGCGGATGAAACATGCACAGCATGCGCTCAAGCAGTCTGTCGCTGTCGTTCGCAAGGGAAAGACGTGCAAATGCATTGAAGCCCGAATCGTTCTTGTTGACTTTTGGTCGACGACGAAGCAACCCCTGATTGAGTTTTAGCAAGGATGGCCAAAAGCAGTCCTAAGGGCCCACTTACCATCAGAGCGTAGGCCATGTCGCCCTCGTTTCTCTGGTCCGTCTGCCTGCTCTGAAAGCACTCGAGCCCAATACTTAACAACTCAAGCTGGGTCAGGTGGAGCGAAGACTCGTAGTGGTCGATGAGCTGCCGCACCAACTTTGCGTCTTTCCAGGCACGAGGCGCAAAGTTGCGCTTTGCCAGCACTTCAGGGCGCTCATCACCACCGACAGTGTAAATACTAACCTTAGGCTCAGGCATCAAGAGAATCTCCGGCAAAGTCCACAGTCGTGTTCCCCATTCATGGAGCCAAGTTTCCCGCGCTTGGGGCGTCACGGGTGTATCTTTGGCATCAATCGAGGGACCGAGCATGATGATCATCGAGTGGCATGCGCGGACAATGTCGCAAATGCGCCACACGTCATCAATCTCGCCATCGGGACCGCTGCTCTGCAAGCACTCGAAATCCAGCCAGAACGCCGCAACACCGGCCTTGCGCGCAGCTCGAACGCCATAACTTTGAAGCATCCTCCTGTCCTGTGGAGCAATTTGCCGATAATGCTGACGTGTTTCTTCCGTGATATTCCAGCCGCTGAGTTCATTCTCTTCAGTAACAAAGAATTGCTTGCGAGTGTACGACACGAAGACGAAATCAGTGTTGGCACCCGGTCCCTTTTCATCTATCCATTCAGTGACGAGACGGGTCTCGAAAGCAGGAGTTCCCCGATCTTCATCTTCCTCTGAGCTTAAGAAGCAAAGATAGCGGGGTCCCAAGTGGCGGGCTGGAAGGTCGTCGAAGTCGGTATCAATGTCATCTAGAAGATTCAAGCTGGTGTGCTGAGGCAGTGTGGAAGACCTGGCTTGAAAGCTCCCATGAAATTCGGCATCGCCTTCGGGATGCCCATAGTCGACAAGAAGCAAATCGTGCTCCTCTCCAACGCCCACATCTTCTTGACGCCATTCATGAATATCGGGCGAATCCTGGAAACCAATTGGGTTGTAATTTCCCATATACTTCTTTGATTCGCTCTGTTTGTCTCTCCGTTGAGGCATGAACATAAGGGACTGTCTTACTTTTGGCTTGGTAAATATCTGCGGTGTCGTCTTAGTTCGAAAGTCTCACAAAAGTAAGTACACCAAAAACTTACGACGTAGAAAATAATGGCCGCACAGGACGGAATCCACCTGCGGAACAACGACCCTTTGGAATCTGTCCTCTGCCTCCTCCTTGCATCAGGGTTGAGCGATGGATACGTCCAGTAGAGAACTTGGAGATACGCGGGTGTTTGGTTTTTCGGCCTGCCTATTCGAATCCAGGTGACAGGCTCATCTGTTCGCAGGTCCTCAAAACTTTGCACAGATAACCTGCTTAGTCTTCCGTCACACGGCCGCAAGTACCATTCGTCGTGGTCGTTGACGGGAATCCTCTGCCGGCTGCCATGGCCGTCAAGGTCGTGTTCGGTTGTCCCAGAGGCCTCAAATTGATCTGAAGCTTGGCTTTCGAGAAGCGGTGCTGTGGATTCCATGGATTTCCTTTGTCAAAGTAGGCATCAAAGTAGGCAAGGCGCTGGTATGTTATACTGCTCAATTCCTGGCCCCCAAGTTACCCAGACTTTAGGCAGCCTTTGTGAAATCTGGAATGGGCATTCCTGATCAAATGAATACCATTGGTTGTCGTCGTACGTGGTAGCACATAAATGGGCTTGCAGCCCTGACACTTTTGACAAATCGCTCAGCGTGATCAGTCGTGTCAAGATCCATGTTACACGCGTTCATGAAAAAGGCTGTGTTTTGCGCAAGGTTGTTTCCCACAACATGAAGTATGGCACCAATGCAGCTGCACCAAATCAGACTGAAATGCTATAATGAGTCCACATCTGGTGGCATAGAGATTTCTCGCAAGGGAAGTAAGAGACGGGCACAGGCAAAACCGGAGCAGCTGGTTACGAGGGTAGAACACCAAATTCAGTCAAGAAGTGTCACAATCCGGACGCTTCAAGGCAAAGCGAGGATGATGTCACAAGATAGGCAACAGAACTGGGAGACTCAATCATGGACATCTGGATTTGGGCACATTGTTGAGCTTTTGTCTGACCGCAAGCCCCTGTACCTAATACACATATTCTCCAATGCTTTCATCTGGAATGATCCAGCTGATAAAATGAAAGAGTGCGGGTGCAAACTGTGACTTCCGGCCACGCTCTCCAAAAGGACCAAAGAAAGTGAACCCCTGAACGCCCAACATCACCTTAACGACCGTGCCTGAGGAACCCGGCTCTCAAACCGTCAAGATGAGGACGTACAGAATTACCGCCAGGACCAAAACCAGAGCCTCTCCCACGAAATAGGTGATTTTGTCCGCATTACAGCCATCCCAGCCAGCGAGGTCAGCGCGTGGCTCCAAGCCCTCCACCAGCACCAAAACAACGACACTGAAAATAAAGAGGACAACCAGCCCGCCTGTACTCAGATCTGGTGCCATGGCCAACAACACAAAGAGGGCGAAGATGAACCATCCGAAGGTGATGCACGTGCAGAACGCCCGATTGTCCTCCGCGTTGGTTGAGTTGCTTGGTTGTGTTCTGGTTTGGCCGCCCGTGACTTGCTGGCCTGGAGCAAAGCTCGAATTTGGAGTCTGTGATTGTGATTCGCAGTAGGTAGGTAACTCTCTGGATGAGCTGAGCTGGCCTCGTGTGTGAACCGGAGGTGGAAGAGCGGGCAAGGCAGCCTGGTCCTGGAGTTCTGCAGTGGAGACATCATGGTCCTGGCATTGTGCGGCGGAGGTATCAAGACTCTGGAGCTCTACGGAGGAGGCATCATGGCCTTGGCGTTCGTAGTTGCGGGTCATGTTGAGAGTTGCTTATCTGCCTGGGTGTGAGCTTAGGGAGCTTTCATGTGCCCATCAGGCTGTGTTGGTTAATCGTACCTTTTTGATGCGAGCGTGAAACTGATGTAAGCGAATTGGAATGACGTTGTAGCTTTAGTATTAATGACGCTGTCAGAGCTAAGAAGACTGATGTTGCGATTGTGATGAAGTTGGCTGGTGATGACAAGAGACAATGCGGACAACAGGTAGACCACTTGAACGTCAAGGCGACTGCCTTACCCATCGAGCACTGCAGGCGCGGCTTCGTAACAACAACTGAAAGTCCCCATGAGTGAAGTTGGCTGAATGCCACTGCCCTTGAATCCTTCGTGTCGTTGCCGCAAAAGGAAGCCACCAACTGCAGTTTTGGGACAGACAAGGAGTGACTAGTGTATGCTCATCGCTTCCCTTGAACGACGAGGAGAAGAGTGTTTGAATGTAAGATGAAGCATGTCATGCTGTTCAGGTGATCCCTATCACATGGAAGCGATACGTACAAGAAAGCTTCGGCTTCACCACTTCCCCATTCAATTCTTCCCACTCTTCTGCGACCCATACCCCATCACCTTCGCCATCAGATCATCGCAAAGCGGCACCTGGTCTCTCCAATACCATTTGTCACCGCTGCACTCAATCGCCTGGCCAAACATCTCTCCCACCTTGACCTCATTGCCCGCGGAATCCGAGACCACTCTCTCCGCATCCGTGCCCGCGTTTGCAAGCCGGAGTACGGCGTCGACAACGCACGGGACGGGCGTCCACATGTTGAAGTTGCTAGCCATATCGAACTTTCCGGATTCGGCCCACTCCTCCATGAGAGATGTCGGGACCATGCCCGGGCACACCGCGTTGACGCGGATATTGTGCGAGGCATACAGGTCTGGCGCGAGGGAGCGGGCGAGACCAAGCGCGCCGTCTGAGTTCGGGTAGTGTCAGTGAGCTCAGGGATAGTGTCCAACCGTCCAACTCAGGGGCAAGAGCAGAGCAAAACAGAAACACAACTCACGCTTCGCAGCCGCATAAATGGGAACCGAGGGGCTTGCATAATGGCCAGCAGCACTGCTAATAATCACCAGACTGCCGCCATCTGCGTTCCCTTCTTCCAGCTCTCCTTCCGCCTTTTCCCTCGTCATGTAATGCGCCGCAAGAAACGACGTAAACATGACACTCTTCAAATCGATATCCAACACCTTCAATGCATGATCAGGAAACGAAGGCGGACCATCGTCCTCAGTCTTCTGCGTTGCAGTCTCCACGAAGAACTTGACGCGCTCAACGATGCCGGCATTGGCAAAGACAAAGTCGAGTCGTTTCTCGGCAGCGTATGCGGCAGCGAAGGCGGCGGCGAGCGCGTCGTAGTTCGTTACATCTGCACAGTGGAAAGTCGCGTGCGGCAGACTGGCCGCAGCTGCGGCGCCGGCAGAGGGATTGGCGTCAACAATGTGTATGTGCCAGGGGGGCGATGTGCTCGTGGACAGGGATTTGGCGACAGCGAGACCAATACCATTGGCTGTCGTAATAAATTAGCAATTCATTCGCTTACTTGAAGGCCAAGGAGATCGGTGTTAATGCTGTGCGAAGAACATCGTCAGGGAGGAATGAGCGAAAACGAACCTGCGCCAGTAATCAGTGCTACTTTGGGCATTTTGAAAATCTAAGGTTTGCTTCGGCAAGATCTTTGGAAGGATTAGGGTGCCAGAAGGAGATCAGTGACGTGCAGCTTCTATCGGAACGGTATTTAAATATCTCGCCAGCATGCTGGTCGCGTTTCTGATCAGCGCGCTCGAAAGCAGGAAGTGATGTCGGGCACATGAGTGAAGAGAAGCCAAGACGACTGTAGTGGGGCCGTATCGAAAGATGGACTACATGAAGGAAACGTCGTGCTACGATGTAGTCTCAGTCCAGCTTTGCTGCAGCGCAAGAGGCGCAAGTGGAGGAGGCGATCCAATCAAAAGCGAAGAGCTGCGCGGAGGGCTGTGTGGAGAAGAAGCAAGACTGGGGCACTTCGGACTTCAGCCGAGCGAGCTACTCCACTACCTCCGCTCCAAGAAAGACAGATTAAAGCAAGTTGAGCGAGCGGGTTGACCCTCGGTTGGCTGCAGTGTTGTTCGATTGACCGAGCTTTCAGATTCAGCCTGATGTAGGCAGTGACGAGACCAACAACTCTATACCGAAACCACCGCATCCATTATCGAAAATTCAATGTCCAAGTGCGAGTTTCGAGCAATGTAAATCTTGAACAAATGAGACCATCTGATAACTCCTCGCTCACCGGTTGACAACATCAAAAGCTCCTGTCAGCAATTCAAGTAGAAGTCAAGCCAGCGAGCCACATGTGTACAAGGCAGCAAGTACTTGAAAACAACCCTGACATGTACAAGCAACAAAAAGCAAGTAGTCGATCATCTCCGCACAGTTCTGCGCCGACCCATTGAAGAGAACAGGCCCCGCGACTCCATCTGCGGGTGGCTTGGCGCATGATCGACATTCCGGTCAAAGATCTGATTCTGGTAGAAAGAAGGTGTAGCGGCGGCGTTGCGCGAGCTCTGTATGATGTGCAAAGCCTCGTGGTCTGCGGAAGGTGGCACGATCCGCGGATTGTGTGATGGCCGCAGCTGGGATCGCGAGGCGGGCTGAAATGTTGACGTCTTATTTGTTGCCGCCCCAGACCCGTTTTGAAAGTAGGAAGACGACAGACGTTGCTGTGGAGGCTCTGGTCGCTTGAACAAGCCTGCCTCGCTTGGACGGACTGCGCCAAGCTGCATGCTGTAGTTATCGTAACTGCCATTGCGAGGATTCACCTGTTGGGCATGAAGCAGCTCATTCGAAGTCCCTCTAGGGTCTTGTATGAAAGAGAGGCCGTTTAGAGTGCGAGGTTTGTCCCATCCTTGTTGCGCAGGCGTCATCCGTAGGTTTTGCATGTTCTTGCTGACCGATCCCATCCGCGCGTTTGCAGATAGCCCTGGCATGGCTGACTCATGGTGACCTCGTTTGAAAAATGGGCTGGAGCCGCTTTTAGAAAGGCGAACGGTGCCAGGGGCTTGAATTTTCCTCGGCAAAGGCGTAACGGGGCCAGGCGGAGCTTCTCGAGTTACAGGGGGGCGTCGACTGTAGAGTTCTTGCTGCGGCTTCCTGTTTTGGTGCGCAAACTCCTGACCTCGAGTCTGAGGTCGATCGAGTCGCTGAAGGTTTGGTGTGACCTGCTCGTAGTATTGTCGTAAATTATGCCTCACAGGGATGCCATTTTGGTGGCCATGACTTGCTCCAACATCTGTTTCGAAGGTGTGTTTTTGAACTGCAATGCGCGGGGTTTCGGGAATGAGTGAATTGACCCCCCTTTGAGGCATTGGGTTTGATTTTAGAGGCCGACGGCCAATTTGCGGGGAAAGCCTCGAGTTCTCAACGTGAGCCTGACGGGGCGACTCATGCGGAATGGCTCCGGTCATCATGTACTCTTCCTCCGCAGCTCTCTGACGGCCAGCATTGGCTTCCAGCAGGTTTGACTCTGCGGCTTCGCGATCATCGTAATTCCACATGCGGTTTTCATGCCTTCTTGCTTGGGATTTATGGCGGGCAGGGATGACAGCATCTACCTGCTCTCGGTCTCTGACCAGATTTCTGCGGGGCAGCTTGGACTCATCAACTCTAAACAATGCTTTCGGTGGAGCCATGCTGGTTGTATGATGACCGTCCGTTTGATTCGTCGTTGGGATGTCCCTGAACATTGGAGAGCGCTTTCTCTTTCTATTCGACCCTGTGGAGGAGAAATCTGCGTAAAGATCAGCACGAGCATCTTGGTTCAAAGATTTTTTAGTGACCTTGTGCTACAGCTGAGTCCTTCGCCGCATCATCCATCTCGGGAGGTTGATCTATCAAGGAATAATCGTGCTTAGGAACGGCGTAGCCAAGCCGTTCCAATTGGTCCCGGAGCAAATTGATTTCACTGCACTCATCAGTAAGATGTAACCATATTAAACACCGTATTGTACACTCACTCCATGGCTTTGGGCCAATGAGTCAGGTAATGTGTGACCTGCGACATCTTGGCCGCCAACTTAACACCTAGGGCCGCATCCTTCTCCATGCCTGCCATGCGTAGCTTCAGGTCGTTGTTCTGCGCAACCAATGAATCGTATTCCGCCCGAGCATGCTTCGCAGCAGCGGCGGCCTTCCGCCTCGCTTCTTCCACCTTGAGGAATTTTGCGCGCACAGCGATGCTGTAGCGGACGAGGGATTGGTATTGAAACTGCCTTTGTGAGCAAAGAAGCTTCTCCGCCTGCGAAATGTTCCATACATTCAGCGCCTCCATCTTCGGGTCCTGGCCATCGAACTGCACGGGCGGTGCCTGGAAGAGAAACTCGGGGATGGCCTCGTCATAGGAGCCTTTCTCCCAGCCTCGGACAGCATACAGCTTTCTCGGTCTGTCATCCTTGCTCTTCGTGGTGCAAACAGGGCACGGTGCTTGGGGATGTTCGCCTTTTGGGTGGAATGGTGCACCTTTGTCGCTTTCGTCAGCAATGACTACAACATGCTAAGAGATGATGGGGACTGAACTTACCGCCGCCTTCGAGGTGGGTGCCGCAAGTAAGATGCATGCACGATGTGAGCCACAGGCTGGTGACGCGCCGGTCAGAGCCTTCTGAGCGGCCATCTTGAA
Organism: Phyllosticta capitalensis; assembly: GCF_038381095.1. Taxonomy (NCBI): domain Eukaryota; kingdom Fungi; phylum Ascomycota; class Dothideomycetes; order Botryosphaeriales; family Phyllostictaceae; genus Phyllosticta; species Phyllosticta capitalensis. The sequence continues at coordinate 1,980,833 of NW_027117440.1, forward strand.
AGTCGGTGGCAGAGTCGTCGTTCTGGTAGAGGTCGGAGATGCTCGCTTGACAAATGTCACACGTGAAAATGACATCGAGCGCATTCTGATCCCCAGGCGATTCTTGATGCGATCCCATGGTAAGCCGGGTGAGTGGTGTTACAGAGCAAAGGTGAGAGTTGAGAAGGGAAGTTGCGCCACCACTCTGGACCCTGAAGCCGGCTCAGGCTGCTACCTGCGCATCCACACCACTGCGTCTTGGATTGAGTCATTGGTCACCCTCCAGACGAAGACGGATTGAATTGGGTGAAGAAAGACGTTGTAGGGCGAAACGGCATGTCTTGGATTACATGCGCCCAGCCGTACGACTTGAGACTTGATTTCTGCGCCTACATCAGCACGAACATCGCCTCAGTCGACCCCAAGGCTCTTTTCTCTTTAGGAACACCACGTTTCTTGAATATGGCAGCTGGACTCAGACATGCCACCTTCAGTGACTATGTGTACAAACATACATGGGTACAGACCACGGATGCAAAAACTGAATTCATGCTTTGATCTAATCGCTCGCAATAGAAGGCTTCTCAGCCAAAGGTCTGCCCTGTCGCAATGCCCTGAGGCAATCTCGCCCTACGCCCCGCATTCAAGCAAACATACGGCAGGGGTATCTATGAGCATTGTCAGCCAATCTCCAATGTCGCATCGTCGACCCCATTCAGCAACTCATTTGATACTCACTTTCCCTCGTAGCTCTGCTCTTCCAGCAAGTCATACTTCTTCTCCTGGCCCGCTGCCGCTGCCGTCGGATACATGCCAGGGGGCATGGGAGGCAAGCCATTGGCACCCAAAACAGCCGCCGAGGCCGTCTTGTCCTTCTGCAAGAAAGCAGCAAGGCCCTTCTCGCCCTCTTCCTTGACAGCCACGAGCTGATTCTTGCCAGCCTCGCCAATCAGCTCCACCTTCTCCTGCTGCTTGCTGCCAACGGTCAACAGGCCCACGACATCGGCCTGCTTGACGGCGCTGAGGCGCGGGTACCGGCGGCGCACGTCGCGCTTCCAGTACGGGTTCTCGGCAATGTCGCCGGCGGGCAGCGTGACGGGGTCGTCGTAGGCATTGGGGTCGTTGGCGGCGGGCGGCGGGTTGCGGAATTGCGGGTTCAAAGGCACGCCAGAGCTGCGGTTGGGGTCCGTGGCAAAGATGCGGTTGATGATGCGCCAGATGCCCGTGGGTTGGACGGTGTATTTCTGTTTGGTTTCACAGGCGTTGGGTCAGTCGTCGGTGGTGCTGCGGAGGAGCGGCGAATCGTGGGGGAGCGTGTGGAGGATCATCCAAATGGCCGAAACGACGCAAGTGAAGCTGTAGATTGGGGAAATGTTGTGTGGAGGAGACGGCGGCGTACTTTGAATTTGTTAACGGCACGCGATGGCGTCGACATGGTTGCAATCTGAGTTTGGGTCGGATTGCTTGATGACCGTGATGTCGACAATAGTGGTGTGGTGTGGAGGTCGACGCTTGGACGCGGCCCCAGATCCGGCGAGCGAGAGCGACCCACAACGCCAAACCAATCCATACACGCGAGCGCCGATTGGCTGAATGCTCAACACCAACATTGGAATCACCTTGCAGTCAACTCACATCTTGAAATTCTTTGAAATGCAAAATCTTATCCATTGCTTTCTTTACAAATGTACAGAAAGCCTGACACACCAACGAATTCTACGCTACCAAAAACAATAACAGCCATGCTATGCCAATTATCCCCCTCTATCAACCTCGCTCCATTACCCATCCAACCTAGTCCAACACTTTCATCATTTCCCAAGTCGATCTCTTCAGGCTCTTCATGCTGCTGACTTGGCTGCCGCTCTTGAAGTGTCCTCCACATGCGCCAGCCTCGCCACCAGACAGAGTCCTCCACCTGGAAGCACTGGCAGGATGCGCATTCTCGCGACCCATGACGACGCTGTCGATGACGCCCGCGCTCGAGATCCGAAGCCCGGCATGATGGTGACGGCCGTCGTTGGCAATGTTGCCTGAGATGCTGTTGGCATAGACGTCTTCCGCGCTGCCAAACTGCGGGAGACCAACGCAAGACTCGTACATTTGAGAGAAGAGGCGCGCGTCGCGACGCCATTCGTCCGAGGTTCGTGGAGGTGGCGATGTAGGCCGGTTGGCGTATTCAGATGAGCCTTGCATGTGGCCTTTCAGGTCGATGGCATCGTTTGGATCGAAGTCCGAGTTGAGGAGGTGGGAGCTCTCTGCTTCATGTTGGGCTATAGTGTTGAACTCCTCACTGGGGTCGGCGAAGCGTGTCCAGAGCCGTGCGTTGCTCTGCCACTCGGATGATCGCTCTGCCTTGCGGTCGACTCGGGGTGCTTGATGGACTTTTTGCTCGACAAGACTTTCTTCCGACGTCATGAGTGGACTCATGTTGTCCGAGTTGCACAGCTTGCTCCAAAGTCTGGCATCCGCCTTCCAGCTTGCTTCAGAAGAGCCCGTGTACCTGTCCCTCCTGGACGGCTTGCTCGATGCCTCTGGCAGCTCGAAATCGACCTTGGAGTCAGGTTTCTTGTCGGAAGCATCCAGAAAAGAGTCCTGTGCGCCGTCCCCCATCGCCTTGTCTCCGGTCTCATGTTCGTCTTGGAGCCGCTGCTTTCCTTTATCCCGACTCTGAGAACTGATGCCCTCTTTCGCATCTGACTTCACCCCCATGTCTTGCTCACGCTCATCATCGGCCCCATCGCCTCCCCTGGACTCTCGGCCCATTTCGGCACTCTCCTTCGGCGGCGGCTCAAGCACAATCGAAACCGGACTCCAAACCGGCGGCAAGATCTCCAGCTCTGGGTGCTCCAAGATGCCGCCTTCAGCAATGCTGCTGCGATGACCGTGGCCATGACGACGGAACTCTTCGCTCTGGCTGCGGAACAAACCAATGTAGTGCTTCAAGAAGCTGCGTCCAAAAGTCATGCTCTTGCTTTTGGGGAGGCCTCCACGCGACTTGTTCTTCCCACGTCGTTTGAAGCTAGCCGCGCCCAAAATGCCACCACCGTTACTCTTAGGGGAGCGGGACGTCTTCTTGTTGCAGGCACCGGTATCTCCACCGTCGTCTGACTCCGCTATCTCGGTAAGCTGGATTTCGTACGCAAAGTCTCTGGTGCGAACTTCGTCAGCAAGACCGGCGCTGTTGTTTCGTGTGTCGCGCGTGTGCGAAGGATAGCGGCTCCAAGCACCCAGGTCGCCCAAGTTCATTGCGGAGACTTCGGCATCATTCCAGGTCTTTGTCCGCGAGATGGACGCTGTCTCCTCAGTTTCAGCAGCGGGTGATATGCAAGGCGAGATTGACGCCGACTCGGGGACATGTCCATGCTTCAACTCGTCACCCAAAAGCCCACTTGTCTCCTTTGTGCCGCTGCTAGGAGGTTGCAAAGACACCCTCGAAGTTCTGAATCCAGGGTCCAAGGGATCCAGCAGAAAGGTTTCTGAACGACCAGCTTTTGCTCCAGTCTTCGAACTCTCTCCTCTTTCTCCAAAGCCAGCAAACCCCTTCCAAGCATCCGATGTCGGCTCGGCACTCCTGGGCCTCTTATGGCCATCTTCGTTCTCGCCAATGGCCTTGGCTCTCAGAGCGGAGCCACTTCCACTGCGCTCGCGGAATAAGCTCTGTGCCTTGGCTTTGCCGCCCTTCTCCGGGCTTAGGAAAAGTGCACTCTTTTCCTCGCGATGCGCTTGCAACGCTTTCTCCCACACAGCCGCTTGGTTGGCCGAGCCAGATACCGGAATCAGAGAGTCACGGAATGCCAGCGCGCGAGACAGACGTCCGGGCTTGCGCTCTTCCAGAGGGACCGGATTCATATCACGAGCAACCGAGTCACGTTGATGGTGATGTTGGTGGTGATGATGATGATGACGGTGCTCATCCTCGTCGTCGTAGTCGTCGCGTTGATCCCCTCGATCGTGACGTTCGACCCCGTGTCGCAAAGCCTGTGTACCAGCGGAGCCACGGCGATCGGTAGGTCCATCGACAGCAAACTCTTTGCTGTCCGTGATATCAGACTCTTCAAAACTGTTTTCATTTTGCGCAAGAGGGGCTTTCTCTGCGTCCTCCTTGGAGTCGTGAGCCACAATGTTGGCCAGCGAGGCGCGGCGAAGATTCGACATGGTCTTGCTGCGGAAGATATTGAAGCCACTCAATTTAGCACCAACAGACCTGCGGCGCGACTCGTGGTGCTCCAATGATGGCTTGAGTGCGTTTTGCAGACCAAGTAGATTCATGGCGGAGCGATTCTTTTTGACGCTTTTGGACTGGAGAGGTGTCCTTTCCCCTTCTGGAGGCGACTGAGGACATTGTATCATGATAGCAGTTGGTGACGAAGTGGCTTCCGGGGACGGGTTCTGTAACTCAACCGCGGTCGTGTCTGGAGTCTCGTAAATGCTGACCTCGCTGGGACTTGCGCTCCTCCTTTCCGGCTTCTGCTCCTTCTCGTCGACATCGACGACATCGTTCGGCTGACCAGCGGCTTTTTGTCCTGCACCAACGCTGTCGAATGGGCCAGGTGTTGGAGGATAGGCACCGGGCATGCCACTGTTGTCTGCAATCACCCCTTCAACAACTGTTTGCTCGTCTTTCCCTTCATCTGGGCTCTCATCCAAGTCTTTGGGCATTTCGAACACCTCGTACCCACTCTTTTTCATACCGACGCCACTTCCGCTCTGGCTGCCAGTACCAGAACCACTCTCAGCAACACCACTAAAAACGCTGGGTTGCGGTGTTCCACTGCCTGTCAAGCTGCCACACAGGCTTGGGCTGTTTGCTCTCGTCGAGTAAACGCTGCTTGGTTCGTACGCCTTGCCTGAGGCACTTGTTGCCCCCGGACCGCCATTGGCACCGAAGCCAACACCCGAGCCTGTGGCACCTCCATAGCGGCTGGAATAGACAGAAGATCCAGCATACCGACTGACATTGCCTCCGCTTGCTTGGCGGCTGTGCATAGCTGTCGTGTTAGTCTGTGTAGGCACATTGCTGAGGACGTGTCCCCAGGCCGGCGGGACTCTGGAGCTATGGAAGCCCGTTTGAGCGCTCGCATTGGTAGACGAAGATGTCGAGGTACGGCGGTCACCGCGAATACGCGAGGGAGGAATGGGTGGCGGAGGCGGCATATGTGCCACTTCTCTCAGATCTGGGAACATGGGAGTGCCGAGCCCAATATCGAGATGGACCTGAGAACTATGGCCGTCGTGGTTCGGATTTGGTTGCTGATGATTGTCTTCCGACATCGCGAAAGGCTTCGGGATCTGCAGGTTGGTGGCACTGCTAGCGTTGTGGTGAGCCAGGCGCCGGAAAGGATACGCATTGCCTTCGCGGTCTCTTTTCCCGTTGTTCCCCTCGGTGTGAGAATTCTTCATCGTGCCGTTGACAAACTTGTCACTTGCTGGACCAGTCTTCTCGCTGCCATCTTTGACTGACCTATGTTGGTCCATGCTGCTCAACGACGAGTCGCTCCGGAGATGCTGGCTGATGCGCATATGGTGCAAGTGGACGCTTGCAGCGTCACCATCGCGCGGCACGGTTTTTGGTGGTTGCAACAAGGAAAGTTGCGTCTTTCCATGGCCAGTGACAGGCTGAGTTGGGTAGGTGATAGGGCCGGAGGCATGGTAATGACCAGAGCCCGCGTCGATTTGGGCAGAGGAGGGAAAGCTGCCAATGCGAGAAGATGCAGATGAGCTGGAGACTTTTTGGGAGTTTTCCTTGCGGAAAATGTCTCCAGGAAACCTGGAACCAGTAGCGGAAGAGGTCGGTGTCTCTGTATACAAATCAGTAACAAGATTTGAGTAGTTTTACTTTCCCCTGGTTCATTGGGAAAAGGGTCTTGTCGAATAGAGGGATGTCAACATACCAGATTCATTCCAAGCATTTTCAATCTCGGCGGCCATGCTTTGGCGCACCACTGGCGCAATGGACTCTTTTGCTATGTGAGTCTTCATTGCCTGCAAAAATGCAGTATCAGGACGTGCATCAGCACTCAAATCCGCCGACGGACGAGAGTCATCCGACAAACTGAGTCTGACACCGCTGAGGCGATCACGCAGGTCCGAGAATGTGAGAGACCGGGGAAGGGCGAGCTCAAAGGGGTTGATTCTGAGGAACAGGCTGTTGTTAGCAGACTGTCAAGGGCATTTTGGACACGGATGGTCATGGACCAAGAAGACGTACCTGAATTTCGACTCTCCTTTTCCAGGAGACTCTTCAATCAGCGCTTTGATCTCAACACTGGTCCTCTCCCGCTCCAAGAGGCTCTCCTCTTCCTCCCTTTGCGCCTCTTCTTGCGTGATTGCCCGGGTCAACCTCTCGACAACGCTGTCCCTGATCTCCGGCAAGCTCGTCGCGTCACTGTCGTAGTGGTAGTTCAACGCCGTTGGACTCACACTGTCCCCTTTGCCGTCTTTTGACCGGCGATCATTGTGGTTTGCTTGGTGACTAGCGCCGACGGCATCCAAGTTTGGCTCTACCGAAATCTCGACAGATGTTTCGACAAGAACATGAAGCTCCGTACCAGCACCGTCGGCACCAGCCATAGCTGGCCCGCTGCCACTGCCGCTCGAGCTGCACTCCTTCTTCAGCTTAGCCCGCTTCTTCTTGTGTTTGTCAATTTCCTCTTGATCGGTCTCATCGCCAGCCTTCTTCAGCATGAGCAAGTTCATACTGCTGCGGCTCAAGTCTCGCGTCAACCGCTTCACTTTGCCCCAGGTTTTGCCTCTCTCCTTGCTCCTGCCAGTACGCGTTGCTTCGTCTCCGGAGATGGCGTCGTCGTCTGTTTCATTGCTCTTGGACGTTGGACCGTCGGCATCTCCAGCCTCTGCGCCACGCATGTGGTGTCGAAGGAAAAGCATGCTGGTGGCCCGGCCGGCTGTTCGCTTCTGCTTCTTTGGAGTGCGCTCAACATGCGAAGGGTCTGTTGTCAGAAGGGCCTCGGCGACATTTGTGGGAACTGACTCGAGCTCCATGCTACTCTCAGCATTGGCGAATATCTCTGCAATTGCGTCGGTCTCGTGAGCAGGCAGCGATGAACCCAAACATGGAGATTCCTCATTGTCGTGGGCCTCTGTTGGTTGTGTTTTCTGCGAAGTCGGCTGCTGGGCTTGAGATAACGGTGCTTTCGGCCATGGAGAGGTTGGATCCGCTACTTGTTGGCGGCCATTGGATGTAGTAGGCCGGGGAGTTTCCGACTCGCTGTTGGTGGACCGCTGATCGTCTGCAGTACAGCACAGAGCCTCTGCGGCTGTAGAAGCCGGAGCCGGGGGAGGGGACATGGGAGGTGAAGTGCAAGATGAAAGTTGGGAAGAGGAATGAAAGATTAGAACGACGTGTCCGAGGTTTCTTCAAAGGGGGTGTACGATCATAGACCGAACGAAGCCAATTTCAAACCAGAAATGATGGATCCAACTCCAACGATAACAGGAGCGCCGGGGCGCGTTCGAATCGACTTGAGTCCGGGACGGGACTCTGGTGTTGATGCTGAGATGTCAACAAAGATGTCGTGGTTTGGCTTCGCAGAGAGAGGGGACAAATCACGCCATTCCCTTCCTGGTCGTTGGCAGGTGAGCTCCACGAGGACCATGAGGTGGTAGTGGTTGCCATGCGCATATTCTGCTCAAAACATGGTCGGACGGGCAGCAGCTTCCATTTGCGGAAGTTTGGACTTGCCATCACACTGAACAGTCTGAAAGGCTTTTGCTCAGTGAACCCATGCAATTCGTACTTACGTATTTGACACGTCTGTAAAGTCGATTACTAGGTTTTGGGGTTTTGACCGTACAATCCCATTTCCTTCACCCATGCTGCAACCCCTGGCGTGCACAGCTTTTGTAGTTCATACCAGTCCTGCCCCTGGGCCGCCTTCCGTATTCTCGTTGAGCTTACACCGATGCCTTCCTGCCCAATGAGCCGGTCGACTTGACCTGCCCAATTTCGCTTGAAACCTTCCTCTTCAAGACTTCCTTGTACAAGTCCATCAATGTAGTTGATCTGCTGATCCGCGGTGCCGTAAGTAGCGGAGCTTGCGTCATTCGGATCTGAAGGACGTATCGTTACGAGAAATTTGTGGCCACCTTCAAAGTAGGGCGACAGCGCAGACAGTGGTGGCTGGTGATCGGGATAATATTTTGACGCAAGGAGACGCGTGACAGTATCGAAACCGATTAAATGTACATGGATAGGTTTACTAGGATACGGATTGGGCTGTGCAGTAGAAATTGCGGCAGTCTTGTCCGTGTAGTACGGGGCCTTTGTGAGCCCGATGTCGATGGAGATGTCTTCTCGGGGCGAAGGAGACTGGTTGGCTGTCCTTTGGATGGCAGATTGCAAATCTTCGGCAAAGAGCGTCATCATTGCAAGTCTATGTTCGAAGCTGGCTGGGCTGGGTGCTTTGTCGGCGTTATGAGTACTGAATAGAAGCAGCAGGTAGCAGGGTTGGGTGGTCTTCGAATCGTGCCGATTGAGCGCGGAGGTTGCGAGGGACATGTGCGCGACAGATGGCGGATTGAAAGACGAATCGAGAATATAGAGCGTCTTGGGAGGCTGTACAGAGCCGGTGGGACGGACGCTGTGGACGATGCGAAAGGTCGAAGGCGACGAGGTGAAGTCGCGCAAAGCCGATGCTAGCTTGGGGAGCAGGGCGCGCACCGGCGCGACGCGAGAAGACATGTCTTTGATTGAAGCCGCTCTGTAGATACAATGTGCAGCAATCGAAAACTTCCTGTGATTACAGTGTGGAACGGAAGGATGGCCCCACGCATCAAAGTTGAAGGCGGGACAACGGCGGTGGGGTGACACGGTGACTACGTTCTGCGCTCGGACCAGGCGGTGAGTCGGTGGTCCAACCTAGCGTCACGGGACAGGCGCTGGTGGAGGCGGAGGAGGATACATATCGCTGCGCAATGAAGGGTCGACTGCTGCGTCTCCAATGATGACGGCACTATGAGGGTTCAGCTGGCGCAGACCATCGCGGAGCTGGGCCTCCAAGTCCATCGAGTGCATGGGTGCGGCATGCTGCGGCGTCGGATCCCACGGATGGTGGTCCAGCTGATGGGCCGTTGGGTCGCCCTCCAGAAACTTGGCCTGGTGGTGATGATGCGGGGCCATTGGCTGGAGCGACTGCGGCATGGTCGATTCCATTAATGGATGCTGCTCGGCCTGGGGATGCTGATGCTGGCCTGGATGCTGTTGATGCTGATGCGGGTGCGGATGCTGGTCCTGGTGCTGGTGCGAGTGCTCATCGACAACAGGCTGGGGCTGAGGCGGCGGAGGAGCATGAGACGGCTGTTGATGTTGCTGGTGGAGGTGATTGTTGCTACCATCGACGGGCGAATGTTGCGATGGCTGGTCAACATCGGACGCGTGGTCTACCTGCGGCTGCAGGTCGTTGGGCTTGTTAACGTTGGCATCTTTGCGCGGACGGCCAGTACGCTTGCCATCCTCGATGTACTTGAGCTCGATGCGCTTGGATTTGTTTGGGTCGAAGCCGCGCTTTTTGGCGCGACTGTAAATATGGCGGATGGTGCGGCTGGCCACGCCCGTCTGGTCGAGGATTTCTTTGTCCGTGAAGCCGTTGACCTTGAGGGCTAGGGCGTGGACGCGAGTGGCAATGTCGTGGGGGGCATGACGCTCCTTGGAGTCGGTCGACTCTTTGGGCTCCTTTGGGGCTTTGGGCATATCTATGCGTTGACAATGGACGGGGCTTGATATTGTGTTGTGGTGATGGGTGAGGTGGTTGGAGGTGGTCAATGGCAGAGATTTGGCCACGGCTATGTAAAAGGTTGCCGCGTGTCAATTCTCGCTACTGCGGGCCGCCATACATTCCCAATCAAAACGCCGGCCGCCCCAGCAATGAGATGACCTAGCCGTCACCGCTCTCTTTGGACAACTGCTCCAGCGCAAAAGCATCATGCAAACTGAAGTGCCGATTCTCACTTAAGCTTGGACGGTAAGCTTCTTCTGCGCTGGTGACACCCCTCCCTGTCTCTGGCACAGTTTGCTTGAATGAGCCGCGTACCGGCAGAAGCGCTAGGCATTGGCATGGTAATATATATATTTCGAGGCAGCCTGCGTGCAGCCGGAGTCAATCGGACATTTTTGCTGCTTCGGGGATATTTGAGCTTTAGTCGGCACGTTTCCTTGGGTCGGGCAAGCAGCCATTGAGAATCGTCGCCCGTGGATAGCATAATGTTGATGGCCAGCTTGAATGAATTGCAATTGATGCAACGCCATGTGCATTGGACGTCGGGGGCGCCCGAAGCTGCTCTGCTGCGCTGGACGGACGCGACTGAAGCTCAATGCCGAAGGTTGACTGCCGAGGATCGCCTTGGGCGCGCGGGTTGGCTCCATCAAGGTGACTACCCCAGATTCGAGCGCGGGGCTCTGTTTGGCAGACGTATAAAAGTCTATAATCGTCCTCCGTGCTCTATCCAAAAACTCCCCTTCGTTACGCTCTTCGCCGGCACCATGCACGCCGTTTGTCGCCGACCGTCGGCGGGCGAGCACGCCAGCGACGCATTCGGCGCTAGCGATTGTTCAAGCCCACAGGCCATCTGGCGAGCGGCGGGGCGCCAGAGTATATTTTTCATGCCGCCCACCGCCCCTCTTCCTCTTCTTTCTCTCTCCATTCCTCTTCTCCCTCCACCTCAATTCTCCTCCTCCCACTTTGATAGAGGTCTTCTTCCCCATTGAAGCCTTTATCTTCACCTCTTCATTCTCTTTTTCCAATCTTCACATTACACATCAGCCACCATGGTGCAGTCTGCTGTGCTCGGTTTCCCCCGCATGGGTGAGAACCGTGACCTGAAGAAGGCCAACGAGGCCTACTGGGCCGGCAAGATCTCGCGCGACGACGTCCTTGCTGAGGGCAAGAGGCTGCGTCTCGCCCACTGGAAGATCCAGAAGGATGCCGGCGTCGATGTCATTCCCAGCAACGACTTCGCCTTCTACGACCACGTCCTCGACCACATCCAGATGTTCAACGTAAGCTTTGTCAAGCTCTCGTAAAAGCTTTTTCGCTAACATTCATCTCAGGCTGTCCCCGAGCGTTACTCCAAGCACGGTCTTGCCCCCATTGACGAGTACTTTGCCATGGGCCGTGGCCACCAGAAGGACGGCATTGACGTTCCCAGTTTGGTAAGGACAATATTGGCAAAGCGGGATAAGGACACTATCTGACGGCGAGCAGGAAATGGTCAAGTGGTTTGACTCCAACTACCACTACGTCAAGCCCACCCTCCAGGACAACCAGACCTTCAAGCTGGCTGCCAACCCCAAGCCTGTTGCCGAGTTCCTCGAGGCCAAGGAGGCTGGTATCACGACCCGCCCCGTCATCCTCGGTCCCGTCTCTTTCCTTGCTCTCGGCAAGGCGGACCGTGGTCAGAGCGTTCAGCCCATCTCTCTCCTCGAGAAGCTGCTCCCCGTCTACGTTGAGCTGCTCGAGGCCCTGAAGAAGGCTGGTGCCGAGACTGTCCAGATTGACGAGCCTGTTCTCGTCTTCGACCTTCAGCCTGAGATCAAGGCTGCTTTCAAGCCCGCCTACGAGAAGCTGTCTGGCGCCAACCTCCCCAACCTAGTCTTCACCACCTACTTCGGTGACATTGTCCACAACTTTGACGTTGTTGCCAACGTCAGCCACCTCTACGGTCTGCACGTCGACCTTGTCCGCAACCCCGAGCAGCTCCTCCCCGTCATTGAGAAGCTCGGCTCCAAGCAGATTCTGTCTGCTGGTGTCGTCGATGGCCGCAACATCTGGAAGACCAACTTCAAGAAGGCCATTGAGGTCGTCGAGACTGCCATCCAGAAGCTCGGCAAGGACCGTGTCCTTGTCGCCACCTCTAGCTCCCTTCTCCACACTCCCCACACCCTTGCCAGCGAGAAGAAGCTTCCCGAGGAGGTTCGCGACTGGTTCTCTTTCGCCTCCGAGAAGGCCGTTGAGGTCGCCATCATTGCCAAGGCTGTCACCGAGGGCCCTGCCTCCGTCAGCGCTCAGCTCGAGGCCAACGCCAAGTCGATGCAGGCCCGCGCTTCCTCTGCTCGCACCAACAACCCCCACGTCAAGGACCGCCAGGCCAAGGTCACCCCTGAGATGCACAACCGCAAGTCTGAGTTCCCCTCGCGCTACGCCCAGCAAAAGACCCACCTCAACCTCCCCAAGTTCCCCACCACCACCATTGGTTCCTTCCCCCAGACCAAGGAGATCCGTATCCAGCGCAACAAATTCACCAAGGGCGAGATCACCGCCGCCGAGTACGAGAAGTTCATCGAGAAGGAGATTGACGAGGTCATCAAGATCCAGGAGGAGCTTGACCTCGACGTCCTTGTCCACGGTGAGCCCGAGCGTAACGACATGGTCCAGTACTTTGGTGAGCGCCTCGACGGTTACGTCTTCACCACCCACGCTTGGGTCCAGAGCTACGGTTCCCGCTGCGTCCGTCCTCCCATCATCGTCGGTGACATTTCCCGTCCCGCTCCCATGACCGTCAAGGAGTCCAAGTACGCCGCTGAGCACTCCAAGAAGCCCATGAAGGGTATGCTCACTGGTCCCATCACCTGCCTGAGGTGGTCTTTCCCTCGTGACGACGTCCACCAGTCCGTCCAGGCTCAGCAGCTTGCTCTGGCTCTCCGTGACGAGGTCGTTGACCTTGAGAAGGCCGGCATCTTCGTCATCCAGGTCGACGAGCCCGCTCTCCGTGAGGGTCTGCCCCTCCGCACTGGCAAGGAGCGTGACGCCTACCTCCAGTGGGCCGTCGACTCCTTCAAGCTCTCCACCGCTGGTGTCGAGGACTCTACCCAGATCCACTCCCACTTCTGCTACTCCGAGTTCCAGGACTTCTTCTACGCCATTGCCGCTCTCGATGCCGACGTCCTGTCCATCGAGAACAGCAAGTCTGACGCCAAGCTGCTCAAGGTCTTCGTCGACAAGGCCTACCCCCGCCATATCGGTCCCGGTGTCTACGACATCCACTCCCCTCGTGTTCCCAGCGAGCAGGAGATCAAGGACCGTGTCGAGGAGATGCTTGCCTACCTCAAGCCTGAGCAGCTCTGGATCAACCCTGACTGCGGTCTGAAGACCCGCCAGTGGCCCGAGACCAAGGCTGCGCTGACCAACCTGGTCAACGCCGCCAAGTTCTTCCGCGAGAAGTACGCTTAAGTCAGCTACATCAACATAGCTGCACCAGCTTGATCAACTCCAAGCTGGATTTGTCACGTGTTACGATATCAAAAGTCTTTTCAACAGGCATGATATGAGCCAATGTCGAAGACGGGGAAGACATTCAACATTGGCGTTTTTATGAATTCAACATGGGAGATCTACGAATGTATGGCGTTCCGGGAATCTTAATCAGGAAACGGAAATGGTCTGTGGGGCAAAAACGCAGGGTTCAACATCCCCTGCTGGTTCTGGATGTTGCAAGAACTTTTTTCTTTTACAAGCGTGTGGCTCTGACTTAGACAGGAAAGAGCATAAAGACAGCGCCAATGCCCTTCAACCGGGACATCGGTAGGGTTTGCGGTAGTTGTAGCTGAGATACCACAACAAATCAATAATGGGGCTCGGACTCGTCTGGCTCCCTTTGCAAATTCGTATCCCTTAAGAGCATCTCATCTCGTGAACGCCGTTGCAGTGGCGAACGTTGCAGTGGATGGTAAGTTGACCCTGTCCCGGTATTCCATTCCGACCACACTTTGGCATCACGAGGCAGCGCAATGCGATAGCAACCCAGTATTTTTACCTTATCCATGAAGCTTGTCTCGAGGCTGATCTGAGAGCCTCCTATCGACATCCACCACCAGCAAGTTTGCTACCTGATTGGTCAGATTTACCCGTAATGATGTTTCGACAACGGCCCGTCAGATCAGACCAGCGGCCCTTCTGCCAACAAGCTTTTTGTTTATCTTGGCTCAAATGGACAAGTCCCCGCGTCGCAACACCAGCTTCCACCCAACTAGCTTACAAGTTCCCAGTCGACTGCACCAAGATCGGTTTTACCGTGCGACGCGGCGCCTGCTGGCGCATCCACGCACGTTAAGCGACTTCAACAGCTCACTTGGGTCGTCTTCAAGACTCATGTGTTCTAGTCTCAACAGCTGAAGGAGACCAACTCCCGTGTGATGAGGGTCGTTTCGAGTGTGGTGGCGGGATCATTTCAAAACAACCGCCTGAATTTTGGGGCCAACGGATCCTTGTCTGCGACTGCACCTCCACACTTCGCTAACAATCCGACGTCTCTGCTCCAGGACTTCGATAACAGTTTCTCATTATCGACCAAAGCTATCCGCATCAGTGCTTGAAGAAGCGGCTGTCAGTTGGCATGCTGGATTCAGGATTCATCAATTTGTCAAGGCCGAACATGATCGGAGTGACGAACGACTGCCTGTGCCTACATATGACGTTGACAAACAAGGTAGCAGACCCTTTCTGCCATTGCCGCCATGCCTGTATCCTGGCTGCGGATGTTTCCTTGTACACAGTCCCTGGAAAGAGGTGGCTAAGTGTAGGTGTTTTCATGGTCTAATTTAAAGTCGTCCCCACCTACCTGACTATACAAAAGCTACTGTTGTGGCAATCGTCTCAATCGCATCGGACAATATTCTGTTTTCCGCATACTAGTCACTCTTTTACGTCTGTTTCTACACGCTCTTTACAATGCGTTTCTTCTCTTTGCTTGTTGCACTCAGCGCTGCTGGAACTGCGCTTGCGGCTCCCCAGCAGCGACAACTGCCTCCATGCGGTGGTCCTCCGAAAGGCCAAGGACAAGGTGGTCTTCGAGGACAGGAGCAAAAGCCGCCTCCGCAAAATCAACCTCCTCCTCAAAATCAACCACCTCCACAGAACCAGCCGCCTCCTCAGCAGAAACCACCACCGCAGCAACCGCCTCCTCAGCAGAAGCCACCCCCTCAGCAACCTCCCCCTCCACAGCAAAAGCCACCACCGCAGCAGCCCCCGCAGCAGCAGCCCCCGCCGCCTGGCGCCAAACCGCGCCCTCCAGGCAAGTTGCGCTACTTTGGCGTCAACGAAGCGGGTCCTGAATTCGGCGAGTCGCAGTTCCCGGGTCAGCCTGGGAAAGACTACATCTGGCCGGACGAGCAAAAGATGCAGCAGTTCATTGATCTGGGCATGAATATGCTGCGCATCAACTTCCTCATGGAGCGCCTCATCCCCAAGCTCACCGGCCAGCCCGACGAGGCGTACATGCGCAACCTGACCAACACCATCAACTTTATCACCAAGCAGGGTGTCTACGCTATGATGACGCCGCACAACTATGGCCGCTACTATCAGAACGTCATGAACGATGTGGATGGCTTCAAGACGTGGTGGACGACGGCCGCGACTCCGTTCAAGGACAACCCGCTTGTCGTGTTTGATACCAACAACGAATTCAAGGACATGGACCAGCAGCTCGTCATTAAGCTCAACCAGGCTGCTATTGACGGTATTCGTGCGGCTGGTGCCAAGGATCAGATTATCACCCCTGAAGGCAACTTGTAGGCCTCCATCTTACTCCCCCTTATTTCTTTGCAAATAGCCTAACCATTATCACAGCTACACCGGCGCGTGGACCTGGATCAAGTCCGGCGGCAACAGCGAGACAATGGGCGTCCTCACCGACCCCGCGCACCCGGGCGACACTTCGCGCCTCATCTACCAGATGCACCAGTACAGCGACTCAGACGGCTCCGGCTCCTCGGAAACCTGCGTCAACAACACCGTCATGGCCGACCGTCTGGTCGGTGCCACGGAATGGCTGCGCCAGAACAAGAAGCAGGCCATTATCGGCGAGTACGCCGGCGGCGCGAACCCAACCTGCTTCGACGCCATCATTGGCGGGTTGCGGTATATGGAGAAGAACTCGGATGTCTGGCTGGGCGCGTTGTGGTGGGCGGCGGGCCCCTGGTGGAAGAACCAGAAGTGGTATGACATGGAGCCGCCTGACGGAATCGCGTGGAAGGAGTACATCCCCAAGTTGAAGGAATTCATCTAGGGGCCATGAGCTGCAGGAGGGCATGTGGAGGTGTCTCGGTTGTTGCATTTGTGGGTGGGAGGGGATAGGGGGTTGCATGAGGAGCGTGCATGGAAGCCCGCTGTGCGGCTGTTTGTATTTCTTCTACCTGTACTTTAGCCTATGAACATGGCACACGATTTGTAGCGTGTATTTCTACCTCGGTCTGAGCAACGCTTTTGGGTTATTGTCTTATCTTGCAAAGTCTTCGGGGACCTCTTGCGCGGCTTTTTTGGGTGACGACAAGCAAACACCATCAAACCAACATGATGCCTACCACCATGACAGGCGTTCTGCCCAATCATGCCAGACGACCAACCTCTCCAAGTGAGATATCTGAGAATGCCGCATTCCCTTCTGGCTGACGTGGGGTAGGAAGGAACAGAGCCAGAGTTGGTCTCTCTGGAACTTCGAGAGCTTCTGCAATGCTGTACTGCTTTGATGGGCGAATAGAATGCTGAGGGACCAGGAGCTTCTCTTATACTTCTCAACCCCACGGTCAAGCTGGACGCGTGAGGTCGACACTTGAAAAGCACGTGTAGCCGCCCAATCAAAGCACTGCACATGCGGTCAGTCATTCGTCGTATCTCGCGATCATGAGTCCTGTCGCTCCTATGCGCATGACAGCCTCATGGATTTTCTGGTGAGGACCTGAGGTATAAAGGCGCGCTCACTCAAGACATGGAAAGGATCAAGACCTGCCTGCTTTGGGTCTCTTCGCAAACTGCCCTGAGGGCCATGACACTTCGGCTCCGTGCGTCGACAGACCCGAAGTACTTTGGCCGTTTTGTTTTGCTTTGGAATTTTCATGGGGTTTCCTCCTCGGACTCTCGCAAAATCAGCGCTGACTTTGTTGTGGTAAACTTCATTCACTCATGATGATGGTCTCGAGATCTGTTGCAAGATGTTGTTCGAGCGGCCCCAAAAGCCGAAGAGAAGGCGGTCAACTATTGAACGGTATTATACTCGGACTACGTTTTGAGAGCGGCGAGAAAAGTGAGTGCGTGCTCTCTCGTACCGTGGCTTCTATGTAGGTCAGTGGAAGATGACAGGTTTATCGGCTTCATCGGTCAGGCAACGTGTATATTATCGAATAAATAACCCAATAAACGATTTGATTTTACGCTATGTTTGCGCACAAGAAAGAGTCACAGAGCCCTGGGATGCGATGGACGTGGCGTGTGTGGCGTGTGTGGCGTCTGTTTTCGACAAGCGCGCAGTGAACAAAATTTCTGGTGTAAAAAGAATCGTCGAAACCCCCTGCTTTGGAGTCATTTTCAGACTCTTGGGCTTGGTGCCAGGTTCCAATGGAATGTCGGGGAGGGCGCAGGCACAGCTTCTCAGCGTGATTTCTGTCTAGCAAAGGCGCAGCGGGGAAATTTCCTCGTTGCTTGACGCTGCTGAAGCGAGGAGTGGAGGATGTTGGTGGAAAGTGTCAGCCCGTTTCATGAGATTGCTGCATCAAATCGCAACAAATTCTAGAACAGTTGACAGAAAGAGGAAGGATTCTGAGGCTGGATTCTGAGGCTTGAGGGCAGAACCGTTGGCAGCTGAACTAGACGCCAATTGAGAGGAATAGCCCGGTACTTTTGAGTGAGAGCGCAAGAGGAGGCTTCAAGGTGGTTGATGGCAAAGAAGTGGAAAAGTACAGTGTCGAGAGTGCACTGAGCGAAAGACAGAATGTTGGCGGTGGAGCTACAGCGGGGGAGGTGAGCTCAGGCTGGACCCGTGGCGAGGAGCCTTGCGGAAAGTTTCCGCTGCTGCAGGTGCCCCGAGGCGCTGTTTGAATGCCTGAAGCTTATCCTGACTCCGCTCTCTCACAATCCATATTAATGCTCGTTCTTCACGCCTCTCATGACCGTCTCGTTCATCCTTCTTAAATGCCGATTGTTGAGAATACGAATGTGGCGACGGCGATGCCACCGTGATGCCACCTAGTGACGGAGATTCGGCCCTGCACCTCTGACGATGTGCTGCAGCTGCTCACCAACCGCGATGTCTCCCGCCTCAACGCCCATCAGCCACGACCGGATGTTTTCCTCTTTGGACTGGTCGCCATCAGGCCCGCCTAAGCTCAAGAGGTATTCTACTCCGCTTACCTGAGCAGATACGGCAGACTGGGGTTGAAGACCACCAGTTTTTGCCCACTTTGACAGCCTGGTCTGCCAAACAAATCATCAGGCTCCACAACACATCCCATCAGCTTACCACAAAGGTCATCGCTCATCCCATCTGCACGTTCTTGACCTCGTGTTCGGCTGTTGTATCCTTGGCTCAACCCCGCGTCCGTGGTCGCAGCCTGTTCCAGGGTTGATCCCATTCATGCAGAACCGCCTCTCGTACCTTTTTCCAACATCTTGTTGTTTTTCCCTCTGGAACTGACCCAAAGTCGCTTGATCTCGCAAGGGTCGGCATGCCCACCCCTTGAGCATGGTCGAGAAGGAAACCCATCCGCGCAGGTCCCGTCTTCGGAAGCTCCAAGGACCGAACTGTCCGCTGTTCAATGTTGACGACCATTCCCTCCCCACCTGTTGCGCGAAGAGCCTGGAAATGTTTCAATAGCCTATGGCATCAGGCCGTTGTTTTGGGCGCCTCAGGATATTTTAAGATGGTCGAAGGCTACTTTTGTGTCGCGCATCAACAATCAATCTCACACCAGAACCAGCAAAAGAAAGGACTGGCGTTCGCTGTGTAACCTTCCACATCAAGGCAATGTATGGATCCCTCCGGAGACGTCAGTATGATCTGCGCGGGACGCTGGCTCCCCGCCGTCATTCACCGGAAAGCCTCATGATGACTTGCACAGCTGCTTGTCTTTCAAGTCGAGGCATAGCAACGCCGTACGGCGATGCTGCAGTATGAGGCTAAGAAATCTCCAGACGTGTGATCATGCTGCAACCTTTATTGGAACCTTAATGTATGCGGCATAGATGGTGCATGAGACCCTCTTTTGTGGGTACTTTACATTTCAAAGTCTCAAGCCGTGTCACTCACGGAACGATATCTTCCATCATTACCACAAGTTTTACACACTATCGGTTCATCTTTACTGCGCCAACCTTCCATGGTTGCATACCTTCCTGCTGCTAAATTAATTCTTTGATTGGGGCGTCTGGGGTAGCGGCGGTAGGTCCCGTGAGGACAAGCGCTGCGCCAGCTCTGAGCTTAGATGAGCGATCCAGAATTGGCATTTGGATAAGGAGGTTGAGGTGGTGAAGGTGAGAGTAAGAATGGCTTGTACTACTGCAGTATTGGGCTTAGGGTGGGCGCTGACAGATGTATACAGCTGGATGGGGGCTACGCTAGCCGAGGGGGAGGCGCTGTTAGTATCTCTCCACTGATCATACCGATGACTAGATTCAGTGGCGCAAAGACACCGCTGCAGTCTAGAGCAAGGCATGATATGAGCATGGTTTGTTCATGGGGAGGCAAGAACCCGGGGGTCGTGGACAAGATAAATAGGGCTCACCCTGGCCTCGTTCCTGGATCGACAGGCTCAACCCATCTGTTTACTCCATCATCCGCAGTTGCCGGTCAAACATCAGAAGTCTCTGATATCCAGTTGACTTTACACCAGTCTTTTTTGACGTCTCACAACCCCAACTCTCGACGAGATACTCTTCATATTCCGAAAATCATCATGGCCATCCTCAAGACTCTTGCTCTTGCAAGCACATTTCTCTTTGCAGCTTCCGCTGCTCCATCATGCTCGAAGAAGGCACGGGACTTGACTTGTCCTGCCAATGGACTTCTCCCCGAGGACCCTAACTCATGGCTCTTCCCTGTTGGCATCTATCCCATCGCCAAGAGCACCCCTGACACCAACTATGGCACTGTCTACAGCCCCAAGATTACGCCAAACGATTGTAAGCGAAGACAGTATTGAGATTTCCGTCCATGTCGCTAACTCTGGCAGTCTGCACAATCTTCAATCTTTACGTCCCCGACACTGCAGCAGGAAAGACATGCACGCTGAAGTTCATGTTCCCTGACCGCAGCCAGCTTGAGTACAGTGACTACACCTTCAATGATGCGAGCGGCAACCCTGCAACTGAAGGTCACTTTACTTTCACTGGTTACGCCTTCGGCACTGGTGCAACCGACGAGACCACTTGGAACAACCAGCCGGCAGCAGGACCCAGTAAGTCAACTCTTCTTTGTCTATCTACACTTGCAAGTTTGTCTTGAGCCTCAGCGAGTACATCCTTTTGAGTTTCCTCTTTCGTCACATTCTGCGTGGTGGAGAGTCAGGCCGCCACGTGCAGCCATTGTGCAACCCAGCGCTTACATGTTGATCTACAGGTCCTCCCTCTCCCCCCGCCACGCTGTCGCCGGGCAATGCGTACATCATCAACGCGGGAGACTGCGGCGTGCAAGCCGGCGCGGGCTCGCTTGAAGTCAGCGGCATGCTCTGCAGCAACGACACGACGTTTGAGTACTTCCAGACCTCTGCGAAGTGCCCGATTGGGTTCTACGTCGAGATTAGCTAGAGCAGAGACGAGATTTTTGAGCGCGCGGCAAAATTTTGAGACAGAAGACGACAAGATTTACTCTTAATGCAATGTCGGTAATCAGCTTGGTGTCATCCAATCATCAAGGGGATGGCTTATATCGCTATCCACACAATACCCTTACCCATAGGTAGCGAAGCGAATCATTGTGAGACAAAGATTGTGCCATGCATTCCCTCGGCTATGAAGTACCTCTGCCCGCACTCTGCTTACAATTCGTTGGTCGAGGGCGCTGTCAGGGTTCCAGATTGGCTTGCTCATGCTGATCCTCAGTGTAACTACCCCACAAGGCCCCCATGTTAAGAGCTCCGCACACCTCCACGCTACCGCCGAACGCCAGTTTGCTTTTTGATCCCTCGAGTGGCCTTTGCTTTTTGTCACCGGTGAAGGTGGGTGTCTCTTGAATCGCAAGAGCATAAGCTTTGAAATTCGTACTACTGCAACACCTCAGCTCCATCCTAGGCTTACAGATAGGCTTACTTCGGTACCTCTCTTTCGCGGCATCTCGTCTCACCAATCCACCAGATCTCAGCCTCGTGGCTTAGAAGCAAGGGAACAGCGGGAAAGATGGGAACAAGACCACAGCAGGAGCTGCAGCTCTCTTTTGGAGAGAAGGTGTCGCTTGCAAAACTATTGATGGTCACATGTGCGTCTATCACACAGAAGACGAAATATTAATCTAATTCTCGACAGTTTTCAAAATCGCTATTGCTACGGTATCAACCATCGGAGCTCCGAGGGAAGCGTACTCTGGAGACCGGCGCCGCAATGCCTATAATGTCTTTTGCCGTACATTTTTCCCGCTGGCCTCTTCGAAGCTAGAACAGTTCGTGACCTTATTGGCAATTTGTGTCTGACTGTACACTGATCTTCTTACCAGGGCGATAGTCCCGGAAACAATCGAGCCTTACACCAAGTGGTGCAAAGAAGCCAAAGTTTCACCTGCAATAGAGATGCTGGCCGACGGCACGTCAGCCTCGTGGATCGGCTCGAAGCAAGCCAAGACGATTCTGCTCTACTTTCACGGTACGGAATGACAGAGTCTAGCAAAAGACTAAGAGGCGCATCCAATCCCAGTGACTAAGTTCTATACACAGGTGGCGGCTACAATCTGCCGCCGGGCGCGGGCCACTTTCAGCTATGCGAAGCTCTCGTTCGCGAGTTCGACAAAAACCACAACGTGGATCCGCACAGCGAGGGCGACTTCGCCGCGCTGAGCCTGCACATGGACCTCGCGCCATTCCACACGTATCCGCGCCAGTTAAGCCAGGCGGTCGCACTGTTCAACCACGTGCGCACGTCGCTAGAAGTGCCGCCTGAGCGCATCTTCATGGCCGGCGACTCAGCCGGCGGCAATCTGGTTCTGCAGCTGCTGAGCCACGTGCTGCACCGGCACCCAGACGAGGCGAGCGTGCCTGCTGCTGTTTGGAACGAGGGAGATTGCTTCAAAGGTGCCATTTTGATTTGCCCCTGGACCGACCCATTCAAGGTAGATTATCCTGCCATGACTAGCGGTGTGAACAGGGACTGTATCGCTCCCGTCGGCCTGAAGAGGTGGGCGATGGCAACGTTGGGAGATGCGCCAACGGATGCGTACATCCTGCCATTATCAGCGCCATCGGGCTGGTGGAAAGGCATCGGGAGCGTCGTGAAGAATGTGCTGCAAGTGGGCGGGCGCGGCGACGTCTTGATTGACAGCCAGGAGATTTTCGCGAAACAGCTCAAGGAGCAGTGGGATGGACAAGGATCGTTTGACGTCTTTGTTGATGATCTGGAGACGCACATTTCTTGCATCAATGACCCTCCACTTGGCGTCAGTCCACAAGAAATTTCGACGCATGTCAAGATCAGGGAATGGGTCAAGGAGAAGATCTTCTAGGTTTTGGCGACACAACGAAGGCTTGGCAATGAAAACATCAATGGGATTCTCCTGGCTATGCCCTAGTCAACAACGAAACTAGTAGGATGACAGGGTTGAAGAAAGAGTATGCCGTGCAAGGGTGTTTAAGCACCTCAACAGGAGGTCTGAGAAGTGAAGAAACAAAAGGGGATATAAGGGTCATGACAATCATAGAGAAAAGAAGTAGGGTCGAGATCCAGCTCGTCCAGCCGAATGACCAGAAAGAATTTTGAAGCCCTCTTATCCCAAGCTCTTCATCCATGCGGCAACGTCTCGCGAATGCTCCTTGTATCCATATGTGATTGCGTTGGCAAAACCAATGTACTGCGTCGAGCACTGCATGACATCAAGCCATTCGTAGTCTTTCCCTGCTGCCTCCATGATGCGGTTGAGGATTCCCGGAATCCACAGGATCAGATAAAGCATGGGGTACGTGTTGAGAAGGAGTATTCGCCAAATGTCGCGCTCAATGCTTCTGCTTTGTTGCCTCCTGTGCTTTATCCGGCGAGCGTGGCTGGTGCTGCTCGAGGTGTTGGTGATGGTGTTGGACAGGTTCGTGCCGAGATGGACGTGTTTGGTGTCCAGTCTATTCGGTGATGGGGGCGGCACCACCGCTAGCTCGTGGTGGAAACTTCGGCCATAATCGTAAGATCCAGTGCTTATGGTCTCTTCGATGTACCTGAAGCGCTTGCGCATGTAGAAGAAAACGTAGGCGTAGATCACGACTGTGATGATTATGATTCCGAACCGCCAGGCGTGGCCTAGGGCATATCGAAGGTATGGCTTTTCCCCTGAGATCCAGCACCAGTTGCCGCTCACTGGCGCAATCTGGTGCATCACAACGGCAGCTGTTGCAGTGGACAGTGGCACTATCCATATCGAGATGCAGATGAGAATCTTCTTGTCAAAAGTGGCATCGAGGATGTAAGACTTCAGCTTAATGGTCAATATCGTGACCACAGCTATTGCCAGAATAGAAAAGTCTGCGGCCTTGAAAGATGTTAGTGGACCATGCTCTTCAGCTGCACCTCATGCTTCATACCTGAACAGAGAGCTGACCGATCCAGCCATTCAATGTGCAACTGTCGCCAGGGACGCGGTCGCCAACGTGCATCATTCGATATATACCCGATACGGTATTGTTTAAAGAATTCAACCACTCTGTTCATTGACCTATTAGCTTGTCCCGTATTGTTGAACGTGGGCAATAGACGTACCTGCAAATGTCAAATTCAGGACAAGAGCATATCGGAATGAGCGCTTTCCGCGTCCCAGAAAAACCCATGAGACTAGAACACAGCTGGTTGCTATGCATGATAAAGAACTTCCAACAAGAGTTGGGATTGCAACCTTGAGGTTGGGTGGAAGCTCGATTCCAGAGGGCGTTGCCATGATGTTGCTGAAGTTCAGAAGTAGCCAAGTACTATCATGAATAAAAACTGGTTGGGCTGGTTGGGAGCACTGCCTGCTTGCCTGAGAGGCCTCATGCCAGCATGTCCCAAGTTCATATACAGCATGTAGGTACTATTCGTCCAGACTTTAAACACGCAGAAGCTGTCCTCACGCGAGCGCGCTTTGAGCCCGGTTTACGCGTTGGACAAGACAGCCCAAGATGATACCGGTCACATTGGATAAATCCTCCAGCCCTCCCTCATCATAAAAATAGTTTCAAGGAGTATGTCGGTTCTGGGGACGCCCTACGTGAAACGGATACGAACATCGTTGGTGGAGCTCACGAGTCAATGGCAGCCGCCAAGTTCGCTTCCCTTGCCTAAAAGAACCTGAGCTTCAACCACGACTCAGTGATTCGCTGGCCCCTTTGCCTTGGACTGAAACCTATCCTCTGCTCTTTCATGTTCTGATAGCAAGAACGAGCTCCGCTTAGCTCGCCCTGGCGTGGTTTCCCCAGGATGAATGTTTGGGTTGGACGCCCAGAACAGTCGACACGACGGAATCCATATCCAGGGACCACCTCAAGTTCCGGTATCGCAACGCTTCATTATACTGGCTATCCAACGATCTTTGGCTGTCGCGATAAAGTGGTTCCTGGTTCGTTCTTTGATGGCTCATAAATCTCGCTTTTGCCCCATCCGCAGGTCGGTAAGTACAGGGACGCATCAGCAAAATGTTGTGAGAAGCCGCCCAAGGCACAATTGTGCAATTGGGGACATGCTCAGTTCAGACCCTCACAGGCTTTGATTGGAGGCCTTTGGCATAGCTTGCCCTTGGAGTGTCGCCGCTCACAGCTGGCGGATTCATAGGGCTTAGCGGAGTGGGTTGGATTGCAAGTGGGCCTGTCGCGACTGTGTGTTCTTTGATCAGAGACGGTGAAATGAAGTGTGATGAGCAAAGGGGCATGAATTTCAAAACAACACGCAATAGCTGGCCGACTTGCCCGTGGTGCGCAGTCTTTTGGTGAGTGGTGTCGGACAGCAGACGGACCCTCGGACCCTCGCACCTCGGACGGGCGGGAGGCGGACGGCAACGACATTTTCTGGTCAGTGCGCGAGGTACTCGCCAAGCCTTGCTTATGTCATCACTGGACTCTGTCTGCCGGCCGCCACTTCCCAACCTCCTCCTCCAACTCTCCTCCTCTACCTCATCACCATCTCCACCTTATCGCCTGTCTTTTCATCACCCGCCATTTCGCTCGCTCCCTGCAACCACTTTCGACTACGACTTCAGCAACAGCAACGCGCCTACACATCGCCTCGCCCTGGTCGGCCTCCCTCGGCGCGCAACCCGATCGCTCAACTCAACCACTGGAGAGGTTCGGAGGGGACATAACTTGGTGGGGAGTGGAAGCATCAGCTCCGGTTTATAGGCGCGCATCACTTTCGGGTGGTGTCGCGTCGTGCTTGTCCGCCAGGCATTCTCTTTGAGAAACCCGATGTTCACAAGCAGGCCATCTTGCTAGTGTCTACTCACCAAACGTGTTTCAACGCACCTTTGGTGAAAGATCTGGGGTCTGTGTGTGTCCACCCTTTGGGTTGGACCCGACTGTGTCTCCGGTTATCGGGAGGTGCCTCGCTGGTGCGGGCGTAAACTGTGTTCTGCGCTAGGGCGGCGAGGACTTTGGGATCGTGAATCAGCGGTGGAATTTTGTTTTTCCTTAACCTTGGACAAGTTTCGTCCCTGCTATCATCAGGCTAGAAATTGCTAATGGTGAGGGTAGATAGCACTTCACCAATCTAACCATGGCAACAATTCATCAGTGTCACCTGGAAGCTGCAAACACACCAGCTGAGTGTTCCCCGACGGCGTCAAAGCCACCGCTTGAGTGTCAGTTGGAGGTTTCGAATGCGCCTGTCATTGCTGAATGGCGTTTCGATGAAGGCGCTCCATCTACGTTTTTTGGATCCAAGCTCGGCAATGCAGGAACCAGAGTCGTTGCCGATATTCGTCTGAACCCATCCCGGTCAACAGCTCTTTTCGACATTCGCGTGCCCGTCGAGCTGAAGGCTTTCGCGCGCACCACCTACCTCCATCTCTTGATCGACCCTGTCAACGTTCAAGCAATCGTCAAAAGCACGTCAATACCCGATGCAGTCCAAAGCCCATTTGTCGGCAACAACACGTCTGGTCACGTTATCGGGCTCGAGTTTGAAATGACGAAACCCATATCGCTCCTTGGTCCCGCCACTGCTAGAGTGCCAAAGAATAAGAAAGCTCGAGGAGCCCTCGAACGTCTCAAATCGCTCGCCCAGGTCGCCAAATTCACTCTCTACATTCCCTCGCAATTTTTGTCCCACAGTCAAACTCAACAACTCTCTGCAGCATTGATTTCAGGGCACAAGTACCACGCGGACTGGCCTGAATTCAAGCGCATGTATGGCGGGAAAGGAGCCGTCTTACTTCAATGGGACTCGCTTGAGACCGCAACCGCTCCCGATGACGCCAGCCCGCCTTCATATGACCAGATTGGACCTGCTCCCCCACTAGCACTGGAAAGTAAATCTTCGCTCAAGAAACCCAGACGCGGTAAGTCACTTTTCACGGGAATCACGGAAGCAAGTATCTCATACAATCTTGCACAGATTTATCACCAGAGGCGGAACCATCGACAAAAAGAGTCAAGTTCGCGCCTGCGAATGCTCCCGGAGACACTGAAGAAGATGAGGATGAAGAGCACAACTGGAAGCGGAGACTCCAAGACGAGATTCGAGCTTTACGAGGAGAAGTCAAAACGTTGCGTGAGGAGGCCAGATCATCCTCTTCCGCTTCACAGGTGCCCAAAGCCGTGTCCTCCGCTGAGCCAACAGCGGCGTCAGTGCCAGCTGCTGCCGACTCAACCCCAGCAACCGAGGAGCCTTCGACTTCACTGCCGAGACCCTTGGAAACCCGCATCGACACACTGGAGGACCGCGTCAACACAGTAAGCGATCAACTTTCTCGTCTGATATCCGACACCGAGAGCGCACGAGCTTCGAACACGCAACAAATAGCCGATCTGAAGAAACATTTCGACGAAAGAGTCAATGCCATCGAGTACATGTTGGACTTCGAGGTCCATGACGCCAGACGAGACGCCGAGCTTGGTTTGGACGAAGCAGAAGACCGGTGGGAAGAGTGGAGGGTCGGCGCCAAGGCAGACTTGGAGAGTTTTGTGGCGGAAGAGATGGCCGAAGTGGAGGAGTCGATCAAGCAGAGTCTGCGGGCCGCGACAGTCTACTTCGATTTTGAATAGATTTCAAGCTCTTTGGACGCTCCCCGTTTCCAATTTCTACGGAGGCTGCTGTGGTTGCTACTTGCCTGTATAGCTTCGAGGTTGGATGCTTACTATCTGTTGCTCTAGGGTGTATAACTGCCCTTACGCGTCGAGACGCTTGCATGTTCCATGCGTCCATTCGGCCGCATGAAGATTCACTCAGACTCTTCAATCGCGTATGCTTCAAGTCCCGAATGTGTCCGGCACTTGACCAACGAAGTCGCCATTGACTAGAGCTCTTCACCGCACACGACTCTGACCGTCTTCCCTCTCAGGCCCTGCGCCAGACGCCAATTATAGGAAAAGAGTCACTCCGGCCGCCAACATCGCACTGGAGCCCGGGCATGGAGTGATGACGTCCTTCAGGCGCGAAGAATATTCTGACTATCAAAACAAACAATCAAACGGCCAACCAAATGTCGTCAACGCCATCTCATGGGAGAAACAGAGCTCATGCATTCAAGAAGCAAGCGTATGCAACGGCCGTGGCCGTAAGAAGAAAGAGAAACGCAAGATGAGCAGCGTTGGAACTGCAAGAAAAGAAACCCAACCTAGCCCAACCCTCTTCGCCTTTTGGTACATTGCAGAAAGACGCATTCCCGCCCGCCCGCACATCATGATCATCCGCTGCCTCGAGCGCCATCGAATGCTTGCTCAGAGAAACGCGGCCATGGCAAAGGCGCCAGCGGCAGCTAGCACACCCGACTGGAGCGTACCAGGAGCAGCCGCACCCGTGTAAATAGCACCCGACGGCGTAGGCGTCGAAGCTCCCGGAGTGGAAACAGGCGTAGAGACGACAGCTCCAGGCGTCGACACAACGGCACCCGCACTCGAACTCGCGATGGCACTGGCGCTGGCAATCGCGCTGGAGCTGGCAGCAGTGCTGTTGCTAGCACACGAACCCACCACGGCAATGCTGTCCGAGCTGCCCGTCGTATCCGTCCAGTTGTACGCGCTGGCGGGATTGTAGTTGGTGATCTCGACCTTCTCGACCGCCATTGTCCACGGCATGCCGGCCGCGGCGCTGTACGTCGTGTTTCCGCCGGCCCACACGCGCGTCCAGTAGCCGTTGGAGCTGTCGCCACCGGCCCAGATGCCCAGCTTGACGCGCATGGGCGTCTGCGGGTAGTTTTTGCCGTCGAGCGCGGCCGACGAGGCCAGCGTGCGCACCACGGTGCCATCGATGATCCAGCTCAGAGAGGTTTCCGTCCATTCGACCGTGTACACGTGCGACGTGTCTTGCGGCGTGCTGACTGTGTGGTACTCCTCGCGGTCGTAGGTCGTCGTGTTGCCCTTGCCGAAGTAGTTGCTTTCGACCTCGGTGTTTTCGCTGCCGAAAAATTCCTGGGTGGCGGCGTTAGATGGGGATGGCGAGGTAAGGGGCAAAACAAAATGAAGGCCCCTCTGCTTATTGTTTTCTTCTCTCTGCCCTAGCAAAAAGACCACCAATGTTCATGAATGCTCCCAGTCCCCACACAGGCTTCTCTCCCAGGGGCCGAACGAGGGAGGGGCCAAGCAAAGGAAGAAGCAGACTTACCCAATCAATCTCGTCATAATCATCACTCTCCAACACGATCGAGCTGATGATACCTTGACCAGGCGCCGACTTCATCGTGACGGCAACCTTGCCGTACCAGATGTAGAAGTCCGTCTGCATGGTGGGCGCATCGCCCTGTTTGGCAATGGTGAACTCGGCGCCGGACGACGTGTAGTCGACGCTGCCGTACGTCATGCTCCAGGACGTGTTTTGGCCGGACGTGAAGTCGGTCGAGAAGGAGGATTTGCACAGTCCTGGGTTCGGTGTGCAGGGGAATTGCGAACTGTTGGTCGGGTTGCAGGTCGCGGCGAGGGCGACGCGGGGGAGGAGGAGGGCCGCTGCGGTGGCCGCCGCAGTCGTCCAGAGAAGTGGTGCGAGCATGTTGTTTGTTTGTTTGTTTGGAATCGATCCAAAATACTGAGTGGTGGGTGTGGAGGGAGAAGGTGTTGATGAAGAGTCCGGTCCTAGGATGGAAGGCCAAAGACGCAAGACGAGGAGTTGTCAAACGACAGCGCAGAGAGAGAAGAGGCGGATGGACAGGAAGAGAAGAGGACGACTGATTTGATATGAAATCGGGGGGCAGCCAAGCCAAGCGTGGCGAGAAGACGGAAGAAGACGAAGGATATCACGCCTTTTTCTCGATCGAAAGAGGCCAACGAGTGTCGCACAGAGAGAATGACCAGATCAAATTCAAGTACCAGGAGCCTACAGCCGCTTTACATAGCAAATTCAAGAAGCAAAACGAAAGAAATTCTACAATGTACCACTGAGACATGCTGCCACGCAGGCGCAGCAAGTGGACGTGTGTTCCTACGTGTGTTCTGGACGTTCGCAGCCGCGGAGGTCGGCGCGCTGACGACGACTGAGGGCCACCGCTTGGTCCCCTCGGACTTTGGTCTGGGGGGACTAGAAACCGTATAGCACTTGCTTGGAGCTGCTAGAAGGCGCAGGTCAGAAACAAGCAGAATGACGAGCGAGCAACAGTGTTGATTTCATTGTTGGTGCTGGGCGGTCTGATGCTCTGCTCCAAGAACCAAACAAACAACCCGATTGTCACAGTTGCCCAGTCATTCTGCTGGTTGGTCAGCCCGCCGCCATCGCAACGACATGTAGTGTGGTGTGGTGGTGGGCAGAGAACAAAGACCGATGCAAATGGTAGAAAATGCTTCGGAGGAATACGGTTGGCCCGCGTCGAGCGAGGAGCTGACGCGGACAGTGGAGACGATACCACCGCCTGGCAATAATTGCGCCGAGAGTGGCTGGAAGGGCGAATTTAGCCTGCCCAGCCTACCTGTCGCTTGACATGTCTATTTGTAGACCCGTACCGCCGCTTTGCTGTCGTGAATTTTTTCCGAAGTGGCGAGGGGAGTGGTTGATGTCCAGATCCATCGTCCGCCAGGGACCAAGGGACGACGACGCAGGTACAGCAACAGCTCGCACATTCCAGGCTCTCTTCGAACAATCTCACAGGCATTCCGCAGGCGCGGTTGAGCCGTGAAGAAACACGCGTTTCAGCTCCACGTCCATTCATATCCGCCCTCCCTTCCCTTCCCCATATTTGCCCTTCCCCATATTCTGCAACGCCCCAAATCCCTGGGACCGAAATCGATTCCGACTCACTATGCGGCGTCATGTCGATGATGCCATGGCTTGCGCCCAGGCTGAACTGCCGTCTGCTTGGTGCCTGGATGACGAAGGGTCGTTCTTCAGCATTTTCCCAGG
The DNA here is from genome assembly GCF_038381095.1 of Phyllosticta capitalensis. Classification (NCBI taxonomy): domain Eukaryota; kingdom Fungi; phylum Ascomycota; class Dothideomycetes; order Botryosphaeriales; family Phyllostictaceae; genus Phyllosticta; species Phyllosticta capitalensis. The sequence continues at coordinate 2,011,228 of NW_027117440.1, forward strand.
CACCGTGGCACCAGAAAAGACCCCAAGGAGTTGTCGAGTGCGGGGTGACCATGACCCCCTTGCTTCCCTCCTCTGGTTGAGCCTCACGCCGGCAACGGCAAAGTTTGACTGCTTCCTAACGCTGGAAGTAGTAGACGAACGTAAAATTGAGAATCGTAGTAGCAGCATCGCTCGGTAGGGATCCCGCAACCGTCCGCCCGATTCCATCCTCTGCTCCTGGGAAGCGATGCGACCCAATGCCAGGAATAATGTCTGTCGCCACATGCCAGCGAGCGCCGTCGTCGGCACCTGGACCCGTCTTCCTCCGTCGTCTGTCTGCCCTCCGTCCTGTCCTCGTGTTCGCCACGACGGGGCAGCGGGCAGGATCGCTCTCGCTCCGTCCCGGACGCTGCATGCAGCCACTCGTCCGTCCGCCCGCCCGCTGGCTTCGCTTGGAGCGCCATGTGCAGCTTCGTTTGCTCGCCTGCTCCTCGGACATACGAGAAGCTTGTAGAGAGACTGCTGCTAAGTGCGAAGTCCGAGAGGCGAAACGATGACACCTGGGGGTCGCAAAAGAAACGGCAACTCCAAAGCGGTGCGGGATGCTCGAATGCTCCCTGTAGCTGTGCTCCTGGACTTAGTTGTTTGGCAAGGAAGTCGAGGTACATGTGTACAGGGAGTGGTCAAAAACCTTGCCACCTAAAGACTTGGACGTTTGAGCGAGCATGCAGAAATCACTTTTGAGGATGGGATGACTTTGCATGGATGTAGCAAGCAGAAAAACGCCCTTTTGATCTCCATTGTTTTTGGCACTTTGGCAGTGATTACCAAGAGGTGCGGATATGAACCATCTGCACCACATGCTATGACTTTGTACAAGGAACCAGCAAAACGAAAGGAAGAAGAAAAAGAAAAAGTGGTATCACGAGAAACTACGACCGACCCATCAAACCCAGCCCGACACCGTTCATAACCTTTGTCTAAAATTCCATCCACCATTACGGTCATCATTGATGATACCTCAGGAGCGCTCCAAGGCTTTCCTCAGATTGAGCGTTGTCGTAGTCCAAGTAGCTGTGTTGTAGACAACAAATTGCTAAATTTGGTCCCAAAAACAGCTGCAAGCTTTCTACATGCTCGCACCTTACAACACGTTACCCTTGACCTGCTTCTTGGCGACATTGTAGTCCTTCCAGACAGCAATGGCAGGGAAACCCAGGACAAGAATGGCAGTTGCGGCAATGGCGCCATTGCGCTGGCTCTCGCCCCAAGCGTGGTTGATGGCATTGCGAATCTCGGAGCCGACCGGGTAGGTCTGCTGAGTGGTGTAACCACCCAGGTAGATGGTGTTCCAGTCAGACTTGGCGGAGGCAGGAAGGGCATTGCGGAGAGCCTGGGGGAAAGTGTTGGAGTAGATGGCGGCCGAGACGGCGTAGCCAATGGAACCACCAACAGACGAGGCCAGACCAATGAGCGACAGCATGAGAGGAACGCCATCGTGGTCAGCAGCAGCCATGACCGCCATGTCTTCGCCGATAACGAGAGTGCCACCACCAAACGCAATGAAGATTTGGCACATGACAACGTAGCCAATGCCCTGGTCGGATCCCCGGAAGTGAATCATGAGGCCGGCACCGAGCATCAGAAGAGGCAGACCGAAGCCGAAGCAGGCCCACTTGAAGCGCTTGGTGAGGCGGACGTAGACACCGAAAACGACACCCCAGAAGCAGGAGCCGACGTTGTAGATCTGGCCCATGTAGCCGGCCATGGAGACATTGAGGTTGTAGACGACGATGCAGAAGTTGTAGAAGTAGAGGTCCCAGGAGTAAAAGGAGAAGTAGACGATTGCGGCAAGGCAGCAGGCACCAAGGACGGTGGGCTGCTTGAACAGCTCCCAGCGGATAAAGTGCACACGGGTACACCACTTCTCCCAGGCGGCGAAGACGAAGAAGAGACAGAATCCGATGACGACCATGGCGATGAAGGAGGCGCTGGCGTACTCGGCACGACCGTACTGCTGCAAGCTGAAGGGCAGGAGGAAGAGGATGAAGGCCGCCATGAGGATCAGAGCTCCGACGACTAAAAGGTGGTTAGCAGAAAGGTATCTCGGCAGACGTTGCAACCTTACCATCAAACTCATGAATGTAGTGGACGAGCGACTGCATGGCGGTGCGTCCGCTAGGCTCGCGCTTGTAGACGCCCAACTTGATGGCCTTGTTCTCGTAGTACTTGAAGACGGCTGCGAGGGGAAGGAAGACGAAGGGCTGGACAATGGCAAAGATGCCAAAGCCCCAACGCCATCCGGCAGTGGCGATGACAGACTGACCGGCAAGCGGACCGACAAAGGCCGTCATGATGAAGGGGGTGCTGGCGTAAGCAAACGCAAAGGCACGATTGATCAGACCCGAAGTGTCGGCGATGAAAACATCCAGGATGAGGTAAATGGCATCGTAGCCAATCCAGTACAGCGTGTAGCCCGCAGCGTAACCATTGGGACCGGTGCACGCGGCGCTAACGATGATGCCGAGAATGTAGATGGCCAAGAAGAATACAAGACCTTCAGCACGACCCCAGATGTTGAGGACCTTGGCAATGGGGAGCTTCAAGACACCGCCGATGATGGTTCCCAAGATGCTGGCGGTACTGATTTGGGGGGCACTATTGAAACCAGCGTAGGCGTAGGGGAGAAGAGTGGAGCTGATTGAAGAGTGAAAGGCGAGCATGAAGAAGCAGACCCAAATCCTACGGCGAGTCAGCGCTGGGTCAATTGATTAGCAGTAGGGCAAAGCTCACCAGAGGTAGAGGGCGTAGATGGTCTTCCTGCCCCAGACGAGAGCGGCAGCTTCGGCCTTCTGGACACCCATGTAGGCATCCGCGGTGACCTCGTCGGGGTGCAACTCGATCTCTTTCTCATTGCGGGCTTCGAGGCTTGCCCTCTCGGAGCCGCTGGTGTCGGTGCGGGGAGTAGTCTCGACGTCGAGGGCCTTGGGCTCTTGCTGAACGACACCAGCCTCGGGCGAAGCAGGTTGAGGCTCGTCCGGGCTGGCGATGGCGGCGACATGGCGCGAGTCGCCACGACCTCTGATCTGGTCAAGGACACCCATGATTGCGAGTGTGTTGAGGGACGAAGGTGTTGGAGAGAGAGGAGCCGACTCGGATCAGATAGGGCGGGGCTTGTGCAAAATATATCAACGACGGTCAGGCGAGACGTTGCAAGGCGATGTGAAGCGAAGAATTGGACCGGCGCCGAGAGTGGTCGGAAACGGAAGTGGCCCTCGTGGATTCAATTGGTACGGACGAGAGAGCAGCAAAAAGAGGAAAAGCCGACGTCTCGACTGGTCGCTCATCAGCCGAGTGGAGAGGGAACCGGAGGATGCCAGCCACTGGGCGATATCGGTCGGGGAGCAGAGCCAATTGAGCAGGCGCAAAGGGCACGCCTGGCCGAATCTAATCTGATCTGGGATAAGATGACCGGCGAGCTTTTTTTTTTTCTTTCCTTTTTTCTCCCGTCCATGTCTCGCTTACTCCCTCTACCTCTTCGAGAAGAGGTGCCAGTAGCGGGCACGTTCGAGCTTGAAGGCCGTCATCATCGAGATCCGGCATGTCAACTGTCGCCCAAGAAACGCCAAATGCGAACAAGCTTCAGCCTCATCCAAGGACCTTGGCTCAAGCTACTCGCCAAGGACGGCTCGGCTAGTTGTCTTATCGATCAATCGATTCTGAAAATCAACTCCAATCGCGTCCGACACACATCGTGGTGGCAATCGTGGCGATGGTGACCTGACTGACCGACCGACCGTGGCGTCTCCGGCTGGATCCTGCGTCGTGCCCGCTGAAGTGCGCGCGCTGCGTGGCCCACGGTGCTGCCGAAGACTCCCTGTGCGCCCGCCGGTCCCCTCTTGTCAACCTACCCCATCCGAGCTCACGCCATCATTCGCTGGACGACGTGCCTATTCCAGCATTCGATTCGCGTCCTGCTGACGACGGGCCATCCATCCTTCAACACGCCGCCAAAAGCCTCAAATGCTGCATGCTGCCCTGCGCCGGCCTCTGCCAATGCAACACACCACTGTCCGTCCGGCTTCTCCCGCTGCATCGCACATCTCGACATGCTCGTCCATGGGGCCGTGGATACAATAATGGAAATATCCATGTTGGATGCTTGCTTACGCGCGAACCAACCCTGCGTCGTGGAGCCATCTCCGCTGACAGGAACATTAAACGACTCCGCATCATGAACCCTTACGCCTCGAGCTTCGAGAACCCCTGCTCCGGCGGCTGCAGCCAGTTGCGCTCGTCATACTTCTTCTGGCCCTCAATCACGTGGAACGTGTATATGAAGCGGCTCTTGCCGCTCAGGTTCTTCTCGCTCTTGTGCAGCACGTTGCCGTGGATCAGGACCAGCGTGCCCGCCTTGACCTCGCCCATGGTGTACTCGACATCGCTCTGAATGTCAGTCGTGACATCTGGCGCCTGAATGTCTGGGGGAAATTGAGCCCCGTCATTGTTGTCTACGAAGCCCGTGCCACCCTCGGCCATCCTCACAAACCGCTGCTTCACCGGGCTCGTCTTATGCGTGCCCTTGGCGAAGCTCAAGCACCCATTGTTGACCGTGCAGTCCTCGAGCGCGTACCAAAAGCCCACGGCGCTCGGCGGATTTGTGTAGAGGAACGGCGAGTCCTGATGCGGCGGTACCCGGCCGCCAATCTCTGGCTGTTTGCAAATCACCATGGACTGCAGCACACGGGGATCGTGGAAGCCCAGCGCCTTTGCAATGGCGGCGTTCTTGGCCGAGAGCGAGATGCTACGAAACGGCGGCGAGAGGTGGTGCAGGTAGTGGCCAATCTTGTTGATGGCGCGCTCCTTGGGCTTGGTGAGCTCTCCGGCCTCATTGAAGGCGTCTACTCTCGAAACGTGTGATGTTAGCTCGACGGTAGCACCGGTACCGGCACAAAAAAAACCTTCACTTCGAAAAGGTACCCAATGACACGTCCGTCATTTGTCGCACATGCGCACGCGCGCTCTCACGCACCTTCCTCAAAAAAGAACCGGATCTTGTCCCCGCTGTCGAGGAAGTAATCATCGCCAACATGGTCCTCCTTCTCCCCCGTCGAGAACTTGGTCATCGGATGGTCTGCAATGGAAAAGTCGCGCAGCATCGTTTGCGACTCGCCCAGCAGCGCGGCCGCCTCGTCGGCGCTCAGCGCGTCTGGCAGTATGAGGTATCCATTTTCGTCAAAGAAGGCTCGCTGCTCGGACGTCAGTCCGAGCGTCGCCGGAGCGTCCGCTGGCTTCGGAGATGCCGTTGTCGTCATGGTTCGTCAATCGGCGTCGTATAATTGTATTTTTGGTCTTCCGCTGCTAGGTACGGCAAGGGACGAACGGGCGTGCGGACGAAGGGCAGGTAGGCGCAGCGCAGGGTTTGGCGGGTTGAAACTATTAAGGAGGCCGAGGGACGAGACGGGTTGGAGATGGTGGACGAATGGTGTTGACGTTGATCCAGCTGACGGCGGGCGAGCGAGGTGTGAGAGGCATGATAACTTGCCAGGTGCTGAGGCGAGAGACGGTCGTTTGCTGGCCTGCTGCCCTGGCCCCCGCCGCCGCCGCGCCGTCCGTGAAACAGGGATCGGCCGCCCTCCCTGTCCCATAGGAACCGAGGCTTGGTACATGGCAAAAGTCGTGGCACACGTAGGAGCTTGACCAAGAGAAAGCAACAAGATAGAGGCCGCTGTGGAGCAGTAGAAAGTTTCCATGTTGAAAAAGACGCATATAGGGAGCATTCAAGTGCCTCGCGCACTTGACATTGTTATTCACCAAGTCCTTTGCGTAGAGTTGCAGGGAGCAGTCGTAGCTACGTGTGCCACGACTTTTGCTATCAATCCTCGAACCCAAGCAACGCGCTCCGCTTGCTTCGGCTTCGTGAGGAATCTGCCGGCTCCACCGAAACTGATGCTGATGTGCTGCATGTCACGGATTTTGAATGCTGACTGCTTGGGGAGTTGTGCCTGTTACAGCTCGGATGCCGAAACGATTGGGTCTTTTCACCGGCAGCGCAACCGACGTTAGTCTCGTGGTCTGAGACGAGCGGTTGACAGATGCCAATGATAGAAAGAAGCCGTAGTTCTGGGGAGCAGTCCATTGCGAAATGACTGCCACCGTCTATATGTCTATGTCTATAGTGTTGCTGATGTGTGCGCCTGTAGCTTCAACATGTCTGTACTCTCGCTTCGATCTTACACCTCTCCGCCCTTCCTCCTTCTCGCTTTCTTCCATCCCGCTCCAAAAGAGTGTCCAATATCCTCCCAGATTCCCTTGGGCGGTTGCGTCTCGGCCTCGTGCGCATCGATACGCGGCCGCTCCCAAACAAGATCTGCTTCTTCGGGCTTGACAATGGGGCTGCGCTTCACAACCTTGAAGACAACGTACAGTATGATACACACAAACACCATGGTGTAGTACGTAAAGAACGTGCCGACGTTCCACCAGCCGCCGGGGAGGAAGACCGTGTAGCCGTAGCACGCGACGGTTCCAATCATGAGAGCCAACCCCACCCACGCGACGTACGGCTGGCCCCATCCGCGGTAGGGCAGGTTTGCGCGCGAGTAGCCTTGAGCATGCAGTGCGCGGTAAAAAAAGAGATAGATGATGCACATGAAAATATAATTCATGAGCTGCGAGGCTTGCGTGAGGTTCGCAAGCCATTTCAGGCCTTCGGACGCGCCGCTGCCGACGCTGAGGAACGACAGGAAGGGAAAGATCATGGTGACGGCGAAGGCGTAGATGGGCACGCCCTGTCGCGTTACTTTTGTCAGAATCTTGGGCGCGTGGCCGTCCAGCGCGAGCGCGTAGAGTGTGCGGGTTGCCGCATATCTGCGCTCAGGTGTTAGATGAGGGCGATATGAGGAGTTGCCAGGAGTAGCAGCCTTACACATAGGAATTGCCGGCGGAAAAAATGCTTGTCACCATCAAAGCATTGGTCAAGTCGGGCAGCACTTCAATTGCCATGTTCTGCATCGCAATCACATACGGGCTGGCGCCCGCGTTGCCCGTGTCGCCGTTGTCCAGGAGGCGGTTGAGGGTTGGGTCGTTATATGGCAGAACGATGCCCACGCAGAGAGCACCCAGAATGTAGAAGCAACCGAAGCGCCAGTACACAGTTTTGAAAGCCTCCTTGATCGTCACTCGAGGGTAGATGGCCTCGCCCGAAACCATGGCAATGTACTCGGGTCCCACGATGGTGAAGGAAGCCTGGAAGAATGCGCCCAGGAACCCTTCGAAGCGGCCAAGTGGTCCACTGGTCACGTACGTCGCAAAAGCGCCTGGTTTGGACCAATAGCGAAACCCGTAGGCGTCGTGCGCTGGGTTGCCGCCGACCATGGTAATGAAGGTAAACATGAACAAGATGAAAATGAGCAGGACCTTGCCGGACGCGAGCCAGAATTCGGTTTCGCCGTACCATCGGACCGTGAAGACATTGATCACTCTTTGCGCGGAATTAGCCAAGTTCTTTTAGAGGGTACCTGGGAGTGATCATGGTCAAAAGCAGAAAGACGGACCCGTAGAGCACGATACAAACGGCACAAACGGCAGCCAGCGGGATATTGTCGCTCCAGTACTGCAGGACCAGTATGAGTGCGGAAATCTCAAATGCTGCAGACACTGTCAGTCTACAGTGGACCTTCGATTCAGCCCTGTTACTTGCGGATCAAAATGGCCTCGTATAGGAAAAAATTCCATCCAGCAGTGAAGCCGAGGGCCTCATCTATCCATTTGGACGCCATGCGCACCCACGATCCGCTGACTGGCATGAAGACTGCCATCTCGGCCATGCAACTGTTGACCAGCGCGAGCGCGCAGCTGTACAGGATAAAACCGAGGAGCAAACTGGCGGGACCGCCTTCGACGAGCCCGAATCCAATGCTCACGAAGAGCGCAGTGCCAATTGAACCTCCAATGGCGATCCATTGAATCTGCCGATTGGACAGACTGCGATGCAGATGGTCCACAGCCTGGGTTGTTCCATCTTCTACTGAATCTGTATCGGCCGCAATGTATTGGGGCGTTTCTCGAAGGGTGGCATTTTCAGCGTGTTTGGACGACTTTCGTGTGGCGTCATTCGTGTCCATGGTGGAAGTTTCTCACGCCAAGAGCGCTTTGAAGGTTGACGGTGGAGGTGTAAAGGGCGAGTGCCATATCGGGCACGCAGCTTGGTGCATCAGCCTCAAGACGGGAGAGGTCGTGATAGGCCCATGATGGATTCTCCCAACTCCCAACGCCCTTGGCGCGATAAGGTCGTACACGTAAAGACGCGGGAGAGCGTCCTGGTTGGGCTGTCGCTGCCGTTGGTCGACCGGAACAATTGTCGCCGTTCCGTCTCGGTTGTCCCCGCCACTTCTTCGAATCTCTCTTTTTTTTTGAATCTCGAACTTTCAAAGTCGGTACCGACGGCAACTCCTTGGTCGAACGTTCAACTACCCCATCTTTGGTGCAACATGGCCTGCAGATGTCGAGTAAATGTATGGCTCCGCTGTCTTGGACCTAGCGGCACGTGCATTCCGTCTCTTCGGCCTCGGCTTTTTATCGACGCGCGCTCCGTCTGTACGGCCATCCCCCTGGATTGCTCGTCTTCGGTCTCTGCGATCGCGCGCGAGCAAGAAACACTCGTTTTAAGATAGGACCGCTGGCCTTTTCTACCCCTTGCCGACATCCGGCTCGGCGCATACAGATTCTGCTCCCCCCTGATGTCGCCCTGTCGGTCCCTGATCACTCCCCAGCAACATCAGTCGACATAGCGAGCCATCCCCGATCGCGGTCCGAGCACCAACCACCAACCTCAAACCTCGACGGCAACCTGTACGAACGAGTCGACAATTGCTGACTCCGTGGCTTCGCTTCCGCATCCTGGAGATCAAGTGCGGGCCGGCCCTTGCGCCACCCTGGCTTCACGATTCAACTTCTTTTGCTGGTGGCGCTGGACAAGCCTTTGCCATGCGAAAAGCTTGTCTTCCTGGTCCGCCTCGTCGGGTCCTGCTATGACGTGATGGTGCGGAATATTTCCTTCCTTTGTGCCGCTGTGCTTGGGCCGGCGCGTAGCTCTAGTCTGCATCTGGTCAACATCAGTCGTTGGATTGATTTGCTGCACGGCCATCCAGGCCACCGCCTATGCCACGTTCGACTGGCTTCTGGAGGTTGGGTGCCGTGAGCCGTGACCGCTCGCGTTGACCGGCCGCGGCCACCGAAGAAAAGAGCGAGCAAGAGATTTTGGTAGACGTCCCAGTGCGGAAAATCTCTGGCTTAAGCAAGATTTTGCTGGACCCTCCTGATACCGCCACGCCGCCTCTTCTATCGCGGTCCGATCTCCATACCGAACCTCCACCGATGCCTTCCAGCCCGTGGGAAGTCGCGATGAACGGCGCCCGCACGCGCACTCCATCGCATCCCCGCGGCGTCCGTGGCGACCTCAGGGACCCTCTTGTTCTGAATTTGGCTGTTTGATGTACAACTCACGTCATGCTTCATCTAACATGCACCTAGGCGTAGATTCTATATAAACAAAGATACAGACCCTCCCAAGGAGTCTTCATCCGCCCATCCATCCAGTCTCATTACGATATCCACAGTACTCTGAAGCTTTAATACCCACAATAATCACTTTCACATTTTGAAATCCTCTCTTCCCAAAATCATCAACCATGGGTTCCATCGCAGACGTTTCCACCAACTGGGGCTTCTCCCCTTACGCCGACAAGCCTCTTCCCCGCCGTGTCGAGGACATTGCCGCAAAAGACCCTTCGCGGACATGGATGATTGTCCCCCGCACTTCCGAGGTTAGCGGTGGATACCGGTACATTACCTTCAGCGAATTCGCAAAGGCCATCGACGGAGCATCAAGATGGATTGCGAAGACTATCGGCATCAACAAGGAGAAGCGCGAGACCATCGCGTACATGGGGTGAGTGGAAAATCACTCATGGTTAAGTCTCGAGTTCTAACGAATGTCCAGTGTAAACGATGTTCGCTATGCTGTTATCATTATCGCCATGATGAAGGTCAACAAGCGTGTATGTATTGAACCATCACTTATGCAAAAAAAAAAAAAAAAAAAAAAAACCTAACACTTGACACAGGCTCTGTTGCTTTCCCTCAAGAACTCGGACGAGGCTCAGCTTCATCTCCTCGGAAAGACCGACTCTGTTCACTACATGTTTAGCGAGGGTATCGAGAAGAACCTGGAAGTTTTCAAGAAGCACTCCGCAGATCTGCACGGTCACCAGATCCCCACCTTCGATGAGATGATCGCCGAAGGAGAACAGGGATCCTTTGAGAGTATTGGCGAGGAAGGTCTCTTCGAGAAGGTCATCGTCCTCCACACCTCTGGCTCTACTGGTCTGCCTAAGCCCATCTACGCAACCAACGGCTGGATCGCCGTGACAGATCATCACAAGTACGCCAGGGCCCCGGAAGGCAAGGAAATAGCTGCATCTGGTTGGCTTAACAACGACAACGACCCTCTCTATACTCCTGCGCCCTTCTTCCATACAATGGGCGTTGTAACGCTGTTGAGGACTATCTGGACGGGTCCTCTTCTTCTCCCTCCGCTCGGCAAGCCTGTCAACGGTGAAGTTTCAAACGACTCGCTACTTCAGGGAATTGCCAAGGCCGCCCTGATCCCACCTTCCATGCTTGAGGAGATGAGCGAAACCGAGAAGGGACTCAAGGCCCTCAGCACTGTCGACAAAGTCTTCTTCGGAGGAGCCCCCTTGGCAAAGGAGGCTGGTGACCGCGTTCTCAAAGTCACCAAGCTCCAAACTCTTATCGGTTCCACTGAAGCCAACTTGTTCCTGAACTTGGCTCCTCAGGACCCCCACGACTGGCAATACTTTGACTGGCATCCTGTGTCAGGAAGTGTCATGGAAGATGCCGGCGAGGGTCTCTACGAGCAAGTCATCAAGCCCATCACTGACCCCCGGTTTTTGGGTGTCTTTTTCACGTTCCCTGAACTCACCGAGTGGAGGACCAAGGACCTTTTTGAGCCTCACCCCACCAGGAAGGGTCTCTGGCGCTACAGGGGTCGCCGTGACGATGTTCTTGTCTTCAGCAACGGCGAGAAGTTCAACCCCGTGTCTTTCGAGAAGGTCGTGGAGAACCACTCTCTGGTGAAGGGCGCTGTGGTCGTTGGCGAGGGCCGCTTCCAGCCTGGTCTGCTCATTGAGCCTGACTGGTTGAAGCTCGGCGATGGATACGACTTGAACGTTCTCCTGGACGAAATCTGGCCAGCTGTCGAACTTGCCAACAAGGACGCTCCTACCCACGGTCAGGTTTGGAAGAACAAGATCGCTTTTACGAAGAAGGGCAAGGAGTTTGCCCGCAGCCCCAAGGGTTCCATCCAGCGTCGCGCCACCGTCGGCCTCTTCTCTGCCGAAATTGACGCTCTCTACTCCAGCGAGGGCTTTGATGAGGAGCTCGGCAAGCTCAGCAAGGACGCGGACAAGGACACCGCCCGTGCTTTCGTCCGCAAGGCCTTTGGCCTTGTTCTCAACGGCTTCAAGGCGGAGCACTCCGATGACCAGGACATCTTTGATCTTGGTGTCGACTCGCTCCAAGTCATGGCTCTCGCCAGTGCCTTCAGCCATGCTTTGAAGTCCGACAAGGCTGACCGTGGTGCTGCCGTTGTGCCTCGCGACATCTACAGCAACCCCACTGTCAACAAGCTTGCCATCTCCTTGATCGCCAAGGTCTCGGGCTCTGGCGAGGCTGCGCAGCCTTCTCGTCCTCGTGAGGAGGTCATGCTCGAGATGATCAAGAAGTACACCGACGACCTGCCCAAGACTGCTGCTCCTCTCCCTGCTCTGCCCGAGAAGCAGACTGTTGTCATTACTGGTTCCACTGGCTCCCTAGGCAACTACATGCTTGAGGACTGCATCAACTCTCCGAACGTCGCCAAAATCTACTGCCTGAACCGTTCGGACTCTGCCGAAGCTCGCCAGGCCAAGAGCTTTGCTGAGCGCGGCGTCAAGGCCGACTTCAGCAAGGTCACTTTCTTGCGCACCGACTTCAGCTGGGACCGCTTCGGCCTTGCCTCTGAAGTCTACGAGGAGCTGCTCCAAACTGTTACGACCTTCATCCACAACGCCTGGGCTGTCGACTTCAACCACGCCCTCGAGTCCTACGAGCCGACTCACATTGCTGGCACCCGCCGCGTTGTGGACTTCAGCTTGCAGTCCAAGTACCGTGCGCACATTTCTTTCATCTCCTCCATTGCCTCGGTCGGCAACTGGCCTTCCATTGGCTCTGGCCCCGTCCCCGAGGAGTTCATCGACAACGACAGCGCTCCGTTCCCTCAGGGTTACGGTGAGTCCAAGCACGTCGCGGGCCGCATTCTGTCCATCGCCGCCAGGCAATCCGCTGTCCCGGTGAGCATCATGCGCTGCGGTCAGCTCGCCGGATCCCGCCAGGAGGGTGGTGTGTGGAACCGCCACGAGTGGCTCCCCAGCATCGTCCACACCAGCAAGAACATGGGCATGGTCCCGCAGAACCTCGGCAACCAGGACAATGTCGACTGGGTCCCCATGGATGCTGCCGCCCGCACTGTCCTCGAGTCGACCACGAACCGCCTCCAGGTGCAGTCCACCAAGATCCTCGACGTCTTCCACGTCGTCAACCCCCGCGTCGTCTCTTGGAGCACGCTCGTCCCCGTCATCAAGGACTTCTACAAGAAGACCCAGGGCATCGACCTCAAGGCTGTGGCCTTCGACGACTGGATGGCCGCCCTCAAGGCTACTCCCCTCACCAAGGAGGAGGTTGAGAAGAAGCCCGGTGTCAAGCTTCTCGACTTCTACGAGGGACTGCGCGCCCCTGGTGGTGCCCTGCCCCCCATGTCCACTCAGCACACTTGCGACTTCTCTGAGTGCTTGAAGACTCTGAACGCGGTTGACGCGCCTCTGTTCGAGAACTGGTGCAAGCAGTGGGGCTTCTAGATTGATCATGATGGACTGTTTGGATGAACATTTTGCATATGCATGGCGGCGTTTTTGATACCATTTAGACGTGGTTTTGGATCTTTTCGGCATTTCATCTTTTCTCAGTCTTTCCCAGATTGAAGCGTTTGCTCTTGTTTTGTACTTTGGAACCCATGAAAATTAAAATCTAAAAATTCCCAAATTTTCTTGCATTCCAAGTGACTTCTCTTAACCAAGAAAGCTTGCAGAAATGGCGTAACTGAAATAGGCAATGTGGACATTGGCTCTCCACTCCTGCCCCATCCGAAAAACGGGCCGACACGTATGTCATCAGACTTCTACCACGTCACGCATCGAACACTTTACATCCAACTCTCGTGGACAGGGACATGAAGATGAGCGAACGCAATCGACCTACCGAGGACCAGATAAAGAGCGTTCTGGATTCTAAAAAGCGGCATCGAGGCAAAACAGCATGCTATCCCTGCAACTCACGAAAAGTCAAGTGCGACATGAAGTAAACAAAGCCCCAGCTCCACAGACATGGCCCCCAAGAAGGATCTGCACTAACAGATAAGCTTAGACAACCCTGTTCTACCTGCTTAAAGAGAGGACATGCAAATATCTGCACCTATGGCCTCAAGCGCAAGCAATCGTCTTTGGATGCCGGTCCTAGCAGAGAGCCCAAACGACTTGAACGCAATCCTTCGACCACTCCTGGATCGCCTCAGGTAGCGTTGGATGGCTCTCAGCTTTCTGGAAATGTGGACGGTGCTACGAATCCCGACTCGTTCCTTGGAGAGAATGCTGCGGCCCCGTATCTGTCCAGGCGACTGGGCGACGCGGAGAACATGATCAAAGACGATCTGGTGCCACTCTTAGGCCTCTGTAACGGATCAAACCAGTATCCATTCATGAATGAGGGCGAGGGTAGTGACAGGATCAAAGAGCTGAAAAAGACGCTGCCGACACAACAGGAAGTTGTCAGGTATCATTAGTTATCCTCAGCACCCACACCAAATTTACTGATGAAAGCAGATTCTATCACGTCTACCGATCTATATCTTTCCCGCTCAGTCAAATCGTGACCGACATTGATGCGTTCGAAGTTTTCCTCGGTCGCTACCTTGAGAGCTGCGCAGGGAGCGATCTCAGCGCAGCCATTCCCGGCGGAAATCAGGGCGCAGCACAAGTTGCTCTCCTGTTGGCTGTTTTGGCCGTTGGTGCGCAATTATCAGATCTGAGTTCTCAAGAAAGACGGCGCTTATCTCGAGATTTCGGTGCGAGAAGTTGAAGAACTCCACACCCCTGAATCCAATGCTGACCTACAAGTAGCACGCCGCTCTTTCCACGCCCAGCGCCTAGCTAACTTCCTGCTACGTTCCTCGCCCACAAGTCTTCAGGGACTTCTTGTCTTGAGCACTTTCCTGCAAAATGACGGCAATTCGGATGCCGCATGGAGCTTACTTGGGACTGTCACTCGGCTAGCTCAGAGCATTGGCCTCTCTCCCGCATGGGGAGTTGCTCGTCGGGTGTCGGAAGCAGAGAAAGAGTACAATAAGAAGCTCTGGTAAGTTTAGATTCGGCGTCCATAGCAAGTACTTCTTCAGCTCACATTCGGAAATCAGGATGACGATCCAGCAGCAGGACACAATACTGTCCCTCTGTTACGATAGACCAACAGTGCTTGCATACTCGCCACAACTCGGGCTTGAGGAGCCCGCCGTCAACGCGAAACTGAATTTCCAACAAGCAATGTGGCGAATCACGACTGCGACGCTGCGCATCATGGCACAACGGACCTCCGCACCAAACACTGGCACCATGTACCAGCATATCCAAGAACTCGAGCAAATAATCTCGCAATCAGAAGACCACATACAGGCAAAAGAGCGCTGCTTCAAACTTCAGCAACGCATCGAGAATCTCACAATTCGCACACACATATCATTCCTCGTCTCTATCGTCTGCAGGCCAACCTTCTCAAACTCGAGTCGAGCCGCTCTTGAGGAGTACCAACAGCAGATATCTGATCTCGAGGCGCGAGGAAAGTCGGCGCTCGCCGAAGTCTTGAAAGCTTTTCTCGATCTGCAAGCTTTGACGATATACCCCCTGAGGTCGTGGGTCATGATCCACGAAGTTCTGAGCTCGGCACTTTTGCTGGCTGCGCTGGGCGAAACAAAAAAATCAGAGAGCCTGCAGATGCTGCAAAGGCGACTGATCGACGTTTTGGCTTCCAACTCTTCAACAGAGACCAGCGGGAGCGCCAATTCGTTGTCTTACTCGCATATGAGAGCGCTTAGGACGTTGGAGAAGTTGACTAGTGGCGAGCTGCAAGCCAGACGGCCAACCAGCAGCGCAACCGAAAACCAACAATTGGAACATGAAAGCACTGAGGTCGGATTGGAGGCCGAAGCATCACAGGCCGACGGAACTGATAATACGTGGAGCGGTGCGTTCGGAGAGCAGTCGGGATTCGATCAACTGGACTCATCCCCGCTTGCATTTTTGGATTCAGTCATATGGGGTGAGTCTTGACACTGTGATGAAAGCACAAATGAACTGACATGAATGATAGAAAGGAGCGGTCTGGAGAGCGATGGCGACTTTTTGGAATTCGATTTGCTGAACTGGAGCGGAGGGGCACCTTGAGCCGCAGCCTGGGCTGTGTGATCCGAGGCTTGCTGCTTGGTGGCTTGAGTTGTTCTTCTCCTTTGTCGAATCTTCTTTGGGGCAAATGCTCCCTAGATGCGGTTTGGCCCCTTTTTCCTTCTATAGAATCAATCATCTGTCAAGAGCCCGCAGTGGGTCGCACAAAAGTGCTCCCTATGTGCCCGCACCTTGACTAGGCGAATACTTGCCATGCGCTGCGTTGGCACTTCTTTCGCCATCCACCGTCAGACTCAGGATTTTTCGCTCAGTGTCTTAAGGCCCATTTTTCATCTCCTGCCAGAAAAAGTCGAATTTTGGCGTTTTTGAAACATCCCTTCTCAATCCTTCCGAAAGCTCTCCCACCGCTCAAAGTTATCCAAATGGATACCAAAGCAGTCCAACATTCTCCCAACGCTTTGATCAATCAGATCCTGGAGCGACTTTGGACGCGTGTACCACGCGGGAACAGGCGGAAAGATGGTAGCTCCCGCTCGTTCCAAAAACGCCATATTGTCGAGGTGGATGGCGCTCAGGGGCGTTTCTCTGACGGCGAGGACAAGCCTTCTGCGCTCCTTGAGACACACGTCTGCAGACCTCGAGACCAGATCATCGCAGTAGCCGGTGCGGATGGCCGCCAGCGTCTTCATCGAGCACGGCACGACAATCATGCCGTCGTGCAAGAAACTGCCAGATGACGGCGGCGCCGCCATGTCGCGCAGCGCGTAACTCTTGGTCGCTAGGCTCTGCACTTCTTCCCAGCTCTTGTCTGTCTCGTACTTCATGGTGGCGAGCGCCCATTTGGACATGACGAGGTGCGTCTCGACTCCTATCTCGCGTAGGATTTCGAGCAGCCGGATGGCGTAGACGGTGCCCGTTGCCCCTGTCACGCCGACCACGATTCGCTTTTTCTGTGGAGCGGGCTGCGTTGATATTGTTCTGGAAACCGAGGAGATCGATGCAGTTTTTGATGTTGATTGAGTTGATCTTGTAAGCAGCGGCGTCGAGGAGGTCGATATGGGTTGAGTTTTTGAGATTTGCGCGAAGCGTGTTGATTGCCTAGCCAGGCGGAAGCAGGAGCGACAAGTCCACATTTTCAATGACCGCGTATAGTTCGAAGAAATATCATGCGAAGAGGGCTGATTCTTCTATTTTTCTAAAAGTCGATGGCGCGCGTCGACTCCTGAATCGCTGTGGAAAGGTCCACCGAGCCCGATGCCGATACCGCTGCCGAAGCCGAAGTGGTGAGACCGGGCCATTATTCGCACCTTCGGGTCTCCTGAACGGCCCGAAGAGCTTTCTAGAGGGTCTCCTAGCGTTGATTGATGCCTTTAAAGTGGTCTGCGGATGGCGTCGGGATAAAATGGGTCGAATTCCACTATATCGTTTTCCCTAGTTCCCCGCGAGATTGGAAGACTTGCAGCATTTTCGACCATCGATTGAGAAAACGGGCGCAACCATGTTTGCTCAACTTACCAAAACGGCCTCTCGGCACGCATACAGAAGAGCTCCCATGATGGCGGCCTCATCTGTTCGATATGTCCACGGAAAGGGATCGCCTCAAGACACGCCTGACATGAATTTCCGGTCATTCGTGGACGCTCTCAAGGCCGACGGAGACATTGCAGAGATCAACACGGAGAAAGACCCAAACCTCGAAGTCTCAGCAATCATCAGACGGTCCAACGAGACTGACGACAAGGCGCCGCTTTTTAACAACGTCAAGGGGGCGCGCGACGGGCTGTTCCGCATCTTGGGAGGACCCGGCTCGATGAGACAGGAGAACAAGGGCAAATATGGCAGACTGGCACGGCATCTTGGTCTCCCCCCGGATGCTAGTATGCGTCAGGTCCTGGACAAGATGCTGTCTGCAAAGGGGGCGGAGCCCAAGCCGCCGCGGGTAGTCGAGACGGGATCATGCAAAGAGAACAAACTCGTTGGAGACCAAATCGATCTCGAGAGTCTGCCGTCACCGCTCATCCACAAGAGCGACGGAGGTCGTTATATACAGACTTACGGCATGCACATCTTTAAGACGCCGGATGGAAAATGGACCAATTGGTCAATCGCCCGCGCCATGGTGCACGACAAGAACCACCTCGTTGGATTGGTCATTCCACCACAGCACATTTGGCAGATTTGGGACATGTGGAGGAAGGAAGGCAAAGACGTGCCATGGGCCTTGGCTTTTGGTGTGCCCCCTGCAGCCATCATGGCGTCGAGTACGCCAATGCCTGACGGCGTCAGCGAGGGTGAATATGTTGGCGCTATGACCGGGACCGCCATCGACGTCGTCAAGTGCGAGACGAATGATCTGCTTGTCCCTGCGAACTCTGAGATTGTGTTCGAGGGAACGCTGTCGACCTCCGAGACGGCGCCAGAGGGTCCATTTGGAGAGATGCATGGCTATGTCTTCCCCGGAGACTCGCACATGTGTCCCAAGTAAGTTTTTGCAATGAAGATGGCTCCTGTGCTTCGCTAATCAGTACATTGTACAGATTCAAGGTCAACTGCATCACTCACCGCAACGACGCCATTCTGCCCGTTTCAGCGTGCGGCAGACTGACCGACGAAACCCACACGATGATTGGCTCTCTCGTCGCTGCAGAAGCTCGCCAGCTTTGTCAGGAGCACGACCTCCCAATCACTGACGCGATGACGCCCTTCACCTCGCAAGTGACGTGGCTGGCGCTGAAAGTAGACACGGCCAAGCTGCGGGCCCTGAAGACTGACTCCAAGGCGTTCAGTAAGCGCGTTGGCGATCTCCTGTTCAATCACAAGGTCGGATACACGATTCACCGCATCATCCTCGTCGGCGACGACATCGACGTGTACAACGACAAGGACGTCATGTGGGCGTTCAGCACGAGGTGCAGACCCCACGATGACGAGGTCTTCTACCACGATGTCAGAGCTTTCCCCCTGATTCCGTACAACGGTCACGGAGCCCACGACAAGGTCAAGGGAGGAAAGGTCGTCAGTGATGCACTGATGCCTGCTGAATACACCAAGGGAAAGACATGGGAGGCTGCTAGCTTTGAGGAGAGCTATCCCGAGGAGGTGAAGCAAAAGGTGCTTTCGGAATGGCGGGCGATGGGCTTCGAGCAGTGATGGAGCCCATTTGAGAAGAACAACTTGATGAAAATTTCCCGATGAACATTGACCTCATCACTATAGCGTACAAAGCGTAGAATCCAATTTTATGCCCTGTCGAAATGTGCAAGCATCGTGTTGGTCAACTTCAAACGAGGAACTCACAATTAAACGCCAACCTCTTCTTGCTGCATTCCATCCCTCAAAGAGGAGCTCCTTTTAAACCAGTCTATTCAAGATTTCTTCTCCGGTCAAATATCTTTGCAGGTTGGCTACCGTCTGTGGCCACCAACCTTGGAACGTCTTTTCGCTGGCATACCCGGAATGTGGTGTCAAGATGACTTCGCTTTTGCCTTCAGACGAGCTCCAATTCGTCGTGCGCCACTTACTGTCCCTGGGCAAGGGCTCTTCCCAAAAGACGTCCATAGCTGCGCCACGGATTTTGCCCTTGTCCAAAACCTCGTACAGGGCGTCCTCTTCAACCAGCGGCCCGCGCGAAGTGTTGATGAATAAGGCGGAAGGCTTCAGTAACGCGAGCTCCTTGGCGCCGACAATGCCCCTTGAACGCTCTGACAGCACGTAGTGTACGCTCAAGATATCCGCTTCTTTGAACAACGCCTCCTTGGATGGTGCAACGTGGAACGCGCCCTTGGGGAGGCCACACTCCTTAGCATGACGATCCGCTTCCTCTTGAGTAAGATGCACACTCCATGCCAGTACGCGCATACCCAACACAGTGTATGCGATCTTGGCTGATTCAGATCCTAGCTTTCCCAAGCCCAGGCATGCAAATGTCTTGCCGCCCAAGTCGACATGCAGTGGAAGCTCGTGCTGCCAACCTCCCTGCTTGACGATTTGGTCATCGCGCGGGATGGTATTTGCAAGTGCCAAAATAAGTGCCCAGTTGTGTTGGGTCGTGTGCGCGGGTGCCTTTGGCACGTCGGGGTCTGCTGGCTTCGGTTCGGCGGGCTTCGTTCCAGCGACGATGATTTCGGATTCTTTGAATGCGTCCAGATCCAGTGCAAGGTTGCGCATGCCAGTTGTAAGGAGAAGGCGGAGATTAGGCAGCGCGGTGACTATTTCCCGCGGAAAAGGTGTGCGCTCGCGGATGGTGGTAATGACCTCGAATGGCCGAAGGCGCTCAATGAGTTCCTGAGGATTTTTCTTGGGGTCAATGGTGTCGGGGAAGTAGGCTACGTCGAGATCTGTCGATGCTATGTCTTTGAGATATTTTGGAGCATGATCTTGCCAGTCGTCAAGAATAGCAACTTTGATAGGCCGGCTGAACTTTGTGGGTGATGGGATGGTCGACATAGTGGAGACGTTGGCGCAATTCGTAAAAGAAATGTTGAAAAGATTTGCAGAGGACAGCTTATAAAAAGGTGGAAGAATTCTTATCCCTCGAACAGTCATGTAGAAAAAAGATGCGGGGGGCGCGTGGATTTCAAAGTGGGGTAGGGAGACCGCGGGGAAGAAGATGACGTGACGCCAGGTACGGAACACGGCACGGCACGCTACCTTTCGTTGCGATCGCCCAAGAAGGTTAATAACCTACCTTAAATTTATACTGGTAACTTGACTCGTTTGAGAGTTGTCTGTGAAACCCTTGCAACACTTGGTTTCTTCGATTTAGTCGAAACAGAGTCAGCTGCACCAAAAATCGTCCGTCAAGGGCATTTCAAGAATCAAGGTTAGCAGTGAAAGTTCGGAACAGATCCGATTGAACGGATAGACGATGACGTATCGAAAGAGTTTGGGTAGCTTCCGTACCCCAGGTGGCTCTTGAGATGTCAGGGGTCATACTGTGATGCCCAAAAGGATAATATATGGCTGAATGATTAGCGAATTTGTAGATTTCGTAGGCATCGAAGACTTTATCATTTGCATATCAATCCAAGATTTTGGTAGTCCAGGAGAGAGCGCTATGAAGCCAACAGCTCGTCCAGTCGTTGCTTTAGGTTTTGGCGTGAACACACAGGCCTATGCCACCGAGAACCAACGCCATGCCAATCCAAGTGTCTAAGGGCGGCCCAATGTCAGGAAGGCATCATTTGAAAGCAGCGCCACATACCTCTTGATATCACCTTGCCCTCTGCCCACCATTCACCAAGCACTGTGAAAAGGAAAGCCAATGAGTTTGTGATAGGCACAGTCAGGCTCAATTCTTCAGGACCATCAGCTTTGGCCAGAGATCGTTGATGCTCTTGTTCCAGAATGCCAAAAACATACCGGCTTTTCCTATCAGCAAGAAGAACCATACGCTTCCCGTCACATTCAAGAGCAACGGTACTGCGTAAGCCGGCCTTCTTAGTAGATCGACAACCGCAAATATTACTCCCCAGAATTTCCTCTTTAACCAAGGAACGCTAGGATCTGAGAGGTATGGACGTGATGGTGGAGTGTAGTTGACAGCGGCGCGTCT
The DNA here is from genome assembly GCF_038381095.1 of Phyllosticta capitalensis. Classification (NCBI taxonomy): domain Eukaryota; kingdom Fungi; phylum Ascomycota; class Dothideomycetes; order Botryosphaeriales; family Phyllostictaceae; genus Phyllosticta; species Phyllosticta capitalensis. The sequence goes on from NW_027117440.1 coordinate 2,032,330, forward strand.
CATGAATGGCGTGGTCAATCCCCACGCCGCACCAACAAGCAAGAACCCAAGGATCCAGCGGAAGATGGAAGGCTGTGGGTCAGGGGAGGATGGTGGTGATTCTGGATCCATGATCGAAAACGACGGAAAACAGCAAATGAGCGACGAAATTTGCTTGAGAAGACCAAGGTTGTTGTTAGGGCGCGACGATCCGGGGGTTGGTGGGCTGGGAGCGGTGGCCCGGGCGGTGAAGCCAATATCGACCACTCCAAAAAAATGTCAACGCTAAACGACTACCACACCTATCACTACCAGCACTCACGCCTCACACGACCGCAATGGCCGCTGAAGTGCAACGACTGCAGCCCGTCAAGCTGCCCTCGGGGCCGGCTGCTCTCACGCCGGAGCAAAAATACTGGCAGACTTTTTCGTCGCAAGTGCTGCTCCCATCGCCGCACTCGTCGCCAGTCACGTCCATTTCTGCGCCCTCTTTTGTCGCCTCGTCGAGCCAGCTCGCGCCGCCCGAAACCTTTGCTGTTACATCTGGAAACCGGGTACAAGTGCTCAGCAGCCGCACGCGCAAAGCCATCAAGACCATCTCGCGCTTTGGCGTCGACGACCGCGCGCATTCTGGCGACATCCGACGGGACGGACGCATCCTCGTGGCCGGCGGCGACACGGGCGCAATCCAAGCCTTCGATATCAACTCGAGAGCCATTCTCAAGACATGGAAGGAGCACCAGCAGCCCGTGTGGGTTACCAAGTGGAGCCCGGCGGAATTGACGACTCTCATGAGCGCGTCCGACGACAAGACTGTCAGGCTGTGGGATTTGCCTTCGGATGCCAGCACGCAGAAGTTCTTGGGGCATCAGGACTATGTCAGGTGCGGTGGTTTCATGCCGGGGCAGGCGGATCGCATGTTGTACTCGGGTAGCTACGATCAAACAGTACGGCTGTGGGATCCCAGAGTAGGCAGCAAAGCAGTCATGGTGTTCAAGCACTCGGCAGCAATCGAGAGCGTTCTCCCCCTCCCATCTGGAACGACGCTACTTGCCTCGGCAGAAAACACAGTCTCCGTGCTCGACTTGGTGGCAGGACGGCCGCTGGAGCTGCTCAAGAACCACCAAAAAACCGTCACAAGTCTTGCGCTGGCCAGCAATGGGGAAAGAGTGCTCAGTGGTGGATTGGACGGACACGTAAAGGTGTTTGAGACGACAGGATGGAACGTTGTCGCCGGCTTCAAGTACCCCTCGCCCATTCTCTCGCTCGGTGTCATTGCATCGGGCGCCAACCGCGAGGACAAGCACTTGGCCGTCGGCATGGAGAACGGACTGCTTTCGCTCCGGACGCGCCTGTCGGGCCAGCAAAAGGAGCAAGCGCGCGAGCGCGAAAAGGAAATGAAGGCGCTGATGGAGGGCAAGATTGAGGAGTTCGACCGCAAGAGGAAGCGCGGCAAGGGCTGGGAAAAGAACCTCAGGGGGCGCGATTTCACGGGCGAAGGGGCCGACATCGTCATCGACGGCAACGGGAGAGGCAAGATTCGCAATCTTTCCAAGTGGGAGACGGCGCTACGGAAAGGTCAATATGAAAGGGCGCTGGACACGGTGCTCGAAGCGACGGTTCGTCAATCCCATCCCGCGACAACGTATGAGTTTTTGCTAACGACGACGAAAGACGGCCTCCAAGCAGGACACAGTAACGCTTCTCACAGCACTGAAGCATCGCTCGGCATTGCGCACCGCACTCAAGGGCCGCGACGAGCTGACGCTGCAACCCATTATCAAGTGGCTGGTCCGCAACATGAGCGATCCACGCCACGTACAGCTCGTCACCGACGTAGCATTTGTGCTGCTCGACCTGTACGGCGAGGAGATGGGCCAGAGCCCTGAAATCGACGCCCTCGTCGATCGCCTGCGCGAGACGGTCAGGCGCGAGGCTGGCATCAGCCAGCAGGCTTGGGGCATCAAGGGTATGTTGGACATGCTCACTGCCGGTACCGGTGACGCATAGGCTCTCTTCAGGGCCCAATCGCAAGGCAAAGGAGTTATCTGCATAGCGGCGGCGTTAATGGTACTGTGGGACATGGGATGTTTCTGGGTTAATACCAAGTTTTGGTACGGAAAAGTTTTGGTGAATTGAGCCACATCCGTAACATGTAGGTCGATGGACTTGTCAAATATGGGCCAAGATATAAGCGACCGAGTGAGAGAAGTTTCAGGCTTGTTGTTACATTCAAAAATGCTATGAGATCATCAAGGACACCTTTTTTCGCTCCCGGAAAAGACTACATCTACCACATGACATGCTGGCGCTGAGTGGGGATAACTCTGTCTGGCAGATGTACCCAGACCTTGCGATTGGCCTTCTTTTCTTCCCTCTCCTTGTGTTGCCTGATTCTTGTAGCTTCTTCCTTGAGTACAACAGAGATGCCTTTTCAATGTTAGTCACGTTGAACATGGGTGATTAAAACGAAGTGGGAACCTACTCGTCTTGGGCAAGCGCATGATGTTGACACGACCCCTGGCACGGTAGTCGTATGCCCTGCCGTACTCGCCGCGTCCGACCCATGCCTGATCAACATATAGGCTCGTCTTGTCCTCTACGAGTTTTCTCTTGCCATTCTTGAGCCTAATCTCGGTCGGCGAGCCGGCGGTGCCCTCGGCCTTGCCCAAGCCCATGCCTCGGCTTACAATGGCGTGGTCCCGGGCGTACTCGAGGTGCTGCAGGATATCCTGGGCAGGCTTCTTCTTGCTGAAGCGCATCTGAAGCATGGCCTCGTCAAGCGGCTTGCCGGCAATTTGGCGCGCCAGCAGGTTCAGCTTCTTGACACTGGTCTTGATCCACGGACTCTTGACCAAGTCCTCGCGCTCCGTCTGCTTGATCTGTTGTGCGCGCGTCAGGCGCCCCCGCTTTCGCACCTCACGAATAACCATTTTTCGTTCCCAACGCATGCGCTGGTCCGGCTTGGGGTCCAGCGCCATGGCCATGGCTTGCCGGTTGCGCTCCTTCTTGGCAGCGCGCCGTTGCTCCTCCCTGGACTTTGCCTCGGTGGGTTTCTTCTTGCCATCGTCGAAGATGGATGTTGGGGCCAAGTCACCCTTGGGTCCTGGGCCGCCGCCCTGTTGTGGCTGTTGTGCGCGCTTCTTGGCGAGGTAGTCGTCAAGGATGGGGTTTGCGGAGCCTTGATTTATTTGACCCTCGGTGTCCTTTTTCTTGGATCTGAAGAGGTTACGGAAGGAAAAGGCGCGCTGAGGCTGGATTGGGAGGGAGACGACTGAGGAATGTTAGCGGCGAATGGAAATTGTCGAGGCGGAGGCGGGGAGGAAGTGTGTCAATTGGCGGGCGACTGACCTGGCTGGAGCAGCCGTCTCGCTGGCAGCCGGACGCTCATGGCGGGGAGCGGGTATGATGGTGGTAGAGAATAATGCGTCGAAGTGAAGTCGATCGGAAAGGTCCGCGGGACGACGTCGGCGCGGCAGGAACACGCGACCGAGCGGCCGGCAAGCGTCCGCACAGCCCTAGGGGTGCACGTGATGGGCCAGGCGCCCTCAGCGATGATGTTAGAGCGCATTGTAGCGCGCACTGGGCAAGAAAGTCGAAACAGAGGGCAACCGAATGGCAACCGAATGGGATAAGACTTGGTTGGATACATTTTGCCCGGCCCCGATCCAGTCTTGTTCACAATCCAGCACTGCACTCAACTACGCAGACCGAGAACTGAAGACTCTGCAGACTGGCCTGCCTGCACCGACAGCTCCAGCTCCGTCATCCAGCTCCAGCTCTCTGCTGCTGCTGCTGCTGCTGCTCCCCCCAGTCCTCGGTCCCATCCGCCCAGGCAGTCCCCGTCCCCTGCGCCCTCTCTCCCTCCTTGGACTCGCTCAGGTCGACGCTCGCTAGGCCAGTCTGGGCATGCCTGGTCTTAGCTGTACATCCAATCTGCCCGCCGTGTAAAGTACTGTACTTGTAACTTCTTGTTGCAACTTCTGTTGTTCTAGTCCGCGCTCCCGCTGCAAAGCTGCCAGCCGCCGCCGTTGCCGCAAGGAGCTGCTCCTCGCATGATACCGGTAGCTGGCCTAGCACACAAAATTACAGAGTAGCCCGCCATGGACATCAACTCGCTGCTGTCGCCACAGGACTCGCCCACCAGCGACACCACGCCGCCGCCTCACCCGCCGCCGGCCTCCCACCAGCTCCATCAATCCCATCATCACCACCACCACCATCACCAATATCATCAACCGCACCAACCGCAACCACACCAACACCATCACCACGTTCAGCGCCCCGGCCGCCACCAGACAAGGAAGTCTTCGGGCCTCAGTCAGTCCGTAAACGCTTACTCCTCGCCGCCGCCGCATCAAGAATACCACCACCACCACCACCAACCGCAACCGCAGACGCAACCACAACCCACTTACCAGCCCCACCAACAGCAATCGCAACCGCCACCGCCTGCTGCGCCTGCCGTCACTCCGCACAACTACGCGGGACAGCAATATTTCCCAGTGCCTAATGTCTCATCGCCAGGCTCAGCCCACAACGGTCAGGGCCTTCTGAGCGCCCCAAAGGCTACCACGCCAAACCCGCAACTGAGGAGCCCGTTGCAGCAAATTGCGGACCGCGAACCTCGAAGTCAACCACGTCGGCAGCTCTCGACGCAGGGAATTGATACTCTGGCAGGTGGGTGGTGTCTTGTTTGGATGTTGTGGGTAGCTAGCTGACTTGCTGCAGAAATCGCGTTGCAAACCCCTCACCAGCACCAGCAACCTGCTCGTCAATCTCCAGCTGGTCTGCGCTCGCCACACGTCTACCAGCGCCCCGCTGCCGTCTCCCGGCCTACGAGGTGAGGAACAATTTCAATGCCACACTGGAACAGCTTTTGCTGACCTCTCGACCAGCTACCGCGAAATCTCGAGCCTCGCCCGGTCCCTGTCGACAAATTCTACAAAAGACGTCGCCATGTCCGATCCTTCGCAGTCCCCACGCGTCTTGTCCGCAGGCGCCCTCTCCCCGGCCGACAACCAGGCTGTCAACGAGCTTGTGGCGCATCTGAACGAAAAATCTTACGACTATCCGTCCCACGCCCGATTGGTGGGCCTCCTTCACAAAGGCCTACACGACCACATCAGTCCACCAGATACTCCCGAGGTGAGGCGCGACCCGCGGACCTATGAATTGCTCGGCGAACTCCGACGCGCGCGCCTTTCAATGTCCTCAAGATTTGCCATGGGCGAGGATGCTTGGCTTGCCTGGCTCAATGATGAGAAAATGCTGTCGCGCTCCATTGACGACAGAATCGGTGTCATGGAACTTTGCGCCAAGGCGGTCCAGGAGGAACCGGCCAGCACTGCTCTTTGGCGATTTTACGGAGATTACATGTACGAGCTGTGGGCTGCCGCGTTTGGCGTCGAACCGTCAGACTGGACCGAGGACGAAAAGACCATTGGACGTGAGGCCTTTACATGGCAGTCAATGAAAGACGTTTGGGAGCAGGGTCTGGCCTCGACCCAGTGGCAGATGAATGTCAGCAATGTCGTCTGGGATCGCTGGATGGAAATCTTGCTGGCCGATCTGGAGCGGCATCCGGACGCGCACGCGCAACAGATGCTGAAGAATGCGTTTACCGATCGATTGGTCAAGCCCCATGCCACGTGGGACAACACATTCCAAATGTTCTCGGGCTTCATCTCCAAGTACGAGAATGCTGCGTACGAAGAGACCATGATGGTCATGACCAAGCGCGCCGCGCAAGGGAAGCAGCAATACTCGTTGCGCGAACACTTCGAGACCAAGATCGACAGGGCCATCAGAGCTGGAGACAAGGACGCAGAGTGGGAGGCATACTCGCAATACCTGGAGTGGGAGTTGCGCAACAAGGGTGTCTTCAGCTTCCACATGATCAACGCTCTCTACGAGCGGGCAACAGTGCGCTTCTCGATGGACGCGACGGTGTGGGAAGACTACTTCCAATTTCTTATTGAGCATCCTGACCCCACTGTGCCGGTATTGCCAGTGCTTGAGCGAGCAACCAAGCACTGTCCTTGGTCTGGAAACATGTGGTCACATTGGTTGCTTACCCTTGAAGCCGAGGGCAAGCCGTTCATTGACATGGAGAATGTCAAGCACAGGGCCACGGAGACTGGTCTGCTCGATGTCGGCGGCATGGAAGAGCTGCTCAAGGTTTACGTTGCATGGTGTGGATACCTGAGGCGGAAAGCTTTTGACGTTGGCTCGACAGAAGACGACATTGACATCGCAGAGGTTGGCATCCGCTCAGCACTAGAGCACGTCAAGGAGATTGGAGAGCAACGGTACGGGAAGAAATTCCAGGGCGACCCGCAGTACCGCTTGGAAAGGATCCATATCAAGTTCGTCACCCAAAACGGTCAAATCGACGTGGCGCGCCAGTGCTGGAAGGCCCTCATTCCGAAACAGGAGAACAGCTACGACTTTTGGTACCGTTACTACATTTTCGAAATGGTCCTGTGGTCAAAATGGGTCATTCGAGACAAGGACAACGCAGGTCAACCGCTCGAGTCTCCTCGAGAAGCAACCAATCTGCTGCGGCAGGCGCTGAAACGCGTCGCAACGATGGATTGGCCAGAACAACTAGTGCAAATGTTTCTCAATCATTGCGAGCAACACGAGACTGTCCAGGAATACCGCTTCGCTATTCTCGAGGCCCGGAGCGCGAACAAGGAGGTCATTGCGAGAAGACAAAAGGAGGCTGCCGAAGCCGCCGAGGCTGCCGCTGCGTATCATGCGCAGTATGCCGCCGCCACCGTGGACACAGAGACCGAGGATGCGACCGCCAATGCCAAACGAAAGAGAGATGGAGAGCCTGTTGCCGAGGAGAACGCGGCAAAAAAGAGCAAGCAAGGGGATGTCGAAGCCCCGGCGTTTTCCGCAGCAGACTCGACCGCCTCTCAGCCAAAACGTGACCGGGAACACACTACTATCATTGTCAAGAACATCCCGCAGGATGCTTCGGAGACACGGCTTCGCCAATTTTTCCGGGGATGCGGCAAGATCAACAGTCTTGCGCTAGTAAAGGAGAGCCACGGCGGTCAGACTGCTACCATTGAGTTTGAGACACCTGAAGACGCCCAATTTGCTCAATCAAGAGATGGAAAAGATTTTGATGGCAATGCTGTTCAGATATCTCTAGGCACCGGCACAACGCTCTTCGTCGCCAACTACCCACCCGAAGCGGACGAAAAGTACATGCGAAATCTGTTCGGCCAGTACGGAGAGGTCGTTCAAGTGCGGTTTCCTTCGCTAAAATACAACACGCATCGCCGATTCTGCTACGTCTCCTTCGCCTCGGCTGAACAAGCCAATGCTGCCTCTCAGGCTCTCGACGGCGCTGGGTTGAGTGGCGGTCTCAAACTCGTTGCGAAACTGTCGGATCCGAGCCGCGCTGATGCTCGCCACGGTGCTCAGTATGACGGCCGAGAAGTAGTCGTTGGCAACGTGCACAATGGCGCTTCGGAAGAAGAGATCAAGGATTTCATCAAAGACTACGCACCCGACGGCCTCCAAACTGTGCGTGTGCCCTTCAACGTATCGGGAAAGAACAAGGGCGTGGCATTTGTGGTCTACGACACCAAGGAAAACGCCCAGAAGGCCTGTGAGCTGCTCGAAGCCAAGGCCCTACGTCACCGCATTGTCCGCGCAAGCATATCCGACCCAGACCGAAGCAAAACAAAACGTCATGCCACGACCATCATGGGTGCCAAACCCTCTGCTAGCTCGGCATCTCCAGAGCCGAATTCCGTAAACAGTCCTGCTGCAGCCACAAACGGTAACGGTGTCCACGAATCGGGCCCCGAGTCCCGCCGCGAACGCACCATTGCCCTCATGAACATACCCGATACCGTCAATGACGCACGCATCCGCGCGCTTCTTACACCTTTCGGTCCGCTCCGCAAACTGATTCTCATGCCCGAACATGGCGGAGCCATCGCAGAGTTTGTCAACGTCGCAGATGCAGGCCGGGCGGCGCTCGGAGTCGAAGGACAGGAAGTCGCAGAGGGCGCGCGGGTCAGAGTCGGCAGCGTGGAAGAAATGAAACGCGAAAAGGGCACGGAGAGGGCGAAACCCGGCCAGTTCGGCGAGGCGGGCAAGGGAGCAGCCGCGAAGAAAGGCGGAAAGGACAAGGACGTCACTGGCAGCAAGGCTGATGGAAATGCCGCCGCTGCGTCGTCTTCCGGCCGCTCGCTTGCGCCGCAACCTCCCCGCGTCAGTCGACCGGGCCAGCCCAACCGCGGCGGTCGTCGCGGCGGCTTGGGTGTCAAGCGTGGTGGTGGATCTGTTGGCCTCCTTCCGTCCAGAACAGCAGCCGGGGCAGAAAAATCCGGCAACGACGTCGAGATGGGTGGCACAGAGACATCTGCTGGCACAGCAGCATCAACTGCCGGAACGGGAAAGAGCAACGCAGATTTCAAAGCCATGTTCCTGGCGAGCCGAGAAGAGCAAGGCAAAGGAATTGCTCCGGCGGCGGATAGCGGTGGCGGGGAAGGCGACGGCAGGGATGGACAGGAGAAGAAAGAGTAGTAGTAGTGGATGATGCAAAAAGGCGGAGAGCTGAAAAAAAGGGGGAGTCTCATAGTGAAGTTATGGGTAGGCGGGAGGATCGGAATGGGTTGTTCTACTGCATTTTCAATGTGTGTTTTTCCTCGATTTTCCTTTATTTCTCTCCACTTTTCCCTTTTTCATTTCCTCTCAGAGCTGCGTAACGCGCTACAAAGCTCTGTGGATGCTCTCAAATGGTCGGAAGGAGAGAGAGATGAGCGCCATGCGTCGCTTGTAGATGTGCGTCAGGGGGAGAAGAGATGCTGGGTAGCTAGTATGGTATGGTAGAAGAGTTGAGTCGTAGTCGAGCTGCATGGCATGGCATCCTGATCGAAACGGATCATCTAATCCTCTAATCAGTCAATCAAGCGAGTCGAGTTACTTGGGACGAGGCTCGGGAATAAGGGGTAATCTATTGCTAGTGTGCAGCTGGATGCTGTGAGCGGACGTTGGAACATTGCACCGACAGAATGAACAGGGGTAATTTTAGAAGCACCAAGTTTTGTACCGGGTCTGCAACCACAGCTATCGATGGTATGTAATCTACAAAAACGGAGAGGAGTGGGCTCAGGGGGAAACAACTCTATTTCCTCCCCAGCTTCTTCTTGAGCTCTGCCAGCTTCTTCTGCCGCTCTTCCACCGCCACCATCGCATCGACGTCTTGATTGACCTGCCACTGGCGCACGCTCTCCATGACGGTCTCGAGGTTGGGCCCTCCCTCAATGACATCGTACAGCGCCATGAGCGTGACGCCGCTGCGGTGGTCCGACACGCGGCCCTGGCCAAAATTGTACGTGCGGATCTTGTGCTCGCGGCCCTGCTTCGCGGGCCCAACGACGCTGCGGCGCATCTCGACCTCCTGCTCCTCGCGCTTCTCGCGGCGCGCCTGCGCGATGCGCGCCCGCAGCAGCGTCCACGCCTTGTCCTTGTTTGCGTGCTGGCTTCGCGAGTCTTGCATCGAGACGACCGTGTTGGTCGGCATGTGCGTCAACCGCACCGCTGACTCGGTCTTGTTGACGTGCTGGCCGCCGGCGCCGCCCGCCCGCATCACCTCGACGCGCACCTGCTTGGGATCGATGTAATAGTCGCTGTTGGGGTCGTTTGCATCCTCGTTGCTGGCGCCGCCGCCGCCGCTGGCCGGGAAGCTGGGGAGCACCATGACCGTTGCTGTGCTCGTGTGCGTCCGCCCCATGCTCTCAGTTATTGGAACCCGCTGGACGCGATGCACGCCTGCCTCGCATCGGAACCGCTCGTACGCGCCCTCCTCGCTGATTTCGAGAATCGCCTCGGTGATGGGCTCGACCGACGAGCTGGTCCCGCTGCTCGCGCTGATGTCGGCCCCCTCCAGCTTCAGAAGCGACGAGCGCAGCCCCTCGCGCGAGCAAAACGATTGGTACATGTACAGCAGGTCGCCGGCGAAGAGGGTGGCCTCCTGGCCGCCGATGCCGGGCCGGATCTCGAGCAGGCACGGCAGGTTCGCAAACGGGTGCTTGGGGATCAGGGCTTTGGTCAGCGAGTCGGAGGCGTCGTTGAGCTGGTCGACGGTGCCGGGCAGGTCTTCGGCGGCGAGTTCGCGCAGTTCCGCGTCGGCTTTGTGGTCGCTGAGGATCTTTTGCAGCTCTGTGAGGGCCTGGGTGAGCGGTCAGAAAGACTGGCGCGTGGTTCGGCGTGGACTGGTCGTGGATGTACCTCGCTGGCCTTTTCCCACGTCTTGTATGCCTCTGTGATGTGGGACATCTCTCCGGCCTTTTTGGCAGTCGCCAAGTCGTACTTTTCAATGAGCTTCTGCTCCAATTCCTTTTGCTCGGCCACGAGCCTCTGCGCTCGCGACACGACGGCCGTAGGCAATACGACGGGCGCCGCTACATCTTGCGCCAAAGACGTAGACTGGAAACGGATGAAGAGGGATCGTTTGGGTACGGAAGGCCGTAATCGAGTTGCTCTGCACAGCCAGCCAAAGCTGTTCATGGTGGAGGGAAGACGGTGAGCATCATGGCGTCGAGATTTAAGTTCTGGGCTGACGGGAGTGACGTGTTGAGCGGAGCGGAGCGGCGCAGGGGTCTGCAGCGGACTTGGCGGGGCGGAGGCCGCGGGGAAGAGTCAACGCGGACCTTGAAAACATACGCAGCCGACTGGTGCTACGAGCCGCTATTCCAAATCGACCTCGACCGAGGCCAAATCAGTCCAGACTCACCGGTTGTTCGAGGCGTTGCCGAATTGTGCGGGCGGCGAAACGACCGGGCTTCTTGCTCTTGCCTATCACATCAGTCACCCCGCAGGCCATCGGCCAGGATGGATAAGTGGGATGTCCGTCCACAATCTTCCGTGTCCTCTTCACGTCTTGTGGTAGATTTCTGTCCCAATATTGCTGTCTGAGCAATCTTTTCTGCATTTTCCAATTTCAAAGCTGGCCTAGCGGCTTCCATCACCTTAACGAAGTCATCGAGCATTTCCTCTAGCCACGATGCCGCTCAATTCCCAAGCCATATATCCCGCTTCTGATCCGGAATTCATCAATTTCCCAAGTCGACGCAGCACCGTCCACAGCACCAAAGGCATCGTAGCGTCGACGCAGCCACTTGCAAGCCAGGCAGGAATTAGAATTCTCAGAGAAGGCGGAAATGCCGCTGTAAGCATATTAAATTCCCATGACCAACCAGAAAATCAAGATGCTGATTCGGGCAGGATGCTGCTGTTGCCGTGGCCGCGGCACTCAACATGACCGAGCCTGGATCCACGGGCATCGGTGGTGACTGCTTCTGCTTGTTTTACGAGGCCAAAACTCGCAAAGTGCATGCTCTGAATTGCTCTGGCCGTTCTGGCGCCAACGTGACTTTGGACTTGATCCGACGAGACTTGGCTATTCCTGATGACCAAGTGGGCAGCATCCCCATGACTAGCGTCCATGCAGTCACTGTGCCAGGAGCAGCAGCCGGTTGGGTAGACACCATCCAAAAGTTTGGCAGTGGGAAGCTGAGCCTCGAGCAAATCCTGACCCCAGCAATCGAGCTGGGAGAGGAAGGATTTCCAGTATCGGAACTCTCGTCAACTTTCGTAGGCTTACCTTGTTTCGATCTCCAGATTCTAGTATTGACCGTGTGGTAGTGGCACAACAGCGAGAAGACTATACGGAAAGCGTCGCCAAATTTTGCAGAGATGCTCAAGAAGGACCAGAGTGCTCCTGATGGTTGCCGCGCCCCAAAGCCGGGAGAAATCTTCAAGAATCCAACTTTAGCAAACACCTTCAGGCTGCTTGCCAAGAATGGAAAAAAGGGCTTCTACGAAGGCCCAGTCGCAGAGGCATTGATCCGAGTAGTGCAAGATCTCGGCGGCCATTTGACTTTGGATGATTTGAAATCCCATGCCGAACTGGGCAGCGAGTCTCCAGACGCCATATCTCTCAAGTTCCGTGGCCAGGGAGTAGCAGAGACCCATGATGGAGCCGGAGTGGAATTGTGGGAGCACCCGCCCAATGGCCAGGGCATTGTTGCCCTGATGGCGCTTGGTATCCTTCAGGAGCTGGAGAAGGCGGGCAAGATTCCCAAATTCCGTCCCCAAGACCATAATTCGGCCGAGCACCTCCACGCTGTCGTCGAAGCTCTTCGCATTGCGTTTGCCGATGCGAATTGGTGGGTGACGGATCCAGTCGTCGAGAAAGTTCCCACTGAAGAGCTTATCTCGGAAGCGTACCTGGCTGAACGTGCGAAGCTCTTCGATCCATCCAAAGCTTCGGATGTTCTTGATCATGGCTCACCTGCTCACAACCACAGCGATACTGTCTACTTTGCTTGCACAGACAGTGAAGGCAACGGCATGTCGTTTATCAACAGCAACTATGGCGGGTACGGGACGGCCATCATTCCCAAGGGGTGTGGTTTTACTCTTCAAAACCGGGGGGCCAACTTCTCTCTGAGAAAAGACCACCCCAACGTCCTCAAACCCGGAAAGCGGCCGTACCACACCATTATTCCAGCCATGATAACGAATCCGTCAGACGGCAGTCTTCACACGGTGTACGGCGTCATGGGAGGGTTCATGCAGCCACAGGGGCACGTCCAGGTGCTGCTCAACACGCTCGTCTTTCAACTGACACCGCAGGCTGCGCTCGATGCCCCGCGCGTCTGCATCGGAGCGGGAATGCCGGATCAGAGCAACAAGAACAGGGGCCTTGACCGCACGGTGTACTTGGAGGAAGGCGTCAAGCCAGAGGTGGCAGCGAAGCTCGAGGAAATGGGCCACAAGGTTGCGATTGTCAAGGGATATCAGCGAGGGCTGTTTGGCAGAGGACAAGTCATTCGCTGTCATGAGGAAGACGGACAGGTGGTTTGGAGTGCGGGAAGTGATCCAAGGGGTGACGGCGCTGCCATGCCTTTGTGAACGTTGGCAGTACCATGGTAGAGCAGAATCTCAGCCAACGAGTTACAAGTGAATATGACAAGCCGATCAACGACATCTGGGCCTTGAAGAGGCAGCCACGTGGGGGGCAAGATGTGCACAGGGGGCAGGTGAGGGCCGTGGGCAACCGCAAAAAAGTGCTGGCCGACCCGACAATAGACCGGCGGCGCTTGGGCCCTTTTGCATCCATTCGCTTTCCACCGACTGCCAGGCACGCCCATCCAACAACATCCTCCTCCTCAACTCACACCCAAGACCAAGACGGGTCTGAGACCAGATGACCGTTCGCTGAGACTCCCTCCTCCCTCTGTCTCGCTCTTGTACAACATCATTCTTTTTGGAACCAGGTACGTGCCTACGCCCACCGCTCTTACTCATCCATGAGGGGCCCATGTGCCACGGCCGACCAGGGTATCGAAGACATACTGACCTTGTCATAAACAGACTCCCCTCCACCAGACCTCGCTCACGTTTACACTCAAGACCCACACTCACATCGTACCTGACCCATGGACTCGATGCGCAGTCTCAACACGTCGCTGCCTCCTGCGAGGCGGCGGACGCAGCCTTCGGCACCTTTGTTGCAGGCATTTAAGAGCGCTGCTTTGCAGGTGACCAACCTGTATAAAGCGGCAGCATCTGACCGCGAAAATGCCCACGACGACGGCTACCAAGCAGCTATTGAGGATCTCTTGAGCTTCATGGATGCTGAGAATCTCGGAGTTGGCGACGGCGAGGGCTGGCGTGTACGACAGTGGGCTACGGAACGCCTACAAGAGGGCATGATGGGCAACACTGTGGGCGACAGCGACGACGAGCCGGAAGAGGAGCAGAGGGCTCGAAGTTCGAGTCCGGCAGTACAAAGAAACCACGATCGCCACCAGGCCACCTCTATGACACCATCGGCTCCGGCAAACAATGCAAACACGACGACGACAACGAACGTCAACAGCTCAACGAGCCCAGACCCCCAACCGGAGGCTCGTTCTTCCTTTGACATCTCCTCGCTTCCAAAGGCCGACTTTACGTTCCGCGCCTCGCAGTCTCTGCCCCCCTCTTCGCACGATCTCGACATGGCAAACGACGATGACGCCAACAACGAGACAGCTGACGACGCGGGCGACATGCATCCTCCCAACTCCCCCGTCCAAATCAACCTCCGTCACAACCGCTCCCATCACCGCAATGGCCGCTCCAACGCCCGTACCAACCACAACAGAGAAAGCAGCCGTGCTGCCGCCGCCGCTGCCGCCGCCGCAACAGCTGCAGCCATGGCCGGCCTGGGAAACTTGGGACAAGGTGCCGGGTCCAAGAGAAGGTTGCCCTTTGGTGACATGTTTGACATCGGCCCAGGCAATGCAAACGGGAAAGATGGATTCGGAAATGGGGGTGGAAAGAGGGGCAGATGGACATGAAGGATTTTTACCACGAAAAGGTAGAATCTTCAATCCATACTGAATGACAGCTCTATCCAGCTTTCACTTTGGTCCTGTCTGGGCCGACGAAGTGGTTTGGAGCAAGAATTGGAAGCGCTAGGGAACGAGAGCACGGACAATGGAAAGGGAAGGACACAAAGATGGCTCAGAGCTGAGTGGAAGTAGAAGGAACATAGAATAGCAAGAGAAGGGAATGCCGTGTCCATTGCTGGAGCAAGTTGACATGGCGAGGGGCGGCGGTGACTTGTCCAGCACGATGGTCTGTTGATTTTGGGGTGGCCGTCCTACCGGCGAGACGCATCCGCTCCCGCGGCGACGTCCGCCTTTGCTTTTTCTGCCCACCATCCAGAACGATGCTTGGGCTTCAAACGCAAAGGAGGAAAGGGACAACGACAAACGAACCGAAATTGACGAAGGGCTGGAAGAGCCAGGCTGCGAAAGCATAGAATTGGCAAATTGAAGCAAGGGAAGGCATGAGGCGCGCTGGGGATACCCGAGGAAAGGAAAGAGCATCAGACTGAGGGGTTCGTTGCATAGGTATCTCGCTTGCATTTTGCCGTTGGCTTCGTTCACATAGATTGCACTTGATCCATCCATCCATCCATCCATCCATCCTGCTTGCTTTTTTTGCTTTGTCTATTCACTCATCAAAGTCATCATCCTTTGCTTTGGCATCTGGCATTCACTAACCTCTTATAACTCACTTTTCTTCTTTGCCATCGCAGTTGCGATAGCCCTTTTTTTGTGTTGGTTTCCTTGGTTCTCGTTAAGCGAGCTTGTCGAGTGCGATATACCTAATCTGCCTGTCTGTCTTTCGTTTGGGTGCTGCATCATCTGGCCATCTCGTCATTGCGCACAGATCGGATCCTGCACGGCCGAATTGGTTTTTGTTGTCACTACAAGAGGGGCAGTTGTTGCGAGGGATGGGGTAATGGGCGGGAAGGACGGAGAGGCTTGCATGTATGGAGAAGACAACTGGGGTGGGGGGTGCAAGGCAACTGAGAACGGCTGTCCAGTGAGCCTGGGTAGCTGGCTATGAATAAGAAATTGAGTGAACAGCTAGAGATTCACTACACGAACGTACCTGGAAGGCGACATGTTTCTGCCATAAACTTCGTGCGGGACCGACCACACACAGTCCAGCCTCTCTGGTTCGTGTGCTTCAACAGGGTCGAGGGGTGGGAGGGATCCCCTTGCCATTGAATATCTTCGGAGTCCGATGATATTCGAAAGACGTAGTAGGGAGGAGGGAGGGAGAGATTGAAGGCACCAGTCACAATCCTCACGGCACAAGCACCTCATCTACCCTTTGCCCCCATCTCGTCAGGCAGTAGCCGTCTCGCTTCGCTCATGAGCAAAAGCAGACAGACATCCCACACATCGCTCTTACGGTGGATTACTGGATCATGTCACCCCCCCCCCCCCCCCCCCCCCCTCCCTCCCTCGCTTTCCACAGTACACTGACATGCTTGAGGCTTGGGGATGGATAAGAACGGGCCATGAGGCGAGAAACATGCTTGATATGTGGTTGTGAGCCAGCTATAGCCAACCTGGTCGTTCCATGGAGATGAATGAAGTCTTGAATTTTATCTGCTGTTCGTACGCTCATTGGAAGACGGTTGAGTTTTCACAAGAGGCGGACTCCTTTGCCGAAGTTGATTGAAATCAGGCGCAGAGTTTGGATTATTGACCGAAAGAGGAGAGGATGTGGAGAGAGGGAAAGGGGGACAAAATTTTACATCTGCGCAAGCATAAAAAAATGGGAAGTGGAAAATGGAACCAGTCGTGTGGGAAGCTGCCCAATCATGTTCATGATGTTGCAGCAGTCCGGCACGATGTACTTTGATGGGTCAAGTCAATGCTTCTTTCACCAGTCAAGAAGCATCATGAAAATTTTCTCTTCATTTTGAGTAGATAGTCACTTACTGCCACCATCTTTGTCAATTCCACCGCAACCCCCGATCCATCACATATATTCCACCACCTTCGCTCCCATCCCACCTGAATCTAACCATTTTCCCTTGTTCCCATCCTTTCATGCCATGATAGTCATTTGAATTCGTCTCAAAGGAAGAAAATGAAGCCTAGCATCAAAGGGGGATCTCTTGAGAGGAAGAAACAACACAAAGACAAATGCAAGTTTCGACACGCAGTGGGAAAACGTCACACAGTCAATGCCCCAAAATAGCCCCGTTGCATGCAAAAACAAATGGATCTTGCTCTCCTCTGCTTCGACAATTTTTGCGAGGGGAGAAGCAAGCAGTGGCCTTGGCGAGCTCTTGTGGAGGTTGCCAGCTGGAAGCTAGCAATGGAAAGCTCTTCGACAAGGTTGCTCTGTTGAGAGCTTACTCCCGCTTCCGGGAGCGGAAGGCGTTGAGGGCGCCGTGGAGATTGAACTGGGTGGGAACACCCTCGATGCGGTGGGTCGAGTTGATGTTCTTGACCAAGGTAATCTGCCAGCAAGTAGCACCACCCTGGCGAGAGATGATGGTCGAGTACGCAAGGAAGTACTCCCAGATCTAGACTAAGTGTCAACACACGTCCGGGTTGCGAAGTCATGCAATCAAACTTACTCTGAACCAACGCTTGCCATACTTGGCCTCAACCTTGTCGCGGTTGGCCATCCAGTTGCGGTACCAGCGCCACAGCGTAGCCGAGTAGTGCACACCAACAGTGTCAATGTGCTTGACCTCGAAACCAGCGCCCTCGAGCTTGTCGATAACGAAACCAAGAGGAGTGGAGGCGTCGGCACCGGGGAAAATGTACTTGTTCATGAACAAACCCCAGATCAGGTCCTCGTACTGCCAGCTCTTGCGCAGACCAGCGATTTGAAGGAAGAAGAGACCATCGTCATCGAGCATGTCGTGGACCTGACGGAAGAAACCAGAGAGGTGACGAATACCAACGTGCTCGGCCATCTCCAAGCAGGTGATCTTGTTGTACTTGCCCTCGGGGACGGGAATGTCACGGTAGTCCATGCACAAGATGCGGCTCTGCTCCTCGGGGATGCCCTCGCGACGCAGGCCATTGTTGCCCCAAGCAGTCTGGTTACGGCCAAGAGTGACACCGGTGACGTGAGCTCCGCACTGGACAGAGGCAAAGCGTGCAAGAGTACCCCAACCGCAGCCAATGTCAAGAAGACGCTCACCGGGCTTGAGGTCAATCTTTTGGCAAACGACAGCGAGCTTGTTGTCCTGCAGCTGCTCAAGAGACTCTTCTTCATGGATGTTGGAAATGATACCAGAGGTGTAAATCATGCGCGGGCCAAGGAACCAGGCATAGAAATCATCACCGCGGTCGTAATGGTCGCGGACTTGCTCCTCGTCTATCGTACGTGTAAGCGGGAGAAAAAAATCTCTTGCATTGGATTGATATGCGTACCCTGGGAGCGAGTGTGCAGAATGACCTCGGGCATCATGCCAGTCAGGAAGAAGATGAACAAGCCCATGGTGAACTTGAAGCTGGCCCAGTCGTGCCTGTACTCGAGGACCTCAAGAGCATCGCCCTTGAAGTCAACCTCGCCAGCAAAGTACTTCTCGTGGAAGGTGTGCATGGGAATCTTGTTCTTGCCATAGTACTTGTCCTTGTCCTCCTCGTTATTGAACTGGATGTAGTGCTCGACGGGCTTGCCGGGGTAGCGCGCCTTTTCGTTCTTACGAGGGCCAAAGGTGGATGCCACGGTCCAAAAGGCCATGAGAATGGGAATGGCACACAGGACGATGAAGAAGAGCCATGTCTTCAGACCACCACCGACCTTGAAGGTGAAGTAGAGGGGAATACCTCCGAGCAGAGCAAAGAGGATGTTGTTGTTGAAGCTGTCGCTGCCTGGGCCATCGGCGGGCAGGGGAGCGTTCTTGATGGTAGGGTACTGTAGTCGAAGGTTAATTATTAGTGCTTGATGAATTTGGCGTGCCAATGGCCAAGGTTGGGACGCCAACGGGAAATGGGCATTCTTCTTACGTTGGTGGTCCGGACACCGTAGTTCTCGGTGGGGACCGGGGTGGCGGCAGGAGGAGTCTCGATGAACTCGAAGGAGTCCTCCGAGGCCGGCTTAGTAGAGTCTGCCATGGCGGAGATGGTGGCAGCAGTTGTCGTGGTGGAGGAGAAAGAAGAAAAGAACAGCTCTTAATTGATTCTCGCGGGCAGGCGGTGTCGAGGCGCCCGGATGTGCGAGCTTGGGCCACCTTCACGGCCACGTTTCAAGCTGCAGCCCCATCCTGGCCAAGACAACTGAGCCTCTGCCGTCCACACGTCCGCTCCCACGTAGCCATCTTCTGCACCCTCCGCCATTGTCTACATTCGCGCTGCGCACCGTGTCCCATGCCAATTGATCCTCGAAAACTCAAGAACGATGCTGCTGGATGCTTTTCGATGTTTATTTACTGTGCCTGTCAAGCTCCCCTGAACCGTCGCACTACAACGCCCACTAGGTCCCTTTAGCCTACCACCCTACCACCAATGTAACTATCTCGGTCAAGCTTCCGCAGGCGCCGGTCCCTCTTTCGAAGTCTCGCCTTCGTCTAGATTCACCACTCGCTTCTTCTTCTTCTTTTTAGCCTTGGGTTCTTGTCCCTCGACAGCCTCCTTCTCGTCGCCTCCTGAAGCTTCCGTCTTCTTGACCTTCTTTTTCTTCTTTTTGACAACGGCTCCTTCACCATCGCCATTGCCTGTCTGTGCGGCATCTGTTATAGTTGCATCTCCTGTTGATGCTCCGGGGGAAGGCTTCTTCTTCTTCTTCCGCTTGACGACTGTCTCTTCCCTCTCCTGAATCCTCTCGCTTGCCCTCTGCATCTCCAACCGCAACCTCTCTACCTCTTTCAGTGCCTTTTGCATCTCTGCCTCTTCCTGCTCCCGACGCTCGATGTCGAGCTTGCTGTTGCTGGTGCTCTCCTCCAGCGAGAGAGCACTCAAACCACTCGAGTCGACCTCCAGCAGCGACTTCTTCGCCCTTCCTTGGATAGGTCTGGTCAACTCGGGCCGCGCTGTTTCGCTTGCCGAAGGTTCGTCCGGACCCAAGTTCTCATCGACAAGGATTTCGAAATTCTTTCTTGCCTTGCGTTTCGGCTTTATCCGGTCCGATGACGTTGCCCGCCCCTCGGTAAGGCGCTCCTTGGTGTCAAGATCCAAATCCATGATGGGTATGGAGTCAATGTCGAGGTCATCGCCATTGCTGTTCCTGATGATGTTGTGCATTGGAGTCGAGGCACCTGAATCGTCGGTAGCAATGTAGAACGGGTCGTCCTTGTGCCTTGCTCTACGTTCTGCCTTCCTCTTGGCAATGATGTCCGGGTCAAGGTATTCCTCCTCAGTGGCGTTGCCTTGGTACGATGTTGGTTCGGCGCGAGGAGACTCGAGCCGGTCAGCGGCTGCATCAGATCGAGGCACGAACTTGGTTTGGGTGTTGTAGAAATCCCAAATGTCGTCGTCCTCCTGCACCATGAATGGATCGAAATCGGCACTCCGCAAGATTCCCTGCAGATTGTCGTTTATTGGCGTATCGAGGTCCAGCTCCTCTGGAATGGGTACTTTCTTTTGAGCACCCGGGGCGACGGGATTCAACTCGAGTCCCGTGAACAACGAGGGGATCGCTTGAGTGAGCAACAACGGTGGATCAACAAAGTCGCCGTCCTTGAGACCAGCCTCGTGTCCAGATGCTGCCTCGGATGCAAGGCGCATGAGCTCAAGATATTCCACAGCGCGTTCTTGTACTTCCAGATTTGGATGCATCGCCAGCGGTTCCAGGAAGTGGACTATCCTTGCCATCAAAAGAGTCAGACTTGTCCTTCGCTCCAGCGTCCAAGATAGTCCGTCGTCGGATGAGAGAGATGAAAAGACCTTGGGAACGGCCTGGATGTAGATTGCGAGAATGTGATGAGGGAGGTGGACAGAAGAAGAGTGCATCAGAGAGTTGAGGGTTCCCTCAGGATTGGAAAGAAGAGAAGCATATTCTCCCACAATCCACGCCGCTGCTCCCAAAACGCCTTGCCCGCCTTTTCCGGACGCTGGGAACATTTGCTCCCTTCGATCCACAAGGATGAGTGATTGCGCAGCATCGGTCGCTTCGGGCCTAACATTCCGTACGCGGACGGCAACGTTCTGAAGCTCTTTGCCAATCTCGTAAGAAACGTCGTCTTGGTCTCCCATTGAAGTTCCGTCTGATTCGGGCATCTCGTCGGAAGCAGCAAATGTCAGACTCGATGCAGGGGAAACTCGCACGAGCTGGACTAGAACATCAATGTACCAGTCAAAGTCGTTGATGTTGGCATAGGTCTCTCTTGAGCACATCTCCAAAATGCTTCGAATGACACGAATGCGGTAATCCTCGGGTAGTGGAGGTGGTTGGTCAGAATTTCTTTCCTGGCGGCGGAGCGATTCTTCTGCCTCATCATCGTCTGGATCTGCTCGTGGTATTACGCCCTCCTCTTCGGAACCTCTATCGTTCATGGGGTCGTCCACAGCAGATGCGATTGGCGCGTTCCTTAATTGCCTCATGAGACGACCAACTATGATGTTCAAGTTATCAGGGTTGACCATTCCCACGACAAGACCAAGAGCTTGCGTTCTGATGGAAATATCCGGATCATCAATGCACTCGAGGATCACATCTTGGTGTAGAGCCACCAGGTGAGGATGGGACCTGACGATGTTGTCAAAGGCGAGCAGTGCCACATATTTCACTAAAGTTGTTAGCAGGAGGCAGCTTTGCTTTCTTGGGGGACTTACAGTTTGGGTCGCCTTCGACGACAAGCATCCCACGTAGCTTGCCCACGCATAGTCTAGCAAGGTCTTCGCCCTCGGCGGTGCCTTCTACGCCTTCCAGGATACCTCCCTGAATGATGCCGTTGATACACTCATACAGTAGTGACATAGCCGGTGTTGTTCGGATGATTTGAGTCAAAGGCGGAAGGAGTTTCTTGATTAAACGAGGCTCCAGTGGAGTCAGTGTCGCAAACTAGTTATGTAGGTCAGCCATGATCGCAATGTCTCAAAAAATCGGAGACTCACGAGCTTGATGATCTTGATGGCCATCCAATTATTTCCACCCTGAACCAACAGGTCGAATAGTCGCGGTGCGAGGGGCAGGAAGTCTTGGGGTCGTCGCCAACCGAGCTCGCACACGACGTTGACAATCGCAGAGGTGACACTCGGGTCCTCGTTGTCGTCCAGCAGTCTCTCTTTTATCCTCGGCCATGCTGGGCGTAATGTTTCTGGGTATACCAGGGCTAGTCTGTATAAGGTGACAATCGTCTTCTTACGTGTTGCAGCGTGCGAGTGCGTCAAGCGGGGTAGGAGGTCTGAAAGGAGCGAGTTTGCCATGGAGGGGTTTATAACGTGCGGGATGGCCATAAGAGGAAGGGCTATCGTTGTCGGTTGCGGCGAATTGAGGTCCTTCTTGAGCAGGTTCTCGGCCAGCATCAAGACCTCTGTATCCGGTCTGAAGCTCTGCACAGCTGCTAGATATCCCACTTTCTTTTGCGCGTACTTTTGAGACGACATGACCTCGAGGACATGAAATGAGGCCCAGGACATGTCGTGTCCAAACATCTCCAGGTAGGTGAGCTTGAGAAGCGCCGTGGCTTTCAAGTCCATATCTGAGCCCTTGATTTCCTTGCGACATTCTCGTATGCTTTCCTGGATATACTCGCGCTCGTTGCCCTTGTGGTTCCGCAGACCTCTGATGAGGTCGTAGAGTGATTTCTCGAACCTAAGTCGCTCGCGTGTCAGCAAAGTCGCGCCTATGTCGCTGGTCCACTCACATGGCGACAGAATCTTAGGCAAAATCCACTGTAGAGTCCACGGTTTCCAGGCGGTGTGATGATGTCGTGGGTGGTATATGGCGGGGCAGCGAATTCAACAACATTATGCGCCGGAGGACGACATTGGAGGTAGTTTTGGCGTAGACTGAGGTCGAGCGACAGGAAAGAGGGGCCTGGACAGTGTTGAGCGGGAGTGCGGGAACGGAGAACGCATGCAGGCGACCCTTGCGGCCAAACCAACTGGAGATGGATGAGGGTGCTAGACGATGATGCTATCGGGCCTTGACACCGCCGACTCGCTGGACGGACCAGGGCTGAAATCAGGTGGCCGCATGCTGGCCAAGGTGTCACATGGCACCGGCCACGACAACTTGCCTGGCCCAGATTTTGGAGAGAACATCAGACGATAAATTGAATGTGTAGGCCATACAAATCGTAATACTATCGAGAAGGACTTGACCATCGGTTTCTAGACCAAAATGACACTACTCAACGCAGGGTCTGGCCAGCTTGAAGAAACTCAGCAACCTCTCAAGGCATCTGAACAACTACTTCGATGTTCTCTGGAGACCCAACAGTCCATTGTGCTTGAGATTTCCGAATCTCCCTGTGACTGTGAAGAAGCATTGCCAGCCAAAGGTGGATCACAGCCTGGCCCCAACAGAACACCCACACCGTTCCCAAACCTTCCCCCTCTTTTCCATCAGTGCCCCCCAGTGTCCAATCCTGAGGTACATTACGCTGACACCAAACTGCCCCTAGACGACCGGAGGTAACGAGTTTTCCCAGCTCAGCCCAGAATTCAATCTGATATCTGGGCTTCCATCGGTTCGTCTGAATTATCCAGCAGCCTCGCTCGTCGTTTTTGATGGGACGAGATGTGAATGACGGTTTGAAGTATTTGCTCGGACTGAGAACCCGACCGAATGACTCTAGGGTCTCGGTCAATCCATCGAACGTTTTCCTTTGCGCGGTTGCAGGAGGTGGGAACCAAAGCTCAATTGGTAGGGAGGCAAAGACATGTCCATTTTCCACAGTCACCTCGTCATGTTGCGCAGTTCCAGGGGAACAATCCCTCAGGATCTCTCTCGACTGTGCAGATGATTCTTGGAATTCAGCCGCGGAAATCTTGTTGTTCACGTCGATTTCTTCAATGACACCATCTAACATCGGCGCTACCATCTTCGAGGATTCCCTCTTCGAGAGAGTACTTTTTGTGCAGCGAGCATCCTCGTTTTCATCCGCATGCGTCTGAGACTGCTGCGATCCGTGCAATGGTAATTCGAAGTAGACAGACGCGCTTTCAGCAATCTCTGGCCATGATTCTTTCCCTTTCGAAGATTGCGAGTGAGAATTGCTGAGGCCGTAACTGTCTCGCAGCTGGGATGGTCGGCCAGGGACACGGGCGTCGTTTGCATGAGTTTTCGAGTGGCCAGTACGAGATTCTCTTGCTAGGCATTCTGTCGAGGTCGGTGCGAGGAGTACTTTGGGCATGTCTCGATCTCGAGAAACACAATGTTCTGGCGAAAGACGTTGCCGCTTCTGGGGTGGTTGATCGATAGGAGACTGATTCCAAGTTTCTGAGTCGGATAGCCCTAAAGATGAAATGGGGACGTGGTCTATCAACGCAGCCAAAGCATGTTGCGTGTCTCCAATAAATTCGGGGGTTCCGCCTTTGCTTGATGCCTCTTGAAGACTTTTCAGAGACAAACTAGGGCGCTTCTTAGAAGATGAATGCTGTTGGGACCATCGCCTCTCGATCTCGTCCAGCTGCTGGGTCGATGTCCTCGAGGTGCTTGTGAAGCTCCCAAAATCCGGGGCTGCTGCATACTGGATTGACGTCTTTCCTTTGGTCTCGGCTGATGGCGTGCTGGTTTCAAGAGCCATAGGGTCGAGTCCATATGGATTTCCATCTTTGTTCAAATTACCAGCAGCAGGTCGGACGACAGAGTTTCGAGGCTTTCCCTGCTCAACACGCCGCCCGCTCAGCATGGAGCCCCGGGCTTGATGAATGAAGCTTTCTCCGTTGCCGTTCTGGGCCAGAGTTTGAAAAGATTGGTCGCCATCCTGTGCAGTGCAGTTGATTCTTGCCGTAGCTTCAAAGTCGTCGGCGGCCACAGCCAGCTGCCTGTACCTCTCGTCATCGGTGCGGGTAGTAGGTGCTGAGATGTGCACCAGGAGCTCCAACTTTTTCATGTCCGTAACCTCGAAAGAAGAATGGGCAAAGTGACGTCAAGAAAGCCATTATTTTGGACGGATGAAGGTGAAAGCACGGGCCCTGCTGTGTCAGAAAAGGGTCAGATCCTCTGGCATGTTACAAGTCGGCTTGACCTGCGCACCATGAATGCAAACGGTGATGGGCGGAGGAGAAAAACGATGCAAAGAACAAAGACGAATGTTGCAATGAAAGAGATGGGAAGCGGCGGCGGCGCAAATCCTCCGACAGCGCCCCGCATCGAGACATCGCTTACTCAGAATGTGCCAAGATATCAAAATTCCGGGCGTTGAAACCACACACTGCTCGGCATCACCACTCCGTCCCCACCACAACCATGGCGCCTATTTCGTTGCTCGACCTCGTCTCGGCTCTGCCGACCAGCGACAGCTGGGGACCTCCCGTCTCCAGCGAGACTATGCTCGATGGCGTCCCGTACGCGCCCTACTCCAAGGGCGACAAGCTTGGGCGCATGGCCGACTGGACCGAAGGCAAGGACCGTGAGGGCCGCGGCGGTCGCCAGCAGTATGGCAACAGGAACTACAGGGGTAAGTCGCTCAAATTTGCACACCACTTGCGACACAATGGCCGCTGGAATTGAAGCTAAATTCCGACGCAGATCAACAGGTTTACGGCGCGTCCCAGGCGAACAACCCGTTCTCGATCCAGGCTCCCGAAGAAGAGGCTACCTTCTCCGTCGTCGACAACACCCGCACTTCTGCAAGGACTCGTGGCTTTGGACGTGGCGGTGGCACCGTTTTCCGCGGCCGCGGCCAACGTGGTGGAGCAGCGGCCCGCGGCGGCAGGGGAAGCTTCCAGCGTGTTGGTGGAAGGACGCAGGGTGGATATGACAACCGCGGAGGTCGTGGTGGTCGCGGTGGTAGGCGTTTCGGCTGGAGAGACGACAAGCCCCAACGCAACAGGGACGCATCTGTCCAGGTCAAGCCTGACTGGACCGTCTTGGAGGAGATTGACTTTGCGCGTCTGTCCAAGCTCAACCTTGAGACTCCTGACGGCGAGGACCTCGACTCTTACGGATTCCTCTACTACTACGACCGTACCTACGACAAGGCTCCCGGTGCGAAGACGTCCGAGAAGAAGCTCCAAGTCCTCGACCGTGCCGCTTACAATGTCACCACCTCGAGCGACCCCATTATCCAAGAGCTTGCGGAGAAGGACGAGGCCACGATCTTCGCCACGGACAACATTTTGTCTATGCTCATGTGCGCTCCCAAGTCCGTATACCCCTGGGATTTGGTCATCACGCGCCGCCGCAACCAGGTCTTCATTGACAAGCGCGAGAACTCTACCATTGACATGGTCACGGTCAACGAGAACGCGATGGACGCACCGCTTGAGACTTCGGAGGGCAACAAGGACACCCTCAACAACCCTCACGCTCTCATGATGGAGGCTACTCACATCAACAACGTTTTCCCTCTGCAGGTTGTCCAGGAGTCGCAGACGAACAAGAAGGACATGTCGCACCCCCACCCCTTCTACAACGAGGAGGAAGAGACCGACCCCCCGGCATCAAAGGCCTACAAGTACCGCCGCTTTGACCTCTCGCTCAACAACGATGACGAGCCCCTCAACCTCATTGTCAGGACAGAGGTCGACGCCACTATCAAGAACAACATCAACGGCGAGGACCAATTTGTTACCATCAAGGCTCTTAACGAGTTTGATAACAAGGCTCAGGGCAGTGGTGGTGCCCTTGACTGGCGCACCAAGCTTGCCAGCCAGAGGGGTGCTGTGCTTGCTACTGAGATGAAGAACAACAGCTGCAAGCTTGCTCGCTGGACTGTGCAGAGTATCCTGGCCAAGGCTGACACCATGAAGCTTGGGTAAGTCTTTTGGGTATTTCGTCAAAGAAATTGCTAACGTGGATCAGTTTCGTCTCTCGCGCCAACCCCAAGAACAACAACGACCACGTCATTCTCGGCGTTTTGAGCAACAAACCTCGCGAGTTTGCCAACCAGATGACTCTCAACCTCGCCAACGGCTGGGGCATCGTCCGCACCATTGTCGACTTTTGTCTCAAGATGCCCGAGGGCAAGTACGTCTTGGTCAAGGACCCCAACAAGCCGGTCCTCCGCCTCTACCAGGTTCCGGACAACACCTTTGAGGAGGAGGCCGAGGACGAGGCTATCAACGAGAACGAGGATGACGAGTAAGCGCCAGGAGATTGCAAGGCGTGGTGTTTGATGTCGGGACAAAGGAGTAGTCTACTTCTTACTTACGATTTGGCACGGTTACGGAAGTCAACAGCGTGGATCTTGAGAGATTTCCGGGAGAGGGCAAAAGCAATGAATTCAAGACTTTTCTGCAAAGTGATCAATCTGACCAAATGTTTAACTTGTCGGGACGCGCAGTCGTTACTGATCATCATCGACTTGGGTTCTTCCAGAGAATATCAAAGACGGCTAACAGGCGATGCAGGCTTCCGTTCCGCATGCCACTTTCCTTGCCAACAACCACCCCGCTAGCTGCATGTACCTCTTATCAGCGATAAGCCCCGCGTCGCGCTTTCTCCGTGGAGCGTGGAATTGCAGCAAAGAACATATGCTAGCTGCTGTGGCAGAGGGCTTTTTCGCTAGGTGTTGCGGGGCAATGGCCTCACGTCTTTCGATCACAATGCTGAAGCCGTTGCTCAGCATTTTCCCACCATCAACCCAATCTTGTAACTTTTCCAAAAATGTCTCCAGCTGCGCCAGATCCAAAGATGCTAAGCAGTATGGATTCAGAGCACCTTTCACCATATCGATCAGATGGAAAGCTGGTATGCGTGGCGATTCTGAGCCTGCTGTTTCAACACTTGCTATGCAGGATAAGGGGCTTCAAGACCAAATTGCTGATGCTAAATAACGTTCACAGTATGGCTTCGTTTGTATTGTTACGGGCGCGACGCAACCAATTGGACGGGCTATAACAATGGAGCTTGCCGGTAGGTCACTGAGCACTCAAAAAAAACAGCCACGCTGTTGACATGGTCAAGCCCACGGTGCCGCATGCGTATACGGTAAATTCAACAGTCTCAAATAGCTCGAACGCTCACCGACGGCTTTTCCAGCATGCTCGACAACATCTCAAGACCAACCGGATGACCTGCCCAACACGATCAACCCTGTCCACCCGAATACAAAGATCGTCCCGTACCCGTTGAACCCAGCGGCAGAGGAAGACACACTGACGCTCATCGACGAGGTACTGAACACATGGGGCAGGCTCGACGTGTGGGTGTCTTCGTGCGGACTGCTGGGGTCTCCGACCTTGGAGACGACGGCACCCAGTGACTTGCGCAAGTGCTTCGAGGCCAATGCCATGGCGCCGTTTTTTGCCCTCAAGTACGCGCCGCCTGCCATGGCAAAGACGACGCCTAGGGGGACGTACCCGAATGCGGCGCCGAAGGAAGTAGAATACGGCAGCATTGTGGTCGTCTCCAGTGTGGCAAGCACATACGGAGGTGAGTAGTGTGATGAGGGAGCAGGAGTCCACCAATGTTCAAAATTTGAGGCGTACTTTTGGGCTTTTGATTTCCTAACAGCAAAGACGCAGGCTGCTGGGGTCCCTGCTTCACGATGACTTCGCACGCCGCTCTCGGCGTCGTCCGCGCCGGCGTCACGTCCCTGAAGGGCTCCAACGTTCGAATCAATTGCATCTCGCCCGGTCAAATCGACATAGGCCTCTCCCTCGATGATATGGATCTTGCACGTACCCAGCTGCCTCCGAATCCCGCGTCCCTCCAGTCGCAAAAGTTGCAGCGCGAGCATATTGCGCTGGGCCGCTCTGGACTGCCCCAGGAAGTGGGCAAGGTGGCGGGCTTTCTGGCCAGTGGGTTCAGTAGCTACATCACAGGTGCCAATTTGGTGGTCGATGGCGGAGCTACGTGAGTATCCCCTTCTTCTGGATGTTTGTCACCCTGTCTGCCGTGCGCAAGCTCGTCCGCAGACTTTGGATTCGGCAAGACTGATCCATATGCAGGACCATGAATCCCTTGTCGGTACCAATTTAGTCAAGAAGATTGGAATGCGTGTAGATGTTTTGCGGGATACGCTTGTGTGTGAATGATGTCATATACGTTGAGTGTTGGAAGATACAGGGACACATGTGGATACCTCGTGCATAAATCAATTCCACAGTGGGCTGCAAAAGAAATGGCAACTTCGGAGTGTTGTGCTCGAATGCTCCCTGTAGCTATGTTCTTGGACTTAGAAGTTGAGATGCATGCGTACAGGGAGTGATCAAACACCTGACTACCCAAAGACTTGGACATTTGAGCGCGTGAAAAGATGGCTACTGGGAGAATTCAAGCCTCCTATACCGCTTTGGAGTCGCCGTTTCTTTTGCAACCGTCTTTGATTTTAAGGAACATCATCTTCACTTGCAAAAATATCTTCGTGTCTACAGAGGATGATGCTTGAAGTGCGGCCGTTGAGGAGATTACTGCGTGGCTCAGTCCATTCTACTTTTCTTCAACAGCTGTCATCAATAACCAGAGAAGAATGATCGTCTTTTGCCCTGGCCACTTTTCTACAGCCAAGTAGTCCCATCCAAACTAGTACGAGAAGGAATCTTGGGTCAGAGCCTCTCGCACATCGCGAAAACTCACTTTGGAATGGCACTCCGACTCGAGTCTCAAGAATCGCCGTCGAATAATTGATCTGATATTTCTGGACCCATTGTCCTTTTGTCTCGAGATGGTCATCTTCCTTCGAATCTGGTAAAGAACTCGTTGATTCTGCAAGGTTGTAGACTTGTGTAGATGGCCGATTATTGGGAAAATATTCAAAGCTGAAACAAAAACCAATCAAGGACGCCACAGTGAAAACTGAAAGCCTCGTCACAATGCCCAATATTTCCAAGGTCGCATTCGGCGGACATCAACTCGAGCAAGATTGTTAGTGTGCACAACCAGCCCCCGGGCCAGAAAATATGAAGTGATTCCACAGTTTGTGTGTTTAGCAAGGCCATCCACAACCTCGCACCACAAGTGCAGATCTGGAACGCACGCGGGCCCTGTGCCAATGATGCGCGCGCGCAAGCCAGGATCGCCCACGTTTTCTTCCGCCAGTCGTCAAGGGTTGCCGTCAAGGCCTGGCTGGCCCAGCCCAGCAGCAGAGCACGTGTCGACCATGTTTCAGCGCCTCACAACCCATGGTTCGCGTCTGGGCGATCCCACGAGCTGAACAAGAAGCCAGCCCCCGGGACACGGCCGATCTAACTAGTATCCACGAGATGGGACGGAAAAGAAAAGGACTGGAGTGCGCCGGGTGAGGCAGTAAGCCCGCCCTCTGACTGCCCTGCCGGAAGAAGAAGCAAAAATACCAGGAAGTTGGCCAGGTACGGACGAGGCGGCGCGTGTGGTGGTTGTGATGAGACATGGGAGCGTATAGTAGCCCCAGCCAAAAAAGCAAGCAGACAGGCAAGCCAATATTCCTCATGTCAATCATTGCGCGCAGGCGGGCAGCGGACCCTGGCAGGTGTCATCGCATCGTCGTCTCCAGTCGCCGCCTCAGACTCGGGACGAACAATAAAAAGCATCCATCGATAAATTGTGGTTGGCCCTTCGATCCGATGATGGGATTCGTCGAGACGTCTGCCAGAAATGCCACGCGGCTTTCGTCCCAGGTTACGTGCTCGATCGTTCTTCTTTTTCTCTTTCGTCCAATGACGCTGCTGCTGTGATACTCCGGAATCCTGCCTGCTTTGCTGGCAGCCGCTAGGTAGGTAAGCTCCCTTTCCACGAGGCAACCAAACCCTCCCTTTGCGCGAGCCCAGTCAACCTGGTCTGAGGATTGACGTGCGTCACTGCGCCGCCACCCCGCCATTCTGCTTACTCCCGTCCTGACGATTCTTCGACCAATCCGGTCGACCAATGCCTGGGAGAAGTCGTCGGTTTGGACGAAAAGCAGACAGACGCGTGGCGATGCAACCGCACCAGCGCCATGTGTTTCCTGGACGTCTTTTCTGTTGCATTGCTGCCTTGGTCGCTCATAGTCTGACGTTCCAAACGCATGGCGCGTGCAGTCCCATCCCGCACCGCGTTGAAAGCTTGGCCGTGAGCATGTTCCTGCAGCACAGCCACACGCCAGCATCTGGTTTCCTATACAGGCAACGGCGCGTCTCGGGCCCAGCCTGCACCAATTCAGGCAGGTGAAGAGGGTGTTTGCATGTCTCGCCTCTGTCGGGACGGCCGCGTCGCGATTTGCTCAAGCAATGGAAGGCTAAAGGAGTCAAGGCAGCAGAGTTGAAGTTTTGCTGGGACTGGGGGGTCGATCGTAGTTTGTGGATGTCTATGACGCACCTGCCAATATCAGATGAATGCCATTTCAGACCATCACTTTCATCTTCTCAACTCACCTTGTGCCCCATGAGCCAGCATTTTACTCCCCACATGGCAATCATTCGTGCCCACTCTCGACACACGAATCTTATACTTTTCCAAGCAGTTCGCGCCCCCCTCTGAGCTGACCACTCGCAACCACCGGGGCCATATAAACTCACCTCCTTCAAACCCTTGCCACGCGCTCGCTCCGCTCCACAGCTCGTCTCGACCCAAAAAGCATCCGAGTCGAGCCGTGTTTCCTCGCCTCGCCCCACCCCCTTTCCCAACTCTACCTTATCAGATTTTTTTTATCCTTGGAGCCACCACGTTGCTCCCCTCCGCGTTCCCCCCAAGTCAATCTCGCCCGCGCCAGGTCGTCGGGTCCCGCGTGGAGGGCGGCGGTGCGGTCCAGATGCCTGAGCCATGCTGGGATGGCCCGCACAGCACAATTCCCATGGTCGCCCGTTCTGGCAACGCCGTCCCGTCTGCTTGCTCGCACTTACCTTGCTCACCCACGTAGCCGTTGTGCCCCCGCGCCTGCGGATCCCCGATTGGAGTGCATGCTTGGTAAGTTGGGTCGTTACTTACCATACCACGTTGCGGCACAGCAGCGTTCTGTAACGTTGTTATACATCAAGGGATGTCGGGCAGTAAGTCCGCGGAGGTGAATTTTTTTTTGTTTCTCAATTTTTTTTTTTCCTTTTCCGTTTCAACCAGCTGTTCGCTCCCTGAATTTTTGTTTTCTCGCTGGCTGTGCTGCTGCTATTCGTGCTTCAGGTGAGATACTCGTCCGCTGCTGGCCGTTCACGAACCCAAGGCCTCAGCTGGTGATCGTCCGGGAACGTGTCAGCGACTGCATCGCGTGGCGAGGCCGTGCCCCTCTGCTGCGCGCCGCAAATAGCTGCAGCAGCAGTTCGCAAAGTGGGATGTACATACGACGCTCGTTTCCGTAGCAATCGACAGTTTCAACACTCCTCCACCTCTCTCGGATGCTGGCGATCTTCGGTGGAGAGGAAGGATTTCTGTTGTGGTGTTTGCGTGTCTGTCTTGGCTTTTTCACTGCGCGACGACGTCGACGTCGAAAGCGGAGCTGGAAGCGGGCCACGCGAGATTGGCATGCGAGAAAACTGGGGCGGTGTTCGGGAGGAGCTTTGATGGTGGAATGTTTGCAGCATGGCGATTGGCTCCCGGTCGGGCAGCGTGTGAAACATGGGGGGGTTGTGCTGCAGGGGAGAGCGAGGAGCGAGGGTGAGGGCCACATGAGAGATGGGGCGACGGAGAGAAAAATTACATTCCTTACAGAGAGCGTGTGAGGCGGGGAAACTGCGGGATGATCGCGCATCGTTGTTGATCCCCTTGCCGCAGGGATCGCTGCTCTCGCGTATCTGGTGTTTCTTTTCTGCCCGCCTGCCCCGTCGACGTTGCAGGTTGACAAACCGAGCATTTTCAGTCGACTTCTTTGACCAAAACCACAGCAGCATAGCAAGTAAGAGCCAGACTTACTATGAGTTGTTCTAATGCTCGAACTTTTCTCGTAAACTGCAAACTGATCTCAGCTCTCTACCAACGCCGCGATGTCCGTAAACTCCGAAGCCCTCTGAACATCAACATCTCCACATCTCTCCAAAGGCCAAACTCAAAGTCACGCTTTTCTCATTCGTCTCTCACCCATTTTCAGTCCCACTCAATTTGCTGATTACTCAATAAACCATCTCCGTCACTTTCCATCTCTAGCTGCTTGCCTGGCCAGCCCAACGAACACTTGTTTACTCAACATCTCAACACTCTTCCCCCGGTATCCACCATTCGCCCCCTCTCAAGCAGTCTCGAGCTAGGAGAAGTTCGACCGCGCTACCCCTAGCACCGACCGACGGAACGTGCAAGAGATGGAACGCGGTCTGGCCGGGTAGGCTGGATGGGACAAGTCTAGAATCCCAACGTGTCTTTTCCGCCATTGCGTGTGTCTTCGGGCGGAATACCCAGGTCTCGGTGGTAGCCGCCCGCTCAACTGCGTGATCTACTGCCCGCCAAGAAGCACCAAAGCATTGCGAGGGAGAAGGGGTGAGGTAGGTAGGTGGGCAAGGGCGGACGGACTGCATATGTGCAATAGGGACGCTATGCTGGACGGACAAAGACACCGTCGTTGGCCGTGCCCCACATGGCGTTGGACGCGGGGACCACACTTTATTTCAAAGCCTGCTCTGTCTACGTATTCGGTGGACATCAAGAGGAGCTGGAAGTAAATGGATGTTTTCGAGCCAAGGCTGTTGAATGGTGCGAGGAAGTGGCATGGAGCAAGGCTGAGCGCCGATGATGATGCCCTCCGGAAATGGGGTGCAGCAGTGAGAGCCGCATCTGTGGCTACCTCACTCCTACCCGTTTTTCACCTAGCATCAGATGCCATGCTCTGGTCTCGTCATCGACGGGTCGCTTGGCCTGAGGAAAACGGGGAAGAGCATGACCACACTTGAGCAGTGACAAAAACCCAACCCAACCACGAACGTCCGCACGCGAGGGCAGCTAGTAACCATCGGCCAGCCCAGCTAGCCATGTTAGCCAAAGCCAACAAACCAGCCAAGCAGACCGCCTCCCCTCCCTCCCTCGTGCGCTCCCGTTCCCGCCCTCCGCGTGCGTTGTGGGCAGCCGGAGGGCAGAGCCGTGCGGTCGTAGGCCAGCCACCCACACACCAAAAAACCGATGACTACCACCACCATCGCGCGTGGCGTGCTGACGGGCTGACTTACTGCGAGCGTTTTTGAACGAGGCTTGACACACCCCTCCACACCCGGGGCAGCGATATTTTTCGACGTTTCTTACTCTTGTCGTTTCTTCCTTTGTTGGAATGTAATGGATGGGCGGGTTTTGTTGCCCGCCGGGTGTCAGGTCCGTCAGCCACGCCATCGGCCGGCTCCTAGGTACTATACTGCTCCAGGAGTAGCTTCAAGGGGTACTGCGACATCCTTCGAGGGTGAGCTCCTGCGAAAACAAAGGAAGGGCGAAGCCATGGCGGCAATAGACTGAGAGGTAGAGGGACAAGAAAGTGAGAGGTTTACATCTGATTCGAGGCTATGATGGTAGATTCGTACGGTACGAGGCGGACCAGACGGAGCCGAGTTGCCGACGTGCCGGTAGGATCAATAAGGATCGGGATTGTGCTTGTCGTGGGAGGAAGAGGATTTAGAGACGTGTAAGATGCTATTTCGAGAGCACGTCGTCTGTCTGGATGTTGGGGGACTACCCAGAGCGAGAAAGGTCTTCTTCTTCCTACTATTCCTGGCAACTAATCAGCCGGCCATGTCGACGACGAGTGGCTGTGTACCGTCGTCGGCCCGGTGCTTTGTCGCAAGCTCAAAGGCCCAAGCAAGAGGAAACTGAAGGCATGTTTAGCCTGCCAGAGCCAGCCCAAGAGACTTGGGGCACGTTGTTCAGACCAAGGCCACGGAGTAGCATGATTGACCTCGCTCGCCGCATCCGGCCGTCTGACTGATTGCACGCAGCGACCACGCCGCACAAACGTGCTCTCCGCGAGATATTTCCCGATTTCCAGCTGCCGTCCTCACGTTTTGGAAAAAAAAGGCGTTGAGAGAGCGCTGAAAGCATGCCGTGCCATGCGCCGCCGACGGCGTGCCGTGGACTTTTCGCACGTTGCAAGAATGCAAACGGCATTCTTGGAGGCCGCAGTAGTGGCAGTGCAGATCGTGGTCCGCGTTGGAATGTGTCATCCCTCTGATTACCGCCGCTTGTTGAGTCGGCGATCCTCGACCGGTCTGTGAGTTGTTTGTAACACACGCCTCCTCCCAGCCACCGGCCGCCGTGTAGCTCTTTTGGTTCGGGAGCGGTGTAGTCTTCGATCGATGCGAAAGGCATAGTCATGGCGGACCAAAGTACGCCAACACCATGGCCAACAACTACCACAAAACTCCTGCGACCCACGCTCTTGAAACACTTGTACCCGCCAACCGGCTGTGCTTGTGACTGTGTGGGTCGTACACAAGTCTTTGGAGACGACGCATAACGGCTCACTTATGACCCCAACCGCCTCGCAACAACGTGCTTGCAGAGGTGATGATGGCAGGCCCGTGGTCACGTAAGATGAGCCATTTGTTTCAATAGCTTGGAGAAGGGCCAAAACAGGCACACGACTCGGAAACGAGGCCGAGAGGTTAGCGCATGTCGTGCATGTAGAAAGAAAAGACAGAAGGCTAGGGATGGGGACAATGGTAAACCGCTGACAGTTCACACGCACGCTTCCGCCGGGTGTATCACCAGTGGACGTCTCGCAACGACGCTGTTCCCAAACCCGGTTATTGGGAGAGGTGCGACTCAATGTGGCATGCCGGGGCGTCGATAAATAACGAATGCTAAGTCTGCAAGAAACCTTTGAGCCATGTGGGAGACACTACGGGAGTGTGTGCATCCGAGAAATTCTCCGAGGGAGCACGGAATGGACAGGATTCCGCCCGCGTTGCTCAGAAAAAACAGTGGGCGTATGACACGGGCGGCTCTCCAACATGCGCATCAAGTTGCAATCTCCAAGGCATCATCTGGTCGGACGAACCAGGAGTGATGTACTGACCAGGCGGGTGGTACAGAGTGGCTATTGGGAGGGCTGCTTTTTGAGGGATGGCTTGGAGCCGAAAGCGACTTGATTTTCCAAAGGGCTTACTCGCCCTGGCGCCGTGACCGGAATGTGCGACAGAGCTCTCTCAAAGAGGTGCGGCCGTTTGTCGCTAGCGCGTTGCAGAACGTGATGTGTAAAGCTAAGGCAGCGGTTCTTCACGTCGAGACATGGCGTCATGCGGACCAACGAAACCACGAGACAAGGGACATGTGGGCTGACGAGGGCCAGGGCCGTTGAAAGAGGCAACACTTGATCTTTCTTGCAAGATGTTTCGCGAGTGACAGGCAGGATGAGGCGGTGCGACGGGTGGTAGAGGCTGTGGTGCGGTGCTTGGGGAAGACGGAGCTAGGCAGCGGCCGAGTGGCCGTGTAGGTTATGGTAGAGATTGGCGAGAAGCACAGAAAAAGACTCCCTGGCATCCACGGTTTGGTGGCGGCCAGTCGGCTTGCAGATGGCGTGGCACAGATCGATGTCTCGTTGCGCCGGGCAATCAAGATTGGAGTCATACGAGGGGGAAGGTCGTGTGCGAGGGTGTTGGATGGGAGAAGATGATGGGACGAGACGAGAGATTGAGCCCGGATGTCGCGAGCAAAAGTGGTGGGAATGCAGTGGTGCATGCGCGAACCACAACGGCGGGCGGGAGGGCAGGTGCGAGGCCAGGATGGGTATGTCGGGCAGCGCAGCGGAGTACTGCAGGTTGGGACGATGGTGGACATGTCAAGTGGACGGGCAGGAAAAGTTGTCGAGGTGAAGCCGGGGCGTAGTCAGCAGCGGCGGGCATGTAAGGAATACAATGGTTACATGTACGGTACCCCATCCATGGCCATCGCCACGTCAAGGAAACCCGGGATTCCACGTGCTGAGGAGCTAAGCTGGCCGGCCTTCAGTCTTCAACTCTGCGGACCGCTGCTTTGGGATCGTCCGAGTCGTGCCATGCAAGGCACGCCCAGGCGAAGACTGCTAGACTGGAGCAGAGAGAACCATCTCATCTTCTCAGCACCGCACCATTTGGCTCTTGCGTCCTCCCCAATCACGGAAGCTTCCTTGTCGGCCCCGGGCCCCCCTCGCCCTCTGCAGTGCCCCCCCGCCCAGAGAAAACAAAGTCGACGCCCACTACCACCACTCCACCATCTGTCAACTCCACTCCCTCGATTCGACATGACCATCATCGCCGCCGCTTCTTCTTCTTCCTGCTAAACCTGCCTGCCCTTGCCGGCCACCCCGCCCGTGACCGCCTCAGTCTCAATCTGGTCTCTCGTGCAACCGCTTTGTAGTGCGCCACCGTTTCCGACTCTCCTTGGAGCCCACCGTCTTACGCCCGACCCTCGACCTGACCCTCGAACCCCCCCTTCCCCAGACCACTCGACGCCGCTGCTCGCCAGGCGCGCCTAGCTCTTTTTTTCAACTCCAGTCGACCTTCTGGTTGCCTCTGCTCGTCATCCCTCGAATCGCTGCTCTTTTTCTTTACATGAGCATTGCCTGCGCTGCCGCATCCCGTGATTCCCTCTCACACTCGGCTCGACACCCGTCACATCAAATCTCAACCACCGGTCCACCTCAGTCCCTCAAACCCTCACGCTTCGCTTCGCTTCGTCGCTCTCCACCGACAAAGGCTCGTTCCGAAACTCGGCTGCAGCCACGCACCTTTTGGCTCCTGGGCGCCTTCCGTTCCTCAATGCTCGACACCTAGCCGCCTTCTGCACTCGTCTCGATTCGGCTCGGACGCTGTCCTGTCGCTGCCATCTGAAGCTACCACTCTTTTTTGAACAGTCCCGGCTACCTGCTTTCCTCCCTCATCCTCATCGTTTCCAACCCTCGCCCATCTCTGCCTTGTTTACCGACTGTGAGTATCTTCCTTCCCCTCGAGCCCACGCGCGACGCTCGTGGGCCCCCCGTCTCGGCGCTCCTCAAAAGTAATTCTTCACCACTCCCCAAGTCAGGCTACTAACAAGGACCAGCTCCTCGGCAACTTTCATTGTGCTCTCGGCTGATCTGCACGCCTGGCACTCTGGCACTTCACTTTGACTTCCCATCTCACGGAAACAATCCCGCCGTTGCGACTTTGGTACGTCACGGCGTCCCAAGGTTCCCGGGCGGCACTTCCTAGCGGATCCAAGACCGCTTCCGACGAACCTCCTTGGCACCAGGCGACACTATTCAAACCTCGTCCACGCTCGTGTCGAACCTCAGCCCTTGACGACCTCACGTGAGATTTCGTCCTGTCAACCGCCATCATGTCTCAGGCACAAGCATTGCCCTCCATTGCGTCCTTGACCAATGCTCTTCCTCACGACCACCATCAAATCATCCACAGGCAGCAGCATCCTGATGCTCGCGACTCGGGCAACTGGTCCATCTCCCAAGCTCAGAGCAAGCATTCATCCGGAGTATCCAATACCGGCGGCCTCCAACTGCAGACAATTCTCAATGCAGAGGACTCGCCATCACGCAACTCGATTCCGGAGACGCCGCACTCGGTACGCCAACTTTCGCAGCAGCAGCCCTCGCTTCCGTCCTTCAATCATACGTTTGAGAACCGCCAGAGCCTTGATGCCAGCTCCGCGCATTTCGAGTCGCGCCGCAGCAGCGTCGACAGCCGCATGAACGCTGGCATGAGCCACCTTGCCATCAGCCCTTCTTCGCCGTACGAGAGTCAAAATGCATCGCGCGTGTCTCTAGTTTCGACACTGCAGCAACAGCGCGGTATCACCAATGATCAGCGGCCGAACGGTGGTCCGCCTCCCCTTTCCCCCTTGGGACCAAGGACCTCGCTGCGCTCAAACCAACCACCTCGTCGGGCTCCTGTCATTAACCCTAACCCGAGGAGTGTTTCCGGAATGCCGGATCCCATGGCTGCTGCACCGACCAAGGGTTTCCCGTGGGCTTTCCCCGATGCCGAGCCAGATGATCGGCGAGGCTCCAGCAGCGGAGACTCCAGCATAGAGAGGTCGACACGATCTATCCCTTCGCGGCAGAACAGTTTTGCCACGTCCATCAACAGCAGCATCTACAATGTCGATGCCCAGCTGCCACCCGGCCAAAAGAGATTCGACGATGGTAAGTGCGCTCGAATTAGCCTTGCGACTGCATTTCTCTAACCTGTGCAGAAATTCCCCACACGCATCACCACTCCATGCAACATCGCAACGTGACAAGCCTCCAGACCGAGCATCCTTCCGCTGCTGGAACTGGCAATTACAGCAGAACGCCAGAGCTGCGCGTCAGTCACAAGATGGCCGAACGCAAGAGACGTAGCGAGATGAAGACTTTGTTCGATGAGCTCAACAACATTCTGCCTAGCTCGGCTGGAAGCAAGTCTAGCAAGTGGGAGATTCTCACAAAGTGTATGTCGCCCTCCTTCGATTTGAGTGTTACCAGCTGACGGAATTCAGCCATCGAGTACATCAAAAGCCTCCAACGAAACTACGACAGGTTGCAGGCGGACAACTCGCGCATGCGCCAACAAGAATCGTCCATGAATCCACGCACGGAAGAGGCTGCCCGCGAGAATGCCGAGCTCAAGCACGAACTGCACGCCGCCTGGGCGCAGCTGCGACAAATAGACCCGAACCACGCCCATGTATACGGACCAATGACCAACTTCCTTGCCCAACAACACAACCAAGCCCCAGCTCAGAACGGACCCGGTCAGCAAAACGTGCTGCCTCCACTTCAGCAGCATCCGATGAGCTCGCAATGGACGAATGGCGCTCCTGCTCCCCAAACGACCGCCATGCAGGGTGTCGAATTTCAAGGTGCAAGGGCGTACAACCACAGATGACGTCTTGAGCCAAGACAGAGTGCTGTTTGACACCTCTCCGAAATGCGCCGTCATCTCCTAGCGCATTGCTTTCCCACCAACATCCATCTCCTGCATCACGTTCAGATGCTGCTTTGCCTTTGGGCTTCACCACGATTTCTCTTTCACGCATTGTACGATAAGGCTACCACTGCATACCTTATACCTCTACGACTGGACCTCCCCCGACCTCCGACATATTTACTCGAAAGGACGATCTTACGTCTGCGGCGGCACGTGGTCGCCATCCACCCATGTGCCCTTCTTCGCTACTCTTTCTTCAGGATCCCCACAATGTTCTCCTTGTCGCCGCAATCTTGCTCACGGCTGCCAGTGTTTCATTTATTCGGGTTGATGCTTCTATGGCGCATGCTGTTGATTATGGGAATACCCACAAAACGCGGCGTGGGTTTTCAAAATAAAGACCGGGGCAAAATGCGATCAATTTCGACACGTGCAACAAGGCATTTTCTACATTTCTGATCAACCCAAAGTTTCCTCGGCTCCATGGTGTTTCCCCAGTCACCCCACGCCTCCGTCCCTTTTGTTTTCTTCTCGCTATTTCCTTCGGCAACTTGTCATGGTTAAGGATTCTCTCCATCTTAATGGTGTCCAAGAGACTGGCACGCCCAGTCACCTCTTTTATGTAGAACAAGGCAAAAGCCTCACCGCGACATTTTAGCTTGTTCCCACGAACTTTTCCCCTAGCTAGCTTCTAGCTTTTTGATGGATATAAGCCCAAGAAAGACTTATGGAATGAGATTCAGGCTTGCTTCTACAAGAGTTCGAGTGACCACCCGGCGATGATTGCGCCTTCCCATCTGTCTTTGATGATGCCCATGTTCTAGACTACTCGTCCATCGGATACCGCCCCCGTCGCAACTCCCCCTTGTCGGCACACAGCATCGGGCCTACGGTCAACTCCCGACTCATCGACTCCAACTGATTCAAAGAGTGTCACCGAAAAGACGTCCGACGATGGCTGGCCCTTTGCAAGCTGTACAACCATCACTCAATCACAATCCACGGCCGGCTTGGCAGTGTAAGAGGACTGAAGACCCTGGAGCATGGGTAAAGACTTCCTTTTCCGCATCAGGCACCCACGGCATTGGACGAGATAAACACGAGCGCCCGGCATGCTGCCACCACGCCACCACGTGCGCGACTGCCGCCGCCGCCCCCCGGATTGCTCGTGATTACCCGGTACAACGAACAGGTGCCAAGCTACCGACGACCACCAGCGAAGGGCGCTTGATCAACATTTTGCTTCAAATGCCGGCGGAACTGACTAGTGGTGACGACTCTACCAAAATGTCAGTGATCGTCAGAAAGACAAGAAGAAGAGCTCCTCCGTTCGTGATTCCGCCCTCCCCCCCGGCGGCCTCGAGGCCGCGGATCGAGGACGTGTCGGAGTGCTTGCTTGGTTTTGACTGCTGTCTGTCGGCCAATGAGTGCGGCGTGCGTCGAGTGTTGTTGTTGTTGTAGACTTGGCAACGTATGTAGCACGTTTCTTTGCCCCGGCCGTGTCTCTCGTACGCACTGGCACACCTGATGGGACACCTAGATGGTGGGGATGATCACCTCATGCAGGGTCTTTTGTTTGTGGCAGACGTCGTCAGCGAGTCTATCCGCCGCCGCTGCCCCATGGGCCCGTGGCGTCTCGCATTCATCAGTGCAGCGAGCAACAACACGGAAGACTTGAAAAACTACTTCACCGAGGAATCGGCGGAAGGATTGTGCTTGCTTTGCTATCAGATCTTTCCGCACCCAACGTATCGCGGCTTCATTCAGTCTCCGCATCGCCAAAGAAAAGACAACAACAAGAGATAGACGCGTGCCGCGCCATGCGCGATGAGCTTAGCATGGCCTCGCGACAATTCCCACAAACCCCACCCCACCCCCCCCCCCCCCCCCCCCCCCCCCCCATACCGTTGCCACGCGGGGGCCGGCGCCGACCATCTGGGTAGCCGCTGCGTGCGGCCTGCCGTTTTGGGACAGCATGCAGTTTCGCAGTGCCAAAAGTTCGATGTGCTTCGGGAACGGAAGTTGGGGTAGTGACGGGTGTGCGTGGAGGGATAGCGTGGTAGATTTTTTTTCGTTTTTGGATTTTTTTTTTTCGTTTGGGTTGAGGTGTCCATGTGGCTTGCTACATTATGCACGGAGTGACAGCGGTCAGGGTTTGGTTGGGTGCAGTTAGATGTGGCAAGGACGGTAATGATGCGCGTGCGAAGGCATGGTGACAGGCTTTACAGGAGGGAAGGTTTTTGGGTTGTTGGGGACGACGGGATCGTGTCTGGTTGGGAGAGTCTTCTCGTCTCGTGGGCAGTGTGCAGTTCTCACGGAGCCGATGAGACAGATGTTTGGACATGTTGGCATGTGCAAGTGATGGGATTGCGAAGGCCATTCGCAACTTCTGCTCATTTCAACATCGCTTCCAAGCGTTACTGTATCAAAACTTGACACTGTGGGCTCTGAAGAAACAACAGACCGTCTCGAGCACGTTTGGTCCCATGCGCATTACCAATCTCCTCGGCTGATCTAACCAATCCCCAGGATCCGTCTCGTCAGGTCTTTCAGCCTCTGCCCGTGATACTTTCGGTCGAGAAAGCACCATGACCAAAAAAAGAAAAAAGACCCGTCGTCGACAGCTAGTAGGTGCCGCGGCTTTAGCGCGAGCCCAACACCAAAGTCAAGACGTAGAGGCGAAAAGTCAAGAGTCGAGAGCAACCACCCGCACGATTGAGCAGCCATCCACAGCAGTGATTGCATCAATCCAGGACCCCCGCCGCAACCCGGTCCGGGAAGCCCACCGCCCGCCGCGTGCCTACAGGCATGCCACGCGGCGATCGGCTTTTGCTTCCCTGTTCTCCCATGGCTGGGCTGGGCTGGGCTGGCTTTTGCTTTTGCTCCTCCCCGACCACCGCAACCACGACAACCCAGCTACGTCGGCTCCACCATCAGCCCTCTTGGCCCGCATGCAGGCATTCACACACGACACCGCACGCCCATTCCATGCATGTCGTCGTTCTGAATATGCACATGCATCTGCCCTTCCTTCCCGCTTACCCGACCGACAGACCGACCGCTGAGCTAGCTTCGAGTGCCCGCCCGCCTCGCGTTTTCGCTCGACGCGAACGCCGTGAGGCTGCTTGAGCTGGACTCTGCTGGGATGGGGCTAAACCAGGCCTGGCAAGGCGTCGTGGAAATAAACCATCGGCCTTCCAGAGATGGCAAAGCAGTTGCCGATGCACGTGGATGGGACTGTTTACAGCCATGTTCAGCGTTGGGCCACGCCTGTTCTGCCCCCTTACCTCTACTGCGTGTAGGTACTCTGACTTTTTGCTGTCGTGGCCGAGGCTTAGACGCAGTAGTCCTTTACATGAGAAAAAATTTCAACCAGGAAAGAGTCGTGTGTGTCTGCGACCAAAAACAGACCGAAACCCACCATGGCGGGGACCAGACGCATTCGGCACACGAACCGGCCAGCCAACCACCGGTTGACTAGGGACGGCCACGGCCACGGCCAGGGCCTCGCTCCCTTCACCTCGAATCCCCTGCCACCACGCGCGGGCAGCGGAAGCGCGCGCGCCGCAGACATGCTGGTCGCGGACGCCTGAAAAGCGAGAAAGTCGGCAGAGAGAAAAGCCACGCTGCTGCCACGCGAGTGGCGAATGGCTGCCTGACTCGCTGGCCGAAGAGGGCGCTGCGGCGCGGCGGTGCACTAGTATTGCGGCTGGAAGCTGCTGCTGGAGACGTGATGGAGGCTTGCTTGGGGTGCTTGCTTGTTTGCACGACGAAGCTGGGGGCCGCGCTGCATGTCGCATCTGGGGGCGGAGAGCCAGCGGCGAGGCGACGGGTTCGGACTGTGGACGGCGGCGTAGCGGGCAACTGGCAG
Source organism: Phyllosticta capitalensis (assembly GCF_038381095.1). Classification (NCBI taxonomy): domain Eukaryota; kingdom Fungi; phylum Ascomycota; class Dothideomycetes; order Botryosphaeriales; family Phyllostictaceae; genus Phyllosticta; species Phyllosticta capitalensis. Next base: position 2,075,329 of record NW_027117440.1, read on the forward strand.
CTGGCAGCTGGTCTTTGGGTTGGTGTAACTTTTGGATTTTGTTTGTTCCTGCGCAGAGATGGTGTAGATCACTCTAGATTTGCCTGTGGCGATGATTGGGACTCGACATGAGCTAGCCTTCAGCTTCAGTTCCAATTGTTTAGCTTGCGCTCCTCGTAGCTGCGGTGAACACACCGCGATACAGTAGGTCTGCTGCTATAGTAGAAGCTGTTGTGCAGGATTGATGGTCATGCACCGACTACCTGCAGATGCTGCTGCTGAGTAAAAACTCAGACTGAGTCGGACACGACCAGGGTATGATGCTGTAAGGTGCTCGAACGCCGTCTACTTCTACCTCCGCTCGCCTATTCCCGTTCGGCTGGACTTGCAAGAGTCGTAGCTACCAGGAAACCTTGGCGGCCATCTAGACTGTTGGTGAGTACGAGATGACACCGCACAAATTGCCCAACGTTTTCCAATTCCACGGAGGTTCACCATCCGGTCTGCGATATCCGCTTTTGTTGCGGAGTGCTTTGCGAAGCTCAACGCGCTGCATCTACTTTGCCACCTGGCGCCTTTACGATGCTGGAGACAGACATGATGGTGTCTCTCCATCGGGGAGAAGATGACTATACAGCATACGCAGGCCAAAGCCGGTGGCGCTGATGTCACACAGAGAAGCGCAGGAAATACGGTCCCGCGCGCAGACCGCCATTTGAGCGGCTGTTTCAAACAATGCACATCTCGCAGAGCCGTCCGTCGTGCGACTCTCAAGAGGGACAAGAAGCAATGCGGCTCCGCAGTTCACCACCACCACCACATGGTCGTTTGGCGATCCGCCACGCTTCTCGACCCACCTTCCCGATCCAAAACACGCGGACGGACGGACGGACGGACGGGTGGACGGACCGGGCGAACACAGACGACAAACACTGACGAGCTCGACCGATGCTCGACTGCTCCGGGCGAATGAAAACGTGTCTATCGAGTAACGAACACGATGCCGACGCCGGCATTGGGGTTCTGCGAGCGGTCGGCTCCACATCCCTCAAGTGCCGTATCCACCTTCTGACGCTGTTGCTGGACCGTGACTGTGGCCGTGACCATGGCTGGTGCTCTCTGCATGTGCGTATTTTTTTTTTTTTCCAGTTTGAGCCGTGACCGACTGCTTATTGCTGCTTGTTTGATAAGGATGATACGACATGCTCAATATTACGAAAGGGCAGGAAAGAGTGGTGCGTCTACAAACTACACTCGAGATATTGAGATCTGCTGGAGGTGGTTCTCATTCTACGACATTCCACTGATCTTCTAGAGTACCCCTTGCCCTGAATCTCTTCAAAGGCCATGTAATTGTCAGCGGTAGGAGATAGTGTCGAAGAAACCAACCGAGGCGGAAGGCCGAATGCGGCGGAGCCAATCAAAAGCGGGCAGGCGACCGGGGTAGCTGGGAGCTGCCCCTCCAACCTCCATCAGCCTCGGCCTCTCACTTCCTCCCTCTTTCCTTTCCCTCTCTCCTCTTCACAATGCCCGTCGAGGAACTCAGTCTTGACCAGTACGGCATCACTGCCCAAGAGCTCACCGCTCTGTCCGAGAAATGCCTTGAAGCGCGCGAGCGGGCATACTGTACGTGAGATCTGCGTTCTTCCCCTCTCCCTGCCATCATGCACATCACTGCTTCACCTAGTCCTGATTCTGCTGCTTGTGTGACGTTGCTGCGTACCCATGCGCGTTGCTTCTCCTTGAGCGCACCATCATCGCCTTGCTTGTGCTGTTGCGAAGGCCTCGGAAAAGTCGCTTCATGCCAGCCAGCGCCGTCAGCGCGCTCAACTTCATCCCACTTTCCCGAAAGAGCAATGACGCACCGCTGCCACCTTCAAGTCGGCTCTCTCAAACACATGTAGAACTAACCCTTCCAAGGCCCCTACTCCCAATTCCGCGTCGGCGCCGCCCTGCTCCTCCGCCCGCGAGCCGATTCGACCTCCAGCGCGCTCAACATCGTGATCGGCGCAAACGTCGAAAACGCCTCCTACCCCGTCGGAACATGCGCCGAGCGCGTCGCCGTCGGCACTGCCGTTGTTCAGGGCTACAAGCACGGCGACATTCGCGCCGTGGGCGTGGCGACGGACATTGAGGGATACTGCAGCCCTTGCGGCATGTGCAGGCAGTTCTTGAGGGAGTTCTTGGATGTGAGTTGGTCTTTTCCTGAGAGAGATGGCGGGAAGTAGATGTCTGAGGCGAGACTGACTTGCTGGTCGTATAGCTTGATACCCCAATCTTCATGCACAACAAGGACGGAAACTTTCAGGTCAAGACCATGGGTGAGCTGCTGCCCATGTCATTCGGACCGGATGTCCTGCCACCGCCAGAAGAATTGCTCGCGTCGAGAGCAAGCAAGGCGCCAGGGTCCGCATGAGGGCTTGGATATCTTGGGTTTAGAAACCTGTTGTGCATGAGGTGTCGTGGAGTGCTGCTGTGGAGTGGAGTGTTGTGTGCTAGGAGTTGGTGTGCGGTTGGAGCATTGAGGCTGATGATTCATGGCAGCTTTGATTGTTACTTTATCAAACAACCTCATACTACTTATTCACTTAGATATGTACAAGGTGCTTTCTGGTGCCCCAGACTATCGCCTTCATGAAAGCCTTATCCTGCTCAGCGAAACAAGTTCATGAATTCATCCTATCTCAGCTGCTTGGACCCGCGATAGTACCTGAAGCTGATCGGAGTGATCTGGAAGCTCCGGTTGGGGGTTGGGGAGAAGGCGAAAGATGTCGAGGAGAGCGAGAATACGGAGTCCTGGCGGAAGGCTCATTAACCAAAACAAGGACCGGGTTCGCGGTGGAAGTTCTGCCCTGTCTCTCACGGAGTCTCCGTTTTGCTTCCCTTTGCATGAATCGACGCCACGCGTCGTCTGGGATCCTCCATAGTGGTGACTCGGAAAGTAACAGTCTGGTGTGGTCTGCAGGCCGTTTTTCTACCGTGACTTGGAGACGGAAATGACGCTTGCCTATAAGTATTTCTCTCCATTTTGGAGCACGAGCTGACTACTGACAGGCCTCGCATGATTGGATTTCTGGTGGAGTGAGACTGCAGTGCTAAGAATCGAGGTCGACGGCCATGACGTGGAAGGTCCTGAACACTCGATCGTGTCCGTCTCCAGACATTTGCGGGTGAAGTACGCGAAAGTTGCGCACGTCTCCGAATCCGCCAGCATCTTTGCCCAGTAGCTTTCGTGTTCGCATTTGATTCTCAGGCAGCGAGTCTCCTCTGGCATGATGCAGGCGATTGCCAAGCAGTCTTCGCTGTCGATGCCAGTAGACTTGAGCAAATCGACGATTCCTCTCGCGGCGCCCAGAAGGAAGTCTCGATGCTCCTTTTTGGTTTTCCGCAGCCAATCTTTCAAGTTGATGGTGTTTTCTTCGTCTCGGAACGCGCCTATGATCTCTTCCTTTTCTGCCTCAAACCATGGATCTGGAATTTCAAGTCCTCTTGCCACGTAATTTGGCAGCATGTCCGCAATCACCTCTCGCATCCGCACTCTTCTGGCAACACCGGTACAAATGCTGATCTGAAGACCCCAAAACGATTCCAAGAAGCCAATGTCCAGTTTTTCTTTGGAGAGTTGTTCTTCTTTGATGGTTCGTGTCGGGACCTTGCCGAGGGTCCTTCCGTACTGAAGTGCCACGTACGGAACAGAGAACTGGAAAGTAAACTGGTGTTGTATGACTTCCCAGTGGCCTGCATGAGTACCCAACTGATCCAGAATGCTTTCATATTGGTCGAAGAAGTCTTCTTCATTCTTGTGACAGGACGTTCTGATGACTGTCAGTGATCCAGGAGGCGCTCCAACCGTAACTCGTCCAGACTTCTTGAATGGATGGTCGGAAAGCTGAAGGAATGTGGTCGGGAACCAATGGCAAATGGTTGGGTCCTCTTTTGACGTCATGATAGTGCCACCCTTGATGCGTATCCCAAGAAGGTCCTCCGTGTCCTCTTTGCCTGGTACGGTCAAAAAGCAGCCGGGGCCCCAGGTGTCGAGAATGTCTTCCGGAGTTCCCGAGACATTAAGCCTGGACTCTGGAGCTTGCACACTCATAGGTCGAAAAACGAGAACGTCACCTCGAAGCATGTCATTCATGCAGGTCAAAGTGATCGGCTCTGCGATAATTCCAGGATCCCCTCCAGGCTCTCTTGCTCCAAACAGCAAGACTTTTCGGATATCTCTGTCCAAAAAGAAGGGCTCAAGAGGAGTCATATGAGCTTGCATGTAGGACAGAAATCCAACTGAAAGCAATTGGATAATCAGAGAACACAACTCGATGTCTTCAATTTGCTGCGAGCCTCCTGTCCACTCCGGTGTTTGTCGTAAGGCTTCCAACATCCGAGAAAGTGGTTTATCTAGGTCAGTCAAAAGGTTAAGAGCCTTTGGTGGATTTGGTGATTCAAAAGAGTCGATCATCTCTGATGTAATGCTGTACATGGACACCAAATATGAGAATGGTATGCGGACCATCTCAACTTGTGATCCTTCCGGGAGGACTAGTAAGGTGAAACTGTCACAACAAAGGCGGGAATCCTGGAGAAGGCTGGCGGCACAGCACAGATTGTGTATGACCTGTTGCAAATTTTGCAAGATCTGTAGCCTTCGGTCGTTGTGCGTGTTGTAAGATATGCTTGCTTCTTGTTTGTCAAAATCAAAGGATGCTCGGCCAGTCCATTGGAAAAGGTTGCGCGTTGATGGGGAGATACCTCCAAGGCCACAAAGACCTTCAAAGACGTTCTTGACGTCAATATATCCGCTGCTTGACGTGAGACTGGAAGTTCTTGATAGATTTTCGGTTTCTCTTGGCAAAGGAGAATCGTCCAAATCATCTTCAACAAGGTTCGTATGCGGACAGGATCTGACATGCCAATCCATGCGCGGACGGGCGTCTAGAATCTCTCGTTGCTCGAAAAATATCCAGGGTGAATCTTGAGCCCTTGATATAAGCAAGTCAACAACCTCATCCGACGAGCACCCAAAATCTAACAATTCTTGAACCCAGGCAAATTTTTCTTCGTCCAAAACCTCTGGGTGGTCCTGCATGAATTTTTTCACTCGACTTGGTTCGCCTGCTCGTAGTAGCCTTTGAAAATTTTCCTCGCAGGAAAATAAGACTGTCTTGTGGTGCTTAGGATCTCCAGAGGGTAGGCTGTCCGGAAAATCGAGCGGAAAAGTCATTGAATTACGCACAGAATGTGATTCAGACTTTGGTTCGCCTTGTCGAACTTGAGATGAAGATTCGGCTTCCTTCATTTTTCCACTCGGAACAGATGAGGCCTCTTTGCAAGCTTTCTCTGTTGTGACCGGTAGAACTTTTGCCCATTCCTCTTTTTCAGCAGCTTCCTTGATGACGAAATCGGCGTCCTCCTTAGCTGCTGCTCCTATGCCTTCTACAACTTCTTCGCGGAAAAGTTGCTCATCCTGAGAATGAATATTCCAACGTAGGTCATCGACGACGGCCTCGAGGGTGTTCAATCGTCTCCAGATGACTTCCACAGTTGCCTTGTCACTTCCGACATCTGCTCTTTCCCCATTGTTCGCAGCTTCAAGCAACTTCTCGGCCAATTCAGCTGCCTTTTGTTTCTCAGCTGCAGCCTTGGCAGCATTGGCGGCGGATTCTGCTTTTTCCGCGGCGAGCTGGGTCTGTAAGGCCTTTTCACGGGCAATCTGTTCATCACGCGATGCGATGATGAGCTCATGAATTTTAAGAAGTCGATCTTCTCCAGACCTTCTCGTTTCCTCTTCAGCCGCTCTTTTGGCCTCTTCAGCCTCTTTTTGCCGTTTGGCCTCATTTCTTTCGGCCTTCAATCTCAATCTCTGCGCAACCTCGAACTCCACTGGTGAAGGATCAGAGGCTGTCTCAACGGGTTTGCTACTACTGGGAAGAGGCCCGCCTTGGGCGGCCCTCCTTCTTTCCTCCTCTTTCCTTCTCTTTTCCTCAGCATCCCTCTCACTTTGTTCTTCTCGAGACTGCACAAGAAGACCCACTTTTGTCGTCATTAGAGAGGCGATATCATTACCGGCGACGTTATACCCCGGCGGAGGTGGAAGGTCCGCAGAATCTTTGGTGTTAGAAGAGTCGCCTAGCTTTCCGGTTTGGGGATCGGTATGCTGAGGTATCGCATTGGACAGCAATGGTAGCGAATAATTGACAGCCTTCGAATGTCCCAGTCGTTCATCACAAGATGTGCGTTTCCAATCGCGTTGAAGCAGTGAAAGCTCGAGTCCAATTATTTGAGCAACTGTGCGAACAGGTTTGTCGTGGGGTATATCAAAAGTCCGACTGTAGTCCAGTATACCGGTCAGGGGCATCTGCGTCACTGATTTTGAAGACAACATCTCTGCCCTGAGTGGCTGAAATGGGTGTTTTCCAGTAGACGGTGGCACCGGAGCTTGAGCATCATACACAAGAGCAAGCGGGGGCGGAAGCGCTTCAAATTTTTGGAAATAATCCGCTGCATCTTGGTAGACAATGTGCAAGAGAGCACTAGAGAAGCAAAATATCAATATGATCGTCTCAATGCAGTAGATACCTCGAAGCATAATCAGCCACTTACATGCATTTTGATGAGTCGTCTCTGCGCTCTATGACGACCCCAAATTTGAAATTGGCATCGGTGCTCTCTCCCTGGGAAAAGTAATTTCGGGGGTTGGAGCAATCAAACTCGAGTATCTATCCATTTTCGGATCAGAGCAGCCTTTAGAATGGAACTTGGTTCATAACTTCCCGACAGAGAAAACATCCGCTGCGAATTCTGGAGGTACGACTGAAAAGCCTTCGACCTATCACTCATTTGTCATTTCACATAGACTGTGATTTTGCTCTCACCTTGCCAAGCCACTTTTCCCTGTCTTGTTCCCTTGTTTCTATTTTGAAGCCCTCGATCCTCATGTGGAGACTCCTGGTCTTCTACACGAGTATCCTGGACCTCTGAGTGATGAGACACTGGTTCCACTGACATCAAATTGGTCGTCGGCAATTCTATCGGTTGCGGACAATTTTGTCTTTCCAATTCACGGGCGAGCTTGTCGTCAATGTCAAGGTCGATTTCTCCTTCCCTTTCTCCTTTCCGTCTTCTGAAGGTCTTGGAGGTCTTCGAAACGGCACGCCGATAGTAATCCGACCTGTTTGACGTGAGCAAAACACCAAAATGATGTCGGGACACTTGATCATGGGGAAACATACAGCCCTGATCTGGATCGGTAACGAAGAGCGTGCAAAGGCTCCATCCTGGTGGACCGACTGGGGGTGATGAGGCTGAGCCAAGTTTGAGTGGTTCCGCAAATATCCCCTAGAAATCAACGTCGGGTGCCCTACAGTCAATAACGAAGTTCACTGCATTGATATCATATTGCAAAAGTGATAGTCGCGGAGACAGAGACGTGCCGGCGCGTATATTCAAGCAGCTGCGAGGGTATATGTGTTCAGCCGAGAGTGGGGGCTTATGTACAGTAATGCTGCATTGCATCATGCAGTCAGACCACCAGACAACCAACTATGAAAGGTGATCTATACTTACCAATAAAGCATTGACGAAAACGTTGTTCGGAGAATCTACCATCTGTTTTTGCTACTCCTGGCGAAGGAACTGCTTAAATAGACATTGATTTTGGTATTTTATTCCAGGGTCTCGAAGGTAAGGCTGAAAGACTCATTGAGCCATCTTTGGGGGCGATTCTATGATCCTTGTCTGTAAGCATAATCTAGATTTGAGAGTTGCAGCCTGGTCCTTCTCACCTTAAGCTCTATCTCTCCGCTTTCTTGAAAAATAAGAGAGCGAGGCCTTGCGTCAGCCTCAACTGATCTTTGCCCGAGACTTCCTTCAGCCTTGTCGTCAAAGCCCTCACGCAATCCCTCTCCGTCTCCGCATCCTCAGGATGCGCCTCGCGCCACCTAGTCGCCGGCGCCGCCGTTGACAGCAAATCGTACAGCCTCTCCAATGGCACGACTTCGCTGCCACCAAAAAAGTCCTTGCCATCAGGACCGTCCAAGCTGTAATCGTTCCACTTGTACCTCTCAAACTTTGCCTCAGCAAAGGCCGTCTGCGCCGCATCCGTCTGCCAGGGCAGCTCTAGATCGGCAAAAAAGCGACGCAGCACCCAATTTCCAGGCATCATGTGCGGGCCAATGACATTCTTCTCGTAGTCATCCAAGATCTGCTGAACAGCCTCACGCGCCGGATTCTCAGGGTGGCTGTACATGCGCGTCTTCGCGAACAGCGCGACGCTGCCGCCCGGCTTGACCAGCGCTGCGGCCTCGCGCCAGAAAGGACCCATATCGAACCAGTGGGCGGCCGTAGCCGCACTGAGCAGGTCGACCGATGCATCAGGGAGCCCAGACGCCTGCCGAAGCTCCTCTGCTGAACTGACGCGCCAGGTGATGGCGCCTCCGGAGCGCGTTGAGCCGCCGAGTTGTGCAGCTGTGGCAATCATCTCGTGCCCCGGGTCACAGCCTGTTGCGGCGTCGAAGTGTGGCGCAAGGTCGCGGATCGCATTGCCTGGCCCACAGCCGACATCAAGGAGTTGGTTGAATTGACCACCTGTCTCTGCATGCCGACGAAGGATGAAGTCGTAGAGCTCCTTGGGATAGGCTCCGCGGTTTTGGGCATATGTTGCAGCTTGCGAAGACGTGTAGACGCGGAAAGTAGGATCTTTTTGGGGCGCCGTCGCGCTCGTGGTCGGGATTGTTTTGGCGGTAGCCATTCTTTGGCTCTTTTCTTCCCACCTCTTGAACGAGTAGCTGGTTGACGAAGAAGACGGGAACCTGTTATCTCCGACTGCCACCCTATGTCAAGCCCAACGCCAATGATCCCGGACGATGTAGTGATTGCTGATTTGTGGATGTCAATTGAATTGAAGTTAGACAGTTGAAGTCGAGAGTTGAAATCACAGAATCCATCTAAACACCTGTCGATATCAGTAAGCTACGGTCTACCGGTGTACTGCTCGGATATCCGGCATCGGATGTCGTCATCGGGATTCCGCGTCGTGATTGGTCAAGACGCACAGCGTGACGGCCCACTAGCATGGCCTCATTGTGCAATCACGCTATCCTTTGTGGAAAGTGGGATTCAGGAGAATATGTATATTAAAGTTTGTACAGTAGGAGAAGAGGCCAGCCATTGTCTGGCGGCAAAGTCGTCGTTGGAACAGTCTAAAACGGAATGCCGTTGGTCAACAGCTGGAAGCGGTCATACTGGCCGGTACTCAAGCTGTTGTAACTCTTCCTGATCAAGAAGCGCATAAAGTCGGCCGCCTCCCTCTCCGTCTTATCCAAGACGAACCTCTCACGGAAGTGCTGCACCGTCTCCGGCTTGAAGCAGGGCAAGCCCGAGTCCAGCATGGCGATGACAATGTGCGCCAGGTGTTCGCAGTGCTGTCGGGCAGCCAAAAAGGCCTTGATGCAGAGCTCCTCGAACCACCGGTACGGCTGCGAGTCTGTGGAGCCACCCATGACCGCAACCATTTCTTGTGTCAGCTTGAACGGAGCACGCTCAAACTTGATGCCACCAGGGGCAATGTCGAAGCAGAAACCAAAGTCGATGTGCAGAATATGACCTGCGTCATCAATCATAATGTTTCCGTTGTGACGATCCTTGAATTGAAGGAGGTAGGAGATGATGCTGTAGGCTGCCATACTCTTGACAAAGTTGTTGCGGGCTTCCTGGAATCTAATGGAATCCTCGCCGCCGTACTTGGAGACAAAGTAGTCGTAGAGACCATTCACGGCTTCACGACCAAGCATGTCGCGGGATATCGAGTTTGGCAAGACGTCGATGACACCACAGCCTGGTGCGGTCGCAGTGACTCGGTACGGGTAGACAAAGACATCCAAACCGACGTCATTAAAGATGCCACGGAAGGCAGCAATCATCTGCAGAGCCAAAACATCCTGGCGGCAGTCGTCTCCGACCTTGAAGATGGCTGATTGCCAGACTTCGTACGAGTTGTCTGTACCCTCAGTAGCTTCTTCCAAACGATCATCGTTGGAGTCATCATTCTTCTCCTTGCGAATGCGGAAAGTGGCCATGTAAGGAGCTTTGGCGTGACTCTGAAGAGGCTTTCCAGACTTTCGGTCGATGCCAACAACCACACCATCTGGGTTACTTGGGAGATAGACGCCAACTTCGACCTTGATCTGGCGGAGCTCCTCCTCAATCTTCTGCTTCTTCTCTGGCTTGGACTTTTTAATGAAAGGCTTGAGCTTGCCTGAGATACCAGTGACTTCGTTGAAGAAGGAGAATTCTCGGTCGTAGAATTCGCGGTCTTTGGGGCTGAAGCTGTTCTCGAGACTCGCCATGACCTTGTCAAGAGTTGGCTTGACCGAATCAGGCTGCAACAGTCAGCATGTGAGTTTTTCCATTTGGCTTCAAAACTTACAATGGTTGCGTCTTCATCCTTGTAGGCGTTGGCTTTCATGTTCCAGATAATCTGATGAGCGAACAATTGAGAGAATTTGGCAGTCTCAATAATGTAGCGCTCCACATATCCAAGCACATCGTACCTGAGAGTCTGAACAATCTGAGGGACGTAGAAAAACGTCACGTCCACAGGATGGCATTCAAGAGCTCTCATGGCGTACTGAATGATGAAGGGGTGGTTGCCATATGCAGGCAGGAAGTAGGTGACGGCTGTAATAGGATTCACTGGAGCCCAGTACATCAAGTACTTCAGCTGGAACGAAATGTCGTCTGGAAGAGCACGGCCGAGCATAATCTCAAGTGCAGCAGGTTCATCAAGCACCTTCTCAGGAAAGTTCAGGACCAGCCACCTGACTTCGTTTGCCAGCTTCTGCGAGTTGTACCTCGCAGCCAGCTGTACTGCAAGGTGGGGGTGCTCCGTCCAAGCCGTCTTCAGCAGCCCAGAAAGGACGGCGTCCGTAGGCGGCTTGCTGGACTGACCGGGCATTGTATGACTCCTCCGGTCGTTCTCGAGCGGGAACAACCACACCATTAGGCGGTAGTGCTCACTTGCGAGCAACAAGAGGAGCAACTCTTGCTTGGCGTGGAGGCTCTTCCTAGATCCGTTGTTGTTCAAGCCGACAGCCGCAACATTCTGCAGAGCGTTGTGGATGTCAATCAGAACCTGACCCTCAGCCTTAATTTGCAAGCGATTGCCTCCGAAGGACCATCGCGGCCTCTGCTTGAACCATGCCAATGCCGCAGAAAGGATGCGGTCTTTCAGCCGCCACTGAGCAGCTATGCTCATTCCAGTGCTGAACTGGAGGATCCTGAGACCGAGCAGCACAACGTGGAGATGAGCCTCGCGAGTCAACGGGTGATTGGTAGTGTGGCCCATTGCAGATAGGATGATGTGAATCAGGCGGTGGTAGACCCTTTCGACGTGGGGGCTTCCTAGGCGGGAAGCACTGAAGTGGCTTTCGAGGAATTGCAACAGGCGGAAATGAGGAGCAATCAGATTGTAGGCGTGCTGTTGCTTCCTCATGTTTGCTGCACGATCAGACGGCGCAAATTCCTGCTTGAGGTAAAAGGGGTCTGCATGGTGGAATTGCTCATTGAATAGACCGAGTCTCCTGCGGACTGTTTTCTCAAAGTTTTCCGCAATCTCGACGAGGAGGCGAGACTCCATTCGTGGGTTCTCCTTGATGATGCTCATCCACAGCGAGATACCGAGCTTGATGGATTGCTTGTTGAATACTGCGAATGGCACACCGATGACGTGGTGCACAACAGCGCACTCGTCCCTTGGACTGCGACAGAGCAATGCCGCAGCTCTTCTGAGAACGTCGCGCAGTTCCACAATAGAGACGTGTTTGTTGCCCAGAGTTCGTTGCTCCAAGTCAGCCAGAACCACGCGGGCTGCTTCCATGCTGTCGTGATGCATGACGGCCTTGCGCATCAAGGGATCCGCAGAGTTGCCGAACCGAAGCCAAGCATCGTTGTGATCCGGAATTGTCTCAACGTACCGGTACTCCTGTCTATTTGTGTACTGAGCAATAAAGTCCGAGGCAGTGTTTATGTTGAGTTCCCTTTCGCGATCAATAGCTCCAAGACGCTGGTCGGTGGACGGAATGACGGAGCCCATTTCCAAAGCAAACGATCGCCCAAGGGATACATGCCCATAGGCTCCATCGTCGTCGTAGTCCGACAGGTACGTTTGAAGTAGACCCTTGATGTCTAGCGGCGCGATGTCCATGACGCTGAGTACCCAAACGCGGGCTCTGTTCTGGAGTTGTATCAACGTATTACGGCGGAAGCTGAAATTGTCCGAAAGCTCGATTGAAATGTTTTCCACGGGAGACTTGAACGTCGAGGTCCATTCGTACTCGTCGATCTCGCGCTCCAGACAACTGGCCCACATCATGGTGAGAAGCTCCAACAGAGCAAAGAGAGATGTCCTTTGACAGAGCGCTGAGGGAATCTGCTGAATGATGATGTCGGCGCAGTGGATTGCAACCTTTTGCGCCTGCAGAATTCTGTGGCAGCAGCCAGTGAAGACCACTGCCAACTGCTGCGCAACGTACGGAGCTGAGAAGGCCTGGAATGCTCCAGAGAGAGTTTTGGTCAGATACGATCGAACACCGGCCTCCGCAATGGCAACCATGCAGTTGCCAATCTCCTTGCCACGAAGTCTGGGGTCGATGAAGTAGTTGAGGATCTTTGTGCAGTCGCCAGAGCTTGCGCGAAGTCCCTCGACCAGATGAACAGTGTTTAAAAACACGACCTCGGGGTAGCTCAAAGATTTGATGTCGGCCTCGCAAGAAGGCAAGAGCTCCATAAGGCGACGCTTCTGTTCCACAATATGCTCTCCGCTCTTGCCACGACGCAAGACGGTATTGAGTTCCACGTCACTCTCAAGCTGATCAGTCCGGTTCTCGGTTATCAGAGTCGGGCTGTGCTGGGCCAAGATTCTAAGATCGTTGAGATATCTCTTGCCCAGTGGCGAAGTCAAGCTGAACCCGTGAACTGCAACATTGAACCAAGCATCGCGCTGTAGGCTGATGAAGGTCTCTTCTTCAATGTAGTCCTCTGCAGTGCTTGCATTTTCCGAAGTTAGTATCGCAAGAGGTGCCAACAACTGAGCTATCTCTTGTGCTGAGATTTCAGTATCGGCCAGGTGAGTGCCCTCAATCGGACCATGGGCGTCACCCTTGCTGACTATGTCCTCTAACATGCACTGGAGGTACACGTTGAATAGCGGCTGGCCGACCTTGAATTGCCTGGAAAGATGACATCTTCCTTTCATGACCTGCTCTGTTCAATAAGGCGCCCAAATAGAATGAGTTGGAACACTTACGGCATCTACAATGTGGTGGTTGTCAGTCTCGATGCCATCCCGAGCCAGCCTGGAGTACAGCTTCAAGAGAGATCGAAGTTCGGTTGCTCCGGCTTGAGCACCAAGCAAAGCGCCCTCTGTGATGATTTTCGCATCAACAGAAGCGCTAACTCGTCCAATTTTCTGAACAAGCATTGACAATGCGAGCTCAGAAATCTTTTGATCTTCGCAACGGGTAGCAACACCGACAATCGTTTGTATGACCGTGGCATACACATGGGTGGGTTCATCCACATCAGCCGGCGCCAGGGAGATGTGGCTACCACCAGTATGGGGCTCGGAAACATTGCCGTTCGTGCCACCTTTGCCAATGCTGTTCAGTTGTGAAGCACCCGGAGCTGCGCGGTCAATCTTGTTGCTTAGCACATTACCCAAACTGTAGAGGGTCGTGATCACGGCATCCTGTGGCAAAACCATCAACACACTTGCCAAACAGTCAGCAGCGACGGTAGAAACGCCCTCCTTGAGGCCTCCTTGGACAATCACTCGGGGCAACGACCGACAAAGGTGTGACGCAGTATCAGGAGATGCTTTCCCAAGAACAGACATGGCCTTCAGCACGGTCGACGCAAGGGCTTCGTCAGCGGCTAGGATGTCATCAGAAATGGTAGACTCAAGCCAGTCCAGTAACTTGTCCGGGTCGGCAAACTCGTCGTTGAGCACGGCGCAGCAGAGGTAAGTCGTGAGGGCATCCGCCATGACTGCATGGGCCAAATGCTGTTGCCAGACAGTCCCAACGCGTTTGACGTACTCGGAGTTGGCGTTTATACGTTCCAATTCATCCTCTGCGGTACCAGCAGCCAACGAAAGAAACGCATCCACTTGCTCGTCGATGTGCCCGTCGGCAATACCCTGAGTCTTTTGGAGACGGTCGAGTACTGAGTCGTCCGACTGGTCTCCAGCTGGAGCAGCGATTTGACCGGTGCAGGATGCGACCAGTTGCATAAAACAATGGTGCAAGAGCATTGCGCCGAGTGGGCGTCCCATAGCAGCATAGTGCTTGGTATAACGCCTCCACTCCCTGAGGTGTCGCTTGGCGTAGCTGCCATAGAGTGCACTGGACACAGACGCCTCGAGCGCAATCATGAGCTGTTCCGAAAGAGCATCTCTAATGGCCTCGATAAGTTCAACCATCTCAGCCGGATTCCAGACAGATGAGCGCTCCGACGCAGCGGTCAGGAAACCGACCATTGACATGGCCAGGGAAAGGATTCGGGCGAGTTGCGCATCGGCAGCATCGTCCACAGGTTCCTCGAGCTTCAACTGTTCTCCTGCCAATGCAGCTGCTGATTGGGTCCATTCTTTTACAAAATTATTGATTGTCGCGACAACAGCGCCTCGTAAGGTTGGGTGCCGCGTTCCTAGCGACAGGATCGCAAAGGTCAGGTTGCGGGTAAGGATCTCCCATGGCGATGGGTCAAGGTCCCGTAGAAAAGGAGAAGGCGCGATGGCCTGAGCAAAAGATTCGGGGAGATAGGGGGCGAGCTGGTTCAAAAGTTGCTCGGCGGTAGCACTGTCCGAGACCAAAGGAGCGGCTTTACACAAGGCGAGAAGGGTTTCGAGCTCTGGCAAGCTCTGCTGGTTGTGAGCGACTGGCGGGTATGTTGGTTCAGGGAATATATGTACCATGGGAACTTTGGACGCGCCATTAAAAGCTGGAGACTCGTCTTCGTGGATACCATTGGGCAAGGATGAAGCAGGACAAAGCTTGTATAGTCTTTTGAAGTCCGAGCTGCTCGATTCCACGTCGGGCGAGCTGGCGGAGAGAGAAGCCAGCTTCTCGAGGGCATTGCGGCGAATGCTACGAAACAGGAACATGTGTTAGTTGGGGAAAATTGGCGACAGTATTCGGTTGACTGACCCACGCATTATGGTATTCAAGGCCCTGTCAGCCCGATAGGAATGCGAACGAAGGACTAGAGGTGAGCAAGCTGTACCGAATATCTTGATCTGTGGTGTGGTGTAGAGCTGTTGGGGTAGGGAGTGCGCAAGCAACCAAGGCCGCGCCAAGATGACAGCGATGATCGTTTGCCCCGCGTCATCACAGGCGCCGCCAAAGACAATTTCGCGAGCTCCGCCGCTCTCCTCCGTTTACAGTACCGCACCTTTCTCTACCAGCACACCGGGCTGTACTCAACAGATCTCTCCCCACACTTTATTACTCGCTGGTCGCTCTTTGCTTTGGTCAAGAATCTGGCTAATTGGACCCCCGTCTCTTTGATCTCGCATCCACCCACCTTTGCTGCAAACGCGACTCATCGTACTCCAACCGCCGCTCAACACGCTCTCGCGTCGCCCTGAAAGAAACGGCACAACATGTCTTCTGGTACCGATGCCACTGCCACTTCCAACGCCGACTCGTCGAATCCCGCACGCAGGGGAAGAGGTCGAGGCCGAGCCCAAGGCGCCAACAGGAGCCCTGAGGATCCTGCCTCGGCTACAGGTGAGGGAAACAGGGGTCGCGGAGGGCGTCGAGGAGGACGTGGCCGCGGAAACAAAGGAGGGCAAACAGGCAGTACGCGAGAGAATGGCGCAGTCGACGATTCAGCAAACACTACCAGTCCCGGAGCGAATCGTGGAAATTTCGGCGCCCACTTGACGCAACAAACAAGCCCAAAGGATGGTGTTGGCAAGAAGGGCAAGCAACCTGCACAAGACGGCGAGGAAGATCAAGAGGGCGAGATATGTTTCATTTGCGCATCGCCTGTTGTCCACCAGTCAATTGCGCCCTGCAACCACCGGACTTGCCATATCTGCTCTCTTAGGCTGAGAGCTCTTTACAAGAATAAAGCCTGCGCTCACTGCCGTGTTAGTGCCCGAGATTTTCTCTTTGGCTGACAGATGGAAGCTAACAAGCTGCTAGACATCTGCCGATTTCGTCATCTTCACCGACGATGCAAACAAACGGTTTGAGGACTTTGCAAGAAGTGAGCTTACAAGCACCGACAACAACCTGGGAATCAAGTACGAGAGCGCCGAGATCTGCGAGGATACAGTCCTTTTACTGCGATACAACTGCCCCGACGAGTCCTGTGATGTTGCCTGTTTGGGGTGGCCTGACCTACATCGCCATGTGAAAAGCGTGCACCACAAGGTCATGTGTGATCTATGCACCAGGAACAAGAAAGTCTTTACCCACGAGCACGAGCTTTTCACCGTCAGTGAATTGCGCAAACACGAAAAGTTTGGAGACGACAATCCAGGTGCTGTCGACCAGAGCGGCTTCAAGGGACACCCAGAGTGCGGCTTTTGTCGACAAAGGTTTTACGGCGACGACGAGCTATACATGCACTGCCGCGACAAACACGAAAGGTGCCACATCTGCGATCGACGGAACGGAGGAAACCAACCACAGTACTACGTGGACTACAACGCTCTGGAAGTTCATTTCAAGAAGGACCACTTCATGTGCCCAGACACCGAGTGCCTTGAGAAGAAATTTGTGGTGTTTGAGTCAGAGATGGATCTGAAGGCTCACCAGCTCGAGGCGCATCCCAACGGCTTGTCCAAGGATGCTCGTAGAGATGCTCGCAGGGTCGACATGTCCGGGTTCAATTACCGCGCGCCCCACGAAGATCGAGGTGGTAGACAAGGTCGTGGTCGGGGACGCGGACGCGATCCGAATGCTGAGCCTCTGCCCCAGTCTTCCGCACAACCACTCCGTCGGGACGAGCTCGCGTATCAGCGGCAAATGGCCATTCAGAGCGCGCAATCGGTAACATCCAGGACCTTTGGTGGTCAGCTCACATCGACGCCGACAGAGGCCTTTGCAGCTAGGCCCCCGCCCCGGGCCCAGGAGCCACCCACGGTGACAGCTCCCCGACCAGCAGCAGAGGACGCCTTTCCATCCCTGTCATCCTTGTCCCTCCGAGGCGGATCAGTCCCAGATCCCGCCAGGACGGCATCCCCAGCAACAGAGACACCGCAGGAACAAGCTCGCAGACTCAGGCACAATGCCGTCACGGAGAGGGCATCCAATCTGCTCCGCAACGACCAGACCAAGGTGGCCGAATTCCGCAACAATGTGTCGCTCTACAAGAACGGGTCGATGACGGCGGCGCAGCTGATTGAAGGATTCTTTTCTCTTTTCGATACGAGCTCGGCCGAGCTGGGCAAGCTGGTCAAGGAGCTCGCAGAGATTTTCGAGATTCCGAGCAAGCGGGAAGGGCTGCTCAAGGCCTGGAACAACTGGAAGGCGATCAACGAGGACTACCCATCCCTGCCTAGCGCGAGCGGGAGCGGGAGCGCGGCTTCAGCCGCTGGGGCGGGAGGGTCGAGGGTCCTGAAGCTCAAGAGCTCCACGGCGCAATCGTCGCGTTCTGCTGTCAGCCAAAAGGGCAGCTGGGGCACGGCGGGTCGAAGTTCGGGCCAAAGCTCAAACACGTCAAGCCTGTTCCCGCCGCTGTCAAGCAACGGGGCGGCGTCGTCGAGTCGGGCCGGCCAAGCGTCAACGAGTGGTTGGGGGGGTTCGGCGGCATCATCGAGCAGGCCGTCGCCCGCGCCGTCACGTACACAGTCGGAAGTCAATGTCAAAAAGACGTCGGAGGACGCGTTTCCGGCGCTGCCGGCGGCAAAGAAGCCGACGTCGACAGTCTTCACGCCTGGTTACAATGGCAGAGCAGTTCGCAACGTCAACGGGACGGGGCCTGCAGTCAACGCTTGGGGCGTGGGAGGGTCGAGGAGCGAGGCAGCGGGAGCGGGAGCGGCGGCCGACGACGAGGAAACGTTCCCCGGATCCAAGAAGAAGGGTAACCGAAACAAGAAGCAGACGCTGTTTCACTTTGGTTGAAGGCTGCGACAGGGACCACATGGACGACGAGAGGGGGTTGCTCCGAACGTGGCAATTGCTGCATGTGGCACTCTTGAATTTTCCTTTTTCAGTCTGCAGAGGACGGAGTTTTGAGGGATTTTGCTGACAGGGAGAGGATGGAGCTGAGAGGTCAAGGGTGGGCATGCTACAGTGGCGGCAGCGGGCGTGGTTTCAAACTTTCATTGCTTTGGCTCTGTCACCAACCCTGCAAAGGCACGTAGATAAGTTAGACGGCAAATAGAGAATATGACTATTCATATGACGGTCGTGGTGTTGAGGATGGTAAACGTAAAGGTCGCGACGGGCGGGCACACGGTGGCTGCAGCTCGTCACCGGCAGGACGGAGCCGGGGCGGGATACGCTGACGTGGATTTGGAACTGCGTGTGGCGGCGAATGGCGGCCTTGTCGTGCTTCCAGGAGTCGGGGACCTGGGTGGAGAGTGGAGGGGAGGGAGGGGCGGGCGAGCAGCCTTGGAGGGGAAAGGAGGAACAATAAAAAATAATAGCCCTAGTCATGAACACGGGTAAAAACAAAACAAGGAATTAATCCAGATGATAATCATGTCCATCTGGAGAAGTGTTTGACGGCTTCAACTGAGCAACCTAAAGTCGTTGCGCCCAGCAGCACGGAGCGCCCAAGAGCCCAGGGCAGCTCCCACAGGCGTCTGCGGGCCGCGCTGGACGCCTTTTTGGACGGACCAGCTCAAAGCAGACAGTCAGGCAGGCCAAAGAAATGTGACAGGTACGGTAGCGCGAAGAAAACATCAAGGGATAGACCATGGGCGCCGCAAAAAGAAAGCGTGTCGCTAGCATGGACGGATGCGCATTTGCAGCGGCATGGAGTCTCGAAGCGGCAAGGCGGATCCAACCAAAGCTGTTTGACTCGCTCTCCCGCCGTCTCCACGCCCGCTCCCTGGCTCTGGCTCCGGCTCTGGCTCTGGCAAGCTACCATCTACCAACACCCACTCCCACAACATCTACTCAACTTCCTTGCCTCAACACCCGTCTCCCGACCGCTGGCTCTCCTCGTCCATTACCACAGCATCTTCTGAATGACGCGCCGTTGAACCGATCGTCGTCCTCCCACCTCCAACGGTCGTGCAACATTGCTGCATATTGCCCGTCCGCCCAACCCAACCACTGCGACTCCTCTGCGCTCGTCTCTCGACCTGTCTGTCTACCTTACTCCCGCCGCCTTTTCAACGCCAACTCCCACCCAGCCTCAGCCTCTCTGCCATGGGACACGTCTAGAAGCCCTCGAGTAACCTTGCCGTCGTCCTCTCCGCTCGTTGCGCGCCATCCGTCTGTCCACGCCAACCGCACAGTACTTTGAGCCACCCTACCTTTCAGCCTTCCAAGCTCCACCACTCGCTCCGCCTCCAATTGTCCTTCATCACGCCTCGCCGCTCGTGCGCCTCCCCAGTGCCACCAATCCCTGCTCCTTCCGCGCGCGCGCTCGCACGCCCTTTCCATTTGATCTGGCCTTCTTCCAAACCTCGACGCAAACTACGCGGTCCCGCTGAATCCTCTTTTTCGCCCTTGTAAATTCACCCCTCCAACCGGCCACCTTTGTTCTGGCACTGCACTCCTTGCCCCAACAATTTTGCGCCGCTGTTATATACATCGCCCCTTCCGGTTTTTCCACCATGCAACCGCGAAGAGAACACCCCTACCCCATCGGTCCTGGACCCGGCGCCGCTGGCTATCCTCCTCCTCCCAACATGGCTCTGAGCGAACACACAAGCCCACTGAGCGCCTCGTCCTCAAACACCGCCAGCTCCCACACCATGTACGGCGTGCCAATGCCGCAGCAGCATCAGCATCAGCACCAGCACCAGCACCAGCACCAGCACCAGCATCAGCACCAGTTCCCGCCGCCGCAGCCTTCAACCGAGGCGCTTCTCAAACCTTTTATCGGAGACTCAAATGGCTGGAAATTCGAGCTACGCGTCGAGCAGCAGCCCGTACGCGCGCGAATGTGCGGCTTTGGCGACAAGGTAGGAATCGGCACCTCGATGTTATTCCAAAACCTCTGACATTTGATCTAGGATCGCCGACCCATCACCCCGCCACCGTGCATTCGTCTAATAGTCAGAGACTCGACTGGACAGGAGGTGCCGTTTGAGTAAGACTTGCTCGTACGATTGCTCTGCCAGCTTTCTTACTGACGCGTCACAGTGAGGTTGACTCGACATTTTTCGTCTTGACTGTAGACCTCTGGTCGCAGGACGGTCGTCAGGAAGTAAACCTGGTCCGCGCTTCTTCTGGAGCACCTACAATTTCTATTTCCACTAGCACTCTTACATCGTACCCTCCAGGCGCGGACCAACGTTGGGGTGAACCGCCGGGACCATACGGTATGGCTATGCCGCGTCAAGGCTCATATTCTGGTGGTCCTTCAGGCTTCATGACAGCCGTGCCGCACATCCCCCAAGGCATGCCTCACCATATGCAGGGTGGGCCATATGCTCCACAAGGATACCCGCCTCCAACTCCAGTCGCCAACCAAATGCAATATCCTCCACCTCAGGGGTATCCGCCGCAGCCTGGCTATGGTGGTGTGCAGGCCCCGAACTTACCCGTGGTACCAATGACTCATCAAGCGACAAACAACTCGGCAACGGGCATGTTTACACGCAACCTGATTGGAAGCCTGAGCGTCAATGCCTTTCGATTGGACGACTGTGACGAAAAGCCGGGCTTCTGGTTTGTACTTCAAGATCTTTCAGTCCGTACCGAGGGATTGTTTCGGTGAGTCGCGAGCCCTGCATCGAAATGTTCGAATCTAATCCGCAGCAGCTTGAAGATGAACTTTGTCAACGTCGGTTCCATTGGCGGCAACGGTCTCAACCAAGGCAAAGCTCCCGTGCTGGCTTCCGTCTTTAGCGACACCTTCCAAGTGTACAGCGCCAAGAAGTTCCCCGGTGTCATTGAGAGCACGCCGCTCAGCAAAAAGTTTGCGAACCAGGGCATCAAGATTCCAATCCGTAAGGACGGTCCCAAGCCCACCAACCCAGAATACGATCAGGACGAGTAGTGCTCCCTGAAGCGTTCACGGGAATCTGGAGGCCAACGAGTTCAAGAGGGGGGCTCGGAAGAGCAGGGCCAGAGAGATGATTCCTCAAAAGAGGAGGCCCCAAACGGAAGCCCCAGAAGAGGTCGTCCCAAGAGTGGATAACCCGTCGGCCGATGATCCAAAAATGCAGACATGGCATACAGTGCATCGGGCTAATGTGTATCCAATCTAGGACGTGGAGCAGAAGACTGGTGGAAACCCCCAACCCCCAAACCTCGCTCGACTCCTCCTATCACCGGCTCCACCGATGCGGAATGAGTATTCTAGACATTGTCTCTAATCTTCTTCGTACTCTTTTACTCCTGGCAAGTTCTTCATACTCGATGAATCACTTGGGAAGCCCGGTCGGCGTCTGTTTTGCCTGTTCTGTTCTTTTTCTTTTTTGTTCTAGGGGACATGGGGGTCTGGGGAGCGTCACTGTAGTCATGAAATGTCGGATGGAAGGATGGCGTGATAGCGTGGGAGGCTCGTGGCTTGAATGGTGTGAATGGGCCGTAGTAGTGGGCTGGTGGGTGCTAGCAGAGCAGGCCGGGCAACAGCAGCGTTTTGAATGTGGAGTGTGGAGTTGGTGCGGGGGGCGGTCTGTTGCATGCATCATCACTGTTGTCGAGAGGAGTGGAGAAAAACGATTCGAATTGCCTGCCCCTCGTCTATGTATGATTCCGGATCGTTGTTTGTGGGCGTGCTGCTGTAAATGTTCGCTGCTGCTGCCGCTACTACTGCTGCTGCGTTGTGGGCTTGCTTCATCAGACAGGAGAAACAATGAAGCACCTTGCACGTGTACAGCATCAAGTCACATACAGGATAGGATCCATGTCTCTCAATTGTTGCTCTGGCATTTTTTTTTTCGTTCCTTTTCCCTCTCATCACTCCAAACACACATGTAATCCAGTTCCCTTTTCCTCTGTACTCATCCTTTTTGTACATCACAACTTCACATACGAGCATCGAACTGGATAATTGGAGGAAGATGCACGGCGTGGGATGGAAAAAGCGAGGGTAGATATGTAGGTAGATCAGGCAGGTCGACAGGAAGTTAGTTCCACGTGGTAAAAATGGCACCACCGGAGTTGAAGACGTTGAACCAAGGATCAGATAGATGCACGATGACTTACTCCCCTGTTTACTACGCGTGTGTGTGCCTTGACATGTATATAGCGTGGCCAGAAAGAAGGGAATTCCACATTTAATCCACGGGACAACGGTCCATCAAGGCATTTTCTCTTGGCAAGGTAGGCCACAAAAATCACACCTGAGGACAGTACATACCATTCACCTTGTAAATGAACCCCGAAACTACTTCTCCAACGGGCGCCGCCGCCGAGCGGCCGGCGGTAGGCACCAGGCAGGGTCTTTCGACCAGCCAAAACTTCGTTTTGTGGAATCTTCTGCTACGGATGAAGTTAATCTCGTGCGGTTCTTTCAAGTGACGGAATAATTGTCAACTTCTGAGCCAAGTCAAAAGTGTCAAAGTCGTCCGGTGCAGGGCCGGTGAGTAGTAGGTAGCCGAATCACAAAGTCGAGAGAGCCGTGTGTGCATAGGGAAGAATTGAAATGCCTGACAACCCCAAGACTTGGACATGAAAGGTTGTTGGAGGAAAGCTATTGGGAGCATTCAAGCACCTGTGCTCTGCCCTGTGATTAGTTTTATCAAGGTTCGGGATAGGAAAAGCGTGAAGAGATCTTCAAAGATTACTCACAATCACACTCACCAAGCATCTGCACCGCCACCCAAGCTCAAGGATTTGATAACGAGATGATTTGTGCATGGCCTTGTTTTGTCTTCTAGGGCTACATTTTCAATTCTATCCCAGCTCCCAGTCCCATCCGTCTGTCCGCTCCATCCGTATCGCCATTGCCGTTGCAGAAGAAAAAGCCAAGCTAGTCATGACGTCGTAGTTTGTTGCTACTTTTGTTTTCTCTGCTTCTTCAAGGTCGCTGCCGTATCATGTCTTCGCAGCGCTAGCTCATGCCTGGCAAAAAAGTGTAAGAAAAAGCGGAAGCCATAACCCCAACAGCAAGGAAGAGATATTAGGACAAGGTCTGAAAAAAGAAAGATGGCAAGTCGCTGGTCTCTTCTACTCGACAATCTCTAGCTCGCTCGTGCGCTCCTTGGCAAACGTGTCCTTCCAGTCGTCCCAGAGCCTTCTCAGCTCACGTACGTACTGGGAGTGCATCTCATCCACGTACGCAGGATCAGGCGTCGACTGCTGCTCAATTTTGATGGGACGACCGACCACGACATTGAGCGGCCGGCGATATGGCATCATGCCCACGTCATAGTTGAAGACGCCGCGCGCGTGGAAAAGCGGCACCGTGAAACCCATGAACTTCTTGACGAGGAGCTGAATCTTGTGCACGCGCGGATGCTGCTGCGCCTCCAACTGTTCGTACAACTCGTTCTCGCCAAAGCAGAGCACCGGGACGAGGTCGGCGCCGGTGCGAATCGCCATCTTGATAAAGCCCTTGCGGCGAGAGAGGACAAGACGGAGCTGGCCAGGAGCTGCGTCAAGGGATTCGCGCGCGCCGCCAATGACGATTGTGATGGCACGACCCATGCCTTCGCCGTTGGGGCCGCCTTTCGAGAGAAGGTTTTCACATGATTCGCGTGAGACTGATGCCAGACCGAGGCGCAGAAGGTAGTCGCGATGGAAGGGGATGCGGAAGTTCGAGTCGAGGGTCAGCAGAGAGTTGGTGATGCCAGGGAACAGTTGCGAAAAGCCAAGGGCTTCAGTGGCAAACGCCGCAAACGCTCCGTGAGACAAGATACCGTGTGGATGGTAGCCGAATATGTACTTGCGCGTGGGCGGCAGCTCGGTGGTGCGGTGAAGCCGCGCAGGAAAGTACGAGGCATAGAGAGACCAGATTGGGCTTCGGCGGAACCAGTCTGAGCGGTGTCGTAGGTTGCCAGATTGACCGGCGTTGGAAAACAGGACGTAAATGGTGTAAGGAAAGATGAGGGGCCAGAAGAAGGGGATAGAGCACACAAGGAAGTAAAGTGCGAGAAAACAGGCTATGGTGAGGGTGTGGAAGAGGACCATGAGGGTTTGAAGGCGGCGTTTGAGGGGGACATTCAGCGGAGCCCATCGAATGCTACTAATGTCAGTTTGTGTACTCTCGCAATGTCGAGGCCCACTGACCCGCTCGAATCCCAACCAGCTCCCGCCTTCCTGCCACTGGTGAGCTCCGATTTCTCCCATTCGGGCTTTTGTTCCTTCTTGTCCTGTCTGAGAGCAGCTTCATAGTTGTCGTCTGGCTTCACGCTCATCAAGCGCTGGCCGTCGGGTCCCTCGACCTTATCATAGACGACGGTCTTGTCTTCGGGTGCGGCCTTTTCTTTTTTGGTAGGTTGATCTTTCTTCTTGCCATTTGGCTTCCACCAGCTCTCGTTTCCGCCTTTTGGTTTGCCGACAGAACCCTTTCTCTTGCGCAGAATACCATCTTGCTCCTTGCCATTCGTTGTTCCGTTGGACGCAGAGCTACCATTGGTCTTTGTGCCATTGGACTGGTTTGCAGACGAGGGTTCGACAGCGGCGTCGGCATAGGATTTTTGCGGATTGGGCGCATCATGCTTTGGGGCAGCCTTCAGGTCGGATTTGGAAGACCTGGAGGTGACTTTTTTGCCGTTGGTCGCGGGAGCTGACGGGGCGTGCAAGGCAGCCGCGGGCTTCTCAGCCACCTCGGCATCCGACTTGGACATGGTATCGGCCATGGAGGCAAAGCTGTAGGAGGGTGAAATCTCAGTGTCGACAGGTGTTGATGGGTAAGGAATGAGGAGAACGAGGCGCAGGTTTTTGGGAAAGGTCCAGGGAACGGCAAGGAAGCCACAGCGAAACGACCACTGGCAGTGATGATGTAGTTGCTCGTGCCACAACCGGCTGCGCGGCCTGCGCATTGGGCATCGCATGTGAAGCCCCAGCCACAGCTTAGTCAGATCTATGCTCTACAAGGCTACCCAGTGGCGACCATCCAATTTCAGTCATACCAACACCTCGTCCGACATCGTCATGTCCTCTTTTCAGACTGGTCCTGCTAAATCTTCCCGTGTGACCAAGCCAGCGCAGCGAAAGAAGAATTCTCTGTTCCGCCGGAGCACCTCGTCTCCCAAGAAGCCCACCCAGGATTCGCCCCGCCGAAAGTCAAGCGCCGGAGTGGACGACGATGCCTTTGATGACTCCCTGGATGACACTGGCATCGTAGCATCGCTGGCTATAGATCTAGAACTCCGCGATGTTCCTCAGTTCATGAAGAACATCCAAAGCAGAATGTTTTCTCCTATGCCAGAGCGCGCCTCGGGCATGAATGGCCAACGCACCGCCGAAGTTCTGAACTTCCGCATCCGGATTCCGCCTGTCGCTTCGGTCGCGCACGTCCATGCCCTGAGCAGATCACCCACCGTCACGGAGCGGGAGATCGCCGAATTGGTGCGAAGACGTGTCATTCGCAGAGTGTTGATTCCTGGCCTTGGTTCTGGCGGGGCTGCCGTGGGCGACGCTTTGATCTTGGTGTCAGATTGGGAGCAACTCGTTCGCGGCCATCCAGACCTGGACGACGAGCTCAAGGAAAATTATATCGCTTTGCTCCATGCGCACCCCACTTCTCTCGCCATATCTGCCGCTCTATTGAGCAAACAAGAAGCTGCAGCCCTTTTGGACGCTGGCCTTCTTACCTCGGCAAATTCTGCTGTTCAAGCAGGTTTATTCTCGCGACCAGATTCCATTGCTCTTGATGCCTCCACTTCCGTTATTGACTCAAGCAGCAGAGCAGCGTCTGGATCTCTAGATGCTGTTGGAGGGGCTGGCACGTTTGCAGCAGGGGGCGGAAGTGGAGGAGGAGTTATGACGCAAGTAAACAAGACCAAGGCCAACCGGGGTAGCTCCTACAGCTTCTCTATCCCAAACATGGGTCCGTTCTTGAAGCTTCTTACCGCTGCGCGTGCTCACCTCCTGGCTATCCTAAACAAGACGTCAAAGTATCGAGAAGCACCCATGTCACATCTCAAAGAGCGATGGGATGGTGGGATTGCGGGCGAAGATGCAGCAACACAAGCACGCAATGCAAGAGGCGACTTTGTTGGCATCCTACCAGGACGCACCAAGAAATGGAGAACCTTCTACGGCCTCAACTTCGAATGGGTGCTCGAGGAGTGTACAGGCAGTGGACTCGTGGAACTGTTTCAAACCCGCAGCGTAGGAGTCGGCGTCAGAGCTACCTGATTCACAACTTTGACGGATTTCTGATTCGTCAATATCTGCTCACGAGACCGGAGTCTATCGCTTCATCACCACTTCGATTCACAGTACGGCGGAAGTTTGTGTCAGTCATGACTAGCGCTAGTGTTCGACATTCGACGATTATCACGATTCAGTTTCTCGAGGCAGAATCAACCAAAGACTACCAGCTCCACGGTCCACAGCCCAAGAGTCGTGAACTCGCTGCTTGCTTTCCACATTGGCTCCTCTCCAATGCCAAAGTTCCTATCGTCTCCACTCGGATTCCCCGGCTTGCGATTCTACTTCTTATCCACTGGACATAAACTCGGAGACTCGAAAAGCCGGTATACAAAGGCCTGTCAGGAATCAGTGATGAAGCAGCAAGCCCCCAGGGCCACGACGCCTTTTCTAAGCGTATGAGGGCAGAAGCCGAGGATTCTTGGCAAGGTCGGTACGAGATAGCGAGGCTTGGGCGGAAGAAACGGATGCCCGGTTGGTGTGAGCTTAAACACACGTGCCTGACGTCGGACCTGGAGGCAGAGCGGGAGGCATACACAGGCAGCTCCCTGACACCGAACCCCGCATGTCAATTGTGCTGAATACCACGGCATTCTGGCGAAGCTGCACCCGAATGGTTTTCGATGGGGGTAAAGGTTGTTTGGCCTCAAGCAAGTCATCCAGCTAGACAAGGGGCTATGCTCCCAGAGTAAATGCTCCAATAATCATTTAGTACACGAGCAAGGCCCCCGATAGTCGCGATGCTTGTTTTGTTTAAGCGCACAAAGTCAGAAGCTCTCTGCGTGTCAGTGTGTATATTAGCATGGCGCGCAGCCCCGCTACCTGCGTGGGGATATGTACTCCCAAGTTCCCGTTTAGTCGTCCGTTCTTTGATACCCAGTGCCTTTGGTCCTCGCGCACTTGCTGTATTCCCCGTCGACGAATCAAATCAAACAGCATGATCCTCTCAGTTGCGATCCTGGTGTTAGGATACATAGGTATCGCTGCGGCACAAACTCAGCTCTTGCCGCCATGCGCGGTAAGTGAAGATTCAAGCCTGTTTCCGGAAACAGTCCCAGAAGAACAAATGACATCTGGGCTGGTTGCTCATGATTGTTGCCTTCATCATCTGGTCTTTTCCCAATGTGGTCTGCCAATGCTAAGATATCTGATAGCAAGGTTGCGTTGGGAACGACTTTGGCGGCTGCCAGACTCTCGACGTTGCTTGTATTTGCGGTAACAAGCCGCTGATAGCCGGACTTGCGTGTTGTGTTTCGCTCAGATGCAACTTGGAAGAGCAAAATAGTAAGCCCCCAACGCTACAATTTTACCACTAGATAGGTTTGACAATTCTAGATGTCATCGATTTTGCCAACAAGCTGTGCAAGCCCCGCGGCGTGAACGACCTTCCAACAACGGCCACCTGTCCCTCCTCCACCGCCTCTGTCACTGTCTCATCCACGTCCTCAGTGGTCGTATCGTCTACGGCACCTCCGACAACTGCCGCATCTACCGGCGCAGCAGGCACTGGAAACGCGACCACCCCGGGCACCCCAACAACACCAGGCGCTACTGGTGCATCTCCTTCTCCTACAGCTGGTGCAATGCCGATCTGTCAGGGCAGCTATGCCGGAGTTGGACTCAGTTTCGCGCTTGCAGGGTTGTTGGCGCTGTGAGATATTGAGAAGGGATCATTTTGGTGATGTGGCACATGAGATATCAAGAGGCAATGTCAAGAGCAAGCTCTTGTCAACCACGATGGAATTGAGGCTATCGAAGAGACGAGACAGACATGGGTTGTTTCTTGCAGCTCTTATTTTTCTAGTTTGACCGTGGGAGAGTCGAGGGACTTTTTAACGAGAATTCTGAATGACAGAACCCCTGACTGACTGCTGCTTTGTCTTCAGTGAATTATCAATCATTCCTTGTGACCCTGACCCGTTTTGCAGGAGATCGAGCTAACAGTTCGTTGGTTGGAGAGTTATATCGCCTTTAGGGAATACTAGTGGCTTTTGAATGGAACGCAGGGAATCTGGTTTTGCGCGCGAATTCGAATGCCAACATGGAACAATCGCCTTTACAACTCAAGATTGAGAACCTTCAATCTGACTTTCAAGAGTCAAACTGCGGATGCTGCTACTGCCAGACCAAGGGTGCACAGCTTTGACGTGATTGGACAGGACGCTCGGACGCGCTAAGCGAGCAATCAGCGGCTCAACACCACGCACCGAAAATATTGGAGCAGTCCGTGACGACGACAACACCACCACAACCCGACAACACCGTTCCGTCCCTAATCCCCAACTCGCCCACCATGCCTTCTGAAGTCTCCGACATCAAGCAGTTCATCGAGATCTGCCGCCGCAAGGACGCCTCCTGTACGTTACTCTTCCACGGACCTTGAATCTCGATCGCGTTGGCAACACTCGGCGAATTGGCTCGGACTGGGCGCAGCATTTGGACAAATTTTGTGCAAGATATGGGATGAAGAGATTTGGAAGAAAACAGGAGGTTGAAGGCAGTTTGGCTGGAAAGAAGGGCGTCCACAAGGGCCCAGATGCTGCGCAGGAAGATGGAAATCGGCTACTGCGCCCAGTCCGACGATTCGCCCATTGGCCTTACGAATCGCAGAAAGAGGCTATAGAGCATGCTGACACAAAATACAGCGGCCAGGATCAAGAAGAACAAGAAGAGCCAGCAGATCAAGTTCAAGGTCCGCTGCCACCGCTACCTGTACACCCTTGTCCTCAAGGACACCGACAAGGCCGAGAAGCTCAAGCAGTCGCTTCCCCCGGGTACGTACACGCCAAATCCGAGGTCGACGAGATTGGCCAACTAACAGGCGTGTCTCCAGGACTCACCATCACCGACGTCCCCAGCGGCAAGAAGGCATAAATGTCACAAAAATGAGTCGGGTGATTTGATGATGGCGGAAGCGTCATGATGACGGGCTACGGAACGGGGTTTTCTTTGTGGCATAAATCACGGAGCTAGAAAAAAGCTTCCCGGCGTCATCAATGGGATTGTCTTTCACGGTTCAACAGTCAATTAACCTGACGCCGAAATCTTCAAGAACATTCCGCCGTCCCGCTGCAAAGATGGTGCAATCCAGCCTCTGTCTTCATTGAATTGCTATATCTGCCATTCCAGCTCCATCAGTCGATCTTGGACGACTCGAGTCCGGGCGTCCTGGGTGTTCAAATATCGCCAAATATTTCGAAAAGCACCTAGTGTTGCACGAGTGCTCCGCATCTTGCTAGTTTGGAGAGGCCAGGTAGATTGAAGCCAAGACCACATGCATTGTGACATCGCACGGCCGTTGGCTGCCATATCGGAGGAAAGAAACAGCTGAGCACGGGCAGTGAGCATGTTTCTGACTTCTTGAAAAGGCAGCAGTCGAACAGATTGGTAGGTTACTAAAGGCAGGGCATATGGTGAAAGGTTGTCTCAGGGGCCTGTGTTTTCCAGGGGGCTTCACGTCAGGGGTTACTCGGAGCATCCGAGGATGGTTCAACAGAAAGTTGATAACTTTGCACTTTCTACATTAGAGGTGCGCGCTCAACTGAAAGCAGTCAGAGCAGAGCTAGGGGCATTGGAGGTCGAATTCAAAGATTCGTAGACTGGTATTGCCCGCCATGATATCATTGCCCTTGTCCTTCATCGTAGAAATTGGATGCTTGGTTATCGAGCCATTGAGTTTTGCGATTTAGTCACGACTAGTTTTTTACAAACTACAAAAATAACCTCATCCTCAATGCTCCAAATATCTTCCGCGTACTAATTGCGACCAAGTGCGAAGAGGGCGAGTCGGAGTCGCTTCGAAAGAAGGGCCAGCTGGCATGCCTGCTCTCCACCAATCACCGACCGACGACCCCCGACCAAGGCCATCACCTACAACTGCTCTCGCGGCCCTTTCCTTCCAATGCCTCTATTTTGACAGACCTCCAGTCGCTCGTTAGCATTTGGCCTATCCGCCCATAGCCGCCGCAATCCCGTCGGTGGTCCGTATGAATATAAACCGGGACCCGTTCAACCTCCGACCCTCCATTGCCCCGAAGAACGCCTTCTCCCTACTGCAACAGCAGGCCACGCGCACCGCGACCCAGTATTCGCGACAGATAGTCGAGACGGGCCAGCAGGCTCTCGAGAGCGGCAAGCAGGCCATCGAGAGCAGCAAGCAGGCCATCGAATCGAGCGAGCAGTGGCAGGCGCTGCAGCAATCCACCGCCGACGCCATGTCCTTTACCGTACCGCGCAACGTGCCCAACTTCGAGCAACCCCAGCGCACATATGAAGATGCCGTGTGGGCAAGCTCTGGCCGCTCACGCTTCGGCGCCGCGAATAATGAAGGCGCGACCACCAGCGCGACCGGCGGTGCGTATGCTGCTGCGGCGGCTGCAGGCTCGTCTGTGAGCGACAGCATTGGGGGCATGCTGGGAAAGGGCAAAGAGCTGCCAATGTACAAGGATAAACCGTACAATTACGCGGCATCAGGAAGGCCAGGGTGGTTCAGAAGAAAGAGGGCATGGATAATACTCGCCTTTGGCGTCTTCACAATGATGTACTGGCTGGGCATCTTCTCCAGTTCGGAAGGGAGCAGGTCAGACGTCAAGACAGGACAGAGCGTGTTGACAAACATGCTGTCGTCCAAGCCATCGACCGCGGTAGATTGGTCAGAGCGGAGAGAACGAGTCCGCGATGCTTTCAAGATAAGTTGGGAGGCTTACGAGAAGTATGCTTGGGGTACGTAGGGACCTTCCTCATGAGCCTCGCTTGCCACGGTTAGGTCAATTGACTCCATCTGTAGGATTTGACGAATTCCATCCCAAGTCGAAAAAGGGTCGCCAGATGGTCCCTGGAGGCATGGGTTGGATCATTGTCGACGCCCTTGATACCCTTATTTTGATGAACCTTACAACCCAGCTCGCACACGCCCGCGAGTGGGTTTCGCTTTCCCTGGACTATGAGAAAGACCACGACGTGAACACGTTCGAGACGACCATCCGTATGCTGGGAGGTCTGCTTTCGGCGCACTATCTTTCGACCGAATTCCCTCACTATGCGCCCATTACCATCCCCGAAGGCTCTGGAGCTGAAGATCTATACCTCGAAAAAGCCATTGATCTTGCTGACCGTCTTCTCGGCGCGTACGAGTCGAACACCGGCGTCCCATACGCCAGTATCAACTTGAAGACTAAAAAGGGCATCAAGTCTCACGCCGATGCGGGGGCATCTTCTACAGCTGAAGCAACCAGCCTTCAGCTGGAAATGAAGTATGTCGCCAAGTTGACTGGAGAGGCTCACTACTGGGAAAAGGCCGAGAATATCATGAAGGTTGTTGACGATGCTGGTGCTGAGGATGGCCTCGTCCCCATCTTCTTCCAACCCGACACCGGCCGATTCCAGGGGTCCAACATCCGTCTGGGTAGCCGTGGAGACTCGTACTACGAGTATTTGATCAAGCAGTACCTGCAAACGCGCAAGGAAGAGCCCATCTACCATGAAATGTGGGAAGAGTCCATGGGTGGCATCAAGAGACACCTTTTGACGTATTCGTCTCCATCCAACCTGACCGTTCTGGCCGAAAGGCCAAGCGGTCTCATCGGCGAACTCTCCCCCAAGATGGACCACTTGGTTTGCTTCATGCCCGGCACGATTGCTCTGGCCGTCACTGGCGGCAAGACGCTTGCTGAAGCGCGGCAGTCGCCTAGCTGGTCGCAAAAGGACGAGGAGGACATGGCGCTCGCGCGCGAGCTGACCAAGACGTGCTGGGGCATGTACAAGGTAACAGCGACCGGCCTCGCACCCGAAATCGCGTACTTCAACATCTGGGACCCACCGCGCAACCCTGTCTCCTGGCGGGACGCGGTCCCCGCCCCATCTGCCGACCTGAGCGATGACCCAGACGCATCGTGGCGACAAGACTACGACATCAAGCCTGCGGACCGGCACAACCTCCAGCGACCGGAGACGGTCGAGTCGCTCTTTTACATGTGGCGCATCACGCGCGACGAGATGTATCGCGAGTGGGGATGGCAGATGTTCGAGGCATTCGTGCGGCACACGCTGCTCGACCCTACGACCACCGACGAGCCTAACAGCGGCGAGGGCTTCACCTCACTCGACAACGTCATGGTCGTACCGCCGCGCATGCGCGACAACATGGAGAGCTTCTGGTAAGTCGCGTGCTCTGACCGTCAAGTCAATATTGCCCTGTTTGCTAATCGAATTGAACAGGCTGGCTGAGACACTGAAGTATTTCTACCTTCTGTTCGGCCCCGACGACGTGCTCCCGCTTGATGAAGTGGTGCTCAACACCGAAGCCCATCCTTTCCCCAGTTTTGAGATGGGCAAGCTCTTCCGCACGGGCTGGAAAAGGAAGAAGGACAGGCCGGCGGAGTGAGTAGGCGAGGTGGTGTTCCAAGCTCTCAGCGATAGAGACGCGGTCTAGTTGGCCGATTGACTGCGTGGCATTTTGTCGTACATTCACCGCGCGCCGCCACGTCAATCAGACCGCACTTGAGAGCTGAAATCTTGCGGCCATCATATGCCTGTCCCGACAGGGCCCTGTCCGGACACACTTACGTTCTTGCGCCCATCTCATTGCCTCAGCATCGCAAAACTTTCCAGCATCAGCCCTTGGAGAGAGCGCGAGCGGACCAAGTTGGGAAGGTGCCAAAGCTCGCCAGGTTCCCGTCTGGAAGAAAGAAAAGGCGAAGGAGTCTTCTGTACTTGGCGTTTTGGGTGGGTGGGATGTAGCAAATTTTCATTTGTTCAGCCTCACGAGGAGTGAGCATGATCAGTATCTATCCACTGTACGTTAGAGCGAGAGTGAATAAGCAAGAGAAAGCGCAGTGACTGAGTAAGTCAAGCTTGGCTTGTGGCTTGTATGCAGTGTGCACGGCAACCCGTCATCATCTTCTGTCCTGACGTTAACACTGGCAGCTACTCTTCTCTACCCTCATTCATTGCTCAGACCCCCCTTGTTGCCTCTCGCTTGGCTTGACTACCGTGACCTTGTCATGGGACGACAAGTCCAACAAGGCATAAGCAGCCATACAGCCACGC
This sequence comes from Phyllosticta capitalensis, assembly GCF_038381095.1. Classification (NCBI taxonomy): domain Eukaryota; kingdom Fungi; phylum Ascomycota; class Dothideomycetes; order Botryosphaeriales; family Phyllostictaceae; genus Phyllosticta; species Phyllosticta capitalensis. The sequence goes on from NW_027117440.1 coordinate 2,108,811, forward strand.
CACATGCAGCCAACCAGGTGGACAGACAAGTGACCGCGGAGAAATGGTAGCAAAACCACCATTCAGCTTGCTTATTCAATCGTACCATACAGACGGAAAGTCATTTTCACCATTGGCCAGACGGCGAAACGACAACTTGGCTTGCCGGAGTCACGTACCCAGCTCGCTAGTTGGTAAAATGGGTAGGTAGGCAGGTAGCTTCGTGGCTCAGCCTTTTTTTTTTTTTTTTTTTCTCAGCGGGAGCTCGTGTTGCTTCCTTTTTGAGCTTGGCGGCAGTTTTGTTCCTTTTGCCTCTGCCGTTGGCCGATGGTTGGTTGTCGACGTTGAGCGGGCGTCATGTACGTGGGAGGTTGGTCGTCTGTCTGGTGGGTGGGGGTTGGGGTTGGCGTTCGGATAAGGAACTTTTGTTTTCACCTCTTTGCTCACGTCTGCTTCCTTTTCTTGACCGCTGTGCTTGCGGCTGGAGGATGGTTTGCTGGAAAGCTACCTGAAAACCACCTGGGCGGTTCGACATGCAGTGATTAATTGCCTCCATCTCCGGCATCTCAGACTTCATTGCTGCTGCATGTCCATCGTCATCATCGCTCCACCAAGCATTCAAGGTTGAAGCACGTATAAACGCAAAGGACGGACGGCGCATACGACAGAGATCAGCCATTGGCAATTCGAAGGCTGGTCAGTGCCGTCGTATAGCGGGACGAATCACGGCAAGCATCAACGAGCGTCATCCGAATTTCGTGCAGATTTTCCCGATTACGACGGAACGCGGTTGCCTTGTACCCAAGGTATACCTATACAACGGGCAGTGTGTCGTCGATGAGGAGCGGTAAGATGTACGCACTACATCAATGGTCTTGACTCGTGAGCACGGGTCAATCGCCAGCTAAAAGGGAGAGACAGAGTTGCGTAGACGGACGCGCGTCAGGGCGTGCAGGAGCGACGTCTTTTGATGTCTTGGCAGCAGCAGCAATGTTTGAGAAGAGAGCTTTGGAACAATTTCTTTTGGTGTTTAGATGTATTTCTTCTGTGGTCATTCGTGGTCATGGTACTCAGCAGTCGTATATACATGCTGGGTACGAAGTCTGTCGCAGCTTTAGTTGACCGAGGCCGAGCGCGTCATCTCGCGTGTGCAACTAGTGGTCATCGCGCTCAAGCCATTTGGCAGAGGCCTTGTAGATCTCTTCAAAAGACTTGTCCACCGCCACGACCTTGTAGAAGATGTCCTGCCCGATGCGCTTGGTGTATTCCAACAAGGACACGAGGACGAAATCGGCGTACGAGACTGCTTGCGTCAGCACATGAAATACAAACGACAGCAGATAAGGCATGGAGTTGTATTTACCTTCGTTGCCCAAGAAAAATGGACCGCTCGTCTGATTCAACAAGGCAGCCATCTTCGCCAGCGGCTCCTTGCCCGCTTCCCAGGCCTCAGGACCGCCCTTTTCCTCCTCGAGCTGTTGCAATGGCATCCCGAAGCGCACTTTGCGCGTCTCGTAAAAGTACTGCGCGCTGACGTCGTTGAGGATTTTTGGGGTGCGCGGCATGAAGACGCCGACCATGCAGCCCATGATCTGAGGCATGAGCTCTTGGACCTTGGGCAAGATCTCTGAGTCAAGGTACAGCGGTGGCGAGGGATAGAGCTTCTCCAACTCAAAGATGATCTTTTGGCTGTCCATTACGAATGTGCCGTCTGGCAGACGCACAGTAGGGCTGGAATAGAGCATTGTGTTGACCGATGGGTCATTGGGTGGCACGCCGAGTCCCTTGAGCGTGGGAGCGAGATCTGGGTATTCCACGAATTCGGTCTGGTACTCGACATTCTTGTAGTTGAGGGCCATGCGAGCTTTGTTCTTCAGCTGGAGCTACATGCATTGTACTCGAACTGGGGTGACTCACTCTTCCAAGGGTTCAATGACCAGCAGCTGCAGCGGCCATTGCTGGGGAGGTCGTATAGGATGAGTGGAGCCATTTGGTATGTAAACTGGCAATTCAGAGTGATGAGACTTGGCAATTGCGTGATGAAGAGGCAGATAAATACAGCATGAAGTGACGCCCTACGTCAGACATGCCGCATATGCCGTTCCTGTGGTGTTCAAGCTGACAGAGCAGTTGCTGACTGAAGGCCCCGCTTCCCCTCATGCTGCCTACTCGATATGGTATAGCATCCGTGTGGAGCTGAAGCTGGAGCTGCAAACACCATCACGTGAAAAACATCATACGTTAGTCTTGTTGATATAGCTGTAGTGAGGCATTGTCCAGGGCGCACGACGGTTGTGCTTGATGTTTGGCAAACACCCAGCTGCAGGGATGTGGTGGTTCTTTGGGACCCCGCCTTGGACCGTGTTTCTCAATGGCGATTATTAAGTGAGGAGCGAGTCAGCTCCTTCAAGGACCGCAGAACCGTTGGCTTGCATGCTCGCTAGCTCCCGCCTTGGACATTGAGATAGTGGCCTTAGTTGGGTGGTTTGGAGTTTCAACGGTCGATCCGCGCTGGACCGCAAGATGATGGACAAAAGTGGAATGCTGTTAAGTGGCGGGCGGGAGAAGCGAGTACGATAGGGCAAGATAAAGACGGTACAGCGCATTTAGGTTTACTTGTACAGGTACAATCTGGCTTTGCATCCTGGTCGGGGGGCGGAAAAATTCCCATTGGCAGGGTGGTTTTTTTGCAGACGGGGAAAACTGCCGAATCGAAGAAACAACGAGCATGCGACGTGTGCTTGGGCTGAGGTTAAAGGCATGGGTTCATCTCAGCTAGGTTTGGGTCGTCTCTGCGCGAACCCGACGGGAGCAGGGTCTGCGACAGCTTTGGCATTGGTTCCTGGTCAAACTAGAGGGAACAGGACGAGCAGCCCTGCGTAAATGGTGGGCCGTTTGGTTTCAATCAATCTCATCCATTGCAGATGCGCCTCATTCCTCCGCATCCGGACTCGTGATTGAAACCGCCTGAGGTCTTCGCCCCTCGTGTGCGCCGGTCCGCGAAGAAACGGAAGGCTGACTGTTGTTTTGGCGTCGCAGCGGGGACATGGACACATCCATGAATACAAAAGGGGAGCTCGGAGACCGAGTGAAACGACAGTGCGAGTGTATATGATGAGAAAGATGGTGGTGGATGCGACCGGAGATGGGGTGCAAGTACCGACGAAAGCAGCGTTGGGAACAACCCCGCAAGTGTAGAGAGGGCCGTTGACAGCAGCGTCAGGGGTTTGCCTCAGATGGGAGAAGGCCAAGAGGCGGTTGGGCAGGTCGAGTTGTACAGTATTGTAAATGGATACATACAGTATTCCTGTCTTGGTCTTACTTGGGGGCGCGCTGTAGGGGCGGGCTTAGCCGTGGCCATTAAAGCTCGGGGCCTCCCTTGACGACCTCCCACCCTCTCGACGCTGCCACGGCCATTTTTTAGGCTCTCCAAAACATTTGCCTTTGCCCAAGACATGGAAAATGCCAGCCCATCGCTGATGTGAGGCTGCCGCTGGGAATCTCGTACCCTACCCGCTGCTTCCAATATCGTTGTCCCTGCCGCCTCCACTCGACTCCCTCGTCCTCCCGCAAGCGCTGATAACCTCCGCCGCCGCCGCCATCCTCCACAACTTCTCCCTTGAGACCGCACACTCCTGTCCACACCGCGCAACTCCCTCTCTCGCCGCCATGGCTCTCCTCACCTACCAGCGAGCCGCTGGCCTCGCCGGCATCACCCTCATCATCTTTCTCCTGTTGGGTTACACCACCTACAACACCCGATCCGCAGACACGATACCCTTTTCCTACGAAAAACAACATTCCGCCCCCACGCTCTCGCAACCGCACTCGGGCTCCTCCTATTCTTCCTACACCTCGCCCGGCTCTGCGGATAATTGGCAGTTTGAGGCCCAAAGAGACGCCCACAACTATGGCCTTTCGCCCGAGCAGTGCGATGCTGCCTTCCCGGACCTGTGGGCCGAGCTTGACCGTGCCGTCGCCCACCGCAAGAAGGTCGGCAACATCACGCCGGCCGACGTCAAGATTGGCTGGAAAATTGATGGCATCATCAGAGCCATGATTTACGACCGCCAGGTACGTCAAGACCGCCTTTCAGCCCTCACCGCAGCACTAGGCTAACGCCACGTCTAGCTCTTCATCCTGAACGCCCGAGGCGCACGACGCCGCGACTACCGTCAGCGCACCATCGCCGTTTTGCAATCCATTCAGCGCGCCATCTCGGCTTACCCGGGCGATATCCCCAATATTGAGTTCTCGTTTGTGGTTGACGATGGCGCGTACTTTGCCGTCTACGAAAACAACACCTCGGCTACAACGTGGGCACTGACACGCGAGCCGCACGACCAAAACCTTTGGTTGATGCCTGATTTTGGATTCTATAGCTGGGAAGGTCCTGCCGGCGAGTACACTGCGCTCCTCCGGGCGATTAACGAAGATGAGATTCCATTCGATGAGAAGGACAAACGCGCTGTCTGGAGAGGCGCCAAGTCACCAGCAGGTCCCGTCCAGGTCCGGACTGACCTGCTCAAGGTTTCCAAGGGCAAAAGCTGGGCCGACATCGAGGAGATTGAGTGGGGTGGCGACTCTGAGCCTACCAACCTCATCCCTATGTCTAAGCATTGCCGGTACATGTTCCCCGTCCACACTGAGGGACACACCTACTCCGGCCGTCTTAAGTATCTGTTGAACTGCCATTCCTTGACAGTGATCCACAAGCTTCACTGGGGCGAGAACTTCCATCACCTGCTCATTCCCTCCGGACCAAACCAAAACTTTATTCAAGTGGAGCGCGACTTTTCGGACATGCACTGGAAGATGGAGTATTATCTCCAGCACCAAGACGAAGCCAGACGCATCGCGGACAACAGCATCAAGACCTTCAGGGATCGCTACTTGACCCCGGCGGCACAAGCATGCTACTGGCGCAAGATGTTCCAGGCTTGGAGGGAAGTTAGCTTTGAGCCCTCCTACTACATGACTCAGGAGGAGTATGAGCGTGAGCAGGAAGAGGAGAAAGAGAAGGAGCGCGAGGCCAAGCTGAAAGAGCTGCAGGAGGAAGAGGCGGAGGCCAATGGCAAGGAGTTGGAGAAGGGTAAGGAACGGGCCAAAGACGCCAAAACGAGGAGTGACGCCACTGGAACCAACACCGCATTGCGGTCCTCGACCGACAAGAAGATTCCTCGAGGAATGCCCTACGAGACATATCTCCTCCTTGAATCTTACGAGGAAAGCCCTTGGTACGATAGTTGAGCAACCAATGCTCCATAGCTGGACCAACATTGCCGATTCCTTTTGTTACACCTGGAACTCGCTCCCAGCCCTCCCATGCCAGCCAGGTCTACCTGCAAAGGCGCCACTGTCGCCGTGCACGGTTACCGTATCCACGCGCAGTTTTTGATCTTTTCACGGGAGCTGGCTCATCAGCATCCACAACTGCGCGACAGCCTTTACCGGTTGGGTAAAGTCAAACAAGTGCTGAGCCCTGCGCTGGTACCATTGTCTCTCCATGGACCCGTCCACATGCATACCTCTCACGCTTTTGAGCGTACAAAGCTATTCTGCCAAATATTTTTTGGTGTCATGGGTGGGAAATCGTCATCAATAATTTGTTGCTTCAAGTTCACGACATGGCGATTTGCGACCACCACGCACGCCTGGAGTTCAACGGCGTTTTGGTTAACTTGCTCGGTCTCGGCTCCCACGGGCCTGTCCATTCGGCCGATTCAATCTTGGCGGGGTTGCTGGATAAAGAATTGTTTTTGAGTGTCCCTATTATAGCGATACCACGGCGAGGGGAAATCTTTCGCTTCTCTGCTTGTGTTGAGCAAATCCATTGGATATTTTGCCTCTCTTGGAAGAGACTGGTCTCCTGAACGAGCGAATGGGTGACGACGGTTCGACTCGAAGCTAATTTCTCTTTTTCTCTCTCCTGTCTCTCTATCGTCTGAATCGTCACAATCAAGCCAAATTATCAGTCTGTCGGTCGGAGGAATCCTCTCTGCCACACCTTATGTAATCCCCTTCCGTATCCTCACAACCCTCCCCACAGACAGACTGGCTCGATCAACGCAAGACAAATACAATACCAATCAGTCAAACCTGACCAACGCCGTTTGAACGGTTGACTCTTCGCCGTCGCCTTCACTACACGCCCGTCTAGCGCTAACGCCATCATTCCAGCCCTGACGCACATGGCCCTCGCACCACCATTTTGTCCGACAAGGCCAGCACGCCATCCGCCCATCACTCGCATCACCCGCGTGTTCCCGCCGCTGCCAGTCACTCAGCGCTCTTGCCAAGACAGGCGTGGGCGGAACTTGCTCTCTCACCGCTCGCCGGCGCTTGGCCCCCGCCCCTTGAGTCGTTGATGCCTGCCGAAAGTGCCTGCCGGATGGAGGGACGGACGACACGAAGCTCAACCCCTTGCGTTGAAGCGCCCCCCTGCCAAGCGCGCGTGTGGTACCGTGGTGCTCTGCCAAGTGCCAATTGCATTGCTCTGCTCTGGTGGTTTGTCTGCTGTTGTGATGATTGTTGGATCGGGAGGGACTGCTGCGCTATGTGTCTTTCTCGGGTTCAATTCAGGTGGCTGTCTTTCCACCTCCTTTCTGCTTACTTCCTCCCTTTTGTGGCCCTTTCCTTTTGAGATGTGTTTGTGCTCGAATCTTCAGTAGTCCTCCTCCCCGTCTTTCTCCTATGCGTCGTTCCTGGTTGTATCCGGGAAGGCGAGTTGTCTGGAAAGGTCTTGTCTGGTCCCGTCTTGTCCTCTTTTCGATCCTCTTCGTCTCCTTTCCAGTCCCGTCTTCCCGCTTGTCCAAGTGCTCTCCCTTTCAAGGCCTAAAGGCGTTGGTGCGGATATCGCACCAGGAGCTAACGTCTATGGTGTTGATTATGTCACTCCTCTCTCTCTCTCATGGCCGAAAGGCATTACTGCTGGGGTCTACAAACATCAGACACCTACCATGTTAATTGAGTCGCTCACCTCTCTCTCCCATCAGGCGCGAAAGCGTCACTGCGGGGAGTCTACAAACAGCAAACGCCTATGATGTTGATCATGTCACCTACTCAGCTCACAAGGGCTGGAAGAGAGGTGTGACGACGTTTTAACTTGGCAAAGTTTTCCGACATCTGGGTTCATAATCTTTTTGCAAAATGTCTCGGCTTTTATGATGACCGTCTGGCTTGGGTTCCAGCTCTTGCTTAAATGGGTCTAGGCAACGATGGTACTTGGATGAAATGTTTTTTTCTCGCGTTTCCGTGAGTTTTTCTTGACCGTCTTTTGACCATCGTCCATTAGTTGCATCCTAGCATATTTGGCCGCGGGTTCATGGCGCAACAAGCATGATGCATCGATGCAAGCGAGGTACTCTGTTCCATACTCGAATGGACAATGTGAGTGTGACTTGCGACGCTAGACGATGCGGTTTGAATTTCTTGGGTATCGGCGTTACTGTTGAGCAAGTGATTAAAAGATTATCTGATTTGTAGTTGTTGATTTTGTTTGTGTGTGTGTATATACATCAATGTCTATGCCGTCTGATTGACTTGTCTGATCGCACTCTGGCTGATCTAGCCCCCTGGCTTCTCCTAAACACAATTCTGTCTGTGTCTGCATCTACTACTGACACGGTTATCTAGGTGTATTAGCGACGATGGCGGGTTGACCCGCTTCCACTTCATCCTTCTTTAGCCAATTTCTTGCACCTTTGTTCTTGTCTTGCAGTCTTCGCTTCCATCCCCCCAATCTTTGCTTCACACTGGCCCCGGCGCAGCAACCAGCCCACCGCACGTCTCCCTCCACCCCGCCAGCCGTCCCACGTCCACATCGCAGCCTCCGCAAACGACGATGACGACTGTCATATCAGGGGTAACCTCGCGCCCCAGCACCTTGGGCAGCCGGTCATCCAGACAAACGGCTACACTGACACCGCAGGCCAACTCGACCATGAGGCGGTCTTCGTCGGCGAGAACGACGCATCCGCGTGCCGCTTCGGCATCTGAGAGCACGACGCTTTTGACCGGTGATGTCGTGGCTGCTGCTCCCTGTTGGACGGTTCCGACCGCCTCGTCGTATGCCTTTTGCGCCACACGCACGCACCCCAGGCTGCGTGCTTGGCTGCTGATGCCGGCCAGCGTGACGGGACGACCGGCGTGTAGAGCAGCCGCCAGGCTGGCGGCGCCCTCGGTCTCGGCGGCGACAACGGTCGTGGCGCGCGGAGACCATGGAGGAGATGATGCGGAAGGCGGAGAAGAGCAGCGGCGACGGAGACCCTGCAGCAAGCCCGCGAGCAAACCGCCGCCACCAACGCTGCACACGATGGCGTCGGGTTGGCTGCCTTGCGGCATCTGCTCAGCCACCTCGTCGACGATGCTGCTGTTGCCGGACCAGATGAGGGCGTCGTCGAACGGCGGCACGAAGACGCCGTCGTGCTCGCCCTCGCCGCCCGGGCCCATCAGTACGTCGCGGATGTAGCGCTCGCTCATGGCCAGCGTGTCGCCGTGCACGATGATGGCCGCGGCGCCTGCGTCGCGGAGCCGCCGCAGCATGCTGGGCGACGTCGTCTTGGGCGTGACGATGGTGGCTGGCCGGCCGAGCGTGGTGGCGGCGACGACACATGCCAGGCCAGCGTTGCCGCCAGAGGCGCTGTAGAAGTGGGAAAGGTGCGGCCGCGGATGGTTTTGGAGGTGGTGAAGTATGTAGGTCGAGATGCCGCGGAGTTTGAAGGAGCCTGATGGTTGGAGAAGGTCGAGCTTGAGGAGGATGCGGCTGTGGGGCAAACGGAGTTAGCAATTGAGGGGTAGCGCGGGGAAACTGGGGTTAGGGATATTTTGAATCAGGGGTGCGTAAGGGGAAACCACAATAGCACTCGGAGAGATGTGTGCTTTGCTCGACGTACCATCCTACTGCCTTGGATAGAGCTTTGGACTCGACCAACGGCGTGACGATCCAGGGCTTGGAATCTGGTGGCGGTGCTGCCAATGACTCTCCATCGACGCCCCCTTGACCGTATCCAGTCGCAACTCCGTCCGCAGGCTTGGCTGACGGCACCGGTTGTGGCGCAACTTTTGGAAATGACTCTGCCACTGCTTCCACAAACACCGGAGACAGGTCCAGCCCATACTCGATTGCAGCCGTTTTGGCCTTTGTGGTGCCGTAGTGAGTGTTGACAGACGCCGCGGTAGTCCCGAAGTCCGGACCAATCATGGTGACGCCTCCAGTCTCGACAAGACCGTCAATGGATCCCATGGTAGAGGTACTGGAAGAGTGAGACCTTTTTGGAGCCGGTGGGACTGAAAGAGAGAGATGCTGGGGAAAGAAGAGCGGCATACCTTCTGATAAGGTACACTGGCGAGCAGTTTAGGCAGGCAGTCTTATCAGAGAGAGCAGTGCGTTGAGGCGATCGAAACCCGACTTTTTTCTCACTTGTTGAAAGTCTTCGACCAATGCGGAAAAATAACCCAGATCAGGCCAGGGAAAAACTTGTGAAGTAAAGAGAATAGACAATGGCGGCCGTCTGCAATTATATCATAGTCCGAGTATGTGGCCGTCTGACTTCCAGCCACCGCACGCGTCGAACATCCAAAACTCGCCGTCCAGTGCGGTCACTACTTCCTGCAGTCTGACCTTAGACTTGCTCCCCCTCATATGCCTCACTTCTCATGAGCTTCTTTCCCAACCCCCGACTACGGCGTACCAAGCGTGCAAGCTCCTCGATCAGCCGGGTGTAGCCGCGTCGCGACGCTAGTTTGGTAGGATCCGTTCCGGGAGCTAACGCGTCCTTGAAAATAATGGCAAGGCAGCCTCAACCGCCGCTCCACCGAACCACTGATTGTTTGCAGATTTGCCAGTAAAGAGCACTGAATCAGCGCAGGAGGTGCATTTCTGGTACCCAGTCCCTACACCGACAAGGACGAGGAACGATAGCGAGCCGGATTATTTTCGCGCGCAGCAGATGCGAGGCAGGGCCGATGCAAAGCGCGCATGTCTGAGTCCTGGCGTTGGCGTTGGGTAGAGGTTCCGTTAACCTTCTTCCTGATCATCCCGACGGGACCGCTGACGATCGCCATGGCGTGCGCTAGTGACCAAGCCTGCGGGGAACGCAAGTGGCTCCCCGCATTCCCTGGATGACGGTCTGTTCCGATTCTACTGGCGTAATTCCTTCTTGCTTGGCTATAGTCAACCACTGTGGGGGGTGATGATTCTAGAGTGGGATCGTGAATCCACGCGCCCCTGGGACCCTTTGCTCCTTACCCTCGTCATGCGGGGTAGCTGGTGAAAATGTATCCGAAAGGGCGAGGGGGGTGGAGAGGGATGACGGAGATGTGCGTCAGGTTCCTTGGCGGCGTCCTGTTTGGTGCTTTCTTTTTCCCTTTTGGTCAGGCATCATAGAGTCATAAGGAGTTTTCATGACAAAGAGCTCGACGATTGTTCTGTTTCTCGGGGTGATGGACGATCCACAAAGCGAAACTCGGGTCGAGAATACGAGGAAACTATCGTTATTCGGTGGTTGTCCGATCTAGACCTGCGATATATCAATGTTTTAGTTGTGCTTTCGGAAGAAGACGTGGGCTTCGCTTTTGGAACGCTTGAAACTGCAGCACGGAAGAAGCTCAATCCATGCTCTGAAATCGCCTTGCATCACGGGCAAAGCAGCAGATGCTTGCACTAAATCAGTGTAGTAATCTCCATTTCGTGGAGGGGTATCGTACAAAATGATCTTTACGCCCAGTCCTCCGCTCACGCAACAGCCTGAGGCTGATCCAACAACGTCTTTCTGTACTTCCAGTAATTTCGGCGAATGGGATCGAACTTTTGCGCCAGCAAATCAAGCGCCTTGTTTGCCTGCTCTTTGCTCTGCTCTTCGGCATATACTTCGGACAACAGATCCAAGGCGTGGCTCGAGCGAATCTTGTCAGTCTCGTCCACGCTGGCATATTCGAGTGCCAAATCTTTGAGCGTTGCTTTGGGAAGGGATGCGTGTTGCAACAACCCACGCAGGTAGTTCCACGGGCTCTGATTCTGCGGCGCCCGCTTGATCGCCCCCTTGGCATATTCGATTTCACGGTCCAATATCTTCTTTTGGCCAAAATTTTCTGTGTTGCCACCAAAGACAAGAAACCATCGGTGGTTCCAAGCCGAGTTGTTGCGAACGTCCTGCTCGAGCAGCTCTTCAACAGCCTCCAGTTCACCCTGTTCGAACAGATCGAAGCGCCGTACCAGCCATTGCCTGTAGCTCCAGACGTGGTAATTCTTGGTATCTTTTTCCAACATGGTCTTGATGAAGTCTTGTTCTCCCTCCGCAGAGCCGATCTTGTTGATGATTGTCTGACGGTGGTGCCAAATTTGATAGTTCTTGAGGTTCCTGAGGGCGACTTCGTTGAGCCAAGCCATTTCCGCGTGCAAGTCTTTGTTCATGTGGAGTACGATGCGGGCACGGTAGAGCCTGTGGTGTGATGGTCAGCAAAGCGGCGAGTGCGCAGCGTTGCAGGTGGCCACTTACCAGACAGTGTAGTGAGCCGGGTTCGCGTCGATGATTGCTTCGGTAAGTTCGTAGGCCCTCTCGCTCATCTCGTTCTTGGCCATGATTGCGCGCAGGTAGGACATGGCCTCCTCATAATCCTCGGGGTACGCGATGGCAGCCAGGGCGTTGGGGCCGCCCTCGTCGAGCGGGATGGGCTCGACATCCTTCCAGTCTGGGTCATCCGACAAGAAGCCCATGTTGACGTTGTCTCGTTGGAGGTGCTGGGCTCAGTGTTGATTGAAGGTGTTGCGGGGTGGAGGGCGGGGAGTCTGCGAGGTGATGTCGGCGGCCAGGTCGGACTTTACGTAGGTTCGGTCACTCGACGATCTCCCGCAGACGACCAACGACAATATCTCGACTTTCATTGTGGCCATGGCTCAAGGACGTTGAAAAAGCCGGCCGGTTGCATTATCTTGGCATTTCAGCGACAAAGCAAGAGATGCGAATAAAAGCTGCATTTGGAAGGACATGATGGAATTTTAAAAAAGAACCGAGGCAGCTGACTGGCTGTTTAGAGATTTTGGAATCTGCAGCCGACAACCCTGTACGATGTCTCAACAGGGCAAAGATTCCACACGCGAGCGACTGAAGATGCAAGAGTTCGAGACACAAGCCGACCAAAAGAGGTCATCATGATGCTAACGCGTAGCGGGCGGTTCGGCAGGCAGGCATGCCGAGCAATCGACCGAACCAGAAGACGACAGCCGAAGTCTATCATAGACGGGCCGCTTTCTTCTCGTGTGCGTATCTCGTTTTCCGCCGTGGTGTGCCATGACTGCCTTATCCGTACTGAAGCTCTGGTCGAGAGTTTTGATGGCGTTACCTCAGCAAGTGAGGAATGGGGACACCGCGGCAGCTTGCATTTCCGACCCGGGAGACAAGGAGTTCCTGGTGGAGTCGCGCAAAATTCACAGGGTATCGGCCAAGCAGTGCGGAGAAGGCTAAACGCGGTTGCAGAGCACCTAAAATCGACGGCACCTGAAGTATCGCCACGGTCAGAAGCAGCTTACAACGCCACAAAGCTGGACGCGGTAGATGGCATCTGAAAGGGGACGTCTTCGTTAAAGAGCAAGGCATGGGAAGCGAAAGGATCAAGGCAGGGTCAAGCTGTACTACGCGACGGGTACGACGAATGCGAAAGCGAGCACCTAGCCCTGAGTACAGCGGTGTCTCTGTTTGGCCCGTGGCCCATGCGACGGCCGAAATATGCGCAGGGCTGAAAGGAGATGGCTATGCGCGTGTTGAGGAGACGGTGATGTGTTGGAAGCCTTGGCTTGTTTCGCCCATTTCCGTTGGACGAGAGGACAAGTCCGTCCCGTTGGAGTCGGGAATATGTGTGCGCTGTAGGGCCGCGTCAAAAGAAGTCATGAGTCCGGACGGTAACTACCTAGAGAAGCAGGCAGCGATCATGATGACTTTCAAGGAGCACAACAGAAAAGAAAGAGTAGCGAGGCCGAATGCTGGGGCAATGCGGCTCTAACTGCAACGAGTAATGATTGATTCTGACCAATGAATCGACGTCGAGTACGGAGTTGAGCGTATCCGACCAACTAGACTGAGACAGGGCAGAGATGCGCACCTAGGCGACGAGCTCTTTTGATGGTACAGTACGCAGGCAGCATCTGCAGATCATCACAGAAGGCTTGGTGTTGATGGTGGTGATGTCCTCGAGCTGACGACGAATGACAGGCAGAGGTAGGCTGCCCTTGGCTGAGACAGATGATAGGTCAGAAACACCCATCTCTATTCACCACGGCCATCAGATCAGCTGTGGCCTGGACTGGTTGGTCGTTGGACGGGGACGCGGTCTCTCTAGCACAATGCCCTGCCGCTCTCGGATCCAACTCTACCCGTCCTGCCTCCTCGCGTTTGCTCTCCTCCTTCTGGTTATAACAGTACATGACTGCCGGGTGTCAGTCAAGCTAACCGCCTGCCACACTTTTCCCTCTTCGCCCTTGCCTGTTAACCCTTTCCCGGCTACGCTACCTACCGCCCTGTCCTAGTCCAACGTTGCTCAACTCTATTTCGCATCCGCCAACATGGCCGACCCTCCAAATGCCAATCCAGTCGCCGATTCCAAACCAGACATCTCTGAGCCATCCTCCGAAGACGTAGCCCACGAAAAGAAACCCGCCGCATCTGTCAACACGGCAGACGTGTCAACCAAAGATGGCAGGCCGCCTTCAACCCGTTCCACCAGCGCTCCTTCTGATACCGAAAAGAGCCAACGCCCGGCAGAAGACCACAAAAATTACAACTTTCTCAACGAGAAAAAGGAACACGGCGACACTGCCACCCGAGACGGCGCAGTCGACCAAGATGCGCAATCCCACAAGAGTCTCAAGTCACGTCCGTCGCAAAAATCCCTGAAGCACGCAAAGTCGCAAAAGTCGTTGCGCTCCCTCAGGGATGCCGCCATTGGCGCCGGAGGCCCGTTGGCCGCGGCCAATATCGAGAGAACGTCGAGCGACAGTGACGCAAACATTGAATTGGACGAGGACGGTGTGGAATACCCTGGCGCATGGAAGCTTGGCCTCATCACAGTAGCCCTGTGTTTGACCGTCTTTTGCATGGCGCTGGTAAGCTGACTTTTTTTTTGCCCCTCGTGTCACATGGCCTTCTGACCCCTGCTACCTAGGACAACACCATCATTGCAACGGCGATACCGAGGATCACAGATCACTTCAAGGCGCTAGGTGATGTAGGATGGTACGGCTCGGCTTACCTCCTGACGACCTGCTCGTTCCAACTCATCTTCGGCAAACTCTACACCTTCTTCTCCATCAAATGGGTTTACCTGATTGCGCTCGGAATTTTCGAGCTGGGATCATTTATTTGCGGCATCGCTCCTACTTCGAATGCGCTCATCGTCGGTAGAGCCGTTGCAGGTCTCGGGGCCGCAGGCGTGTTTTCTGGCGCCATCTTGATTGTTAGCAAGACGGTGCCTCTGCGCCAACGGCCTACATACACTGGCATTGGTACGGCTCCCAACCTCAACCAATTATCCCGTTCCTAACGATGTAACAGTGGGCGGCATCTATGGAATTGCAAGTGTTGCAGGACCCTTGATGGGCGGCGCCTTCACTGACAAAGTGTCGTGGCGCTGGTGTTTCTACATCAACCTGCCTTTCGGCGCCGTCGCCGCCGTCTTCATCGTTTTCTTCTTCAAGGCGCCCAAGGTCGTCAAGAACAGTGCCGTTGGCTGGAAGAATAAGCTGGCCGAGTTCGATCTGCTTGGAACCTTTTTCTTCCTGCCTGGCATCGTTTCTCTCCTGCTCGCGCTGCAGTGGGGCGGTTCCAAGTACGAGTGGGGCAACTGGCGCATCATCGTCTGCTTCGTCTTTTTTGGCGTCTGCATCTCCATCTTCCTCGTGATCCAGAGCTGGAAGCAAGAAAAGGCCACGGTGCCTCCGCGCGTCTTCAAGAACCGCTCCGTCTGGGCAAGTGCGTACTTTGGCGCTCTCTTGGGCGCCAGCTTCTTCATTCTGACTTACTACGTAAGTAAAGCGTCTTCTCGTTGCCGTCCGCATCCTAACAGGACCTCTAGCTGCCCATCTGGTTCCAGGCCATCAAGGGTGTCTCTGCTGTCAAATCAGGCATCATGAATCTACCCATGATTCTCAGTCTGGTCGCGTTGTCCATGATCGCCGGCGTCTCCATCACCCTCATCGGCTACTACGTGCCCTTCATGATCGCCTCGTCCACCCTCATGTCCATCGGCGCCGGCCTCCTCTCCACATTCCAAGTCAACACCGGCCACGCCAAATGGATCGGTTACCAAGTGTTTTTCGGCGCCGGCGTCGGCCTGGGCATGCAGCAAACGCTCATCGCCGTGCAAACGGCCCTCCCCGTCGCCGACGTGCCCGTCGGCACGGCCACCATGATGTTCGCGCAAGCGCTGGGCGGCGCCCTCTTCATCAGCGTTGGCCAAAACGTCTTTCAGAACCAGCTGCTTAACAACGTCAAGGCCAACGTGCCAAATAGCGACCAGCTGCTGCAGAACATGGTGCTCGGCACCGGCGCCACCGACATCCAAAACTTCATCAAGGCCCAGTTCCCCGACCTGCTGCAGCCCATCCTCAAGAGCTACAACGACGCCCTGACGCAGACGTTCTATGTCAGTGTGGCCATGGGAGTGCTTAGTCTGTTGGGCGCGTGTTGTGTCGAGTGGAAGAGCGTCAAGGGGAAGAAGATTGACATGACTCCTGCATAAGACGACATGTGCAGAGGGTCCTGTTTCGCAGTCGGTGGTTGTCTGGCGGCGATGCTCCCAAATGGAGCGGTCCAAAAAGGTTGGGATGGCTTCTGCATAGGACCGGATGCGGAGTCACAATCGGGTGGTTGTTTCGATTGGCGACGCTCCTGGATGGAGCGGGCCTGTGTACGAAATAGGTGGGCGGCGTTTGAAAAGGGGAAAAAGCATCATGGCAGTGGAGCGGAGCAAATCAGAGCAGAATAACGGCGCAAGCAAGCAAGCAAGCACAAAAACGGCGTTGGTCAGCAAGGTACAAGCAGTTCGGTGGCGGCAGCAGCAGCAGCAGCAGCAGCAGCAGATCTCAGGTAGGACCCGACTTTGCATCCTCTCCACCCCGTCCTCTTCTTCTTCTCATACCAAGCATTTTGCATTGTTGCATGTAGGAACGTAGGCACATAATAATAATAATTATGCACAACAAAAAAAAATAAAAAATAAAAAGGTCATGACACTCCTGGTCTTTCTCACTCAATGACTCACTCCCCTTCCAAAAGAGGAAATTCTTGCGCTCTCGTACAGGGTTGATGATGGTACAGTCGTAAACACTATTACTACTACTACTACTACTCCATCTCTCTACCGCGCATATCATATCATTCTACAACGCCACCACACGAAGACGATAACTTTTGCCCCGCTCGATTGGCCCGACTCATCAATCTCTGTGGTCTCAGCTTTTTTTTTTTTTTGGTCTTTCCCCTCTTTCACCGCCTCTTTCTTCTTCCGCTGCTGACTGGCTGCGATTTCCAATCATTCCTCCTCCGCCGTACCGTACTGGCGCCCGTCTCCGTCCCGCGCAGCACCGACCTAAGCGGCGCATCCCGCCACTTGCCGGCGCGGAGCTCGCAATCGCGGCCGCCCGATCGATTTGGTAGATCTGAAGAAAGAGAATGAGGAGAGGAGAGAAGATGGCGGTGGTGACTACTCCTCCCCATCATGCATTTGGGTCGTATCGCCGCCCTATTCTCTTTTTCGTTTTCGTTTTTGCTTTTGCTTTTGCCCCCGCCGCCCCTACTCCCTTCTCTCCTCTTCTGCTTGCGCGTCATGGGGGGGGCTCGGCTTCATTCTCTTCCGTCCGTCGGGTCGGTCCGTCCGCTCTCCATGCCATCCGTGCATGCGTGCGTACTGTGGTATCAAGAAACACAAAACCAAAAAAAAAGAGCAAAAGGGAAGAAAACAATACCAAATGATGCCGCCGACCGATCTTCTGCGTGTCGCCCCGTCGTGGGCGCAGAGGATAGTTACTGAAAAGGGGGTATTGTTGGTGTGTGAGGGATTGGCCGTCAACAGCGTAGCGTTCTAATCATACAGTGTGCGGAAAGCAAAAAAGAGGCAAAAACAATATCAAAACAAGCGCAATGCGCAAAGGCCCGAGGGACTTCCAATGTCGCGAATATTTGACGAGAAGTGGAGGTGACGCCATGCGACTCAATCTGCACGCGAGAGCGCGGCAATTTTTCTTCCGATGGAGATGATTTACGCCTTCCACTTGACTTCGGACCAGTTTGCGTATTCGTGTTTGAGGCTCTTTTGCACCCAGATGATGGTGATCCAGGCCCAAACTCCGGCCCAGATGAATGGGACAGTCCAGCCGACCTGAACAAAAGGGTTAGTCTGCGAATGACGTGTTCAGGGGCTGAGATACTTACCACGTAGGCGGCGTCTCTTTGGATCGTGAAGATCAGCACTGTCGTCACGACGGCAATGGCACAAGATCCAAACGCCCAGAACAACGTCAGACGGTGCAACATCTGGCGGAAATGGTGGCTCGCCATGTATCGCAAGTTCAGGCGTTGACGGAATTCGGTGCCACCACCTCCATCGACGGCTACCACGTCCTCAATAACGGAGTAGATGCCCGGCCGCAAAGGGGATCCAGCAGGGAGTGACGAGATGCGCATCGGTGCTTTGTAGCCAGCAAGGCGCGCAATGTCCATCACAAGAAGCTCGACGCCAAAGGCGAAGCACATGCTAGCAACGGGCATGGCAAGCAGTCGAATGGGTGGTTCCTTGGGGACAGTGCCGACAATGAGCTCAATCATGACGGCAATCCAGGCCACGGAGAGGTTCCAGTGGAACCAGTCCAGCTGCCCCGCGTTAGTACTCTTGAAGATGGACTTGTGGCGCATCGGAGAATTCTCCAGGCGACGTCCGAGGACTTACATAGAAGCGTCTTGCACCAATGACCCGACATGTGCTGCCCTTCTTCCACAGCCGGTGGAACCGCAAAAAGTATTCAAAAATGGAGACGGACCCTAGCGTGCCCGTGCTGATACTGAAGACGGCGTTGTGCGAAAGGTTTGTTCCGTACCACAGGCCAAAGTACAAGGCGATGGGGGTGAAGATGCAGTCGATAACAATGAGCGACCAGAAAAGCGCAATGCTCTTTTTGCGAGTGCGCAATGAGTAATTGAGATCCGGCGGATGCGTAAAATTCGGATCCTCGTAGCGAATCTGGGTCGGGGCGTTGATTGCAGAGGCAGGCCGACCACCGGCTGACGCCGGACGGCTAGGTGGTGCGGACGGGGGTCCATTTTGATTGTTGGTTTGGTTCGCATCGGGCACTTGGAGAAGGCCTGCGATTGAGCCGGTAGGATCGTGAGGAGGCACGCTGGGTCGACGGGTTTGGCCAACCTGGCCTTCTTCGGCACGAGCATAGTCGGCGTGGGCTATGGGTTCGTCGGCGGACATGGCGTAGGGATGACCAGGGTCGCGATGACGCAAAGGTCAATGGGAGTGAAGGCGGAAGGGCTGTCGAGAGCACGAGGATCAAGACAGCATAGAGGAGCGACGGTGGGTAAACGGTGTCTTTGGGCGAAAGTCGTGTGAGAGGGAGAAAGATGGTTGAGAGGTGAACGGAGACTAAAGTCAATCCTGCGTGAACGTGTGCTGACGGTGGGCGGTTGATGTTTGGGCTGGTGAAGTGAGTGGGCCGCCGCATG
Organism: Phyllosticta capitalensis; assembly: GCF_038381095.1. Taxonomy (NCBI): domain Eukaryota; kingdom Fungi; phylum Ascomycota; class Dothideomycetes; order Botryosphaeriales; family Phyllostictaceae; genus Phyllosticta; species Phyllosticta capitalensis. The sequence continues at coordinate 2,127,506 of NW_027117440.1, forward strand.
ACGTCGACGCCGAGCATCCGCGCCGGGCATTTCATGTCAGACACCGGACCAAAGCGATGCGATGCGATCCGTTCCGATGCGAAGCATTCGGCGGCGGCCTTTTCTGGGCTTGGGCTTGGGTTTGGTAGCCCCGAATATCTAAGTAGCTGCTGCTGCTCGCGTGGTCGCATGCTTCACTTTGCTCGTTCCTCTCACTAGCACTTGACTTGAGCAAGACCGGAGGTGGAGAAAGCGCAGATTCCTTCGACGTCAACGGCCACGACTTGGAATTCCTTTCTTGGCTGGCTTGGCCCACGACACCTCCGCTTATGATCGTCGCTCCTCCCGCTCAGATTCACCATGCGACAACCAACATCGCCAGCCACGCGCGCACCTAACAACCTCTTTGGCCTGTCCTCCCCTGCATATTACCTATACACCCTGCGTACGAGTATGCAACGCTCGCGACCGCCATGCGCTTCCTCCAGCGACTCTTCGCCGTCCTTTGTCTGAGTCTCGCTGTTTCCGGCCTCGACCAACCCCAAGCTCCGCTGCCCTTGGCGTCGACCGCGAACAGCCATGCGAATCGCACAATATCGGCCACCCTTTTTGCTGAGCTTGAGGAGCTCTCGCGCATCGTCGACATCACCTACTGTGTTGGAGTCACTGGCCTAGGAATATCAAAGCCATTCAAATGCGCAAGTCGCTGCAATGAGTTTCCCGGATTCGAGCTGGTCAAGGTGCGCACTCTGCCCCCGGACTTGGTTGAACAAGGCTCACTCGTCGCTAGGCTTGGAACACTGGCCCTCTGCTCTCCGACTCCTGCGGATTCATTGCCCTGTCCCATCGTCCTGAGCCTCGCATCATAATTGCATTTCGCGGGACGTATTCACTGACCAACACCATCGTGGACTTGTCCACGATCCCGCAAGAATATCTGCCTTACCCTGGCGACGATGATTCGCCAAACGTGAAGCCGCCAAGATGCGACAACTGCGCCGTCCACAGCGGCTTCTACAAGTCCTGGATAAACACGCGCAACCAGATCCTCAATGACGTTATTTTGGCAACTGAAATGTACCCAAATTACAAGCTCACGCTGGTGGGCCACTCTCTGGGCGGCGCCGTTGCTGCCCTCGCCGCATTGGATTTCAAGAATCGCGGCTGGGACCCATACGTCACCACATTCGGGGAACCACGAGTTGGGAACCACGAGCTTGTGCGCTACATCGACAAGCGCTTCAATCTGACAAGTGGCATGAATGCGACGGAGAGCAAGTTGCGACGGGTGACGCACATGGGAGATCCAGTGCCTCTGCTGCCCGTGGAAGAATGGGGCTATCGCATGCACGGTGGGGAAATCTTCATTCAAAAGCCGGATCTTCCGCCCAGTGTTGCTGATATCCGCCACTGTTCTGGTGACGAGGACGACGAGTGCATTGCGGGGGATGATCCGCGAGCATGGGTGCCGGCCCGATTCAAGCTCTGGCAGCTCTTCTGGGCGCACCGCGACTACTTTTGGCGGCTGGGACTTTGCGTGCCTGGCGGGGATCCTTGGGACTGGAAGGGGTGGCATGCTGCCGGGGCGGAGATCAGGGAGGAGGACGAGCTGTGATTTGCGATAAGCGAAGCTTGTTGACTGAGCCTGAGACGACTCCACGACGGTGCTTGTTCGGAAGTTTGTTGGTTGGGAGCGGCGTCTCGTTGGCGTTTGCGCCATGGTGTTGGAGTCGTGATGTTCAAACAAACCGGGTTGTTGCTTCGACAAATAAAATGATGTTTGCGTCTCGACTCTGCCCAACCAGCATGATCCCACACGGCGAGGGTTGGTTTTGCAAGGCCATTGGCTGCTCAAGCCTCCCTGCGACCGCCTCGCTCGAGTCTTGGTGCTCTTGGACCATGACTCGGCGTGCTATCACGGTCGTCGTTGAGGGCCGTTTGCGCGAGGACAACAAAATGGATGCATATGATGCCAAGGGTAGCCAGTCAATGGATGGGGAGCAGTCGAGGCGCCGTCCGGTGGCGCGTCGGTAGCTACAACGAGCCGTCCTGAGTGACGCTTTCTGCCTCCAAAAAGAAAAGCCAGCCGTTCACGTGTGACGGCAGCAAGTCGCGTTGTTGAAAAAGAGGCAGAGGCCATGTGTGCTTGTTGCGTGATCGAATCGCGGTTGGGTGGTTGACTGACTGCGTCCCCCATGTCTTTGACTTGTCTTGGTGGTCATTGCTGCTAGCGGACCTGAGCAGCCCTCCGCTCCCACCTGAGCTTGCACCACGCTCCATCTGCACCACCGGCTCCTCCACTCGCCAGTGCTGTGCAGCGCAGCTTCAGACCAACCAACCACCACCAACCCTCCAAATCCTCGACGCCCGTAAATACCTTAGTCGCCAGTAAATATCAGAGCATCCATTCACTCTGCAGCCTTCCGCCCCGAGTCTGCGCGCCCTATCTCTCCAGCCTCCGCTCCCCCTCCAAGCTCCGCCGGTGGTACGCCTACGCAGTATAGCAGCCCGTCGACCCAGTTTCAGGGTCTTGAGCCGAACCACACCTCATCTCCGCCCGCACCCCGACTCTTCCCGTCTCTACAACTCGCCGTCCGGTCCTGTCCTGTTCTGTGTGCTGCCCTCCTACCGCCGCTGGCTGCAGACACGACGTCCATCGTCACATTTCTCCCACTGGCGTCCCGCCAGCCTCGTCAGGCATGGGCAACGTCGGCAGCAGGCAGGGCGAGGGTGATCCTCTATTCCTGCGCGACCAGAATCGCTGTGAGCTTGTGATCCCCTCTCGCGACCCCATCTCAAAGCTGACGAGGTCCGATTAGTTTCGGTCGCCGGACTGCAGATCACCAATTCGCGCAATCGCGTCCTCTTGAACGTCACGCCCAATGCTTTCCCCGCAACTCGGTACTCGGCGAAAAGAGAAGCTGGCGATGATACCCCGGTGGAATACGTGCAGGTAAGGGGCAGCTCTTATCGTCAAGTCAAAGAGCGCGCCAGTATTGACCCGAATGCGCTGTAGGATCCGGAGACCAACCCTTCCGCACCCCCAAACTTTCTTATCCGCCTCGCAAACGACGAGGACTTATTCTTTAATTTCACATTTGTCGTGAGACAAACTCAAGGCCTTGTCTCAACCGCCCCGAACGTGCCTGTCACCACCATTGCGCCTGTGGACACGGTGATCAACGGTCTCACCTTTGTGTTTGCGCCGAGTTCCAGAGAGTTGGACAATTTGGTTACACGAGAGTTTCATGCGGACCCGAATCTACACAAGAATCCAAACGTCGAGCTCGTGGGCGACTATTCAACGGCCGGCAATCCCTCGGTCCAGTTTCAATGGTCGTGGAAATGGAGGCCACCACGCACAATGGAGGATAGAGGGGGCGGATGGCGCAACAGTTGCAGCTTTGTTGAATACGACCCGCGTGCGCACCGTTTGGACACTCTCGCCAACTTTTCGTTCTGGGTCCAGGCCGCCCCGAAAGTCCTCGCTAGCCCCAAATTCCCTTCTCCACATCTCGAACTCGCAGTTCCACCGAGGCTGAGAGTGCCTTCCGCGCAGTCCATGGACTCGCGCGTCAGCGACTCTGATGGAGGTCCCGACTTCAAAGATTTCAGAGATCCGGCCTCGCCCATGATCGAATCGATTCCCGAGCATAGTCTTGGACTTGTTCCGTCTCACGCAACGTACAGCACAGCTAGCTCTGCAACAATCGCGAACCCTGTCAAAGTGGATCTTTCCTGTCAAAGACCTGGAGAAGATATCAGCGCGCTCGATGATGGCCCGGTTTTTCGCGCAAATCTGAAGAACTACGAGAAGAACACCACCGATATGCGCACAAAATGGAAAAAGGTCTTGAAAAGAGCGGAGGCGACTTTGGAGGCTCAGATTGCTTGCAACACTGCAGTGTCTGAAATGATCGACGCTCTGAAAGACACATCAAAACCAAACACGAATTCAGTGCAACCGGCCATTGATCATTACTTTGACAAGATTGCCCGCGAGATTCTGGCCTACGAAAAATTGAACACGATCAACGTTCAAAAGCTCATCATCGATCCCATTTCTAAACTCTACAACGTGGATATCAAGCAGGCAGAATCGAAGAAGAAGGACTTTGAGGAAGAAAGCAAAGAATATTACGCATACGTCAGCCGCTACCTTGGACAACGTCAAGACTCTATGAAGGAAAAGAGAAGGACTGAAACTGACTCCAAATACCAAAGCAAGCGGCGGAACTTTGAACTGAAACGTTTCGATTACTCTTCCTACATTCAGGATCTCAACGGAGGGAGAAAGAATCAAGAGGTGCTCTCCTATCTGACCAGGTACGCTGATGCGCAAGCCAGAGGTTTCATGGCCGCTGCCGACAAGGTCAAGACCATGATGCCGCAGCTTGAGGCTTTGTCACAGGAGGTGAAGGAGGCCGACAAGGAATTCCAACTTCAAAGAGCCGAGCGGGAAGAGAAACGTAGAGCACTCGAGAAGAGCGGCACGGCATACAAGGAGCCAGAGGCTACGGCTGCATTGCTAGCTCAAGCACATGGCGGGGCAGCTTCACCGGAGCAAAATGGAGTCCAACCGGCCGGTGGCGCACCGGTGTTCAAGAGTACGGTTAGCGTTGTGCCGAGTGTTGGATCGCCGCCAGGGACGGCAAATGTCCCGCAAACACCTGGATTATCCCCTGGGCCAGCTGGGTTATCCGTACAAGGCGGCAGTCCAGGGACCGCCAACAAATTCAAGGGTATTCGAGATCTCGAGGACAAGGTCGCAATCGACGGAGGCGACAACAAGCACCCACCGCACAAGGAAGGTCTCCTTTGGGCGCTCAGCAGACCGGGGAGCCACCTCGACCCCAAGGGTCTGAACAAGCAAGCATGGCACAAGTAAGTACTTTTTCATCATCTTTCATTGGACGCGTTGACTCATCGAGACAGATTCTGGATAACTGTGGGCGAAGGAAAGTTGTCTGAGTATTCCGACTGGAAAAACAAAATGAATCTCCACATGACGCCAATCGACCTCCGTGTTGCCTCAGTCCGAGAGGCGCGAAACTCGGAAAGACGCTTTTGCTTTGAGGTCATTACTCCTCAATTTACACGGGTATACCAAACAACCAGCGAGGAGGACTTGAGGACCTGGATCAACGCCATCAACAACGCCCTACAAAGTGCTGTTGAAAGCAAGGGCATATCTGACCCTGCAGCTACCGAATCTCTCGACCGATCGACTCGCAGAGACATCGCCTCAGTCCTGACGGGAAAGAGTTCGTCCCTGTCTGGCCATCGCGGCGCAGCAGGTGACAGGAAAGACAAGCCTGTGACTCGTCATGCCACCGTCGGTGACAGACCGTCTTACCGCAGTCCTGAGCTGTCGGGAGAAGCAAATCGACTACTTGAGCAGATCCGTGAAGCTGATGCCGGCAACAAGTACTGTGCCGACTGCGGATCAGAAAGCAAGGTTGACTGGGTTTCGATCAACCTAGGCATTGTCGTCTGCATCGAGTGTAGCGGAATTCACCGATCACTGGGCACACACATATCCAAAGTTCGCTCTCTCACCCTCGATGTCCACTCCTTTACTCCCGATATCATCGAACTTCTCTGCAAGATTGGCAACCGGGTCAGCAACATGATTTGGGAAGCCGTTCTGAACAAAGCCAACAAGCCCGGTCCCATGTCGACTCGAGAGCAGAGACTCAGGTTCATCAACCAGAAATACGCTGAACGGGCCTTTGTTCAACCAATATCCGCCACCCTCTCCCACTACTCTACTCCGGAAGAGACGCTCATAGCGTCAGTTAAGAAGAATGACATACAAAATGTCTTGTACGCGCTTGCTCTCAAGGCAAACCCCAATGCCACGGACAGATCTCGCAACACCCCTCTCGTATACCTAGCCCTTTCCGCAGCTGATCCAGCATCGCCCTCGGCTGCTGCCTCTCCCCGTGTCATCTCTCCGGCTTCATCACCAGGCCAATCGCCACCGCCACAACCTACGCATGCTCCACCGGCGCCGCCTGGCCTCCGCAAACCGTTCCCTGTTGCGGAGCTTCTTATACAAAACGGCGCTGACTTACCAACGACCCCGGCACCATTTCCACTCACTGTTGCTGCGCGTTGTTATTTGGAACAAAAGGAAGACCAGCTCACAGGTCGAAACCGGCACGGTCAGAATGGAAACTCAACTGGCACGAGCACGACCAGTGCCCACGGTGGCGCGAACAGCGATATCGGCGAGGGTAGCTTCAGCATCAGCAGTGGAATGGGCATGTCAAACGCAAGCACAGCAACGGGTGGTGTGGGCTTTGGCGCCGGAGGCGACACGCTCACAGCTTTGCCCCAAATTGGCGCCAGTGGAGGATCGCCGCCGGAGCGCAGCAGGGAGCGTGATGGCAAGCTTCAAAAGAGAGTGAGCGCCAGCGGGAGGCTGATGAGGAGTGAAGAGGGCAGTAGTCCCTTCAGCCCAGGCGGTGGGAGTAGGCGGATGTTCTGATGGCACCGATTCCGCTCTGTTGGTCCAAAAACCGGTCCTTGGCGTGGGCCGAAGGGAATCGTCGATGCTCCGCTCTCGAGCCTTGTGCCGCGGAAATGAGTATCGAAGCACCGCCTGCTACTGGAACAGTGGGCTCTGTGTCGGGACACATGCTGGAATGCCTTGTGTTTTGTCTCGACTGTTTTTCATGTTATTCCCCCTTGACCATTGCCTACCATTGTTCCTTCTTTCTGAAGTTGCGCCCTTGATAGCGCGCACCTTTTGTGTTTTCTTTTGCCACTGTAATTTTTCCTATTTCTTCTTTTGGTCAATGGATCGGGTCCGGTTGGGTCAATCACAAAGGCAACGGCGGGCGGGCGAACGAAATAATCTGAACAGATGGTTGAGTGAATGGATGGACGGCAAGTCTGACTGCGTTTCTCTAGTCTTCTTTTTGCAACGTTCTCCCGAGGCTGTTTCCCTGGTCTGCTGCCACGAAGGAAGGAAGGGTAATTCAATGGATGGCCGGATGGTTGCACGAATACTGTAAACGATAGGAGTTGCAGGGTGGACCACGAAACGGTCATGCCGAGAACACGACGAAGGACGGAGGACAAAAGACGTCGGCTGCACAAGTCTGGGATGGGAAGAGAAGAGGCCCAGGGAGTTGTAACGGAAGGAAAAGAGGAAGAGTTGGTGAGACTGGTTGGTTGGGCTGACTGGCGTTTGGATGATCTCTTGGATCCGCGAATGAATCAGCTTGCGAGCGATCAGGATTGGATATTCGCACGTTCGGATGGGATGGATGGTTTGCGTGGTCTGACGGCACGGTCGTGCTGTTATTTCATTGTTGTCGCCGTTGGATACTCAGGATAGCTACATAATGTATTGGACAGGTCAGGGCAAGGAAATGCTGGAGACAGCTGGGCCTTGAATCGCATCGTTTTTGACATCGACCATCTTTGACTGAATCTCATCTTCTCTTGGTACCCTAAAGGGATGGCTTGACGGGTGGTTTCAAAACGTCTAATAGGGCAGGGAATTGGCGTGAATTTTTAGTCCGCACATTCTTTGAGAATTTGTACATAGCTTCTCTATGATCTACCCACACACTTCTTCAGTACATTTAACAAAGCATTGACGACACAGGCTGCTCTAGTCATTGTGCTGCTGCAAGCGGGTCAGTTTGGTCGAATTGCTTATCGATAACCGATTTTCGGCGTTTTCCCACCGTGCCTGTCAAACGATCACAACTCGACGCGCCCGCAACCACACGAGTCCATTCCTCTCTGCCTCGACCCGCGCCCCGGCGACCGCCCAAACCCTTCATCTACGCCGGATCCCATCGCTCTCCACCCTCTCACCATGCCGGCGCCGACCAACACCCTCCTCATTGAGGGCTCCTTTGAGGAGCTCGCTGACGAACTCGCACAATACCTCGTAAGACATCGAAATACCCTCTTGGCACAATCGCCGTCGAATCTGCTTTCTGACGAGGTGTCGCACTTGTAGGATGCTCTGAGGAAGTCGCAAGGTGAAGAAAGCTCGGCGCTGCAGACCGAGGTCGGCCAGCTGCTGGAGGAGAACAAGAAGGACGAGGTGCTCAAGAAGCTGGTCACAGGAAGTGCTGCCCTCAGCGGTGCACCGGAAAAGGGTGAGCGGGGCAACTAAGACTTTTGAAAGAGGATCTCGAGGCTGACAGGCGTGCTCCGTCCAGAATTCGTTGCGGCATACAACCTGTTGATCCATCTCGTAAGGCAATCGCCCAACAGCGAAAACTACCTCCCGCCCATCTGCAACAACCTGACCAAGCCCGTCACCTCGTCTCCCGCCAACAGCTCTGGTCTTGCGCTGTCGGTCCTGACCACCATTTTCAACATCCTCCCGGCGGACAGTGTGAGCAGATATCATGTGTTCCTGGCCTCGCTCCGCGTCGTGCGGTCGTCTTCTTTCTTCGAGTCTCTCAAGCAGCAGCTGAAGAACATCGACACGTGGATTGCGCAGTGGGATGTGGATGAGGAGGCGCAGCGCAAGCTGTTCCTGGCCGTCTCGGACGCGGCCCAGGACAATGGCGAGAATGAGCTTGCGTACAAGTACCTCATCCGGGCACTGCGCACCATTGAATCCGAGCAGGCCAGCACGCCGGAAGCGCGCGACCTTTCGATCCGCGCGCTCAAGACGGCCCTCACGCACCCGGCGCACTACGACTTCCAGGACCTGACGGCGCTCGACAGCGTCCAAGCCTTGCGCAAGTCGGACCCCCTCCACTTTGAGCTGCTCGAAATCTTCACCTCTGAGCACCTCGAGGAGTTCAACGACTTCAAGGACACCAACCCCGACTTCATCGCCAAGGAGCAGCTCGATGCCGACGCCCTGAACCGCAAGATGCGCCTGTTGACGCTGGCCTCGCTGGCCGCCACCAACCAGGCGCGCTCCCTTCCCTACGCCCACATCGCCAAGGCCCTCCAGATCCCCGCCGAGGAGGTCGAGCTGTGGGTCATTGACGTGATCCGCGCCGGCCTCGTCGAGGGCAAGCTCTCCCAGCTCAACCAGACGTTCCTGATCCACCGCTCCACCTACCGCGTCTTTGGCGAGAACCAGTGGCGCGAGGTCGCCTCCCGCCTCGACATGTGGCGCAACAGCCTCACCGGCGTCCTCGGCGTCATCCGCCAGGAGAAGGAGAACTTCATCCTCCAAAAGGAGCTGGAGATGCGTGACGCCGAGGCCAAGGCTGCCGCGGCCGCTTCTGGCGCTCCCGCGCAGGGTGGCAGGCGACAGGGCGGTGGAAGGCAGCCGGCGGCGGCCGTTGCTGCCGAGGCGGAAGAGTAAACTGGGTATTTTCTCAAGAGATTAGAACTGCCGAGGGTCTGTTATGCGTCGTCGCGGGGGCATTTTTCGTTCTGATTCTCCGTTTGGATGAATTCCTGGGACGGGCAGATCGAAAAGGATTCTTTCAAAAAAAGTTTGTCCAGCAATATGAGATGGATGGCAGGATAGTCGGGGGAAGAGAGATGTGATTGCATTCTGGGGACGGCAAAGCTTTCTATCAAGAGGCAAATCAAGGAGCAATGACGATAGAGCACGAGTAGTCAGGCTGGCACCACGGTGCTAGATATCGCAACCATTTCGCTTTTGATTACGTTGATTGATGGTTCCGGAGTGAATGTACAAGATGAGCGGGAGAAGCAGATGGCAACGATGCCTTTAACAGCACTCCAATTGTGCCAACTGTCACTCGGTTCATTCGACCGTCTATTCAAAGTCTACCAGCGTCCCCTACCAGATTTCATTTCTTTACTTCAGCCCACCCCCCTTGCCACCAAAGCCGCCGCTGTCCTCAATCTTGGGCTGGCCCTTTGCCCGCTTCTGCTGCGCCGCCTCGTGCTTGCGCAGCTCCTCGGGCACGCGCGAGATAGACGACTTGCTGAGCATCTGCTTGAGATCGTACCTGAGGTCATAATTAGCCACCGAATACCGTGAGACAGGGAAATAGGGGTAACGTACATGACATCCGTATCTTCGCTACCGAGGAAGGTGATGGCAACACCACTCTTGCCAGCACGACCCGTACGACCGATACGATGCGTGTAGCTCTCGATGTTGGTCGCCATGTTGAAGTTGACGACGAGACTGACGTCGGGAACATCGATACCACGGCCGGCAAGGTCGGTGGCGACGAGCACATCGACGGCGCCATTCCGCAGACTGGCGAGGGCCGCCTCACGCTGCTCCTGCGTCTTGGAGCCGTGCAGCGTGACGGCTGAAAAGCCCATGTGCTTGATGTCGCGCGCGACGGCGTCGCAGTTGCGCTTGATGTTGACGAAGACGATGATGGGCGGCGCGAACTCGCCGCTGTGCAGGATCTCTTGGAGTCGCTTCTTACGCTTGTCTTCGCCCGATACGAATTCGACGCGCTGTTCGACCGTTTCGACGGCTTCGCCCACGTTGCCAATCGTCACAATGGCGGGGCGACGCAGGTACTTGCGGGCAATGCGCTCAACGGCCGGCGGCATGGTGGCCGTGTACATCATGGTTTGGCGGTAGCGGTCCTTGCCGCCGAGGTGCTGCGACATGGCGGCCGTGTTTTCGGCGTCGTCCGTGTCGGGCTTCTCGTTGCCTACGGGCAGAGCGTCGAGAATCTTGTTGACGGGCTCTTCGAAACCCAGGTCAATCATGCGGTCTGCTTCATCCATGATGATGTAGCAGCATTGGCTGAGGACCAGCACGCGCCGCTCGATACAGTCGACGAGACGACCCGGTGTCGCGATGATGATCTCAGCGCCGTCCCGCATGTTGAAGGCTTGCTCTTCAATCGAGTGACCACCGACAATTGAAACACAGGTAAATCCGAGGGGATGGGCAAACTTCTTCGCCTCGATTTCAATCTGCTGAGCCAACTCGCGAGTGGGCGCCAGAATGATGGCATACGGACCGTCGTTCTTGGTGAATTCGTTCAAAGGAGGGAGTTCGGAAATGTAAACGAGGAGAGGTAGAAGGAAAGCAGCCGTTTTACCGGAACCAGTAACGGCAACACCGATGAGATCGCGGGACCCAAGGGCAATGGGGATAGCTGCGCGCTGAATGGGAGACGGCTCCGTGTAACCCACGTCCCTGATGATGTCCAGCAGCCGCTTGGGCAAGCCAGATTCTTCCCACGACCGCATGGGATTGGGAATAGAGCCACCCTTCGTACTGATGTTGAAGTCTTCCTTGAAAATACGCCAATCTCTTTCGCGCATCTGGTCCAGTCTCTTCTCGCTCCAGTGCATCTCCAGAGCAGCACGTCCATTTTCCTCTTTTCTTCTTCGCTCCATCTCCAGAATCTCGGCCGCACGTGCTGATCCGGCCTCCTTGTCTCTTTCTATCAGCGCCTGAGTGTAGCGCTTGGTCGCGCTGTCTGCCACATCGTCTGAAAAGCCACCCAAGCGACCTCTGCCGAAGAAACCTGCCTCTTGCCGTGACTGATACAGCGGGTTGTAATCTGCGCTTGTGTCTTCCTCGGCATTCCACTCGAAGTTGAACTTCTTTTCCGTGGTCCGCTTGCGCTTCTTCTTGGCCGAGAAAGTGGACAAGTTTTGCTCAGCACCCATGTATCGTTGTCTAATCAATGCGGTCTCGGCATCTTCAGGGTTCGTTCTCTTGTCTCCAGCCTTATCTGACTTGTCCGTGCCCTTCGTGGCGGCTGGCTTGGGTGGCGGCGGAGGTTGCATGTCGTATTTCTTGTTGGGCGGTTGGTCCCTCATGGCTCTGGGGCCGGTAGGAATGGCAGGCTTCGCATGACCGTTGACTCCATTTGTCTTGGTACCATTCTGAACCGGACCATTTGTGAAGCCTTCGCGATCTGCCTCCCGCCGCTTCTGTTCCTCGGCCTCCTTCTGCCGTTTCTCGAGCGCCAGCTTCTCGCGCTGGGCTTTGCTTAGGAATTTTGGCTACAATTAATGCATGTCAGCTACGTGTACTGCGGAGTGTATATGCACTATATATGCCTTGTAAACAACGTGGAACGGGTCAAGCTGTGAGCGTGTTGCGCTTACCTTGGCAGCTGCCGCATCTGCTTCTCTCTTCTTCTTCAGAATTTCTTCGATGCTGAGAGGATCCTTCTTTGGCTTTGGCGCTCCCCATCCTTTCTTCTTGGGCAGCGTAGGCGCGAGCTCTGGCTCAAGAGGTTCCGCCGGAGGTGGTGGCGGCGGAGGGACATCGTCAGGCGGAGGAACAGCTGGCGGAGGTGGTGGTGCGATATCCGCTGGAGGAGGGGGAGGAATGCTATCCTCTGATGGTGGCGGAGGAGGAACAGTGCCGTTTGTATCTACGTCCATTTTTGCAAATGGTGTAGTGATGTTTGGTCGTTGTAGGTGAAGATGTCGGCTCGGCGTAGGTTCATGGTAGCGGAGTCCGCGATGACGGCTTGGCGCGGCTCGCATGTCCGCTCCGCCGCGTCGTCCAGAGGTTGATCAGACTGTAAATCGCGGCCAATCAACGCTGATACGTTGTTCTCAATCCTGTGAAGCAAGCTGTCGTCATGAAGATATCAAATTCGAGCACAAGTGGCAAGTTTAGAGGAATTGAAAAAGAGTAGAGTCCACTCTGATATTTTACAAAAATCTGCCCAAACCTCCGTTCAACGCCAAAGTAATTTATCCTTGGTCGTTCCCGCTCAGTGAAATACTTGACCTCTTTTGAACTGGTCGCTTTTTTCCACCAAGGTAAAATGACATGGTATATGTCCATCCATGACGCTCTTCGCCAACACCCCGACAAGTCTCGCATACAGGCAACTAAGAAGTCCCTCATTTCGGCCACTTTGTCCAGCCCTTGCCATGACCACGCTGGTTCATTTGTCAGCCCACATATTCTTGCGCAAAGTGCCAGCGCCAGCAAGCATACCAGCTTCCATTCTTGAATCATTGCCGGCATGTTCATCATGGCCTCTCTCCTCTTGTCCAGCTTGCTCTTGAGGTTGCGTTCCCAGGCGTGACCCTTGACCTTGCCGTCTACACCGGTTCCCTGAACGCGCAACTCGGCGCGCTTCGCCTTCTCGCTGGGCTTCTTCCTCGAGTATGGGAGCAGGTCTTCCACGCCATACCGGACGGCCATCTTGCACAGGTCGGCCTGGCGACGCAGCGAGTAGACGGGACCCTGCCAGCGCTGGGTGACGGTGTTGAAGCGCGGCAGGAAAGGATTGTGGTAAGGCAGTGCGGGTTCGGATTGTGTGGAGGACTTGGTGGTTTTGACGAGCGCTTCCTTGGGAGGAGGATATCTTTGGAAGAATCGGAGCAGTCGCGGAGGAAGCGTCTTTGCTATTTCGACATAATTTTGTGACGACGCCATGGCGGGCAACGGGTGTGGTGTGGAGTAAAGATGGCAATAGTGAATTGCATCTCGAAATGCAATTGATGCGCCGCGGGTCCGGCCTGGTCACGGCGGCCCGTGCGCGCCAGCCCAGCTCCAGCTTACCACTCCATCTCGCCGCGTACTAACGAGCTGCCTGCTCGACCACATCACCAACGACAACATCCAACCCAGCATCCTCTTCTCTCATCCCACACCCGCTTTCTACTCCGATCCCGCTGCTCTGCCACTTCCTCCAGCTTCTCACATCTCAGACCTCGCGTCACGCCAACGACACAGCCATGGTAAGCTCCCCATTTGCCCGTGTCCTACAGCTCCAACTAACATAACGCAGTCGTCTCCCTTTAGCATAAGTATGTCTCGCAAACCCCGTACGCGCGAATCTTTCTTCTAACAACCATCCTCCACCAGACGGCGGCGCCTGTGTCGCGATGGTGGGCAAAGACTGCGTGGCCATCGCCTGCGACCTGCGGCTGGGCATGCAAGCCCTGACCGTGTCCAACAACTTCCCCAAGATCTTCAACTACGGCTCCGTGCACCTGGGCCTGACGGGGCTGGCCACGGACGTGTCGACCGTCTCCGACCTCTTCCGCTACAAAGTCAACATGTACCGCCTGCGCGAGGAGCGCCAAATCTCGCCCCAGACCATGGCCAACCTCGTCTCGTCGACCCTCTACGAGCGCCGCTTCGGCCCGTACTTTGTCAGCCCCGTCATTGCCGGCATCAACCACACCACCGGCAAGCCCTTCATCTGCGGCTTCGACAGCATTGGCTGCATTGATTTCGCCAAGGACTTCATCGTGAGCGGCACGGCGAGCGACCAGCTCTTTGGAACATGCGAGGGCCTGTGGGAGCCGGATCTGGTGAGTCGACTCCGCTCGGGCTATGTTGATGGGACAAGTACTGACAGGATGGCGCGTAGGGTCCGGAAGATCTCTTTGAGACGGTTTCGCAGGCGCTTCTCAACGCCGTGGACAGAGACGCATTGTCTGGCTGGGGAGCACACGTGTACATCATCGAGAAGGACAAGGTGACCAAGAGGCTGCTGAAGGGCAGGCAAGACTAAGCGTAGATTCGGGTGTCTCGCATGTGGAACGACAAGGAGATGGTTCTCAAAGTCTGACGGGTATCAAACTCCAAACAAGAGGTGGTGTTGCGGTTCATTCAAAGCTCCAAGCGGGGGCAAGTTCATAATGATCATCTTGAACTAGACAAGTTTCCGGGCATAGGAGAGAACAGGTACAGCATGATAGAGGAGGCATGCTGACGAATGGAGCACGAATAACAAACCAACTTCTGAAGAAAAGAAAGCCGCATGATTTGGCGGCCTCGAAATTTAGGTATCATTTGAAAAACAGCAGTCGCCATGCCTGTCAAAGAAGTTGCCCCACAAAAAACGACAGACGGCCTGCTAAGTCGGTCTATCAAAAAACAAAAAAGGAGAAGAAAACTATCCAGGTATTCCTACTCAAGTTGCCAAACACAAAGACTCTACCGCAGCTCTCAACCCCTCACATGGCCATATCATCATCGAACCAGCCCATAGGCTCTCCTCCGTACTCCCTCACAGCTTGGAAAGCGCCGTACTGATTCTCCACTGCCGCCTTGTAGACCGGATCCGTACTCTGCACGTAGACTCCCTTGCCCGCCGAGCCATCGTCGTACTCGCGTTTGGCTAGCATCTCATAGCCAGAGAGCATGTAGGGCTCGGCATTGGAATGACCAGGCTGAGCATGCGCAGCCGTCGACGGGTGTAGCTGCTGCTGCGGCTGGGACTGCGGGAATTGGTACTGCAAACCGTGATGTTGAATGCCGCTGCCAATGTTGGTGGTGTTGTGAGCTGGGACGGGCAGTGGCGAGGCGATGCTGCGAGGTGAGGACATGATGGAAGCGGAGGTGCCGTCGTCGTCAGTCATGTCCATATCTCCGGGACCGGCCTGCCACTGCTGTTGCTGCTGGTATTGTGGTGGCGCCTCGTGTCCGAACGCCAGCCCCTGATTCTGCTGCGCCTGATTCTGCCCCTGCGACATGCCGCCGCCCTGCGCCTCCCATAGATTCGGCTGCTGCTGCTGCTGTTCTTGTTGTCGGTGTGCAGCAAACGGATGCGGCAGCATCTGACCCAACGCTCTACCAACACGCCTCTCCTCAATCATGCGTTCGTAGCGTTCACGCGCCAGGTACTCTTCTTGCTCCAGGCTGGTTGCCGTCGTCCAGACGCCATCGTCCGTAGCGGCAGGCAAGGTAATGCGCCAGAGCTCGAGCAGGCGCAATTGCTGGTCGGGCGAGGCGGCGCGAAAGAGGTTGAGCTGGCCCGGCGAGAGGGCGGATGGGTCAATGCTATGGCGCTCAAAGGCCGCGCTGTCGTCTGCAGAATAGTTGTTGTTGGCCGTGCTGGCTGCGGAGGGAGAGAATGGAGCTGTCGTGTTGGGAGTGGGCTCCGAGGATGCGCGCGGAACGTGCGAGGTGTGAGTATAATGCATGGAAGCATAGATGATGGGTTGGGGAGAGACAATTGATTCAGATTGCTGCACAGGGTAGTTTTGCTGCTGCGACTGCCCCTGTTCTGATTGTGCCTGTGATGTTGATTGTTCGACCGCTGCCGGAACCCGAGGAGCAGGTGAAAGGTTGGAAATGTTCAGCCTCTGGCCGAAGATCTCAGCAAGATCGTCCTGCTGCATGTTGCTCGGCTGTGTTGCTGTTTGCGCTTCAAGGTTTGCGGTCCGGGCGCTTCCTAATCCAGTCGAGATATATCCGCACTGATTTGGAAGTGTTAGTTGCTGCAGAAAAGCCAGAAGCTCAGGCTTACGTGGTGGCAGGCGTGATTTTGAGAAAAGACTGAAGCGGAGAAGGGGACAGAAGTAGTGGAATGGCAGGAATTGCAAAAGTGGGCGACTGATGGAGAAAGTTCCTGGACCATGTGGTGAAAAAACGCCACTGGTTGGTGGTAGTAGCAAGCGGACTGGGATACTAAAAGCAACAAGTGGCTGTGCCTCTTGATTGAGCCAGCGCCAGCTCCTCAAAGTCAGTCAAGTCAGGAGAAGGCGAATGAAGAAACGGCAAAGGCGAGAAAAATTTTTGACAGGCTGCTTGGGACCAGATTGCTTTACAGGTGCGTGTTGTTTATTTTATTGCTTGCTTGTTCCCTGTGACTGCGGCCGGGTGGTTCTGGACCTCGAACTTCCTTTCTTCGAGGGCAAGCCACGCGTGGCCGGTGGAGGAGAAGCGCGGCTTTGTCTGACGGGTTGACGGTGAGCAAACACCTGTTCTGAATGTTCCAGTGCGAGGTAGAGAGGAATAGGCACTGGCGGGGAGAGCAGGTGTTGATATGGGGAGGATTCTGGTATGCGTCATGCGGTCGGAATCGTCGTGCAGGTGGGGGGCCAGAGACGACTTGATACGCGCCTGCCTCCAATCACATGGCGCTCCGCCACGTGTGCTAATGAGAGAGACGCCCATTCCCGCGCCGTCCTGATTCAGGCCAAATCCATCGATGGTTCTTACTCTTTATCCATTTCTGTCTTTCCTCGAACAACCAGAGTTGCGTGACGGCTTCCTTTGTGGGAACACGAGACGCCCCATTGTTCAAAGCACCTGTTGTCCATGATTCCAATCCAGTATTCCTACGTCGCAGACTTCCATTCTCAATCACCTCCAGTTGCGATACCGGTCAGGTCACCACCTGCATATTTTGACGCCCGAAGTGGAGTCGCTATTACCCAACCGTCTACCAATCGAATTGATGGCGACTTGAGAGGATGTACAGAAAGCTTTCTGATAATTCATACGCTTATTAGCTCTCCTGCATGCACCTCCGCAGGAAATCAAGGCATAAAAAGGAAGATTGAGCTTGCTGTTGACAGCTATACGCGCAGGGCCGAGAGGATTCCAATTTTACCCTCTAGATTAAAGCCAGAACCATGCCATTGCTTGCCACCATAACTGTTCGTTCCATCCGTCGCTCGTGCTCGTAGGCATGTATAAGTGGTTCTATATACAGGTCTTGCGTCGGCCTCCTGAGTCGCTTAGAGGGGGCAAATGAAGCCAGATAAAATCATTAGAGAAGAAGAGGAGGGTTGGCGCAGTTGTCCAACAACGCAAAGGGACAAGGAAGGAGGTTGATTGTGCAAAACATGTCCGTATCCGTCACTGGAACATTCAATCGTATCGCTGGCGTCCGTTGAACCGATGGATCGAGGGAGAGGGAGGACAGGAAAAGACGCAAAACAAAAGTAGTACAATCATACGCAACAGCAGAGCAAAGAATCACGAGGAAATCTAAAAAGCGAGCAAAGGCAGTTATCCATCCCAAGACATCGGAATGCAGTGAATCTCGCTTTGGAAAGGAATGAGCACGAAAACACGGAACAAAATACACGAAAAGACTCACGCCCCTCCAATCCAGCCGAATCCTGGAAATGCAATGATGCAAGTGTCCATAGACGAAGACACTGTGGAGGATGGGTGCAGTCGAAAATGATGAGGGCTGATGTTGCGTGCTTGCTCAGCCACAACGTGCCGGGTAGGAAACACATTCTTGCCCGCGCACAATGCGGTTATGAGCTCATCGCCGGCTGGAACTCGCGGACCTATGTCGGCTGTGTCTGCGTGCACCTGATCTGTATGGGCTTCCGCTGGCAGCACCACCGCCACCAGCTGGCACGCGAGGAGAGCCCTCGAACAAATCTTCGAGGTACGCACTGGGTGTTCGACCTTGCGGCTGGGCAGCGAGATTCAGCGAGCTAGATGACAAGCCAAGGCCAGCATTGCCATGGTGCATGCTGCTCCGGTCCATGCCTTGACTGCTGCCGTGGAAAGGTTGACCGTAGAGGAAGGGACTTCCGCCAAGTGGAGAGCGCGGCTCTTGAGGCGGCCCATCGCGCGATGTAGGAGGTAGTCCGGGGGATTCTGGCGGAGATGGGGTAAAATAGTGAGAGGGAACACGGGGAGTGCCTAGGTTCGAATGAGTGCGCGGTGCGTCTCGATGACCAGAATTATAGTATCCTGATGGAAGGTAGGCTGAGCTTCGGTTTGCGCCATTAGTACGAGTTGGGCCATCGGCCGTAGGAGAGAAGAAGAGAGATGCCTCGGATGGGACCATGCGTGTCTTTTCCAATGCGCTGGGCTTGGTGGATCTCATTTCGCCCAGATTGAGCGCACTGCCTCCACTAACGGCGTTGTATGCGCCGCCGTTGCCTTTGCCGCTATACATGGTGCTGGTTGGTCCGCGCATAGTCTTGCTATCCGTGATGCTGTGGGCCACAGCGGCCTTCTTGACGCTACGATGGAGAGACCATGCCAGCATTGCTCGCCAGGCCAAGATTGTGGCGCCAAAAAGTCCCAGGATACCACCGACCGCAATGAATACAGTACCCTCTGGATAGTTGGACTTTTGCATGAAGGGCGCATTCGCCAGGTTGGGCACCGTGACGGTAGGAATGCTGGCGCCCGCAAGCGTGGGGAGGTCGGAGGGCCTGTACGACGAGGTGGCAGTGTCGGTCGATTTGGAGTCTGTTTTTGAGGCGGCAGTCGTGGTTGCACTGCTTTTTTCTTCAGACGTCGTGGTACCAGTTGCGCTCGTTGCAGCCGTTGTCGTCTCCGCTGTTTTGGTTCCTCCTGTGGTAGTTGCGCCTGTCGCCGTCGCGCCAGAGGTGGTTGGGCCCTGGGCGAAGGCAAAAGCAACCAATGTCAGCAGGAGGAGTAGGGAGTAGAGTAGGGCCCTGTGCGACGTCAGCGATGCGGCAGAGTGCAGCGACATGATCTGGTACAAACCGCATATTGGGCAACTTGGCAGCCCGAGGCTGGTGTTGAAGGTTGTCGCTGGCAGAGTGAGATGTCGAGGTTCAGGAGTCGACTTGAACGGAAGATGGACTTCGGGTCAGATGGCGGAGGTGGAATGAGACCAAGAATAACGAATGACAAGCGACGTGGTACAGCGAGCTGGGCCGGCGGCGAAGGGAGGGGAAAGACGCAATGCGCAGCGGCTGGAGTGCTTTGTATGGACTTGGCGGGGATATTCAGACTTTAGGCGGCTCCCGTGCTAGCGCGAGGCCCAACGCGAACAGCGACCTTGAATCTTGGAC
Organism: Phyllosticta capitalensis; assembly: GCF_038381095.1. Lineage (NCBI taxonomy): Eukaryota > Fungi > Ascomycota > Dothideomycetes > Botryosphaeriales > Phyllostictaceae > Phyllosticta > Phyllosticta capitalensis. The sequence continues at coordinate 2,146,886 of NW_027117440.1, forward strand.
CTCTGAAGATTGTGGTGACTGAGGTAAGGATGTTGTATGCAGGGCCGACGCACGAGCAGATGGAGAGACGGGTGGGTGCGGATGCGGAGCGTCTGCAGTGGGACAAGACTGGAGGGAGGACCTGACGATGTGCTGTGCTGCTGGCTGCTTCTCCAGGTTGGCTGCCAGCCTGGGCGTGATCAGCAAGGGGCCGCTCCGCCGGGCAACCTAAGAATAGCCCCCGTGCCACCAACCGATCTGAGCGGGCGCTGCCTGATGACCCGGCGACGATACGGAAGAATATATTATCCGCGATAAGATGAGATGCGATTAGATGCGATTAGATTCAGCCTTCTGTTCGCGCTGGACAAGAAAGTTATCGGCATCCAAGTCTCGAACCTCTTACACGCACACCACACCTCCGCCGCTATGGGTATCGCAAAACGCACACGCAAGTTCGCCCAGACCAAGCGCGTCATTGGCCAGCGCGACGCCCGCCTCAAGAAGAACCAGGTTGCCGCCGACGCCGCCGACGCCAAAAAGCAGAGAGACGATGTCGTGCGCGAAGTCCCTCAAGTCGCGTCCAACCTGTTCTTCCAGTACAACACTGCCTTGGTGCCTCCCTACAACGTGCTTGTCGATACTGTAGGGCACCTCCACATTTTCCCAGTCAGAATCGAAGCTAACCAACGGCAGAACTTCCTCTCCCACACCGTCCAACGCAAACTCGAGCTCCTCCCCGCCATGATGGACTGTCTCTACGCAAAATGCACGCCCATTATCACCTCCTGCGTCATGGCCGAATTGGAAAAGCTGGGACAAAAGTACCGGATAGCACTCAGGATAGCCCGTGACGAGCGCTGGGAGAGGCTCGAGTGCGACCACAAGGGTGTCTATGCCGATGACTGTAGGTTTCATGGTCCCATTTTCCGACGTCATTTCTAACCTTTTCCCAGGTATTGTCGACCGAGTACAGAAGCACAAGGTCTACATCGTAGCCACGAACGATCGTGACCTCAAGCGCCGCATTCGCAAGATTCCCGGTGTACCCATCATGTCGGTGGCGCGCGGAAAATATGTGATTGAGAGACTGCCGGATGCTCCTGAAAAATAAGCGCACGAGACAAACGTCAACATATCAAGCGAACATGGCTTGCGCTCGGAAGCCTTCAGGTCATGGATGGGAGTTCAGGAAAAGAGACGTGCGGCGCTTTTGCATTATTTGGCGTCAAAGGCGTATGTGGAGTTTTGGAATCAAAGAGCAAAAAGTCGCTGCATTACAGGGAGTTAGGGGCATGGTGATTTGTCCATGGTCCGAAAATGCTCAGCAAGGGCTCCAAAATTTAGATCCCTAGAGGCTAAGGGTCCAGAAGATATCCAATATTTCTTAATTCCACGAAAACACCTCATGCAAAGAGCCTCAGCGCAACCACCTTGGGTCACATCAACTTGGTCGTTCTTCCGACCCTAGAGGGCACTATCAACCACAGTGCTCGCATTCAACGGTGACATTTCGAGGCGACTGTCGGACAAGGCTGCAAAGCGCAGCATCACAGGAAGTCTTCAGCCTTGCATCTGACTTGCATATCTCTCAACGCCAACTTCCTAAGCCAGTCTTATGCGCCACGACTTAATGCATCAACCCATCCCTGGGTTGCCGAATCGAAGCGGTTGTGGGCTGACGAGATGTTTGTCAGCATAAGAACATCAGCCTTGCGGAGTTTGTTCAAATGAACGAGAATTCCCGCTCGGATTCTGTCACGACCCAAAAGAAATAAAACAAGCCACCTTCGCGGCACGACTTGAACGATTGCCTGGTCCATCTTCTGGGATCCAAAATGGCGTCCGGTCTCTTGCGCACCCCATGTGCTTCATGTGGTCACCTCAATTGTGCTGTCAGTGTGTCATTTCCATCTCGAGCTCTTCGGGAGGTATATCTATCCATGCTTACTGCAGAAGACATGCGATAACGGCTCGGAACAAGACTGGCGGTGCTGCCAATGTGGCGGCAGACATCGTACATCGAACCGTTTACCTTGGGAGACAAGTGAGGCACTGGCGCAGAAAGATTTGCAAAGCTTAGAGTCCTCGATCCATACACTGTCGCAACTGAGATTGGCACCCGCTTATGGTTGGATTCGAGAACTTCTTGATCTCAACATTTCACCAAAGCAAGCCGCTCAACTGCTTCTAGAACAGGAGACAGATTACCCGTGGATCTACTTCGAGCCCCCGCAAATCCACTGCTCCGAGCTGAAAGAAGACTGCCATATTCCCAGTTGTCCGCACATGAGACTTGACGGGGAAAATGCCATGGTCTCTAGCAGCCGTCAAGAAAATAGTGCTTCCACAAGTCTGGATTCGACGCATGAACAGGAACGAATCAGAAGAGTGATAGAGGGGCTTTGCGGAATCGGTGGAGTCGTCCCCTCGCCGCGACTCAAAAACGACTGGGCCAAAGACGCCATATTTGACCCTGATCATCATCTTTTGAAAATTTCGTACGGAGAATATGGACACACTGGACACGATTCAGCAGGACCAGAGACACATGTGCTAAAAGATGATGTGTTGGGGCTGGCAAAGGCGGTGGACAATCTCTATTGTGCGGCCAGCAGCCTGCAGACACACCAGCTTGGCTGCACATCCTTCTCTATAATTGTGCATCCGCCTCAATCAAGTCATGCTGAGATGGTCCAGATCCCATTTTCCCGCATCGCGGACCTTCGTGCCGCACTCCTTGGAGACTGGCGTTCAAAAGAGATGTCTACAGGGCCAGCGGGGTCTTGTCTGCGTTGTCGCCCCGGCGAGTGTGACGGTCAAAAACCTTGCATGAGATGCACAATTATTTATGGCAAATGTTTCTACAACGAAAGAGGTACAATGTTCCCTCCCCCATTGGCTAGATTATTTCCACTCACAGCTTTTGTAGGACCGGCAATGTCGAGCTCAAGGATTACATATGCGTCATTCCCCACCCGTGGAACTGGATCAAGGATATCCCGAATTATCAGGAGTGTCGGAAACAAAGCCCGCGAGTTGTTGTCACAACTGGAATTTCCAACGGAAATTTTGCTCGATCAAAATGGCCAAACACAACTGAGTGCGGATTTCTCTGCCGCTTGCTTAGCCACCCAGGTCCTAGCAAGTGGCCTGTTATCATACATACAAGGACATCTCGGCCCTTTGAGGCCCTTCTTCTTGGACAGGGAAATCCAAAGGGTCTTGCTAGTGGGAGCACAGGCCCCAGGAGCCCCTAAGATTCTTATTCGCCCCGCCAAAATGGCCTGTTTACACGAGATGTTCCACAAGCACATGCTGGTGTTCGAAGTCTGGCAAAGTATCAATGGGGACTTGGCTGAAATGCCACAACTTCGTTTGTCCGCAACTGCAGAGGACCTACTGGACGTCTGGGGCCCGGGATGCTTCATTACAAAGGATGGAGACAGTTACAAAGATCGCCAAAGCTTATCAGGGATTCGGGTTTGTGGTGGTACAATTATTGAGCTAACGGAACAAAGTGGCTTGTACCATTTTTTCCCAAACACTACCATCCTCCCAGACGAGTCGTCGCGGGGATTTCGCCAGGACGAACGCATCATGATCGGTGGACCTGTATCCACCAAAGAAAGCTGCGATGGCAACAGTCGAATGCTCGAATACCAAATGCACTACATGTCCAACTTCCTAGGCACTCATCCCGGTGGTTGGAAGCTCGCTGAAGTTCACGTTGGGGCTCAAGCTGGTCAATACTTCACTGCGCAAAACACGTACAACTTCAAGAGAATGCCCAACTCAACGATCAAAAAGTTCCAGCTTTCCAAAGAGAATCCAATCACCGCGCCATTCCTAGAACATTTTTGGGGTCTCCAGATCAGTTTCTGCACTGGTATCGCGAAGAGAGTTCGGATCCGCGAGCTTCTGGCGGATACCATACCAGCTTATCTAAACATTCAGCTGATCAAACCACCAGTGTGGCAAGAGCTCGAACGGGACAATGTCATTGAGGTGTTGCGCGGTGATATGGATTTCCAAGAATGGTTTTCTCAGAGACAAGAAGGGCAACAAATTTTCCTTGAAAGGGTCATGAGATGTGTTCTCGAACTCTTTCAACACACTGGAATCGATGATGTCGAACGCACAAAGGCCCTTTCGGTCGCTTTGATCCTTCCAGGCCAGGAGTTCCACTGCTCAAGAATACCGTGCATAGGGGACAACTTTTGGACCAAGATTCTGACGGACTCGGAAGACTGCGCTACCTTTGCATATTTCACTTCCAAGTGTCTAGAGACAGAACACCATCGTTGTGGAATCCATCAATCCGCATGGGAAGGGAAAACCTATGCTCTTGGCACCGCCGTCTACCCCTGCCCGATCAGCATCGGAGACGTTTGTTTTTCCCAAACCCCCTTTGAGTTCAAAGTCAAGGACGGATTCTACATTGGAGATCTCAAGGACCGTCTCCAGGTTCGCGTCCAACGAATCAGTCCCCGCGGAATTGAACTACATGTTTCCCATTTCAAGTTCGGCGAACAATTATTTCTGCGACTCATTTCAAAGGGCTACATTTTCAAGCTTCATGAGAGGAAGGACAGGAAGCCTCCAGCGCAAGCGGCTCTGATTTTGAAGTCTGCTTATGCAGGATAGATAAGGAATTCTGTGCAAGTGCAACACTTCCAAATATATCCAATGTTTCAAGTGCGAGCACTCCTCGCAAAGAGCGTCAACGCAAGGCCCCTCGAATCACAGCAACTTGATCATTTTTGGGGCACAAGAGCGCTCCATCCTCCATTAGAGCGCAAAGCTCCAAGCTTCTGCCACTCAACCAATCTCGAGGAATAAAAAAGTGTCGATGTAAAGGATCGTATTCATCAGTCAAGTGGCGGTCGGACTTCAAACTGTATGTGCACAGCCAAAGTTCGGGATCCAAGAATACCAACCTAGAGCCCGGAAGAACGCCGAGGGGCATGCCAATTCTATCCCAGATTTTCTGAGGTATCGGCAGGCATGAAATTGTTGCGGCCGAGTACTCTCGAGACTCAGGATCGAAAGAGGAGATATCGAATACCAAGGTTCTCTTCATCACCTGTCCTTGGACTGGTCCAATGCTAATCTGGATAAGAACGTATCTGCGATCGTGGGTCGTGAATGCTTTCGTAACTGACGCCGTTTTTGCGTAGATGCTGTGCAGTAAAGGAGTTTGAGCTATTATCAGTGGACCGTTATCGACCCCGTCTTGGATGCCGTCGTTGCTGACTGCGGTCGAGAAAGCGTCTCCCAACTTGAGGATATGCTGCTCCACGAGGTTGTCCCAGCGGAATACTCTGACATCTTGCGGACCGAAACTCAATAGTAGCTCTTTTCTAGTTGGGTGATTAAGCCATCTCCTGGTTTCGCCATGGTCCACCGCTACGGAGCTAAGAATCTCTCCGTTGTCGATCGACACGACACGACAACTATCTTTACTGGCGAGAAAGAGTAGCCGGGAATCGTGACTGAACAGGATGTCAGATATTGTGCTCATTTTTGAGAGATCAATGTTGCAGTTTTCCACTTGTGTCACGCAACTCCCAGACAGACTCTCCTTTTTGGAAAGAAGGATTTTTCGGACAGTGATTCTTCCGCCGTGGTAGGCTGTAACGTGCTGGGAATCCTCACTCCACGCCAGGTGCACCTTTTGCGTTCGCGAGCGCAACACGGCTAGCTCCAAGCTCTCGCCTGTTTGAGCATTGTGGAGCTTGAAGATACCATCCTTGTCGCCGGCGGCGTATAGTTGGCCTCTCGGAGCTGCAGCCAGAGTGGAAATGGCTGAAAATTGAGCGTGGTACGCCTCTGATGCTTTAGACACAAAAGTCGAAGACTGCTGCTCGCTCTCAACGTCTGAGACGACCTCCTCGGCTTCTGAGAATCTAAGCAGGCTGTTGGGTTCCCATACGTTCACCGTGTTGTACCGAATGTCATAGAAGCGGGTCGCGTCGGGACTGAAAGCGAGCTCAGTGACCAAATGCTCCGAGGAGAGTTGGTAAATGATGCTGAAGAAGGCGAAATTCCAAACGGTCACGGTGCCAGTTGGGCTGTTGGTTGCAAAGAGCTTTCCGTTCGAGCTAGCGGCAATCTCGTCCCCTGACGACCGAACCTCTTGATGCTCATCCGTCAGTGGATGCCACTTGAAAAGACGCCCGTTCTTGTAGAGACCAATGACATGGCCAGTGACTGGATTCCAAGTAAACCGGTCCACTGGCACAAAGCTCCTGGAGGTGCTTTCATGATCGTCCTGGAGTCCTTGGGAGATCTTACGTCGAGCAATGCATTTCGCGTTGTCTAGTGTCCATACTGAGAGTGGAAATCCCCGGTATGATGCGCCAATCTGAGTAGCGTCGCCGTTGAATGCCAGGCACATTGGATCATTCAGGAATGCGCCTGGGATCTGTTGTGTATCTTTTAGAAGCGCGGGGTTCAGGAGTTGCCATCCTCTTTCAAAGCGTTTTGTTTCAAGCCACCACACTTTGCTGTCTTCCGTCGCAGCCAAGATCTTCGAATCATTTGCGGCAAAGACCATTGTCATGGCAATACTATTAGGCGGGGTGGCACAAGTCGCCTGGAGTTCCCCCAACGGTATCGACCAGAGCTTCGTCGTACGAAAGCCGAAGCTAACCAACTTGGTTCCCGTCTTATTGAAAGCAATCGTTGCCACAGGCTCCTCGTGGGATAAAGTGGCGACTCTGGAGAAATTTTCTGCGTTCCAAACGAACGCTGTTCCACCAAAAACAAGGACCGCAACGTGCTGGCCTGCACATACGATTTTCTCTGCGTCCATGCTGCTTGGAAGACTGATTCTGGCCAGGTTATCGTCCCAATCTTGATTTGAGATGCCGGAGACCACCACCTGAGCATTACTTGAGTCGTAAAACTGGCGATGCAAAAATGATTTTGTTGGGCAGAAAGGTGGGACCAGTTTGTAGATGGCACTGGGATCCGCTAGCAGATGGTTGCTGAACTTGCCAATAATCTTCAAGAGATCAACAGTCCACTGGTCCAAGATCTCTAGGTCTGAGAGTCTATGAAGCATCGGGTTGATGCTCGCATACCGTTTCCTGATTGTGGCCGCGTAATTGCCCACGGCTTTTGATGCTTTTATTAGGATTTCCATCTGGCCAATGAGGGCTAGTGCATGTATCCACGAGAGGACTGCTGGACTCTCAAAGAACTTGACAAGCATGTTGAGCAGGTCGTCTCTCTTGCAGCTTCGGTGCAGATGGTACGCCCATGAAACCGCTGCATAACAAGTAAAAGGCTCTTTGTGTTTGAGCATTCGTCCTTGGTGTGTGAGCTTCAGGCGCAAACCTGGATCTGTGAGCACCGAGAGTCCTTTCTCGAACAGTTCTCCATGGGCCTCCTCGATGTTGATCCAAAGTTCGGAGCTTGTCACGCTGGTGAAATATTCGCGTGCAGTCTGGTGTACCATCCCCACGTAACCAGTGCGATCGACCTGGATGAACTGACCACAAATGTCATGAATGGTGCTTTTCAAGTCCAAAAACTCCGGAAATGCTGGTTTTAGAGCTTGGGACAACTCGCTCAGATGCAGAGTGCGTTGCGAGCATATTGCCCATTGGAACAGCGCCTTCGAAAGCCGGCGATCGCTTTTGCGCAAGCTCCTGAGAATGTCTGTCTCGATGCGCCTGTAGAGCTGACTCATCTCACTCGGAACCTCGTCCAGAACTTCTTGGATTGCATCTTCCGTGTGGCACTTCTGGATCTCCTCTAAGACCAATCGAGCCCACAAAAAGTTGCCGTCTGCGCGAGCCATGATCTTCTGTTTGACGGCTTCTTTTAGAACGATACTGCCACGCATGTAACTGAGCTCTTGTTCCACAAGAAGTTGAATATCTTCAAGGTTGTGATCTTTTCCGTGCTTCTCGATCCGGATCACCGGTACCAGGCGAGCCAGACGGTCAAAAGCGACATTTAAAGTCTCCGTCTTCCGACTACCGATGAAGATGTGGATTGGCGTGCGAGATTCTGAGACATTGCTCAGAAGGTCTAGTAAGGCTCTTGGGGAGTCGGACTCATCCAACGCATCGAAAATCCAATGGAGAGGTTGTCCAAGATCTAATTGAAAGAGAGTTTCGTCGTACATCTTGCGCCATATTGTCGAGGACTCTGCCTTTCCGAGCTGCAGGCCCTGTTGTGATAATTCGATGAGCGCGTGTCGGAAAAGAGGAACGTCTCGAGCTATTTGGTATGTCAATGATCTGAGAATCCCACTGAGTGACCTCTTCTCCTGATGACTAAATCGGAAAAAGAAGTATTGGCAAGGATATCGCAAAGTGGATAGGTGCTGAATCAAGTGGCTTGCTAAAATAGATTTTCCACTTCCAGGCGGAGCATTGAACCAAATGATTTCGGAACCCTGGGTGCTGCGGATCCATGTGGCCATTTCGGGCTCGGAAAATAGCCATTCACAGGTACCAGGTATTCTTTTGTGGCTGAAATTATCAAAGTCGTCTTCAGGGGATTGAGATATTGCTAGTAGCTCTTTGATAGCCTTTGTCTCTCCAGATGCCTGTCGGTGCAAAGCCTTGGAACCTGCCGAACGAAGAAGACTCATGAGGTCTTTCAGCACATTTAGGACGGCGATGTAATTCTTGTCCTGTGGACTCGAATATTTACAAACGTCATGGTGATCGGCGACAAGGGGGATTGAAATCTCTCTCGGGTATCCAAGGACTGATGAGTCTTTCTCCAGGATCATAACCTGTTTTGGCCCAATGACGGTGGCAAGTGTTTCGTAGAATGAGTAAATGAGCAGTCTGGGTGCGATGTGTCGGAATTGTTCGTTGACTTCTTCAATTGTGGCGGAGCTCCTCGCCAAGTCCGAAACAAAGCCCTTTGGTGATCTCAGCGAAACCGTGAGTATCCTGTTCAGTATTTCGGCAAGGTCTGTCCCGCGGTGTGGCGTTGATAGGAACAATATCCCAGCGATTGACTGGATAATCCCCTGGTACTCCTCGTCGTTTTGACCAAGCAGGTAGGCCTTCTTCACCACGAGTCCGCCCATTGAATGAACCACAAAAACAATTGGTACTTTGCCAACGTCTAGAGGGTCGCCTCTCTCGCACCTCCCAAATCGCATCTCTGACAAAAGCTCCTTGGCGAATGTGGAGACATTTGTTGCTGCCTTCGGATTGCGGGCAGAGAAGTTGGCATCGTATCCAAACGTGAGTATTCGCGCTTTCCCCAATTCCGGATCGAAAGGAAGCCAGTTTCCAGGCCAAAACCGTGCTAGGTCATGGTGCTTCGACCAGGTTCTCTGACTGTGGCCTCCCAGCCCATGCACAAAAATTATGTCGAGCGGAGCAGATGTCTGAGGCTGATGCACAACGTGGAGACCGAAGCTTTCTTCGTCGATTCTGGTAGGCGAAGCCTGTCGGCGGTCCTTTGATCTTGGTCGCGGACTCTGGCTTGAGCTTGCATCGGCAGGACTTGATCTGCGATCTCTTGACCTAGAAAGCCGATTGACTCTGAAGTCGAAAATTGACGAGGTTATGGATGACACGCGGGTGGCTTTGCTATTCGGTTCAACTATATTTTGGTCTCTGTTCCTCAGTGACTTGGTCGATCGAAACTTCTTGATCTGCATGCGACAGTCAGTAAAGTGCAACAATACAAAAAGGCGGACACAACCATCTTGGAATTGCTCCGACATGCTACAGCAAATTGGAGAGGGAAAGTGCGTCCCTTGGCTTTGAATTCACTCGGAAGGTCTGGTCCGACTAGGTCTAAAACGACCTATGATTCGAGACGTGGAATGGTTCGTTGACAGTGAACATTTTCGAAGAGAGGGAGTGGCTGGAAGGCACTGACCAGGGTCAGTCGCATCTGCTGTGATAAGAGTGCACGAATTGCGAGTGAGGGCGCTTGAAGAATTGGGTGTGACTTCCAATTACAGTGGGTCGCTTTCTCTGATGGGGCGGACATCCGCTCGTCTATGCCAACAATAGAACAATTTAGCGCTCATCCCCCCACTCTGCCATCTTTATGGCGCGTTTGATTGCGGGGTAGCATCGACTGAGAATCAAGACCAAAGTGAGTACATAGAATCCAATGTGTACAGAAAGTGTGCAACACACCTTCAAAATTTCTTTTCCACTTTCCACAATATGAGCGACTTAGTTGAAACAACTCTTCAGGATTCGCAGCATGCAGTCCTTCCACTTGTCGCACCACCGATTTCCGAGGAGTACGTTGCAAGAGAGAGGGAGTTTGAAGGCGTCTCAGTTGATGACAATGTGCTGGCGAAATTCCCACCAGGAACCAGAGTCATTTCAGCCAATCGGTTTGGAAAAGCAGCTTGGAGCTCATCAGCCCGTCTGATCCTTGAGCTCCCAGGAGGAGTGCAGGAACAGTACAAGATGAAGACAGCTGCAGGCGACAACGGCCGTCTCCTAATGGAAGGCGAGTTTGCCGCAATGTCTGAGCTGTACAAAACGAGTCCAGACTTTGTTCCGAAGCCGCATTCGTGGGGCAAATTCAGGAGCGAGGAGAAGTATTTCTTCCTAGCACATTTCATCCAGATGCGAGATCGCATGCCGAATCCAGACAAGCTTTGTCCGAAGCTGGCAGAACTTCACGAGAAGAGCGTCTCCCCCACCGGCAAGTTTGGATTTCACGTTCCAACCTGTCAGGGCCGCACCGCTCAAGCTGTTTCGTGGGAGAGCAGCTGGACGGAGTTCTTCCGGAAGTTGTTGAAGCACGTTACCGATCTCGATTTCAAAGCCAATGGATACTGGGAGAGGCTCGACATCCTGGAGCAAAGGACGTTCGAGTCAGTCATTCCAAAGCTCATAGGAGCTCTGGAGGCAGAGGGTCGAAGCGTTAAGCCATGTTTGATCCACGCCAATCTTTGGGAGGGCAACACCGGAACCTCAATCGAGACAGGCGAAGTCTACATCTTTGATGCCTCAGCGTATTACGGCCACAACGAGATGGAAATCGCTGACTGGAGGTGCGATTACAACAAAATCCACAGACCGGTGTACACGGAGACGTACCTGCAAGAGTGTTTCGGAAAACCGAGTCTTTCAAGCGAGCCTGCGGACCATTGGGACGATCGAAACCGGATGTACAGCGTCTACTACAACATCATCTATTCTGTGAACCACGGGATCGGAGGGCAAGCAATTCGACAGACGTGAGTTGACCAGCCTGATATCCTGATACACATCTAACAGGATGATAGCGCCTTCGATGACTTGTATTATCTCATCGATAAATACGCTCCATTCCCGGAAGGTGAGGGCCCAGAAAGACTGACAGAGGCGGAAAGGGTGTCGTTGTCTGAAGACAAGAATCATAACCACGCTTGCACAACTCGCTTGCACAACTCTCTTGCACACCTTGAGAATGGAGACGTTTCGGTGTGACTTAGCACAGTCCGTAGCTTGCATTCTCCCGCCGACAGCTTAGTGCAGAGGTTTTTGAAATGGTTCTGGAGTTTGACGGGCAACGATAGACGCAGATTGACTCAGCTTCGTTAGTTTCTCGTCAAATATCGCGAAATGCAGAGTGCGAAGAGTTCGAAAGAAGCAAACGCGATATCTTGGAGAAAGTCTTTGGACAATGTTCAGACCAGGTCCAGATCGCTCAAATCTCCAGAGCATTCGTAAACGTTGTTGGGGACAGTGTCGGAGTGTTTTCCGACATTCTCCAGGTTTCTTTGAGACACATCTGCAGATACCGAAGCAGGCACCTCCTGGCGCCTGGTAAAGAATACTTCAGTTGAAAGAAATTCGATCCTCGTTCTCCAAGCACCTGGACTTGAGCAACTTTATGCATTGTACTGAGGGCCGTTGTGACGTCCATACCGAAAGTCAGGATATTGCCCCGTGCGTTTACACAGCCTCATCAAGGGGAACATCGGCGGTGAATCACCTGCAGTTGGTCCACAAGTGCTGGTCACACCTCCAACCCCTTGAATACGCAGCCTACTTTTGTGTGTGTGAATCTGTTGTTGCAGAACTGTTAAGCAATGTTTCCAGACCAGTGTTGATGAATGCTCCTGACCGCACTCCTTGAATGCGGTGCATCTGCGGGGAAGCTCCCGTGAAATAAACCGAGGTCTTTCGGATGTCCATCTTGCAGTTCCGTTTTCATCACGCTGCCCAGACTCTCGCTTGGATAGTGTGGATGTCTTCTCCCGCCTGAACTCGAGCAAAGTCATGCGGTTCCGCCAGGCGAGGTGCTCAGCTCAGCAGTAGCGATGTCATCATTCGGTCAGAGCAACGAGTGCGCAGAGGCACAACGGACCGCCGGCAAATCAGTCGGATCTCCCGCGGGATCTGTCAAGTCTTTTGGCGTGTGGGCGGGCGGATGATCGCGTAGGCTGAACAACACGAGATTCTTTTTTTCCACAGCAGCAGTTTCAGGACCGTCGCCCAATTTTAGATGAATGGAGTCGTCTTCAGTCGTCGATCTTGGCGCTCCGCTGTCATTTGAGGAAGTGCCATCTCATCTTCGGCTGCAGTCCCGGAAAGAGCCCGGAAATAGTCGTGGATGGAAGATTTCACACGTCGGTGGCCTGCGACGCGTGTTCGGCCCGTGGTAACGACACAAACGGTGGCGTCTGTACGACTCGACTTACCGTCTGATCGGTTCCCAGATCTGGTGCTGCCTCCTGTCATGAGTCGTTCTGGTGTCGGTCGGAGAGTGCCTGAGTGGAAGTTGCCTGAAAATACCATAGTCCGGGTTTCTTGAAGTGTATGCGAGTCACGGAAAAGGCTTGGGATGAGCTTGAACGGATGGTGGTGAAGCTTGGCCTGAGCCCCTGGGAGGCCGAGAGAGGCAAAGAAGAACAAAACTTTGAAGCAGAAGCAAACATGCCCAGCAAAAGGGAGCGCAAAGGGGCGCATTGCTTGGCGTTTCAATTGGCGTAGCGAGCGGGACCGCCAAGCCTCCTCTTACTGCATATCGACGTGGTCCGTGGGAGCCAAGACATTGCTCTGTCTGCGTCGAGTCTGGATGGTGGAAATGGATCAATCAACTTCGCGGAATCGATCCACATTTTCCCGATGTATACAGACCCCACCGTCCTGCTTCGTTCGGACGCCTGCTTCGTCTGCTGTCCGTAGCCGCGCTTTTGCCAGTCTGCGAAACGTCAGCCCTGTTTCATGGCTTCCAGACCACATGCCCCCCATCGTCTCCTGCAGCCCAGTTGGCAGCTGCCACATTCGCTTGGGTCATGCCGAGCGATTCAGTCGCTCCCGGAGATGAAGGGCCAGGAACGGGTGTTGCTCTGGTGGAGAAATCGTCTCCGTCGTTGTCCAACTAGGAGTAGTAGGTCGTGGTAGACGAATACCTCCATATAAATGTATTCCATCGTCTGCCTTGAAACTTCATTCACCATCCAGTCCTTCTTTCTCTCATTCCCTCTTTCCAACAGTTGAGCAGAGCTCACTATCACCATGAAGACCGCAGCTCTTGCAACCTTTGCCCTCTCTCTCTTCAGCCAGCTGGCCCTGGCTGCGCCCACCAAGACCAACAACGAGAAGTCCAACGTCCTCGCCAAGCGTGCCGCCATCACTGATGGCCCGTCTGTCGGTTTCGCCACCTTGAACGGCGGCACCACTGGTGGCAAGGGCGGTACCACCACCACTGTCTCCGACTTGGCCAGCTTCACCAAGGCCGCCACTGCCGACGATGCCCAGGTCATTGTTGTCAGCGGAACCATCAAGGGCGGTGCCCAGGTCAAGGTCACCTCCAACAAGACCATTGTTGGAAAGGACTCCAAGGCCATCCTGAACAACGTTGCCCTCTACGTCAAGGGCCAGAAGAACGTCATCATCCGTAACCTTACGATCAAGGAGGTTCTTGCCGAGAACGGTGACGCCATTGGTATCCAGGACTCGTCCAACGTCTGGGTGCGTAGAAGCTTTGGTGGAGAGGTGACCCCTGAAAATGACTAACCGGCGGCAGGTCGACCACTGCGATCTTTCTTCCAACAGGGACCACGACAAGGACTACTACGACGGTCTCCTTGACGTTACCCACGCCTGCGACTACGTGACCATCTCCAACACTTACCTCCACGACCACTGGAAGGCGTCTCTTGTCGGTCACTCTGACTCCAACGGCGACGAGGACAAGGGCCACTTGACCGTCACCTACGCCAACAACTACTGGAAGAACATCAACTCGCGTATGCCCTCGTACCGCTTCGGAACTGGCCACATCATCAACAGCTACTTTGAGGACTGCAACGACGGAATCAACACCCGTGACGGGTAAGCAGGAGAACTTTCTTGGCAAAACTTACAGATTGCTGATTCCATGATAGTGCCCAGCTCCTCGTCGAGTCCAACGTCTTCTCTGGCCTGAAGAAGCCCATCTACTCCACTGACAGCGGATACGCCACCGTTAACGACAACGACTACGGCAGCGGCGAGAACCAGGCTGAGGAGGGCAGCATGAGCAAGTCTGACCTTGGCTACGACTACACCCTTCTGGGCTCCGGCAAGGTCAAGTCTGCCGTTGTCGGTACCGCCGGTGCCACCCTCTCTTTCTAAGCGACGGGATTGCCTGACGAAGGACGAATGACGGTTGCAGAGTGATGTTGGTTTTCTTGGGAATTTTGTAAATGTCTGTCTGCATCAAGCATAGCATGGCAATGTGCATCCATTCTCTTGATCGATTTCTTGCAATCGAATTTCAATTTTTCCACGTGCTTGTGCACAACCGTATTGTTGAAATGAGTTGAGACCGGAGCTCTGGCCGAGACTGCGAGAGATGGAGTGACTGCTTTTACGTACGGGTAACTTGCTTCTCCGCGCATCGGCTTCTTTTCCCTGACTTTTCGTGGCAAGCGTAGGGTAATAGAATCGGAAGTACGGCTCGGTTCTCGGTTTGGAGAGTATCCTGAGTCGGTCGATGGCAAGATCAAACCGAGCTGCAAGAGGGCTCGGTACGGGAAGCAAGTATAGTTCCTCTGCTATGCTGATTCGTAAAGGTTGGTTGGACAGCTGATGATAAGACTGGGAGAGAGGTTAACTTTGGCGCGTAGGAGGAAGAAGCTGAGTGGCCCGTGCAAAATCTCCGCTGT
Organism: Phyllosticta capitalensis; assembly: GCF_038381095.1. Taxonomy (NCBI): domain Eukaryota; kingdom Fungi; phylum Ascomycota; class Dothideomycetes; order Botryosphaeriales; family Phyllostictaceae; genus Phyllosticta; species Phyllosticta capitalensis. The sequence continues at coordinate 2,161,962 of NW_027117440.1, forward strand.
CGGTCAAAGCTCCATGATCCCTGCCACTTGTCGATAGCGCATCTCCTACGCCCTTTACGCGACCAGAGCGGAAAAAGACGGCCTATATTTCGCCCTACAGTCATACTTTCCTTTCTACGCTCCTCTACTATATTCTCGCCCCATGAAACCGCCCCAATCCCTCGCCTTCATTAAGAATTCCCTCCCATCCCTCTCAAAGTCACCACGACTCTCCTCCCAATTCCTCAGAGCCACCAATCGCTTCACTACCCAAACACGAACAATGACAGGCAACACTCCTTTCCACAGCTTCTACCCTGGACCGTCAGCGAAAAAGCTGGAGGACACCGCGTCGCATTTGACTAATGGCCATGCCAATGGAACTGTCGACCACTGGGCAACACCTGGCTCTGCGGCCTTCGACTTTCGCTCCGACACCATTACGACCCCCACTGCTGCAATGCTCACAGCCATCACCGCGACCACACTCCTCGACGACGTCTACCAAGAGGACCCAACAACCAATGCTCTACAAGAATGGATTGCCAATATGACCGGCAAGGAGGAAGGCCTTCTCGTCATGAGTGGTACCATGGGAAACCAAGTTGCGATCCGCGCGCACCTGGCCGGACCACCTCACGCGGTTTTGTGCGACCACCGTGGGCACATTTTGACGGCCGAAGCTGGTGGCGTCGCCAGTCTCTGTGGCGCCCAGGTGACTGGTGTCGTGCCAGCCAACGGACACCATTTGACATTGGAAGATGTCAAGGCGCATGCCGTCCTGAGCGACGACATCCACGCATGTCCGACCAAATTGATCAGCTTGGAGAACACACTGGGCGGTACAATCATGCCACTGGAGGAGGTCAGAAGAATCAGCACTTGGGCGCACGAGCATGGCATCATCATGCACCTGGACGGCGCCAGGCTCTGGGAAGCGGTTGCCGCTGGAGCTGGATCCATCAAGGACTTTTGCGATTGCTTTGACACTGTGCAGCTGTGCTTCAGCAAAGGACTGGGTGCTCCCATTGGAAGTATTATTATCGGCTCAAAGACTTTCGTCAAGCGCTCAAGATGGATCCGCAAGTCGATTGGCGGTGGTATTCGCATGGCTGGTATTCTTTCCGCCGCGGCAAGGACAGCTGTCGAAGAGACTTTCCTGGGAGGCAGACTTCAAGAGACACATCAAAAAGCAAAGAGGATCGCCGCTTCATGGGAGAGGCTGGGCGGCAAACTATCCGCTCCTACAGAGACTAACATGGTCTGGTTGGACCTCAAGGCAGCCGGCGTCGACCCGGCTGAATACATAAAGCTCGCGAAAGCAAATGGCATCCAAACGTGGGGCCCAAGGACTGTCATCCATTACCAGATCTGTGAAGAGGCTTTACAAAAGCTCGAACAAACCATGGAAGAGGCCCTCGCCAAGGCCAAGAATGGAACCAAGTAACTGGGAGGAGTGTACGATTCAATGCTTCTTTTCTTTTGTCTCTTTCTTTCTTATGTCCAAGTCATTATGATGAGCGTTCATTCAAGATGGACAAAAAAGGCAAGATTGATTGGTCTGGGTGTGCAATAGACGCTGGAAACAGAGCCTCAATTAAAGTCACTTCGAGTCCCATGTTGTCTACCTTGTATGGTCGATTCTGTCACCCTTGTTTCCCATCCTTTTCTTGGGAGTCTCAATGACTCCTACAACCGATCACATCTTTCATCAATTGCACAATACGCTTCTGAGTACTTGGTATACATATCATCGCGTTCCATTGTCTTCAATCCGCCTCAAGACAGCTGATATTACTCGAACCCAATAAGAGCTTGGCAGACCGACCTGCAAGCCATGCAGCCTTGCGCCGTGGCACGCGTTCGCACCTCGCCTGAAGTTGGACCCGGGGCGATTCTTTCCCAAAAGAGGCAAGTGGATCCACAAATCAGACGTTAAGGATCCAAACGACGGGAAGGGCGCCGACTACCGAGAATCGATCCCGCAGCGCCGCAGGTACGTACTCAACACCCATCGTCTATAATCTTGCTGACGCACCATCAGCTGAGATGCCCCAGGCCTACATCATCAAAGTGCAGACGGCGCGTAGCAGCATGCAACTTGCACCGCCTTATTGATTACGCGACGGACGCGGCCGTGCGTCCATTCGTGGCAGGAGTGAGGCAGTGCTTACCACTTCTTTACGGCTCACGAGAAGATCAAGTTCCCACAACGAGTTCGCAAGCAACAGAGAGCATGTGGCAGAGCGGTGGCTGTTTGGCCCGCCAGCAGAGGCGTCCGTTACGCGTCGCAGGGCAGTCTTCCAATCACCGCGTCGCTCGGTCAGATGGGAAGAGCCGAGCCCTTCACTCATGCGTCATTGGGCCTCTTCTTGTACCGACAACGCGTAAACCGCGTGGGAACGTTGGAGTGCCGCAGTCACCGATCAGCCTAGTTTTGCGTAGGCGCTTCATTTCCTTTGTCTGGGCGGACTTTCCTTGTGCGCAGCAGCAGGTTTGAGTGTAGTGAGATGGGCGTTGAAAAGGGCATGGCCGAGTCCCGTTTGCGGCGAAAAGTATCACTCATCTTTGTCTACCATCATCCATTGACATTGCCGTCTCCGCGACTATTTTACATTCCTCCTCCTCCCTTGCGTTGCCCAAACCACCAATTACCTGCCTCTACTACCCGGTAACCACGCGAGTTCAACTCCCATCCATTCCATCCACAGCAAACATGACCGCATTCCTCGCCTCCCAATTCGTCGGCCTGCCTGTTTGCATCACCGACTTCTCCGTCTTCGAGCGTCGCCCGCGGAGCTCCAATCAACATGGCGGAGCTCCATCAGATGACAAGAAGTCAATGTCCTCGTCTGCTCAACCTTTATCATCATTCGTCGACGAGAAGCAGCCCAGGCAACATACAGCAGCAAAGGACCCGGTCGAATTCCGCGGTCTGCTCGCCCTCCCCACGCCGGAAAAGGAGCTCATCGAGCCCTGGAACATCTACTTCCAGTTCCCAATCAGGCTTGAGCGCAAGCAAACATATCAGTCGAATGGCTGTTTGGACGAGCAGGACTGAGTAAGAGGTTGGCCTGAATCTCTGGGACACCTTTTCTGCGAATATATCGCCGCACCACGACGCCCACCACCAAGCCATTCATTCTAGCCCTGCATTGGAGCAAAGCCGATCCGCTACCACATTGGTCCGTCCGATCGCTGTCAACTGCTTCAGCACGGCCACGCCGAGCCGTGATTCGCAGACACACGACACCTACCACACTGAACGACATTTGCACGCCACCCCCCAGCTCCAACCTACAGAACAAGTGGTACAGCCAAAATGGCAGCGCCGTCTACACGCACCGCTGCTGTTCCTCACACTCTCTCAAACAAACCGCGACGACCTCATTCACGATTACCACGCGCCCACGAGTTCTCTTCTTCTGTTTCTTCTTCTTCCTCTCCAGCCGCTACGCTTTTCGCCCTGAGCCCGGCGCTGCGCTTTGAGCTTCTTTGGCAGGGCGTCCGCGCCGTGTGGGCGATATTGGCGTCTGCGAAGGGCCGCGGCGTCGAAGCCGCTGCTTAGAGGATCTTTGGGGTGTTGGTTGCTTTGTTTGGTCTTCATGTTTGATTGGGGAACGGATCAGAAGAGCAAGAGTCGTCGAATTTCTCGCATCATTCGAAAGTCATGGGAAAGAAGCGCAAGAGAAAGGAGTGCGTTGTTGTTTCTTTCAGGGCCATGAGATCTCCATCGCCATGATATACACGCGGAATAGCCTGACGAAATCAAAAGCCACGCGATCTCGCAATCACTATCTCCACTGCCACCTTGCTCGCTGCGGCAGCCGGCAAACTTGTTTCCTCGACCGCAAAAATCCACAAATAACTAGCACGTGAGAACACATTGAAGCAAATGTTCTGGAATTTGTTGAGGGGCTTCTATTTACGTGACAAGTCGAATGGAAATGCAAAATTCTCATTCGCAAGGATCTCTGCTTGCTAGTACGTCTGTGTGGGTAAATAATCGCAACTGATCGCAGACCTCTCTGCTTCTCCCGCTGCTATTCTTCCTGTGCCCATATGTGTCTCTTCTTCTGTAACGACGTACGGTCTTACCGTGCCGAGTCAAATGGGTGAACATTGCTTCGATTACACGTCGATGGGGATGGCTGCCATTAAACACTTTGCGCCTACGCTTTGGTTGATTCCAGCCAAAAAGAAAGGAAGAAGACTTGGAAGCAGAGGGACCTCCGCAGCTCACATACATAGTCGTATCCACTTTATCCAGCCAGAAGACTCGTCCAGGTACCTCTTTTAGGATCCAAGAGGTTGCGTCTTGTGAGAGCAGGAAAGGGGTCAGATTCACAAGTAATATACCTATTTCTACAACTCAATGGGGTATCAGGGGAAATTCGCTACAATACAATGCCTTGATAATACTCAAATCTTCGTGTACCAAGTTCCATGAGGCATCGGAGTGCCTTTGGGCACAGTGGCAACCCTCAGCGCCTGTCTCTTTCCACGACATCTGCGAGAGAAGTCGGCCGCCCTCTTCCGCATCTCTTCCCATTCTGCCGATGCGGCTTCCTCAGCCTCCTCTGCCATGCTTTTCATCCGCGGTAAATGCAGGACCTCGGGAAATGGGGGCGGAAAGGGCTTCCAGTCGTCGCCATTTTCGTAGTCGTATTCGTCTTCTTCTTCTTCTTCGTCGTCGTCATCTTCGTCCTCAGTCGCGGAGTGAGTGAGCTGCTCGCCCCCGTCACTTTCAGTGCCAGATTCTTCCCTCTCGTGGTGAGACGGCAGCCATAGCCGACGTGGGACCTCAACGAGCTTGGCTTTTCCTGATGCGACAATCTTGACGACTTTGGCCTTTCCAGACTTGAAACTGCAAGCTTCCGATGATTCCTCTGGATATGTTGGTTCATCGGTGCTTCCTGCGCACGCCTGCTCAGGGAGGGAGTACGAGCCATCCAGAGGGCTTGTGGCCGGGAGGGGTGTTCCCAAAAAGTCGGCATTGTTCTCGCTCTCCAACGCAATGTCTTCCCATTCGGACTCGTCTTCTGACACCTCCAAGTTCTCAAAGGACTCAGTAGAGCTCTGCAAGTCTGTGATGATAGCGACAAGAGGTGTCTTGCATTAGCCGTCATGCTTCGAACGAACCTTTGGCAACTGGCTTTGCACTTACTATCGAGATCCTCGGGGTCCTGTTCCCCCGAACGCAACCCTAGCTCAGTCAGATCAGGACTGAGGCCATCGGTCGCGTTTTGGTCGGGGTCAGGCTCTGGCTGAGCATGTCGCTCCAAGCTTCTGTGCCGTCCGATGTCATCGCCTTGGGTTTCCATAGCGCGGGTTGGAATAGTCGAGACACTTGCAACAAATAGAGGAAGATGAAGTTGTTTACTCGCAAGAAGTGGAGCGGAAACCAAGGTGAATTTAAATCGGAAATTTAGAATTGGGGACAAAGTTGTGAACCATGGTAACAGCGATGACGAGATGATGTACACTCAACAATCCACACTCCATGCGCCCGCCGGTGCGCTAAGATACTCACATCTTGGAAGGGAGCATGGCTCAAACGGAAGTCCGATTTTCATTTTTGGTTTCTGAAAGTCGATAACGGGAAAAGTTGGTCTTGTAAGAAAGAGCTTTCGAAGCTTTCGGTTTGAGTTTTTTGGAAAGGCCTATCCATGGAAAGATGATCCAGAGAAGGGGTTTTGGGAAGAAGGGCAACTTGTGGACTCCGGCAGTGACGAAAGCAAAGGAGGTATTACTGGGATTCATCGCTCCAAGGAGGAAAGATGGCGTTGCTTAGGAGGAACACTTGTCGATGGCAATTGTACAAACAAGTTTGGCGTTAAGTGATTCATAATTTCCAGGCTACGTTGATCGATTTAGGTGCGCGTCTACGCCAGGCAGCTGGGCATTCACAAGGACCATTTTCGGTGCGCGCCGCTTTTCGACAAGAGCAGGCTCGCAGGTAGGCTACATGCACGGATGTCTGTCGGAACTATGTGAAAGTGATATCTTTCTATTGGAAACTTTTCTATGGGTAAGGGGAAGTACAGTCTAGACGTAGTCCACTTGGGTGTGACCGTTGTCAATGCATTCGTGGGTGCAATGGAAGATGATATCGAGGTTTTTTGTCTTGTTCCTGTTGCGGTCCGCGCTCGCGACAGCCAGGGACGCGTTGTTGTCGCCAAGAACTGGATCTTTTGGTCCCCAATTCGCACCCGTGGTTGAAAAAGCCAACTGTTCTTGCATCTTACATGACTAAAGCAACAATCAATCATGGCCCAATTGTCTCCCCGCCATCTTCTCCGCCGCAGCCCAAGCCTCTTCCTCGGTAAGGATATATGGTTCTGACGTGAACACCTCCGGCTTGGGGCGAAGCTCATCGTTGTGCAGGGACTCATCAGTAGTACCCCAGTCCTCCGAGCTGTCGTCCATTCCTTCAGGACTCGGTGACGGCGGGCGGCCATATGCCGCAGACAGAACTGTCATGATTACCATCCAGGGTTCTTCTGCCACGCCCGAATCCAGACTCTTACGGTCCTTTGCCCAGTTGCCGGCGATCTGGCGTGCCACCTGCAGCGCGTCCCCCTCAAGGCGAGACATCAAATATTCGTATCGATCAGCCCTGGTAGGGAAGCTGGCACCGTCCATCGCGAATTTGAGCAGAACTTGAGTGTCAAAAACGTGGAAGGTGGACGGGTTACCGGAGAACATGGCAGGGTCGGGGAAGGCGAAAAGTTGCTGGAATTCGGTAAGAGACTCGCCGCTCGCATCTTCTTGAAGGATGTCGTGGCAAGCGGACTCTATGTCTGAAGCGCCGCTGGGGGCTGTTTCCGTCTGTGGTGATACGTCTCCGCAGTGCATTTCTTTACCAACCGTGTCGTCTTCGATGGTGTCCTTCCCTAACGTGCCTCTCCCTACTGTGCCTTCATCCTGAGTCACAGCCTTGCGCAATGGGCTCGGGTGCATCGGCAAGTGGAAAGTGAATTTTCCCGTGGGAAAGCTGTCGCTCTGAGGCTTATCTTGTGACTGAGGTGTCTGACTCCGAGGTGTGCCAAAGGCCTTCTGGGTAGAGTTGATGCAGGGAGACTCGGGGTTGGTGAATCGGAACGGCTCAGGAGAGATTACGTCGAACGAAGGTCGTATATGATGCTCAGACCCAGGAGCTGGCTCATCTTGTGTAGGTAGTGCTGAAGGCTGTGACGGGGCCTCATGATGGTGCGATTGCGTCGACAAGTGCTCCTTACGCGGCCGCACGAGAGAGTCCAAAGGTGCGAGCAAGGGCAAGTCAGAAGCGTCGGAGCCAATGGGTGCTGTGGTGGAGACACGCGATTCTTGCTGCGCCTGCGGCAGCGGTTGCGCTGAGATGCCCGATGCACTGTCTTTCGCCTTGAGGTCAGCGAGCTCCTTCTTCGTGTGCCTCAAGGTCATTTCGAGCAGCCTGTTCCTCTGTAGCAAACTCTCAATGCCGTTCAACAGCAACAGTGGCCCGTTATTCACTTCCAGGACTGAGCGCAACGTGTCTGGGCTCTCAACAGCCACGTCCCCAACCCAGATGCCGCGGCGGCGCTGACTTCCCCTTCCTTCATCCAGTGTGCGTATATACTGGTGATCTTGCTGGTAACCTCCAGCATCTGGTGGGGTGGCCATGGTCGTGACCGAACGTTTTGGGGGAGCGAGAGGTATGGGAGCAGAAGAGATGACGAGCGATGAAGGTGTGAGGTTGACGGAAGCGGGACGGAAAACTGCAGTCGTAGACTTGCAAGGTCGTGAGGTTGCAAGCTGCTGTCGTAGATGTTCAAGGCAGCAAGTCGAGAGGCGAAATGTAGACCAGCGTGCCGGCGCAACACGCAGTTTTTCCGACCTGGCAGCAGGAGGAAGGCGGGAAGACCGAACCAGAGCAGGAGTAGCAGCAGCACTATACAAACAAAGCAAACCATGAACAGAAAGCAGCCTCAGGTTGTGGACATTTTGAAAAGCATTTTCTTCCATCTTCAATCTCAACTGCAGCAAGAGAACGAGCCCCACGGAAAGATTTTGCCAGCTCCATGCTCCTTTCTCTTGATATTTTGAGAGAGAATTGAGAGAAAAGGGACTTCAAGTTATAAGAGATTGCGTTTACGGCTGCCTGGCGCGACCTTTGCCGAGCGCCAGTTCTTTGCGCCCACCTACCTCTACGCCCGACTGAGGCATTGTGCCTTTTAAATACCTACCAGGGCCAGCACTCTGCTTGCTGTTTGTTTGCCCTCTGCTCTATCAGCCCCAAACAGGCAGCTCGACGAAAGCCAAGGTGACCTGCTTGCAGGATGAGCAATACTAGTTGGCCTGCGCATACACAGCTGTTGCCCAATTGCAGAAAGATCGCAATGACTCGTCCGCCAGGCTGCGGGGAGAAAACGGACACTCCTTGACGAAAAAGGGTGGTACCAATGTCGCTGGCAGGCAGCATCCCATCGGGCATGTGAATGGAAAGGAATCGAAAATTTACTTGCAAGCGATTTGAACGAAACAGATCAAAAGCCGCATGAGCCCTTGGCCAGAGTCCGATTCAAGACATTGCGACGCAGCGGGAAAAGAAAATGTGCGTCACAACAACAACTCCGTTTTGCCAGAGGACGTGCGGCCGTCAATGCCGCCAATTGTCTCAGACGAAGCAGACAGCAGATTCAGTCACCTACCACGTGGGGGCTTTGGCCAGCCGTGGCAAGGCTAGTCAAGCCAGAGGAAGAAGAACAGCCAGCCACCATGTCTTGTCTCGGTGGACGTCGACGAGTTTGCGCGTAAACATTGTTCCAACCTCCCAACTTACCCTACCTACCTTCCACCGGCGGAGGATCAGACTGCAGCCACGTCACTGCACATTCTTCCGAATGACGGACGCCGTTCAGGGCCGTGGCTTGCAAGCGCGCCGCCGAGCTTGATGCGGGCGCGGCGAAAGTCGGGTTAATGGCCTGGCTGCCTCGGAGATACGTTGGAGATGCAACATGCAGCCGACCTTGGTGTTGAGTTTAAAGAGTGGGATACTCGCAGACCGGCGGCTACGAGAAGACGCAGACAGTGCGGCGGACGACAACGCGCCTCTTGTTTCCGTGCTCATTCGAGAAACCGCGATAATGGCTCGGCTTTAGATTGAGACGTGGGATAGTGATGCGCTTCTTGTGCGTTCAAAACCCCCCATGACAGTGTACAACGCACACAGCAGACGGCGGGAAATGGCAGAGCATGGCATGGCATGGCATGGCGAAGTGTGCTTGCTTGGGACGGACCACTGTGGAGATCGCGCAGCTGCACTTGCCACGCGCTGCAGTGCAGAGAGGCTGGTGGACGGAGATGAAGGGCGGCTAGACGCAACAAGGTACATTACATACCTAGGATACGAGATACCTGTCGGGCGTCTCTTGAAGGACCATCAGCGCCCAGGCTGGATGGCTCATGACGTAGTTGTATAGCCGTTGATAGGAGTAGAATAGGAAGGAGTTGATCCCCCAACCTCTCGCTGTCGCAGTGGTTGGTGAGTCTAGAACTCGTGCGAGATACAGCATCGCTGGCCTCAGATCTGAGCCGTGGAGATGGCGCAACGAGATAACAGTGGTGGTGGCGAGCAGGCAGACAGGCAGGCTGGGATGCTGGTGTTACCTGTGCCGTGACGTGTGGGTACATGTTCACCACAGCCTAGGCAAAGGATTTCCTACTGCATGTAGACAGCGGAGCGGGTCCACGGATGACCCGCATCCACCCCACGCGCTGGGATGGCGGATAACCGGAGCGCGCGTCTTTTCGTTGCTGGACGCGTCTTGGGAAGCGCAAAAGTATATTATTTCGGGATGCTTGGCGAAAGGCGTCGCTTGCGAGGCCGGCTGCATGATGGTGAAAGGTACAAGCAGTTTCAATTTCATGAGCGTCCTCGGCTAAGCCTGACAGGGCCAATGGAAGCTGCGATCCCACATTGCACAGCGCATGCCCTGCTGCAACGAGCCGTGTTATACAGCTGCTGGTAGGCATTGGTGTCAGCGGTTACGTGGATATCGAAGACATTCACCACACCACGGACCTAGGTACGCAAGGCTCCGGTCGCCCGTTGGCCTTCCTCGGCCATGTCGTCAAAGGTGGGCTGTGGCGTCAATGACAACAGTTTCCGGGCCCTGAAGAAGTCTCGTACGACAGGCCATGGGCTGCAGTGGATGCTCATCTCAGCGCGTTGCAGGGCGATGGCAGCGCCGCATCTGGGTTATCGATTGGCCCCCAGTTGCCGACTTGGCGCCGATGAGGATGCAGGATACACGATGACAAGGCTTGACGGCCAGGTGTGCGGCTCGTTGTTCCAAGCGGCGGGTTTGGACAAGCAAAGTCAGTTGAAAGGTAAAGCTGGGCGGTGAAGGAGGCTGCGATTCAGGAACAAAGGTAGAGAATCGAAGCTTGTTGGAACCCTCCCGTACCCGGACAAACGTGAAACGTAGCTCGCCAAGTTGCGGCGCGACGTATCCAGCTACGCGGGCAAGCGCTGCAAGCGGCACGAGGCGGGGTAGAAAAAGCCTCCTCCCTTGCGTTGTTACCTAAGAAAACATTTAGTGAGGGAAATTTTGCAAAGAGGAACAGTTTCCAACACCCAGCTGCAGCGTCTTACTCCTACCTCTGCAAGGCCTGGGCCTTCCGGTCAAAGCAATTCATCCGAGGCTATGATTGCTCGCGGCGCCTCGCGGATGGACGGGACGGGACGGGGCCCCTGTCTGATTCCCTACTTGGTCTGCGAAACGGCATGGAGCTCTACCGCAAAGGGCCCTAGTTGCAGGCGCTGCCAGTGATCCAGTCTTTATAGAACGCATTTCAACAGGGCAGGCGCTCCTCCTCCTGCATCCCCGCCGATAAGCGGGTCTCTTTTGGTGACTGGCAGCCTTCACATGGGGAGGGATGCGTAAATTCAGGCCCTCTCCGCGGAGGGATGCGCAGACGGGGAGGCGGCTGATAGACGCGTGTCGGTGAACCATGTCTCGATCTGAGGCTGTCAGCGGTAAACACCATGCTGAGAAAAGCGAAGTTTGACAGGCTCTCCTGAGAGATATCCCTGGAGACGACGAGGAACGTAGGAGTACAATATCTCTCGTGCAGACCAGCAGACATTCCTGATTGGCAATAGTGGCGCCGTGCGTCGACAAAGTTTACCCCAGGCCAGCCCGTGTGTGAATTTCTGGCAACGGCAATCCGAGTGCGGAAGGTAGGGGTAGCGAAGCAAAGGGGCAGCCCATGCCTCGTTGGCAGAGGCGGAATGGGTGTAGAGTGGGCCTCTGAAGCCATGGTATGGCATGAGGGCAAATTGTCTCTTTTTCTCCATTTCTGAATGGCCAATGCTTGCGACGACGAGGATGGAGTTGCAAGGCCACATTGAACCCCGGGCCGACCCCGCCCGCTGCCGTCGAACGGTTGACGACAATGGCTGTGCGTGGGCGAGGTTGGTGTGGATTACCCCGGCCAAGGCCAATGACATGGTCTTCAAGCTTATGTGCAGCGCTCTTCGATGCGTGAGAGGCATGCATCGAATGGAGACGAGGCCTTTTGCGGTGATGATTTCGTAACTGGCGCCGACGAGAGGCACTTGGCCTAGTGCCTGAAGCCATGCATCATAGCTACCAGTCCAATCAGTCGAGGGTGACGTTTGGCCGTGAAGCCAAGACGGTTGATCTGCCAAACATTCGATATCCACCACCCTTCGATCCAGACCGTCCAAAGCGGTGGTGCTGGCCGGAGGCTCAGGAGAGCCGCCCCCGATGCGGCAAGGCGGATCCAACCAAGTGGAAGAACGGCATCGCGGCAGGGCGGACGGGACATCGGGGCACGCCGGGCATCGAGGATGAGAAGCTCGGCAATGGCATGCAAGCACGAAGGGTAGCAGAAAACGTCGTGTTGATGACGATGGGTAGAAATTAGGAAACAGAAAAATTTGCGTCGACGACGATGGAAAAGAATTGAAATGAGATTGTGGCGAGTACAGTGGGGGTCTGCAGTCTTGACGAGATTTGCGCAGGGGCGACGTTTGCAGGCGGAGCTACTCGATGGTAGACGCAGCTACTCCTAGGGAGCACAATGGCATTGAAGCAGCAAAACGACGCACAAGACGGCAAGGATTAGCCGGACAAGTGGCTGGTCGCAGCGCCCCTTTGTTCCGTGCCTGGACGACACTGGCGTCTGGTCTGGTGGGCGGCACAGCAAAAGAGGGTCCAGTTGTTGAAGAAGGTGCTGAAGTCTGAAGCAGCAGCTCATCCGCACAAGGATGGTTTGGCGAGCGCCACAGGGGGAGTGAGCTGGAGGTGGACGAGGGACGGGGAACGTGCTCCCGGTTGCCCACCAGAATATCTTGGTGGTGGCGACAGTCAGCACTCTTTCGATGTTGAAGCAGAACGAGTCTTGGGAACGTCTTCGATTGGACGGCAGCCCCAGACGAAACCCCGCATCCGAACGCAGTCAAGACAAAGTCAAAACGCCAACTCGAATCCTGCATGCAGCACCAAAGGCCGATGCTGGTCAATGTCTTTGAGAGTAGCTATTAAGTCTCCGGGCATGCTCGACAATAGAGAGATGGTCGGAGGAGACCGGATGGCAGCTTGCCATTGCAAGTCGCAGAGTTGGAGGCGCGGCGACAGGGCTGAGCGAGGCGCCCGCGATATTCTCTAGCTCGGGGCGCCGGCGCTCAAACGGGGAGGCCGTTGATGCGTAAAGCTGCATGCGGGCGGCACCAAGGATCCGACGCGGTTGCAGTCGCAATGGTTGTTCTTATCGCGCGCGAGCGGAGGGGGGCCCGGGGTCCAAGGTCGAGGAAGGTCAAGCAACAGAAGGGTTTGGAGTCGACGTATGTGAAATGCCTTCCCTTGCAGTTGAATGTCGGGTGGCAGCGAATTTGTGGAAAAGACGGGCAATGACGGCACGCGCCATGTTGTGGAGAGGGTCATGGAGGAAGGCGGTGAGGCTTGCGTGGGGCGCTGATTGAGGTGCAGTGGCATTGTTTGTGGGTGAAGTCAAGAAGAGAGTGTGGGTGAAGTTGTCATCTTTCATCATCATCTTCCTCTTCTTCACCGACTCTCCGCACTTTGGACTCGTCGACATTTGGATCACCGTGATCCTCAATCGCGTCGTCGACCGGCAACGGACCAACGGTGGCCACTGGGATGCACCAGCGCAGATCCCCGTTCGCTAGATTCTTTCTCTCTCGCCTCAGGCCAGACCTAATCCGCCCAAAATCCTTGACACCACAGCGAAAGAGAGAAGAAGGAGAGGAAAAAAAAAAAAAAAAAAAAGACCGCCGCCAGCCTAGGCCCTGCGTGCCGCCGTCCCACACCAAAGACGTCCAAGTGCCTCTCTCTCCCTCACCAGCGGCGCCTCCACACTGTCCTCGTTCTGGCTGGCCAATTGCTGTCTCCGCGTTCCGCAAATATCTACTACTTACATAGTACCGTCCCTCCCGGCGTCTCGTCTCAATCCAGCGTGCCCTCCCCTCCTCTTCCCCGCATTGCGCGCCGCCGGGCAACCCCTTCTCTTTTCCCTCCCGCTCCCAGACGACTCGCCCTCTCCCACGGTTCCGTGGCTAAGCTAAATCCTTGCCTTATCTCACCTACTTCTGCCTCCTCGCCTAATCCGGTCTCTGCTATATCTCGTCCTCCATCCTCCCTCACCCACTAGCCTCCGCGGTTGTCCCGGTCAACATTCCTCTGGTTCGCCCGCACCATCTGCTCCACCTCCAAGCCTCTTCCGGCTTTCAACATACCACCGCCCACAAACGTTCATGTGGGGAACCCGAAGCTCATAACATCCGACGACCACTGCTGCGGTTGCGTGAGAACTGCCAAAGGTCCGATTCGACATCCACCCACCTGCAGGTGACAGAACCTATACCATGGCAGAAGTTCTCCCCGCACAAGTGCCTGACGGTCAATCCTATTACTCGCCCTCTCCTCTGCGCCGCTCGTCGCCCTCGCAAACTTCCTTCCTCGTCCCTTCCTACTCTGCCCGCAGATGTCAAGGCACCGATCCATCCGAATACGCGACCTCTCCAATCGCTCCTTCTTCTTCGCCTGTCCGCCAAGATCCGCCTCTTCAGTACACCTACAATGCCAACGCCTCCCGCATTCTGGACCGCCCGGCCCAGGACTCCATTTCAGAAGAAGAAGAGGACGACGCCCTCTCTTTTCCAGCCTACGACGACGATGTCTCGCCCATGGACCGACGAAACCCGTTTGAAGTTGAGACTGACCAAAAGGCCAAGCCCCAAGCTTCCAACGATTCCGCCACATGTCGCACAGACTCGGTCGTGTCCAACACGTCCACGCCTGAGCCACTGCCTGTCGCCGAAGACGACACGGCGATAAAACCAGAGCCCACGCGGCACGTTGACTACCTCTCTCACGAATGGCGGGAAGAAGACATTTGGTCGTCTTGGCGCCACATTACTACTAATCGGAAAACTTACGGTGAACGGTCACGTCTGGAGAACGCATCGTGGCGAACGTGGGCAAAAGCCAAGTACCGGTTACGCACGGTTTCGCCCGAGACGCTCAACTGGTGAGTTTTGACTCGGTCAGCTGACAGATTATCACGCCGCCGTCACGCCGCCGCCTACGCGTTTTCTTCGGTTCCGACGCTGATTGAAATATAGGCTCAAGGACTGCGATGTCACTTGGCTCTACGGTCCGCTGCAAACTGCGTCTTGCAGCCCGTTATCTCACCAAGTATCGGAAGCGCAAAGCCAATTGTCCAAGAACAACTCTTTTATTAACAAGAAGCCGATTCTCAAGAAGCGCAGCATGTCCGAGGTCATGCTCCAGCGATCTTTATCAAACTCTTCGTTGCTAAAACAGGCTGCCTCCGCAGTCCAGGCTCAACAATGCGGCGGGCCGCTTCTCCGCGCGCACGATAGGCCCTCATACGTTCGTGCCAATTCCGATTTCGTTTCCTCGACATCATCGAAAAGCACGAGTCGGGACGCCACTGACTACTCCACTTCGCGATCTACGTCTGGCCTACACACACCAGGTGATTGTGAAAGAAGACACATTAGATTCGACGACAAGGTCGAACAATGCATTGCCGTCGACTGCAAAGAAGGAGATGAGTACGACGAGGAAGCATGGAGGGAACAGGATGATGACGACTCGTCCGACGAGGGTTTGGAGATGAAGACCAAGCCAAGACGGTTATCGCGGAACAATTCCCGCAACGGCAGCTTTGGACCGGAGAACAAGACGATTGCAAAGCTTCCCGATACCACGCTCAAGTACCGCGACTCGCCCGAGGTTCCTGATCAACCCGTTGCGCATTCGCTGGGATTCTGGCGATCAAGCCGACTTTCTCCATCGTCGTCGTCAGAAACACTAAGACCAGCACAAACATCCAGCAATTTCTTGCTCGGAGAAGACGACGATGACGACGACATGTCCTGGGAGCCATCCAGCGCATTTGTGAACCGACGCGACAGCGTAGGCGTGACTCATGACAGGCTTTCCCGGTCCGAAGACGAGGAGGATGAGGCAGAGAGCAGCAGCGGGCTTCGGCGAACCTCGTCGGGAATGTTCATGCCGTACGTGGAGGACGAAGACGACATTGTGGCTGCGGGACTTTTCGGCAAAATGGTCGACACGGTCAACACCGCCAAGGACATTGCGCACGTCATCTGGAACGTCGGATGGCGCAGCTGACAGACGTAACTTTTCTCATGGAAGCAATTTCATCAAACAGCATTGGGCCGGATCAACGGTGTTACACGGATTAATACTCGATTTCCTTGCAAGGGGACTACTACTCATACAGGACGGGGCAAGGGGTACTGGGAGATTTGGAGACCCGGAGCAATTGAAAGTATTGTGCATTTCCTTCATCTCCAGTGGTTGACATGGGCGCGCGCGTCTGTCGTGGCTGCCGTTTGCCGAGGAAGAAGCCTGGAGCAGCGCCAACCACGCCTGTAGTCTACGTACGAAATGGGATGAATCTGTCGTCGAACAGGACGGATTTTCATTTTCTGCTACGTGCGTTGGCCGACATGGCTGACGCCTCCAGCCAGCCGCCGGGTTTGCGATGCTGGTGTGGCAGGCGGCGCAGCCACTGGGGATGGACGGCAACTTGGCGGTGAGGTCCAACATATCAGATACCTCCTCACCACCTTGTGTTTTTATTTTGTCCATTACATAGAGCAGTGGGATTGGCGCCTCGGTACAGGAAAAATTCATGGTAGCTAGGTGTAGGTGTGTACGTTACTAGACGTAGATCAATGCATTGAACAAATCATTCAAGATCAAAAGCTCGATCCAGAGGGAGAGTGGAGCTGCGAGGTCACGTCAAAGAATTGCATGATGGCCAAATCAAGAGGTTGAAATGAAGGACAAGAGGTCAAAATCTTGAAACGGACGTTTGGACGACGGTCGCACAGGGCCAGGGGGTTGCGTCATGTTTGGGGAACGGAGGGACCGCGAGAATGGTTGCTCGAGCGGTGACGGCACGGCGGTGACGGCGGTCGAGCAGCTGAGAGGTTGACAGGTCGAGGTCAGAGGGGTGGAGCAATCACCGGATTCGATCGGCGACCTTTGCTTCCATCCGTTATAATGCCCCCTTGCTTCGACCAACATGGGGTAGCCAACTGCGGGGGGGCATGCACACTCGCACAGTGCAGCGTGGGATGACTGTGCTACATGACGCCGTGGAAAAAATTTTAAGATTCTTGTGTCGCTCGTCCATGCTTTACGAGTAGTCCAAAGATATCGTGAGGACTTGCCGTATCGAGGACGCGCCAGAGATGGTGGTGTCGACGACGACTTGGAGGCTAGGGATAAACCTCTCAGGCTGATGGTTCACCCGCAGTAGACAGTTGTAGCTAGACCCAATCCTAGGACGCTGATTCCGCGCATGCATCCATCTCACGCCCTGCCAATTCTCTTGGTCCACCGGTGAGCTCCAGCTCGACAAGCCAGTCCCGGCGCCGTCGACCTCCTCCTACTCGCTCCTACTCCGGAAAAGGACTTGGGTCTGTATGACGTCGCACGGGTGGCTGCCGTGGGATCTAGGCCAGAACAGACTGGCTCACTGGCCGTTGGTGTGCGACCGTCGAGTCGTCGTAGTTGGAGAGCGATCGGATTCTTGAGTCGTGCTTCAGAGCTGTGTCCCTGAAGATCATCCCGCCGGCTCCACCTCCACCACTCCCGATCCAACGTGACCTGCACCCGCGACACGTCCACACGTCTTCCCATTGAATGCCCAACTCAATCAACACCAACGACGCGACCTAACGCACCCACCCCAAGCATGATCTGAACCTACTGCCGGCCCCTGCCCCGCCCGCCACCGCCGAACCACCGTCGTCTACATCGCGTGCCCCCCTGCCTGCGCGACCATGGAAAACGTCGACATCTCCGACCTCGTCGAGCGCTTGGGCTCAGACGATGACTCTGGCCGCAAGATGGCCGCCTTCAAGCTGCAGTCCGTCATCGGCGACCCGTCATTCGCCGACGTCTTTGAAGCAGAGGGCGGCTTACCAAAGCTGCGCTACCTCTGCCTCCACGCCCACGGTAACACCCTGGCTTATGCGCTGACATCCTTTTCGCGCTTGCTCGAGCTGGACAAGGGCTGGGACTTTGTCAATCAGGACCTCATCGAGCGCGTACGTCACCACCTCGACCCGCTCGCCATGGAGCATCACCAAGCTGACCGCCGTCGCCGCATCGCAGACTGTCGAGCTCGTCGTGAGCCAGCCGCTGGTCAACATTCTTCGCGGCGCCATGTCCATCCTCGTCGCTATTGTCTCACACCCGTACTACCGCGCCGCGCCGCCCGGCAATTTTGGCTTTCGCGCCCTCAAGCCCGCCGTCGCCATCTATCCGCAATTTCTCGAAATGCTCGTCGCGCGGCTGTCGTCGGCAGACCACGCGCTCTGCGCCAACGCCCTGCAACTGATAAATTCGCTCATGCGCGACGCCATTACCAATGATAGTGAAAACGAATGGCACAAATTTATCAAAAAGCTGCAGGATCTGGGAGTCATCTCGGCTACATATGTCCTCATGCAGGGTACCGCTCTGCAGGACTTGGCGCATCCTCTGTTTGAATTCCAGACCTTGAGCAAGGTGCTGTTGCGCAAGTGGAGAGACGTCAAGGTCGAGCTGGAAAAATCGGAGCATAGGCGCGCGCTCAAGGGACTGCACCTGGCCAGCAAGCCGGAGCGGCTGATGAGTACCAAGAGCAGAGAGGGCGGCAGTAGAAGACATCATCCAGAGAAATGGCGGCGGCTGGGCTTTGAGAGTGAAAGTCCCGGATGGGAGTTTGAGCACACGGGATATCTAGGCTTGATGGACTTGTCAGACTTTGTGCGCACGCACGAGGATGCTTTCCAGAAGCTTTTGCTGGAGCAATCGAACCAGCCCCAAGAGCAACGATGTCCCATTGCTCGCGCAAGCCTTGCCGTGTCGACCATCTTGTATGACCATTTTGAGGTGGACAAGTCGGACCATGATGACAGGGAGCGTTATGCCATTTTGGAGTCTCGCACCAACTTTGACCGTGCGTTTAGGCCTTTGATACTCCAGTGGTCGCGGCTGCATACCAGCGGTCTTCAAGCGTTCTTGCGGCTGTGGCAAGCCACGGGGGCGGAGGTTGAAGATTTTGAAAAGGTCGAAGAGCTGGTAAGGATATTAATTGAGCAAGTGGTTGGACAAGCGCCTCGCCAAAAGGAGCTTCAGGAGGTTGAGGATGAAATCGCAGAGTTCGATTATCAGAAGCTCCGCGAACTTCAGATGCAACTTCTCGAACTGACATATGAAGAAGCATGGGGTCAACATTTGCGGTGAGTCAGCCCCTTTTCCGACGTGGAGAAGCAACTTTGGTCTAACGAGAATCTTTCTTTTCAATTGCAGCCAAGTAAGAGAAGAACTCAACCATGAGGCATTGCAGTTTGTCAAGGAGCAGAGAATACGATGCCTCCTTGCCGGGGCATGGTTCCCTCACACTTTGAGCTACAAAGAAGACACTGGGCCAATTACGAAGGAGCAGTTGAACAGGACACATCCCACATCATGGCGCTACGCACGCCTCTCTCACAACCGAAGGTTCTTGCACTACGCAGATTTCGAGCAGAAGACGGAGCATGGGCCCCGGCTCGACCAGCTAAGCAACAAGAGTAAGAACAATCATTCTGTTCCATGTCCATCAATTTTGAGGCTAAAATGAAGGTAGTCGATCTATCCACGATCTCCTCAGTTGTCTCCAACGTCAGCGCCAGCGCCCCGTCGACCGCCTCGTCGGCCTCGACGCTCCGCGATCTCCCCAACACCACGTCGACCAAAATCACCGTCTACGGCTACCCGCCGCCAGCAGATACGCAACACCGCACCCACTCGCCCAACCCCAAGCCCTCGTCGTCCAAACACCACGCCGAGCCGTCGTCCGCCGCCGCCTCGACGCACAACGGCACGACGCACCAGCACCACCATGCGGCGAATGGCTCCGTCAGCGGCACCACCACCACGACGGCCACGGGCGTAAGCGGCACTGGCGCAGGGGGCGCAGTCAAGGAGTCGGTCCTCCTGCAACTTCACCCGCCGACACACGTCGCCGCGTCCGAGTGGCTCGACGGGCTGCTCATGCTGCTGAACCAGCAGCCCATCACGGCCGACACGCACAAGCTGGTCCAGGCCGTTGGCGGGTATGGGCTCAAGATTCGACTTCTCAACGTGAGACTGGAGGATCTGCCGCCCGGCGGGGTTGTGGTCGGGGGAGACGGCGCCGGCGAGGTGGGCGTCGCAAAGACTGCTGTCGAGTTGCCGAGTCGTGAGGGCCTGGACGAGGATTATTGGTATGATGTCGGTGGCATGGATGGCCCGTAGATCAGGGTTGGTTGGTTGGGTAGCGGAGGTGGCGTGTTAGAGTAGCAGAAGAGGGAGGAGAAGAGAGAGAGGTGAGAGCGGTGGCATCATCTTTTCCGTCAACTTCTTTTCTCATGTGCCTATTTTTTCTCTTCAGCTTTTTTTTTTTCTTTTCTTTCTTTTTTTTTTCCTTTTTCGTTAATTCTTCATTCCCCTCATCCTACCACAGGAAGACGGGGGGGGAGAGAGAGAGAGAGAGAGAGAGAGAGAGAGAGAGAGAGAGAGAGAGATGGGCCAGGTGGACTGGCAGACGCACAGACGGATGCATTAATGAGCTAGCTAGCTCTTGGTTGGTTGGAACAGATACCCGCGCACACTCACATGTTTGTATTTATTCACTTGGCTGGAATTGGGATTTGGAAAGATTTCTTGCAATGCGGTTGAATTGTCTATACACACACACACACACACACACACACACGCTTGGGACGAGCAAAGTCATGTCAAATACACACAGGGCAATAGCACCTTTGAAGGAAACAGGACTTGGAGTACATACGGCAAGACTGTAAAAAATTTTGATGTGCAAGTGTTTTGGAATTCCCCCTGTTTCCTCATCTCATCAAGTGCTTGCTCATGCGGTCGGCTCACTCGGCGTCGTTTGAAAATCCACAGAGTTACTTGAACGGGAGTATCCGATAAAATGAGCAGAGGGAAAAAGGGGGGACCTCTCGAGGGATCCATCCTCACTTCATTTGACCACCTGCAGTGCAATTGGTATAGGCCTTGTGTCATCAGCTTCCACCTGGGACCTTTGGGAAGAGACGTAGGTTTGAGTTTATATACTGCGGTGCCTGAGGTTGGTAGTATTTCAAGACTGCATGTACGATTAGGATTAGAGCACTCCCACACATGACAATGGACTCGAATTTTTGTCAGGAGAGAGAGAGAGAGAGTAGAGACGGAGACAGATCACGGATAAAAGGATAAAAAACTTGTCGTCTTTCCCATCATTCGCTTTCAGGAACTCATTCATCATCATTGCACAACTCGACTCAGATCACCAACGCCTCTGCCTCATGCACAGAAGGAACCACATCACCCGATTACATTTGGCCTGCACGCCCCGTCCGCCTTGAAGCTCTTACAGCCTCCCTCTCGTCTTCTCCTCAGCCCCTCCTCTTTCACCGCCCGCAGGAAGTCACCTTCTCGAGTTGACGGCGTTGCGCAAGTTGCGGATGACCTCCGCAGGGTCATTGGCGCCAAACACGGCGCTGCCAGCGACGATGACGTTGGCGCCCGCGTCAGCTGCCTTGTCAATCGTCTTCTCCGACAGTCCACCATCCACCTCGACGTGCAGGTCAGGGTACCGCTCGCGCACCGCCGTCACCTTGGGCAGCTGGTCGGCCATGAAGGATTGTCCGCCAAAGCCGGGCTCGACCGTCATGATGAGGACCATCTGCAGAGCATTATGGATCAGCAGTGGCTCTGGACATGGGAGGGGGTGGCGCGGGCTTTTTGGCGCCAGACTGGAGAAAATTGGATAGGTGGACTGGAGCAGGGACCTAGGCGCTGAGCAGTGGAGTACGCGAACAAGCGGATGTGGCGCTTAGAACGAGGAGAAAGAGATCGCGCCCTGATGCAGGAACAATCTCCATTCCATACATCTCTAAGCGCCGCGCCGCATCGCGTACCTGATGCTCATCCCTGACGCTCTCGCGCGTCCCCGCTCCAAGGCAGACAGACGGGGAGAAAACACTTACATCCGGCACCTCATCCTTGTTGGGGTTCTCGAGAATGTCCCAGAGAACATCGACGGGGGTCTTGGGCTTGATGGCAATGCCGGCGAGCAAGCCCTCGTCGTGGATGAACTTGATCAGCTCCTTTGGGTTGGTTTTGGCGTCCGTCACGCCCGCGGGGCTGTCGGCGGCCGTCGAGTTGATGGCCGCTTCGTAGTGGAAGCAATACAGGTTGCAGCCGGCCGACTTGAACTCGCGCACCCATCGTTTGGGCTGGGTCGCTGCCTGTTAGCTTGGCCTGCTCCATTCGTTCTTGGGTGTGTTTGGGGCGCGCATGCGCGCTCCGGGGACAGAAGAGGCATGGGTGACGCGGTTTAGCGCCCATCCGGTTGGGGCTCGGTGGAGCACAATGGCTCAATGCCACCATACAAATGCGAATGGCACGCTTTCTTGCTTGCTCGCTTCGAGACCTCGCCAGAATGGAGCTTCATGTCCGTACCTCAGCAATCATCATGTGGCAGTCAAAGGTGCCGCGACCATGGGCCTCCTTAGGAGGCTCAACATGCCGCCTGATCTTGGTAACGACGGGGGCACCAAAGGTGATGTTCGGCACAAAGTGTCCATCCATAATGTCGACGTGAAGCCAGTCGGCGCCCTGCGCGATGGTGTCGGAGCATGCCTGACCAAGGGCAGCGAAGTCGGCGGAGAGGATGCTAGGGGCTATTATCGCGGGCGGCGCCATGGTGGTGGTCGTGGTTTGGAGGATTCGGTGGCTGGCTGGCTGGGAGAAGAGGGCAGAGGTTGCTTGCGAGGTTGTGAAAAGTGATGATGGCGGAGAAGAGACGGGACGCTAGACCAGCGGAGTGACGTCGGAGGGGCAGTTTGGCTTTGGTGGGGCAGTTCTTCGGCCACTTCGGAATGCCGTCGTCGCTCCTCACTGGTCATGCTTTCGTTCTTCTTCACAAACCCATCATTTTCGATAGAGCCTCAATGGTCTGGAAGCTTAGCGGCATTGTCAACCTGGTTTGTCAACGTCCACATGGCCAGCTTGCACGCTAACCGACACAGGAAATTCATGGCTCGACAAGACAGCTGCCGGCCGAGTTTTGGGCACGCCACGTCCGTAGCTGCAGGTGAATAATCCACGATTACAAAATGCTGCGCTTGGAGCGTCAATCGACCTGGCGGCGAGCAGCTAAAGAGACCTCCACGTCCAGTGCCTGATCGCGCGAAAGAGATGCAAATCGACAGGTTCAGAAAGAGCTGTGTTTGAGACTGGCTTGAGTCGACAATAGCCTGAGCTGCTCAGTCACTGTCAGACGACATGGCGCGACGTCAAGAGAAGGCCAGTCGTTCTCGCATGAACAGGGTGATGCCAGCTTCAGCACCATGGCCGAACAGTCATAGACCTCGCACCGCCGACAGCATGGCCGTGCATAACAATATATCGACAGGCTCAAAGCAGACGCAAAGATGGCACTTTGAGAACTGCGGCCGAGCTGGCCGCGCTGTCTCGCAGAGATTGGCTGGTGATTGTCGTGTGTTGCCGCCCAAATTATCAACCACCCCGGATGCAGGTCGACGCTCGGGCCGCAGGCGCTTGCAGCCTTCGTCTGTGTGGGCCAATCGCCCCCATCAACACCATGTGCTTGCATACACGCCCACTCGTCACCGTCGTACTCTCCGACACCTGCCCTGACCTGAGTGGCTACATCCACGATTCCTCTACCGGGCGGTGGGCTCCCCTGTCAACCGCCATGCTGTGCCTCTGTCAAGGCCACACAAGCAGCCAGAAGAGGCTCTCGCCTTGCCGCTGATCTTTACCGTGTTCCTACTTTGTTCCTACAGAAGCGCTGGCCTCGAGTGGATGGAGCAGACTTTTCTTATGCATCCTGTAAGCCACCCGGGGCCGCAGCAAAGGTGCCTGCTCTCTTAACCTCTGCTGGGCCCTCGACTTGACAACTCCATTCCTTCTGACGCTTTTTGGATTTTGTCCATTTCCCTCTCTTGTTTCCTTGTGGTTTCCGTTGATCGGACCCTGTCGTTCCTTGGCGTCTAGAATTCCCATTGTCCGTTGATCGGCCCAAATCTACGCCTCGTAATAATACCCCATCTCATACGCCTTGAACGGGACTTGCGTTTCTATCCAGAACCTCAATACCGACCGATCATGGAATATTCTACGCCCCCCACCGCGTCTTACAGCACAAGATCATCTAATACCCAAGACATGTCGTCCCCGCTGGACCGGAGGATTACACTTAATACTGTAATAGAGGACTCGCCTCAGATTGACCAGGGCTACTTCTTCACTCAATACCCACCTCTTCCCGAACGGCCCGCCATGTTCTCGTCAAATCATCCCTCCCCGTCGTACAACGAAGATCTCCCAACACCGAAAGCTCCAGTTCAGACGCAGGCTCCACACCCCGAATGGCCGCTTTCCCCGACGCCCCGTCACAGCATATCCCCCAAGTGGCGAAAGAATAGGGATGACCCAGACTTTGACTCGCTGTACGACTTGACGGATGATGACATTGCTGAGGAAGTACCGCTCAAGTGCTCCAATTCTGTCAAGAAGGTCGCCAGCGAATCGAGTAGCAACTCCAGCAGCGCGAGGTCGAGCCGATCAAGATACCCTTCGCTAGTCATTCCCTCTCCTGCCAACTGGCCAACCATCGAGAAGCTCCAAAGCGCTGTTTCGCCTGCGTCATATGTCCTCCCGGCTTCGGGCCCGGCCAGAGACGTGCTCAGCATGTTGGCTTCGCGTAAGCTTCACAGCCCTGGTACCAACAGTGCCCCGTCACTCGATGGCAGTCTTTCATCGGAAGAGTTGGAGCATCTCAGCTGTCCATCCACACCGGACAACAGTGACAAAGACAAGGAGAGCGACTGCCATGGCGTGCAGCTGAACCCCGAGGCCATGGATACACTGCACCATCTTTCAGGTGACCACAGTGGTGCAAACTTGGAGCAAGTGATTGAGGTTTTCGAAGGAGAGATGGAACAAGTTGTTGGAGGTCCTCGTCGCTCGGAATCCGTCGAAAGACTGTATGCTCCACAAGCGTCGCTCAGTCCCAGGTCAGATGCCCTGTCGGCTCTTTCCATCCCATCTCCTGGAGGCTTTTTCTCCTCTTTGCAAGGATCAGCACGACACACTTGGAGCATTCCTCCTCGCCAACACTTCGAGCTTGGCCCATCCACGTCTGTGGCCGAAAACTTCTACGGAGTTCCTTGGCGCGAGGATGCTCCAAGTGACATTGTTGAGCAGGTGGTGGAAGTTCCCGCAAACTTTGGCAACACAGGAGAGCCCACGCCCTCTGGGCTTGATGGCCTTACTTCCCCGCTGGGCGAGATCTTGGAGATCAGGCCTAGCGAGACGGTTTACGAGTACAATGAGAACTACAACAATGAGCTTGCTCAGATTGGACGCAAGAACTTGAGTCGGACGGGCCTCTGGCTCTCTGCTCAAGAGACTTGGCTCCAGGGCGTGTTGAGCCCCAGCTCGCCGACAGATGTCAAGCCAAACCCACTCAACGAGGTCGTTTCGCCGTCGAAGAAGTCTGTTCGTTTCGCCGATGTGGTGTTCCCCGATGTCACTGCCACGACGCCTAGAGTTCCCACCAAAGACACCACGTTTCTCGAGGCTGTTGAGTACCTTCGCGAATTCAATGGCAAGGTCGACGCCTTTATCCACCGTCTCGCTCGCACCGAGGCAATCCACCTGCGGCGCCGCTGCATGCCCAAGGTCTTCCGCAAGCAACTCTTGGGCCGCTTCGAGGTCAACAGCCCCTCGCATGTCCCGTCCAGCCGTCCAGTCTCGCAATTCTACTCGGACGATCCCAGCGAGCACAAGGAGCAGATTGCAAGAGCCCAAAAGGAGCAGCAGGTCCTTGAGTTAATGCGCCCCAACTTCTGGGTCCTTGAAGCCACCAGGCTCTTGCACGGTGGTCGCCTTTTTGTCTCTCCCGCATGGAAAGTCCTTCAACACACCCGCGACAAGCTGACCACTCGTGTCTTGGACCTTGGTGGTCAGGCAGTTGGCGACTGGGGTTGGCACGTCGCCCTTGACTTTCCTCGCAGCCGCGTCATCACGGCGACGACAAGCTCTGCGCCTGACGCATCGACAACAGTCAAGACCGAGGACGAGGAGCGTGAGGTTGCTGGTCCCTCGAACCACAGCCGCATGCTCGTGCCCAACCTGTGGACTCTTCCCTTCCCATCCGGTCACTTTGATGTTGTCTCGGCACGCTCCCTGCAGACCATTCTCCGGACCAGCATCCCCACGGCTGCCAACCCCGACCGCTGTGACGAGTTTGATCTTACCTTGCGCGAGTGCATGCGCGTCCTCAAGCCCGGTGGCTATCTCGAGTTCCGCGTGCAAGACGCTGACCTGCTGCATGCACCACCGGGTAGCCGCGCCCAAGCCCTCTCTGTCGAGTTCGGCTTCAACCTCCTTACGCGTGGTTACGATGCTATGCCAAGCAAGACTTTCCTTTCCCGGCTGGAGGGTGCCGGTTTCAACGACGTGCGCCGAATGTGGTCGGCGTGCCCCTTTCCGCGGACCGCAGGCAAGTGGACCGAGAAGCTCAACGTCGGCGCAGACCCATCAGCGGAGGTGTCATCACCGCTCGACATGCCCACCACGACGCCGCTGATGAGGCCTCGCGCTGGTACAACGGGAAGCAGGAGTTCCAGCTCCGACACCGTTGTGCCAGAGCGTGCTGACATTCTGTCTGTTGCTTCGCCCAAGCAAGACGCTCCTGTCACTGAGCGAAAGTCGACTGCCCCCGCTGCTACGCCTGCCCGCCCGTCGGCCAAGCACTTCCGCAGCTTGAGTGGGACTTCTCTCTTGAAGGTCTTGGTCGGCGGCGGCAGTCACAGCAGCAGCAACAACACCCACGTAGTCCAGTCACCACCCTCCCAGCCCCTTCCCACGCCTCCACAGCCCCAGCCCGAGCTCCCAGCTCAGCCAGCTACTGTGGAGGAGGAGGAGGCCAGCGATGATAACAACAAAGAGCCCTCGGGCTCGACGAATGACGCCCGTGACGTAGCAGGGCTTGTGGGTGCGTGGGTGTGGGAGAAATGGCTCGCTCGACTCCAGGCGCAGATGGCCAAGGAGCAGGAGCAACGCGGACAAGGCTTCGGTACGACGTTTGCGGCCGAGGATGCCGTGGCTCGCGCGATTGAGGAGGGCTCCAGAGATGGTGCTGCGTGGAGGGTGCTTGAGGGGTGGGCAAGGAAGGCGTGGTAGATGTACTGGTTGACTGATGAGGCGTCCTCGACTCTTTTTCTTTCTTAGTACCTAACTTTGGGATGTGTAGGCAAGGGTTCTTAGGCTTGTTGTACGCACACGCGATTGGAGCGACTGGTTCGCAAAGGGCAGGCAGGCACACATACATATCACCAAGAAACAACAGAAAAAGAAAAAAACAATGTTCGGTTCTTGTACATATTAGATCTGGGTCGACGCTTTCCTGTTTACGTCGTTGTTGCTCGTCTTCTTTACCGATGTTCTTGCTTCAGTCCATTGTCGTTTCCAGGAGTTGTCGCTCACCAAGATCAGTCAAGTTGAATTTGAGCCCCTGACCGAATCGCAAGCACCTCGGACAAAATCTACAGCCCGTTGTCATCCAGTCAGTCATATGTCTGTCTGTCCGTTGACCTGTCCGTCTGCCTGCCTGTCTACCTATCCGTCCGTCTGTCCGTAAGCCGTCCCATCTTACCCAACCATCAGCCCGCCAAACGGCAGTCAGCCCTATCCATCCAACTGCCCCTTTGTCTTTGACCCGTATCACCCGTCTCACCGATCCAATCGCCACGTGCATGCAGTAGCATTCCATCCTTCGCTGTGGTAATCCGGCACTTTGTCCATCAGCCGCCCAGCTTGCCGGATCCATAGCTTGCTTCCGCTCATCCGTCTTTCGCTCGATGATAATTTGCTGCAGATATAATACCGCGTGACCGTGCAGGTAAATAGGAGAGTTTAGGGCTGAGCGGAGCCGATGGTTGTTCGCGAGATGGAGGAGAAAGGCGCGGATGGATTGTGGATGAGTATCGGAACGGACGGGTGTGGCGATATCCGCCATGGCGGCGGCGGTAAGGAGAGGCGAAGGGTTTGGGGGAAAGGACATTATGGGTCCATTTGGAAGGATGGGGAGGAGGCAAGTAAGGTGAAGACTTCGCGTGGGTGAGGTTGACGATGTCAGTGCTTCATGTCAATGAACGGGTTGATGGACAGCTGTCCCATTTGACAAGCACATCCGCCTGCCATTGTGCTGTTGCAGTTACGCGCGAGCCGTCCGGCCGTGGATGCTAGAAACACAACTGACCACCACTGGAGTGAGAACCAGCTGAGGGTCAGATTCAATGTGAATTCCAGAGTTAGATCCATCAACCCCCAAAACACCAAGATGGAAAGCCATCGCCTTGAAGCGACTCGGAACTACACCGGGCTTGGTGACAACAGCCATCGAATTCAATTCCCTCATCGTCGTCGTCATCGTCGTGGGTCAACGTAATCGCCAAGGCAACTTCACTTATCCACTTCACCTCCAAGCGACAAACAAGAGGTTTCACAGAAACAACGTCCAACCTCCCGTCGTGTTTGAGGTAATGCCAACAACAAGAGGAGTACGCGTCGTCCAAAAGCCAAGGGAAGAATTACACCTTTCTACCCTATTTTCCCGAACACGCAGACCTTTCCGGCGACGAGGCTGCGCAAGCGAGACAACAACTGCGATGCCAATCCAAGCCGGGGTGCACGATCGAAAAGGTTGTACACGAATATCAAGGAAAAAAAAGGAGAGGTTGTTGAAAATAATAGAAATGCTATTCCGAACGCGAATAGAAGAAAAGTTAAGCCGTCAGGTCCCCTCCTCCCCTGTCAGAGACATGGACGTGGTGACTGTGCATCGATGCATCCCTACGCAGTGGGCTGGTCAAGCCACACACCCACACAACAAACGCAGGCAAGGTTGTCGATGAGCTCGCGCAAAGACACCACCACACCCGGAGACAAAACAGGGAGGATGGCGGCAGGAAGGACTGTTGGTGGGCGGATTGAGGGGACGCATCCATGGCGGCAAAGCTTCCCCGCGAACCGATGGCCTGCCGGTGCCAGGGAGCCGAATGCGCTCCTCGGTAGCTCGGTGTGGAGGATTGGAAGACGAAAACAGTTTGGGTGGTGAGTGGTGAGTTGATGGGAAGGCGTGAAGCAGCCGCTGGCGCGCGCCGTTTCAGCTTTGGCTCCTTCAGCCCTACCGTTCTCTGAGACGAGCACAAGCGGCGGCGGCGGTTGCAGCGTCGGCGACTACTCCCCTCACCTGTCATGCTGGAAACCTGTTCGAGGAGTGGACGAATGTTGATCTTCGACGGTGCTCTGCAGCTCTGGCAGCGTAGGCGCGAGATGATGGTGGAATGCTGCTGCAGGGTTTCTGTTTTGTGTGCTGGGCCAGCCGCTCGCTAGCAACCTAACTGCCCGCCCCGACCAAGACCTGTCGAGGTAGCTTCATCCCGTCTGTAGCTGCGAGCTGGATGGATGGAAGAGTAATCAAATGGATGGCTGTGGTGCCTGCATCAGGAGGAGCAGCAGATGGGTCAGGTCAGCCAACGAGCGGCCAACACACTCATCGACAGCTGCTGTGTTGCGGGCCGCGAGGTTGGTTTGTTTACAGGCGTTTCTGCCACGATGGGTGGGATCAACAGGGCAGTGGACGAGCATCAGGAGTTTGGGGATGGAGGAGGGTGGCGCGCGCGTTGTCGGGGGATGCTTGGGCGTGGTAAAGCGGGTGGCTGCAGCTCGGCGGCAAGACGGGACAAGCTCTTGGGGAACGAATGAGCCACGACAACTGGCGCAAGCTCTCAGGTCGAGGGGGCAGGTCCCAAGAAAAGGATCACAATTGAAAATGATCAGCTTCCGACCCGTCAGCACCGGTCTTCTCCCAAGACCTTTTGGTGTTCATTCTTATGTTCAGTCCATCCCGTAGTCCGTCCCTTTTGTTTGATCTGCCCGCCGATTATTGGAAGAGTGGACCATCCCGACTCCCGTCTCCAGAAAAAGAACACCATTGAAGATCACAGCGCTTCCTGTGACGTCTCGTTGACGTTTACAAAGATCAAATCAACTGCTTCGCTCGTCCCGCGCCTAGAGAAACATTGGTCTTCGCCCCGCGTCGTTTCCAGTTTTCTCCCCATCTTGATATTTGGAAGCATCTGTCAGGCCTCTACTCCGTTTCACAGCCTCGACCTTTCTCTCCACCTTCAATCATTCTCTCCATTACAATCGTCGAGGCCTCGTTACGCGTTCCTCTCTCCTTTCTTTCCTCTTCGTGCCCCGCCTAAAGCTAAAAGGCACAACGCGACTATACGGCATTCCATTCCACACCCGACCAACCACCTCGCGAAGATTGTAAAAGGTTGCGCCCTCCAACCTCACGGATTGTACTTGAGCTCCATTAAATCCCCGGCACTTGCAATTGCGCAATCGACACCATCGCTGTCGCATCCTCCTCCCTTTTCCAGGCAAAAATGTCTTCATCAAAATCAACACCAAGAGCTCTATCCTTTTCCACTGTCCTTCTCTCATCTCTCATCATCGTCTCGCTTTGCATCTCCCAAGCGTCTGCTCTTGCCATTCCGAGAGCTCCTGCTCGAGCAAAATGGTTGGCCAATTCAAGAGGTGAGTTGCATTATCTTCCAATATATCCACAAGTACCAATCTAACCCCTTTACAGATGCTACCACATCAGACACATCCTCGCGCCCAATAGCCGTCCCGGGTTACAAAAATCTCCCCTTCGAGCTGCCTCCTTGCGAGGATGAGGCCGCCTGCGCCGAGGCACTGTGGCGCGCCGGCAGCCGTGTGAACGCACACGCCGAGGAAGAAGCTCCTTCAGACGAAGCTACCCGCACCGGCAACAGTCGTGGCCGCAATCGCTCCAAGGATGGCGGGGCGAACCGATACACGGCGTTGACAGAACAGCCCAACGAGAAGCGCAGGCCGTTTGAGGCCCCAGAGTGGAGTCGGATCTTTTGAACTTTCTTTTGACGGCGGTTGTTATGACGGACTGTTTCTTCTGTCAATTTTTGCTTCGAGTTTCTCTTCTTGGCGGCCAGTGTCAGCGACGAGGGGAAGAACTGCCGTTCTTGTCGCTCACTTCTGGGCAGACAAGAAGTCAGGCATTGGGGGACGGGCGATTGGTTCAGAATGACATCATGAATGCGGAAGCGAGACAGAGACATTACTTCTTAACGGCCGTTTGAATCGGTGGTGGCACGGTTGGACAAAAAAGATTTACAAAGAAAATGCCGGCTGCAGATTCTTTTGGCGTACATGGTTTGGTGGAGTCGGATAGATGGAATCAAGATCGACAGATTCAAACATACCTCACAAACCACGCGAAAACCTTAGGTGCTTGTTATCAGTGGTTGCATTAGGAGCTGGAATTCTGCATGCTACCTCGCCATGTGTCCTTGTTTCTAGGAGAGCGAACCACCCCTCGATGTTCTAGCAAGAAATGGATCAAATGCTTCGTTTCACTCCTTTCTAGCCGATAATGATTACTTCTGATCCATCCATTCCAGAGATATCAATCCATACCTATAGTTTTCCAGTCATTCGATGGTTTCCCAGATGTTGTGATGCAGCAAAATAGGAAAGTTTTGAGATACAAAGTCGTTGAACTTGCGAACCTCTGACCAGTCGTCAGACGTTGGTTGCGCGCAAACGTGACTGTCCGACGATTGCCGGAGGAATAGTTCAAGATTTCCGTAGCAACGAGGTCTGTTGTAAAACCTCTTGATGATACCTTGTTAGTTTGACTCGGATTTCGGATCGCCGAATGGTCACACTCTTCACTGCTGTTGGTGTCAAGCTTGACGTCCTAATATTTCTTCCCGAAGTCTTGAGCAGCATCGCAGACTCTCTGGACCTTGTCGGCCAGCTCTGGGCGACGTGACCATTCGGCCTTCTCAACCTCTTCAATATTGATGGTCCGCAGTGTTGGCTTCTCTTGCTGTTTTGCTGCCACGTTTTGGTCCTCTTCTTCCTCTTTCACCGGGGGTTCTGCCAAGTGACGTGACTGTTCTGTCTCATCAGAGGCTTCGATTTTGACAGCGCTTTGCAAGGACATCTCCTGCTGTTTGCTTGTCTCATATTGTCTGTTCTCCTTCTTCACAAGTTGCTCCTCCAAAAATTCGGCTTGGTCCGCGTTCAAAGGCCGGTTTTTCTTCTTCACCGTCTTGCGGATGCCAGCTCCCAGTGGCTCAGACTTTGAACGCGTCTTGATTGGGTTTGATGGGAGCCTGTGTTGGATGACGGGTTCTGATTAGGCCAGGTCTGGTAGGGATACGTCTGAAACGGTGGAGCCGGGTACCGCGAGTTTTGGTAAGAAGTTGGAATCGGGTAGGATGGGGCTGTGTAGAATGTTGTTGTATAGGTTGTGGACATGGAGTGCGATATAGCATAGGCCTGAGCAGGTTGATTGTACGGGCCTTGTCCAACGCCTGTAGGCAAACTTGCTGCCATGCCAGGCAACGGAAGGCTTGGGATGCCGTACCAATGGACGTGTTCCAGTGGTACTGGAATGTAGATGTACGATGGTGGAAGATGCGGGATTTGGTAACCCAGGTTTGGGAACGGTCGTTGCTGTCGATTTGGGAGAGATTGACCAGCAGAGAAGGGCGGGCCTTGAAATTGGAATGGGCCATGCCATGGATGCGCCATAATGGGCGATCCCGATGTCAGGGCGCGAAGGTCTGAGTAATCAATTGATCGCTATGGAACAGAGAGGTCGTGCGAAGAGGTCAAAGTCTTCGCACGCTCACCCTACTTGGTATCAACTGCTCGTTTGCTTGCTTCCAGCCAATCGCGTCGTGGTTGCACACCGCTTGCCTGACCGCCTGCTCGTCCTCACACCCGCTGGAGGGAAGGTTGGCGAAGGACCTTGGACGGTGAAGTTTGATGTTGGTGAAGTGCAACCGAATATGAAGAAGAGGTGTGCGCGTGGTCGTGCGCATGAGGAAGGAACGACCATCCCACCAGACCCACATCATACCTACGAGTGCCTTCTTACTACCCCTTCCCCTAGCATCAATCTCTTGCCTTTTCCTGACTGCCCTTGCCGGCTTTGCTCGCCCACCGTCCACAAGCCAGATGGAAGGCATTATTTCAGGCCAGCCGACGATGCTCATAGCAGGCACACTTTGAAGCATGCTCCCCCGTGACAGTCACGCCTATACGGAAGGGAAGGAACCAAACAGGACAGAAGAGTGCGATAACTCCCGTCGGCCAGCTCTCTCACTTCCCATCCATCCACCATCATCCATCATCCATCCATCCATCCAATCATTCTCCCAACAAGTCAACCATCCATCCAACTTACTTGTACATCCTTGCTACCGATCCTCAATCTTTAATACCAGGAAAACATCACCGCCATGCCCGTAGAAAGCCCAAAAAGCTCCCCAGACGAATATAGGCCTCCTCTTGCTGACATCGAACGACACGATGGTGTCTGGCCTACCGAATTTCTTTGGCGGTGGGAAGTCGAAGAGGCTCATGACGTATGTGAGCATTGAATCCAGAGGACGCAGTCGACTCATCAAGAGAGTAGATCGGACGAGTAACGACCCATAATGACGACGACGCCATTCGCGCCACTGCGACAGAGAAACTACTCAACCCTCTGCTCCCCTTGTTCTCACAGCTCAAGTTGTGGATGCTCCGTGTCATATATCCCAAAAAGGGAGAAGACAACTTCCGACAGCAAAAGCAGGATGTTCAAAAGGCCCGCCAGATCATCGAACAGATCGAGAGCGTACCAGTCAGTAGCAGTCAGGCATCAAACAAGAGATTCAGCTGACACATGTGGCAGGACCCTGATCGGCCCGTACACGAAGAATATATGCTAGAAAGAGTGAAGATGTTCCTGGTGTTTGTCGAGGTTTACGAGACCAATCGAAACAGGGCAATCGAAGAAGGCCGAGAGGAATTGACAGAGGAAGAAGTAGAACAGTCGAAGATGGATTACCGCCGAAAGATCAGAGAGACGTGCGGTTCGGTCGATGTGGACTGGAAGCTGACGCCGCGGAAGAAGTGGAGAGGATACTTCTACCTCGATATTTAGATAATCGAACCCAGACAGGACGACAGGAGGGGTCATCATTTCTGGTTCCTGGGCCTCAATCGCTGATTAGACCAATTGCAACAAAACAATGGCACTTGTACACGTCTTTTGAAGTGCTTGTCATGGAGATTTATATTTCAGTGCCGCGGCGCTTGATGGTTTTCTTATATGGTCGTATCCTCGCTCTGTGTGTGTAAGGTTGTCAGTACAACGCCCTCCATCGCTCCTTTGTCGCTTCGTTCGCAAAGACGTGTATCGCCAGTAAAATCAGTCGCCCTATCATACTGCAGTCATGGCCTCCATGGTAGCGCGAGGCTGCTAAACCTATTTCTCGTGATTGAACATCATGCGTGGCGTTCGGATGCTCTTGGCTTTGCTGCTGCACACAATCGATCGACATACCTGTTGCCGACGCGCAACAATGAGGAGACCGAATCTGGCAGAGGGACGACTGTCAGCGTAGTGTCTAACAAGGAATGGGAATGGCGAGTTGAGGGTCGCAACGCTTCAGAAATACCACTGCATTGGTGTGCAGACACTGCCCGGATCCTGACGGACGGGCTACGCTACCGGATTGAATTCTCATCATGCAAAGGGAAGAAGGGAGGTGAAGGACAGCGCGGCAGGACTCACATATTCAAGATGTAGACATCTTTTCCAGGAGTGCTCATGTGTAGCCGTATACCGACGTGGCAATGGACGTCTTGAAACTGGGTTGTTAGCACTGAAGAGGCAGATATCAGATTTCCACAGCCAAAAATCATGACTTTCAGAAATACTGATACATGACAAAATCAAAGCCGCTCTCGGTTAACATAACGGCTCAGATATTCCGCAGATGTGTTGGCATCAAGTCAAATTGCTAATTGGGCGTGCTGGAGGATGCGCAGCGAAAACGAACCTTTCAGAAAGTGTCAGCCCTCTGACCTGGAATAGATGACCGCCATCGAGGCACAAGTGAAGGAAGGGCTCAGGCCGACTTACAGCTATGAAGCGGCACCGCGTCCTCTTTAAGTACTAGCAGTGCGGAGCCGCGGCGACTGCGTCTGCGACCGGGAAGTCCCTTGATCTCCAAAACCTTCTTCTAGAGCGCATGTGTTTCAATCTGCCTGGACTGTGATCAGCCGTCTACTGTGGACTCTATTCATGCTCCCTGCGCCAGCAGTGAGTCGAGAGAGACCTAGAAGTGTCGAGGTGTTGTCTGCGCCGACGAAAGACCATCAGCATCGCAGCAGGGGATTCAGCCGACCTTTACCCGGGCTACTGTGAGCGCATCGCGACGGCCGACCAAGTAGCAGCATCACTCAAACTCACCACCCACGAACTACTTGAGCACCGCGAAGATGCTGTTTTTCAGGTGCGCTACTCCAGATCCTGTGGCATTCGCGCCTTCTCCCCCTTCGCATCCTCACTTTCCACAACCAGCGCTCGACACAGCATTCATCTACTGACACTTTGCCTCCGCGGGCACCTACAGCTTCTTCAAGACCCTCGTCGACCATGAAGTGACGGTCGAGCTCAAGAACGACATCTCCATTCGTGGCACGCTCAAGAGCGTCGACCAATTCCTCAACATCAAGCTCGACGACATCCAGGTCGTCGAGGAGCTCAAGTACCCGCATCTGGTACGTCTGCACGTCGAACCTTTCCTCGCAACCGGCTTTCCTCCTCACCCGGCCCCGTGATCATACGCGCATATTTCTGGCAAGGAATGTTGGGGCTTGGTGTCATGATTAGGCGGCGAGGGAAGCGCACGAGCGCCGTATAGTGGAGGCTCTGTTTACGCTTGGAACACGATGGACTGACGTCGCCGCCTACAGAGCTCCGTCAAGAACGTCTTCATCCGCGGAAGCGTTGTGCGTTACGTGCACCTCCCCGGCAACTCCGTCGACACAGCACTGCTCGAGGACGCAACAAGAAGAGGTACGATGAACCGCACCTCCTTCCCCACACCACACAATCTAACACTGCTTGTAGAAGCGGCGCAGGCATCGGCAAAGGCAAAGTCAGGCTGAGCCTGTGATGTGGACCGAGACGATTCCGAGTTGGACATGCATTATGATGGCTTTGAACAGTCGAGAAAGAAGGCGGGATAAGAAGACGGGTTGACGCAGAAGAGAGCAAGACAGACGTCTTAACCTGCTCGCTGCAAAGGCAAAGGGTTGGTGACGACTTGTCTCGACACTGGAAACGCCTGGGCTGGAAGGGGTAGCAAGCTCAAGGTATTTGGACTAAAGTCGGAGTTGCAGACGTCTGGTAGCGGCTGGTGTATGCAATGCCGCAAGCCATGTCAGGATGCCTACCATTTTTTTTCAACAGGCAAAATCGAATCATGAAATCGACCTTGACGATTTGGCATGCCAGTATTCAATGACGGGGTCAAAAAGTGACCCTCATAAGGAGTCAAGAACGGACCAGAAACAGCTGCAAAAGCATCCCTTGAATTTTGGATTTTTGGAAGGATGGAAAGGGTATCTACATTAATGGAAAGACGAAAACAGTATCAAAACAGCCCCCCAAATCTACTCCTAACAACGCTTGGATGGCCATAGGAAATCTCAACTCTCAAGTTCTCGGGCCTCCCTCCTTGACCTCAGCCTCAACCTCAACCTTGCCCTTTCCAGTCCTCTGCCTCTCCTCTTGAAACGCTTGGATCTTATCCTCAACTTTTTCCTTGGCCTTCGACACGCCATCGCCCACCTTGTGCGCCGAGCTGATTGCCCACGCCTTGGCAGCGTTGACCTTGTCTGTGAACCACGACCACCAACTGTCATATTCTTTTTCTTCTCCTTCATCCTCTCCCTCCTGCTGCTCGCCTTCGCCTCCCTGCGTGCCTTGACCTCCCGCGGCCGGTTGAATGGCAACACCAGAGCCGAGATCTACTACACCAACGTCTGGCTCCGAAATCTTGGGCGATGCCGGGTCAGTGTGCAGTGCGATGATTGGCGTGGCTAGGCCAGCGACCGCAACGGTCTTGGTTGCGGGTGACGCCGGGGTAGGCGTTTGCGTAGGGGTCGGGGTAGTGAGACCAGATTTGGGCGGGTCTTCGGGAGTATCTTGTAGCGGAGTGTCCGAGTGCAGGCCAACAGGCTTCAGGGGCAGGCGAAGGGTGCCGTTGTTGGGCTTTGGCTCGGCGCCAATTGTGTCGCAAATGATATTGTACAGCTCAATATTTTCTATAAACAGTGAGTTAGCATGGTACGCATTGGAGTGAAATCTGGCGACTTACGGAATGGCTCAAGCCTGCTGCCGGGAGTGTGCGGGAAGGCTGGTCCCTTGGCGACAAAAATAGCCCGCATGAGTGGGTGCTCGTGATCATAGCCATGAAGACCTTTTGGCTCGTACTCTGCACCAGAGCGGAGGCCCTCCTCAATGTCGAACTCCTCCTTGGTCACTATAGCCCAGCCGGCCTTCGGAACAATCCAGAGTGGAGCGATGCGATCGTTGTCGTGGAAGTGGTAACGCTCGGGCATGTCCTTGTCCTTGAGGTAGACTTCAATGTTCGGGTTGTGCTTGGCCTTGTACTTGAGTTGATCATAAATTTCTTCGACTTGGTCTGGATCCTTGGGGCG
Source organism: Phyllosticta capitalensis (assembly GCF_038381095.1). Taxonomy (NCBI): domain Eukaryota; kingdom Fungi; phylum Ascomycota; class Dothideomycetes; order Botryosphaeriales; family Phyllostictaceae; genus Phyllosticta; species Phyllosticta capitalensis. Next base: position 2,199,203 of record NW_027117440.1, read on the forward strand.
GAGGCCGTACAGAGGCCATCCATCTATGTGCTCAATCAAGGCTGGATCGACAAGCTCCTCGAATTGAATAAGCCGAGATACGTCTGTCGTTGCCATGCCGTGGTCCGAAACAATGACGACATTGACAATGTCAGTCAGGTTGCGGTCTTCCAGGCCCGAGAGGAGGCTCCCAAGCATGGTGTCCACATCGCTGATGGTATTGCGGATCTCGGTCGTGTTTGGTCCGTACTTGTGACCATCGGAGTCTACGTTCGGTACGTAGGCTGCGATGAGCTGTGGACGCGGTTGATCCGCAGCAGCACGCTCGCTCTCAGGGCCCGGAAGATCCAGATATTTGAGAATGTTGTCAACCTTTGCCGGTAACACCTCCGAGCCATTGTACTTGTCGATATGGGCGGCTTGAAACTCTCCAATTTTGGCCTCGGATCCAGGCCACATGTGTACGGCAGTCCTGATGCCTTGCGCTTCGGCCGTTGCCCAGATAGGATCTCCTCCCCACCACTGGCTTTGCATGCTGATCTCGGTGTGAGTGTAGTAGAACTCCTGCTTCAGCTTTGGATCCCAAAAGGTATTACCGACAATTCCGTGGCTCTCAGGGTAGAGACCAGTGACCATAGTATAATGGTTCGGGAACGTTACACTCGGGAAACTGGGCAGCATGTACTGCGGCGAAACGCCCGAGTTGATGAAAGATTGCAAGGTTGGCGTAAGGTTGCGCTGGAGAAAATCGGCGCGGAAGCCGTCCAGCGATATTAGGATAGTCGTTGGTGCAAAATGCGAAGAACCATTCCAACGCATCGGTTGTTCCTCATAATGCTTCGTCGGACGGAAACCTGAGATGCGATATGCAAAGAGTAAAAGGACGAGGAAAAGAGCAACGATGGCGACGTAAATCACGGGCCGTACCCAGCGCGAGGACAATGTTGTCTAGCAAGCACATGTCAGTTGAATTCGCCTTCTGGTCTCTAATATGTCTTCTTACCTTGCGCCTCTCTCGCACGTCGCGAACTCTATGTTTGCCAACCTCTGATGACTCCCTAGATGAAGAGCTTGACAGGCGCCCGCCTTCTTCCATGAGCCGACTGTCTTCTCCCGATCTGGGTCGTCTTCCGGCTCCATCTCGCCTCGACTTACGTCTTTCGCGGTCGCTTTGGAACAGTCGCCGGAATCCACCGAGCGGTGTGCTTGTGCTGCTTGCGATAAGCTTCTCGCGCTCCTCCTCTTCTTTGAGAAGCTCCAAGTCGTCGCGACGAAGCTCTGCGGAAGTTCTGTCCTTGTCATCGTATGCCTCCTCTTCCTCCCCCTCGTATGCGGTATCGCTGTCGGAACCGGCGAGCATCGGCTGCGAATCCTCGACGTCGTCGCGGTTCCTTCGCTCTTCGTGGTTTCGTTTGCTGCGCGGCATGGTGGGCTGTGTTTGGACGACTATTCAACCATGTTCCGGTAGGCAAGTGGAGCGGTAATAATTGGAAACAGCCGCCGTTTTTAAGATTCAGGACGCGGATGCCGCGGTTCCGTGTAGCGGGATTGCCAGGATACTAGACTCAAGGCCTCGAGTTAGACGCGCTAAGAAGCTCTTGTGTACGGAGGGTAAATACTGACAAGAACCAATGCTGGGGCATGGTCACTCCTTAAGGTTGCTGGCTCAACCTCTCTAAGGTCAGGGCGTAGGTTGAGCCCCGGTGGTATGCAGATCTCAAGTGCTATCGGCCACAACTTTGTAGCCTGCAGCAAGACGCAGCAACGTGACGATCCCGGTCCCTGTGCGCCAACGGACCACCGAAGCTACCCTACCGCCTTCTTGCAACCACACCTACATCTTTCTCTACAACCAACCGAAGCCAAGTCGAAGCCATCGCCCCGCGGGACTCCAAGTTCCAATCGACCATCATGTCCAGAGTCGACCTCATCTACCCGCCGCCAAACCTCCCGCCCACCTCCGTTCTCCGCCTCTCACAGCTCGCACCGCGCGTCTTGAGTAGTTCGCCGCAGTCCTCGCTACCATGGCCGCTCTCTCTCATCTTCAACACGGAATCGCAAGAAGTCTGGGCAACGCATGAGAACCTTCTCCTCGCCTGTGTCCGCACCGGCGACGATAGAGCAGCACGGCAATGTCTGGAGCGGTTAACAGCCCGATTTGGCGCAGACAACCAGAGGGTGCAGGCGCTCAAGTATCTCTACGAGAGCGCAACGGCAGAGGACGACAAGGCATTGCGCGGAGTGTTGGAGGAGGTTGACAGACTGACCAAAGACGATCCTACAAATTTGGTTGGTTATGAACGTCAGGCCCAATGAACACGACGGTACTAACGACGACGTAGCTGCTCCGGAAACGCAGAGTAGCCATCCTTCGCACCCTGAATCGTCCCGCCGAGGCCATTGCTGCGCTTGTTGACCTCTTGGACTTCTCTCCCACGGATGCCGAATCTTGGGCCGAACTCTCAGATCTCTATCTCGCCCAAAAGCTATATTCGCAAGCCATCTTTGCCATGGAGGACGTCCTCCTCATCACCCCGTTCGCCTGGAACGTGCAAGCTCGCATGGGAGAGCTTCTCTACATTTCCGCTACTGCAGCTGGCTCAAATGAGGCCAACGCGCTGAAGCAACTATGCGAGAGCATGCGGAGATTTTGCCGCTCAATTGAGCTTTGTGACAACTACCTCCGTGGCTACTATGGCCTGAAGCTGGTAAGACCGCATCGTCATCATCATCATAGGAGAAGCCTCAAATTGACATCTCTGTAGACCACGAAGCGCCTCCTGGGAGTCCTTTCGCAATCCTCCGACAAGCAAGCCGTCACTGACACGCAATCGGGAGACTTGCCCCCTCCCACAACCGCCACCGTTGAGAAGTTGCACGAGCTTGCGACGTCCAAGCTCGCGGAAATAGTGCGCAGGAGCAATGCTGGAGAGTCGGGGTGGGAGTATGACCAGGCGGAGGTGATAGCGGCCAGAGAGCTGCTTGACCGCGACAGCGAGGAAGTGCCACGATGAGCGCGAGACTTGGCAGCATGTTGCTGGAATTTCCATCTTCTTGTCCTTGGTGGAGCATCCATTCTCGGTATGCAGAATCAGTAAAAGCATCAGCAGATGGCTCGCAAGAAATCGAATGGATTTTGAGATGACGTAAATACCCGAGAGCAAGCATTAGGTAGGGCAGACCAAATGATAATCTCACCATGATAATCCTGCCATTTTGCAGTAGTTTGCTGTGCCTACAGCAATATGTGGTGGTCTAAGGTTGCCTTCCCACACAGCTTCGCCGTTCTGATGTTACTCAAAATCACCACTATTTGCGGCGACATCTCCATTTCATGACCAGGGACATCACATCAAAGGACATTAGCCACGTTTGCTGGACCCAAGTCCGGCCGCCAAAAGCGGCCCATTATTTGATTCGTCCTTTCGAGGCAACCACAGAAAGCGCCAAGACGTCTAATGGCACAAACGCTATCATAGAACTCATCAAGTGAAAAACGAAAAGAAGCCCACCAACCTGCCTGTCCATCCTCCCGTTGCCATTCCCATTCCCAGTCCGTAACAAGAAGCGGGTGGGAAAGAGCCAGCTTGTGTATGCGCCCTCGGCTCTCTGGTCTCCTATCCATGAATGCCCGACTCCCCGTGTCTGCGAGCGTCACTTGCGGCTCATCAGAACTTTCGTTCCTCCCATCGCTCCGGTCATCTTACTTCCCCATCCCAGAGAACCTTCTGCTGTGAAGACCTCGCCGAAGCCGGGAGAGGCCGCAGTTGGAATTGTGTGAAGAAAACAATGAAGAATTGAATACTGTGCTCTTGTTGACCATCCCGCACAAAGGAGGTTCAAAAGACAAAATCCTGATCATCGACTGCCGACTTGGCTCTGCTGACTCCCCTGAGCCTGCATCATCGGTGCTCTTGGACTGCCCTGGTGTCCCATTTGGCCGTGGGGATTTTGCGGTGTAGCGCTCCTGCTCTCGGGTCTCACACTCCCAATGCCTGGACTGCCTTGACCACCCTGGCCTTGGGTTTGCTGCGGCGGCTGCGACTGCTGCTGTTGTCTTTGCAGCATGTGCTGCCGCATTTGCTGCTGGTAGGCTTGCTGTTGAGCATTTGGGCTCACACTGCCGCCAGCGGTAGCAAGACCTGCGTGCTGTTGGAACGGGCTGGGCGTCAAATGCGCAGAGGCATTTGCTGCGGCGCCGGCTCCAGTAGCACCGGCTGCAGCATTCAGGGCGTTTTGGCGCGCCGCGGCCATCTTTTGCGTTATGCGTTCAGACGCAACACGTGATGCTTCTGCGAATGACATGCCGGGATTTGCGTTTTGAATCTCGTAGGTCAGATTCGTAATCTGTGGGATATGTCCACTTGAGAGGGCCTGCGGAAGAGGGCCTTGGTTTGACGCCGACATGCGAGGAGACTCCGAAGAGCCTTGTATGCCGTTCATCCTTGGTGTGTTTGTGTTTGTCCCATTCATTTTCGGGGTACCAACAGAGGCCGCGAGCGTCGAGGGTGATTGCATGTTGCCATTCATGGACATGCCGGACATGTTATTCCCTTGGGACATCTGTTGCTGTTGAAGAGCAATTCGCTGCTGTTGCGTCATGTTATTGAAGTTTTGTCTTTGCATAGCCATGCGCATGTCCTGGGTCTGTTGGGGCTGGAGACGTTGTCCCTGCATGTTCATCTGCATCTGTGCTTGTGGCATGCCTTGGAGCCCCATTTGCATTGCAGGAGCGCCATTAGCGATCCCCTGCATTTGGGCAGGATGTGGGCGACCTTGCATGCCCATACTTGGATGAAGCTGCCCATTTTGCGCCCCTTGACCTATGTTGGATTGACCGTGAGCATTGCCCGGCGTTCCATTGCGCTGCTGCGCGGGACCGCCAGGCTGACCAGGCATCTGACCGGGCCGCGCAATGGCTTGCTATGACGGGATCAGTTTGAGCAGGATGGGGACTCTGTAGTGGTAGGCTCACTCTTTGCGCCATGAGCATCTGTCGCCGCACCTCCTCCTGCCGCTCTTGCAGCTTTTGCTCACGGTCATACTTAAGCTTGGAGAACTCCTGTGGAGTGTAAACGCTAGTCTTGACAGGAGCAGCCTCATGAGCTTTGCGCATCGCAGCAGCTTTTGCAGCTACAGCAAGATTAGTATAAAGTAAAACATGTCAGGCTTGGTCAGCTTACCCTCTTGTTGCTTGTGGGCCGCAGTCTCGCGCTTGCGGGCTTGCTTCCTCATCGCGTCAATCAGCGCCAGGTATCGCGTGTTTTTGCGTCTCTCCACCCGAATTGGTTGAGCAGTGCGGCGGCGTGGGGGATTCATGACATGACCGCTTTGCTGCGCTTGTTGCTGCTGAGCTTGGTACTGTGCCGTGACGGTGCGAGCAGCAGCCTCCAATCTCGCGTGGTAGGTCCGGAAGTAAGGAGTTTTGCCCATTTCCCCAGGAAGTCCCTCCAGCTGCATCCAGCGTTCGAAACACTCCCAAGGCGAGCGTCGCTCGGCTCCGGCAATGAATGTAGATGATTGGGACAAGGACGCTGCAACGAGAGACCAGTTGAATTGATACTCCTTGACGAGCGACCGAAGTCGCTGGTCTTCGTCCCAAAGCCACAGCGATGGTGATCTTGACTCGAAAAAGGCCGTGGATGGCATGGCGAATTCCGAGGGTGGTCTAAAGGCATGTCCAGCATGTAGTCGATCCCGCACGTGTCGATTTTCCGGGAGAAACAACGCAACATCGGATTGTTCAGGGGGCAACCCGATCTTTGAGAAACGCAGGCTGGGCGTGGAAGCATTTGAACGTTCAGAAGTTGTGCGCCTGTGGGTGTTTGGTGCTTCTTCATCCTCTTCAAATTCATACCGGCTTCGCTTGCGGGGGGGCTCCGTGGATTGAGGCACGAACTTGGAAGCGACGACCTTGGAGACAGGAATAATGTCCGGGTCTGACTTTGTTTCGTTGCCAACCACCGACGGGGATGGGAGCCCGGTGAGTTTGGATTCGAACGACGGGAGTTCGGAGAAAAGCTTTTCGGCAGCCGGAGTGTGGTCAATCCTCGCGACTACATCCGCATGTCCCATGGAGAATAGCGCGGCTGGAGACAAGGGGTCGTGGGGATTTAATGGATACTCGTCGTCGTCGTCGAGGAAGGACTCGGTTTCAGTCTCAGTCAAGCCAGAGGCAACGAGTTCAGGCGGTGAAGGTATGTCCTCTTCCATCTGGTCTGGAGCAACGCGTTTCATGGGACGCTTGGCCTTTACTTGCAACGAAGCGCGCTTCTGAGGAGAAGCAGCTACCCATTCCGCGCACCACTCAGCCACGTTGCGAGCAGCTGCAGTCTTCCATTTCCTTTCTTCACGAAAATCGGTTCGCATCCATTTCATCTGGGAAAGCAGGCTATCATGGAAAGAAGCAGGCCTCGGAGGCTCAGGCGACTTCTCCATTTGCCGAAGCGACCAGCGGTTCGCATGCTGGAGGGTGTAGATCCGCTTGAGAATCTTGTAGTCTTGTTGCTCCCGTATGCTGGCATATTTGTTTGATGTCGTGTACGTTTTCGTGGCTCGTTCAAGAAGTTCACGGCAGGAGTTGAATGGTTGTGAATGAGCTTGAAAGTCGAACATTCCAATCAGATAGTCTTTGTCTGGATCCTGCGATGCCCCTTGGAGCTCGGCCCAAGCCCTGTTTGTTGCCAAGCCATCCCTCGTCACTAGCGTGTTGTCATGCTTTGCGAAAACGACCGTTGTCGCCTTGCTCTTTTTCTTGGATCGATGCTCAGAAGTACGTGCTCTTGGAACAACAGAGGACAGGTTGCCTTCGCGAGCCTTCTGATGGCCAAGATCAGATGGACGAGTTTCTCCTGTTTTCTGATTGCTTTCTCTTGCAGGGTCGCGTGCTTCCAGAACCTGGCTGGGTTCTGTTTTGACGTCCTCCATATTTTGGTCCGTGGCCAGATTTGGAGTAATAGTGGTCCCTTGCTGCTCGAGGGGTCCACTGCTGTCCCCTGACTTTACGGGCCCATCTTGAACGGCGTTTTCTGTTGTATCAGCAGCAGACGCTTCCTTGCCAACTTCTCGCGACGGATCAGGAGCCGTCCTATCCTGGATTGGACCATCCGGAACCCTTGAACCAAGAGCTTTATCACTGGCTTGATCGGGACCATCTTGATCGGAATCCTTTGAGCCGTTTGGAACATCACGCACCTGCCTGATGGCCTGCTCTTCTTCAAGACGTAGTTGAGCGTCTGGTGTTGCATGCGGCTCTGTAGATACTTCGTCGGCTTGAGCTCCGGGAAACGGCGAGACTCTGGCGTCCACGCGCTCGCTGCTTGGGGTCTTGCTGGAGGCACTATGGAAGGCAGCATCGTGCGCAGCAGTCTCCTCGTCCGGACTTGTCGCAGGAGAATGCTGGTCTGCTCGTGAAGTGTTGGCTGAGTGAGGACCCAGTGTTGACGACGGCGAAGAGGCCGCTTCCGCATTTCCATTCTCTGCTGCAACGGCCAGGTGCTCTTCTTCTCTTCCCGTCCGCAGTGCTGCCCGCTCTTGAGCGCGGTCGCGTATTTTTTGCTCCTGGACTTCCTTTGGTGGCAAGTGAATAGTCTTTGGTCTTCTCACCGGCTTATCCTGGGCTACTGAGTCTGTGCGATTGGGCGAGACATGATTGAGAGGCGGCGCGATTCTTTGGGTATCTGCGACACGTGCATCGACTCCAGTCGTTGAATCTCGGGATGCATGCGCGCTCGGTTTCTCCAGCTTCTCGGGCGCTGGATCTGAAGGTGCAACGACGGCATGGTGGTCATCGATAGCGCGCGGCTTTGAATCGGGGTCGGAAACTTTGCGCGGCGGACTTGGGGCGGGTGTGGAAGGTTTTTGGATATCCTGGGGAGCAGCTGGGGACGCGACTGCGACGGGCGTTGTTGCACTTGCTACGCGGTCGTTGGAGCTCTCCGGAACGTCATTGGTAGAGGGCGGTTTGTTTTGAGGAGGTGTAGGAGCTCCGGCGATTGGATCCTGAAGAGGAGGAGGTTGTGGGGGCTTAACGGGTGGTCGGAGGAGTAGAGGGAGTGTTTCTTCTCGAAAGTAGCGACCTCTGGAGTTGCGAATGAGTACTGACGGAGCAAAAGCGACACGAGACGCGCAATGGAGCGATGCAAAGTTGACAACTTACTGAGCAATTTCGTTCTCGTCCAAAAATTCAGATTCGCGCGCATCAGGCGTTGGGGCGAGCTGAAGGGAGGGTGCCTGGTTTGCATTTATGTATGCGGTGACAGTGTAGAGCTCCCGAAGCTTGCGTTTCCGCGATTCCCTAGAGTTGCTGCACGACCCGCCTCAAGTCAGCGACTGAAATCGAGATATCTCAACAACGCAAACTCGTAAAAACAAACGGAGCGATTTTTATTTTTCGCATGAGAGCAAAGTACCGATGCATGCGAAAAGTGATCAAAAAAAGGTGGATGTAACGTGACTTACAGTAACTCATGGCGTTTCGCTACTTCCGCGCTCGAACGAAAGCTTTCTAGGGACATATGAGAGGAATGCCCGGCTGAACGACATCCGTCATGGATAACAAGCGCCAGGGCGAGGTTGATGGGCAGGTTAATGGACGAGAGTTGATGGTTCTTGAAGATGTCGCGTCAAGCAAGTACGAGGCACACATGAGCTGGAGTTAGTTGCGGGCGCGGCAGGTGTCGCGCCGCCCTTTCCCTCGCTGGGCGGTCGCGGGCGGTAAGCCCCTCCGGCAGAAAAGTTCCCACTCAACCCATCACTCCCGTCGCTGCGAAAGCTCCCAGTTCTTCACAACACAACCAGATCCGCCCAGGAAAGGAAATGGCAAAGAGAAAGCGTGAGACCGTCGCCGATACGCCCAAGACCACGGCGGCCGCCGATGCACCTTCGGAACCCGTCACCCTCCAAATCGTCACCGGCTCCTATGAGCGCGTCCTGCATGGCCTCATCGCAACGGTAGAGCCCAAGTTGGCCGCAAATTCACAGGCCCAGGACAAGCCCGCAAGCTCCGTCAAGTTTGCCGACACATTTCTCTTCAACGCGCACGCCTCTGCTATTCGCTGCCTTGCCCTCTCGCCGGCCTCGGATGGATCAGACCCTCACTCTCAAAAAGTTATTCTCGCCAGCGGCAGCACTGACGAGCGCATCAATCTCTACAACCTCTCAACCGCACCACCTCCGAAAAATGCTCAACCGTCGATACCCAGCCTTCACGGCACTGCCATCACGCAAAATCCCAAGAACCGAGAACTCGGCGCCCTGACGCACCACTCCGCGACCATTACCTGCCTCAAATTCCCCAGCCGCTCTAAGCTATTCTCCGGTGCAGACGACAACACTGTTGCCATGTCAAGAACACGCGATTGGACCATGCTTTCAAGCATCAAAGCCCCAATACCAAAAGCGCAGGGAAGGCCGAGCGGAGACACCGCCGCACCGGGCGAGGTTCCCACTGGCATCAACGATTTTGCGGTGCATCCCAGCCAGAAGGTCATGATTAGCGTGAGCAAAGGAGAAAAATGCATGAGACTGTGGAATCTCATGACTGGCAAGAAAGCCAGCGTGCTTGCATTCGACCGGGACTTGTTGCAAAATGTCGGCGAGGGTAGGTGGTCTTCGGGCGAGGGCCGCAAACTTGAGTGGGAACCCGAAGGCAAAGAATGGGTGGTTGCGTTCGAGCGCGGCTTTGTCATATATGACCTCGTAAGTCACCAATCCTGCCCAAATTCCTGAATTAACCCGATCCCTTGAAAATCATGGACACTTGCCAGAAATACTAACCAACTACGTCTCAGGATTCGCGTCCCATAGCCCAAACCCTTCCCCGCCCAATGACAAAGCTCCACCAATTGCACTACATTCCCAACCTCCCTTCAACCGCTGGTTCCGTCCTCGCCGCCTCTACCGAAGACGGCCGCATTCTTTTCTACTCGTCCGCTTCCACCGTTACTCCCGCCGCCTCATCCGACGCCGTCAAGAAGGGCCGCGAAGTTGCAGTTCCGAGTTGCAGACTCCTGGCGCAACTTGGTGGCCGTGCCGCAGGGCTCACCAGTCGCATCAAAGATTTTGAAATTCTGCCCGTCGCAGAGGGCGCTGATCGGTACTTCATCATTACAGGAAGTAGCGATGGCGCAGTAAAGGTGTGGCGTCTGAATGGAGAAGACTTGGTGGCCGCGCTTGAGCAACCAGAAGAGGCGAATGACGCTAAGAAGGAGAAGTTGTCGAACGTAAGCAACACCCTGGCGGCGAAGCAAGTCGGCGAGCTCCTGGGCACGCACGAGGGCGGCAACCGCATTACATGTTTGAAGGCGTTTGTTATGACAGGCGCACCGGAGGAGGCGGCGGATGCCACAGACGGGGCGAAGGAAGAGGACGTCTCGAGCAGCGATGACAGCGACAGCGATTAAACAAACCTCAGGCTTGCATTGGGATTGTTGGGGATGGCGTTGCAATTACTTGTCGATATTTTGTCCGCGAATTTCGAAGCGCTGGATTGAGCGAATTTGTCCATTTGCCCTTTTCAGTTCTAGGGATACCCTCGATCTCGTTCTTCTCCGACGTCGTACTTTGCATATCCGACATTCGTGATTCGCACGCCTCACTTCAATGTTGCGAGAGTAAAAGACATGTTCTTCGAGTCGCCTGGGCCTTAGGCATCAATTTGCAAGAAAACATCGAGTCCCTCGTCCTGAAGACGTACCTACTGCAAGTTGCCAAGCGCACGCATCTCAACACCATCACAAGTGAGGGACAACCTAAATCCCTTCCCTTGGCTCCCCTCCCACGCAAATATGCAAACCAACATGCGGAAACAAGATAAAAGTGAACGAGCAAGCTGCAGGGCAGAAAACCTGGTTGTTCGCGCGGTAGATCCGTCAGTCTGAGACACGATGGTTGGCCCTCTTACCCTACCTGGGTAAGGTAGGTGAGGAATTGGTTTCGTCCGAGTGCCTACTTCCTAGCCAGCCAGCCCGCGACGGATAGGGCGGTGCCCCTTGGTCGGTCCTCGTGATTGCGTCTCTTGCGTGATTGGTTTGGGTCTTTTTTGGTCGTTCTTTTACCTTGGTTGGTTCGGTTGGCGCATCAGTTGGGAGAGGTCGCGGATATGGCGAGCTGGGGGGCTTGGATTGGGTAGCTTTGGTAGGTTTCCGGTGCAGGGTGATTTTGGAACACGACCTTGGGGCACGCCAGATGAGAAGCGGGTTATGTCCAATAATTGGTGCAAGTGTGCGTGGCAAGGATTCCAGGCTCTACGTTCATGTAGGTACGGCAACACGAGAGAAACAAGGACAAATAAGAAGCATCGTCAAAAGATTCAACTCAATCTCTCTCTAAAGGTGGAGTATAATCTAGTTGCCTGCGCAAATTCGCATTCTTTCCACAATCCATCGTTGCTCGCTGGCTTGCGCTCTTCCATTCTGACTCATTGCGAGCAATCCAAACAATTCATCCACAAGCTTACAACTCCAACCCCGGGGCTATGGTGGTGATAGTGGTGGCGATCAAGGCCATCTGAACAGTGCAGGTGCTCGTGACAAGAGGAACCAGTGCGGCGTCTGTTTGTACAAGGTCTATGCAGGAGAATATCAAATTGGTACGGTGATGGGGCCAAAGAAAGAGCGTCAAGAGGGTTATGAAATGGTGTGTCAACTTGACCAGGGGGATGCAAAGTCAGACGCAAGGAGCGCTGCAGAGTACACGATTTATATCGAATCACAGTATCCAGGAGGTTTGCCAGCGTCACCGTTGACCCAGCTGTAAATCGTGAGAGCTGAAGTGTAGGCCATGACGATGGCTCCAAAGACGCAGAGGAAGACGTCGCTGAAGCGCTGCCAAAAGGTACGAGCGACGGCACGGTAGTGCAGCATTGGCTATTATGTGTGTTAGAAATGCCACTCACGTTTTGGGATTTCCTGGGAAAGTCGACTTACCGGATAGATATACACCAATGGCACGCAAGCAAAGCTTCCAACCAAGGCCACAAATTTGTCCAAATCTCCAGCTCCGACCCATGCGATCAGGGCGCAGGCGAAAACCATGCAGAAGCGGAAAAGGTTCTTCTTCCACTTGATCCAGGGGTTGAATTTGCCAGTTTTGCTGAAGAGCTGCTGAGAGCTAATCTCAATAGCCGGAAAGATTTGAAGCGGAGTAGACAAAAGAATGGCCAGCGAGTAGATGAATTGCACACCGTTGACAAATTTGTCGTCTTGTGGCATATTGAGAATGATGACGGTCTTGGTCTTTGAGCCAAAGGCGGCATAAGACAACGCGCCCATGCTGACGAAGATGACGGTAATAACAATCATTACAATGGCGAGGACGCGCGGGAATTTGGCCGGGTGCTTCATGCTGGATTGGATCGGAATGATCAGGCCGATGCCTTCAAAGGTGAAGATGGCAGTGCCTATGAACAGAGTCCAGCTGTTTGGGTTGAAGTTTTTGATGTCGGCCATGCCATGCTGGGCAGAAAGAGTAAGGATGTCATAGTAGTACAGGTAGACCAGGCCGAGAACGATAAACACATCTGCGACCAGAGCGAGTTTTTGGATGTGGTTGATGTTGCGGTAGAGTGAGAGGGGGAGAAAGATGATCATTTGCATCAAGATCATCCACTTGATGTCAATGAAGGTCTTGCATTTCGAGACAGCTTCGATGAAGGCCTGGAGATTCTCGGCCACGAATACGATGTACGCCGATGAGAATCCGATCTGGCTGACCACGAGGGAGATGTTGATCAAGTTGCGCATCCATTTGCCATACAAATGGTAGCCCATGTCTCCAAAGGACGCGTGGACGTATAGACGGGTCGTGGTGAGTAGCACGAAGCAGTAGTAGCTGAGGGCCGCGACAAAGAGCAAAACGAGGTTGCTGAAAAGCATGCCACCGTTGAGAAAGGCTCTAGGCAAGAAGAGAACACCAGTGCCAACGAAAGACTTGAGAAGCAACATGGCAGCACCAGAGGGACTGCCTTTGCCCGAAGACCTCTCCTTCTTTCTCCTCCGCTTCTGGCCAGGGTGAAGAAGCGCACTGTTTTCCGTTGGTCGGTCGCCCTCGTCGCTGGATTCACCACCTGATCCGCCTTCATAGTTGTCGGATGAAAAGTACTCGTCTGGTCCAAGTGCCTCGTCATCCTCCTCAAGCTCTTCACCAGCGAAATGTCCGTAAAGACTGAGGAATTCGATGAAGTTGTTGGTGAAGACTTGCGGGTTCTGCCGCGCCTGTGCGCTGGCGCCATTCGAAGGTCCAGGTGGACAGGGAGAAGTGCTGTCTGCTGTCCTCCGAATATAGTTTCTTCGGAAACCACCAGGCTGCTTGATGGTCTCAATATCCTGGAGGTGGTCTCTGGGCTTTGGACGTGAGGCATGGAAGCTGCGGCTCCTCCGGGTATGGCCGCGGGCTTCGGCTTCTTGTTGCTCTGTCCAGCGGTAGATTTGTCGGTGGATGTCTCCTCCTTGGAGCTGCAGACTGTTGAAGTCCTCGTCCTCGACGGCTTCGTCACCGTTATCTGAGCCCTGTATCGCACTCCGCTTCGGCGATCCGTAAACGCCAGCTAGATTCGTGCCTGAGCCCCCACCTCCAACCAAATGTCTTCTGACAATCTCGTGGTCCTCCATGCGTGCGCCTGGGCTGCCGCCTTTTCCAGATCCCAGAGATCCATAATTTGGATTGGGCAGACGACCAGCTTGATCGAGGGCCGGAGATACGGAGCGGATTGGAGGAGTAGGTGTGATGTTGCGGGGCGGCGTTCCCCCACTATAGGAGCTCTTCAAGGCGTTGGCCAGAGCTGATTCCCCGGGTCTGAAAGATGACCTGCCGCTCTCCAGACCAGGTAAGGGCGCTTGCGATTCCGATACGTCGTCTGTTTGCAACTGCTGGGGGACGGGCACCTGGCGAACAGGCGGGGTGCCTACCGAAGGTATGGGAGAACCGAGGCGAGCCATCGAGTTGGCTCTTGACGGAGAGCCGTCGGGGTGCAGTCGATCTCTCGTGTCCGACGAGTTAGGCGCAGGCACTGGCCGCGGTTTGGAGTCTTCGGGAGCCCGTTCAGACATGGCTTGCGGGATTTTCGACGGACTGCAGACGATTTGTGAGCAGCTGGTGCAGTATCAGCCAGACGAGGGAAGGCCGGTTTGAGCTTGGAAGCTCGGCGGGCCGCGGCAGTTGCGGGAGGAGTTTGGAGAAGCGTAGAGAGACGCGACAAGACGAGGAGCTGTAGAAGGGTGAAGAGGTTGAGATGGCACAGAAAAAGGCTGGCAAGCGGTGGGCGAGGTCATGGGTGCAGTGTTGATGGAGGCCTCGTCGACCAGGTCTCACCCGCTCCGTGAACAGACGGGCTCCATGATTGGCTGTAGGCGCCCAGGGCCTGGCCTTCTGGCGCACTTCTGGCCGCAAGCTACCTCCCAAGCTACCTGCGCTACCTGCTCTTTCAACAAAACCACCGCAGGATCCTCCCTTTCGTTTTGCCATCGCAAAGTCAAATAATTTTCTCCTCCTCCAACGTCACCATGCGTCCTCGTCGCCTTGGCTTTTTGATGACTTGTTGCGCTCACCCTCACGCTCCTTGCTAACCCGCCGACTTTCCTTTACCACCTCTGCACGGCCATGACCGGAGGTCCGTCTTCCCGCATGCCTCCCAAGTCCCACTCCAACTTCGCCACAAAATCCGCTCAAGACTCCACCCACCAGTTGAATCGTAGATGGAGTGTCTACTCGTTCCAGCAGACAGCCGAAACCGACCCTCTTCTGGCCACTCCACGGACGCCAACGCATGCTTCACGCGCAAGCAGTGCTGGCTGGACCTCGTTCTTTTCTAATCTCTTTGGGACCTCCAAGAACACCACCTCGGCCAGTCGAGGCACATCTCGTGCACCTTCTATTGCACCATCGACCGAGCTCAGCGGGCGGAAGAGGCGTCATGGCCGCACGCGCTCCTCCGGGAAGCGGCCTGTCTCCGATGCCGAGGCGACCTCTGCTGAAAAGCTGGGCACAACTACTGGTGTCTTCGTTCCGACAACCTTGAACGTCCTTAGTATTTTGATGTTCCTCCGATTTGGATTCATCCTCGGACAAAGCGGAGTATTGGGGATGATGGGTAAGTCAAGCCAATCCGCAAGCCCGCTTTGTTCATCGAGTCCTGCAATATGCTGTGTGGCCGAGGCTTGATGTCACGTCACGGCTATGTACCTTTGCTCCTGTTTTGCTTTGAATCTCGGCTTGACTTAATCACTACCTGACCATTTTTGATTTCTTGTCTCTATGATTTTACACATGTCAGAGTACCATCTGCTCTCATGCGGAATACTGATTAGCCAACAGGTATGCTCATTGCCTGTTATGCCATAAATCTGTTGACCACGTTATCCATCTCGGCTATTGCGACCAATGGGACAGTCAGAGGCGGGGGTGCCTATTATCTGATTTCTCGTAGCCTTGGTCCTGAATTTGGAGGGTCAATCGGCATTGTCTTCTTCTTAGGATGCGTGTTCAACACAAGTCTTAATGCCGTTGGCTTGGTCGCCTGCTTTGTCGACAACTTTGGCTCCTCATCGGGTCTTCTAGCCCACTGGCTGCCAGAGGGATTCTGGTGGCAATATCTATGTTCCACAGTCGTACTGGTGTCGTGCACTGCGATTTGCTTTGCAGGGAGCGCCCTTTTCGCCAGATGCAGCAACGGCCTCCTTGTTATCTTGCTCATTGCAACATTCAGCATTCCAGTCTCGGCTATAGCTCGTGCCCCTTTCGACAGTCCAAAGTTCGGTATAGATTTCACTGGATTGAGCTTCGAGACTCTTAAAGGCAACCTGCTACCGCACTTGACATCTGGAGCGGACGGCAGCCAGCTAAAAGGAAGAGAAACATGGCAAGATCTGTTTGGCATCCTGTTCCCGGCGACAGGCGGTATCTTTGCGTGAGTATTTGGTCTGATTGACTATTTGAAATTGACTAAGAATCATCACAGTGGCGCGTCCATGTCAGGAGACCTGAAAAATCCAAGCAAAAGCATTCCAAGAGGCACACTATACGGTCTTGCGTTGACTTTTGTCACGTACGTCATGGTGATCCTGGCAATGGCTGCAAGTATAACAAGAGCATCTCTCTACAATAATGCGAACGTGATTCAACTGGTAAGTTCTGCAGTCGCTTCTTCTCTACTCTTACTTACTAGCCACAGACCAACATCTCGGATATTCTAGTGCTCCTTGGGGAGCTTGCTAGTACTTTATTTTCTACCCTTATGGGTGTCATTGGTTCGGCCAAGCTTCTCCAGGCTCTCGCTCGTGATAAGCTGATTCCGGGTCTTTCAATATTCGGCAAAGGCACCAAGAGCGCTGATGAACCCATTCAAGCGATCATTGTTACATATGCCATCGCTCAGGTTGTCATGCTCGCTGACATCAACGAGATCGCCTCGTTCGTCACCATGACTTATCTAATGACATTCATGGTGACCAACCTAGCCTGTTTCCTGTTGAAACTTGCCTCAGCACCAAACTTCCGGCCATCATTCCATTACTTCAACTGGTGGACCGCTGCAATAGGTACCGTCGTGAGCGGAATTACCATGTTCTTCGTTGACGGATTCTATGCAACAATCTGCGCTCTGGTTTTAACGTTCATATTCCTTCTAATTCACTACACGACTCCTCCTAAACCCTGGGGCGATGTTAGCCAGAGTCTCATCTACCACCAAGTCCGGAAGTACCTTCTGCGCCTCCGCCAGGAGCACGTCAAATTCTGGCGACCGCAAATTCTGCTCTTCATCAACGACCCACGAAGGCAGTACAAGCTGATCCAGTTCTGTAACTCACTAAAGAAAGGTGGACTTTTCGTCCTCGGCCATGTCATTGTCACAAATGACTTCGCCAGTGCTGTTCCCGAAGCAAAAGCACAGCAAACTGCGTGGAAAAAATACATCGATTTTTCCAGGATCAAGGCTTTCATCAACGTTGTAGTGTCTCCCGACATTGAATGGGGAACCCGAAATGTGGTTCTGAGCGCAGGCTTAGGCGGAATGCGCCCAAACCTCGTCGTCATGGGCATCTACAATCTCAACGACCTTCGGACGCATCCTCTGGCGACGCGCTGCTCAGCATCTCGACAGAATAGTTGCCAAAACAACACCTTGAAGCGCATTAGTAAAAGGAAGCAAGCCGAAGAGGATAAGTTTAAAGGCTCTCTTCCAACTGACGCCATTCGGAAAGAAAGTGCTGTAACCCCGCAGAGCTATGTCACCATTCTTGAGGACTTGCTCTTGCGGTTACAAATGAATGTGGTTATTGCAAAAGGCTTTCAGGATTTGGATTTGCCGTCTCCTAAACTGTCAACATTAGAGAAATGCCTAGGAATGCTCCACATGCGAGAATCGGAGGATGACGACAACAACACGAGATACATTGACCTGTGGCCGATCCAAATGGCAGCAGAAATTGCAGCTGCTGGACCAAAACAATCCGAAAGCATTTTGACAACCAACTTCGACACATATACTCTGATTCTTCAGTTGGGTTGCATCCTAAGACAGCGCGCTTACAAGCTCCGCGTTGCAGTCTTTGTCGAATACGAGTCCGATGTTGAAGAAGAGCGCCGTCGCGTATCCACGTTGCTCGAGGACCTCCGGATCGAAGCAGAAGTTCTGGTGTTTTGGCTTGCCTCTGGAAATCTCCAGACGTATGAGATTATCGTCAATGGAAATATGTCTCCCGAGTACGCTGACGTCCGCAAGGAGGTCGAGGAGTCTCTCAAGGGTGAATTCTGGTGGGAAGACATGCAACGTCTACGCAGTGGACATGAAGAACCAGTTACGCCTCAACAAGAAATTTCCCGCCTCGAAGGATTTCTAGAGAGTGCAAGCAACTGGCCCGGTACCTCGTTCCTACAAGGAGAACACGACACAAAACCAAAGCGATTTGCAGACCTGAAAAGGGCACTCAAGACAAGACGCAGGCACTCGATGAGAAGCTTGAAGCAGTTTGGAGTCAATTTGAACATGCGAACGCACAGACTGGAGTTGGTCGGCCAAGGCTACGCAAGCGAAGATGCGTTAACAACAAGTTCAGAGTCTGATGTGGAAGATGAGAATGCCGTGGCCAGCACTGATGACGAGCCCGACGAGGTCGCAAGCGAAAACGACGTTGATGAAATCGAAACCTGGAGCTCAGACGAAGAAGACCTGTTGCCCCTGCGACGAGCCATCAGCGACCAGAAAGACGACAGGAACATCTTACCTAGGAAAATTATTCCAACCCGCGGATTTCCGACTACACCACAACAACAGCGACTCAAGGAAAACCAACCACCGCAACGCACGCCCCAGCCTGGCAGTTCGGCCCAAAATCTTAGAGAAGCTCCCAACTTTACTTCCCAAAAGCTGCCGGAGACGCAAGTCAACGTCGATGATACTCCCGGTCCGTCCATCATGTTCGCCGAGCCGCCTACGCCCGAGGATCAACGCCTTCGAGCATCCATCTACACTCGTGGCACCTCGCCCTCCCGAAGCACCGGTACTGTTGGGAACGAGGCCGATGTCCCCGCCGAGGGCTCACCTTCACCAACGGCAGCGAGGACATCGCCTTTGGCTTCGCACAGCCGCAATGCCAGCCGCCAGAGCGCAAACCAGAGCCTGGTCCTGCCTCCATCAACCCCAACGCCAGTCGGAACGGCAGCCGCATTACCACTATCATTCAATGATCTGCCGTGTCGTGCGCAACACCTGATTCTCAACGAGCTGATCAAGCGGGAGAGTGGGGATGGGCAAACGGCGGTGGTGATGACAACGCTACCGAGTCCCGTCGAAGGAACGTGCGAGAGCGAGGACGACAGCGTCAAGTACTTGAGTGACTTGGAAGTTCTGTGTGAGGGATTGCCGCCGGTCATGCTGGTTCACAGTAATAGCTTGACTGTGACGATGAATTTGTGAGCACTGGCGGAAAAAGGTATATTGCGTGAGGACGCTTTGGAGCATTTATGTGGACCTCAAAAGATTCCAGCATATCAGTTCCGGAAGGCGTTTGATTAGAAATCAGCATTGATAGTCCTGTCTTTTTCGGCATACATTTCTACCACTGCATACATAGCAGCATCCATGGCGGTCCGAAATTCAGTTCAGTTGATCCGCAGGTGCGCTACTCAGTCCACACAGTGCGGCGAGAGTCAGGACAGGAGAAGTCGGAGCCAGCTTCAAACAGTCGCAACAAGCACCTGCAACCCAGCCAGAGCCGGCGTGCAGTTGAACGCCTATCATCCTCTCGTCTCGGACGTCCAATTAAGCGTTCCTGCACCTGTTTCCATATATCAACTACATTGTCATGAAAGACCTTCTCAAAGACTTCTCTAATACACCCTCAACCCGTCCGTCTACATTCGTGCCATGCATTTGGTTTGGCGACAAGCCTTTGCGCTCGCGCGTCGGGACCGAACAACCTTAACTCTTTCGGGCCCTGCCCTTCCCCTCACCTCACGTTTCCTTCCCCTGCAACCCCCTCAAACACTTGACTGACGCAGCAATAATCTGCATGTCATTTCCCTTGGATCGGGGATTGAGCGGACTGTAAGTGAGCAGGTTTCGGCGTCAATACAATACACATGTAGGTGGGTTCTTGAAGCAGTCGAAGCAAAGAGTGGTCGACGGGGAGCGGTAATAGCTTCAAATGCTTGGACGCAGGCTGTACTCGTCGTTCTTGACCCGAGACTGATGCTGCTCCTGCTCCTGGCTGTAACAGAACTCCGCGTCCGCTGGAGCAATGGCACGAGGTTGCAGCGAGCCGCAAGAAGTGACTCGGCATTTGAAAGTGACAGGTACAGAATCGGCTTCAATTCCTGACAATGGCTAGAATGGAGATGGGACTCAAAGACGTGTCGTCGAACAAGGCCATGATGACGAGCAACTGGTCACTGACCTCCTTCACCGTCAGAGGTCGATTCAGGGCATCCATCTCTGAATGCGACGCAATGCAAACCCACGACCTGTGACACATCATCCGTCGCACGGCAGTCCAACAAGAAAACGCAACCAAGCGATCGCCATGATCGGCGACTTGGAGACGAGTGCTTGACTCTGGCATCTTTCACTTGTATGCCTGAGGCCACACACCACAATCTCACGTCGAGCAACCCAACAGGCAACACCATCGCGAGCAGGTACGGTTCCCCGGTGCCAATGCCAATTGCCAATTGCCAACCCTTACCAAGGCAGGCACCAAGGCACGCAATAGTCCGCGAATGTACTTTTTCCCTGAACGAGAGTTGGTTGGCTTTCCGAATGCGTTCTCAAACTTTCGCCGAATATAACTTCGCACAACCAAAACTCTAAAACAGCCATGGTGGCGCAAACACACGGACGCCGTTGGAGCGCGCAAAAACGACCACCGGGACGGGCGGGCACAGGCGAGTCGGACGGAAAGGCGGGCGGGCGGGCGTGTTGGGTGGAAATTTGGGGGAAATTGCCCAAAATTGCTCACGGTCTCGTTTCTTTCTGGTCCTGTGGAATGGTGGGGAGTGGGCGAGAGTGGGGAGGGAAATGTAGTTTGTAGAGGTCTTGCACTCGAATCCCAACCAACCGCCGGCAAGCGCCAGAGAATGAACAGTTGGCCGATGGAAGGACTGGTCAACCGTTGGCTCACTCGCTGCGCACGTCTGGCCAAAAAAGGCGCGCGGCAAGATTTCAGGTACGAAAGCTACAACAGCACGGGCGCGCGGGCGGTCATCGAAGCTTATCAGAGCGGCCGCCATCCATGGATGGGGGGAGAGAAATGGGGTCGGAAAGGTGGAGCGGATGCGACCGATGAGCCCTCATGATCTGGACTTTTGCAACTGGATCCAAGATCTGTTGCGTGTTTGCGGCAGCGATTAAGCATACTTGTAAGTAGGTGCAAATACAATGAGAAGTGCTTCAGGATTTGGGGGTTGTCCAGTTTTGGGAGATGTTGATGTTCTGAATGGGGAAAGAAAGTAGAAACGTAGGATGTGTAGGGAGAAGACGAGTATGGTGGAAAGAGGATGCTATTAAAAACTACCCATATAGTAACCTGTCCTCACCCTACTAGAAGGAGGGAAGGGAAGAAGTAAAGAAAACAAAGCTTTCCGCTCCGTGTAGCGACGAGGCGCGTAGACCCGTGGATCTATGGCAACATGGACATTGCTTGAATACACATTTCCAGGCGACAATTCACATTTCGCCTCTTGAACCCCTTTCCGTAATTGCAGATGTATCCGACAATTTCGTTGAAAAACGACTCTCTACAGACCGAACGCCACAGCTGCAGCAGCCACACCAGCAGCACCAACAAACTGGCCGATAGCGGCCGTAGCAGCGGCACCAGTAAAGACGGACGGAGAAGTAGGAGTGCCGGCCGGCGGCGTGACATTTCCTCCAGGAGGGGGGAAGATTCCAGTGGGAACGGTGACATTTGGAGTGACGACGGGCGTGACAGGGGGTGTCTGAATTGGCGTCGTCACAGGCGGTGTGGTTGCACCCGGAGCTGGCATACCGCCACCGCCAGCACCGCCGCCACAGGCCATTCTAGCCTTATCTTGGAGTTCTGTATCGTTCGTGTTAGCATCGTGCTCGACATTGAGGAGTAACCATAACGCTGAAGCATGTTGACGAAAGGTGAAGGACTCTCTTTGAGCCAGCAAACGTGTGGGCAATTGACGACTGGAAGACATTGGCCATTCTCATTGACGTTGGGGGATCCCACGAGACCGTATCGGGTTCTCGGAGCATGGCGGAACGTACCCATAAGTTGATTTCCAGGGCAGGCACCCGGGTTCTGGCTCAAGGCTTGGATCAGGTATTGTTCCATGAAGCTGAATCCGGCGCCGCAGACGCAGTCGTAGTTTCCAACAGGACATGGGTTTCCGGGCGCTTTCATCGCTTGCTCGAAGTAGACACCAGCGCAGGAGTTCGCAATGACCGCCACGTCCATGGTTGCGGCAGCAAAGGTGCCGAGAAAGGCGAGAGGAATGACGTCTGACAGTCTCATTTTCGTTTTGGTCGACCGTTGAAAGCGTTGATTTGGTAGAACGACTGGAAAAAGAGTCGAGAGACAAGACCGGATTTTCAAGCGAACGTATGGTCGGCAACTGGTGGCAGGACGAGGTGGGTAGGGCGAGAAGATTTATACCGGCATCCGATAACGTTACGAGGTGCATGGTTGCCGTGCCAAGGTAGAGGCTGGTCTTTGAATCAGAATCTTGGGTACGCCGGGTGAGTTGAAGCTACGTTTGGCTGTCATTTTGCTTGGTTCCGGGCGATGCCAATGCCGGTACGAGTGCAGAGGTGGTGTTGCCGGAGCGGCTTTAGGTACCTGAGAATCGAGCACCCATTTCCTTGCCCGATCTTTTCCCAAAGAAGCAATTCACCAGCCACGACCTCGCCCTACCCGGCAGGTTCGTCGACGTGTCAAAGCAGTTGACCAGAGCACCTGCCACCATTGCCGCTGAAGCTGCCGGTGGTAGCATCGGCGCCATTGCAGCCTACGGAGCACAGACAGGGCTCGGCGAAGGCTTCCTGTCCAATGAGTAAGTTTGGAGACGTGAGGTTGTAGGCAGAAAACTATAAAGCGGTTTTCCGAAATTGAGCCGACCACAACTTCTGGCCGGAAGACGCAGTGACGATGTTGGCTGAGGATAAAAATAGAGTTCAGCTTTTGAGAAGAGCTGCATGAATGACCCGGCGGTCTGAAGCGTCTGTCAAAACATGCTCCGGGCTCATGTCCGTCATCAGCAAGTTGGTCTGTTCAACTTCGAATGAAACGCGAATCTTTGGATCGCAAACACGTTCTTGAACTTCGTTTCGTGTCAAGTTATGATGTCGTGTGGGGGTGACTCGACGCAAGCTTAGCTTTGAGTCGGCATGCGTTGGTTGACGGCAATCCCCCAAAGTAAGGCGGCCGGAACAGCTGATGCGCGCGTTGACGGCCAATGACTGGCTCTCTCTTCATCCTTTGAATTTTGAACGTCCGGTCCATTGCTGCCGGTTCTGACAGTCAACGGCGGTGAACTTCAAACTTGCACACATTGTCCAAGGCGCAGGTGGTTGGAGTCGTGCCCAATGTTGGACCGCCAGGCTGTGCAAATCCCGGGCAAGCTGAAAGATCCTGTCGCGTGAAGCTGGTGGAAATCCAGATGGCACAGCAACGACAGGTGAGGCATCGTCGGTGCGAAAGGGCATCGAAGATGGTTGGCGGGGTCGGGATTTAGAGTTGGGCTTCAGACTGGGAATCGCTGTACAAATCAACCAAAATCATTCGCCATGACGCGTCGGCCCTTTGAGCTTATTCATCGCAGCGGTTGCGGAGACCACAACAGTCTCAAGGTGCTCTCCAGACTGTCGTGGGTATGACAAGCCGGCGCCGGTCGCATAGTCGCTTATACGCTGATCAGAGTCATCAGTAATGCTATTCCAACGAAACGCGTCCACACTCTCCATTCTCCTCGCTCTTAGTGCCCTTTGCTCTGGATGGGGAAACCTGGGGTCAGACTGGAAAGTTAAACGCGTGAGTCTCGTATCTTGAAAAGTCCGAACACAAAACTTTGTTGTCGGAATTGTGCTTTGAGGCAGATTGCAAACATAAACGAATCGCACGTACCTGTTATGACCTCATTCTAACCCCTAGACGCAGAATTTTCTTTATCCAGCTCGAATACTCGGACGACGTTTTGCCAAACCCGCTGAGATCGCGCAACCGCAGAACAACGATCCAAATGTCCCCAACTACATTGGAGCTGTGCCTCCCGTCCCAGATGCGTATCAGTCGGTAGAGGATGCCGTAGAAGCAGAAAGGCCCCAATATCCGCCTTCTACAGAAGAGAACCCTTCTTCTCCAGATTCGAATGCTCCGCAGCCAGGCGCGAACCCGCCTGATGACGAGGGACTTCCGCCCATGACAGAAGGAACTCCTCTGAAAAATATCCCGACGAGCACCGGAAATGCGACTGGCCTTGTTGGGTCGTACACGACGCCAGGGGTAGCTGCTCCAACGAATACCGAGGGAGGAAACGTCAGTATCAGTGTGAGCACAAGTGGTACCGTTGAAATTTCTGTGACGGTGCCTGTGAACACGAGCGGAACCAGCACGGCCACCGGCAGGGTGACTGGAACAGGCGGCGCAGCCGGTAACAGGACTTCTGATGGGCTACATTCAGAGAGGATGGCTGGATTGTCAAAGGATTTGTGGATAATGTTTGGCATGCTCTGGCTGGGCCTGAGCGTGGGTGTTGGATTGATTTGGTGAGATGTTTTGAGACTGAAGGACAGGAGTAATGTAATGACGAGATGTCTGCAACGGAAAAACGATGAAATCAAAATGTATATAACGATAATTGGAACAAAATGAGATCCTGCTGGTTGGGGGACTTCGATCGGAGTTTTCACATGTCTAGTATCTTACATTGAAATCTGAGCGCAATTCGACCGTTCTGATGAGTTGAGATTCTGCTAAGAAAATCAGCAATCAGAAGCTACAACACTTTCCTTTCCGCTCAAGCTTCTTTAGAACCAAGCATTGGCGAAAATTCAAAGACGTACCACGACTCCTCAAAATGCTTGCATGGGTATTCAACATGGCGGGGCTTGTGTTGCTTGCTCAGACTCTCTCTGCTTCGTCCAGAAGCTGCTGGATCTGAAACCCGCTGTCACCGCGAGTAAACATTTCCAGGAGCTTCTTGCGACTGCCTCCAGTCTCTTCAGCTTGGAGGCCGTAAAACTTTTGTAAACACATGAGCAGCCATTTGCCCTCGTCTACTGAGACGCCGCGGTCAGGCAAAACGTTTCCCTGGACCAGAACAAGGCCTTTGGAATCGGCCATGTCAGTGTGAAAGGAGACGGTTGTGTGGGGCGAAGAAAAGTCGGCGCGGAGCTTGTATTCGGCGAGATGGGTGAAAAGCACCGTTGTGGTGTCCTCGGTGGGAAACGTCCATTGCATGAAGTGGATTTCGGCGCCTTGTTCTCCCTCGGTCTCACGCGGAAGAGGCAGGATGAATTGTGGGTGGCTGCGCGCGTTGTTATAAATCTTGCCCCAAACATCTGCAGTCATGGCTGCGCATAGAGACTGCGAGTTGTTGGCGTGCCTAAGACGCCACAAAACTTCGATTTCCTTTTCAGGCAGGTCGGAGGTTTTTTGGACATCGATGAAAGAGTCGAGCGTCTTTACACCGGGTGGCGTCTTGGAGCCCGAAGCCGATGGCTGCGGTGGGGGTGGTGGCGGGTTGAATGGTGTCTGGCTGGGCTGTGATGGAGCAGATGCAATTGCTGACTTTTGCTCAGGCGTGAGCGGCGCGGTCGCACCTGGAACGGAAGCCTTGTGCCGCAAGTCCTCAATTTTGTCCTTGTACGCTTCCTTGAGCTCGCCAACATCCTTTTTACCCTCTCTGTCGCCCCATTGTCAGCCTCCGGGATCAGAGGTGTTGTTTTCTGTATATGACCAGACGATCCCACTGAACCTACTCTTTCGCCTTGCGCTCCAGCTTGTCCTTGTATTTTGCCAGAACGCGCTCTTGGGTACCGTGAGTGGCGAGGTAGCGCACATCGTGGACTTGGGCCCATCTTCGGTGGGCGAAGCGAGGGACGGTCAATGGCCTCGTGAGGAAGTGCCGAACAGCGGGAACCCGCGTAGAAGCCATGATGGATCGAGGGGCGTTGTCGGAGGGTTGAGAGAGGCGTCACGGAAAAGAAGCCAAGATGACGATGTCTGAGCTCTTATCGAACCTTATCGACACGTGATGCGGGTTGGATCCAGGGCGTTGTGGGGTCCAGCGGCAGTCTTGGCTGTGGGAGCGGCAGAATAGATGCAAAATGAGTAAGGCAAGTACATGGAGTAGGTTGGTTTAAGCTATGGGTGTAAGCATCTGGATGAAATCATGTCGCATCGTGTGTGGCTGACTGCCAGACCTCATCCCCAGCTCACCTCGCACCGTTACCGTTTGCCCTGTCACAAATGAGCCGATGAGGCTTTCCTGGCCGGTGTGATTGGCTGCCTCGACGGCCTGCAGAAACGGCTGCATCTGCTGGCTGCGAGGGCCGATGAGAGGAATCGAGGCTTTCATTTTTTTTCTTTTTTCTGCTTCTTTTTCCCTGTCACCAAAGCCACGCCCAGAAGGACAACGCCCACATAAAACGGCATCCAAAGGCGCGCGACGAATGGTACAACTGCCTGTGTACCTCTTCATGTCGTCACGCCTGCGCCTACCAGTAGTGGCACAGCACTGCGTGTGTTCCTGAGCGTCGATCACCGCTTCCAGGTCCCTTCTGCGGCCAGGGACAACCCCAGATTTCCCACCGACTTTCTCCAATTCATTCTCTCTCCTCAAGCTCACCCTCTCGCTTTGTGCCCCGCTCATTGTCTTGCCCGGCTCCCATTCCAATTATTCCCCCGCAAGGCCACCTGCTGCGCTTGGACAATGAACGGCACCGCCGACGCGACTCTCGCCGTCGACACGTCTCACCTCAAAAAGGCCGACACCGACAGCGAAACCTCCGTACAGTCTCCAGACTCCTTCGCGAGCATCATGGCTGCCTCCGAGGTGAATGGCAATGGCGTCGCCAACCATGCGAGGACCAGCTCCGCGCGCAGGAACTCGCTGCCTCTGATGCCTCCTTTCATGGTCTCTGCGCCGGGCAAAGTCATAGTCTACGGAGAACATGCCGTCGTCCATGGCAAGGCAAGTCGTGCTCCCATCAGGTCTATGAAGCTATAGCTGACTTTTTGCCAGGCTGCCATCGCTGCCGCCATCTCTCTGCGCTCGTACCTGCTCGTTAGCTTCCTCTCCAAATCCAAGCGCACCGTCTCATTACGTTTCCCCGACATCGACCTCAATCACACTTGGAACATAGACGATCTGCCCTGGGCCATATTTTCTGCTCCTGGGAAAAAGAAAAACTATTTTGACCTTGTCACGTCTCTCGACCAGGACCTTGTCGACGCGCTGCAGCCGCATATCGCAGTCGTGTCACAAGACCTTCCTGAATCGATTCGAAAAATACACCAAGCTTCTGCGAGCGCCTTCCTCTATCTTTTCCTCTCCCTCGGCTCTCCGCGCTCTTCGCCATGTGTTTATACTCTTCGTTCTACTATTCCAATCGGCGCAGGCTTGGGAAGCAGCGCAAGCATTGGCGTCTGCCTGGCGGCGTCACTTCTTCTTCAGATCAGAGCTCTGAGCGGCCCTCACCCAGACCAGCCCTCTGCCGAGTCGGAGGTCCAGATTGAGCGTATAAACAGATGGGCTTTTGTTGCGGAAATGTGTATACATGGAAATCCATCTGGCGTTGACAACACCGTTTCGAGCGGCGGCAAGGCTGTCCTATTCCGCAGGGAGGACTACTCCAAACCACCCACCGTTATTCCTCTGCGCGACTTCCCCGAGCTCCCGCTTCTCCTGGTCAACACTCGCCAATCGCGCAGCACGGCTGTCGAAGTAGCCAAGGTCGGCACATTGAGGAAGGCCCATCCCGCAATCGCTTCGCATCTGCTAGACGCCATCAACGACGTCACGGAATCCGCGCACCGTCTAATCAGCCAGGAGGATTTCGACGCGCACGACCCCGCTTCACTCCAGCATCTGGGCGAGCTGATTTCAATTAACCACGGGCTTCTCGTCTCACTTGGTGTCTCCCACCCCAAGCTCGAACGCATCCGAGCACTTATTGATCACGCCGGAATTGGATGGACCAAGTTGACTGGTGCTGGCGGCGGCGGATGCGCGATCACGATTTTGAAGCCTCAGGTGAGCGGACGCGAGCCTATACAGAATGGCGACAGCGAGAAACTGGCCGAGAAGAGTGTCCTTCTGAGTGATCTGGAGCAAAAGCTGGAGAACGAAGGCTTTGAAAAGTTCGAAACCACCTTGGCCGGTGATGGTGTTGGCGTGCTGTGGCCGGCAGTATTGCACAACAGCTCGAGTGAGGAGGGAGGTGAGGAGATTGACCAAGAAAAGTTCTTGAGAGCCGAGGGCAACGCTGGAATCGAGCAACTTGTTGGAGTCAATATGAAGCTGCCCGAAGGTGAGGGAGAAGGTGGTGTCAGAGAGGGATGGAGATTTTGGAGGCCGTAACGAGACCTGATGAGGATGACGCTTTACGAGAGGAGGCACCTCCAAAAACAGCATTTTCAACGGGACACGGCGAATTGGCTTCTCTTCCTGGCTTCTTTGGCCAATCTTTTCTCTCTCTATCCTGCCTTGTACTTTTCCACTTCTTCGCTGTCCAAGTCTACAGTATACTTGTAAATAATATGTAGGACCTTTCTAATGATTTGAAATGCACAAAGCATCTCAAGCACCCAATTCATAGCGCACCTCGACAGCATTTTGGCTCTTTCCCCAGGCGTCGTCCACTTGCAACCGCAACTCGAGCTCTCCAAAGTAATTGGGGCTTTCCGACACCTTGACAAACCCCAGCTTCTCAAACAACCTGACGCTGCGCTCATTCTCGGCGCCAATCTTGACCCGCAAATACTTCAAAGAGGCAGGTCTGCCCCCAGGCAGCGACGCGGCAAACTCGCCCAGCACGGCATCCAGGTTGCGGCGGACGTACGTCAGAAACGCGTCCAAGACGGCGCGGCCGAAGCCCTGGCCCTGGTGCATCTTGGAAGCCACCATGATTTCGACCTCGCCAATCACGGGCACGGCCATTGCTGCTGCCGCCGCCTCACGGTCGTGCCGCGCTCGTTCTTCATCATCCTCCTCATCCTCGTCTTCGACCAAAAACAAATTCACGTCGCCAATCATGGCGGGCGGCGCGTCGTGCATCGTCCCCTTTACGACGACGGGCAGGGCCGCCGCCGCCTCATCTTTGAGAGCTGCGGCAGAGGCGGCAGCAGCAGCAGCGTCAGGGGCAGTGCAGGCGATGAAAGTCAGTTTGTCGGCGTCGCTGCGCCACGACGCTTGCATGGCGTACTCCTCGTCGAGCGACAGTGGTTCGGACGCTGTGGCGGCGCGCAGCTCGGCATCTTGCATCCACTCGTGGTAGGTGGGTACGTGGTGCGAAGAGTAGGGGACGAGGAGGACTCGTGGGGCGAGGATGGCTGTGGAGGGTTAGTTGGCTTGTTGTTGGAAGATGTAGTTGAGGTACTTTGTGCGGAGCAAGGATCAGGTAGGTCGGGGGAAGGGGAGACTTGCCGGTGTGCTCGTTTATCCGCATGATTGGTTGAGAATCACGACTGGTTGTGTTTTGCTTTTATCGAGAAGCGCTTGTGGTTCTCGCGATGTCGTGGGAAATTTTTGGTGCAGGCCGAATTCGGCGGTCGGTTGTGGTAGTGCGGAACGCCTTTGCGCCACTGCAAGAAGAATTGTCGACCTTCAATTCCGCTCATCTGCAACCAGGGCTCAACTCACAGAACACTTGGTCCGTGATGTATCGTGATAGATGACGTCATGTGTAGCAGTCCGCCCGCCTGCGTGCTTCTTTCGTTCCGTTCCTTAGGTCCCCCCGAACTCAAGATCCCGGCCAGTCCCAGCCCACAAGTTTCATCCGTAGGAGCCTCGAGTCGAGCCTCCCAATCCTCACGTGAAAACGGACTACAACTCTTGATTCGATTCCATCCTCACTGCCCATGCCACAAGAGCAAGTCGTCATCACCGGCGGCCGTGGCTTCCTGGGCTCTGCCATCGTCGACGCCTTTCTCGAAGCGCACCCCGAGCACCACTACACCATTCTTGATATCCAACAGCCGTCATTGGAGCAAGCGGCGAGAATTGAAGAAAAAGACGTTGGCCATGTTCAAGTCGACATCCGCGAGTTGGGCGCAGTCAAAGATGCCGTGCACAGAATAGCGCCCACGGTCATTGTACATTCAGCCGGCGTAGTCCCCGTCGGCTCGAAGCGATACAGCAAGAGCGAGGCAATCAAAAAGGAGGTTTTCGACATCAATGTCGATGGGACGCGCAACGTTCTTGCGGCCGCGCGGGAGGTCGGGACCGTCAAGGCCTTTGTGTACACGAGCAGTTCGACGGTCGTCGGAGATGATCTGGATACCGATTACTGCAATGTCGATGAGAGCATCCAAATTGGGAAGGCGCAGCTGTTCTATGGGCAATCGAAAGTACACTTTCCCCTCAACTTTGCAGCCCAAGGTGTCATGCCTAGCCACTGAAGTCGTGACCAGCTTGCTGACAATCTTCCAAGGCCGCTGCCGAGCGACTCGTCCTAAGTCCCGCAACACCGCACGATTTCCTTGCTTGTGTGCTGCGTCCTTCCGTCATCTTCGGGCCCGGCGACCCTAACCTGCTGCCACCCATCGCGGCTCTGATGCCACCCTCTCGTAGACCTGATGACAGAAGACCTTCCTTGTCCACCTCGTTCCCCCCCCTGACAGCCGTCGCGTTGGGCCCCTGTATAAACCTCTACGACTTTACCTATGTGACCAACGCCGCCGACGCCCACGTCCTCGCCGTCCGCAACCTCCTCGAATGCGCCAACGACTCTGGCATGTCCTCGCCGTCTCCTCTTTCCGCTGCTGGCCGCGCGCTATTCATCACGAATGACGCGCCTCTTCCGTTCCGCGACTTTTGCCGCGCAGCGTGGGCTGAGCTTGGCCATGTACCCCCGGTTGAGATCCGAGTGCCTGCCGTAGCGGCGCGGATCATGGGATTTTGCGCGGACGCCGTGAGTGCTCTCACAGGGGTAGAGTTTGCTTTGAGTGCCGGCGCGGTGAAAGAGGCGTTGGGGACAAAGTATGCGAGTGGGCAGGCGGCGAGAGAGGTGTTGGGTTACACTCCCAGAGTCAACATGAGGGAGGGCATACGGCGAGCGGTCGATGTACAACCACGTTTTCGTCACCCATTATCCAGACTAACTCCTCCTAGGACTACAAGCAGCGGACAACACCCAAGCAAAAAGAAAGAGAGTGATGAAAAGAAAAGAGAAAGCGTCTTCGCGGTGGTCGAGGGACAAAACAGTTCGGCCCAGGCCCTGCCCGGCACCTACATCTGCCCGCCCGGAGCTGTTAAGGCGGATTCTATAGCCCCTGATGGGAGCCCGACCCGAGGATCGAACTCCAGTCTACCACCAGCCATTTGATCTTGGTGAGGGAGAATCATTCGAAAGCCGAAGCCCCGTCATACTGCGCCACGAAGACAGTATGGCTGGTGGTAGTGGGAGGGAGCTGGAGTTTGCAAAATATATACATGCACTTTTTTCTCTGGCAATGCTGTGCCGGCGCTGGCTTGGAGCCGCGAGCTGCTGGGCGGTCAGTCGGTCTCAATTTTAGTCTTGTACAGGCCCAAGTGCTGCCGCTCGTCGCCGACTGGTCACTGTCGTCTCGTCGTGGTGTTGAAGCTGCCGGCGCTCCCCCCGCCATATCGCCGGCCAGCTTCACCTCAACCATGGTCCCCCTCCTGAGTCAATCATGCCGCAACGCAATGCCACGAAGCACAGATTTCTTGGTGTTGACATGCCGAAAACGCACACTGGTGTTGCCATCTACTTTTCCCATCGTGATCTCTAACAACACAACACAACTACCAGATTATCCCCACAACTGCTTCTGGCCCCGTGCACGTCAATATAAAGGCTGATCAATCTCATGCAAATTATCCGCCACTGCGCAATCACTGCCTATGTGTTCCTGCCTCCCAATGTGAGCCCGCTATCGGAGCTCACTGTCTCAAAATCCCACCCTCCTGACCCCTCCCTTGCTCATCAAGCTCGCTCGCCATCTCTATTCCAACACCTTCGACAAAACCTTCTTGACATCGCCACTCCTCTCGAACCCACTCCCGAGCTCCTGCTGAACCAGCTCCCTAACCCACGCGCCCTCCTCAGCACCCAACCACTTGGCGACACTCACAATAGCCTCAGCGCGCTTGAGGCGTTGCGCCTCGCTGAGACCTTCGTAGCGCGGGTCGAACAGCAGCGTCTTCAGAACGTCGCGCAGCGCCCCTTTGTCGACGGGCGAAGAGGCGCAGAATTCGAAGAGCGGCGGAACGTTGTCGAAGACGGCGACGTGGATTTGCGCCGAATGCAGCGTGTTGAGGCGCGCGACCAGCGACAGAGAGCGGAGGAGCGCGGGCGTCAGTTCGGCTGCGGTGGGCAGGTGGGAGGGGTGGATGCAGTTGGTCAGGGCGAAGATGGCCGAGGTGGTCGTTTTGGTGCGTCTGTTGATGTAAGTGGTTAGCTAATGAGTTCTGGTAATTGGTGGGAATGGAAAAGGGGCAACTCACAGCTTCTCGTCCTTGCGCAATTCATCGCCTCCATCGATGTCCATCTCGTCGCCATCCTTCGCTCCCGTCAACTCGTCGACCACTGGCTCGATGATGTCCATCACCATGCCGCTGCGCTCAATGTCCGTCCGCGCCTTGGCAACGCGACCCAGCGGCTCGAAAACGTGCTGCCGATACGTCTTGTTCTGACGCTTTGCCTCGCGCACGATAATCTTTCCAGTCTGCTTACGGACGGCCTCATTGTCTCGCCATAGCTGGCCGCCCCGCTCAACGAAGCGCGCAAATGCGTTCAGAACCACTTCTTTCCCCTCCCAGCTCTTGCCTTCCAAAGCCTTGTCCAGCGCTGGCCACAAGATCTCGGCGTTTGCGCGCGAAATCTCGTCAAGCGAGCTGGCGAGAGCGTTGACGGCTTCCGCGATGGCCTTGGCAGCGGCGTGCTTCAGCGCCCACTGCTGCGAGTCTAGGTACTTTTGCGCCAGCTCCACAATATCTTTGACGTAGAGTTGTACAGCCATGGCACCACCAACATTGTCGTCCCAGGCGCGAGTGAAGACCTCGGCTACGGGAGCGGCCGTGTCATGCTTGGCTACGAAGACGAATGGGAGCAGCTCTGTGGAAAAGGAGTTGAACTTGTCAGAAGCATGCTTCGAAAAGGCCACGATCACGTCGCCAGCTTCAATGCGGTGTCGCTCGCTGTCGGATTCGAAGTACATGCGTTTGGCAAAGGCGATTAGGGAAAGGAGTGCTTTGTCAGAGGCCAGACGCGCAAGATATCCTGCTGCGGCAGCGTACGCAGCAGATACAGTCTCGTTGCGGTCGTGGATGAACTTTTCGAGGAGCTTGAGGAAGTGGTCGGCGTAGGGCTTGAACAAGAAGCTTCGTCGAGTAGTCAGGGACACGAGCACTCGGCTGGCGCCTACTTTTGAGGGAAGGCTCATGGCACTCTTTATGGCGCTTTCAAGCCGCGGCTTCAAGGCCTCCATGGACTCGGGGTCAAGTTGATCGATGCATGATTCGATGGCTTCCATGACTGGAGATTTTCTGATGCCTCCAAGACGAGCATCGTCGATTTGTTGCTCAGTAAGTCCATACTCCTTCGCCTTCATGTGAAGCATATTGATTGACTCATGCTCCGTGTCGCTGAGGAAGGAGATGAGGCGCTCGATGAGCTCCGGAATGTACTGGTTGAGGATCTTTGAGCTGCTCTTCTTGATGATCTCAAGTAGAGTATGCATAGCAAAGGCCTGGGCCTCTTTCACGCTTGATCCGATTCCAGAGTTGGACATCAGAAAAGGCAGGACATGCGCAAGCATTTTGTTGGCCTTTTTCGATGAGCCGTCGCCTGATTCCAGACTGCGGGTTAAGATGCCGACCAAGACACGGGCGAGACCAGCGGCAGCCTTGCGGACTGAATCTTTGATGTCATCAAGCACTTTGAAGCATGCAGTCCAAATGTCTCCAAGATATTGCTCGTACTAAATCAAATCTGTTAGTCACATTTTCTGATGCTGCAAGGATAAAAGGAAAATCACCTTGTCGATTTCTCTGCCTTGGATGAGATCAGCTATGGCCGCGCACGAGGCTTCTCTGGCACGCCACTCCCTGCCAAGAATGTTTTGCAACAAGTCCTGCATGATGGCATCAAAGTGCGTGTTCAGAATGACATTGGAATCCTTGACAAGAGCATCCCAAATGTCTTTCATGGAGCGCTGGACATTGGTATTCGGATCAAACCTAACGTTGTCAATTCTTCAACATCACTTCCCTCTTCCAACCAGGAGCTTACCTGTATCTGTAAAGCTTTGGGTAAAGCTTTGGATTCGCCGCCAGATAGCCGTCAACGCTCGAATCGGAAAGTACTGTACTGAGACCGAACCTCCCGAATGCCGCACGGCTTGACCAGATAGCATTGTTGGAAGCCAGTGACATGAATCGGTAGACCAAACTCGGATCACCAACTTCGGAAGCAAGATTGAGAATGTCCTTGTATGTTGTAACACTGCCATCGCCAGTGGGCAAAGCTCCGGGCTCGAAAAGCTGGGTATCGTCGGACACATTGCCAGAAAGTTTGGGCTTATTGTCAGAGAAGCTGCCGACAAGGTCGCGGACCAAGTCGTCTTTAAGTGAACGATCTCCCTTTTCATAGACCAGACCGAGTCCACGAGAGGCCGCTTCCTGCACGACTTCGTCGCGGTCAGAGAGGCAAATCTTGAAAGCGTTTTGGCAGTCACCCAGGCGAGTCTGGACCTGGGGAAGATGTCCGCAAAACTCAACCAGGCACAACAGCCATATGACAGATGCCTTCTTCAGCGCTGGTTTGGTTTTGCGGCAGTTGGCCAGCACTGAGTCGAGAATCCGAGGCAAGGTATTGAGTCTTGAGGGACCTCTAGGAAAGGACGCGTCAATGTCCACCTTTGGCGCCAGTACTGAGGAGTCCCAGCTGGCGGCCAAGCAGCTCACTGCCTCGCCAATGGCGAATTGCGACTCTGCTTGGCGGACTTCGTGGAGTTCAAAAATCTGATCTTCGATATACTTCAGGTTCGGATCATCATCCTTCTCGTCGGGCACCATGCTAAAGTGACCAAGTGCCAGTATTGCCCTCTCGCTCCCGGCTTTGGCACTTTTCATCACCTCGTCCACAATCGTTGCATAGTTGGCTTTGGCAACTACGAAGGCGGGGATATTGTCGGGCTTGATGACGTAGAATAGAGCCAGCTGACTGAGCGCCAGATATGTCGACTCCCTCAGAGTCTTGTCGGTGGATTCTTTCAGGATATCTATGAGATATGTGGAGAGTGTAACCAGGTTTTCTTGAGAAGCAGATCCGCGACGCCGTCTTGCGACAAGCCTACTGCAGTAGTATGCGACGGCAAGAAGGCCACCAGCAGCTTGATTGACTTGGCTGCCAACCGCTTCCCGCCAGGGCGCTACCTTCTCCAGCAGAAAATTGAGAGAGGCTTCAGCGTCGGATGCTGTGACAGCACTGTGGGTTGCAAGAATTCCGTATGCATGTGCCGCAACATTTCGAGTGGGCTCATGGTTAGAGAGGATACAAGGCTCAAGTGCCCTGAATGCTGGTGCAGCTCCACACATGTCCAGCAAACCATCATGGCTGAGAGAGCAGAGCTCGACGAACTTTTCTCCACACTCGCCAAGTCCTACGCCTCCTTCCCATGTGAGGCCCTCGAAACCACCACACATGAGCGCCAGAACGGCATGAAGCAGCTGACCTTGCTCCTCAGTTGCTCTCATCAGGTACGATTTGACGGCTTCTCTTGCACGCATGTCTGCAGCGACGGCAGTGTCAAGCTTCCTTTCCCAATCGGCATCCACCGGGAGGTCATAGTTTTGGGTCCTTAAGGCTTCGTTGATGAGGATACGACGGAGGTATGAAAATGAAGGAGCGTATGCATGCGCATATTGCTGCTTGAATTTCAAAACTTGGTGGCGTGGACGTCCTGGGCCATTGGGTGTTGGCTCGTCTGGAAGGGAAAGCAGGTAGATTGACAGTTTCTTGAATTCAGGAAAGGCAAAGTCGTCATTGGGCCGATCTAATGAGGAGTATAAGAGGCGTGACCAATGTGGGTCGAGTCCGCGAATTCCTTCTTCACGAACTTCTTGACCTTCAGATGATGGCCCGCTGACGGCCAGAATGTCGATCCATCGAGCAACGACATCGCTATAAGGCAAACATCTGTTCGCGAAGCGAACCGCGGCGTAGCGAGTGCTGCGGCGGGTTTTCGACTGCTCTTCGGCTTCGTCTGTGTCCTCCATCTGTTCGAGAAGAAGTCCCCGAAGGCTTTCATGGACTATGGCGTTGTTTGATGTACTGAGCGCACCAAGAACGCTCGAGAGTCCCTCGTCTATGCTGACTGCCGTGTCTCTTCCAGAGCTGTCTTCGCGCAATGACCTGAACAGCCATCGGAGCAAGTTCAAGTTGGGTTCAAGAATGGTTTCTTCTGGGGCAGCTTTGGCAAGTAGACCAATGACTTCATACACGACTCCGCGCAAGGCGATGTCTTCGCCTGGATTTGGTCGTGGCCAGCCTTGGTCGTCGACAAAGGATTTCAATCGATGCACGAGCGTAGGTGCCACTGCGCGTAGATCGGATGGCGATCCACGACGCGCCAGAAAACTGACAAATGTGAAGATTGCAGATCTCAGCTTGAAAACCTCTCTTCCGCGAGCTCCAACAGGAGCTTGCGAGGGAGCCGTTTCGCTGGGTTCAAAAGTCAAGCCTTCTTCAACAAGCCGGCTGACATTGTCCGTGAAGGTTGTTGCTTGGACAGACTTGGCCAGGTACGACAGAATTTTGATCCTCAAGGCTGGTCTCGCTGGCAACGTGCCACCAGGGGTCTGGCTGCCAAAGTAAATGGCATATAGCTGACGTACAATAGCAGGGTCTTCCAGATCTGTGTTGGGAAGCGTCCTCTTGAGCATGTCATCACCAATGTCTGAAATTCGTGAGTTGGAGTCTGCTGAAGCATACACGGCGGGAAAAAATCTCTCTTCGTCAGTGAACAAGCCACTCGCAAGAAATTTAGACGCCATGACTTTGGCCTCTGCAAGATTCATGCCACCTTCAGCCGAAGGATCCCAGACACCTGGGCTTCCTTGGAGGGACAGAAATTGGTATTCTTCGGAGGAGATGCCCGGACAGGAAATGGGCGATCCCGTCGCGCTGGGGCCTGTCCGGACCACAGTAAAAAGAATCAGCTTGCCAAACCAGAATGCAAGGAATTTGGCATCTTCATCGCTGACACCGAGTCTTTCTCTCAGTTGCTCATCATCTTTGCTCCCACGTGGTGGCAGGCGAAAGTGGGCCAGAAGACGCAGCAACAAGTTGAACAGCTGCGACCCATGCTGTGCAGCTTTGGCGGTGTCAGCGGCAATGCCATTGATCAATACCGGCAAAAGGTCGAGTTTGTCGTTTAGCGGTTGACGTGCCAATCCTCGTTGAACATATAGCAGGTCAAAGTGGCGAATCAGTGGAACGTCTGCATGCTCCTTGAATTGCTTCAACAGGGCAGCAACAGGCAATTTGATATCTCTGGGATAGGAAAATCAGCAAATCATGGAACGACTCAGATTTCCCAGAGAAACTGACTGCGGCCTCACGCGAGTATTAATGTGCTGGCAAACAGCTATGACCTACGACTCGAGCGGTGGATTAGCGGCGACAAAGCACGTGAGACGTGATAGCTTCGCGATGTCGTTGGAGGAGCAAAGAAAGCCGCCGGAGCAGCAGCAAGGCCTGAGAAAATGAGCATACCTTTTGTCGCACGCTGGGATGCTCGGATGCTAGTTTAAGTAAAAGCGGAGGCAGGTAGGTGTTGAGGAGAGATTCCAGTTTCGCGTCCGAGTCGGCCAGAGCTATGCGCAACTCAACCTTGCCGATGAGCTCGAGCTCTCGGGCTTCGGTGGAGGCCATGATGGCACGGGAGAAAGTTGAAGAGAAAGCGAATCTGCCTTTCTGCCATGCGAGCCGGCAGATCTCAGTCCAGTTCACGGGGGAAAGCTCACGACCAGGTGGACGTGTACTGGGATTACTCAAGCCGTGAATTCAGCCAATCAGCTCGGCGGCCCGATGCCCAAGCTTGGTGCTGACTTAGCAGTCGCGATGACGCTGCTCTAGCTGCCTTTTGCCGCGCCGCCGTTGACTACCTTCAACGACCACCACCGAAGACGTTGCTGCAGCTTTCTTTGGCCTTGTCCATTCGAATCTTCCACCTCTCCTCTCTTCTCCCCAAGTCCAGCGCTTGCCCCATCGTGAGCGCGCCACGGCAGCTGTCTTGCCCTCATTAAGTCTTGGCCGCACTCCTCCCACGCCCCGGCGCGTCTACATCTTGCCCGGCTTCTTCGCGCCGTTGCAGAGCTTATCTGAGAATCACGACTTCATCCCTTCGGCCCTCGGTTTGCAGGCCTCTCGCCAGGCTTTCTCTTCCACACCATGGACGACAACATCGCCAGCTTCACAAGCATCACTGGCTCCGATCCCCAGCGCGCGACTCAGTACCTTCAACTCACCGACGGTAATCTCGAGCAAGCTATTCAACTTTTCTTCGACAGCCCCAACTTGGACGTTGGCGGGTCCTCCACACAGCCAGCGACATCTGCTAGTGGTCAACAGAATGAGCCCATTCGCATCGACTCCGACGACGATGATATCGAAGATGAGGGCATCGCCACTGAATCCCGTCAAGCCAGCGGTCCGCCTGGTCACAATGTAGAAGATGATGAAGCCATGGCACGCAGGCTTCAGGAGGAAATGTATGGCGACGGCGCCCAAGATCTCAGTGGTGGTGTTCGCGCCCCGATGGCACGCACGACCGAGACATTGGTGGGTCCTGGCGCAAGCTACGATGATGAAGATGGCATGCACGCCGCCATAATGTCCCAGATGGCTAGACGGAGACCTGGACCTGGCGGTAAGTAACTGATGCGCGTTCCTTGAGTGACACAACCTGACCAAATTTAGCTCGGCCTGGCATCTTCAACCAGCAAAACAACACTGCATCTGTTTGGGAGGAGGGCGATAGCGATCCCTCCACCCGTCGCCGAAATCTCGCTTCTGCAACTGGTGGCGCGTCGGAGGCTTCTTCAAAATCCAGTCTTCTGGCAGAACTCTATCGTCCGCCTTTCGAGATCATGTCGCCGCTGGGATGGGAAGAGGCCCGTGATGAAGGCAAGGACCAACAGAAGTGGTTGCTTGTCAACGTTCAAGATTCGGCGATTTTCGATTGTCAAGTCTTGAACCGCGACATTTGGAAAAACGACCAAATCAAGGAGACCGTGAAGGAGAACTTCATCTTCCTCCAATACAGCAAGGACGATGTCAACGGCCAGAGCTACATCAACTACTACTTTCATGAGCGGGACAATCAAAACGCCTATCCGCACGTCGCCATAGTAGACCCTCGGACTGGAGAACAAGTCAAGATCTGTGCTTCTGGCCCGCCTGTCCCAAAACCAATGGAATTCTTGATGCAACTGCACGAATTTCTCGACCGCTATAGTCTGGACGCCAATGCTCGCAACCCGGTCGCGCAGCGCAAGCCGGAGAAGAAGAATAAGGACGTTCACAGGATGACAGAAGAGGAGATGATGGAAATGGCTCTTCAAAACAGCTTGGCGAACGAAGCCGGTGCTCCACAAGCCGAAGATCCGGACGAGCTCACCAAGATTGCCGAAAGCAAAGGAAAGGGCAGGGCGGAGGATGTTGACATGCAAGAGGCCGCCACCGCTTCCGCCTCCGATTCGATTTTTGCACAAATCTCATCCAACAACCCGCACACTGAACCAGCAAATGATCCCAAGACGACGACTCGCATCCAATTCCGCCACTCGAATGGCCGAGACATTCGCCGCTTTGCCGTGACTGATCCGGTGCGCCGAATCTATGAATGGCTGAAGGCCTCGCCGCTCAAGGGATTCGAGGGCAAGGAGGGTGCCGAGTTTGAGCTCAGCTTCATGGGCAAGAATCTCATCGACTTGCTCGACCAGAGCATCGAAGAGGCTGGGCTGAAGAACGGCACCGTCATGGTTGAGTACGTTGAGGGCTAGAGCATGACTACAATCGGAACGGCGCTGGCTGGCAGAGGTCTTTTTTCGTGGCATCATTTGGCGTTCTACGGTCCGTGGAGGACCTGGAGGAGTAGATAGGGATTGCAACAGTGCATACGTCCGGGGAAGGGGTGGCACTATCTTGCAACATGCTTCTTAGGAGAAGCGGCGATCGCAGAGTCGAATAGTGATAGACGGATACTACCATCGGAGCCAGCTAGGTACCCTGCTCACAAGTCCTTGGTCTCGGCTGAGCAGTAGCTCCAAATAATTCTTCTGTCCTTCTTCACTTGAACGTCTCCTGCCAAAAGCAAGCAGAACCTGCACCCCGCTTCTCCGCACTTTTCACCCCACGCGTCTCCCCGCCATCAGTGTCTGCTGTGCCTGGGACGCGTCTCCGTTCGACTCCACTTTTCTTACTGCTGTGCGGAGTGTCTAGACGCAGGAGTAGTCTGCTACTAGGTGAGTCTAAGCACGCTTCTCGCATAGCTGTGAATAAAGTGCTCACGTCAGGCTCACGGGATGGTAACTTCGACGCAAAACTAGCTTCTAAAGCCTTCAGAGAGAAATGGTAGATTGTAGAGGAGGGGTGATCTGAGTGTATATCCTGGAGAGCGGAGGAGGTAATAAGTGTCTGGGGCTGAGTCGAGAAGCATGCCGATGTCGGCGTGATCGCGTGGATTGGAGAGATTTGGTTGATGCCACCAGCAGCAAAACAAAACAAAGACAAGACGGCTGATGAGGAGAATCGATGCATGAATAATGATATTATTACTGCTCTCCCTGGGAGCTTTCCCACGCAACCCAAAAACCTGAGTAGTCCGTGGAGGGAAAGATGTGATGTCCGCAAATGGTGTGAAAAGGAGAAAAACGCCGCCCATGTGGATCCAAGAACCGGAAGCGCCTGCCAAGTCGTCCATCCGTCGCTTTTCGTGTATATCAACAAGAGAAAAGAAAGAAGAGTAAAAAGCCTCATGTCCATGCTTCCAGTCCCATCATAGGGAGAGGTGGTTGATGATGCGTAGGTCGTCTAGTGACCCATGGCCCTGAAGGCGCGCTCGGCGCAGCGATCGCAGCCAATCTCGTCGTACTCGCTGTTGAGGCAGGTGCAAAAGACGCCCTTGATGACGGCGGGCTTGGTGGAGTTGTTATTTGCCACGACCGCGGCCTTCTTCTCCGTAGGAGCGAGTTCGAGATCGGTGGCGGCGGGCGTCGAGGGCAGAGAATCTTCTGGATGCTCGATGGCGCTGAGGGCGCGCTCGATGCACTTTGTGCAGCCCAGCTCGTCGTAGGTTGGGTCGAAGCAGGTGCAGATGATGCCGCTGATTGAGCCTGGCATTTTGGTGGTTTGCTCGTTGTTCTTGGTGGTTGGTTTATGGTTTGTTTTTGAAAGAGGCGATTTGCTTGTGGACGGTCTTTCCAAATAGGAGGATATAGTAGATATAGTAGGTTGGTGTAGCAGATGACCAGGACGTGGGGGTATGTAGGTCAGATGCAACGGTGGTTGGGATGGTGGTAGTTGTCTCGATTTTAGTTGAAATGTTTGGACTGTGAAAAGAGACACTGGGAACTCGAACACAACCTACGTTTATATCATACAAAATTTGCCCTGAAGAAAAATCTCATCCATGACGCCAATGCCAGCCAAGCAAAAATGGGCCACACTGGACCTGTAGAGCCGCAGGGCTGGGCGTGGCAAGAAAGGGAAACCCGATCACCCCACCGTCAGCAGCAGGCGACGTCCCAAGGCACTGCGCGCGCGCCTACAGGCTGCACTCGTGTGTCTCCTGTCTCCCTTTCCGAAACCAAACGAGCCATGCGCTCAGGAGCCGGTGGTTCGAGCTCGAGTGACCGGAATCTTGCCCTGGTGTAAGGACGCTCTCAGGCTGTGTTGCTTGGTCACCGGTTGTGACGTGGGACGGCCTCGCGACAAGCAGCCGGATATGCCCAGCGCCTTCGGGAAAAATCGCGACATTCAAGGAGGCCGGCCCTGTGTATCCCCAGTGCTTATCACAATCGACGCACGTGTGTAAGGAGTGTTGCGAGGTAGACGTAATGCGTGCGCGCGTCCTCACAAAAAACGAGGCATCCCGTCTGTTGCTCAAGCAGCGGAACTTTCGCCGCATCTCCGTCCTGGTTCCATGTAAATGCTCTCCAGAAGTCGACCTTTGCTCGTGGGAGTAGTTCTGGAAGGCCTAAGTCGAATCCAAATGTTCGAAACCAGAACGTAGATTATCCATTGTCGAAGTGTTGTGTTGGATGCGAAAAAAGAGGGAGGGAGCGGTGATGCTCTCCAGGGTCCAAGCTCGAGTTGCGCACCTGGCTCCCGTCTGACGCCATGCCTGCTCCGCCCATCGTCCTTCCACAAATTCTCCAATCTCACCATGTCGACCAAGCAAAAGTCGCTCGGCCATGTTGTCGTTGTCGGAGGCTGCGGCTTCCTCGGCCACCATATCGTGAACCTACTCGTCGAGCGATACCCTGAGAGCCGCGTCTCTGTTCTTGATTTGCGCACGACCAAGAACCGCAACCCGTCGCCCAACGCCTCGTATCACGATGCCGACATTACAAACGAAGAATCGCTCAAGGCGCTGTTCGAGAAGCTGAAGCCGGATGTCGTCATCCACACGGCCAGCCCCGTAGCCCACGGGATTCCAAAGGAGGTCATGTACAAGGTCAACGTGGATGGAACCAGGAATCTGCTGCGCGCCGCGCAAGAGAGCGGTGTCAAGGCATTCGTCTATACCAGCAGCGCAAGTGTCATCTTCGACAATATGACTGAGCTTGTCAATGCCGACGAGACGTACCCGGTCATTGCAGGCGACGATCAACCAAGCTACTACACGTCCACCAAGGTATGCCTTTCGCTCCTCCCTCAAAACCAACATGACAAGTAACACCGTCAATCAGGTCTGGG
This sequence comes from Phyllosticta capitalensis, assembly GCF_038381095.1. Lineage (NCBI taxonomy): Eukaryota > Fungi > Ascomycota > Dothideomycetes > Botryosphaeriales > Phyllostictaceae > Phyllosticta > Phyllosticta capitalensis. The sequence continues at coordinate 2,241,813 of NW_027117440.1, forward strand.
GAGAGAACTCTGTCCTCGAAGCCAATCGCAAATCATCATACCCACGCTTCCTTACATGTGCCATCCGACCAGCTGGCATCTTTGGCGAAGGCGACGTGCAAATGCTGCCAGCAATGCTCGGCGCCTACTTCCGCAAGCAGCACAAGTTCCAGCTCGGCGACAACACCAATCTCTTCGATTTTACATACGCCGGCAATGTGGCGCACGCGCACCTGATGGCGGCGGCGGCGCTGCTCCAGACGTCGGCGCTGCACCCCACTGTGCCGCTCGACACGGAGCGCGTCGACGGCGAGGCCTTTTTCGTCACCAACGACCAACCCGTGCCCTTCTGGGACTTTGCCCGTGCAGTCTGGCGCCAGGCCGGCCCGCCCCTCCCCATGAACAAGGTGTGGGTCTTGCCCAAGGACGTCATGCTTCCCATCGGCTCGATGCTCGAGTGGATGTTTTGGGCGTTTGGAAAGAAGCCGAATTTGAGTCGCGATCAGGTCTTCTACAGCACTGTCAGGAGGTACTACAACTGTGACAAGGCGAAGAGGAGGCTTGGGTACCGTCCCGTTGTGCCGTTGGGCGAGGGCATCAAGAGGGGCGTTGAGGAGGTTCTTGCTCGCGAGGGCCCCGAGTGGAGTTGGGTCAAGGCTGGTACGGCACAGCCGCAAAAGGCCGGTTGAAAGTTGAAACCAATGAAGAATGAGGGTTTCGAGATGATATGCTTCGGGATCTTTACATTCCTGTACAAATAATAATAGGGCCTCGTCAAGGGGATTTGCCCAAAACTTCGAGTCTCATTTTCAGCACGCCGGAAAATCTTCATTCAATATTCAGCCTCTTCCTCCTCCTTTGAGGTTTCTAAACTTCACTTCCTAGAACCCACGAACGTTTTGATCCTCCCCAAAAATTTCTAGCCGGACAGATCATTCAGATCCGGCATCTTCCCACCTTATATTCTGCGTTATCTTCCCCAATTCTCTAAACCACGAAAACCACAATGTACCAGCGTCTACCATTTCTCCAAGAGATCTAGCAAACTCCAAGTCAACGACCAGCATCAATGCTCTCGCATCCCCGCAATATGAACCCCAGCCTTGTCGCATTGAACTATCCTCAAACCAGCCTAGCCCCCGCATTTCGGCTCGCTGCAAGAGCCAACGTTCCATCGGGCCGACGCCAGGGCGGAGGGCGGCTCTCCCGAAACCGGCATGCCGGCCCGCTGCATCAGTGGAATACTTGGGGGCGAGGGAAGGAGCGAGAGTGTGCAAATCGAATTGAGTTGCACTTTGGAAATCCACAGAGGACCGTTCGTTTCAGTCGGCGAAGTTGTGTGTGTGTGGGGGGCGTCAGCAATAGTGTTTCGTGTGGATTTCTTTCTGGGATCGATTGGACCGGGTGCCTTGAACCATGTATGGATGGGCGCGAGTGCGTCATAGGCCGAGTCTAAGGCAGGAACATGCACTCCCGTAGTTAGTGCTGGAGTTGAGCTCGTTGGGAAGCGAAAACTAAGAGTTGTTGGATCGGTAGGCTCGTCTATGACGGCATGACTGTCTCATGCGGCGTGGAGCGTGCCTGGAGCTAGTCGATTACGTTGGTGACGATGCAGCTAGGTAGTTAGTGGGAATAACTTGTGGTAGAGGGGACCTGGTTTGCTTAAATCCTATGATTCCCTCGGAATATTTGCAGCTGTGTGCGTGAGCGTGTCGCCTCATCTCACCTCGTTGGCGGAACATTGATTTTCATTCGGATCGAATCCCTTTGAGCATTCAGTCGTTTTTTCAAATTCAAAGATGCCGTCGCAGGATAAATACACGGACCCCGAGTTGAGAGAGCAGGTGAAGGAGGAAATCAAGGAGGGAGACAAAGGTGGAGCGCCGGGTCAATGGTCAGCGCGAAAGGTTCGTGCCCCCTTTATTCCTATTTACAAGGCTTCAAGGGGCTCACGGTAAGCAGGCGCAGATGATGGCATCCGAATACAAGAAGCGCGGGGGCGACTACACAACCTCGAAGGACGACCAAGAGCAGTCCCAAAAGAACTTGTCCAAGTGGACAGACGAAGAGTGGCAGACCAAGGAAGGAAGTGGCCACGCAAAGCAGGCTGATGGCACTGAGAAGAGGTATCTGCCGAAGAAGGCCTGGGAGGAGATGAGCGAAGGGGAGAAGGAAGAGACGGAGAAGGCTAAGCAAGAGGGAGGCAAGCAGGGGGAGCAGTATGTTGGCAACACCAAAAAGGCCAAGGAGAGCCGTAAGAAGGCGAGTGAAGACGCGAAAGAGGAGGACCAGGATGAGGTCAGTGGATCAGGGGAAGAATCCGACGTCAATGATGACTCCGAACAAGAGGACGGGACTGCTTCTGAGGGCAGTCAAGAGCCCCAGTCGGATGAAGAAGACAAGCAAACGACAGGAAAGAAGCGTGGCCGACCTCGCAAGTCCGATTCGTCACCCAATAAGAGGCCGAAAAACAATGCAAGGAAAGGCAAGCAGAACGGATCTGCGAACGGGTCCCACGACGACAGCGGCGCTAAAGATCGTGATACTGTCGGATCAAAGCACGACGACGCTGAACCGCCGGCAGAGCAGGGCTCCAAAGACCGATTGCCAAAAGAGGGACAGCAGGTCCACTGGAAAGCTTTGCCGGGGTACGTCGAGGGAGAGGTGGTGGAGATTGTGGAGGAGGAAAAGGAAGTCGAGGGCAAGCACGTCAAGGGCAGTAAGGGTGACCCAAGAATCGTGTTGCGAAGCAATTCGACGGGCAAGATTTGCGTGCATAAGCCGGATGCCGTCTTCTTCGACTGAGACTGGCTGTGCTGGCGAATTTTAAACACCTCCTCTGCGCAAGTCAGCTTGGTATATCGCTCTCGCCAGGTTGTACACAATTTCATAAAACTTGACCGCGCCCCACGATTCTTTTGCTCGGAAAGACGCCGCACCGCCCTGTCCATGGTTGAGTGGGATGATCGAGATCCGCGGAAGCTTCCGAAAGGGGAAAACAAATGTCAAGGTATGCGAACTTGGCCGAGTAAACAGTCGCGGCACAACAAGCGCATTAATGCTGTATGGGTTGTGTTTTCCCCACAAGTCCAGTGGCAAGAGGCAACAGTGAAGGTGTTTGTCAAAGAGAAAGAAAAGAGGGGCAAGTCTCGACTCAAAAGACTCACAGCAGCAGACGCTCGGGCCTCCGTACAACAGCGTCCCGGTCCTCGACTCGTTTCGCATACACGGCCATCTGCATCCACTTCCACCTCCACAACGCCCGCGAGCGGCTCTCCAACCTCCTCTTTCCTACCGCACCCTCCGACTTAATAAGGGTGTTGTCGCTCCTTCGAATGCTCCTCGACTAAATATCTGCCCCCAACGTCCCAATTGGCAGCACGACAAGACCATGTACATAACGGAGGAGCTCTTCGAATCCGCAGACCCAGCCTACAACCCCGGCATGAGGCAGACAGACCCGCACGAACAGCTTGGAAAGAGAAAACGGACAGCGACCGAAGACGTCTACACGGCCAACATTCTGTGCGTATTTCCCTGGCCTAGTCGGACCCTGACCCGCAGCGTCCTTAGCTTCGCCCCTCACCCCAAAACACCATGATCCTACCTTTGCTACCACTTACCACCTACTCAAATGGGCTCTTATCACAATTATCTGACTGTCAAATAGACCAACCAAAAACCTCAAGCTCGCCTCGCTGCTCGACGAGAAATACGCCGAAGCGCCCGCCACTGCCTCCATCTACAACTACAACCACCTCGCCCAGCCACAGCCGCTCCCACATCACCAACGCCCACGTAAACGAGCTATCCCACATCCACGTCTCCATGTTCAGGCCCAGCCTTTCCGCTCACGGCCGCCGCTACAGAACGTCCATCAAAACTGCCGGTCCAGTATCAACGAGAACACGGCAAAAGCCACCAGTTCACCCTTGACGCCGGACCTCACCCCATGCCATTGCTGTCACCGCAGCCCACGTACAAAGAAGGACTTGGAAGGGTACATGGGCTGCGAGGCCTGCGGAGCGCGGACGTGCTTCATTTGTCTGCGGCAGTGCGTCGGCAGCAAGTGTGGTGGTGGTGCTGAACAAGAGGAGAAGGAGAGCAAACCTCACGGCATAGCAACAGCATTCGGTGGAAGAAAGATATGTCGAGGATGCTGTGTGGAGCGAGGGGAAGAGGGAGATCCGTGGTGCCTGCGGTGCCTGGAGGGCGAAGGGGAAGACACGGTTATGGGATGAAGCTACCGACGTCAATCGCTTGGCATTAAGATTATGTGCCTTGGGACGACAAGAGCCCAAAGCAGGGAGAGAACAACTCTTTTGGCGAAGATCAGACAGCACAATAACGGCCGAGAAGAGCAGAAGCAGACACGGCCGAAGTCACCAACCACGAAACCAGACTTCGGACCACAGCACGCTTCAACTTGGCTGGCATATTACGGAACGGATAAGAGCGGGTATGACACGGAGCGAGCACGGCATCACGCAAATCTAATGTGCAGGCGTTTCGTACTATATACCCTATTTCAACAAGGAGGCAGCAATACCTTTGGCAAGGCACAGGAAGGCAGGACAGGACGGGGCGAACAATACACGGCATACTCTCTTTGGCAGTACAGCATCCTTAGGCGCAGGCATAGCATGGCAGGCGCATTCTGAATTTGGGGTTAGCGCAAGGAGTCTTCTATTCACGTAGCTAGGAATCGAATGCTTTCAACAATGTCTTTGCTTTGATTATTGACTAAGCTCCATCGATCATCATCGTCTTTGGCCTTCGCTGTTGAGGTGACATTGCAGTAAGTCGCTATAACTCTGTGGCACCCAATGTCAACGTTATGCGAAGCATTGGGACAGCAAATCACCCCATGTCAAGTACATTTATTTGCCTCTCACACAAAGTGCCAAACAGCCACGAAGATGCTCACGCTCAAGGGCAAATGTACTCAAATCTTTGCTTTCAATTGTCATAGTCAACTGACTTGAACAACGCAGCCCAAGCCCACCATCCACACATCAGATGTAGTCTTTCAGCAGTGCCTCGACGCCATATACTCTCCCAAAATTTCCGACAGCCCAGGGCCCCTATAGCAGAAACAATCCGTTACATCGTCAACTTCGTACAGCCATAACGTTTGATACGCTCGCTTCTCGCCCATGTTGGCGAGTATGAAAACGACAGCGACATTGACAACAACAAAGTGCCTCCCCACGAAGAGTTAGAAACCCAGAAAGAAAAGACAAAAAAACAAATGAAGAAGTGGAATAGGAACAGATGTACGAGGAAGCCCGTTCCCCGACTCGGCAGCAGCAGAATCCACCCTTTTGTTCGAGAAACGAGAAAAAATAGCCACTCGTACAGTTCACCGACAGCTTGTACACCTCACTACGCCGGCTTTGACTCGACGACCAACGGCGCCTCGGCCTCTTGCTTCTCGCGCCGCCGCACGAGGAACCAATCGACGCTCCACCCGACAAACACGATGCCGACAAAGACCGTCGCGACCCACGACAGCGCCATGAACTTGTGGCCCGCGTGGCCCTCCAGACCAACGCCGTTGCCGGCGTCGTTGATGACTTTGGCGCCAATGGCACCCACCGCCGTCGCGATGACAGTTCCAGTGCCGACGCCAAAGAGATTGAGACCGGCCAGCGCCGCGTTGAGGAGGGCGACGCGGCGGCCGACAAAGACAACGCCCGTCCACGTCGCAAAGAGCGACAAGAAGTTGAAGATGACGGCCAGGATGAAAAAGGCGACGAGCGCGTGCCAGGCGCTCTTCATGGCGGCCAGCTCGTCGCTGAGGTTCGTCGGGAAGTTGATCTGCGTCAGCGTGTCGCCGGCCTGCGTCTGCTTCATCGAGTCTTCGATCTGCTGGATCGGGTTGAAGGCGAAGCTGGCCGACGGCTTGCTGCACCCCGTGACGTTCTTGTGGATCTTGCTTGCCGGCACGTCCGAGTCGGGCACCGGCTGCGGCGTGTAGGTGCCGTTGCAGCCGGCGAACATGTGGGCCGAGTAGAAGTCTTGGATATGGAGGTCCTTTGCGATGGAGCCGAAGGCCGAGTTGAGGCCTGAGTTGATGCCGCCCGTCAGCGGCTGCGTGAGGTTGTTGAAGAGCGGCGCGAGGGGATTTCCCGGGTCGTCGTTGGCGTCGGCGAAGTTTTGATAGGCGTTCGCCCCGATTCGTGAGGTGTTGAGCGTTAGGATGTGGTATTGTTCGCCTTGGCCCGCGTGTCGTCCCGCGAACATGGCGACGAAGGTCAGGACTAATGCGATGAAGGAGAAGGTGGCATAAATGATGGCGTGGAATCGCACCATGGCTGCGGTGGTAAGATGCGGTCGTCTGTCACTTGGGTGGGAGAGAAGCAAAAGATGGCTGTTGGATCAAAAGAGGAATTGGACGTCTCCGACATAGACTCGTCGAGACGAAAGCACATGAGAATGAAATAGAAAGGCTTCGATGGGCTGGGCGAAGCTGTGGCAGGGGCTCCGATGCGGTCTGGGGCCTTGGGGCTCCTATATAGGCCTGGTTGCTTCATCGTGTGCAAGCCAACGCTGCAGGTGCCTGCAACCCCCAAGGCCAATGCAGGACCAAAAACTTGCATCAAAACGACCTCGGAGTCGTGAGAGCTACGTCAAAAAGGCCAGTGCGCTTAGTCCTAGCAGGGACATAGTTACGAGCGCGGAGGACGGCTGGTTAGGAGAAGCGAAGCCCTGTGACTTGAGGGAGTGTCGTGTCGCACCGGCAGAGCTAGCCCCAGGCCCATACCCGCCATCGCATCTGCCGCCACAGGCCGTTTCCTCGTCGAAGGGTATTGGCAGATTCGCGCCCATCGCGTGTGGTCGTGCCGATCAAGACGCAGGGCCTCGAGCAGCATGAAGACTATGCGTCATGGCAGCATTCTAGCCAACCAAACTCAGGCATGTACGAGTCGGGCACTACAACACGCGACTTTGATGATGGCACTGCTGGGACAATTAAGTCATATCAAAACTCTTCTTTGTTGCTTCTATTCTTGAACGCACAGGGCGTACGTCATCGTCGTCTAGGACTGTTCCTAGTCTCCAGTATTGTCGACTGTGTGTCCTTCTTTCGTGCTGGTTGGGTCTGAGCATCCAGACGGACAGTTTGGGCAGCCAATCTCTCCCGCTTTGAGGCAGGGGATACAGTGATTCCACAGTGACACGCCGATGACGATGAGAGGGCGAGGTTGTGACGGACTAGCGTCGACCCCAGCGCAAATCTCATGGTCTCATAATTCGTATATCATCCAAGTCCCTGCTCTTTCGAGAATGCAAGCGTTCAACCAGGCTTTTTCGACACTCTTCTAGGTTGAGATGGGGTCGTGTTCTGCGGGTGGATTCGATCTGTGAACGGCGAATACGGCGCAGCGATGTGATGGACTGGACGCTGTCGCTGATCGATATGGATTTTGTCTAGAGACTCCCCGACGACATGATATTTGTCCCAGTTGATTGGCGGGCAGCGGAACACATTTTGCGCTTCCGGTACAGGTCCAAATTTTGGCGGTGGCGGGCCAGAAGTCGGCGAGCGAGCCTCATCATCGCTGTCGTCTTGGTCGCTGTCTATTATGGAATCCAGTCCGCTGAGGGTCGGGCCAAGAATGTCGTTCTTTTCGCGCTTTGGCTTCAAGCGGCCGGATTTGAGCTCCTCGACAAACGCCTCGGGCTCAGCGACGGCAGCATTTTTGATCCTCTGCAGAGTCTGGATATCTTTTTTGCTTCGATCGCGTTGGATCTGCAGCAGTGCAATTGCGGAGCGCAGGGCGATTGCGTCGAGATTCTCAGACTCCTCAATTGGCTTGGACGGCGGCTGCGGTATAAACTCGACAGCGGGAGGAGGGATGACGCGATCAGCTTGATCGGTGGGCGCCAGTTGTGCGATTGTGGCGACTGGTGTTATTGGAGACACTGGCGGACGCGGAGGAGAGTCGGGGACATGACGGTTGGTTGTTGAGTGACGGGCGAATGGCGTCTCAGGAGGGTGGGTGTGTTCGGTCGGTGGTTTAGGCGGAATCTGGAGGGGTGACACGGTTGAGTCATTCCTGGCCTTGTCCTGCGACGCAAAGGCGAAGTCAAGGGCGGGCGGCATCGTGAGAAGAATGAACGGTGGGAGAGACGGAAGTTGGCCACGAGAGCGGAGGAGCGACGTAGTTGGCAAGCAAGGGCCACGGCGGGAGAGAGGCCCGAGCAAACCAGGCGGTGGGGTGGGGCTTTCAGGTCGCGATCGTAGATGGGTGGCCCGTGGTTGAGGAAGTGTTGAAGGAGAAGGCCGGCACGTGGAATTTGAAATGTCTGCAGGCGGGAAAGCGCGGGCGGCCGAAGAGGTGGAGGCTGAGGTAAACAGCGGAAAGCGCGCCTTACGCCTACCAGGGCACTCACTCTTTCTCTGCAACTCCAGACTCCATGTCGACATTCCATTCCAGGTCCAGGAAGCTTCTGCGACACTTCCGGACGTGTTCTCTCCTCAGCCCCCAACCGGCCAGCCGCTTACGACGCTCCTCTTCCTACGGATTTGCATAGGGCTGATGGACCTTGACAGGGTTGTTTCTGCTCATCCATCTGTCACTAGAAAAGACTCTCTGCAAGACTGCAAGACATGGCAAACGGCATCCACGCGCCATGACGACCGTGCCCAAGCCTCAGCAGCATCGTGATACTTCTTGGGATCGTGCCGCATCTAGATTTGTCTTAGTCGTCCCAATGTATTTTTACTTATTTGGAGCTTCAGTAAGCCTTTTCCACGGCTCTAGCAGGGATCACTTGGGCTGAAATATTAACATGGCCCTTTTTCTCCCGTCTTTTTCTACTATTTATGGTCCCTGGCACCTGACTCTCTGATCTCATCGTACGTTTTCTCCACACTCTTTTCCAACCTCCTTCCACTCCTTTCAACCAACTTTCGTCCCGAGCTGGCCCAAGGTACCGGGTCTGCGCAACTCTCTTTACACTTCCACACCATTTCGTCTGGACGAATCACTGCTCGCCGTTTCGCGATACACTCTTCAGCAAGGAGCTTTTCTTTGGGCGTCTGGTGATTTGAGCTGTATTACCACCACGTTCAGGATCAGCCAATCCAACTTCTCAAACACCCACTCTAGCCACACACGTCGCCACCTGCTCATTTTCATTTTGCCTACATATCTCTTACTCTCTGCACCCTTCAAAAGCTTTATGCCCATTCAAACTGGACCACTCGCACATTCAACCTTCGAGCAGCCGCAACGACTTTGAACCATGGCTCGCACCACGGAGTCTCCCGCCGCGCACGACCAACCAACTTCGAGGGATGCGGTGCGGATCCCTAGATTGACCTATCGGAACCGACTTCCACAAGATCGCTCCGACTCCATCGAGCCCGTTCCGAAACAAGCGTCGAACGAGCATTCTGCTTTCCCAGGAAACGAAAGATGCGCTGATCCGGAGCAGCGACAAGTCCCTGCAGCAACTTCGATAGAATGGAGTCTAGTCAGCAGGCCAGCCAAGCCCAGTTGCTCAGCCGCCTCTACGGGGAAACAAAATCAACCGACTGGCGCAGACGCTTACACGCACCGGCGTTCGGATAGCGTCGCCACTGAGAAGACCGCCAAAAGGAGTAAGAAGCGAGGCATCTCGCTCTTGGGATTCTTGGCCGTCAAAGAACCCTCTGCCAATGCCCTGGAGCATTATGCCAGGCAGCAGCAGAGGCAAGCCGAAGCAAAGGGCTCAATGTCCTTGGCGGCCATGTCCCACCAGAAAATGCCCGAGGGCGTCCCCAGAGTGAACACCAAATGGGACGGACTGCCCGAAGCTGTCAAACCAAGACCGGGCACATCGGCCGACAGACAGTCAACTGCCAGGTCCTTTTCCACTTTTTCCAGCAGCAGATTATCGACCGCCAAAGACTCAATCAGGAGCAAGTCGACCGCTTCCACTTCAACCATTTCGACTATCGACTTTGCCCACACCCCAAGAACACCATCGGTGGAAGACGTCAGCCCCAGACCCGGCAAACTTTCATCCACGCGACAGGATAGCGGAACTGGAAGCGCGGCCATGTGCTCCAGAAGCGGTGGCTTGACCTCTGGAGCTGTGCGTACTGCTCAGCCTCACCCCAACATCAGCGAAGTGGCTCCTTGGGCTGAGCCGCCTCTATGAGCGCCACCCGTTCCTACGGTCCTTTCAAATCAAACTACACGAATGCCGCTCGCTTGAACGCGTGTCCAGCGAATGAGCACTTCGACAGTCCTCATGGCGTCGCAAGTGGAGCCGACCGTTGGAGAGACAGACGCAGAAGCTCTGGTATTTGTCACACTTTCAACGGCACATCTCCAAACTTGGCCCTCCACCTACGCAGTGCGATAGCCACGATGCCAAGTCCAAATAGATTTTGGATTTCCAGAAAGCCTCGTCTCCCAAGCGAAGTAAGCCAGCCATGGTCTGAGGAGGTATCGTTGATGAATCGCTACTCTCTACCAGCTTCGACTTGGTGAGCGGAAAGAGCCGCGTCGAGTGCGAGTGGACAGGATGGCGAAGCCACCACCACTACCTGCTCGATGCTATTTGAAGGATGTTTTTCTTCTTGAGAATTTGTCAGGACAACATTTCTAATATTTAATTCTTGTAATCAGGATCGATAGCAGGAAGAGAGGACTTGGAAGATGGTACTTCGCTACCAAGATGTGTAGCTGTAGATAGAGAGGGTGTGTCCGGAGACTCTTTGAGAAGTAGAATCAAACCATCAAATCACATGTCCACGTCGTCGTGGGATCCCATAAGCGCCGTCAATAGTGTGGGAATTTCTGGAACAAACCCCAAAAATTTGGCATAGCTGTGAGATGGTGATGATTGACGTAAGCTCTGGATGGTGTGCGAGACCAAATTTCATTACGTAGAGCTGCACCCCGCGTTGGGCTGGCCTCTCGGTTATCATCTTCTATCTGCCGCCCAGTCCGCCCTGCAGCACGACAAGCAGCGGGCCGGTCTCCGCTTTCCCACACTATTCAACCCAGCTGGACCTGAACGAAAAGCCATCAGCAACAGGCATCATGACGCAAACCAACTGCCGCTCTCGAAACAGGCTGAGAAAGAGCGACGGAGAGAGACACCCACCTCAGGTCGTGTGGACTTGCCTGATGTAGCATGTACTCGCGCTATCATCTTACCCCACGCCATATCGAGGCCCACGCGGGCAGCAGTGTGGCAGAAGACATGGACAAGCAGCCTGTTGTTGTGCAGGGGTTTTCGCTGCGAACGCTGCCTTCACCTGTCAGCTCAGCAGCATTCTATGCATGTAAAAAATTCTGACGCAGCGCCAGGGTCTCTGCTAAACGTGGAATCTACGTTTCTACGGCCCGTCAAACATCTTCGCCGTTGAAGCGATTAGAGTTGAAGAGGGGAAAGAAGATTTGGAGGCTCGCATCGGTCGTGCGCGGGCTACGCGAGTAGCAAGCAAAGGATTCAGTAAGCCGTCCACGACGCACACGGACATCTCCTGAACCCTTACAGAAGGCGATGTTGAGATGTTGTTTCTGAGGTCAATGGATAACGCAGCCCATGAGTCGCTATCAACCCTCAGCTACATGTCGTAAACAGGGCAAGCGACAGCGAGCTCAACTACAACACCAAAGCCGAGGGTCTAAGCTCAGTATTCCGCCGTTCGCGATGCGACCAATTTCCAGATTTGCGAGGCCCGCGGGTGTGTCTCTGATCTGACGGAAACCTTCCGCGGGCGCGTGGCGCAGAGATAGGCACGCTCTGCGGTTGGTCGCTGATGCTACTCGCTATCTCGACCACCATGATAAGGCGTGGAGGCCACCATCAATCCACACAACGCTCTGCAAAGACGCGCACCAGCCTAACCAAACCAACGTCTCCCTGGCCCGTCAACGCCGTCAACGGTAATTTACGCCTGTCACTGGGCCGTCATTGGATCCCACTTCGCCGCCGCACTCCTTTCCTCGAAGGTTACAGATGCCTATTTGGGTTTGGCCGCCGTAGTTCCTATCATCGGCTCGATGAGGGGTCCTTGTTTGCCGTAAACTCCATATAGTCTAGCCAACCACTGGTATGCTGATGGAAGGTTGTTCGTCTGCATATTATTCCTCTCCCGCCGTGCAGTAGCAGTCGCGACATCAGCAGCGACATCAACAAAGCAACAGTCCCTACTATCGCCAGCAAGCACCCGACGCTTGCTCATCCATCGCCTTCTTGGTCGCCTCCCATCCCTCCTCATAACAAATGAGCAGTTCTGGATCAGAAAAAGAATATGGTCGAACGGAATCAAAGCATCGCCTCAGGATCCCAGCATAAGAGGACGGTTGCTGATGAACCGGTAACTTCGATACTCCCTGGTGAGCATGACGACGAACACAGAAAAATTCCAAACTAAATTTTTTTACTAGCTGGCGATATTCCGTTCGACCCGAACCACGAGTTTAACCAGGATGAGGAAGTCCTTGCGGCTCTCGGATACAAGTCTGAGTTCAAGCGTGAATTCAGCTTGTTCACGACCTTTTGCGTCTCCTTTGCCGTCTTAGGTCTCCTGCCCAGCTTCGCCAGTACCCTGTACTATGGCATGGGCTACGCAGGCACCGCAGGCATGACCTGGGGCTGGCTGATTGCCATGATAGGCATTCAATCGGTTGCTTCCAGCATGGCAGAGCTATGTTCGAGCATGCCAACGAGCGGTGGTCTCTACTACGCGGCTGCTGTCCTCGCTCCCCCTGGCTGGGGCCCCCTCGCCGCCTGGGTCACCGGTTGGAGCAACTGGTTAGCCCAAATCACTGCGGCGCCGTCTGTCAACTACGGCACTGCGGCCATGATGCTTGCGGCCGCGTCTATTCGCAACCCGAATTACGTTCCGAACGATTGGGAAACGTTCCTTTTGACCGTGGCCCTCATGCTCATCCACAGCTGCATGTCGAGCATGCCGACGAGGTGGCTGGCCCGGCTGAACTCCTTTGGCTCCATCTTCAACATGGCGGCGCTGTTTGTCGTCATCATCCTGATCCTGGCTGGTACGGACCGCGAGGATCGGGGACTTCCTCGCTACACACCGTCCAGCAGGGTGTGGGGTGAGATTTACGAGGGCATGGAGTTCCCAGCTGGCTTGCGTGTGTTGGCAAGCTTCGTCGCCGTCATCTGGACCATGTCTGGATATGACTCTCCTTTCCAGTAGGTCAAGGACTATACCAAGCACCTACTTTTGCTAACTTATTCCCACAGCTTGGCTGAGGAGTGCTCCAACGCCAACATCGCGTCGCCGCGTGCCATAGTAATGACCTCGTCCATTGGTGGCATTTTTGGCTGGGTCCTGCAGCTGGTCGTCGCGTACACCGTTGTCGACATCACCGAGGCGCTGGACTCTGATCTCGGCCAGCCTTTCGCCGCATACCTGGTCCAGTGCATGCCGCAAAAGATCGCCATTGCCATCCTGGCGCTGACCGTCATCGCCGGCTTCGCCATGGGTCAGGGCTGCATGATTGCTGCGTCGCGAGTCACTTTTGCCTACGCCCGCGATGGCTGCATCCCCGGCTCCACGCTCTGGGCCCGAGTCAACCGGCACACGCGCACGCCCGTCAATGCTGTTTGGTTCAATTGCATTCTGGGCTGCCTCATGCTACTGCTCATCTTTGCTGGTGGCGTGGCCATCGACGCCATTTTCAGTATTGGCGGATTGGCGGCCTTCTTCGCCTTCACCACGCCCATTTTCATCCGCGTCTTCTTCACACGAGGCAACTTCCGGCCTGGACCGTGGAATTTGGGTCGCTGGAGCATTCCCATTGGCGCTGTTGCGTCGGCCTTTGTGCTCCTTATGATTCCCATTCTCTGCTTCCCCGCCGTAAGGGGTAAGGACCTCACGTAAGTCTTGTCGCTTCCTTAGCAAAGTTTGAGATCTCGCAGCTAACATTTAGTTACAGTGTCGACCAGATGAATTGGACCGTCGTGGTCTTCGGCGGCACCATGCTGATTGCCCTCACCTGGTGGGTCATCTCGGCGCGCAAGTGGTTCAAGGGCCCGCGCGTCAACATCCAGCACATGATGCTCGGCCGCGAGGCCGAGGTGCTCGAGGGCAAAGACGCGTCGCCGTCGGGCAGTCTGCGCGACGACGCACCACCGCAGAAGGCGGTCGATGCGGGCGTTTTGGAGATGTAGATGTTGGTGTGGTTACCTAGTGGTTGGAGGGGAGAGCGAACGTGCGAGATACCAATTTCCTTTAGTTAGACCGAAAATGTATGTTTTTCGTACAGTGCAGAACGACCAGGAGACGTTGAAACCAGGCAATCGGGGCGTAGGCGGAGTTGCGGCGCCTGTCTGTCTGCCTCGTGCATTCACTGAGATGGCACCTGCGCATGACGTCCTCTCCTTCCCTCTCTTTCCACCCCTCCCAAGATGTCCTAATCGGGCAGACTCTCAATAGGAACGCTACGTTTGAAGTTGCGCTTGCCCTCCAATGATAAGCAAGAGTGAGAAGTTTCCCGATTGAGCGGGTGCTCAATAGGATTGCTACGTTCAAAGTTAACCTCCCATTCCCAATTTCCCATTTCCTTCCCTCTCGTTCCACAACCTCAGAGCTGCCTCATCGGGCAGGCTGTCAATAGGACTACTACGTTTGAAGTTGAGTCGACCTGCCAATCAGATTTCATGACGAAAAATCTCCTCCTTGGGTGGGAGCTCAATAGAATTGCTGCGTTCAAAGTTGCGTCCAAGTCTGACCTCTTTCCCTCTCTTTCCATCGACCAGGAAGCGTGCCTATCCAGGCAGGCCCTCAATAAGATTGCTATGTTTCAAGTTACGTATATTAGCGAATCAGATGGCTCGAACGATCCCCTTAGTCGTCAGGCAGCCTTGATGGATGCGTTGGTGAGTGTACAAGAAGAATTGGACCTGGTTTCCACTTTGCCCTTGGCTTCTGTGGAGCGTCATTCTCTCACAATTTTTATTCCCTGACATGGCAGTAGATTCATTGAAAATTAAGCAAGCATATCTTTAAGGACTTGGCTCCACAAGACTTGAAAGTCAAGGGCACTGTTCAGGTCTATTCTGTAGGTGCTATCTCATTATCATGCGTCGCCATAAAACGCTGCCTCTTCGGTCGAGTTGATATGAAAGGGTATATCTGCTCCCGTACATAGGATATGACAACTACCTAGACGATTCAGTGCCTCATTTCAGCCACACGTCCAGAACACGAGCAGTCTACTCCTGGTCGCTCATCTCGACCTCCTCCGCCTCGCTCCCCAACTCGTCCTCTAGAATGTTTCCATCTTCGTCCTGCTCTTGACCATCGTCGTCGTACTCTTCTTCTTCGCTGCTACTGGACCCCTCGCCTTCACTCTCGCCCTCAGAGCCCGGGTCGTAGTCCTCCTCTTCTTCGTCTTCTGCGTCCTCTAACATTTGTTGCGCCTTTTGCAATTCCGTCTCTCCATCTTCCTCCCCTTCTGCTGCGGCGTCTTCTCCGTCCTCTCCCTTCACCGGTCCATTCACGTTGTACCGTTGGGCGCGGCGCTGGGCGGCCATGCTTGCATCGTTGAGGCTGTGTTTTTTGACGTAGCTGTCGATGCCGCTGTAGTCTGCTTGGTCGATCATGGAGAATTCTACTTCCTGCGGCTTCTGATCTGCGGAGGCAGGGTCGGAGACGGTGATGTTGAGGTTGAAAGTGCGCTGGAGGACGGAGGTGTAGGAAAGGGATTCGATCGAAGCGAAGGAGAAGTACATGATGGGCTTCTTGAAGCCGAAGATGATGCCTGTGCTGGTGAGGAAGAGGAATCCTGTACTTTCGTTAGTACCCCAATTTAACGTGAATTTCGACTCAGAACATACCCTCTTTGCTGCCCTTGAACGCTTTGACGTGGAATCCAGGCTCTCCCTTGCGATGGCTTTGCGGTATGGCGCTCTGGAATTCTGCCTTGGTCGGGAAAATGACCTGCTTGCCGTAGCTTTTCAGATACTGGTCCAGCCGGGCAGCCGTCGGCTCAGGTCCTGCCTCAGCACCAGCCTCAATCTCCTTATTCGACGGCTCCTGGAACGACCATACAATCTGCTCTTTTACGTCGGCGTCCTCCGCCGCCGCTAGCACGCCGTCGTTGTTCTTCGGGATGACGATAAAGTTCCACTGACGCTTGGCCTTTTCAGGAATCGGAAGGCAGAAAATTTGGTCTGTTCACCCATTGTCAGCCTCGCCATCGCGATGCGAGAAAGCGCCAGGGAAATATTGTGGCCATCGAGATAGCACTAACCGACATCTGCGAAGCCCACGCCGAATTCGACGGCTCCACCAGCACCGACTGCCCTTATCCCTGCACCTGGTCCCTTGCCCAACACCTGAAGTTGGAACTTCTTGCGTGCCGGCACTGAGAAGCTCACGTCCGGCACCGTCAGATCGGCCGGCGCATTTGCGTCTGCCCACGACCCGGCGCCTGCGCCGTTTGTTCGTGCCGCCTGCTGCTGCTCTTCCAACTTGCGTTTCTTGGCCGCGGGCTCGTCGGAGGAAGTGACGCCATTGGTGTTCGCGGAGCGGTTGTGCAGTTGGAGTATGTACGAGGAAATGGAGGAGAAGAGCGGTGTCTGGTTGGGGTTTTCATCTACGTCAAGAGGTTATTAGCTTTGCAGTTCCATTTGAAGAATTCGACAAGATGTGCGTTGGCAGAGTCGGGTCAAAGGAAAGCTCATACCGATGGCGCTGTAGACGCGCTTCTTCAAATCTGGCTGTTCGGCGAAAGCCTGTTCGACTTCGGGAATGCTTTGCGTTGCGCGCTTGGCGCTGGCTTGTGAGGCTGCAGCTGCAGCGGCCGCTGAAGGCCGCGAACTAATCGCCGTGAAGGAGGCCATAATTCGGGCAGGGATTTGAGGGGTTTGGGTGTTGGGAGTGTTGTTGTCGACTGTCGAGTGGAGCGCGGATGAGGTACCGGCGGCTCGCGAGATACCTAGCGAGCATGGAGGGACAGGGGCTTCAGCCAGCAGGCGATCCGCGTTTGGGACCTTCGAGGCTATTCCGACCTCAGGCGTTCGATAAATGGACAAGATCACAACGACAATAATCACAGGACTTTTGGGAGAAGATTTCAATGAATTAACTATCCCGCAGCCGCGACTGTTGCAAAAATCAAGTTTTGAAAAGCCGTCCGAAAATCCAATGGGAAGTCCATCCCAGATAATGGATTTCTCCCCTTTTGTTTTGAATCGCCCAAAGCAATATTCCACCGCCTCATCCAGCTCGTAGCCCGCTCGCGCGAATGATTGATGCTGTATTCCATGTCGATCAGGCTTTGCTAAGGGGCCCACTTCGAGCCCATCATAGCAGACATGAAATCCTCGGACGAGACTATGTTCGGCTTCTCGGCGGGGGCCTTGGTGTGCTTGATCTTGGCGGGGGTATTGACAGGCTTGATGTCGTCTTCAGGGGAAGTCAGCTGGCCGTTTGGAAACCATGGGTCCTCACGAGGCTGGGCACGACGAGATGCAGTGCCTTGGACGGCCGTCTCTCCACGACCACGGGTAGAAGAAGAGCCACGAGGGTATTGTCCGCCAACAGGACCTCCACGGGTAGGAGGAGTCGGATAGACGCGACCACGGCCAAGGGAGGAACTTCCACGACCACCACGAGGGTCCGAGCTTCGACAGTCCTGGGGAGAGTACCCACCGCGACCACCACGTCCACCGCGTCCACCACGAGGTTCATTGCCTCCACGACCACCACGAAAGTCAGTGTCGCCGTATCCGCCACGGGTGGAGGGACTGCCGCGCATGCTACCACCTCGGGTCTTGCCAGAGTAGCTACCCCGGCTGACTTATTGTTAGTTCGTTTATGTACATGCAAGAGGAGCAATGTGACTTACAACTGCATCTGGCGAGCCAAAGCCAATGGATCATTAGGATCTCCGTTGCCTGCACCATTGGTGGAGGGCTGAGCATGAGCCTGGGGCTGGGGCCTGGTCCTGGGATTGTCATAGAAGCTGCTGGGTGTGCGGTCCTGGGGTTGGTTGAAGTGCGGGAGCGGCTGACGGTGGAAAGTCGCAGGCGTGGGACGACCCATGGCCTCGCGATTCAGACGGTGCAGCTGTCCATCGTGGAGGTCGGCCCGCTCGCCCTCTCCGACGTTGTCTCTGTTGAGGGAAGCAAAGTCTGTTTGCGCGAAGAGTCAGCCATCACTGGAATAATATAAGATTCGATAGGTCATGGAGAGCGACTTGCCTTGCCATCCAGAGACAGTAGAATCGCCAGTGCCGTTGAGCTGCTGAGATGGGACACGTCCAGGGCCATTGGGACGAGCACGTCCACGGAGAGCAGCGTCGCGAGTGTCGGGGGCCGCAAGCAGCCGGTCACGGTTGGACGACCCGAGCTCAGCCAGGAAGGCGGCGTTCAACCTGTCGTTAGACATTGTCGGTCTCTTCCTCCTCAGGGATATCCGAAAGCGGAGGTTGAGGCAGCCAAGCGCGCAGCTGAAGACTGTCGAGACTGCGCTGCAGCGCTTTGGCTTGCCTGCTGTTGTTGTAGGCGTTGTTGGGTGAGGAAGAAGATTCGGAAGTGGACGTGTGCGAGATTTGCTTTGGGTCGGGGCGCGCCTGCTCCTGCCAGAAGCATCAACAGAAGCCCCGCGCAGACCTCTTGACCCTTCTGAGCCGCAGTGCGGCTATGATTCAACCTCGAGTGAAGCGGCTTTCTTCGACTTGCCGGCGGACAATGACAAGAAGAATTCCCCTCAGTCCGCGACGATACAACCGACCAGAAACCCCTCTTTGGTTGAAGCGCTTCTCCAAGTTCTTCCAGACCAGCACTCCCGCCTCTTGTCACCGAAAAACGTCTCCGATGTTCAGATGTCGAAGAATGTAGGGAAACAAGTCGACACTAGGCCATGCGCATGAAGAATGATTCTTCGGCGGACCACTTACAACAAGTTCCAGGTCCTCTGAGACAGATATTCGACCCAAACACTACAGCCATCTGTCAGTTTCGGACACGCCCATCTTGTATTGTCTGGAACTTACCGGGCAAGAGATGTCTGCGAGGGCGATGATTGCCTCAAACAACAGCAAACCCATTGGCATGTTTGCTCCATATGCACAAAGAAAGGTTTGCTAGATCGATCGACCCGATGGAAGGGAATTGAGATTAGGTTCTGCTAAAAGAGCAGGCGCAAACAACCCCCAGAGGAAAGTACTCGGCGTTCTCGAAGCTCCCCGCCCTTCATTTATCCGCTGCATCTTGGACCCAACACCCCCAAGGCGTTCTATTGGAGCAAAAGCGAAGATCCGAGTTTTGATGCATCCGGAGTCATTCGACACCTATGCCGTTCGGTCGACAGTATGCATAAGATCGGAGACACAAGGCGACAGAATGTAGCAATGCAATCCGAGGAGATTTCGCCACGTTGCTACAGCTCACCTTGACTGCATTCCAAGGTAGCATTGCCAACACAGCGGGATACGTCTGAAAGGTCCTCAAGGTCGGCATGATGTCTCCTCGAGTGCTCGATTGGAAATCTCAGGGCTCCCGGGGAAGCTCTTTCGCCTGCAGATCCTCTGGAGAAGCTTCTGATCCGAATTACGGAGAGAAGGCGTCAATTTACTGGCAGTGGAGTACACCCCAGGAAAAAGAAGAGGCCTTGCTTATAATAAGTCAGCACTTCAATTCTCAAAAGTCTGGGGAGCGCGGACATACCTGAACTGCGCTTCTCCGGCCCACCCACGAACAGAGCGCAAATCATAACACTGCGAGCTATTGAGCGCTAGACATGAGATGCCAATAATGAGCTTTAGAATGATCAAGGCTAGAAGTTGGCGTCAGTCGCAGAAGACGGATCATTTGTCGCTCCCTCTCTATCATCCGCAACCTTCATACGAGCTTGGAGAGACAATCACGATGTCGGCGAAACATAGACAATGACGTCCAGTACAAACACGACGAGAGTCTTACAGATCGTGGGAGAGATAAGAGAGTGATACCTGGGAGAGCTTTTAGCAGCGCTTTCTTGGAACTCACATGTGCGGCGCGTCCACCTTCGTCTGAGAGTAAAAGCAGCATATTGAACAGCTTTTCGCGATGGGTGGGCGCCATCAAATCGATGCAGCAGGATCCAAAAAAGGGGCCGTTAGCCGAACCGCGGGTAGTCGTTCAGGAGTGAGACCAAATGGAACGCCACTTCGTTGAACGGACTTCTTCGAAACGGGATGCATCCTCCTCGTGCTCAGGCGTCCTGGGGGCTGTTTTGTGTTTGCGAAAATTCGACCTGACTGGCTGTTGGCCATAT
The DNA here is from genome assembly GCF_038381095.1 of Phyllosticta capitalensis. Lineage (NCBI taxonomy): Eukaryota > Fungi > Ascomycota > Dothideomycetes > Botryosphaeriales > Phyllostictaceae > Phyllosticta > Phyllosticta capitalensis. The sequence goes on from NW_027117440.1 coordinate 2,262,040, forward strand.
GGCCGTCAGATTTCAGCCGTTCTGCATCCTTGATCTGCTCGGAAAACGAATCCGCCAGGTCTCGCGGGGAGGGGCAGCTGCTGTTGGAGGGGAAAGGCTGTCAGGCGACGATCCGCCTATTCGCTTACGCCTATCACAGACTATGTCCAGAGCCTTGTGGTTGTCTCACGACTTGTGCCTAAGTGCAAAGTCACAAAAAGTATTGGACTAGCGAATCCATATGCGGGCGGCCTGTTGTCATACAGGGTAGAAACCATTATCCAAAACAGGAATCTCCCCAAGAACCCCATTTGGATCTGGAATCTGGACCTGCTACGACAAGAGTTCAAGGCACATCGTCACTCTGGATTCCTATGGCCCATGCTTGAGCGCAAGCTCGAAGAAATCGGCGTCGATGCGCCCAATTCCCACTCACCACTGCTTGTGTCCGGCGCTGCGCTCCAGAAATCCATGATGTCAACAAAGTGGAATGCACTTGCCTGGTCCGAAACCACCCAAATCTCAAGTGGAATCCGACAGCAATGATTTGCTATGTTGGAATGACGAAAACGAGCAGAAGTTGCCAGCGATAACGTCCAAGGGTCCAGACTAGTGGCCGGTCGGTGGCGTCCACGGTACGGCGACACACAGGAGCTTGTCTCTGAGAAGCGCAGGAAGCGCGCCTGGCTTGTCGGCTCAAAGTGATGGCAGCGGCGGTCGCAGTCCCCAAAAGAAAAGAGAACAGGCTCGAATAGGGACATCCATGCGCACGTGTTGCGCTGATTCCTGGACATGACGACGTCGGTGCCTGCGCCTGTATGACGTCAAGGTCGACTCGCATTCTGTGGCTGCGCCGTCGCTAGTGCGAATTGTCGTTGAGAGAACGACTTATTTCGCAGCGACCACGGCCACCACCAAAGCCTCATGCTGCAATAAACACGGCCAGTTAAGCTTCCAGTGCGTGGCTGGCCTTGGCAGCCCTGTCTGGTGTTGGTTTGCTTGGGCTCAGGATTGCCCGGCTAGACCTGGAGGGTGTGGACAAAGGCACGACATGAAGAGGGGCCGAGCCTCGTGTCTACAAATTGGGCGTCTCGTCGGCATCAGAACGGATGCAAAGGCGGCGGAGCGATCCGGTCGCGGTGCTCCCCTCGTACAGGAGCTCGAAATGGTTTGTGTTGGTGTCGTCGACCACGCGGCAGGATAGACGCCGGTCGCCGAAGCCGATGGTGCAGCGCCGGCATCATGGACCCTGGAAAGAGTCGGGATAGGTTCCTTCGTGGATGTAAGGGGCCGTGATGGATGGGACGACCCGGAAGGATGGAGGAGAGGGCTGCTGCGCCACGCGAGGATGGACGTGCCCGGGTCGTGGCTTGTGCAGCTGGAGAAGCTCTGTCCTGGTATGGGGGCTACGCCGCGCGGGGATCGTCGCTGTTCTCTGCTGGTCGGACCTGTTGTCTTGTTGTTGCTGGAAAATATTGCTGCAACGATGGACCTGCTGGCACTCCCTACTCGGTATCGTATGACTCAGGTCGGGTGGCTGCTGCTGGAGTCGCCCATGTCCGCTGCACCTTCATCACAACATGTTCTTCTGGCCTCCTCCCACGGCGCTGACATGCGGCACCACGCACTACCGGTGAGGTAAGCCGCTGAAAGCGATCCAGGGCGCCACAGCATCAGCCGGGAAAAAGAAGAAGCCAACGAAGGTGGAATGACGGGAATGGTCGAAGGCGCTGGGCTGACGGCGTGCAGGCGTCCTATGCCCCCATCGGCAGCCTGTACCACGACTCTTGCGAATCACGAAGCCCGCCATGGCCGACACGCAGCGCTGCTCGACCTGCGCCCGCCCATTTCCGTTGTTCGACCTAGCCCGCCATGTATAGCATAGCATACCCTGGTGCCCTGATGACAGCCCTGCGCTCCACTGTTCCCTTCAGCTGCACTGCTGCTTTGCTTTCCCCACCGCCGGGTCTGCTGGCTTGAGCCCTTCTCCGCAAAGTCTCATTCTTCCAACACTCGTTACTACTCTCCCCTTTCTTTCTGCCTTGTCTGTGGTCCCACCTCTATGCCTCCAGCGGCGCTTGCTGCCAAATAGCTGCTGCCATGGCAAACCTATTTCTCACGTCCCTGGCCTTTCTAGCCCTCGCTACACGATCCGTTACCGACGCAAAGGACCCCATTAATGACTTTTGCCGAAGATGGGCACACCAGACGGCCGTGGTCGACCGTCGACTGTACATCGATGGCGGACAGATTACTTACAATCCAATGTCTGAGAATCCCCTAAACTACACAAGTACGATCGCGCTGATGCCCGACAACTCCTGGCGCGCTCGATCTAATATAGTGTCTAGATACATGGCTTCTATGGCAAGATTTGGATCATACCAACCAGGGCATGCCTCAAATACACGACAACCTGAACAAGACCAGTCAGATACCAGACGTGAGCGGAGGCGTACTATGGGCAGACGAGGTCAACAAAGTACTCTATCTTTACGGCGGTGAATTCGAAAGCGGCTCCCCAGAAAGCTTTACCCCGTGGGCATACGACATTATTCTCAACCAGTGGAACAAAACGAGCGTCGACGCCGCCAGCCAGATCAATCGCGCAGCGTATGGAGCTGGTGTTTCTGTCAATGAGACAGGCATAGCTTACTACTATGGCGGCTGGCTCAGCAACACATCGGTTCCAAGATGGGAAGGCAGCCCCCTCGCGACAGCCAACATCATTTCGTACGATATGGTCGCAGACACTTGGAGTAACATGACTGGACCCGACAACACAGGAAGGGCAGAGGGAGTGATGATGTACTTGCCAGCCTCCGACCAGGGTCTGCTGATATATTTCGGTGGTATTAGCGATCCGTACCAAAACGGGACAGTTGTTGGTGTAGGTGATTCCACGCTCATTTCTCAGCCGCGGCTAACACTATCATAGGAAAACATGAGCGTAAGCGTCCAGCGACTCTGCCGGAATCATTCATCTAACAGAATTTTAGACAATCTACATTTACGACATCGCCTCGACCAAATGGTATACGCAAACGGCTAGTGGAGATATACCCGGCATGCGGCGCAAGTTCTGTGGAGGCGCAACGTGGGCGGAGGACAGGTCGTCATACAACATGTGAGTCCTGTGCCGTGTTTGAGATTTCCAATCTGACATGCGCGCGCAGCTACATTTACGGAGGCCAAGGCATCACAAACACAACCGGCTACGACGACGTCTACATCTTGACTCTTCCGTCTTTTCAGTGGATCAAGTGGTTTCCAACGGAACCAGGCGCAGGAAATCCTCACGGAATCTCGTCCTGCAATGTCATTGATAATTCCCAGATGCTCATCATTGGTGGTTGGTTTGCGCAAAACGAAAATTGTGACTCTCCCACTATTTGGGGCACGCACAATTTAAACCTGGGAGAGAACGGGCCACAAGTAGGTAACCATTGACTTTCTTGTTTTGGTCTCAATGTTGACGCTGTCTATCAGAAAGCCATGTGGGATCTTTTCTACCCAAACATTACCACCTACGACGTTCCGTCAGCCATTATTGATGCTGTCGGCGGAGGGTCAGTACAAAAATGCTGCTCCATTTCTATCTCTATGACTGACTGTCGGACTAGAGCAACTGGTGGCGCCACTGTCATCAAGCCGAACAGCTGGGATAACAGGGATTTACCCGTCTACTTCACCCGAACCCCCAGCTATGCAGAACGCACTGCAACGCGCTCGATCCCTGCCAGCTACACTTCGACGTCGACTTCAAAATCCTCGGGCAAATCCACCAATACAGGTGCTATTGCAGGTGGCGTTGTAGGCGGCGTTGTCGCCCTTATCGCTATTGTCGGTCTCATCACTTTCTGTCTCTTCCGCCGCAGGAAACGCAACGCTGGCAAATCAGAAAAGGCCCCCATCGACCCCATTGAGCTGCCCACCAATGAACAGGCCTCTGAGCTTGGAGGAAACGAACGGTATCGCGATTACCCCGCAGGTGCGAAGCCGTCATCGCCGCGGTCAGAAGAATACTCCCCCATTTTCGGCGCCGGACATTCGCCTGTGGCTACCGTCTCACCGCAAACACCCTACACTCCCGGTGGCCCACAAGGCTACCCTCCTCAGTACATGGTCCCCGTCACGCCCATGTCACCCAATAACCAACAGCAATACTACTACCCAGCTGGACCTCCCGGCGCCGTCCCCACCGCCATGTTCAACCCACCTTCGGGACCCCCATACATGCCTCCGCCGCCGCCCCCTAATGCACAGCCGTACGACCCATCCCAAGATGCGCTCCACAACCAACACTTCCCCAAGCCGCCCTCACCCACGCAACCCATGAGCTTCGCCCACTTTCAGCAACAGCACCGTTTCGGTGCCAGCGGCACCCCCTCCGACTATGGCACGTCGAGCTCCAACTCGCCCGAAGAGTATGAATTTCAGCCCCCGACGACGAGTAACACGCCGGCGCACTTTTACCCTCAGCCGCTTCAGGTGGCGTCGGCGGTTGCGGGCAGACAGGCGAGCACGGCAACGACGCACATGTCTGGTGACGGGGAGGATTCGACAAGTCCCGGTGGAGGCGGAGGTGTGGAGAGAGGCCAGGGGTCGCAGACGCCGCTGGTTGGGAAAATAAGTGGGAGCGTGGAAAAACCGACGCCAGTGAGAGGACGGTTCAGGGAAGGTGATTGAGAAAGAGGAGGAAGGAGAAAAGTGAACAAAGCGTGTGGAAGCGAGTTGCTCTTTTAACGGCGTTTTTTCACCATCCAGGGTTTTGGATGTTGGCGCGAACGGGACATGGCATGCAACGGAACGGGACGACGAGCGACGCTACGGTTCGGCATAACCTGGGGAGGACTTGGACCGACAGTCGGGACCCAACATGTAATCGGGGAACCCGGGTCTTTCTTGGAGGCAAAGGGTGGGACAAGGCTTGGAAAGTGATTGGCTTCCGCCTAGACATGGGCGGAGGCGCGGAAACTAATAGCGACGACGAAAGATACCTCTTCAAATGAATATCTGGAAATTCACCGACACATTTCGAGTGATACTGAGCGTTTCCCTCATGACAGTAAAGAGAAGGAATAAACATCTTGGTATATGCAATGTCCTCGCAGCACAGGAGGTGAGGAAAGAAATTCAACCCAGGCCCAGCTTCAAGTCGTCGCACCTCCAGACGCAAGCGCTTGAATACTCCCTGTGACTACCTATCAAGAGAAAAATTCTCTCTACATTAAACGCATCCAGCGCTTGAGAACTCCACGTTTTTATATGGTTGAACTTTGCGATAGAGATTCCCGGATTAGCAATTTCTTTCGTCACCCACTGTGGCAGCTAGAAGCTGATGCTGTGAAGTTGGTGGCAGAAGCGGAGCGGAACCTGGCGCCGGGGCAATCTATCCGGGACTTGGAATGGACGTGACACGCGACACGTGCTTAGGGTGCAGTCTTTTGATGCAAGGTCTCATCTTCTGTACTGGTACTCGGGATTGGAACTTGGGTTTGTTGTGATTGAGTCGGCGAGCAATGGAATTGGATGGGTTCGGGCATCAATCGACGCGCGCGACGGGGACCATCAAAAGCGTGTGACGTGAGAGAGCTGCAGGTTAAAGGCATGAAGTGTGAGAGATGGACGAAAAGGTTCCGCATTGGAGTTTGAATAGCCTGGGGGCCGGAACGAGTTTAGTACACAGCAGCATCCGTACCGCAGGTACCGTCACAGTCGCCGATCCCCCGACATGGATTTGCTGCCCTGGGCTGTTCTCTTGTCGTTGCCCACACCGCAACGCAACGCATCCATCCCCATCTCAGCATCAGCACGTCCCCGGTCCCGTCTGACCCTCAGCTAGGCCGCCTAGCTACACGTAACAGCCATACCACACAAGCCGTTAACACCACCTGTCTGAAACATTTTTTCCCACCTTGCTTGCAGTCTGCTTCGCCATCACCACCACCGCCACCATCACAGTGCAAGCAACAATGCTCCGCTGATCCCAGACCTCGCACGCCTCCCAAAAATGCAACCATGCTTTCCTCCGACGCCCGCGATGCAGAAGAAGCCCTCGGGCTACTCGACGCCCATGGCCACGACGCCGTCGCCGACCCGTCTAGCGCCAGTGGCCAGCTAGACATGCCTGACAGCAGCACCGCCTCCGCTACCACCACGACTGACGCCCCTTTGACGTCCTTGACTACCTCGTCCACGCCTTCTCCTCTCTCTGATGCCACTGCTCTCCCGCCGCCTCCACCAATTCCCACCGCCTCGCCGCCATATTCGCCCACCGCCGCCGCCGCTCCCTTCTCCGCAAAGCGCGGCGCCGAGTCGCACAACAGCAGTGCTCCGGCTGCCAACGGCAGACCCGTACGGGTTGTCCGCCAATCTTCGTTCGCACAGCCGCGGCCGGACGGCACGCCGCGCACCGCCAATCGCGTGCGCTTCGACGAGGAAGCCGAGCTGATTCCGCTCAGCACGCGAACAAGCATGACGTCGAACAACAGCGGCGGGCAGACCGGGGCAAATGGGCACGTAGGACCGGGTGCAGGCAGATCTGGACAGCAGCAACATCCGTACGCCACGCGAACAATACCGCTCGCTTATGGCGAGGAGGGAGACGAAGATCTGGTCATGGGCGAAGGCGATGGCGATGACGCGTGGGTCGAGGGTCAAGACTTTATGGGATCCGGCAACCGGACAAATGGTGGTGGGAGAGGTTTTGGATTAGGACTAGGTCGAGGCCGTGGATCTGGCAGGACAAGAAGCGGCAGTGGGGAGCAGCGGTTACCGCTCCTGACAGATGTTGAGGCACCGAGTGTGACAGTCGCAGGGGGCGAGGGGGAGTTTGAGGAGGCATTAGATGGCGTATCACGGCCAAAGAGTGGGTTGAAGAGTGCGTTTATGAACATGGCGAATAGTATCATGTGGGTAGCCCTTCCCCTGATTTACCCCCTTGGCTTTGTGGGGTGGTGGGGAAAGACAGAGAGGGGGTGCGAGGGGTGTTGGTGCACTTCGTGTGGGGAAGACTAATATCGAGCCAATCCTTGCTTTGGTTCGTGTTACTAACAGTGCGGTTTGCAGAGGCGCCGGGATCATTGGTCAACCGTACGCATTCAAACAAGCCGGCCTGCTCACGGGCATCATCCTCCTTGTCGGTCTGACCATCACCGTCGACTGGACGATTCGCCTCATCGTCATCAACTCGAAATTGAGTGGCGCCAATTCCTTTCAAGCGACGGTGCAGCATTGCTTTGGCAGCAGTGGGTTGATTGCTATCAGCGTGGCGCAGTGGGTTTTGTAAGTGGTCACCATGCTCGACTTTGCCGAGTGCCTTTGGACAACTCCCATCTGATCGATTCTATCCCATATATTCGTATAAAGCTAATCCCGTTTGCAGTGCTTTTGGCGGCATGGTCGCTTTCTGTGTCATCATCGGCGACACAATACCTCACGTCATGGAGGCATTATTCCCCTCCCTGCCGGACAAGCCCTTCTTATGGCTGCTGACAGATAGACGTGCAATCATCGTGCTATTTGTTTTGGGCATTTCTTATCCGCTTTCATTGTATAGAGACATTGCTAAGGTAAGTTTGGTTGCTTTTTTCGGAAACCCCTGAGTCGATGATATCCCACCTTTTGACGAGAGCTTCATGAAAGTTGCTGACGTATTCTATAGCTCGCCAAAGCGAGTACATTTGCATTAATCAGCATGATAGTGATTATTGTCACTGTCCTTACCCAGGGATATAGCGTCCCCAAAGAGATGAAGGGTCAAATCACTGGCAGCCTCATCATTAATGATGGCGTATTTCAAGCCATTGGAGTCATATCATTTGGTTCGTTTCCCCCTTACCTTCCTACCTAAGTACCTGTTGCTAACACCATTCAGCATTTGTTTGCCGTAAGTCGCGGTCTTTCGCAAGGTAGATGACGCAAAGCTAAACAATCTCCGCAGACCACAACTCCCTCCTCATCTACGGCTCCCTCAAAAAGCCAACCCTCGACCGCTTCGCCAAGGTCACCCACTTCAGCACGACCGTGTCCATGATCGCCTGTCTCTTCATGGCGCTCGGCGGTTATCTCAGCTTCGGAAACAAAACCCAAGGCAACGTGCTCAACAACTTCCCGACCAACAATATCCTCGTCAACATCGCGCGCCTGTGCTTTGGGCTCAACATGCTGACTACGCTGCCGCTCGAGGCGTTTGTCTGCCGCGAGGTCATGGAGAATTACTATTTCCCCGGCGAGGCTTGGGACGGCAACCGCCATATGGTTTTCACAACGACGTTGGTCGTCAGTGCCATGGGCTTGAGCCTGTTGACGTGTGACTTGGGGGCTGTGTTTGAGTTGATTGGCGTAAGTCTCCCGCCATGCCATTCTGGAGCGCATCTCACGCGAAGCAGGCAACCTCCGCCACAGCACTCGCCTACATCCTCCCACCCCTCTGCTACCTCAAACTCTCGTCACCCAAAAAGTCTGGTCGCGGACGACTCGAGCGAATGGCCGCGTACGCGTGCGTCGGTTTCGGCTGCGCAGTCTTGGCTGTCAGCTTGGTGCTGGCGGTTGTCAAGTTAGGAAAGAATGAGGGTGGTGTCAAGGCGTGCTAGAGGGAGGTCTTGGAGTTCAGCCCGGCACTTAGAGCTGGAAGTATTTCAAAATGAAAGCAAAGAGAGAAAAGTTGGAATGACGGAAAGAGAGCCTTGGACGCCCCTCGACGCTCGACGCAATGCCAAAAGTGACGAGTCGAGAGACTTGGTCAGACTGCGCTGCTGAATACGTCGGAAGCCCGTCTGAGTCCCGCTGGAGGTCCATTCATCCCACTCGACGTCTCCAACACGACTGTCTCGAGCCCATGAAATATCGAGACCGGGATGACGGCCCTAGATGAAGTGGGAGGAGCATGCTCACCCGTGTCGCCCCAAGAGCACGGCATGGCCTCCTCGATGCGATGTAGTGTCCAGCTACATCATACTTTGGATCTGTATATAATGCATGTAGGCATGTCAATAAAAGCGTCCAATCCAAAAGCGCTTTGATTCTAACACGGTTTGCTCAAATGGACATATTGATTAGAGGAGCGCTGATGCCATGTTGGCGTGATGCAGGCCGCTGAAGAGGATAGTTCGTTTTTGGTTCAATATCGAACGACTATGCTGCGATCTGGATGAATTGGTGTAACAAGTGAAGTACCACCCGCCATTTTGGGCCACAGAAGGTCGCCAAAAGGGGCCCATTCCGATTTGTGGTTCAACTTCGAACACCTACGCTCTATGATTTGGATGCGCATGCATAATAGGTGATCACAGTCAGCGCCACCAATTTAAGTCCCTGATGGTCGCCAAAAGGGGGCAACTCCTTGTGTGATGTCCGACTTCGAACACCTAAGCTCTGCGATCTGGATCAATTTGCATGACAGGTGAAGTCGGGGCCGCCGCTCTGAAGTAGACGTGGCAGTAGTGGACCATAGTGGTGAGGTTGCACTGAGCCCTAGGCAAGGTGACTGACGGGTCACTGACTGCAGTGCCTGCCTGCCTGCCTGCCCGCAGTCACCCAACCGCCCACTTCCCCCTGCCCTTTCCACCCGCCCTCTACGCAAAAAAAGTCAGTCACCATTTCCTCGGCAAAAAGGCAGAACAAAAGAGCAAAAAAGTGACAGCTGTGGGATTCGAACATATGTCCGAACCTTAACCCGAAGGTAGCCAAATCAACCAACCTCTAAACCAGTTGGGATTTACTACTCAGCTGCCGTGAAAGTGTTGCGGAATTTGGAAATTATAAAGGTCAATGTGTGGTCTTGGGTGGCCTTTGCAGTCGATTCGCGGCGGTTTGCGGGCTGTTGTGTTGCAGCGGGCTGCTTTCCTATCCTTTTGAGACTTGCCTGCCTGACGACGCAACAACATCGCTGAGGTAGGTCGTGGCTTACGGAAGCCAACCAGCCCGCGCAAACACCACGGCAGCACATTTACCTGGGTGGGATATACTACTAATCAGCCATCATGGAATTGGAGGGAGTTTTGCGGGCCGTATGCAGCCAAACTGTGCGTGCGATCTTTGCTGTCACTTGCTGATGTTGGGAATGACTATGTTTACTGCGTTGAGGGCTACGGATTTTTGGAAATGATAAAGATAAACTCGTTTGTTCAGGTCACTTTTGCTGCCACTTGCTAGTGTGGAGAATAAGTTTGCTTATTGCGGGCCGCTGAAAGGGATAATTCTGCCTTGTGCTTCCCAGCGTCGAACATCTATAGAGTGCGATCTGGACGTCCCTCCTGAAGAAGTGAAGCACGAACTGCCATATAGAGCCTCATACTACCTCTTACAGGCAAACGCTGTGAAATGACAATGCGAGACAATCCACTTAGGTTTATTGTTTGGGAATGTGTTTATATCAGTGTCTCTCACAGACAGCATGTACCGGAGGATGTTTTTATACGTGAAGCGTATTATTCATGCTGTACTCTCTCTTTGTCGATTCAACTACATAGAGGTATCCAGATCTAGGGCCAGAGTTGTATCTCAGGCCCCTCTGTCCAATGCATTCATCCATGGCCGTTCCAGACCTACAACACTTCCTGTCTACAGTGCCATCCTTACAATAGATACAATCCCTTGGGCCAGCCAGCTAGCCTGTAATTGCAGAGTCCCCATCTGAGTCCATCCGCGCTCTCTTCCTGCCGTGCCGGGGCGTCACATTTACCGATCGTGCGTTGAAATTGATTATCGGCAACAGCGTTTCTGCGTTTGCGCTACCACTTCCACTTGTACCCGTACCACCCGACTTCTTGCGATGTGACGGCGGCTGTGGGGTCGGCGAGTTGTTCCGTGAAGGACCAAGCGTGCGAAGGGCGTCAAGGCTGCGCGGGTCGACGTTGGACAAGCGGGGCCTGTCCGTTGATTGTTGCGCTGTCGTCTCTTGATGGTCGCGGGAGGGGACGCCACGGAGTGTCTCGCCAGTAAAGGGGTCTGCGTCTTCAGTTGGTGAGGCGGAGATTTGCGCGCGGGGTGTTGAGGTGGTGTTCGTGCTCTTGTCATGCCGCTGCTGGTGTTGTGGTTTGCTGGCTCGCTTCCTTTTATCGCGATCCGAGCCTTGCCTATTCAGAGATGTGCGACTGCCGCTCTGGCGTAGTAGTTTGGGACCTGTTGGTTCCTCGCTGGTGTCCTCGAAGTGGTCGCCGTCTTCATCCTCGGCTTCTTCGTCGTCGATCTGCAATGCCTCCTGGGCCTCGGCGAACAGCCGTGATGCCTTTTCTCTCCGTTCCCTTTCACCTTGAAGACGTGCTCTGAGCCTCTCCCTCTCTTCTCTCAGCGCGCCGTTGTCGCGCTGTAACTCGAATCTTTCTCCTTCCAGCGCCGTCATCGCCTCGTCACGTTCACGCCCTGCAGCCTCCAACTCCTCCTTCCTTCGACTCAGCCGTCGATTCGATTCGCGCAACTCCGCGACTTCGTCCTCAAGATACGAAACTCTCGAGTTCAAACGGTCGATTCTCGCGTCGTAAGCTGCGCGAGTCTCGGTGAGCTTCGTCTTGGAAGCGGTCGTCGTTGAGGAAAGTAGGCTCTCATAGTGCGTCTTTTGCGAGGAGAGATCTGCGCGGAGCACGGCAACGGTTTCTTCCAGTTTTTGCGCGTAGGTGAGCTGCAGCCGTGGCGACGACGGGCGTGCGATGAGGTCGTCTTGGGCCTGGGCGTTGGAGTCGCGCTCAGGCGAGGAGGGTTGTTGGGCGGGCGAGGTGAAGAATCGGAACATGGCGGCCGTTGAGTGCATAGAACGCACCCAGTGGGCGGAGGTACCTTCGTGGTCGTGCCTTTACTCGTAGATGTGCGGTCGTGACCTTGGGGATTCGATTATCTTCGGGGAGCGAAGAAAAAGCGACAACGGGTGAAGATGCCCCAGGATGTTCAAAGAGGTATTGGGCAGTCTCAATATCTTCTAATTGAATGATCAGCGAAGGTGAACATGGTACAAGGCCCCTGATGGAAGTCCATTCACTTTGAGAGGGACAGCAAATGGAAAGAATTGCAAGACAGAGAAGGGGAAAGACGTTCATACTCACCAAAAGACTGCTATTATTATCCAAAGTGACGGATGTGATGTGCGAGAGTGAATGTCCTGTCGGAAGAAAGGGCGGCGCCGCCGTAAAGAGCATGTGGATGAAAAGGTGGTAGGGTAGGTGGCCGGGTTGCTGGATCCGGCAGACTGTTGAGATCGCCAGTTGCTACGGAAACGTTTCCTCTTGCGGGCCGATTGCGCAATGGTCGATCCAACGTCGCGTGCAACGCGCCCCTCGACTCTTCAACTGACGACAACTCCAAATCGCTTTTCATCTTGTTCATCTCAAAAGAAAAGATACACCTGAGCCACATAGTCGCCATCTCCTTTGCGATCAAATAAACCTTGTCAGCGGCCCTCGCATCACGAAAAGGACAAAAGCGCCGACCTCTTTCGACAGTGGGTGCGAGGCTCAACTCACCGCCCATGGAGCCCCGAAAGAATTACTAAAAGATCGAGCTCTCGTCTCCAGCTCTGCTCTCAGTTACTGCCCGACCGAATCAAGAAAACCAGGAATGCATTTGTGGCGGTGCGTTGCCAACCTTTCAGCTGCTTGCGCGGCTTGCAGCCACTTTCGAAGGCGCAGCGCTCTATCAAATTGAACAACGACAACGTCAAAGTGATTGAGCTACCTCATGTGGCTGTGAATAGAATATGCTATTCGCAGTCCAGCTTTGCCTTTGCAAACCGACAATGCTGAACAGTGGTAACTATCCAATCTGGGAAAGAAAATGTCGCCATTTTGAAAATCACGATTCCGTCCAGAAGGCTGATTTCTTGCAATATCTGGCCATGAAATTTAGACGCAAGAAAGAGTGTCATCAATCAATATACGATCAAGGTACTGTACAGCAATGGGCATGGCGCCGGACTTGAATGGGATTGGTCCGGTCCCCACAGTGCAACCCTGCGGCTCGGCACGAATCCATGCGGGATGCTCTTGCATCCAACCCCGCTGTCGAACGTCTTCCATCGGGGGGCCGGCACCGTTCTAGGATTCCCACGTCCGAAGGGCTTGGGAATTGCTCCTCGCTTGCTGGTGGGCTACATTACCAAGCTTTTGACTTGCGTCGCTTCAGAGCTTGGAAGGTCCACTTGTTGGCAACAAGACTTCTTGGCGTAGATCGGCTGTCGAAACGTCAACTGCATTTGCATCCTCATCACCGTTATATATGAGCAGGCGACGGCGAGTTCAGGCTGATGGATGATGAATTTCTCCACCCCAGCTTACGTTTGCCTGGTGTTGATCGATGCCGAAGTCCCGGCTTAGACCAGCGTGATTCCGCCACGCTTCTAGGATGGTCGACGGGTCGACCAAACACCCGTTCGAGAACCCAGCTAATCCTAGTTTGCCAGCTTGCAGCAGTCCAGTAGATGCCTGTCCCAGAGCTTCACTCAGTACCTTCTGGATTGAGAGAAGCATTACGACCAATGGTTGGCGCATTAAAAATGATTTTCAGTCACTTGAGAGTGTGGGGTTGATGTTAAGAGCGTCGGTTTGGCTCACTAAGCTGACTTTGCGTTCACGCAGCAAAGCACGAAAATGAAGAAATCCCATTGGCGAATAATCAGCCTCTACTCATTGAGAATAGGGAAAATTGCTCGGATCACTCAATAAGTTCCCTGCACCAGCCGTCACTGCTAGCGCGCCACAGAACCACGGGGCGCTAACACCGAGGCACCTATGACATAGCCGTTGAGTCGAAACCTCTGTGCCGTCCCCACAGACGACGTGGACACCGGAATGGCCGCGTCTTCAATCTTTATGGGACTGTCATGCCCAAGTCTCTCAACTAGTCGACTTCGACACTGCCCCGTTGCCAAAGCGCAAGTCAACTGTGAATCGAAAGAGCTAGGACCTAGATCGGACTTAACGCACCGAGCAAGCTGCCCATAGGTTGGCCTAGCAATATCCCTGCAGCTGCCAGGATTCGAAGAAGCCCGCTGCGTTCACCTCATCCCGCTGGTACGGAGCTGCCCCGCCGTGTCAATATGTCTCTCGGTGATTTCCCCTTTGTAGAGACATGCAAGGTCCTTCTACCGTCATCCGAGCAGCATGTCAACGCCGACTGTGCTGCCAAGAAGAACAAGCACACACGACGCGGAGCATCTAACTCATCATGGCGGAATGCGGCGTTTGCCAAGAGCACCATGGTGAGGGGAACGACCCTGCAGCGACTCGGGAGCTGCAGCTACGGAAAGTGCTGTCTTTTGGGCTCGAAGGAGGAGCTCCCTTGACTCCTGCTATGACGTATAAAGGCGCAATGCTCTGGACTGCGTGAACTACTTGAGAATACAAGCCGCCCGGGTCCTTTGGTTTCTCCTTCATCCACTCAGAGTACATTCCATAATGGTCAAACATCTTTCAGTCCCACGTCTGGCTCTCTTGTCATTACTCGCCATTGGGAGTGTTGACTGCGCTCCTGCCAGCAACCCAGGCCTCCGTGGCTCAGAGGATCTTTTGGGATACAATCCTACCAATGTTCTCAGCCAAGAAAACACCGATGATGTAGGTGACTACGAACTACTGCCAGGTCAGAAAGAAGACGCCGATATTGGGGAATACCTGGACTTTTCAAATGTGGAAAACCCGCAACCAATTCGAGGCTCCAAAGGCGGGACAGACCCTGGACCCCGTACTCCTGCGCTCGACAAGTTGTTTAGCGACAGACTGGCGCCTCCTGGCACCGACAAGGGTGACGTGGGAAATGCGCAGTGGAGCTTGGCCTTGAGCAAAGTCAAGCAAGGCAAGCAGAATGCTGGCTGGTCGAGGCAACAAAATGAAAATGTCTTGCCCGATGCTGAAGCCATGGCTGGTGTTGACATGAGACTCGAGCCGGGTGGATACCGCGAGCTACATTGGCACGTGGCGAGTGAGTGGGCTTTGATGTTGAATGGCAGTGCGCGAGTACAGGTACGTCGTGTGGGTCCCATTGTTGAGTTTATGCTAACACGCGCAGGCTGTGCAAGAAGATGGCAAGACTTTCGTTGACGATGTTTCCAAAGGCGATGTGTGGTTCTTCCCAGCGTGAGTACTGGTATTTGGTTGCGAAACACGTCGCTTACTTTCTTGCAGCGGCGTGCCACACTCAATCCAGGCACTCGAAGGAGGATGTGAGTTTATGCTCGTCTTTGATGACGGCAGCTTCTCAGAAGACAACACCTTCCTCGCCTCCGAAATCATTGCGCACAACCCGGTAGGAGCTTGCCCGCAGCCGCGCTTTGAACCATGACTGACCAATTTCAGAAATCCGTCCTGGCCCAGAATCTCAATGTCAATGTCTCTGCCTTTGACAACATCCCTGATGGCGAGCTCTTCATCTTCCCCGGAACACCTGCCCCCAAAGACATCGAGAAGCAAAACGTCACCAGCTCAGCCGGCACTCTGCAAGGCAAGGAAAGCTACACATACCACTTCTCGGAGCAAGAAGCGCACGAGGTGGCCGGCGGCAGCGTCAAGATTGTCGACCCGCTCACCTTCCCCATTGCATCCAAGTTTTCTGCCGCACTGGTGACAATCAAGCCCGGCGCATTGCGCGAGATGCATTGGCACCCCCACAGCCCCGAGTGGAGTTTCTTCATTTCCGGAACAGCGCGCGCGACGCTGTTTAAGCCGCCAAACACGGCCACGACGTTTGATTATCATGCGGGCGATGTGGGATATTTCCCGCAATCCGAGTCTCATTACGTCCAGAATGTAGGCGACGACGACGTCATCCTGCTTGAGGTCTTGCAGGCGGATCACTTTGCCGGTAAGTGAACACCACGACCCCAATTCTTTTGATTTAAGAATTGTTCTGACTGCGGCCTCTCTAGACATTTCTCTCGGACAGTGGCTCGCGTTGACGCCGCACCAGATCGTCAAGGACACGCTGAATATCTCCGAAGAGGACATCAACAAGTTCCCAACGGAGAAGCCGGTGGTTGTCGCCGCTGTCGGTTCTTGATCTTGATGTGGTATCAACCATGATTGAACGACAGATGGATGTGAGAGTGTGAGAGTACGATGCTGTAATTAAAGTACAGAATTCAAATGAATGTGTCTTTGAACATACTTTCCTTCTCCATTTTCTTGCATTTCTCACATACTCCATGACTCAAAATGAGCCCTATCGTATTGCCCCTGGTCCAGAAGCTGGGCTGTTCTCGTGATAAAATCGCGAAGGAAAAGAAAGACACTGGACCACCGCATACCACAACCACTGTCCACTGACGCTGAAACGCTTGCACATCTATGTAGAAATGGCATTCCAAATGTGCTCCTTTCTGAAAAGATCGCCGACGCTGCAGCCTTTGGTCCCTTCCAATCTCCTCACTTGTCCTCGCCCGGCAATTTCGACTCGTACACCAGCTTCACAAGCGCAACTGCACCCCTTTGCACATCGTCAACATGACTCCCAAAGCAATGAGAAGTCCTCGTCACGCTGCCGCTTCAACGCCTGAATCAGCCAGGCTCTCTCAGTCAGTCCATACACGCCCCGTATGCCCGTCCATCCGCAAGCCAAGTCACCTGCCTCAACCACCCACCCCTTTCGCTCCTCTCTCTCCCCTCCCAACCCTCCATCCCACCCCTACAAATCACACAACAAATCAAACATGGGGAACTGCGGATCCGGGCCCAAATTGATCAACTGCGTGCCCGTAGGTCCCGCATTGGGAGGAGGCGGCGGCGGCATCATTGGCATTGCACCCATCGGCCCACCAGGGGGTGGCGGCGGGCCTTGGCCCATTGGCGGCGGCGGCGGCGGATGACCACCCGGGGCAGGAGGCGGCGGAGGGGGCGGCGCGGCGGCGGCGCTCATAGTCGCCGTCATGGTCGACGACGAGGCGATGGAGAGGGTGCTCGTTGTCGCGGTCATGGGGACCGTCGAAGTCGTGGATGAGGTCGTGGATTGCTGGTCGGGAAAGGTGGTGACGCTGGCGGTGTTGGATTGGAAGGACAGGCAGCGCGTGCGCTGCGCTTCGCACTTGTCGATGCTGAGTTCGGCTGTTTGGGTCGCGTTGTTGGCGGCTTTGTCGTTGGCCTTGGCTGCGCAGTCGTTGACTTGCACTTCGCAGGTGCGGGTGGCGGCTTCGATGAAGGTGGGCTGGTAGGGGGGCTGATGTTTAGTGTGGTGGCTCAGATCCATGGAGATGAAAAAATGAGCAACTGTGGAAGACGGATTGAAAAGGATTGTGCTTTGTGTCGTGGAGCGCATTGTGGGCATGAACAATGGAAAAAGTGGAAGACCTACGAAAGTATTGCCATCCGCCTTATACCGCCTCTGGGTATCCTTACTCTCCGTAATCGGCCCCGCAGCTATTCCTCCCAGCGCCTCTTGGAACGCCTGCAAATTCATGCTTCCAGGTCCAGGCGGAGGTGGGGGAGCAGCGTCCAGATTGAGCGGATCAGGGGGACCATCGAGCGGACCGCGCGGCCCATCATGGGGACCGTCGCGAGGCCCTCCATCATGGGGCCCGCCATCAGGGGGTCCACCAGGGGGACCATCTTCCTGAGGACCGCCGCCACCGTCAGGGGGCGGAGGCGGCGGGGGCTTTGGCTGTCTGGGCCATATCAGCTGACCGACGGCGAGCGGATCCCGCGGGAGCACGACTTCGAGCACGTCTTTGATGTTGCTGCCGGCGGCGGAGCTGGGTTGGACGATGGCTGTTGTTGCTAGCAGTAGGAGTAATAACGACGGAACGGTTGGACGATGTGAGTGGTGGAGTGTGGACGACCGCATGCTGGTTCAGCTTATGCTTTTCTTTTGCTGCTCATGATACGGTGCGATTGGCTGGCTCGTAAGGTTGGTTGGACGCGAGCAAGGTGTTGACTCGCCCGCCCCGGTGCTCTGGATAGGGTCCTGTGGGTCCGGGGTCAAGGCTCCAGCAAAAGAAGGTTGGACGGGAGCGCTAGAGACCCTGTTGGGTCAGGTCGCAGGCGGCACTTTGAGATTGTATCGTAGAAAAAAAATCGTATCCGCTGATGGGATGGGTAGAGTGGCGAGTGATGACGAGAGATGCTGACGGCGACAGTGAGAGGTAGCAGTCATGGCTGCGATTATCTGGACAAGAAGTAGGGCGCTTGATCGAGGCGTCGCAGATGCTTTGCAAGGCGCGGCTGAAACAGACTTTCGATTGCTGAGTCGCGCCAGCATTGCGTTGCCTAACAGTGGACCGTGTAAATGAGACAAAGGTGACGCATGGAAAGAAAATGGAAGCTAGGCGGGAAGGAGTTTCGATATTGGGGCAGGGTTTGTACAGTAGAGATTTACATTCAGATGCTACAATGGAATGCCATTCTCCAATTTTATCCAGACTGTCCAGTAAGTCCTCTGGTCGAACCAGTCCACCGAAGAGACTAGAAAAGGGTATTCGAAATCCAAACCGACCTCAAACACGGTAGGGTCCAAATGCCCATTGAGCCATGCAACCCAAAGCAGTTGCTCAAATCAAATGCACCAATCGTAAAATGAAACTGTCCAGCGACCAGTTGGAGCGCCAGCACGGCATTAATAGTCGTTGCGCTATAGTAGAGCGCATAAAGAAGCCACAAAACACCGGCCGACTCCGCAAAATGCTCGACGCTCGACACGCAATCGTGATGCTCGTAATGATCAAAAAGACGACGATGCCGGGAAAACTCAAAAGTTTGCAGCGGCGTTGACCCGTCCGCCCGACGTGTGGTGCGACTCGAGGTTCCGGGAGAACATGTCGCTGCCGCCTTGGCTGTAGCGCTTTTCGGTGTTGAGCGGCTGATGCGCGGCGCCGCCGACAAGATCGTCGTCCTCCTCGGGAATGTTCTTCTTGCGGCCCCAGATCCTCCATGCCACGACGGCAAGGCCACCGACGACGATGGCTCCACCGATGCCACCTACCACACCGGCAATGATCTTCTTGGTGCTGCTGCTCATGCCAGAGCTGCCCGACGAGTCTTCGCCGTTGTTCAGGCTCGGCGTCTGGGTATACGTAGCGTAACCGGTAGTCGACACTTGGACACGGCTGCCCGTGCTCACCATGCTCGTAGTCACACCGTTGGTTACCGTGACGACAGTGGTAGTGTAAGGCGCCGTGGTGCTAGCAACAAGGGCCGAAGTGACAGTGGTCCTGGAGGTGTTGGAAGCCGAAGTCCTTGTCGGTGACGATTGGGAGCCAGAGGCAGTCTGCTCCGAGGTGTTTTGGGTGGTCTGGCCCTCGCTTGTTTGGGCAGTAGTGGTGGTTGCGGCATTTTCAGTAGTGGTGGTTGGAGCGTTTTGAGTGGTGGTGGTGGGAGCTTGAGAGGTTTGAGTGGTGGTCGTCTGGCGGGCAGATGTCGAAGTCGAGGTGGGCTGCTGTGATGTCGAGGTGGGCGATGTTGATGTGGTTGATGCGGCAGTGGCCGAAGAAGCCTGAGGCGTGTTTGCGTTTTGGCGGCGGATAAAGGCTACTGCTGGGATCTCCTGTGCTGGGAGTGCTTCCTCGCCGTCGACAGGGTAGGGATAGTTGGCCGAGGCAAGAGCGACGAGTAGGAAGAGGGCCAGAAAGAGAGTCGAAGGGCCCTTCATGATGGCGGTGATGGATAGGTGGAAAGATGTTGAAGAGCGAGAGCAGGGAGGACGGGTTGCTTTATTATTGGAAAAGGGACTATGGCGGATTTGTGGCTGCTCTAGAGGCGCAGGACGGGAGGCCCTGATTCCGAGGGCGGGTGGCAGGGAGCAGCGATGGAGGTGAGGGCGAGGGTGTCTGCAGGTGAGAGGTGTAGCGAACGGACAAGCTTTGCAGGCTGGAGTCAAACGACGGAAAGGCAAGAAGGCCAAAATCAGAACGAAAGCGGGAATGGTGAGAAGAAAAGGAACAAGACTTCAGACTTCAGATGACAGCGGCAGTCGGATGCGACGCTATGCGAGGTCCCAAAGATAGCGCAGCCCAGCCCACAGGCCATAGCCATCCATCGGTCGGAGAGGCCCACCGAAGTAGAACAGGCCAAGACGTCCCAAGACTCGCTCTCGTTTCCTCCAAGGCTCCCTGCAGGGCACGTTGCATCGGACCACCACGCCCGTTTACGCCCGCCCACGCCGCACGTCATTGCAAATTCTATCTCTTTTACTCGCTGCTTGTTGTCCCTCTACCTTCCCATCGCATCGCGTGCTCTCTGTCAAGCCTCTGCCGGACCCGCGACGACGCCATGTCCGCCCTCCAGGTCCCTCTCACGCCCAGCGAGGCTCTGAGCGGCATCACTGGCTCCATCTCTCTGGCCGCCTGGATCTTTTTGCTGGTACGTAAGCCCGTCCCTTCTTGGCAGCTGATCGTCCCGCGTACTGTTACCTCTGACACTCGTCCATACAGGTGCCACAGCTTATTGAAAACTATAAACAAGGCTCAGCCGACGGCATCTCACTCGCCTTTCTCGCGGTTTGGTTCATTGGCGACATCACGAACCTCGCCGGCGCCCTGTGGGCTGGCCTCGTGCCCACCGTCATCGCCCTCGCCGTCTACTTTTGCTTTGCCGACCTGATCCTCATTGCGCAATGCGTCTACTACACCTACCGCAACTCGCGCCAGTCGCGCAAGCACTCCGAGGCCGCTGTCGAGCCCGCCCAACAACCGCTGCTCGGTCGCCGCGATAGCGACAACCTCGGTCTGCCCGGCTCGCGTCGCCGCTCAAGCACGGCCTCCCGAAGGCACCGCGACGGCCTGGACCGCCCTGATGGACCAGCGGACGAACAAGTCACCGGCTCCGAGTGGAAGAAGAACACCCTCAGCATCTTGGCCATTTGCCTCGCTGGCACTGCTGGATGGGCCGTGGCGTGGGCTACGGGCGTTTGGAGGCCTGTTCCGATAGACCAGGACGCTAGCAGCGACGAGATGGCGCCTGGCGCTCAAATTCTGGGCTACGTGAGCGCAGTCTGCTATCTTGGCGCCAGGCTCCCCCAGATTTACAAGAACTGGCGTGAAAAGTCGTGCGAGGGCCTCTCGCTCCTCTTTTTCCTGCTCTCTTTGTTGGGCAACTTGACCTACGGCATGGGTGTAAGAAAGGACTGCTGCAACCCGCCCTTTGATCGCGCTGACCGCCACAGATTCTGTTCCACTCGGTTGAAAAGGAATACTTTTTGAAGAACCTGCCTTGGCTTATTGGATCTCTCGGAACCATGGCCGAAGATGCCGCCATCTTCTTCCAGTTCCGCATCTACGGCGACAAATCGCAATCGGCTGCCGTGTAAAAAGGAATGTTTACCCTTTTTCAAATCAGGAATCGTTACTAGACTCGGCAAGGTAAGACGACGGGCGGCAACGCCCGCTCTTATGGCATGATACCCGGTTTGGCGGTGCACGTCATCAGTGGCTCTCATGGTAATGGCAGAAGACGGCTGGAATGTTATGAATACTGTAAAGTGAACACGACCTGTTTATGCTGCGAATCAATTCTTGGCTGGTTGAATGAATGTTTCTATTCCTATTCTAGAGGGGCAAAATCAATCAAGTTTTTGGGATCATGCGTGCTTCCTGCCACGTCGACCTCGTGGGATCATCTCCAGGCTTTACCACGCGCCTGGACCCTGGAATGTTCTCCCTTGACGCCCTTGACAAGATCCACGCCCATCACCACCCTCGTGGGCTAGCATCGATTCCGAGTCTCGAACGAGCAGGAGCCGGCACATGCTCAAGTCTCCTCCTCTTGACCGACAAACTCCTCAGATAATGGTCAAGGCGGCGTTTCGGCACGAGCGGCAAACATGGGCGTCCGCCCTGTCTCACCCTGCATTCACTCCTCGGACGACCCATAGCGGATTCAAAGCCGTGCCTGGGACCCAGCTTTGCAAAACTTCGATGCGGCTCCAGCCCGAAAACGACAGGTAGTCTGCCAACATCAACACCATCGCCACACTCATGATGCATTCACTCGCCATTACTCACCGGCAACGATGTCCAGGTGCTGTTCCTCGCCGGTGCGCAACCACAGATTTATCGCCTTGGTTGGGAAAAATCGATTGCTGAGGACCAGGTGGACCGCGCCGCCCACCTTGACGCGCCGGCGCAAGCTGCTCAGGACCTCTCTCGGCTGCGTCAAGTAGTCGATGCTGACCGCGCACGTCGCAGCGTCGAGCATCTCGTGCGTCTCGTCCAAGATGGCGCTCAAATCCGGCTCGATGTTCAAATCGCGGACGACCGGCCAGTTGAGGCCATAGACGGCGCTCATGCGCTTCGCGAGAAACGGATTCGCCTGCAGCTCGTGGACATTCATGCCGGTGCCCAGCACCTCGAGGTCACCGCGAATAACGGCGTCACGGATTTCCGGGGGGTAGTGGCTTGTCCAGCTGGAGCAAAAGTCGAGGATGCGTCCGCCTCGTGGTAGTGATGCCGCATAATATTGTGACAGCCGCCACCTCGCCGGCTCGTCAATGTGTGTGACGAAGCGCGGCGTCGAGTAGAACGACGAGTCCATGAACTCGTCTGCGCGTCTAAAGTCGTCGGCCGTGTAGGGCCAGGATTCAGGCCTCACAGCATTGACCGGCCGGGACCTGTCCGCGAGCAGCGTCCATCCGGGAGGAACGGGCAGTGGTGGTATGCTGTTGATGTCGCCCGGCTGATTGGATGCGGTATTGGATGTTGAAGAGGCCATGGCGCGCGTAACAAGACGAGTCGTGAAGACGGGGATGTGGAGACGAGGGCGAATCATGGGCGAAGCTCACAACGGTCAGTTGGTGGCGAGATTGGAGGAGCGCCGCGCCTGCAGCTGCATCTGCATCGCAGTTGCTAGAAACGGCACCGTCTGCGAGGTCGCGACGATGCTTCTTACTGCGATGATGGGGAAAGGAGAACCGCTTGAAGGGAGGAGCGGTTTTGGGTTTGAAGCCTTTCGTTCCTTTATCCATGACGTCTGCGAGGCTATACCCGGATCCCACATCCCCGTCCGCGGCTATTCTGCAGGGAGCCCCAGGAACCGGCGCAACGCCCAGTAATTTGTCGAATTTCTCCTGATTTCGCCATCCTCAACTTCTTGCATTTGCCGGCCAGCTGAAAAGTCTAGGCGCGATGTTTTTTAGAGTTTCAACGTTTCGACTCCCGCATCGTCGATCGCTTGCAGCTGCCATGTGGCTGCCCGCTGTGGCTGCAGCGCTGCAGTGCCCACTGCCTCCCCGAGAGACCCCTGGCCAGTCACCGCTGCCGTCCTGTGCAACGATGACACGCGTCTGCTTCATGCAGTGGGTGTTCGACGTGTGCGAAAGAACGGTCGCGACCCTCTGCTCCTGCAGTCCCCGCCCCCGAGAAGATGCCCGTTTATACATAGAAACGGCGATGGGAGATGTGCTTTCGTTGGACCACATCACTGCATCCAATTCGACTCAAGCCCGCAACACAGAAAGGTGAGCGATCTCCTGCACAAGAGAATGACGATCCGAGTGTTGATTCGACTCTGTTGTGTTGCTGCTAGTCGACAGGTCTTGTGTGGCAGGCCAGCAGGTTGGTACGTACGTGAGCATGTCGTGAAAGCTCCAGTCAATCCCAAATCTCTAGAGTCCTTCTCTTTCGTTCATACTTTGCCCTGAAAGAAAAATTAGCCTGTCTCGTCACGCTCCCTGCGTGTCGACACTCTCGCTCTCCATCCATTCGTCCATCCGCGCTTCCGAATCCTCTTCACACATCACCTGTCATCTCTCCCATCATCACCTCACTGGATAACGTGAGCAAGTAAAGAGACCTAGCTGTCATTCACCTGCCAAGCCACCAGCCTCACGATCACATCCCCTTCGTGCGACCCCAACCCCCAATATGGGGAACGTTCCAGAAGGCCGCTGCTCCGCTGCCTCCCGCGCCGGCAAGCCCTGTCTGTCGGTTCGGACTGTATCCGTTGCCACGGCGCCGGCGATCCCGTTGCTTTTACAAATATACAGGTGCGACTGCTTTTCGGTGTTGCTGTGACACGCGATACGAGTGAGCTTGCCTTGCCCTGACTGCGAGGGCTTGTAGACCGCTACAAGGTCCGTCGTTGTCATCAGACGTCTTGCGCGTTTGCCGAAGGGTTGTTGAATCTCGTCTCAGAGAGTGCAACAAAGGTGTGCTGTTTTGGGGTCGGCCTGCGGCCCTGATGTTCAGCAGTCGGACTGGTTGACTTTTCTCGTCCTGTTGCAAAGAAAGTTGCAAGGTGTGGTTGCCAAAACTGTAAGTTGAAAAATATTGGCTTGTGGGAGATTCTCTTTTTCTGATTGTATCTGCTCGCGATATCATGCCTCAAAATTCGTCTTTGGCATGATTTGAAATCATGGTCTCTCTTAAGCGAGGCTCTCAATCTTCCTGGTCTTGGTGGTGCAGAGCATGTTTCTTGGAAAAAGGAGGGATGGATGCAGTCGAAAGACCAGTGGCCAGAAATATTTGGGAGCAAGATGGTAAAGCGTCCGAAGCGCGTGTCCAGGCAGGGCGGCACTATACCGGATTGGGAACATTTGTTTGCCTTGGGCGACTACCAACTGCGACTGCAGCTACTCAACTTCAACGTCTGAGAATTCGCAAAGTGTTTATTCACCTAACAGATTATTTCTCGTCTTTCTCTCCTCGTTGCTGTTACACTATGCCGACCTTTTGCGCCTCCCTGCCCTCGCTCCTTCAGGCCTGGCGTCATCTTGTCACAAAGAAGCATTGGAGTTGGACTAGCTTCACGTGAATTGGTGCAGGCCAAGCAGGTGGCAAACAGCAGGCACAGCTGTGGCCACGATGGACGCTCCAACGACGACGGCAGCAAAGTTGAAAGGCTGCAAAATGGCGGCCATCCTTAACGCCGGTATGTCCTACCTCGTTGTCGGCTTCACAGGGGGTGTTGAGAGCACAATTGACAACTAACAATAGTCTGCCTAGATCTTTTACTTGGACCATGCTGTCGCCCCCGCTGGTATCCACATAAAAATTTGAGCCGTCAGAAGACGAGTTTACCTCGGCATCTTGCTGCCAGCAATTCCATCTCGGAGGGCCCTCCGCACATCTATGCCAACGCGCATTGTGATCTGGGCACAGACGCTGCCGAGAACGATCAAATGGCAATGGCGTCCGATGAGCGTCCGATGAGCATAGCGAGAAAACACTGTGTCTTGCACGCGGTTCTGGCTCATCAAGCTTCAGACCGACAAAAATACGCTCTGATGCCCTGCATTTCCCGCTTTCGAATTCAATAAGACAATCAGGACATTTTTTCGATCAGTCCAAAGTCAAACCTGCAGGTTGCGTTGGAAACGCTGGCTTCGGAAGATCCGTTGCGCACGCACGGCCCCAGACAACTCATCGCAAGCTTCTTTATCTTCAGCTGAGATGTCGGACTACCTAGGGCTTGAAGCTTCAAACTCAAAGAATGCTGACCTACCAAAACCTCATCAAGTTGTCGTAGAGCTATCATTGTTCCAACAAGTCATAAAGAATACCGTTGGAAGTATTCGAAGCCAATGACGCTCCTATTCTACAGCAATGATGCTCTTTCGGATGCCTCGCACCTTCTCCTAACCTCAAGCTTTTTCATACAAATGTATGCACGCTCACCGCTTGATGTTTTGCTCTCGGCGCAAAAGACCCTGCAAGACCCTCACACTTCCTTGGTTCTCCACCTCACCTGGTGGGACAGCAACGACGCGGTGGAGAAAGACACCAAGGACTGAACATCCTTAGTTAGAGTGGGGAGAGACATACGCATTTAAGAAAGAATTTCTCAGAAATACCAAGTCCATTCTTCACATCATTCATCATTTTGCATCATGGCGGACATCAGCACTGCCATCGGCCTTTTCAATTTCGCGATCGATTGCTTCGGTCGCATACAGATCGCACGGGGATTCGAGGACGACTTTGCGATCTATCAATTGAAGCTCGACATCCTCCAGCTCCGTCTTTCCCGCTGGGGTGTGGTTGTGGGCATCAACGACAGCAGCAACTCAATCATCAAAGATGACACCACGGACGTGACCTCGCCAGCTGGAATTCTCAAATCGATCAAAAAGTTTCTCGACAGAGCTCAGCGGGACGGAGACAACAAACTCAATCCCGGCGACAAGCCTTTCGACTCTGATTCGGATATGCCAGACGACTTGAAAGGCATCCGGACGAAGTTCAAGGAATGCCTAAAGAAGCGTGTCATGCGCGCAGAAATTGCCGTTGAAAGCTTAAAGTGGGCCTTTTACAAGAAAGCAAAATTGGAGGAATTCATCGGCAATATTACGTCTCTCATTACAGCTCTGGAAGCCCAACTCTCCCCGGACCTCGAGGCAAAACTCCGAGAGCTCAGCAAGGAGGAATGCACCGGAATCGACAAGCCCGACCTGCAAGAGCTGAGGGGCATTGTTGAAGAATCTGACCCATGGCTCCAGAAGGCTGTGGGTGAACAGTTGGAACATGTACCAGGTGGCGCATCCTACAACATCAACCAATCGCACATCAAGGGCACTGCAACTGGTGTTCACTACGGCGACGTCATGGGCGTCAGTAACGGGGACGGGAACTCGACGAAGAACTATTGGGGTAGAAAATAGGTTTCGGATTTTTCCTTCACCTGCGATCCAATTCGCCAGTTCTCTGGGCTTCAGACATTCAAGACTCCAATATCTCTCATCGCAAAAATTTCCGCCTGTGCTCCATATTGCGTGCTGCCCAGGGAACTAGTGGTCGAAACCAGACGAAGGGCTTTTTGCGAACATCTTTGTCTGCTGATCACAAAAGTGTCCGAACGCGGACTTCGTACCAATTCAATCTAAGGGTTCTCCACCGAAAGTAGGGATCTGCAATTCGTCTATCTCATTGGAATGGCCCGAAGAGATCCGTAGACTCCCTAGATCTTGGAATGGCTTAATATGGAAAGTAGATGGATTGATTGGGGAATCCATCTAAACACCCCTAGTAAGCCTAGGCGGACGGGGACTACTTCACTTATATAATAGTGGTATATGATGATGATGGTATAATAGTATGATACTAAGACTTAATTAATTACTACTTAAAGGCCTATACCTATCACCTATGTAAGGAAACTAATGTGATCATTAATATTAGCCTTAAACTCCTTAAACTTTTAGCTTATATTATTAAACTGCTACTTAAGTGCATTAAACTCTATATATAGTATGTAGTTAGTATAGTCTATCTCCTACTTCTATAGCTTCTTTACCTTACCCTTACCCTTTTTATCCTTCTTCTAGTTATTATTATTATAGTAATCCTTATACTTATAACCAGTATAGCAAGAGATCTTATAGGATGTATATATACTACTATAGTTAGTAAATTCCTTATTATAGATAATGTAGGGATATCTAAAGTAAGTTAAACCCTTATACTTATCCTCTATAACTATACTAGCGCCTTCTGTAATGTAGCCCGCGTGGTGGTATTTATGTATTATTTAGTTATTACTAGTAGTAAGCTATTTATCCTATTAGTACTAAGTAATAGACTACTACTTATTTAGGGTTATAGGCTAGTGCTAGCTACTATTAGTAAGCTTCCTAATATAGTAGGCCTTCTTAGGACTAATAGGAGTAGTATTAGTAGTAGTAGTAATAGTAGTAGTAGTAGTAATAGTAGTAGTAGTAGAGGACTATATAGGCTTATTTAGCTTATTATCTAGAATATTATATATGCTTTAAATGTGAGCTAACATATATGTTAGAAGGGATATAGGATATATAAAGTATTAACTATCTATACCTACTATAACCTTCTATAGTAGCGCTTAAGAATCTTATAGTATAAGAGGATATAAGGTGAAGCCTATAAGGGTATATCCTATAAAGGTGTATCCTATATAGGTATATTCTATATAGGGGTATTAGCATATAAAGGTAATATTATAACTAGTAACTTTATAACTAGTAGTAGTATACTAGGAAGAGCGAAGATATTATTAAAAGAGTTAGTAAAGTTAATTACCCTATTAGTTACTAGACTAAATAGGTTGTTAATTATGTTATTACTATTAACTACTAGGCTAAATAGGTTATTAATCACATTATTGCTATTGTTTGCTACTCTAAGGTTATTACTTTTAGAGGATTTAGCTATAGTGTTAACATTAGTAATTATATTATTATTAGTTATAGTATTAATATTAGTGACAACATTATTATTAGCTATAGTATTAATGGTGGCGGCTATACTATTATTAGCTATAGTATTACTAGTAGGATAGAGAGTAGAGAGATAGAGGTAGATACTAAGGTTAAGGTTTATAGTTAAAAGGTTAAAAAGTTAAAGGTTAAAGTTTAATAATTAAGTAGTAAAAGCTTATATACTATTACTATAGATATTATTAATTTTCTATAGCTAGACTTAATACCAATCTACTCTCTACTATTATAACTTAATAGAGTTAGAATCTCCTTAATTTTGTCTTTATACTATTAAAGTAATATTTCTTAGTAATATTTCTATCTTCCTATAATATCTTTCCTACTAATTACTACCTATTAAGATTATTCTTTTAGTAGTTATTCCTATACCTATTAAGGTTATTCTTTTAGTTATTCCTATATCCTTAGTCTTTAATAATAAGTTTCCTATTCTCTAAGTTATCTATTGTCATCAAGTTAATTATCTCTAGATATACTTGCTTTTGTTTTTATAGCACCTAAGCTGCGCCTAGGATAGTAGAAAAGGAGCGATAACTATTCTAAGTAATATAGATATTATAGGGATATTTAGGCCTATAGTCTAGTGGAGCGTCAATAAGGTTACTACTTAGAAGCTAATAGATAGTAATAAGAAGGTTAATTAGTATATAAAGTTGCCTAACTATTATAAGAATATATTTTTCTTATATTAGTATTAGAGGAATATTACTAGGGATATTAAAAAGCTTAAATGTTTAGTCTAGTTTAATAGGATCTTATGCTAAGTAGTAGGTATTACTAGAGAAGGTAAAGATATTAATAATTTAAGCCCTATTTTAAAGGTTAGTAACTTACTAGCTAACTAGCTAATAGTGAAGGTATAGAGGATAAGAAGGAGGAGGAGAAGAAAGAAGAGAATAAGTAGTAGTAGTTAACTAAGATATCTTAAAGATATTATATATAGTAGTAGTAGTAAGGATAGAAGGTAATATAGCTAGAGGTTGCTTAAGTAAAAGCTTATAAGTACTAAGGGAGTATTTACTAACTAATTATTAAAGATTTAGTAAGTGTTTAGTAATTATTTATAAGGTAAGTATTTAGTAAGTATTTAGTAAATATTTAGCGCGCACTAACCTTTATAGAAATCTAACTATAATAATTTAGTAAATATTCAGTAAAGATTTAAGAGTGGAACATTTAAGAAGATTTAATAATTTAGTAATTTAGGGAGGTTTCTATAGTTTAGCAAGTATTTAGTAAAGTAGAATTATAGAGACGCAATAAGAGAGTATTAATTAATTAATAACTTTAATTCAACTATCTAATTCTATAACTTATTCTCTTATCCTCTCTATAACTAATGATTCATCCCTTTAGCAGCTAATTCTACCTAGCCTTAGTATCTATAGCCCTTGTAATTACTGTATTACTACCCTTTCTCTTATATATCTTCTTAAAATTAATTGGCTCCTGGATAAGTAGACTATCTAGTATATAAACACGTAATACTATAATGTATAAAAGGCTATTAATAAACTTAGGATAGTTAAAGTTTATAATAATTTAGTTAGTAGTAATACTCTACAACTTGTAGATAGTTATAGTATAGGTAATAGTAATAGGAAACTAAAACTATCTATAGAGGTTCTAACTAACTATAAAATCCCTTCTCTCTAAGAAGATGGGCACGACCACCTTATCTTTATTATTATAGTAAAGAAAAGGTCTATTCTTAAGATATAAATAGTTATAGTTATTAAATATAATAAGGATAGTATAAGAAGGAACAGCTCTTATATTAGGAGTTCCTTCTAACTAGATAATATTCTTAACTATACTAATTATACTATTAACTAAGCCTTACTTAGTCTATAGGTTCCTAGTAAGTATAAGACGCGCGCTAATATAAATAGGGAAGTATTTATAAACCTTACTAGTATTATTAAATAATACTATATCTGCTAATAGTCCTTTATAGTAGGTAATAACCTAGAGAATTAGCTAGTTGCAGTCTTATATAAACTAATAATTATAAGTATTAATAAACTCTTTCTTCTTAAAGATATAGTGGCTATACTTAAACTTAGCATACTCCTCTTTATTTAAGGTATAGGCAACGCGCGTGGACAAAATCTCCTAATACTAATAGATAGGCTTAAGATTTTAAAGGCCTTTAAGTATATTATAGAAGGTAATTAATGTGGTATCTTCTTCTTACTGTTGTATAAGGGTAGTGAGCTTAGCTATTTTAGTAAAAGAGAGGTAAGTGTTTTTACCAGCCTTTTTATTAATCTTTTATAGATTCTTTTAAATTATAAAGAGAGGCTTCTTAATAATAGGTAGAAGCTAATAGAAGTTACTATAGAGGATTATATTGACCCTACTAAATAGGAAGTTAACTTTAGTAGGAAATACCTATTAGAGGTGCTAGTCTACCTAGTTTATTAAGTAAAGAGATACTATTAACTTCTTATTAATAATAAGGTAATAAATACCATAGAATATTGCTTCTATAGGACTAATATTATAGTTAGTTAGCTAAGAGTACTTACCCCTAATAGGAATCTAGAGAAGAGAGTAGAGAGTTAAGCTATTAATTTTTAAAGTAGCTATACTAGTTAGTAATGCATATAGAATAGGATTAGGAAGGCTGTTTATAGTAGCTATAGCCTCTAAATAAGAGGAGAGAATATAGATAAGATATAATTTTCTAGTCTCTGCTCTACTATTAAGATTAATATTAAGCTATAGTAATAGAGTGCCCTAGTCTTCCTACTCCTAAAGGATTACCTCTATAAAGTGTCTAATGTATATATTATAAACCTTGTATTATAATTCTCTAAGGGTTGCTTTAGTATTATCCTAGAGAGGTCTAATAGTGCTAGGCTTGTAGTATATCTACTTTATTATAGGCTACTATTTATTAAAGAAATACTTAGTATAGAGACTAATATAAGTGTTCTAGTTATAGATATAGTCTATCTTATACTTACTAATATTGTTAGTATCCTTATTCTAGGTAAAGTCTTAGTCTAGCAGTATAGCAGCAAACTATATTTAATCTTCTTTAGTAAGTTTATCTTTAAAATCTTCTATATCTTTAAACTAATTATCCTTAGGCGCTGGTAGAATTAGCTAGAGAAAGTTATACTTATAATTACTGTAAATAAGCTAGCACTTTATATATACCTTCTTCTATATAGATATCTTATCCTATTAGTAGGATAAAAGGTCCTTGATTACTATAAAAGAATAGTATAAGAGTATTCTTACCCTATAGTAATTATTATACTACTCTCCCACAGGATTAGGGCTGTACCTTAGGAAGTAGTTAAGGATTCTTAGCTTTATCTATAGGTGTTGTATCTATTCTATAGATAACTTTATAAAGTTAATATATAATAGGAAGTCTAGGTAAGTTAGCTTATAGAGCTATTTAATCTTAATATCTTAATCCTTATACTTCTTAAGTAGGGACTTAGTATAGTAGGCCTCCCTACCTTAAACTATAAATCTAATAGCCTATACCTCTTTAGGTTAATAGTCTACCTAGATAACCTTGTAAGAGGTACTATAGAGAGGGATATTAAGTAGAAGATAGTTTACCTTCTAGGTAGGCTAGTCCCTCTCTCTAAGGAGCTTGTTTATTATATAAGAGATTATAGAAACTAAAGGCTAGTAGGAGCTAATATATAGTAGAACCTTGTTAAGAATCTTATAGTATAAAGGAGACTTACCCTTAACCTTACTATAATATTTAGTAATATAGTTAAGTACTATATAGGAGCCTATATAGGGTGTAATATTAGTATTAGTAAGCTAAATTATACTAATAGTATAGTTATAGTTATTTAGCCACTTATTATTCCTTGGCTTATTATATATCTAGAATAATAGGTTCAAGTCTTTTATAACTAATAGCTTATTATAGTAGGCTTTTAGAAAATAGAATTAATAGATAAGCTCCTTAGAGCCGCGCTTCTTATATAGGTAGTATATATTATAAACATACTTCTATACTTAGTTAATAATACTAGAGAGTTCTTATATAGTAAACTCCTACTTATTAGAACTAGACTAGATTAGTGGATTCTTATAGACAGGTGCTTAAGTTCTTTCTAGCTTAGGGTTAATTGTAGTAATATAGGTACCCTAGAAATTAGTAAATTGCCTTTATTGCTCTGCTGCCTCTTCTAAATCCCTAGAAAGGTTCTTAGTATCTAGAATACTATTATAGAATATAAAACTATAGTTATATATACTACCCTAGACCTGCTATTTATACCTGTTCTACTAGTCTTAAATATTAAATTTCTTCTTAACAACCTTATTTATAAATAGCTAGAAGCATTAATAGTAGTAGTAGGTAACAATATAGAGATTATTAATAATATTCTCTTAGGAAATATATATCTAATCGCGCGGTGTAGCCTCTTTCTACTTATTATAGTATAGTATATACTAAGTAAGGGACTGCTATTAGTAGTTAGTAGTACTAAAGGTAAGGAAAAGGGCTAGTATATCTAGCTACTAGATAAATAACTCTAGCTAAGACTACTTAGTACCCTAGAATAGATATATACTATAGAGGTAGGCTGTCTAGTATATAATATAGCTAAGAAATACCTAGCTTTTAGGAGTGTCCTCTGTAAACGCAGCCCTAAGGGAATCTATATTATAAGGAGTATTATTACTACCCTCTATTTAATTAGTAAGATAAGTAGCCTAACTACTACTAATATAGTATATAAGAGTATTAAAAACAATAAACCTCTAGTATAGGTGTCTAGTAAACCTACTATCCTTATATTTTATAAGGTGCTTAGTGTATTCTATATATATAATAGTATAAATATAAGGCGTGAGGAAGTCAGCCTTTCTAAAGAGGTATAAAGTAGGAAATAATAGAGAGAGTAGACACTAGGTCTAATAAACTTAGAGAGTAGGACTTTAGATATAGCTAGAATCTTAATAAAATTTTATAGTAGTTACTATAGCTGCTGTTTAGGACATTACTACTCTAGCTAAAGTAGATCTAGAATAGGCTAGAACTGCTAAATATTAAAGATTTTATCTCTAAGTATATCTAGCTATGCCTGTTCTACAGTAATATTAGGAACTATAGAGATGTTAGGTGTAATTTTATCTATATTAAGCTCTAGTAAAGGAGTAGCACTAATAGGACTAGTATCTACTATCTCTTATTAACTATCTAGATAAACAGGTTATACTATACCTATATCTAGTAGAGGGGGCCCTAGGGGACTATATAGACCTAGTAGATTATCTAGAGGATTATTAAAATCATTAGTACTAGTACTAATCTAATTAATTATATTATTATCCTAAGGTAGTTAGCTTAACGCGTACTTATTAATAGTAATCTCTTAGTAACTAGGGTAATATTCCTATAGAAATATAAGCTACCTCTAGATATAGCCTTACTAGATATAAAAGTCTCGCTTAAATTAGTATACACTAGTATATTTAGAGAGTTTAGTAGGTAGAGTATAATAATCTCTAGGTCTCTTAGAAGAAGAGGCAGCTGGTTATATAACCTCCCTATATTATAAAGAAAGTTAATTATATATCCTCTATATAAGTACTATGCTCCACAGACCTGTTAAACCTTAACCTATATATATACGCGCATAATTAATATCTCCTCAACCTAGATTAACTTAGGTAGGTTTATATTAATAGAGAATTTACTAGGGTTAAGACTATTCGCATCTAAGTATATATAAGGTATGTCTTTACTAATATTATTATTATATTAAACATAATAACTATAGATACCTATAGTATTAAGGCGCATCCTAAACTAATATTCCTAGTAGTAGCTATAGAGTTCTATAACATCTTTATTAAGAGCCCTATAGAAATTTTATACTAATACTTAATCTTTAGGGTGTAAGGTGTCTACTAGAAGGTCTAGATCTAGGAGATTAATAGAAGGATCCTATTAGTAGAGATAGGCTGTATTCCTTTTAGCTTCTTACTCTTACTCTTTATTATAGGTATAGTAATAATACTAGTGTGGTGGTGCTATAGAGGTAGCGCGCGAACCTATAGTAGAACCACCCTATAAAATAGAAGCAGCTTAAGAAAAGCTATATTTAGAGTGATACTAAGAGGGGTTAGGGTAGTAGATAGTACAGTTTTTATATTTAATACTATTTATATCTAAGAAAACTAAACATACTACCTTATAGTAACTAAGAAGGTACTATTTATATTATTTATCTAGCTCTTTATAGGTCACCCTGTCGCAACAGTAGCAATAGAAAGGATAATCTAGCTAGACCTTATACTATACTATATAATTAACCTTATAGACTTTATATTTAAAGTATAGTACCTCTAGAGGGGTATTAGTAAAAGGGTTACTAGAGCCTTAGATAGATCCTAGCCTAAAGTTACTAGCTACAGGGCTAAAATAAGTAGAAGCACCTAAGTTACTTCCTATAGTACTTAGGTAAGTAGAGCTACTACTAAAACCTATAGTACTTAAGTAAATAGAAGCACTATTAGTATTACTATTAGCAGCACTTAGGTGAGCAGAACTACCTATATATAACTATCTAGATACCTAACTACTAGCAGGAGCGGAGGTATTCTATACCTAATATAGAGTATTAAGAGATAGGGTTAGCAATAGATTATTACCCTAATAGTATTTAACGTAGTAATTATAGTAGATTTATATCTATTAATAATAAGCAGCAGCAGTGCCTAGGAATATTTATAATTAGCTTATATAATATATTAGATTTAATAACCTACTAGTAGAGTCTTATAAATCTTAACTATAGTATAGGAAACACAGCTCCTCTTATATATAGATAGGTAAGCTTAGCTAGATTATAAGCTATTTACTATAACTAAGTACTAGTAGGCACCCTACTCTATATCTCTATCTACTATAAGCGCACTATAAACCGCAATTTATTATAGATAGGGCTTAAGGTATATTAGTAGTTAATATAGCTACTAGAGCACGCAGTAGTAGTACTATAGTAGTAACCTAGGTATAGGACTATTACTTTATAGTATAGCTAAGCTATAATAGTAATTCTAGAATATTAATAGCCTTACACTTTATATCTACCACTAAGTAACTATAATAGCTAAGGCATCTAGAGATAGTAGTAGTTAGTAAGTTCTTATAAAGGAAGTAGGACTTTAGCTTTATCTCTCTATAATTATAGTATTACTATATCTCTTTAATATCTATAGTATTAGTAGGAGGTGGAGAAAGGCCTCTATTAGAAGGGTTAGATAGTAGCTAAGTACTAGTAGTAGTAGCTATTATTAATATATAGGTAGTAGTAGTAAAGGAAGAGGGCTAGTAATAAGGATTTAAGTAGATAGTATTAGGGTAAGAGGATAAGGCTTATTAATATAGGAGGATAAAAGGTGTTATTATAGATTATAGAGTATAAGATAATAAGGTAGTAAGATACTTAGGTAGATGCGTTTAGCTATAGCAGGTAGATATATTTTAGTATAACTAACTAATATTACTACTACTAGGCCACACTATAAAATTACCTATAGTGCCCCTATTAAACAACCTACTAAATCTTTACTAAATAGTTATTAATTACTAAATATTCACTATATAGTCGCTTAATCTTCTTTTACTTATATAGGCTACTTATAATAGCTACTACTCACTCCTATATTAATTACTAAATCTTCTCTAAACATTCACTACTTATCACTTTATATATTTACTTTATATATTACATATTGCTTCATTGCCTATTACTTTATTATATACTATACTATATACTTATATCACCTCTACAGGCTTACATTTACTTGCTAACTAAAACCTAACTTTGATTAATTCCTATTTAAGTTTAGCACTAGCTAATAAGTTGCTTTTTAGTATATCCCCCTCACTAAAAGAGCCCCCTTTATAGCACCTAATTCCCTGTCCACCTTTGGAAGGCTCAACAACACATCGCTGCTATGGCCCTACACTTCACTCTGGGACTCTACACTGTAGTCGTCTCACCTTCCTCCGGCTTGCCGGGGGATGAGTGGCTGACTAGCTTTAGTTCTTTGCGGACTGGGCCAACTCAATCAGGGGCCATGGACCACTTTGGCGGTCTTCATTGCCTCTTTCCTGTCTGGTCTCCACCAAATTCCAGCTACCGAATTGTCCAAAGCGTCGGAGAATCACCAAATGTGGCGTTTTGTGCAAGACTTGGATGGCTCACAACAAGCTGGTGACGTGTACTACGATAAATTGTCGCTTTTGACATCTTCTGCCCACAATGCATTGGGGTAGATCTTTGCCCTTTTCTCTAACGCTCCACTACTTCGGACCTCGGTGTGCCTCCCGTCCTCGATGCGGGTATACAAAATTGGGCCCCTGGCCAGATTCGATTGATCAGATCGGGTCTCGTTTACCACTTAATCGGTCCCTGATGGTGTTCTTCGGGATCTCATCTGTCCTACCACAGAATTTCGAACTCCAAAACCAACTCGCAGGTTTGAGGGAGGGCGAATCAAGTTTTTGGTGCCACGATGCCTGAGCCTACTCCCTATGGAACTATCAACCAAAGAGGCATCTATGGCCCCGCTACGGGTTTCCACCAGGGGGACAACAATTTCGAATTTCAAAGACAAGCTTCCATCAAGGTTGACACACACATTGGCGATGCATACTACAGTAAGCGTGAAGCTATCTCGTGTGGACTCTGACGACACTAATAATAAACCAAAGACTCCAAGAGCGCCGATCTACCGCTGAACCCAAAAGACATTGCTGAAAAAAATCACCTGCAAATCAAATCAGACTGGGATGAAGCTGGGACATGTGGTTGGTTACGGAAGCGGGACGAGTATCAAGGATGGGCCAAGACGCAGAAAAGATATCCCTTACTCTGGATCCACGGCAACCGTCAGTTTTCAGAATTCCTCCCAAGTCATATGCCATGGATTGAAACTGACTATTGAGCAGCTGGATACGGAAAGACACGATTGATGTGAGTGTGATTTTGACTGAAAATAGCCTGGCTGAGAGAGGCCTCATCGTGTCCCGCTTTCCTGGGAGTTTATGATGCATCCAATTCAAGACTGACAAAGAACCCCTCAAGGTCTCGCGCAATCGAGTTCATTCGGGAAGATCGGAAATCTGACTCAATCGATCTGCTCTACTTCTACACCGGATTTCGAGACGATTCTAAGGAAAATCAGAGTTCTTACAAGAGGTTACTGATGACATTCTGGAAGCAGGCCCAGGACAGCTCAGGCAAAAAGCTCAACACAAACTGGAGCGAGATCAAAATCCAAGATGAGTTGAACAAAGTCCTGGCTGCAGCGAAGCGCGATGTCTACATGGTCATTGATGCGATAGACCAGCTTTCAACATCTGAGCACTTCAACTTGCGAAAATGGCTTGAAACCCTCGTTCACCAACATCAAGAGGAAGGAAATCAATTCCGCTTGGCGATCATTATTAGCTCCCGGGACTGCTTTGGCCTCGATTATTTTCGAGAGCAACACGAGCCATTCAATCTCCCAGTCAAGCCCGAGGACAACTTCCAGGACATTAAAAAATACCTGGAGAGAAATCTAGACTCGGATCTTTTCCAAGAGGAAGAAGTACTCAAAGACCAAGTTGTTTTGGAGCTGACAAAGAAATCAAATGGAATGTAAGTCATGTCTCATTGACCCCCTTTACACATGGCTAATGTGAGAGTCCGGGAACCAGGTTTCTGTGGGCAAAAATTCAGCTGCAAAAGTTCTGTGACATGACCTGGCCGCACATGGTTGAGAGAGCGCTTCAAAGTCTTCACCCACCCGAAGACATCGCCAAGGAATACGAAGGATGTGCTGAAAAATTCGAGAGACTGGAGTATCCAGACAAACAAATCGCCCTGAGGACCGTGGCACTTCTGGCTCACACGACCGGATCGTTCTCCAAAGAGATTCTACTTGTTGCACTCGCGATCGATATCGAGGACGGGAAATTGGATCCAGTAATCCATAAAAAGCTTCAAGAGGAGCCTACGATCATCATTCAAAGATGCAGCCAGCTGGTTGATGTCAACGAAAAGCTTGGAGTCGTCACTTTCAACCACGGGCTGGTTTACGAATTCTTCAAGGCGTACAAGCCGGAAGCCAGGCACAAGCGGATCGCGGAAGTCTGCTTGGCTTACTTGTGCTCGCCGGACTTCATGAAAGAGCCTTTCAATGATGCTAAATGGTACAGTCATGGCAATCTTGAGCCATTTCTGCTGGATCATCCGTTCCTCGAATTTGCCTCCTGTACTTGGGCAACCAGCACAAACAAAAGCATCACAACCAGGTCTGGCTCCAAGAAAAAATACTTCAAGAAACTCAAGAAGACACATGGCGAGATCTTGCGTCTTCTCAAACAGCTCTTTGGGAAAGATAAGGCCAAAGGAAAGCACAACAAGAAGAAGAATCTATTGTTGTCATTCCAGGTGTATTTGCTGACCCTAGGCAAATCAATACCGTCAGGAGTCTGTCATGAGCATATAGTCAGCTACTTTGGTCTCCACAAACTCTTCGACTACTTCCATAAGAAGCGCTGGTTGGATCTGAACAAACGCGACGAAGATGAATCGACAGTGATCCACTGGGCGATTCGTAACGTCACTGATCAAGACGCTTTGGGGACCGAGACCGGGGAAAACAACAACAAGAATGACGCCGAAGACAGCGACGAGGACAGCGATATCGACGAGAGCGGCAGCGATACCCACAGTGACAGCGAAAGCGAGACCGAGGATGACAAGTCCAACGAGGCTGTCCGTGTTGTTAAAAAGCTGATAAAGTACAAAGCCGACCTCAATGCCCGAAACAAAAAGGACCGCACTCCCCTCTACTATGCGGCTTACTATGGAAACTTGCCCATGGTCCGACTACTGCTCAAGAACGGGGCCGAAATCAACGTCAAGAGTAAGAGGGACGAAACAGCATTGATCGCTGCCTGCAGGAAGCACCACGAAGAGGTCGTTCTGAAGCTTATTAAAGCTAAGGCAGATGTCAAAGTTCAAAGCTTCTTTGGCACCGCTTTGCAAGCGGTGTCCTTGGTCGGCTGCGTCACTTGTGCCAGGGCGATCCTTCGCGCTCATGGCAACGACCCTATTGAGGAGTCTAGAGGCCCTTTCGGGACTTCACTGCATGCTGCCGCATTCTACGGTCACTCGGAAGTTGTTGGGCTCCTCCTTGACCAGAAGATGAAGAAGACTGGAAAGAGAAAGTTTGATGTCAACATCAGCAATGACACGTACGGCACAGCTCTCACAGCAGCGGCGTCTGGATGCAACATGGCCTCGGATACAGCTCCTTTTGAAGACACCTTCGACAAGCTGCTTATTCACAAAGTGGACGTTAATCATAAAGGCGGGCTGTGTGGACCGGCTCTCCGAGCGGCGGCAGCGAATGGCCATGAATTACTTGTTCAAAAACTTTTGGAGGCGGGAGCAGATATTTCGGTCGAGGGCCACATGGGCACTGCATATCAAGCCGCAGAAGAAGAGGAAGACGAAACCATCAAGGAGCTTTTGTTGCAATGGGACAGGAACGCACCAACTTACGGCAAAAACGACCCGAGGAAAGGAGAGTCTGCACTTGTTGTTCTTCGGCGGGAACTGTTCAGGTTTGCCTTGTTCGCAAGTCACATGGTCATCATCGACAGTCTGATCAAACAAGTCGTAAGGATATTCGAGAAGGAAATCGTAAGAAGAAAGACCAATAACGGCGATGGTTTCCTCCTCGAATCCATGGTGGATATTAGCACGAAAGTTTTCCACGAGGTGATAACACAGACCACAACTAAGACTGTTCGAATAGAAGCCCCTCCGATCGCAGAAGCGCCAAGTAAGGAGGCGATAATCGAGGAGGTAGAAGAAGATGATGAAAATAGGGAGGGAGAAGGGACACCTCCCAAACCACAGAATGACGCAACACAGGAACATACGACTGGGGACGAGACAACAGAGATTCACACTGTTGAAGAATTCCCAAGGACTCCTCTGGCAGCAGAAGAGGCATCCTCGAATATACTTGCAACCGGAGAAACGATGGAAGAGGACACACTATCGCCAGGCCTGTCGAAAGAGGAATTCGAAGAATGCACCCGTAATCATTCGACAGCGAAAGAAGCGCGAAAAGAGTTCGATTCCACAAAATTCACAGCTGGACCGATGCCGCAACTGACACGGAGCTCTCAAGTCACTGCAGAGCACTTGCAAAGGCGCAAAAGGCTGTGGAAAGTACTGGTCTCCTGCATTTGTTGCAGGGGCCCGGATGAGAATGAGAATGAAGCTCCAAGAAAGCTGGTTGCAGCCAGGTCAGAGACTCTTGTTTCGACGACTGGCAACAGCGCTGTTCAAGAGGGGAAAGCATGCGAGTCTTTCAATTCGCAGGCGAAGCCAGTTGAGCAGTCTACATCCGAGCCGGCCATTGAGCAGGAGCCACACACTCTGGGACTTCCACCTGGGCTCAGAAAGAATTCATCCGGGAGTGCAAATGAGGAGCTCTCTCCAACGACAACTACGGTTGAACGAAAAGCATCAGTGTGCGGGATAGCCCCGGAGCAAAGAGAGTCAGGAAACCAAGTTGAGGTCAAGATTGGGGCCGAAAGAAGACGGTCTTCGTTCACGTCTACTTTTTCGCGAAGACAGTCGGCGTCGAGCGCGCGACCCAGATTGGACGCTTCGAGCAGGAGAGGATCATTCGTGTCCATCTCACAGATTAGCAAGAGAATACCGAGTTTCGATTTCGCTGCCTTGCGAAAGCAGCTCTCTTTTGGCCGAGACGACTTTGAAGGCCAAGAAATGATCGAACCGAGCTTTCCCAACGTGTTGGACCGGCTTACTCGAGCCGCTGTCCAAATCCTCCAGTTTGCAATTGTTGAACATGCAATTGAGGAGGGCGGCGATCGTCAAGTCGTCAAGATAATCTCTGAGGCATGGATCGATGCGTTGAATAGCCTTGTCTCGCACCCCGGGTTTGGCGAATCTATGCTGCAAAAAGTGGTAAACAACCGTACAGAAGAACTTGCCGAGTACTTGAAAGACCCAAATCTAAAAGACCACGAGCGAATGCAAAAAGCTGAACATCTAGCCCGTGTCGGAGTAGAGCTTTTGTTGACAGCCGTCCAACGGGGAGCAAAGCTCAGGCAGCTTACTTTCATTCTTTCAAAGCTTTGGGTTTCCGCCATCAACAACGTTGAAGGGATGGAGGGCCAGGGTGATGAAGATGGAGCTGTGTGGACCCTCATCCACCTCTTTACAAACTGGTTTGCAGAGGCTATCATGGCATCCGACCAAAGCCGAGCTCAATTGTATGCGAATGCTGGAGTCGAAGTTCTCAGAGGTGCAGCGCTCAGTCAAGAGAAGAGCGTCATGGAAAAGTTCGTCGACGAATGGGTCAAGAAGTGGATGTTTACCATCGAAAAAGGGAAAGGGAATTGGATCAACGGATTGATCGAGCCATGGTGCATGGAGTACAAGAAATGCATCGTCAGGAGGAAGTACGAGGAGGCGCTCGGTCTCGCCCTTGCGGGCATGGGTCTACTACGGGCGGCCATCACGCTGAAGGACTGCGATAAAGTGGCAGAGACGCTTCAGCCCATGATCGTGGAAACTTTCCATTGGACCCTTTATGATGGAGGGGACTCTGGGTTCCCTGAAGCGGCTAAGAGGAGGGATACCCAACTGACGACCGGCGACCAGGAGTATCAGCGGGACCAGGCCACCAACAACAATCTTCCACAAGGAGAGCGAGGGAACATGGACATTGGAGCGATATTTGATGCTGTTGCCAGCTTGCTTTACGCATCCCACCAAAGGAACGATCGCGAACGCCTGTTGGACTTGGCCGCACTGATTCTGGACAGCTTTGAAACCCTTCCGAGCAAAGAGCAAAATGAGCTGGAGGCCCTGGTTCGTCAGCGCATTTTCGCTGATCGCAAAGGAGTCCACGATGCAAAATTCGAGCTCCAGCTGAGACAGGTCTCAACGACTGTCATTTATCTTCTCGACGCGGAACTCTCCTCCCATGGCACCAAACGCAGTTCTCCACAAAAGTTGAAGGCTTTGGCTAAGTTGATGCCGGGTATCACGCAAAGAGCTGACTTGCTTCAATACACAAAGGCCATTCAGTTCCTCGGGTTACCGAATGTCGTGGATAAGAATGGTAAGACCTTGGATGAAGCAGCAGGAAATCAGGATGAGAGGGAGAAGTTGGAGGTGAAAGCACAAGACAAAGCGGATGAGGCAAAAGATTGGTCCAAAAAGGAAATCAAGTTTTCGGAGCCGCCGCGACGTCAAGACGAAGAGGAAAAAGCACAGGACAAAGCAAAAGGCGACCAGACTGAAGCAGGAGTAAAACAGAAGGCGCAACGTCCGAAGATGCCGCGATGGAAGACATCGTGAAGTGATGGGTGCTCGATCATGAGGCGGAACTGAGGGGGGATAGCAAGAAGCGAACGGCAGGTCAGTCGCTGAAACAGCGATCAGAATTAACAGGAAAGGTCTGGAGGCGTAGATATCATAGAGCAGAATTCTCAGAAGTTGGCAAGGCCGATGGAAGCAGGCTTGAGGTACGAGACGAAACAACCTCCTCCCATTTTGCATGTCTGAAAAATGGCTTGAAAATATAGCAAGGCGAGCCCTCCTACGCGGAATCATCATTGCTGGAAAAAAGCGTGGGAATCAAGCAATTTGACGCATGTCTTATCGCCCACACCAGGCGCCAGTAACACTACATTTGCCCGGGCTGTGGAGACCTTCGTGCTGCCTTTCTGGTTGGTGCAAACTGCATGAGGCGCGGACAATGTGGCTTGAGAATATTGGTTACATCACATCTGCATGTCCCAAGTCAATTCATTGCCAGCCTCTTGTTCATTCTTTGAGGCTCCCTCAGCCTCGGGCTAAAGCAGGTTGTGTTTCGCCTTGCTACATTGGTCGGTCTTCAAGCCGCCCTTGGGATGGAAATGTGAACTCCGATTCGTCATCTTCGATATCTTGATAAACACATCTGGGTTTTCTGACACTATCATATGGCTTCGACTTCTCACTTGTTTAATGCTGCTGGCTTCCCTGTGAGGGCGAGCAAGTGGATATCGATAAGGAAGGCAGGTATGACGTCATAGGCGCAAAGTAAATAGTCCGATCGTGTGGTGCAAAGCCTCGAAACCTTTGCACCACCTCTCTGTTAGTAAAGCAACCAATTACATTGAGCCCTGCACCTTGACACCCCACCCACCGCTTTCAGACGTCTTTTCCGAGCGCTAAAGACCCTGCAGGATCCTTGTATATGCCCCTCTGTCCCACAGGGGCAGGACACCTGCGATCGACTGGAAGAAAGACATCAAGTTTGAACCGTCTTAGTCAGAGTTGGAAATAGTAGATGCATTTAAAAAAGATGATTCCTGCCAGATAGGTTGAAGCAAACCTTTGTCCCAAACTCCTTGTTTGACACCATGGATACCGCCAGCAGCGCAATCGGTCTTTTCAACTTCGCAATCGAGTGTTTTGGCTGTATTCAGCTCGCGCGACAGTTTGAAAAGAAATTCGAAATCTATCAGGTCAAGCTCGACCTTATCCAACTCCGCCTTTCTCGATGGGGCGAGGTCGCGCGGATTGCAGAAATCGATCAGGTTATTGAGGGCAAGTCAGACGGCGGCAATGACAGTCCAGAGAGAATGGCGAAAGCGATACTGGGAGAAATTGAGGACCTGCTCTTCAGTGCTCAGCGTGAGGCCACGGAGATGCAATCCAAGGACGACGAACCACTTGACCCAAGCCTCCACGTACCACGAGACCTGCAGAAGATTCGGACTGTCTTCAAGAAATTTGTCCAAAAACGAAAGAAAGAAGCCGTTGTCGCTGTCCAAAGCCTTAAGTGGGCCTTTTACAAGAAAGAGCATTTCGAAAGTTTCGTCATAGAAATATCTGGGCTTGTGGAGAGCCTCGAGCAACTCTTCCCTAGCGAGGACAACAAACAGATGCTGCGCGAGTTGAGCGATGAGGAGTGCAAGGAGATCGGAAAGACCAATCTAAAGTCTCTGAAGCCAATTGTCGAGGGCCTCGATCCGTGGCTTGAGGAGGCTGTTGAGGTGGAGTTTCAAAAGAAGGCTGCTGGCGAAACCACCTACAACATCAATCAATCACATATCAAGGGACATGCAACTGGAGTCCACCACGGCGATGTCAACGGTCAGATCATTGGGAAGGGAGCCAGGACGACTCAAAACTTCGCGGGTACAAATTAGGTGCAGGCCTGAGAAATTGGATGGATACGTAGACCATCCATACAGACAGACTTGTTGACATCACCAACGATATCATTCCCGTCGACATCAAGGGCTCCAGTAATGGAAAGTTTTATGATGGATTCGTACCGAATCGATGGATGTCAGAACGTTTTGGAAAACAAGACTTACGGAATCATTTCCTGGCCGTTTCCGGACGCATCAGAAGATTCTGCTGATCATTGAAGAGGTCAGATAATCTCACCCCAGATAATTTTCCTGCGGCCATGCTATCAACGCGTGCAAAAAATGTTGAAACATCATGTTCACTAAGCTGGCTTTGTGTCATCTATCTAACAGTATGACATGCAGACTTGCCACACCCTGTGGTCGAGGATGTCACCATAGGAAATCGCGAAGTTGTAAAATTGCGCGCAGGTGGGTTGCAAGCGCTTAGAGTGAGGCGTCGCGGGCGCTTATAATAACGCGTCAACATCCCAGACTTGTCACACGGTCTGCACATCGTATCTGCGCTGTTTAAATGGTTGGCTGTCCCTTGTCGTTTGGCTCTCCTGCCCCCATCCTCGCCTCTATCTCAAATCCCCCTTCACGACGAAGCCTCACTACTTTCTTCTTCGGTGTGGGCAGTCTCACTCACTGGCATTCAGTCTATCAATACAC
Source organism: Phyllosticta capitalensis (assembly GCF_038381095.1). Lineage (NCBI taxonomy): Eukaryota > Fungi > Ascomycota > Dothideomycetes > Botryosphaeriales > Phyllostictaceae > Phyllosticta > Phyllosticta capitalensis. Next base: position 2,307,023 of record NW_027117440.1, read on the forward strand.
CACGGCTCTAAGAAAATCCTGATGGTTTGAACCGTTGCAATGCCAACAAACATCAGCCAAAGCTACATCAATGGCAATGCGACGGGCATTCATATGGGTAATAATTACCAAGATTTCAACAACTGTCTCGTTATGAGCATTGGACATCACATTGGACTTCCAGTCGGGAATGTGTTCCAAAGTAAGCCCACGCCACCCGCATTGGCATACGTCTTCCCAATCCTCATCGTTGCCTGGTAGATTTCAATGGCCTTTTACCAAAATCCCCCAAGGAAAGGGCCGAGGAAGCCCATAAAATAGCCAAAGCGGGCCGCGTGAGCGTTGGGACAGGAGGTTGGCTTGGTAAAAGGGACAAAATTATGGCATGGGCCAATTTGGAGGACCAGTACTCATTTCTGTGGATCCGCGGTATTCGTAAGTACTCCAAATTGCGTTGTGGGTGATGATTTGCTGACCAGGAAAAAGCGGGATGTGGTAAATCAACCCTCATGTGAGTATCTCGTTGGGTTTTAGTTCCTGGTCGTCATTCCATGCCCTCAGATCTTGTACTCTTATGCTGACGCATGTCTTCCATTAGGTCGCGGGTGATTGACCACGTTCAGAGCAATCGCAATCCTCGGACAATTCATTTATTGTATTACTACGCCAGTTATGGGCGGCACAAGCAGTACCGAACCATGCTAATGACTTTCTGGGAGCAGAGTAGTAGCCCGGATTGTTCCATTTCTATGGAAGCATTTGCTCGCTCCGCGACTGATGATGATGAAATACACGCCAGTTTGCATCAACACCTAACCGATGTGGAGCGGGATGTTTACGTCGTCATTGATGCGTTGGACCAACTTCCCACGGAGGATCATTATCATCTGCTGGGATGGTTGAATTCTCTGTTTCAGCAGCACCAAAAATCCGGAAGCAAATCATGTCTCGCAGTTATGGTGACCTCCCGGAACGAAAATGGCTGCGACGAGCTTCCATCAAATCATTTGTCTCGCATCCACGTTCACCCCAACGACATCTCCGAAGATCTCCGAGAGTACTTAGACAAGAGACTTGGTTCAGCTCTGCTTTCGAAGCCAGAGAACCCAGAACTCAAAGAGAGGGTAAAAGAGAGTTTGATCAGCAAAGCAGATGGAATGTAAGTACCGCTATACTTCTTCATGTTGTAAATTGCTGAATATTGTCTGACTTAACAGGTTTTTGTGGGCAAGGCTGAAAGCTGCCGAAATTTGCACTATGACTCTCAAGGCGGATGTCGTTCTCGCGCTTGAAGAAAGCCCAGATGTTGATTCCATCGCCGACGATAAAAGTCTCGAGATACCAAAGAAAATTTACGAAATGTACAAAAGATATGCCAAGGACTTCGAGTCGCCAGCAAAGCCACTGAAAGAGCAGCAAATTGTACTAAGGATCATGGCTTTACTTGCACATACGACAGGGTCAATGTCGACGAAGGCCTTGTACGTTGCTCTTGCAATCGACACGAAAGAGGGAAAAATCGATCAGGGAATCTACGACAACTTGATCAGATACCCAAACTTGACCATCCAGTGGTGCAACAGTCTAATCGACATCAATGAAATTCTTGGGACCGTTTCTTTCTGCCATGGAACGGTCTTCGAATTTTTCAAAACTTACAAACCAGCTGATGGTCAGAAATTAGTTGCTCAGCTTTGCTTGGCTCATCTATGCTCTTCAGATTTCTCAGAGATACTGTTTGATGATCCTACGCAACTTTCTCACGACAAAGTCTACGATCTTCGGGTGAAGAATCCATTTTTGAAGTTTGCTTCCTGTAACTGGGCAATCGCCGCAAAGAAAAGTGTTGGAAAAGACAACGAGAGGAAGATCAAAACGACCCACGCCGAGATCTTAAGCTCTTTTGAAAGGCTTTTGGGGGGTTGTAAAAGAGAAGGGAAAATAGTGAACCTGCAGCTTTCGTTTCAAGTCTATCATTCGGCAACCATGGGCAAATTGATGCCACATGGTGTTCAAAACGAACACATTGTCAGCCATTTTGCTCTTCACGAGTTTGTCAACCACTTCGTGGAACAGCGCTGGCTTGGATCAAAGTGGGAGGAACGCGATGATGAAGGATCAATGGCTATGCATTGGGCCATTGGTAAAAAGACTAAGCACGACATCAAAGATGGCGATACAGTCAAAATGATTGAACAAATCATCCGAAATCAGGGAGACGTCGACGCACAAGATATCTACGGCTGTACACCACTTCATTACGCGTCCCATTATGGGAAGCTGGATGTCGTAAAATTACTTCTTGATGAAAAGGCCAAGATCAATTGTCGAAACAAAATGCAGGAAACGCCTCTGATCGTCGCCTGCAAATCACACCACGAAAAAGTCATCATCAAACTTTTGGAAGCTGGGGCAAATCCCCAGATTCAGAGCGTCTCGGGCAGTGCATTGCAAGTGGTCTCTTTAAGAGGATGCAGCTTTTGCGCAACATCATTATTTGAACGATACGAGAAACGAAACAAAATGCTCCCTATTTTTGAGTCTGGGGGCCCTTTCGGGACACCTCTCCACGCTGCAGCATACTGCGGCCATTCAAACATTGTCGACCTTCTCGTCGGAGGGACTTGGACTCGTGGAAACCTGAGGCTTCCGCGGAAAATGAAGAGATTCAGCGTTCTCGCAACAAATCCAACATACGGGAGTGTCCTCACGGCTGCAGCTATCGGCTGTACCAAGACCAAGGATCCGGCCCCTTTCAAGGAAATATTTCGGAAGCTGATCAATCACGGCGTAAATGTCAATGACCCAAGCGGAGAATACGGTCCTGCCCTCCGGGCAGCAGCATCAAATGGGCATCTTGTCCTAGTAGAGCTGCTTTGGCAAAGCGGTGCCGAGATAAGATTGTCGACTAGCGTGCTGGGCACTGCATACCAGGCTGCGAAGGTGAATAACCACCAGGATATCATGTTTTTCTTGTTGACGAAAGATCCAAGAGCTCCGGAAGCACGATCCACGGAAAGGATTCTTCAGATCAAAGAAACCAGCCACAAGTACTTCCTGAGGCCAATTCAGAAATACTTCCTGTTGAACTAATTGGTCGTGCATTCCATCAGTTAAGCCACATAATCAAACCCCCTTAAATACTCCTTATTTACAGCTAGCACACGTTATAATCATTATTTTACCTATTATTATTATTATTTCAACCCCTATTAGGGTAGAAAACATATTAATCTTACCCCTTATACAATTAGTACTAGTATTTTAACCCCTCTTTTTAACCCTAAAGGTAATAAGGAAATAAGTAATTAAAGGTCTCTAAATTTTACTTAAGTATAGTACTATAGAATTAGGAGAATTAGCAATAAAGTCTTCCTGAGTATACTGCGCCTGAAAAACTGCAATACTTCCTTCCCATAAACCATTCCACCCTTCGCAATGAGAGCTTTTCAGTTCTAGCAAAACACCTTATATTCCTTGTGGCAACAAACCCAAAGAGCATCGGGGAAGCGGCCAACTCATTCAAAGACCTATTGAAAAATTCCGTTGCTGAGGCGACGTCGGGGCCCAAGTCGTGGGAAATTTCACGACAGGGCCTTGCGTCTGATGTGGAAGCACGTCAAGCATATCGGGAGGATAAGCAACTCTACTTTCTGCCAGTGGTGTTTGCCTCAACTCGTGGAAAGATCCCATTTGTTCCCCAAGAACTGGAATATCAGATCCAGAGCATGCTGAAAATCCTGGAATTTGCAACCTGGATGCACATGATGCTTGATCACGACAACCTTGAGTATACCCACACAAACCATGCACGCGAGTGCGATCGCTTCCAAGCAGTGAAAGCGCTAAGCAACATATGGTTTGAAGCATTGGAATGTTTGATCTCACACGACGCCTCTGAGAACTTCCTCTTCTCTGTGTACTTGCTCGAAGTTGCGGTGGAAAAGCACTTGAACGAACCGGGACTTCTTGTAAAACATCCGAGGATGTCATCAAAAGAGAGGCGCAGAAAGGCCGAGTGTCTGTCTCGACTCCTAGAAAGGCTTCTTTTGGAATCTATGAAACGCCGATGCATGGCTCTGACTGATATCCTATCCAAGCGTTTGGTCTCTACCATCCGAAGCGTCAGGGATATTGAAGAGACGGGCAATGAAGTGATGGTGCGACTGATAGGCATATTTTCAGTGCGTTTTACTTATGCAGTCAACGCACGAAATGAGACGGACGCTGGGTTTTACGCCCGGAAAGGCCTCTTGCTCCTCAAACATGCAGCCTTGCACCCAGATCAAATCTTGATTGACCAACTCGCTATTCAATTCGTATCTCAGTGGAAGCTGGCGATCGATTTTGACATGGGGCAAGTGGTTGTCTCATCGATCAACGAGGAATGGGAAGATTATCAGTGGCGTTATGATCCCCGGCTTCATGATGTACCTCTTCGTCGCGCTATAGTGGGCCTGGGACTATTTCGGCATGCTATTACGATGCAAAATTGCGATGAGGTAGTGGAAACGCTTCATCACATCATCATCGAAGCTGTTCGCGGGTCCACGCACCATGTCCGTCATGAGCAGTCGGATGAGCTATCAAAAAGGGCGATCATTGAAGTATGCCAATTGTTTCACGCAGCTTCCCAAGATGATCTCCATCCCATGGTAGATTTGGCTTGGTTGTTGTTGGACACGTTAGGGAGCATTTCAAGCAAGAGATTGGCAGTCCTGAAGACCCTGATTTGCCAGAGTCTTGAATACCCATGGGTTGGCAATCGCTCTAACCTTGCGCAGTCACAGCTGAAACAAGAAATTATTTTCTTCACGATCGACTACTTGATGAGTCTTGCGCGAAGCGCAGGCGACACCACGGCTGGAGTGCAGTCCATATTGGAGGATGTAGCTCAATCGGTGGCCAGTGCAGCGTGAAGACCTGCTACCGGTCTGGAAAATCTAGTGTGCATATGGCAAAAGAATTCGGGACATCCAGCAATGGATTGGAAAGAGCCTGGAGAGGAGTAGATTCAACAGGAGTTCAGAAATAGGTGTGGCGAAGCTTGACAGGCGAGAAGGGGCTATGCGTTCATTGCATCATTCTTTTCAAAACTCTTCCCCCCTCACAGAATCAGATCGTAGCGGTGTTTTCACCAAGTTTCAGAACCCAAAAGTGACGCAGATCGCAGTTAACGTAGACTAGGAAAAGTTGAGTCGAAATGAGAAATTGGGGCCACATTGATAACCGCCACATGAGCTACTTGCATAAACCATTCTATTCATAAAAAAGCCCCCATCTACTTTTATCTAAGTCCACGCTGCCCAGCAGACTTGAAGTCCTCTACTGCGGCGCAATGGTCTCCTCTTGAATGACAACACCCCACTCATGGCTCTCCTTTCCGTACATGATGTTCTTCAACCAAGTCTTGATGGTCTTGGCGTACTTGCCGGAATCTCCAGCGGCAAGAGGAATCTCAATGTCCCGGCTGCGGAAGTGGATGAGGCTGATGGGGGCAATGAAGAACGCCGTGCCAGCAGCGAACGCCTCGATGAGCCTGCCCTCGTCAACCGCCTCTAGAAGTTCGCCCATGTTGAACTTGCGCTCGACGACCTCGACGGGCTCCAGCTGTTCGTCTTCGGGGACGCCGGCGCCGGCCCAGCCGCTGATGAGGCGGGTCCGCGCAAGTTCGAGGACGGAGCGGCGAGTGACGCCGTCCAAGATGATGCGCTCGTCCAAGGGAGCAGTGACGAGCTGGAGCTGACCCTCCTTGGTTCTCCAGACGACGAAGAAGTTGCTGGCTCCGGCCTCGGTGACGTCGCACTCCTTGCCCAACAGCCACAGGACCTGATCGTAACCCATGGAGCGCGCCTCTCCCTGAGCAATGAGACTGGGTCCGTAGTTGGCGCCCAGCTTAGCATAACCGAATCCTCCGGGCCATGCGCGGACCATGTCGTCTCTTGATGCCAGCAGCTTCAAACCGGGCTTCTTGATCTCCACGGCGCCGGGGACGGAGACGTCCAGGTTGGGGAAGAAGCACAGAATGACGAAAAGCATGGCACGTCTCGGCATGTTGACGCCCAGGGCCTCGTCGTCGGCAATCATGGTTGGGCGCACGTACAAGAACTGACCCTCGCGGCCCTTGGGCAGCCACTTGGGACCATCAACGGCGCACAGTTTGGCGATGAGCTTCGCAACCTCCGATGGCTCAAACGCAGGCAGCGCAATGCGTTGAGCGGAAGTGAGAAGGCGATTGGTGTTGCGATCCGGGCGGAAGAGTCGCAGACGTCCGTCCCATCCACGGTACAGCTTCATGCCCTCGAAGCACTCGGTAGCGTAGTGCAGGCACGATGCCGTCGGCATCAGGCTGAAGGGTCCGTAGGGCTTGAGTTCTGGCGTGTGCCATCCACGTTCTGCGTCCCATGATGCGGTAATCATGTGATCAGTGCAAGTCTTTTGCGCAAAGACCTCGGGCGAATTGGGCTCCGGGACAGAACGAGGGTTGCTGGTCAAGGTGACGGCGATTTTGGAAGCATCGAGGCCGGCCAGAGGCGACGCGCCATTGCCATTGCTGCTGCCATTCTTCATGGTGGTGGTGTTGGAGTTGGTGGCAGCATGAGCGATGCCGGCGTCGGTAAGGCTGGAGGCCGTGGGGAGCGCCTGAGGAGGTGACATGACGTCGGTTTCTGTGGCGGTAAAAGGCGAGGCGAGTTGGGCGTGCGCGTTCACCTCTGCGGTATCGGGACGTGGAAGAAGGATGGGAGATGTTGAGGTGTCGGGTTGAATTATTTTGCTCGCAGCCGGCAGCAGATCGAGATGGGTACCGCAGAGGCCAATGGCTCTTGGAATGCTGAAAGAAGGTGCGCAGATTGAATTCCAATCGACAAAGGGCACAGGATGGCTCTGTTATAAAGACGACGACGGACCTCCGATGGAAGGCGGGTACCTTGTGACTCTTATCAACCAGAATCAGCACTGGCACAACGTGCGGATGTACAGGGCCGACGTACGCCAATTTTTTAGAGTTCCCACCCAGGGGCTCGCGCCGCACCGCAAACCACCAAGGTGGAGCGAAATCCGTCCGTCAGTCGTCGGTTACCGGAAGCACTAGGTTACCTGGAGTGCTCTGGCGGTGATTCGGGCCATTGGGCCCTTTTTCTTTGCTCGCCTCTCATCCTTTGTCGACCCGGTCCTCGTTATCTGAACGACCCGTGAGGAACCAAGCATGCGGCTCTACACAAGCTTCTGCAAGGGCATTGGCGGCTCGGACTAGTCATAACTTGTCAATTGCGGAGTAAAGGGCGCAGAGGGCGGGAAAGATGTCGTCTGGTGTGTCACCAGCAAGAGCTTTTTCGGGTTGGTTCGCTTGCAATGCCGTAAGTAGCCGAGCGATGCAACAACTTTCGTCCATGCCTCCCTTGTTGGCATTGGTATGCAACGATCAATTGTGCCCAACCGCCAGTCCAGCAGCTTGGAGCCGGCGGCCGATGAGAGGGTGCGGCGCTGACGTTGCGGCTCCAAGTCCCGCTTTCTGGGGTCGACTGGTAAGCTTAATGACAGAAGCTAATTGTGGGCACACTTCTCTGGTAGACGAATCAATGCGTGACCCTGCAACATTTCCCACATGTCTATTTCCATTGAACGATTGACAAGGCGTTCAGTGGTTTTGAAATCTGCAGGAGATGGTATTGAGAGTCGACGAGAGCAAAGAGAGCTGATTGCCCTGATAGGCAGGTGAGACTAACGTACTATCAAGAGCACTGAAAGAGGAAAAAGATAGTACTTTGAAAAGACTTTGAATAATTCCAAATGGAGACGAACAAAACAAATAGTAGACTGGCCTCAGAGACCTGTCGTTGATGTTGCTGCAGCATTCACCTGAAGCTGTGGCGGCTGCCGGCTGATGATTGGCCAGAGCCTGTTTGGTAAGCGAGCTCAGGCCTCAACTTTGACGATGGACATGTGTACGCAGCCAAACCACGACACCTGAAACCTCCGCCCAAGGCCCTCGGCTGATTCGTCCAAAGCCTTGACTACATTAACCGCTTCTCCTGAATCCCGGTCTCATTAGTACTCTCGCGCAGCATGGATATTCGTGTCATTAGGGCGTCGGACATTCCCCATGTCCAGACGGCCAACATCACGAATCTCCCAGAGAACTACTTTTGCAAGTACTACCTGTACCACGCACAGTCGTGGCCGCAACTCTCGTACGTGGCCGTCGACGTAAGTATAAGTCTCGTTCTGTTATGATGTCCTTCAAGTCCCAAATTTCCTTCTTTCAATCTCTTCTTGCAAAACCAAGTCTCGTTCAATTTCCATCAAGCACGTCTCTTTTGGATACTGGATTTCATCGTTCAAGTCTTCGCTCCGCGTCAAAGTCAAGATGGGATTTTCGTCCTCCAATTCCCCAACCTCTTTTGCTGGCTCGTCAAACACGTAAGCATGTGCTCACACCATCCAAGGTCTCACGTCCTCCCAAGTCGCCGTACGATCCCCCCAAGATTGTGGGCTATGTGCTCGCCAAGATGGAGGAGGATCCCGCCGACGGCATCCAGCACGGTCACATCACTAGCTTGAGTGTCATGCGCACGCACCGCCGGCTAGGATTGGCAGAGAAGCTGATGAGGCAGAGCCGTAAGTGATTCCATCTTCCTTTGGCAAACTATGTTTCAACCCCACACGGATATCAGCCTTGTGGCTGAATCCTTTGCCTTGCAAAGACTAACCAGTTGACAGAGCGCGCCATGGCCGAGACCTTTGGCGCTCACTACGTGTCGCTCCACGTGCGCGTCAGCAATATGGCGGCGCTGAAGCTGTACCGCGACACGCTGGGCTTCGAGGTGGAAAAGACCGAGTCCAAGTACTACGCCGACGGCGAGGACGCCTTCAGCATGCGCATGGACCTGTCGAGCCTGCGGCAAGCCATGATCGACGAGGACGGCAGTGATGAGGACGAGGGCGAGCCCGTCGGCAGCATGGGCAAGAAGGACGGTGCCGCCAACCCCGAAAAGGAGAAGGAGACGAAGCGAAAGGTCAAGGTGGGAAGGGCTTTGGGCGTGGGCGAGTTGGTCGAGAAGAACGAGTCGCAAAAGGCTTAGACGTCGTTTTCAGAAGAGAAGCGATAGTTTGAGTGCGTCAAAAGGTCATCTTTATTGATTGGCGTCTAGCGGGGTATCTCATCCAGTCCCTTGTACCTGTCCATCAAGCGGTACTCGACTAGAATCGTAGAAGTCGAATTTTCCGAACGCCGCCAGCTATGCAAAGCTACCCACGAGTGTCCAGCCCAGTGTCCTCAATTAAGCAAAACTTTTAGTTCTCCGAATGTTGTTCGCCGTAGAGCGCCCTGAGCTCTGGTCGAGGCTTGGTTGCCAGATACAGGGTCATGACGGCGACATTTCTGACCTTCTGCCTATTCTGTTGTCCTGGGGGAGGCTCAAATGCGTCTTCCTCATCCGCAGTCTCGCCCTCCTCCGCCTGCTCGCTGTCCGGCTGCGCAGTGGATACTTGTTTTTCTTTTGGTTTCAGCTCCTCAAGAACGCCTTTGATGCCGACGTAAGACCACCATGGCTTTTGCTGCTGCTCCAATTCACGCTTTGCAATCTCGGCCACAGTGATCAGCTTGTTCGCCGCCGGTGCGCGGCCCTGAAGGACGACGACATTGTTCGAATTGGGACTCGAATCGGAGGATAGAGCGGTCAAGATAGCGCGAACTTTTGCCTGGATCTTGGATGACGCGACTATGTGGATCGTGTTGGAGTCTGGGTACTCTGGAGCCGCGGGCTCGGGCGGAGCAGCGGAAGTTTTCGCAAGGGCTTGGTTGGAATTGGAGTCGGCGCGTCGGCGCTTGGAGGTGGCGGACGAGGCGGTGGGACTTGAGGGCTGGTGGCGCTTGTTTTTGGGAGGCATTGCGGGCGTTTTTTCTGGGGGTTGAGGTTTTGGTGGTGTGATGTGCAGGCGGGAGAGCAACGGGTTGAGCGGCGGGGCTATGACGGAGACGGAGACGCGCGCGGGCGGGATGCGAGGAATTGGTGACAGCGAGTAATTTTGCATGTGAGTGTTTCGTTTCTTTTGCTGTTTGGCGCGACTTTGTTTCTCTCATTTCACAATTCTCCAATTGCGAGTAGGACACACTCCCAAAGAATTCTGGGGCTCGCGTCTCAAGCGTCGCAAGCTCAGGACGGCGCATTATTTCCGCGCGTGTTCGTAGTCGGGCAGGACCGGCGATCCAACGAACGAGCATCAAGTCAAAAGTCATCACACCACCAGGACTCCTACTGTACCTTGGATGCTCGACTCGACCAAAAATCTCACCTGAGACGAACAAGTCCACCCTGCTGTAATTCCCTCTCGTAGCTGCCATGGCTGCTATAAATCATGTCCCCTCTTCGCGCGCTCGGTGCCTGACTCTACGCATTGAGCATCCCTGAAGTCAATTTGAGACAGCTTCCCGTAACGAGGCACCCACTTTGATCGTTTGGCACCGTTCATTACGCCTAGAGCCCGTGTTTAAACTACCTGGTACTCCTTCTCGCATTCGCAAACCCCGAGAGTCGTACACCAAGTCACTATGCCCTCTTCCAATTCGATACCGTCCTCAATCCACAGGCCGCAGCAACATGTCGACCGCAAGGAGCTGTATACGAATCTCGAGGCTCGTATACAATATCTCCACTCCTTTCTCGACTTCAGTTCCAGTACGTTTGTTTCCTCGGGCCGTTCCGTCCGTCTTCTTCGCCGGAGCGCGACATTGCGCACTTTGGCCGTCTTTCACCACCGACAAAACTAACGACATTCACAGGTGACTTTGAGGCACTTGTAGCTGGCGCCAAGTACATCAAAGCTCTTATCCCTGCCGTGGTCAACATTGTCTACAAGAAGCTGCTCCAATACGATGTGACGGCGCGCAGCTTCACCACGCGGAGTACGAGTTACGAGGGACCGCTCGACCAGTTCCCCTCAGAAGACAGCCCGCAGATCTTGCACCGAAAGTACTTTCTCCGCGGCTACCTGCACAAACTATGCTCAGATCCCACCAAGATGGAGTTTTGGGAGTACCTGGACAAGGTCGGGTAAGTTTTCGCAAAGTCGCGGGACTTCTTCAGTCTGGCTGACGAGGTCGTGACACAGCATGATGCACGTTGGGCGCGGTCGCGAGCATCCTCTCCACGTCGAATACGTGCACATCGGCGCCTGTTTGGGCTTCGTGCAAGACATCCTCAACGAGGCCATCCTGTCGCACCCGCGGCTACCCCTGGATCGCAAAATCGCCGTCGTCAAGGCCCTCGGCAAGGTCATTTGGATTCAGAACGACCTCTTTGCCCGTTGGTACGTCCGCGACACGGACGAGTACAACGACGAGATTGAGCAGGTCGTCATAGAGCGCGAGGGCTTTCTGAATGGCAAGCGCATCATCAGGGAGGGCATCGATACTAGCGATGAGGACGAGTTCTCCTCGACCAAGGAGGGACCCCCGCCGGCTGTGTGCCCTTTTAGTGGCATGCAGAGGAGTAGTCCTGAAGGCGTCAGGCCGAACGGCGAGGGTTCGTCGAATGGCGCCGCAAATGGCGGCGCCTAGGGTAAGCCTTCTTGATCTTTGGTCTGAGTTCTGTTGTCACGAATTTTGTGTCTTGCGGACTACGCGCCGGAAAATCCATGGCGTAGTAAGTCTGGGATGATACTAGGTCAGCTCTTTCCCTGTTTGGCGTTTTGGTGGGTGTTGGCCAGCTGAGGTTGTTTAGCTGCGTCCAAACGTTGTCTTGAAATGTGTCAGGAATTTTCACTGTTTTCTCTGTCTCTAGTATTCCTCGAGGGATCAAGAAATTCACCAATTTCTCAACATTCAATTTGCTACCTATCCCAAGACACCATTTCTTCGCCTTCCCACACTTGCCCAATTTCCCAGAACACAATTTGCCCCATAAATCCGCGCCTGAACGCAACCATGTCCATCCGGCTTTGGCTCCCAATGCAAGGCAAAATCCATCGCAAACGCCAAACTACCAAAGTACCAAATCTAGCCCTGGCGCTCTCGGAGCTTGACCCGGACACCCTTGGAGTCCAGCTTGGGCGCCGCGACGAAGAAGTCGTGCGCCATCTTAACATCGCTCTCGTCCGTCTCGAACAACTCGAGGTCGTACTTGCGGAAGAGGGTTCCAAGGCCGAGATACAGCTCGGCCATTGCAAGACTGGAAGAGGGTCAGCGGTGCAGAGGAAGAATGGGAGATGGGGGAAACACTCACGTTAAGCCCAAGCAATTGCGATCACCCTTGCCAAAGATGACCCAGTACCTCTCGAGCGGTTCACCGTTGTGCAACGCCTTGCCACGCTGCCGGATTTCCTTTGCGGCGTCATCCTCCTCAACCTCGCCCTCATTCAACCAGCGCTCCGGCCAAAACCGCTCCGGCTGCTCGAAGACGCGCTTGTCCATGCACACGTCATAATACGTCATGCTGACAGGTGTGCCAGCTGGGATGACCCAGTCGCGATACATGAGGTCGTGCTCGTAGACGCGCGGGCTGCGGCTCGCAACGCCGAGGGAATGGCGCAACGACTCTTTGATGCAGGCGGAGAGGTACGGGCCGCGCTCAAGGACGCGGAGGGGTGGGATGGCTGGGCTGAGTTCGGCGGAGGACGACGTAGGCGGGATGGGCAGCTCGGGGACGAGCGTCATGAGCTCCTGGCGCAGCCTGTGTGTGATGCGTGGGTTGGCGATGATGTGGTAGGTGCCGACGCTGAGTCCCCATGCTGTGGTCTCCGACCCTGCGCCTACCAGGTTGCCTACTTCGGCCGCGAGACGCTGGGTGTTTTTGTCGGCCTCCGAGAGCTTCGACTGGAGAAGGGCACTGAAGACGACTGGGTGGTTGTGTCTTGTGATGGGCGTGGCATCTTCTTTGGCATCTTTGTATTCAGGATGGCCGCATGGGAGCAACGTTGGGAGATGGGCCGCAACGCTCTGCAGATAGGAATTAGATGAGCGTTTAGAATGATGTGGTCAGGCACTCACCTCTCTGTAGTCAATAAGACCAGCTTGTCCAGGTTGAATATACTTGAGCCACTTGAACGGGATGAGTCTCAGAACCTAAGGGAACCCCTTGTTAGAACCAGCTTCCATCCTTGCATCCTACCTTTGGCATAGGAGAATGACCTACATTTTGAAGAGAGATGAATTGTATAAAGAACTGGCTAGCTCTGCCCGCCGCCAGAATGGCTCCGTGCAAGTTCTGCTTGCAGTCTTCGGATTTCAGCGCGTCCAGGGCCTTGCCCCAACCGTACTGGGTGATGATATCCGCCCCCATGGCAGCCCAAACGTCGACAATGTTGATGGGCGTGCCATCCTGCGCGTGACGCGTCAAGTGCTCGCAGGCTAGCTCCAGCTTCTCGTGAAGCATGGGCTCAATGTCATAGATCGAGCGTTTGGAGAACCTGATGATCGTCGTGAGCTAAAGAAATCGAGACGTTAAGCAGCCTTACAAAGGATTGATTGCTGCTCGTCGGATACGATGGAGCTCATTGTCAAGAGTTGATGGAATGGCTTGTGGAGCTCCTCGACCAGAAAATCGCCCATTGGTGCCATCCCAACGCGTACATTTCGCGCCACGTTCATAGAATTCGTCAAAGTAGTCAGAGTCCTGGATATGCAATTCCTCTGGGTTGATGCGAACAACGGGCCCTGAGCATGGGTAAGTTGTGAAGTTCGCGTAATGCCGTGCGTGCATCAAGGGAAAGTACCGTATTTCTCATGAAGCTTGTCAATCTGCCAATTGAACCGGCCTGGGAGAATCGCATCGTAGAAAAGTTCGTACCAGCGGGTCAACGCGGCAAGCTTTGGGCCTGGGAACCGCGCGATTGGGCTGAAAACAAGTCGCTTGACAGCAAGATAGGAGAGGTAGAGCAAGATCAGGTAAACAATTGCAGACATGATGAAAACTGTCTCAGAACACCGCACCAGTTGAATCAATAGAGTAAGCAAACGACGAGATGCACCCAACGTTGAAGGTGAAGAAGAGCTTGGAGGGGTGAAAGCAAAATCTTGAAAGCTAAAAGCTTCCTGCTGATGCTCAGCTGGCAGTTGTGCAGCCAAGAGGCGGGACCGAGTGCGAGGGCAGCTGCGGAAGTTGACGGACTCCGGATTTTCCCATGCAAGTTTCAAGGATGCCTTTTCAGCCAAAGCGCCGTTTCCATTGGCGCTGTGTTCCCCAGTATCACGACCAGACCATCACTTGGCAGGCTAATATTTAGCCTTGGGCAACCTTTTTCTCGAATCCAGCGGCACATTGAGATTTTGTTCGGAGTTGGCGTGTTCGGGCAAGGTTGGACCAGGCGTTGGTGTACGACTTCGAGTTGGAACGACCAGGCGATGGTTGAGGATACTACAAGTTAGCAAGGACAAGGTGTTGGTAGAATACTGCGCGTTAGCAAGGACCAGACATTGTTAGAGAGTACTGCGAATCAGCAAGCACATGTAACACTCCCAAAATGCACCGCCTGAGAATCCGAGAGTTCATTGCCTAGGCATTTATGTGCAAGCCTCCAGAGATCCCCATTTCCGTATCTCGACAATGCCTCCCGCCGAAATCCCAGAGCCAATTCCTTGTCATACGTAGATGCGTAACGCGTGAACAAGGCCCACGAGCCACAGTCGAGCCATTTCACGGGATCGGACTGGTCGAATCTGGTGCCGAGGATGGTATAATTGATTTTGAGGTTCCAGCTAACCTGCCGCACTGTAAAAACGCCAGCCGTGGCTACATGCAAATCCCGAAGAGAAAAGGAGAAGGCGCTTAGTCGAAAAGACCGAAGCCCATGTCCTCGTCGGACTCCTCCTTCTCTGCAAGAAAATGTCAGCGAGAGCAGACTTTGGCGCGACCAGTGTGAATACGTACCCTCCTCCTTCTTCTCCTCAGCGGCCGGGGCAGCAGCGTCACCAGCAGCGGGGGCAGCACCACCGGCAGCGGGGGCAGCGGCACCAGCGCCGGAGCCAACGTTCAGGAGCAGGTCCTTGACATCCTTGCCCTCAAGAGCCTATCATCCAATGTTAGAATTCCCCGCTTCTTTCGCATTGTCCCAATTTTTTCGTATGTACCTTGGCGAACAGCTGCGTCCAGATGGGCTCAATGTCGGCGACCTTGGCGGCGGTGATGAGGGTCTGGAGCTTGTCGGACTGCTTCCAAGTTAGTTTTCAACGTCCCGCGACGCGACAATTGAGCGCGGTGCGACTGACGGTGATCTCAATGCCGTCATCGGCGAGGATGAGAGCGGCGTAGGAGGAGGCAAGCTCGGCGGTCGACATTTTGACGGTTGTGGTCGTGGGTTGACGGTGAGGCTGTCGAAGTTGTGGTCGTCGCTGGCGATGTTGGATCAAGACGAAATCAGCAGTGGGTTGGTGCCGCAAGCGAGCCGACGAGTAACCGCGCGGACACCGCCGGAGCGGGAACATTGTTTGTGCGCGATTCTGCCACCTTTTCCTGTTTTGACTAAGCGGCTTGGCACGTCTCGCCCCGCCTTTTCGACAATCGCGCATTGACGATTCCGCCAAAGCCGACTGCCCTGTTACGTCAATCGGAAGAGCAACTCGGAGAACCTGCAGAACCACGAACCTCGCCGCTGTTTGCCTCTCCATCTACCGCCCAAGAAACTTCGACTACACAGAATGACCGATTCACCCGCGATCCGGGTACCACTGGATCCGAAGGAGCAGCCGGTCCTGGATCAGCTGCTAAGCATCCGCACGTCACTCGAGTTACTCAGAGCCGACAAGTCGACATATGTCAAGTCCGAAGATGTCATCCGCCTTTTCAACTCCCTGATCGACCAAGTCGAAGTCCTCAATAGTCTGCGCTCACACAATCCCCTTGATCAGAGCAGAGGTTTGTTGCTCCACTCCTTGTCCTATCCTCGTGTCACGAGACCTGAGACACTTGTTCGACATCCCTTATCGGACCCTGCATATGTAGCCCACGCATACAGAAACTGTCTCTTCACATCATTTCGAGTTTGTACTGACTTTCTCCAGTCGACACTGTCCTCGACGACTGCTTCCAACTTGTATCCCTAGCGTACATGGCCATTGGCAAAAATCATGAAGCACCCGCCGTCTATTCAGCATTGTCGACAGTAAAGGTGGGTCTGAATACATCCACTCCGATCTCCCGAAGTTAATTCCTCAAAGCGCCTTCTCGATCATCTCTATGAAGCAGCATTCTT
This sequence comes from Phyllosticta capitalensis, assembly GCF_038381095.1. Classification (NCBI taxonomy): domain Eukaryota; kingdom Fungi; phylum Ascomycota; class Dothideomycetes; order Botryosphaeriales; family Phyllostictaceae; genus Phyllosticta; species Phyllosticta capitalensis. The sequence goes on from NW_027117440.1 coordinate 2,323,190, forward strand.
CTCGCCTAAAGATCTCGAATCAGTCGAGCATAGACTGCAGGAGTACCGGACTACCGTGGAAAGGGGAAGAGAAAATTACAGCCCGCACCTCACGACCCTCCTCGAAGCCCGCTTGGAAGGATGCCAGCAACTGCTTCAAAAACTGCAGCATAGCCTCGAGAAGCTGAGCCCGGAGCTGAAGACGATCTATGAAAAGCTTGTATCCATCCTACGCTCCCTCTCAGCCTGCAACACGAAATCGAAGGTGAGACACTGCTGAGTCTTGTGCACTCACGCCATCCACACGCAGTTTGAAGAGAAGGTCCTGACATCTCTCTCTAGTACCCTGCTGCCGAAGTCAAGAACCTCTATGCGCAATTGAAAGAGATTGCGCAGAGTCTTGAGTCGGAGAACAAATTCAACATCAACCTTTCAGACTCCGAGCGCTTTGCGCAGGTGATGCAAACAATGCACATGCGCGAGTCAAAAACTCTCGAGGGAGAGCAACTTGTCGCGGACCTTCTCAATCGATGTCTACTTTGGCATGACATAATCGAGAAAAAACAGGGCAAGATTGACGAACGATTCGAGGAGACGTACAAAAAGCTGCTTGGCATCCGCAACCAGCTTGAAAAGCTGCAGCTTACACAAGCGTGGTCCCTGCGCGAGACGGATCTCTACAGCTTCCAACGTCAACTGGACCGAATCGACGAGTCTCGTGTAGATGATGGCAATTTCCTGGATGCTACTGGACAACCGGCCGATTTGCACACACAGAGGACCCTTCTCTACCTACTCCGGAAGAGTTACTCTCTTATCTACTTCCTCATCATCTCGTCGGAACCCGTATCAGAGGCGTTATTGCCCATCTATAACCAACTCAACACGCTGAAACGATGTCTGGAGGAGGTGAAGAGATCGGGAGGAGTTTCATCTCCAAGGGAATTGTACCCGTACAGCATGAAGCTCAACTCCATCGACAACATGAGGATTGATGGCAAGTTTATGATTGGCAACGATATCCCCGATGGTCAGGGTGCCGTCAATCACTTGCTGGCAGAGTGCTTCGATCTTGCATATGAATTACGACTAGAGGCCACTGAAGATTCGGACGAGGAGACCGAGGTCCCGCAGCCAGAACCCGAAAAAACAAGCGTCATGGCTGAGTAAATTCGACGAAGCCAATGTTTCCATCTCAGCATCAGATCATGCGCAATCTGATCACGTCGGAGTAGCAAGAGATATCACATAACGCGGAGTAAGGCGTCATTCGGCTCGACTTTCCAAGGACTGTGCAAAGAGGCAAGCAGCACGTCCACACGGGGTTATGGCAACTCCTATGATGCATTTTAAGAACGGACAGATGTAGGTTTTGCTTCTAGCGATTCCCGATTAGATTACCCCTGGCAGGATAGGACGGACACTTTCATTACAAATCGAGCTGTATGCTATTCAACATGTCTGAGCCATCTCCCTCGACCTCGCGAGGCTCGTCTACGTCCTTGAAGTTCAACCTATCGCCATACGAAATGCCTGCCGACACGTCAGCTCCCGCGATCCACCTCGCCCTTTCGACCAAGTACTCACACAACTCTTCGCCCTTCTTGATGTCGCGGGCAGTCCTATACGTGACAAGCAGCCGTTCCGTATCCCTTTCCCAAATCACATTCTGGTCGCGCCGATGATTGAACATGGAACCCAGCCCGAAGATGACGGCCTGAGTTGTGATCTTCTTTCCCTCGGCCGTCTCGGTCGGCCATTTGCTGCACACAGGTCGCCGTGGTCACTATCTCCCGCTGCTGGGAATGTGGCCTTGATTGCAAAGGCAATTGTGATTCGACTTACTAGACATAGTAATGCAGAGACGTGTGCTGCAAGTAGTTTTCCTCGCCCGGAGCTAAAGGCAGAACCGGACATACGTCAAGGACCGTATATGCGGGCAAGTCGCGCGCTGCGACAACACCGCGGCCTGATGATTCGGGCGATATCAGCAAATGCGCGAATTATGATTGGGATAGATAGATGTCTCCGATCATGCATGTCTCGACTCGGAGAGTAGCTCACGGGTGGACTGATTTCATGCGGCAAAAACAAAAACGTGTTTGAGGAAACCAGGTGGGCGGGACGACGAGACGGCAAAAGCAAAGATGCGGTTGACCTGGGAGGCGGCGGCATCTAACCCAGAGTGTACTGGCACAACCGTCGAAATGAAGGAGCGTTTGAAGAAAAAGGAACCAAGAGCGTGTTTGACATGGCCACACGGCACCCACCTTTTGGAGTATTCAGCGCCAGCACCAAATCGGTTGTGCGATGTAATGGGACGATGTCTTCTTGATGGTCATCGTGATGGTGATGATGTTGTTGCTGCTTCGCGACACCGTTCATGGTTGATCCCCTTTTCTCTCTCTTTCTCCAGCTCTTCTGATTACAGGCGCGAGAGGCTCGGCAAAGATTCAAACGAATGGAATCAAAGAAAGTAGTAATGGTTAACGAAATGCTCAATCACTCCTGGAAGATACAGTGTGTCCACAGTCGCAGCCACGCACGGCATCATGGGCAGCCAGCAAAAAAATTTCTCCGATCGCGATGACATTGTCGGGGGGTACCTGGACGGCCATGGCGCATCGTCATAATGCTCGAAATCGGGCAGAAGGTGTTTTGACACCTTGTTGCCTGACGGCCTAACAGCACTGGAGGAGCTTGGGCCATCGTCCAAACGTCACACAGAGCTCAACACACACCCGAGTCCGTCTCTCCGACCCCCGGCAGCAGTCACTCTCTCGCAGGCAGGTCGTCAGGTCAGGCACTCCAGCAGCACGACACGACAGCATCCACCAGGCTGGCAGAGTGAGATCGACCTCCAAAATCCCCACCGCTGGATCTCAGGCGACCGACCCAAAGAGCGGCTGCGAAGCCTGGGATTTCAGGTGAGGCCCTCCAACACCACATCGAGGAGATCTGCTGGGTGCTGGCTGTCCCCTCTCGCCCTGCCCTGCCGGCGCTGCCCTGGATTGATTGGGCGTCCCAGGCCCCCGGGTAACCCACCCTCAACCTTCATTCGACGTACCGCTACAACCGCCAGCGCCTCCCGTCTGTCAAGTCTTCGGCTGTCCCGTCCGTTCCGTCTGTCGCTGTTCGATTTCAGTCGCTCACAAGCTCGGGGGTGCACCGGCATCTGCCTCGTCCGACCGCCAGTACGTCGCCTGCCCGCAGCCTCTGGAAGCTGTTGAGGACCGCCGTCGAGTCAAGCGGTCATGGCGCACGCACGCACGGCGTCGACGAGTGAGGGACTGCGAGGACCTCATTCTGTCAGTCTCAAGGTGTTGCGGTATGTATGCACATGGACAGTCGCATCCGGGGATAGGCTTGCCTGCATCGTCAATAAACCCGCTGACCATTGCCCGGGTTTGTTCACCCAGACTCTCACGACCCGCGCTGGCGCATAGCTATGCCCTTCCTCAGCCCACAGAACCGACGTCTTTATCGCTGTCGCCGCAAGCCTCGCTACCACACCCCTCCGCCGATGTCAACGATCCCTTTATCATCTCGCCGCTGTTGAAGCTGCCCGAGGCGTTTGGGAGCGCATATGTCGGGGAGACGTTTTCCTGCACGCTATGCGCAAACAACGAATTGCAGCCAGGCGATGATACAAAGTCAGTGAGCGGCGTGCGGGTCACGGCTGACATGCAGACGCCTTCGGCGCCGAATGGAATATCGTTGGAACTGGAGCCGCGCGAGGAAGATGAGACGGCAGCCGGAGGCGTGCTCGACGTTGGAAAGTCGCTTCAAAAGATCTTGACATTCGAGCTTCGCGAAGAGGGCTCGCACACGCTTGCGGTGACGGTGACCTATACGGAGACGCAACTCGGCGGAGAGGGCCAGGCTGCTGGCGGCCGGGTTCGCACATTTAGGAAGCTGTACCAATTCGTGGCGCAGCAGCTCATCACAGTCAAGACCAAGATTAGCGAGTTGCCGGCAAAAGGAGGAGGGCTAAGCAAGTTTGTGCTCGAGGCGCAACTGGAGAACTCGGGCGAGGGCAGCCTTTCTCTTGAGGTAACAAGTCCGACGGGCCAGGCCCAGAAGCAGCACGGCTTGCGCAGTCGTCGTCAGAAGCTGATGTATCATTGTGTCGCAGCCCGTCATCATCAACGCCGAGTCGCCGTTCAAGTCGTCGTCGCTCAACATGCCACTCAACGCGTCGCCAGAAGATCCCCCACACCTGCCCGTGCTGGGCTCAGGCGATGTGTTGCAGGTGGCGTATCTCCTGGAACAGCAACAAGGCGCGCCGGAAGGATATACTCCACCGGCGGTAAGGGAGACGGGGAGACGGATGCTGGTCCGAAACCTGTTTGTGCAATGGCGCAGCCCTCAAGGCGGGCGCGGCTCTCTGAAGATTGGACCGCTGTACACTCGGACGCGGTGAAGTGGCTGATGGTGAAAAAACCTTGTCGAGATGATGATGAGAAGTCGGCTAAGATGCTCTTGCGTCTGTTCTGCAGAGAAGGTGGTTGGGTGAATAGCGCTTAGTGCAGCGCCAATCCCATCGCGCGCTGCAAGTGCGAAATTTGAAGTGAGATTGCGAGCGAAAAGAGTTGACCATGTATCAACGCGCAGATTTTCAATAACGCGAACGCGTTGGGAATGATTAGGAGTCGCCAAGAATTTGTTCGGCTCAAGGAGCCCGTACGGTAGGACTAGCTGACCAGACTGGGCGCTGAAGCAGGGGTGACCGTTGTCAGCAGGGCTGGCTGGCCCGGCTACTATTCAGCCAGGCTAGAGCGGGACCTTTTCCAAAACGGCTGTGAGTTTTGTGCCGTTGGGAATTCTGATGATCCTTGGGTTGCCGGCCGCGTGACAGCATCAGACAGCCATGAGTTTGGTTGGAATGTTGGCTCATCAGTGCACTGCAGTCACAGAAACCCCCCCCCCCCCCCCCCCCCCACAGTTCAGGCAGAGGTGTTCGAAAAGAGCAGGTCGTCCTGAAGAGGCAGGTGGACAAATGACAAGCTTTTCTTCATTGGGAGACTACGGTGCGTACCTAGTTTCGGATCTGGTTGCGGTACCTGGTGGTAGGGCAGCATATTTTAGTTTGTGCGACGTGGATAGCTCCTTGCATGACTTTTTTTTTTTTTTTTTCCTTTCTGCTCTGGCTCTTCTCCCTTGGGGGCCCGGCCCATCCGATTTGCCTTTTGGGCGCATTGACAGAAGGCAGACGTACGGTTCGTGACGTGACATGACGGCTAGCTACGGGCTGCAAGTGGTAGTACATGTTTCGTCAGGGCAGGGAGTGATGTATGTGCGTGCAGAGAGCAGAGAGCAGAAAGGAACGCGGCGGGCGATGGATGGGCTGGCTGGATTGGCTGGCTGACGGCGGCGCGGACCCGTGGATTGGCTGACTTTAGTTGGAAGGGGGGATGAGGATAGGATGCAAAGTGCTGTAGCAACGTCGGCAGGGGATTGGTCACTTGGGTTTGGACATGGTGCAGCAAAGACACACACAACCCATGTCTCAGCATCCCATCTGGTCAGACTGTCTCGTCTCTTGCTCCTCCTCCTCCTCGTCCTAGCTCAAACGGCGCGGCCAGGGCAACCGCTGCCAGCCCAGGTCAAACATGGCCCATGTCGGTCCAAGTCTGTCTCTTGTCTCTGTCGCGTCACGCGTCACGCAGGAGGGGAGAGACAGGGCGGCCGGCTACCGCCGCGGCGCCGCCGCCGCCGCGCCACAACGACGCGACGCGACACAGGCATTGGCGGTAGGTTGGCTAGACTACCCCAACGCTGTGATGTGATGGGCTGCGTGGTGGGCTGAATCATCGTCTGATGGCTGGATGCAGCAGCGGAAACGGAGCACGGGTACTTGTATGGGTATTCGCACGGATGCCGAGACTGGACGTGGTGAGGCCCGGGATGCGAAGAAGGAGAATATATTTGGCAAGAGGAGGGGGAAAAGTGTTCGTAAGGGCGGGTGCGTATACTCAGAGTAGGTGTTGGAGACGGGGGAGTAGCCCCTTTTTTCGCATGAAGTTGGTGGCATGGGATGGGTGGAGCACGGGGCGCTGGATGATGGCTTGGAGGGGGAAACTTGGTTCGAGGGAACCGGAGTTGAGCTCGGAGGGTCGTCGTTCACTGCCGTCCAGGAGAGGACGGATCACCGTCTTTTTGCGCGCAGACCCTGCGTCGCTACGATCAAAGGGGCAGATCCATGCCCAGACAAGAAGAAGATGCGGAAGGCCGTCGCCATATCCAGGAGAGCCGTGAGAGCGATGGGCTGTGGTGTTGCTTATCAGCATTTGTGATGTTGTGCATGTTGTGAAATGGAGACAGGGAGGCTGCATACACATACAACAGCATCTTCTTCCTCTCTTTCGCTCTCATCAGTCGCCCCAGGGATTATGCCGACCACGCACGCTCGACGGGCCGCAGATCAGCCAGCGCCCTACGTGGGTGGGTGCAGGCGTATCGCTGCTGCCCGCGTCCGACCCTGTGCCTGAACGCGACGCTCTTCCTTCTTTTCTGAATTATTCTACCGGCAGCTGCGGACATGGACACGGTACCTCAGCTAGTGCGCCGTTGACAGCTCCGCTCCGCCATAATGACCCATGTCGGTACGAATATTCGTACTAGCCGTCACCCACGCACCCACAGCCCAGTGGAGGGCCACAGGAGTCCGCCATGGCTCGGACGGCGCTAAACTCAGGGCTTGCCGCTTGGCCTGGCGTGGAGACCCCTCAGACTGCCTTGTGGCCCAGTCGTGCGCTTGCGTCAGGACAGGCCAAGCCCGTCACCAACTACAGCAACTCTGGAGATGACTAGTTCCCCCCGAGACCGATTGACTGATGAGCCGCTAGTTGCTGTACAATCTCTCTCACTCTCGAATTCCAATCGTCGAAATCTCTTGCCTGCTCTCTCTCTCTCTTCCGTTCCTCACTCTTCCTCTTCCATTCGTCCAACCAACACCACGCATCTGCACTGCGACACTCTCGCATTGCACAAGTCGATCACCCTCCGCCCCCGTCGCACAGAAAACACGTCCCGCAGCCCGTCGTGCTACCTGCGCCAAAACGTCTATGCAGCTACACAACAATCGTTGCTGAAGTTTCCTCCTCTCCTCCCACTCCGCTCCCGCCACTCCATGATTTGACCAAACAATCCACCCCGCCAATCCAATCGACATTGCCACCAGCGCCGAACCGCGCGCTGCCGCTCCTTTCTCTTGAACCCAACAAACACCCTCAGTCCCGATACAAGGCCAAGTCTCTTTTTGTTCCTCTTTTTTCCTTTTTCCTCTCTGCCATTTCTACGCGCCACATATTACATCCCGCATAACGCTGGCCGCCTATGGCTCCCATCCCGCCGCCCGAGGCCATGGGCTTGCCCCTCGCCGACTACTTCTTCATATCCGGCATCGAGTCGTCCCAGGTCTATGATGAGCAGCGCTCCCAAGGCGCCGCCATCGCGCCAACCGAGTCGACCATTCAAGAGGACAGTGCCCTGGAGACCGACGACCGGCCGGTCTCCCCAGACGCACTGTCGCTGGGCAAGAGCTCAAGTCATGAACCCCGCCAGTCGATAATAACCATAATCGGCCCGGACAATGGCATCCCACCGACCCCGAGCAACCGAAGCAGTGCCACCATCAAGGGAATATCGACCCACGGAAACGCTGCCCTGAGCGAGGAGGACTTTGAACTGGCATTGCGAAAGTTTGCTGCCGAGCGCGAAAACTTTCTCGAGGAAATACAATTCAGCGCTGGCACGCTCAAGCAGGAGGACCGTCCGAGGCCCCGTCCACGGACCCAGAGAATAGTTAATGAATCGGAAAATGCAGGCGGCTTCCAAGCTGGAATCGGCAGCATCAGGCGGAGGATTAGCACCATGAAGAAACCGACTGGCATGTCGCGCAATGGTACGTCCAGGCCCAGAATATCGACCATCCGAGAGGCTGACGACATGGAAGCTTCAATCCGCACATCACGGCGCATGAGTGGCTACAATTCGGTCATTCCGACTCCCCAGCCTTTCCACCCGGCCCCAAACATGCATCCGCTCAAGAGATCCTACGAACCCGTGCTTCTGGACAGGTATCCGCCGAAGAATATGGTTGACGAACTCAAGAGGAGAAACCCTTTCCCCGATTACGTGCCGATGTTTGCGTTTCCCAATGACGTCAATGTTGTATCTTCGGACGAGAGACCCAAGCCCACCTGGCACGGATTCGCAATGACGCAAGGCGACGGCTCGAAGCTTTACGGCATCTGTTTGATCATGTGGGTGCCTTTGAACCCTGTGGCAGCAGAGGCGCTCGAGCGGTTGTGCGAGGAATGGAGAAAAGCCAACATGACCCCTGAGGAGAGAGAACTGGCCGGTAGTCTGGGAGAGCGTCTTGCTGCCGAGAGGGCAAAGCTGTCGCAGCTCCTGGCTCAGCTGCCGACTGCACCGTCTGGTTCGGATGAACGAGAGAGGCTGGAGGATGAGATCAGCGCCGTCGAGGAGAAAATCAGCCTGATGAACGACCTGCTACGCCCGGTGCGTCATGCAGCTGCTTCCAAGATCGACGGCCTCACCGACGGAGAAACCGGTCTTTGGATTCCTAGGGCGTACGGCGTGCTGGGTCGGGATGGAAACATGACGAATTTCTGGAAGGAATGGCTGAGGGCTGTTGTCGTTCCCATGACCAACGGCGCGGTCCTCAGAGTACCGGCAAGCTCGCCAAAAATCGGCATGTGGCAACCACTTGAGCGCTACGTTGTCAACCTCTGCGCCGAAGCCGTCAGTCCAATCACCTCGACGACCCAGGTGGAGATTGCCATTCGCGAGCTCCGCTTGTACGCTCGCAGGGAGGCTCTGAACGAGATTCCGGGTTCCCGGAACGTCGATCTCTACTCCCTGTTCCGCTCGCTCTCCATCCAGAACATTGTCACGCTTTTCGAATATGTTCTTTCAGAGAGCCGTGTCATTTTGCTCTCATCCCACACGAGCATGCTGCATTTGGCCAGCCAAGCAATTACTCACCTGATTTACCCTCTCAAATGGGCCGGCGTCTTCATTCCAGTACTCCCCGCCCGTTTGATTCAAGCGCTCGAGGCGCCATGCCCCTATATTGTTGGAATCGAACGCCGTTACGACAACGTGGAGCTGCCTGAGGATGACTTCGTCCTCGTGGATCTGGACCAGAATGTCATTGAGAGCACGGCACCTCCTACTTCTCTTCCTCGCCAGACGCGTAGAAAGCTCGTTTCACTGCTGCAAATGGCAGCACCACACAACGTCAAGTACGGCGTTCCAACTGGACCGCCTGCTTATGCTGTTGATGCCTACCCCAACGACTCATTTGCTTCTGAAAACTCATCCATCTTCTCTGCCAAAGCTCCCAGGTCAACTCTCTCGACATATGTCAGCCTCAACTCAGCGTCCTTTGGAGACTCCGGCGCTCGCCTTTTCCCCCCGAGGCCATGCGTCTTCAACGCCTTTATGCAATCACGGACCGAGAGCCGTGGAGCCGAGAGACCTTCGACAAGCTCAACAGTCAGGACAAACAACTCCCCACCGTCGTCGCGGACGTCGCCCACCTCGACCATGTTCCCGCCGCCGCCTTCGACTCCCATCTCTCGCAGCGACTCCGGCTATGCCCTGCAAGCCAGCCTCCGTGAAAAGCGCTCTGCCCAGTTCGACGCGGTATCGCGAAGGAGCTCTTCGGTACTCAAGACAGCCATTGGAAACAACTTGCTCGGCCGTAGTACTAACGACCTGCAACAGTTCGGCCCGGCAAACATGAACAACCTGCGCAGACCCAGCCAACCCATCATGAACCACTCGGGCAACCAGCACTCGGCCAATCTTTCGACCTCGACCCTTGGTCCCGACTTCCGTCTCGGCTCATCCGGTTCGTCGTATGCCCCGTCCGTCTACGCCCAGTCTACCCTCGCCGCCTCAACCATTATGCCCAACACGTTTTCGGCCCCGGTACGCAACTCGGAGACGACCCAGTGGTGCGAAGGTCACTGCATGCAGTGGAGGCCCAACGACGAGAGGACTTTTTGCTCCGTCTGCGAAGAGCGGTCCGAAGATGGCATCTACAAGTGTGCCGGTAAGTAGATGTCCAAGTCCCTTGAATGGTCGTCCCTCCCTTCTAACAAGCCACAGGATGCAACATGGCTTCGCACGCCAAGTGCCTTGCTCAGATTTGCCTCGTCTGCCCAACTGCGTTCCATCCCGACCTGATCCGCGCGGCTTTTGTGCGTTGCTTCGCCAGTCTCTTCTACACCTACAGGCGCTTTTTGGGTGCCCCGTCGTCGGACCAGAAGAAATCTGGAATGATTTACAAATTCAACATGGAAGGCTTCTTGAGGAGTATGCCGAACGACAATTCAGAGTACTTTACCATGCTCCAGGACACTCAAGGTATGTTGGCCGCCATGAATACCATGTGCAACGACTGACTCTAGTACTAGCCTTCAACGAGTTCATCTACGAGCGGGAGACAATGTCATCTGATCATCCAACAGTCAAGCTGTTTGACCAGATAATCCTCTCAAAGAAGAACCGCGGCCGCACGTCCATCTTCTCCAAATCATCCACCGACTTCCTCAATGACACTTCCGACCACCTGTGGCGTTCTGCTGCTGCGACGCCGCCGTCGTCCCGCTTTCCTGGAGACTATAGGTCCATTGTGAGCCGCGCTCCTGCCAAGTTGGACCCTACTCTCATGAAGGAGCCGAGGTCGATCCAGGGCATGGCTCGTGTCGCCCAGGAAAAGACCAAGAGGAAGCCTCTGTCTGGCATGTTCGGAAAATGAACGTGAAGGGCAGTGTTCAACTTATTTCACCACTGTAAGATAAGCCGCCGGTCCACAACCCCCGGGCCAGCCCTCGACACTCGCAAGGGCTTCCGGCATAACGTCTATTGTCCGCCACCAAATGCCACGACCTGGTCCGCATTCTGGCGCCACATGGCATCCGCTGGAGCTGAGCATCCCGCCTTCTCATGCCGACTTGGTCAGTCATCACAGAGACTGCCAAGTCAAAGCTCCGACAATCTCGTCGAAATTTGCCCTCGAACATCTGTTGGGGACTTGGAGTGCACAGCCGACAGGCTGCTGCTGTTGTTTGATTATTGGAACGTACGCGCGGCGGTATGCGATTCGATTCAAGAGACGGGAAAAAATAAACGTCCAAAAAACGTCCACAAAAAGTATTGGGAGGTCTGTCTACAACACTTCTTCCACTTGGAACTAGTAGCCTGTAAAGAGCGAGGAGGCACATGTGCATCACCACCATCTGGCGGCGATATGTGTCTCCCATTTTGTTTCTTGTTTTTCTGGCTTTCCTTCTTGGCTTCTGCCTTTTTTTTTCGTTATCTTCTTCTCGTGCTTGGTTTTGGACGCTCTGCTGGGCACCGTGGTGCTTTGTTGCCCTTCGATTGCTTGCTTTCTTGGAGCAGCCTGCCGGGCAAAATCTTGCCTTTCTTGACTTTTGTTGGATACTCCCCCTTGCGCTTGTTGCTGCTATTCCGTCGGCATTATACCTCTCTGCCGCATTAGTCCGGGCCTCCCTTTTCGCCTCTGCCCGTCCACGTGGTTGAGGTAGAATTGGAGGTTTCATTTTTCTGTTGTTCATCTCCTCTTTATTTTGGCTTTTGGATACTCCTCCCTCCTGCCTTGCGTGGTTTGCACTCCATGGCATGCATGCATCGGGACTGGCGCGGCGCTTGCCGAATACTGCGTTACTTTGGTAGACTTGGATTGGGAATTGTGAGTTGGGGCTTTTGGATTGATGGGGCGCGGTTTGCGAGTTTGGATCGTCGTTCCTTTTGGCGAGCGACAGTAAGAGATTGATCGATTGTATTGTTAGTCAAAGAAGAAAGCCGAGCGAGGGTACTTTGGGCCTGGAATAGAGCAATCGAGTCGAAAGAGAAAGAAAAATGATGAAGGGGCTTAGATAGCCTTTGCGCGTACATAGTGATATAGATAGGCACATACCTATTGCCAACCACCAATCAATAGAAGACACAGACACATTCGTACAACCCAGCCAGCCAGCCGTGCGGATCTAGATATATTCCCGCCGCCTGCAGTGGTGATTGGACAACACATGGATGGCCCCTTCCCTCTCAACCCCACCCCCACCTTCCTTCCCTGAACCCGCCACGGGAACCCCTCCTCTTCTTCCTTGGTTCAGCCCCACACCCACCACCCACCAGCCGGATCTGGGTCGATGAGTAACTAACGGACCGAGGAACGTTTTGTTGGTTGACAGCTTGTCGTTACCGAACACCAAGATACCAGCTTTCTTCACCGCATCGTCGTCGAGTTGACGTCTGTCAAACCTTTCAATTTCTGGATCTGTCAACTGTGAAGAACCAGTGAGAGTTGGATGACTGAGAGCGAGCGGCGATTGACGACGTACAGCCGATTTGGGGACTGCCGTCTCTCCCACTTTCAACCTCTGTCTGTTGACGTGTCGACTTTTTCTTCTTCTTCTCTTCCATCTCACCGAGCCATTCAGACCACGACGATTGGAGGGATTGGGTGTTGTAGGTATGTCAGCTCCACTTCTTCTATCCATTTCTCTCTCTTCGTCTTTCCCCCTCGTAGATGTCAAAGAGATTGGTCGAGAGAAAGAGCAATTGCGAACACGGGGCAGAAAGAAACGTCCTCTTGACGGGAACATTCGCATCAGATATGAGCAAGGTTGCGTGGGTCAACTTGGTGCAGATGAGGAGATGTAGCAGGACGAAAGTGCTTGCTTGTCTTCTGGCTGCCTGGTTGAAGACAGTTCATCCGCTTCTCCCTCAATCAATTTGACCAATCTCCAAGTCTTTCTCAATTTCAATCCCTTTCCCTCGATCAATGGCAAAAGACACATCCTGACACATGCCCCAGATCCACTCAGACATCCAGGCTCTTGGAAATCACTCCATTGCCACGGCAATAGATTGAACACCACAAGTTTTTATCAGGGACAAGATTTCGCCATCATGCCATACGATCTGAGAGGACGCAACGTCTTGGTCACCGGCGGCTCGAGGTAAGCCAACAACACCAAACACAATTCCCCTCCAACCTCCAAATCCAATCCAGCACATCATCTCCACGCCAAATCCGTTGCCCCCCTCCCCCTTCCTTTCCCCAACAAACTAACTCCCCACCTGTAGAGGCCTCGGCGCAGCAATCGCGCACGCCTTCGCGGCGCAGGGCGCCAACGTGGCCATCAACTTCCAGTCCAACGCCGCGGCCGCGCAGTCCGTCATCGACTCGATCGAGCAGAAGCACCCGGACGTCGTCACGCTGGCGCTGCGCGCAGACGTCGGACGCATGGACGAGTGCGCCGAGTTGGTTGGCAAGGTTGCGAAAAACCTCGGGGGACTGGATGTTGTTGTTGCTAATGCGGTGAGTTTGAATTTCGGAAAAAAAAAAGGAGACGGGAGCCAGCCACAGTGGGTGGCAAACAGGAGACTTGCCGACTTCAAGCCTGCTTGGTACCAACGAAGTCCGCATGGAGAGAAGAAGAGTCTACAAGCTCGTGATGCGTCGAAGATGGAGAGTTTTTTTTTTTTTTTTTTTTCCCTCTTGAATGATGGTTACAAGCAGCGTTCGTGCGCTTGCGCTTGGATATGCGACGACTTGGGACTAGAGCCAGGCTCTGAGTTTCTTCCGTCACCTCCTGTAGAGCGAGGGGAGAATGGAGGAGAAGAGAGAAAAGAGAGGAGAGGAAAATCATGCATGCAATGACACTGGGGGATTGCTTGAATGTTTTGCTGACAACTACGACTCTTCTCCAGGGCTACACCAAGTTCTCCAAATTCGGCGACCTGGATGCATTGAGCGAAGAAGACTGGGACAAGGTGCGCTTTCTCCCCCTCTTTTCCCTTCGACCACACTGCAAGCCATCAACACGGACCGAACACTAACCGTGTCACTCACAACACACAGTGCTGGGCCGTCAACGTCAAGGGCAAGCTCGCCCTCCTGCGCGCCGCGCTGCCCACCTTCAATGCCAACAAGGACGGCGGCGCTTTCATCATCACATCGTCTGTAGCGGTACGTTGGAAATCCTTCTTCTTGTTCTACAAATACAACGAACTTGACATCTTTTGCGCATCTGGTGCGAGCGCGAGGGGTCGAGGCTGTCTCGGTTTCTATGTTGTATTATTTACACGGCGTGAAGACGCCTCGCTATCGCCACCACCCTCTCAATTACCAACTCTCCTGTACATTATTGCAGCCCAGCTGTGCTCCTCGCTGCCGCAAGATCAAAACGACAACATCTACCCCAAACGAAAAATCGTATCCAAGAAGGCTAACATCGCTTTGCTACAACGACAGGGCGTCCAACAAAGCGGCAGCTCAATGGCCTACAGCGTAACCAAAGCCGCGCAGCTGCACCTGATGAAGTGCCTCGCCGCATCGCAGGGCGACAAGGTGCGCGTCAACGCCGTGCTGCCGGGCCTGCTCCTCACCGACTGGGTACGTCTGTCTTGTCTCCGTTTCGGCCCCGGCATATCCATGCCACGACGGCTCCCACGCCGTTGATCCCGTCCCCCCGTCTCCCGCCTTGTCTCGGATCATGGCACCACCGAGCCATTCCGCCTCTCAGGGGTGTGGCTGGGATGTGATTGTGGGGAGACGGGACGCGCGTATTGGTGCTATTTACGTGCGTATTCGCTGACGCGACGGACGCGAATGTAGGGCGAGCAATACCCCCCTGAGGTTATCGAGGCGATGAAGGAAAAGGCCGCGCTCAAGACGGTGACGGACTTGCAGGACTGCGCCGACACGTATGTAATGTTGGCCAAAAACACGTCGATGACGGGGGCGAAGATCCAAGTTGGTGAGTCTGTCGTCCACGTTAACCTCCCTGAGCGGATGTTGAGCTCACTGCTTTCCAGACGCTGGTCTCTTTGTGAATTCGGCCTGATGTCATGGCGGTGGGAACGGAGACTTTTTGACGGCGGTAGACGACTCGAAGGCGTCGTAAATAGGTTTGGCAGGCGGACGGTGCCCACGAGGTTTCCAGAATCGGGCTGTAGCAATAGAATCCCTGGAGAAGAATACGGCAAGTGCCTTCTGGACTTCTGCTGCCTGGAGCCAAGATTCTTCCAAATCTTTTCCAAGCAGCCAGCGTTGCCCGCGTTTGTTGTCAGACTGGCAAGACGGCTCAACGGCCCGGTCAGTCGTCGTCGACTGCGAGTTCCGTGCCGTCGAGCCCCTTGAGTATCTCTTCAATACTTCGCGGGTCGTCGACGGCCCAAACACCACCGCCCTTGACAGCTCCCTTCATGCCGACCTCTTTGCCGACGAGGTTGCGTCCGACCCTACCAGGCCCAATGCCCAGCCATCTCCGCACCTTCTCTTCCTTGTCCAGATATTTGACGCTGCCCCACCAGTCGACCGTTTCGACGCACTGCCGGGCGAGCAAGTCTTTGAGCTCGGCCGCGCTTCCAAAGGGCCGCGCCGTGACGTTGGACACGCAAGGCATGAAGCCCGGCCAGGCAACAATGTCGCCGCCGCCGGGATTGCTCTTGCTCGGCTGGTCGAGGAGGCGGCGCATCTCCGTCTCGGCAGGCTTCATCAGGGGGCTGTGGAAGGGCGAGTCGGCCTTGAGGCGCACGGCGCGCGGGTCGTGGCCGCCAAACTGGCGGACGTGGGTCAAGAGCGTCATGATGCGCTCAATGCTGCCACTAAGGACAATCTGGTTCTTGCTGTTGATGTTTGCAATCAGGACCTGCTGGACGGCGGGCAGCGAGTCCTGCCCGCTGTCGGCCTTGTTGCCCAGGCCGCCGTAGCCCAGGAACTCTGCAATTGCGTCCGTCAGCGAGGCCAGGCGCTCTTCGTTCTCGCACACCAGCGCGACCATTCCGACGTCGCCGCCGCCAATGGCCGCGCTAGCCTCCTTCGCGCATCGCGCCATGACCTCGCCTCGTCGCCGCACCATGCGCAGCGCGTCGCCAAAGCCAAGATTGCCTGCCGCTACCAGCGCGGCAAACTCTCCCAGACTGTGGCCCAGCGTGAAGTCGACCCGCGCCCGCACGTCGAAGCCAAATTCCTTTTCCAGAACCCGCAGTATCAGCACCGACGTGGCCATGATGGCCGGCTGCGCGTTCTCGGTCGCCGTCAGCTTCGCGTTTGGGCCTTCGGATATGATGCGCGTCAGAGGGGTGCCGCTGAGGGCGAGCGTCGTATCGATCTCGTCGAGGACGGGTTTGACGGTGCGAGGAAAGGCTTCGAGCCAGGGCCGGATCATGTCGACGCGTTGAACTCCCTGGCCTATACAGGCGATGCATTAGCAAGTGCGGACAAGGACTGTGAGGTCTGCAGGGAAATGTCACCTGGAAAGAATAGTGCCGTCTTCGGCCGGCGGGGTGCGTTGGCGGAGTAGTGTTGACATTTGTTGCATGCAAGAGGCGAGGGTCGCCTGAGGCGCGGACGACAGCCATGTTTGGGCAAGGCGATGGGAGGGCGACTTGTCGGCATCTTGGGAAGGTTATGGCAAGGAAGAGGGTGATGGGAGCAATTGGATGGTCGATGGACTGAGGGTGGGACGAGCCACCGCGGGCGAGCAGTGACGCACCGAGCTTAAGCTCGAGCCATTCACGCGTGTGGGGGGCCGACGTGCCGACCCGAGGGCCCTGCGCTTCGTCAGGCCTGAGGCCTCCAGGCATTCCAAATTTTGTCAAACTTTCACGCGTCGCAAAATGCTTTTTTCAACCTCTTCTCTTGATTTTCACGCCATGCTGTGCGTTTCATTCGATGCATGAGCATCACGCCAATGTCAGACCGTCAATGCTGCTCGTCCAAGTCCTCATCCACCTCGGATACGCCCTTACGGCTCCGCCATGCTCGAAGAAGACTGCCACCGAGGCTGTTGTTGATCAGGGGCCAACGGAAAACTTGCTCTGCTGCTGGATACATGGGCGCAACGAATTATGCAAAAATGACTCGGTGGATTCGCGGGGCTCGGCCCACATCCGGGTATATCAGCGCAGGAAACCAGACAACAAACATGGTAAGTTCAATCAACTGCAGCAAATGAGCAAACATTATGAAGCGTCTTATAACACGCGTGCCGGATTCCCTGCGACCTTGCTTCGCTCCGGTATTTTCTAAGTCACCGCAGTCAGCAACTGTACGACCTCGTTCAAGGATACGCTTCACCTACTCCATCTGGAGGAAACATTCTCCGACTCAAAACAGACCCAGCAGCGACGACGGTGCCCTTCTTGATGTGGATTCCGGACAAAATCGTCGAGTTGCCACCGATGAAGACGTCTTCATCTATTGTGATGTTTCTCGAGATCGTGGGCACCTCGTCCCCTTCCTTGCGAGCCGGCCAGTTGTGAGGGTCGCTCGTGTAAATCTTGACATCTGGTCCAATGACTGTCCTTGGTCCGATTTCGATTTTCGCACCATCTTCAAAACTGCAGTTGGGTCCAACAGTGACCTTTTCGTGGAGAACAATATTCCAACCGTAGTCGCACGTAAACGGGCCCTCGACGCGCACATCTCTGGCTATTTGACCAACTCTGAACGGCTGTTCGCTTTTGATCCCCTCCGAAGGCACAATGACTTCTCGTAAGAGCTGCAAGTCGTCGTCGTCTCGCAGTCCAGCCATGAGCGCAAAATTGTACTTTTGTAAAAGGGCTTTGCATCGTTTGCGGCTCTCCACAAGCAAAGGCTCGTTCCGATAATATGGGAATTGTCCCAACATTTGGGCCACATTCTCTTGAGGGAAGGGAAGCTGGTCATGTCGAGAACCACCAGCCAAGGGTGTCAGCTGGACAGACCGAAAGATTCCAACCGAGTTCAAGGGCGCAGGAGCAGGCCCTACTGCTTCATGGGGCAGACTAGTGTGCTTTGGTAGTTGCTCTGGTCGCTGCGTAGGGATCCAGGGCGCTTGCTGTTCGTGCTGCCCCGATTCGCCAACTATCATTCGTCTATACGGATCCGAAGGAGCCCTTGCCATGATCGAAGGAACATCTGGGCCGGCGGAACGGTCTTGCGAGTATGTGCGTCGAGGTTGGTCTTCGCGAACCGGACCCCATTGGCCGCGAAAGTCGCATGAGCTGTCTTCGCTGATTGACGGGAGTCGTGGCTGGCTTTCTTCCGTCCTAATTGTGCTTCTGTTTTCGCTAGCTTGGTCCCCAATTGGCCTCGGAAAGATCCTTGGGCTCTCGGAAAAGCTCTGCTTCGATTGTATTGGAGTCGTCTTGGGCATACCGGACTTTGGCCAGCTTGTCGTAAGGTAGCCCTCGCACACGAAGCCGCCGCGGGAGCAGTTGAAGCATACCGGTTTGTTCTCGTCGCATTTCTTTTTGCGGCGCCTGCAGGTCTGGCAACCTGTCTTGGTCCTATTACTGAAATTCTAGCATACGTGTCAACGAGTGCGGATGAAACAGAGTGGAAGACAATACCCTTTTCCTCTTCTTTTGTGGGTCGATTTGTACGCCTGCCTTGGTGATTTCGGCAATGCCGGGGTTTTCGCTGGTCAACTGCGAACTTGGCGCCGCATCCTTTCGCGCGGGACCATGGCTTTCTCTCGGTCTTTCGATGATGTTTGCAATTGCGCCAGCATTGTCGCACGCCGAGTCTGTCCTCTCGGACTGCTTTGAACCATGGCGCTCCTTTTGGTCGTCGGCTGTGGACTTGTCGGCCTGAGCTTGTACGTGGGTTTGCTTCTGGGAGCGATGGTGATCTAGCGCAAGTTTGTTGGATCCAGAATCCTGTTCTTCAGAGGGGCGCATGTCTGCTTCCGGAGAGTTGTCATCAGATTCGAGGTCAGAGGCGCTGTCATAGTCCTGCTCCTCTGTAGCAGCGCAAGCCTGGCGTTCTGGTGAAAAGCGTTCCGAGCCATCGTCGGGGTCGTCTGTTGCTAACCTTTTGCGCTTCTTCTCGGCAGGCGGTGTGTAGGGGATTATTCGAAAATCGGTCGGTCTCTTATAAGGGCTTGGAGAATTGGTTCTTAAATGTGGATCGTTTGGCGGTGTCGGGTCCATTTTAGCAGCAGAGGCAAGCCCGTGCGTAGGCGGTAAATCTTGAGGAGCGTTCATCTCAGGACTGGTCTTGAAAAAGGACTCATGGCCGGGCGGCGCGACTGGACTGTCATTTGCGGATTGAGCGCGAGATGGTCGACTATTGACGGCGGTAAAGCCCACAACTGCGTCGGAGTGGCTGGGACGCACGTCATGGTTTGCAGCGGAGTCGGGAGCTTTGCGCATGACCAAATCTCGCGGTTCATGAGCCATGGCACCAGTCTGCAAGAGCAGAAAAGGCGAAAATGGCTCGACAAGAAGGAAGACGGGAGCGCAGACGCGGCCAAGGTGGGAGCGGCGGCCAGGATTTTTTTGCTAGGAACGAGGGTCGGACGGGCTCGTGGCTGCTACTCGTCTAGGCAGGCAGCTTGGGAGGAAGTTTGGCGACGCGCATCCAGCTCGTGTTGAAGGACTGGAAGCTGAACATGTACGAAAGAGCTGGCGCAAGGCAAGCAAGCGGCTGCTGGCGCTTAGAGGCAGCCAGGCAATCGAGGTGGAATGAGGCGCGACGCACAGCCCAGGCGCTTCGCAAACCGAGCGAGAAGGTGGACGCGGGCGCGGGCGAGAGGAGGTTAGGTGTGAGGACGGGACGGGGATCAAAAAACGACGAGCGTGGCCGTGGGTGCGAGGAGGTGGTATAGATGAGGACGACGACACATGGTGATTGGACTGTTGGTGGGGGAGGAAGAGACGACAGGCGCCAGGAACGGCCTTGAGAGGTAACGCTGGCTGATGTGCGCGCGGGAGAGACGACGGGCATCCATCTGGCTGACTGGCTGACTGGCTGGCACCTGCCTGCCTGGCCTCGCCTGGGCTGGCTTGCTTGCCGTTGCTTGCTTGGGCTTAAGGGACCCTGGCACAGACCGATGCGGATGTTTAGAGGCGAGGGGGCCGCCACTCTACTGACCCTCGCTCTCCTCTCGTACCTACTGCCCCAAATAGCGACCACTCCACGTGACGACAACAACAACATGGAACGTCTTCTTTTCTCATTGACTGCTCAAGAAAAGCAATTTCTGGCCAACATTCCCAACTCCCTTCGTCTGCATCCATTCTCGCCCATCCTGCATGCCCTGCAAAACGACAAGTCTTCTTCACTCTGGTGGGCCTGCACCGCAACCTCCCATTTCGCTCTAGTCTGCGCCAGCAATGCACTGCTACCCACTGCTGATGCGTCTCTCTTTGTGGCTGGATGGATAGAGCCCTCTTCAAGACGCACTCCTTCACTGCAATCCCAACAAGAACCGCTATGCCATTGTGCAGACCATCTTGTACTCAGTTCTTTTGTGGACATTTCTTATCCTTCTGAGCACCGCACCAATTACATGAAGCGGCCAGGAGACGAAGCAACCAACATTGTTGGCGACGCGGCACAGAGGCACCGTACCAACACCACAGACCAATCCATCTTGGCAGTGTAGCCAACAAAACCCACGACAACAGAAGAGTTTTCTCTCCTCTAGCGCGCGGATTCCCTGCCTTCTCCAGTTCTTTTGTTAAATCTACGGGACATGGACTCCACACAGACAGTGACATGGCCTGCCCGAGCAAAAGTCCCGTCGACGAAACCAGCCACTCGCATGCTGCTCCTGGCTCCCAAGTGGGTACTCACAGCTTGCATCCGCGGAGACTGCGCAGTGTGCTCCCAGCCATGTACATACACTCAACTAACCGCTCGGGAGAGGAGGCCTGGCCCGAGAGCTCACACCAATCCGCGTCGATTATGAGAGTCGAAGTGCGCGGGCCCTGATCCCCCGGGGACGTTACTGGCGCCATTCCGGAGCATGGGCTGCGGACCAATCGGCGATGCTCTACAGGTGACAGTGACGGCAAATTTCCAACTGAGATCCCTAATGCAAATGGGGACAAGGCAGCCCGACCCTATCCTGGCAAAGCGTGCTCGATAGACTGGCCTGCTCCTGAGATGTATCTCTCTTTCCGGTAGAGAGACATGAGGAGACATCTCGAGAGCATGTGTCGGTTGGAAGAGTGTGTCATGAGCTGAGTTCAAGAGCCTTCGTTCCGTAATTCGCCATCGCATCGTGGAGACGGGAGAGCCCCCGCCGATGACCTGTCTTGTTGACCGGGAGGGCATGAAAATCTGCCGTATGACAGCATAGCGCCAGGTGTTTTCTTCTGTTTTGATGCATAAACACCCTCCATGCCTTGTTCCATGCCTCGCGCTGACCGTGGGTCTGTAATACATTGGTACGTACCAATCGGACATTGGCCGTTGGCAGGCCAAGCTCAGCCTGGAGGGTCACTTCTCTTGTGTATGTGTTTCACTCGAAGCAATAATCATGCATCGCAGTGCCCATCAGCCACCCCTTTCTCTTCCCCAGCGTGCTCATCAAAGCCGCCTTTCTGGATGGATGTGACGGGCGACGGCCTCCGGTAGGGGGCCCTGGTCGACTCCATCTCCGCCCCCAACAAGCTGTGGTTGCTCATCATCGCGGACGGCCGTTAGATGAAAAGCCCACCCTGCTCTCACAAGAGTGGCGGGCTCGGAGAAAAGCGGAGGAGAGAGATCAATGGCGCCGTGCGAGCGCTTCGAAGAAGACTGCTGTAAGTGGGACATCTAGATACAAAGCAGTGGGCTACTGGAAAATCAGAACAGACCGGTCCACGGGCGACTGTTGACTGAACGTCAGTGAGGCTTGAAGGACGCCAGTGAGGCCTGGAGCCGTCCTATGAGGAGTATGTGCGATTGAAACACAGAAGCAGTGGTAGCACAGACTTCAAGCCCAGACGATCAACAGAGGGCGCGCCAGCATACGTTCATCATGACCTGAACAGCTCCGAGACTTTGCAATGTACATTTGGGATTGCATAAAGTAAGTTGTTTATCCATTAGAGAACTCATATCGAGCAAACTTTGCGCCGCATCGGAGAAAATTGATGGTGGACATCATTGTGGCGATTGAGCAGCATCAAAAAGCTGCGAATATCTTTCCCCAGGGGCAAACATCTCCATGACAGTTATATTCATGAAGGCTTCGTCTGCAGCATTGTGTGCACATCGGAAAATCCAGCTGACCGAATGGATTAGTAGCAGTTCGACGACCGCGCCTGAGCGAGCTTCTTGTTCATAGAAAAGCGTTTCTCCGTACTCTCGTAATCGCTACCGGAGCGCCCTGCGAATCGGCCGGCTTTCCCCATCCGCGAAAGATTCGCCGACGAGCCCAGCCACGACACTGTCTCTGCAGACTAATACAACGGCGGACATGAAGCTCAGCAGTGGGATAGCCAGGCTACAACCAGTGTGGTGAAAGGGGGAAAGCGTCGCGGGCGTCAGCTTCGGGCCATTCACAACGGCGAGGAGCGAGTACCGCGCGTCTGCACACTCGTGGCGCGCGGAGGGCAGCTCTGCTAGCCGGAGGTCGGACACAAAAGACCACATGGCCCGATCACCCTGGCTGGATGGAGCGTGACGACGAACAACTGCGCCTGACGAATGCTCAGCGGGCCAGCGGTCCCTACATCATTTCACGCCAGTCTTGTCCGCGTTGGGCTTGGGCCAGTGGAGTCTGCATGCGCGGTCGGCAAAACAGGCCCCAACTGGCAAGGCCATCGGCTCAAGCTGAAAAGAGGAGAAGTATCCTTGAGAGACATTCTGTGCAGTATCAAATTATCCGGCGAGGAGGAATGAGATATGGGCCGGCAAAAAGTTGATCGCAGATGGTGGTGAATTCTGTCTCGCAAGCAATCGGGTCTGGCAGGCGTGGCCATATTCACGCTACGTGTGATCGACAGCGAGGATAGGCTTTGTGTTGAGCTCCGCTTCCCCCTTTAGTCGTCACGCAGGGCCTCTAATTCTTCCAAGTCTTGGAGAGTCTCTGCTGGACCCAGTAAACTGACTTTTCCTTGGCCGTCGGGGCTTTGATGAGCTAAGCTGATGTCAAGGCTTCATTAAGGCCGTAACACACACACAACAGTGACTTAGGATGATGAGGAAACACTGCGTTCTTGCTGAGAAGAAGGTGGCAGACCAGTTTTCGCATTGTCCAAGGAGTAGTGCTATGTGGAATGTTCAGATTCCCACATGCACATGAGGCTACAACCTCGCGTGCCACAGCGTTTCGCTCCAAGCGTCGGATCCTCGGCGACGGAGAGTACTTTCGTGTATTCGCCTTGGCGGTCCCACGGTTGATGAAAATTGAGACGCTGTGACTCCTTGGAGAAAGTGTTGACATTGCATGCAGACGTCATGCAGTGGCTCTGCTCGGGTCTTCTTACACGCGTGGACCCAGGCACGCGCTCTTCATCCTGGCGATGCAAAGGTTGTTGCGATCACGAGGGCAACTTGAAGATCTTGCTGTCGGAGAAAAGCAAAAGCGAATTATCCTCTGCCCTAAATCTCGAAACAACACCAACAAGTGGAGGGGGTATTCGAAGAGACGATCAATAAATAGAAGCATCTGTCAAGCTTTGCTTGCACCCACGCTCCGTGTTTTGGTCGGACGGTTCAGCGTGCAACGAAGCGCGCGCGCTCTGCGCTTGATGCACGGTCAATCAAAGCTTCCTAGGCGGTCAAAGTACGGCGGACGAGGCCCGACGCGCCCGAGAAATTGGCAGTCTGGACTCGACTTGAAACAACGCTCTTGCCAGAGCTCGTCTCGATTCCACCATGTTGAGTAAGCGGACGTCAAACGGACCTTGGTGCCGCTGGTAGCCGGTTTTTCGTCTTGAGTAATCCTGTGTTGAGTCCCCGGGACATGGGATCAACTGCTGGTCGCCGAGAAGGCGGCTTCTTCCGAAACCTGTGGCTCCTTGTAGCCATGCAAGAACTGCTATCGGAACATGAGCAGAGTCCAAGAGGTCGCATCGTTTTTTGTGTCGAGAAAAATGAAAAACAAAAGCCCATTTGCATTGCAGACTCAGATGACGCATGTGGTGACCATCCCAAATTTTAGGAATGAATGTCTGTACCGCTTCATCGTCGCGACCAGAGTCATTTTACCAAGAGGAGCATCTCGAGTGCATTCTTTGTTGTGCTGCATAAACCCAAGGATCCTTCGCGTAAGCGATGATTCTTCGTATGCGAAGGTCAAAGCTCCAATCAACTTCAAATAACCTAGCAGAGCTTTGAATACTTCAGCCCACTGGCATGGATGGTCATTCGATATGGCTTGTCGTTTTCAACATTCCGAAAGGCAGTACAAAATCGCTGACTCTCTTGTGTCAAGACATTACATGTCCAAGGTGTTGACTGGGGCCAGCGCTTCCATTAGAGGCCCAAGCGTAAAGAAGGTTGAATGTAGTCCCATACTGCCTCCACTGAGGAACCATGGTGGTATTCCAGAGTGTTTGAATGATCAGTGATTCTCAAAGAAGGTGTATCTGTGAGATCTAAGATGTGAGTTTTGAGATCGGCCATCCACAGACACGCTGTTGTTGTAATTGCGCAAGGGAAGGTAAATGAACGCCATATCGGAATGAGGCATCTCTATAGGCTTGTGGACAGGGTCAACGGTCGGATAAAACGAAACAAAGAAGTAGTAGACCCAACTAAGACAAGCAACGTCGAAGTGTTTGGCGCATATGGGCTCAGCGCTCGCAGGATGCGGTGCATGTAAAGTTTGGATGGTGCTCATGAATTGACTGGGGTTTCCCTGTCAGCTTTCTCGGGAACGGGGAGCAGGCCATCCTCCCACACTCTATCCGGACCGGGAAAGCTGGAGAATCTCAACTCTCGGCCCGCGCGCCAATCATGTCCCTGTCCGGCGCCTTCGCGGAGCTTAGCCAAAACCTTCACCTCACTGCACTTTGACGAGTTCTCTTGTTGTCGCGGCCCAACACCCCTGCGAGCAGCTCTGCTGTGTGACTAGTGGCTGTATTGGAGCCTCCCACCCTGCGTAGGGCCTGGTGCGACGCATTGTCGATTGTGCCGCATGCGAAGGCAAGGGCGGGCGATTATCATACATCATCGGCGCGTTTTGGGTACTCTGATTTCGAGGTCGGCCAGTTGTCTCTGCAAACTTTCCAACGACCAGTCCATCCACTGGAAGGGGAGCACCTGGAAAACCAGTTGGGAAGATCATCGGATTTCCCCGTACTCAGTCCGGAAAACCTCTCCCCCTGAGGCTCAGCCTTGGCCGTGTGGAAACCACCCGCGAAGTCGATTTGCTTCATAATCCATCTCCCCCTGTCCTTGCATACCCATTGCTACCGGTGAATGTTGCGCCACACTTCCTGCAAAATAAACAGGGACCTGGCCTTGCTGGATTCTTTGACTTCCTTCGCCCCTTGTATCTAATCGTCCTCGGTTCTCCCAATGGTCCTGGTGAGGCTGATGGCCGGGTATACTGCTATGATGTCCCAGAGACATGAGGTTCATGTTGGCTGATGCAGCTGCGGACGATGGAAAGATTTCACCCGCGTCTTGGGACAAGGGGAATGCACCGAGATTTGGGTTTGCATATCCAGCTGCAAATCCAGATCCCGACGGAGACGGACCTGATGAGAAGTTAAAATTTGGTCTCGAAGCATGGAGTGTTGTACTAACCTGTATTTGGAGGATTCTGCCAGAAGCTGGGTCGATGCACTCCGTCGAAGCTGCTATTGCTGTTTGGGTTTTCTACACCTATAGAGCTACTCTGCATCTTTGGATTGGAGGCATGCCAAGGATCAAGAAGTGTCCATGGCGTCTCGGTCTGTGAGTTCGTCTGTGGAAAAGTGCTGTAATAGGGGCCGGGTCGAAAACTTTGTCCAGAAACACCAGGAAATGAAGATTGATGTCCACGAGAGCCGGGGTGGGTAGCATCTGTGATCGGTGTGATATTTCCGTGACCGGATCCGGACGAATGCTGTGTGTCATTTCCACCGCGAGGAAGCGAGCCCTGAGCATCGGATCTCCCAGGGAAAAGTTCGTCCCTCTCGTCTTGCGTCGCTGCGCGACTATCTGTCGGCGAGACAACATCCGGCAACTTTTTGTTAATATGCCTCGAGTATTCTCGGAGTATTGTGATGCACTGAGCAGCTATGGGGTGAAAGAAGGTCATGGCATCAAGGTCCTGGATACCCTCCCGTAGGCCCTGGACCGCCTGAGGATCGGGTAAATCTTGAAGGTGTTGTACAGAACTCCAGAAAAGGACATGGGCGACAAGCGGTGGACAGGAATCTATGTTGGATGCCTTGCGATAGATCTTCATCAACTGTGTGATGTTGCGAGCTGATTTTCGGCACATTTCGTGCGGGCGGATTTCAAGGCCCCAAAAGCTCGATTCGGTCGAAAGTCGGAAGAGGTGAAATATGCAGTTGTGGTATACCATGCTAGAGGAGATAGCCAGTCAGCTTTTCTGGTAGAATAGGGACTGTCGTTGGACAGCAATTTAGCGTCTCTTGACCGGTTGCCCCCTGACTGAGCTTTTGACGGGCCTCCTGGAAGACTTACTTCAAAAGTAAAATAGGAGGCAAGATCGAATGTGCTTTAGCAAAGTGCAAGTTTTCTGCATGGAGCTTGTCTGGAAGCCCATGGTACCAAGACTGATATTTTGCGTAACAATGCAATACTGTGTCGGTGGTGAATTGACCACCACGGGCGAAAACGATGTTCAACATACCGCTCGTAATCTCGTAAAATCCGGATAGATAATGTAGTATCTCAGGGACCTGGCTAAAAGGTGTATCCCGACCTGGGGATGCTCGAGTTCTGTTTTGCCAGCCTCTTGGACCTTCATCGTGAGATTTCAGTCCATCCTTTCCTACTGTTATGGCAAAATTGGGTATGGAAGGCGTTCGGCCGGTACACAATGCCCACACGCTACCAAATTATTAGTCCAGCTTTCAAATCAATTGTGGTTTCAACTTACACATCCAGTGCATAGCAACCCCAAAATATATACGTGCGCTCAACATTTTGGTCCCAAGGAGTCTTGTGCGTTTGCTCGCCGGAAACCGAAAGGTGAAGTCCCATTTCGATAATCATTGTCATACACCATCGGATGTAGCGGTAACCGGAGCTATCCCGTCCTTTTGAAATTTCTCTCAGGCTCATTATTGCGAGCGCTTGAATGGTCGGAATCGAAGGCGAATTCTCGTTATTCAAAAGTCTTCTCGCCTCGGCAAAGAATTGGTCACCAGTTGTTCGTGCATCTGCCGGGTCTGTGCGGACATCTAGTCGATCAGAATAGTGGCAGGAGAAGGCGAGTATGGCGTTTACAAGCAGTGGACTGCAACTATTCAAGTCCTTTTCTTCAAAGGCCTTATAAAATGCTCTCTGCGAACCAACTGGATGGAAGGGATGAACGCGACTGAAGTAGAGCTCGAGTAGATGGTCGACAAGATCGATTGGCGCCGAAGTCCAAATAACTCCTTCATCAGGGAGCATACGCGGCTCTTGAGCTGATTTCGCGTGGAAACCCGGAATTTCGCCCTGAAGACTGAAAATCGACGTGTTGCCATAGTGTAAACGAGCATTGGGTCGTGGGCTTGAAGCCATCTCGGCAGGAGATTCTGCTTGGTGTTCTGCCACAGTGAAAGGGAGAGTTGATGCCGAATTCGCCAAGGCATCGATGTCTTCGCAGCATTGGATTTGTTTGATGAGACGTGCAGCCTGGGAACCTGGGAGAGCTTTCACTGACGCGACCAGCTTGCTTATTGAATCGGAAGGTGTGTTGGGTCGGCCAACCTCCTCAACGTCCGGGGTTCTTTTTGTGCTCGACTTCGGGTCGCCTCCATAGTGGCATTCGGTCTTGTAAACGGCTGTGCAAGAGGAGCAAGATGGTAAAGACCCATCACATTTGCTCTTCCTTTTGCGGCAAGGGACGCACTGTAGAGACCAAGAGAGTGTTTCAGCGACGCAATGGCATTGACAAGCTGCGATTCTTGCGTAGCGACTTACAGCCGTGGGCGTACACTTCCTTTTCCTTTCTCGTGATGACTCGTCCTGGGCTTTTCTATTGCCTCCGTGAATGGTCTTCAGCGGTGTATGTCTTCTCATATCGAGGTGGTTGGAATCGGTCGCCAGGTTGTGGAGTGGACTTGAAGAGGCGCAAGAGGCAAATAGCGACTGAGTCAATCAAAAGCCGAACGAGCCACAGCCCAATCTTTTGGTCCAGCGGAGTAGGGACAGATGCCACATCCTATGGCGCAGTACTCCACCCAAGGTCGTTATGTTTGCATTGAACATCGATGCTCGCTATTCGTTTTGAAACCCTGACAAGTACTCCACGGCCAATGTTTTTCCCATCGTCTGGCAATTGGCTCCTAGATTGGCATGGAACATGGTCGCTGATTAGTACTCTCCAAAGCTTGCGGTACCGATGCAAGCATGCGTAACGTGTCAGACACAACCTGTCCAGCGCCGCAAAGAGCTTGCGATCCCGGACGATCGTAAAGTTGGCCCACTCTTAGATTTTTGGTGGCGCTGTTGGCCCCAAATCGACTGTGCCGTCACTTGTTGGGCGAGACCTTCGGAACGGCTCGTTAGCCAACCGCGACACATGGTTATTCGGCCGGCTCACTGGATGCTCCTTGCGCTGGTACCGTTTAATGTCATCACAATTCTTGAATCTCATTGTACGTGTATAGTTTCCAGCTCGACCACGCTTTTAGCTGAAGACGGTCCAGTCCATTTGGTCTTCGAAGGGGTATAGAAATTTTCACATAGAAATCTACCGTGGGGCGTGGCCTTGCAAAACCCAAGCATAAATCGTCTCTTCACTTTCCAGATCGCATAGGCTGTGACGTTGATTTATACAAGTCGACGTCTTCCCTGCGATACAAGCTGTATCTCTTCACTTTACCGATCAACTTCCACCTTGGCGCCCTCGCCGTTTGCTTGGGCGCCGCCTCCGGTCAGCGGAACGGTCTGGTCCAGAGGGGGCAGCAGGCTTCTCGCCATTTGTCTTGACTGCTGAGCCATGACTGCGTCCATGATGGCGAGCGCCGCCATGGACTCCACAATCGGCACAGCTCGTGGAACAACGCACGGGTCGTGCCTGCCCTTGGCTTCCAGAACACCGTCCGTCTCATCGTAGCCTGCAGTTTGTTGAGCTTGGCCGATGGTCGCCGGTGGCTTGAATCCAACGTTAAAGTAAACATGAGCGCCGTTGGAAATGCCTCCCTGAATGCCACCCGAGTTGTTGGTCTTCGTTGTCAGTCTTGGCCGACCAGGACCATGAGTACCGTTTTGAGCAGGCGCCTTGATGAAGGGGTCGTTGTGAATCGAACCCGGCACCTGGCAGCCGCCAAATCCAGATCCAATCTCGAAACCCTTGGTTGCGGGAATGCTAAGCATCGCGTGGGCGAGTATGGCCTCAAGCTTGTCGAAACAAGGCTCGCCCAGTCCAGTAGGCACATTACGAATCACACAGGTGACCGTGCCGCCTATACTGTCCTGGCGGTCCCTGTATTCCTCGACAATCTTCTCCATGCGCTTGCTCGCCTCTTCGCTTGGGCAGCGGACTGGCACAAAGCTATCAACAATCTTGCGATCAATCTTGTCGATGAGGTCCAAGAACTCGGGGTTCGTCGAAGCGGTGGGATGCTCAGGAGTGGGAGTGAACAGGTACTCCTTGCCAATGGAGGCAGTGAAAGCGACAATCTCAACTCCGTAGGCTTCTCTGAGGTACTTTTCGGCAATCGCGCCAGCGGCGACACGGCCTAGAGTCGTGTCAGCAGATTCCACAGCTGTTACTACACACTACAACTGACCAATCGTCTCCCGAGCACTGCTCCTACCACCACCACTGCTAGCCTTGACGCCGTACTTCTCAAGGTACGTCCAATCAGCATGGCTTGGTCGTGGGAACCTGTCCATGGTGTTGTTGCCGTAGTCCTTGGGCCGCTGGTTCTCATTCATGACGCGCATGCCAATTGGCGTTCCCAGAGTGATTCCAAACTCGGTGCCAGATTGTATCTCCACGCGGTCCTTCTCGTTTCGCGGGGTCGTGATCGCGCTTTGTCCTGGACGACGGCGAGTCATTTGGGGTTGGATGTCGGCCTCTGTGAGGCGCATGCCCGGAGGGACACCGTCGACAATGCATCCGACTGAGAGGCAGTGCGACTCGCCATAACTATACGAAGTTAGACCAATTGCTCTCAGAATATCGACGGTTTTGTCCTGGGCTCGATTCTTACGTGGTGACGCGGAAGTGGGTGCCGAAGGTAGACATTTTGGCGGAGGAAACCAGCGCGCAACGGTTGTAACGGGGACAATGGCCAGACGTAGCACTCTCACCACGCAAGAGAAACAATATAAAGAGGTCGAATGGTATGACTGTTTTTGTGCAACTACTAAAAATGTCCCGACGACGTTCCCGATTTCCGGCAGAAAAGAACCGCCGACCGCCGGGTTCCGTGATTGTCCGATTGCGGCTGCTCTCTCTTCCCCAGCTGTTGTTCCTTGTTCCTGACATTCGGGACGAATTCCCCGATCGGTCCCAGCATCTGATACCGTCGCGGCTCGCTGCACGTCATCGAGAGCGGGACCACGCTCGGTTTCATCTCACGGCTTCAATGTTTTGCCTCTGCTCGACGTTCTGCCAGCGAGCACTTCCTGTACACGGCACGGATTGTTTTTTGCTATCAATGTATTGGACCGAGTCAGCACTTGATGTATATCATGTTGAGAATCACCTCATTCAATTGGCTGTTTTTGATATCAGGATCCATCTGCCAAAGTAAAGCTACGGCATGATGCACCCGACCATCTTTTATCGTGCTAAGTCGGCATGCCTCGCATCATGTCCATGACGCCCACGACATTGTCCGCCAGCCCGCCAGCTTGCCTTTCTATCGTTTCTACGTTGACCCTTTCCAGCGCCGCTTGCATGCCATCCACGACTTCCCTATCCTCAAGAACCTGTCCCATCACTTGCCCTTCATTCATCCAGTATTCGTCTGACCTCTGGCGAAGTCCTCTGTCCCGAGCCACGGTGTTTTTGAGTGCACCAAGCATACTGAGTTTGCCCCTCAGCCCTTCGGTCATGCGAATGTTGTCTTCAAGTCTCTCCGCCACTGTTGGAGGTATGCCTAGCCAGCGATTGGTAGATGCAAGATAGACGACGTAGCCTAAGCCTGCATCTACGATTGCAAAGCTCATGTAGCGCAAGGAGCGCATCCGCCAGTAGAACGGCTCGACGTCACTCAGACGTGTGGCCGTGGCATTCTTTTGGTAATCGTAAGATCCCACGATCCAGACTTCGATGGCTGCTAGCGAAACACCCAAAATTGCCGCGGGTGTCCTCCAGCGTGCACCATGTATTCCAGATATGAATGATGACGTTAGAATCCCCAGAATTGTCAGGTGGGAGAGATGTGGCGCCAGAATCGATGGTAGCGAGTAGTACAAGTAACTTGACGGCTCCTGGGAAGTGCAGTACGGACAGCTAGCCAGAACATCCGGGCCATAGGCGAGATAAAGCAATCGCGATTCCAAGTTGACGAATTTGGACTGTAAGATTTGATCTTTGTCTGAAAGCTCGTGTAAGGAGCGCAGCCGCACGAAGAGAGGTCCATTTGGAATCTGCAGTCGGGATGAGGTGGCCTGGAATATATTCTCTGGAGCGAAGTACGGGAAAGAGTAAATGAAGGCAAACAGAGCAAACGCATAGAGAACGTTGAGAGAGCGGGCAACGGCCGGTGGCACTGGCCTTATGCGAGAGGGTGGAGCGCTTCTGATAGACTGGTACGTCTGGTATCCCCTCGTAAACAAGAAGGGGCCAACCCACATCAAGATGCGGAGGATGCTGGACAAAGAAGTTAGCAGTGTTGTTCAAAAAGTTGCAGTAATAAGTACACACCCTGAGAAGGAGATCGAGAAGGAGACCATGTTGCCTCACTCTGCTTCTGCAGGAAGACGTAGTTGTAGAGTCAGCTCACGTAGATGTTCATGTCGAAGTTGTCGCGAGCCACATTGCTTTGATGGCAGCTGTCGCGAGCTTTGACCTATTGTGCCCTCGTTGTGGCGCTCGGCTGTGGCGCTCCGATAAGCTCGATAAGATGTGGCTGGTGGCTTGACCTCCGCCTCTGCTTCTGGCGCGCGCTTCCTCTCAACTCTACCACCATCCGACCTCAAGGCCCATGGCCAGACCCTTCGCGCCAGCTTGATCTGGACATCCAGTCCAAGTACTCACTGACTCTATATTCCACCACCGGCTTACCAACATGACGGAACCGCGCATGCGTATGCGCCAAAAGGGCCAGCAGTTCGACACCCGAGACTGTAAGCTCTGGGCGAATTTCCAGCTCACATTCATGGTGGCTTACAAAAAGCAGTGGAAGCCTATCTGGTCGCGTTTGGAGATGACCGTCACCCTCTTCCTGAAACCATTCGAGTTCTAGATGAAATCATCACCGAGTTCGACTCACCTTCCTAGGTGGCACGTCATTCTTGCTGACTGCTGTAGCTTCATAATTGAAACTTGCCACGAAGCCGCCCTTTGCGCCTCATACTCACGCCGCGCTAAGATCAAGGTCGACGACTTCAAGTTCATCCTGCGAAAGGACCCCGTCAAACTCGGGAGAGTCACCGAGCTCCTTAACAAGGAGAAGGAGATCAGGACACAACGCAAAGTCTTTGCTGTCGATGACGAGCAAATTGGCAAGGAAGAGGGCAAAGAGGAAAAGCGCAAGGGGAAGAGAAAGGATGGCAAGGCTGACGAGCGCCCTGCCAAAAAGGCACGGAGCAACAAGGATTGAAGCCTACTGATTCGCCGACGCCTCCCTACAAAGCGCAACAGGCTTGCGCTTCTGAATCACCTCATGGCGTTCGGAGTCTTCGGAATAGTATACCCACAAGGATAAATTTCATACGGACAATCACGACGAGATCGAATTCTTCTTCAAAGAAACCTTGGGATTATGTGCTCGCGCAAGCCATGCCTGAGGCTGTTGGACACTCAACCCATCTTCTAATCCTCTTTCTCAAAGCCTTGCTCCTCAGGCTTCCAGTGTGGATCCTCCCTGCTGACAATCATTTCATCCACCTTTACTCTCTCCTCCACAATCTGTTTACCGTTGACCAGGTCGTTCTCTGAGACGCGCTTGTCGGCTTCCGCCTCATCTTTCGCGATACCAGCTTTCACGTGCCTGCTCACCAGACGTTTTCTCGCTACCTCAAAATCGACGTCGACAAACCAGATTTCGTCCATCAACTGGGCAGCTTGACGCCAAGGGTCCCTGTCCAAGCTGAGATAGTTCCCCTCGAACAACAAAATGCGCGTGGTTGGGGCGATGGCAATATCATCGGGGATTGGGTCCTTGACGGCATGGTCAAAGCTGGGGGCGTGTAATGTACGTGTCTCTGGCGCAAGAGCTTTGCGCAGCGCTTGGACGAGTTTAAGGAAGCTCTCGGCATCGAAGGTGAAGTGAGCTCCACGACGCGCGTGGGCCATGTGAGGATCTGGCATCGCGTCCAGCTGAGCGCGAGACAGATGGTAGCCATCCATTGGCACAAGACCTGCTATCGGAGGCTCGCCAGCACTCGCGCCAGGCATTTGCTCATGATACAGCTGATTGATTCGAGAGGCGACTTTGGCGGCAAGCGTCGTCTTTCCACTGCCCGGAATTCCCGACACACCGATGAGCAGGCGTTGCGACCGGCTCAGGTGGTGGAACTTGTCTGCTTGAAGTCAGACAACTTTCCAGGGAGCTCGGTTGAGAATGCATGTCAAGAAGGCTTACCCCAGACTTTGGCAGCTAAGCGCTCGACCTGGTCTTCCATATTGCAGCTCGAGGGAGAAACGGTTAGAGTTCTGGTTCCTGGAACGCAACCGGCTTTTGGCTGAGGAGCCCGCGTGGTGGTCCCACCGCGGGGTAACTGGCACCGGGCTCGGATGACGTCGGAAAACCTGGGCCAGGCAGGCCATCGGCAAACCTTCGATATTCCACCTCACGACAACGTAGCTGCAAGGCAACTATCGCGACTTCGAACAAACAAAATGACTCTTTGGGTATCTAACAAAAGGAACTATGAATTTCCATACATCAACGTGTGCAGTTGCTTCCTATTCGGACCTCCATATACATTCATCCAACAGTGTCCGTACTCTGGGCAGCTGCAGCCGTCATTGTTAGTTACTTATTGGATCCAACACAGGCCGGACGACTTACAATACTGGCTCTTGGCCGAATATGATGTGCCAGAGGTACTCGAAAACACGCCCGCTGTTCTCGTCGTTCATTTCGGTCTTCATCAACCATTCCCGGTACAACAAATAGTCCTCGATTGGCCGGGCCATGATCTGGTTTCTGGAAACTGCGAATTGAGCACAACACGGCGCCGCAATAATCTCTGGACACGGCTCCGAGGGGAAGAAAAGCTCCCAGACCGTACTCATGTTTCTCTCGTACATGAGATTCTCTGGCGTGTGCTCTCGGAACGGTTGGACCTCAGCGGGACAGCCCGGAGTGAGGGCGCATCGAAGATTGGTAAAGCCAGCCTCCTGGACGTATTCGGTTCGAAGCGCCTTGAGAGCAATCATGTTGCTACGCGCTGGCATTCCGTCGGAGTGCCAGAACTTGTCTTGATGGCTGTGGACAAAAGCCACCGTGGACGGGAAGTTTCCATAATTTTCGATGATGTACGTGAGATACGCCATGGCCTATTACCGTGAGTTGGAGTTTTTGCAAAGATGGGCTGATACCGCAACTCACTTCTTTTCCTTTATTCATGGGCGTCTTCAGGACAGCATCTTCATCATCCACGCTGTAAATCGCCGCCTGCCAACTGAAAGGTATAAGCTCAGGATCCCTGACTTGTGGAAAGAGTCTTACTCTGTCAATTCCTCTCCAACCCAGCTGGTGTCGTCTGTGTGGGTCTTGGCCATCACGACGATTTTATCGGGCATAGATTCCACGATCTCATCCAGGATATCCTCATCATCCTCCGTCTCTTCGATGTCACCACCACTTTCTCCATCTGTCTCTTGAGAACCGTCATTTTCAGATGGTTTCTCGGCGTCGACTACAGTGGCATCGGTATCCACTGTAGCCCCGGCTTCAGAAGAATCAGGAGAGGTTTCCTCGGACTTGGATTGGTCGATTTCGTTGTTGTCTTCAGTCGCCGGCGACATTTCCGTACTTCCATCAGGCTGCGCATCAGGCTGCGCCGACGGATCCTGGGTCGGTCCAGGTGATTTCTCGCCTGCTTCTTGAATGGGAGTAGGCCATGCTTGCGTCGCATCCGGGGACGGTGTCGGCGTTCCAAATCCAATGTATTTGGGATCGATACTGGTCGTTTGGCTTTGGCTGTGTCCCCAGTGCGAGATTCCATCGGTGACGCTGCCTTTGAACGAATCGAGCTTCCCCCATTGGTCCCTGAGCTTATCGGAGTGGTAAAAAATGGTCCCAATGAGTATCAGTAGCACAGCAGCTGATGCGAGCGTCCCGAGCCGGAGCGGCGTTCTCATCTTTCGAGCAACCGTGGCCCACCGCTTTTGAGCAAGCCGTACAACGGCATCAGCAACCAGAGGAAAATGGATCCTTCAAAAGAAGTCCTGGGGTCGGCCCAGCATTATCAAGGAAGCGTGGACAGGCCGGGCGCGGCTCCACACTGGGCCTCTGGTCCCCTGCTTTTGGAAAATACATGTTAGCTGAGCCCCACGATATTCGTCAAGGGCCACGAGATGGTGACGCGCGGTTTTCCCTTTTTTCGATGGGCGCCCTTGCGCGGCCTCGCAGCACCGTGTTACGACGGCAGCCGTGGGAGTATTAAAGATGAAACTATCGAGCGAATAGAAAGCCGCCTCGCTAACCCTAAGTGCTGGACAAAAGTGGCCCTGGCATACGCGTTCTCCCCTAAATCGCGTCCTCACTCGGCGCATCGACCCCGACGAAGTGCCGATACTCCGAGCGCCTTTTGTACCCTCGTGGTACGCCTTGCGATGCTGATAGGGCTGGATGAGCCTCACGGTACTTGAGATGCTCTCTCGGCTCTTTCAAAGCTTGGTTGTGGTTGCGTTGCGTTTATCACTCCTCTTGTCCCGCCTTTTCCTCGCCTCCTCGAT
Source organism: Phyllosticta capitalensis (assembly GCF_038381095.1). Lineage (NCBI taxonomy): Eukaryota > Fungi > Ascomycota > Dothideomycetes > Botryosphaeriales > Phyllostictaceae > Phyllosticta > Phyllosticta capitalensis. The sequence goes on from NW_027117440.1 coordinate 2,359,147, forward strand.
CAGACAGTGGTGTTGCTCGGACATAGCCTCAGCCACATTTATTGATTCATTTGTGCCAGCTCCTTTTTCTTCGACCCTTTCAAGCGGAAAAGACGGAATTCTATGAGCGCTCGAGGACATCGCGCACCAAAGCTACCCCTTATCAGACCGTGAAGACAAAAATCTTGGACACATCACTTGATAATATTACAATCTTCTGAGGACAGTAGCTCTGGCACCAAATTGAGATAGTCTTTGCGATCTTGACTGGACACGGCTTTCTCCGGCGTCTGTCAACAGCCCAGACACACAAGATTCGCGGCCGTGCCGAAGCTGTCCAAACGAGTGTGGCGCATGTCGACGGTGAGAAAGCGGGGGGAGATCAACAAGCCATCTTCCTGTCAGGTTCTCGCTCCAGCTGACGCAGCAATGTTTCCAGGGGTGGTTGTGATGTGGCAGATCACGTCCAGTTTGACGGCTGGAGCTGCTACGATTGGTGGTTGTCCGGGTCGATGAATCTGATGACGTACAGCTGCTCCGTTGCCTTGTTTGAATGATGGGGAAGAATCGCTGCAAGGTTGATATAGTGGTCGTGTGCCTGATGCAGACGGGTGAAGTGACTCTTTCTTTCTCCAACCATGGAGATGCAGCCCGCAAGTATTCACACATCCACGCCTGTGGCCGACGTTTTTGCTTACTCGAATGGCAGCAAGACTCGGCACAAGCTTTGGGGCTCAGTTGCCGTCTTGGACCAAAAAGAAAGAGAAGACTCGAGGAGATCACTGCGTCTTTCCAAGCGAAATGGTCTTGGATCTCGTGATGCAAGATTTCGGTCATCTGTTGACTGGCCACCTTTGAGTCACTTTGACCCTTGACGACGCCATTCATGAACCGAAGGTTCTCGATGCGCCTTCCTCACTCCCAAGTCTCCATGCTTGAACTAGCATTCGACAGGCCCCAGCTAGGTACTTGGTCTGGAGGCCAGGAGCTGTTGTTCTAGTAGTCATGCCCTCAATGCAGACTCCTCCAGCTTACCTTGGAAACAGTGAAGCTCAGGCCTCGAAGTTCTATGGAGAACCTCGTTTGGCCATGGCCGTCGATGAGCGGAGTACCCATAGGGGTTTTCGGGGCAGAGCGCGATTCTGCAACGTACCAGGCCCTCGGCAGGTTCCTTGGGTCTCTAAATGCTTGCCTCCATTTGGGGTCTGGAGATCGTTTCCCCGCGTTGTTTCAATGGAACTAACCCATTCGAGCGGAGAGAAGAGCGGAAGACTTGATTAGTATGAGAGTTCCAGACCTTGAATGCAAAACATACGGCGTGGTTGACGCCACAATATTGCTGGAAATCATTATCCCTAGTCAACACAATCTCCTCCTTCATCGAAAGCGCAACGGATCCAAGAAGTCCTCATCTCTTCCACGATGCGACGTTGTTTTCAGCGATCGCTCGGTAGATTCCAGTCGCGTTGATAGGTGCATTGGACAAGCGGTCGCAGTCGAAAGTGGCCTTTGGTTGGAGTCAGGTGGTCTAAACACCACACACGATTCGTTCATGCGTCTTGACTCGCAACCCCATCTTTTGATGAACGGGCATTTGTTGAAGGTGCTCTCGGAAGATAAACAGGTCCGGTGAAAAATAGTAGAGCGCAACAATCGTGGTTGAAGATGATCACGATGTCAAGGACGCGAAAAGTCAAGACTGGAGAGAATCCCGGCAACGAGGCGGACAGTGTCTTTTGTTCACGGCAGTTTGTGCTCCGGGAATCTGTAAGAGCATCAGGGAATCACGCTCGGCCCGATCCGACTGCTAGAATGCCCGACGGCAGCCGAGCAACCTTGGCGATCGTGCTCAACGCCAAGCCGCAGTAGGGACCCTGACCGAGGACCTGAGGATATCGGTGTGCTTTGCGGTCTGATATGGATGGGCAAGCGGACGGCTTGGTCCGAAAATGGACCAAAGACGTTATTGGAAGGAGAAAGATGATGACCCGGAAGTTGATGTCCAAAGGATGAAGGTCGTGAGGGAGGCACTGGGTTTTTGTGGCGAAGAGCCTTCACTGTTGTACGTACAAATTCCCCACGCTTCCAAGGCACGTGGTAAGGGAAAGCTTGTCCGCTCACCCTTCACCCTTCATGTTGTTGCAACCACGCTCATGATAGGCGCGAGCCCGGGCGTCAGGGACCAAGCCATCGGCCCGTACGGCGCGGTGTGGACCATCTCTCTTCCCCATCTTTTGGACTGGCACAGCAGAGATCATGACTTGGGGAACGTGGTTCTACCCAATGACAGCCGACACGTGCGGCGCGGAAGATGTCCACAGAGGAGCGCCTGGGCCCCTATCAACTCAACATTCGTATTTGCTGTAGTTATTACCCCAGATCAAATTTAGAGCAACTAGAACGTACCTCTTAATCCGCTCACCAGCAACACCTGGAAGTTCTTTCAGCTTGTTGACCTCTTCACCACCAACCCAATCCGCCTGCGAAATCGAATCACACATCAACTCAAAGTACTTGAACAAATTCCAAAATGGAACAGACTCTCGCGGCCAATCAAGCGCTGCAGCCCGTCAAGCGTGTCGCGTGCAACCGATGCCGGACTCAAAAGCTCAAGTGCAACCAAGGAAAAGACGGGCGCGACAAAAAGTGCATCCGCTGCACCAAAGCAGGCACAGAGTGTACCTACAGCCCCCCAAAGAGAGTTGGAAGGCCCAGATCAGCTCGCTTGAATTCAGAAAAACGTAAACGACGATCAGATGCGGAACATCGCGCTCCTGCAGCATCGCCCGAGATCAAGAAGTCCCCCGGCGCAGACGAAGAAGAAGAAGTATATCCACCGCAATCATTTCCTCAAGAGCAAGAAACGTTCCTCGGGGAGCTGAGGCCAAACTTCCATCCTTCGGACTTTGAGTTCGCCATCGATGGCCACGACAGCTGGGACGCGGTCATGACTCCAGCTGCAGATGATCCACTCTTAGGTCCGGGACCATTCTGTCTGGATTTCGAGCAAAATAGCGCGACAGGAGGCTCTGATACATCAAACTTTTCCCCATTTCATGGCGACTTCGGTGCAAGCGATTCCAGTCCCACCAGTTCGGCGACATCCTTGGACGAGATAGCTTCTCAGAGCTTGCCCTTGCGTATCGACGCTCACAAGCGTTTCATGCAAGACCTTTCCGAATTAGGGATTCGTCTGTACGCCGAAATACACGAGGTTGAGAGCTTCGGAGCAGCCGTGGACGACAAGTTTATCAGCAACGTTTTGCACGACTCGACCAGATTCCTCGAGATAATCACCTCCTACCAGAACGTCGTCGGCGACAATTCTTCTGAGGAGGATTGCCTGTCAAAATTCGAGTTTTCGGACGCCCTACCGGAGCACAGCATCCAAGCAGGAACAAGTCAGGCTGGATCGAAACAATCCGCTTTCGAACTGGACACAGCGGGAATTTTCGAGATCCTCACCCCTTACATTCGTCTCGTCCATCTGCACAGCCTTATGTACACCGAGTTTTACGATTGGCTTCTTTGCTGGCCGAGCAAGAGCGCCTTGGCGCACGCAACTTTCCCAAATCTCAGTGTTGGCAACCAGTCTCTAGACTTCAGTGGGAAATTTCAGATTGAGCTGTTCTTGCGGATCAGCCTCCAAATTCTTGGCGAGATCGAGATGAGGCTCGGCCTTCCCGCGGAAAGCAGCGTTTGTGGAGGTTATAGAACGGCCGGCGCGCATGCAAAGGTATTGGGGTCATCGGTTTCGCCGGAGGTCTTGAAGATGGCGTTGAGCATCCTCGAAAATGGACCGGGTGGTAGGAGTATGATCTCTTTGAGGGAGAGACTTTTCCAGATAAATCATCCGCTGAAAGGAATCAACTCATGATATTATCTAGGGTGTGATGAACTTCAACACCCTGGTCAAACAATGACGAATTCCATTAGCGTATGACAGCTGCGGCACATGCACTGCAATGTTTGTGTTGCTGATCCATGAATCTTCTCGTGGGTACTTCGTCTGCGCAGAATACTTTCACCCGAACAGAGGCGGACCTGAAAAGATGAGTCTTGTTTGAGCTGTCAGTAGGTCACACCTACAATGCGCCATCCTGACCAAAATCTACCGTACCTTAATCCGCGATAATACCCATACCAGATTCTTTTCCACGTGCGCCAGTGCCCGCAAACCCCACCCATGCAAGGATATCACAACGATGATACATACCAAATGAAAGACTTTGCGTGTAATACACGAACAAAGCGCGTCGTGACTGTCGAATTAGAAGCGCCCCATCAAATCAAAGACGAGCGCGTTGGCCGAGCAAAAGTTCTCGGGTGGTCTTAATCGCTCAGTTCAGAGCAGTGTCGTTTAGGGCAACACAGACGGCGCCGCGATGATGGCCATTGTACTGACGGATGATCGATTGCGAGCTCAGCTCCCACAGCCGGGCATAGTGATCGGAGCAGGCTGTTACAAGGTAGGCGGAATCGGCGCTGAACGCACAGTCCCAGACCCAACGTTGATGTCCATGAAGTGTAGTTTCCAACGGGAACGCCCCAGGTTCGCGTTCAGTCGGCAGCTGCTCCGCGCCGGTGACATTGTGGGGCTGATTCGTATCGACTGACCAAATGCGAGCGGTGTGGTCTGCGGAGCATGTTGCCAAATGTCGTACATCAGGAGACAGGAGGACGCGAGTGATGTACGTGTTGTGCGCAACAAAGCGACACACTGGCACCAGTGATGTGATGTCGCGGTCTTGAATCATGCGCCAAACGTAAACATTGCCCTAACAAACGATGAGGAGTTGATTCATGGACGTTGAAGCATATCAGGACTTACAGAATTGTTACCAGCACATAACATCGACCCATCACTAGCGACAGTGACACTCGCGACTGCAACATCATCCTCGGGAATCAACTGATGGGAGCACTTGTTTTCACCCAGATCCCATATTCGGACGTTACCACCGCGGTCGCATGATATCAGCTCGCCTTGGTTGGGATGGATAACGACGTCATTAACGGCGATACCACCATGACTGTAGTTGCGTTGGACGCTGCCGCTTCGTGTGTCCCAAATCTTTACCGTCCCATCCTCAGAGCTTGTCACCATCCATTTGCCTTCGCAATGGAATGCGACTCCAGTGATGTTGGATGTGTGGCCCTCGAATGTAAGCACCGGGTTGGGATTGCTCGACTTGATGTCGTATAGCTTGACGGTATGATGACCAGCGGCAGCGAGGAATCGCTTGTCGGGTGAAATGCAAAGGCGATTGACTTGCGAGTCCGGATGAGGTATCGTTCGAGAGCAGATACCGGAGAGCGCCTCCCAAAACCTGTCGAACAAGTCAGCCGGCCATGCGTGAAGCTCCAGGTCTCGAGAGTGGATCTTCATACCGGATGGTGTGGTCGTAACCTGCCGTACACAGGATGACGCTCATGTCTGCGACCGAGGCTCTTGACTGAAGTGAATAGCAGCTGCTGGATATGAGCGGTCGTGGTCAAGGCGAGGCGAAGACCGGCTGACTGTCGCAGAAAGATGTACCTACCCAGAGGTGCGGCTGTCGACGTTGGATGGGTAAGGGACGGGATGGCGGGGTGCCAAGGGCCCATTCGGCTTCCGATCGGTGGAAGGCGGACCGACAGCTCGCTTTTCGGCATGCCGACAACCATCCGTTGCCCAGGTAACATCCGGGTACAATTCACGCGTTCTAAACTTATAGACGCGACAATGGGTTCAACTTTCTTGCGAAGGTAACCAATATCGACCACTTGAGTGCAAAGAAGTTTCCAACAAACTGGCATGATAATTCTTGGCTTGTCAGAAACTCTTCGCTCTCGATGGCGGCAACATGCCTTCCTAGGACTTCACGTTCTTCACTGGCGTAAGTCTATCTGCGATGGCGTTGAGGCAACACTGAAAGCTTGTAGATCATGTTCTAGTGTGTACCACACTTCTCTCGCGTCGTACCTGTGTGGGCCCGCCTTTTGCCATTATCCACTTATTTTTGAGTTGTGAGCCCGGCTTTGCTTTCTCCCCGAGTCCAGCCACTGTCTGTGTACCACTGGTAGCTGAATGACGGTATATGGCATGGATCCGCCTCCCACTATTACTCACCTGTGTGGGAGATATATTCTAGGACCTCGAAGATACCTTGGAAAAGTCAGCTCGCCATAACTCGGCAGTGACCTGAAGAAAGAAAGCCCCTGGAGGCATTCAGTAAAAGCCTCATGTGATGTTTCCTTTGGTGACTTTGTTGAATTTGAAACATGGATCCATCTAATCCGCATCCAGTCCCCGGACCGCTGTTGACTGCCATTGGACAGTGCGCCTTTCAAACCATGGAAGGTACTTGGTGTGAGCAATCGCTTCGGCTTGCTAGTCGACGCTTGTCAAATCCTGTACAAAATTTCTTGAGTATTGCTTTCCTAAGGCTTGCAAATACAGAATCGCTTTGCCTGGAGTCGTATGAAGATCGGAAATCTATGGTAAATCCTAGCTTCATGGCTCAGGTGTCGCGACAGTTGATCCAGGGAACATTGTTGCCGAAAGTTTGGGACCTACACGTCCAAAATTTCCCAGTCTCCCCAAAAATTGAGCGGTTGCCATCAAACCAATGTGGCCCAATCAAAGCGTGTTGATCCAGTGGATTTCCTGCTCGGTCGAAAGTCCAACCTCAACAATGGACAGAGGCTGAGCAGCTGCCCCGCGAACTTTGGTACTGCTGCTCCCATTCACACAAGTTGTACTTCTGACTGTTCTCAACTACGTGAATGATCGGGGAACATCCGAATCTGTTTAAAAGACTTGCTTTCCTCTGTCCTTGGATTTCTCTCCATCGTCTCTTGCAATTTGCTTTCTCCAAACCTTTCGCGCTTTCTGACAATCAGCCCTTCACCAAAACTACCTCTTCACTTGCCAACCAAGCCTTACAAAAGCCATCATGGACAACTCCACACCTCAGCCGCAAGTCCAATCTCAAGAACGTGCCAGATTGGTAGCATCTTGGGCGGAATCGCAGACCAGACCAAGCGCACGCGCTGGCGGTTTCTCGACGCAAGGCCCTCCACCCGCCATCACTGACAGCCTGCAGCCAGCACGGCCCCAAGCCCCTGTCCATCCTGTCATCGCTGGTCAAGCCCTGGGTATATTAGTATACCAACCTCAGTTTCAACACCCTCAGGTACAGTTTGGCTATGCGCAGCCCTTAAATTTCGAGCATCTGCGGGCAGCGCAAAGATACAGAGACGAATGGCAGCAGTACTGCCATCAGATTTTCCAGGATCTCCAGCCGGATGAGGCCCCGGCTTACGCAGATCCACAAGAATATGCAGTCCCCTTGCAACCTCGAGGCCAACGCCAGGCTGAAGGCGACAGCCAGGAGAACCCAATCTGCCTGAACGAAGACAGCGTCGGCGAGCAGCCCGTCATTCCCAAGCCCACTCTCCCAGTAAGAAAGGATAAATCCAAGGGCTTCCTCGAAGACTTCATCGAGGTCACCAAGCGGATGGAGGACGGAGATTGGGAGGGGTTGGATGGGCTTCAAAACTTGTTCAGGTCGCTCCAGCGCCTTTGGCCCGGAAAATACGACTGCATGAACCAGCGCTGGTATGTCAAGAAGGAAGACCCGGCGCTGTTTCAATGCATCGCCCGGAATGGCGCGGCCGTCAAACGCTCATGGGAAATGCGAGAACTCGTGAGAAAAGCGCTAGCGGACGAGTCGGCTCAAAGGGACCTCGCGAAGGCAAATAGGGAAAGGGGGTTGGTCGCACCGAAGCCGACCATCAAGACCGCGGAGAAGAAGAGAAAGCGCACCAGCGGCGCCGAATCAAGCTGCCAGCCCAAGGCCAAACAGGCCAAGACGACCACCAAGCCGAAGGCTACCAAGTCGAAGGCTTCCTCCGAACCAGAGGCGATCTCCAGGCCCAAGGAGACCTCCGAGCACGTCGCGCAGCCATCGCCTGCCGCAAAGACTGGGACCGCTCGATACCCAGCAATATTCGAGGAAGAAGAGGCTGCTCTCGAGCTCGTCGCCCAGCCAGCGACTGCTGCGAAGAATCGTCCCCGATACCCATCAATGTTCGGGGAAGTAGAGGCTGCACCCAAGCCAGTCGCCCAGCCAGCGCCTGCCTTGGAGACCGGGATCGTGGGTCCTCCAAAGATTTCCGAGGGAAAACGCGAGGCAGCTACAAGTGTCGACGCCCAGCCAGCTCCTCCCGCGAAGACTGGAGCCGCGGAGGCAGCCCCCAGTGCCGAAGCCCAGGCCTCTCCAGATCCCACGACCGAAGACCACTCGGTCGAGATGGGTGGCGTTGTGGATACCCAGGTCCAGGGCGACAATTGGATGGATGTGCTCTTCGAGGAAGAAGGCGAGACAGCTCCCGGCGTCGAAGCCCAGGCTTCTCAAGATCCCATGGCCGAAGAGCAGGCGGCTCAGCCCTCTTTCGAAGTCGGTGCTGAAGACCGGGCAGATGACCTTGATGACAAGGATTCTCTGCTCGAGGCAGAAGAAGGAGAAGAAGCTCACAGGGACCAAGCCGCCGCCAAATCTCCTGCCGAAGGCCCGATCGAGAACGCCCCTGCCGAAGAGGACGCTGCTCAGGTGCTTGAAGAGCACTTCGCTCGGAGGTTTACCAGCATGCGTGCCCCAGGGGAGGATGTGACAGCCAAATTTCGAGCCTGGGTGAACTTACAGCACGAAGCCGACGAAGAGCGCGAGTTCGCTGTCCGGACCTGGATGGTGCCACATTGCGAAGCCGACGAAGAGTCCGATGTCGAACAGGACACCAATGAAGCTCCTCAGCAGCACGAGGGCGCAACCGCCGAAGCGGAGGATGGCAAATTGGATGATGCTCTTGCAGCTGATCTCCAAGCCGCGCTTGAGGAGATGGACGCCGGTGAGGAGCCCGAAAAAAGCGAGGAGGAGGTTGAGGAGCACGAGGAGGAGTTTGAGGAGCAGATGGAGATTGACGAGGAGTCCGAAGAGAGCGAGGAGGAGTGAGCGCCGACAAGCGCCGTCCATCGCCAACTCCAACCGCCAAAGAAATGTTGAGAAAGCGGTTCTTTTAAATACGCACACGACTCGATTGAGCTGCTCATGGCATCGGCGTTCATCCACAGAAGGGAGATTTTCAGGAACGTTTCCCAGTATTCGAATGAGGGGAGTGTTGAAAATGTTCTTTTTTACTTGCGCATGCCGTCTTTCTTTGGCGGAAGAAGAGAACCAGAGTCCAAGGATATGATCTCGCGAAACAAGAAGATTGATAGGAATCACGAGGAATTCATTTTCTTCTTCCACAAACCCATGCACATCTTGCTCCGAAACCAACAGTCTTGTGACCAGTAAAGAAGACGATAAGCTCTGCATGACTTGATCGGAACAAGTGCTTGTGCAACGGACTTTTTCTTTTGGACCAGGAGGAATGATTCAAGCATCAAGGCCTCGAGATAAAGAAGCTACTTACTGGCTACTACAGGTCCAGAAACTTGTAATCGTCCTTCAGCCTTGGAAGCACATACTCGTTGCCCGTACCTCGACCCTGACCCTCCACAGTGAATGATTCAAGACATACGACTTTGCGATCTGGAGTGTAATGGGCAACGCAGCCATGTACAGGGCTCCAGAAAGGCTCTGGGATGATTTCAATGTCGCTCTCAAGTTGGTCAAGCTCTGCAACGCGGACTTGATGGATCTTGATTCTCCTTGGTCCATCATCCTTTCTGTTGCACAACTGCTCGAAGATGGAGTCATCCCATAGCTCCCCCAGGATGCGCAGCGTGCGGACAATCCTGTCTGCAGACCATGTCTTAAAATCAACGCGCATGTCTTCTTTGCTGATCTTGGGCGCATGTCTAATTGGACGATCTTTGAGCCCGGCCGATTGGAACCACCCCACTTCTTTCAACGGCGGGACAAAGGCTCGACTACGAAGCACATTTACCAGCATTTCAGCCCCCATTGGCGCCAAGTGACGGGATAGCTGTGCGGGAGTGCAGGTGTCTGGGTCCGGAATGTCAACGCCAGGATGTGGAGTTTGATCAATTAGCGTTCCCCGATCAAAATGAGCATGGTGAAGCGTCTGGACTGTCACTCCAGTCTTCTTGTCTTGGTTGAGCAGTGTATGAACGAGCGGTGCTGGGCCATGTAGATCGGGCAGGAGGGACGGGTGAAGATTCAATCCACCGTATTTTGCGGCATTAAGAATTCGAGGAGGTACAAACAGACCAAAGGACACGGCAATGATCAGATTGAAGGCGGTGGGAGGGGTCCAGCCGGTGAAAGTGTCAATCACGTGTGTGGGAAGCCCGAGTTCATGGGCAGCCGATTTGATGGGGGCTGCGACGATTAGTACCACACTATATGCAAATTATCGGCGATTGCAAACCTTCACGGAGCAGTTTATTGCCTCTACCACCGAGCTTCCCGGGTCTGTGGGCGACGTGAAGAGCGTCTATTAGGCTTGGATTCTGTTGGTGCTCATCATGGACAGCTCGGAGCGAGGCAATGCTGAAATCGTCAGTCCCGCAGAAAAGGATGCGCAGCGGATCAGAGCTCTTGGAGGAGGCGTAGCGTGCGCTGGGTATGCGCCAAATTGGCGGCGAGCGGCGAGAGAGACATGGCAGGATCATGGTGACGTTGGTGGTGAGAGACGGACAAATGCAAGAGCGGGCAAGCATCAGGTCGTGTTGTGTCGGAGGTGCCTGCGGCGAGAAGCGAGGGCGGCGGCAACGCAGCGCTTCCAGTGCAACTCCCCGCGGCTGTTACTACGCCATCATCACGCTTCCCTAACTAACGCGCAGCCAGCATGGTGCAGCAGACATTTTCCCACGATCGCATGCGTCTTGTGTCTCTTCACGACGCATCCTGTCGTGCCTGTGACGCCATAGGCAGACGAGCGGCTTGACGACCGGACAGAGGTAGATCAACGGCCTGGGGCCCAGTGCCGTACCCACCCAAAACGACCATCCATCTCCTTGACTCCAATACTATGGCCGCCAAGGTCGTACCCGCTCAGCTCGCCTTCTTAGCCATTTACTGTCCCTCGTTGGCTTCTTCCGATGACACCTTTCGCGACCAGCTTCTGTTCTACTTTTCCAAACCCGCCAAATCGCAAAGAGATGCCAATGGCGGCGCCGGCGCCGACGAGGCTGCGCGCAATGATGAGCACACACGTTTGCGCCAAATAGGACTCGCCCAGGGCATGGTTGACTTTGCCCGGTACGTGGCCACGGCACTGCTGTCCAAGATTTGCGATTGACCCTTCATCAGAAGCTTTTCCAACGGCGAGTCTGTCGACCATGTGGACACAGAAAAGTCGCGAATCATCTTGCACGAGCTAGAACCCGGCTGGTGGGCGCTGGCGGTAGGTTGACCACCTGTCGCGACGACTTGTCCTTTGTCCTAACTCTACCAGTCGATTGATCTCACCCGTCTGCCGGCGACTCCAACCCCTTCGAAACCGACCGACTCGAGCTCACCAGCTGCCTCTCCCGACGTAGAATACTCGGCACGCGAGGTTGCGCCTCCACAGCTTCTAGTCAAGCAGCTCTTGCGCGCCCACAACGTGTTCCAGATCCACCACGGGCCCTGTCTCGCTGATCTTTACAAACGTCTTCCGCGACAAAAGTTCTGCACTATTCTGGAGAGGTTCTGGGCGCGGTTCGCTTCTGATTGGGATGTGCTGATGCACGGCAGTCCAGCAACGGACATTTACAATGGAATAAAACTCGCTGCCGGCGGTGAGCTAGGCATGGGCGTGGGAGAAGAGGAATGGGGCAGCGGCGAGAGGGATGTCTTTGAAGATTTTGCCATGCGAACAGACGGGCTTGTGGACATGATGATTTCTCGATTTGGGGAGCCATCCAAGGAGTTGCAGAAGCCCAGCCCAAAAGCCATGACCAAGCAAACGACAACGAAGACTCGGCAGGCGCAAGAGCCGTGGATGGGAGCTGGATGGGACCCTGAAGCTGGCGATGGGGTTATATTTTCGGGGATTGGGGCCCTCTCACGCTCTTCTTTGCGAGACTTGTCAAACTGGACGCAATGGATCTACACGTACGGAGAGCACGCTTATGGGGTCAAGGAAAATCCAACGTCAAGTCGGCGGAGGCGAACAAGAGCGCGTACGACGAGGAAGACAGAGCGCTCAGACAAGCACCAGCGTGCAATCTCTGAGGACAGTGGCCAAAAAGCACCCGTGAGGACAGCCAGCTCTTTACCGCCGGGCATTCCACGTCCAATTGTCACGGCCGTGGAACAGTCACTGGACCAAGCTTCCGAAGCCGCGGATACGAATAGGCAACATGAAGAGGCAGGAGACGGACATCAGGCTCCAGGCAAGGATGACGACACTTGGATGAAATATTTGACTTTGGGTTATGGTTCGAGCTGGAGCGGAAAGAGACCAAAGCTACCGCATCAGCGATCTCAAAGCACACACGCGCGCCCACACGGTGACTCGGAAAAGCGTGACAGAGCCCCTCTTCAGTCGAGCACCCCGCCAACCCCCGAAGTCAAGGACGATCGTGTTACGAAGCATGTCAAACGAGAGAACGGTGGGCACTTCCTCATTGGCCTTCAAGGAGATTTGGACGAGAGCATCATTGGCGAGGGCGAAGAGACCAGCGGTGTTGCAGCAGAGAATGGGGACTGGGAAAACAGGATGCTCATCAGGACACTTCATTTGCAAGTGAAGCAAGACTCGAAAGGCGGCGGTGGATTGGAACGAAGAGCATCGGAAGCAACCACGGTCCCAATGAAATGGGAGTTTCAGAAGTTACGGGTAATTGTCTACGTCGTGAGTCTCCCCAAGCACATTAATACCCTTCACTGTACTAATAATCGTCTTGCGTAGCACCGCCCCTTCATTACTACCCTTCTTTTCGCACCACGCACCGACGCACTCTCCTATCCAGCATTCTACCGCCACCTTCACAGCTACCTTGCGCCGCTCCATAAGCCTCTCACCCTCAGCACGGCTCCCTCTCGCGTTGCAGCACGCATTGCCGCATCTTCGTATCCATACACGACCACGGCTCTCAACACGGATCAACCTATCTTTGACCTTGTGTACGACCCACTCCGCTTAACCATTCATAGCAGCATTCCCAATATTCCAGAGCCAGGGACATTCGGCGCGGAAGGCCTCTCTCTGGCGCGGGCGCGTAGCAGTAGCCCCTGGACTCGTCTCGAAGCGCTCAATGTACACGCACAAATTTTGGCAACACTGGACGGTACTAAACGTTCTCCGCATGAGATTGAGCGTACGGCTAAGACAAGCCGCGGATGGTGGCTCGTGTGGATGCGTCTACCACCATCAGAGTACAACGCCGGAGAGGATGACGCTCCACAAAGATCCTCGCCTTCTGCATCACCTGAGGCTTCTCCTTTGCTCGAGCCAATCCAAGACGAATCCCATGCTGGTTCATCTGGTCACCTATCACCTAAGGCTACGGCAGCAGGCGAGGACTATACGGGTCTTGGAAAGCCCTCAACTTCAACGGAGACCGTGCACGAAGTTCCTGTTTCCAATGGCTCGCAAACCGCTCCTAGCAAATCACCTTCGATTCCTGCCGCCTCGCCCTCCTCTTCTGCCTTTGACTCCGGCTCTTCATCCTCTTCGCCCGAGTCTGACACTGCCGAAGTCGCGACCATCAAACAGGGCAGCCTCACCGCTCCAGCCCTTCCCACCTCCACTCTTCGCGAAGCTATCCTGATCCGGCGCTCACGCGACGCTCCTAGCGGCAATGGCCACCGGCGCGGAATCAGTGGCGCAGGTAGCGGCAGTGGAAGCATTTGGCCCTGGAGCCTTGGGAGCAGCGGCACCGGCAATGGGAGTAACCTTCGCAGCGGAAGTGCCGCCGCGGAGACGAGTGATGCAGGTGCAGGGTCGACTGGCTGGGGCGCCAGGGGACTGGTGGAAGGAGTAGGCGTCGACGCGCGGAAGTACGTCGAGGGCTTGTTGAGTCTGAATAGATGAGTAGGGTGTTGCCTGTTGCATGGAGGCTCCTAGCGGCGCTGTGCTGCCGCTTTTGCATCATCATGGGTCTTGCATATGTACCTAGTCACCTCGCTCTCCCAATTAATCCTAAGCCCGATATTGATAACCGCACTGATTCTTCCAATTGAGACACATCTGTCTGCCGTCCATCTGTCCCAGATAGTAAATGTGCTCGTGGTACGAGCCGTTTGATTTGTAGAAGCAGGAGGCCCGAGAGAAGCCCAATTTTCCCACGGGATAGGTAGTCGCTTGACCTCAGCTCTCAAGACTTGTGCATTTGAATCCGAATCACCTAGCAGCCATCTTTCACTCTGTCACGATGAGGTGTGTTTCATTTGCTAAACAATGTGAGTCAGTCTTCCAGAAGCCAGTGTCCGTATCAACTTACGGCTCTCCAGTACGGTCGGGCTTGTCCTTGTCGTCGTCAAGAGCTTGGTCGAGTAATTTTCCCAAGTTTTCGAGCTCCGCCCTCCTTGCCTTGTTGGTTTTGTCGAGCACGTTGAAGAGCTCCTTCATCGACTTATCGGCGGCATCAAGCAAGTCGGCAGTGCTCATCCTCTCCTCCTTCTTGTCCTCGTCGCCAAAGGTGCGAGGACGCGAGCGCCTCTCGTCTTCAGCCTTTGGCTGGGTCTTGGACTGCGCATGTTAGCAACCCCAAAAGACACATCCGCATCGGATGGTGCATACCATTTTTCCTTGGTCTGCCATCGCTGTAAACGAAGACTGCGGATCGGTTGGGGTTTGGGCGCAGGTAGAAGCCCTACGAGGTTGATGGGTAATGGGTGATGGGTGATAGTCTGGGGTTTTGGCGCAGGTAGATGGCTGATAGGTGTGATGGGCGATGTCGGGGGGCAGTCGCCTGAAGACTCCGTCAGAAGTTCTGTAGAGGGAGCGCGTTCCGAGGATTGCATCCAAATACTCCCTTAAAGCTAGCTCATCGACGCAGAGATTCGATGAGAATAGAGCATACTGAGACTAAGAGAAGGGCGACCAGATTGACTGCGAGAATGCACAGAGACTGGACATTTTTGAAAGCATATTACGCTGAATGTTGACAGCACTGCGGCCTCATCGCGTTGTGAAGCGGCGGTTTCCACAGCAAGTCTTTTTTTCACATATCGCATACTCAGCAGCAGTGCACAATCAATCCTTTTGCATTTTGAATCCATCTTCCAACGCCCCACGCAGTGCTAGGTATGATATCCGAGAGGAGGAGCCCAACCACCTCGACAATCGTAGTAGAAACAGAATCAACGTCGTATTCTTCGTCCTAATTCCTCGGCCAAAAGAAGACCACCAAAACTAGGTGAGCTTTTGCTTGATGAAGAAGGCCCGCAGATGTGACAGCTGCCACGCGCACGTCACGCCCAGCACGGCGACCTGGATGAGCGTCCAGCGCACGACCTTGGCGTTTGTTGATTCGGACTGATCTCTGAACTCGGCTTCGCGTTCCTGAAGCAGACTCGTTAGTACCTCTGAAGCTGCCTCTTCACGCTTGAACGTGTGGCCCACGGGCTCATGGCGGGACACGGCGACCGCACTTACCCTCTGGAAGACCTGCTCGCGGCGAATATCCTGCAACCTCGCGTTCAAATCGCGCACCTTCTGCTGCAAATCCTGCATCTTGCTCTTGTCGTTGCTCTCAATCTGGCTCGTAGCGCCGATTGCCATGTCGAGCGTCAGGCGGATGCTACCCGCCGACTGGCCGCCAACCAACCATCCGGACGTGACCTGGGCGCCGATGGGCGACAGGCAGATGCGGTGCTCGCCGCTGTCGGCCGCCGAAAACGTGAAGCGCCCCTTGGCCGCGCTGCGCTGCGAGACGATGCGGTGGTCGTTGTCGAAGGTTTCTTCCACGCTGATGTACGTTTGGATATTGGGGTCGGCGACGTATGCGCGCACGTTGGGGTCCCAGTGTTCGAGATTGTAGTGGCCTGTGGAGCTTGGGGTTAGCTGTTTGTGACTTTGGGCGCGCCGAGACGCCAGGAGCATTCTCGTGAGCTCTAATTGAGCTTCCCCGGACTAGTAAAATGAAATGGAGTAGATCAAATGCCGCGTACTCACCAACTACCATGGTGTCGCTGGGCAGGTCCTCGAAGAAGCACTTTTGGCCATTGCCTTCCATGTAAAGGTAGAGGGCTTTGGCGGGCAGAATCCAAGCCGCCAGGGCAAGGAGGGTGAGCAGCGAGCTGAAGCTCGACATGGGCGAACTTGATCGAGCCATTGGGAGCTTGGGTTGGTGTTTCTGTGAGAGAGCCGCTGGGGGACTATTGAGGTCGGAGAAGCGCGGTGGATCCGTGCCGGCCACCTGTCGGATACCAAAAAGGGATAGCGTGCACGGACGCATCTACATCAACACCTTGGACTCGAGGCCTTCTTCTCATCCACTTTCATCGACACCCGCACGAATTACAAAATCGTCTCTCCATTAAGTCTACGACTTTCTATCCATGTGGTCATCCCTCATTCAAGGTCGTAATTCTTCAGGTTTTCCATTGCTAACCATGAAAGACTTCTAACATCAAGTGCACGCGACCATCTAACCATTCACGACAACACCGCCGTTGGGATGCAACGTCTGTCCAGAGATGGAAGCACTGTCCAAGGCAGCGAGGAACACGAAGCATGTCGCAATCTCGCTGGGCTGGCTGGGGCGGCCCATGGGAGAAGTGAATTGCTTCTGTGCCTCGTCGTTCATGGTCGCTGGAATCAATGGCGTCCAGACTGGGCCGGGCGCCACTGCATTGACGCGGATACCACGGCCAACGTACTGGTTGGAGAGGCCGCGGGTGAATGAGATGATGGCACCCTTGGTGGAGGTGTAGTCGAGAAGACCCGGTCGGCCAATATAGGCATTGACCGAGGCGTTGTTGATGATGGAGTCGCCAGCCTTCATCTGTGGCAGGACGTACTTTGCCATGTAAAAGTACGGATGGATGTTGACATTGAAGGTGTTTTCCCACTGCTCCCTGTGGTAACAGTCAGGGCGCGATCTACAGGTGACGGTGGTCCTTGACTTACTCTGACAGCTCTTGAATATCCTGGACCATCATTTGGTATGCGGCGTTATTGACAAGGATGTTGATTCTGCCCATCCACTCCAACGCCTTGTCGACCGTTGCTTTGCAGTTCTTCTTGTCCTTGAGATCTGTGGCAAATAAATGGCATTTGGTGCCATACTTCTCCACCAACCTCTTGGTCTCCTGAGCGTCCTTCTCCTCCTCGGGCAGGTATGCAATGGTGCTCTCAGCACCCTCCATGGCGTACAGGATGGCAGTGGCTCGGCCAATGCCGCTATCACCACCCGTGATCAGCGCCTTTTTGCCCTGGAGCTTTCCGGCAGCCTTGTAAAGCTGGTAGCCGCCATCTTCCGTTGGGAGGTACTCGCTCGCAGGAGGCGGGCCTTTCATGTCGGATTGGCGTCCCGGAGGATCCTGGTGCGCGACGGGAACCTTGTGACCTGCGCGGATGTCAGCACGAAAAATGGCGATTCGGGCGTGGAAGCTTGATGCGCACCCTGCTCGAATTGAGACTTGTCCGTCATTTTTGATTGAGGTCTTCTGGTGAGGTTCTCTGGGACAATGAAAATCGTTGTTGCAGCTCAGAATTGGCAAGGAGTCTTTGGCAAAAGGCGAGTAGAGAACGGGCAATTTCTCAGTTCAGGGTCCTTTTTAGGAGAGAGCGTCTCTCAAAGTCTCTCATAATGACATCATGGGAAAGATGGCAGGCACTCTGCAATCTCCATTCTCACTGCAGGACATCGGGTGCAAGGCCAAACATCGGATTGTTCAAAGTCGCATATGGAAAAATCGAGAACAGCGGGAGACTCCCGGCAGATCGAAAGGTTGGTGTAGATCTCAGCGGAGCTGTAGAGGCTGGAGATTCTGGAAGCTCTGAGCACGACATGCTCCGCATTCCTGGCACCAAAATCCAACAACAATCCCTTTGCCAGCCTTGTTGCCAATACGGAACATGGCAAAGAGCACTACCTAAAGCGTTCTGTCTTGATCACAGATATCACGGAAACAGCTCAGTTGACGTGATGGCAGGATGCTGGTAGCTCGAGCAACCTGAATGGTATGACGTCAGGGGGCGGGCGGGCCAAGTGTTTGTCGCCGGTGATTCAAGCAACACACAACCTCGTCCCTTTGATTCTCGAAGCCGACGACGAGAGTGGGGAGCCTGGAGTCCCTCTTACGGCATGGTCCTGTCATGCCAAGTGGTTTCGACCCTGAGAAACAGGGTCTCGTCTGAATTTCAGCCTATCACAAAATGACGGCAGGAGCTCTTCAAGGCACAGGGACATGCGTCCTTCAGCAGGGCTGCCGCCACGAGGATGAGCCCTACTGCCAAAGCGGGAAGCTGGCGTATTCTGCTTTTGTCGCTCATGACGTCCGGGGCTGACGATCTCCAGCAAACCTGAATTCTCTCTACCCCAATCTAGCTTCCTACTCTTCTATAAAGTCGCTGCGTGGCCATCTCGAGTTGAGACTGCTGCATCACCACCATCACAAAGAACAATCACCAGCAACTGCTCCACCTACGACGAGTACCTACATATTCGATCCTCTTCTCGAAAACTCTGAACCTTTAAATATTCTACCGCGACCAGACTCCTTGAGCAATTGAAGCTTAGCCTCTACTCTGCAACCTCGGGAAATAACACGAAACTTCAACAATCAACATCATGCCCGTCACACGCAAGACAACCTCCTCCAGGCGCCCTGGTCTGATGGCCAGGCTCCGTGGTCGCCACAACACGACAACAACTACAACCACGACCACCACGACCAGAAAGACCCGCCACCACAAGCCAGGCCACAGGACCGGACATGCGACTACGGCTGCACCTGTCCACCACCACAAGCGCCGTCCTAGCTTAAAGGACAAGGTCTCCGGTGCGATGCTCAAGTTGAAGGGTGCTGTTACTCGCAGGCCCGGCGAGAAGGTGAGCAATTATTGACCCTGTAGCGACTTTGAAAATCCGCGAGACTAACGTTGTTCCTCAGGCTGCTGGCACAAGACGTATGCGGGGAACCGATGGCAGGGGAAGTCATCGCAGATATTGATTTGAGCAATTGGCGAACGGCCAAGCAAGC
Source organism: Phyllosticta capitalensis (assembly GCF_038381095.1). Classification (NCBI taxonomy): domain Eukaryota; kingdom Fungi; phylum Ascomycota; class Dothideomycetes; order Botryosphaeriales; family Phyllostictaceae; genus Phyllosticta; species Phyllosticta capitalensis. Next base: position 2,378,220 of record NW_027117440.1, read on the forward strand.
GATGTGCTGTACGATAAGCGTGTGATACCCTGATTTTCCTATTGAGCCAAGGGGAGCGAAGCGTGGGATAGCAAGTGTTTCTGTATTTGTTCGACCAGAGTGTCCGCTTAGATCAGGTCGCCAAAGCCTCTTTCCGAGTCCTTCTTGATCAAATCAATCATTCCCTGTTCAAGTCAGTCGTGCAGCTTCTCAATCGTTACATGGTACTCCAACCTCCGGCATGATTGGTTTTCCGTCTTTGTCCACAACGTAGCGGAATGGCATCTCGGTGCTCTCGTGCTCGTCGACCTTGATTTCAGGGTTGTCGACGTATCGAATTTCGTCAAGAGGCACTATGACGTAACATGAGAAAGGAGAACAGCGTCAATCGGAATGCTTTCCACTTACTCCTGTCCTGGACGATCATTCTAGTGACCCTGACAGCGGTATCAGTGGTCATCTGGACAGGTCCGAGCCGGCGGCCCTCGAAACCCTTCTTGCGAAGCTCTGAGGTCCTATCTGATGCACGTCGTCAGCTATATGCATAATGCAGCAAGACCCACTAAACAATATACCTCTTGGAGGATCATCACCTGCATGGCAATCAGCTATTCAACTCGACACATTCATCACATCAATCCGAGGCCATACCGAGAATGCCGCCAAAGAGAAAGACGTCAAACTGGTCGCCATCGGCAGGGCTTAGTTCTTGGGTCGCTGCGGGGTCGAGCAAGCAGACCCTGGGCTTCTCAAAGAGATTTTCCACGCTATCATGCTCGACTTCGAGACCTTGGACATGTGCCAAGTTTTCCGGCAGCTTCAGGGTTTCTGGGACACTTGATAGCAAAAAGCGCACGCCAGATGCCTGCGACTCGCGCGCGATCGAGGCATATTCGAGCGAAGACCAGGCTTCGAGCTCGGGATCCAGGTGCTCGACCACGAACGTTTTCTTGATTGGTGAACCCATCCCCTCCCGTGCGATGGAAAGATGCGTGAAAATGCGTGTGCGGCTTGCGGTGGCTTACGCGCTGCTAGCCCGCTCTAATGGTGGACCGGAAAGGAAAGATTCGAGATGGATTGCACGTGATGGAGAGCGCCGTGCCGTGCCTGACAAAGCAAAGGCTCCAGGATGTCGGGAGAAAAGAAAAAAAGATTAAGGTTACGAGCTGCCAGACCCTTTCTGTCGAAAATGTTGACAAGGGCGTTGGAAGAGGAGAAGAATGATAATTGTGCAGCACGTATGGCCAAAGGGAGCTGCAGGATTGTGAAGCGCGAGAGATGCAACGGTCGATGGATTTGGAACAATTTTTGCTTCTTGATGGTTGAGATGTGGTTCGCTGCGTCTGCACTGCGCGTGACGGCAGGCTGGTCGGGCCAATGGGAATGGGAGCGTCGACGGCCGACTGTAGCGACCAGTAGCGCCATTCCTCCGGCCTGACTTGAACCAGACTGAACCTAAGCTGAACAACTTCACTCACTCCCTTTGGTCCACTCCACTCAGCATCTTTCTCGTGTCTCTTTTCTGACTCGCTCAGCAAAAGAAATACTCCTAAAGGTATCCGCAAATCCTGGCCTGGCCTGGCGACTACGACTTGCTCAAACCTACTTTTGTCCAAGCATCCACCCCACTATTCTCACGCATCCTCTGATTCACCCGGCAAACGGCCCTACCGCCGCCCGTCGAGTCGAACCGCCGCCGCCGCAAAGCGATTTGAGCCTGAGCCTGAGCCTGCTTGTCGTACCGTACGCCCGCAGGTCCCGCTGCAACTGACGACTGCTTTCTGTCGTGGTTACTGGTCATAACGACGCTGCCGTCACGCCTTTGCCCAAGTCGCAGGGATCATCTTATCGAGGTCATCCCCGCCAACAGCTGCCATAGCCCCAAAACTGTGCTATTACTGGCAGCCGCATCCAATCCGAGTTTGCCTTAGGCCAGAACGCGGTCCTGACCTCTGCTGAGTTGCTGTTATTGACGTGTACCCTTGCGGTGCTACCATACAGTCACTCGTCGGTCGTTCAGAGCCCGAAATCCTGAAATCCGACTGCCCAAAGACAAAGCCGCCTGCGACATCCGCTACCCCTCCATCCTCGTCCGCCGACCGCAATCCAGCTCAACCACCTTCGCACCAACCCTTCCCAGATTCATTCACCATGAATCCCCATCAGAAGAACAAGGTTGACATCAGCGTACGTCACCCTCCGCAACCGCGCCTGCAAACACCACCTGCACGCTGCCCACCTGGGGCAAGAATTTGGCACTGACGTCTATCCATTACAGTCGCTGTCGGCAGAAGAGCAGCGTCTGTTCCGCCTCTACGGCAAGCTGCCAAACCGCAAGGACCTGCTCCAGAACAAGCTCAAGGTACGGCAGCCATTCCATCTTGCTTCCTGATTGCATACTCACCATGACGCTTGCAGGAGCGCAAGTACTTTGACAGCGGCGATTACGCTCTCTCCAAGGCTGGCAAGGCAGATGACGTCGGCGTCACCCAGATTGGCCGCGAACACCCCGTTCCTGAGAACATCCCGCACAGCGCATCACCCCATGTTGGCAATGGAGGAGGCCCCGTTGCCCACACGCCCAATGGTCAGAGTGCCAGCCCTGTAAAGGAAGGCACCTTCCTCCACCGAGAGACTAGTCTCAACCACGAGACGAGCGCCGACGATGTGCCCAAGGACGCGGTCGAGGCCAAGGCCGAGGAGGAAGGCAAGGCGGTGCCTATCCGCCAGTCTTGAATGGAACCAAGTGTACGGATATGGTCTGGGATGTTTGATATTGGGCCTCTGTGCCGCTACATGACTTCACGTCCACTTTGCGAGCAGGATTCGGATTCGGCTTGCTCGAACTTGCAATGTCTTCCCAATCCGCAAAAGCAGGCGCAAGGCAGGATTTGGCGTTGGCATGGGACAGGGTCATTTATGAGGATGCCAGGAACGGTTTCCCAGGGTTATCTCATCTCCTTCTTGTAGCTAAGTTCTGGCTCCACCGAGAGCGGGGAGTCGAGCCATTTCCTTTGCCGTGCAAGCTTCGCGCCTGGCAGCTTCGCACGCATGTCTTGAATTGCGGAGCAAGGGTAGATACCAAATTTGATGACGGTGAACAACGCGAGCCAAATTGAATTCAATGTCCGTGTCCACGGATGCGGGCCGATGCATAGGCGGATAAGCCTGGGCTGGGGTCCTTTTGGTCGTAGCGACACTGGCCCCAAAAAGATCCATTAGCTGCATATACCGGGTTGATTTGGACGAATGCGGCGAGTATCTAGTCGAAGCACGCAGGGTTGCCTTCAGCTTCGTCCGTTGCGGAGTGGGGGCGGGGCTGCATTGGATGAGAGAGGCGGAGCGGTATTGGCATGCTCAAGCAGACAAGGACCGGATGCAGCAGGTCGAGAGAACGGATCTGAGAGTCAAGAAAGGTACGAGTAGCTCAGTCAGTATAAGGCTACAAGGCCAGCATCTGCGGGTAGCCCCGATTTGGCTGGCAAGGACCCTTGGAAAGATCGCTTTGTCGGCCGGGGGCGCCACCCAGGCCACGTCTCTTCTGCCAACGGTCAGCATCCTCGATACGGTCCTCAATACCCTGTTTATCCAACAACCGGCCGGTACGAAGAAAAGGCTCAGTGCCAAAAACCGTTTGCTGCTGCAGCTACCCGTCCGTTGTCCCGTAGTGCGCCCCATTTCAAAAACTCCAGGTCTGCGCCTGGTCCTGCGCATTCATGACATAGTAACGCGCGGCCCAATCCGACTAGACCCAACGTTTATCCCATCCCCTTCCAACCTCTTCCGGATCGCGCTCCACGACCTACACATACCGCCCTCCATCTCCGACGACCGCGCCTTGACAAGGCAATGAGGGCTCTCACGCAAGCCCTCGCGTTCGCCGCGGCATGGCTACCCGCCGTCGCCGCCGCCTCGGACAAGACGGCCGCCGACTACTTTGTCCATTCCCTGCCTGGAGCGCCTCCGGGGCCGCTGCTGAAAATGCATGCTGGGTATGTATAGCGCTTCCAATGCGCCATTCGCTTTTGCTGACTATGTTCTCAGCCATGTTGAAGTGGACGCCGAGCATCACGGAAACCTGTTCTTCTGGCATTACCAAAACCGACACATTGCGAACCGTCAGCGCACCGTGATATGGCTCAACGGCGGACCGGGATGCAGTTCAATGGACGGCGCCATGATGGAAATCGGCCCATATCGGGTGACAAAGGATCAGAACCTGGCATACAACAACGGGTCTTGGGACGAGTTCGCCAACTTGCTGTTCGTGGACAATCCGGTTGGCACAGGGTTCAGCTACGTCGATACGAACAGCTACCTGCACGAACTCAACGAGATGGCGGACCAGTTTATCATCTTTTTGGAGAAGTGGTTTACCCTCTTCCCCGAATACATGTACGACGACGTGCGTATACTTCTACCTGCCACGACACCGATGACGTAACTCACTAGTTGTAGATCTACATCGCCGGAGAGTCCTACGCCGGGCAACACATTCCGTATATCACCAAGGCTATCATGGAGCGCAATAAGAAGGCGCAATATCCGTGGAAGCTCCAAGGTCTCCTCATCGGCAATGGCTGGATTTCACCGGTGGACCAGTACCTGTCCTACCTTCCTTTCGCATACAAGAACGGACTTATAAAAGATGGGACAGACAAGGCAAAGAGGGTGGAGGCCGCTCAGGCTGTGTGTATCAAGTCCCTGGATGCCGGCGGCTCCACCCATGTGGATATTCAAGACTGCGAGGACATTCTTTCCACTTTGCTCAGCGTGACGACGGACACCTCGAAAAACGAAAACGAGCAGTGCATCAACATGTACGACATCCGGTTAAGAGACGACGATTCCTGCGGAATGAACTGGCCACCGGATCTGGCGCAACTCACACCCTACCTGCGCCGCGAAGATGTCAAGTCAGCCATCCATATTGACCCGGCCAAGCGTACTGGATGGCAAGAATGCTCAGGATCTGTGTCTATGAACTTCAAGGCGCGCAACTCGAGGGCTTCCATTGAGCTCCTGCCGGTAATTCTTAAAGAGATTCCCATTTTGCTTTTCTCGGGAGAAAAGGACTTGATCTGCAACCACATCGGCACGGAAGAGCTTATCAACAACATGAAATGGAATGGCGGAAAAGGTTTTGAGCTCGGTCAAGGAGAAGTGGCTCCGCGCCGGGATTGGACATTCGAAGGCGAGCCGGCAGGTATCTACCAGGAGGCCCGTAACTTGACCTATGTCATGTTCTACAACAGTAGCCACATGGTCCCCTTCGACTACCCGCGCCGGACCCGCGACATGCTCGACCGCTTCATGGGCGTCGATTTGTCTAGCATTGGCGGCAAGCCAGTCGACTCGAGCATTGACGGCGAGAAGGGACCGCTTACGAGCGTTGGTTCCCATCCGAACTCCACCGAAGCAGAAGAGGAACAAGACAAGATGCTCGAGGATGCCACTTGGCAGGCGTATTACAAGTCCGGCGAAGTTGCGCTCGTTATCGTCGCCAGCTTGGCAATTTTGGGTGGCTTCTTCGTCTGGCGCGACCGCCGCAGAAGAGCAGGATATCAGAGCGTCTTTCCGTGGGCCAAAGACAATGGCAGCTCCATTCTCAGAGGCGGCATGGGCCTGGAAGGATTTAGGAGCAGATCCAACACCGAACGCGACATGGAGGCTGCATATGAGGAACACGAGCTGGTTGGATCGATAGACGACTCAGATGACGGCGAGTTGGGTCGAGGGAAACAGCGCGCAAGGAATGGAGATGCTGAGAGGGAGCCTTTCAGTTTGGTCGACAGCGACGATGAGAGTGACCACGGAACTGGTCTGGGGGTTGAAAAGAGGAGGAAATAAGGTCTTTACGGCTGCCATGACGCATGGGAGTTCCGTTTCATGACATGCGCATCTAAGCACTCTACCGGCGTTGGATTGGGCACTTTTTCATTACTGCCACTCATAGGCAAGGTGTTGATGGTGCAACACTGTCACTTGATGTACGCTACGGGTAGGTTGGAAAGCGTTTGGATACGATAGAAAACCAGCAGCAACTCATTACCAAGCGATGCAATGACGAAATTTGAATGAATGACTGTCGATGAGGCATTTCTTAGAGACTTCCAAGTTGGGATGGCTGCACGTGACACCGCATGGCGCTCGGAGGAGCCTTGATGACAACCGACCGGTCCCAAGTCGCGTCGCCGCCTGGAGCTTCCAGCGCGTCAACACCCAACTTTCATTCCAACCACGCGATGCTCCACCACACCCATTCGACCTCCACATAATTATTATGCCTGTGTATGTCAACCTTTCCTTGGTCATGATTGTATCGCTGACCACCTATCGCAGGCCAGGCGACCAGCATCGCGGCATCGCGAACCCGTTTGAAGACGAGAAACCACGCGTTTCAGAGTGGACGGCAAAGGAAATCGCCACGCTCCAGAGCCGACTCGAAAAACAACTCGGCCCCGAATACATATCGTCGCGCAAAGGTCCTGGCAATCGCACGCTATACTACTTGCCCGCCGAGAAGGCCATCAACCTCGCGAACGAAGTGTTTGGATTCAACGGATGGAGCAGCAGTATACGGGATGTGCAGATCGACTTTGTATGGATATGCGAGATCACTGGAGACAACGCGAAGGACGCTGAGCTGACCCTGCATGCAGGTCGATCAAGCCCAGTCTACTGGCAAGATCAGCTTGGGACTGAGTGTCATCATACGAGTGACGCTGAAGGATGGCACATACCATGAAGTCAGTTCTCGGTCGCGACTGTCGCTCGGCATGGATACTGATGCGATTGGCAGGATATTGGCTACGGCCACATAGAGAATTGTCAGGGCAAAGCGGCGGCCTTTGAGAAGGCGAAGAAAGAAGCCGCCACAGATGCGTTGAAACGCGCCTTGCGAACGTTTGGCAATGTTTTGGGAAATTGCCTGTACGACAAAAACTACGAAAGCAAGATTTCGAAGATGAAGGTCGCGCCAACGAAATGGAATCCCGACAAGCTCCACAGGCACTCAGACTACGCTCCGGTCAAATCAGAGGGTATGAAGCCCGAGCCACAACCTGCTGCGAACCAAATGCCTCCTCCTCCGGCCGTCGAAAACTCGGTCTTGAACAAATCTATGGACGCTGAAGATGAGTTTGGTGGCAACCTCTTCGATGGCATGGACTTTGACCGCGCGGACGGGGATGCAAACTCGAACGACGACTCGGCGTATGAGAGTATGCTGATGGAAACTTCCAAATCGAGACCAGAAACACCAGTCCGACCTCCTCAACATCAACAACTCACCCGGGTCCAGTCGATGCCGGTCATGAGACCACCCAATCTTCCCAGTGGAGCACCAAAACCACAACCTCCGCAGCAGTACAGACCACAAGCCAATTCCAATCACGTAACGCCACATGCGAATCGAGCCCAGGCACCTAATGGTCAACCCCAGCGACAACAATCTCGACCGAATGCTCAACAGCTCCAGGCTGCAGCAACCGCCCAAGCACAGGCCAAGAAAACCGGTTCGACACCCCCTATTCCTCAAGAAGCACCAAACGAAACGGCCAACCCCCAACCTGGACCCGGATTTTTCTCCAGTCGAGCAGCAGAGCTTTTGCAAAAAGCAAATGCACCGCGAATCCCTCTTGATGCACCAGAATTCAACCCTCACCTCGAATCTCCTTCACTCCGCCGGACTTCGGGCTTCAACCACAACACCTCCGCACCCGTCAGCCGTCTTGCGCTAAAGGGCATCGCCGACGAGAGAAGCGGTACAACAAATGGCACAGCAACAAACGGCAACAGCAATGGTCAAGCACCACCTCCCCCCGTCGGCGGCGGTCGTCCGAATTTCAACATGAATCCAGGCGACATGCAACGACGAGTAGGGATGCCACCTGCGGCAGGAAGTCCGCTCGGGCTAAATCGGACTGGATTCAAAAATCCAATGAAGCGCCCGGCGGAGCAGCAACAGCCACCGCGGCCACCTCTGGCCGACATGAGCAACATGCAATCAGATGCGCACGGCCCTCCGGCTGACGGTCTCGATGGGAAGAGGACGAGACTGTGTGGTAGCGAGGCACAGTAGCCTGCCTGGCCAGGCAAGTGCAAGGCATTTTATTGCAGAATCTTTGAGCGTTGAAGCCCGCGCGCTTTGCTGAGGTATGCACGGACGGATGTACGGATGGCGTTATGAGGCGCGGTTGGTATGCTAGGAATTGCTTGAAGACTAGGACAGGATAGCTATGAACGGTTTTGGCTTCGATGCAGTAGATGCTGTGGGGATCGGGCGTCGTCTTTTGTCGCCGCTCGGGCCTGCCGTGTTACGTGGACCGCAGCCCACTTGAGACGTCTTTGGTCATGTCTCAACTTCAGTCGCGTCAATTGAGCCCCTTTATTTCTCTACCGCGGGGTGCCAGTTTGCCATTTGGCCATGCCCGCTCGATCCCGTTTTTTGGTCTTGAGACCTTTCCGACGGCATGATATTGCAAATGCGATGTAAACGCAAACAACACAACCAACGCCTGAAATGACAAGCCCCAATTTCAACATCACTGCTGACCGCCTCAGTACAATAACCCCAAAACCCATCCTATTTCCAAATGACGACGACGACGACGACGACGACGACGACGACGACGACGAGACAGCCTTTCACTGCCGGTCCGCGGCCCACTCGTCGACGCCTCAGGAACGCATTTCGTTTTGCAGATTATCAATGGCCCAATTAGGAAAGTTTGGAGAGAGTGCGTTTCGAGCGTCGTGAGGGGCGCACGAGTTTCTTTGTTTGAATAGGTTTGAACGGTGTAGCATGGAGGAGAAGTGGAAGTGGATGCGCTCAGGGAGCATTCGTGTGGCTGCGTGGTGGGGACTTTGGTCGTTCGTGAGTGTGGGAGAGGAGGATGATGGAAAGATGGAAGTTGAATGCGAGCGGACGGCGGGGAGCATTCGTGGCACTGTTGAAGGAGACTTGGTCGTTTTGTGCGCATGGGAGGAGAAAATGGAAAGATGAATTAGTAGGCCCCCCCAGACCCCAAAAGCACCAACACGATTAATCTGCTGCGCAGGAACATGTTTTTACATCTTTTCCTCATTGGGCCCCTCCCGTTTCCCTCGCCCTCTCCTCCTCCAAGGCCCCCACCCCTTCGACCACCGCATCCATCAACCGCTCCCCCACAGCACCAGCACCCTGCTGCGCACCGCCAACAGCGCCCTTGCCAACGCCCCAGCCGAAAGGCACGACGAGCCGCCGGCGTCCCTGCGGATCGACGAGGACTAATGCGTCCATGCCGGCTAGTCCACCACCGAGGGGGTGAAGCAGGCCGAGGCGCAAAAAGTGGTTGGTTGGGTGGTTTTTGGCCATGATGGTGGGGAGGGATGGTGGTGAGCGAGAGGTAGATTGGAGATTGGAGAAGATGGCAGAAGGGGAGTGCCGTGTCAGGAGGATGGGGTGGAGAGTGGGTGAGAGAGTCAGGAGGTGGGCGAGGGAGGCGCTGTGTTCGTCGTCAGTTGGGGTGTTTGCGCAGGTTGAGGTGCGAGTAATGTCGAATGGACAAGGGGATATTGGATGAAAGATCAGGTAAAAGAGAAGGGGGGAATAGACGGAGAGGAGAGGAACAGACGCAGAGATGGGAAAACGGAAGAAAGGAGGAAAACATACCACAACAACCGCAAGTGCACGTCGGAACTCTCGACCACGCACAATACAACCATGCTCTGGCCCGGCACGTAAGAGGAAGGAAACCGGAAATCTGAGCTGCAGCTACGGCCATTGCAACCCGCCGTCTTCGAATCGGCGCTGCTCTCGACTACTCCGCGTAACATGTCGTCCATGTTGAGCTGCCACGTCTCGGCCGCGGGAATAAGGCCCAACCCGTCCATGACGCCTGAGGTGCGCGAGCGCTTGCGGTCCACAGACGGTCGCGATGGAGGAAGAGGAGGGGGGCCCATGGAGCCATTTGCATCTCCAGCGCCTGTCGATGTCGATTCCTCGCCATGATGTTTGTCTTCTTGGTCGTGGTCGTGGCCGGATTCGTCGTGGAGCAGCATCATGGAGGCGCGGGAGCGTTTGCGATTTAGCGGTGCTGTTGGAACTTTTGCTTCCTTGGCCATGGCTTCGAATGTTGTTGTCGACATGGCTTGAGAGACGAGAAAGGGAGAACTGAAGAGGTAGGAATGTATGCCGGAAAATCAATGGCAAGCAGTGTTGAATGTTGAAGAGGATCAGACGTGGTGGCGAGAAGAAAGAAATATTTTTACAAATAGTCGGGCATTTCGATTCCGCCTAGCATGCGAGCAGCGATTTTTTCTTTTGTCATAAGGGCCTCTGGACCCGGTGAAATTGAAAAGCACAATGCTAGAGGAGGTTGAAGTTCTTGGGAAGAGGCTGTGGAGAGGCGGAGGCCATGGCATGGATGGCGTCGGCACGGTGGGTCGAGTGACCATGGTAGCTGCTAGTTGGCTGGACCCGGATGCTGGTAACTGACGGGCCGAACGGATGCCATGCGAGGGGAAAAAAAGGTTAAACTGACAACCTAACCCCATGACGCCAACGCCTCAGGGACACAACAGTTCTGAGCAATCGCTGAGAGTCCAATTATCCAGCGAGCATTTGTTTGGTGAAGGCTTGCCTGTGTTGTGAAGTAGCGAGTCTCACTCCGCTCGCCCCGTCCCGCAGCACTCCCGTCGTCGCCTGATCCACCCACTGCCCAGCAACAAAGTACCATTTGCATACGGCGAGTCCGCGGCGGCCATGAGCAGCCAGCGCGACGTGACGGCCGTCCAGAAGAAAATATGGAAAGGCTCCATACCGCTCCGAATCAGCCTGGCCAGCACCGATTGCCGGACATATGACGAATCAGATCCATACCTGGTAGGCCACCATCCACTTGCTTTGCCTCGTCACTTACTTATTCTCTCTCTTCGTCCGCAAAAAAGATACAGGTTCCACGCCTATCTTACATTCCTTTCCTACTGCGTCGTTTGCACGCCTTTTTTGCTCCCTCCCTCATCAACCCGGACGTTGAGCCCAGCAAAGGCTGGCTTTCGTTCGACGGCGTCCCGTTGAAATGGCATCACCCCATCGGCCTGCTCTACGATCTCTACTCTGGCGCCGAACCCTTTTCAAATGACGACTCCCTCCACCATCATGACCCCCTCCCCAGCAAAGACGCGGCAGCATCTCCCTCCTCGCCATCGTCACCAACCACCAGCAACACCACGCCGTCGGACCCTCTCCCCTGGACGCTGACCCTGCACTACACCGAGTGGCCAGCATCCCTCGTACCCATGGACCCGGCGCTCAAGACGCAGCACGACGCCTTCATCAACGCCGTCAAGGAGGCCGACTTCCTGCGCAACGGCACGGCAAAGGCCGTCATGTCCCTCAGCAAGGACAGCAGCGACGCCCTGTGGCGCGCCGTCCAGACGCACGACCTGCCCCTCTACAACAGCGTCCACGCCCGCCTGGTCGCGCCTCCCGCCGGCGCGAAGCTGCGCCACGTCCCCATCAAGCTGTACCTGCCCAGCAGCTCGTCGCCGCTGCAGGACAGTGGCCGGCTGGGCAAGAAGCCGTCCACCATCCAAGAAAGTCCGACGAGCAAGAAGGACGACGATTCTGCCCTGCCTCCTGGCGCCCTGCGCACTATCCAGGCGCCTATCCAACCAAACCAGACCCTCGGCACCGCTCTCAACGCCGTGCTGCCCAGCCTGTTCCCGAGCCGGCGTAGTCCGCTGTTGGCTCAGCCCGTGCTTCACGGCGCCGTGGTGCCGCTGTCTGCTCCCGTCGACGAGCTAGGCCGCGCTGCAAGTTATGCCGATGGCTTTGTTCACTTGGTCGTGTGGATGATGGGGTAGGTCACGTAGTATTCGTTGGGGAGCGTTGTTTGGAGGATGGGAGCAAGGATGGCCCAGGAATGGCTCCTTGGATGGACTGTGAGGTGAAATTGGGGTGCTCAAGAGGACAGTTGTATTCCTTGCGCGCAGATGGCATGGTGATGTATGGATGGCGTAGGGCGTTTGGATAGGCGGACCGGATAGGTGCTAACGGTCTTTTTCAAATTCTCCAGCAGAAGCAAGTTTGATAGAAGCATGCAGCAACGACACCGAGACATTTTTGAACCACATCGTCTAGCAAGAATATTGTGATAACCTAATTTGTTGTCTATCGAAAACCGAAAGCTGCCCAACGAGGTTGCCACCCTTTTTGGATTATCCGTGAGAATTATCCTCACTGCTGTAAAGATTACGCTGACGAAGAAACCAAAAGGACCTGCAACAATTCAATTGCTGCAGGGGCCAAAACCGAAAACTAGAAAGACGTATGCTTGATTGAATGTGTTTTTCTCCGACCCTCCGAAAACGTATTCCTCCGTCTATAGGTCCATGCTTTGTTTTCTCATTCGAAATTGGAAATTAGAGGCCGAGAAGAGCGCTGGCACCCGGCTCGCTTGACACGTACACCGTCTCGTGTGCGTCGGGGAAGCCATTGAAGCGCGTGGCAGAGCACTTGGTGTACGCGCCCATGTTATCAAAGTAGAGCCAGTCACCCACGTCAATCGTCTCCGCAAACGTCGCGCTCTCCGCGATGCAGTCGATCCCGTCGCAGGTGGGGCCCCAGATCGAGTACTCGATAGGGGGTTGCCCAGTTACCGCAGCAGCAGTATCATACTCGCAGTCGCTCTCGGTGTTGTGCAAGAAGCGTTCGCCAGTCTTGAGGATGCGCGGAACAGGATGCTGATGATCAAACATGATGCAGGAAAAGTTGCCGTAAACCCCGTCGTTCAGGTAGAGCATGTAGCTGGTCGTGTCAAGCTCGGGGTCGTACACAGTGCGGCGAGCGATGACGTTGCAGGCGATGCTGAAGGCATTCGAGACGTAGAAACGACCAGGCTCGCCAATAACACGGACGTGGGGAGGAAAGTACTCGTCCAACGCCTCCGAAAGAACGGCGGCCATGTCCTCGAAAGATTCGTTGCAGAACCCACCGCCGACATCCAAAGTGTGCATATTGAAGTCCAGCTCCTCTGCTTGATCAAAGACGACACGAGCATCTTGAACAGCACGAAGGAATGCCTGCGGGTCAGACGCACCTGAGCCGACGTGGAAGGCAACGCCCACAACGTTGAGCTCCAGCTGCTTGGCAAGCGCAAGAAGATCCTTGGTAGAGTCCATGGCGGCGCCGAATTTGAGACTGAGACGGCACAAGCTGGCCGAGTCATCTGTCAAGATGCGCAAATAAAGCTCAGCATCCGGAAAGAGCTGCTTCGTCTTGTACAACTCGTCCGCATTGTCGAAAGTCATTTGCTTGACGCCGTGCTGAGCAGCGTAGCGCACATAAGACTTGGTCTTGCAGGGCTGCGCATAGATGATGCGCGACGGATCGATGCCCATCTTGAGCACCTGTTCTATCTCGGACTTGGAGGCACAGTCGAATCCAGTGCCCAGCTCGGCCAGGAGGCGGATAACTTGAGGGTCCGGGTTGCACTTGACAGCTGTGTCCAGTCAGCTTCAAATCTGAAGGCGGAAGTATCAAGCGCGACAGGGCTTGGAAGACCTGAATTGCCATAGAAAAGTGCGCAGCCAAAACGTGGATTTGTGGTATACTGGAAGCAACGTACCATAGTGAGGCTTGACGCGCTTCAAGTTCATCTTCCACCTGAGGTGCTGGCGGTAGACCTCGCCCATATCAGCCACGAAAAAGGCATCTTCCTCCCCCGCTTCGCAATTGTCATGGTCCAGAGTTTCGACACGGGTTCTGAAGGCATCACCAATCAGATCCTTGGCGTATTTGACTCCATAATTATCGACCGCGTTGCGTTCGACCGGTGTAATCGTTTTGATTGACAACGGCGTGTATTGCTCGGTGGTGATAGCAGAAGGTGCCATAACCAGGGACATTCGGTCCTGGTGTCGTTGAAGGTTTGGAAAAGTGCGCGAAGCTCGTGTTAAGGGGGTCTGAAAGGCTCGAACGCGAGGCCGAGGGTTGACAGGCGAGGCCTCCTTGACTCTTCCTCCTGGAGAGGAAGAACCACAGAGAGCGTCCTATGCGGCAGCTGAGGAGGTGGGAATTCCGGGAAAGAGGTTTGATTTAAAAAGAAAATCAAACGCTCGAGTTCAGTTTGGGACTTCAGCAGAGGGTGGCGGCAGGTTATTGAGGGTGTCCTTGTTTTGCGGGCGCGAGACAATTTGAAGAGCGACTGAGGCAGAGGCCGTGCGGGCCGTCTTGTAGGCGGTGCCTTTGAGAAGACCAAAGGCTAAGTCGGGACTATAGATGGTCCAGGACGTCTGCAGAGGCGACGAAGGTGGTCAGCTTGACATGAAGCAGAGGAAGTGGCGGGAGGAACAGGTGCATGTGCTCCAGGCACACGCGGCGGCGGGGAAGGAAGAATTGTGACGAACCTGAGCGAAGCACTCGGACTCTCTGGACGATATGTATAGCGAGGAGTAAGAGGCGTGCTTGCGATGTACGCGATGAGAAGCAGTCTCGTAGGACTCGCGGACGAGATGGGTGGAAAGGAGACGTGATGGAACGAAGATGGAGGGGCGATGAGGTGTACGGATGAATTTTGAGTCGGCTGTGGTTAAGCTCCGTGCCTTGGTCGGTGACGAAAGGGCCCCAGAGGGGAGTGCCTGCGCCGCAAGCGCGCTAGCCAGAAAATACCGCAGTTTGGCCCCGCCAATCAACAACATGGCGAACATGACGGTCCCTGGACACCCGACGATGCTGGTAGGGCTGCCCTGCGGCTGCTTCAACAAACCCTGCCCGATGCCTTCTTGCCCCTGCGTCGGCTCTCACCACTGTGCAACAGGACGGGCAGCTCTCACCCCGCCGTCCCACATGAAGCCATGCTGACAGCCTGGCGCTGGAGGAACACCAACAAGCCGTCTTCAGTCGGGTACGTATCCATTATTACTCAAATTCAACAACTCTGCTGGGTGGAAACACTTTTGGTTTCCGGGAATCATCATGCAAATGCCACCTGCCTCGGATGCGTGGGAGCGCCCGCAGAGCCCGCTTTCTTGGCCAAGCCGCGCCTGAGATGCCGTACATGCCGAAAGGTCAAACCGTTCCCTGAAAACATTGCTCGGCAGCAGAAGACTGCCAAAACTCCACCGACCCATCGACCATGAAAAACGGTTGGTCGGCTGTCTTGGGTCGGGTCTTGTAGTGAAAAATGAAAATGTCGACCTTGGTCGCCGAATGGTAATCCGTCTCCTCTCGCGGCAACGGCTGCCGCGCTGTGGTTGCAGTCATGAAGCCTGCCCTTTCCATGAGTTCAAAGAAAATGCCCTCGCTCTCATGGCGAGACTTCATCGCCAACACCACAATAGCCTTCGGAGATCGTGCCACCAGGGCCTGGAGAGTTTTGACGAGCGCTGGGCTCGTGTCGGGATTGTATGTGCAGTCCGAGGCGACAATCATGTCGTAGACTTGATTCTCAATGGGTTTGGGTAGCGGTCGGTCCCAATCCAACGTCTCAAACTTCACCGTTGAGGCCATGGCCGGATTCATCGCGTCAATGTTCTTTTGCGCGATTTCCTGGGCCTCTGGCAAGTCCGTCATCCATACATGGCAGTCGGGGACAAGCTGTGCCAAGCTGATACCCACGATGCCGCACCCGCAACCCAACTCCAACACGTTTAGTTTCCTGTACGTGGCAGAGCTAAGCGTCGAGTCAAGGAGCGGCAAACTTTCGTACTGCAACGCTATAATCTTGTCGAAAAACGCCGCTAGTCCCACGCCAGCATCCCTAGGTCTGGTTAGCCCAGACACCCAATGCGCGGGGCTGTTGGACAAACCAAATGTGCCGCGCAATACTTTCGCCCGTCTCTTCCCATATCTTCAATGGCCGGTTGCTCAGGGGCACCAAACGGCGATGGACCTTTCTCTCGGCTTCACAAATGCCCGCGGGGACGTTGAGTGGCGCGCTCGTGACAGAAATGACTGCGGGGAGTTCTGACCCAGTCAAATGGGTTTCGAAATAGTCGGCCAACTGATCTTTTTGTCCGACATGGACTACGACGGGCCAGTCGAGGTCACAATGCCTCAGGTCGAATTTCACGGGGAGGGCGCGCATGCCAGCCGTCCATTTGAGGCTTTTGCGGAGGAAAATGTCGCCGCAGTCTTGCGGCCCACGGACAGTGGCAGACAAGGCAACATCTTCGGCGAGAAAGTCTTCGCCTAGGTCTGAGGTGATGGTGACGACGCAGGAGATGGACTTGGAGTCGGCCCTCGGGACCTTGAGGAAGCGAATGTACCTCATGATGAACCAGAAGAAGCTGGTGGTGGGAGTGTGTTTGCGACAGGCAGCATGGCGAAAGTCTGGCGTTAAGAGCGAAACGGCGAGACTATGTCAGGGCAGTCGGTAAACGTTGGGCCATGGACCGCAGGTTCACAGGCTTCAAGCATCATGACATTCGGCGGCAGATCGATTGAAATGGGGGCATACATCCCCTGCTGAATGTCGACGGCAATCGAGACACGATCGAGATGCATGCTGTGTGTTGTACGCATCAGGCCACGCGCAGACGCGCGCTCTGGCTAGGTCCAGTGGACAACCGGACGCACACAACATGAAGGTGTGAAGGCGTCCACCGTGATGGATGTATGTAACATGTTAGTCAGCGTGTATCGGAGAATCGTTCCGCCTCCGCCGCGACGACGACACCCGGCGAAGCCTTTCAGGTCCACTGGCAGTTCCGTTCCAGTCGCTGACGTCGCTCAAAGACCTGTCCCCGGCAGCCCACCTCTCAGCCCTCCACTCGTCGCGCCTCTCGTCCGCCCGCTCTCGCTCAAAGCCCGCCATAACCTGCCAGCTCCCACCGCAGCCATCAACTATCCGCGTCTTTACCTCCTGCTCCATTCTGTCCCAGCCAGCAGGCCCCTCGGTCGGGCGACCTCGCGCTGTCCATGAGGCGTCGCAGGAGGCATCCCAGACCCACTCGTCCCGGCTCAACGCCCGCGAATTAAGCTCTGCCAGCTAAGCTTTGTCCGCAATATGTATCGGAATCGTAATGACCCGCGTTTCCGACGTACGCTGGATGAGCTCTCTCATAACATCGAGTCCGCCAACGAGGCCGCTCAAGAAGGCATCTACACCTTCTCGCAAAACTACGTACATCCGTGCGTCGACTCCGTCACCAGCTGCTTCCGGGTTTGTTGGCAGCCTTGCTTTGGCTCTGCAGATGCACGCTTGCGCCGCCGCAGAGGACGAGGGCGCGGGCGCGCCGAGCTCAACTTTGATTTCTACGACGATTGGGAAGACGACGACGACGACGATGAACCCTTCGGACGAGGAAACAGCGAATTCGATCGATTGTTGGCTGGTCAGGGTAGCTCCACTCAGTCGCAGCCTGGTCGCCCGCGAGCAATGAGCTATGGAGCGCGGAGGGGCGACAAGACCAACCATGGACGCAGAAAGAGTGCTGTCCCCCCTCACGACGGAGGTCCCGACCCGACTCTGATCCCAACAAGCTCATATTTTGGTTTCTTATCGAGGCTACCTTGGAAGGTTGGGGGCCGGGCCTTGAGGTACAAGCCCTCGGCCGCTGATTTGCAAGAGCATCCAGGCCAGGCGCGGAGATCTATCGAGGAAGAGGAGCCATTGATTGAAGAAACTGACGAGTACCCTGAATATTTTAATTCGCAAAGGCGAAAAAGAAGCAAGACTACCGGGTCGGGTCACACCGCGGATTCGCTGAGTTCCCGTGGTGACATACTGCCGAGTGAGGATGAGCTTGATGATGCTGTGCCCCTGGATGATGAGTTTTCATTGGTGCTGGAACGCCGCAACACAGGTGTGGGGCTCGATGATCACAGCAACAGCAGCACAAGAGCTCTTCTCGGAAAAAAATCACATGGATCACGCATGTCTACCAGGACTGTCTCCTCCAAAAGCACCGCTGAGTCGCGAAGGAAATCGGCCGTGGCACCCCCAGCTGAGGACAAGCAGACGGAAGCCGGTATATCAGAAGTCCCAGTCATGTCTGATCTGAAATTAGAGGAAGCCCGCGTACAACAGCAAGAGGAAGATGCCATTGCAAGGAACCGCGACGCAGCCATGACCCTCGCTGCCAAGCGTGGCTTGAAGGCTGATGATTCTCTGGTGCGTTGGAATCACCACGACCTGTCGTAGAAGAATTTGCTAAACCATGCATTAGCCCACAACCGAAGACAAACGTCTGAATCCATCACCTCCCCTCTCCTCGCCGAAGACTGCCATTCGCCATGAGCCTGACTCCCCACGCTCACTTCCTCGGTCTCCGCCCGCGGCGCCCTTCCCAACACTTGAATCGTATCCCGCCCAGACTGTTGGTACACCGATAAGCGCTAGCAGACCTCCCCGGGCCAGGACGCCGCAGCAGCGGAGCGACTCACAGGGGGAGGAAGACTTTATCCCGGCCAGGTTGCCACACTTTCAGTCCAAGTCGGACTGAGAACGTTGCAAGAGGTGCGTCTTTGATGCCGGTATAGGGTCTGGAAACTGGCCATATACCTTGTTACATGCACGAAATGGCCCCACTCGTGCAGCGAGCCACGTCGTCCCAAAAGATAGGGTGACGTTGCTTATTAAGATACCCCAAATCGGCCTTGACCGGCGACTTCGAACTGGACGACTGCTCTATCTGATTCTGGTCCGATTCGATTGACCTTTTAAAATCAACTCTTTTCAAATCAGCCCGCGCACTTTGGACTCTTTGCTCCGAAGGTCAATCTTGGCTTTTTCAAATGGTCAAATGCAGGGCCCTTTTTTGCTTTTTCTCAATTCCATCTTTCATTCGTCAGCCAACGTCCCTGCATGCTCTTGGCAAACTCCGCGACCATCTACAAGCGAATCATTGATTCCTGTGTAACCGCGAGTCATGGCGTTCTGTTCGTATGGTAATTGTCGTCTTTGCCATCCAGCGTTTAATCAGCATTTCGGGTCCGGAACGGCGCAACATGGAGTGGTGTGGCGGCGGCGGCTGCAGTGACGCCGCCCAGCCGTGAGGCAGGAGTATATGCATGTATGCATGCATGATGAACGATGCATTTTGGAGCGAACGAACTGACCTTTACTCCTGGGGGCAAAAGAGCGGTAACATGTAGCACTACTTGGCGCCTTGCTTGCTTTCTTGCATGCCATCTTTCGCGCCTTGTTCATTATTGTCCTGATTTTGACAAGATGCCTTCAATTGTCAGTCGCTTGTACTCCTAGGATAGACTCGTGCATTTTTGAGGAATTGCTTGGTGTAATTATTGCCATGAGCGTCCACCTTGACACATGTTTGATCTTTTTGATTGCTCGTATCCTCACAATATCACGACACGAAAGGTGCTTGCTCCGCGGCCCAGCTCCACCAGCTTCAATCTAGGCTCGACTACGTTTGCCTCAAGGACGCAGTTTGACGGATCGCCCTCGTCAGAAGATCTGCAAAGGACCAGACCGTGACCGAACCCAGATACTACATGCTCGATCGGCTGCGGTGATCGAAGAGGTGTATAATGGCATCACACGACCAGTTTGCGTCCTCCTACTCCTACCTACGGCCAAGCAGAAGTGCGTTGGAAAACTGCCCTGCTGTCAACCGCTTTCTTTGCCTACATGCAGCACGCACTTTCCGCAACAGGTAGGTCCAATGGCAAGTGGTGACATTTCAAAGCCCGACGAGGCCTTACCCTTCATATTGCCCAACCATCTAAACGCTACACTCTAGCCATCTAGACTAGTCCCATTGGAATCCTTTCCCTTTCCACTGGTGCTTTGGTCTCGATGCATGGAAAGTGCAGCTCCACCAGGCGGACACGACGTTTCGTCAGAGCTCTGCTGCACAACTCAACCACATGTACTACACACATGTGTGTACCTATTCTGCCAGTTAAACGCGCGTACGCGTTTGAGAAAGCGACAGCACATGGCCTTACCGCTGTCAATTCGAACTTGTATCAATCTACCGACTCAGGAGACGCCGAGTCTTTGATTCAGTAAACAACGAAGGTCTTGTATAGAAAGTCGGTCGGACTATAAAGTCGAATGAAAAGTAAAACGGTACAAAAAAGACTTTCTCAACCACGACGACCTGCAACGTCCATATGGGCTTGACATCTCAACGATTGACGAGAAGCAGTTTCATGAGCATCGCGGCCACACTTTCTGTCTTTGGCCCACAGGTCGTCATACCTTCCCAATTCATGCCATCAACACCACGTCCTCCCAAAACCACCCTCGAAGACAACAAACGAAAAACCAATGAACGAAAAACAGCATCAACGATGCGATAAATCCTGAAACGAACCACTCGTACGATACGAAACCAACACCAACAGCACCTCGCATCCAACACCCCAATTCCTCCCCATCAACGGGCACTACGTACAAACGGCTTACCAAACCCTTACCAACAAACCCTCAGCCTCCAAACGCAACCCGCCTCGCCGGTACCCACGGCCGCCGGTGCTTTCCATCCGCTCCAAGCACCGAGCGCAGCAACCAACCAAGACGCTCCAAAACACAACTTCGCCCGTAGCAAGCGGTCGGAGAAAGCCGAACCCCCGTCCCTTCCTCTTACTCTTTGCGAACGCACGGTGTGTTTGGTGGGCGCATTCCCGCTGTTCGGCAGTTGTTCGTCTATGAGACTGGGTTTGGCTTGGCTTTCAGACACCCCACACACAAACCACGTTGTGCTGGGCACGCCAAGGATGGTGATGTCAGGCCGGTGGCTCCCGGCCAGGAAACCTTGGGTGCCGGCAGGGTGCTCCCTGGAAATGGGACTGGTCGGCGACCGAGCCGCGCTGCTTGCCATGTCAGGGCGAGGTCAGGGCTCTGGTGTTGGTTGATGGATCGTTGAGGGAGGCAAGAAGACAAAGGGGACGAGTCTGCTGCTGCGAAGAGCCATCATGGTGCAAAGCCATGATAGAAACGGCTATGCAAACGATAAGGCAACAAAGTATTCGCAACATGGTTCATGATTGAGCATCTTCGGAGGACGATGGCATCCAGCCATCTGCCACTCGCAGAAGACCGCATTCGTGGCTGGCTCGACCTCTCAATCCTGAGCCTGTCCTTCAAAAGGGGAATGATCAACGGACGGCAGGCACCTTGTTCATTGCCGAATCCACAATCTCTCGGTGTTCTTGAAGAAGGTGAACGGTCCGAAGCGCCAAACGAGCATTCCCTCTTTTAGAAGTGTGCCACAGAGATTTAGGCTAGTCGGCTATCTCCTCAGGCGTGTTAGAACGACATGAGGTTGAGGTGTTGATGGAAGGAGAGATGCAGTAGTATAGTGATGTAAGTGCCGTCGATTCTCATTATTCTACTCCTATGCGCGCCATGCCTCGCCTATCGGTCTGCGTACACTCCGTGTCTTTGCCATTTCTGTGTTGTCCAATCAAGCGGCCATCTGTCCTTCGGTTTCCTGGCTTCGATGCTGCCATGATGCATGCATTTCCTTCAGACCGCCAACGATTGCTCCATGAACTGACGGGCTGCCGACCTGTAATGATGTGTATGAAGAAACGTTGAGCACAAGGAAATTGTAGTAAGCAGAATGCAAAAGGTTTAAAGAAGGAAAATGTATGCTATGAACGACACGCCATCGCCCATGTCCTATGCCCATGAACGCCTTGATGAGCAAAAGTCAATCCGAAAGAGGCCGTGAAGGAAAGCAAGTACGGGAAAGGAAAAAAGGCTCGAAGACCCGGCGCAGGGGGAATAAGTCGATGAAACGCCGTTGATGAAAGCAGTTGGTATGAACAGGGGGTCGTAGAAACGTCATCCGCGATGTGTTGATCGAGTTGATACCATGATGGACCGTCCTGTCTACCACG